>NC_081410.1:23120793-25833293 GCF_030272615.1 Cryptomeria japonica
GAGCAAGAAAATAAAAAAAGATCGTTGGATAAGCAAAACAAGTAAGTCATTGAATGTTAGTAGAACAACATTAAGTAAAGCATTAAAGAGGCGAGAACAAATAGAGGAACCTAACAATAATTCTCTTTGGGCATTCTCGGGTAGACTACCACGCAAAGACAAGGTTGTTGTAGATGCACTAAAAACATTAATTGAAATTTTTTGGCATGACAACACAAGAGTATCACCCAACCAAAGAGATGTTGTTAGAAGGCGAATTGGGTCTTAAAATCATGAGCCACATGCGAAACACTATTTGGATATGACTCAAACTAAATTTTATGAAAAATTCCTTCAAAAGTTTCCTCAAATATTTTTTGAAATGGCAAAACCTTTTTATATTAAGATTAATCATGTACGGACCATGTGTTGTTGTAGGATGCATATTGAATTTTCCATGCATTATGATATTTTTCATCATATTTGTTCTACTTTGCACACTAACGATGTTTTGCAAGAATGTAATATACAAGCACCTCCTAAGTCAGCAAGAGAATTTATTTCAAGTGTGTTATGTAATAGACATGATGGTTGCATTTATTATAAGATGCCTTGTTTGGAAGGTTCTTGTGCTATATGTGGTGGTTTGCAACATTTACCAAGATGCATACATTTGGAGAGCACACATGAAATTGGTACGAAACTAGTTTCTTTTGGAAAATACAAGACAATCACATATGGAGTTAAAGATGGAAAAGATTTGAAGAGATGTGAGCTAGTGAAAAATGATATATGTGTAGCTCAATTTATGAAAATGTTTCAAGAGAAACTAGTTTATGAGTACATAATGCGTACACATAGAGCTCGATGGTTAGATGAGCAATTCAAGTTGTGTAAGGACACATTTCCTCTTGGCACCATTGTCTCTATCGTTGATTTCACTGAAAATTATACTCTACAACCTCAAAATGAAGTGCAATCCATGTATTATCACTCTACACAAGTTTCTATTTTTGTACACATAGCATTCATGCATGCAGATGATAGCACAGAGGAGGATAGAAAGGTTGTAAGAGAGTATCACTTCTACATAAGTGATGATCGTACTCATTCATCGAAGTTTGTACAAGGATGCTTTAAAGTTTTCTATGATAGTTTAAGGGAAAGGAACATACGATACAACCGACACTTAATATGGTCAGATAATTGCACCGCACAATTCAAGAATGCAAGGATGTTTTATTAGCTGACAAGGATGCATGTGACAAGCAGTGTACAACATTTTTGGAATTTCACTGAGGCTGGACATGGTAAGAGAGAGAACGATGGTGCAGGAGCATGTGTGAAAAGAACCCTAACCAGGGAAGAATTGAAGTATGAAGGTGGTGCTGAGTTGGTAGATGCAGAAACAATTGTGCGATGGTGTAAGTTTATGATGGGTCCCGGTAATCCAGGTACGTCATTGGTTCATAGATATTTTTGGTTGATTACTGAATCTAACGTTGAAAACTATCTAGATTGTTGTACAGTTGCAGGATCGAGTGACATGCACTCATTTATGAGTTCAAATTTAAGTTCACTGGTAATTTATACGAGACAGATGGTATGTTTTTGCTCTTCATGCATGTATTGTTTGTGGGAAGAATGTGAATCAGAAGAGTGGGTTGACAAATGGTCTTGTAGATTGTTGGTTCCCATTGATTCATATCAAATTCCCAAAGCACTACAATTGAGCCAGATGGAGACATCAGTGGATTTTGACCATGTATCCAACCTAGTGGATTCAGGTGATTTTTTGAGTTATTTTTTTGCAAGTATTCTTTTTGGTTCATTTTGTTGTACATCATACTTTATTTTTGGTATTAATTAACACTTTATAAAATGCAGGTTATGTGTATGCAGTTGTTGTAGAAGAGAACAATGAAGAAGGAACAAATTACTATTTATGTCATTGTGTTGAGCCTAAAAGAAAATTGACAACCACAATCATTGATGGAGAGGGTATTGAGTACCCAATAGGGTTTGTTGTCATGACAGGAACATGGCTTCGGAGATACCCTATCAAGAATTCTGATGTTTGGTTGTTCGAGAACTTTGAAACACATAGACATATTCTTCATTTCTCTAACCTTGTTGTTGCAACAAATATTCATTTGATGAAGTATCATGGTAGACCTCATAACAAGATTTTATGGAAAGTTCGTGAATCTGACCACAAGGCAATACTTGACACAATACGGGTTAGAGTCGATCCTGAAGACTCACTTGATTGATTCTACAGTTCAGAGTAGAATGATTTTGTATAAATCATCGACGAATTGTTCTATATTCATTTTTTGTATATATAAATGCCAATGAGCTGATTTTTACATGTTTAGGGGCATAATTTTGTATATTTAAGTGGCAATGAGCTGATTTGTACATATGTACATGCCAAATTTTGTATATTAAAATGGCGATGAGCTAAATCACACATATTGTAATGCCAAATTTTGTATAAAAGCCCATGAGATGATTTGTATATTAAAATGGCGATGAGCTGAATCACATATATTGTAATGCCAAATTCTGTATAAAAGCCCATGAGATTATTTGTAAGACAATTTTTTGTATAATCAAATAGCCAAGAGCTGATTTGAATAATATGTGACAATGTTTTGTGACTATGTTTTGAGTATATGTGATGTGTCCCTGGTCAATCATGAGCATTCTTGATTCTTGTATAATCATGGATAATTATTTGAGTCATTTTCGGGTCATAGGGGTGATAGATTGAGACTAGATACAATTTGAGCAAAAATTGTCATTGTTGTCAAAAAAATTGTCAAAAAAGTTGTCAAACAACTTCTACATTGTGTCAGTAGGGTATGACTCTCGACGTTCTGGTGCTTTGGGATACACAACAGGGGCATGCCTAGCGTAAACATTCCCACCCGGACGTGCTCGCGATGTCGGTTTGTGCACACGAGGAACAAAATCAATTCTAGCCAATCTTGCAACTTTTCCTTGCAAACAACTGCCATTTTTTGAGCAGGCAAAAAAATGCTACTAATTGAAAATGGTTTCGATTCATCAAAAACCGAGATAGGCAATTGTAGAGGAGCCTCATGCAACCTCACAGGATCAAGTAGATCGACCGTATGTGTCGTGGATTGGAAGAAACAGTCCATCAAATTTTGATAATTTTTTGGACTCAGGGCACTTGAGAGATCTCACCAGTAGGGTATGACTCTCGACGTTTTGGTGCTTTGGGATGCATGACAAGGGAATGCCTAGAGTAAAAATGCCCACCTAGACATGCTCACGATGTCAGTTTGTGCACACGAGGAACATAATCAATTCTAGCCAATCTTGCAACTTTTCCTTGCAAGCAACTAACAATTTTTTGGGTAGGCGAAAAAATGCTACTAATTGAAAATAGCTTCGAGCCGTCAAAAACTGAGATAGGACGTTATAGAGGAGCCTCACATGACCCCATGGGATCAAGCAGGTTGACCGTATGTGTCGCGGATTGGAAGAAATAGTCCGTCAAATTTTGACAATTTTTTGGACTCAGGGCACTTGAGAGATCTCACCAGTAGGGTATTGTATATGGTGAAAATGGATAACAATAATAACAATATTGAAAGGCTAAATGAATTCAACCACAAAACCCTAGCCTAACAACAACAAAGATCCACCATAACATATGAAGATTACCTAAGACAATGCAAATCAAACGAAATCACAAAGATTATACCATCACATGTCCAATAGGGTTTGGATCTCCATTCTTCCTATCTCCATTGATCTTGCTTGATATATTTGCTCTCAGATTTTATGTGCACAAGAGCTCAACAAAGAACGGAATGTGGTTGCTAGTAGGATCGTAGTGTAGTCAAGTGCATAAAAGATGATTAGAATGCATAGAACGATTAGGGTGATTGATTAGGGTTGATAATGAAGGAAACATCTCCTTATATAGAAGACACTATATGAAATGGAGGGATAAGATTGAGAGGTGTAAAAGGAGGTCGACTATGATTAGAGGGTAGGTAAAAGAAATAATAAAATAATAGAAGGGGTAGGTAGTGTATGAATTAAGAGATGAATGACATGTGTCATAGGTAGAAAAGGTTAATGAATTAATTAAATAAATAAAGATTTATTTAATTAATAGAGGAAGTGGGATCAATTAAATAAATAAGATATTTATTTAATTTAGGAAAATGATAATTTAAATAAATAAAGGTATTTATTTAAATGAGAAATAAGGCTAGAAGAGGATAAACAAATTAATTAAATAAATAAAGATTTATTTAATTAATAGAAGAATTAAGCTTAGATAATTAAATATATAAAATATTTATTTAATTAGACATGACAATTTTGGGTGTCTACATTTTGCCCCTCTTTGAGACAATGCGGCCTGTCGCGTTGTTTCAAAGAAGATAAGATGAACTGATACAAATTTTCCCCAAGATGGGAATGATATGCCCCCTCGAGAGATTGGATGAAAAAGATTGTGGACAATCTCTCGATAAGAAAGACGGGATAGAATGGACTGACCAGATAAAGTGACAGAGTCACGGGATTACGAAGACTGACTCAGGAAACGAGGGCTAGGGGTAGGGTAGGCTATAAGATAGACCACGGGGGAAATACATCCTCATTGTCATCTACACATCCATGAAAGCAGCGTGCAGAGCAAAAATTGAGCAGCAGCAGTCAGCAGCGATGGCCTTCATTCACAGATTCGACCGTATTCACCGATTTCAGAGGCCAGCAGAGGCAGGAGAGCCGGTAAGTACCACCAAACCTCCTCGTACTTTGTTGCATTTATTGTTGTCATTAATGCATGCTAGATAGGGTAATAAATGCGCTCTAAGTTAGGGTCCAAAAAAATGTCAAAAACGTCCAGGCGCGTCTATGTTGGTGCCAGGCGCGTCTGTGTTTGTGCCAGGCACGTCTGCATTTGAAACCGCGTCTATGTCAAATGTGGCCGCGTTTGTGATGGTCAGGCGCGTCTGTGCCAAGAAAGCACATCTGTGTCGCCCAGGCACGTCTGTGCAGAGCATAGGCACGTCTGTGTTTGTCAGGTGTGTCTGTGTTTTTTAGGCGCGTTTGTGCAGTCTTTAAGCACATTTATGTCAGGAAAGCGCATTTGTGTGAAGTTTTTGTTTTCTAGGTCAAATCGACAGTTCTGTGATGAACATATGCTGTCGATTGGATAAGCTGCTGAGAGGATACACTCAAGCAGGTCCTCTAGGAAGACTAGGATAGATCAAGGCACTTTGTGATGAACAGTGAGTACCAAGATAGAGTACTTTGTGATGAACAGAGAGTACTAAGAAATGAGCAGCATTTTGTGATGAATAGTGAGTGCAAATGTGAGCAACACTTTGTGATGAATAGTAAGTGTTACACATGTAGTATTTTGTGATGAACAGGGAGTACTACTAGTGATAAAAGCAACACTTTGTGATGAACAATGAGTGTCACTAGGATAGATAGCCATATGCATTTAGATAAAAAGTAGCATTTTGTGATAAATAGGGAATGCCACTATGACTGACATGATTGATTTGCTTGACTGCAGGAGTATTTGCCGATGCTGGAGTCACGGGAGAGATTCCCGTCGACTCAGAGGTTGCGACCTGAGCTGACCTTCGAGGACCGAGCGGCTATTGAGGAGATGGGATTGAGACATGTTCTGTATGTGCCTGAGTTTTGGGCGAACATGGGACTGTTGACTACGCTGGCAGAGAGATGGCACTCTGAGACATGTACATTCCATTTGCCGATGGGGGAGATGACAGTCACCCTGGAGGATGTATACAGGATTCTGCAGATATTGATTGATGGGGAGCTGATTCCGTACGATCGAGACGGAGACAGGGATGCCCTTAGACGAGTATTCCAGGACCTAGGACTAGAGATGAGGACAGGACATGTGGCATGGGACACTATGACAGCCACAGGGCTAGCGTTGCCAACAGTGGTAGGAGGAGCGATCAGTGGGTTCCTATGTCTAGATAGGGTGACACGAGGATTGGCTATGGGTTGGGGAGGAGCACTGGAGACACAGGTGACACATCACACCAGATATGCTTGGGGACCGTGTGTGCTGGCACACCTCTACTATGAGCTGCATTAGTTCGTGTATCATGGATCAATGGGATTGGGCTGCGGGGTGACATTGCTGCAGGTGTGGGCTTATGAGCATCTTCCAGTGATGAGGCCGATACACTTTAGAGGCAGGGGTCATGGACGTAGTTTTGTTCACTTATATGACATGATCACGTCACAGCCATGGATTGGCAGGTTGGAGCACTGGTAGCGAGTGATAGATGACATTGATGTGGTCATATGGAGGCCATATCTAGGATGCGAGTAGTGGGAGGACGATGCAGTTGAGCTTCCTTACACCTTCCAGAGCAGGTATCTAATTGGGTGGATGCCCTATGTTCTAGAGAGGCAGCTAGTAGACAGGGTTGGCTGGCAGTTTGGCAGGATCCAGAGGATGTCCCGGGGCTCAGGCATGTATGCATGAACTGTCAGAGATCAGGCATAGTTTGGGCCCCTATTGTCATATGATCAGATAGTTACATAGCTGGTAGAGATGATGCCCCTACCTTGGGACATGTGGCCAGAGATTGAGGATGCCGGCATGGATGCTGAGTACACAACATACTGGGTAGAGCATCCATTCCCATGCCCGACAGATCTGAGAGAGGCATTAGATGGAGATGGGGGTGGGGATGATGATGATGGTGGAGGTGATGGGGGCAGAGGCCGATGGAGGAGGAGGGGAGCAGTTGGAGAGAGGAGGGTTGCACCTCGGAGGGAGGGTGGAGAGGAGAGATAGGCTCGGGTGGTGAGGGGTCGCGGTGGATTGCCACTACAGGTGCCAGCAGCACAGGGTCCCAGATAGGTACAGGTACAGGGACAGGGACAGTGATAGGGATAGAGACAAGTACCAGTATAGGCACCAGTACAGGTACAGGTACAGAGACAGGCACCCATACAGGGAGAGCCATAGGCAGAGGCGAAGGGGGCTGATGCAGAGGAGGATGAGCTGATAGAGCTGAGGGAGATCTACCAGGGATAGGCAGATGAGATCCAGGAGTTGGAGAGGGAGAGGGATTGGCTCAGGAGGAGGCTCAGAGATATTGAGTGGGAGCGGGATTAGGATATTCAGCGTTATACAGAGGCTGAGACAGCACTGAGGGCGGGGAGACAGGCAGCAAAGGACACAGGGGCAGGATATGCTTATGTCTTGCGAGCAGGGGAGGAGATTGCGTACTGGCGGGATCTCTATTATGGTGTAGTGCCAGCAGATCAGCAGGTGAGGAGCTTCCATACACCGTCGCGTACAACGACAGCTATGGGAGGGAGCCGGAGGAGACAGGCATCGAGTGGTGGGGTTATGGGTCCTCCACCACCACCAGATAGAGGAGACAGGAGGGATGATCCTGGGGCGGGTCCTTCAGGGGCTCAGATTCCATTGAGGCCAGGCGGCTCCGAGGGAGGGAGTTCATCATAGCCATAGAGGGATCCCTATGTATCAGTATTTTACCATTTTTGTATGATGATGTAGACACCTGCGGGTGTTTTTGTAGCCATATGATTTTGACATTATTGTATCATGACACTTTATGAGTATATATATGAGACGATTCATCTTTGCGGTAGCTATATGCATGTGTACCTATATGATGAGATGTTCTTATGTGATGCTTATGATATGGATGCAAATATGTATATGATGCAATGCAATATATATATATATATATTTTTCTTTTATGTTTTTATATTTGTATGCATGATGCAAATGTGAATGTATGTAATGCAGATGAATATGATAATGCAAATGTAAATTGTGCTAATAGGTGTTGTGTGCAGGATGTGATGCAGTTGTGATATCTATATGTATGTATGAAATGCTTATATGTGGTAATGCAGGTGCAACTACATGAAATGCAAATGTTTTTGGTGTGTCATTATACTCAGTCATGTGACAGCAGGCTATGCGGACTCGAGAAGGATGATGGAAGTCAATCAAGAAAGGGGATGGAAGATAGAAGATATGAAAGTGAAAGAGCTTCTTGTGCGTTATCATCATTGAGCTTTATTATGGCAAGTAGGTTATGACAATCGAGGCATATGTTCAACCCAGAAAGTCATTCTACCTGTTTGCATGGAGATAAGACAGTCACAAACAAGGAATGCCCCAGTTCATACTAGACTCACAGTGTCCTCATATCCTTGGACAAGTCATAGCATTACTAAGAGACAATCCACAGACAACAAATACAAATAGGTGATGATACCCCATCCTCGCCTTTCTAGTCAAAGACATCCTGGAGATAGAATCTCTAGTCAAAGACATCCCGGAAAAGATTAAAAAAATGTCACCAAAAAAGAAAGAAGATGAAATCAAAAGAAAACCAAGACTCGACACCAACATCCATTGTAGTCCTCAAGTTTAGTGTCTCTTGTCACTTGTATAAGTCTTATTTGATTGTGGTCACAATGTTTACTTTCACAAAAAGGATAGATAGCATAGAACCATAATGTTGTCTGAGTCTGTTGAAAGATTTGATTTGTTGAAGCCCATTGTTGCTGCTGTCTCATCTGAAACTGACTGAATCCATGAAACTGATACTTTATTGCGGAGAAGATGAAACTTTATTGTGGATCTATGATGCAAATGTTGCTTTATTGTGGATTGTGCGCGGATAGATTGAAGGAAGCTGGAAGAAACTGTACTCTTCGAAACATGTGATGTTCTCAGTTCCACACCCATCACTAGACATAGGATTTGCCTTAGCCACAGATAGGATCTGATTTATTATGGATGGAAAGGGAGGTGAAAAGGGAGGTTTATCATGAATGGCTAACCAATCTTGGGTAGATCAATAACAAGCCATGATGGGAATGGGTAAGTTTATTATGAACGAATAGGTTGTGAGTGTGTACAAAGTGAAAGGATGAAAGTGAATCCTGAAGGAGGGAGGAGCAATGTCTCTACGCATGGCACTGGTGACCCAGTTTTCACCATGGTACTTGCCCAGGGTGCCACCGAAGTGGTTTTCACCATTGGACGAAATTATTTCTCTTTACTTTTTTGATTTTTCAATGTTTTTTGTGTCACAAGGCGCCTGTTTGCCAGGTTTTCACCAAGTAACAATTTTTTTGTTTTATAATTTTTTTGTATTTTTGAATTGGGATACGCTGAAGAGCTATGTGTAAAACCTGCGAAGGTGCATGCTGTTGATAGGATCCTCCAAAGGTTCACCTTCTGTAGTTGAGAGTTGATATGCCCCAGATCCATATGCTGCTGTAATAATGTAGGGACCAAGCCAGTTTGGTTCGAACTTGCCCTTCTTCTCTCTGTCTTGTTGATTTTTAGGATTTTCTCTGAGAACTAAGTCCCCTACCTCAAATGTGCGAGGCTTGACCTTGTGATTGTAGTTGCGACTCATTCATTGTTGGTAAGCTTTGAGATGATTAAAAGCAGTTTGTCTTCGTTCATCTAGTAGTTCCAGCTCTTATAAGCGAGAGACCCTATAGTCTTCATCGCTGATGATGTTTTGCAAAGAGACCCGTAAAGAGGGTAGCTCGACCTCAATAGGAAAGATAGCTTCAACGCCATAGACAAGTGAATAGGGGGTAGCTCCTGTAGGTGTGCGGACACTCGTGCGGTAAGCCCAAAGTGCAGGATTAAGTTGGATATGCCAATTACAGCCAGCATCGTCGATTGTCTTCTTTAGGATTTTAAGGATTGTTTTGTTAGATGCCTCAGCTTGACCATTACCTTGGGGGTAATATGGTGTGGAGAAACGATGAGAAATATGGAAGCGGTCACATTGTTCACGAACATCCTGATTTTTGAAGGGACGCCCGTTATCAGTGATAATGGAAACAGGAATACCGTATCGACAAATGATATAGTTGAGGATGAATGTAGCAATATGTTTTCCAGTGACTTGTGTGAGAGGCACGGCTTCAATCCATTTTGTGAAATACTCTGTGGCAGTGATAATGAACTTGTGACCATTGGAAGAAGGAGGGTGAATCTTGCCTATGAGATCAAGTCCCCACTGACAAAAGGGCCAAGGAGACGCAAGTGGTTGAAGTTCTTATGCTGGCCCATGTATGAGGTCTCCATGAATTTGACATTGCTTACATTTCTTGACAAACTGATATGAGTCTTTTTCCATATTGGGCCAATAATATCTAGTCATGATGAGTTTCTTGGCCAAGGTAGGACCACTAGCATGTGGACCACATATCCCTTCATGCACTTCCCGTAACGCAATCTGAGCTTCGTCACTTTCTAAACATCTAAGAAGAGTGCCATCTAGACCTCGCTGGTATAGGATATCAGCTAAAATGACATATCGAGAGGATTGGCGAATGAAAGTGTGACGTTGGTTATTTGATAGATTAGGAGGTAGGGTATTGTCACGAAGGTATGTGAAAATAGAACCATATAACTGGGACTCGGGATTGACAACACATATTATCTCAGTAGGCATGATCTCATATGAAGGAACCAAAAGGTTATCCACCAAGAACTCATAGCGGGTCTCATTTGGAGGTAAATCAATCAATGAAGCAATTGTAGCCATGGCATCTGCGACGCGATTATGCTCTCTTGGTATCTGCTCAAAGTCTATCTTTGTGAAATGTTGTTTCAGATCATCCACCATTTGTTTATAAGGCATTAATTTTTCATCTTTTGTTTGGTAATCATCAGTTGCTTGACGGATGAAAAGTTGAGAGTCCCCAAAAACACAAAGTTCCTGGATTTTCCACTGAACTGCAATCCGTAATCCTGTTGTTAATGCCTCATATTCTGCTATATTGTTAGTGCAAGGAAATGATAAGCGGTATGATTTTGGTATAGAATCCCCTTGAGGAGTTATAAAGAGGATGCCAACTCCTGCCCCATGCTGTGTGTATGAGCCATCGAAGTACAGTTGCCATGGCTTTGCATGTGACATTGTCAAAATGGATTCATCTGGAAATTCTGAACTTAGAGGAACATCATCTATCATGGGAGCATCCGCTAATTGATCTGCGATGGCTTGTCCTTTTATTGCTTTTCTGTCCACATACTCGATGTCGAATTCACTTAGGACCATTACCCATTTGGCCAGTTGCCCAGTAAGTGTTGCTTTATTGAGAAGGTATTTCAATGGGTCTATCCTTGCAACTAACTTAGTCTTATGAGTGAGCATGTAATGTCGTAATTTCTGCGAAGCAAAGACCACAGTGAGACATGCACACTCAATTGGTGTGTAGTTTAGCTCATATCCCACCAATGTGCGACTAATATAGTATATTGCTTTTTCTTTGCCCTCAGCAATTTGTTGTGCTAAGAGTGCCCCTAGTGCTGTTGGAGTAGCTAATATGTATAGTAACAGTGGTTGATCTGGAACTGGTGGCATCAGAACTGACAGATTTAGAAGATAATCTTTGAGCGTCTGGAAAGCCTGTTGACAGTTATCATCCCATTTGAATTTGATGTTTTTATGTAGCAGGTGCTGAAAAGGATTACACTTATTTACAAGTTGTGCTATGACTCTTCGGATGGACTGGAGTTTGCCTTGTAAGGATCGAAGTTGACTGATATTTCTCAGTGGTTGCATCTCCAAGATGGCCTTGACTTTTGCTGGATCAGCTTCGATTCCTCTTTTGGATACAATGAATCCTAGGAGCTTCCTGGAGGTTACTCCAAAGACACATTTCTTGGGGTTTAATCTTACTTTGTATTTTTCCAGCTGATCAAAGACGACTGAAAGTATGTCCAAATGTGTATTTCTGTCTATTGATTTACCCAAGAGGTCATCAACATAATCTTCCATGGTTACGTGCATGAGATCATGAAAGATATTAGTCATGGCTCTTTGATATGTAGCACCTGCATTCTTTAGCCCGAAGGGCATGATATTCCAGCAGAAAGTTTCCCATGGACAAGTGAATGATGTTTTGTGTTGATCCTCGGGTGCAATCCTTATTTGATTATAACCAGAGAATCCATCCATTAATGATAACATTTCATGACCTACTGTGAGATCAACAATCAAGTCAATATTTGGCAATGGGAAGTCGTCCTTTGGACAAGCTTTGTTGATGTCTCTGAAATATGTACATATTCTGATGCTACAATCTGGTTTACTAACAGGTACCAAGTTGGAGATCCATTCAGGATAATCAATTGAGCGTATGAATCCGACATTCAGTAATTTCTCAAGTTTTGTTTTGACCAGTAATGCCACTTATGGATGCATTTTTCTCAATTTCTGTTTCGCTGGTTTTGCCCCCAGTTTAACTGTCAAATGATGCATTACCAAATCCGAGTCTAATCCAGGCATATCAGCGTATGACCAGGCAAAGTTGATTTGTCGTTCTTTGAAGAAACTTATGAATTTTGACCTTTCGGACTCTGTCAATGATTGAGCCAAGAATATGTTGTGTGGAACCTCTTCTGTACCAATGTTTGTTTTGATAGTCTCCTCTACCAACATGGATGACTTTTCTTCATATGATGTTGGGAGAATGTCGAGCCTTCCATCTTTGGGTGCCTCAGAGAGGTTTTCGCCCTCAGATACGTCCTTTCTTTTTACTTTTTTGGGGTCAGACAGTGCCACAATGTGGTTTTCACCATAAGACCCTTGGTTTGTTCTTATTTTCACATTTTTGCGACTGGAAGGTCCGACACCCTCACCAAAATATGCCACGCTATTGAGTTCTATAGTGTATCCTGCTTTATGGTCCCCAGGAGGAAGATCATCTCGTATGCCCAGATAGTCAATTAAAGCTTCATCATTTTGGAATGTGTCAAGCTGTGCAGGTCCTTCATGATCCCAGTCAATGAGTTGGTGGTGAACAAGGGGAAGGCCGTTAATGTCTTTGAAGTTAACGAGGCTAAGAGTGAAGATGCAATTATATTCGGGTATGTCAAGGTAATTATCGAGGTCATCAATGGCACTCTCCTCATCAGTCTCGATCGCGAACAAATCCAAATTATCATCACTAGTAGTGCATTTTGGGACAAGTGTTCTCATCCTATGTGATTTCAACCTAGAACCTTGAGACAAGGACTGCGTGGAATCCTCATGGGTTGTTTCTTGACCAACTCTGAACTTGTTATAGAATTCCTCTTCTTCTGTTGGTTCATCTGGCTCTTTGAATGTCTCGGTGAGCTCGTATTCACTGGAGGACTTGTCTGAACCCCATTCCCATTCGTTGGAATCTGTGGAATAGCGATCCTCTTGTTGAATTTTGGCAGCTTTGATTTGTAAGGCTTCTTCTGTCCTTTGAATGTGGACCTTGGAAGTTAGGAAACCAAGTCCTTTCGAGCGTTCCTTTTTGAAAGTCAATTTAGGTTGTAAAGGTTCAATGATGCCTTCCTTTCGTAACCCAAGAGGGCTTTTTCCATCATACTCGAATTTTTGTAGAATTTTGAAGCCTTTGCCATATTTCTCACATGGTAGACTGATGTGATTTTGTGTGTCCTCTTCATTGTCTTTGTAAAGCATTTTGTATAAATCTTCCTCTTCTAGTTCACCCCATCTTTGAAAGGTAGTAGGGTCCCATTTGAGTATCATGATGGATACTTGCTTGTTAGGATATGGTCTTCCATATTCTTTTGGGGAACTCATGACTTGTCATAAGTACATGGTTTGATTTAAAGTATATTCCCCCATGCCTTTGTCCTGAAACTTGCCTTTAAGCTCACTTTGTTTTGATGTCGAAGGTTTTAATGACTCGGGATCTATGTATGCCGAGGAAGGAACAACTTCACGATTACTGGGAATGATGGTCTCAGTTTTTGATTTCAGGTTATTGCAGTATATGAACGGATTAGGATCGCCATTAACTGTTACTTCCACTCTGTTATGAGGAAACTTAATGCATTGGTGATATCTAGATGGGACTGCCCTCATTTCATGAATCAAAGGATGTCCTAGTAATATGTTATAAGTGAGATCTAAATCCAGGACTTGACAAACCACATCCTTTGTAGCTGGCCCAACTCTGAGAGGTAAGGTGACTGTGCCCTTGGATGAACGCTCTTCGTCATCATATGCCTTAATGGTGATTTGATTTGTAGAATTCACAGCTTTATCAGAATATCCCAATTGTATAATAGTGCTCAATGTGCAAATGTTTAGACCTGCTCCTCCATCTATCAGGAGTCATTTTATTCTATGTTTGTGTAGGAAGGCTTCAATGTGTAAAGGTGCATTATGTGGCTGACTTACGGAGGCATCATCGGCTTCTATGAATGTAAGGGAGTGTGGAATGGAAAGGTATCCCACCATGGCTTGAAACTGGTCCATGTTTAGATCAGTAGGGACAGAAGTGTCTCTCAAGATTTTGTCAAGAATGGCTTTATGTGCAGGGGATATGCGTAAAAGTTCAAGGATGGAAATAAGTGTGAGTGTCTTCCCTAACTATTCTACAAGGTCATACTCAGGCTTGGTTGATGAGGAGGTAGTGTTATTGGCTGGAGCACCTTGCAAAGTGATTTTACCTCGACGAGTTGTGACATGACATTTAGAGGTAGGTTTGGAAGAAGATCCAATGCCTTTTAGGACAATCTTGGGTCTCCGGGTAGAATTCTCAGACGTTTTGTCCTTGATGATAATGGTAGAGACATAATTGTCCATCGAGATGTGATTGATAGTTGAATCATAGTTGTAGGATGCTCTGGTATAATTGGTTTGATCCTCTGTGGCTTTAGCTTTTCCCTTGTCATGTTTTGGGAATGGTTCCTTAAACATCTCATGTTCTTGATTGGATGAGTGTCCCTCAATCTCAATGTCACCCCTATCAATGAGATATTGTATGATGTTCTTCAGTCGATGACAATTTCCTATCTTATGACCCTTGCTCTTATGAAATTCACAATACTCATCATCATTCCACCAATTTGGTTTGACCTTTGGTTCATATGGAGAAAAATCTGGAACTGTGATTACCTTGTTTGCCACTAGCTTCTTGAAGACTGACTCAAGTGGTTCTCCCAATGGGGTGTACTTCCTTCATGATCTGGAAGTTGTTTGAGTATTCACTTGATTGTTTATAGAACTTGATCCAGAAAAAATGAATTTGGGTCGCACTGTATTGGCATCAACAACACCATCATTGACTGTGTTCTTGTTTTTATTCCAAAATCTTGGCTTGTCTTTTCCTTTAAAGTCATCTTTGTTTTCCTTGAATATCTTAATGACTCCTTGTTCAATTAGGACCTTTTCTATTGCTAAGCCCTTTTCAATAACGTCCTTGAAGGTGGACAAACAAGCTTTCCTTAGATCATAGCCAATGTCTTTGTTGACATTTTGTGTGAACATCTCTACCATTTGTTTTTGTGGAATTTCACAAGAGCATCTGCTGGCTAGATTTCTCCATCTTTGTAAAAATGATGCAAAAGACTCTCCATCTTTTTGCTTGGTGTTGCACAAAGTAGTGACTGATATGTCTGTCTCTATGTTTTAGGAGAAATGTTGAATAAATGCCTCTGCTAGATCACCCCATGACTTAATACTAGGTGGGAGTTGGGAGAACCATTCCATAGCTTGATCACCTAGGCTTTGTGGGAATAATCTCATCAAATATGTCTCTTCTGCTGCTACCTCAATGCAAGCTGTGAAAAACTGTCTTATGTGTGTCTTAGGATCCCCTTTTCCTCTGTACTTATCAAATTTAGGCGTCACAAAGTGTGTAGGAAAAGGAGGCATTGGAATGCTCTTGTCAAATGGATAAGGACATATGTCTCTCATTGTGTATGTTGGCTTTGGTGTATTTATGTCCTCCATTTTCTTTTGTAAGTCTCTGATTTGTTGCTCCAAATTATTCTTAGGTGGAGACCGACTTCTTGGACCATACCCCATGCTTGAGGCACCAATTGGAGGAGGAGCATGTTGCATATATGGATGATATTGATCATACACATGTTCATATGGAGGAGGTATATAATGATGCTGCATATATGGACCACTTGGTATAGATTCATGTTGAGGAACGCCATATCAATTTTGTCCATGTATACCATACTCTACAGGCATGTCATGTTCTAATGTGTTGCCCCCAAATTTGACACGGGGTTTCCTTGTGTCCAAATTTTGAGCATGCCTTTGAATATCCAATTGCTTTGGTGGTTGATCCTTAGCATTGGTATGTGATTGAACATATTTCTCTGCATAAGACTTCCATAATGGTCTACGAAGGTGAGTATCATATGCTTGACCATGTGTGTATGGGACCTCTAGTTTTTGAAACAAAGATGATGGTGATTCAGGTACCATATGTGGTCCTCTATTGCCTCCACTATTAGGCCTCCTTTGATCCATGTTGGAGTGGGGTTGTTGCAAAGGTTGATTTTCCATTATTTGAGACATGTCAAAATCATGAGGTATCTTGGCTCCACTTTGTGCCATCATTTGTAAGAAGTATTATCTATCCCTCCTCATTATTTCCTCAACCAATCGATTGAAATGGGGATTCATAATGGATTTTTCCACATCTGTTGAATGTACGGAAAAGTTTTCCATATTGTCATTGTGTGTAGCATTGTTGTTTGTAGTGTCCATGTTCTCAACATTTGGAATGTTTCTATAGGCATCCATGTCAAGTAATGTAGTATGATCAGAATTGAAAAAGATATCATTGTCATACTCATAAGAACTCATGTTTGCGGACTCTTGAGCCTCTTTAGTTTCTCTCCTAGATTTTTGAAGGCGGGTTTCAACCATGAACTAGGTATTGACCAAGATGTGTGAGACTAGATGAAAATGGAAAAAGTATGGAAGACCAAGGGTTGGATGGAATGTAAATGAATCTAAGGTGTACTTGCAATGTCCAAAGTGTAAGACCAAGTATGTATGTAGTAGAGTAGGTGTGGCTTCCAAAGAGAGGATAGTTTCTCTTGATAAGGTAAGTTGACCTTGACTCTAAGTAAGATCAAATGAGACCCAAAGGTGATAGACCTTGATGAGGGACCACTTAGCAAAATGTTGTTGTATGTAGTGTGTTGACAAAGTATGATGAGGACAAGCAAGTGACCTTTTGACTCAAGTTTAGACAAATGTGAATGTAATGTAAGGTGTAAAGCAATGATGGACTTTGTGAGACCCAAAGACAGGTTGAATGCTAGATGAACCCTGGAGAAATGACCTAGGAAGCTCAAGAATTTTGAAACTAACTGTGTTTGTTTACTGGATTGTAACAGTTTTTTCAATTCTGAACACAGACGCGCTTGTATACTTCACATACGCGGTTTCCTGACACAGACGTGGCTCTGTTTAACACAGACGTGCTTCTGAGATTTTTTTGCAAAGTATAATATTTATTCTGGGAACACAGACATGATTCTGCCCTTCACAGACGCGGTTATATAACACAGACGCTATTATGTTTGACACAAATGCGTTTCTGTAAAATTTGTGCAGTTTTTTCCAATTTGTGAAGTTTTTTTTTTTTTTGTTGTGACCAAATCTAACTGTTTGACTATTTTTCGTGACAAGAGGATACAATGTTGATGAGGACTTAATGTTTGCAAGTGTCTAGACTCAAAATGACTCCAATAAAAAGTGTGTTGTTTGATGTAAAAATGTTTTGCATACACTTGAAAACACAAAAGACACAATGTTTTTGCTATTTGGTCTTGAATGTTTTGAATGTTTAAAATAAGTCAAGCACAATTCTTATGGCTGGCCAAGACAATAGTTGTTGATCCCACATGGGGTTTTACCCTCGAGGCTACGCTATTCAGAGCCGATACTTAGATGCTTGACCTCACTGGCTCCACCCTCGACACTCACTTCTCGGGTCAGCCAAGCATCAGTCCCCATGAAAACTCCTCGTGGCAAACTTGGTATCTCTACTAAGAACCATATGTGTGTGGGCCGCTACCAGAGGTCCGACCTCCTGCCCCAACAACTAGAAGGATTTGGGCTTCTAAAACAAAAAGGTGCTAGTAAGGGCATCCGCTCGTGTGGCCATACATGCGGCACTTTCAGCTCTGTAAATATAGAAGACTCCCAGCCGGTAGGGGTTACACCCTACAACTGATCAAATAAATTTGATCAAACGGGTTTATGGGGAGACATAGTGTCGGTATATACTAATCAGCACACGTTATCCATATTTTTCACCATGAATACATTTATTTATAGTGGTTTGGAAGAGGTGGGTTTTCCTCGCTACCACTTGGGTCGTTCTCTTCTCACTAGTAGTCCTAATGACCACACGGGAAGACAGGCCCTCTAAAGATTAAGCAAAAAGAGCTTATTGCTCAAGACACAAAAGACAATGATTCAATTTTAGTGCACCAATTGAAGTGTTTGCTAGTCTATGAAAACAAGACACACAATAAAAATCCAAAAACCCTTGCCAAGGACCTGCAACAAAGATTTATTAGTAGTTTAGATTGTTTGAAATAATCACCCCTTCCTGCAAGCACATAAGTTAGGTAAATTTTAAATCCAAAAGACTTTGTGAAAATAGGGGCCTTCAACCAAACGATTTTGCTTTCAAGACAAGCTGCACCAATTTCGTTAGCTAGATCTGAAAATGTTAGCTCAAAATAAACCAGATCTAAAACCCTAAATGCAAAATCCGAAAACTAAATCAATAAAAACCCAAAATTTGAAATTGGTGAACACAGACATGATTACCCTCAACACAGACGTGACTTTGTGACACAGACACGGTTCTGTGAGACACAGACGCGACTACAGAATGTAGACGTGGCTTTTGGACACAGACGCGGCTAAAAACAGTGCAGACGCGACTTTATAACACAAACGCGCTTTCCTGGAACCTGCAAAATAAAATACTGCCAGTAACATAGACGCGATTCTAGAAGTCGCAGACGTGCCAAAAAAAAAAAAACGCGATCCGAAAGTGCGCAGATGCGGGAATATCAAAATGCTGCCAAAAACATCAGATCTGCAACTTCAAAATACAAAATCTGCAACAAGGATGTTAAATGCAAAAGGGACAAGAGTCCCACCGGGCGTGCCAAAATGTATATGGTGATAATGGATAACAATAATAACAATATTGAAAGGCTAAATGAATTCAACCACAAAACCCTAGCCTAACAACAACAAAGATCCACCATAACATATGAAGATTACCTAAGACAATGCAAATCAAACGAAATCACAAAGATTATACCATCACATGTCCAATAGGGTTTGGATCTCCATTCTTCCTATCTCCATTGATCTTGCTTGATATATTTGCTCTCAGATTTTATGTGCACAAGAGCTCAACAAAGAACGAAATGTGGTTGCTAGTAGGATCGTAGTGTAGTCAAGTGCATAAAAGATGATTAGAATGCATAGAACGATTAGGATGATTGATTAGGGTTGATAATGAAGGAAGCATCTCCTTATATAGAAGACACTATATGAAATGGAGGGATAAGATTGAGAGGTGTAAAAGGAGGTCAGCTATGATTAGAGGGTAGGTAAAAGAAATAATAAAATAATGGAAGGGGTAGGTAGTGTATGAATTAAGAGATGAATGACATGTGTCATAGGTAGAAAAGGTTAATGAATTAATTAAATAAATAAGATATTTATTTAATTTAGGAAAAGGATAATTTAAATAAATAAAGGTATTTATTTAAATGAGAAATAAGGCTAGAAGAGGATAAATGAATTAATTAAATAAATAAAGATTTATTTAATTAATAGAAGAATTAAGCTTAGATAATTAAATAAATAAAATATTTATTTAATTAGACATGACAATTTTGGGTGTCTACAGGTATGACTCTCAACGTTTTGGTGCTTTGGGATGCACGACAGGGGCATTCCTAGCATAAACATGCCCACCTAGAGGCGCTCGCGACATCGGTTTGTGCACATGAGGAACATAATCAATTCTAGCCAATCTTGCAACTTTTCCTTGCAAGCAACTGCTGGTTTTTTGAGTAGGCGAAAAAATGCTACTAATTGAAAATGGCTTCGAGTTGTCAAAAACCGAGATAGACTATTGTAGAGGAGCCTCACGTGACTCCAGGGGATCAAACAGATTGACTCTATGTGTCGTGGATTGGAAGAAACAGTCCGTCAAATTTTGATAATTTTTTGGACTCAGGGCACTTGAGAGATCTCACCGGTAGGGTATGACTCTCGATGTTCTGGTGCTTTGGGATGAATGATAGGGGAATTCCTAGCATAAACATGCCCACCTAGACATGCTTGTGACGTCGGTTTGTGCACATGAGGAACAAAATCAATTCTAGCCAATCTTGCAACTTTTCCTTGCAAGCAACTGCTGGTTTTTTGAGTAGGTGAAAAAATGCTACTAATTGAAAATGGCTTCGAGTCATCGAAAAATGAGATAGAACATTGTAGAGGAGCCTCACGTGACCCCATGGGATCAAACAGATTGATCGTATGTGTCGTGGATTGGAAGAAACAGTCCGTCAAATTTTGACAATTTTTTGGACTCAAGGCACTTGAGAGATCTCACCGGTAGGGTATGACTCTCGACGTTCTGGTGCTTTGGGATGCATGACAGGGGCATTCCTAGTGTAAACATGCCCACCTAGACGCGCTCGCGATGTCAGTTTGTGCACATGAGGAACAGAATCAATTCTAGCCAATCTTGCAACTTTTCCTTGCAAGCAACTACTGGTTTTTTGAGCAGGCGAAAAAATGCTACTAATTGAAAATGGCTTCGAGTTGTCAAAAAATGAGATAGGCCATTGTAGAGGAGCCTCATGTGACACCATGAGATCGAGCAGATTGACCGTATGTGTCATGGATTGGAAGAAACAGTCCATCAAATTTTGACAAATTTTTGGACTTAGGGCACTTGAGAGATCTCACCAGTAGGGTATGACTCTCAATGTTCTAGTGCTTTGGGATGCATGATAGGGGCATGCCTAGCATAAACATGCCCACCCGAACACGCTTGCGACGTCGGTTTGTGCACACGAGGAACAAAATCAATTCTAGCCAATCTTGCAACTTTTCCTTGCAAGCAACTAACGGTTTTTTGAGCAGGCAAAAAAATGCTACTAATTGAAAATGGTTTTGAGTCATCAAAAATAGAGATAGGCCATTGTAGAGGAGCCTCATGCGACCCCATAGGATCAAGCAGATTGACTGTATGTATCGTGGATTGGAAGAAACAGTCCATCAAATTTTGACAATTTTTTGGACTCAGGGCACTTGAGAGATCTCACCGGTAGGGTATGACTCTCGACGTTCTGGTGCTTTAGGATGCACGACAGGGGCATGCCTAGCATAAACATTCCCACCCAGATGCGCTCGCGATGTCAGTTTGTACACACAAGGAACATAATCAATTCTAGCCAATCTTGCAACTTTTCCTTGCAAGCAACTGACAGTTTTTTTAGCAGGCGAAAAAATGCTACTAATTGAAAATTGCTTTGATTCATCGAAAACCAATATAGGCCATTGTAGAGGAGCCTCACATGACCCCATGGGATCAAACAGATCGATCGTATGTGTCATGGATTGGAAGAAATAGTCCATCAAATTTTGACAATTTTTTGGACTCAGGGCACTTGAGAGATCTCACCGGTAGGGTATGACTCTCAATGTTCTGGTGCTTTGGGATGCATGACAAGGGCATGCCTAGCGTAAACATGCCCACTCAGATGCACTCACGATGTTGGTTTGTGCACATGAGGAACAAAATCAATTCTAGCCAATCTTGCAACTTTTCCTTGCAAGCAACTGCCAGTTTTTTGAGCAGGCGAAAAAATGCTACTAATTGAAAAAGGCTTTGAGTCGTCAAAAACTGAGATAGGCCATTGTAGAGGAGCCTCAAGAGACCCCACGGGATCAAACAGATCGATCGTATGTGTCATGGATTGGAAGAAATAGTCTGTCAAATTTTGACAATTTTTTGGACTCAGGGCACTTGAGAGATCTCACCGGTAGGGTATGACTCTCGATGTTCTGGTGCTTTGGGATGCACAACAGGGGCATGCCTAGCATAAACATTCCCACTCAGATGCACCCGCGACATTGGTTTGTGCAAATGAGGAATAAAATTTGACCATTGCGAGCATGAGGGTGCTCTCGCACCAAACACATTGTTGTTTAAATTCATATTGTCGATTTTTGTTGTTTATATTCATATTGTTAATTACATATGCAAATATTCATTTAAATTTATAAAAGGGCAGCCACTAAATACAACGAATACACAATAATGAACTGAATACAAGGAGTTTTGTACGGTTAATTCAACATTTTAGAAATTTTATCAAATCATATTCCACGATTGCAATGCTTTATATCATATATTTTTGTTGTTTATATTCATATTGTTGATTACATATACAAATATTCATTTAAATTTATAAAAGGACAACCACAAAATACAATGAATACAAAATAATGAACTCATTACACATTTATTGGATTGAATATCGATATTTATATATATAAAAAAAGGCATGTCTGCCAAGTCAATACAAGTATTACAAAAATGTGGCATACGCCATGTCCAAATTGATATACAATAAAAATGTAGAATATATCTACATTTATTGGTCATTCTATGACAAAAACTAACACTATATGATCCTAAACTTCTGGTGGATCATCAAAATCAAGCCTCTTCGACATAGTACACAGCTCTGTAGATGGCTACAAAACCACAATTCCAAAGCCAAGTTAGAATTCTTTTGTAGAAAATAGTTCACAATTGACATCATAACTATGCATTTAACTTTAATTCCTTTGCAATTGAAATGTAGATTACCTCATTGGCTGATCCAGGAGCTAATGTCTTCACTCTCCTCTCCTTGTCACTCTTAGGAGTTTTCTTGAAGACATACTTAAATGGATCCACGTTATGGCCGTACCGCGAACAAGTCTATTGTAGATTAAATATACAATTAATACAATGTACTAACATAAATATATCAAAAACACTTAAAAGTTATAATATAGAGAACAATGATGTACCTGTGCCTTAGATGCTTCTCCAATGGATTGAGGATGGCTCACCATCGATGTAGAAACGGTCGCTATTACCTATACAAAAAATGTACAAAGATTAAATATAATTAATATAATGATAAGTATTGAAGGTTGAAAACAATTAATTTTACATATCAAACAAAAGTGTACCGGATCCTGATATGCTTCTCCAGTGCAAGGAGGAGGGTTCGCCATTGATGAAATAGGTTTGGATATTTGCTGTATGAAAAAAATATAAGATTATAATATATCACAAGTTCACATGTACGCGTGCATATAATCATGAAATCAAGAAAATAAAGTAGAGATACATGCCTCCGCCCTCTCTTGATTCGCAGGCGAATCAGGTGCATTCATCATATCCACAAAGCTCAATGGCCGTTGTACATGTAAAATAGACAAAAAACACCAATCAATCTACAAACCCCAACTAATACTTGATTTCAACATTTTCAAACAATTGTACAAATAAAAATGTGTTCAATTACCTTCACACATTTTGGCATCTTCGAGATATTCTTTTTCTTCGGACAAGCCCTGGACATGGAGGGGGTACCCTAAAAACAGAAAATTAACATGAGATATTAGTACAGATAATAAATTAAACATAATTTTAAAAATCTAAAATGAAATGAGTTGCATATTCCATCAAAACAATACATAAAAAGAGTTGTACAAAATATGATACCGTTGATAGTTCTGATACTAAATATGATTAGTATAGATGCCAAGCTAACAATATGAGAGGGGGGGGGGTGAATCATTCAAACTTAATCTTCAATAAAAACAACAGATTCAACCTCGGTAATCTTATCAGAAAAATAGTAATGCATGCAAACCCATAAATAGATAAGATTTCAAACATATAACACCAGATTTAACGTGGAAACCCAAATAGGGAAAAATAATTGTGGGATTTCGGACCCACTAAGAAATATACTCTTCTAGAGTATGCTCGGTTAAAAGCAAATCCCGTTAAAGATTACAAACACATTGTTAGATGTCACCCGGTTAAGGGATTTCCCTTAGATCTATTAGGATCTTCACCTTATTAGAAGTGACCTTGTTAAAGGAATTCAAACACTCAATAAGAATGTCACCTTGCTAGAGGATTTTACAAATAAGACTGTTAAGTCCACTTGGTTAAGAGATTTTCTGCTACTTCTCAAACTAACAGTAATAAAATATGTCTGCAACTTCACATCTAAAAATGTTAAAGCAGATTCTTATTTGCTCAATACAATCAATTCATAGGACTTATCTTGTCCCTCTGCTGGGCTCTATACTTTGTTATCAAAACAGGTCTTCAAGCTTCTGTGCTCGGTAATCACTATGTAGCATCCCTATGCATACACTTACCTGCATACATTGTTTATCAACAGTTTCCTATTTATAAACAATCTTCAAACCGCTTAATCTCCTTGATCACATTTCCCATGATCAATCATAGCCATCAAATCTTCAATCTTGTCCAGGTTCAATGTATCCTTCGATCTGAAAATGTTTTACCCCGCCTTGGAACTTGCATTTTCACCTTGGAACTTGTGTTAGGGTATTGCGGTTCAATATGAGCTGTAGATCTTTCTGCCAACTTTCCATTGCCTTAGATTCGTTAACAAACTTCTTCCATGGCTTACCAATCATTGATTTGCTCTAGCTCATCAACTTCTTTCATTAAATAGCGCATGTAATCATTTAATGCATTATGTTATAGCTCAGTTACAACTCGGTAACAACTCAGTGAATACTAAACTTCACTCGGTAGACATTCTGCCTTCATTAACCGATAGCGATAACCTTAGGGTTTACCGACTAGGTTCCTTAGGGTTTACCGACTAGGTTCTTTGTTCGGTAATATAGAATAGTATTAACCTTTCAAACAATAGCATATGTAGGATGTCAAAACAATCTAAACATCATGATCTCATCATTGTCTAACTCGGTAATAGTTGCCCATTGAATAACTTATCCCCTTATTCATCATATTCTTTCTATGTCTTTTACCGACATCTTTATACTTATCAAATCATACTTCTTAAGATATGGAAATATCATACTGAATTAGAAAATCAATTTCTTGACATCAATGACAAAATAATAATATTAAGACAGTAATCATCCTTAATCAATTTTATCCATAGTCATCAACAACCTTCTCAATATCCTTATTAAAATGCCAACAATCTCTCCTTGTAATTGGAATCCCAACTTTCTTCTTGTCTGTTATAATGCCAACAATCTCCCCCTTTGGCATTGATGGCAAAAGCAATTGATTTGACTTTATTGATTCGGATTCAGATTGCTATGAAATTCTGAAATGCTCTCCCTGTGTCATTAGTCTTCTCCCCAGTTCTAAAATGTAGTCTTCTCATTCGGTCAGTAGACTTCTCCCCCATACATTAGTCTTCTCCCCTTTTGACAACAATGCCAAAAATGAAAAGAACTAAAAACATAATTTCTTCCTCTGAGAAGTGAATTCCATGCTGTTATGTATCAATTTAGTCTCGGTCAGAGCATTTTTGTCTTCAATTCCTGTTCCCTATTTATTGTTTCCTGCACACCTTTAGAAAACCTCCTAAAGTGTGTAAATCAGCATCAACTCCTAAAAGATATTTTGTAGAGTCATCGAATTGATGCTTTCACCGAACTCAGTCAGTGAATGGAAGATAGGGGTAGGACCCCCAACTGACTTCTGAGATACTCAAAAGTGTCCTTTGGCAGTGGCTTGGTGAAGATGTCTGCAATTTGTTCCTTTGTGCTAACATACTCCAAAACCACTTTCTTCTCTTGAACTTCTTCTCTAAGATAACAATATTTGATAGAGATGTGCTTTGTCTTAGAGTGCATAATAGGATTCTTTGAAATGTTAATGGCACTAGTGTTATCACAGAATATAGTTATTGACTCGATAACTTGCTCATTTATACGTTCCATTAGTTGTTTGATCCATGCTATATTGGTGCAATTCAGTGCTGCAACAACATATTCAGCTTCTGCTGTTGACTGAGAAACACATCCTTGTTTCTTGCTAAGCCAACTCACTAGTCTTTCTCCTAAAAAGAAAGCTCCTCCACTTGTGTTTTTCTTGTCATCAATGTTGCCTGCCCAATCAACATCACTATAAAATTTTAAATCAAACTCATTTCCTTTCTGATATACTAAGCCATAATCTTCAATGCCTTTTAAGTATCTGAAAATTCTTTTGATTTCCATCATGTGTGTTTCCTTAGGATCTACAGAAAAGCTTGCAACAATACCTACTGCATGTGCTATATCTGGCCTGCTGTGAACAACAGATTGCAACTTTCCAATCATAGATCGGTAAAGTGTCTCATCAACAGATGCAGATTCATCATTCTTTGGGAGTACTTATTGGTTTTGAATCCTCCATTCCAAATTTCTTCAAGATTTCCTTTATGTACTTGGTTTGTGTAATGAAAATCTCATCTTTCATTTGCAGTATCTGTAGACCTATAAAATATTTTATCTCACCGATTAATGACATCTCAAATTCTTTACTCATTTCATTTCCAAAGTTCTTGCATAGAGAGTCATTTCCACAAAATATAATATCATCAACAAATATGGCTGAGATCAGTATTCCATTTTCATCATTCTTCATGTACATATTGCTGTTTTCACTTGTTCTTATAAAACCAATTTTGATCAAATATGAGTGCAATCTCTCATACCATTCTCTAGGTGCTTGTTTTAGACAATATAAGGCTTTGTTAAATTTACATACCTGATCATTATTTTCTCCTTCAACAAATCCTTCAGGTTGTTCAATGAAAACTTCTTCTTCTAATATACCATTCAAAAATGTAGATTTGACATCCATTTGATATACCTTGAAATTCTTGTAAGCAGCATATGCCAACAATGTTCTTACTCCTTCAAGTCTTGCCATAGGTGCAAAAGTCTCACCATAATCAATTCCTTCTTCTTGGGCATAACCTTTGCAAACTAGTCTTGCTTTATTCCAAATGACCTCACCTTTTTCATTTAGCTTGTTTTTGAAGATCCACTTTGTACTGATTACATTTTTGTCCATCGGTCTTGGGACCAGTGTCCATGTGTCATTCTTCTTGATTTGATCAATCTCTTCTGTCATAGCATTTATCCAATCTTCACTGTTAAATGCCTCTTTCACTATTCTTGGTTCAAATTCAGATATTAGACATGTGTTCTGTCTCAGTTTGTTCCTTGTCATCACTGGATCATTCTTATCTCCTATAATCTGACTTGGTGCATGATTCCTTCTGACATACTTGGCTAATACAAGCTCGGTAGGCTCTGTATGATCTTCTACATCACTCGGTAACTGGATATTCTCTTCATTTTCTTCAACAGTCTTCTCGGTAGGACTTCTCAGTTGAACATAGACAAATCCTTCATAATCTTCTGGTTCTTTGGAGTTTCCTTCATCATTTCTTTCTGCAAATTCATCAATTTTCACATTTGCACTTTCTACTATTTTGTTAGATGATTTGATCAGACATTTAAATGCTTTGATTCTAGAATAATAAACTAGAAATGTTCCTTCTTCACTTTTCTGATCAAACTTACCATTTCTATGATCTTTGTGAACATAGCATCTACTCCCAAAGATTTTAAAATAACTTACATTAGGTTTCTTGTCATACCAGATTTCATAAGGTGTCTTCAAAGTACCTTTCTTCAATTGAACTCGGTTCAAGGTGTAAACAACTGTGCTTATTGCTTCTCTCCAAAATGTTTGTGGCACCTTCTTCTCAATCATCAGTGGTCTAGCACAATCCACATTAGATCTGTTTCTTCTTTCAGCTATTCCATTATGCTGTGGAGTTCTCGGTGCAGAGACTTGTCTTTTTATACCATGATCATTGCAAAATAAGTTGAACTCATCAGAGGTAATCTCTCCTCCTCTATCTGATCTGAGATATTTTAGTTTTCTTCTTGTTTCATTTTCAACTTTAGCCTTGTACCATTTAAACATTTGAAAAGCTTCTTATTTTTCTTTTAAAAACATTACTGACATCATCCTTGAGTAATCATCCACAAATAATATGAAATATTTATCACCATAATAACTCTGAACTTTCACAGGACCACAAAGATCAGTATGCACAAGATCTAAAATTCCCTTAAAAGTGTAGGACTTACTTGTAAAGCTTGATCTTGTCATCTCACCCATCTGGCATCCTTGGCACATAGCATTCTCCGGTTTTTCAAGACTCAGTAGACCTCTTACTCGGTGCTTCTTTCTTATTTTGATTAGATAATGAAAATTAACATGACAAAAACTTTTATGCCATAACCAGGTATCATCTATCCTTGCATATAGACATTTATTCCGAGTTGAGTCAAGATGAAATGTATTACCTCTTGTTTGTTTCCTGGTATTAGCTAACTTTCCATGCTTGTCATGAACTTTGACAATTTCTTTTTCAAACTCTATTTAGTAACCTGTGTTGTTTAGCTGTGCTACACTCAACAGATTGTATTTCAAATCGTCAACCCAATAGACATGATTGCATCTTGCATTATCAAGAAGTATTATAGATCTTTTACCTCTTACCGGACATGGTGCATCATTACCAAATCTTACATAGCCTCCATCATAATCATCTAATTTAATAAACTTTTGTTTATCACTTGTCATGTGATGTGAGCAACCACTATCTATGATCCAAGAATCATTAGTATTTATATGAGATATTAAATCTTTTTCTTCATACCTTTCTTCATCTGATCCATCTTTGATATCCACATAAACAACTTCCTCTGTATCAGTTTCATTTGATTTATCATCATTAGATTCTTCATCAGCTATTAGGCATGTCTTTTTATCTTTTCTCCTAAAGTCTCTGTGTCCTCTGTAATGATTATCTTTCTATCTGTCATCTTGGTAATCTCTCTTTTCACTAGATTCTTTGTCAGGACAGTTAGAAGCCATATGTCCTATCTTATCACAATTGAAACATTTTAAAGGTAGCTTTCCTTTATACTTACCTTTTCCTCTCGGTAACCTTCTGGCTAATAGTGCTTCAAACTCTTCGTGCTTTCTGATTTCCTCATATAGTTTGTGTACCTCCTCCATGTTTTTATGAAATCTTTCACTTGCTCACTGTGATTCCTTTCAGAGTACTTATACTTTCTATCATTGTAATCATCAGTTTCATCAATATGAAAAGAACTGAATCCAGATTCAACTTTATTTACCGATGACCCACTGTTATCAAAGTTACTTAACTCAAATGCATGTAGGTTACCAATAGTAGCATCTAAAGAAATTGGCATATTGGGTACAAACCTCAATTCATTGATTGTAGAGACTCGGATTGCATAGGCAGGTAGAAGGGTTCTCAACATCTTACTTGTTACATCCTTTTCTTCAATAGTTCCTCCTGCTCCTTTGATTTGATTTACAATCTGCTTTAGTCTTGTACTATACTGGGTTATGTTCTCACCTTCATTCATCCTCATAGATTCAAGTTGTCCTCTTAAACTATCCCCTTTTTCTCTTTGAACATGTTCATCTCCACCATACATAGATATGAGCTTAGTACACATTGCCTTTGCATCAGTACATCCTTCTAGATCATTAAACACTGAGTCAATCAATGCAGATGTTATTTCTTGCTTGAATATGTTCTTGATTTGCCTTTATCTCTTCCATTGTCAATGGATAGGTGCTCAGTGTGATGAAATCATTCTCTAGATAATAGACAACATATTCTCCAATTCCTGATAGATGCAGCTTCATCCCTTTCTGCCATGTAGAGAAACTTGACTTATTTAGCTTCGGTGCATCCCTGTTATACATCTTCTGGATGTTTAACTCAAGTGCCTTTAAACTTTTCTTCTGGAGTCAAAAGCTCTAATACCAATTGATAGTTCTGATACTAAATATGATTAGTACAGATGCCAAGCTAACAATATGAGAGGGGGGGGTGAATCATTCAAAGTTAATCTTCAATAAAAACAATAGATTCAACCTTGGTAACCTTATCAGAAAAATAGTAATGCATGCAAACCCATAAATAGATAAGAACTCAAACATATAACACCAGATTTAACGTGGAAACCCAAATAGGGAAAAACCACTATGGGATTTCAGACCCACTAAGAAATATACTCTTCTAGAGTATGCTCGATTAAAAGTAAATCCTGTTAAAGATTACAAACACATTGCTAGATGTGACCCGGTTAAGGGATTTCCCTCAGATCTGTTAGGATCTTCACCTTGTTAGAAGTGACCTTGTTAAAGGATTTCAAACACTCAATAAGAATGTCACCTTTCTAGAGGATTTTACAAATAAGACTATTAAGTCCACTCGGTTAAGAGATTTTCTGCTACTTCTCAAAATAACAGTAATAAAATATGTCTGCAACTTCACATCTAAAAATGTTGAAGCAGATTCTTATTTGCTTAATATAATCAATTCATAGGACTTATCTTGTCCCTCTGTTGGACTCTATACTCTATTATCAAAAGAGGTCTTCAAGCTTCTATGCTCGGTAATCACTATGTAGCATCCCTGTGCATACACTTGCCCACATACATTGTTTATCAGTAGTTTCCTATTTATAAACAATCTTCCAACCACTTAATCTCCTTGATCACATTTCCCATGATCAATCATAGCCATCAGATCTTCAATCTTGTCCAGGTTCAATGTATCCTTTGATCTAAAAACATTTTACCCCACCTTGGAACTTGCATTTTCACCTTGGAACTTGTGTTAGGGTATTGCGGTTCAATCTGAGTTGTAGATCTTCCTGCTAACTTTCCATTGCCTTAGATTTGTTAACAAACTTCTTCCACGGCTTACCAATCATTGATTCGCTCCAACTCATTAGCTTGTTTCATTAAATACCTTATGCAATCATTTAATGCATTATGTCATAGCTCGGTCACAACTCAGTAACAACTTGGTGAATACTAAACTTGACTCGGTAGACATTCTACCTTCATTAACCTATAGCGATAACCTTAGGGTTTATCGACTAGACTCCTTAGGGTTTACCAACTAGTTTCTTTGCTCGGTAATATAGTATAGTATTAACCTTTCAAACAATAGCATATGTAGGATATCAAAACAATCTAAACATCATGATTTCATCATTGTCTAACTCGGTAATAGTTGCCCATTGAATAACTTATCCCCTTATTCATCATATTCTTTCTGTCTCTTTTACCGACATCTTTATACTCATCAAATCATACTTCTTAAGATATGGCAACATCATACTGAATTAGAAAATCAATTTCATGACATCAATGGCAAAATAATAATATTAAGACAGTAATCATCCTTAATTAGTTATATCCATAGTCATCAACAACCTTCTTAATATCCTTATTGAAATGCCAACAATCTCTCATTGTAATTGGAATGCCAACTTCCTTCTTGTCTATTATAATGCCAACCATCTCCCCCTTTGGCATTGATGGCGAAACCAATTGATTTGACTTTATTGATTCAGATTCAGATTGCTATGATATTCTAAAATGGTCTCCCTCTGTCATTAGTCTTCTCCCTGGTTCTGAAATGTAGTCTTCTCCTGTGGTCAGTAGACTTCTCCCCCATACATTAGTCTTCTCCCCCTTTGACAACAATGCCAAAAATGAAAAGAACTAAAAACATAATTTCTTCCTCTGAGAGGTGAATTCCATGCTGTTATGTATCAGTTCAATCTCGGTCAGAGCATTTTTGTCTTCAATTCTTGTTCCCTATTTATTGTTTCCTACACACCTTTAGAAAACCTCCTAAAGTGTGTAAATCTGCATCAACTCCTAAAAGATATTCTATAGAGTCATCGAATTGATGCTTTCACTGAACTCGGTCAACGAATGGAATATAGGGGTAGGACCCCTAATTGACTTCTAAGATACTCAAAAGTGTCCTTTGGCAGTGGCTTGGTGAAGATGTCTACAATTTGTTCTTTTGTGCTAACATACTCCAAAACCACTTTCTTCTCTTGAACTTCTTCTCTAAGATAATGATATTTGATAGAGATGTGCTTTGTCTTAGAGTGCATAATAGGATTCTTTGAAATGTTAATGACACTAGTGTTATCACAAAATATAGTTACTGGCTTGGCAACTTGCTCATTTAAACCTTCCAACAGTTGTTTGATCCATGCTATATTGGTGCAATTCAGTGCTGCAGCAACATATTCAGCTTTTGCTGTTGACTGAGAAACACATCCTTGTTTCTTGCTAAGCCAACTCACTAGTCTTTCTCCTAAAAAGAAAGCTCCTCCACTTGTGCTTTTCCTGTCATCAATGTTGCCTACCCAATCAACATTAGTATAAACTTTTAAATTAAACTCATTTCCTTTCTGATATACTAAGCCATAATCTTCAGTGCTTTTTAAGTATTTGCAAAATTGTTTTGATTGCCCTCATGTGTGTTTCCTTAGGATTTGCAGAAAATATTGCAACAATACCTACTGCATGTGCTATATCTGGCCTGTTGTGAACAACATATTGCAACTTTCCAATCATAGATCGGTAAAGTGTCTCATCAACAGATGCAGATTCATCGTTCTTTGATAGTTTACAATTGGTAGTCATAGGAGTACTTACTGGTTTTGAATCCTCCATTCCAAATTTCTTCAAGATTTCCTTTATGTACTTGGATTGTGTAATGAAAATCTCATCTTTCATTTGCAGTATCTGCAGACCTATAAAATATTTTATCTCACCGATTAATGACATCTCAAATTCTTTACTCATTTCATTTCCAAAGTTCTTGCATAGAGAGTCATTTCCACAAAATATAATATCATCAACAAATATGGCTGAGATCAGTATTCCATTTTCATCATTCTTCATGTACATATTGTTGTTTTCACTTGTTCTTATAAAACCAATTTTGATCAAATATGAATGCAATCTCTCATACCATGCTCTAGGTGCTTGTTTTAGACCATATAAAGCTTTGTTCAATTTACATACCTGATCATTATTTTCTTCTTCAACAAATCCTTCAGGTTGTTCAATGAAAACTTCTTCTTCTAATATACCATTCAAAAATGTAGATTTGACATCCATTTGATATACCTTGAAATTCTTGTAAGCAGCATATGCCAACAATGTTCTTACTCCTTCAAGTCTTGCCACAGGTGCAAAAGTCTCACCATAATCAATTCCTTCTTCTTGGGCATAACCTTTGCAAACTAGTCTTTCTTTATTCCGAATGACCTCACCTTTTTCATTTAGCTTGTTTCTAAAGATCCACTTTGTACCGATTACATTTTTGTCCTTCGGTCTTGGGACCAGTGTCCATGTGTCATTCTTCTTGATTTGATCAATCTCTTCTGTCATAGCATTTATCCAATCTTCACTGTTAAATGCCTCTTTAACTATTCTCAGTTCAAATTCAGATATTAGACATGTGTTTTGTCTCAGTTTGTTCCTTGTCATCACTGGATCATTCTTATCTCCTATAATCTGACTTGGTGCATGCTTCCTTCTGACATACTTGGCTAATACAGGCTCAGTAGGCTCTGTATGATCTTCTTCATCACTCAGTAACTGGATATTCTCTTCATTTTCTTCAGCAGTCTTCTCGATAGGACTTCTCGGTTGAACATAGACAAATCCTTCATAATCTTCTGGTTCTTTGGAGTTTCCTTCATCATTTCTTTCTGCAAATTCATCAATTTTCACATTTGCTCTTTCTACTATTTTGTTAGATGATTTGATCAGACATTTAAATGCTTTGCTTCTAGAAGAATAACCTTAAAATGTTCCTTCTTCACTTTTCTGATCAAACTTACCATTTCTATCATCTCTGTGAACATAGCATCTACTCCCAAAGATTTTAAAATAACTTACATTATTTTTCTTGTCATATGAGATTTCATGAGGTGTCTTCAAAGTAACTTTCTTCAATTGAACTCGGTTCAAGGTGTAAACAACTGTGCTTATTACTTCTCTCCAAAATGTTTGTGGTAGCTTCTTCTCAATCATCAGTGTTCTAGCACAATCCACAATAGATCTGTTTCTTCTTTCAGCTATTCCATTTTGCTATGGAGTTCTCGATGCAGAGATTTGTCTTTTTATACCATGATCATTGTAAAATAAGTTGAACTGATCAGAAGTAAACTCTCCTCCTCTATCTGATATGAGACATTTTAGTTGTCTTCTTGTTTCATTTTCAACTCTAGCCTTGTACCATTTAAACATTTGAAAAGCTTCTGATTTTTCTTTTAAAAACATTACTGACATCATCCTTGAGTAATCATCCACAAATAATATGAAATATTTATCATCATAATAACTCTGAACTTTTATAGGACCACAAAGATCAGTATGCACAAGATCTAAAATTCCCTTGGAAGTGTAGGACTTACTTGTAAAGCTTGATCTTGTCATCTTACGCATCTGGCATCCTCGACACATAGCATTCTCCGGTTTTTCAAGACTCGGTAGACCTCTTACTTGGTGCTTCTTACTTATTTTGATCAGATTATCAAAATTAACATGACAAAACCTTTTATGCCATAACCAGGTTTCATTTATCCTTGCATATAGACATTTATTCTGAGTTGAGTCAAGATGAAATGTATTACCTCTTGTTTGTGTCCCGGTAGCAGCTAACTTTCCATGCTTGTCATGAACTTTGACAATTCCTTTTTTAAACTCTATTCGGTAACCTGTGTTGTTTAGCTGTGCTACACTCAATAGATTGTATTTCAAACCTTTAACCCAATAGACATCATTGCATCTTGCATTATCAAGAAGCGTTATAGATCCTTTACCTCTTACCGGACATGGTGCATCATTACCAAATCTTACATAGCCTCCATCATAATCATTTAATTTAATATACTTGTGTTTATCACCTATCATGTGATGTGAGCAACCACTATCTATGATCCAAGAATCATTAGTATTTATATGAGATATTAAATCTTTTTCTTCATACCTTTCTTCATCTGATCCATCTTTGATAGCCACATAAACAACTTCCTCTATATTAGTTTCATCTGATTTATCATCATTAGATTCTTCATCAGCTATTAGGCATGTCTTTTTATCTCTTCTCATGAAGTTTTGGTGTCGTTTGTAATGATTATCTTTCTATCTGTCAGCTCGGTAATCTCTCTTTTCACTAGATTCTTTGTCAGGACAGTTAGAAGCCATATGTCCTATCTTATCACAATTGAAACATTTTAAAGGTAGCTTTCCTTTATACTTACCTTTTCCTCTCGATAGCCTTCTGGCTAATAGTGCTTCAAACTCTTCTTGCTTTCTGATTTCCTCATACAGTTTGTGTACCTCCTCCATGTTTTTGTGAAATCTTTCACTTGCTCCGTTGTGATTCCCTTCAGAGTACTTATACTTTCTATCATTATAATCATCAGTTTCATCAATATGAAAAGAACTGAATGTAGATTCAACTTTATTTACCGAGGACCCACTGTTATCAATTACTTAACTCAAATTCATGTAGCTTACCAATTGTAGCATCTAAAGAAACTGGCATATTGGGTACAAACCTCAATTCATTGATTGCAGAGACTCGGATTGCATAGGTAGGTAGAACGGTTCTCAGCATCTTACTTGTTATATCCTTTTCTTCAATAGTTCCTCCTACCCTTTTGTTTTGATTTACAATCTCCTTTAGTCTTGTACTATACTGGGTTATGTTCTCACCTTCATTCATCCTCATAGATTCAAGTTGTCCTCTTAGACTATCCACTTTTTCTCTTTGAACATGTTCATCTCCACCATACATAGATATGAGCTTAGTCCACATTGCCTTTGCATGAGTACATCCTTCTAGATCATTAAGCTCTGAGTCGGTCAATGCAAATGTTATTTCAATCATTGCTTGAATATGCTCTTGCTTTGCCTTTATCTCTTCCATTGTCAGTGGATAGGTGCTCGATGTGATGAAATTATTCTCCAGATAATAGACAGCATTGTTAGGCCCAATATGGAAAGCTAATGTACTGAGAGGGGAGGGGTGAATCAATACTTCAAATCCTTTTCTCAACAATATCTTTACTGTTATGCATAAACCAAAAACTACTGTAACATAACATAAAGCTAAAACAAATGAGTAACAATCATACATGATTCACTCCATAACACATATATTTTTGTTACACGGAAACTCTTGGTTAGAGAGAAAAACTGCGGTGGGGATGGCACCCACAACTTCACTACTGCAATAATAAAGAGTGCTCGGTTAGAGCTACATATTTAGCTATTTCTGATAGCTTACCCTATTAGGAGTAACAAGATCTGTTAGATCTACCTTGCTAAAGGATTTTACAACACTATATATATGCTGAACCTGGTTAGAGGATTTACAATTTATAGACTTGATTAGACTCTTTTACCTTGTTAAATGTTTCTCTTACAACTTCAAAATATTACAATAAGACTTTACAAATATCTGCAGCTTTACATCTGAAATGCTGTAGCAGATTCTTTGTGCTTAAAATAAGATTACCTTGCCTATAGCATACCTCGGTAACTCATAAAGTAACTTGTTAAACCCTTCTGTTTACTCTGTTCCTCGACTGTTCTCTGATAACCTTCTCGGTGACCTCTATGTCTCTGTAACAGTCATAATACTCTGTGATTTCTCATGTATCACATAAGTCTTGCTTCATACACATATGCACACACATTTCTCACATTCACACATCTTTCTAACCCTAAATTCATGCTGTATAAATAGACTTCTTATGTCGGTGATCTGATTCATTGCTTCGATCTTACAAACATGATTTCTCAAATAAATAACCATGCAAAATATTTCATTGGTTAGATGACCTCAAAATTATACAAAATCTGTATGTGCAATTTCCAATGTGATAATGGTTTGGTGTGCCTCGATCTTGTAACATGTTTTCATATGTGTGTCTAGGTTCAATGAATCTGGTAACACGTTTCACTCGGTGTATATCAACTCGGTGTATTATCTTTACTGCTCGGTAACCATAAAAAGATACTCGATAAACAGCTCGGTGAATACTGCGTTCTGTGACTGCTTTCTTCTGTAACTGACTTTTCTGTGTGTACCGATTGAATGATTCGGTAATACTAACCGACTAGAATATATAGTATGACTTTGGATATAAAACTAATGGCAATTTGATAAGTACTAACAAGCATATTCTCCAATTCCTGATAGATGCAGCTTCATCCTTTTCTGCCATGTAGAGAAACTTGACTTATTCAGCTTCGGTGCATCCCTCTTATACATCTTTTGGATCTTTACCTCAAGTGCCTTTAAACTTTTCTTCTAGAGTCCAAAGCTCTGATACCAATTGATAGTTCTGATACTAAATATGATTAGTACAGATGCCAAACTAACAATATGAGAGGGGGGGGGGGTGAATCATTCAAACTTAATCTTCAACAAAAACAACAGATTCAACCTCAGTAACCTTATCAGAAAAATAGTAATGCATGTAGACCCATAAATAGATAAGATCTCAAACATATAACACTAGATTTAACGTGGAAACCCAAATAGGGAAAAATCACTGTGGGATTTCAGACCCACTAAGAAATATACTCTTCTAGAGTATGCTTGGTTAAAAGCAAATCCTGTTAAAGATTACAAACACATTGCTAGATGTGACCCGGTTAAGGGATTTCCCTCAGATCTGTTAGGATCTTCACCTTGTTAGAAGTGACCATGTTAAAGGATTTCAAACACTCAATAAGAATGTCACCTTGCTAGAGGATTTTACAAATAAGACTGTTAAGTCCACTCGGTTAAGAGATTTTCTGCTACTTCTCAAAATAACAGTAATAAAATATGTCTGCAACTTCACATCTAAAAATGTTGAAGTAGATTCTTATTTGCTCAATACAATCAATTCATAGGACTTATCTTGTCCCTCTGCTGGGCTCTATACTCTGTTATCAAAATAGGTCTTCAAGCTTCTATGCTCGGTAATCACTATGTAGCATCCCTATGCATACACTTGCCTGCATACATTGTTTATCAATAGTTTCCTATTTATAAACAATCTTCCAACCACTTAATCTCCTTGATCACATTTCCCATGATCAATCATAGCCATCAGATCTTCAATCTTGTCCAGGTTCAATGTATCCTTTGATCTGAAAATGTTTTACCTTGCCTTGGAACTTGCATTTTCACCTTGGAACTTGTGTTAGGGTATTGCGGTTCAATCTGAGCTGTAGATCTTCCTACCAACTTTCCATTGCCTTAGATTCATTAACAAACTTCTTCCATGGCTTACCAATCATTGATTCTCTCTAGCTCATCAGCTTCTTTCATTAAATACCGCATGTAATCATTTAATGAATTATGTTATGGCTCGGTTACAACTCGGTAACAACTTGGTAACAACTCGGTGAATACTAAACTTCACTTGGTAGACATTCTGCCTTCATTAACCAATAGCGATAACCTAAGGGTTTACCAACTAGGTTCCTTAGGGTTTACCCACTAGGTTCTTTGCTCGGTAACATAGTATAGTATTAACCTTTCAAACAATAGCATATGTAGGATATCGAAACAATCTAAAAATCATGATCTCATCATTGTCTAACTCGGTAATAGTTGCCCATTGAATAACTTATCCCCTTATTCATCATATTATTTCTGTGTTTTTAACCGACATCTTTATACTCATCAAATCATACTTCTTAAGATATGGCAACATCATACTGAATTAGAAAATCAATTTCTTGACATCAATGGCAAAATAATAATATTAAGACAGTAATCATCCTTAATCAGTTATATCCATAGTCATCAACAACCTTCTCAATATCCTTATTAAAATGCCAACAATCTCTCATTGTAATTGGAATGCCAATTTTCTTCTTGTCTATTATAATGCCAACAACCGTATAGCCTTGTAGGCCAAAATTGATCGTCGACAACGTGATGTCATCAATCTGGGACATTTCGTCCCCTGTCAACACCTACAAACCAGAAATTGGACCAAGCATTAAAGATAGTTAGTATATCTTGTATTTTTTTGAATTCAAAGTGTACTATTCTATTTTAACATGTTACAAAATTTATACCTCAGGCATCGAATTTGCAGCTGTGGTAACTGGGGGAGGTGTATGGGATACCACTACTACATCCTGAAATGCATATTATTTGTCTCAATTTAAATCGATGTATAAATGAAAATTCATTTATGTAATTACAAAATTAAAGTGACTGATAAATAAAATGTTATGAATTCAAATCAACACACCTGTGTCTGTGGCTCATGGGAAAACACCATGTCCATCAACTCATCTGTCAGCACAACATCCTCAACTGTGTGAGCCTGACATCTACAACCACAAATCATGCATAGATGATATGAGTATCCATCTGCACCGTCTGCATCATCTATCCCCAAGCATATCCCCGAGCAACTAACACACATATGCTCGATGGGCTCTCTGTCGCTCTCTAATGGCTCATCATCCAATACAATAGGGTGTGCTAATGATGTCCCATGTTGGATGATGGCAACAGTCAATGTTGTGGCTGCTTGAAGAGTCTGTAGCTCCATCGACTCTTTCAGCTCTAATGGGACAACCTGATGCACCTTGGGTTTGGGTGCTAGGGGGCGGCGACTCTCTGTGGCTAATCGCCTACGGGCTCCAGGTCTATCTTGGGCAGAGCCACCACCTCTACCATGAAACTCTCTCATGTCAAAATAATTTGGGTGCACATTGAGCGCAAACTCACAATATATTTTTCTCAAAAAATATAATGGCACCTCATAATTATTACAAGGTGGATCGTCAAAGACCATCCACCACCTCTGCCAAAAAAAATTCTTCATTTGCACATTGGTACACTAATGTATGGGAAACCTCTTTGCATTAGGAGGTAATGACTGACCAGTTTTGGGGTCAACAAAAAGGGCACATATTTGCTGTTTAGAAATATTTTTGTTTTTAACTCCATCGCATGATAGCCCGTTGGCATAGAATTGACGACACCTATCCCTAAAGCTTCCCCATTTGGTAATTTCTGTGGAAACAACTATGGCACCACTAGCTAATGTTTCTAGGCTAGTGGCGAGGGATTGATGATGGTCAAGTTTAGAAGTTTTCAATTTTACAATCAGTCTATTGATTTTGGATGTATTTTGCCCTAACTGATTAATTAATTCTTCCTGTGTTTCGGCTGTGCGGTCAAAAGGAGGAATTGGGGTTTGTTCTTGTGTGTTTTCAAGAGGTGCATTTGGTTGTTCTTGTGGGTTTTCAAGAGGTGCATTTGGTTGTTCTTGTTCTGGATTAGAAGAATCTAGTTTTTGAAACAAAAAATGAAAAAACCTAATCAAAATTAATGAAATTAAATTCAAAATGTAAAACAAATTGCATAAACTAGAAAGAAAGACAAAAAAAAACAAAAACTAACCTTGATCCATAGCCTGAGGACAAATTTCGCACCCCGTTCGTGGTTTAGCTTAGAAAATGGGAAAAAAGGAAAGTAAAAAATGCACTTTTCGGGTAAATGAGGACCCAGTTTTTTTTAAAAACTTTTTTCATCAGGCACTGCGTATGCGGTTTTACTAGGATTATTAGTGTGTATGCGCTCATTTTCCTATAAGCAGCACGTACGTGCTAATTTTCCTAGGCGTAGCACATACGCGCTTAGTTTCCTAAGCTCAGCGCGTATGCGCTACCTTTTCTAGGCCCGGGAAGAACAAACCTAAGCACGTACGTGAGAATTTGAAATTTTAAAACCGCGTACGCGCTGCCTGTTTTTCCATGTTTTTTTTGGGTGGTGTCCACTTTTCTGACCACCATCTTTGTGCACATGCCCTACACATTTCTATTCATGATCCTTAGATCTTGTTTTCTTTATCCTTGGTCACTTACGCAACATGTTAAGGTGTCCCTTATGACATAGATTTGACCCAAAATTTAATTTTTTATATTTAAAAGATCGACTTTTTCCTTTCTTCATAGCTGTAGGAAGCTAACTTGTCACACATTTGTGTGTGTTATGTCTTAGTATTTAAAGATATTTATTTGTGTAGTAATTCATCATCGATTATCATTAACAAAATCTTATGAATATAAGAGAAGAAACATTAACTAAGAACACTAAAGGAACATAATTTGCATCATGTACATCTCTGGCACATATATGCTTGATTTTTGTCTACTAACATTTTCCTAAGGTCATAATATTGGTAAAATAAGGGGCTAACATGACCTTGCAATTTAGTAATTTCCCTTAAGTATTTCTAAATACCACCATCCTTATGCACAAACAAATATTAGAGATATAAGAAAACATGTCACACTAGTCTATATTTAGAAGGGTTGCTCCCACAAGTTAAAAAATGCTTCCAAATGGCAAGTCATTTGTAAAGGATATAGGACTGATTCTACACAATGCAATGTTATGTACTTATGTATATGATACTATAATATATTTAGGTGGATGAAGATGCTAACATGTGACACACATCCCTTAAGCCAACTAAAATGTTAGGTCATGCAATTTTTAATTTATTTAATTATAGCATGAGATGAGTAGGCCTTCATTAGGATTACCCTCCATTATGTTATTATGAAGAGGTCTATATAAAGGATGTGATTATCATTGTAAGGTGTGTGTGTGTGTGTGTCATAGGGGCTTCACTTAGTGAACCTGGGTTATATCATGTGAGTTCATGGCATACTAAAGAATCCCCCCTATTTTCAAAAAATATTGCCCTAGAATCCTTTTTTTCCACCCCCTCACAATACACAACCTAATTTAAAAGCCCCTATATATTCACCAAATATTTCATTTTTCATAGCCCAAATTAATAACACCCCTATTTTCACCGATAGGCAATATATTGTACCCTCATTTTTGGGATATTAAACCCCCCAATATGAATACACATGATATGATATTGCCCAGCTAGTGATGCCCCCATGGTGCGTGTGTGTGTGTGAAGTATAATAGTGTATTAGGGCATTATGGCTCACAAGCATCTCTTGTGTTGTGTAGGATCTATCTTATTCATTATATTGTTTTTCTTATTATATGCTTAAATTTTACCATGTAGGATCAAACTTGAGGTGTTTTCTTGAATATAAAGATATTCATTTCAAAATAAAAAGGTGATTAGATTGTATGTTACTCATATTTAATTTAGTGAATACTACTTCAATTATCCATTTATAGTTGCTATCATTTGATTAATCAATGTTGGTTTATTCTTATTTTTATGGATTTATCTTTATTAGTGTAGATTTGACTTATGTTGCTCATATTTAATTTCGTGAATACTACTTCAATTATCTATTTATAGTTGTTATCATTTGATTAATCAATGTTGGTTTATTCTTATTTTTATGGATTTATCTTTATTAGCGTAGATTTGACTTATGTTGCTCATATTTAATTGAGTGAATACTACTTCAATTACCCATTTATAGTTGTTATCATTTGATTAATCAATGCTGGTTTATTCTTATTTTTATGGATATATCTTTATTAGCCTAGATTTGACTTAGGCACAGGGGCTTCACTTAGTGAACCTGAGTTATAGCATGTGCATTCATGGCATAGTAAATAATCTCCCTATTTTCAAAAAATATTGCCCTAAACTCCCTTTTTGTCACCCCCTCCCAATACATAGCTCGAATTAAAAGCCCCCCTATTTTCACCAAATATTGTATTTTTTCATACCTGAAATTAAAAACCCCCAGGCTATTTTCACTGATAGGCAATATATTGCATGGGCTCATTTTTGGGATATTAAACCCTCCAATATGAATGCATGTGATATAATATTACCTAGGCAGTGAAGGCCTTGTGGACTTAGGAAGCTATGTTTTCCTTTAAATTTTTTGTGAACCTATTTAATCTTAACCCATAGGGTTTGACCTTAACGATTTATCTTTATTTTAAGTGGTCAAATTTGTTTAGTCGTTGTTAGAGCTTATGTCCCTACTCAGTGTTATTTATCAATATATCTTTATTAAAGGTTTTGAAATTAATTAATGTAATCCTACTTTTACCCACCCCACTCACCCTTGATGGGAACATTTGGTGCTTCATTTTAGATCTAAATTTTTATTAATATTTTGATTTTTGTTAGATCTTTTCTTTTATATATTGAATACCATTTCAGTTAGCCATATATTGTAGTTTTCATTTGATTAATCAATTTTTGATTATTCTTATTTTTATGAATTTATCTTTATTATCCTATTTTAACTTAGGAAGCTATGTTTTCCTTTACATTTTTGGTGAACCCATTTATTCTTACACCCACAGTGTTTGACCATAAGGATATACCTTTCTTTTAGGTGGTCAATTTTTTTAGCTCTTGTTAGAGCTTATTGATGTAGGAGCATCCCTGGTGCTTGGCAATCTTGCATCAACCAAAAACATTTTTCTTTCAGTTTGTTCTTGTTTTATAGTTTTAGCATTTCATTCCACATTTCTTTGCATTTGCTCACCAAATCTTGCGGAGCTGGATTTTGACTATGGACATGTTCATTTTCCTTATCCTAAGTCCACGGGACATTGGGATCTTTTCTCGGCAAGTTATTGCTTCCGAAATACGAGACAATTTTCTAGATTAGAACATCAAAACCGCTTGGACCTATTTTGCTATTGGCGAATCTTGCAGAGCTTCACTTCATTATTTCCAACATTCCTTGGCATGTGGCTGGCCATCCCTTAGGTCCGCACTTCATCCTATGGATTTTTTAGATGGATCTCTTTGGCGGAGGCTGACTTCATTATTTTACACACTTCATCTTATTCATTGGTGAATGTTTCAACTTGGCCCAACCTGGATCACCCTTGATCATATTAATCAATGTAATTAAGAATTTAGAAGGGAGTAGGGAGAATATAGAAGATAATCCTGAGGTTAGGAGGTTTGGAGTTGGATCACATTTTTTGTTTGAGCTAGAATGTTGCATAACATGCATGTTTTGTACTTAGCCAAATGTGGCCAGAAGTTTGTAACTGATTTTTATTATATAATAAAGTTTGTTTTTACATTGCCTCCATCACTTTGAGTTGTTTCTGATGTGTAGCTCTTGTTGCACAGTCTGAACTTTTCTCTTTGAGGAGCGATAATTTTTTTCCAAGATTGTGTTGTAGGGTGTTAGATTATGGATCTGGCCTGTAGCTATAAAGGAATTGCATGAAGAGGAAATAGGAATGGTGGAGCGCATGGAAATACAGACCCTGCTATGATGGAAATATTGAGAGGAATTTCTGCCTGATTAGAAGCTATTGAAATGGCCTAGAGAAGAGGTCGACATATTGAAGAGAATTTTCTAAGAGCATTTTCTAGAGTGAATACTAGACCACATTTTACCCCACTAGATTATGATGGCAAGTTGGATTCAGATGAATTGTTGGGCTGGATCACTAAGATGGAATTTTTTTTTGATTTTGAAGGCACCGCGAAAGGTAGGAAGGTGAGATATGCTTGTAGTAATTTGAAAGGTCATGCATCTCTTTGGTGGGAACATTTGTAGGTAGATAGACATAAAAGAGGTAAAGAGAAGATCAAATATTGGGAGCGGATGGTTAGTAAGTTGAAATCAAAGTTTATGCCAACTGATTATCAAGTGAATCTGTTTGGAAGTTGTAGAACCCAAAGTATAAGGCATATAGTGTGCAGGAGTATACCAAAACATTCTACAAGTTGAATATCAGACCCAGACATACTGATGATGAGATTGAACAAGTCGCTAGATATTTGAATGGGTTGCAGATGTCTATACAAGATGAAATTAGTTTAATCAAGTTGTAGAGTGTTGAGGAAGCCTATCAATATGCCTTGAAGGTCAAAGAAAAGTTGAACAAAAGATATGAGCAGAAGCAAAGAGGTAGAGGTGGAAGGTTTTTTGGAGGAATATTTCAAGGAGGAAGAAGCTATTTCGAAGGAAGAGGACCTTGTACAGATCAGAGAAAATACAAGGAAGTTAGCAGAGATGGAAGTTCATATCGAAAGGATGATATAAATTTTTACTGGAAAAGAGAACCTAATGGATACCAGAATGATAGTTATGACAAAGATGACAGAAGACAAGATAAAAGAGTGTTTAGAGGAACTTGCTTTAAGTGCAGAGGTTAAGGGCATCAAGATTTTGAATGTAAGAAGACCGAGAACATCAGAATAATAGCATTGGTAGAAGAAGACCATGTCGAATCAACTAATAAAATAGAAGATGGGGAATTGTCGGTGATGAGGAGAGCTTTGTGTCATACTGGAGATGATGAGGAACCCTTATAGAGGAGGAATTTGTTTAGAACCAGATGTAAGGTATCCGGTAAGTGTTGTAAAGTTATAATTGATAGTGGCAGCTTAGATAATCTTGTTTTAGAGGAGATGGTGAATAAGATGAATTTGGAAAGATTAAAGCACCCTAAACCTTATCAAATAGCATGTATTTAGGATGATCATAAGAAACTAGTAAGTGAATAATGTTTAGTGAAATTGAAAATTGGATCTTATCATGATGAAGTTTTATGTGATATTATGCCTAGATATTTGTCATATCTTGTTGAGTAGACCTTGGCAGTATGATAGACAAGCAATACATGATGGAAGGAGGAACATATACACTATTGTTGCAAATGGGATGAAGCAGACCTTGTTACCCTTGAAGGAGCCTCTGAAAAACTGAAGTTTGTACCAGTGCTAGAATCTGTTTGATGAATGGAAGGAAATTCTTGAATGGGATGAGACATGAGAATGTATATTTTTCTATAGTTCCTAAGAAGACTTAAGATCCAGAGCATGAAGGAGAAAAACTAGAGAAGATGAAAGAGTTTCTGAGAGACTATGCAGACATCATTTTAGATAATGTACCTAATGGATTACCTTATGTGATAAGTATCAGTCATTGCATGGACTTGATTCATGGAGCTAGTTTACCTAATAATGCAGTACACTAGATGAAACTGAAAAAGAATAAGGAGTTGAATAGACAAGTGTAGGATTTGTTGAGAAAATGTTTGATCAAAGAAAGTTTGAGTCCTTATGCAGTTCTAGCACTGTTAGCACGTAAGAATAATGGAGAATGTGATGAACACAAGATGCCATTAAGAGGGGGGGAGGCTGAATCAGTGGTTTCCAAACTTTTCTTTTCTATCCTATGTGTGTATACTGGTTAACAGATCTAACATAAAGAAAACATACCAGTTAGATGGGAGAATGACACAAATGCAACCACACATAAAAGGTACATCACACAACACCAAATATACAAGGAAAGCTCAAGATGGGAAAAACCTCGGTGAGAAATGTTGTTGGAGTCTACTGCTCCAATCCAACCTCACGATGAAACAACATATTATAATGATTTAGGGCACCAACCCAAGGAACACCAACCCCTACACCAACCACCAATTGGATGTAATATAATGAAATCCAATTTTGATACAGTGATAGCACCTAGTTGCAAATGAGTTCTGCAACACCTGATCAATGGATTTCTATCGGTTAACAACCTCCTCTTCTTCAATGGTTTTCACACTACTGGTTATTGGATTACTCTCTCTGATCACTCACCGGTTACTCCCAACATTTATTCTCTCTCTCTCAACGTCACACTTCATAGTGTCACTCTTGGATGCCTTCCTAACCAATCACTCCTTATCGTTTTGCTTGACTATTAGAACTGCAACAGTTTTCCAGTTACTCTGTCTCTACTGGTTAGACCCTCTCACCGGTTTAGCCTGCTAACACACACTCTAGATATATGAGAAATAACTCTAAGATAGATAATATTTCTTCTTCTTAGGCTCTCTTCTCTCTCACCCCTTGCATCCAGCATCAAAACATTTTAGTCTTGGGTGCACCAATTTATCTATGAGGGTCCTCGCCAAGGGCTGCATTCAAATGGTGTCGTGTTAGGTTTTTACTTCACCAACTCAATTTGTATTAGATTTGATTTGAGCTTCTTATTTGGAATGGTGATCTGCATCACACCAAATAACATTGCTATCTCCTTGCTTTTCAATGTGCATTTTTTATTTTTGGATGACTACGACATGCTTTTCTGCATTTCTTTGTCAATCGCCATTAATAGCTTGGTTGTTTCCTTTGGCAAATAGGTACAAAGATCAGATCATATTGCAAGGTCAGTTCAATAACCTTACCATCTTGTCTTCCTTGAGTTGCAACATTCTACCATCCTCCCATGATTTGCGAGTTCCTCATTAAAGCGAACCTGCCTGTTGACTACTACGTCGATCAACACTTCACCGACCTCTACGTGCTCTCCACCTAGTTTCCACATGTCTTCCTTGTTGACATCCACCTATGCTAGGTTTGCTATGTTAGTTTGACATTCTTCACTAACCAAGATTGACTACTGGTTCAACTCACCTTACCAGTGTAACCTAACTTCACCGGTGGTCCTTCATACCTGCTGACCTCTTCTCTGTCAGTGGACCAACTTGGCCTTCCATCAAACATGCTGGTCCAACTACTCAGTCCATTTACCAGGAGCATTAAACTTCTCTGTGTATACCGGTTCACATCCTTCAATTCTTCTTTTTCTTTCTTGCTTTGCCTTGTCGGTGGTCCTGCTTTACCGGTAGATGATGCATTTCATATGTATCGGTAACATACCTTTCTGTCTGATTACACATATATGGATTGACATCATCATATCTTACTTCACCCATACCGGTCACCACTACTTACTCACTAGTGACCATGCCAAACTAGTTGACATCAATGACAACCTAATGCTAACAATGGGAACAATGTCCCCCTTTGGCATTGATGTCAACTCACTGCAAGTCTTCACACCGGTAGATTTCTCCCCCTTTGACAATAATGACAAAGGGTACTGAGACATACAACCCTAAACTTTCCCAATGATTAACATGTGGTAGAAGAGATATAGATACTACTATGAAATCCCCCTGAACCATATATCTCCTTACAAACTTAAGTGCATGAGGCAGCTGACACAACTCCCAAATTGTGTCTTAAGTACTCAAATGTGCTTACTGGTAATGGTTTGGTGAAGATGTCTGCCACTTGTTCTCCCATAGGGACATATTCTATCTTTACTTCCTATCATTCAACCTTCTCTCTGAGAAAATAATACTTGATGGATATATTCTTTGTCCTTGAATGCATCACTAGATTCTTTGATATGTTGGTGGCACTTGAATTATCACACCAGATGGGAATAGGATTAAAGATGTCTACCTATATGGCCTTGAGGGTTTTCTTCATCCAAAGCACATGGGAGAAACATGTAGCAACAACAATGTATTCTATTTTAGCAGTTGATAGGGAGACTGAATCCTGCTTCTTTCTATGTCATGAGATCAACTGGTTACCTAGGAAGAATGCACCACCACTTGTGCTCTTTCATTCATCAATGCAACCTAACCAATCAACATCAGTATATGCTTCCAAGTTGACTTCCCCTTATTTAGGGTACCACAATCCATAAATGAGTGTCCCTTGCAGGTACCTAAAAATTCTACTTATGGCATTCATATGTGACTGCTTAGGTGCTTCTTGAAATCTAGCCACAATGTACACTGCCTGCACTATATCCGGTCTAGAAGCAATAAGATACAATAAGATGCCTATCATGGATCTATATAATGTCTGATCCACCACTCGTAAATCATCATTCTTTCTTAATTTGCTTCCGATCACCATGGGGGTACTCACTGGTTTATAGTCCTCCATTTGAAACTTCTTTAGCATGTCCTTTACATACTTGGTTTGTGAGATAAAGATTCCCTTATCTAGCTGTGATATCTACAAACCAAGAAAGTATGACAATTCTCCAAGAACTGACCTCTCAAATTCTGACTGCATCTGATCAACAAAATCTTTGCAAAGAGTGTCCATGTTGCCTCCAAAAATGATGTCATCTACATACACAACCACAATGATCATGCGATTTCCATCATCCTTGATGTATAGATTGCTATCAACACTCCCCTTTTTGAATCCTTTCTCCTTTAGGTACTGATCTAGCCTTGAATACCATGCTCTAGGAGACTTCTTTAAACCATAGAGGGTTTTCATCAATCAACATACAAAAGTTTCATCATCATGTAATAGAATCCCTTCCGGTTGCTCCCTGTACACTTCTTCTTCCAAATTTCCATTAAGGAAGACAAATTTCACATCCATTTGATAAACCTAATAACCCTTGTAGGCTGAAAAAGATAGAAACATCCTAATTGCTTCTAATCTAGCTACTGATGCAAATTTTACTTCAAAATCAATGCCCTCTACTTGAGAGTAACCCTTGCACATTTGTAGCTTTATGCTTAACAATTTTACCTTCTTCATTCATCTTGTTCCAGTAGACCCATTTGGTGCCAATAATGTTCTTGTCTTCCAGTCTAGGGACTAATTCCCAAGTCTTGATCTTCTCAATCTACTGCAACTCTTCTTCAATGGCATCCATCCATTTCTAAATTTTGTTGGTCTCATTGAATGTTTTAGGTTCTACTTCAGTCATAAGGTATAGATTGACTTGTTCATCATTCTGGGCAAGTCTTCTCCTAGTCAATGCACCATCACTCTTATTACCTAAAATATGCTCTTCCGGGTGGTTTATCTGCACATACCAGTTAGGATCTTTTTGGATACTTCTTTTGGTTCATTGACTGATTGAGCTTCTTTACCTTCATCACCAGAATCATCATACCTGTTCACTTGTGCTTGTCTTCCTTTGTGCATATCCTCATCAACTCTTACATGCACACCCTTAATGACTCTTCTTAGTCTTTTGTTATAGAATTTATAGGCCTTGTTGTTAGTTGAGTAACCAAGGAATATTCCTTCATCACTCCTAGAATCAAAATTACCTAAACCATCCATATCTCTCTTGATAAAACATTTGCTTCCGAATACCTTAAAGTACTTGATTGATGGTTTTCAATCATACCATAACTCATAAGGTTTCATCCTGTTGTTTGTTCTTAGTTGAACCCAGTTCAAGGTATACACACCAGTATAAACTACTTCCTTCCAATACATGTCCGACAAACTTGCCTCATTTAACATGGTTCTGGCCATCTCCTTGACTGTCCTGTTCTTCCTTTCTACCACACCATTTTGTTGTGGTGTCTTGGGGGATAAGTATTGCCTTCTAATTCCATGTCTTTCATAGTAATATTCAAACTCATTTGATGTGGACTCTCCACCTCGGTCTGATCTTAGGCATTTCAGCTTGCACCCACTTTCCTTCTCTACCATCTTCTAAAAGATCTTGAATCTATCAAATGCTTGTGATTTATCTTGTAGGAAAGTGACCCATGTTATTCTTGAATAGTCATCAATGAAGAACATACAATATCTTTCACATGCAAGACCTCTTTTCCTAGTCAGACCACATAGATCTGTATGCATCAGTTCAAGTGGTCTTGAAGTGTTGTGTTCTTTTGTCTTGAAGCTCACCTTTGTCTATTTCCCTTTCACACATTCATCACAAAATGTGCTTATCAGTTTGATGATGAGTGGTATATTTCTCACACAACCCTTTTTTCTTACTGCCACTAGATTATCAAAATTTATATGGCTTAATGTTTTGTGCCACAACCAGCTTTCATCCACTTGTCCTAGCATGCATTGGGATTCAAAACATTCTTTCAGATTGTATACATTACCATCTGTCCTCTCACCTTCAGCTACAATCTGACTGATACTCTCCTTCTTTATCTGGCAGTCGATAGAATGAAAGGTGAATTCATAACCTTAGTTACACATCTGATTTGCACTCAACAAATTGTGCTTCAGGCCTTCCACATAATACACATCATGTGCTTTTAGTTTGCCATCAATATTTAGAGTACTTTTTCCCTTTATCTTTATAGATAAATTGTTTACAAACCTTACGGAGCCACCATTCCAGTCTTCAAGTTTGATAAATTTATTTTTATTACCAGTTATGTGGTTGGAACAACCACTATCTACAACCCATATATTTCTTCTTTCAACATGTAGGGCAATCTACACTATCAGACTTGATTCTGCTTTATCTTTTTCTTTCTCAACCCAAACTGGTAGAGTTTCCTTCTTCTTATCAGCTGCAATTTTGTGCTCTGGTTTGACTACTGGTTCCTGATTAGGATCTGTCCTCTTCTACTTGATTTTCCTTTTCTTACAAAGCTTTTCTATATGTCGAAACTCTTGACAGTTATAACATCTCACATTTACATTGAAAGATGAATCCTTGAAACTATTGTAGGACACCTGTTTACTCTTCCTACATTCAAAACTCCTATGAACAAATCCATTGCACTGATAACAGACAACATTCATATCCTAGAGTGCGTTAAATTAGTTTTTACTTTCATACGTATTTGTTAATCTACAATCAACTAACCTATGTCCAAATTTGTTACACCAGTAACAATAACCATGAAATTTTGGAATATACTGGTTAGGTTGCCTTGGTCCTGCAAGCTTCTATCTCACTGGGGGTCTTCCTTTCATGCTGCTAACTCTAGTGAATCCTTCATGATTAACTCTTGCATTTCTCCTAAGATTTTCATTCCGGTACATTGATTGTGGCCTTCGGTTCATTGATTGTGTATACCGGTTTGTGTGGTAGTTTCTAATAGCTTCTGCATATGTCTTCTTATCGGTATCCTTGCTTGCCATGAATGTCTTCTTCTTTTCACCTTCACTTGAAGAAGTGAACTATATCCCCTTACCGGATGTGTCTTTTCTATTTTAACTTTGTCCTTCTTCAAATCCTAAGCCACTAGTATCTTTAGATTACTTCTATTTACTCAACATCTTGTCCAAGGCTTCTGTGCTACCCTCATATTTGCTTCTCACTTTCAGTTCATCCTTACTCTTTTCAAGCTCCTTTTCGAGCTTCACTATTTCTTCTTCCAGGTCTTGATGCTCCTTTTCCTTCTACATCAAATCAGAGGATGTAACTTCACATATTCTCTTGGCTTCTTTCAACTGGAGTTTTAAGTCAAAGATAACTTGATTGAACTCATCCAAGGATCGCTTCAAGAGATCTTGTTCTTCTACTACAACAAGCTTGACCTTCTTGAGTTATCTTCTTGTTTTACTTAACTCCTCAAGAGCACTTATGAGCTCACCTTCTAGATCCACTTCAGCTTCAATGTCTTCTTCTTCCTCATCTTCACCAACCGGTTCATCTAGATCCATAAAGAGATTAACTTCTGTTTCATTCTCATGGAATTCATCTTCTGTTGCACTCTCTTCAACTGTGGCATCATCCTTAATGATATATAAGCTATTTTGCTTCTGGGAGCTTCTTCTTCCTTGACGATAAACATTTATTTCTTTGTCTTTACTACTAGATCTGCCAAAACTTCTTTGCTCATCTCCACCAGTTTCATTATAAGGACATTTTGCAGCAAAGTGTTCAACTTTACCATAATTGAAGCATTTGAGTGGTAACTTTCCTTTATACTTGTCAGATCCTCTCTTGAGCTTTTTGACAAAGTTTTCTACCTCTACATCTGAGTCTTCACTAGATCCTTTATGTGCAACCTCTTCCTTGCCCTTTTTGGTGGAATTGAATGCTGCTTTTTTTCTTGAGGATGCTTGACCGGTTGTTCTCATTTCATAGGCTGTTAGAGAGCCAAATAGCTCATCCATTGTGAAGGTCTTTAGATCCTTGTCTTCCTCTATGGTAGAAATCTTAGTATCATACTTAGATGTGAGAGATCTAAGTACCTTCTTGACAATAATCTTATCAACAATTTCTTTTCTAGGTCCTCTGATGGTGTTCATAGTTTCATCTATTCTATGAAGGTAGTCTGTAATCTTTTCTTCATCTTTCATCTTGATGCATTCAAGCTGACCTCTTCTTGATTGCAACTTGGCCTCTTTGAATTTGGCATCTCCTTCAAATAACCTTTGCAATTTATCCCAAGTCTCCTTGGCAGATGAACAATGCATGACCTTGACAAACTCATTATCTGACAACCCGCTTAAGATAGCATGTTTAGTCTTTGCATTATTCTCATATTCCTTCTTAGCATCCAGATCAGTGGGAGGAAAACTAGAGAAAATATACCCATTCTTGACAGACATCCACACATCAAATCCAAGTGAGGAAATATAGGTCTTGATTCTTCTACTCTCGAAAGCATAGTTAGATCCATCAAACATGGGGGCCTTTGAGGAGGCAGACTCATTTCTTGCCATTGTGTTCTTTGACTAGAATCTACCCAAGATAGAGAAATATTTAATCAACTGGGAACCTAGGCTCTGATACCAATTTTTTAACACAAAATGCCATTGAGAGGGGGGGGGGGTGAATCAGTGGTTTCCAAACTTTTCTCTTTTCTATCCTATGTGTGTATACCGGTTAACAGATCTAACATAAAGAAGACATGCTGGTTAGATGGGAGGATGACACAAATGCAACCACACATAAAAGGGACATCACACAACACCAGATATATGAGGAAAACCCAAGATGGGAAAAACCTCGGTGAGAAATGTTGCTGGAGTCTATTGGTCCAATCCAACCTCACAATGAAACAATAGATTACAATGATTTAGGGCACCAACCCAAGGAGCACCAACTCAGTGTAATATAATGAAATAAAATTTTGATACAGTGATAATACTTAGTTACAAATGAGTTCTGTAACACCTGATCAATGTATTTCTGACGGTTAACAACCTCCTCTTCTTCACTGGTTCTCACATTGCCAGTTATCAGATTACTCTCTCTGATCACTCACTAGTTACTCCTAGCCTCTCTCTCTCTCTCTCTCTCTATCTCTTTCTCAGGCTCACACTTCAGAGTGTCACTCTTGGATGCCTTCCTAACCAATCACTCCTTACCAATTCGCTTGACTGTTAGAACTGCAATAGTTTGCTAGTTACTCTATCTCTACTGGTTAGACCCTCTCACCAGTTCAGCCTACTAACACACACTCTAATTCTCTGAGAAATAACTCTAAGGGAGATAATCTTTCTTCTTTCTCATTCTCTCTTCTCTCTCACCCCTCACATCTAGTATCAAAACCTTTTAGTCTCGCTTTCACCTATTTATCTGTGAGGGTTCCAACCAAAGGCTGCATTCGAACAGTGTCGTGTTATGATTTTCCTTCACCAACTCAATTCATATTAGATTTGATCCAATCTGATTTTATGGAATGGTGATCCACATCACACCAAACATCACCATCATCTCCTCACTTTTTAATGTGCGGTTTCTATTTTTGGATGACTATGACATGCTTTTTTGCATTTCTTTGTCAATCGCCATTAGTGGCATGGCTGTTTCCTTTTGAATTTAGGTAAAAAGATCAGATCATCTTGCAAGGTCATTTCAATCACCTTGCCACCTTGTCTTCCTTGAGATGTAACATTCTTCCATCCTCCCATGATTTGTAGGTTCTTCATTAAATCTGACCTTCTTGTTGACTACTACGTCGATGAACACTTCACCGATCTCTGTGTGCTTGCCACCTGTCATCCATGTCGACATCCACCTATGATTGATTTTCTATGTCAGTTTGACATCCTTCACCAACCAAGATTGACTATTGGTTCAACTCACCTTACCAATATAACCTAACTTCACCGGTGGCCCTTCATACCTGCTGACCTCTTCTCTGTTGTTGGATCAACTTGGCCTTCACATCCTTCAGTTCTTCTTTTGCTTGCTTTTTTTGCCTTGCCGGTGGTCCTTCTTTACTGGTAGATGATGCATTTTATATGTACCGGTAACATACCTTTCTATTTTCTTACACACATATGGATTGACATCATCATGTCTTACTTCACCCATACCGATCACCACTACTTACTCACCAGCGACCATGTCAAACCAGTTGACATCAATGAAAACCTAATGGCAACAAAATGGAGGCTGTTTATTGATTCCAGAGTAATAAATAAGATCACACTAAAGTAGTGAGTTCCTTTGCCTAGAATGGATGACAAAATGGATTGTTTGAGTGGAGATAGATACTACTCAAAGATAGACTTGAAGAGTGGATACCATCAGATCAAAATTAGAGAAGGAGATGAGTGGAAGACAACATTCAAGACAAATGAAGGACTATATGAATGGATGGTGATGCATTTTGGATTGACTAATGCACCAAGTAATTTCATGAGGTTGATGAATGAGGTATTGCAGAAATTCCTAGGTAAGTTTGTTATTGTGTATTTGGATGACATTTTGATTTTCAGTAAGAGAAAGGAGGAACATATGTTACATTTGAGGCAAGTTTTGTAGAGATTGAGAGAAGAGAAGTTGTGGATAAACATTATGAAGTGTATTTTCATGAAGGAAGAGTTAGTCTATTTGGGATTTGTGATATCTATGAAAGGATTGAAAATGGATCCTAAGAAGGTAAGATAAATTGTTGAATGTCCTACACCAAAAAACATTGGAGAGGTAAGATCATTTCATGGGTTGGCTAGTTTCTACCAAAATTTTATCAAAAATTTCAGCTCAATATGTATTCCTGTGACATAAGCAATGAGAGGAGATAGAAAGGATTTAAAGTGGCCAACTGAAGAAAATAGGAACTTTGAATTGTTGAAGCAGAAGGTGACAGAGAAACCCGTGTTAGCTTTATCAGATTTTAGCAAAGTATTTCAAGTGGATTGTGATGCAAGTAAGAATGTAATTGGAGCAGTTTTGAGTCAGGAAGGAAGAATGGTATCTTATTTATAAAAGATAAATGATGAAAGAAGGAGATATTATGTGTATGATCAGGAGTTTTATGCCATAATTCAAGCAATGAAGAGGTGGAGACATTATTTGTTGCCTAAGGAGTTTGTTTTGTATATTGATCATCAATATTTGGAGTATTTGAACAGTCAGAGTAAGCTGAATCATAGACATATGAGATGGGTAGAGTTCTTGCAAATTTATACCTTTGTATTGAAGCATAGAAGTGGAAAGTAAAATAAAGTTGTTGATGCATTGAGAAAAAGGAGGAATTTTCTGATAGTGACAAGAGTGGAAGTATTAGGCTTTGAGGAATTAAAGAACTTATATGAGGATGACCCAAATTTTGCAGAACCTTGGAAAGCATGTAAGGAACAAGTTATGGTGGATAGAAGTAAATGGTTGGACTATTTCATTCAAGATGAGATATTGTTTGGAGGAGTTTAGTTGTATATACTTAGAAGTTCTATGAGAGAAATTTTGATAAAGGAGAAGCATAGTGGAGGATTAGTTGGACACTTTGGAGTTGATAAGATAGGGACATTGATTAGTGATAATTAATTTTGGCCTTAGATTCATAAGGATGTCATGAAATTTATGTAGAGCTATAGGATGTGTCAACTTGCAAAAGGTAGTAGTCAGAATGTTGGATTGTATAAGCCTTTGACAATTCCAGAGAGACCTTGGGAGGACATAAGCATGGATTTTATACTTGGATTGCCTAAGAAACATAAAGGAAATGATTCTATATTTGTGGTGGTGGATAGATTCTCAAAGATGTCACATTTCATACCTTGTAAAAAGACAACAGATGCAATACATGTTGCAGACCTATTTTTCAAGTAAGTGGTGAGATTACATTGATTACCTAAGAACATAGTTTTAGACAGAAACACTAAGTTTGTTGGATATTTTTGGAGGAACTTTAGAAGAAGATGAAGATAGATTTGAAGTTCAGTTCTAGTTTTCACCCACAGATTGATGGACAAACAAAGGTAGTGAATAGGATCTTGGTAAATTTGTTGAGACGCTTAGTAGGAGAGAAAACCAAAAGTTGGGACTTGATTCTTGCACAAGCAGAATTTACCTACAATAATTTAGTGAACAGGAGTACCGAAAGAGATACCTTTTGAGATTGTCATTGGAGAACACCCTAGAGGTATATCAGAATTGGGAGATATTAGTAATGCAGATAGGAGGAGTGTAGAAGCATAAGAATTTGCAGAGCATATGAAAACCATACATACTCAGATCAAACAACATTTGGAGGACATGAGCAGTAAGTATAAGGAGAAAGCGGATGAGAAGAGGAGACATAAAGAATTTGAAGTAGGGGATAAAGTGATGGTGTATCTGAGAAAAGATAGATTTCCAGTTGGAACCTATAATAAGTTGAAGATGAGGAAGTTTGTACCTTGTAAGATCTTGAGGAAATTTAGTTCTGGAAATGCATATGAAGTGGAGTTACCAAATAGCTTGGGTATTTCACCTATATCTCAGATTTACATTAGTATCATGAGACATAATTCAGTGAGGACAGTGTATTAGACTTGGAGAAGAAGATAACTTAACGGATACCAGATTAGATTGAAGAGATTTTGGATAGCAGAATTGGGCGTAGCACCTGGAGAAACCAGTACAAAGAGTATCTTGTGAAGTTGAAAAGTAGAATAGTTGAAGATTCATCATGGATTTCTCAAGTAGAGGTAGACTGTCTTGGTTTGCCTCTAACCCCAACAAAGTGAGGGAGTCACTTTTTCAACAACCCCAGATGTCTGATGCAAGAGCATCCTTGCTTCTTGGCAATCTTGCATCAACCAAAATTAATTTTCTTTCAGTTTGTTCTTGTTTTGGAGTTTCAAATTTTCATTTCGTGTTTCTTTGTATTTGCTCACAATATCTTACAGAGCTATATTTTGATTATGGACATGTTCATTTGCCTATGAGACATTTGGATATTTTCCCGGCAAGTTATCACTTCTGGAATCTGAGACAGTTTTCAGGCTTAGAACACCGGAACCACTTGGACCTATTTTGCTATTGACAAATCTTGTGGATTATTTCCATATCTTGCAAAGCTTCAGTTCATTGTTTCCAACATTTCTTGGTGTGTGACTAACCTTCCCTTAGGTCTACACTTCATCCTATGGATTTTTCAAATGGATCTCTTTGGCGAAGGCCGACCTTGTTGTTTTATACACTTCATCTTGTTCATTGGTGAATGTTTCACCTTGGGCCGACTCAGATCACCCTTGATCATGTAAATCAATGTAATTAAGCATTTATAAGGGAGTAGGGAGAATATAGAATATAATCCTAAGGTTAGGAGCTTTGGAGTTGGCTCACATTCTTGTTTGAGCCCGAATGTTGCATAACACTCATGTTTTGTACTCAGGCCTGTGAGCTGAATATGTGAGCTTGGATGTGGCCTAAAGTTTGTAATTGATTTTCATGATATAATATAGTCTCTTTCTACATTTCCTCCATCACTTTGAGTTATTTTTACTTGTAGTGTCATAAATCGTACACCCTTGCTAGGGTGGTACAATTCCACACTTAGCTTAGCATCCACCTTAGTGTGTTTGCATCTTGCATTGTAATTTACCTATAAGCATTTAATTAATTAATTTAATTTAATAGAAATTTATATTTCATCACTCCCCACATCATAAAATTGGTCCCTTTACCCTAAGTGTGCCCCTTTTTATTTTATTCCTTCAATAAATCATTTAATCATAAACCCTAATTATGTCCTATTTTGACATTTAAGGTCCGATTTGGCATATCAAAACACCTCTAAATCAGCTACAACTTTGGTATTCTCTCTAATATCATCATATCTAATGACCCTAATAATTTGGTGAAAAGTTGGTCAGACCATGTGCAAAGTGCACATGGTCCCTGACATTTTTCCCGAAATTTCGGGAGCATAATTCTATGATATTATAATGCTTAACCCCAAGAAATTGGTGGGAAATTCAATCTCTAAGTTGGCCTAAAGTCAAAATTAAGATATAAGGTTTCATACATAAGATCTCTCTTTCTTCATTTGAAGACAACTAGGATCTATGAAAAAGGAGTTTTTGGTGAAAAGAGATAGCGAGCATAAATGAGCCTTCTATGTAGTGAAAGAGAAACCTATGTGGAGTCTTCAAAAAAATTCATCAAGAATTAATCAAGAATTCATCAAGTATTTATCAAGCATTGATCTATTTCTATTTACTAAGTTGTCATTAGTTTTATGCCCAAAGTCATCTCATATACACTAGTCGGTTTATACTACTGAAAAGTCTAGTCGGTAAATACCAAGGTTATCGATGTCGGTTACAAAAGAGAGACAAGTCACCGAGATGATATACACCGATCTATGAACCGCAATGAATACAGTATGTCTACTGAGTAGCAAAGAAGGTATGCCGAGTTAATCTGAACCGAGTGGAAACGTGTTACCAAATTCAATGAACCTAGACACACATGTGAAACCTGTTACAAGATTCGAGAAGATGAAACCGTTATTACATAGGAAATTGCATTTAAAGATTTTGTATGATTTTGAGGAAGAATATCCAATGAAATAATTTCTATGTTTATTCATATAATAAAACATGTTTGTATGATTGAAGCATGAGCAAATCACCATCTCAGAGATCTATACAAACAAAATGATTTGAGTATTTGAGATATGACATGACAATCAAGAGAGAAGATACAAAGTGATGATATAGTTAAGTGTGAAGAAAGAATATTGATAGAGATATTCAAAGGTTATCGAGAAGGTTTTAGAGAACAATTTAAGGGACAGAGCATACAAAAGTGGTTACTGAGTTTGTTTATCATTATCGAGGAATACTATGAGCAAGGTAATTTTATATTGAGCACATAGAGTCTTCTATAACATTTCAGATGTGAAGTTGTAGATATTTTGCAAAGATTTTGATTGAATTATTAAGTTGTGTTAGAAACCTTTAACAGGGTAAAAGACTCTAATAAAGTCTATAAATTGTAAAGCCTTTAAGCAGGTACAACATTTTGTAGAAGTGTTTGTAAAATCCTTTAGCAAGGTAGATCTAAAGATCTTTATACTCCTATCAGGGTAAGCTATCAGAAATAGCTAAACATGTATCTCTAACCGAGCAATCTTGATTACTGCAGTAGTGAGGTTGTGGGTGCCATCCCCACCGTAGTTTTTCTCTCTAACCAAGAGTTTTTGCATGACCAAAAATCTTTGTGTTATGGACTGAAATTTTGATGGATGTTATTTCTATGATTATGTTTCAGTATTATATATTTATGAGATCAGCAATACTTAGTTTGTATTTATCAGTAAAATTGTTTTTCAAGAAAAGTTTTGAAGTATTGATTCACCACTCCCCTCTCAGTACATTAGCTTTCCAAGTCAGACCTAACAATTGGTATCAGAGCTTAATTCTTGGTAAAGGGCCTAACAGCCTAAAGAGAAAGATCCTGTCAATGGAAGGCTGTAAACAATCATGTAGGATTGTGAATCTTCAAGAGGAATTGGATCATGCTAATCAAGTGATTGCAGATATGTAGAGGCAAATGCAAAGATCACTGAAAGTTGGAAGAAGGTTGTTTGATGATTTATAGGACTCACAAGAGTTGGTGGAACAAATTGAGACATCATCTGAGAACAACATATCAGAAGAAACTGAAGAATGATTGCAAAATTGAAAGAAAAGAACAAAGCACTTAATGAACAACTAAAAGCAATGAGAAGGGAACATGAGTATTTCAGCACATAGATGACTGAAAATCTTGAAGCATTGAGAATAGCTGAAGATAATAAGAGAAATATAGAAGGAGAAAAACAACAACTAGAAGCAATGGTGTCTACAAAAAATGATGAAATATCAAGGATGACTAAAGTTCAACATAATCTATCTAATCAATTGGATTATGCACATCATGAAGCTACTCTAAAGGAAAATGAGATCCAAACATTGAAACTTGAATTATCAAGATTGACCGATGAACTAGAAGTAGAAAAGAAGTCAAAAGAAACACTGAGGAAAAGCCATGAATCGTCAAGAATGTTGGATGAGCAACTAAATATGAGAACACCCAACAAAGTTGCAAGACTTGGTTACAAAGGAAACAACTCTACCGAGAAAGGGATCAACACCACCAAGAAAGGAGAATCATCAAAGCAAGCTGGAAACAAAGAGAACATCAATAACATGAAGGACAAGAATCCTATTTGCAACTACTGTGGAAAACAAGGACATACTGCCAATGTTTGCCAGAGAAGAAAAGGTAAGCAACCGAATGTTACTAGGTCTAATGGTTATTGTTACAATTGCAATAACTATGGTCACACATCTAAGCAATGTAGGACAAAGTCTGTTAACAATTATCAAAAGGCAAAATTTAGGGGGTTTTGCAAAAATTGCAATAGATATGGACACAATACCAAGAAATGTTGGTTTAAGAAGAAAAACTATATGTGGACTCCACAACAAGCAAACACTAGAAGTTACCGAACTCACACAGATCTCAATCGACAATATAATTTAGTACTATGGGACTACAATACAATAATAATGCTATGGAAGATACAAACATATAAGTGCAAACTATATGATAAGGTTTGGAATGAACAACTAGAGATTGTGGAGAAATCCTGGAATGGCATATTTTCATTGTCACAAAGTTGGACACGTGGCTAAAGACTCCAGAGACCAACCTAGAGGAGATATTGAGGAGATAAGAAGCAAATCACAGAAATTTTGGAAAAAGAAGGAAAATGTGTCTACTAATGAAGGAAGCACCTTACCTACCAAGTTAGGTGCATCTACTTTGAATTAATCAATAAATTTATGGAGGGACTGCATTCTCACAAGGTAAGATCTTAACAATTCCTATATAATCATGTACATAATTCCAAAATCTGCATAGCTAAGATGCAATAGCAAGTTTGAAATTTTATCTAGTCTTTCAAATTACCAGAGAAGTCAAAAAATGTATTAAACCTGTCCAGTCCATAAAAGCTAATAAGAGAGATAGTCGGTATAGTGGAACCGAGTGCATTTAATGCCTATTTTACCTAACCGCACGAAACTTGATAAGGTCAAAAAGAGGTACTTAAAGTATTTTGCGTGGTCATTTTTCACTTACCAGCTTTCAAAGTGCAGAGAAGAGAAAATCAAAAGACGATCAAACATTTCCAAGAGCGAATTCAAGGTATTTAGCATAATCTAATCCACATTTTTAGCAGTTAACCGATCAAAGTCAAGTTGTGAATATTTGCGAAGTATTTACTAAGTTGGAAGCATTTTCTGGTTATTTGAAACCCTAAGCTATTTCATAATGTAGAATTTCAAGTTTGAAATGGCTCCCAAGGTATAGAAACCCATTGTAGTAGAGAGCATTGAGAAGCCTACACTGAAATACATCTTACCTCCCAAAGTGGCATCCGAACCCGATGAGAAAATTGCATTCTCTCTTATTCCGGGTAGGGTTCTGTTGATCGAAGATGTTAGATTTTATACCAAGTGTCGAGTTGATGAGCTAGGTGATACTGAGATTAAGGATATGTATGAAAAATTGTACACCGATGGAGCAAGTTTGAGCATATCAAAGTTAAGGGATTGACCGAAGCCCTAACCTATCCTCGAGTCTTCAAACCCCAATGGGTCAAATTTGTCTTGAGCCGAGTGCATGACGATTTTATGTGGTTAGAGGATCAACCTTTCAAGATCACCAAGGAGATTATTCACATGATAACAGGATATCCTATATTTGACCATGCTCGAGCATAGAAGATGATTACACTGACCTATCACCCATCAAATAAATGATTTCACCAATCAGCTAGGTGATAATTTCAATATGATAATGGATGATTACTTCAACAAATTCTAGGAAAAGATGCATAGCAAGTACAGGATTCCACCTCAGCTAGTGGAAAAGTACAAGGATACTATATGTTTTAAAGTGGATACCGACTACTGTTATGTCAATGCAGTAGAACCCAAGAATCAATCATTACTGCCTATGGGTTATGAGATAGATTTTGACATTTCTCAATAGCAGATAGATCCCTTTTTAGCACTTCCAAGGCATGCTACCAAGAACAGATATGGCACCTATGAAGAGGTGAAAGAAAAAGTAAAAATGAGCATTGTAGTACCGAAGGTTGCCAGAAAAGCCACCAGAATGATCAAGGATTGAACTAAAAAGTTTAGAGAAGGTTCTATCTCCATACCTACTAAGCTAGCAAGAAGGAAGAGTGATCAACTTTCGATCAAGGAAGAATCTGAATCTCAAGAAGCAGCAATTACACTGAGCATCGAGTTGCCAAAGGGAAAAGTTTTGAAAAGAAAGAAAAAGGATACAACCAAGGTGTCACCGACCAAGCGAGCAAAGTGACCGATCACTAGATCATCTGCGACATCACATGGTAAGAAGCAAAAGAATGTAGAAATGCCTAAGGTTACAAAAACTTATAGAAAGAAGACCAGAAGACTAATTTTGGATAAAGAGGCAAGTGACACAGAGTCAGATGATGTAAATAAATTTCAGGTTGTAAAAAGCACAAAGGAAGATGTACATAGTGTTGACAATTTTTGTGCAAAATTAAAGGAATATGGTGGATTTGGGTCGTTTAGATATGTAAAATATGAGACAAGAACAAATGAAGAGAAGAGGCGAATAGAAGAGACTATAATTTGTGTACTTCTCAAGTTCCGAGTAGTTCCATTGGAAGTGGCTGGTTTTCTTCCAAAAGCATTATACTCACACATTGATAGTAGATGGAAATATGCTATGGACTCGAAGAAGAAAATAAGAGAAAGATTTTTGGTTCATCTCTTTCCAGATATGTCGGTAGATAACATAAGAGATCATTTGAAAAACTACCAGACAAATTTTCAAGTAAAACAAAGGGCCTTGAAAATGATGAATGGCCTATTTCTTGAAGTTGAAAAAAAAACTAAAGAAAAATGGAAGAAAATATTTAGGATTCAAGCTAAAGAACCAAAAGGTGAAGTAGAAATAGTTGACATCACCGAGCAAGATCCTGCTTCCACTATTCAGTTAGATGAAGATGTAATGGACACTGAAGCACAAGAAGGAGAAATGATAGAAGGGAGCTCCTATGCCAAACTGATATCAAGTGAATCAGTTGTGGAACAGATTAAGTCCTATCCTCCGATCACCCAACAAGTTACAATTGAGAAACTTTAGGACACAAATCAAGGTACAAAGGATCAAAAGGTTAAACCAGATGAATCTACCTCTTAGGCCACCGATGAGAAAACTTCCCAAGTACCATCAAGCACCAAGACAATTGCCACTAAAACTCTGAGCAAGGAAACACCGAAGGATACAACAGAGGCTACATGAACTGACAAAAGTGTTGCCTCTACTGGGTAGCATACCAAGAAAGGACAAGCCTCAAAAGAAATTGTATCCATTCAAACGGAGAAGGCATCATCATCAAAGGGGAAGAAAGCAAAAAGAAACAATTTTAAGATAGATCTATCAAAGCCCATTGTGTTACCGAATGTTGACATTACAAAATTGAAAGGGCAAGCACTGATAGAATTCAGTGAGCTTTGTAAAGACAAACCAAAGTAGGAAATATAGATAGCTATTCAATAGAAGAATCGAGTACTTCAGAAGGTCAAAACATTATTGATAGACATGATACCTAAAGCTACCATCAATAAAGATGCTACCATCCATGTGCAACTGGATGAACTACTCCCTCAATTGGAGGAATCAGGTTTAGAAGCATCAGAATACCTTAGCAAATTGAAAGATATAGAGCTAACTGCCTAGATGATTGAAGAAGTGCAAAAAGCAATTTCTATAGGTAAAATAAAGCTTATTGAATTCATTGATGAGTTGTCCCCTCAACTTAAGCATATTATTTATTTATTCCAGAGGTTATGTACATTCTCATTCTTCATCAAAGCTATCAAGAATAAGACTGAAGTCATTGAAAAAGAGATTACCGATCTCTCAAATAAACTGACTATCGAGCCAGATTCTCTTCAGAATTTTTATTCAAGGCTACAAACCCTTATGGATCAACAGTTAGAACTTCGGAATGAAGAGCATAAAATAAGGATGGATATCATGACTCTTCAACCATTATTTATTCCCCATTTGTCATCAGTTCAAGAGCAGATCAACCGAGCTACCCAATTGTCAACTCAAGTAGATGGAAGCACTTTAGATGGTTTGATCACACTATCCGCTGATATTACAACTCAGAATACAATACTGGAAAGTGTCAAGGATGCACTTACCAATGCTCTTACAAAATCTCGTACAAAGTATAAATCTATTTTTGATCAGTTGCCCCCACCAAATGGTAACTAGTTTTTATGTTTGTCAAAAAGGGGGAGTGTACCATGTATACAAAATATCTAAGTGTACAAAATTTATCATATATATATACCTAGTGTACAGTTGAAATTGATAGGGGGAGCATGGAACATCAAGAGCATGGAATACAAAGCATGGAACATCAAGAGCATGGAATACAGAGCATGGAACATCAAGAGCAAGGAATACAGAGTATGGAACATCAAGTTATGTATAGAATATTGATAATGGGAGTATGTATTTGAACAATGTATATATTGACATTTCAGTTTATTTTGCAAGTATATAGATTTTGTGTTATGACTTTGAAAGGAGTTTTGTCAAACATACCAAACTAATGTCAAAAGGGGAGATTGTTTCTATTTACTAAGTTGTCATTAGTTTTATGCCCAAAGTCATCCCATATACACTAGTCGGTTTATACTACTGAAAAGTCCAGTTTGTAAATACCAAGGTTATAGGTGTCGGTTACAGAATAGAGACAAGTCACCGAGATGATATACACCAAGCTATGAACTGAGATGAATACAATATGTCTACCAAGCAGCAAAGAAGGTATACCGAGTTAATCTGAACCGAGTGGAAACGTGTTACCAGATTCAATGAACCTCGACACACATGTGAAACATGCTACAAGATTCAAGAAGATGAAAACGTTATTACATAGGAAATTGCATTTAAAGATTTTGTATGATTTTGAGGAAGAATATCCAATGAAATAATTTCTATGTTTATTCATTCAATAAAACATGTTTGTGTGATTGAAGCATGAACATATCACCATCTCAGAGATCTATATAAACAAAATGATTTGAGTATTTTAGATATGACATGACAATCAAGAGAGAAGATATAAAGTGATGATATAGTTAAGTGTGAAGAAAGAAGATTGACAGAGATATTCAGAGGTTACCGAGAAGGTTTCAGAGAATAGTTTAAGGGACAGTGTATACAAAAGTGGTTACCGAGTTTATTTATCATTACCGAGGAATGCTATGAGCAAGGTAATTTTATATTGAGCACATAGAGTCTGCTATAACATTTCAGATGTGAAGTTGCAGATATTTTGTAAAGATTTTGATTGAATTATTAAGTTGTGTTAGAAACCTTTAACAGGGTAAAAGACTCTAATAAAGTCTATAAATTGTAAAGCCTTTAACTAGGTACAACATTTTGTAGAAGTGTTTTTAAAATCCTTTAGCAAGGTAGATCTAAATATATTTATACTCCTAACAGGGTAAGCTATCAAAAATAGCTAAACATGTACCTGTAATCGAGCAATCTTGAATACTGCAGTAGTGAAGTTGTGGGTGCCATCCCCACCGCAGTTTTTCTCTCTAACCAAGAGTTTCTGCGTGACCAAAAATATTTGTGTTATGGAGTGAAATTTTGATGGATGTTATTTCTATGATTATGTTTTAGTATTATATATTTATGAGATCAACAATACTTAGTTTGTGTTTATCAGTAAAATTGTTTTTCAAGAAAAGTTTTGAAGTACTGATTCATCCCTCCCCTCTCAGTACATTAGCTTTCCAAGTTTGACCTAACATGATCATCAATTAGGAGCTTTAAAGATATTGAATAATAATAGGAGATCACCGACTGGCGATTGGTTTGTACCCCTCCCTTAGGGGTTGGGTATGATTTCATGTCTTTGCATGGGTTTAATTACATCAACTTGCATATTTATATTCATACTTTAGATCACTTTGCATCATTGATTTAGAGAATTTACTTTATCAATTACAAGCATTTAGGGGTTACTCTTTAGGGTTGCTCTAGATTGTTTGCATTCATTTTAGGATCTTGCATACACACAAGGTTCTAGCACACACATTTTTAGTACATTATCGGCTATTTGTGAAGGTGGAAATCACCAACACAGGGGTTTGACTAAGGAGAAACCCTATATAGCCACCCAAAACCCTATTTTCTGTTGCAGGTGTAGGTACAGGATCCGATCGTCTCTGCAAATTTTAGGTTCGACGGAGCACACAGACATAGTCTCGAAGATCAAATTTGAGAAAAAATCACAAGGATAGGGGCATGGCACTCTAGTTCTCTTTGGGCGCCCTCGTCCTTTTTGGGTGCCCTGGTCCTGCACTCTGGTCTACCCTGTTTCAGGTGAAATTTGGTAGGGTGGAAGCTCAGACCCTTCAGATTGTAGTCTCTCAGTTGCAACTTTATTTGACTCATTTATCAACACCATGTACACATTCAAATTCTCCCCCCTTCTCTGCTTTCAGTATCTCAGTTCTAGTTCTACAAGTTTCTGCAATTTCAGTTTATGTACCCTTCATTGTTTATCTCCTAGTCTAGTTGATTAATCTTTCACACCTTAACTTCATTTACAAAAAGAGGAATATAAACCCTAAGAGATAATCCTTGGCTCTCTCTTTCTCATAAGAAGTAGCCAAAGTGAGCTATCTCCCTAGGCTCTTTCATATTCCCAATGTGTCGACTAAAGTGGGATTAGGTCCTAGTTACCCGGTCTGATTTTTTCCCCTCCACACTACTATGTAGCTCTTGGTGCATAGTCTAGACTATTATCTTTGAGGATCCTCCCACCATGACTGCACCACTTATGTCCCTATTTAGTGTTATTTTATTGATATATGTTTATTAAAGGTTTTGAGATTAATCAACTTAATTCTACTTTCCCCCACTCTACTCACTCTTGTTGGGGTTCTCTGATTCTTCCTTTTAGATATAAATTTTTATTGATATTTTGATTTTTATTAGATCTTTTCTTTTACCTGCACCTTTGAGGTTTTTGGTCCCCATTTCATAATTTTGTGAATACTAGCTATCCACCCTTTGATAAGATTTTTGGTTTGTACATATTTTACACATTTACATTATATATTTCTTAGACTCCTTGTATTTGGTCTCTATTGATGTATCCATTATTAATTTTAATATTTTAAAACAATTTGTGGAATTTTATCCCTTTAATCTTGATTCCCTTATGATATTTTATCCAAAAAATTAAATCACATTGTCTATGGAAGCATCATATTTCCATATATACACCTTCATCTCATTTAGGGTTTTAATGATTGCTTTTCCTTCTCTTTTAAATAACCTTGCTTCACTTATTCATGGTTCTCATATGTCTTATACTTTTCCATGGATAATGAACATAATATACTTGTTTCTAATGATATATTATCAAGTTGATATTTGATTTATGACATACCTACTATGGAGGATATAATTGATGATGTACCATTATCTTTTATTGCAATGAATTATGATACATGCATGACATTACTACAACTTTTGATGATGCCCTCTCTTATGTGCCATTTACTCTTATGACCATAGATTCATGAAATTTCAATGAATAAATTAATTTTATACACATGATGCTGCATTTATGATCATTACATTCTTACATCTCATACTATGCCTATGGATATTAGTGATTATTTTTCATAGTCATAAGTTGCAACATGATAGTACATACATATTAAATCATTCTTTCTAGCTAACTATAAGTAATTGGATGATGATATAATGATGCAATATAGAGACTCACCCCTTCAAGCTTACAAAACTCAAATCACAAAAAAAACCTTTCAAAGACTCTCTGCCACAACTTAAAAAGTCAGATTGCAACAAAACATAAGCTTATATGCTCATCAAATAAGCTATAATTGTAACTATAGAATTCTGTTCTGTAGCCCCTCTTGGGTCCTCACACCAAGTTTCAAGGTGTTATGACAATCGAGTCAGGGAGAAACAATCAAATTTCTATTAGAACTGCAAACCCTTTCACCAGTTAAGTATTCCAATCACTAGGAATAGGAACATAACACACTTCTCATTTGAATCCATACAACAATATGAAAGTACAGTAAATAGGGCAAATTATAGAAACAAAGTGAATTACAAAAAATGAGCTTCCAATTTTGGTGCTAATGATTCCAAATTTGAAAAACAGTTATAGAATTTACCTTGGAGAATTCCCCCTAGTTCTTCCCTATCTCCCACCATTGCTCATACAATTTATACCAAATTTAAACTTTCTCATGGTGACCATTGAACTGCATGATTGTTCAAATTCCAAATTTGATAAATCATTGTTGAACGCATGTGTCGGAATAGCAATACCAAGTTAACAAATCTCTACTGGAAATTACCGTCAAAATAACAATGTTGACCTGCTAAATCAATGTTGGGTACCACTACTGGAATATAAACTTCAATGATGGCTTCTTGATCACCCATTAGAATAAATTTTCAAGGCGAAGCAATAATTTCAAGTAATCTCGATAGAACAAACTACCCCAATGTCACTGATTTCGGTATAGCTTATGCTAAACAAGATATTTGAGGGTCTATCAGAATAGCCATGCAAAGTTGGCCGAATAATATTTTTCAATCCCGATGAGAACCTTATCAGATTAAATATTCTGATGCAACTTTTTGCCACAATGATGCTTTGTTGGGTTAACTATCTCGATGAAAACATTGACAACTTTTACAACAATGACATTTTATCAATTTAGCTATCCCAATGACAGTAATGACAACATTTTGAGAAGCTTTACAAATTTGAAAATCATGACTCCAATTTCGACATATAGACCCAAAAACATGAAATAACATTACAAATGGTCTCAACAGACCTTATTGAATCAAAATAAACCTAACCCTAGCTCCTAAGACTCAAAACACCTAATTGATATATTAACTAGACTTTAAGTGCTCCTACACCATACAGCGAGGCTTAAAAATATTCCAAGTCCATTGGAAACCAGGTCTCCCTTGTCCATATCTGACCTTCTGAGGTTTCATCCTTGCTTGGGTGCCTTGAACTGGTTTCTCCATCATAGTTTCTTCATGCTTTCCATATTTGTCCTTTGACTCTCGCTAAACACACCCAACTCCTTGTCCAATCACTTGTCCTTTATGCCTTAGGATCTCTGTCACTAGAACCTCTTATCCACCATTTTTATCAGACCCAAAATGCTCTATTATTGCAAAATGTAACTTCTTATCAACTTCTTTTTCCACTATAGGACAAATTAGAGTCCCAACTAGGATTGCTTTGTCCTCCTTCCACCCACCTTGTGGCTGCACATATATTTGATCTTTGGCCTTTGTTTGGTCTATTTTAGGTATCAACACCTTACCTCTAGACCATCCCTAATTGAAATAGTCTACAAACCTTCTGATTTGGTATCTCCAAACATAGGAGTGACTGCAACTTTTCCTGACTCATCTTCACTTACCTTCACCGACTCCTTGCCAACCAAGATGATTTTTGTTGGCTTGCCTCTTTCTTCTTCAGTCTCCTACAATGGGGTTAATATACAAGTTTTTCCATCCTTCTTAATGGTGTAGGTATTCCCTCTACCATCATAAAGTGCTTGCCTATCAAATTGCCATGGCCTTCCAAGAAGTAGATGGCAACAATCCATGGGTAAAATATCACAAAGTACCCTATCTTTATATCCTCCAATCTGGAACTCAACATAGGCTTGTTCATTTACTAAAAGTGACTAAATATCATTTACCCAAGAGACCATATTGTATGTGGAACCTGAATCTATTACTAGTATGGTACTTCATGAGGAATTATTTCTAGTTTTAGTTTATCTACCATTTATCTAGACACCATATTGTCAGTGGAACCTGAATCTATTACTACCTTGAATACTTTACCTTTACATTTGAACGTGGTCCTGAACAAGCTCCTTCTTTGATTAATCTCCTTTTCCTCAAATTTCTTCAAAAGTGTTCTTCTCAGCATCAATGATTCACCTACTTTTGGAGCAACAACATGATTTGGGGAGCTGACACTTTAACTGTCATCTTCTTGCACAATTTCAACTCTCTTTTCACCCCTTCTTTCACCACTTTATGTAGATCCTTGTCTCTAAGAACAGTTGAATGCTGGGTGTCCAAACTCTTGACAATTATAGCACCTACTTGAAAAATATATTGGAATTCCTACCTCCACCGAATCTGCCTCTTGTGCCTCTACCTCTAAAATCTGAACCTTGCTCTTGACCTTTGTTTGCATCTTCTTGGCTTTCATTTGATTGTCCTGAAGTAGAAAAAGTTTCTTTCTCAATATGGTACACTAAAGCTTTCTTGTCAGAGAGATCTTCCTTAATTTCTACAAAAACAATTTCCTCATCATCTTCATCCTCTTATTCCTCATCAGTAGCACCTTCATCAACTGCAACATAACATTGTTTCTTACCTTTTCCCTTAAACCTTTTGAACTTTTTCTTTTGATCATTGTTAGGACAATTAACACCAATATGTCCTATTTTGTTACATGAGAAACATTTAGGAGGAAGCTTGCCTTTGTACTTACCGGTACCTCTATGAACTTTCTTTGCCAATAAAGCCTCAATTTCTATCAAGTTATTTTCACCATCTACTTCTTTATTACCACCACCATGATGAATTGACCTATATTCATTCTTTTCTTTTCTTACTGGTGCATTAGGTACTGATGATTTGAAACTAGATTCTACTTTAGATACACTCTTGTCAAAGATATTCAATTCAAAACCAGTAAGATTACCTATCAATGAATTAACTATAACTTTATCTTTGCTGACTGACCTTAGTTTTTAGATAGCAAATACTCTAATAGCATAAGAAGGCAATAAGGTTCTAAGAATTTTACTTACCACCATGTCTTATGTTATTATTCCACCAACACTTTTGATTCCTCCAACTACTTCTTTAATTATTTGTCCATACTGGGTGATGTTCTCACCTTCCATCATCTTCATGTCATCAAACTTGCCTCTTAGGCTCTCTTCTTTAGCTTTTTGCACATTCTCATCTCCACCATAAATCAACTTCAAATTTTCTCATACTTCATAAGAAATTTCTAAACCATGAACATTAATATACTCAGAATCAGAAAGAGTACTTACAATGGATTCCAATGCTTGAATATTCTCCTATTCTTCCTTAAGTTGATATGCAGTTAGACTACCAGTAGGAGGTGAGCATTAATTAACCACATGCTCCCAGAACTGTGGCCCCATCCTTTTGATGTAGATCTTCATTCCGTCACTCCAAATTCTGTAGTTATCCTTTGTGAATTTAGGACCCTCCTTCTTCATCATCGCAAATCTTTACCTCAAGCAATTAAGATTCTGCACAAAGAGGACCTAGGGCTCTGATACCAATTGTTATTATGAGGATCCAATTAATACTGAGGGGGGTGGGTGAATCAGTAGTAAACAATTTTTCAATACTTCAAAAAATAGTACCGGTAACTACTCTAACATTCCGATTAGCAGATTTTCCAAACCATTCACTCAAGTGTTCATCATTATGCAAACAATGTAAAGATATCAAATGCACACATTAACAATGCAACCACCATATGAACACAAAGATTTTTCACGTGGAAACCCAAATGGGAAAAACCAAGGTGGGAATTAGCACCCACAAAATATTTGCACTCTTTTGGAATGCGCTCGATTAAAGGCCTAGTCCAGTTAGGAGCTTACAATATGCTCGGTTAAGAGTAGACCCTATTAGGAGTCTCCTGGTTAAGGGATTTGCCTTATCCTTGCTAGGAGCTCTATCCTGTTAGGAGTAACCTTGTTAGAGGATTTTAAACCCAAGTTAATGAGCCACCCGATGAAGAGATTTACGAATAAGACCTATTGGGATCTACCCAATTAAGGGATTTACAATTGTTGTAACTGTTAGGGAACAATAGAGGAAAATGATCTGATCACAACACTTCCTTGCTTGCTAGTACAGATCCTTTTCAGCTCAACTCCACTACACACATGGAGACACTTCAATCTAGTTTGGCAAAACCTTCTTCTCAAATCACCGACACACAATCTCTTCTCCAACTATCCCTAAATACATTTTTTAGTTAGGTTGGCTAGATAACCCTAACTACATTCAAAATACAATAAATTTATATTACAGATCATTACAACAAATTTATAGACAATTTCCACTGTTGAATGATAACCTCTCATCACCACACATCGATTTGATAAGAAATCAAACCCTTGTCACATTCTACTAAGCACTTTGTTGTTTCTCAAGAAATCTGATCCTTGTATGGATTGGACACCATCTTATCATTACACATGGATTTTGACATGTCATCACTAAGTTATGAACATGATAAGATTCACCACTAAACCATAAATCATTACCGGTTAAATATCTATTACCAGTATACATTCTTCTTCATAGAGTTTATGATAGTCAATCATAACTCGCTCAATACTCTGAATCTGCTGATGCAATTTCAATCACACTCATGCCAATGTCATAAACATAGGTTCCAAATTGCAAAATCTAACTCTTCATCGATCTTCCATACCAGTCTCTTTCTCATCACTCTATACCTATTTACCTTCCTGTAAACTAGTTCCACTACCTATTAGGATATACTGGTAGGTCTAGATGACTTAGATGACTAAACAAACATGGTTTCCATCAATGACAACACAAATAAAGTCTTTAAACAACTTACAACTATATCATCATCATCTAGTCAACAATTTCATCAACTTTATAAGTTATGCCAACAATAACTTTACTGGTCATCTTTTCATCTCATCATCATCTCCATATGCCAATAATCTCCTCATCATTATCTTCATCAGTTATGCCAACATTTTGTAACACTACAAAATTCTCATATCTTGAGAATGACTCTCTTTGTTTCTGAGGATTACACACTATCAGTTCTCTACAAAGAGTTCTCTGTTCAATACTCTTTTATCTTATTTACTCTACCTCAGCTTCACCTATCTCAAACTAATCTCTGTCCTCAATCTTTTGCTGCTACAACAAACCTCACTACTCTTTTTCTGCAACTGCTCACACTCTAACTCTCTCTATCTATACTATTTAGTAGTACACTTCCCTTCAGCCCATAACATCTATCACACCATCAAATCTTATCAGATTTCTCTACCTACTGTCAGCACTCTTTTTCAACAAGATCTTATTCTCTATCTAAAAAATGATTTTAGACTAGTTGTATACATTAAATGTCTTCTAACTGTCTTTAGATCAGTCTAAACATAGATTACTTAACTTAGTAATCTCAATCTGATCTTCAAGAATACAGTCTGTAGTAGATTTGATTTTCCTCTTTTGATTTCCCATCTACATTGAATAAATCTTGCCTGTTTTCTACCCTTTATGTTATGTTATATTCTCTTTAGTCACAAGGTTTCTATTTTTTAGCAAACTTGATCTATACTGCAAATTTGATCCTGCCTCTGTCAAGCATCTCGAGCTCATCAATAAACTACAAAAGGTTCACCATTAATGTGATTACTGTCATCTTATTGATCTACCCAGACAAGTTTGATGACTATAAGAGATCCACAATCACCGACTATAACATATCTGATTTGTTATGTCCACCAAGAAGCTACATGTCCTCTTATTATTCATCCAGTTCTAATGGTCAAGGTCGGTCAAGATCCATGTGTAAAATCAGGCTGCATGAATCAGTCAGTTTCCATGCTGAGACTAACCTTTGTGTTATGCGGTCTACAAAAAAATGTTCATCGCTATAGCTATCCCAAAGTTGGCATCTCAAAGATCCATCGGTATAATTTTAACTATTAGGTTAACATATTGTCTCTATTCTACCTTCAAAACTTATCCCTATGATGACTTGATGCATTTGATCACTCTCACCAGCAGAGTTATTTCAATGAAAAAAAAACTCACCTCTGATTTCACTTGTCGCCATAGGCTATCTCGAACAAGAAACCTCCAAGCCAAACAACCACATATCTGAATAGGGATAACTATTGACATAGGAAAATCATGTTAGATCAACAATATAAGTTATTTCGTTAGTCATACTATCAACTCACCTTTATTAGCATAGGTATTCTGATACTCAAACTCCGCGGTGAAAAACTACATTGGCATAGGTTGCTCCAATGAGAACCTCCATCAGAATAGCCAACACTATCGACTTAGTATTTGGACACTATCACGTCAAAACAAACCTATTCCGATGACCCAACCTAAACATGCATTGACGTAGCTATTCCAAAATCAAACTCCAATGGACCTTCTCCATATTGGCATATGTTATTTCAATGATCTAAACAATGGGTCTTCTCTACATTTTCTTTTGTAAGAATAACTTACACTATCAACATAGTAAGAAAATGTCATTCTGCCTTCAAAAGCTACTCTGATAGGTATTCTTGGTCTCCTAGTTGGCATAGCTATTCTGATGTAGTGATTGTCAAAATAGTTAACACTATCGGTATAACACAAAATCGTTATGCCACCTTTGTCAGTTAACCCAATAAGTGGCTCTACCTTTGTTTTTCGGCATTGTTATACTGATATGACAAATTCATTGCATACCAGTTGATCGGTATTACTATCCCGAAGTGATATTTCACTTGCACAACACTTGATCGGTATTGATATCCCGATATGATAACTTTACAATCTGCAACTTGCAACACTTATTTCTATGCACTCTCCAATCTGCAACCTCTCTGGTATCTACTCTGCAAGACTTGTTGACATCATTGACAATAATGTTAACAATCTCCCCCTTTGGAATTGATGTCAACACATAGAAGTAATGCACACATGCAGCTCTTTCTCCCCCTTTCATGTCTAAATAGGCTTATATAACTTTCTCCCTCTTTGACAACAATGGCAAAGGGACTTGCAAACATGATGTTTTCTCTTTCTCCCCAAAGATATTCATCTTGGATAATGCCTGACACTTGTGGTTTCTGTAAAGTCCATTAGATGAACCATTATTACAATATAAACAACACTATTAATACTGCTCACAAAAATCTTAGAACACCCCCTGAGACAAACATGAGGTTCAAGTAAGAAAAAAATAGTAAAACAACATGCTCCCCCTAAACCACAAACCTTAGCAATACATTTAAGTGTTGAAAGAAAGTGGAACAACACCCAACTTGTATCTTAGATATTCAAATGTGTCCTTTGGTAGTGGTTTTGTAAAAATGTCAACAACTTTCTCACTTGTGGAAACATATTCAACTTTTACCTCCTTGTCAGATACCTTCTCCCTCAAGAAATGGTACTTAATTGCTATAGGTTTTGTCCTTGAGTGAATGACATGATTCTTGTAAATGTTAATGGCACTTGTCTTATCACACATAATAGCTATAGGATCTTAAAATGATACATGAATGTCCTTTAAGGTCCGTTTCATTCAAAAAACTCGTGAACAACATGTCGCAACAACTATGTACTCTGATTCAACCATAGACAAAGAAATATAATCTTTCTTCTTGTTGTTCCATAAAACCAATCTCTTTCCAAGAAAGAAATCTCTACCACTGGTACTCTTCTTGTCATCTACACATCCTTCCCAATCAGCATCAGTATAGGCTTGCAAAGTGAAATCTCCTTTCTTTAGATACCATAAGCCATGAGTAAGTGTTCTTTGCAGATACTTGAATATTCTTCTAATTGCATTTACATGTGATTGTTTTGGAGTGGCTTGAAATATTGCAATCATGCATATAACTTGAACTATATTAGGCCTTGTTGTTGTAAGATACAATAGATTGCCAATAATGGATCTATACAAGGTCAGATCTACACTAGGGGACTCGTCATCTTTGCTTAATTTACATCTTGTCACCATGGGAGTAATAATTAGTTTACCGTCCTCCAATTGAAACTTTTTCAACATGTCCTTTGCATACTTGGTTTGAGAGACAAATATGCCCTTATTCTATTGTAATATTTGCAAACCAAGAAAATATGATAACTCTCCAAGCATGGACATTTCAAACTCTAACTGCATTTGATCAAAAAATTCTTTGCATAGGACATCTTTGTTGCCTCCAAATATGATAGAATCTACATATACCACTACTATGATCATGTAGTCTCCATCTACCTTGATATATAAGTTGTTGTTAACATTTCCTTTTCTGAAACCTTACTGATGAAGGTACTTATCCAGCCTATAATACCATGCTCTAGGCACCTACTTTAGATCATATAAAGATTTCTTCAATCTGCAAACAAAGTTCTCATCTTCATGAGCTGAAAAATCTTCAAGTTGCTCTATGTATAATTCTTCTTCAAGATTTCCATTCAAGAATGCAAATCCATTTGATATACTTTATATCCTTTATATGTTGAGAATTCCAAGAACATCATTATAGCTTCAATTCTTGCAACTGGTAAAAATGTCTCCTCAAAATCTTTTCCCTCTACTTGAGCATAACCCTTACATACTAGTATTTTCTTGTTTCTCACTACATTGCCTTCTTCATTCATCTTATTCCTGCAGACCCATTTTGTCCCAATGAAATTTTTATCTGCAGGTCTAGGGACCAATTCCCAAGTCTTACTCTTTTCTATCTACTACAACTCTTCTTCCATAGAATTTATCCATTTTTCACTCTTGATGGCCTCAACACATGTCTTGGGTTCCAGATTAGTCATAAGGCATAAGTTTACTTGTTAATTATTTCTTGCAAGTCTTCTTCTAGTTTGAACACCCTCATTTTTGTTGTCTATGATCTGCTCTTCAGGGTGATTCTTTTTCACATATCTATTTGGAGTCTTGTTGGGTACTTCTTCTTGTTCACTTTCAGATTTCTCTTCATCTTCAACATGTGACTCTTCAATCTGATATATTATGCTCTATTTTCCTTTATGTATATCTTCATCCACTCTCACATGTACACTCTCAATCACCATCTTTAGTCTTTAGTTGAAACACTTGTAGGCCTTGTTGTTAGTAGAGTACCCCAAGAAGATACCTTCATCACTTCTTCAATCAAAACTTCCTAATCAATCTTCATCTCTTTTGATGAAGCACTTGCTACCAAACACCTTGAAATACTTGATCGATGGATTCCTATCATACCATAACTCATAAGATGTCATTTTTTTGTTCACTCTTAGTTGAACTCTATTTAGTGTGTATACAGTATCCTGGACTGCTTCTTTCCAATATACATCAGGCAAATTAGCTTCATTAAACATTGTCGTTACCATCTTTTTTACTGTTTTGTTCTTCCTTTCCACAACACCATTTTTTTGTGGTGTTCTAGGGGCTGAATATTGCCTTCTAATTCCATTTCTCTCACAACAATCTTCAAATTCATTTGATGTAAACTCACCTCCATAGTCTAATCTGAGAATTTTCAGCTTGTATCCACTTTCCTTCTCAACCATCTTCCTAAAGATTTTGAATCTTCCATAAGCTTGAGACTTGTCTTGCAAGAAGGTAACCCATGTCATCCATGAAAAATCATCTATAAGAAGCATGAAGTATCTTTCTCCCTTAAGAAACACCCTTAGGGGAAAAGGAACATTTTCTACTTCAGGACAATCAAATGAAAGCCAAGAAGATGCAAATAAAAGTCAAGAGCAAGGTTCAGATTTCAGAGGTAGAGGCACACGGGGCAGATTTAGAGGCAGATAAATATTACAATAAGGGGCCTGCACATGCAGGAAGGCCAACAACCTAGATCACTGGTGTAGGGGCACAAGCCTCAATTTCATAATTTATTGATTGAAAACTTAATTTTTTTGATAGCAAGGTGTTGGGAAGGATCAAAAAATCCTTTGTTTATGTTTTGTTTTGTAATAAGGTCCTAATTGTCCATTTTGTAAGGCCTAGTGGCCTAGGGTGCATTATAAACACTATGGTAAACTATGGTCAAAGGGAATTAGGATGAGTAGATTTAGGGAGTAAAGGTTGTTTTGGTCTATCTATATCCATTTCAATGTGTTTAGGTCCCTAGGTTGATGATAAAATTAGTTTGAATGGTAAAATGCAAAAATTGTCAAAAATTGACAAAGTTGTCAATTTGTAAAGCAACTTTTCAAAAAGTTGTTGTAATTAGTTCCCCAATGTTCATAACCATCTAAAATAAGTTTTAACATGTTGGGAAAACTATAAAATGCCTCAAAAAACTCATTTGGGGGTTGGTGTGGTCGAGATTTGTGAAACTTGACATTTGAAATCAATAAAAAAACTGTATTTTCCAGAAAATTTGCTGTTCTTTTGGTTGGTACGGAATTTATCAACCTCCAAACTGAAAAATTATTTCAAGGGGAGTTATAGGGGTGAAATACATTTCTTTTTAGTATGACCTAAGGTTCTGAAGTGGATTTTTGAGCGATTTATTGTGTAACAGTCCAAAACAGCCTGTGAAAAGGGCATAAACCAAGGGTTTCATCTTTTCTTTCCCTTTTCTTCCAATCTAATCATGGAAAAAGTCTAAAAATTGGTTGGATGGAATATCTAGGAGTGTAATATGATATTCAAGAGGTTTCATACTAGGAGAATGCAGTTGGAGATTATTTTCTTCAAGTTTGAAGCTAGGCATCCCCATGTGATTGGCATACGGTGGTGAAGAAGACTTTGACATTTCCCCATAATTTTTTATCAGATACAAACCAAGACTTGTAACTTTGGATTTGGTGTTTTTTTGAGTTCCCCAAGGTTTTCCAATTTCTTCCCTTGAGAAATTTCCAATTTTAAGGGTAGTTCCTTGGTTAAAGTGCTCATTTAGCCCCATTTAGCCTAGTTGAGGGTTTACTAGAAATGGTATTTGTAGAAGGTTCCAGATCAAACCCTTTTGGAAAAAAGTGCTTTTCTAGGTTGTTAATGGTGAATATAAAATAAAATTTCTTGGTCCTTTGTAGTTTTTGGGAGAGAAACCAAAAAGTCACTTTTGAGGGCTAGTTGGCTAGAATAGCCATTTTGCACTTTGACCCCTTTGAGACTTGATCAACCCAATCTGAGGGTTTTTTACCATCATTGGAGGTTTTTGGATCCTAATAAACTTTATTTGAGTCTTTGTGGACTTGTAGAACCATTTTGGAGGGGTGTGAGCCATTTGAGCAACTTTTGAGCACTTTGCCTGTGGGGTTGACAAACCAAAGTTGATAACCTTTGTAAAATGTCTCAGTGGGGAATTATGGGGATGAAAACAATTGAAATGAGACATTTATTTTTTTCTTGTTAAGGTGTGAGGTCTGGTTGGGAAAATGCCAATTGAAAGGGATTGGGTTGCCAGTTGAGCAAGTGAGCAACTTGGAGCATTTTCAAGTTGTTGGAACCATACCTCTACATCAGTCACACTGCTCATCACAAAAGGAGTCTCACTAACTACATAAAACATCAGATAACAATCTGGAATGAATATTGAACTACAAGTATAACATCTCCCATGCCTGAGTATAGTTCTGGTTAAGCTCAATACCGAAGGCCTAAAACCTCTTCCACAAATCCAACTCGATCACCTATGAGTGACCAAGTCCTCTGCATGAATGATTATTATATTATTTTCTCCTTACATATCCATATCTTATCACTTATATATGATCTACAATGAAATCTTACATCATATATATACCAACCCGGGACCTAAACAATTAGGTTGGCCACCTAAAAGATAATACAATAAATTCATAACATAAAACCACAATCTAATGATCAACCAAGTCGGCTTAGGCTGAAAACAATGTAAACCAATCCTTAAATCCTGTTGGTAACGTATCAGGAACATCCTCCAACACATTACAGAAACCGGTCCATAACTTAGATAAACTGGGACCCAATTTAGGTCCACACATGTTAAAGAAATGATCCCAATCAAACAAGTCTCGAACATGATGACCATCAGCATCTTGAATCTCTACTAGAAGCCACACCAACACCACTTATGCATATCATCAAAGATATTCAACAAAGCTTTGCTGGTGACACCCTCATCGAAACAACAAACCAAGCTTACCAGCATAGATGATAGCATCCGATCACCAAATCAAAACCAATTGACTAAACATGAATCTGTGTAGCATGAATAAGCCAATTCCATAAGCCAAAACATACCGGATCAACATGATCTAATCCAACTAGAAACCAAACAACCTACCGAGACCAACCAGATACCAGTAAACTGCCAAAGCAGTTAGTGTAGCCGGTGTTGACATCAATGACAAACATCAATGCAACATATAATAAATTCCTCCAAATTACCAACACACATCATTGCCCACTTCAAATTCTTTGTGTCTCCTCTTCTCATCTAACTTCTCCTTATACTTGTTGTTCATATCTTCCAAATGTTGCTTACCCTGAATATGGAAGGTTGCCATGTGATCAGCAAAATCTTCTACTTCTAAACTTCTCTGGTCTTCATTGCTAATGTATCTCAATTTTGATATACCTCTAGGATTCTCTCTGGTAACAATCTCAAAAGGTGTTCTTCTGGTAATCCTGTTTACTGAATTATTGTAGGCAAACTCTTCTTGTGCAAGAATCAAATCCCAACTTCTAGTTTCATCTCCAACTAAACATCTCAACAAATTTCCCAAGCTTCGGTTAACTACTTATGTCTATCCATCAGTCTGTGGATGAAAAGTAGAACTGAACTTCAAATCTATCTTTATATTCTTCCAAAGTGTTCTCCAAAAATAGGCAAAAAACTTAGTGTCTCTGTCTAAAACTATGCTCTTAGGAAATCCATGCAATCTCACTACTTGAAAAATAGGTCTTCTACATGCAATGCATCTAATTTATTCTTACAAGGTATGAAATGAGCCATATTCAAGAATCTATCCACTACCACAAATATATGATCATTCCCTCTTGGTGTCTTAGGCAATCCAAGTACAAAATCCATTCCTATATCCTCCCAAGGTCTTACCGGTATTGTCAATAGTTTATACAATCCCACATTCTTACAACTACCCTTTGCAACTTGAAAAACTCTAAAACTTTGCACATATCTCTTATCATCGTTATGAATCTGGGGCCAAAAGTACTACTCACTCACCAATGTTACTTATTTGTCAATGCCAAAATATCTAGCTAGTCCTCCATTGTGTTTCTCCTTTATCAGATTCTCCCTCATAGAACACTTAGGTATGTACAACTGAACTTCTCTGAATAACATCCCATCCTAAATAAAGTAATCCAACCACTTGCTTCTATCTACCATAACCGATTCTCTACATGCTTTTCAAGGTTTTGCAAAATCTGGGTCATCATCATACAAGGTCTTCAAATCCTAATACTGTCACTCTCACTCTATCAGCAAATTCCTTCTCCTACTCAATGCATTAGAAACTTTGTTAGATTTCCCACTTCTATGCTTCAACACAAAGGTGTAACTCTGCAATAATTCTACCCATCTCATATGTCTCTGATTCAACTTACTCTGACTGTTCAAATACTACAAAGCTTGATGATCTGTATACACCACAAACTCCTTAGGCAACAAGTAATGTCTCCACTTCTTCAAGGCTTGAACTATGGCATAAAAATCGTGATTATACACTAAATATATCCTCTGGGAATCATTCAATTTCCCACTGAAATAGACCACTTCTCTCCCTTCCTAACTCAAGACCGCTCCTATTGTTGTTCCAATTCCATCACAATCCACTTGAAATACTTTATTAAAATCCGGTAAAGCTAACACATGATGCTCAGTCACTTTATGCTTCAACAGTTCAAAACTTTTGTTTTTTCTGGTGGTCCACTTGAATTCCTTCCGATCTCCTCTCATGGTCTCATTCATAGGGTTACAAACAAAACTAAATTCTTTGATAAACTTCTGGTAAAAACTAGCCAATCCATGAAATGATCTTACCTCTCCAATGATTTTTGGTGTAGGCCACTCAACAATTGCTTTCACTTTCTCAAGGTCCATCTTCAAACCATCCCTAGATATCACAAATCCCAAGTAGACTAACTCATCCTTCATGAAAGTACACTTCTTAATATTGATCAACAACATCTCTTCTCTCAATCTTTGCAAAACTTGTCTTAACTGCAACAAATGCTCCTCTTTTGTCTTACCAAAAAATTAGAATGTCATCCAAATACACAATAACAAACTTACCCAAGAATTTTTTCAATACCTCATTCACCAGCAATGATGTTTTTAGTGGCTAATATTCACCAATTGGCTATTTTTTAAAATTTGGAAATCAAAAGTTGGCTAATAGTTCAAGTTTTAAGGTAACCTAAATCGCCACATTTTTACAAAATTTTATTCCAGTCTTATTGAAATCGCCAGAGAATTTATTTTATTAAATTTTTGAACTCAAAGATTCACCAAAATATTCGATACATGGTTGGATCATATTTGCCAAAATTTTATTATTTATTGTAAAAAATTAAATTAATTCGCCAATAATACATCATAATTATTAGTTACTTTAGTGTTCTACCAACAATATTTAGTTGCCACCACTGATTCGAAATCTAATCTAATGACCATCATTGCATTCCATGAGGTAAATTCTACCTACAAGTTGTAATGCTCATGGGAGTATAGTTTCTTTTCAATTGTTGGCCTCAATGGAAATCAATGGTATAAAAACAATTTTGGGCCCATGAGTATTACAAATTTTAAGTACAATTTATCTTACGAAATACAAACAGGGCTATTAGATTAATTTAAATTAATGCTAGTAACTAAATAAAGTAGTGTTTACCTTTTAAACTCATTAATGATTTCCACCTTAAGCATCTACTTTTCTATAATATTTTTTTTTTTTAAATGAAATTATTTGCAATAGTAACTAATGCATACTTGTATTATTTTCTAAGATTCGCCAAGATTAAAAAAATTCGTTAATAAAACTAATATTTTTCTTTAAAAAAAAGAAAGATTCACCAAGATTTTTTTTTTTTTTTTTCAAAATAAATAAAAATTCACCAATATTTTATATATTTCTTTGAGGGGGGTTTCTTAAAGTTATCACTGCACCAAACGGTTCTAATCTGCAACCAGAAGGAAAGGCATTGAACTGCATCACCAATTCAAAGATCTTGATATGATTCAGGAATAAGTCATCCATTTTGTATTTTTGAGTGGTGCTATAAAATAGTATCGAAAAATCCCAAGAAGATATATATATATATATATATATATATATATATATATATATATATATATATATATATATATATATATATATATATATATATATATATATATATATATATATATATATATATATATATATGCTTCATATCAATCTCCAAATGAGGGGTTAGAGAGTGGATAGGGAATAAAACATCGTACAGAATTAAGGCAGATCAAGGGTAGAATTTGAGCAAGATCTATTATAGAAAATTGTGTCAGAATAAGTGTATACATATCTAAATGATGAAGGATCAATAATGTAGGGATCTGAATAAATGAATAATATTCAGCATATAGTCCCTGTGCATTACATAAGTGATTGAGTATGACACATGTTGCATACTTGTTATCTGGTCTTCTACTTGATAGGGAGTAGGAATGTTATGTAGATAGCATATTGCTTCTAATATATATAAATATACATAATTAATGATGAAGAAGATTCCCTTAAAGCTTCAACCAATTCATCATCCCATTATGGAGGGGAGATATGTGCATATAAGGAATGCAAGTAGCGTAAGGGTCCATTCTAGTTGGGTAAACCTGGGTAGGGTTAGGAGATCGAATAATAGGTGTCATTCTCTACTATTGTCTTGATGGATAGGCTCAAGGCATCTTGTATGATCTCCCATAATGCTTCCTGTAGTCACATAAATCTGTCCATTTTAATTAAATGAATATTTCGTATTTATTTGATTAAAAATCTACTAGCCATCAGTTAATTAAATTAATATTTAATTAATTCATCCCCAAACATTCTTCTATTAATTAAATAAATTATTCAATTTATTTTAATTCATTCATTAAATCCAATTCAAATCAATTAATTAAATAAAATCAATTTATTTAATTAAATCTCCCTATTCCTCTTTTAAAATAAATTAAATAAAATATTTATTTAAATCATTATCCCCACCCCACTTGCATTTTCCTACAAATGCAACTTGCACACATTTTGAAATAAATGAATTTTTATTTTAAATAAAATCCTATTTTCCCTCACCCACCAAATCCACTTGCAAAAATCTAATCCCCTTCTAGATTCTTCTAACCCCTTCCTAATTAGCCTAATCCATCCCCTAAATATTGTCACATTCCTAAGCAAAATGGAGTCACTTCTCAAAGCCTCAAAGTCTTTGATAACCATTAAAGGCTTCAAGTCTTCAACCACTAAATGTCTCAAAGTCTTTGATAACCATTGAAGGCTTCCAACTTTCAACCACTTAATCCCCCAAAGTCTTCAATAACCATTAATGGTTAATTCAACCCTCCCACATGGTTAAAACATTTGTTTTGACTCAACCTCTACCCAACCCAAGGGTCTCATCAAGCCTTCAATGCTTTGACCATGATTATCTCTTAATCATTTGCACAAAGGTTTATCCTTGGATTAATTCCTAATTCAGTGGGTAATCCTAATTTAGGCTTGACTCTTAGCCTTTAGATAACCATGAGGTCTTCTCAGGCCTTTAATGCCTCCAACCTCTTCTTTCAACCCAACCCTATGTTGACATTTGTCACCATTTCATTGGTGCAAATTGTGCACATGGATCCCCAACTTTCAAGCTTGACCCTTGATTAAACCTTTCAATCCTGGCCATCCATTGCTCCATTTTTCCTATAAATAGAGCCCATTCCTTCATAATCCAGATCCTGAAAACTTGTATGCATTTAGACTATAGACATTTTAGAGAGCATTTTAGCATAAACAATCTAATCTTTTGTCTTTTGGTTAAAATACATCATTTTAGCATTACTATTAGCTTTTCATTTCATGTTTAGGAGCTATACTACAATCTCAATCCTCCATAAGCATCCATAGTGCAAAAAGCTGCTGAGAGATACACTATTTTGGAACTTGGAGAGGAGAGGAACAAGGGAGAAAGGAGCTAATATCATGTTGAGAGATAGTTGGAGATATCTCATTGTCTTACTTCTTTAGTTAGATTCATTAGCATGTTTTTAGTGTCTCTCTTGGAATGCCTTCATATGTTTTTGATTGATTAACGCTAACGTCTTGTGTGTTTTGTGTTGATTGATCTTAAGCTAACATTGTGCCATTTAGGAGGGCATCATTTGGTGAACCCGACGTGAATCGAACACGCAACCTTCTGATCATTTTTTTGAAATTAACATTTTGGTTGTTGAAATTGCCACACAGGTCGCGCTTCGGCGCTATTGAACTCGTTTTAGCGCTTTTGCAACCATTTCTTTTAGCGCTATTGACCCTAAGATAGCACTATTGAAAATGTTTCAGCGCTATTGACAACATTCCAACGCTATTGTCACAGTTTCAGCGCTATTGACACACTTTTAGCACGTTTGTCTTCTCGGGTTCTTGTTTTCTTTCAGCGCTACTGTTTTAATTAGCGCTTCTGCTCATGCAGACTAGCGCTATTGTATGAATCAACGCTTCTGCAAAAACACAGAATAGCGCTATTGCGACAGAGTGTCGCCCAAATTGACTTGTAACCAAAAAAATCAGAATTTAGGCTTGTGGAAGCCCCCCCTTTGAGCATTGATTTTATTAACTTGTTTCTTTTCTTTGTGCAGGTTAACAACCCAACAAAAATCACAAAAATTTTCATTTAAGTGCTTAAAAAGAACTTAAAAACACAAAAAAACAAAAAAGTTTTTTCTTGTTTTCTAGTTAGACATCATTTTCTTTGGTGCTTAAAATTAACAACGCAACTTTAATTTCATTTGCATCAATTGGGACTTAAAAAGCACAATCCACACTTCAATTTTTGGTGCAGTAAAAAGAACAATCCACTTGTCTTGATTTATTTTTGACAAACAAATTTTCCTTCAAAGCAAAACGTGTTTTTCATTAAGTTGACCAGGATTTTCAAAATTCTAGATTACAAAACACATTGCCTTTGAAGTTAAAAAGAACACCATGGCTGTTGGAGCAACATCTCCAAATAGTTAGATCATCTTTGCAAATGTTGGATTAAAAGGAACAAGTGAATTTCGTGTTTGGCACGCTTGTGCACAAAAGTCAGTCGAGTGGACCTACTTCTAACACACACTATCCTCTCCCTTGGCTCTCGTGGTCCTAGGTGCAAGAGAAAAGTGTTAGTAACACTCAAATTTTTATCTTTTTAAGAGAGGCCTGCCAAGGGATCGATACTCTTGGGAACGACCTCGAGCGGTAAATCCTTCGAGCCGCTATAGAAATCAGGTGAGAGCGAAAGCTGTAGCCTTGGGTATAGCTGTTCCTATAGTGTAACTGGCCGAAAGGACAAATGGGCCCCACCACCAGTTACAAGGCTCTTAAGTGAGTCACTGCAGAATGAACTTATGTCCAAAAACATCGAACATGACTAAACACCTTTAAGTAGTAGCCCACCTGTTCTATTGATTGAGGATATTTGAGGTATAATTTAGTGCAAGAGCATAGAAGGTTTTGCTCCCAAGATACTCACCATACATATTTCCTTGAGTAGAAACATAGCTTTTTGAAAGGTCACTTGTGGCTTGATAAAAGTGGTGACTCCCCCATCATAGGGATCATCTATTTGTTATGCTCATGCAAGACTTAGTATATCACATCCTTACCTGCCACGGCGGGATTCATAAGGTATGTAGTACCAAAGTCGAAGAAATATCAAGATGTGGGCTAAATTTATCACAACTGGCCATTTGACCTTAGGGATAAAAAGTGTTTGAAGTGTGTTCGTTTTACAGACCTAGAGCAAATTGAGCCGACTTCAGGCTTTGGAATTACACCTTAAAATAAATCTAAAGGAAGGGTCAGAAACAAGTCCAAGGATTGGGTTGATCTAGACCCATACTCATTTGTGCCTTTGAGGCTACAATCTTGTGTTTGTGTGCTTGCTTTGTTTTCTTGTCAAAGAAAAATCAGAAAATCAAATCCCAAAAACAAAGTATTCATCCAACATCTGTCAACACAACAAAAATACCAAAAACACAGTACAAACAACAAAGAATCACATTTTATGACCATTCTTCACATCTTGCGAAAGAAAAAGCGTCATCAGAATATTACCTTGAAAAGAAGACCATTAAGCTCAAAGGCTTTGATCAAAAGGAGGAAATTCTTCTATCTCAATAGACAAATCTTTGTCTCACATAGAGTCTTTCTACATCGCATGCGTCTGTACCTTCAAGGTAAAACAAATGAGTTTGATTCAGAATCATTGAACCGTAGAGCTTTTATGCAATATAGAGCTCTGAGTTATCACAAAAATCAAGGAGGAAAGATTAATCCCAACTTCTTCCCAAACATCTGTATCACCTACAACACAGCTCAAGAAGTGCCACCAACACCTGAAAGGGAAGAGGTAGAGTTTGTTCCATTTGTAACACAAAGTTTTTATTGAAGTTGAAAACAAAACTCCATCATCTTACTCATACATCATCACTTCATCATCAATCCATCCCAAAACTCTTAAAACATTGAGAGGTTCTTGTCCCAACATTCCTTTTTAGATATTGCTTGAAATCAAACACATCACATCACTTTTTAGATTGTTTCTACATCTAGGATAAGCTCATCCTAAGAGACACATCTATGCAGGTTAAAACTAGTTCATGAGTGAATCCTCTCATTACTAGGTAGTCAAAATCTGTAACACATCTCAGATTTCTCTACACCTTATCACATCCAAAATCATCAAAACAAACAAGCAATTCAAAGAAAGAATTCTGGTTACATTTACCTTTAGAGTGCTAGAGATCTACAATCCACTAATCATCCATCTTTCATCAAACAACTCATCATCATCTTCAATCAACTTCAACACAAACTTGCAAACAAAATGGCTCAAACCCGATCACGATCAAGGCAACGAGAAATAGAAATTGAGGAAGAAGAGGACAACCTCAATGAATTTCAAGAAGCACTTGGAGGAAATGGGAATGATGAAAACCCAGGTACACCCACTCCTTCAACAATCGAAAGGGTTCAGCATAACCCTCATTTTAACAGATTATTTGATGAAATACTAAGGAGCAACGCAGATGCTCACTTCTTAAAACTCGCTCAAGAAGGAGCCAAACTCCCCTCAGACTTTGATCTTGCCCAATTAAGACAAGCATCAAAAAGACAAAGTCACCATGAGGAGGAAAGGCATAGAGATCCCATCAGATATAACATCCCTCGAGGTAACCCACCACCTCCTCCTCCTAATGAAACGGAGATGTTGCGGCAACAAGTTGAGAATCTCGCCCAACAACTTCATAGTGGTGTTAAGACCAATCAATTCTCACTTAACGACATCTGTCCCTATCCATTTGATAGGAATCTTTATATGCCACCCTTTCCACGTGGGTTCGAAACACCAAAATTCGAAAAATATAGAGGAAAGGGAGATCCCCGCGATCATGTCTGAGAATTTCATTCCGCTTGTCTCGAAGTTGCATATGAAGACACATACTTAATGCGCCTTTTTCCCCAAAGCTTGGGAGGAACAACCACATCATGGTTTTCCCGACTACCAGGTGGCATAAGAACATTTGAGGAACTCATCCAGAAGTTCCTATCTCATTACTCTTATAATATTGAACGCGACATCACCATGGCTGATCTATGCAACACCAAACAAAAACCAGGTGAATTATTCTCAGTATTCCTGCAACGATGGCGCCAAATGTCTAGCAGACGTTCTCTTCAGTTACCTGAACGAGAACTAGTGAAAATTTTCATTTCCAACTTAAACGAAGAAATGGAATTTCACCTGGATGTCAAAGATACAGATTCTTTTAACGATATGATCACCAAAGGTATAAAGTGTGAACGGGCACTCATCAAGAAAGGACTCATCAAAATCTTTAATGAACCAAAAGATGGTCCTCGCCCGCGCTTCAATAGCGATAAACAGAACTTCTGGAACAAGAACAAAAATATCGTCAATGATGGAGTTGTGGATGCTCGGACTATCCAAAATCCACAACCTATGGTTCAGTTTGCAGGACAAAATCCTCCACCTCAAAATAACACAAATGTTCTTCCTAATCAAGGTCGCATCACATCTCATGATGAACCAAGACCCCGTCCACAAAAACAAAAACGCACATACACTCCCTTAGGGGAACCCATTGAAACAGTGATGTGACAACTCATTTCTCAGAATTTGATCACTCTACCTAAGTTATCAAATTATGAACCTCAGGTCAAACCGGCATGGTGGAGAGATACTGAACATTGTGAATTCCATCAAGGAAGAGGACACAAGACAAGTAATTGTCATCGATTAAAAGATCTCATTCAGGATCTTATTGACCGAGGAGAAATTGAAATTGAAGGGCATGACCCAAAAACAACCAATAATGATCATCAGATGTTCAAAAATCCACTTCCATCGCAAGATCAAAGGGGTCCTTCCACTTCCAGACGAGGTCCTGATACCACTAATTATACGCAAGCTGCGTATAATTACACTGTCAATCACCTGTATGATGCCAGTGAACAAATTGCAACTATCACCTTCAAAAATCCCACCTCAAATTGCAATGTTGTTACGCGTCGCAGCAAAGTTACCATCAAGGCAGCTCCACAAGGCACCACCTCCATCCCAAAGCAGTACAATCTTGTGGAACAATTAGACAAAACGCCTATGCTTATATCCATTCTAGAGCTATTACGCCTGTCACCATCTCATAAAACTATCTTGGATCAAGCACTCCAAGAGGCGTCAGTCCCTGCAAACTTGAATACGGACCAATTTCAAGCCATGGTTGGAAATCTAAAGTCATCACCTTGTCTCACTTTTTTTGAAAGTGACAACTCTTCATTCCAGCAACCTCATAACGCCTCACTCCACATTGAAGGCTTTGTCAACCAACACAGGATCAAGCGAGTCTTGATCGATAATGGAGCAGGCCTAAACATTTGCACACTTCAGTTGGTCATGGCATTGGGATATGCAATAGAATCAGTGGATCCTCGTAAGAAGATCACCATCAAAGCCTATGATGATGTAGAGCGTTCATCCAAAGGAGCTGTGGTACTACCAATCCGAGTGGGCCTTGTGGTAAAGCATATCATTTGTCAGGTTCTGGACCTTCCTCTGCCATATAATCTATTGTTAGGTAGACCTTGGATACATGCCATGCAAGCTGTTCCATCTACCTACCATCAATGTATCAAGTTCCCATATAACGGTACAGAGATCACAATCCTGGGCGATGCAAATCCCTTTGCTTTTTGCCATAATATCAGCCATCAACCAGAAATTACTGTTCCTAATAATAGGGAAGCCATTTCCTCCACATCATATGTAAGTCCCGCCTCTCTTGCCAGTTCTAACACCCCTATACCCAAGCAAGAAAAGCTAAAGATGAAAGTAGCAGAGGAAGGTCCTGGAGAATACAACTTGAGTCAGCTCTTTTGTGTGGGACAAATGCCCACTTCTCCTAGAACACATGGTAAACCACAGCAGTTACTCCAGCAACCCCTAATCACGCCAGCATGTGCCTTAACGCCTTTCATCCTTGGAAAGAGTCAAGAGGAAGAAACACAAGATGAGGACCTAGCGGAATGGATCTATAAAGATCCCATCACCACTGACAAGCCGCAAGTTACACTTCCTACGGAACAATATGGCAAAGGCCTCCTCATTATGCAAAGAATGGGATATGATGGTCAGAGTGCTTTGGGATACTGCAAACAAGGACGACACGAACCGCTGCTACCAGAATTCAAGCCCAAAGGTAATACAGGCCTAGGTTTTGAAAAAGAGATCCTTCCTAAACTCAGATTCAAAGGAAAACCTAGCAAACCATTTTGCCCACCTACTGCAAAGAGGACACCTTTCATAATCAAAGCACCATCAAACACTATCCCCATTGCCCCATCGAGGCTCACAAACCCACCACAACCATCTACAATGCCAATCATCCCACCAAACGAACCAGTAATCCCATCAGCAGCACCATTAGCAGCAGCAACTATCTCAGAACCCGCAGCAGCATCTATGGCACCAGCCGTTCCAATAGAAGCCACTAAATCAACACTGCCGATACTTCCAGTGACAAATCCTTTAATCCCCATCATGGTTCCTATAGCACCGATCACTACAAAGATACATAAACTAATCATGCCTACAATATTCAACTCCAAAGACATCCCAGTATGGTATAGCAATCGGATGCTGGAAAGTGATTCAGAGACCGACTCACATGAGTGGGAATTTGATTCTGTACAGCTCAACACTTCAGATGAGGAAGACACATCACCACCTCCGCCCCGCAAAGACATACCTGTTTACGGAGAAGCACAGATAAAGACCACTCGGGTACCTGAGCTGGAAACATCTTCCACAGACCCTACGTCTCATCCTACGCCTGATTCTGACAGGGAGAGTACCATCAACGACCTTCACCACACTATCTTAACCCTCACTGATACCTCTAACGAACTTAATCTAATCGATGAAGTAATGCCCATTATCCACCCTGAACTCATCGAATGGAACCAATCAAATCCCCCATGTCTTGACCTCTTCCAGAATGATGAGGCTATCATTGACTTTTTGGAATTAAGGGATAATCTACCCAGCGGGGATCACAAAGCTGGATTCGCCATTGAACTTAATAGCGCCGCATACTTCAGGGCGGATGCCAAACCCTTCAGCTGCAAAAATATAACATTAAAACATGGATCTTCCAGTGAAAACCACACTGTGGCACTTTTTGATCCAACAAAAGTAAAAAGAAAGAGCGTATCCAATGGTGAAAACCTCTCTGAGGTGCCTGAGGATGAAGGGTTTGACATTCTCCCTACTAGTACACAACAGGAACAATCTACGATTCTTATTGAGGAGACCAAAGAATACAATGTGGGGACTCCTGAAAATCCTCATATCATACATTTGGCATCTCTTCTCACTCCAGAGGAACAACCTAAATTTATAGAGTTCTTCCAGAAGCGTCAGATCAACTTTGCATGGTCATATGCAGACATGCCTGGGCTTGATCCTGATTTAGTCATGCATCACCTCACCGTAGCAGAAGGAGCCAAACCTGTCAAGTAGAAGCTTCGTAAGATGCATCCCCAGATTGCAGTGCTAGTCAAAACAGAACTCAAGAAACTCCTAGATGTTGGTTTCATTAGACCAATTGATTATGCAGAATGGATCTCCAATATTGTGCTAGTTGGCAAACCAAAAGGGGGCATCCGCATTTGTACTGACTTCAGAGATCTAAATAAGGCATGTCCTAAGGATGACTTCCCCCTTCCAAATATCGACATCATAGTGGATTTGACAACAGGACATGCCATGCTTTCACTCATGGATGGCTTTTCAGGATACAATCAAATAAAGATCGCACCCGAAGATCAACATAAGACAGCCTTCACATGTCCATGGGGCACATACTGCTGGAATGTAATGCCTTTTGGTCTAAAGAATGTAGGAGCGACCTATCAAAGAGCAATGACCACCATCTTTCATGACATGATGCATACTATGATGGAAGATTATGTGGATGACTTACTAGCAAAATCACTTACTAGAGAAGGACATCTCCACATCTTAGATCAAATCTTTGATAGACTGGAACAATATCATGTTCGACTCAACCCAAAGAAATGTGTCTTTGGAGTAACCTCCGGGAAACTTCTAGGATACATTGTCTCAAGCAAAGGCATTGAGGTCGATCCAGCAAAGGTTAAAGCAATCATGGACATGCCACCTCCAAAGAATATCAGTCAGCTAAGGACACTACAAGGACGGCTTCAATCCATCCGAAGATTCATTGCACAATTGGCTGATAAGTGTCACCCATTTACACATCTGCTACACAAGAACATCCGCTTTCAGTGGGATGCTCGATGCCAGCAAGCATTTCAGACGCTTAAAGACTATCTCATGAATCCACCATTGCTGATGCCACCAGATCCAAGTAGACCATTATTACTCTATATCTCGGCAACAAGTACAGCATTGGGTGTACTACTGGCACAACATAATGCAGAAGGAAAAGAGTGTGCTGTATACTACATCTCTCGCACACTGGTTGGCTATGAACTCAATTACACACCTATTGAGCGAGCTTGCCTAGCAGTAATCCTGGCAGCCACTAAATTGCGGCACTATCTATTAACACACAAGGTACAACTCATTGCAAAGATTGATCCACTCAAGTACTTACTCAGCAAAGCAGCATTGACAGGTCGCTTGGCCAAATGGGTAATGATTCTAAGTGAATTTGACATCAAGTATGTGGACCATAAAGCTATCAAAGGTTAGGTTATTGCAGATCAGTTGGCCGATGCACCACTCATAGGCGATCATCCCCTCATTTCCAATTTTCCAGATGAAGAGATATTCATGATCACAACAGCACAACCATGGAAGCTATATTTTGATGGGTCATACACTAGGCACGGCTCGGGGGCAGGCATTCTGTTTATCACACCTCAAGGTGATAGCATCCCGAAGTCTTACAGGCTCACATTTCCATGCACAAACAACATAGCAGAGTATGAGGCCTTGATCACAGGACTCAGGTTAGCTGTACAATGGAAATTACAAGAACTGCAAGTATATGGCGACTCCCAACTGGTCATTCGACAAGCAACAGATGAGTATCAGACCAAAGATGATAAACTCATGCCATACAAGCAAATGGTGGACACTCTAAAGACATCATTTACTACTATCACCTTTGAGCAGATACCAAGAGATCAGAATCAAGCTGCTGATGCTATGGCTACTATCGCATCTCTCCTAGATCTTCCACAGAATTCAACACGCTATGAGTTCTTGGTAGAACAGCTTTGGATCCCCGCTTATGATATCCCTGAATCTGAAATGATATGTCGCCTTGTTGGTTCCGAATCCCCATGGTACGGTGAGTTCTACACCTATCTTCGCAATCATACTCTTCCTCCTAACCAATCAAATAACCAACGAAAAACCTTCATTCGCCAAACTGCTCGATATACCATTATTGCCGAAACCCTATACCGACGTAGTCTTGATGGTACTCTCCTTCGGTGTCTGGAACAAGATGAGATAACAAAGGCTTTGGAAGAGGTACATGAAGGAATTTGCGGGACTCACTCAAGTGGTCCATCACTAGCCAAGAAGATCATGCGAGCTGGATACTATTGGCCATCTATGGAAAAGGATTCCTACTACTTTGTCAAGAAATGCAAGAAATGTCAAGTTCACGATGACCTGATACATGCACCAGCACAGGAACTGCAACCAATCACAACACCATGGCCTTTTTGTCAATGGGGCCTCGACCTTGTGGGTAAGATTCATCCATCTTCATCCAATGGCCATAAATTCATTATTACCGCCACCGAATATTTCACAAAGTGGATCGAAGCTGTTCCACTTACCCAAGTCACCGGCAAGCAGATCGCCTCATTCATCCTCAACTACATCATCTGCCGGTATGGTGTGCCCATGTCCATCATCACAGATAATGGTCTTCCTTTCAAAAATCAGGATGTCCGTGAGCTTTGTGAGAAATTTCATATCCAACACCGCTTTTCCACTCCCTATTACCCACAAGGCAATGGTCAGGCCAAAGCATCCAATAAAAACATACTGAGGATCCTAAAGAAGACAGTCAATGATGCCGGCCGTGATTGGCATGTTCAATTAAATCCAGCGCTATGGGCATATCGAACTAGCATTTGAACCCCTACAGGTGCAACTCCTTATTCATTGGTCTATGGTGCAGAAGCTATCTTGCCTATTGAGGTTGAGATACCATCATTACGAGTTTCCTTGCATAATCTCATCGATGATGAAGCATACAGAGTCTCATCCCTTCAGGACTTAGAGTTACTTGATGAGAATCGACAAGCTGCATACAATCACCTCAAAGCCTATCAGCAGCGCATGAGTAGAAGTTACAATCACCGAGTTAGATCTCATACATTTGAGGTAGGTGATCTTGTTCTACGAGAGAATCCTCGCAACCAACCAAATAGAGAACATCAAGGCAAGTTTGAATCAAACTGGCTGGGCCCATATGTTGTCACTGCTGTATTCGGGTCCGGGGCATATCAGTTGGCTACATCAGAAGGAGAACCGCTTGCAGATCCAATTAACAGCATGCACCTCAAACGGTTTTATACCTAAGCTGTACAGAGCATCCGGGTCCCCTGCATACTAGAAAATACCAAAAACATTCAGAAAATGTCCTGAAGAAAATACAAAAACATTCAAAAAAGTAAAGAAAAATCATGCATCCAAACGGTGAACAACCACTCCGGTGGCACCTTGGGTAAGTGCGATGGTGAAAACCTGGCAAACAGGCGCCACTCGTAAAAGCAATGGCTCCAGTATCTTTCAGGCTCGTTGCGATCACATTCATGCACACACACATCCATCCATCCAAACTATGGCTTGTTATTTGATTTGCAATTAAGAAAGTACTCCATGTGTCTAGCATCCCGCTTTTTCATAAATCATGTCCAACTTGGGGGCAATGCCCTTACAATCTAGATGATGGAAGTGGATTCTACATTACTGGTGATTCATTGGCAAAAACATTCAAAAATATCTCACAAAAATACAAAAACATTCAAAAATATCTCGCAAAAATATCAAAAACATTCAAAAATGATTCACAAAATCCAAAAACATCGACAAAACCCATCAAAAATCACACAAAAACATGGCAACCCCTTGTACATATTCATTCAAGCAGATGCAAAACAAACATCGACAAACTACTCACACAATGACCATTTACCAATCAAACCAAAACAATCGACATCAACAATCCAAACCTGTCTTTAACCAAGGATGCATCGTTCCTTACCAAAAAAAAGACAAGATGACGTTTTCTTTGACAAGAAAATTATGTTAAGCTATCAAATACTTGGTTGATTTGTGAGTACAATCGTTCGTTTATCTGTATCAGGATCTTTCAGCATGGTTTTGTATCGTTTGCGCATTATTTCCGATGAAGTTCTGGGGCATGTACCAATGGTGTCTACGTAGGAAGTTCACTAAGCTACGTGATCTTATGCAAAATGCAGTCATAGATCACTACGGCTTGCTGACTACAGCATATACCTCGACCATATGGACATGAACCATTACCAAGGATCCATATTCTTTATTCTTTATGTATATACTGTTTGGTTGCAGGTACAATGCTCATCCTTTGGTTCCTCTTCCTCCAAATTGGATAAAGGTTTTATTTTCTTAGTACGGTATGAGCTTGTCTCAGGATCTGATCAGCCTAAGATCAAGGAGGACGATCCAAGTCATGCACGAAAGGAGATAATCCTTGTCTGTTCCGCAAGCAATACTCTGGTCGACTTGACCCTTATATCAAGTCGTTTGTATTAACTTGCTATATTAAAATCCATGAAAGAAATACTCAGGTCATCTTGAATTATTGTGTCAAGATGCTTGTATTCTCTTCCAACATTTTAAAGCTCAATGATGAAAATAGAGCACTATGGATAGTCATTTCACCTCATCTGTTTATATCTTGCATTCCGTTGCATATCACCCATCCACTCATTCATTCATATATAGGCTTTTACATGCACAAATGACTAATAAAAAATGGTCTTGGATACAATCACGACCGAGTACTCTGATACATCATCAATGCATTATACAAAGTCTTAAAAACCTTGCATTCCTCATGATCATATCATCCTTGCATTTAGGTGCATCTTGCATTACGTCCATTCATGTCATTTTTTCAAAAACATTGCATATAGTTCATTATTGACATTACTTTTCATTTAAAAATCATTTTCATCAATCATAAATAATTAGATTCATTCATGGGATCAAATTGTCTTTGGTTGTATTGCATCATTTAATAAGCATTCATTTCATATCAATTATCCATTATCATTTTATTAACCTTTTCATTATTTATTATTTGCATTCATTTCTTTATAGTAAAAAGATGCATTCATTCATTACTACGGTATCTTATAATGCTCATTTTAGGATTCATTTCACATTACATTTATTATCATCACATTAAGGTGCAGTTATTATCCCCATTAGTTATCATATCATCATATAAACATTTGTACTTTCCATTTGTTTATCCATCAAACATTCATTTTAAAAAAAATCATCATATAAACACTTGTACTTTACATTTGTTTATCTATCTGCATTCATTTTAATATCATTTTATAAACATTTGTACGTTACATTTTGTTTATCCATATGCATTCATTTAACATTTTGTTTATCATATAAACATTTGCACTTAAACATTTTGTTTATCCATATTACATTCATCTAAACACATCTAGATGCATATCCATACATAAAATCATTCATCTAACCATTACATTAACATCGTCACATAAATCATCTTATCAATGCATTGCAATAGGAAACACCATCAAAATCCTGTTCATACATCAAAACATAAGCATATATCATCATGGCATTCCATACATAAAGCATTACATCACAAATCAAATACATCATATATATGTAAACCTGCATTCATATGGCAGTATCTCACATCATAAATCATCATAAAAACATGCATAAAAGAAACATCTCGTATACATCTAAGCAATAAATCATCATCATGCATAAACGTCCATACATAATCAAATGCATCTCATCACAATATGGGATCTCCTCATATATATCATCTCATATATCAGAGTACAATGAAGTCTACAAAATCGGCTACCAAAGAGCCATCCAAGATATAGTCCAAAAATAGACAAAGATACAATACATGTATGCAAAAATGCTCTCTCAAATGCCACTCTGGCCAGATGCTGTACCACCACCACCCCTACCTACTCCACCACTGGTACCTGCACCACCTGATCCATCTCTCCGTGGAGGTCTCATCGAACCTCCACTCCCTCCTGCATCCCCTGATCTCTCCTGCCGTAGAGGACCCATCACACCCCCACTGCTCTGCATCCTCTGCGATCGCTCGGATCTGGCCTGCCGCATCTGTGAATAGCTGAGAGCTCGCTGGCTAATCGGTACCACCTGCTCATATAACCCACGCCAGTACTCTATCTCCGCCTGTGCTCACCGCATCTCCCTCATAATCTCCCCTGAAGGCCCCTGTGCACCAGTCCGCACTCTCTCCTGCAGCTCCGCCAATCTCTCCACCGCAGTATCTCTCTCCCGCAGCACCACTGTCAGCTCTGACTCACGTGCAAATAGCTGCACATCTCTCACTGCTACCTCCGCCTCTAATCTCTCTACCCGGGTCTGCAAATAACCTATCATGTGCTCCCGTAGATCCCCAGTAGTTCCCTCCCCCATGTCCATGGCTGCCGCACCTGTGTCACCCCCTCCACTAGGTCCCTCCCCTGCACCACCCTCCCCTGCACCTGTAGCCATTGGGATCTCTCTCTCCATCCCCCTCCCACTCAGCTGCACTCCTCCCTGCATCAAAGGTCCCTGTGATATCTGAAGAGGTAGTCCCCCTCTCCCTCTCCGCTACCTCGGCATCCCCAATCCTCCGCCACCTCCCTCTCCACCTCCTCTGCCACCTCCATCTCCACCTCCTCCTCCTCCTCCTCCTCCTCCTCGATCTCCTGCTCTCCGTCCTCGTCCCCGTCCCCTCTCATCCTCAAACGCTGGGATCGGCTTAGCTGGGTCTGATATCCGTCGGATCGGGTGCGCCGCCCGATACTGTGTATACTCTGCTATCACACCTGCATCCATGACCCTCGGTCATAAGTCCCATGGCCTCGCCTGCAGTGTCTGGAACTCTGCCAGTGCCTGATCATACGGTAGCACTGGACCCCATGCATACCGCTCTCGGATCACTCGTGCATACTGCCCTGATCCACTCGGCAGTCCCTGCTGCCGTCCAAACTGCCTCATCACCCATCCCGGCACCTGTCTCTCTACATGATACGAGGTCCTCCCAATGAGGAATCGGGTCATGAAGCAATACGGTAGTGCCTCCGCATCATCCTCCCATGGCTCACACTCCAAGTATGGCCGCCAGATCACTGCATCCAAATCATCTAATGCTCACCGCCACCACTCTAGCTTCCCCAAGTGGGGCTGGCTCATCATACCACTATACATAAACATATAGAGCTGGTCCACGGCTCGGAATCTCAGACTCACTGGTCGAGTCACTGGTAAGTGCTCCCATGCCCACACATGCAGCAGCGTCATGCCCACTGCTAGAGATCCCTGCCCTCTGTACACTACCTCGTGTAACTCCTGATACATGTGCGCTAACACGCACGGCCCCCAGGCATATCGGGTCCCCTTAGTCACCATCATCTCTATAACCTGTCCCCACCCGACCGCCAATCCATGTGACCACCTGTCTGGACACAGAAGTCCTCCCACGATCCCTGACAATACTGCTGGAAGGGGCTCATATAGTGCCGCTATATCCTCCCATGCGATCGAGCCATCATCAATATATACGTCCTCATCAAATATCCTCTGGCAAGACACCGTCCCCCAAGATCGATCATATGTCACCAGCTGCCCCCGAATCGAAATCCGAAGGATACGCCACACGTCCTCTAAAGTCACCGTCATCTCGCCCTGGGCCAGATGGAACGTGCACGTCTCACTGTGCCATCGCTCTGCCAATGCTGTGATCAGGCCGTGATTCATCCGAATCACGGGCATATGCATCACCTCGTAGAGGCCAGTAGCTGCAATACAGTCTATCTCTATCTGTGTCAATCGATCCCGCAATCCCTGTGTCGCGGGGTGGCGCTCGCGTAACTGCAACACGCGCAGATCCTCCTGCACATAGACATTCATCACAATCACCATCAGTTGTTTTGTTATCAAACTTTCTTAAGTTTAAACCTAGACTATCATCAGATACTTTGATCAAGTATCTTCGGGTCTCAACAGGTAAGCAATCATGGCCGCCTAGACTTCAACAGGCATTTATCCTAACAAATGACCTAAGTCTCATCGGGCTGCTATGGTTCAAAACAACTCCCACTGCACCTCGCCATCCATCAATCGTTAGTCATCCGGAGATTTATTTTGTCCGAAACTGGGGCATCTCGTTATCCTAAGGCAAAAGTGCTATTTTATCTACAATAGCGCTAGTTATACACAATAGCGCTACAACAACATCAATCGCGCTCAAACTTCTCTACAATAGCGCTAAAAAACCAAAAGCGCTAAAAACGCTATACAATAGCGCTATTACCCATCAATAGCGCTCAATTAACCATACGATAGCGCTAATTTGTCAAAAGCGCTAAAACTTGCCTACAAAAGCGCTAATTAATAGCAAAAGCGCTCAAACTAAATTACAGAAGTGCTATTGCGGCACAATAGCGCTACTTCATGGAGCAAAAGTGCTAAAAACATAGTTCCAGCGCTCTTGCTCTGACTTGACTTGGACTCAACTAAAAACATATTAAAAATGCATAAAAAGAAAGTTTTCAAATTTGTGTACCGCTGGTCCATAGTCGGCTGGGCACTGGAATCGTCGCACTCGCTCAAATCGGTGCTCGGTGATCGGAAACGGCATCGTAGCTCCTCCTTGCTCCTCCAAATGTCACTGTCAGAGCTCTCGTTTTCAATTGGTCGCGGTCACAAATGATCCTATTTTCACCCCTTTCACCCCATTTATACCCCCCGCCGTCATCATAACTTCGCCCCGCTCATCGCCGTGGTCCCCGTGAACTTCCCGAGCCTCCCATTTCTCCCTGTTTCCCCCGATTTCTTCTATTTTTCACTAGTATACCTAAATTCTTCTATTCTACCTCCCCTCCACTTTTCATTCTTTTTCGAGAGATCGCCCGATTTTTTGAAATTTTTCGGCCCATCTCTCAAGGGGGCATACCACCCATTAAATTTACATTTTATGGGGCATTTCTTCACACCAGTTTTTCTTTGAAATGATGCGATAAACTGCACCGTCTCAAAGAGGGGCAAATGTAGTCACATAAATCTGTCCATTTTAATTAAATGAATATTTCGTATTTATTTGATTAAAAATCTACTAGCCATCAGTTAATTAAATTAATATTTAATTAATTCATCCCCAAACATTCTTCTATTAATTAAATAAATTATTCAATTTATTTTAATTAATTCATTAAATCCAATTCAAATCAATTAATTAAATAAAATCAATTTATTTAATTAAATCCCCCTATTCCTCTTTTAAAATAAATTAAATAAAATATTTATTTAAATCATTATCCCCACCCCACTTGCATTTTCCTACAAATGCAACTTGCACACATTTTGAAATAAATGAATTTTTATTTTAAATAAAATCATATTTTCCCTCACCCACCAAATCCACTTGCAAAAATCTAATCCCCTTCTAGATTCTTCTAACCCCTTCCTAATTAGCCTAATCCATCCCCTAAATATTGTCACATTCCTAAGCAAAATGGAGTCACTTCTCAAAGCCTCAAAGTCTTTGATAACCATTAAAGGCTTCAAGTCTTCAACCACTAAATGTCTCAAAGTCTTTGATAACCATTGAAGGCTTCCAACTTTCAACCACTTAATCCCCCAAAGTCTTCAATAACCATTAATGGTTAATTCAACCCTCCCACATAATTAAAACATTTATTTTGACTCAACCTCTACCCAACCCAAGGGTCTCATCAAGCCTTCAATGCTTTGACCATGATTATCTCTTAATCATTTGCACAAAGGTTTATCCTTGGATTAATTCCTAATTCAGTGGGTAATCCTAATTTAGGCTTGACTCTTAGCCTTTAGATAACCATGAGGTCTTCTCAGGCCTTTAATGCCTCCAACCTCTTCTTTCAATCCAACCCTATGTTGACATTTGTCACCATTTCATTGGTGCAAATTGTGCACATGGATCCCCAACTTTCAAGTTTGACCCTTGATTAAACCTTTCAATCCTGGCCATCCATTGCTCCATTTTTCCTATAAATAGAGCCCATTCCTTCATAATCCAGATCCTGAAAACTTGTATGCATTTAGACTATAGACATTTTAGAGAGCATTTTAGCATAAACAATCTAATCTTTTGTCTTTTGGTTAAAATACATCATTTTAGCATTACTATTAGCTTTTCATTTCATGTTTAGGAGCTATACTACAATCTCAATCCTCCATAAGCATCCATAGTGCAAAAAGCTACTGAGAGCTACACTATTTTGGAACTTGGAGAGGAGAGGAACAAGGGAGAAAGGAGCTAATATCATGTTGAGAGATAGTTGGAGATATCTCATTGTCTTACTTCTTTAGTTAGATTCATTAGCATGTTTTTAGTGTCTCTCTTGGAATGCCTTCATATGTTTTTGATTGATTAACGCTAACGTCTTGTGTGTTTTGTGTTGATTGATCTTAAGCTAACATTGTGCCATTTAGGAGGGCATCACTTCCTAATGTAGAGGAGTTATTGGGTTAAGCCTTAAGGGAATCCCACATGTATATTATGCAATATAGAATAATGATTAAGATAATGTCCCTAAACCTAATAGGAGTGATCAATTTTATATCTATCATGATTGAAAGGTCTCAATCAGGATCTAATTGGTAAATGATATCTATTTCATTTCATATTTTGTTTGAGATTATGATTTTAGGACAAAAACTAGAATGTGGAAAAATGAGACATTACACATGAAATAACTTTCAAATGAAGTCAATAATAGAGTCAATACATTACTTTAAAGCTGAAAGAAGGATATCGGCCATGAACTAACTTATAATCTTTTTCTTATGATATTTTTGTACATCCATTATCTATGGGTTTTGTAGCACCATGATTTAAACTGTATAATCGAAAAGATGATTGAATAACTCACATGACATCTCTCATTGTAACATGTTTTTCTTTTAAGTTAAAAATAAAACATAGAAAAAGGGCTTCAAGCCCAGTACAGAGAAACAAAATGGCCAAATAACATATGATCAAGAGTCTAGCAAGGAAACTAAATATATATTTCTCAACCCTAAATAAAGATCCAGGATAAGATAAGAATCAATTCAATTTTTCATTTGAGGAATTGGTGGAGTTCATCCAACATCGGAAAATGATGTAAATGATTACACATGATTTGGAGATGATAAAATCCTTAATATAGCTACCCAATCTATCAGTCAACGATGGTATATCTCTAGTAATAGTAAGAAGATTTATCTCAAATGTGGTTCTTTCTACAATGGGGTTACTTTATGGATGACCTATTATTTTGGCTATATTGGCCATTGACTTGAAGCAGCAGGGTGTAAAATTTTCAGGGTGTACATAATTGGTTCTATTAACACTATGCTCATCAAAGCATATGGAGAATTTAAAAATCACAGATCTCTTGGGACATTCTAGACCACAAGATATTAAGTCGGAGCTCCTTGACTTCAATTACAGAAGTTTTTGAAGTTCCATGCATATTATTGGTCAGTAAGGGTAGGCGCAAATGATGTTAAGAGCACAGATATAGGAAGATAGATTGTCTGGCGTGGAAGCTTTCAGCTGTCTCTGTCAAAAGCAAATGTCTATGCTTGGCTTTTTTAATTGTGGCAGCTGAAAGTGAAGTTTAGGAAGAAGGGTAGAGTTTGATATATGCCAACTACATTCTTTGAATGGGTTTTGATGTTAGCTTGCCACTACTTTCATGTTTTAAAACATTCATTTCAACTGCAACTTGCTCTCACTCCATGATTGGGATGTATGTCATTACAAAGTATGTCAAATTGACTATTATGTTAATTTTGGTAGTCTTCTCATAATTTTTTTGATGGTATTGTGATAGGGCCTCAATCATGTTATGAGAGAAAACAACAGAAATATAAGATGTAGAAAACAAGCTATACAAGAAGAGGACAAGAAATCAAGCTAAACTAGTGTTTCATCCAAATCTATGCAACTTTGCATCCAAAAGCTTGGCATGTGAAAGAGAGTCTAGCTTAAGAAGAGCTTTCTTCCTCCTATGAAAAATTGTCTAAGAAAATTTATCCAAATCTAAATCCTTAAGGCATGAAGAGGGGAGTGAAGTCCCCTTAGAAAATCTATGTAAAGGAATAATACCATTTGAAGAAGAAAACTAACAAGATGAAACTACATTGTCAAGAACTCAAACTTAAAAAATTAAAGGTAAAATATAAATTTGAGCATCTATATTTATAGTAAATTGAACATGAGGAGACATATCAGTTGTCAAATAAATTCAAACCAAAACAACTTAACCAACCTTAATGCTTAATATCAGTAAACCAAACTTTATGTCGGTAGACAGTTTATTAGTTAATCACAGTATCGGTAAAGATTAATGCATGAAACAAAAAGAAAATAACATCCACAACACATAACACCAATATTTGTACGTGGAAACCCTGTAAGAGGAAAAACCACAGTGGGAAACCTTACCCACAATCAGATGATACTACTGCAGATAGTATGTGTATACAAATGGGGTCTGCACATGCAGAAAGGCCAAGCACCTAGAGCTCACTACTCAAACACAAATAGGAGTCACACTGACTACAATTGGATGGTTAAATCCAATAAGAATGTACTGCACAAAATAACATCTTCATATGTTGGATTCAGTACCGGTTCAGTTCTGATTGCCTTTACAAAAACCTTGCTTCACCTTCAAATGATGTCTGTGTGTATAGCTCTGCTTAATCTCGCATATACCTTCTTACAATTCCTTATCCCAATCGCATATTGATCTTACAAATAAAATCTTACATATATACCATAATCGAAGATCAATTTTAATAGGCCAGCTCTAGAAGATATTACAATAAAACAATTACAAGTAAATCAATAACCGATGCAATATCCAATTCAACATGTCGGCTTAATGCATTTACAATAACAACAAAATCATCTCCAAAGCATGTCATGTTGATTTGGAATAGATAAGCCTGCCAGTGCATAACCTGGACCTATTTGTCGGTAACAACAAATATGCAAACATATACCAATGAACAAATCTGCAAGACAAGGTGTCCAAATGATGTCTTCGACATAACCAGGTGCTTTCCATATCATTCCAAGTGTCGATGAACAATATATCCTACCGGTGTACCAGATACTAGTGACTGTGCATAAGTCACTTGCTTGCCGATGAACATTGTCAATTCTCCAAAGTGCCAGAGTTTTTAAGTGTTGATAGGTGTTGACATCAATGAAAAAACCATACCAAAATACCAACAATCTCCCCTTTGGCATTGATGGCAACACAAGATGGAAAAACCATCAAAGTGCCAAAACAAAAATGCCAAATACCAAAAACCAACAATCCCTCAAAAGAGATCATAACCAGAAATCAAAATTCATAATCATTCTCTCCAAAGTAACAATCTCTCCCCTTAAGAGTAACATGTGTTTTCCTTATGTTTTTCCATATCAATCTCTCCCCTTTGACATCAAATGCCAAAGCCAAAAAGCCAGGTTCAAATACAAAATACCAACCAATTCAGTATGCCAACTACTCCCCCTAAGAAGTAGCTCTCCTCATCAAAGCCAGAGTAAAAGATTTCTCTATTAATTCTGTCAGTTGATGACAAACATCATCTGTCTAAGTCTCTACCGATGGGGGTATGACCCCAAGCTGGTCTCTGAGATATTCAAAAGTCTCCTTAGGCAAAGGTTTAGTGAAAATATCTGCAATTTGCTCTTTAGTATTCACATAAACTAGTTTTACTTCTTTTGCTTCAACATTCTCTTTCAGAAAATTCAGTTTGATAGAAACATGTTTAGTTGTAGAGTGTAGTACCGGATTCTTAGATATATCAATTTCTACAGTGTTATCACAATAGATAGTTATAGGTTCCTTGCATTTTACCTTTATGTCTTTCAACATTTTCTTAAGCCATAATACTTGTGTACAGTTAGTTGCTGCTACAACATATTCTGATTCTGCTATTGATAAAGATGTACAACTTTGTTTCTTACTCAACCAAGAAATTAATCTGCTTCCAAGAAAAAATGCTCTGCCGGTGGTGCTTTTTCTATCATCCACATCTCCTGCCCAATTTGCATTTGTGTATGCACATAATTCAAAGTTTTCATCTCTAGGATACCATAAACTAAGATTTGCGGTGCTTTGTAAGTACCAGAAAATCCTTTTTACTGTTGATTCATGATTTTCTCTAGGATTACTTTGAAATCTTGAAATAATACATATTGCATTCATAATATTAGGTCTTGTTTGTGTCAAATACAGTAGGCCTCCTATCATGGATTTGTATCTAGTCAAATTAACAGGTGTAGATTCATCCCTTAGTGATAACTTTTCATTTGTAGTCATAGGTGTGCTTACTGGTTTAGAGTTTTCCATCCCAAATTTCTTCAGTAACTCCTTCAAGTACTTGGATTGACTTAAGAATATACCTTTATCAGTCTGTGAAATCTGCAATCCTACAAAGAATTTTATCTCTCCAATCATAGACATTTCAAATTCTTGCTGCATTTCAATAGAAAAGTCTTTACATAATCCATCTTCTCCTCCAAAGATTATATCATAAACAAAAACTTCTATAACCAAGATGTCATCATTTGTCACTTTATAGTATAAGATGTTGTCAGCATTACCTTTGGAAAAACCAATTTTCAAAAGATATTTGTCCAATCTAGCATACCAAGCTCTTGGAGCTTGCTTCAACCCATACAAAGCTTTCCTTAGCCTGCAAACCATATCTTTGTTATCTGTCAAAGACAATCCATCAAGTTGCTCAATGTAAATTTATTCTTCAAGATCTCCATTCAAAAATGCACATTTAATATCCATTTGATATACTTTGTAGTTCTTGTGTGCTGCAAAAGCCAAGAATAATTTGACTGCCTCAATTCTAGCTACTGGTGCAAAGGTTTCATTATAATCAATTTCTTCTTTATGAGAATATCCCTTACACACTAGTCTTGCTTTATTTCTGATTACCTTACAATCTTCATTAAGTTTGTTTCTGAATACCCATTTTGTTCCAATCACATTTTTGTCTTTAGGTCGGGGAACTAATGTCCATGTGTTATTCTTCTCAATTTGTTATAGTTCCTCTTCTAACTTTAATCCAGTGTTTGTCATCACATGCCTCATTAATTGATGATGGTTCAATTTAAGAAATAAGACATACCTCTTCATTTTCCAGTCTTCCTCTTGTCATAACTCCTTTATACTTGTTTCCAATTATCCGACCTTCAGAGTGATTCAGTCTTACATATCAGGGTGTCTTCGTTTGCTGTTGTTCCTCAGTTACAGTAGAATTTTGAGATGATACTGGTGTAAATGGATCTTCATTCTATACCGGTGGATTCAATGTAGGTTCATTTGACAATATCTCTATTGCCGGTTCAAAGTCTATATACCTTGAAGTTCCTCTAAATTGTCCATCAATCTTCACATTTGTACTCTCAACAATTTTCTGCAATCTTTTGTTAAAACATCTATATGCCTTGCTCTTAGATGAATAACCAAGAAATATTCCTTCATCACTTCTAGGATCAAATTTGCCAATATACTCATCTCTTCTAATATAGCATTTACTTCCAAATATTCTGAAATATTTAAGAGTAGGAGTGATACCAAACCATAGTTCGTGAGGGGTCTTCCGGTTTCTCCTTCGATGTGAACTTTGTTGAATGTATAGACTGTTGTACTTACTGCCTCTCTCCAATACACATGTGGTAGGTTTTCTTTAGATAACATACTTCTAGCTGCATCCAAGATAGTTTTGTTCTTCCTTTCTACAACTCCATTTTGATGTGGTGTCTAGGGTGCTGATAACTATCTTCTGATTCCATTCACTTCACAAAAATACTAAATTCCTTAGATGTAAATTCACCTCTTTGATCTGATCTCAGACATTTGATTTTCTTATCGGTTTCATTCTCTACCATTGCTTTGACCAATTTGAATTTCCCAAGTGCTTCTGATTTTTCTCTAAGAAATGTAACCCAACACATTCTAGAATAGTCATCAATGATTAGCATGAAATATCTATCACCTTGTAAACTTTTAGTTCTAGCTGGACCACATAAATGAGCGTGAATTAAGTCAAGAGCATTATTGGATTTTTCTAGAATACTTTACAAGATGCTCTAACTTGTTTTCCAAATTGACATTCCTTACATACCAGATTGTGAGGTTTGACAATCTTAGGTAAATCTCTAACTACCTTAGTAAACTGCTTTTTACCATGCAATCAAAATTTACATGACAGAGTCTCTTGTGCCATAACCAACTTTCATCAATATGTGCAATCAAGCATGTCTTTTCACTGTTATTCAAATGAAAGATATTACCTCTAGTTTGATTATCGGTTGCAATTTCCAAACCAGTTCTGTTCATTATTTTGCATTTTCTATTCTTGAATTGTAACTGAAATCCTTTTTCAACTAATTGACCAACACTCAAAAGATTATGCTTTAAACCTTCTACATAGTAGACATTGTCAATATTATGCTTACCATCAAGACATATAGTACCTTTTCCTTTTATTAAACAAGCTTTGTTATCTCCAAATCTTACCAGACCTCCATTATATTCCTGAAAGTTCAAGAATTTACCTTTATCACTAGTCATATGATGTGAACATCCTGAATCAATGATCCACTCATCCTTAACTTCAACTTTAGCTACCAGGGCCTGCTCTGTTGGTTGAACAGTAGGTGTCAGTTGATCTTCTGTTATAGCAACAAAAACCTATCCATTGTCTGCTGGATCTTCATCAGAATCATTAGTGACTCCTTCATCAACAAGATAACAAGATTTGTCTTTATTCTTCTTAAATATGTATCTTTGATATTCAGAGTTAGGCTTGTATGTTCTTCTAGCTTCTTCTCTTAGTTGAGCATGTCTATCAGGGCATCTTGAAGCCATATGATCAATCTTATTACAATTGAAACATTTAAAGGGTGCTTTACCTTCATACTTACTTCCAACTGGACCTTTAGGCATTTTCCTTGCAAATAGTGCTTCAAGTTCTTCAAGTTCTTCATTTTCTCTTCTGCTTTCTTCAAGTTCTCTTGCATAAAAGGCTTTCCAATCTGATTTTTCAAATGATGGTGCAGATGATGTTGATGCTTTAAAAGCTAAATCCGTCTTTATAGTAGCAACAAGACCAAATTCCTTAGTTTCAAAAGCTGAAAGTTTTCCAATCAATGTATCCCTAGTTACTGATGTATTAGGCATTGTTCTTAATTCATTTATAGTAGTAACTTTCATTTTATATGCCAGTGGTAATCCTCTTAAAACTTTTGAAACAATTTCATCTTCACTTAAGGTTCCTCCACAACATTTAATACCCAAAACAATTTCATTAACTCTTTCCATAAAAGCAGTAATCCTTTCATCTTCTTCCATTTTCAGATTTTCATACCTGACCCAGAAGCTTTCAAGTTTTGTAATTTTGACTGTGGAATCTCCTTCATTCAATCTTTCCAAATGATCCCAAATAGCTTTAGCAGTAGACCTATCTGATAATCCCATGATTTGATGATCTTTTAATGTGCTCAAAAGTGCTTCTCTTGCTTTGCAATCATTTTCTTCATCTTTTCCTAAAGTGGGTGGATTAGGATGACTAGATGTAGGAGCAGTATAGCCATTCTTTGTAACATCCCAGATGTCCTTTCCAATGCAATTCAAATGTGTCTCCATTCTGATCTTCCATATGCCATAGTTGGTTTGATCAAGTTTAAGACTGTCCTTCCTGAAATAGTTAGTAGACATTGGATCTCCTCAAGTTGTTAAACTTATGCAAAAAGAGGACTCTGCTTTGATACCAATTGTTAGGTCCCGAAGACAACTAAGAGGGGGGGTGAATCAATTGTCAAATAAATTCAAACCAAAACAACTTCACCAGCCTTAATGCTTAATATCGATAAACCAAACTTTATGTCAGGTATAATTTATCAGTTAATTATAGTACCTATAAAGATTAATGCATGAAATAGAAAGACAATAACATCCACAACACATAACACCAATATTTGTACGTGGAAAAAACCATGGTGGGAAAACTTACCCACAATCAGATGATATTACTGCAGATAGTATGTGTATACAAATGGGGTCTGCACATGCAGAAAGGCCAAGCGCCTAGAGCTCACTACTCAAACACAAATAGGAGTCACACTGACTACAATTGGATGGTTAAATCCAATAAGAATGTACTGCACAAAATAGCATCTTCATATGCTGGATTCACTACTGGTTCAGTTTTGATTGTCTTTACAAAAACCTTGCTTCACCTTCAAACAATGTCTGCGTGTATAGCTCTTCTTAATCTCGCATATACCTTCTTACAATTCCTTATCCCAATTGCATATCAATCTTACAAATAGGATCTTACATATATACCATAACCTAAGACCAATTTTAGTAGGTTGGCTCTAAAAGATATTACAATAAAACAATTACAAGTAAATCAATAACCGATGCAATATCCAATTCAACATGTCGGCTTAATGCATTTACAATAACAAAAAAATCATCTCCAAAGCGTGTTGTGCTGATCTGGAATAGATAAGCCCGTCGGTGCGTAACCTGGACCTATTTGCTGATAACAACAAATATGCAAACACGAATATACCAATGAACAAATCTCCAAGACAAGGTGTCCAAATGATGTCTTCGACATAACTAGGTGCTTTCCATATCATTCCAAGTGTCGATGAACAATATATCCTACCGGTGTACCAGATACCGGTGACTGTGCATAAGTCACTTGCTTTCCGGTGAACATTGTCAATTCTCCAAGGTGCCAAAGTTGATAAGTGTTGATAGGTGTTGACATCAATGACAAAACCATACCAAAATACCAACAAGATTCTCCAAGACTTGAGTAAACTTAAGAATGCGAATAGTACCCACTAGTGAACTAGTTAACTACCTAATCTTATTCACACCATTACTCCCCATTAAGTGTAACTTAGGGAGTAGTATATTATAATGTAAATAATGTAGATGTTTATTATTGTGATTATTTGGTTCTATCTTCTAGACCATGTTAGGTTCTCCTTATAGTGTAATCTCAATAAATATGAACAAGGAGAAAACCTATTGGGATAAAACTCCTCCCTAAAAGAGAGAAGATATATTCAAATGATTAAAGATGGATGACTCAAAGATGCCCACAAGATATATCCATCCAAAAATTACAAGGAATTTCACTGCATAGAAGGGAAAGAAGAGCCCCTCCTGGATTATAGAGCCCCCTATTATAAGATAACTTGCTACAATTAAACATTTGAAGGCAATTTAGAGTAAACTCTATATTACCATAATTATAGCAACATAGACAAGATTCCAAGGCTAAGAAACATTGGAATATGGTGAAGCAACATAAATGATCAATTATCCATCTACCAAGTAACATTGAAAAACCATTTGTATTAAAATTCTATGATGCAAGAGCACTAGAGTAGTTCATTCGGTTGGAGTAGGAGCACTAGAGTAGTTCAAACCAGTTTGTGAAGTTAGCTATGGAGTTTCTTGGAGATCATTGTACTTCTTCATGTTTGAGAATTAAACATTGTGGATTTGGATTTATCATCTTGAGTTTGTTGTCTTTATCATATTCAAGATTCATGGCCTTTGTATTTGATTCCAATGAGATATCAATTCATGTGTTCTTACTGGTTGGTCTTGCAGTGTGTGGCGAAGGAGAATTTTGGGTTACGGTTGATTTCCATAATTTGTGGATCATTGAGCGATGGTGTTTTGGGCATTGACCAATGTTTCCTGAGGTTTGCATGAAGTTTATGCATTTGAAGATGTTCTTGGTGATTTGGGCTGACATGTTATTGTTTACACATTTCATCATGAACCGGTTGGTCTTTGGCCGACTTGATCGAGTTCTTATCGCTTTCGGATGGTATAAATGGAAGTTTTGAGAATCATTTTAGGAGATAGAGGTTGCAGGAAGAATAAATAGAGAGAAGATGTAGTTTTCGGAGAGATTCTGGTCTGGCAGGACTGAAGTCCAGAAGGACTGAGGTCCGGATCAGTGCAGAATAGTGTAGACTCTTACCGAAGGCCTATTTGTTAGGAAGAAGATCTGGGGATCTTAGATTTGTGTTGTAAGGATTGTTTTGTAATCCTGGGCTGCGATCTAGCATATGTAGCTACTAAAGGCATATGTAATTAACTAAATGGTTGTAACGATTGATTTATCTATTTACCAGTTATATCTTGTGTTGTGTTACTAGTTGCTGGTATCTTGTATGGTATTTTGTGATATAGGCTGCAAGGCAGGGATGTCTTTCATTGTATCTCCCTACCTTGACTATGTCAAATGATATCAGAGCTGGTTATGAACCTGTTGATAGAAGAAGACCTGTTTATGAACCGGTTGGGGGAAGTGCTAGTGGTGAACCGGTTGGTTGAAAAGGAATTCGAGGTAGCTTGTGGACTTGTTCAGATTGCTAAACGTGAGGCAGTGGAAGACTTGCAAGAAGACCATTGAACCTAGAGCTTGAGCTTGAGGTAGTTACTGGGTGGAGGCTTGAACAGATCGTTGATTGAGGTAGGCTATAGTTTGGTCTGGTAGATCACCGAGGAGAGGCTACCAAAATCTGTATTCAGACTATCAAACACCTGAGGTAGTTGCAAGTACCTACTGATAGATCGTCGAACCAGATTAAGTGATGGGACTCACTTTTCAATTAACCCTGAGAGTCTGATGCAGGAGCACCAGAGTAGTTCATCCGGTTGGAGCAGGAGCACTGGAGTAGTTAGCAGTGGAGTTTCTTGGAGATCATTGCATTTCTTCATGTTTGAGAATTCAATGTTGTGGATTTGGATTTATCACCTTGAGTTCGTTGTCTTTATCATATTTGAGATTCATGGCCTTTATATTTGATTTTGGTGAGATATCAATTTTGATGTTCTTACCGGTTGGTCTTGCAGTGTGTGGCAAAGGAGAATTTTGGGTTGTGGTTGATTTCTGTAACTTGTGGATTGTTGAGCGATGTTGTTTTGGGCCTTGATCAATGTTTCTAGAGGTTTGCGCTAAGTTTTATGCATTTGAAGATGTTATTGGTGATTTGGGCCGACATGTTCTAGTTTACATGTTTCATCATGAACCAGTTGGTCTTTGGCCGACTTGTTTGAGTTGTTATCACTTGCGGATGGTATAAAGGGAAGTTTTGAGAATCATTTTAGGAGACATAGGTATGAGGAATAATATATTGAGTGAAGATGTAGTTTCCAGAGAGATTCTAGTCTAGGGACACTGAAGTCTAGAAGGAATGAGGTCTAGATCAGTGCAAAATAGTGCAAACTATTACCGGAGGCCTATTTGTCGAGTAGAAGATCTGCGGATCTTAGATTTATATTGTAAGGATTATTTTGTAATCCTGGGTTGCAGTCCAGCATGTGTAGCCGCCAGAGGCATATGCAATTCACTAAATAGTTGTAACGATTGATTTATCTATTTATCGGTTATATCTTGTGTTGTGTTACTGGTTGCTGATATCTTGGATGGTATTTTGCATTATAGGTTTCAAGGCGGGGATGTCCTTCATTAGATCTCCCTACCCTAACTACATCATTCTAGAATCTTATTGAAACAATAGGAGATGGACTGATTATCTGGAGCGGAAAAAAAGTGATTTTATCAAAACAACACCTTTTCAAGTGACATTAAGTCCAAGTAATCCTATAGGATAGTTTTGAGGTAAGATGTACAAAAAAAAATACTTGTGATAGAAACTAAAAAGATCTCTTCAATATAGTTCCAATGTTTATGAGTTTAGGAGCCAAAAATGGTGATTAGACTCAAAATAAAAAATACTAGTACCAAATATTAGAATATAAAAAAATTCCTACTCCACTTGAAAGTACAGAGAACAATCTTTTTGATGATATCTCATTTTATCAAAACACACACCATGGAAAAAGCTTATGCTGATTTTCCCCATCTTGGTAAAATTCCCAAAAATTGAAAAAAATTAGCACCCAATAGGTTAGCCATTTAGTACCCATCTAATTAGCCTTCAACAATAGCAAAAAATATATCTCACAACAAGTGTTAGAAATACCACTAGGTTGGGGTGATGAGAGGGCGATAGGCCATAGGTACTACCAACCAAGCATTAAAACACCCTTATGATAGCTAGAGGAAAGATAAACAAAAATTAGGTGCAATATTAATTTACCAATTCTAAAGAAAAATAATTTTGTAATAATTTTAAATAATACTCTTATGATGTGATGTCTATAGAGACAACTGATATTAACAAGCACGAGGTGGCATATGAATAATGATGGAAAGCAAGCACAAATCATATATTGATAGAGATTATTCACCTAAAGATTCTTTTATAGATTCTACTACATTTGACTAATGAAACCAACAAAGGTATGATCGGGTATGGATATATATTTATCCTTAAAAATATATGAAAATAGTGATGTAATGCATAAAATTATTAATCCATCCAAATGATTGTGTCTAATTTTATTGATTTGATAGGTAACCTTTAGGTTTTAAGTCTTCTAGATGTAGTGGTAGGTCCTTGAGACCTTAGAATGTGCATAAAAACTCTTCAAACAAAATAATGTCTCCCGAGTATAGGAAGGTGTCTACAAAAATAGATCTTTGAGACCATGTAGGAGTTTATGTGAACTTCCCGCACCCTAAATCATCTAGAAAATAAAATAAACTCCCACAAGATAGAAAATGACAATAATACAGTTTGTAACTTGATTATGAATACTTAAATGATTGATTAATATGAAATGTGCATAAGCTGTGATGCTTATAAATGAAAATTAGATGGATGCAATTAGAATTATATTATATCATGCATCTTAATCATACATTATGAGACAACTAGACAATTATTAAATGAACAAGGATACCATAATTAAATATCAAAATATAAGATTAGATCTTATGACAACTGTGAGATTTTGCCAAGATCAAGGGCACAATGAAAAGTATAAAAGAGAGACAAAAGAATGACAAGAACAAACTGTATTCTCATCAATATACAAATGATCAACTGGATTAACCAATATAATGAATATGAGTCTGCTTATATAGGCAAGGCCATATGGATATACGAGAACACAATCATGACATGTGGCTCAATGAGAAACAAGGGTAGGTAAGAAATACTAGGGGTAGGTAGGAGAAATAATATAATATTCTACAAGAGGTGGATGACCCACCGAATGTGGAGTGGAATAGAAAAATAAGACCACAAAAGGTGGAATTTCTCCCGCAAGCTATATCCCTATGTGCACACTTCCCTAAGTGTCTCGTATCCAAACTACCAAGAGATGAATTATCCTACGTTAACTTAAGTAAAGTGTAATAACATCTATGATGAATATTTATTTACACCAACAACTAACAACCTTTTATAAAATTCCCTAGGACCTAGGTAAACCTAAGTATGTGAATATGATTGACTAGAGAACTACTTAGGTACATAAACCTATTTCCACCAATAGAAGAACCCTCCATCACTAAGGTAAAAATGTAAGTAGGAAATTAGTCAAGGTACATAAACTAATAGGAGGACCCAACAAGTAACCCAACCCCATGCACAGATGAGATAGGTAAAATATCAAAATCCATAATCAAATTGTAAATATATGATTGAATTATAACATCTAGGAAAATTGAAATTGATAGAAGCAGATAAGAGAGAGATTTTTTTTCATGTGAACTAGTCCTTTCATAATGTTTATATAGTAATTATTTAAAAAAAATTAATATTGTATCAAGATTTTTAACATTGATATTTTGGATCATATTTTTCTAATGTAGTATTAAACAAAAATATTTTAGAAATTATTCTATACAGTACTCCTTAAAAGAATAAATTAATTAGAATAGAAAATAGGGGAAGGGCTTGCAATCATTTTATTTTTTTAAACACTTGTATATATTGTAACATGTTCCCACTTTATATTGAGTGTCGAGTTCATGATAATTTTTTTATATTGGCTATTTTAGTTATATATATGATTCACATCAATGAAGTGTTTTTGACAATAAGATAAATATAAAGTAAAAAAAATTAAAAATTTATATAAAGATTTTTCAAATAGTCACAACTATCACAAAAGACCAAATAATGGAAGTATAAGGAGGTTTGTACCAAAAACCCTCCATGAAGAACCAAAAACAGCCATGAAACCAATATAGTAAATCAAACTAATGTAAAAAAATATCCAAATCAAACCAAGTCAATAGGAGCTAGAAAAAACATATGATTTATGAGTAGAAGAGAAGGATTCTCGATTCATGACCTTTCAAGTATAATTAATAGTCTAGAGGAACATTTAGAAAAATATTATATACCAACATTATACTCTCTAGGGATATGAGCATAGGAGATATCGAAATCCTATCCCTCCATTTTTAGGATGCTCTCTATAAAACAACCTTCCTCCTATCTATTTTAGATATCGAATCTTGGAGCATACTTACACTCTGCCGAAATCATAACTTACATCATGTCTATATCATCACAACCACATTCGTTCTTTATTGAGTTCTTATGCAAGAATAAAAATTTGAGAGTAACCATATCAAAACAAAGATCTTGATGGAGATACTAGAACACTGAAGATCAAATCCATTTGAATGTGTGAAGGTATCATTTGTTTTATCTTATGATTTTCCATGTTTGATGGTTCTTCATTGATGTTTTGTTGAGTTGTCTTTGTAGATCTAGGATTTTGTTGTTGGAACTAGGGTTTACAATATTAAGGTTCAAATTCAACACATACAAATATTTTCCAAAATATTCTTGAGTTTTCATAAAAATTATAACATTTTGAGGTGGCATGTAAAGGGGCTCCTGAGATAATGATGGTGCCTCATTATGATGTCATGACATATGTTTTTTTGTTATGATTTTTTATGTGCAATGGGGAGTGCCCAAGTAATTATATTCATCAGTTTTTATGGGAATTGAAATTACCTGTGTAAATATTCAAATTTTTTTTTTGTTTGGTAATGGTAGGTAACCTTGACTATGCTTCAAAAGGGCTCTTGATATATGCCTAAGTTTACATGAGACAAATATGATGACATTGTTGGGGTGCTTTTTCAAATTTTCCCTCCATAAGGTTTAGGGATTATCTTCTATGTTTTAAAATTTTTAAGTCTAAAACCCTAAACCTTAAGTCCAAGTTGTGCTACGTTCTCTTTTTGTTCTTTTTTAACAGTGACCTTCAGCAGCTGGTTTTTGGTGTTTTGAGTTATCTTTTAAGGCCCATCATGTCGATATGATGACTGACCCCTTGTGTTAGCTATCCAATCTGCCCCTTTTCTTTTGTTTCTTAATGGTCCCTTATCTTTGATCATATCTATGACTAGTATTTGCATGTGGTTGCGTGATTAGATCAATGGGCTAGTTAAATCTAAGCCCGCAACCTCTCTGCTTATGTGGCATGAAGGACCCACAAAGGCTGATGACAAACATTCTAACCAATAAGACAAGGACACATGGGCAACTATGCCATACAATAAGAGTTTGGGACCTATGCACCCCACTTCTAAATGTGATAAAGGGAGACACTTTCATGAGGAATCGATGACTAAGATTGCGTCATGATTGCACGATTGGTAAGAAATGCATGGCCAAGATAACTCTGTAATGCCACAGAGGCTTGAAGGTAAAAGGTGAAATAAAAAATATTAAGTTTCCTACATGCCTACTTCTCATTCGTCGCCAACTGTTTGGGAATTTGTTGTTGGGGCCCCAATGTTCAAATATGAAATGCAACGACTATCTACCACCATCACACCAACAGACGTGCTCATAGTTAATGAACCCACTTTGCCTATTATGATCTGAATTTTTTAAATATGTTAGCATTGATCTTGCTCTAGTTTCCATTTATAGTGCTCTGCATGTTTTGAAATTATTTTGTATACTCATGCTCTTATAATTAGGGTTTTTGAGAAGCGATTGTAGTTTACATTTTCATTTGCATTCCTATTAGCTTTTGACCTTCTCTACATAATTCCAGATTGCTTATTGTTGTCGAAGACCAAAAGGTTTAGCTTGAGCTAAATTTTAAAGGCTTCTCATTTCTCTTCTATTGAGTTTGTCTATAAAACCCTAAACCTAGATAGGACAGAGTCCTCTAATTTGGGAAAGAATTTTTTTTGAGGAGATCGTTATCCAACTCCCTGGATCAATAGAGGCACAAAAGAGATCAAAGCTAGGGTCTAGGTTGTATGAATTCATTATTGACTGCTCTACAGGAATTAGAGATACATTGCTTCCATTGAGGGGTTTCAGTGAAGAGGGTATAATAAGAAGAAGGAGAGAGTTCCAGTGTCTAATAAATGGATTTGCAATTTGGCAAGACTATAGTGCCAAATGTCTATGTTAATACTGAATTGGTTGTTGTAATTGCTGTGAACTATAAGCTTGATACTAGGGAAATTGTATCCAATGAAGGTGGAAATCTAATAGAGATCACTAGAGATGTCATCAAAGAAGTGTTTATGCTCAACCCTAACAAAGATTGGGCTATTGATCCATAGGAGCTAGATACAGAGTACAAGAAGAATGAGCTCCTATATAGAAAAAACTAGCATCTCAGGCCTCCAAACATAAAGGAGAATGATAGAAATTTGGCACCACAAAAAACTACCCCTTACAACACAAATTTATTTGTTAATTATTTTCTAGATACATATTATTCTCCATGTCAAGTGTGTGTTGCAGATGAAAGGAACCTGATACCGAATTGGATGATGATGATTTGTATGGATATCCAAAGTAAGGATATCAATAGGCCTTTTGACTATGCCTCTTTGATGGATTAGGTTTTTCATAATGCCCTATGTGATTTAAAAATTGGTAAATCAACATTTTTTAGGTATTACTCTCTCGTGATGTAGATATTCCTATATAAAGATCTTAAGGTATGGCATCCTATTTTGCAGATTGTAACCATGGTTAAAGGAGAAAAACTTCTAGTTCAGGAATGGACCTATATTTGTTCCTCACATATGGATGATTCAAACTATTTGGTATTTGGATATTTATTTGTAGGAAATATTTTAAGTATTTTTCAAAAAGAGGTAAGGTGGGGTCTAAGCCCAATGGATAAGGAATTTCTCAAACCTGAGGACCTTAAGCCCGAGTTAGGTATCACCCATTATCAAGGATCATGGTTCTACTTTAAGGACCATCCGATCATAAGGGTTTTTGGTAGTCTTGTTACTCCTAGGGTTTTGCCTATAACTATTTAAGATAGGGTGGCTTTCTGAGAAATTATTCATGAATTAGTTGAGGGCAACAAGTCCTTGGCAAGGGGGTCACATAAGAAAGGATCAATAATCCCATCACAAGTTGTGATTGGGATGTATCATTTTTTGAATAGGAAATCATTTGACATTATTGATTCTATACTAAACAAGTATAAGCTTCCCCAAGCCAAGTATAAGTTTTATGATTATGAATGGCTTATGAAAGGGCTTGGAAAGGCCAAACTGCAAGAATATCAATGGGATGAGGAAGATGATAAAGACCTCATAATAAATGGAGAAAATTATGAGGAAGTATTAAAAAGAAAAGAAAGATGGTATAAAATCCAATATGAAGAGAATAGAAGAAGGAAAGAGGACAGTTCTTATTCTCTTTCTTGGTAGTCATTATTGATTCCAGAGGCTAGGATGAGGGAAATTTTTGCCACTTACATAGATGTTGATAGTATGCCTTTGCCTCATGAGAGGCCTCACTTGGATGTTATACCTCTAGTGCAGGAGGTAGAGGAGGAAAGGTTAGAATCTCCTCAATCAATTGGTACCCCCATTGGCCATGCTTCCCCTCCCCTAAGCCCTCAAGAAACTCCATCCATATATACTCTTGACCCTGAGTCATCACACCCCACTCCTTCAAAAAGGTTGCTTGCAGAAGCTGCCAAGAAGAAACCAATGGTTTCTTCATCCTTTGTTGGTCCTCTTTCTCAGGTACTAGAGAGCCCAAGGGCTATGACACTTTTTCATATACTGCTCGAGAAAGGGGATATCTCATTTCAATCTTATAGGGATTTTGAGTTCCATGAAGATGAGCCTCGAGCACCTCATAGATTTGATACAAGGATAGGGGTTACAGTTCAAGATCCTCCCAAGGAGTGAGCCCTTGGTGCAGGAGCACCTCATCAACAAGATATCCATGACCCTACAGATGGATAATAGGATCATTAGGACGTCTTAGTGTGTCTTGTGTTTCATGTATGCAATAAATCCCACCATGTAAGCCCATGTCACCAATTAGGCAATTTGATAGGGGTAGTAGATGGTTTAGATTTGTGTTTGATAGGTTTTAGAAATGTTTCATGAGTTTTTGGTTGATCCATGTATGTGGATTCCAACCTTAGCCAATATGACAACATTTTGTGCAAAATTGCAAAAAATGTATCTTTTGTAAAATGCAACGTTTGAGTGCAAAAGTGCAACTTTTTGAAAATTGGTTGGGGGAAGCCTTTCAACGGCTAAAAAATACTCCAAATTTGGTGGGAAACCATTGGAGAGTTTTATAAGCCTTTTGGACATGATTCCCAAGGTTTCCACTATTGTAATTGGAGTTTGTGAAGCAATAATACACAAAATACTACAGTTTTCTCAGAAATTCTGAGTTTGCAGGAGTGACACATGCCTGTATGGATTGATTTGGATCCCACAATACATGGAGTAGGTAGAGTGATGAATTAGATTTCTTTTGGTGGTGGTATAAGGTCCTAATTGTTTTGGAGTAGAGATAGCCCTCCATTCTTCTGACTGCAACCCGAAATTTGAGGGTTTGGAGAGGGTTTTGGATGAAAATGGCTTTATCTTGCATTCTACTCCATTAGAAGAATCTTCCTTTGGAGGGATGTAGGATAAGTCTCTGTACTTTATATTTTTCATGGATTTTTGTAGGGGAAACTTGGTTGTGTGGAGAAAGGAGAAAAATTAGGTAGGCATCTCCATGTGACTACCTAGGATAAGATTTAGGACAGTCATCATAAGTTCTCATAGTGGTTGATTATACGCATGCAACCCTCAATTTAAAGGTTAATAACCATCCCTCACATGCCAATAGAGTTGGTTTTCTATTTTGGATCCATTGATTGGTAGTTGCTTTGGAAAATAGGGCTAATTACCCCTATTATGTCTCTTGGCCTCGAAAGTGATTAGACCTTTTAATTACAAACCTGGTCAAACCATTTTGGTGATCAGTACAACTTCCAAAAGGGTGCTTGAAATGGTAATTTTTTTGTATGTGTGTGTGGAACAGTTTTGAGTTAAGATCCATTTTATCGCCAAATAGGGCTACAAGCCTAAGGGGTAGGTTTCTAAAGGAGGTATACGAAATTGGAGTCTAATCCCTAGACCAATGCTTGGACTAGTTTCTATTGGCCATAAATGAACCAAATCTTAAACCCTTAAGAGTAGGGTGTCATAGGATGTTGTAGGGTAGGTATTGAGGCAACTGCTCATCTTGAGTAGGCCCAAGCTAGTGGAGGAGCACCTAAGGGTGAACAAATGCCCTTTAAAGTTTTGCAAATTTTCATTTTTTTGGCTAAGGATTGAATTTCAAGCTTAGAGTGGCTTGGAGAATTTTTTGTCTTCTTTTTGTAAATTTTCCCTTGACCACCAGCAGTGGAGCCCACCACTGTCTTTAGGCATATCTTGTTCAAGCTATTTTGTGGACCCAAGGAAAAAGATCCTATCAGAGGTCATCGATGAAACAAAGCCTTCGATCAAATAATTTCAGAACTCACCATAGCTAAAGTTTTCTCAACATTGATGACACCGCCTAAAGTTTACATGACGTCGCTAAAACCGCCTTCAGTTTGCTCGACGTCGATGAAACTCACCCATCGATGGAACTTGTTTGGGACTCATCGTGGCCTTAGTTTTCTCGATGTTGATGAAACCAAGCCATCAATGGAGCATTTTTGGGGCTCATCATGGCCTAAGTTTGTTCGATGCCACTCTTTGGAAGCCAAGTGTTTTTGTGGCGTTGACCCGATGACCTGATGGAGGTTGAAGGACGATTACTGTAGGCAACTGATTTTGTCGAGGGTGTATCTCATTCATTTAATGATGATGCACAACATGTGCAAAAGCTATAAGACCCAATGGGCATTCTTTAAAGGGTTTGGTTGGATTTTGGAGTTTTCCATAAGACAATTTTTTTGTGAATAATAAATAAAAAGATCATTTCCTCGTTTCCTCTTTGTTGTTAATTATTGGCTCAAATTTTTAGATGGTGATGTAGATAGTGTAGAAGTTTCTTTCCTGCATTGTGTGAGTTTCAATTATGTAATCATGCCAAGTTCGGCTCTGTAGATAGTGTTGTTGTTCTATTTTCTTGTTTTTCCTGTTGGTGACAAGTAATTGCAGCCATGGCTCTATCTCAAAGCTCCATCATGGGATCCTCATGACCATTGGAAGTTGTCAAGAAGAGCTAGACATGTACTATAGGGTTCCATTGATATGTTCCCATGGAATGACAATGGTCATTTCAGCAGATTGGCCCTAGGCGAGCTTGATGATAGCCCGACTAGGTACGAGTGACTAAGGAAAATCATAAGCAGGGTTATTTGGGAGTCTAGGCTATTAGCCTCAGAATAGGGGAGATGGAATCAAATGTAGAGAAGATCCTAGGATTATTGAGAAACAAATTGAGAGGAGTTGTAAGGTTAAATTATGGCAAAGCAACCCTACAAGGTGTCTGATGAGCTGATGAATTTACGAAAGTGAATTCATTAGGAATGAGGAACAAACCTTGATAGTAAGGTCCTAGAGTAGATTGCGGGAATAGAGAAGAGTATTCCCGAAGTAGGCTGGGAGAAAAGGCCTTGGAGTGAGTCAATATGACTTGAGCAACTAGGAGCCTCCCTATCACAAGCCTAGTGAATGTGTGTGTAGTTTTGTCCAAGGTGTGGAGTCCTTCCTTGCAGGACCCTTGTGATCATCTAAGGGGTCAGAAGTATAAACTTGTTTGGGATTGTCCTTAGGTGTGTGGGTAGGGCTCTGCATCAAGTGGTATCAAAGCATAGGAGTGTTCTTTGGATAGAAGGAGAAGATGAGATGTGATAAGAAGAGGGATTCCAAGAGGCACCTTCAAGAATGACCAATGATGAGCTGAATGTCCTGGTGAAGAAGCAGATGGCAAAGAGCAGAGCAGTCAGGGCTGAGAATCAGGCCTTGATAAATGAGATGGACCAGTTGAAGGACATAGTAGAGAGGGGGGAGAGAGACTCTAGAGAAGAAGGGGATAAAGAGGAGATCCCTATACAGGAAGAGCTAGACGTCCTTGCAGACCAGAGACCCCTGATGAGTGTCCTCCAGTCCATGGAGAGAAGAATAATGGATGTGAAGATGGATTTGCCAGTATTTCCAGGCAAGATGGAGCCTGACACAGTGATGAAGTGGATAGAATACTTGGACAATTTTTTTGAAAGTGAAGACATACCGGACCACCAAAGGGTGAAGATGGCCCAATCCAAAATGAAAGGGGCTGCACTAACTTGGTGGACTTTCATCCAAGATGAGAGGGTGAAAGAGGGAAAGAGAAGAGTGGCTACATGGAAGAAGATGATGGCCCTGGTGAAAGAAGCCTATGTCCCAATGGACTGCAATATCCAATTGCATAGAAGGAGACAAAATTTAAAACAAAAGGAGATGGACTTGAATTCCTATACCAAGGAGTTCATGAAGTTGTGTGTTAGGACCAAGGTGAAAGAGAGCAAAGATGAAAAGGTGACAAGATATCTCAATGGGTTGAGATTTACAATCCAAGAATATATTAATCTCCAAACCCTGGAGACAGTCCAAAAGTGATTTCAATTGGCACTCAAGGTGGAGGAGAAGTTAAAGAGAAGGTAGGAACAAAATGACAGAGGTAAAGGGAGACAAGAAAGAGGAGGAAGAGGCCCTTTCAAAGGCAGAGGAAATGGTTTTGGATACCAAGGTGACTCTTGTTGGCATTTTTGATGTTTATGTTGTGATTGTCATTGATGGACACACACTTGTATTGAGATCCCCTTTATATGTATGAGCTCATGCTCAACTGGTATTTGTTCCAACCGGTATGTTGTATTCTAGTCTTTAGACTAGTAGTGATTTTGCAAAATGTGTTTCCCGGTCTAAAGCGGCATGTCAACCCCAAGCGGTTCGCAGATCACAAGCGGTACGAGGAAGCAAAGTGGCACAACACATTCTTACCAGTCTTCATTTTTGTATAAACCGGTAATACTCTGTGATGAGTTACCAACCGACATTTTGTGATGAGTTACCAATCCACCGATTGTTTGACGGTGCCGACACATTGACGGTGATTCTTTTGTCATGTTATTGAGTATGTCTAGATTCCCTAAACCTAGGAAATTGTAATGTAATCCTATTGGACCGACATGAAATTAGATTCCTTTAGAAGGACATCATGTCTAGGGTTTTTGAGTTGTTGAAGAAGTTGCAAAAAGGGTTAATGTTGAGCTAGGGTTTAAGGTGGATGTTGAGTTGTTGGAAGAGCGATCTTATTTGAGAAGATCAAGTTGTAATTGAGAGAGATAGAGAAGACTGAAGTAATGCTAAAATGCATTAGCTGTGATCAATACTGGATCTAACCAAGCAGTTTGTGCTATTAGATAGATCAAACACTTGTTGATTACTCACATCTTTGACAAGTCTGTAGCCCTTAATCGGGTAGGCCTCAAAGCCTTTGTAAAATCCTCTAACAAGGTGGTTCACACATGTGAATCTAAAATCCTCTAACAAGGTAGTCTTTAATCAGACTTATCTCCTAATAGAGATTGAGATTCCTAACAGGATCTGTTCTGGTGAAGAACATTGTAAGACCTTAATCGGTCTGGTTTCTATTCTGTAGATAGTGACTTGTGAGTTCCATCTCACCGTGGTTTTTCCCAGTTGGGTTTCCATGTCAAATATCTTGTGTTATGGTTGTATTGCTTTTGTGAGTGAATGTTTTATTTGCATTTTGGTTTGTATGTGTGGTAACTGGTTTGATTATCAGACTGCTTTATCGGTTTATCTTTAGACTGTGTAAGTGTTTTAGTGCAAAGATTTTTGGCATACTAATTCACCCCCCCCCTCTTAGTATTCGTCAATTTGTATCAGAGCCAACCTTTCTATAAGTTTAACCACTTGGAAAGAGATATGGGGGAATACACCTTGAGGAAACTTACTCAACGGCTCACTAAGTCTGAGCAAGCCTATGATGATCTTATGGTGAAATACAAGGCATCTCAAGCAAAAAGAAGAGAACATGCAGAGAGGCTGATGGAACTATCTGAAAGTAGTTCTGAAGATGAAGCTAACATGGAAACTATGATTGCTGAAGTGAATAAGTTGAATGATTCAAACTCCAATTTGAGAAAGGAGTTGGAAGGACTGACTATTTGGTTTAGCCAAGAGCTTGAGAACTGGAGAAAAGCTGAAGATCTAGTAAAAGACAGAGATCATGAGATCTCCAAGTTGAAACATGAGATTAGTGCACTAATTGCTTGCCTTCATGAGAGTAGAATGGAAAAAGAAGACATGCAAGGAGAACTGAACATTTCCATCTCTGAAAATGCAAGTCTTATGGAGACAAACACTGCTATCTCCAAATAACTCTTTGAGTCAAAGGAAATACTTGCTAAGTTTGGAAAAAGTACAATCAGGGTAGAGAAAAAGCTTGAGTCATCTAGACCGGCAAAGAATACCAATGGTCTTGGTTTTTCTAGACATGAGGAAGGAGAATCCTCAGGAACAAATGCTGAAGCATCAAAGAAGCAACTGGCACTCAAAGGAAAAGGTAAGCAAAAATTCAAACCTGTTTGCTTTAACTATCTTAAAGAAGGACACACTGCTAATGTATGTAGGAGCAAAGCCTACAATAATTTTCCTTATTTTATCAACAATGTACCTAGATCCAATAAGTTCAATGGTCATTGTTATGCATGCAACAAGTTTGGGCATAGAGCATTTGAATGCAAGTTTGTAATGGATAACACTGGAAGATATCCTTAGAGGACCCAAGGAACTAGTCTTGAATCTTTTATGAACCAGAACCACAACCGGTTTAATGTCTTCAATCATCAGTCAAGAAGCGGTGGTCATCAAGTGGCAAACAGATGGAGAGAAAGTTGTATGATCTGTCATGGTCATGGTCACACTACTGCAACATGCAGAAGGAAAAATGGAAACATATACAATGGACCTTGGAGAGCACCCGGACTTGTTTGCTATCACTGCAACAAACTGGGTCACATTGCAAGATTCTGCAGAAGCAGAATAAGTATGTTTGATGATGTACCGGTCACTCAAGAAGGAGAAATAGATGTTGAAAAAGTTCAAGGAGACATGAAGAAAACATGGAAGAAGAAACCAATATTATTGGAGGAGGAACTGGTTTCTGCACCTAGTGTGGAAATATCGGAACCGGCAAACTAAGCCTCAAAGGCTTAGGGGGAGCAAATGGCAAAATGCTTTCGAACCCTCGGTTAACACCGATAAAAGAACTTAACCGGTATGCTACACCTGTTGCTTGGCAGAAGATCGGAAATGGTAAAAAGGCAAATTAGGGTTTATGCCCTAATATAGGAGCATTAATGATGGTAGGTGAGAGACATGTATAAATGCATTTTTCAAATCATTTCTCACTATTTGTTTTCAAGCGAAGAAATTTTTTCAAAGTGTAGAGCGAAGAAAAGACGATTTGAGCTTAGATTTCAAGAAATTGGAGAGCTTTGAAAGAGATTCAAATATAGTTTGCAAGCAGTAGTGGAGAACTCAAAGTGGTGATTTGGCATTTGACGGAGAGCGAAGCAAAGCAGAATCAGGAAGCCCTAATTTCACATTAGAAAGGTATTTTTCAAGTTCTTGAAATACTCTTCAATGGCTTCCGCATCTCATACCAGTTCAAGCACATCTATTGAGTTAGAAATTTTTATTCAAAGGAAGGGCAAATATAATGCTTTGTCACAAGTTCCAGCTGGAGTCATAGTCGAAGAAGGAATTTCAAACTATATTGATTGCAAGATAGAAGACCTAAGGTCCTTAGCCATTCATACTCAATTAGGTCTATTTTATGGAAAGGACAAAAGGATCAAACCAGAGTTCAGTATCTTAGAGAAGAAGAAACTCCATAATGCAGTGTATTTTCTAGAAGACTTCATAGAGGATCACATCAAGATCATCTTGAGTAGAGTCCATGGTGACAAGATGTACTTGGAGAGAACGCATGATATCACACTTGAGGCAATTCATGCAGTCACCAATTTTTGCAACACAGGGGAAGTGCCAGCCCTGAGAACGGTAAGCAAAATGGAAATGACCAAGCTCACCGGTTCGACAAGTGATTCACGAGGTATGACAGTTAATCCTATCAAGGATGAACTGGTAAAATACGCTTGCATGGTGATAGGCTACAGAACATTCTTAGCCAGTAGGATTAATTCTGTATCTGCTGTAGCGGTAAATGCTGCTTACCGGATGATTATAGAGGATAAATCATTTGACTTATGCACCGACATGCAGAGGCAACTCTTGTCAAACCTTAAGGCAATCAAAAAGGACAATTCACTGAAATTTAAATTTGGAAAACTACTGGTAGGGTTGTTTTTCTATTTCCAAGGCTACTTTTCGGGTGTAGGAGATGTCCAGTGGTCCCCTGACCAACTGGTAACCAAGAAGATAAAGGAAAGTGTGCAAGCCATTGGAACTGGCTACCTTGAGGTACTGAACAAATACTTTGATGAGTTCAGAAGAAAGATGAGTCAGAGGGTACGAATCTCAGGTGACATAGTGAAGAAGTATGAAGATGACATCTGTTTCACTATTCAGGTGGACAAATGTCTAATAGAGGCTGTTGAGCCTAGAATGGAGGAAGTGGAGCCTATGGGCTATGAGGTCATGTTTGACATGCTGGAAGGGTATGCTTCAACCCTTATTACCTCGCCTCTTGATCCAAAGGCTAAGAAAACTAGAACCTACTTGGAGAGGATCGCACTGGTTGAAGAACCATCAATGAAGAAGGGAAAAGAACCGGCAGCTAAGAAAGCTAAGGCAGTGCCTGCAGCATCGACACTAGCTACCACTGCGACTCCAAGAGTGACCAAGTGGTCACCAACAAAGAAGAAACTGGAGGTAACAACAGCAAAAGTCTTTGGAAGAAAGAGGAAGACTAAGGCAAATGAACCGGACTCTAAAGAAACTGAGTTTGATGAACAACCAAAGAAGGCTAGACAGACCAAGAAGGTGAAGAAGAATGAACCAACAACATCTGCACTGGTAAATATAGATATCTCCTCTTACAAACCTTTGACACATTGTCAAAGAATAGTAAAGAATATTAAGAGAAAGTTACTTCATGATTTAATTGATTTTTATGATGAATTCAATAGTGAAGAAAAAGATGAAGTACTACAGGAAATCATTCTTTATTTATGCAAAAATGACCGGTCACCATCAGAGATTAAATCTCAGACACCGGATTCATTATTTAAAGCACTAGATAATAAATGGCACATTGCCATTGAAAAGGAACAAGAGATTAGGGAGAAAGTTTTTGCAGAGTACTTCCCCGAACTCTCAAATTCAGAATTATTTGATGTATTGGATCAAAATAAAGGTCTCTTCTTCACAAGGAGAAGAAGACTCTGGTTGTTGGAAGGGAGAGTTGATGATGTAGAAAAGGATACACATCAACACATGGCCCATGCTATCAGCTCTCACAAAGCTCGAATGGCCAACCTCCAAGTGGAAAAGGAACCGGTTATTTCCAAACCAGATGAGGTTTTTGATGAGGAAGGAAACCTGGTGGAGGAACCAATTGACACCATAGATGTCGATGCCCTGGATATAGAAGATGTCACTCAGGACATACCTCCTGATGGAACTCAATAGGGGCAACAGGCTGATCAGGGTGGTGAACAAGTTGTGGACACACAGCAAGCAGCAAAAGAATAGGAAGAGAAAAAGAAGAAGGATGAAGATGAGAAACAGGAGAAAGAGGAAGAGGAGAAAAGAAAAGATGAAGAGAAGAAGAAGCAAGAAGAAGAAAGGAAGAAGAAAGAAGAAGAGGACAAGGAAGAAAAGAAGAAGAAGGAAGAAGAAGAAAAGAGAAAGAAGGAAGAGGAAGAAAAGAAGAAGAAAGAAGAGGAGAAGAAGAAGAAGGAAGAGGAAGAGAAGAAAAAGGAAGAGGAAGAGAAGAAGAGAAAGGAAGAGGCAGAGAAGAAGAAGAGGGAAGAAGAAGAAAAGGAAGAGTAGAAGAGGAGAGAAGAGGAGAAGAAAAAGGCAGAGGAAGATAAGGAAGAAGAGAAGAGAAGAGAAGTGGAAAAGAAGAAAGTTGAAGAAGCCAAGGAACAAGAAGCGGCCAAAAGCTCTCAGGTGGAGACTTTGAAGGCAACCGGAAGTCAACCCTCACCGGTTGATCTTTCTAGTCCTATCGATCTCTAATCTGCAAGTGAGTCAGAACTTATGTAGAGCATCAAGGTTGCTCAAGAGCACCTTGAGATCATTCACAAGAAAAAGGAATAGGACATCATTCAGGCAGTTGTAGACACACTTACCGGTTTAATCCCCGGTACTAATCTTCCTGACACTGATTCATCACTAGCACAACTCAAACTTTTGTGTACTTTAGTGGATGATCAAGTGTAGGGTCTAGAAGAAGCAGCAAAGGCCAATGTAAAGAAAGAGCACCAAAAGGATCTTAATGTTGCTCTCATGAAGAAATTAAATGAGCTTAGGACTGAACTCTTAAAGGATCAAAAGGACATAAGGAGTGCTTTGGATGAGGGAAACTTGATACTCAGCAAAATCTGTCAACCTCATCTATTCTGTGATGATGTACTAGCCAAAAAGAAACAACTTCAAATAGACTTATAGTCCTACTTAAGCACATTCAAGACTTCTTACGACTCCTTTGTAGCATATGGGCAAACCGTTCATTGGTTCCAGATCCAGTCAGCCAAGATAGAGCAAGAGATCAACACAAGGTCTAGGGATTTGCAGGAGCTTCAACTGGTATTACTTCCATGACTGCAAATTCTCCAGAAATGCTATCTGAACCTGGATGCCTTGACAATAACCCAAGAACTGAGCACAATAGATGCCATGGAGGAACAGGTATCACAAATGTAGATAGAGAAGGAAGTGGCGACCTCCCTACTTGAGTCCTAGTCTCTTTCCATGAAACAATTTTTGTAGGACTACAAAGCGGTTTTTGACAAGTATTATTCATTATTGTCATAAATTTTTTTATATATACATGGAAACAGGTTTTTTTTTCAGCGGTACTTTGTCATTGTTGGCAAAGGGGGAGAAGTATATGGTTTTAAAATTTTGATGGTTTTAAAATTTTGAAATTTTGATATATCAGGGGGAGAAGTATATCAGAGGGAGAAGTATCTATTTTCAGATTTTGATATATGTTGTGATATATGCTATATGCTCTAAATGCAAAATTGCTATACACTCTGTTGATTAAGGGATAGTATATATGCTTAGGGGGAGCAATTTTGTTAATGGCAAGTTCTTGTTGTAAAACACTTAGATGTCAAAATTTAATTTTCTTAAGTGTTGCCATCAATGCCAAAGGGGGAGATTGTTGGCATTTTTTATGTTTATGTTGTGATTGTCATTGATGGACACACACTTGTATTGAGATCCCCTTTATATGTATGAGCTCATGCTCAACCGATATTTGTTCCAACTGGTATGTTGTATTCTAGTCTTTAGACTAGTAGTGATTTTGTAGAATGTGTTTCCTGGTCTGAAGTGGCATGTCGACCCCAAGCGGTTCGTAGATCACAAGCAGTACGAGGAAGCAAAGTGGCACAACACATTCTTACCAATCTTCATTTTTGTATAAACCGGTAATACTTTGTGATGAGTTACCAACCGGCATTTTGTGATGAGTTACCAATCCACTGATTGTTTGATGGTGCCAACACATTGACGGTGATTCTTGTGTCGTGTTACTGAGTATGTCTAGATTCACTGAACCTAGGAAATTGTAATGTAATCCTATTGGACCGACATGAAATCAGATTCCTTTAAAAGGACATCATGTCTAGGGTTTTTGAGTTGTTGAAGAAGTTGCGAAAAGGGTTAATGTTGAGCTAGGGTTTAAGGTGGATGTTGAGTTGTTGGAAGAGCAATCTTATCTGAGAAGATCGAGTTGTAACTAAGAGAGATAGAGAAGACTGAAGTAATGCTGGAATGCAGTAGCTGTGAGCAATACTGGATCTAACCAAGCAGTTTGTGCTATTAGATAGATCAAACACTTGTTGATTACTCACATCTTTGACAAGTCTGTAGCCCTTAACCGGATAGGCCTCAAAGCCTTTGTAAAATACTCTAACAAGGTGGTTCACACACGTGAATCTAAAATCCTCTAACAAGGTAGTCTTTAATCAAACTTATCTCCTAACAGAGATTGAGATTCCTAACATGATCTGTTCTAGTGAAGAACATTGTAAGACCTTTACCAGTCTAGTTTCTATTCTGCAGAGAATGACTTGTGAGTTCCATCTCACCGTGGTTTTTCCTAGTTGGGTTTCCACATCAAATATCTTGTGTTATGGTTGTATTGCTTTTGTGGGTGAATGTTTTATTCGCATTTTGGTTTCTATGTGTGGTAACCGGTTTGATTATCAGACTGCTTTACCAGTTTATCTTTAGACTGTGTAAGTGTTTTAGTGCAAAGATTTTTGGCATACTAATTCACCCCCCCCTCTTAGTATTCATCAACTCTAACCAAGAAGGAAATAGAGGAGAGAGATTTTACAAACAAGGAGGGGGCTACAATCCAAGAGGGAGATTTAGGGGTAGAAGACCACCCTCTAGAGGAAGATCCCAAGGTAGAGGACCTCCTAGGTGCTACAACTACAACCAAGAAGGGTACACGACCAATAGGTGTCTGGAGTAAGTAGAAGCAATTCAGAGCAGGCATCTAATTGTCAAAGTGTGGCAAGTGCAAACACTCATAAAAGTGTTAATGCTCCTTATAGCTATGGCTATCCTAAAAGAGGAGAGGCTCTGGTGATGAGGAGATAAGTAACCACAATGAAGGTAACTGGCAAGGAGCCTACACAAAGACCATTAAGAAGATGACTCCAAAGGAAGCTTGGTTTGGCAGGAAGCCCAAAATCATGCAAGGTAGGACGAAAGGTGTACAAGGTCTTGATAGAATCCGGATCCACTGAAAATTTTGTATCACTTGAAATGGTAGAGAAGCTTAAACTTAGAAATCTGCCACATCCTTACCCCTACAAGTTTCCATGGTTCACCCAAGGTTAGAAAGCAGTGGTAGAAGAGTAGCCTTGGGTGGAGTTTCAGATTGGATCTTACAAGGATAGATTGCTATTTGACATAAAAATGGATGCATGCCATCTCTTGTTTGGAAGACCATGGCAGTATGACTTGAAAGCTCATCATGATGGGTTGAGAAACACCTACTTAATCACCAAGGATGGAAAAGTGATAGAACTCTTACCTCTGATAGTGGAAGAGACAGAATCAAAGGGAAAGGATGCAAAGGTTCTAATGGTAGAAGGTAAACAATTCATGAAGGAGATTGCAGAGAAAGGTGCAGTTTGATATGCCTTCATGCCTAGCCCCAAGGTGACAAGGAAAGAGCAGCTTGCAGAAGAGAAAGAAGGAGGACAAAAGCATATAGACCCTGTAGTCAGACAGTTGCTTGATCAAAATCAAGGCATCATCTCAGATGGAATTCCAAGATCCCTACCACCAGTGAGAGACATAAGTCATTGCATAGATCTAATCCCTGGATCTACTCTCCCAAACAAAGCAGCCTACAAACTCACTCCAGACCAGAATGTAGAAATGGTAAGGCAGATTGAAGAATTGCTTGAATCAAGATTTATTAGCAAGAGCTTAAGCTCATGTGTAGTACCTATTGTCCTTTCTCCCAAGAAAGAAGGCACTTGGAGGCTTTGTACAGACTCAAGAGCCATCAACAAGATAACCATAAGGTATAGGTTCCCAATCCCTAGAATAGAGGATTTACTTGATTAAAATAAGGCCAAGGGATGAATGGAAAAAAACCTTTAAAACCAATCAGGGGTTGTATGAGTGGAAATTTATGCCATTTGGGTTGTCCAATGCCCCTAGTACCTTTATGAGGTTGATGAATGAAGTCTTGGTGGAATTCATAGGAAAATTTGTCATAGTATACCTAGATGACATCTTGATCTTTAGTCACACAACGGAAGAAAAACTCAAACACATAGATATGGTTCTCAAGAGGTTACATGAAGAGAAACTAATGATCAATTTGGATAAGTGTTTGTTCATGCAGGAGGAGATCATCTACTTGGGCTTTGTAATCTCACAAGGTGAGTTGAAAATGGACCAAGAGAAGGTGAGTTCTATACTATCTTGGTCAATGCCTAAGACTATAAATGATGTCCAAAGCTTCCATGGTTTAGCAACTTTTTATAAGAAATTCATAAGAGGATTTAGTCATGTTTGTGTACCCATGCTTGACACCACAGAGGGAGGACAAAAGTGCAGGTTCAATTGGATCAAAGAAGTAGATGATTCATTTAAAACATTGAAGAAGAAGGTTACAGAACAACCTGTCCTTGCCTTACCATACTTTATCAAGATATTTCAAGTGGAATGTGATGCAAGCCACATGGCTATTGGGGCAGTTCTCAGTTAGGAAGGAAGGCCTATTGCTTTTTTTAGTGAAAAGCTAAATGATGCCAAGAAAAGATACTCATCTTATGACTTGGAGATGTATGCTCTAGTACAGTCTTTGAAGAAGTGGAGGCCCTATTTACTGCCTAAGGAGTTCATATTTTTTTACTGATAATCAGGCACTCATTTTAATAAATAGACAAGAGAAGCTAAACCACTGACACATGAAGTGGGTAGAGACCCTACAAGCCTTCACCTTCACCCTCAAACACAAGAAGGGAGTCAAGAACAAAGTTGCAGATGCTTTGAGAAGGAGGGTCTTAACTATCAACCAAATCAAGATGGAGAGTGTTGGTATTGATTCCTTGAAGAGTATGTATGATGCTAATGAAGACTTTGGAGAGATATACAAGGTATGTGAAACCTTTGGTGAGAGATGCCATATTGATTTTTCTAAATTTCTGATACAAGATGGATTGTTGTTCAAGGGAGTGCATTTGTGTATTCCTAAGTGTTCCATGAGGTTTAATATCATTAGGGAGAAGCATTGTAGAGCCACAGCAGGTCATTTTGGCCTTGACAAGACCTTAGACCTTGTGAAGAGACATTATTACTGGCCTAAATTGCAGGTAGATGTAAGGAAGTTTGTGGAGACATGTGTAATATGCCAGAAAGCCAAGGGGAAGTCCACAAATATAGGTTTGTATTAGCCTTTACCCATTCCTTCTAGGCCATGGGAGAGCGTAAGTATGGACTTTGTATTGGGTCTTCCTAGGACAAGGAGGGGATTTGACAGTGTCTTTGTAGTGGTGGATAGGTTTAGTAAAATGGCTCATTTATTGTCATGTAAGACTTCTTGTGGTGCATCATATATTGCAGACCTATTCTTCAAATAGATAGTTCGGATACATGGATTGCCCCTAAACATCATTTGAGACATAGATGTGAAGTTCATAGGTCACTTTTGGAGGACCCTTTGGAAGAATTTGGGGACTAACCTAGCTTTCTCATCAGCCTAACATCCTTAAACAGATGGGCAAACTGAAGTTGTCAATAGGTCATTGGAAAACCTATTAATTTGTTTGACAAGGCAACATGGAGGAAAATGGGAGAGTATAGTATCATACACAGATTTCTCTTATAATGATACCATCAATAGAAGCACAAGGAATTCTCCTTTCCAGATTGTATGTGGCATCCACCCAAGGGGAGTGTTGGAGTTAAGGGATTTACCCAAGGAAGAGTCCATTAGTGCAGATGGTGAAGCTTTTGCATCAGCCATCAAAGAGGTGCATGACCAAGTCAATTCTCATCTCCAACAATTTGCAGTGAAGTATAAGGCTCATGCTGATAAGAAGAAGAGAGATGTACAATTTAGTGTTGGGGATTTTGTAATGATACATTTGAAGAAGGAGAGACTCCCAAAAGGCAAATATACCAAGCTCATGCAGAGGAAGATTAGACCATGTTAGATATTGAAGAAATGTGGACAAAATGCCTATGAGATCCAACTTCCTCCTGATCTTGGATTATCACCCATTTTCAATGTGTGTGATCTTACACTTTTCAAAGGTAGTGACAATGAAGGGGAGGAACCAACACAGGTTGTAGTAGACAATGTCATTCCAAGGCATGAATTACCTAAGTTGAGCAAAGTGTTAGACACTAGAGTCAAAAAGAAGAAAAGGAACAAAGAGTACATTGAGTACTTGGTGGCTTGGCAGGACAAACCAGACTCTGAGGTAGTTTGGATGACAAGTGAGAAAATATCCAACCATGGTGCAGATTTACAAACTTTGATGTCAAGTGGGCTTGAGATCTCTTCTCCTAAGGAGTATGGTGCAGGAGCACCTCATCAACAAGATATTCATGACCCTAAGGATGGAGACTAGGATTATTAGGATTTCTTAGTGTGTCTTGTGTTTCATGTATGCAACAAACCCCACCATGTAAGCCCATGTCATCAATTAGGCAATTTGATAAGCCAATTAGGACAGTCTGATCAATAGGGTTAGTAGATGATTTATATTTGTGTTTGATAGGTTGTAGAAAATTTTCATGAGTTTTTGGTTTATCCATGTATGTGGATTCCAACCTTAGCCAATATGACAACATTTTGTGCAAAATTGTAAAAAATGCAACTTTTGAGTGCAAAAGTGCAACTTTTTGAAAATCATTTGGGGGAAGCCTTTAAATGGATCCAACCTACTCCAAATTATGTGGGAAACCATTATAGAGTTGTATAAGCCTTGTGGAAATGATTCCCAAGGTTTTTGTTGTTGTAATTAGAGTTTGTGAAGCAGTAATACACAAAATACTACAATTTTCCTAGAAATTCTGAGTTTGAGGGAGTTGCATGTGCCTGTATGGATTGATTTGGATCCCGACATCCATGGAGTAGGTAGAGAGATGATATATATTTTTTTTTGTTGTGGTCTGAGGTCCTAATTATTCTGGAGTAGAGAGAACCCTCCATTCTTCTGACTGCAACCTGAAATTTGAGGGTTTGGAGAGGGTTTTGGATGAAAATGGCCTTATCTTGCATTCTAGTCCATTAGAAGATTCTTAATTTGGAGGGATACAGGATAAGCCTCTGTAATTTATAGTTTTCATGGTTTTTTTTAGGGGAAACTTGGTTGTGTTTAGAAAGGAGCAAAATTAGGTAGGCATCTCTATGTGACTACCTAGGACAAGATTTAGGACAGTCATCATAAGTTGTCATTGAGGTGGATTCCAAGTGTGAAACCTATAATTAAAGGTTTCTCACTATCTCCCACATTCCCATAGAGTTGGTTTTCCATTTTGGATCCATTGATTTGTGGTTGCTTTGGAAAATAGGGCTAATTACCCTTATTAGGTCTCTTGGTCTCTACAAGGATCAGACCTTGTAATTGCAGATATGGTAAAACCATTTTGGGGATTAGTAAAACTTCCAAAGGGTGTTTGAAATGGTAATTGTTTTGTATGGGTTTTTGCAACATTTTTGAGTTAAGATCCATTTTATCACCAAATAGGGCTACAAGCCTAGGGGGTAGGTTTCTAGAGGTATAAGAAATTAGAGTCTAATCCCTAAACCAATGCTTGGAAAAGTTTCTAATAGCCATAAATGAACCAAATCCTAAGCCGTTAGGAGCAGGGTGTCATAGGATGTTGTAGGGTAGGTATTGAGGCAACTGCTCATCTTGAGTAGGCCCAAGCCTAGTGAATGTGTGTGTAGTTTCATCCAAGGTGTGGAGTCCCCTTGTGATCATTTGAGGGGTGATAAGTCTAACCTTGTTTGGGCTTATCCTTAGGTGTGTGGGTAGGGCTTTGAATCAGCCCTTTATGCATTTAAACTTCGAGGAGATCTTAGTGAAGATGTGAGATTGAATGCTTGCTAACAATCCATGAGTGATGATGATTTTATAAATACTAGAGAGTTTAGGCAATTTGTCATTATAAATTTGACAAATGAGATGGAAAGGAGTAGTGGTATTAACTTTGAAGATCTAGAAAGTGAAGAAAGGCTGAGAATGAAGGATGAAGTGTTGAAGGCTGCAAAGGAGCAATTTGTTGCTATGACTCTAGAGATAGGAAGGGAGATTGTGAAAAGGTGTGGAGTACTCCTTTTGGAAGGATGTGACATTTCCTCTACTATTGTCTTTGATGAATTTAGAAAGAGACATGGAATAGATTTAGATTCAATGGATCTAGCACAAAGAGAAAAGGTACTTTCAAGAGTACTATTCGATGACCATCTTCATCAACTAGTAATTTGGTGCCTTCATAGAGTTACAAAAAGTCCTATGATGACCTATGAAATTGATCAATGATTTAGAATCCTATTAGTCAAGAGAGTGGCTAACAATATCCATTATAGAGGCAACAAGATTCAATCTAAATGTATCAAAGTTTACTCATAAGGTGGCCTTGAAGGAAGAGAAAGAGGTCACCATTCTGAGAGAAAGAATGACAAAATTGAAGAAACAACTATATGCAGGACCTACATACACACCTCCGGGTAGGATTGAGCATACTTCTGATGAAGTTATAGGATTAAGAAATGATTTGGCTCAATCAGTTTGATTAATGAGAAGGATGTGCTAAATATGAATGATTTGTAGATGGAAAGGAGAATAAAGTTAGATGTGGAAAAGTCACTATTGGAATCAAAGATCAATGAAATCTTGGACCATGCAAATGCAGCGTGGGATGAGCATAGGGAGTTGTTAAGGCTTTCTCTAGAACATTTTATGGCTTTCTCATTGTCTCATATGAGAAAAATAATTGTAGTATTGGATATATATCACTAATTAAGCCTCTCCCAATTTTCTTACATGCCATGATTGAGGGTCTTAAGACTAAGTTTGAAATGACAAAACAACTCTTTACTATTATCAGGATGTATACACAAAAAATTGACAGTGAACTCTGAGACTTCCATTGCCTAGTCACCAGTCACATACCTACTTTGTTTGATAGAGAGAAAAGAAGAACAAAGGGAGAAAAGGTCCTGATGTCCAAGCCAAAATGGAAAGTTGACATCGAAAAAATTCAGAACTAGATGTTTCCAAATTTAATTTCAGAAGATACATAGTTCATCAGGAAATTAGGGTCATACATGGATGCACTCTCAAGGTTTGATAGTAGTATGGCCAGAATGGAGGTGACCAGATCAGAAATTGAAGACATAGAATACCATCAACACCTCAAAGCTCTCCAAGACCTCAAAAAACATGGATTTGATGACTTCTAGTCCCTTCCTCCTCTCTTTTCTATGTTTTCCTGATTTTGAAATTTTAAATTTTCAAATTGTCACTTTCCCGCCTTCTTATTATCTTGCTTATTTATTTCTTCTTCTTAGTTATAAAGATATTTGATGGTGTATTTCTTGATTAAATCACTCATCTTTTCTTCTACCTCAAAGATCTTTTATCTCTATCTTGCGTATTTATTGAATATCTTTGGGAAGAGCTCATAAGCTTCTCTCTGTCACTATGTATTAAATAGGTCTATATGATTATCATAATTTTCAATTTGATAAGGGATCTTGGATGAAGAAAAGGAAGATTCTAAATCATCTTAGATCATCTCTAACAACTACCAACAGTGGAGGAGAAGTAAATAATATATGTCTTTGTCAGGAAGCTAAAAAGTTTTTTGTCTTTTTCCTATTAGTCAATCACCTAATTTTTTATTTTGTAAAAGGCTCGAAGCTTGTTGCATCCTCAATTTTTCTATTTAAGAGGATATTCAAGGCCTTGTTTCCTTCTTTTTCTTCCTCGAGAAAAAATTAAATTCATACAGCTTGAGGCTATTGTACTATTTTTTTCACCAAGGGTGAACAACATACAAGAGTGTTCATATGTTCTATAGTGCAATATTATGATTATGTGTCATCTTTCATTTGCAGTAAATCTTTGTGAAGGATATGTACACATGTTTTTCATAATACAAACATCTACAAATCCAATTCTATTATTTTTATGTTTTTTTTTAATCTTTTTGTTATCCAAAGTCTTATACGAATCAATAAAATCAAAGGTTTTTGGTTCATGTCTCTTCATTGTGTTGATCAGTTTGAATGATTTTTAGCATCTTCTAAAGTAAGAGATTGAATATACTAATCTTGTTCAAAGAGGTTCTATATAGAGAATGAGAATTGAGGTACATTTGTGAAATTCATTTCATGTTATGACTGATATCAGGTATCAATAATACTAGGCAAAAGATGGTGCAAACATGCATATTTTATATTGTAATAATGATTCATCTAGTTTTTGGCCCAATGGATATGGCACTAATCATGATAATGAATACTTAAGTATGGAAAGAAGAAGGATTTATCAAAAACAAATACAATAATCATTTTAAGTTTGTTCATTTTTGCTTTCAAGTACATAGAATAACTGGTTCTCATTGTGATCATAATTACATAAGGATGAATACCACATCCCATTAGGTTTAAAGATCATTGACTTACATAGAAGTTTGAGAACACATATGTTTACTTATCATATAAGTTAGGATAATTTCAAAGATGTTACTGACAAGTGATACTCACTTAGGCCTAACAGAGCCTGAAGTGTCGAGAGTGTGATTAGTTCCTTATCCCTAATCATCACTCTACCAATTGGCCCATTGATCCAAGGCCATGAAGATTGAGGTTGGCCTCTCATAGAGGAAATTTGGAGTAATCAGTTGGAAATACAAATAGACACATCTTTCTGTTGGTATTTTGATGATGTTTAGTTGTGATTGTCATTGATGGACACACACTTATTTGTTATATGAGTTATTCTCAATTGGTACTATGTGGTGTATTGTTCAAACCGGTATTATATGCCATTGAATGCACAGCCTTTGTTTGTTGAAGACTATCAATATTTACAGAAAGTGCTTACCAGTCAAAGAGGTATGAGGACTTCAAGAGGTACGAGGACCCCAAGCAGCAGCCAATCTTTTTAGGATTGGAATACTATGTTCCATTTTACCATTCTTTGTTTGTAAAACTGGTAATCGATATACTGTTTTTTGTTAACCAGCAAACTTGTAAAGTGTGATGAGTTATCATCCACTGACACCATTGCAGTGATTCTGTACCATGTTACAATTTGTGTCTATATGCACTGTGCCTAGGAAATTGTAGTCTAATCTCATTGGACTGACATGAAATTAGATTCCTATATGAGGACATCATGTCTAGGGTTTTGGATGTATGAGTGTGAAGTGTCACGTAAGAAGATTAGGTCTTTGCAAGAAGGTATTTTGCGATAGAGATTGAACATACGAAGGACAAAAGACTGAAGTAATGCTACAATGCATTAACAAAGAGCTATCAAGTATCTAAATAAGCATTTTGTGCTACTTTGTAGATCACTTACTTGTTGATTACTAATCTCTTCGACAAGTCAGAAACCCTTAACCGGGTAGGCTAAGTTAAGCCTGTTCTAAATCCTCTAACAAGGTGGTTCACAGTTGTGGATCTGAAATCCTTTATCAGGGTAGTCTTTAACATGACTTATCTCCTAACAGAGATCAAGATTCCTAACAGGATGTGTTCTAGTGAAGAACATTGTAAGGCCTTAACCAGTCTGACCTTAACTAGTCTGGTTGCTATTCTGCAGATAGTAGACTTGTGAGTTTTACTCACCGTGGTTTTTTCCCATTTGGGTTTCCACATAAAAATATCTCGTGTTATTGTGAGTGAATGTTTTATTTGTTATTTGGCTTGTTTGTGTATTAACCGGTTTACTGTTTAAAGGGCTATATCGGTCTGCAGTAAAATTGCTTAAGTGTTTGGTAAAGTTTTTAGGTATACAAATTCACCCCCCCCTCTTAGTATTCATCAACTGGTATTAGAGCCAAGCTTTCTTTATGTCTAACCACTTGAAAAGAGATATGGGGGAATACAACATGAAGGAAATCACTCACTGTCTGGCTGAATCTGAGAGAGCCTATGATGAACTCAAGGTCAAGTATAAAGCCTCTTTAGTCAAGAGAAGAGAACTTGTTGAGAAAATGCTAGAAATTACTGAAAATAACTCTTCTGATGAAGAAGACATGGATGCCCTAGTTGAAGAAGTGGAGAAACTAAATATGTCAAAAACTAATCTAAGGAGGGAGCTGGAAGGACTGACCATTAGGATGAGTCAGGATCTAGAAAACCGAAGAAAAGATGAGGATCTCGTGAAGGACAAGGAGCACGAGATCTTTAAGTTGAAACAAGAAATTGGTACCATTACCGCTTATCTGCAAGAGGGTAAGGAAGAGAAAGAAGAAATGAAATCAGAACTCAATGCATCCATTTCTCAGAATGAAACCCTAATGAAGACCAATGAAGCTCTTTCCAAAGGACTTGCCAAGACGAAGGAGATACTTGCAAAGTTTAACCGGAGTGCTGCAAAGTTGGACCAAAAGTTGGAATCAATGAAGCCATCAAAGGATACCACTGGAATTGGTTTCTCTACATGTGAGGAAGGTGAATCATCTGGAACCAAGATTGATTCATCAAAAGAGCAATCGGTATTTGAGAAAAGCAACCAAAGAAAAGGTAAGAAAAAGTTAAAACCTGTATGCTTTAACTATTATAAGGAAGGACATACTGCCAATAGGTTTGGGCATAGATCTTTTGAGTGCAGATCAATTATGAACAACCCTGCAGGTTATACACCTAGATCTAAAGGATTTGTCCAAGAACCTCTTATGAACCAGAACCCAAACTAGTATAGAACCTATGACCATAGGTCAAATGGTTATGGAGTGACAAACGGTTGGAGAGCAACCTGTGTGATCTGTCATGGTAGCGATCACACTGCTGCAACATGTAGGAGAAAGAATAGAAAGGTGAACATCGAACCATAGAGAGAACCTGGTATGATATGCTATCACTGTAACAAACTGGGACATCTTGCCAGACATGCAGACTAAAATAGAATCCATCGGAAGACAAACCAATCGACCCAGAAGGTAAAGGAAAGGTTGATGTTGAAACTATTCAGGCCGATATGGATAAAATTTTGAAAAAGAAATCTGAAGAGAAGTCACAAGATGTACCAGTTTCCGCACCCAGTATGGAGACCCCTGAATCGACAAATTGAGCTTCAAAACACTTAAGGGGGAATATATCAGTAACAATATTTTGAACCCCCAGAGTATATCGGTAAGGTGCTTTTATCGGTATTGGTTACCTATCAACCAACAGAAGAAATGAACCGGTAAAAGGTAAAATTAGGGTTTGTACCCTAATGATGATGCATTTATTATGGTAGGTAGGAGCATGTATAAAGGTGATTCTTGTAGTCATTTTTACTTACCTATTTTCGAAGAACCATTTTTCTAACTTGAGCAGAGCAACAAAAGCGATCAATCTTGCATTTGAGGAAATCCAAAAATAAATCTTGTGCAAGAACTAGTAGATATTTCAAGTTATCTAGAGTGGAGGTCAGAGTGGTAAAGCAAGCTCTTGGAGAAGTGTTTTGTGCTCGACATCAGTGAACACTAGTTCAGAGCGAAAAGGTACTTTTCATCGAATCACTCTTATCATTCGGAATTATTTAGACGTGGCTTCTACATCCAAAGTCTCGTCTAGTTCTTCCGCACCTAAGGAGTCATCTGAATCTCTTAGGAAGAAGGTGAAATACAATGTCGTATCTCAAATTCCCACTGGAGTCATTGTCAAAGGGGATGTTTCTGGTTATATTGATTGCAGACTAGAAGACCTAGGGTCTCTAGTGATTCACTCCTAGTTGAGTTTGTTTTGTGGAAAAGATAAGAAGATAAAACCAAAATACAATGTGATCGAGAAGAAGAAATTCCACAATGCAGTATATTTTCTCAAGGAATTCATAGAAGATCATATAAGAATTATTCTTAGTAGGGTTCATGGTGACAAGATGTATCTTGAGAGAACCCATGATATCACACTGGAGGCAATCTGTACCGTGATCGACTTCTGCAATATTGGAGAAGTCCCTGTTCTTCGTAAGATCACAAAAACCAAATTGACAGAGCTCACCGGTTCTGTGAGCGACAAGAGGGCAATGACTGTCAACACCATTGAAGATGACTTGGTGAAGTATGTGTGCATGGTGATCGGGTATAGAGTATTCTATTCTAGCAGAATGAATTATGTTCCTACAGTTGTGGTGCATGCCACTTATCGAATGATTAAGGAAGATGTAGAGTACGACTTGTGTACCTACATGCAAAAACAACTCATGGAGAATTTGAAATCCATCAAAGAGGAAAAGGCACTTAGGTTCAAGTTCGATCAACTACTTGTTGGGTTGTTTTTCTACTTTCAAGGGTATTTTCTAGGAGTTGGCAATGTCCAATGGTCAAGTGACCTACCAGTTACTAGACAAATCAAGGAGAGTTTGCAAGCAGTGGGATCTACTTATCCAGAGACTCTGAATAGGTATTTTGATGAGTTCAGATTAAAGATGAACTAGAGAAAAAGGATATTAGGTGACCTAGTTAAGAAGTATGAAGATGATATATGTTTCACTATCAAAGTGGAGCATTACATAATGGAAGCGGTTGAGACAAGAGAAGATTAATTTGAGCCCATGGGCTATGAAATGGTGAACGATATACTCATTGGGTATGCCTCTACCCTACTTGCTTCACCGCTTAATCCAAAGAAGAAGAGGACCGACACCTATTTTGAGAAAGTTAATCCTCCTCGAGTACCGAAGAAAAAGAAGAGGAAAGTTGTGCCATCGGCATCGACACCAATTACATCTGTTGTCAGTCCAAAAAAGATCAAGAGGTCATCGACCAAGAAGAAATCAGAGGCTATTCCACCAAAGGTATTTGAGAGGAAGAGGAAAACTAAGAACGAAACACATGATTCAGTAGACACTGAATCAAAAGATGAAATAAAGAAGGTGAGGCAATCAAGTAAGAAGACCAAGCCAACCGGTAATGTACCTGCAACCTCTGCACCAGTAAATATACATGTTCCTTCTTACAAGCCTGTGAAAATTTTTCAAAGGATTATAAAGAACATAAGAAGGAAAATTCTGGATGATCTACAAGATTATTTTGATGATCTTAGTGATATTGAAAAGAAGGAGGTATAGAAAGAACTCATTAAGTATTTATGTGATAATGATCAATCTCTTATTTATATTAAACCTATTGTTTCTAATTCTTTGGATAATAAATGGCGCATTGTCATTGAAAAGGAGCAAAAAATTAGAGAGCAAGTTTTTGCTCAATATTTTCTAGATGCTTCCAATTTTGAATTATATGAGCTTCTTGATTGGTACAAAGGCATATTTTTCATGAGAAAGAAAAGACTTCAGTTACTTGGAAGTAAAATATTTGAAGTAGAAAAAGACACTCATCTGCAAGCTAATGCAACTGTCAAGATGGAGAAGGTATCCAAAGCAAATCGACAGGCTGAGCAAGAACTTGACCTATCAAAATCAAAACTGGATGAAACCTTCAATGATAAGGGAGAAAGAATAACTAAGAAAAATGATCTTATTGATGTGGATGCATTAGATGTTGAAGGTACTAAACCGGAGGTAGCTGAGAAGGAGAAAGAAGATAAACAAAAAGCAGATAAAGAAAAAGAAGATAAACAGAAAGCAGATAAAGAAAAAGAAAATAAAGAGAAAGCAAATAAGGAGAAAGCTGATAAGGAGACAATTGAAAAAGAGAGAGCAGAGAAAGAAAAAGTGGAGAAAGAGAAAGAAGATAAAGAGAAAGCAGAGAAAGGGAAAGTGAAAAAATAGAAAGTTGAGAAAGAAAAAGCAGAGAAATAAAAAGCGGAAAAAGTGAAATTAGAGAAGGAGAAAATGGAGAATGAGAAAGAGGAGAAGGAGAAAGTGGAGAAGGAGAAAATGGAGAAGGAAAAAGAGGAGAAGGATAAAGTGGAGAAGGAGAAAGTTGAGAAGGAGAAAGAAGAGAAAGAGAAAGAGAAGAAAGAGAAAGAAGAGAAGGAGAAAGTGGAGGAGAAGGCAGAGAAGGAGAAACTGGAGAAGGAGAAAGATGAAAAAGAAAAGGCTGACAAGGAGGCTAAGGAGAAAGAAGAGCAGGAGAAGAAGAGACAAGAGGAGATAAAAGAAAAGGAAGGTAGACAGACTTTTGAGACTGCCAAGGCAACGAAAGTTCAAGCCAAATAGGTTGATCCCACTGGTCATAGTGAATTGACTCTTACCTGTCTCACCAAATTAGTAGATGAAAATGAGCTCCTGAGAAGTATTCAACTTGCTCAAGAAAGATTGGAGGAACTAAGAAGGAAGAAAGAAAAATATGCTATTCAACTTGGTGTTGACACTCTTTCAACCTTAGTCCCCGATACCGATCTTTCTGGTACCGACTCTTCACTGGCCCAGCTGAAACTTCTATGCACAGTAGTGGGTGATCAAGTGCAATCATTGGAAGATGCTGCCCAGGCTACTGTAGAGAAAAATCATACAAAGGCACTAAAAGATGCATTGGTGAAGCAATTTAATGAAGACAGAGCCAAGCTAATCCATCAAAGAGATGATATCAATCTGGCAATGGCTGAAGGACAAAAAATTTTGAGCAAAATCTTCCAACCCGATCTATTCTATGATGATGCTCTCAAGAAGAAGGGTCAACTCCAATTGGAGTTAATATAGTATATAGACAACTTCAAAGTGCCATATGATTCCTTCACAGTGTATGGGTAGACTGTACAAACTCTCTAGCAACAGATTGATAGGATTGATTCAGAGATCTGCAAGCAGTCTCAAGATCTGCAGAAACTTCAATTACTTTTGTTACCTAAGTTGCAGATTCTTCAGAATTTCTTTCTAAACATGGACGCCATCATTGTCACTCAGGACTTAAGCACTATTGATGCCATAGAGGAATTAACATTCTAGATGAAGACTCAGAGTGAAATTGCTACCTCACTCCTAGACACGTGGTCTACAAACATGAAGGAATTTTTGAAAAACTTTAAATTCATTTTTGAAAAGTTTTACTCGTTATTGTCATAAATATATACTCTTTTTTCATGTTATGCAATATGATTTTGGCATGTTTGCATTATTTTGTCATTGTTGGCAAAGGGGGACTGATATTGATTTGAAAATTTTATGGGGAGTGGTATGGAAGTAGTACATGCTTTTAATTTTGGCAAAGGGAGTAGTGTATATGCTTAGGGGGGGTAATTTGATTATGGCATCATTTTTGTTTTGTAAGCACTTAGATGTCACAATTTCCTAAGTATTTCCATCAATGCCAAAGGGGGAGATTTTTGGTATTTTGATGTGTTTAGTTGTGATTGTCATTGATGGACACACTTATTTTTTATATGAGTTATTCTCAACTTGTACTATGTGGTGTATTGTTCAAACCAATATTATATGCCATTGAATGCATAGTCTTTGTTTGTTCAAGACTATCAGTGTTTATAGAAAGTTCTTACCGGTCAAACTGGTACGAGGACTTCAAGAGGTACGAGGACCCCAAGCGGCAACCAATCTTTTTAGGATTGGAACACTATGTTCTAGTTTACCATTCTTTGTTTGTAAAATTGGTAATTGGTATATTGTGTTTTCTTAACCGACAAACTTGTAAAGTGTGATGAGTTATCATCCACCGACACCGTTGCGGTGATTCTGTGTCATGTTACAAATTGTGTCTAGATGCACTGTACCTTGGAAATTGTAGTCTAATCTCATTGGGTTGACATGAAATCAAATTCCTATATGAGGACATCATGTCTAGGGCTTTGGATGTATGAGTGTGAAGTGTTGCGTAAGAAGATTAGGTCTTTGCATGAAGGTATCTTGCGATAGAGATTGAACATATGGACAAAAGACTGAAGTAATGTTGCAATGCATTAACAAAGAGCTATCAAGGATCTAACTAAGCATTTTGTGCTACTTTGTAGGTCACTTACTTGGTCATTACTAATCTCTTTGACAAGTCAGAAACCCTTAACCAGGTAGGCTAAGTTAAGCTTGTTCTAAATCCTCTAACAAGGTGGTTCATAGTTGTGGATTTGAAATCCTTCAACAGGGTAGTCTTTAAGAAGACTTATCTCCTAACAAAGATCAGGATTCCTAACAGGATCTGTTCTGGTGAAGAACATTGTAAGGCCTTAACCAGTCTGACCTTAATCGGTCTAGTTGCTATTCTACAGATAGTAGACTTGTGAGTTTTACTCGTCGTGGTTTTTTCCCATTTGGGTTTCCACGTAAAAATATCTTGTGTTATTGTGAGTGAATGCTTTATTTGTTATTGGCTTGTTTGTGTATTAATTGGTTTACAATTTAAAGGGCTACATCGGTCTACAATAAAATTTCTTAAGTGTTTGGTAAAGTTTTTGGGTATACTAATTCACCCCCCCTCTTAGTATTCATCACTTTGACTTTAATATCATATCGATCTATTAAATCTTGAAAGTAATTTTAAACTTTAATTCATTTAGTATTCATATAACATTAGATTTGCTGGTATTAATAATATCCATTATCCTTGTACCATGTCATGTTTTGATCTATCATTATGAAAAATTTAGGGGATGAAAAGTTAATTATATACTCTTGTAAGAGTTTATTGAATGCATTCTCCAAGAGTTCACATAATTTTATTTACATTGATGTCTATTATTCTCCTTTTTAGGTAAAATTATAGGCAATATAAGATTAATTATGTTTTCAATTGTTTTCATGTGTTTGATATTAGTGGTGACATCATAGGATGCATTATTTTTGGAAAATATTGTGGTCTTCTCATTTTGATTATTATTATTTTTATAGTCATTGGTGCAATATTTGAAAAACCCTTTAGTAAGTAATAAATTTTTGGTTCATAGTTTTCTAAATTAATGGGATGAGTGGGAGTGATAATTCTATGTGTAGGTTTTATCTGAAGAAGGCGAAGGTGGAATTGTAAACCCAAAAATCCAAATGATGATAGTGATACCTAGATCTACTTTGTTAAGATATTTTTCTTGGCTACAAATGTGGATAGGACTTCAACCCCTTCTTGAGATGTGGTTCTAGATGTCCCTTGTTTTCAAGGTCTTTTTTCTATTGGCAGGTTACTTAGTTTCTTAAGTTGAGGTTAGCAATTTTACCCTTGTTGTTTCTAAGGACTTTCGTGGTAGGGTTTTTAGAAGGGGAGTGTTCTTGTGGGTTTGAAAAGGGAGGACATTACAAAGGTGGATATTCAAAGAACTAGTTCTATGGTTTTGTCCATGGTCGACTAGGCTTTTTCCCCTTTTTTTGTGCATTGCCTTCCTCTATTTCATTGTGTCGAGAGGTGCTTCGTTATTTCTAGTGGATGGGTTACACTACTCCGAGTGGAGGATGCTTGTTCCTATTAAGGGCTCTTCCCTTTGGTATAGTGTGAATTTCCTTCTTCTTTTGAGAAGCTCATTTTTGAGATGTTGCCTGGGGGTTCCTTTGGGTTCTTTGTGATAGGTATTTTTCTTTGACCAAGGGGATTTCACTCTACTTCAATCTATTTCCCTTGGAAGCCATTTTGGCTTTTGGTGATGAGTTCTTATTTTCTCTTTTTTTGGGAGGTGGTTTCCTCTTTCTTTAATGCTTTTTATTTTGGCCTCTACATTTCCATTGTTGTGGCCCTTGAATTTGATGTTTTTGGTTTTGGAAACCCTCATATGGTTCTAGGTGGTTGTTTCTTTGTCATGGGTTTTTCCATGGGGTTTTTACTTATTCTTCCATTTTTATGGCATCTCCTTGGTCTATTTTAGTTGTTTTGTGGCGACTAATTTTCAAGGGTCCATTCTAGTGGTTTTTTTTTTGGTTGGGCCTATTTTTTATGTCTATTTTCTTACTCCTAATATTTGATTTCATTGAAAGGGGATGTTTACTCCAAAGGTGCTCTTAAACAAAGTTCTTACTGCCCTTTCTTGTACCCATAACTCTATTTCTCCTATTGAAGTGGAAGGGGAGATGATGGGTTGTGTTGTTCTTCAACATCTTCTTGTTCCTTTTCTACCCAACCTTCCTATAGAGGTGGAGTTATACTTTATTGACATGGACACTTGGTTTGCAAGAGATAGAAGGAGAAGCTTTAAGGGGGTTGTGGCTACCCTTCCTTCATTTTACACTCTTCTTATCCTATTGAGGTGGATTTCAAGGGTGCTTCTTAATGATGCTTCTTGTGCAGAGGACTTTGAAGATCGTGATTTTTGCAAGGACTTGCATTTAAATATTATGGGAGCCTTTTCAAAACCCATCAATGTTGTTTGGTGGCTTCAACATGATATTGTAACAATAGGGATTCTCTAGTTTATTTGCTTATTTTTTCCTATTTTTAGGCTACTATTAGACCTCATTTTACCTTTTGTAGCATGCTTCAAGGTTATGGGATCCTTCTCATAACCCATGGTTATAGTATATATGAATTGAGGTTTTTGGTGGCTTCGATCTTGTTCTTTAGTTGATGGTTTTTAGATATTGTAATATTTCTAGTCTGCTATTATTGGGTTGTTGTTTGCCTTTCTATATCTATTGACAATGTTTTATAATTGGTCTCTAGATCCCCACAAAATATATTTGTAGAGGGTTTTGGGTCCCTTCAAAACCTATTTTACACCTAATAAAATTCTATTAACTTTTTGGTTTGAATATTGTAGAGTAGAAAATTGCATACCCCTTTGAAATTCCACCTACAATTTTGTATCCACTTTAGTGTCCATTCCCCTAGTATTTGAGTAGACTCATTTCATCCCTTGCATCAAATTTTTTTCCCTCTCAGGATGCTCAAGACACCTTTTTCGTAGCTATCTTTTAGCTTTAGTTTCATGTTAATCGCATGTTTTTCTTGCCACTTGTTATTTTTGAGCATGATTCTTTTGGACACTAGTGTGTTGTGTTGATGTCCACACGCTGTTTATTCTTTTTATGGCATCTTAACATTCAAATATTGGTTTTGCGTATTTCGGCACTTGTCACTTACCTTAGTTGGTGGAAACGGCTTAGAATCTTCTAAATGGCTCAACAACCCTCTTTTCGCTCTTTTTCTCTCTTTTAAATCTATCTTTTCTCTCCATTCAATCTCTCTTGGTTCTCTCAAGAAAGATCTCTCATTCTTTGGGCTCTCACAATTTTCTCTTTCTCTCTCTCTCTCTTGCTACATTAGTTTCTAGTTTGCTACAGTTAACTCTAACTTGTCACAATACTCTTTGTATCTTTCTTGGCTTTCTCAAGCCTTCTGGGTAATATCTTTCTATCTCTCTTACATCTTTGAGCATATTAGGATTCATCACATCCCTTATCTATCAAATGATTTATCTTTTCTTTGTACATTTTGATCTATCTATCTATCTGGGTTGTTTGTGGAGGTAGAAATATCAAAACAAAGTGTTTGACTGAGGAAAAGCTCTAAACACAACCCCCAACATTTTCCTCTGTCACTTGTGTGCAAGTTATTGATAAAGGAAAGAAACTCATTTAGCGGGAGTCTTCAATCATGAACCGGTTGTAAGCTTCCTTCATCTTTTCCAAATTTATTTTACTTTTCACATCTGTATCACTTATTTTACTTAAATTATAATATCATTTGTTTAGTCATACGGTCATATTTGGGTAAAAGCATAAAATTATGTCATGTTTCAGGCCAACTTATCAGCACAAGTGAATTTAAGTTCTCATGAAAAATTAATTTTAGTCAAACATATGGTCTATAGAGATTCATTATAGCTATCTTATACATGAGCCACAACTTTTCCAATTAAAATTGTCTACTAAGTGTATATTTTACACCACTTTCAGTCTAATTACCCAAATTTGTTTTTGAAAAACTTGATGTTTCAACAACTCCTACTCTTATAAATAATTTTTTTATTGAAATCAAAAATACCCTTTTATAGATCTATAAGTGACTTTTCTAAACTATATATCTTTTAATATTTTATTTTTATTGAAATTAGGTAATCAACACTAAAATGTAAGGTTGATTATCTTGTAAAGGAAAAATACTAAAACTAATTTTTTTTTAAAAAAAGAAAAAATACACTAGACAAAAGAGTCTATGTAAAGATGATATAATTATTTTATAATTTAGATAAATAATTAAGAAAAAAGGTGATATGGAAAGAGTTATATTCTATTAAATGCAACTTTTCAAATTTATTGAAAAATATATACATAAAAAATAGTTAAAATGTATTTTGCAATAAAGTTTAAAGTTATCAATATACAAAAAAAAAATTGAAGGAAAAAAGGTAAAATTTACTATATAAAGTGTGACACCTTATGTAACTTCAAATTCAACATTTTATTAGCAACTAAATTATAGTGTTTACTTTATAAGATAGTATATTAAAATAATCTTTTTAATTTTTAAAAAAATTACAAACATAAAATACACAAAAAAAATATTTATTAGTTTATATCATTTAAAAATTCAAAATATATATTTCACTTTTTATTGATTCAATTTAAAAAGTTGAATCAGGATTGGCCATTTCTTTTATAAAAATGTGACATGGATTTGTTCTTTTACCCATTTGTACCTTTCATACAGTCTTTGTGCTTTGTTGTACAAGACAATAGGTTCCACATTGGTGTCCTAGTTCCGCGCACTTGTCCCAAAGGCAAAGGCTTAACAGAGTCGTCTGAAAGACTTGTCTATAGTTTATTTAATTAATTTTGTATTTTGCATCCCCTGGCTCACATGTAGCGCTAGTTTAAGTGAGGTAGAGTGAAACTTGGTTTGTTCCTTAAAGTTCATCACTTTGAGGGTAGCAAATATCATCCTTTACAAATACCATTTTCAACTATCTTGTCAAAGGTGGGTGGGTGAAAGCACAAAATTGTGTCACGTTTCAGGCCAATTTATCAGCATAAGTGAATTTAAGTAATTCTAACTAAAAATTAATATTAGTCAGACATATGGTCTATAGAGATTCATTATAGCTATATTATAAATGGGCCACAACTTTTCCAATCGAAATTGTCTACTAAATGTATATTTTATACCACTTTAGGTCTAATTACTAATTTTTTATTTTTTATTTTTGAAAAAATTGATGTTTCAACAACTCTAACTCTTATAAATAATATTTTTTATAAAATGTAAAAATACCCTTTTATAGATCTATAAGTTAATTTTCCAAAATATATAACTTTTAATATTTCAATTAGTTTTTTATATTTTATATTTTATTTTTATTGAAAGTAGGTCAGCAACACTAAAATATAAAGTTGATTATCTTGTAAATGAAAAATACTAAAATTTATTTAATTTTTTTGAAAAAACGAAATGCACTAGAGAAAAAAGTATATGTCAAGATGATATAATTCTTTTCTAATTTGGATAAATAATATAGAAAAAAAGTGATGCCAAATGGAAAGAATTATATTTCAGTATACACAACGTTTCAAATTTATTGAAAAATATATATACATATGAAATAGTTAAAAATATATTTTTGCACTAAAGTTTCAAGTTATCAATATACACAAAAAAAATTGAACATAAAAGGGTAAAGTTTACTATATAAAGTGTGATGCCTCATGTAACTTCAATTTCAACATTTTATTGTACTTTTTATTAGTTTACAACATTTCAAAATTCAAAACATATATTTCACTTTCTATTGATTCAGTTTAAAAAGTTGAATTGGTATTGGCCATTTCCTTTACAACAGTGTGACACAACTTTGAGCTTTTACCTAGGTACACAATGTACTAATAAATGGAAGGACATTTTGACATTAAAATTTGAAATAAAAAAATATGTGCAATCTATTTCTTAGGTATAGGCGATAAAACCTACTAGCTGTAAGGAAGCAAAGGTGTGCAGAAACATTTCCTGCGCTAATCTTGAGAGGACAATTGTGCAAATTTCAACTTAACTATTACAGAGATTACAAGAAGCACATAGAGTAAAAATAAAACAATAAACACATAACACAGTGATTATCATGGGGAAAACCCATACAAGTGAAAAACCCCACACTCTAAAACCTGCATAATATATTAACAAATCAACAAGAGATTACAATACAGTTGCAATGCAAGTTCTTAAAAGAGCATCACCTCAACTCAAGCTCGAAGAGACTTCACTAGCATCCTTCTAGCACCCAGCCTTGCAAACCAAACTCCATCATACAAACTCCTCCCCAAGTCCTCATTATATAGGAATTTTACAACCTAGAAACCATTTGTGGTTTTACAATACCATGGGCAAAACCTCCATGACACATGTTGGCCACCCTTGACATTTGTTTTCCTAAGATAAGAAAACCAGCTTAGAAGTAGTTACTCACGTCCAAACTCTTATCCCCTATTTTTAACCTTCATAACTAACATGAAATGTGTCATATAATCTCTAAAAATGACCCTCCTATATTATACTATGGACAAGGCATCTTTTGACAACTCATATACCTTTTTCCAAGGCACCGACACATGGGAAACCTTCGAACTATATTTGGAACTATTTACTGAAAATTGCAAGGTTGATACACATGTATCTCAACATTCTCCCACTTGTCGAATACCTTGCAAGAGTCGAGGGATCCATATTACTATGGACTCAACAGTCAGGGGCCAAGAGGCCCATAGACTCCAAACACCATCTGAACTTCTCTGTGCTCACGGGCTTAGTTAATGAATCAACAACATTCACCAAAGTTTATACCTTCTCAAACTTCACGCTACCATCCTTAACCATATCTCTCACAAAATGATATTGTACATCAATGTGTTTGGTCCTAGCATGAAAAGGCAGGTTCTTCGCTAGGCAGATTGCACTCTGACTGTCAATATAAATTGTCACTGCACTCTATTTAAACTCTATATCTGAACACGATCTCTTAAGCCAAATGGCTTATTTGCAGGCATGAGTTGCTGCCATATACTCTGCCTCCATCATGGACAAAGCGACCACAGCCTGTCGCTTGCTCATCCCACTGATTGCACCACCAAATAATGTAAACACATATGCACTAGTGGATCTTCTTCTATCGACATCCCCATCCTAATCTAAATCCACATAGCCTCTACTATCCAAGGAATGTTCATTTCCTATTCCATGAAAACATATAGATTACTCTGAGGTACCCTGCAAGTATCTAAACACTTTTTTTACTGCATCCCAATGTGCTCTTCCTAGATTAGACATGTAACGGGAAAGTACTCCCACTGCTTGGGCAATATCTGGTCTTGTACAAACCATAGCATACATCAAACTTCCAACAACACTTTGGTATGGTACTCAACTCATCTCTTCCATCTCCAATGGGGATGTAGGACACTGTGAACTAGAAAGCTTTGTTCCCATTGTAACAGGAACACTCAATGGTCTAGAATCTTGCATATTAAATCTTCTCAGAATAGTACCAACATATTTACTCTGGCCTAGCCACATCTTTTTGTTTTGTCTATCTCTTACAATATCCATTCCCAGAATGTGTCTCACTGCACCAAGATCTTTCATATCAAATTTCATCGAGAGTTGAGATTTTAATTCTGCAATCAAACCTTTCCCTTTCCCAATAAACAACATGTCATCAACATACAAGGCAATAACTAGGAAATGATCACCATCAGATTTGAAATATATATAGTGATCAGATTTAGACCACACAAACCCCAAACTCAATACATATGTATCAAAATTCTGGTACCACATCCCTGGACTTTGTTTTAAACCATACAAGGATTTCTTCAACTTACAGACCAAATTACTTTTACCTTTTACCACATAGTTCTCTAGTTGTGTCATATAAATTTCTTCCTCCAAATCTCCACAAAGGAAAGCAGTTTTTACATCCATTTGTTCAACCTCTAGATCATAAGCTGCTGCAATAGAAAGCAAGAAACGAATGGATGTCATTTTGGCTACAGGAGAAAAAATCTCACCATAATCTACTCCCTCAACCTAGGAGTAACCTTTTGCAACCAAACATACTTTGTACTTCTCAATTCTTCCATCTGAACCTATCTTCTTTTTGAACACCCATTTGCAACCAACAAGCTTTCGTCCTTCCGACAATGGTACAAGGTCCCATGTGTCATTCTTCTTAAGAGCTGCCATCTCTTCATCCATGGCAATTTTTCAGGACTCTGAATCATTCATACCAAGAGCCTCTTCTATAGATTTCAGTTCATCAATATTAGCAATCAAAGAAAATATGCATCTCCAATCATCAGGAGAATATCCATACCTTTTAGGTGGTTTTCTTTGTCTAGTAGACCTTTGAACAAGTTCAGGTTCAGGTTATTCTTCTTCCTTTGATGATTTAGAACTCATAGAGCTCTCATCAACTTCCTGTCTTTCTAAGGGCCTCGATTCAAGTTTTTTAGGTGTAGCAGGTAGTTGAATCACATCTTTCTTTTCTTCCTTTTGTTTTGGCTGCACTGTAATAGAAGAAGACTTAGTTTCTCTAAAAATAACACTTCTGGAATAAAATACCTTTTGTGCAATAGGATCCCAAAGCTTGTATCCTTTCACACTATAACTATATCCAATGAATATACATTTAACAACTTTGTTATCCAATTTTGTCTGCTTCTCCTTTGGCACATGAGCGCATGACTCACAACCAAAAACTCTCAGATGACTAAGTGAAGGCTTGTGGCCCAACCATGCTTCCATTGGCGTTTTATCAACAAGAGATAATTTATCAGGTAGCAGGCAGTGGCTATAGCTTCAACCCAGAACTTTTGTTCTAGACCAACACCACTTAGCATACTCCTAGCCTTCTCCATCAAGGTCCTGTTCATTCTTTCTGCAATTCCATTCTATTGTGGAGAATACGGAGTTGTCTTTTGTCTCTTAATGCCACAATCTTTACAAAATGTGTCAAAATCATTGGAGCAATATTCACCGCCATTATCTGTCTTTAAACATTTTATCTTGTTTCTAGTCTGTAACTCAACCATTGCTTTAAATTCTTTGAGACAACTGAAAACTTCAGCTTTACCCTTAAGAAAATAAACCCATGTTCTTTTACTGAAATCATCAATGAAAGAAACATAATAAACTGATTTACCAATAGAAGAAACATCAACTGGACCAAATACATCCAAATGGATTAGATCCAAAACACTTAAAGATTTATAAGAACTGGAGTAAAACTGAATGCGGTTTTGTTTTCCATAAATACAATGCTCACAAAAATCAAATTCAAGATTGCAATCATTCAACCCATTAAAAAGGTTCTTATTTTTCAAAGTTCATAGACCCTTCTCACCTATGTGGCTGAGTCTCTGGTGCCACAACATTGTCTTCTCTGCAGGCAACTTTGATTTGGTAGACAGAGCACCCTTGGGTACCCAAAAACCATTACCATTTGCTGAAAGAGACACCCTCTCCTTTTCCAACATAGTCTTTATCACAGTCTTATCAGAAGTGCTATTGCACTCAACTATGCATGCATCAATCTGGTAAAATGTACCCCTTCTGCTTCCTCTTTCTATTACCATAACACCTCTCACCATTTTCACACGTGCTTCAGAAAACTATACGTGCACACCCGCATCTATTAGTTTGCTAACAGATAACAAATTTCTTGCTAGTTCCGGGATATGCAAGACACCATCAAATCTTCTAGTTCTACCATTAGAAAATTTAACATGAACACTTCCACGACAAACAATATCAAGAAAGGATTAATCACCCAAATACACCTTACCACCATCAAACTTTTCATACTTACTAAACTAGTTTCTAATAGGAGTCATGTGGAAAGATGCACCTGAGTCTATCAACCATGCATTGTCACCTGCACGAGTGGCCAAGGCTGCAATAAAAGCATCTCCATCTTCCTTCTCGGACTCAGAATAATAATCTTGCTTCTTCTTCTTTTTCTTCTTTTCTTCTTTACAGTCCTTTCAGAAATGTCTGGGCTTTCCACAATTCCCTTGGACTTACCAGGAGATTTTGATCTCCCCTTATTCTTGGACTTAGAATGGCCATTCTAGTTTTCGTTCTTGCCTCTTTCTTTTGGTCTTCCTTGAACACTCAAAGCCTCTTTGGCATTCAGAGAAACAGTCCTTCTCATCTCCTCAGAAAGTAGAGAACCAACAACATCCTCCATCTTCAAGACAATTGTAGTGCTCCCTATGGCCATCACAAGGTTGTCCCATGAGTTTGGTAACGAACATAGCAAGATTTGGCACCTTTCTTCTTCATCCATTGGTACCCCTACTGAGGTCAACTGAGTCACCAACATATTAAAACTTTCTAGATGCTCAAAAATTCATCCACTTTCTTCCATTCTCAAGGAGTACAATTTCTTCCTCAAGAAAATTTTATTCACAAGTGATTTTTCTTGGTAGATCTCACTTAGCTTCTTCCAAAGCTTATTTGCAGTAGATTCTTCATGGACATTAATCAAAATTGAGTCTGCAAAAAATAATCTTATGAGACCTTTATCTTTTCTATCTATTACATCATATTGTGCAGCTAAAGTTGGATCTGTGGGCCTCAACTTATTCTCATCCACGACATCCCACAGATCTCAATCAATCAACAGATCTTCCATCTTCAGCTTCCACATTTCAAAGTTTGTGCCAGAAAAATTCTCTACATCAATCCTCCCTAATATGCTTACCATTTTTACGATCCTACAATACAGAAATGAAATACTCTGCACAAGCTCCCACTCAAAACTTGATTAGCTCACAAAACCCTGTACCCAACAAATAGAACCAAAACTGGCCAGGCTTTGATACCACTTGTAAGGAAGCAAAGGTGTGCAGAAACGCTTCCTACGCTAATATTGAGAGGACAATTGTGCAAATTTTAACTTAACTATTACAGAGATTACAAGAAGCACATAGAGTAGAAATAAAACAATAAACACATAACATAGTGATTATCTTGGGGAAAACCCATACGGGTGAAAAACCCCACACTTTAAAACCTGCATAATGTATTAACAAATCAACAAGAGATTACAATAAACTTGCAACACAAGTTCTTACAAGAGTATCACCTCAACTCAAGCTCGGAGAGACTTCACTAGCATCCTTCTAGCACCCAGCCTTGCAAACCAAACTCCATCATACAAACTCCTCCCCAAGTCCTCATTATATAGGAATTTTACAACCTGGAAAGCATTTGTGGTTTTACAATACCATGGGCAAAACCTCCATGACATGTGTTGCCCACCCTTGTGATGGGATGGGGTTTGGGATAGACTAGCCTTGTCTATGCTCTTAGATCCTTTCCTTGGATCACCAGGTGTACTAACCACACCCTAGGGTCTCTAGGAATTCCCCTGCTTGTGGAATCCCCTGACCTTTCCCAATCCACCCACCAACAACTTGAATTTTTGCTCCTAAGGTCTCACCTACTCATGAGATCCAAAGAACCCTTACTTAGGCTAATAAGGGATTGGCTTGTTCCACACCTTCTTAGGTCCTAGCAAGGATAGGATAGGTCCTAGACATGGTTATCCATGCATTCATGTGCCCCCAAAAGGTTTTCAACTTCCAACTCCTTACCGATTTCACTATTTTGTCTTTTACCTACAAAATAGGGCTACAAGGATTGTGCCCAATTAGGCCTCCTATCCAGACTTTTAGGGCTCCCTCTTGCAAACAATGCACATGCTTGTGAAACTTCCTAAAAGACTTCCTATTCATTTGGCAAGGGCTCAAGGATTTTTCTAGTTTTGGGCCTCCAAGTGTCCGTACACCACCCTAGGTGGATTTTAAGGTTTTTAAGGGTTTTAAAGAGGGTTTCTAGGCTTGCTAGGGTCACAGTGTTGGTTTGTTGATTTCACCACCTTGTCTGGATTGGTGGAAGCTCCTCCTTCTCACTAATGGTGCTCCATCCACCCCTCTACAACTCCTCCAAAGGGTGCCTCCTCCTTTGTCCTTCCTTGCTCTCCAAGACATCTGCAACTTAACCCTTCCTAGCCGGGCACTGTCCAGTCTCACCTAGGAGTGGGTCTTTAGATGGCCTCCTTGCATCTTCAAGGGCCCTACTTGCTTTGCTTTGAAGTATTGTATAGGGTCTGTACTCCTATTCCCCATGGTTTCATGGTGATTCCACAATGGGGAATGGAGTTATGAACCCATTGACACAACTAGTCCAAAACTGGACAATGAGAAGCAAGTTTACAAAATATTCACAAGCACACACAACCTGCAAAATAAAACCTAGTCTAAATTCTCATAATGGAAGTAAATACACCGTACAAGACACTCAACACAGTTTTTCTCGAAAATCAATCCATTAATGATCTTGTCTTACTCCATTTGTGCCGACTAGTAACTAAAATTGTAGTCACAGTCAAGTCACTTTGCTTGGGCCGTACAACAACTGACATCCAACCCCTTCTCTTAGGGTTTGCAACTACTTAAACTAGATGCTTTCTTTGGTCTGTGTGCCCATATTAGGGTTGTCCACGCTACACTAAAGATTTTGACCACTAGGTGGAAAAGTTGCCTGACAACTTTGAAAAGTTGCTTGACAACTTTGAAAAGTTGTCATGCAACTTTTGCAACTTTTGAGCAACTTTCTCAATGTTGCTTTTCTTAACTCCTAGGCCCACATTGGGCTATCCTAAGGACACCACCATGCTAAGAAGGACCCTAAACACCACAAAGGCACACATACCCTCTATTTTTAAGAAAAACTCAACTTTGACTTATGACCCTAGGACCTCAACTAGGACCTAAACTAAGACCAATGAGCACATAGCTCTTATTGTATATACAATGGCTTCTTAAAGAAGCAAGAACACAATCAAAATCAAATGGTGGGAGCCCTTAGAAAGGTGCTCCTGCACCACCTTGACATTTGTTTTCCCAAGATAAGAAAACCAGGTTAAAAGTAGTTACTCACGTCCAAACTCTTATCCCCTATTTTTGACCCTCATAACTAACATGAAATGTGTCATATAATCTCTAAAAATGACCCTCCTATATTATACTATGGACAAGGCATCTTTTGACAACTCATATACCTTTTTCCAAGGTACTGACACATGAGAAACCTCCCAACTATATTTGGAACTATTTACTGAAAGTTGCGAGGTTGAGACACATGTATTTCAACACTAGCGAGGATTCATCATAATTATAAAAAAATAGAATTTCTCTTACTAAATTTAGTTACATTATGAAAATCATGCATTGATAGTTCATGTTTAACATTGTCTGAAAAGTGTTGTGCAAAAAACTTTGCAAGCTTGAGAAATGTGTTTGTTGTCCCTTTAAGTAAATGACTAAACCAATTGAAACCTTGTCCTTTAGGCTGCACGAGAAGAGGTTACATAGATAATCATCATTATAGGAACCCAAATGGAAATTTATGTAAAATTCATGAATATGATTCTTTGAGTTGCCTTTTCCTCTGTATTTGCCAAATTGAAGCATTTCCAAAGTGTAGAGGCAAAAGTACTTGTGTAATTGTAATTTCAAATAAATAGTAGTATAAATCCTCAAACTTATATCATATAGTAGAAGGTGAGCCCAATTAAATTTTTTTAAGGGTATTCTTTATATCCTACAATTTTTTATCAATCAAAAGTTTGGATGATTGAGACTATTTGAGTGATCCAAACAAGCCATAAATAAAAATGATATGTAGAATGCTCGAACTTCTAGACTATAGAATATATATGAGTATTAATAAATTAAATGGCTGGTAGATTTGATCCTTTAAATATAGAAGATACTGCTTATACTATATTTATAGAAAAAACCTTATAGAATGAAGTAAAGAAGAGTTGATCAAATTACGAACTGATACAATCATATTCATGGTACTTTTCTCCTTAATACTATATATACATTGGGCTCCCATTGCTTCTTTACAATCTCTCTCCCAAACTCCATCCTATCATTCTTTCATCCACTAATCGTTTTCAACCCATCACTATTCATATCTCCACTCATTCTTCCATAGTCACGAATTAAATTTGAGATGAAGTCAATGAAAGAGTCAATACATTACTTTAAAGTTGAAAGAAGGATATTAGTCATGTTCTAACTTATAATCCTCTTTCTTATTATATTTGATACATCCGTTATCTATGGGTTTTGTAGCATCATGATTTAAAACGTATAATTGAAAATATAATTCAATAATTCATATGACATTTTTCATTGCAATAAGTCTTTCTTGACCAGTCTTAAATCACATGCACTAAGCAATATATTAAGTCTAGCTAATATTAGTCAATTCTGAATGTTTAACACTCTTAAATTTAGAAATGTATTTTTACTATGATCACACAACTTAAGCAACATATTAAACCTAGAAAATCTCAATCAACTCAAAAAATAAATAGAAAAAAGACTTAGACCTAATACGGAGAAACAAAACAGACCAATCACATACGAAAAAAGAGTCAAGCAAGGAAACTAAATCTATATTTCTCAACCCTAAGTAAACGTCCATGATAAGATTCAATTTTTCTTTTGAGGACCTGCTGGAGTTCATGCAAAAGTGAAAAATGATATAAACGAGTAGACATAATTTGGAGATGATAACAATGTGAATATAGCTATCCAATCAATCAATCAACGATCACGAGACGTGACAATTGATTATCCTAAACATTTATCACTCGCCAATTTAAAACATGGATCTCAAACGCGGTTTGTTCTAAAGTGGGATTACTTTAAGGACGACCTATTGTTTTGGCCATTGACTTGAAGCAGCTGGGTGTAAACTTTTCATGTGCTACACGCTATTATATTATACAAGCGTCCCACATGATTGATTCTATTATCACTTGTTTGTCAAAGCATATCAAGAATTTCAACAGCACAGACCTTTTGGGACATTTGAGACCACTAGATATTAAGGCGCAAATGATGTTAAGAGCTTGACTGAATCTCACTACATTCTTTGAATGTATTTTGATGTTATTTTGGTAGTACTCTCGTGTTTTAAAAAGGTTCATGTAAACTGCAACGTGCTCCCACTTTATGTTGAGGATAGACTTCATTGACTATTATATGTATATAGAGAAATGGCTTTTTATGTTAAGTTTGACAGTCTTTTAATAGTGTTTTTGATTAAGATAAGATGGAGTTGTGACAGGGCTCCAATATAGTTACAAGAGTAGAACAACAAAAATACGTGACATAGCAAACAAGCTAGCTAAGGAGGGCCCAAGAAATCAAGCCAATCCTGTTTTTGATCCAACAGTATGTAACTTCGTATCCAAAGGCTTGGAATGGGAAAGAAAGTCCAATTTAGGAAGACCAATCTTCCTTCAATGAATAATTGTCCAAGAAGTCTCATCCAAATCTAAATCCTTAAGACAAGACAGGAGATAATTCCCCTCAAAAGGTCTATCTAAAGGAACAACACCATCTAAAGAATAATGCTGAAAAGACGAAACTACCTTGTCAAGAACTTAAAACTTACAAACTAAAGGTAAAACAAAAATTAAATTTGAGCATCTATATTATTAGCTAACTAAACATGGTATAGGACTTTCCATAAAGGATGAGGAGGGATGTCATCGATGGAATGTGGAGCATATCTCCCACCCGACCATGAATTAAGATATGATATGATGACACATCTATCAAGACTCGACCTTATATTGACTGATCTCCTTGCTTTTCATGGATAGTACCCTTGATTGGCTCCAAATCTTCAAAACCAACAATCAAATCTTTATGATAGAGTATAAGATGGTTAGAAAGAGCATTCTTCAACAAGTAGAGGCCAAGCCCCTAGAAGGAAAACAATCCCTACAATGAAAAGGAAAAGCTTCATAATCTACAATCTTTGACCAAGATTGATCATTAACCTATAGCACAATCTAACCCTCTTAGGCTTTCGATAAATCAATATCCACCAAGATATGAGAAATGAAATGTTGGAAAACTTCTTTGAAGCAATGTCCACCTTTAGGAAATGACCAAGAGCATTAGTAGTGACCTCATAGATAAAAGAACACTAGAACTACAAAGGAGATAAGGTAATCTTAACAAAACATGCACAATATATGTGGACTCCTTCAAAGGATTGAAGGTAGGAACATGCATATCCCACATTGATACACCACCCTTAAACACAACCTATCTATCGTAAGACATAAAAAATAAACCACAAAAAAACCTCTAGTAAAAGGGTAAATTTTTATCTTACCTTCAACCAAAGGCATTCAATGCTAAAAAATCCATATGTGTAGATTTGGGAGAGAAGACCAAAAATGAGAAATCCTACAAATAAAAACCAAAATCATTAAATTATTCTTACATTCAATAACATCCTATCCGAGAGACACCATAGGGGCATAATTAACATATAGAAACAACATTTTTCTCCTCTAAACATGTAATTGGTTGTTGGATGAAGAAGATGCCCGAGAAGAAAAAAGGGAAACCCAAGAATTATTCTTTGCAACATCAACAAAAAATCTAGTTGAGGAAGCTCCAACACAGTTACCTAGGTCATAGCAATAAAACCACAAAACCCATCAGATCATAGGCTACCTTAGAGAGACAACAACGAAACCATAAACCCCATGAGGAGATTACAAAACAACATGAGAACCATGAGAAGGTGGCACTCTGACAATTCCATGCACTACTTAAACATAAACACTAACCTTGAGAACAACAAACCCTTCCATCACCAGTATAACAAGGTAAGAAGGATTAGCCAATTCACATGAACCAATAGGGGAAGCCCATAAAAGTAACCCATTCCCATGTGCAAATGCACATGTGAAACCTTAAGATCCAAAATCAAATCACAAATATTGGATTGATATCAAACATGTAGAAAAATAGAAACAAGTGGAAGTGAGTAGGACAAAGACATTTCCATGGGCAAGAGTCTTTTCATAAGGCTTATATAATAGTTTTCATTTTAATTTTTTTAATTATGTCAAAAATTTTGACATTAATACTTTGGATCATATTTTTGTGAAGTAATATCAAGAAGATGCAATATTTAAGAAGCATTGTATACAATATTCCTTAAAATAAAAGACAATTTAGAATAGAAAATAATAAAATGGATTGCAATCCTTGTATTCTATTAAATGCTCACACAAATTGTAACATGTTCCGATTATATATTGACTATGGAGTTCACTATAAAGTTTGCCATACTGGCTATTTTATTTATATATATGATTTACATTAATGAATTTTTTTCGGTAATAAACTAAATATATTACTTAAAAAATCTTTAAAAATATAATATATTTTCAAATAGAAAAAACTATTAAAAAAGAAAAAAGGGTGAAATCCATGGAGCTTGACCATAAACCTTCCATCTTTGAGAATAAAAGACAACTATGAAACCAATTAAATAGATAAAACTAATGTAAAACAAATCAACCAATTCCAACCAAACCAATATGAAGGAGTTTTAAAATTTATGGATTTTGAGTAGAAGAGAAGGATACCCAATTTGTGAACTTTCAAGTGTAATTAATATTATGAGGCACATTTGGCAAAATAGTTAGGTAGACTCAAAATATTGAAAGATGCAACTAATCTAATCAACATAGGAAGGCAACTATTAAGAAGACCTCGAAATTTAATATTATTTGGAAGGATGGATAATATCATAGAATAGATATCACAAATCATTTTTTCCAACCTATCTCACAACCATTCAAGAGATCAAGCACATGATATGTTTAATGGTTTCCATCTAATTATTAGTACCGATCCTTGTATTAATAGTTAAAAAGGTAAACCAAACCAACATTGTTCCTTCTAACTCCACCTATCCCCACAACACCAAGGTTAGAATAAGAATAAATAAAGGAGGACCTTTATTTTATTAGAAGACTTGAGCTTAGAGCTACAAATGATTTAAATCACGTTTTAATAAATTCTGAATATTAGAAGGATCAAAAATTTTTCTCATAAAACACTTTAGCCAATAAAATATTCTTTAATTAATTTAAAATATTTTTCCAAACAAACTAAATAAGAATTTGATAACCTTGGAATTTTTTATGGCTTCTCTCTTACTAGATTTGTAAGATAATAAAAATTAAACAAATACTCTATGCCACCTAAAGAACAAAAGTAGCAGGACATCACAAACTAGCCTAAAACTCAAAAATTGAAGTTATATGAATAAGAGTATGTTTCTTTTTGTATCACTAGTGCCTCCAAAATAAAAACCATTTGAGAAAAAATATTGAAACATTCGAAAAATTAAAAAACATGGAATTTTCTCTTTCCTATGTTGTCTGAGGTAAGACATTTATTTCAAATAATTAACTAGAGAAAGATGTTATATTTAGGACAATTTGTTTTATTCAAAATTATGTTTCACTAAGGAAAGCCTCTATACTCAATTTTATCATGGTCTAATATCTAAGCCATAAGAAATAAATCAACTCCTTTAGAATCATATCCTTAAGAGAATGTATTAATGATTCTATATAGTAATAAGGTTGCTTAGTCATAATAGAAAATAAGGTCATTGTTTCTAAACTTTACTAGTATGTTATTATACTAGAAAGTTTATAAATGTTTTGACTATTGTTAATGGCAGGCCCTTGCTTTATTTTGCTGATATTTTTTTATTTGGATGTGTAACGGGTTGGGGCCCTTCGCCAATTAATCTAATAAAAAACACTTGAATCTACTCTCTAAGGCCAACACCTAGTGCTCTTTCAACAATAAATTTGAGATTATCTCATGAAATTAAAATATTTAAAATTGGATACTTAATACCAAGAAACATCCAAAAATACTTTACTCAAATGGAGTTGATGTGGAGGAGTAAGAACTAAATGATAAGAGACCCCAAAATGCCAACAAAAAAATTCATTAATAATAAATTTCCTACTAAATATGTTTAGAAGCATTATTCAAAGAACCAGATAATTGGAGACAATACAAAAGGTGTTCAGACAAAGAGGAAGATTGTAGAAGATCAAGAACAAGCCAATTACTATTTCTATCAATGACTGAGCCGAAGACTTATGAATAATCTAGTAAAGATGAGAGTTGGGTAAAAGATATGTAAGAAGAATGAAATCAGATTTAGAAGAACAAGACTTGGGAACTCGTACCTAGACCGGTGGACAAGAACGTGATAAGAACTAAATAGGTGTTTAGGAACAAGCTAAATGAGAAAGGACAAGTTACAAGGAACAAAGAAAGACTGGTATATAAAGGATACTCTTTGGTGGAAGACATAGACTTTGAATTTTTTTTTCTCTAGTATTAAGGATGGAAGCTATTCACATGTTTCTTGCATTTTATGCTTTCAAAAACTTTAAAATTTATCAAATGGATGTCAAATCAGCATTTTGAATGGAGATCTAGAAGAAAAAGTTTGCATTGAGAAATTGAATGGATTTAGATTAACAAAAGAACTAGATATGATGTATAGACTGAAGAAAGTGTTGTGTGGACTCAAACAGACAACTGGAGCCTAGTATGGAAGATTAGACAAGTATTTGTTTCAACATAATTTCAAGAAAGGTACAACAGATAGTAACCTTTATTTCAAAATTGATGCAGATAAGCTATTGACTATTATAGCTTATATGGATGACATTATATTTGGAGGAAATGATAGTTTATGCAAAGAGTTTAACAAAGAGATGTAGAAATAATTTGAGATGTCAATGATTAGTGAGTTGTCTTTCTGTCTTCGATTACACGTTATTCAATATGACAAAATTTTTATCTCACAAAGCAAGTATGTTAAAGATATGTTGACATTTTTTTGATTTGATGATTGTACACCGGATACAACTCCTTTAAGAGTTAGATGTAAGTTGAGAAAAGATGATGAGTCTCTAGAGGTTAAACAAAAGAAGTATAGGTTGATGATTGGTGGATTGTTGTATTTGACTATGTCAAGACAAAATATCATGCAAGTTGTTTGTCAGATGACTATATTTTAGGCAAATTCAAAGGTGACACATGAGTAAGCTATAAAAAGAATTTTCAGATAATTGAAAGGTACTGTGGAATTTGGACTTTGGTATAAAAAAAAGTGGAGATTTCATGATGAAAATTTATACTGATGTAGATTGGGCTAAAAGTGTTGATGATCAGAAGAGTACTAGTGGTGAAACTTTCTTTTTAGGAGACAGATTGGTCTCTTGGTTTAGTAAGAAAGAAGATTCAGTTTCCTTATCTACAATAGAAGTAGAGTATATTGCAGTGACATCTTGTTATACATAGGTAATGTGGATGAGACAAACTCTTAAAGATACGAAGGTAACATATAATGAAGCAATTCCTATTATGTGTGATAGTACAAGTACAATAAACATTTTGAATAATCTAGTTATGCATTAAAAAACAAAACATATTTCAATTAAATATCAATACTTAAGGGAAAAGGTTGTTGAGAAGGAAGTTTGATTGGAGTACATTTCTACAAAATAGTAGGTTGTAGATATTTTCACTAAGTCTTTGGAAAAGGATACATTTGAGTTTCTTTGGGAAAAGGTTGGGATTATTGCCCTCCTATCTAGGTGCATTATGGAGATGCATATTTCTAGGGGGAGCTTTCATGCCTATTTATTTTTCTGGATTGATGTTGTCGCTACTCTCAGGGGGAGAAGTGGTTTGTGTAGTGTTGTTTTGGCCTTTGTCCTTGATGGTAAAGGAGGAGAGATAGAGATATAGATGTGTTTTTTTTTAGGGAGAGACAGAGATAGTGAAGTTTGGGAGAAAATAACAGCATTTGCAATATTTTTTGATAGAGCAATATTGTTTTGTTGATTGGTCAAGTGTTGGTTGCATGTAGAGTTTAGTCAAGTATTTCCATCAATGAAAATGGGGATATTGTTGGAATTATGTGTTGCTATGCTTGACATTGATGTCAAACTTGATGTCCTGGATAGTTGTTGGTTCAAAATGTCTATGGTGTAGAGATATCTTGTTGTGTTGATGTTGCAGTTGTTCTATTGGTTGTTCTAGTAGTGTTCAGTTCCATAAAGTGTTGCTAACATTGTTTGATGTTGTTATTTTATCTGGTTATGATTTTTGGTATCATGGATATGATGGGTTTGTGGTTCAGAAATATCTTTTTGTTTTTCGGAAGTTGTGGTATATTTTATATAAGGTTGCGATACTCTATGCTAGACCTATCTTTGGGTCTAGATATGTTTTGTGGATGGTAATTTTATGTCTTATGGGTCTCACCATAGTGCATGGAGATCCGGATAAGAGTATTTGTATTGGAGGATATATTTTGATTGTTAATTGCTTATATGGATGTGTAGCATGTTGGTATGTTGTTGGTTATATTTCGGTGATTGTAGATTGGTAGATTGGTCTATAGAAGATGTGTTTTGCTCCCCTCTTTCTCCTAGAGTGGATCAATGTGTGTGTTTTTGGTCCATAAGGTATATTTTGGTTCAAGCCAAATTAATTCAAGATTTGATGATCTATATTGTATATAAGGAATAAATGTGATTGAGTTATGTATGCAATGAGGTGTTGAGTGTAGAGAGTGGGAAGAATAATGTATAGAATGTAAAAGTAAGTGTGTGAAATTCAATGAAGAGCAGAGAAGAAGAGTTGTGTTTAAATGATACACAAGTTATTTTGAGACTCTGTTAGATGTATGAGACCGAGTGTTGACAATTGAGGTCTGAGTTGTGTGTACTGATGTTGGTTGCTTGATGCAGAGCTCAAGGACAGTTTCATGATCGAGAGATCCTTCTTTTCAAATAATTTTTTTATCTTGCCTTGTTGTAGTTAGCTTCAGGTTTTGCAAGTCCTTTTTTGTATCTTGTCCCAAGAGGAGTTAGCCTTGGTTTGCAATTATGAAGCAATGAGCTCTTTTCATTATATTCTAATATACATAATATATATATTTTGTGGATAGGTGCTCACTGTGGTTTTTCCCTATTTGGGTTTTCCACTTAGAAAATATTGGTGTTTGTGTGTTGGATATGTGTTGTTGATTATTGGTTTATGTGATGCATTAATTTTTTGTTTAGATTGATTCCCCCCTCTCAGTCCCTCCTTGGGTTCAACTATAGAGAATTAATGGTCAAAACAAACTCTATAATGTAGCTTACTCTTATCCAGATCTCCACACACTATAGTGAGACCCACAACATATCAAATAACCTTCCACAAATCATATACAAACCAAATGATAGGTTTAATATAAAAAATGTTAGCAACACTTTTCAGATGTGTTGGACTCCAACACTTTTGGAAAAACCAATAGAACAACTACAACACCAACATAACAAGATATATATACACCAAAGACATTCTAAACCAACAAGTATTTGGAACAACAAGTTTGACACTAATGACAACCACAAAAGGACATACTTCTAACAAAAGATACACTTTTATGAGGGTTACAAGGCAATTTGATTGGAATCCACCCAATTGAAGATTTTTTTCTTGAAAGAAATATTTCTCAACAATGTGTATTTATTTTATGTAATCAACAACTTTTGTGATGTAAGCCTTAAAGCAGGGTTTCCTTGACAAGATGAGTTTTATGTTTTTTAGGTGTATGTTTGCAAGAATAATGGGGGATGCTAGATTATAATAATGGGGGATGATAGAAAATATTTTTTCTTAGGGTAAAATGGGGTTTGAAGGGACCCAAAATCCTTAACAACAAGAGATGACAAACACTAAAGAGAAGGGATGTTTGAAACTGTTAGCATCAACTTAGATCATTACATTGTTTGGTCTAGGTAGTTTCTAAGAAATTATTTCAACTCATAACTATATTTCTCCTTTATAAATTTGTATGTTTCACTTCAATGTATGAATGGAGTTTATAAATTGTCACATTTAAGGCCTTTTATACTATGTTAGCTAGAGGTTTTAAAGAGATCCAATTATTAATAGTCTTTCATTTTTTCCCACTATTTTTTATTTTTATTGCAACTCAAAATGTTAACCAACCCTCCTCTTACATGGGAATGTGGATATTCCATAATGGGCATAACCTAGATTTATCTCTAGAGATAATAGGGGGACAATCATCAATCTTATCCTTAGATGATTTTCATCTATAACTGAAAGAAAAATTCTAGTCACACATGACAATTTCCATACAACCCAATTGAGAAATCAAGTAAATAAACACTAAAAATCCATATGAAGACAATAGACACCATACTCGTCAAAGATGATACAAACTATACCTTAGGAAAACCCTCATGGGGGAAAAATATAGCCTCCAAAAACATCTATCATCCATGTATTATTAGCAATGCAACATTACAAATACAACCATGAAAGCTTTTGAAACCCTAACCATGAACAATAATTTTATGTGAACAAGAATGTAACCACACATCACATGCCATGCTTCCAACCTCCACAAATTTTAAATTTGGCATACCCAAACAATAACCCTTGTGGTTGCTTTTATAGGCACAAGCTCCCACAAAACCACCAAGTGGTATTACATCAAAACCATGTACTAATACCATGGGCTAACTACCCCATTAACCCCACATCTAATATTGGGTACTTTATTAAATTTGGTTTCCCTAATATTCAATAAATACAATATAATATAACTCAAAGCTACAATACAAGTCATCAAGTGGACCCGAGAATTTTCCAAGTGAACCTCTACACTTTACACGTCCATGTGCAACTCACATAATAAATAAAATATTACAAGTATAAACAATATTATGCATGGTGTACAACACCCATTTTCCCAATAATAATAAGTGATGGAAAGATTAAAAATGAGAACACTTTGATCCTAACATATTTGGATAATCTAAATATCATTATACTCCAAATTGTTGTAAATACTAGCATCAATGCATACACATTTTTAAGAGTGGGAAAAGAAAAATTTGTTATATTCAACAAAAATAATATTCCTTAAAGAGGCTACATGTTGGGAAAATGGTGTTTCAACCTTGCATTTACATGAGGTTACTATTTATAGTAAGTTTTCATTTGAGCACAAAATGGTACAAAATTCTCCAAAAAACTTCTAGTTGGGTAGATAAGTATTCCGGTAAAGTTAGGTTGTGAGATCACATCTAGTTTTGAAGATATTAAAGTTTCCATTTTGGAGGGGTCCAATAAAAGGTTTAAATTTGATTTTGAGGACTTTAGAGGCCCTTAAAATCCTTGAAAAGTGGGTATAAACAATGTAGCATTTTACAAGAATATATAGCACTTTGTGATCTTTCTGACGCTTCAAACCGTTCGTCAATAGTACACACGGTTCTCAAGTTACGGCCTCCGAAATTTTGTACTCCTGAAATAGGAAATATAAAATACATCGGATACATAAATGAGCTATAAAAGGGAAGGACATGTCATATGGCATCTAGAAGGGAGATAAGGTTGGCTATACCTTATTGGGTGGTTTTAGCCCATGGTTTTGTGATATCGCTTGATGGTTTCTTGTATTGTATCTCCTATATATGAAGTGCATGAGATATAGGTTGTGTGTAAGAGTCTTATGGCTATTGAGTTACCTTTGAATTTTTTATTAGTGGTACTCCTGCGAAGAGCTTGCTTTGCAAGTATATTTTAATCTGTTTTGATTTCTGAATAATATATTGGGCGGCTTTTGGAGTGTGGGGTTTTTCTCCCGAAAGGGTTTTCCCCACGTAAATCATTGTGTTATGGTTTGAATGTTATTATATCTATTTCTATTTTTTGTAACTGTTGTGATGATCTATAAAAGCTTTTGCTAAACCCTCCTCGCAAGGTTATTGTAGAAAGTTGTTCCACTACTTAGCTTCCTTACACTACATTGTGGATGAAACTAATCCGACAGTTTGGTAGGCTCTTCCCTCTGAAAAATTAGGCCCTTTAGCATTATAGAGTACATTGATTTGACCAATTCCTTGCATAACATTACCACCGATATAGATAGTTAGGGCCAAATAGATTATTTGGTGGCTAATGAATATAATTAAGTGTATCACTTTCTAAACCACAATTTAGTGCAAGGAAGTTAAGTAGTGGAACAACTTTCTACACTAATCTTGAGAGGAGGGTAATGCAAAAAAATTTACAGATCATCACAACAGTTATAGAAAAAGAAATAGATATAATAACATTGAAACCATAACACAATGACTTACGTGGGGAAAACCCTTTTGGGAGAAAAACCCCACACTCTAAAAGCCGCCCAATATACTATTTAGCAATCAAAACAGATTAAAATATACTTGCAAAGCAAGCTCTTCACAAGAGTACCACTAATCAGAAATTCAAAGGTAACTCAATATCCATAAGACTCTTACACACAACCTATATCTCATGCACCTCATATATAGGAGATACAATACAAGAAACCGTCAAATGATATCACAAAACTATGGGCTAAAACCACCCAATAAGGTGTAGCTGACCTTATCTCCCTTCCAGATTCCCTATGACATATCCCTCCCTTTTACAGCTCATTTATGTATCCAATGTATTTTATATTCAGTGATGACTTTAAGGTATGTTATGAGACTTCTAGTCATTAGGACAGAACTCCCCGACTCTACCTTGCAAAACTGTTTGACATTCAAAATTGATGGGTAAGACATGAGCATTGAGAGTAGACATAAGGTGATACGTAGTTTGGTATGGAATTTTTAAAGTTTTAGCCATCTGTATCTTGAGAACATTATGTGTTTGTTATTTATCATGTTTCTTTTGTTAGTTGAAAGTGAAATCGTGAAAGTGTATGTTTGTTCGCAAGCATACTAGTTCAGCGAGGGCTTTCATAGAGTAGTTTTTGTCACTTGATACAAGAACCCGAGTCTATAATATGAAAACTCTTCAGCTAAGAGGCAAGCACTAAGGGGTATCCATTCCACTAAATTTACCTAGGATACGATATCGGCCTCATCCCTTATGATATCAGAGCCTTGCACTTAGCAAGACTAGATACCCGGTGAGATCATTTGGACTCATTCAATTTGTCTAGTAGACCAAGGACCCAATGACAAGATAATAGTTTTAATTTAAATTATGGAAAATTTATCCATCAGTATTTTTATATAAAAGAATTTAAAGGCATGTGTTTTTATATTTATCTTAGCAATAAGAATTAGTTAAGTTCTCTCTATTAGAAGGAAAAATTGCATGGTGCAAAGGTAGACCCACATACTCAACTGTAAAGTGATCTAGTCCCACATGATTTTTGAAATTATATTAGGGAAGAATTTTTATTTAATATGTATAGGTATAGCTTCATTTTCCTAGCACAATCATTAATAACATTATACAATTGAATTTTTAATACTCAAAAAGTTTAACCATTTAGAGTTAAGCACCTATAATATTAAATATTTTATTATTTATTAGTTTCATTTCATGCTTATTTAAATTGAATTAGAATTATTTAATTTTTCTATGAATAAGTATCTTTATTACTAATTATAAAGCAATATTACACGTATTCATATAAAGGATGGGTGGAAAGAGTAATACCTCTAATGTTTAGATGGGGTTTAAACCTAGATCAAGATATCATGAAATATAAACAAAACTACCAGTAAGCCTACAACAAGATGTCATGAAGTATAAACCAAGCTATTAGAAAAAATAGGGTGGCATCTTGGTCATCTATATTGTACACAGTGGAATTTGAGTTCAATACAGGAGGTTCCCATCCATTATTACTATTGGTATTTTCTACTCATTTCCTTTCATTAACCATCTGGGCAGGAGAGGTTGCAGGACCCAACCAAAAAAAATGTTGGGACCTAACTGGTGCAGGAACACCTTCACAATTTTGGCTTGTTTGATCTTGATGGGATCATGAATTGAATAAAGGACTATTGGAAGAGTCCAAGTGTGTGTTTTAGGTTTCATTATGGTTTAGGTTTATCTTAGAGTGGTTTAGATAATTTTACTCAAGTTTTCTTTCCAGTTTTGGCCCATAGTGCCTTGTAAGCCAAAAATGGCATTATAGTGAAAATGTGTTAAAAACCTTGAAACAATCTTAGCAAGGAATTAGAGTAGGTATATTTAATGATTTGACACCATCTCAAATGGTTAGGTGGAAGATATTTGTCTTGTAGGCCAAAAATGCACTAAGAGTCAAAAATTGCCAATGTTGTCAAGCAACATTTTGATAAAAAGTGAGAAAAGTTGTAAAATCACTCTACAAGGTAGTTATGGATGCCATAAGGGTTTAATTGGTTTGAGTGTGCCTATATAAGGACACTTCAAACATTTTAAATAGGTTGGCTTGGTATTAGTAAGAAGAAGTTAATGAAATATGACTGTTTTTCATGCTTTTTGAGCAAAAATTGTTGTAATAGTCCGTACAGAGAACTATTTACATATTGTTATTTCATGGGAGTTTTTTTCATGGTTGTATGAAGGTTTTTAATTCTTTGTGTTATGGTTTTTACTGTGTTTTGGTTTATCAAAAAAAATCTTTTAGTTTTTGCCAGTTCGCTGCCCTAAACTGGGGTTTTGAAGAAAATGGGTTGAAACACTTGGTCTCCATGGGTAGCCTGTTGGCATATGCACACTCCAATGAGACATTGTATGTGATTGAATGTTTTGTCATTAATGGCAACCTTTCAATCCTATGGCACCGGCAAGACATTATACCAACAAAGCATTACACAGGCAAGTTAGTGCACCGACATCAGCAGATCACACTCTACACTCGCACTCAGGACACCGGCACCGACACAGAAGAAAGGAAGTATACCAACACCAAGGCCGACATGATTTTGGTATATTATATTTTGTTTATTATTGTAAAAATGTATAAGCTGACTTGGAAATTTGTAAAATGACTCTTATATATAAAAGAGATCATTGTAGACATTTATATAGGAGTTGTAGAAGTATTAAGGAAAATATTAGGTAGACCTAATGTGTGAAATATAGGTTATGAGGTATATGTAAAGAATAGAGCAGGAACCAGTACTGAATCTGGCATTGAAGATGCTATTATAAAGTAGTACAACATATTGGATTTGTATAATCCCTATTGTAAGTCAGTTTGACTTCCCATTGAGCAGTGAGCTCTAGGTAGTTGGCCTTCCTGCATGTGTAGGCCCCTATTGTAAGTAATATTCTCTTATTGGCCAGTGAGTGAATATTGTGGGTCACAAATCCCATCAAGGTTTTTCCCATGCCGGGTTTCCTCGTTAAAATCCTATGTTATGGTGTGCTTTTCATGTGGATGTTCTTGATTCTGTTTATTGCATTATTTCTTGCATACTGGTACATTGTTATATTATGTTCTGCATGTTTTAGGTTAAGAAATTCTAAATACTGGTTAGATACTGATTCCCCCCCCCTCTCAGTATCTGTGGTATCCCTAACATAGCCAAGCCAAAATGAACCTTGGAGACCAAGTTGGACCTTTGTACATATTGTATTTTAAGTTTGTGTTGTCCGTTGTGATTGAAAATGTGAATTTGAGCACTTATTAGGCAAGTTAAGTGAGTAACTTGGCTAGTAGATTGAAATTTTGAGCAAAATGTTGTTCTCAAAGTCTATTTGAGCTAACAACATTGGGAAAAGGTCTGAACCTTCCCTATGAGTGATTTGAAGCAAGTTGGAGCTCCATGAGAAGCTATCTTGCCCTTGAAAATCACAACAAACTATTGGGGCAGCGAGTTCCTTGTTTTTGGAGAATTAAGTGGTTTTTGGCAGCAAATTGTCTTTTGTAGCTTTCTATGTTTGAAGAATTCACCAAACTTGTCAATGAAAAGTTAATTTATTGTTTTAAGGTTTAATCATGCCATGGTGTAATCATTTTGGAAGTCCTAACCCTCTAATGTGTAGCAAAGATAGTGAAAAGTTAGAAAAACAGTGATTTTGACAGTGTTTTTGTTCTTTTTTAGTTTGCTTGCCAACTGTTTGGCATAATTCTTGATTGTTAGTGGTAGGGAATTCATTGGTATGTTGTGGTAGAGGTTTATTAGCAGTATGGAAGCTTTATACAAGATGGAGAAGTGATTTCCAAGGCAACATGGTTCAAAACCCTCACAAAAACCCTTGTTTTGAGGCTACAAAATAGGACAGTCATAAAATGACCTTCCCAAGACCTCTCTTTGCACTAATTTATGATGTTGGAAAAAAGGGTACTTATAACTATTCACCTTTTTCAAATATTCCAAGTTGGGAGTGAGTAATGAGCAAATTAGTGTTTCAGGAGGGCTAAAAAGGGCTTATTCCTTGTAGCCCTGTTTTGCAAAAAGTGTGGACCCGATTTGTGCAAGGTTGATTGGTATTGAAGAACCTTTGGAATCCATTTTAAAACACTCAAGAAACTCTCCTAACACCTTAGTATGAGCAGTGGTACTATATTTGGGGTTTAGACCTATAGTAAGGGTTTGAGTAAGCCATGTGCAAGTGACCTTGAACTAGGTCTTTGAGAACAAAACCAAAAGCAAGTTTTTAACTCCTTGTCTAAAATTTTTGAAGAAGATAAATGCTACCAAGAAACAACATAAACAATGTGTGGTGATCAAGGGTATCCATATGTTGAAGTTGATGGGTTGAGGAATGAGAGCATGGTAGTTTGAGTTGAGCAAGTGTATGAACAAATGATGGGAAGAGCTCAAGGAGGAAGTTTTGGGTTGAGTGAAGCTTGTGAACATTGAAAGTGGGCCTTACCAAGAAAACCAAAACCTTTCCTCTCTCATTTGAAGGATTCTTTTAACAAGAATATTATACTTAGCTTTAATTGGTCCTCCTGTGGGTTCCTCCCTATCACTAACCAACTTGAATAACCTCCACTAGTAGGTAGTGCAAAAGTAGAGAACCTATTTCTAGGTTGTGACTATACTTGCTAAGCACACTTCCTTCTCATAAGAGGATAGGTCTTTGAATGAATCTCTTGGTGGCCATAAACAAGTTGGTTATGACCACACCAATGAACATAAGGAGGATATGTACCCTAAGAAGAGGATAGAGTCATGAAGAAATTGGTCATAGTACATGGGGGCATTACCCTAGTGATCTAGCAAAACCTTTAAGTGTGACACCTCAAGTGCAACATTGTTAGCTTGTACTTGAATCTACAGTGACATGTGAAAGAAAATCATATCTTAGGTAGTGATTAAATTTTTTTGATCAATAGAACATACTAAGAAAATATAATTTATATATTTTCATATTCTAAAGAAAATATTTTAATTGAGAGAATGTTAGATTTGAATGAAATTATGGAGGATGTGATGCTGGTCCACTAATAAAAATATATGTCAAGAGAATACATCTAGTATGAATGACTTGAAGAAGTCATCAATTTTAAGACCAACCATCATAAGCTCTTGGATGAAACAAAAAGGTATTTTGATAGATTCTTGATGCTCATAAAAAAGGAATGAATGAATAGTAATTCTTGATTGGGCTAGTTTATTTAACCAATGGGAAGACCTTGAAAAAGTGGACATTAAGAAAAGTTAGTGAATTTAGGTGTCAAAACTACTCATCAAATGGCCTAGAAGCTGTGTTTCTAGACCAACATGGGTGATTTTAAATTCTATAATTTATTTAAGGTGGGAACCATGGGAAAATTAATGGAAAGATAACGATACCCTTGTTGAGGTATATGGTTTTAAAATATATTATCTAGGTAGCAGTTTTAATCTTTCTACCAATGTTTGGAAGACCTATTTTAAAATTTGTGACCAATATTAGCTATGAAGAATTCTATAATCATGTAAATGTTTTCTTGATCGCATCTAAAAATCTAGAATTGAGCTATGATTTTATCGCATGAGGGTATATTCCTAATAGTTATACAAAAATTTCTAGCGGTATTTTTGTCTCCTTTTTCAAAACTTTTCGAGGTTGAACCCAAGGACTCCTTGCAAGAGGATAATTTTGATACTAAAAGATAAGAGAGAATCAAAGGTTTTATTGTTTCATAAAAATATTAGTGTGGAAATTAGATCCATTCTAAAGAAGCCAAGGATTCATATCTTCCCAAGCCTAACAATCAACTTTCATCATAAAGGTCCCTTGTTTTAGGATTCCCACAGATACTGAGAGGGGGGGGGGGTGAATTAGTATCTAACCGGTTAATAGATTTTCTTAACTTAAAACATATAGAGCATATTAATATTGTGTATCGGTAAGCAGAAAGTAATGCAATAAACAGAGATAAAAACAACCACATGAAAAACACACCATAACACAAGGATTTAATGAGGAAACCCAGTGTGGGAAAAACCTCGGTGGGATTTGTGACCCACAATATTCACTTACTAGCCAATAAGAGAATATTACTGCTACAAGAGGGGCCTGCACATGCAGGAAGGCCAACTGCCTAGAGCTCACTACTCAAATACAAAATAGGAAGTCTCATTGACTTACAAAATGGTTTATATAAATCCAATGTCTTGCACTACTTCAAAACAACATCTATAATGCTTGATCCAGTACCGGTTTCTGCTCTACTTCTAACATAAACCCTTAACCTATAATTCGCATAATAGGTCTGCCTTATTTCACCTAATTATATTCCTCTTCCTTACAAATGTTCTACAATGATCTCTCTTATATAAGAGTCATTTTACAACTTGCCAAGCCGGCTTATAATGATTTTACAAATAATAAACAAAATATATTACAAAAAAAATCATGTCAGTCTCTGTGTCAGTATGCTACCTTTCACTGCCAGTGCCGGTGACATGTATGCCAGTGTAGAGTCTGATCTTGCTAGTGCCAGTGAACTGCCTTGCCGGTGACATAGGATTGTAAGGTTGCCATCAATGGAAAAACCTTCAATCACCTACAATGTCTCATTGGAGTGTGCATATGCCAGCAATCTCCCCCTTTGGCATTGATGGCAACACTCATGAGAAAATTTCAAAAGTGTATTCAAAACTTGTAATTTCAAAAGTGTATTCAAAACTTGTAATCTAACAATTTGAAAGAGATCCGCCAAAACCATATTTATGCTTTCCATAAACTTCTTATTGTCTTTTATTTCTGCCTCTGTTCTTTGAACTGTACCAGTGAGGTGCTGCATATGCTCTGCTGGTGTTTTCTGTCCTTGTACTAATGCCTCAGATATTTCCTTTCTCAAAGATGCTAGATAGTCCAGTCTTGGACTTAGTCTTAGTCACAGATTTTTAGCCTTGATTATTATTCTCTCCTTTTCTCTCTCTAGCTTCAGTAGTTCTACCTCAAAACTAGTTATCTTTTGCTCAAAAACTAATAATGTATCTGGTGAGGTAACAAAATTGTCTGCAAGTTTATTTATTTCTTCTTGTACCTTGCTCATTTTCTTATCTATGTCCACTATCAAAAAGTTTGTCTTGCAAATATCTTTGTATAGATTTTTACATTCCTTCAATATGTTGCATAGTTCCGGTAGAAGTGTGTCAAATTCCCTAGTACACTTCTTTATTTGATCCTCAAAGAATTTCTATTTTTCAATTTCCAACCTATCTTTGAATGCCCGTTCCTTTATTTGTTCAACTGTCATTATGTTGTCAGTAATATCCTTCGACAAAGTGTCAAGTTGACTCAAAGAATCCTTATTATCTATGTTGCATTTAGGAGCTATCATCCTCAAAATTAGGATCGTGTCATCTATAGCTTTATAAGCTTGTGAACTACAATCAAATATTTTCTTCAAAGAATCTAAAAGAACTTCAGTTACATTGGTTGATTAATAGCCTGCAGAGGAGGAACCAACATTCTGAATTCCACCAGTGGAGAAAGTAACCATTCTTGTAGTGACCTCTGGTAGGTCAGTCTGTGTTTCCATTTCCTTACGCAAGGGTTTTTGTTTCTCTCCTATTGCCAGTGGCACTGTTTCCACATGAACCTGTTGTTGTTCTAGAGCCTGTTGCTCTGCTTGTTTCTTTGTCTGTGTCTCTGTCTTCCCATCTATTGGTTTACATTCAGTTTTGTCAGTGTTGTCAGCTACCAGTGGCTCACTAGCCATGTCAGTTTTACTAGTTGTGTCCTTGTCTATCACAATGTTGACCTTTTGAGTGTCAACATTCACTATGTATAGTACCTCAGGATTAGGATTAGTATCCTCTTGTGATACATTCATACTTTCATCTGCCCGTTGGTCTTCTCTTGTTGTTACTAGTGGAGTAATCAAAGGTGGTGGGGAAAAGTTATCTTTTATTTTGATACTAGGAGGTCCACCAACCTTTCCTTTACCCTTATCTTTGTCTTTCTGATAGACTTTGATAGGCTTGGGATTCCTGTATTCTTCTTGCATTTCTTTCTCCACAAGGAATATATCCCATCCATTTTATGTTTCTTCTGTTACCTCATTTACTCTTCCTGCCATTTGTACAATATGTCGATGTATAGTAGAGAATACCGACTGATTTGTCTTTGCAATCAGATCATCTATTTCTTTTGGAGAGTTGACTAGGTAGACATCATGTAATTTTTCAATTTTGATTTTCTTGTCAAGTTATACAATAGATTGTCTTCTTGCTTCCAGTCTCTTGAATAATTCATCTGGTAGTTCATTTACAACTTGCATCAAAAACTTCTTATAGATATCCAGGTGTAAAATGACACTGTTTTCAACTTGCTCTTTCTCATCTGCTGATAGTGTATCATATAATTTTTCTATGTTCTTGAGATTTCCTTCTTCTGTGATTTCATCCAACAATTTGTCAATTGGAGAAATATTCTGTTGAGTCCTTTTCTTCTTAGGTATAAGCTTTTTCTTTGGGGTTGTCTTCTTTACCGGAGACCTCACTGCCTATTGTTTTTCACTAGTTCTTCTAGGCGAGGGTGTGGATACCAGTGAAGGTTGTCTTTTCCTTACAACTCTTTTAAATTCAGCTAGCTTGTCACTCTCTGAAGAAGTTGCTACTGGTGACAAGTGAGTTTCTGGTTGTTGTTCCTATAACTCATCTTCAGTGATACCGGTTTGTTTCAGTACATCTTCTTTTATAGCCTTGGCCTGCCTTGAACCTCTTCTCACAGTTGCTTCTACTTCTTTACTCTCTTCTTAGATTGAATTTGGCTTTCAATAGTCTCAACACTACCAAATACTTCTTCCTCAAGTTCATTTGGTGCTTCTAGAAGAGCTTTTGCATATGTTTCAATGATGTGGTCATCAGTCTCATAGCCCATTTCAGTAACCCAAATTGTTCTTGGGATAACTGCTTCCATCCAGATCTCATCCTTTTTAATCACAAAACATATATCATCCTTGTATTTGTTAACAATTTCCTGTGATAGTCTAATTCTTTTGTTCATTTTGGCCTTTAGTGCTTGAAAATACTCATTGGTATTCTTTTCCTTGTTTTTACCCATGTTGTTAAATAAGTCTAATAATTGTTTTCCTACCAGTATGTCAAATCCAAGATTCTTGTTGCCTATATCGGGAACCTGTTTGGTTATATGTAGCATTAAGCATACAAGTAAATTACCAAATCTAAAAATTCCTTTCTTATCCTTCTTGATCCTCCCTAAATTGTCAATCAATTCATCCTTTAGCCATTCACATACATCAATTTTCACATTTTCTTTTACCATATCATGTGCACTTTTTATGCATAAACTGAAACTGAGTTAAGTCTGTTTGCATGTGTTGCTTTGTATCCTAGTATCATGCTAACAAATCTCACATTTATGTCAGTCACGTCATTAACCCTTAGAGACCTTCTATCGTATTTTACACCAGTTAGGTTCATTACCAGGTCATTTGAGACCTTATTTGTTTTGTCTGGTCGACTACCGGTGGAGGGTAACCCTATTACAACATTCACCGCTTCCTTGGTAATTTTATGGATTGAATCTAACCAAAAGAATGCACCATGTACTCTACTCAATACTATCCTAATAACTTCTTTGGGGAAATCCAGAATGCTGAGGATTTCTGTGAATTCTAGGGTTTCAATAATTTGGTGTTCAGGTTTTACTTTACCGAAATCATCATAGATAACAAATTTGTACATGCTCTTGATTGCTTCATCTGCCAATTCTTCTATATGGCAATGGATATAGATTCTAGGGTCTTTTGCATAAACAACTCCTTTGGGAATTTGGGAAAAAGCACCTACATTGTCATCCTTTTTATCTATATCGTGAACTAGCTAAAATATGGGCCTAGGGCATTTGATTACCTCGACTATAGTAGGGTTTTCTATGTATTCAGGTGTAGAGGAGGATGTCATGATTATAAATACCTTTTTCTACCTTAGGAAGGATTGATTGCTGAAGTGCCTTGCCTCTTTGCTCAAAATGCCTTAGCTCTGGAGATTTCATGCTCTTCGAATGTTTGAATGCTTGATGAAGTAAAATGGAGCCAAAAACATTAATTTATAATGTCAATTTGCCAACTACCATATTTAATGCATGCCGGTTAAGTAATTACTTAACTTTGTCTGCCGGTATAGAGGTAATTTCAACTTCTCACCATCAACTGAGGGAATAATAGCATATGTCTCATTGATTGCCAAACCCTCAAGGAAATTTCTTCAATTTGATGAAGAGACTCCTGCTGGTGGAGTGCTACTTTGTTCTGTCGGTGGAGTGTTGCTTGGTTCTACCGGTGGAGTAGTATTCCTATCCACATTCAGTTCTGATTTTCTAATCCATTGTTTTGAAAATTCTTGCTTAACTTCTTCAACCATTTCTTTTCCTTTCAAACTAGGACCTTTGTTGTTTGTCGGTGATCCTTCACTTCTACAAAATTTAGCAATATGCACAATTTTGTTACATGCATATCAAGTCACATTATTCTTCTAAATAGCTTTTCCATAACCTATGTCGGTTTGTGTTTTGCATTGATTAGATAAGTGTCCAAATCTTCCACAAACATAACATCTCACATTCATTCTGCAATACTCAGAGTTATGACCAACGTTGTTGCATTTTGAACATTGACCGGTGGGGGTGTTGATATTCTGATAATTTCTAGATCTACATTGATTTGCTCTATGACCATACTTGTTACAGTTAAAGCATTTTCCATTAAATTTATAAGCAGTAGGTTGTCTTGCTGGTTTGCTATGATCCTATGTGTTTGTAGTACCAGAGCTTTCACCAACTTCAAAGCCAATTCCAAAAGTGTCACCTTTAGGTTTTTGATTCTTCAGCAAGTTACCAAGTTCTTTTGAGATTTTCTTGAATTTCTCTTTATGTTGATTTGCAATATCTAGCTCTCTTTCTAAGACTTCTTTCTATCTCATCAATTCATTGGAGTCATTCTGAGTGTGCATCAGATCTATCTTCAATAAATCATTTTCATAACCGAGTCTTGTATTTTCATTTGTAGCATCACTTAGTCTTCTAGTCAAATCTTCCTCATTCTTCTTTCTATCTTCAATTTCTTTACAAAATCTCATAGTCATATCCTGCATCTCATTCTTTGTTTTCATGTTCTCTTGTTTCAGCTTGTTTATCATATCATTAAGAGTTTCCTTTTCATCATTCTCATTTTGCATCTTTTCACAAAGTTCTCTTCTCTTTTTTCTTGAAATAGTAAGTTTTTCTTGAAGTTCTTGAATAATATCCTGAGTAGTCTTTAGATCATCTTCAAGTTTTCTATTTTCCAATTTTTCTGCATCATAGTCCGAGAGAGCTCCTTCAAGTTGCTTCATCAAATTTTCCATCTCTACCGGTGTCAAGATCTTCCTCAAGCTGTTAGGCTTCTGAAAATAGAGGACCAAGCTCTGATACTGAGAGGGGAGGGTGAATCAGTATCTAACCGGTTAATAGATTTTCTTAACTTAAAACATGTAGAGCATATTAATACTGTGTACTGGTAAGCAGAAAGTAATGCAATAAATAGAGATAAAAACAACCACATAAAAAACACACCATAACACAAGGATTTAACAAGGAAACCTGGTGTGGGAAAAACTTCAGTGGGATTTGTGACCCACAATATTCACTTACTGGCCAATAAGACAACATTACTGCTACAAGAGGCCTGCACATGCAGGAAGGCCAACTGCCTAGAGCTCACTACTCAAATACAAAATAGGAAGTCTCACTGACTTACAAAACGGATTATATAAATCTAATATCTTGTACTGCTTCAAAATAGCATCTATAATGCCAGATCCAGTACCGGTTTCTGCTCTGCTTCTAACATAAACCCTTAACCTATAATTCGCATAATAGGTCTGCCTTATTTCACCTAATTACATTCCTCTTCCTTACTTACAAATGTTCTACAATGATCTCTCTTATATAAGAGTCATTTTACAACTTGCCAAGTCGGCTTACAATGATTTTATAAATAATAAACAAAATATATTACAACAAAAATCCTATCAGCCTCTGTGCTGATATGCTACCTTTCACTGTCGGTGCCAGTGACCTGTGTGCCAGTGTAGAGTTTGATCTTGCTAGTGCTGGTGAACTGCCTTGCCGGTGACATAGGATTGTAAGGTTACCATCAATGACAAAACCTTCAATCACCTACAATGTCTCATTGGAGTGTGCATATGCCAACACCTTGCGTATCAAAAAAATATTTCATAAAAAGAAATGTGTGTAATCAAATCTCCTTCCATGATGGTCACATGAATGGATAACCATAAGAAATATAGTGTTGCATTAAATTTTTCTAAGCTTCATTACCCTCAAAATAAAAATTATCCACTTAGTGTAGAGGTATTATCTTGAATACTGAGTGTAAGACTAGTCTTCTCAACTCATGAAAAAGATAACAAAACTCTTATGCCACCCAATATAAATTTTTTGACTATCTAGAAGTGATAAAATAAAATCATAAAAAAGCTCATGTAACTTTAAAATAAGCTTTACAGGGAATGTAGTAGGAAGGGTAGTAGATTTGAGTGATTAGGACAATCTTTGAGCATATCAAGAATTTTCATACCAAATATAAGGGTTTTGTTTCCAAATAAGATAATTTATATTTAATTTTAACAAGGGAAGATTACCATATAAAGGTTCGAGATGATTGGCACAAAAAGGGTGTGCAAAATAACTTAATATTTTTACCATAATTGATCCACTTACATAAAAAAAAACCAATCGAAGAAGGCTTGTCAAGAAACTACATCTTTTAAAATTGAATGGAGAACTCAAGGCCTTGAAAAAAAATTAAACCTTGCAAAGTTTAAATTTTTTTATTTTCCCACTTCAAGAGAGTGAGAAAGGAATCATTGCTAAAATAACCAAATGGCAACCGAGTTGAAGTGTTAGGTGAAGAAATAAATTTAAATAGTCCATGAAAATCAAAGTGATCTTGGATGTATCTCAACTCTTTGGAAAAAGGAAGATATAATGTGAGAGTAAGGGAACTGATGGATGCTAAAAAGGATGCACAGGAACACAAGTTCAAACATTAATATGTCAATGACACAAATGAAAGACAAACAAAACTAGAATCCTAAGCATGCATATCAAGAGAGATATAAAACATATAATGAAAAGCATACAAAAATGGAGGAAGGAAAAAAAAATCCCCAAGATGCTCTCCAACATGCTCATAGTTGCTCCTCTCTTGTTTCTTTCCTCTCCAAGTTCCACATGAGTGTATCCCTCAACTTTTTGCACTATCTATGGATGTCTTATGGAGATTCAAGATTATGAAAATGAAAATAACTACTTATGCAAGTGTAAACAAGCTAATATGAGAAAAACACCTTAATTATTCTATGTTAATTTTAGCCAAAATAACAAAACAAATGCTTCTAAAATTCTTTCTCAAAATGACTATAAATTTGATGCATAAAGATTTTTGGATACTTTTGAAGAAGGAATGGGCTCTATTTATAGGGAAAATGGAGAAATGGATGGTTGAGATTGAGTAATCTCAACAAGGGTGAGGATTGATGGGTTTATGATCCATGTGAGGGTTTTCAACCCAATCCCAGGATGACAAATGTCAACATGAGATGGCTTGAGAGGAGAGGGAAGAAGCATTAAATTCTTGAGATGACATGAAGGTTACCTTGGGAGGCAAGGTTTAGGCTTGAATTAGTGAATAAAGTCTTTATCCAATGAATAATACCTTTATCCAATGGAGAAACTCTTGTGCAAGAGTTAATGGAGATAACCATTGTCAAAGCAATAAATGCTTGAAGAGACCTATGAGTTAAATGAGGGTTGAGTTAGAGAGAAATGCTCTAACCATGTGGGAAAGTTTAATTAACTATTAATGGTTATGTAAGAGCCATAAATGGTGTAAAGCGGAAAATCGCGATCGAACCCTAGTTGCTCTCCCCTCTTCCAACTCCAAGGAGAGAGAAGGGAGATTCACTAGGGTTGATGGTTTTCACTTAGGGGAGAGACTTTACATTCAAAAGAGGGGTTGAAACCCACAAGATCCAATCCCACACAATGCAAGATTGGATGCTAAATGTGTTTCAAGGGTTAAGAAAGCAAGGCTACCCTCTTTTGTAAAGAATGTTGATAGAAGAATTAAGCTAGGAATGCATAGAAAGTGAGAAAGATTCGCTTATAAACTGAGATAGGAATACAGTATGAAGCTGCGGACCTAGAATTAGCAGTAAAATGTCGATACGGCGCTGTCCTACAAATTTGAGCGAAAGTTGCCAGGACGATGGCGCCCGAGCGCCACGGTCCTCCGAAAAATCCGCGAAACGAAGGGGGATCTGTTCGTCTCTGCACAAGGATTCCAGATCTTCAATTTCAGCTGCGTACTTGCAACCTACACACAGAAAAGCGAAGACGATTGGGGGGTTAGGGATTAGGGGTTTGCCTTTAGGTCAAACCCCGGTTTTGGAATTAACCAAGAAATGAGCAATGCTGTAAATGTAAATGCCTGTAATGTAAAACAAGTACTAATACCTTGTTGTAAGGATGTTTGTATCCTTATGTGCGAAGGTATAGATGTTGTATGTTGTATGTTGTAGTAGTATGTAGTAAGTGATCTCCTCTTCAATGGTTGAATCCTTGTCCTGAATGCAACACTTAGCCTTGAATGGAGACTTGAAATGATCAATTGCTTGAAGGAATGCTTGAATGCTTGAATGCTTGAGTATAATTTCCATGCTTTTTCCATCATGTCGAATGAAAGAGGAAAATGTAGTTTATATACTTGTCAATTAGGGCTGATAGACTGATTTTCCCGACCTTAGGCCAACCAGGAAAGACAATTTTCCAATTTGCAAACATAAAGACCCGAAGTCCAAAAGAGACCGGGCCCAAAATAGGACCCAGGGACCAGGGCGCTGGGCGCCATGGTCCTGGGGGACCAGGGCACTGGGCGCCCTGGTCCTGAAGGACCAGGGCACTAGGCGCTCTGGTCCCACCTCCCAGGATAGCAGGGTGCAAAGGAGGTTCAGGCCAGGGTGCAAGAAAATGCAGTTTTTGGTGTCATGAGCAAGTTTCGGGGTCTCCATTCAGGTTTCGTGTTGCGTCGCCATCGTGAAGACCGAAATGCAGTCGAAATTGCAAGTGTCACAATTTTAGGACGCTACATTTAGCCCCCACTTTAGCAGGAGTATAGGCGTACGCTCATACTTCTGGTAAAGTACAAGGAAACAACATTGAAAAACTTTCACCACGTCAAGGAGGCAAGATACACCAAGGCCCCAGTGGACTAAGGATCTTACGACTTCGATTGACATAGTAAAAGGGAAGATCATGAGGGAGAACCATGACTATCAGTAGTAAGGTTCCCTCACTATGAGTCATGCAAGAAAGATATCAAAAATTTTCAAGGCAAGAAATTTTCAAGTATCTTGAAAAGATATGGACGGGATGTATGCCCCCCTACGTTAAAGCGATCGCAAACGCCTCATCGGGGGTGATTGCTTTAAGGTAGTGATACATATAAGAAATGAGAAAGGAGCACGTTATCACAAGGATTTAGCCCCCAAGTGTGAGATAAACCCAAGGATAATAGACACAAAACACAAAGCACGAGGTGACTTCGCTTTCCTCAGGGTCAGTATGTTGTATGATAATTCATGTATATCATATGTATGTATGCATAATTGTTCTTCATTCCCCAATCAAGGAAGGTCACCTAGAAGAAGGGAACACGTGTCTTTTGAGTCAACATGAGAGAGACCAAAAGAGATCTCAATGCTTTGCATCGTCCTCAAGTAGACAACACTAAGGACAACAAATAGAAGAATGAGAATAACATATAGAAGAAGTAACACAAGAGAGGAGGAGAGAATCTGCTATTCTAATGTAACTAGTCTAGCACGTCATCTACCCCCCGATCTTGCTGATCAATGTTTCGGGAAGGTAGGGAACACGCTAGAGGAGGAACATCCAACACAGCAGATGGAGATATCACAAGATCCAAACAAGGGCTATGTTCATATCCCAAGCCACGGTGTTCTTGTCTAGGAGCTAGGATAAGTGCTTTAGAAAATTTATTAGATAAATGGTTATCAATATCAACAAGTTCATATTCACTATCAGAAGCAAGAGAAGTAACATTTTCATCATGAATAACATTTTCATCTATAGCATCATCAAGATTTATAAAAATAGGGTCTTTAATTCGCACAGGATCAAGACCATCATGCATCTTATGTTTTGGAGATTTTGGAGAAAATGGAATAATGCTTGTTGAAGGTGTTTTTGGAGATTGCAAAGTTTGAGAAGCAGCTGCTTGAGCTCTAAGACGACGCTTTCATTGGCGTTCACGTGCAGAACGATTTCGTCTAGTCTTAGTAGGAAGTGGAGAAGATTGAGGAGGAGGAATATTCTCATCCTTATCACTTGGGTGTTTAGGTTGTGGTCTCTTAGGCTGGATAATAGGAGAAGAAGAAGGTCTCTTCTCTCTATAAAAAGAAGGAGGAGGGACTGCTCCATACAAAGGAGGAATATTTGGTTTAGGAAGAAGACCAAGTCCATCATGACGAGGAGGTATAGGTCTACTCTTAGAAGGTTTATTAGGCATAGACATAATCACATCCATGGGAACGGGTTGGGAATCTTCTTGAGGAAAGACATTAGTTTTATCTTTCAAAGGAAGAACTTCCTTCTCAAGAATGATAGGAATATCAAGTTTAGGTGTTCTAGGTTCACTTAGAGATAGGATCATATCTGTTTTCCACTTTTGATAAGATTTGAAAAGATGATCACTTTGCGGAGGAAGATATTGGAATTGTTTAGGCCAAAAGTAATCAATAGGAACGCTAGAAGTTCTTTCAGTTGGTTTAAAGAGACTATGATTGACAGTAACAACTTCACCATTATGGGGAAATTTCAAACATTTATGAATAGGAGAAGCAATAGCTTTCATGGAAGATAGCCAAGGATAGCCAAGCTTCACACGAAATTGTTCGGATGAAGGAATAATAGCAAAGTTCACATCAAGGGATTTGTTATGGACCTCAATAGGCAATGCAATAGAACCAATTGCAGGAGAAGAAAATGCATCAAATAGTTTCACAATCACATCTGTTTTGTCATATATCACTTGATTCAATTGCAAAGTAAAAAGAAATTCTTCAGTAATAACATTAATCATGCACGAAGGATCAATAAGCACTCCACGGCAAGGTGTATTCTTGACTTTTGCAACTATGTATAAAGGACCATCAGGTGCCCTAATGGTTTCACTGGAATCAAATGTGATGGAAGGTTCTTTAGGGTTTTCTTGCTGCTCTACAAAGTTAATCACATTCGGAGTCATAGACACAAGATCATCAGGTGAGACAGAGGAATCAGTAGTATCAATCGCATTAGAGGTATGAGAAGGCAATGGATCAGTAAAAATCTGAAGATTTTGGTTAGGAGGAGCTACAGATGTATTGCCTTTATCATTCACACTAGAAACAGAGATAGTATTATTATCAATCAAATCTTGAATTTTACCCTTTAAAGCAAAACATTTTTCAGTATCATGCCCAGGTTGACGATGAAATTGACAAAAAGCTTTGTTATCAAAATAAGGTGAAGTAATCTTTGCAGGATCAATTTGCCTTATAGGAGGAAGAGTAAGCACATTTTGTTCCAATAACTTATTCATAATACTATGCAATGATTCATTCAAAGGAGTATACTTTCTTTCTTTCTTGAAAAATTTAGAAATAGGAGGCACACCTGATGCTGCATTCACATTGTTGTTGATGATGTTTTCATTGAATTTGATGGAATCTCTGTTCGGTTTAAACTTCCCAAATGGTTGTTGACTGCTATCACCCTTATCACTCGGAGCCATAGGATGTGATTATTCCATTTGACTCACAGTCAGTTGATAATTGTGAAGAGTTGCACACAACTGTTGGAAAAAAGTAAACTCAGAAAACAGAAGTTTGTCTCGAATATCTTTTTGTAAATTAGAAATAAAGATTCTTTGAATATCATTCTCAGGCACTGGAAAGGAAATTTGAGCATACAAATGCTTATATCTACCAATGAAATCAGTCACTTTTTCTTTAACACCTTGTTTACAATGCATTAAATCAATCAAAGTAACTTTAGGACTTATATTGTTTTGAAATTGTTAAATGAAAGCATTTGCAAGTTGTTCAAAAGAAGTAATAGAATAAGAAGGCAACGAGCAATACCATTGTGGGGCTTTGTCTCTTAATGTTCTAGTGAACAGTTTTGCAAGCAACCTTTGGTCATAAGCAAAATCAGTACATATTGTTTGAAAAGTCTTAACATGTGTTAGAGGATCGCCTTTACCATTATAAAGCTCCAAATGCGGGATTTCAACATGTTTAGGAGGGATAGCTCAAACAATGTCAAGAGAAAGTGGGCTCGCAACATCAAATGTGGGCACACTAAACTTAGATTGATTCATAGAGGCAATTTGTTGCTGTAAAGAAGAGACAGTTTGTGCAAGATTGTTAATGGTCGCTTCAGTTGAAGAATTCATATTAGATGTGTTAGATTGAGATGGAGGTGTTATGTTATTGAAAGAAGGTAGAGAGTAAGGTGGTGGGACTCTATGATAATTAGTCATAGGAGATGATTGGACAGGAGGAACACTACAAGGAGGAATGGAATGGTTAAACGAATTGCCCCCTTGCGTCATGTTCATTTGTGGAGAGATAATAGGGACACTCATTGAAGGAATGAATGAAGAAGTCGGATTAAATGAAGGAAGAGGGTTAATTGAAGAAGAAGGGTTGCCCCCATGACTGGTGATAACAGGAGGATTGTCTTGTGTAGAAGTAGCCATTATGTATGATGTAAAGGTAGGTACGCTAGCAATAGAAGTCATCAAAGGAATAGAATGATTGACTTGAGTAGGAGGTTGTGTATAACCCAAATTTTCAGCACAACTCTTCATAGGCATCACATTCGAATCCACAATGTGTGCAATACCACGCAAAATATCAATTCCATTCTTATCACTTTGAAGCATATGTTTTAGACCCTCAATTAAAGGAAGAGCTTGACTATCAGGGTATTCTTGAGACATCCATTATCGAAAATCGTCAAATTGGTTATCCAATTTCGAAAGTTGTTCTTCAGAAACCTCATGGAGAGCTTCTTCATCATTAGGAGGATTAGAGGAATTACCCATGTCCTCGTTAAAAAGGCTATTCAAATTAGGTTCCATCTCCTCAGTAGTTAAACCTCAGAAAGACTTAATTCTACGGCTTCGTCTAACGGGAATAGTGTAAGTAGGGCTTATTGTTGTAAAACTCATGCACTAGAGAGAGAGAGAGAAAGTTTTGAATTTAGAGGTAGCAATTTTCAGTAAAATCAGCCAATCTTCTGGATTTAAGCTGTTAAATACAATCAGGACAATCTCCCGAAATTTCAGAAAAAATGTCAGGGACCGTGGCGCTTCGGAGTGCACACGGTCCCAGCAACTTTTTTCGAAATTTGCAGGGATGAAAGTTATGATGATTTTAGAGCTAATCTGAAAAAATTGAGTGATTTTACGATCTTCAGATAGGCCAAATTAAAGTTGCAATCTCGAAATTGAACCCTACCAAGATTGTCGAAAAATGCAAAATTTTGAATTTTGAAAAAGAGAGGGAAACTGAAATTTTGAATGTTATGATTTTAGAGGGAATGTCAAGAGCAATGCAAATTTTGAAATTTAAAAATTGACTCAATTTCATGCAAAATTCAATTTTGAAAGCGGAAATTAAAGTTGTTGTAATTAAGCACTTAATTTCAAAAGTCACAAATTGTAAGAATTTGAATAAAGCACTGAAATTTCGAATGAATGCAAACACACTTTTCAGATTTAGGACAGTAAGAACACAATTTTGACACAAAATTTCAATTTCGATGATTTTTGAATGTTTAGAAGCCTTAATCCAAGCAATCACAAGACCAACTTTGACTGTAATTTTGAAAGTGTTAGATTTGATAAAATCAGCCAAAATTCTGGATTTTAGCAGGAAAATACAGTAAGATCTAGCTCCCGAAATTTCGGAAAAAATGTCGGGGACGATGGCGCTCGGAGTGCACACGGTCCTCGCAACTTTTTTCCAAATTTTCAGGGATGAAAGATATTGTGATTTTATTGCGGAATCCAAAGTTACAGCTGATTTGGAGATGTTTTGATCAGTGAAATTGTCGGACAAAGGTTGAATCAAGAGGGTTTCAAAAATTAGGGTTTTGACACTTAACCACTTAATTTTCAAAATTAAAGCACAAATATGAATTGATAATTTGTAATAGAAGGGCAGATCTGAAACAAGCATTAATAATTAAACATTTCACAATTTTGATTACTTAAAAAGGAAATTTAGGGTTTTTATGCCATTAACCTCTAAAATTTTGCAAAAGATCAAACATGGAAATGTAATCAAGGAATCCAATTTTCAGATCTAACTATGAATAATCAGAAAGGATGTTCACGTCGGGTTCACCAAAATGTAAAGCGGAAAATCGCGATCGAGCCCTAGTTGCTCTCCCCTCTTCCAACTCCAAGGAGAGAGAAGGGAGATTCACTAGGGTTGATGGTTTTCACTTAGGGGAGAGACTTTACATTCAAAAGAGGGGTTGAAACCCACAAGATCCAATCCTACAAAATGCAAGATTGGATGCTAAATGTGTTTCAAGGGTTAAGAAAGCAAGGCTACCCTCTTTTGTAAAGAATGTTGATAGAAGAATTAAGCTAGGAATGCATAGAAAGTGAGAAAGATTCACTTATAAACTGAGATAGGAATACAGTATGAAGCTGCGGACCTGGAATTAGCAGTAAAATGTCGATACGGCGCTATCCTGCAAATTTGAGTGAAAGTTGCTGGGACAATGGCGCCCGAGCGCCACGGTCCTCCGAAAAATCCGCGAAACGAAGGGGGAACTGTTCGTCTCTGCACAAGGATTCCAGATCTTCAATTTCAGCCACGTACCTGCAACCTACACACAGAAAAGCGAAGACGATTGGGGGGTTAGGGATTAGGGGTTTTCCTTTAGGTCAAACCCCGGTTTTGGAATTAACCAAGAAATGAGCAATGCTGTAAATGTAAATGCCTGTAATGTAAAACAAGTACTAATACCTTGTTGTAAGGATGTTTGTATCCTTATGTGTGAAGGTATAGATGTTGTATGTTGTATGTTGTAGTAGTATGTAGTAAGTGATCTCCTCTTCAATGGTTGAATCCTTGTCCTGAATGCAACACTTAGCCTTGAATGGAGACTTGAAATGATCAATTGCTTGAAGGAATGCTTGAATGCTTGAATGCTTGAGTATAATTTCCACGCTTTTTCCATCATGTCGAATGAAAGAGGAAAATGTAGTTTATATACTTGTCAATTAGGGCTGATAGACTGATTTTCCCGACCTTAGGCCGACCAGGAAAGACAATTTTCCAATTTGCAAACATAAAGACCCGAAGTCCAAAAGAGACCGGGCCCAAAATAGGACCCAGGGACCAGGGCGCTGGGCGCCCTGGTCCTGAAGGACCAGGGCGCTGGGCGCTCTGGTCCCACCTCCCGGGACAGCAGGGTGCAAAGGAGGTTCAGGCCAGGGTGCAAGAAAATGCAGCTTTTGGTGTCATGAGCAAGTTTCGGGGTCTCCATTCAGGTTCCGTGTTGCGTCGCCATCGTGAAGACCGAAATGCAGTCGAAATTGCAAGTGTCGCAATTTTAGGATGCTACAAATGGTTATGTAAGAACCATTAATGGTTTGGAAGACTTTGGGGGTTAACTTGTTGAAGACATAAAGCCTTTAATGCATTTCAAAGACTTTGGAGGCTTTGAGAAGTGACTTCAAGTTGCTTAGGAATGTGACAATAATTATGGGGTGGGATTAGGCTAATTAGAAATGGTTTAGAAGAATATAGAATGGGTTTAGGATGCAAGGGGGTTTTGGTTGGTGAGAGAAAATAAGATTTTAATTAAAATAAAATTAATTTATTTCAACCAAATAGCGCAACTTGCATTTGTAGGAGAATGCAAGTGGGGGGGAGTAGTTTAGGGATTTTAAATAAATCCTTATTTATTTATTTAAAGGAGGAAAGGGGTTAAATTAAATAAATATGTTTTATTAATAGAAGAAGAGGTTCAAGATGAATGAATTAAATTAATTGATGATTGATGGTTTAAATAATCAAATAAATACTAAATATTCATTTAATTAAGTGGATGGATTTATGTGTCTACATTTACCCCTCTTTGAGATGGTGCGATTTATCACTTCATTTCAAAGAAGGAAAGATAGGTATAAGAAATATGCCCCCCAAAAGTTAATTTAGTGGGTGGTATGCCCCCTCGAGAGATGGGTCGATTTTTTTAAAAAATTCGGGCTATCTCTCGAAAAAGAGAAAGAAGTTGGGGGGAGGTAGAATAGAATAATTTAGAAATATTGGTGAAATAACGAGGGAAAATGGAGTGGATACGGAGAAACAACAAGCCTCAAAAGTACACGGGGGTCACAAAGCAAATGTAGTGATTGTGCTTTTGAATGATACTCTACAATTGATCAAAATTGGCTGGACAATCTAGTGCAATTGGTTTAATTGCTGAGTCAAAGCATGACAGTTGATGTCAGTTGTTCGCTTGGACAGGGTAAAGTTTGAGTAAGTGAGTCAAAGTGACTTGTTGAGACTTAGACAATTGATGTAATTGCCTAATGAAGCCAAGGTATTTGAAGAAAAATACTCGTTGAGACTTAGACAATTGATGTAATTGTCTGTTTTGATGTTTGATTGGTTGATCAATTGATAGTGTTTGCGTTGTAGGTTGTTTTTGGTGAATCATAGCAGTCCCATTGAGACTAGGTCATTGTGATAAATGCCTGTTGTAGTCTAGGATTGCCATAATTGACTACCTATTGAGACCCAAAGATACTTGATCAAAAAGTATCTATGGATAGTCTAGGTGTGAATGAGTCAATGTACCTATGTAGACAAAGTAACTTGCTTTGTTTATAGGATGATCTAGGTAACATAGGTTACACAACCCCTCCTATTAGAGATGGATGCTGATGAACATGGCTTGATTGGGCTGATGGGACACGATGGAGGGTATGTGATTTATGATGATGACCTAGATGGGGAGGGTGAGGAGGGATTCGGTGCTAGAAAGAAGGTATGGAGGACCTAGGACTCGGTCCTATGGAAGAAGATAAAAAAAAGAGAGTATCCATTGTCATTCCCATGTATGGATGATATGCAACAATATGTATGGATGGATGGATGGAATGCAATATACACAGATGAGATGATGATCCATAGTTTATTCATAGTGCTTTATTTTCATCATCAAGCATGGTAGTATCATTCTTGGCCAACGTATCTGAAACCACAGTTGAGCGTTTCACCTGTAAGCAAACATCACAGACAAGGAAAGTTACCTTTCATTCTGGTTCATGTACAAATGGTCGTGGTATACACTGTAGTTAGTAAGCCATAGTGATCCATGACTGTATTTTTGCATAGGATCACGTAGCTTAGTGAACTTCCCACGTAGACACCACTAGTACATGCCCCAGAACATCATAGGAACAATCCACAGATAGCAAACAAAGAAAAAGATATCAGGATCCATCCCGACTACTCTAATCACTTGTGGATATCCTCGAGTAGCGTAGGAAATTGATATAAATAAATAAATAAATAACCGACCAAGTACTTTTTAGCCAAACCAAATTTTCTTGTTAAAGAAAATGTGACCATGTCTTTGTTTAGTGAGGAAGGATGCATCCTTGCGAAGATGGTTGTGTGCAGATGTTTTGATTGGTTGGTTGATTTGATAAGCGGTCATTGTTTGAGTAGGTAAAAATGTTGTATTGTGTCTATTTGAGATGTGTATATACAAGGAGTAATGTGTTTTGCAATATTTTTTATTGATTTTGATGTTTTTGCCATGTTTTGGGATTTTGTGAATGTGGTGCAGGAGAACCTATGAAGACCTATGAAGACAAGGTACACTAGGGTCACTGATAGGCCCTATTGAAGATTCAATGAGAAAAGGAGTCAAGCTAGACCTTTAAGGTCTTCAATAAATGTAATGTGGCCATTAGAGCAATAAATGATATAAAATGTAATGAAAAGATCAAAAGTTGTAAAATTGTCAAAATTGGCAATTAGGCCTAAAATAGGCTAATTTTGGGTTTAAAGGATTGAATAGGTAATATAATGAATAAAAGAATGTAATAATGTTTAAAAGGTCATTTAATGACCATTTGAGTTGGTTGGGATGGTTATTTTTTAAATTGTACTCAAGTTGACAAATGAAATTGTCAATCTTGACAACTTTTTGAGCAACTTTTGTTGCTATTTTACAAAATAAGGTAGTTATAGGTAGTTGAAGGTTGGTTTCAGCCTTAGAAGGCTTGGAGAACTATAAAAATAATGTATTTCAATCCATTTTAGGAGGGATAGTTGATGTATGGTCGAAGACAAAGTGTTTTGAGCAATAAAATAGTATTTTAATGTGCATTTTCTGAGTTTGCACGTTGTTACGGTCTATTCTTTGACATTTTTGATGCATTTGAAGATATATATATATTTAAAATTATTTTTTTCTAAGATGATAGGAAGATGAGTTAACTTCATTCTGGTAGTAGTGGCATCCAATTTGGTTTTCATTTGTTAAAGTTATCAAAGTTTTTGTCAAAACTGCCAAAACCCTTGTTTAGGGCATACAGTGATAATAAAAATGTGATTTATTTATTTGTTTTGCATTTCAAGACCCCAAACTTGGGAAGGGTGTTGGAGGAGATGTATTGTAACTGTCCTAAAAAGTGTAGGAAGTCATGATAAGTTTGACATGAGTTATGGGTGGAGGAAGTGAGTAGTTTGTAGAGGGTGACATAATGACAGTCACAGAAAAATGTAGCCCGATGCGGGGGCCATATCTCAGAGTTAAACTATTGGATTTGTCTATATTTTGGATGTGTTGTTCCAAATCAATTTCTTCAGAATATCACTGGAGCGATTGAATATTTTTGAACCGGTTCAAAAGTTATATACCTTTGTGTATAGGAATATCTAAGAGGACAACACGAAGGTAACTTTGGTTTTATTTAATCAAAAAGTTATTTTTGATTAGCCTAATCGTATGATGGTTTTAAGTTAGTATGTGGAGTTTGGTGGATTAAGGATGCATGGTTTGACCATTGAAAGGTCTTGATAGGGTATTTGAGTAGGTGTGTTTGAACCAAGCAAGGTTGAGGGGTAAGGTTGTCTAAGAGTTTTTGTTGAGATCCACTACTCTCTACATCAAGTGGTATCAAAGCAAGCAAAAGGTCTGGGATGTGTGTAGGAATCCTTGATAGGTGAGAAGATGTATTTGACAAGGTCAGAAAGAGAGTTGGATAATGATTTCAAAGAATACTTGGATGGTGGAAGGAAGCAAAAAGGAAAAGAAGTATAGAGAAAGAAGACAAGAGAGGAAGATGAGAGAAAGAAGAAAGAAGAAGCGAGAAAGAGGAGAGATGAAGAAGAGTTGACTAGATTGAAGAAAGAACTTGGTGAGATTGATGAGAAGTTAAGAAGACTTGCAGAAGATAGGGATAAATTGAGAAGGGAAAATGAACATTGGGAAGCACAAATGAAGTTGAGGTTGGAAAACCTAGAGAGGAAAGTGAAGAGTTGGCACTTGAGGGTGCAAAAGAGGGTAGTTTGGCCTATGAAGAGGCTAATAGCAGCAAAGAAGAAGGATAATGAGGAAGCCTTGAAGGTTAATGATGAGTTGAGATGCCAAGGTGAATGGCATGAGAATGAGAATGAATTTGGTGAAGGAGAAGAACCTGATCTATGGGCATTGTATGTAGCCATAGAGGAAGAATGGAGAAGCCATGGTGGGGTTGACCCACTTGAGATGTTGGCACAAAAGGTTCCTATGATGGAAAAAGTTGATATTATAAATAATGATGACACTATATTTGTTTTTCCTAATCTTTTTTATGCAGGTTTGCAGAGCATTTACTTGGATAACAATGTTGGAGGTGCTTATATTGAGTACCATTTGCTTGGGAGGAGTTGCAATGAGCCACCAAAGCATATAAATTTTATTGAAAGGTACAAACAAAAAGTACCTATGAATTGGAAGGTCAGAAAGAGGAGGCAGCTATTCAAGGGGACCTTGAATTCTTTTGTCCCTAGGAGTATGGTGCAGGAGCACCTATGAAGACCTATGAAGATAAGGTACGCTAGGTCACTGATAGGCCCTATTGAGGATTCAATGAGAAAAGGAGTCAAAAAATACCTTTAAGGTCTTAAATCAATGTAATTTGGCCATTAGAGCTAATAAATGATATAAAATGTAATGAAAAGATCAAAAGTTGTAAAATTGTCCAAATTGGCAATTAGGCCAAAAATAGGCTAATTTTTGGTTTAAAGGGTAGAATAGGTAATATAATGAATAAGAGAATGTAATAATATTTAAAAGGTCATTTAATGACCATTTGAGTTTGATGGGATGGTTAGTTTTCAAATTGTCAATCTTGACAACTTTTTGAGCAACTTTTGTTGCTATTTTGCAAAATAAGGTAGTTATAGATAGTTGAAGGTTGGTTTCGGCCTTAGAATCCTTGGAGAACTATAAAATAATGTATTTCAATCCATTTTAGGAGGGATATTTTATGTATGGTTGAAGACAAAGTGTTTTGAGCAATAAAATAGTATTTTAATGTGCATTTTTTGAGTTTGCACGTTCTTACAATCCGTTCTTTGACATTTTTGATGCATTTGAAGATATATATAATTAAAATAATTTTTTTCTGAGATGATATACAGATGAGTTAACTTAATTTTGATAGTAGTGGCATCCAATTTGGTTTTCACTTGTTAAAGTTATCAAAGTTTTTGTCAAAACTCCCAAAACCCTTGTTTAGGGCACACAATGATAATAAAAATGTGATTTATTTGTTTGGTTTGCATTTCAAGACCCCACACTTGGGAAGGGTGTTGGAGGAGATGTATTATAACTGTCCTAAAAAGTTCAGGAAGCCATGATAAGTTTGACATGATTTATGGGTGGAGGAAGTGAGTAGTTTACAGAGGGTGACAGAATGGCAGTCACAAAAAAATGTAGCCTGATGCGGGGGCCATATCTCAGAGTTAAACAATTGGATTTGTCTACATTTTGGATATGTTGTTCCAAATAGAATTTGTCAGAATCTCATTGGGGAGATTGAGGATTTTTGAACTTGTTCAAAAGTTATATACCTCTATGTATAGGTATTTCTAAGAGGACAACAAGAAGGTAACTTAGGTTTTATTTAATCAAAAAGTTATTTTTGATTAGCCTAATGGTATGGTGATGTTAAGTTAGTATGTGGAGCTTGGTGGATTAAGGATGCATGGTTTGACCATTGAAAGGTCTTGATAGGTGATTTGAGTAGGTGTGTTTGAACCAAGCAAGGTTGAGGGGTAAGGTTGTCCAAGAGCTTTTGTTGAGATCCACTACTCTCTGCATTATAATGTTTTTTGGATTTTGCTAAGATTTTATGAATGTTTTTGGTATTATCTTTAGGAAATTGTTCAATAAATCACAAGTAATGTAGAATCCACTCCCATCAGTAGGTTTTAAGAACATTTTCCCCAGTTAGATGTCGTTATGAAAGCGTGACACGGGATACATGAAGTAACAACCCTAATTGCAGATCAATAACAAGCCATGGTATAAATGATGGGTGAATGGATGCAATGGATGTGATTGCAACAAGTTTGATAGACAATGGATTTGTATCCCTTTACGAATAGCGGATTTATAAGACAAAGATGATCAAATCATTTGGTTTCAGGAATGACACCACCTGTATAAGACAAAGATGATCGAAGTGTCTGGTTTCAGGAACGATACATCCTGTATAAGACTTCATCAAAACGTCTGGTTTCAGGAAAGATACATCCTATATAATAATTGATCAAAACATCTAGTTTCAGTTTGATATATCCTATATAAGACTTGATAGATGATAGTTGGAAGAATGATGAAGATATAAAAATGAAGAAAGATTCCATGATGATGCGATAGATATGCATGCGGGGGATGCAATGATGAATGTGACTAGATGATGATGATGAGATGTATCTTGAAAATGAGATGTACGATAATGATAATGATGTGATACTAATGCAAGATAAAAATGATATGTAACTAAATGCAAGTTTTAAAATGATATGCCACTAAATGATCACTTTAATTCTGTTGTTGTCTTGCTACGTGTTTGGTCCAATGTTGAAAACCCTAAAGGTGAAATTGTTGAAATGTGGTGACTGATCAGCAAAGTACTGTACACTCAGCACGTATCCTTGCCGGGGTTTGGGGCCAGGACGGGCCCCGGGTGGGGGTTTGGGGGCAACAGCCCCCAAAGTGGGCGAAGCCCGCTACGGGGGTTCGGGGGCGGTAGCCCCCGAGATAATTTTTTTTTCCATTTTTTGTTGATGAAAACTGACATTGTAATAAAACCCTAAAAAGGCCGACTTTGTTTGTTGCCCTACAAACACATGTTATAAGCAGCTGGGATGCTTAAGGCATGGGAATGTTGATGTACTATTTTTGCTGGATAATAAGAAAGATTGGATGACTGTGTATGGTGGACGTAACCCATTTTGGGTGAACCACGTTAAATCTCTGTGTTATCTGTGTCCTATTTTATTCCTTTATCTTTTGTATTTAAATCTGCATATAATTGTTAGTTCATATTTGCTTTGGATCTGCTTGAAACCCTAACAAAAATGCCCCCACCGAGGTCAAGATTTTGCCCCTTGTTAACACAACTTTGATATGGATATGTTTATTGATCACCAAGGCATGGTGGGATATGATTTGGATAACTGATTCAGCTGAACCAAGGATAGTGACTACGCTAAGTATGTCTGGGATTGATAAGCATTTGTGTAGTTATGGTGATGGCTCAGATGGGTGGATATGATATGTACAATATGATCTGTGAAACATGTACTGCCATCAATTGATAAAGATAAGGCTAACTTAGAACAAAATCCAGTAGTCATACTGATCTTTGTCATTGTTTTGATTTGTTCGATGACTGATAAGAATGTCTGGTTTCAAAGAGTGAGTACCTCGTATAAGACCGATCTGTCTGGTTTTGAGTGTACTTATCCTTGTATAAGACGTTGATGTTGATGTTGATGTTGATAGATGGATTGATTATAAAGACTTGATTATTGATAGGAATGTCTAGTTTCAAAGAGTGAGTACCCCATATAAGACCAATCTGTCTAGTTTTGAGTGTACCTATCCCTGTATAAGACATGTTTGATGTTGATGTTGATTTCGAGTGATGAATTGATTAACAAGACATGTGATTAGTTTGATTGCATACTTTGAGAGTTTTCTTGTTGTTGAATTGATGGATGGGCCATGTATTCATGCTTTGAATTGACACGATAAGGGATATGGATGATGTGAAACAAGATCGTAGATAGCACTAGATGATAGCAGCTATGAATAGATAGGATAGATGGTATAGATTAGAGGATATGGATGAGGTGAAGTAAGATCGTAGATAATAATGAATTTAGATAGGGTAATGGATATTGGAGGAAGGATAATGGGAGATATGGTAGGAAGAATAGAGTGGACGTAATTTTTCCCCAAGCATAGAGGTTTCCATTTGCAAAAAAGGCAATATGTAAGATTGTCACAACATCTAGCACTACCCAAATAAGTGTTCTTGAACTTTTCAAAGATAGAAGCCCAACCCAAACTTAGAACCTTCAAAAAATTCAACCGAACATTTCTAGCAACTAGGAAATAGACTCAAAAGGGAAGAAGAATCCCAAACTAGATCAAGGTATATAGTCTTTGATTACCCATGTGTATTCTGGCTCATATGATCATTGTAATCTTTAGAATCCAGCATGGCTAGCTACATGAGATAACTCGACTTCAAAAGCTTCCCGGATAGAGCCTCACTGCCAGTGAGCATCCATAGCCCCGACGAGGTTATTGTTGTAACTTCACAAATATTGTTCCATTTCCAGTCAGGCGTCCATAGCCCCGATGGAGTTACTTGCATGTTCCCATAGCTAAGCATTTTGATATATATATTTTTTTTTTTTTCTTGATATTTCTTTTTTTTCTCATGCTTTTGATCTTTTGATATTTCTTTTTTTCTCTTTATTTTTCTTGCATTGGCTTGTAAGTGATGAAACTTACATGGGTCTGATAATTATAGTGGTGCTGAAGCAAGATTTTAGATTTTTCACTATCGATGTCTTCAACTAAGAGATCACAATGATTTAGAGCAATTGATTAAGTGTATGAGATATAGTAATCAAAAGATGTTAGTACCAAGATACGATGAGTGGTTCTTTTCTAAATTGAGTGTGTATCCCAACCAAAAGAAAATGTTAAAGAGGAACAACCTAGAATTCTAAAGCATTTCATGAATAGATATCTAGGAAAAGGACTGAACATGAGATTTGAGCATGGGCAAGCATGTGACAAAATGACACAAATGCCTATTTCACAGATGATGAATTTATGCAAAGGATTGAATGATAGGGATTGAAGGATAGAAAAGAGGTGTTGGATAATAGATATAATGTTTGAAGATTTGTGCAAGGATAGATGGAAATGTATTCAAGATAAGTGTTGTTACACAACTCGAGAAGTGATAAAGAGAGAGGAAAATCAAATTTTGGGACATAAGGACCCAAAATAGATAGAGGAAATGATGGAATAATAGTTTTGGAAAGATGTTTGGTGTAAGATATATCTCTAACACTAAAGGTTGGATGTCAACAGAGTTCTTTGTGAATTGCTTTTGTGTTTTTCAACAATTTTGATGTGATAAGGTATAGCAAGGTTTGAGATGTGTTACAAACCAGGCTACCTAGTAATGAGAGGATGCACTCATAAACTAGTTTTAACTTGTGTAGAAATGCCTCTTAGGATGATTGATCCTAGATATAGAGACACCATAAAAGTGATTTGTTGGTTTGATTTAAGCAATATCTAAAAGTACTAAGGACAAGACCTCTTTGTGTTTGAGAGTTTGAATGGATTTGTGATTTTTTAATGTGAAAGTGGATAGTATATATATGTCTCAATAAAATTCTTCCATTATGAAGGGAGTTTATACCTCTTCCTCTCTTATAGGGGTTGGTGGTTCCCCTTGAGCTTTGTTGTATGTGATATAGATTTGAGGAAAGAAAGCAGGATTGATCTTTCCCCCTTTGTTTTTGTGATAATAAAAAGCTCTATACTAAGTAAAATCTCTATTGCTCAAAGGCTCTTTGTCAAAATCATTGGATTTGCCTTGCAGGTACAAGTGCATATGATGTAAGAATACCCTATGTGAGATAAATAGTTTTCTATTGATATAGGAAAGAATCCTTCTTTTGATTAGAGCTTTTGAACCAAGTTGCCTCTTTTCCAATGTGGTCCTTTGATTAAGATTTCATTTTCTCAAGATATGAGTGATGGTCATACAAACTAATGCTTTGTTTCACTTGTTGATGTTGTTTTTGTTTATCAATGTTTGAGGTAGATTTGTTGGATGGATACTTGGTTTAAAATTGTTTTGAATTTCTTTGAGAAGAAAACACAATAGGCACACAAGCACGATAACCTTGCCCTTTTTCAATATAAGGCACAATAGGTGTGGGTCTAAATCAATCCAATCACAAACTTTTTTTACCCTTTTACAAATGTATTTTATGTTTGCAAAGCCTAAAGTCAGCCCAAATTGTTACTAGTCTGAAATAAGACGAAGACAACTCAAACACTTTTTATCCCTAAGGTCATGGCCAGTTGCGATATTTTCAGCCCACATCTTGATATTTCTTCAACTTTGGTACTACATACCTTATGAATCCTGTTGTGGCAAGTAAGGATGTGATATACTAAGTCTTTCACAAGCATAATAGATGGATGATCCCTATGATGGGGGAGTTGCCACTTTCATCAAGTTACAAGTAGCCTTTTAAAAAGCCTTGTTTCTACTCAAGGAAATATGTATGGTGAGTATCTTGGGAGAAAAACCATCTATGCTCTTGCACTAAACTTTTGACAAATATCCTCACTCAATAGAATGGGTGGGTTTCTAGAATAACATGTGTCTAGTAATGTTTGATATTTTTGGACATAAGTTCATTCTGTAGTGACTCACTTAAGAGTCTTGTAACTTGTGGTGGGGCCCATATGTCCTTTCGGCAAGTTACACTATAGGAACAACTAAACCCAAGGCTACAACTTTCACTCTCACCTAATTTCTATAGCAGCTCGAAGGATTTACCACGCAAGGTCGTTCCCAAGAGTGATGTGTCTCTTGGCAGGCCTCTCCTAAAAATTTAAAAAAATTAGAGCATTACTAACACTTTTCTCTTGCACCTAGGACCATGAGAGCCAAGGGAAAGGATAGTGTGTGTTAGAAATGGGACCACTCTACAGATTTGCACAAGTGTGCCAAACATGGAAAACACTTGTTCTTTTTAACCTTTTTATCACAATGTGATTTATTTGCTATTTGGAGATGTTGCTCCAACAGGCATGATGTTCTTTTTAATTCCACAAAGCAATTTGTTTTCTAACTAGGAAAGTAAAAATTCTGGTCAATAATTCCACAAAGAAATTTGTTTTCTAACTAGGAAAATAAAAATAATGGTCAACAAAATTGAAAGCATGTTTGCTTAATGTAAAATTGCTTTGTAAACATAAATTGACAAGTTGTTTGTTCTTTTTAACTCACAAATAAACGGTTGATTGTGAATTTTATCCTTGCAAGAAATGAAAGTTGTCTGGTTTGTTTTAATAAGCCCAAAATGAAAAGTTTGTTCCTAATTTGCAAAAAAGAAAAGTTTGTTTGTTTGATTTGTGGTTCTTTTTAGCTTGCCAACGAAATTCTTTTTAAGCCCAAATTGAAGATTTTGTTGATTTTTAACCCAAAATGAAAGATGAGATTCTTTTTTTTTTTTTAAAACAAACAAAAGGAAAGTGAATTCTTTTCAGTCTAACTTTAAAAAAAATCTAGAAAGAAAAGAAATAAATTCCTAATTCTAATTCCTTGAATCCTACAAAAAAAAACGTTAGTAACTTGCACAAAAGAGAGAAAAAATAGTGAAATGAAGATTTTTGGTGGGCTTCTACAAGCCTAAATTTTTTATTTTTCGGTTAAACATATTTTTACTTTTTTTCGAACTCTCTGTTACAAAATTGCCGAAGTATTAACAGAAGCACTAAATAAATATCAACAACGCTGAAAGATGAAAAAATGCGCTAATTTAAATTGTTCAACAGATTGAAAATACTGACAGATAGAGAGAGCAAAGGCTCTAAACTATTACAATAGCACTATTTAATAAACAATAGCGCCACAACTACAACAAAAGCGCTAAATTTTGTATCAAAAGCGCCAGAACTCGAACAAAGGTGCTAAATCTTCTTCTATCAATGGTGCTAAAATGCCTCTCAAAAGTGATAAAGCACAACCTATGTGTGGAAATTTATGAGGAAAAAAAAAGTTAGTTTAAACAGATAAGAAGGTTGCGTGTTCGATTCACGTCGGGTTCACCAAATGATGCACGCTAAAAAGGATGCACAGGAACACAAGTTCAAATGTTAATATGTCAGTGACAAAAATGAAAGACAAATGAATCTATAATCCTAAGCATGCATATCAAGAGACATATAAAACATATAATGAAAAGCATACAAAAACAGAGGAAGGAAATAAGCACCCCCAAGATGCTCTCCAACATGCTCATAGTTTCTCCTCTCTTATTCCTCTCCTCTCCAAGTTCCACACGAGTGTAGCCCTCAGCGTTTTGCAGTATCTATGGATGTCTTATGGAGATTCAATATTATGAAAATGAAAATAACTACTTATGCAAGTGTAAACAAGCTAATATGAGAAAAATGCCTTAATTATTCTATGTTAATTTTAGCCAAAATAACAAAACAAATGCTTCTAAAATTCTCTCTCAAAATGACTATAAATATGATGCATAAAGATTTCTGGATACTTTTGAAGAAGGAATGGGCTCTATTTATAGGAAAAATGGAGAAATGGATGGTTGAGATTGAGTAATCTCAACAAGGGCCAGGATTGATGGGTTTATGATCCATGTGAGGGCTTTCAACCCAATCCCAATATGACAAATGTCAACATGAGATGGTTTGAGAGGAGAGGGAAGAAGCATTAAATTCTTGAGATGAGATGAAGGTTACCTTGGGAGGTAAGGTTTAGGCTTGAGTTAGTGAATAAAGCCTTTATCCAATGAATAATGCCTTTATCCAATGGACAAACTCTTGTGCAAGAGTTAATGGAGATAACCATGGTCAAAGCAATAAATGCTTGAAGAGACCTATGAATTAAATGAGGGTTGAGTTAGAGAGAAAGCCTCTAACCATGTCGGCAAGTTGAATTAACCATTAATGGTTATGTAAGAACCATAAATGGTTATGTAAGAACCATTAATGGTTTGGAAGACTTTGGGGGTTAACTTGTTGAAGACATAAAGCCTTTAATGCATTTCAAAGATTTTGGAGGCTTTGAGAAGTGACTTCAAGTTTCTTAGGAATTTGACAATAATTAGGTGGGGGGATTAGGCTAATTAGAAATGGTTTAGAAGAATCTAGAATGGGTTTAGGATGCAAGTGGGTTTGGTGGGTGAGAGAAAATAGGATTTTAATTAAAATAAAATTACTTTATTTCAACCAAATAGTGCAACTTGCATTTGTAGGAGAATGCAAGTGGGGGGAGTAGTTTAGGGATTTTAAATAAATCCTTATTTATTTATTTAAAGGAGGAAAGGGGTTAAATTAAATAAATATGTTTTATTCATTTAATTGATTGTTAGAGTGTGTCTTAATGAATTAATTTAAATAAATTCAATAATTTATTTAATTAATAGAAGAAGAGGTTCAAGATGAATTAATTAAATTAATTGATGATTGATGGTTGAAATAATCAAATAAATACTAAATATTCATTTAATTAAGAGGATAGATTTATGTGTCTACATGAACATTCTTGGTGAATAAGCCAAAGGAGACCAAAAGAAATGAATTGTTGGCCATTAATATTAATGCAAGAAAAAGCACCAACAAAAAGAATACACCTATACTAAATAAAATAAGGTCCATATCAAGGCTTCAATCATAGCTAGGATTAAGGGACACTCAATATGATCATAAGAATTATCAAAGTCAATTATAGTGAAATAAACCTATTTGTGAGATTGTTGGGCTTATTAAATGTCTTCCAAAAGTATAGTGGTGTTATATAATATGTATTTATATTTAATAAATTTAGTCTACTTAGTTAACATAGTTTGAGGAAGGAGATGAATCAACATCAAAGATAACAATTTGGTGATTAGTTTATATGATACATTTGATAGGATGATGGGCCAATAGTTGCATATGTCTTTTATATCCATAGATTTCTATATGAATGTGTTCTTACCATTGTTAATTATATTTCTTAAGGAATTATACTAACGTATTTTTAAAGATAAATATCATGCATATCCTCAATCACATAATCTGAAAAATCTTTATATAATTAATAGGGAAAGAGAATGCACCTAGGGGATTTATCATTGAAATGATGAGAAATGGGATCCTATCCAAGAGACATAACTATAATCCAAATCAATATCATTTATTGGAGGAAACAACCAACAAGATCCAACTTCAGTCTAAAGGAGAGCTAGATACTTTGATTGATTATTTTCTCTTGTTGATTAAATATGTTATTGGATATTATTATGATGAGAAATGATGCAAAATAGATAGACATAAACACAAATAAATAGATATAGAACTAAAAGTCACCTCAAAAGTATAGGTTTGGAAATAAGATGTAGAGAGGAACCTGTAGCTATATATGGAGATAAAAGTGTTATACTATGGAGATAGGAACTCTTGTCGTATAGGTTTCCTTGTCAATTGAGGCTTTAGATCTTGGTAGGAGGTTATATAGATTACTCTATCTAAAATTCAACCAAAAATCATAGGACTATTCATCTAATTGGATTATTCCTAGGGTTTTGGAATGTTAAAAATCTATAACTTTATGTCTTAGTCTACTCTACATGATTCTACCACTTTCGACAATCAAATCTATGACCTAGAGAGAGAGAGAGAGAGAGAGAGAGAGAGAGAGAGAGAGAGAGATAAAATGTTGTGTTGTATAGGAGCTTTCCTAACTCAAACCTTGTGTTGGTGTTTCCACCTCCACAATAACTATGATGATAAGAAATAGAGATTGCCTTTTGTAAGGGTGAGGCTAAACAAAAAATAAAAATGCTAAATTGACAAGATTATACCGTAGGGTTGATAATGGTGGCGATGAAAGGCTCTTTAGGTGATTCCTCCAAGTGTTGATGAAATAATATGAATAAATCATTACATAATCACTCATGAAGATATACTTGTGCTCAAATCTACTCTTGATGTTCCTTGTACACTAATATGCTCTTGAATGGAGGAATTGAATTAAAATATTAACTTGTAAATTCTTATATTGTGAATGATAAATCATTTCCTTATATATGGTTCTCAAGATATTTTTACTTTAAGGATAAATTCTAGTGGCCATATCAAAATATAAAGAATAGACCATAAATGGTGAGAATTGACACTCCCAAATGTTCAAATTTGTACCCCTTTTAGATTGAGTAATGCACTTGAAGAATCATATTCCACTAGGCATGGGGTTCTTGTAAGCAATGATAACTTTAAGAAACCCCCTCTCAAAAAGTTGTGTAAAATATTGGCGAGTATTTTTTTTTTTTTTTTTCTTTTAAATTGTATTGGCGAATCTTTCCTTTTTTAAAGAAAATTATTAATTTTATTGGCAATTTTTTTAATATCCTTTCATTTAAAAAAATATTGGCAAGTATTTTTTTAATATCCTTTCATTTCAAATCATTTCATTTAAAAAAATATTTTTTTATAGAAAAGTAAAGGCCTGAAGGTGGAAATCACTAATGAGTTTAAGGGGTAGACTCTACTTTATTTATTTTCTACCATTACCTTAAAATAATATAATAGACCTCTTTGTACTTTTTGGGATAAAATGTACCAACAATTTTTAATACTCATGGGGCCAAAAATTTCTTTTAGACCATTGATTTTCATTGAGATCAATAATTCAAAATCAATTTCAAACCCCATGAGCATTACAACTTGTAGGTACAATTTACCTAATGGAATACAATGAAGGGCATTAGATTATATTTTAAATCAATGGTGGCAACTAAAATTGTTGATATACCCATAAAATAACTAATAATTATGATACATTATTGGCAAATTAATTTAGATTTCTACAATAAATTATTGCGTTGGCAAATATGATCTAATCATGTATCAAATATTGTGGTGAATCTTTGAGTTTAAAAATATTAATAAAATAAATTCTTTGGCGATTTAAATAACATTAAAATAAAAATTTGTAAAAGTGTGGCAATTTGGGTCATCTTAAAAGTTGAACTTATTAGCCAAATTTTGATTCCCAAATTTCAAAAAATAGCAAATTGGTGAATATTAGCCACTAAAAAATTCACTACTTGTAAGTAAGTTAAGTAATAGAATAACATTTTACACTAACCTTGAGAGGAGGGTAATGCAAAAGCTTTTACAGATCATTACAACAGATACAAAAAGTTAAGAAATATAAACATAAATAGCATGCATACCACAACACAGTGATTTACATGGGGAAAACCCTTTCGGGAGAAAAACCCCACACTCCAAAATCCACTCAATATATAATTCTAAAATCAACAATAAATTATAATATACTTGTAGTGAAATCTTCTTACAGGAGTACCACCCATGAGATCTAGAGGCAACTCAATAACTATTAAAATTTAATAACACATCACAATACAATAGTAATAATACAATCCCCCCTTAAAATAGGGTTTCACTCTAGGACAAACACAACAATCAACATATCCACCATTAGATCTTTTACCTAATGATAAACTATCAAAATTTACAATGATAGATTATATGTGAAATTTTGTTTAGGGGGAGCTCTACCCTCGAAAACCCTTATCAAGGCGTGCTACCCCCTGGAACCCCAACTAGTCATGGGATAAAGACCCACAAATGGGGAACCCCAAGTCTAGGTATCTACCCCCAAATCCTCAATAGTCAGGGACAAGCGACTGGACCCCTATCATCACATATTTGTAGTAACCTTTCATCAACAATACTCTTTTATCATTGCAAGGTTGAGACACCATTTTCCTAATAGTTCTAGGCATCATATTCCACCCAAAGACGAACAAATTAAAGTTGGCTGAAAAGTGGACAAGCTCGCTTAGGATTAGGTCACCACACATGAGTATATGATGATAGTTTGGATGATATAATACCCAAATAGGCTCAAAATGACCTAGAAGGAGTCACACTAAAGTAATAGCCCAAAAAGTACTATGACATTGAAAAGAGTTACAATTTACAATATTACAATCATTATCCATGATAAAATTGAATTGTGAAGAATAAAAATATAAATAAATTGATTACAAAAAGCATTTGGAGGGGAAAAGAAACATAAGGAACAAACTTAATAAATTTTCATATATGTTTGAAATAGGCCTAAAGGATATTTGGAATTTCCTTAAGGATATTCTTCTCCTTCATGACCTAAATTTTAAAGCCTTCAGATCTATGGAAAGATAAAAGAGATTGGCCTTTTGGCACTATTACACCAATAAATCCATTAAATCCCCTAGGAAGGCCTAGTCTCAAAACTCCACATTGCTAAAATTTGGGTGATAATGGATTGATCGATTAGTAAGATGTGTTGACAAATTATTAGGCTTTTTTAGTCTTGTGAGCATCCACTTGCCACTGAATATTAAATCTTGATGGGATAGTGGTTACAAAAGGTGACATATAATAATAGCTCTGTTAAATTAGGAAAACAATAGTAAAGGAATAGCACAATTAAGGAATTTAAAGATTTTTTCAAGCCCATCCTACAAGTTACTCAACATACACCAATGCGAATAACTATGGCTTTTGCCCATATTAGGATAAAAGAGACCCAACCTATTATGCACATAGTACCATGGGCCTATATTAATAAATATCTAAGACATAGAAAAAGCCTTACATTTATCATATGTAATTCTCACCATATTACGATTTATACACATTGCCTATCTTGAAATAGGAAATGAAAAAAAATCTACCGCCATAATAAAAATTGTCCAAAAAAATTTTGAATGCATAAAATTTGATCATTCCAAAATAAAATTTTTCTAAGAGTTCCCTATTGGTGGGGTCATACCCATATATACCACATTCTAATGTCACTTAGGAGAGAGAAAGGTTACAAACCCTCCACAACCAGCATTTTGATTATCAAAAAAAGGTACTAGTTATCCAAATTAAATATCAAGCAATAGAAATGAAAAACTACTAATTTTAACTTCCTATAAGAAAAGAATATGTAAACCTAAATATTTATAGTGCATGCATACCTTTAAATAAATATTTTGTAAGGAGGTCAATGAGACCTCAAACATTCTAGGAGATGAAATTAATTGACAAAAATCAAGAGGCATAATCAATATCAATCACTTTGAGTGAGGAATAACAATTTTGTATAAAAGTATCTTTAGATAAACTTGGCAATTAAATTTTGGGATTGATAGTCTCCTTCTTTCTATAGTATACTCACCCTCCTCAAACCAATAAAGTTGTTTATAAGAATGAAATAGACTTATAGAAGATTAGGGAGAATGAATAGGTCTCTCTAGCCATGAGGATAAAATAGGTGTTGTATATGGAATTTTATAGAATCATGTACTTTGTTGGAAGGCTCCACATGAGAGGGATAAATCTCTTTCTTCTTCTTATAGGGGTTTGAAGGTACCCCTAGTTTTAATTTTGCAACATAATGGTTAGACATGGGAGGGTTTTAAGCTTGAGAAACACCAATTTTTGGATCTCTATTTATATGGCCCACAACCATTTTCCACTATTCATCATATTTTAAATGAGCTTCAATAGGATTGGAAGAGGGAGTATTACATGGAGTGACAAGAGATAAGTATTTTATCATATTCTCTAAATACTCAAACAAAAAGTAATTTTAGAAAAAAAAAGGTATACCACATGCTAGATGTGGAATATATGTCTAATCCATATATTCACACACTCTTTTGGGTCTATGCAATGACAAATATCATCACACCCATCTTTTAAGGTGATCTAGTAGAATCTGTGTAGCTCAACAAAAATAACCTTGACTAAAGAGGTAACAATAGTAGTAAAATAATTCCAAGAGGGGAATGATGGCCATTGAAATGTTTGAGCCACACAAGGATACAAAACATCTTTTCATTAGAGATGGAAAAATATTATGCATCCATCTTTGAAAGACTGACATGGACACATGAATACATTGTGGGTCATACTTGAGATTAGGGTAAAGAAAATGAAAAAAAAACTTTGATAATATTTTAAATAGTATCGATCCTAACCAAATATTTTGCCCAATTATTTTTTACCTATTTATGAAGAATTTTTATTTTATTTTTTAATTTTTGGTGGCGAGTGAGGGGAGGTAATTTCACCAGATAAAACATAAAATAAAAATAAAGACTATGTAACTCTTTGCATGTATTATAAAATTTAGGGATGGTAAGCACAACATATATAAGTTTATTAGGATGTTTACTATATGAAATACTTTTTGAACAAACTTTTAGGGACACTAGTTCAACAATACCATTACATAGAACCACAAAACCTTCAACTCCAACAAAAATTACTTGGTTGACATATTTTGTGGGTATACAAAAGGTTTACTAAAAAAATCCTATAATAAATGTGGAAGAGTAAAATCTTTCCTACATTGAGGGCATAAAGTGACATAAGGATGGAAATAGGTTGAGGACAAAAAGCCTAGTAGATCTCTCTCAAATGGAACCATTATTTTATTTTTCATGAAATTAAGTTTTAGACAAAAAATTTAGGATGTTTTTCTATCTTTACATCTTAATAAACCTTAATAAACCTTAATTGAGAGATCAATTCTAGTGCCTTCCTATAACATTAATTTTTCTCCTTTTTATAACATTATTTTTTTTTGGTTTTTTATTTTTTATTTGAACCTTAAATTCAGGTGAATTTTCACAATCTTATTTTTATTTTGATCAAATATATAACAAGTTTGTATGCCCTAGAATATATATCAAGATATCATCTTGCAAAATTAAGAGAATTTTTAAATTTAATGCTTTAATGACTATCAATATTTTAAAAAATTTATTATGAAAAATATATATACATGTCTTTGTACCTAAATATGCTTTAATGACTATCAATATTTTAAAAAATTTACTATGGAAAATATATTAACTTGTGCTCATCTTTCTTATAATAGTTTGGCATCTCATTTATACATGTTTTGTAGCATCATGATTAAAAATATATATAATAGTGAAGATGATCTAATAAATCATATGAGATCTCTCAATGCAACATATTTTTCTTTTATCATTTCTTTTAAATTATTAGAAAAAACCTCATAGGCTCAATACAAATAAATACAAGTGGAAAATAACACAAGAAGACAAATATAGCAAGAAAATAATAACTTTGAATCTTAGAGTCATCCTCCCACATCCAAAAGTAATCCTTACCTAGAGGAAAAATATATAGAAATATAGGCAAATATTAGAAATTGAGTTGTGATTATAGAAATAGAAGGAGGTACCATTAATATAAGACTTCATGGGATGAATAATCATATTAATAATTAAATTAAAATGTGTCATGGCACACTATATATAAAATTCCAATGAAGGAATCGTTCCACCCAGTAATATTTTTTCTTAGCTAAAGAAAATTAAATGAACTAAGATATATAGGTAGAAGAAATTAACAAAAGTTGTTCATCTAATCTAGATATGAACTTAACCAAAAAGGTTGAGCTAAATAAAAAAATTAATTTAATAAAATGAAATCTTGTTCAAAAGATAGAAATGAGAAGTTACTAAAGATGGTTATATTAAGAAGAAAAAAATGAAGAGAAATACATAAGACCTAATGCTACAAATTGATCAAGAAGATAAAAATGAAGATAAATACATAAGATCTAATGCTAAAAATTGATCATTAAATCTTGATCATTGTGTTAAATTTATAATAAAATACAAAATAAGTTTTATAGATCACATAGGATAGTAGTTAGTCAAAATATCTGTTATGAATAGTGACCATAGTGTTGTTGAACACACACCGAATGCTAAGAGGGGGAGGGGGGGGGGGGGGTGTGAATCAACATAAACTAAAATTTCAAACTCTAATCTTGCATCAACAAGTTTATTCCAAGCATTCACTTAAAATAACATCAAATGAAGACATTATACAATCATTCACATCAATCACACATGAACACCAATATTTTATACGTGGAAAACCCAAATTGGGAAAAATATGATGAGCGCCAACTCACATATTAAATAATCCACTATATAATTTTTTTATTAAAAAGGGAGTTAACCACTCCAAACTTGTAGACCAAGGATAACTTCTCTTGAGGAAAGATACAAAAAAATGTCTTTCTAACCTGATGCTAACTATAACAGAGCATGATACAATATTGTAACTTATAGAAAAAAACTACATGAATAAAGGCATCTTAGTATGCTTATTACAGTCTCTGTTATAGCACAAACTAAGACCTTACTCAAAATATTCGGACCTCCAAGTCTCTGGATCACTGCTCTTATATCTACTATCACCTTTGTACTACAATCCCTTCTAATATACTAACTTAAATCGCATCATCATCCTTATATCAAGTCACACACACATTCACCATTGTATTCCACATAACATATACTTTATATCTCAATTCGGAACAAAAACCTCTTCACTAAGTCTAAAAAAAGAAAGATTGTAATGTGTATGCACATCTTTGACCCATAATATACAACTAGACCAAAATATGAAACACATTGAGCATGATCTGGATCAAAACCAGAACCAAAATTAAAATACTAGACCAAAAGAGTACTTCACACACCATCTTCGGACTAGAATTATATGTTACATTTTACTCTGATAGCATAACCCAAGTAGATATACTAATCATGTCATTTCACAATTGTGTAAGTCCAAACCAAAACAACCAACACCCAGACCAAAATAATCAAATTTACAATTGTCCTCATCACCAACAAGTAACCAAATCAACATTTAAACATACTTTAACATCAATTGGATCAAATCCATGTCCAAACCATGGTACCGATCCATTGTGACCTCCGATCCAAAACCATATAAACACTTCATAATTGTAGCTAACTCTTCTAATGTCTGGATCAAAACCCATCAAGACCACACTATTTGACATCAATGACAACAAAGCATATATTTGTAACAAGTGGCATTCAATGGTACTAGAGAACTACATGCAGTTATATTAACATGTTGATGCTAACATAATTATAATTAATTTATTCTAACATCCCACCATAAATTAATTATACTAATTACTTTTAAATATCTACCCAACATTTAGAAAGTAGGGTCCTTTGCACAAAACCTTGTTAGGTGACAATTTACAATCATTTATTAACTAATAAATTGACAAACATTCATAGTAATACCCCTAAATAAAAACCACCAAATATATGTGTAAATTATCCTAGTCCTAAAAGGAAATAAGATATACCAACTTAGTCTCATGTGAAGACTTCATAGAAAGATGAACTATTTGGTCTTTTGTCCTACAATGTTGAAGGTGAATTACTTGTTGGATGTGATGCTTGATGTAATCTGATATAATTTTATATAAATTTTCTCATGTGAAACATTTTATTCTTGGACAATAAAATTGCAATTTTATTCGAGAAGACTTGTCTTGATCATATTTATTGAGTATTGAATGAATAGTTTGTAGCTAAGTCATTTCCTTAGATACCATATTTGTAATTATATATTTATTCTATGTAGTTGATAAAGGAATTTAGTATGTTTATTCTTACTACACCATAAAATTAGACCATAAACAAGAGGGAGAACATAACTTTTATGGTTTTGATCATTTACACAACCTAATCAATTGGAACCATAGTAATTAACCAGCTATAAATATCCAAGAGAATAATATTAAACATCCATAGTTAAATCCCCCCATACATATCTCAATATTCTTGTTGCTTGCATCAAATCTAGAAGCTTGTGATAAATTAAAAACGTTAAAACCAAAACTACTGCAAAAAAATAAAAAATAGTGTGAGTCAATTAAACAAGACTACCAATATAATATTAAACATCCAAAGTAAAATTCCCTTATACAAGAAATATTATGGAATCATTAAGTTTCAAAACCTTCATCAATGTTTTCATTTTAAGCCACTGGATCATGCTTCAATCCATAGAGAGACTTCTTTATCCTACAAACTAAGTGTTTATGTCATAAAAATTTAAATGCTTGTGGTTAATAATATAAATATATTGGTCAATTTTACTATTACAAAATTCATTCTTAATATATATTTAGTCAAGGGAGCACTTGATTTGAGTTTCCAATGCTATAACAACTCTAACAATATTGATCTTTACTACTAGATAAAATGTTTATGTATAGTCATTTTCCTCCTTTTCTAAGAATGCTTTGGCCACTAATATTGGCTTAATTTTTTAATTCTTTAGTCAAACTTCAGCTTAGTCTTATGCACTCACTTGTTATTGACAATATTAAATTTCACCTTCCCAAGTTATATTTTTTGTTAAACAGTCATATCTGTAGATGTATAAAAATGACCATATTCCTAAATGAATATTTTATGTTTTTTTAGAACATTTTTCATATATTGAGTTCTATCGACCCGCTTTTCATGCATACAGTATCCATTTTGCATAGTTTGTTCCCATTCATTGTTAACCTTAGCCTCATCAAATATTTGAGAATATTCATTGTGGTGGTCATAGAACATAATTTTTTTTTTATTCTTTTAAAAAAATCTTGAACTCTTGGTCTTTTGAGGACTAGATTCTTCAATTGTATTAAAAGTTGTTAGTGTATACTATTTTACCTAGATTTTCCTTCTAGATAAGCTTGTTAGTGGATATTATATTGCTAGGGTAATGTTTCTTAGGTTGAAATCATGCATGAGATCACATGCCCCCATTATAGATAGTAGTTGATATTCTATATGTCTCATCTCTTGCTATATATATGTACTTCTCTCCAAAGCTAATTGATAAAATCCAATTTCATGTTATTTACATTTCATCTAGTGTTCCTCATTCTCACATGGGACTAGATCTTGATTGGTTTAAATAGTGGTCTAATATAATTTAATAGTTTAGACCAAAATTTTATTTGCATTCAAGAAGAAATTTCTCCTTGTTTCTTTCTATTCTAGAGGAAAATTTTTCTATAGATAGAGGTCAATTTCCATTCTCATTATTGTTTACATGCATTGTATTTTTCCCTATTTTCTCTTTTTTAGATCATTTTAGAAATTGTTCATGCTAATCAAGAACTACATAATAAAGTTATAAAAATGAAGGGAATTTTTGGGTTGTTACAATCAAATAAATTTAATAAAGTTCATTTATGGGGCTCTTAATGAATAAGAAAACTTACAAAAAATTTATTATTTTACCCTCGAGCTCCATATGATTCCTCAAACTGCTAGACAATAGGGGCTAGTAGCTCCATTTATTTTAGAATTATCCCAATATTTATCCACTTTAAAGTACAACTTTGTGAAACAATTCTTCCTTTATTCACATTAGCAATTTCTATATCCATATATTGGGTGTACCTATATATTAAATGAATCCAATTATATGGTATAGAATATATACCAATCTATAATTTTGAACATTCGAGTGTATCCTAAAGATACTAATGCATTTGGTTCTTCGACTTTGATCTTAATCCAATTATAATGTATATTCATTTGAAATTCTTCATTGGTACATGCAAATTTTATTTTCTAAGTTTGAAATAATTGTTTAGAAGTTTTGTTCCTAATATATTTTCTCCTTTCTTATTTGTTTGTATTTGGGTACCTCATCAAGCCTTGTTGTCAGGATCCAAATCTCTATCTATCCACCTAGTTATTCTTAAGGGGGATGTTACTGTGGAGTATTCTACCTAGAATATGCCTTATATAGGCTTGTTAGTAGATAATATACTACTAGGATAATGTTTCTTAGGCATGCAATCTTGCATGCGATCACATGCCTATATTATAGATATTAGTTTCTATTCTAGATTACTCATCTCTTACTATATGCATGTATTTATTTACTAATCTAATTAACACAATCTAATTTATCTTTTAAACATAATCCACTTATGAAATAGAGATGATTTTAGTATCCCCAAACCCATCACTAGACTCAACATCTCTTCTTGTGATCACATTCTCTACACTAGGATCATATGTAATATTTATTCTTTTATCATCATAGGCAACATAGTTGCACTTGACTCTCTTCTTATCAAATTTATTTTCCTTCATCTTATCAAGTATGTAAGAAAATGATTCACCAATGAATACTTTAAAATACTTAACATTTAGTTTCATTTGATACTTCTTGAGGAGTGATTTTTTTGGAAACAAGTTGTAGGAGATATTTGGAAGAAATAAAATTTAGTATTGAAAATATTAGCCCAAAGGAATAAATGAATATTCTTGGATTTTAACATGCACCGTGACATTTCTACTAAGCTACTCTACTACGTTTTAGCAACAACTTTTTGTTGAAAAGTAATTGTGCTAGACATTTCTCTCTTGATTCCATCATATTCAAAAAAATAATTGAGCTTTTTTTAACATATCCTCCACCATTATTTCTTCTTATTTTATTGGTCTTAATCTCACTTTGATTTTCCATAATTGATTTAAGCATTTCAAATTTATTAAAATATTCATTTCTTTTAACCTTAAGGAAGTAGATCCAAAATTTTCTTGAAAAATCATCAATAAATGTTAAGATGTTATGAAAAACCTACATAAATCACTAGAAAATTTCAATAGATTTACTTGTTATCCATAAAAACCTTTCAAACTCATATCTTTGTTGTGTTTGAGTCATGCATTGTATACACACATTTGTGTTTACCGTTATCTAATATAGTTTATCAATCGCATTCATTCTTGAAAGTGTATTTAAACTTTGATAGTTCAAGTAACCAGATAATTGATGACATAACTCACATGTGGAGGAACCTATAGTATTGTAAGTTTTCTATCCATAGACGCTAAAAAATTATAGATATCATCACTATCAACTACTATAGCCATAATTTTGAATCCATCACTAATATTCTTGATTGGGATTTTATCCAAATAGAATACATCTTATGACCATGTCGAGTTATTTGACTTATTGAGAGATTTTTTTTGTTAACTTAGGTACAAGATTCACATCTATTACTTCCAACTTCTTATAGTCATGTTCATTCATTTAAACATAAAATTTTCGTTCAATTTCCTGTGAGTTGTCAACTCCAAGATATATCCTTGCATATTTCACTTCTTCTAAATACCTAAAGAATTTTTTTAGTTGTAGTTCATAAGTTGGCTAGCTCCTAAATCAGTATATTAGGTGTTATTTGGATTCTTTTTTAATAGCAAAAGAGGCTATTAATATAGAATGATCACCATCTTCTTAAAAAAAAAAATTATTGCCTTCTTTAATGAAATTTTCTTTGCCCTCCTACATGTAATTTTCTAAGACATCGATCACTATTATTCTCAAGTCTTCTCCATAATTATAACATGTGATAACATTTTCTCTCTTATAATTTTATTTGTGATTCTACATTCATTTTGTGCCTTTTGAAAAATATGTCTCTGTTGATTATCCTTTGGTTGATTCTATTTCTTTTGATTATTTCTATGCTAAATCTCTTGATTTTAATATGATTAGATGTTATTGTAGTTCCTATACTTTCCTCTGGCCATAAATGTTTGAGAACTCTTCCTAATTCACCTGTGAAATTTATAAGTCTAATCTCTTTATTTAACAAAGCCTCATATGCTTCTTCTAATGTGTTATTCTATTTTTTTTAATTAACTCCAATGAACGTATAATGTTATGGTACTTTGATCAGAAGAAAATGATTTAAACCAGTACAGATAAGTTGGATATCATAAAATTTTTTAGTACAGCTACCCAATTCACCAGTCTCTTGTAATTATTGTAGAAATTGAGCACTTGCAAATTTGAAACATTTATCACAGATGCAGTTTTTTCTACAGCGAGTTTACTTTATTGACGGCCTATTGCTTTGGCTATATTTGCCATTGATTGAAGCAAAACTTTCATGGCCTATTGATGGCTGTCTCTGTCAAACAAAGGTCTATGCTTGGCCTTTTCATTTTTGTTTTATTGAAAAAAAAGGATCAAGTTTTGATTGTTCCTCGCTACGTTCTTTGAATGGATTTCTATGTTTGGCAATTGGCACTACTTTCATGTTTTTAAACGCTCATGTAAAGTTCAACGTGTGCCCACTTAACTCCAAAGTGCTATATATATATATAAGGTTGATTTGACTTTATTGGTCGTTAGTAGCGGCTGCAGTTATTTGTGGAGTTGACATCTTCTCGATAGTAAAATTGTTGCTTATTTTTTAGCAATTTTCTTAAATGATGTTTTAAAAATGAAATTATTAATTAATTTCTTGCAAGAAAAATTTGTAGGCAAAATTGTAGGCAAATAAATAGTGGAGAAAAAAATATGGAGAAGCCATATATTATTTTTCTTAATAAGTAGTCATTGCTTATTTCCAGCGCCCCCTTTTTCCAAAGCTTATTTTTCAGTATTTTAGGAGTTGTCGCTCCATTAAAATAAGGAAAGATTCCAATTTATCCTTTTTCCCTAATTAAAAATTTCCATAGGAACACTCGAGTTGCTTACATTTTAAGAGAAAGTGTTCATTTAAGCAACCACATGGGGACATGGGGTAAGGTGTCATATATAGAATTGAATCGACTTTATAGTGTCCCATACATATATATAGAAGGTTGACTATTGACTATATGTATAGGTAGAATGGTTTTTATATTAGTGTGGTAGTCTTTTCATAATGTTCAAAATGCTTTCAAATTTATTTGTATTAAATATTACTATTTTGGATGATCATGAAGATGAAAGTGGAGGATTGTAGATAATGCTCTCTAAAAGGGCGGAGAATGCTCTTGTCTTTTACTCATGGTCAAGCTTCATTGTGTTAACATCCTTCGCAACATTCTTAATAAGGGTGAGCATTTTATCCGCATTTTCCTCAAGCATAGGCTTGTTCACCCTCAACTATCCTTGTTCCAATTTGTCATAAAGTAAATTGACCCTTTCTTTGAGCACATTGACTTCTGTCACCATCCAATTAAAGATATTACCCTAACCTTCCATCACATTCTTGACCATCATCAGCATATCCCCAAACCTCATGATAGAGGAACCTTTATCCATACCCAAAGGGGTACCTTTCATGGTCTCAATAGGGACTTCTATATGGGAATCCATCCCCTATGGAATCCCTTACAATCAGGAATATCAACCTTGTCCCATTGCATTTCAACACATTTCTTTTCTAAATTATCCAAGAGATTTCTGACATGGTCAATATTGGACACTTTTTTGTCCCCAATGACCAAATAAGACATATTGAGACCTTTGTTCTTCACTTTCACATTTTCACTAGATTTGGATGGTTCCCCCACCAGGGTTTTACCCTTCCTAGTAGAGCCAGGGAAGAGAGAGTTAGGGAAAGTCTCATTTGAAGGCACATACTTAGAATCATCTTTGTCAATTTCAGACCCATGTGGTCAGCTGGGAGAAGATTTTCACTTCCAAGGGCGTTTACGACTTCCAGCATGGAAGCACTCATCCTCATCAGAAGGGACATCCCTAGAGTCAATAGAGAAATTAGAAAAGTATCTGTAGATATTTTGGGCAAACTCAATTTTTTGGCCTAAGGGATTAAACTGAATGGCTAAGGCTTTAGAATGCTCCATAAGGAGGATGAGGCCTTCATGAAGGATCGAGGAATTGGGTTTTTTTCTATGAGCATAAATTCTATGTCTAAGCAATGATAGAAGGTAAGAAGGAAGAGAAATCCATCTATCAGGCTCAAAATGATTCAAAATCATGAAATGGTACCTCAACAAGCTAGGAAAATGATCTCATCAAGGGTTAGATACCTCATAATCACCTTTGTAACGTCAGCCCAAAGGGGTTTGACTGACTTATGATCATAATTTGTGTCACTAGTTCTCTTTACCAAATTCCATTAAACACCCTTGAAGAAGACATTGACGACCTCATCCAACATATTGCAATCTCTGTAGAATTTCCAGCCTTCTACGAACATTCTTGTAACTTCATCAATAAGGTCTTCTGTAATAGAGAATTCTACCTTATATGCTTGAAGAATACCATTCTTCATTCCATCTAAAAAGGCTAAATACTAACTAGAGGATCATGGCCATCAAGCTTTTCCAAATAGGGGCTAACAACTCCAGCCTACAATTTATCCTAAACCAAGTGTTTATCCTACCATTTTTCATAGGAGGTGGGATCAAGTCTATTTCTATCTCCACCCATGTGTTTGATGTAAATAAAAGGGATCTCACAACTAGATAACAAGAAGTAGGACCCAAAAAAATGTTGGAATAGATGAACACTCAGACGGGGGGGTGAATCAGTGTTCTGCAATTAACTGTTGGCATTATGCACTCAGATGAGAATAGTTGATAGTGTAATTGATGGCACCCAACTGGTAACATGGTTTATAGGTTACACCAGCAACAAACATCATCTTTTGGCACTACAGTTTATTCACAATGGCATCCAGTCTATACCGACAAAAGATTATACCAGCACTCTAAGCCGACTTGAAATAATGTTGTTTATGCAGAATGTATTATAATGAAATATATTTGTATAGCTGGCATGATGTATTGTAAAGACTCATATATGTATGAGATCTTGTAGGTCATTTTGAAATATAATTAGGTAATGAAGGAAACGATAAATGAGATGTGATAGGTTATGATAGCGAATGAACTGTATATGCATTTTGATGTAATTATCCTATGAGCGAATAAGAGAAGAGAAGAGTGAAGCAGGGTTTTGGCAGAGGTATGAGACAAAGCTTTAACCGGTACTGAATTCAACATTGCAGATGCTATTTTGAGCAGTACATTGCTATTGGATCTAACCATCCAATTGTGTAGTCAGTGGGACTCCATTTTTGTTGTTGAGCAATGAGCTCTAGGTTGTTGGCCTTCCTACATGTACAGGCCCCTATTGTACAAGTAATATTTATTCATATTGGCCAGTGAGTAAATATTGTGGGTCACAAATCCCACCGAGGTTTTTCCCCTACTGGGTTTCCTCGCCACAAATATTTGTGTTATGGTGTGCATTGATGCTTATTCTTTATTTCTCTTTACTGCATTATTATTTATTTACCAGTATATTAATTTGGGTTGTAAAGTTGAAAACAATTTTAAATATTACATATACCAGTTAGACACTGATTCACCCCCCCCCCCACTCTCTCAATGTCTTTGGGACTATCCTAGCATCTAACAATTGGTATCAGAGCCTAGTCCTCTATTTGCAGAAGCCTAACAGCTTGAGGAAGATTCTAAAACCGATACCGATGGAAAGTTTGAGACAATAGTTGGAAGGAGCTCTTGAAGATTTTGATGCAGAAAAATTGAAGAATATCAAACTGGAATATGAACTCAAAACTGCTTGGGAATTCATCAAACTACTTCAAGGTAACCTAGTTATAGCAAAGAATAAGAGAAAAGAATTACATGTGCAATTGCAAAACCAAGATGATGAAGAAAAGGAAACTCTCAGAAATATTGCAAAGAAATTGAGACAAGGGAACAACAACATGAAGAATCAAATGCAAGATTTAACCATGAGATTATGAAAGGATATTGAAGATAGAAAGAGGAACAAAGAAGATTTAGCCAGAAGACTTAATGAAAGATTAGATGAATCTCTAAGGCTCAGTTATGAAAATGATATGATTAAAACAAATTTTATTCACATGCAAAATGACAAAGAGGAACTTATGAGACAAGTTAGCACTTTGGACGCTGAGTTGGTCACTGCAAATGAATACAAAGATAAATTCAAGAAGAGTTTAGATAAGCTTGATGATATGTTTAAAAGTCAAAAACCTGATGGAGAAACAGTTGGACTTGGATTTGAACATGGAGAAAGTTTCAGGACTAGAAACAATCATGATCACAGCAAACCGATAAGACAACCTAATGCTTATAATTTCAATGGGAAATGTTTTAATTGCAACAAATTTGGTCATAGAGAAAATTAGTACAGATTTAGGAATAATCAGAATACAAACTCATCCACCGGTCAATGTTCCAAATGCAATAAAAATGGTCACAACTCAGATAATTGTAGAATGAATGTGAAATTCTATGTTTGTGGAAGATTTGGAAATTTATCTAATCAATGCAGAACTCAAACCGGTTAGGGTTATGGAAAAGCTATTCAAAGAAACAATGTAACTTGTTATGCATGTAACAAGATTGGGCATATTGCAAAATTCTATAGAAGCAAGAGTGTACCGAGTAACAATAAAGGATCTAATGACAAAGGAAAAGAAAAGGTAAATTAAATTAAGAAAGAATTCACTAAACAATGGATCAGGGAGAGAGATCAGAGGAATGATGAATCTGTCACTGCACCAACAGAACAAAGCAATCCTACACTGGTAGGACATTCTTCATCTAACTAAGGAATAATCCTTAGGGGGAAGTCAACTAATTCAAGATCATGCATTTACCCTCGGTTGGTGGTAAGAAGTTATAATTCTTCTTTACCAATAGATATGTGGAGTTTTCACTTCACCGACAAAGCATTTATTGCAGTTGTAAGTTAACTTTTTGTTTATAAAGGCACTAAAATGACCTAGACCCATTTTCAAAATAATTCCTAAGATAGCAAAACTAGATGACTCCATTGGTGCATTTTCTAGAATTTCGAAAGGAGTCGTGTTTGTTGAAGATCCTATGGCATACATACATTATAACATTGAAAGTTTGGGGTCTGAAGATTTGAAGAATATGCTCATAAATGTTATCACTGACAAACATGGGGTAGTTACACCAAAACACAAGGTTATTGAGGATTTAGGGTTCATTAACATCCTCCATATGCCAAAATTCTCAGATGAAACCATCCGCTATATTCTTAGTAGGGTTCACGGTGAATTTATGTGGTTAGACTCAGTATTTAAGATCACTAAGGAAGCTATAACAACTATTACTAGTTTACCCTCCACCAGCACTAAGCCTGACAAGAAAAAGAAAATTCCAAACAAAGAGGTTATGAGCTTAACTGGAGCTACATTTGACAACATGTCACTTAGGGTCAATGATATAAAAGATAAAAATGTTAAATTTGCAAGTATGGTCATTGGTTATAAAGTTGCTCATACTAACAGACTGAATTCTGTATCTAGCTTATGCATTCATAGTGCTCATGAGATGATCTTGAATAATGCTAAAATTGGCATTTGTGAATGGTTAAAGGATGAATTGCTAGAGAATTTGGATAAAATAAAAGGAGATAAGAAGGGAACCTTTAAATTTGGAAATCTGATTGTGTGTTTAATTCTTTACTTCTCCAACGAGGTATTAGACATAAGGATTTCTCCTATGATATTTCTGTTGGAAAACAGATAAAGGAGTCAATTACCAGCATGGGATTTGATAGTGACAAACTAGAAAATGAGTATTTCAAGAATTTTCAAGAAAAAATGAGACAAAGGGAAAGGATTCCCCAAAGCATTGTTGATAAGTATGATAAACAAATATGATTTGTTATCAAAAGAGATGAAATTTGGATGGAGGCAGTTAGACCTAGAACTATCTAGATTACAGAGATGGGATATGAGTTAGATTCACACATCTTGGATTTATATGCTAAAATACTCCTAGATGCTCCATCAGAACCAACAGAGGAGATATTTTGTAATTCTGAAACAATTGAGAAAGGTGTTGAAGTTAAGAAGCAGAAGAAGATAAGAGACAAGGTAATGAAATATTCTTTGACGCTTGTTGAAATTGTTAAGAAGGGTTTATTGAAACTAGATCCAATGAAATGTGTTGCTGAACAAGAAAGTAAATCAGAACAACAATCGGTAGCACATATCTCTCTTGTGGCTACTTCATCTAATTCTGACAGTGGTAAGGCATTTGAATTCAAAAGAGTGAACAAAAAGAAAAGAAAACCCTCACCAGCACCTACTCCATCTCCTAAGAAATCAAGGACACTTAGAAAGAAGCAACAGGTTGTAAGAGAGCCAAGTGGTCCTAAGAAGAAAGTTACTCCAAAGAATAAATCTAAACCAAAGGAACTAGATAATCTTTCACTGGAAGAGTTAATAGATGTTCTACCTAATGATTTGTATTTAAGATTAGAAGCAAAGAGAATGTCTGTTATGGAACTTGATAAGAAATTGAAGGTAGAAGCTCTATTAACTATGCTTCCTGTTAATTCTAAGCAAGAAATTGATGATCTAATATCTGAAGCCAATAGAACTATTTTTGTGAGTGGTCACTGACAAGTTATTCTTATGGCCGACAAAGTTTAAGAGATTGCAGATGAAACAACTTATAAATGGGATATATTTTTTGTTGAGAAAGAGAAGAAAGAAGAGAAAGCTAAACAAAAGGTTGATAAATCATTCACTAAAGTGTATCAAAAGACAGACAAGGGTAAGGGTAAGGTTTCCAAAATACTAGATATTATAGTTAAGGACACCCCACCAATAATTTCAGAGGCACCGACACAAACAAATAGTTAGCTTGGAGAAGATAAGTTAGAGGAAGTAAAAGTAGATAATGTTGATCCAGAGTTTGAAATTATTTTTACCATGAATGTGGACACTCAGGATATCAATATTGTATTAGATAAGGAAACTGCAGAGGTAAAGAAAGTTGAAGCTACAAACGTTGAGGTCTCTGAGTCATCAGTCAACACTTTTGACTATCAGCAAAATATTGAGATACCGACAGAAGCAGAAAAGGAACAAGAACAAAATGTATCTTAACCATCAGGGAATGAAAATAAGATTGAAGATAAGAAGGAAGACAAAGTGGATAAAGAAGAGGTTAAGGATGGAAGCAAGGAAGAATAAGTGGTCAAGGTAATTGTGCAGACATCCAGAGAAGAAAAGAAACCAATTACAAAACCAAGCACTTCACCTAGCACCTCTACTATGAATTATAGACCAACGAATTTTACAGATGTACTTTTTGATTCAATAAATAGGATTACAAAATGCAATGCCTTAGCATTTAAGGCCATTGATGACACTTTACCAATTTTGCAAATGATTGCACCGACATGTAAAGTTGATCATATTGATGGATCTATAGGTAAATTGGACACATTGTCCAAATTCATTTCTTCTAACATTCAAACTGTGGATAAAATAAATGAAGAGACCGTTAAGGAAAGAGTGAATAAGGAGAAAGATGAATTCTTTGACAGGACAATTAAAGACTGACAGGAAAAATTGATTCTTTGTTATCGGCACTAAATTTCAGCATTCTGGAATACAAAGAGTTGTACAGGGAAGCATGTAAGCCTCACCATTTAACTGAGGATATTGATGAGGAAATAAGGAAAACACAAAAGAAAATTGATGATATTGTTGATAATATGATTGGTTCTTCAGAACTTACTTCAGTTTTCGATTAGGAAATGGCAATCTATGAAGAGAAGATTGAGAAATTAGAAAGAGAGAAGGCAAGGTTGAGAATGAAAACCCGGGAGTTGAAGAACAAGCTTGGTCCTAGATTGGACAACTTATTAACACACCGGAATGAGTTGTCTAAAGCGACTATTCAAGGAGAAAGATCACCAAAGAAACAAATGCATTATCTCATTGGTATGATCCGGAAGACAGAGACTATAATTTATGACAGTACTAAGTTTTTGCAAGGTCTTAACTTAGTTTTGGCAGATGTTTTCTAGATTGTACATAACTGGTTACAGGTTTCTAATTAAATTTTAAATTCCTTTGATTCTTTTGACATAATTTGTCATTGATGTCAAAGGGGGAGTAGTGTATGAGAAAAATGTACAGAAGGAGATCATTTTCTCAGGGGGAGCACACTCATTTTTGGATATCAGTTTTTAGATTTTTTTCATGAGTGTTGCCATCAATGCCAAAGGGGGAGATTGTTGGCATTATGCACTCAGATGAGAATAGTTGATGTTGTTATTGATGGTAACCAATTGGTAACATGGTTCATAAATTACACCGGCAACAGACATAATCTATCTGTATCGATAGGCACTATAGTTTAATCACACTAGCATCTAGTCTACACCGATAATAGATTATATCAGCACTCTAAGCTGACTTGAAATAATATTGTTTATGGGGAATGTATTGTAATGTAATATATTTGTATAGCCGACATGATGTATTGTAAAGACTCATATATGTATGAGATCTTGTGGATTAATATGAAATGTAATTAGGTAATGTAAGGAAGCGATAAATGAGATGTGAAAGGTTATGATAGCGAATGAACTATATATGCATTTTGATGTAATTATCCTATAAGTGAATAAGAGTAGAGAAAAGTGAAGCAAGGTTTTGGCAGAGGTATGAGACAAAGCTTAAATTGGTACTGAATCCAACATTGCAGATGCTATTTTGAGAAGTACATTATTATTGGATCTAACCATCCAATTGTGTAGTCAGTGTGACTCCATTTTTGTTGTTGAGTAGTGAGCTCTAGGATGTTGGCCTTCCTACATGTGCAGGCCCCTATTGTACAAGTAATATTTATTCATACAGGCTAGTGACTAAATATTGTGGGCCACAAATCCCACCGAGGTTTTTCCCCTATCGGGTTTCCTCACCAAAAATATTTTTGTTATGGTGTGCATTGATGCTTATTCTTTTGTTTCTCTTTACTACATTATTATTTGTCTACCGGTGTATCAATTAGGGTTGTAAATGTGAGGCACTACCCCGACTCATCCTGACATTTCTGTTATTTTCATATTGAGACTATTATGGATGCTTTATTTTATGCATTATGGATTTAGAACCTATATGAATCCATGATTTGGATCACATTAAAGTATATTGATGCTTCATTTTATGCATTATGATTATGAGACTTTATATGTTGCTAGAATAGAATTACTTTGAAATGGTGAATGTCATTATTGGATTTGCAGGACTTCATTTTTATGGCAGAAATAGGATGCTTATTATATGAATGGTTCAATTTTGAGGATTATGATAATTGCTTATGTGGAATCGAATTGGAATATATGAGATATTGATTTATTATTGTCAATGTATGAGTGTTTGATGTGTAATGGAATTCATGTGTTTAATTATATATATATTTGTGATTATTTGGAATTACTAATGTGTTAATTGAGATGCACAGGAAAATTATCCATGTGACCATGGAAATAATATGGAGAACCAAACCTAGACCTATGTACGTTTGTTAAGCCAGGGGTTGTCAATTTGGAGAGACAACACCCCATTTGTATTGTATTTTATTTGTGAAAGTAAATGATGCATGTGTGTTAAATTGATTTTATTTAATTATGTAAACCTACAAGAGACAAATTCCATGTGTGATTTTTATATTGTATTTTATTGTGTCACTTGACACATGTGCTAATTAGTGTCATTGATTTTGACTTGTCTCTTGGAGGGAGTTTTGTTTTTACCAAAGCCATTCAAACTTATGAGTGTGGTCCCAAATTTGCGTTGGGTAGGGAGTCTTGGGAGTGCTCAACTTAGGTTTGACGCGTAGGCTAACTTCAGTTGGGTTTCTAAGGGGTCAAATGGACTCCTAGGGTCAGTTTTAGGGCTTTTCCAAAGGTCCAAAGGGTATACCTATGGGTTAGGGGTATTTTTAAACATGTGACTACTCCCATGTGACTATTTAGTCACCTCAAAAAATGGTTTTCCCAAGGTGAACGAAAATTCAACTTAGAAGGTTCCTCCTAGGATAGAAAACCTTCGCTTTTGGTGTCAAACTCTCTTCCCCATCCTCTCTTACCTTTTCCCTTTCCAGTTTTAGCAACATGTAAGAGGTTGGGAAGAAAAACCAATGGGAACTCTCAATTTACCCAAGGAGTTGGGAAGAGTGAGAGAGGCCTTCTTAGGCCTTGATTGGGGACATAGTGAGTAATCACCCACTCTCCATTATTGGAGATTAGGCAATTTTTTGAAAATAGTTGTAGGATAGAATTTTTGGTGAAGTGTTAGTGAAGAGTTTGTGTGGATTTGGGCTGCTCATCCCCAACTAAGTCTATCATACCTTTTGGTAGATTAAGGTTGGTTTTACTTCCTTTTAGTTATGTTGTTTATGTTGTTTTGAAAAGAAAGAAATGCTTGCATGAGAAGATGTTCATATGTAAATTGCTTTGTAGGAGAAAGATGTAATTTTTCCTTCCCTTGTTCTTTTTATGTGTTCTTGTTTTGGGAGTGTCCAAGGCCTCCTACTCTTGGGAGAGTAGGATGGTCTTGGGGTGGAAGAAGTATGACAGCCTTGGGTGAGAGGCTCTCCTTATGGAGAGTGATATCAAGGGTGTTCTTTGTGACCCTTGCTGCATAGCCTTGTGTATGCATTTGGGGGTCATAAGGGGAGAAGATATGGCTGTGATGCCTTTGGGGGGGCATAAGGGTGTGGAGCTGTATTTGTTGTATTTTGATTTGCCATGAGGTGGCTTGAGTGGTATTATGCTTGCAATCTCCCCAATGGTATTTGGTCTACTTCCACCCGTGGAAAGATCATCACAAGTTGTGGTGAGAGTGTAGCTTGGGTTGGGAAAATGTATGTTGAATGTTTGCCCTATGTTGTTGTGATTGTTTGTTTGTGACCCATCTAGTGCTTGGTTCTCCAAGCTCGGGGGTGGCTTCTAGTAAGCCTAGGCTAAGAGGTGAGCTCTCCAAGGTCAAGTTTGTATTCTATTTGCAGGTTGCTTGAGATGGGAAAGAAAAGAAGAAGAGATTAGTTGTTGTTTTTATGTTGCAGAAAAGATTCAAAAAAAAAAATTGTATTTATTATTGTAGCTTGTAAAGAAAAGGCTAATGATGTATTTATTTTTCCAAAAATAAAGAAATGTTGTATTTTTATTCATAGTTCCCACTCAATGGAAAGGAGAATTCTAGTAGGGCTTGCAAACCCATTTGTAATAATATTTAGATTGTATTTTAATATGCTTAAAGAAATGTTTCTTTTTCTATTTGTTTATTTTTGCAAAAAAGAAATGGATGAAATATATGAGCTTGTATTAAAGCCTTCATTTACGAAAAGAAAAGATAAATTTGTTTGCATTCATGTTGTTTTTAGTGTAGAGTTCATTTATTTCCTTATGTAAGCAAACTTAAAAAAAAAAGAATAGCATGCACATAGACTAAGATGTTAAATGCAACTATAAATTTAGTGGAAATAGTCTTACATTAGATTCTAGTTTTATTTACGCTGTTGTAATTTAATTAAAACTATTAACTTTCATTTAATGCAGAAAATAAACCCTATAGTAGTAGTCTATTTTATAAAAAAGGGGGGTTAACATCTAGATTTGGTTTTATTGTTTTACCAGAAAAGATTACATTAAAGCTTGTTTTTTTATGTGCATTTTTAAATGTTAGTTACAGAATATAAAACACATATTTTTTTTAGCCTTAAAAAAAAAAAGAAATAATATTTCACCATTATCATGCTGTAAATGATAATGTTAATTTCTGCATGTTAAAAAAAAAAAATTAATCAGAAAGGAAACTTACAGTTTGGGTAAGTGTATTATTGAATTTATATATATACCTATATTTATGTATAAATATATATAAATATATATTAACATATATATATATATATATATTTAAACATTTTATGTTTGAAGACTTTATATAGTAAGTATATATATATATATATATATATATATATGATAAATGTTTTTTTTTTTTTTTAAAAGAAAAAAATGTAAATACAAAAATTTTTTTTACCAGCGGGTTTGGAGAAGGTTGAACCCCTGTGCTTGTGCACAGAGGACGGCGCGGCCCGTGCCACCACTGTGGCTACCCACAGTGGACGGCTCGGTGCCGCCACTGTGGGGAACCACAGTGGTCGGCACCGGGTCCCCCACTGTGGGCAACCACAGTGGTAGGGGCTCCGGCTGCCACTGTGTTTACCCATAGTGGGCAGCGCTTGGCCTCACTGTTGTTAAATACAGTGATGCCTAGGGGAAACCCCGCCCATCATCCACCGCTCCACCGTCACCCTCCTCTGCCTCTCCCCCTTCGGCTCCACCAAGAGATGAAACCCAGGTCGTCGCTCCCACTACCTGCACACACACACACAACACACACACAAAAAAGAAGTTATCACACACATGCCCTAACCCAATTTTCGGGTTAGGGAAAATTACAAATAGGAAGAAAAAAAAAATATGTGTGAGATAAAAAAAAGATTAGGATTAGTGCAAAAGTTTTTTGAACTTTTCTTTTAAAAAAAAAAAATTGAAAGAAATAGAATTAAGTGGGGGGGAAATACCCATTCAAATCTTGAATAGGGTTTTCCCCACCCAACTTAGTATTATATAATATTTTTTTGGTTTTTTTTCAATATAGAACTTAGCAACCTTCAAATATATATAAATATATATGCTAGGTGCATATTTACCCATAGTCATATATATTTATATGTGTTTTTTGCTCCTATATATTTATATGAACTATTAATGTCTAATTTTTAGGTTATTATATTTAAGTGCATATTTTTATTGGATGCATTAAAATTAGATTCTAGGAGATTGACTCCTTGGAGAATAGTGACCTAATTGTAAGTCAAGATGCCCCCTTTAAATTTTAATTTTATAAGACATTTTAATTAATGGTAATTTTGCTTAATAGGTTTATTTAATCTAAGAGCTAGGGCAAATTAATTTAAACCCTAGGCAATTAAAGGACTATATGAGAATATTAATATCCCCTATCAATTAATTTAGAGATTATCCGTTAAGTGAGTTTAATCATTTATTATTGGGAGATAATAATAATTCTTTTGGAGAACTATTATCTTGCTTTTAACTTAGATCAATTATCACCTAAGTGATCTAGTTGTTAGATTCACTCAAAACATAGTTAAGACTAAACTAGTTTGGTGTTATTTTAATAAGTTAGTTGTACTAGGTTAAGTATTTTTTTTTTTAAATTTATTCTGTTTGTGCCCAAAAGTTTGGGCATGACATTTTGGTATCAGAGTAGGGTTTCCAACACTAGGAACCTTTCTTCATTACATTTTGCTATAAATATTTAATTAATTAAATTATATTTATTTTTAATTAGTTAAAAAAAAAAATTCTCAAAAAAATAAATTTATTTATTTCATTTTATTTATTTTCTTAAAAGGATGCCTCCAACTACACGACAAGCTTGCAAACGTGGTAGAGGCCCTAGGCGTGAATGCATGGCACATGAAGAGGTCGATAGGGAGGAATCAGTTCCGGAAGTGAACCCAGAAGCTCCTCTTGAATGGCCAGTTGACCCGAACCGAGACATCTTGGTAGCTCTACAGAACCTGATTGGCATAGTTCAAGATAGGCTTCCGACAGTAGATCATAATGTTGAGAACCAGGACTTAGGGAGTTGTAGAATAGTAGAATGGGAACGGAGTAGGAGTCCACCTCCTAATCCCATAGAGAGTCAGGCTGGGCATGAGCCCAAGTCCGTTCACCTACTAGCACCAACTCCAGTCGTAGCACCAGTGTATTATGAGAGGGCACAACGGGATCCAAGGGATCTAATCAGAGAGGTTATGTGTCTTCAGCCACCATCTTTTGGGGGATCTACCGATGGGGTAGAAGCAGAGGCATGGCTTTTGAGCCTAGATAGGTGCTTTGCATTGCGCTCTTATGAGAGCAATCTAAAAGCACGTGCAACAATCCACCTATTGCGAGGGACAACCTCCACATGGTGGAGACATGAAGAATATAAGTGTGGCTTAGTGATAGATACTCTCACTTGGGAGATTTTCACAGAGAGATTCAGGGAGAGGTACTTATCAGAGCATTACAGACAGCATAGGGTGGATGAGTTCCATGACCTCCAGCAGAAGGGTCTTTCAGTGACCCAGTACGAGAACAAGTTCTTCGAACTCTTACCATACGTAGACTACCTGAAAGACGAGAAGCTTCTCATCAATTGATTTATCAGAGGGTTGAATTCTGGCATCGCAGGACCAGTGAGGATGGCCGTTCCAGGGAGCCTTCGGGTTGCCATGGAGTAGGCTTTGATAGCAGAGGAGATTTAGGTCAGACCCCAAGACTCGAGGGATCGGTTCCAGAACCGTAACCCTACACCCTAGACTTACAGGTTTCAAAAACCCCATTGGAAGGGTAACAACAGACACACATTGGGGTTCTCCAAACCCCCTCCTCCGCAACAGTCATAGCAAAACCAGAGGCAAAGACCTCCATAGAGTTAGCAGGGCGTGAAGCCCAAGCAGTGGTAGTCATAGGGTTAGAGGCGAGATCAGAGATCTCAGGCTCCTTACACACCCCTAGCGAGGACTCAGTAGTCCTCCAGGGGTGGGTACAGTGGTTCTAGCAGGATAGGGGGACAGTCTTTCTCCAGACCATAGGGAGTGCAGTTTCAGGCACGTGGCGCTTGCTTCACATGTGGAGCCATGGGACACATGGAGAGAGAGTGTCCTTAGGGTCAGATGGTAGGTAGTCAGAGGATGGCAGCATCAGAGCCGACAGTTGGGGATATGGGCAAGTCCCATAGGGTCTTCACAGTGGTTGACAACCGCTAGGTAGAGCATCAGGCCACGGTTATTGAGGTTGCAGGTATGATCAGAGGTAGCAGTGTATCTATATTATTTGATTCAGAAGCTACTGACTCTTTTATATCTCCATTGGTTGTGGAGTGTTGCGGGCTAGTGGCAATTAGACAAGAGGTCAGTTGGGAAGTGGAATTAGCTTCAGAGGCTAGAGTGTCAGTGGAATTAGGGGTTAGGAGATGTCAGCTTCAGATTGTTAATACCACCACCTTAGTAGACCTTAGAGTTACACCACTCAGGTCATATGGCATTGTACTTGGCATGGATTGGCTTTATGCCCACAGAGCCAAGATGGATTGTCACCTGAAAAGGATCGAGTGTGAGGATGATCATGGTTCTCCCATAGTAATCACTGGAATTCAGAGGCCCGTGTCTCTTCGTATGATATCCGCCATGCAGCTTAAGCGGAGCATGCGAAAGGGATGCCAGTTATTTGCCATCACCATTAGTGATAGAGAAGAAGAAGAAGAAAAGGAACCATCTATTAATGACCATCCTATCCTTAAGGGATTTTTAGACGTATTTCCTTCAGAGTTACCTAGTATGCCGCCCTGTAGAGAGATTGATTTTCATATAGACCTTGTTCTAGGAGCCGAGCCAGTTTCAAGAGCACCATATAGGATGACCACAAATGAGCTTAATGAGCTTAAGATGTAGCTTGAGGAACTCCTAGAGAAGGGCCACATTCATCCTAGTGTATCCCCTTGGGGTGCACCAGTCATCTTCGTGAAGAAGAAGGACGGATCTCTCTGATTATGCATGGACTACTGTCAGTTGAACAAAGTAACCATCAAGAACTGATACCCTTTGCCCAAGATCAACGATCTATTCGACCAACTTCAGGGTGCCAAAATATTTTCCAAGATTGATCTAAAGTCAAGGTACCATCAGTTGAGGATAGTGGATAGCAATATCCACAAGACCGCATTTCGCACTAGATATGACCACTATGAGTTCATCGTGGTTCCATTCGGTCTTACAAATGCCCCAGCTGTTTTCATGAGTCTCATGAATGGAGTATTCCACACAATTCCTTGACTGTTTTGTGATTGTATTTCTCGATGACATATTGATATATTCACAGAATGAGGAGGAGCATGAGGAGCACCTGAGATAGGTTTTGCAGTGTTTGAGGGATAATCAGTTGTATGGCAGTTTGTTGAAGTGTGCTTTCTTTAGATTAGAGGTCAAATACCTTGGTCATGTTATATCCGGTGATGGGATCTTAGTAGACCCATCAAAGATTAGAGCCATTATGGATTGGCCAGCGCCAACCAGTGTGACAGAGGTCAGGAGCTTCATGGGCTTAGCAGGGTATTATCGATGTTTTGTTGAAGGATTCTCTAGAGTCGCTCATCCTATTACTTCTCTTCGGCGTAAAGGGAAGAAATTTGAGTGGACAGAGAAGTGTGAGAAGGCCTTTCAGGAGCTTAAAAAGGCACTTACTAGTGCATCTATCCTTATAGTCCTAGATCCCTCAGCTGACTTCATGGTTTGCACAGATGCTTACCTAGAGGGTTTAGGAGTAGTCCTTATGCAGGATGGTAGAGCTATAGCTTTTGAGTCTAGGAAACTCAAGACTCATGAGCTTAATTACCCTACTCATGACCTTGAGCTTGCAGCAGTAGTGCATGCACTTGTGAGGTGGAGACATTTCCTTTTGGGTCATCATTTTTAGTTGCACTCAAACCATCAGAGCCTTTAGTACATATTCACTCAGCCGAATCTTAATGCACATTAGAGGAGATGGATGGAATTCTTGTGTGAGTATGATTTTGACATCCACTACATCAAAGGGAAAGAAAACGTAGTTGCAGATGCTTTGAGTAGGAGATGTCATGAGGTATACACCATATCTATGGGCACGGATTTGAGAGATCGGATAATGCAGTAGTTGCCAGAGGATGGATTGTATTTAGAGGTTTGCCAGGCTATACGATCTCAAGAAACTTTAGAAGGGAAATATGTGGATTATTCCTTAGAGTCCGATGGATTATTACGCCATAGAGGGCGCATCTATGTACCTTCTTTCAGGGAATTGCGGGAGTTCATTATCACAGAGGCTCATAGAGCTCCTTATGTAGCACATCCCAAGGTTAAGAAGATGCATGCAGACTTGAGGGAATTATACCATTGGCCAGGAATGTGACAGCTTATTGCTGAGTTGGCAGCCCGATGCCTCGAGTGTTAAAGAGTCAAGGCGGAGCACCGCCATCTAGGTGGGTTGATCCAATCTCATGCCATACCCGAGTGGAAGTGGGATACTATATCCATGGATTTCATCATTGGTCTCCCTATGTCATCTCGTCGCCATGATGCCATCTTGGTGACGGTTGACAAGTTGACCAAAGTGGGCCACTTTTTACCAATTTGTACCACCTTCACAGCACCAGCAGTGGTACAGGTGTTCTTACGAGACATTGTCAGACTTCATGGCATTCCATGCAACATTATTTCTGACAGGGATTCCCTCTTCACTTCTTCCTTTTGGAAGGCATTACAGGCAGCTATGGGTACCAAGCTCAATTTCAGTATAGCCTACCATCTAGAAACAGATGGCCAGACAGAGAGGGTTAATCAGGTGTTAGAGGATATGCTTCGCATGTACGTCATGGATCACTAGACCAGATGGGAAGAGTACCTTCCCTTAGTAGAGTTTGCCTATAACAATGGGCATCACACATCTTTGGGGATGCCACCCTATCAGGCATTATATGGCAGACCTTGTAGGACACCGTTGAGTTGGGACCGCATAGAGGACAGAGTTGCTATTGGTCCTGAGATAGTTCAGGATATGGAGCAGTAGGTGGATTTGATTAGGCATCATCTTAGAGAGGCACAGGATAGACAGAAGAGATATGCAGATGCAAAGAGGATAGATCGTAGCTACTTGGTTGGAGACAGAGTCTTCTTGAGAGTGTGACCGCATAAGAGTCCAATCTGTTATGGAAAGGGTTCTAAGCTTGCACCTTGATTTGTAGGACCATTTGAGATCCTCGAGAGGATAGGACTAGTTGCCTACTATTTAGCATTGCCACCTAGCTTGTCGCACATCCATGATGTGTTTCATGTTTTAGTTTTGAGGAAGTATATCTATGATGAGTCTCATATTCTAGATTGGGATGCCTTGCAGGTGGAGTCTGACGGCCAGCTAGCTTTGGATCCCATTCGTATTTTGGCATGCCGGACACTGGGCCTTCGAGGTCGAGAGCTGGACCAGGTTAGGGTCCAGTGGGATTGCTATGATGAGGTTATAGCCTCATGGGAGGATGCAACACGTGTGAGATCACAGTACCCCCACCTTTTTGATGAACTCCAGGAGGAAGTTCATGCCTAGAGGGGGAGGGTGTGAGGCCCTACCCCGACTCATCTTGACATTTATGTTATTTTCATATTGAGACTATTATGGATGCTTTATTTTATGCATTATGGATTTAGAACCTATATGATTCCATGATTTGGATCACATTGATGTATATTGATGCTTCATTTTATGCATTATGATTATGAGACTTTATATGTTGCTAGAATAGAATTACTTTGAAATGGTGAATGTCATTATTGGATTTGCAGGACTTCATTTTGATGGTAGAAATAGGATGCTTATTATATGAATGGTTCAATTTTGAGGATTATGATAATTGCTTATGTGGAATCGAATTGGAATATATGAGATATTGATTTATTATTGTCAATGTATGAGTGTTTGATGTGTAATGGAATTCATGTGTTTAATTATATATATATTTGTGATTATTTGGAATTACTAATGTGTTAATTGAGATGCGCAGGAAAATTATCCATGTGACCATGGAAATAATATGGAGAACCAAACCTAGACCTATGTACATTTGTTAAGCTAGGGGTTGTCTATTTGGAGAGACAACACCCCATTTGTATTGTATTTTATTTGTGAAAGTAAATGATGCATGTGTGTTAAATTGATTTTATTTAATTATGTAAACCTACAAGAGACAAATTCCATGTGTGATTTTTATATTGTATTTTATTGTGTCACTTGACACATGTGCTGATTAGTGTCATTGATTTTGACTTGTCTCTTGGAGGGAGTTTTGTTTTTACCAAAGCCATTCAAACCTATGAGTGTGGTCCCAAATTTTTCTTGGGTAGGGAGTCTTGGGAGTGGTCAACTTAGGTTTGACCCGTAGGTTAACTTCAGTTGGGTTTCTAAGGGGTCAAATGGACTCCTAGGGTTAGTTTTAGGGATTTTCCAAAGGTCCAAAGGGTATACCTATTGGTTAGGTGTATTTTTAAACATGTGACTACTCCCATGTGACTATTTAGTCGCCTCAAAAAGTGGTTTTCTCAAGGTGAGCGAAAATTCAACTTAGAAGGTTCCTCCTAGGATAGACAACCTTCCCTTTTGGTGTCAAACACTCTTCCCCATCCTCTCTTACCTTTTCCCTTTCCAATTTTAGCAACATGTAAGAGGTTGGGAAGAACAACCAATGGGAACTCTCACTTTACCCAAGGGGTTGGGAAGAGTGAGAGAGGCCTTCTTAGGCAAAGATTAGAGACTTAGTGAGTAATCACCCACTCTTCATTGTTGGAGATTATGCAATTTTTTGAAAATAGTTGTAGGATAGAATTTTTGGTGAAGTGTTGGTGAAAAGTTTGTGTGGATTTGGGCTACTCATCCCCAACTAAGTCTATCATACCTTTTGGCAGATTAAGGTTGGTTTTACTTCCTTTTAGTTATGTTGTTTATGTTGTTTTGAAAAGAAAGAAATGCTTGTATGAGAAGATGTGTATATGTAAATTGCTTTGTAGGAGAAAGATGTAATTTTTCCTTCTCTTGTTCTTTTTATGTGTTCTTGTTTTGGGAGTGTCCAAGGCCTCCTACTCTTGGGAGAGTAGGATGGTCTTGGGGTGGAAGAAGTATGATAGCCTTGGGTGAGAGGCTCTCCTTATGGAGAGTGATCTCAAGGGTGTTCTTTGTGACCCTTATTGCATAGCCTTGTGTATGCATTTGGGGGTCATAAGGGGAGAAGATATGGCTTTTATGCCTTTGGGGGGGCATAAGGGTGTGGAGATGTATTTGTTGTATTTTGATTTGCCATGAGGTGGCTTGAGTGGTATTATGCTTGCAATCTCCCCAATGGTATTTGGTCCACTTCCACCCGTGGAAAGATCATCACAAGTTGTGGTGAGAGTGTAGCTTGGGTTGGGAAAATGTATGTTGAATGTTTGCCCTATGTTGTTGTGATTGTTTGTTTGTGACCCGTCTAGTGCTTGGTTCTCCAAGCTCGGGGGTGGCTTCTAGTAAGCCTAGGCTGGGAGGTGAGCTCTCCATGGTCAAGTTTGTATTCTATTTGCAGGTTGCTTGGGATGGGAAAGAAAAGAAGAAGAGATTAGTTGTTGTTTTTATGTTCCAGAAAAGATTCAAAAAAAAAATTGTATTTATTATTGTAGCTTGTAAAGAAAAAGCTAATGATGTATTTATTTTTCCAAAAATAAAGTAATGTCGTATTTTTATTCATAGTTCCCACTCAACGGAAAGGAGAATTCTAGTAGGGCTTTCAAACCCATTTGTAATAATATTTACATTGTATTTTAATATGCTTAAAGAAATGTTTCTTTCTCTATTTGTTTATTTTTTGCAAAAAAAAAAAAGGATGAAATATATGAGCTTGTATTAAAGCCTTCATTTACAAAAAGAAAAGATAAATTTGTTTGCGTTCATGTTATTTTTAGTGTAGAGTTCATTTATTTCCTTATGTAAGCAAACTTAAAAAAAAAAAAGAATAGCATGCACATAGACTAAGATGTTAAATGCAACTATAAATTTAGTGGAAATAGTCTTACATTAGATTCTAGTTTTATTTATGCTGCTGTAATTTAATTAAAACTATTATTTGTTCTTTCATTTAATGCAGAAAATAAACCCTATAATAGTCTATTTTATAAAGAAAAAGGGGGTTAGCATCTAGATTTGGTTTTATTGTTTTACCAAAAAAGATTACATTAAAGCTTGTTGGTTTATGTGCATTTTTAAATGTTAGTTACAGAATATAAAACAAATTTTTTTTTAGCCTTAAAAAAAAAGAGATAATATTTCACCATTATCATGTTGTAAATGTTAATGTTAATTTCTGCATGTTAAAAAAAAAAAATAATTAGAAAGGAAACTTACAGTTTGGCTAAGTGTATTATTGAATTTATATATATACTTATATTTATGTTTATATATATATATATATATATATATATATATATATATATATATATATATATATATATATATATATGATAAATATTTTTTTTGAAAAAAAAAAAGAAAAAAATGTAAATACAAAAAAAATTTAACCAGCGAGTTTGGAGAAGGCCAAACCCCTGTGCTTGTGCACAGAGGACGGCACGGCCTGTGCTGCCACTGTGGCTACCCATAGTGGACGGCTCGGTGCCGCCACTGTGGACAACCACAGTGGTCGGCACCGGGTCCCCCACTGTGGGCAACCACAGTGGTAGGGGCTCCCGGTCGCCATTGTGTTTACCCACAGTGGGCGGCGCTTGGCCGCACTATGGTTAAACATAGTGAGGCCTAGGGGAAACCCCCCCCATCATCCACCGCTCCGCCGTCAGCCTCCTCCACCTCTCCCCCTTCGGCTCTGCCAAGAGATGAAACCCAGGTCGTCACTCCCACTACCTACACACACACACACACAACACACACACAAAAAAAATTTATCACACACATGCCCTAACCCAATTTTCTGGTTAGGGAAAATTACAAATAGGAAGAAAAAAAAAAAATGTGTGAGATAATAAAAAAGATTAGGGTTAATGCAAAAGTTTTTAGAACTTTTCTTTTAAAAAAAAAATTAAAAGAAATAGAAATAAGTGGGGGGGAAATACCCATTCAAATCTTGAATAGGGTTTTCCCACCCAACTTAGTATTATATAATGTTTTTTGGGGTTTTTTTTTATATAGAACTTAGCAACCTTCAAATATATATAAATATATATGCTAAGTGCATATTTACCCATAGCCATATATATTTATATGTGTTTTTTGCTCCTATATATTTATATGAACTATTAATGTCTAATTTTTAGGTTATTATATTTAAGTGCATATTTTTATTGGATGCATTAAAATTAGATTCTAGGAGATTGACACCTGGGAGAATAGTGACCTAATTGTAAGTCAAGATGCCCCCTTTAAATTTTAATTTTATAAGACATTTTAATTAATGTGAATTTTGCTTAATAGGTTTATTTAATCTAAGAGCTAGGACAAATTAATTTAAACCCTAGGCAATTAAAGGAGTATATGAGAATATTAATATCCGCTTTCAATTAATTTAGAGATTATCCATTAAGTGAGTTTAACCATTTATTATTGGGAGATAATAATAATTCTTTTGGAGAACTATTATCCCACTTTTGACTTAGATCAATTATCACCTAAGTGATCTAGTTGTTAGATTCACTCAAAACATAGTTAAGACTAAACTAGTTTGGCATTATTTTAATAAGTTAGTTGTACTAGGTTAAGTATTTAAAAAAAAAAATTATTTCATTTGTGCCCAAAAGTTTGGGCATGACAGTAAAGTTGTAAACAAGTTTATATCTTTCATCTACTGATTAAACACTAATTCACCTCCCCCACCCTCTCAATGTCTTTGGGACTGTCCTAGCATCTAACACTAACAACTTTGTTAACCTGATTCTTAACCACCAAATGCAAATGAATAAAAGTAAAGTGTAGAAGCTAAATGAAAAAAAGCACAAAACCATAACACCAAATTTTTCACATGGAAACACAAAAAGGGAAAAACCACAATGGTATTGAGATCCACAATATTATATACTATGATCAAGATTATAATAATATTACAAGAGGGAAATGCACATGCATTCAGGCACACTGCCTAGAGTTCACTACTCAATTAAAAAAGAGGTATACAACCCCGAAGGAAGGCCCACTACCTTACAAGAGATTACAAATGACAATTGATTGAATAAAATGATGGATAACATCTACAATTGCCAAAATGAAGTTCGGGTTAAGCACAAATGGTCTTCTTCTACTATTCTATCAAGGTGCTCTATTCTACTCTGCTCTGTCAACTACCAGAGCACCAATCCGAAGATAGCACATGTGAAATTGCTCAAAAACACTCATAAAAACTTCACACACTCACATCTATCACCAAAATGCTCAAAGGAATTGGTCTTATATATCCACACCACCAGATTAAATCAATTCCACGTCGGCTTGAAAACTGCATAACACACAACATGAAACGTGTAACAGTAAGTTGGGTCGATCCAATTACAAATCCATATGCAGACTTTAAAAACTTGATAAAATGCTTCACACATGTCGGTTTAATCACTTCAAACTCAAAACTAGTCACTGAAATCATCCCAAAGATTTTGCATAGCACGTTGCACAAAACTAACTTTGTTCTTCCTGAATTGTTGGATATCGGATCTCCAATATTACACGAGAATTAATAGCAGAGACTAGGATTGCAAAATAAGTTGCCTCAAATGTCCAATCAACTATCTCTATCACTGCAACCAAAACTATGCAATCAGAATTGAGATAGCACTCAATGTATCCACACTTTGTATTCTACCTTCCAAACTTAAGCATAGATGAATAAAAAACTTCTCAAACTTCTGATAGATCACTTCTACATATACCGGATATAATTTATGACCTTAGTTGCCATCAATGACAACCCCAAAGAATTTATCAAGCTTTAATCTCCACTAGAACAGTGTCTCTTGCCAACAATCTCCCCTTTTGGCATTGATGGCAAGACTTGATGAAAAATTACACTGTGAGATCAAATTTTTGCAAAAATGTAACAACTCTAACTCAGCAAGCTCCCCCTAAGAATATACATCATTTTTCATTCCCCTATGTCCCCTTTTGACATCAATGGCAAAGGTAGGGATCTGCCAAAATTTCTATACAAGAATATACACAGTTACTTACAAAAATTTAAAAATATCTGTAAAAATTGTCTTCAAGAATTGCAGGTGACCATCTAAACCCTTCTTCAAATTATCCAAATGTTAATCAGAGCACTAAAAAAATAAGCATACATCTCTGCTCCTTTAAGGTCTAAAGGAACACTCTTATTCAGAGCATTAATATCATCTTGCTAACTACTCAACAAGGTATCCAACTGGGGAGTTATAAGATTCTTGAGTTCTCCCACTCTACCTAAAATTCAGTCCTTTTCCTAATTTAAGCTCTTGATTTTATAAAGTATACCCATCACTTAAGCTTCAAAATTGCTAGTAGAAATTTATTGGGGGTTATAGGATTGAGATATGTTGGATAAATGACCTTCACACTCTTTTATTTTCTTTTCAATATCAATAGTAAACTTGGGAAAAATAAGACATGACTTATATATGTTACCTCCTTCATCCAATGCATCTTGTATGCCCTCCATAGCAGTTATCAAACTAGCCCTATCTCCTTCAACCATTCTCAAAATTGTTCTCAGCCAAATAGCATTAAATTGACTCAAAACTTTTGCATCGACCACTTTCTCCAAAGATACAAAATGAGAATTTGTTTCCTTTAACATACTCCTTAGCTTACTAGAGGGAGTATCAACTGTATCTTGCTTGAAGGATGGCAAAATATTCTCCAACACATTCATGGCTAGAGATATCAGCTCCTTGTATTCGGTGTGAGACTTGAGTAAGTCCTCACTTGGCTTGTGCAAGAGCTGCAAGTTTCAGTTTTTGAATGGGAGACAATGAGGTAAGATTTATAGGTCCTTAGGTGAGATCAACTATGTCAGTGATTATTTGCTTGCCTTTGTCTTCCACAATGTCTCTTGCTGTTGGAACCTATTCAATATTATCTATGTCCTTCTCCTTCTCTCCCTCTTTACCCTTCTCGACATCCTCTCCCTTTTTGTTGGTGCCCAAAAACGGGTTTACACTAACTTACAGGTAGCGACCAAGTTGTTTTCTCCTGATAATAACTATGGAAAGCCACTTCCAACTGTTTAATATTCTTCAGACTTGGACCAACAATGACAAGGATGCCAGATCCTTCTATGCTTTACGCTCTACAAAACTAGGGAGGTTGATACCCATGCTTATTTGTGATTTTACGCCACACTCAGAAATCTGATAGTTCTGATACTAAATGTAAGTATAGATCCAATAGCCAATAAGATGAGAGGGGGGGGTGAATCATACAAACTTAATCTTCTATAAAACCATCAAATTCAACCTCGGTAACATATACTTCAATAATATAACAAAAACTGTTAAACATGCAAACTCAAAAGCATAAAAACATCATAAACCTCATAACACTAGATTTAACGTGGAAACCCAAATAGGGAAAAACCACTGTGGGATTTCGGACCCACTAAGAAATATACTCTTCTAGAGTATGCTCGGTTAAAAGAAAATCCTGTTAAAGATTACAAACACATTGCTAGATGTGACCCAGTTAAGGGATTTCTCCCAGATCTATTAGGATCTTCACCTTGTTAGAAGTGACCTTTTTAAAGGATTTCAAACACTCAATCAGAATGTCACCTTGCTAGAGGGTTTTACAAATAAGACTATTAAGTCCACTCGGTTAAGAGATTTTCTGTCACTTTCACAAAATAACAGTAATAGAAATCTATCTGCAACTTCACATCTAAAATGATAAAGCAAATTCTTATTTGTTCAATATAATCTAGACATAGAACTAATCTTGTCCATCTGCTAGGCTTCTATACTCTATTCTTCAAATAGGTCTTGAAGCTTCTGTGCTCGGTAATCACTATGTAGCATCCCTATGCATATACTTGCCCACATACATTGTTTATCAACAGTTTCCTATTTATAAACAATTAGCTAACCACTTAATCTCCTTGATCACATTTCCCATGATCAATCATAGCCATCAGATCTTCAATCTTGTCCAGGTTCAATGCATCTTTCAATCTGAAAATGTTTTACCCCGCTTGGGAACTTGCACATATTTCTTGGAACTTGTGCTAGGGTATTGCGGTTCAATCTGCATTGTAGATCTTCATGTAGACTTTTCATTGCCTTAGATTCATTAACAAACTTCATGCACGACATACCAATCATTTAATCAGTTCCAGCTCATCAACTTCCTTCATTAAATATCGCATGTAACCATTTAATGCATTCTGTTATAGCTCAGTTACAACTCGGTTATAACTCGGTAAATACTAAACTTCACTTGGTAGTCATTCCGCCTTCATTAACTGATAGCGATAACCTTAGGGTTTAGCGACTAGGTTCCTTAGGGTTTACTGACTAGGTTCTTTGCTTGGTAACATAGTATAGTATTAACCTTTCACTTTACAACATATGTATGATGTTTAAAAATTCTAAACATCATGATCTCATCATTGTCTGACTCGGTAATAGTTGCCCATTGAATACCTTATTCATCTTCTTATTCATGATAATCTTTCCTGTGTCTTTCACTGACTTCTTTATATTCTTCAAATCATACTTCTCAAGATATGGCAACATCACACTGAATTAGAAAATCAATTTCTTGACATTAATGACAAAATAATAATATCAAGATAGTAAACATCGTTAATCAGTTATATCCATAATCATCAACAACCTTCTCAATATGCTTATTGAAATGCCAACAATCATTCATTGTCTGTTATAATGCAATATTGCCAACAATCTCCCCCTTTGGCATTGATGGAAAAACCAATTGATTTGACCTTAAAAGATTTGGATTGCTGTGATTTTGAAATGCTTGAAATGCTCTCCCCCATACATTAGACTTCTCCTCTTTTCTTCAGTCTTCTTTCCAATCTATAGTCTTCTCAGTTTTCTTCCCCTTAAATTGGTCTTCTCCCCCTTTGACAACAATGCCAAAAAGTAAAGAACTAAAACATAATTTCTTCCTGTATGAAGTGATTTCCTACTGTTGTGTATCATCTGAGTCTTGGTCAGAGCATTTTGTCTTCTAATTCATGTTCCCTGTATTGTTTCCTGTAATATTTCCTGTACACCTTTAGAAAACATCCTAAAGTGTGTAATGCAGCATCAACTCCTAAAAGATATTCTATAGAGTCATCGGATTGATGCTTTCATCGAACTTGGTCAGTGAGTAGAAGATAGGGGTAGGACCCCTAACTTACTTCTGAGATATTCAAAAGTGTCTCTTGGTAGTGGCTTGGTGAAGATATATGCTATTTGTTCCTTTGTGCTAACATACTCCAACACCACTTTCTTCTCTTGAGCTTCTTCTCTAAGATAATGATATTTGATAGAGATGTGCTTTTTCTTAGAGTGCATAACAAGATTCTTTGAAATATTAATGGCACTAGCATTGTCACAGAATATGGTTACTGGCTCGGTAACTTTCTCATTTATACCTTCCAACAGTTGTTTGATCCATGCAATGTTGGTACAATTCAATGTTGCAGCAACGTATTCATCTTCTATTGTTGACTGTGAAACACATCCTTGTTTCTTGCTAAGCCAACTCACTAGTCTTTCTCCTAAAAAGAAAGCTCCTCCACTTGTGCTTTTTCTGTCATCAATGTTGCCTGCCCAATCAACATCAGTATAAAATTTTAACTCAAAATCATTTCCTTTCTGATATACTAAACAATAATCCTCAGTTCCTTTCAAGTATCTAAAAATTCTTTTAATTGTTGTCATGTGTGTTTCCTTAGGATTTGCAGAGAATCTTGCAACTATACCTACTACATGTGCTATGTCTGGTCTGCTATGAACAACATATTGTAGTTTTCCAATCATGGATCGGTAAAGTGTCTTGTCAACAAATGCAGATTCATCATTATTTTATAATTTATAGTTGGTAGTCATAGGAGTACTTACTGGTTTTGAATCCTCCATTCCAAATTTCTTCAAGATTTCCTTTATGTACTTGGATTGAGTAATGAAAATCTCATTTTTTATTTGCAGTATCTGTAAACCTATAAAATACTTTATCTCACCAATTAATGACATCTCAAATTCTTTGCTCATTTCATTTCCAAAGTTCTTGCATAAAGAGTTATTTCCACAAAATATAATATCATCAACAAATATGGTTGAGATCAGTATTCCATTTTCATCATTCTTCATGTACATATTGTTGTTCTCACTTGTCCTTATAAAACCATCTTAAACAAATAAGAGTGAAATCTTTCATACCATGCTCTAGGTGCTTGTTTCAGACCATATAAAGCTTTGTTTAATTTACATACCTGATCTTTATTATTGTCTTCAACAAATCCTTCAGGTTGTTCAATAAAAACATCTTCTTCTAATATTCCATTTAGAAATGTAGATTTGACATCCATTTGATATACCTTGAAGTTTTTGAAAGTAGCATAGGCCAACAATGTTCTTACTCCTTCAAGTCTAGCAACAGGTGTAAAAGTTTCACAATAATCAATTCCTTCTTCTTGAGCATAACCTTTGCAAACTAGTCCTTTTTTGTTTCGAATGACCTCTCCTTTTCCATTCAGCTTGTTTCTGAAAATCCACTTTGTACCGATTACATTTTTGTCCTTTGGTCTTGGGATTAGTGTCCATGTGTCATTCTTCTTAATTTGTTCAATCTCTTCTGTCATAGCATTTATCCAATCTTCACTTTTAAATGCCTCTTTCACTATTCTCGGTTCAAATTTAGATATCAAACATGTGTTCTGTCTCAGTTTGTTCCTTGTCATCACTAGATCATCCTTATCTCCTATAATATGACTTGGTGCATGATGTCTTCTAACATACTTGGCTAATATAGGCTCGGTAGGCTCTGTATGATCTTCTTCATGACTCAGTAACTGGATATTCTCTTTATTTTCTTCAACAGCCTTCTCGGTAAGACTTCTTGGTTGAACATAGACAAATTCATCATAGTCTTCTGGTTCCTTGGAATTTCCTTCATCATTTCTTTCTGCAAATTCATCAATTTTCACATTTGCACTTTCTACTATTTTGTTAGATGATTTGATCAGACATTTAAATGCTTTGCTTCTAGAAGAATAACCTAGAAATGTTCCTTCTTCACTTTTCTGATCAAACTTGCCATTTCTATCATATTTGTGAACATAGCATCTACTTCCAAAGATTTTAAAATAACTTACATTAGGTTTCTTATCATACCGGATTTCATATGGTGTCTTCAAAGTACCTCTCTTCAATTGTACTCGGTTCAAGGTGTAAACTACTGTGCTTATTTCTTCTCTCCAAAATGTTTGTGGCACCTTCTTTTCAATCATCAGTGTTCTAGCACAATCCACAATAGATCTGTTTCTTCTCTCAGCTATTCCATTCTACTGTGGAGTTCTCGGTGCAGAGACTTGTCTTTTAATACTATGATCATTACAAAATAAGTTGAATTCATCAGATGTGAACTCTCCTCCTCTATCTGATCTAAGACATTTTAATTGTCTTCCTATTTCATTTTCAACTCTTGCCTTGTACCATTTAAACATTTGAAAATTTTATGATTTATCTTTTAAAAACATTACTGACATCATCCTTCAATAGTCATCCACAAATAATATGAAATATTCATCACCATAATAACTTTGAACTTTCATAGGACCACAAAGGTCAGCGTGCACTAGATCTAAAATTCCCTTAGAAGTGTAAGACTTACTTGTAAAGCTTGATCTTGACATCTTACCCATCTGGCATCCTCAACACATAGCATTCTCAAGTTTTTCAAGACTTGGTAGACCTCTTACTCGGTGCTTCTTTCTTATTTTGATTAGATTATCAAAATTTACATGACAAAACCTTTTATGCCATAACCAGGTATCATCTATCTTTGCATACAAACACTTGTTACGAGTTGAGTCAAGGTGAAATGTGTTACTTTTTGTTTGTGTCTCGGTAGCAGCTAATTTTCCATTTTTGTTATGAACTTTGACAATTCCTTTCTGAAATTCTATTCGGTAACCTATGTTGTTTAGTTGTGCTACACTCAACAAATTGTATTTCAAACCTTCAACCCAATAAACATCATTGCATCTTGCATTGTCAAGAAGTGTTATAGATCATTTACCTTTCACCGGACATGGTGCATCATTACCAAATCTAATATAGCCTCCATCATAATCTTCTAATATAACAAACTTGTGTTTATCTCCTGTCATATGATGTGAGCATCCATTATCTATGATCCAAGAATCATTAGTGTTTATGTGAGATATTAGGGCTTTTTCTTCATACCTTTCTTCATTTGATCCATCTTTGATAGCCACATAAACTACTTCCTCTATATCAGTATCATCTAATTTATCATCATCAGATTCCTCATCAGGTATTAAGCATGTCTTTCTATCTCTTCTTCTCAAATCTCAGTGTCCTCTATAATGATCATCTTTCTGTCTGTCATCTCGGTAATCTCTCCTTTCAGTAGAATCTTTGTCAGGATAGTTAGAAGGCATATGTCCTATCTTATCACAATTGAAACATTTCAAAGGTAGTTTTCCTTTATACTTACCTTTGCCTCTCGGTAACCTTTTGGCTAATAGTGCTTCAAACTCTTCTTGCTTTCTGATTTCCTCATACAGTTTGTGTACTTCTTCCATGTTCTTACGAAATCTTTCACTTGCTCCATTGTGATCTCCTTCAAAGTACGTATACTTTCTTTCATTGAAATCATTAGATTCATCAAGATGAAAAGAAATAAATGTAGATTCAACTTTATTTATCGAAGATCCACTATTATCAAAGTTACTTAATTCAAATGCATGTAGCTTACCAATAGTAGCAACTAAAGAAACTGGCATATTAGGTACAGACCACAATTCATTGATTGCAGAGACTAAGATTGCATAAGCTAGTAGAAGGGTTCTTAACAACTTACTTGTTATATCCTTTTCTTCAATAGTTCCACTTGCTCTTTTGATTTGATTGACAATCTCCTTTAGTCTTGTACTGTATTGGGTTATGTTCTCACCTTCATTCATCCTCATAGATTCAAGTTGTCCTCTTAGACTATCTACTTTTTCTCTTTGAACATGTTCATCTCCTCCATATACTGATATGAGCTTATCCCACATAGCCTTTCCATCATTGCATCCTTCTAGATCATTAAACTCTGAATTGGTCAATGCAGATGTTATTTCAATCATTGTTTGAATATGTTCTTGCTTTGCCTTTATCTCTTCCATAGTCAATGGATAGGTGTTTGATGTAACAAAATCATTCTCCAGATAGTATACAACATATTCTCCAACTCCTGATAGATGTGTAGCATCGTAAATTGTACGCACTTGCTAGGGTGGTACAATTTCACACCTAGTTTAGCACCCGCCTTGGCGCATTTTGCATTTTGCATTGCATTTCCCCTTTAGCACTTAATTAATTAAATTAATTAGGTCTAAGGTTCTATTTTATCATCTCCCACATCATAAAGTTGGGCCCTTTCATTAAAGTGTGCCCTTTTCATTTTATTCCTCCAATACATCATTTAATCAAAAACCCTAATTAGGTCCTATTTTGAACTTGGGGGCTTGATTTCAGGGGTCAAAACATCTCAAAATCACCTGTAACTTCGGGATTCTCTCTAAAATCATCATATCCGACGGCCCTGAAAATTTGGTGAAAAGTTGTCGGGACCATGGCGCCCGGAGTGCAACATGGTCCCGGACATTTTTCCCGAAATTTTAGGAGCACGATCCAATCATAAAATAAAGCTTAACCCCAAGAAATTGGCGGGATATTCAATCTCTAGGTCGGCCAAAATACGAATTTACGATCTAGGGTTTCCTACATAAGAGCTCTCTTTCTTCATTTGAAGGGATCTGATTTTTGTTTTCAGGAACCTCATATGCAACGAAAGAGCAGATCTTTGAAGACTTCAACAAAATTCAACATTCCTCTATCAAGCACTTATCAAATTCATTCATCCACTTAGGGCTTGGAAGACATTGAAGAATAATAGGAGATTACCGACTGAAGATTGGCTTGTACTCCTCCCTTAAGGGTTGGTTATGATTTCATATTGTTTTCATGTCTTTGCATAAGCTTCAATATATCCTTTATTCATGCTTTAGATCACTTTGCATCTTGATTTAGAGCATTTACATTATTATTTACAAGCAATTAAGGTTTACTTTCTAGGTTGCTCTAGTTTGCTTTCTTGCATTTTAGGACCTTGCACACACACTAGGTCTGCACACACAATACATTTTACAATACAACTTGGCTATTCGTGGAGGTGGAAATCACCGAAGCGGGGGTTTGACTAAGGCAAAACCCTATATAGCCGCCCAAACACCTTTTCAGATATAAGTGCAGGTTTCGGGACTCGGACGACGCCGCAGGTTGCAGTTCCGGGAGAAGCAGACTGAGACCGACCTTCCCACCAAATTTCAGAGCAAAAGACCAGGACAGGGGCATGGGGCGCCCTGGTCCTACCAGGACAGGGGCGCTGGGCGCCCTGGTCCTCCTGACAGACAACATTTTCAGCATTTTTGACAGCTTTTCCAGAGTGCAAAACAACAGTTTTCGGAGCAGTTTCAGGGGCAGATTCAGGACAGTGGCGCCCATGCCCCCATCTCGAACATTTTCACTCAGATTTTAACTCTGGGTATGCATTTACATTCTTGTCTTGTCCTTGTGTTTACAGCTTTCCATTGTTTAAGTTCAATTCTGCAATCTCGTTATTAGTTCATACTTGTACTTTGGGGTTAGGGATTGAACTTGCATCATTTTATCTATCAATTACAACAAAGGAATAGAAATCCTAATAGGTAGCCCGTGGCTCTCTCTTCCACAAGAAGAAGTAGCCAATTGTGTGATACCTCTAGGCTCTTTCGTATTCCACAAGTGTGTGGTTGAAAGTGAGATTAGGGCATGTTTGCTTAGTGTCACTTTTTCCCCCACACAAGATGCAGCTTCATCCTTTTCTGCCATGTAGAGAAACTTGACTTGTTTAGCTTCGGTGCATCCCTCTTATACATCTTTGGATCTTTAACTCAAGTACCTTTAAACTTTTCTTCCAGAGTCCAAAGCTCTGATACTAATTGATAGTTCTGATACTAAATGTAAGTACAAATCCAACAACCAATAAGATGAGAGGTGGGGGGTGAATCATACAAACTTAATCTTCTATAAAACCATTAGATTCAACCTCGATAACATATACTTCAATAATATAACAAAAACTGTTAAACATGCAAACTCAAAAGCATATAAACATCATAAACCTCGTAACACCAGATTTAACATGGAAACCCAAATAGGGAAAAACCACTATGGGATTTCGGACCCACTAAGAAATATACTCTTCTAGAGTATGCTCGGTTAAAAGCAAATCCTGTTAAATATTACAAACACATTGCTAGATGTGACCTGGTTAAGGGATTTCCCTCAGATCTGTTAGGATCTTCACCTTGTTAGAAGTGACCTTGTTAAAGGATTTCAAACACTCAATCAGAATGTCACCTTGCTAGAGGGTTTTACAAATAAGACTGTTAAGTCCACTTGGTTAAGAGATTTTTTGTCACTTTCACAAAATAACAGTAATAAAAATCTATCTGCAACTTCACATCTAAAATGCTAAAGTGGATTCTCATTTGTTCAATACAATCTAGACATAGAACTAATCTTGTCCATCTGCTGGGCTTCTATACTCTATTATTCGAACAGGTCTTCAAGCTTTTGTGCTCAGTAATCACTATGTAGCATCCCTATGCATACACTTGCACACATACATTGTTTATCAACAGTTTCCTATTTATAAACAATTAGCTAACTGCTTAATCTCCTTCATCACATTTCCCATGATCAATCATAACCATTAGATCTTCAATCTTGTCTAGGTTCAATGCATCTTTTGATCTAAAAACATTTTACCCCACCTGGGAACTTGCACATATTTCTTGGAGCTTGTACTAGGGTATTGGGGTTCAATCTGCATTGTAGATCTTCATGCTAACTTTTCATTTTTCTTAGATTCATTAACAAACTTCATGCACAGCATACCAATCATTTAATTAGTTCCATCTCATCAGCTTCCTTCATTAAATATCACATGTAACCATTTAATGCATTCTATTACAGCTCGGTTACAACTCGGTTATAACTTGGTAAATACTAAACTTCACTCGATAGTCATTGCGCCTTCATTAACCAATACAGATAACATTAGGGTTTACCGACTAGGTTCTTTGCTTGGTAACATAGTATAGTATTAACCTTTCACTTTACAACATATTTATGATGTTAAAACAATCTAAACATCATGATCTCATAATTGTCTGACTCGGTAATAGTTGCCCATTGAATACCTTATTCATCTTCTTATTCATCATAATCTTTCCTGTGTCTTTTATCGACATCTTTATATTCTTCAAATCATACTTCTCAAGATATGGCAACATCATACTGAATTAGAAAATCAATTTCTTGACATCAATGACAAAATAATAATATCAAGACAGTAAACATCCTTAATCAGTTATATCCATAATCATCAACAACCTTCTCAATATCCTTATTGAAATGCCAACAATCTTTCATTGTCTATTATAATGCAATATTGCCAACAAAATCATGCATGAAATAAAGAAAATAATCTCATATAAGGACTCAACAATAAGTGAGAATGCTTAGGAATGGAAAATTCCTCAGTGATCCTCAGCCTATTTGGAGCATGAGATGACTATTACATATGATAATGTTCATATAAAATGAAAGTATTCTGATATTCAACAAATTATAGCAAATCAGTGGTGATTTTGAATAGTAAATAAATACCTAGGCATTCCCTTAACTATGATTAGTGCCTTAATACTGTAAGGAAGCAAAGGTGTGCGGAAACGCTTCCTACGCTAATCTTGAGAGGATAGTTATGCAACTTTCAACTTAAATATTACTAAGATATCAAGAAATGCACAATAAAGCATAAACAAAATAGTTATGAACACATAACACAGTGATTACCATGGGGAAACCCTTCTGGGAGAAAAACCCCACCCTCCAAAACTCGCACAATGTATTATCAAATCAAGCTGATTACAATGCACTTGCAATGCAAGTTCTTACAGGAGCGCATCACCACATCTCAAACTCAGAGAGACTCCTTCTAGCATCTAGTCTTGCAAAAAACTCAATTATCAAACTCCTCCCCAAGCCCTCCTTTTATAGTGATTTTACAACCTGGAAACCACTTGTGGTTTTACAAAACCATGGGCTTAACCACCATGCCACATGGTGCCCATTTTTGACATTTACATTTCCAAAATGGAAAAACAACCTGGTTAAAATAGTAATCCCGTCCATAATTTTGTCCCCTAGCTTAGACCCTCTTAAAAGTCACAAAATGAGTCATTAAGGCTCTAAAAATGACCCACCTATATTCTACTATGGACAAGACTCATTTTTAACAACTCACTAACCATTTTCCAATGCATAAACATGTGGAAAACTACCTCAAACAAATTTTGGAATTTTCCAGAAAAAGACTGCAAGGTTGAGACACATGTTTCTCAACATTCTCCCACTTGTCGAACACCTTGCAAGAGTCAGGGGATCCAAAATATCATGGACTTAATTGCTAGGGACCGAGAGGTCCATAGACTCTGAACACCATCTGAATTTCTCTGTGCTCACGGGCTTAGTTAATGCATCAGCAACATTCACCAAAGTTTCTACCTTTTCTAGCTTCACCTTGCCATCCTCAATCATATCTCTCACAAAATGATATTTTACATCAATGTGCTTGGTCCTGGCATGAAAAGTAGGGTTCTTCGCTAGGCAGATTGCACTCTGACTATCACTGTAAATTGTCACTACACCCTATGTGAACTCTATATCTGAACACAATCTCTTTAGCTAGATGGCTTCCTTACAGGCATGAGTAGCTGCCATATATTCTGCCTCAGTAGTGGACAAAGCAACCACAGCCTGTCGCTTGCTCATCCAACTGATTGCACCACCGAATAATGTAAACACATATGCACTAGTGGATCTTCTTCTATCAACATTATCAGCCCAGTCTGAATCCACATAGCCTTGAATATCTAAGGAATGCTCATTTCCTATTCCATGAAAACATATTGAGTACTCTAAAGTACCCCTCAAGTATCTAAAAACTCTTTTTACTGCATCCCAATGTTCTCTTCTTGGATTAGACATATAACGAGAAAGAACTCCCACTACTTGGGCAATGTCTGGTCTTGTACAGACCATAGCATACATCAAACTTCCAATAGCACTCTGATATGGTACTTGACTCATCTCTTCCATCTGCAATGGGGATGTAGGACACTATGAACTAGAAAACTTTGTTCCCATTGTAATAGGAACACTCAATGGTCTTGAATCCTGCATATTGAATCTTTTCAAAATAGTACCAACATACTTTCTCTAACCTAGCCAAAGCTTTCTGTTTTGTCTCTCTCTTACAATCTCCATTCCTAGAATGTGCCTAGCTGCACCAAGATCTTTCATTTCAAACTTTATCGAGAGCTGAGATTTTAACTCTACAATCAAACCTTTTCCTTTGCCAATAAACAACATGTCATCAACATAAAGGGCAATGACCAAGAAATGATCACCATCAGATTTAAAATATATACAATGATCAGATTTAGATCGCACAAATCCCAAACTCAACACATATGTATCAAACTTCTAGTACCACATCCTAGGACTCTATTTTAAACCATACAAGGATTTCTTCAACTTACAGACCAAATGACTTTTACCTTTCATCACATAGTGCTCTAGTTGTGTCATGTAAATTTCTTCCTCCAAATCTCCATGAAGGAAAGCAGTTTTTACATCCATTTGTTTGACCTCTAGATCATAAGCCGCTACAATAGAAAGCAAGAAATGAATGGATGTCATTTTGGCTACAGGAGAAAAAATCTCACCATAATCTACTCCCTCAACCTGAGAGTAACCTTTTGCAACCAAACATGCTTTATACTTCTCAATGCTTCCATCTGAACCCATCTTCTTCTTGAACACCCATTTACAACCAACAGGCTTTCATCCTTCAGGCAATGGTACAAGGTCCCATGTTTCATTCCTCTTAAGAGCTGCCATTTCTTCATCCATGGCTATTTTCCAGGACTCTAAATCATTCATACCAAGAGCCTCTTCTATAGATCTCGGTTCATCAATGTTAGCATTCAATGCAAATATGCATCTCCAATCATCAAGAGAATATCCATACCTTTCAGGTGGTTTTCTTTGTCTAGTAGACCTTCGAACAAGTTCAGGTTCAGGTTCTTCTTCTTCCTCTGATGATTCAAAACTCGTAGAGCTCTCCTCGACTTCTTGTCTTTCTAAGGGCCCTGATTCAACTTTCTCTGGTGTAGCAGGTAGTTGAATCACATCTTTCTTTTGTTCTGTTTGTTCTGGCTGCACTGTAATAGAAGAAGGCTTAGTTTCTCTAAAAATAACACTTCTTGAATAAAATACCTTTTGCTCAATAAGATTCCAAAGCTTGTATCCTTTTACACCATAACTGTATCCGATGAAAATACATTTAACAGCTTTGTTGTCCAATTTTGTTTGCTTCTCCTTTGGCACATGAGCATATGCTTTGCAACCGAACACTCTCAGATGTCTAAGTGAAGGCTTGTGGCCCAACCATGCTTCCATTGGCATCTTATCAACAAGAGCTGATGTAGGAGAGTTGTTTATCAAGTAGTAGGCAGTGGCTACAACTTCAGCCCAGAACTTTTGTTCTAGTCTAGCTCCACTCAGCATACTCCTAGCCTTCTCCATCAAGGTCCTGTTCATTCTTTCTGCAACTCCACTCTGTTGTAGAGAATACGGAGTTGTCTTCTCTCTTTTAATACCAAAATCTTTACAAAATGTGTCAAAATCATTGGAGCAAAATTCACCACCATTATCAGTTCTCAAACATTTTATTTTCTTTCCAGTCTGCAACTCAACCATTGCTTTAAATTCTTTGAAACAACTGAAAACTTCAGTTTTACTCCTAAGAAAATAAACCCATGTTCTTCTACTGAAATCATCAATGAAAGAAACATAATAAACTGATCTACCAATAGAAGGAACATCAACTGGACCAAATACATCCGAATGGATTAGATCCAAAATACATGAAGACTTATGAAAACTCGAGTAAAACTGAATGTGGTTTTGTTTACCATAGATACAATGCTCACAAAAATCGAATTCAAGATTGCAATCATTCAACCCATCAATAAGGTTCTTATTTTTCAAGGTCCGTAGACCCTTCTCACCTATGTGGCCAAGTCTCTGGTGCCATAACATGGTCTTCTCTGTAGGCAACTTTGATTCGGTAGACAGAGCACCCTTGGGTACCCAAAAACCATGACCATCTGTTGAAAGAGAAACCCTCTCCTTTTCCAACTAAGTAGTCTTTTTCACAATCTTATCAGAAGTACTATTGCACTCAACTGTGCATGCATCAAGCTGGTACAGTGTACCCAATCTTCTTCCTCTTGGTATCACCATAGCACCTCTTACCATTTTCACACCTGCTTCAGAAAACTATACATGCACACCCGCATCTATTAGCTTGCTAAAAGATAACAAATTCCTTGCTAGCCCCAGGATATGCAAGACACCATCAAATCTTCTAATTCTACCATCAGAAAATTTCACACGAATACTTCCACGACCAGTAATATCAAGTACTGAGTTATCACCAAAATACACCTTACCACCATCAAAATTTTCATACTTACTAAACCAGTTTCTATTAGGAGTCATGTGGAAAGATGCACCTGAGTCTATTAACCATGCATTGTCACCTGCACGAGTGGCCAAGGCTACAATAAAAGCATCTCCATCTTCCTTCTCGGACTCAGAATCAGAATCTTGCTTCTTCTTCTTCTTTTTCTTCTCCTCTTTGCAGTCCTTTCGGAAGTGTTCGGGTTTGCCATAGTTCCAGCAGATTGCCTTGGACTTCGTATGAGATTTTGATCTCCCCTTATTCTTTGACTTAGAATGGCCATGCTGCTTTTCGTTCTTGCCTCTTTCTTTTGGTCTTCCTCGAACACTCAAAGCCTCTTTGGCATTCAGAGAGACCTTCCTTCTCATCTCCTCAGAAAGTAGAGAACCAACAACATCCTCCATCTTCAAGACGACTGCAGTGCTCCCTATGGCCATCACAAGGCTATCCCATGAGTTTGGCAACAAACATAGCAGGATTTGACACCTTTCTTCTTCATCCATTGGCACCCCAATAGAGGTCAACTGAGTTACCAACATATTAAAGCTTTTCAAATGCTCAGAAATTTGTCCACCTTCTTCCATTCTCAAAGAATACAATTTCTTCCTTAAGAAGATCTTGTTCACAAGTGATTTCGCTTGGTAGATCTCACTTAGCTTCTTCCAAAGCTTCTTCACAGTAGATTCTTCGTGGACATTAATCAGAATTAAGCCTGCAAGACACAATCTGATGAGACCTTTAGCTTTTCTATCAGTCACATCATATTGTGCGGCTAAAGTCAGATCTGCGGGCCTAAGCTTATTCTCATCAATCACATCCCATAGATCTCGATCAATCAACAAATCTTCCATCTTCAGCTTCCACATCTCAAAGTTTGTGCAAGAAAACGTCTCTACATCAATCCTCCCTGAATTGCTTGCCATCTTTTCAATCCTGCAACACAGAAATGAAAAACTCTGCACAAGCTTCCAGTCAAACCTTGATTAGCTCAAAAAACCCTGTACCCAACAAATAGAACCAAAACTGGCCAGGCTCTGATACCACTTGTAAGGAAGCAAAGGTGTGCGGAAACGCTTCCTACACTAATCTTGAGAGGACGGTTATGTAGCTTTCAACTTAAATATTACTAAGATATCAAGAAATGCACAATAAAGCATAAAGAAAATAGCAATGAACACATAACACAGTGATTACCATGGGGAAACCCTTTTGGGAGAAAAACCCCACCCTCCAAAACTCGCACAATGTATTATCAAATCAAGCTGATTACAATGCACTTGCAATGTAAGTTCTTACAGGAGCGCATCACCACAACTCGAACTCAGAGAGACTCCTTCTAGCATCCAGTCTTGCAAAAAACTCAATTATCAAACTCCTCCCCAAGCCCTCCTTTTATAGTGATTTTACAACCTGCAAACCACTTGTGGTTTTACAAAACCATGGACTTAACCACCATGCCACATGGTGCCCATTTTTGACATTTACATTTCCAAAATGGAAAAACAACCAGGTTAAAATAGTAATCCCGTCCATAATTTTGTCCCCTAGCTTAGACCCTCTTAAAAGTCACAAAATGAGTCATTAAGGCTCTAAAAATGGCCCACATATATTCTACTATGGACAAGACTCATTTTTAACAACTCACTAACCATTTTCCAATGCATAAACGTGTGGAAAACTACCTCAAACAAATTCTGGAATTTTCCAGAAAAAGACTGCAAGGTTGAGACACATGTTTCTCAACAAATACATTGGGTATGTGAATTTATACTGCATTAGACTATACTTCTAACAAAATTTATCTAACAACATAAAACCAGAGATAATATTGCCTTACAATATATCGTATTTGTAATCCCCACCCAAACTACTTATCAAAATCCCTATAAAAACTCCTATCACTCTACAATTTTATTCAAGCATTTAATTGACCTATCAAACCAAAGAATGAACAAAAGGTTACATACATCATAATAGTGCAATGAATGATAAAATCCTTGATAATACACATTCAAAATATGATAGAACAATACATTGGAGAGAAATGGGTTTGAATCATAGATTCATTCATTAATTTTGTTGTCCTTGTAAGAATACAATCCATACATAACTCCTTCAAGAACCTGCAAAAATCATAGACACAAGACTCTTTTTTATTTTTTGCTCTATAAAATGACCTCTTACAATCCGTTTGTTTGACCTACAATTTTACTATTTGGAAACAGAAATTTAAAACACATAATGGACCAAAATTTTGAACCCCGTCTCATAGCCCTGAATTCCCTTTTATAAAAAACAAGGGGGCAAACAAGCTTTAGGATAGAGGAGATACTTGTCATCTAAGAATGACTATGCATAACCGCATTCTGTTATAGAAAACAACCATCCTCAAACTTGCTTATACTAGATCAAAATTTGCAGCCACCTTCTTCAAAACTCATGATGAAAATTATCCCATCCTGTCTTACGGGATGCAAAATATCTATCACTAGAAAACAAAAATAGTTATGCGAATGGTTTACAACTTTCTATTCATCATTCAAATAAATTCCACTCCACGTGCTATAGTCTTTCATCGAATGGCTAATTAAAATTCATTACTTCATCTTCTTTTTTCCCTATATGGAATATACTTAACGGCTACTTGGTTTTCCTCTCTTTCAAAAGTTTCAAAAAATAACCCTGTAGCAATTATCTTATCCATATTATCTTCTAGCATATCCATATTTAGCTCATCTCAAATCATCTCTACCTAGGTGTTGATTTGATGACTCTCTCTGCCTCTTCCTTCCAAGACTATAAAGGCTTAACTGCCCCTTCTCTATCTTCAATAAATGGCAAAAGAGTTTGTTCTAATTCACTAAAACTCTTCATCAACTCCCTGATCTTCCTTTCTATATTCTCTAGCAAAATTTGGGATTCCTGCATTGATTTTACCAACAAAAATGTTGTTTGGAGTGCATGTGGCCGAAATTTAGAAGCCATAGACATCATTCTAAGCTCATTTCCCCTTTGTAACCACTTTGTAAACAAGGGAATCGCCATTTCTTTATCATCATTAAACAAATTGAATAGCATAAAAAAGTAAAGAATATAAGGCATGAATACTATTTAACCTGCTTTCAATTTTTTCATTTAAATGAGTTGATTATTTTTCTGATTCTTTTAATTTATTCTCTAATTCAACAATCTTCTCCAGAAGATGAAACTCATTTGGTTCACTCGATCTTGTAGTATCATCATCATCATCATCATCATCATATGGGATTAATACCATGCCATGGATATTAGTACTTATGTTTAATTGAGACACTTCTTCTTTCTGGATCATAGGTGGCATCTTGGATGTTGATGGCTCAGATGGTCCTGCAAGTGCAGGATATGAAACCTTTATTTGTCCTTGCTCTATGAGTTGCACTCTCATTTGAAACTCCGCACATCTTTTTTGAGATGCATTATAATCATTAATTTTTTTTTCAAATTTCTTCATCAACTCAACCCTCTCTGAAGCTTCCTTTTTCGCACTCTCATGTGCCAGCTTAGCAACATCAACATTCAATTTTGTAGCCTCTACACTTGATGTGTCTTCTTCTCTCTTTATAATCAAACTTCCCCTCAAGTTGGGGTTTAAATCACTGATGTTAGACTTCCTAGGCCCTTCCTCTAATGCCCATATAGCCAAGGTTGCATAATCATCTGCAAAGTGTGATCCTCTTAATGCTGACCCCGCTTCTTCCTTCTTTGATTTCCTAATAGATTCAAATGCCACTGCATCTGCTATATCCCATTCTGGAAATATTAAGACTCTAGCCTGACTTATAATTTTCCTCCCCTCATCAGCAATAATTTCCTTGAACTCTTCCTTCATTTCAGTTTTTACTTCCTCTTAGATTTCTTGGTCTAATCTATTTGGTCTTTGGGCCTTCCTCTCAGTAATTCTTCCTTTGTATTCCTCAACCTTTGTTTTCCATACTAAATGCAAAAAAGTTGGGCTTTTTACAAATGCATCATCCTCCAGGAAGCTATCACATGCCTCATTTCTTGCATCTTTGAAGGCTTTACCCTAAATATCCAAGGGAGTAAGATCCAACTCCAAATTAGGAGGCAATACAAGAATACCCAATTGCATTTCTGCACTCATTGCAACAAACCTGTCTCCCTCCATCTGAGCTTCATCCTTCCTTATCGATGAAAAGGATATAGCTGATGGCGAGGGACTTCTATCAGAGTCTTCAAGATCAATGATCTTGAATCCTTGAAGAGACTTAATTGGTGTCTTGGGGAAGGGCTCTAATCTCATTATCTTCTTACCCTTTCTCCTTATCAATCTCCCACTATCATTGCTACTATCCTCTTCCCCACTTACTTCTTCTCTAACTCTTTTGTGAGGAGATTCCTGAATAGGCCTCTCTTCTACCACACCACTTGCTTTCTGAGATACAGGAAGTTGTGAGTTTGATTGTTTCTAGTATATTAGCATCTACCAAATGGAATGATTTGTCAATTAACCCTTCCCATAGGGTTTTTCCATCCACAAACCTCTTCCCTTGTTGCTTATCATTTGTGGAAGGCTTTAATTGGTCTAAGAAATCATCATAAAGATTTCTTTTCATATAATCCACCTCCCCTGAATGTTTCCACGAGGGAGGCATTTTCTACAAGTAGGGTTTTCTACTAAATCTCCAAGTCTAAGACTTATCACAAGATTTTTTAAATTTCCAAAGTAATTCAAATAGATTTCACTATTTCCTATCCAGTATGTTAACCCTAGAACAAATTAAGCTTTCTTTTTGCAATCTTTCACAATTTGTAATATCATTTTTTTTCAAGAACATATGGAGAGCTCAGATAAACTTACTTATTTTGATTTTCACTAGAAATGACAATTCTGTGTCGTAGAGGGTCACTTTAGTCTTCTTTAGTAGCAGGAAATTCTTCAGAATTACTATGAAATCTTTTGCGAATGAAAAACCTTCGAAAGTATTTTAATTATAGTCTGGGAAAGGACACAAATGTCTTGTCTTCCATTAATATTCGTGCAAGCGAAAAAATGGCTCCTCGCTTTGTAATTAAGAAGTTTCAAAACTAGTCATCGATCATCCTCCTAGTTGGCTAATCCAAAAATCATCTCCTTGTTGACTCATCACTTGTTCTTTCATCTGTATCAATGGCCCCACAAAATCGTGACACATTAGCAACATCTCCTCTTTCTGGCGAACTCCATCAGTAGTCCCACTATAGGTCTTTTTGCCCAATTTGAGACACGTGGCATCATCCCATGATGTCGCAGTCTATAACCATCTTGCAACTTTCATTGTGGGAATATGAGGGCCATCCAATCTATTCAATCTTTATCGCTCTACATAATTCCCATGAACTCCTCTAGGACTTAAAAGTCGAGCACCTTTTACCTCAAGATAAAATATCATCGCTCATTTTGAGCACGTGCAAATTGATGGGGTTGTAATTAGTAGACAAACCTTTATCTCCTGCGAACTGGTACTTCAAAGCTTTGGACCAGTTATGTTGCTAACCCTATCGGTTTCCATTGATAACATGTGACACAATCTAGCGATGCCGCGGGCATTAAAATCCTCACATCTCTGGTTGCGAGGAAGCATTAGCCATTGGATCTATCCTTTCATTAAAAAATGGTCAGGGTATTAAGTACTTGTTGGACTTAGGAAAATATAAGCACAGACATAAATATTTATAAAGGGACTGGTAATAGGGAATTTCATGCAGATGACTTAGGAATAGCATATTTCACAAACCGGTTAGCTAACATTTTTCCTAGAGAATGAAAATGGCCTCGCAAACAAGAGTAAAACCCTCAGCCTCAAGTGAGAAAAAGGTAATAGTAGAATATAACAGGGGCTGGAAAATCACTTTCAAACCACTTTTTAATTATAAAAGACATGAACCTTATAGCCCTAAACCCTAATATCTTGACCAAGGGCAAAATAAAACCAGGACGACCAAATTTTGCAAGACATAATTTTAGGTCCTATAACTTTCCATCACCAACCTCCTCAGTAGCCTTTTCTGATTCAACATTTATTACCGGAGGAGTTTGATCAGCTTCACTAGAGTCTTCAACAGTCTTAGTATCATTAGTGCCATCTCCAAATATAGTCTGTACATTTGCCTACTCATCCAGAATGGAGGTATCAACCTATGTATGCACTTTTGGATGGGTGTCAACTTTCATTGGATTGATGTCATAGTTACGCTCTTCCAAAACTTTTTTCAAAATCGCTTCTGTTTCCTTGGCCACTTTAACAACATTTCCAAACATGATCTTGTTAAGTCTGGTTTTACTTTTGAATCTAGTCTTAGCAAGGTTAAGCAGTCTGTCTACTTTGATCTGAGAAATTATAAAGCACAAATTAACCAATACATATTATTTTATTCTCTCATCTTCTAAACTAGTCGTATGCCTTCTAGCATCCAAAATTTCATATAAACCCTTCAGAATCATTGATGATAATTCTATTAGGGATTTTCTATATACATTCATATACTCTACAATGACTTCTTCAATTTCTCTTTGATCATTCTCATCACAATTCTCATAATATTCAGATATATACTTCAAAAAAAAATCCTTTACAACTGAATCAACTATCTCTCTTAATGGAATTGGGGGCACAATAGTGTAGTTACCTTCTAGTTTTCCAAACTTTAGAGCTTCATCAAGCTCAAACTTGGGATTCTTGCTAGGTCGAGGTCTACCGGATTGCTCATCTCCAACTCTTGACTTTTTGCTTGGCTAACCTTCACCGGATGGTGGCTTCATGACTATCTTGGTAGAAGTAGCAGTCTTCTTCACTTCCCTCACTACTTCATTAGATTCTCTCTCTTCTTCAGTAGTGGCTTCCACATAGACTCTCTTAGGCTTCCATTTCTTCCACTTTTTTTCTCCACCAGATGGTTTGGTTTGAGGCTTAGGTGGATGGGCACGCTTTTGAGCACCAAAGGAAGGTGCTAACTTGGTTTCCCTTGGACTAGGAGGATTAGAGACTAGTTTGTTGGCATTTTTAGTTTATTGGCATTTTGCATATAGATTACATTAATGATATGTTTTCATTGATGTCAATTGAACCGGTGAATGATATTCATGATATTGCTAATTTAATTGTTATTATTGATATTGTCTTGTAACCAATATGATAAACTTTGAGGAATATGTTGTAAATCGGTATATGGTAGTTTGTAAGTTGAACTGATGTAAAGGGTTAAACCTTTCTATATTCTGCAACTGGTAAACCCTACTAGTTATTTTTTATTAAACCCTAACCGATCAAGTTTGTTGGTTTAAGATCTAATGTTGACCAGTAATGATGGAGACACGTGTGATCGTTGAATGAGGATTAGTTCAGATTGCTTTGGCGTGTTTGTTATCTTGGAAAGGAACAAAGTGGATTTCATCTAATGCATAGCACGTGATGAGTTAGAAAGTCCGATGAAGAGGTGATCATGGAGCGGTTGGAATTTTCTTGAAGAATGTGAACAGATTGTTATGATTTCTAATGGTCAAGATTGTACCGACTTATTTGTAATCTCGATGATGAGAATTAGGTTTTTGTTGTGTTACCGACAGGTAGCTGATTTGTATTTAAGGTTGATGATATTGTTTTGTTAAGTGTCGGCAAAGTTGACAAGATTGGAAGAAACTAGTTGAGTGTGTGGTTGCCTAATCGGTGGATGGATCTACAGTTTGAGTAAAGGTAGATTGTGAAGCTTAAGAAGGATTTGATCAAGCAGGTGTAGTGCTATTAAGACAGATCAAGAAAACCTATTTTTTTCTAATAATTACAACATAAATTGAAATCCCCTAACTAGGTAAGCTCTAACAAGCTTGGTTACTTTCTAAATCCTCTAACAAGGTAGTCCATTAGTTTTGATTCTCAAATCCTCTAGCGAGATTACTGCTAACTGAGTATTGTGCTTTTCATCAAGACATATTTGTAAATCCCTTAACTAGGTGATTCCTAACCAGAATTAGTTCTTAATAGGACTTATTGTAAAAGCTTTAACAGGCTTGGCTCCTAACAGGGTGAACTTCAGAAGAGTTCAGATAGCTATCCTTGTGAGTCTCATCTCATCATGGTTTTTACCTATTTGGGTTTTCCATGTATAAATATTTGTGTCAAGTGGTGAATGTTTTTGTGGTTATGATCTTATTTGTTGATTTGATTAACTACTTAACTATTCTAATAAGGCATGATAATTGGAAGCATTGAGAGATGAATATGTTGACATATGATTATGTATTTTTAATGTTTACAAGATTGAAGTTGTTTATTGTTAAGTTGTCATAACAGTCAAACTGGTTGATGTCAACTGGTTGATGTTGAGTATTGATCTTGATAAGTGAAAGTTTTCTTTGTGAGTTTGAATTTGAGTTTGGGAGTTTGTATCAGTTTTTAAGTATATTGATTCACCTCCCCTCTTAGTATTCTACCAGATACTTATTCTTTCATCATACCATCATAGTTTAGTCTTCTTAGGATGGACCTGTTAGGCCCAATATGGAAAGCTAATGCACTGAGAGGGGAGGCGTGAATCAGTACTTCAAAACCTTTTAACACCAATATCTTTACTGCTATACATAAACCAAAAACTGTTGTAACATAAGATAAAGCTAAAACAAATAAATAACAATCATACATGATTCACTCCATAACTCATATATTTTGGTTACGCAGAAACTCTTGGTTAGAGAGAAAAACTGTGGTGGGGATGGCACCCACAACTTCACTACTGCAATAATAAAGGTTTCTCGGTTAGAGCTACATGTTCAACTATTTTTGATAGCATACCCTGTTAGGAGTATCAAGATTGTTAGATCTACCATGCTAAAGGATTTCACAACACTTAACTAAATGTTGCACCTGGTTAAAGGCTTTACAATTTATAGACTTTGTTAGAGTCTTTTACCCTATTAAAGGTTTCTCTTACAACATCAAAATATTACAATAAAATCTTTACAAATATCTGTAACTTTACATCTGGAATGTTATAGCAGATTCTATGTGCTCAAAAATGAGATTACCTTGCTTATAGCATACCTTGGTAACCCATAGAATAACTCGGTAAACCCTTCTGTTTACTCTGTTCTTTGACTGTTCTCTGAAATCCTTCTCAGTGACCTTTGTGTCTCTATAATAGTCATAACACTCAATGCTTTCTTATGTATCACACATGTCTTGCTTCATACACCTCTATATCTCTTTTTGTCACACTTTTATCCTTAATCCATGTTGTATAAATAGATCTCTTATGTCGGTGATCTGATTCATTGCTTCGATCTTACAAACATTATTTATCGAATGAATAACCATACAAAATATTTCATTGGTTAGATGACCTCAAAATCATACACAATCTTTAAGTGCAATTTCCAATGTGATAACAGTTCTATGTTCTTTGATCTTGTAACATGTTTCCACATGTGTGTTTAGGTTCAATGAATCTGCTAATATGTTTCACTCAGTGTATATCAACTCAGTGTATCATTATTTCTGTTCAGTAGACATGGAATGTTACTCGGTAGATAGCTCGATGAATACTGGGCTCTATGATTACTTTCTTCTATAATCGATTGTTTTGTGCAAACCGACTAAATGTTTCGGTAGTAGTAACCAACTAGAGTATATAGAATGACTTTGGATATAAAACTAATGGCAACTATAATAAGTAGTAACAATTTCCCCTTTTGACATTAGTTGAGATGTTTGACAAAACTAGTTTCAAAGTCATAGCTCAAAAATCTATATACTTGCAAAATTTGACTAAACAGACAGTATATACATTAGTCAATGAAATAGTATATTCAGATATACTCCCCTTATCAATATACTGTACATAATTCTGATTTTGCATGCTCGATGATCAATATTTTGTACTTGGTTCTGTTTGATGATCATTGCTCGGTGTACTGGTCGGTTCACTTCTCTTCTGGTCAAAATTAACTGTGCATATGCTCTGTTTTGCTCGGTATACTCCCCCTATATACTACATTCCCCTGTATACTTTGATACGATACTCACTCCCCCTTTTTGACAAACATCAAAACTTAGTTACCATTCGGTGGTGGTAGCTGGTCAAAAATGGATTTGTATTTTGTTTGGGCATCGGTGAGAGCGGCAGAGAGGGCATCCTTAACACTGTCCATGAGTGAATTCTGAGCTATAATGTCAGCTAACAGTGAAATGAGTCCATCTAAGGTGCTTCCCTCTTGTTGAGTGGATAGGGATGTAGCTTTGTTGATCTGTTCTTGGACAGAGGAAAGATGAGGAATGAATAATGTTTGAAGTGTCATTATGTCCATCCTTATCTTGTGCTCTTCATTCCTGAGTTCCAATTGTTGAGCCATGAGCTTTTGTAACTTTGTATAAAATTTCTGAATGGAATTTTTCTCAGTGGTCAACTTATTTGAGAGATCGGTGATCTCTTTCTCAATCACTTTAGTTTTATTCTTGATATCTTTAATGAATAAAGAAAATGTACAGAGTTTCTAAAATAAATAAATAATGTGCTTGAGTTGAGGGGTCAACTTAGCAATAAATTTGACAAGTTTAACTTTTCCAATAGCAATAGCTTTCTGTACCTCTTCAATCATTCTACTAGTGAGCTCCTTGTCCTTTAACTTGCTCAAATATTTAGACACATCTACTCTAGATGTCTCTATCTTGGTTAGGAGTTCATCCAGTTGAATGTGGATGGCGGCATCTTTTGTCACAGTTTCTTTAGGTAGCATATCGGTTAAGAGTGCTTTCACCTTCTGAAGTACTTTATTTTTCTTTTGAATAGCCATTTGCTTCTCCTGTTCAGCTTTGGCTTTGCATAGTTCACTGAATTCAATGAGTGCTTGCCCCTTTAATTTGGATATATCAACATTCGGCAACACTATTGGTTTTGACAAATCTAATTTGAAATTATGCTTTTTCATTTTCTTTTCTTTACCTTTCATCGGTTGAACTAAAACAATGGTTCATGAGGCTTGTTGACCCTCGGTAGGTTGCTTGGTAGAGGCAACACTTTGGTCGGTTTCTTTAGCCTCTGTAGTGTCCTTTGGTGTCTTTGAGCTTGGTGTCTCGGTTGTAACATTTTCAGTGCTAGAGGGAGCTTGAGAGGTCTGTTCTTGAGAAGTACCTTCTCCTGCTATAGTCTTGTGACCTTTTGTGCCTTGTTTTGTATCTAGAGGGACCTCGATTGAGATAGGATGATTGACCGGAGGATAGCGCTAGACTTTTTCCAAAACTGATTCACTTGATACAAGTTGGGCATAAGCATTCCCTTCTATCATTTCTTGTTCAGGTGCCTCTATATCCATGATATCTTCATCTACTTGTATGGTGTCAGTAGGGTCTTGCTCGGTGATATCGGGATCTTGTTCGGTGATATCAACTATTTCAACTTTAGCTTGTTCACCAGCATTCTTGATGCGAAATATTTCCTGCCATTTTTCTTTGGTCTCATTCTCTACATCCAAGTAAAGGCCATTCATCAATTTCAAGGCTCTTTGCTTGACTAGGAATTTTGTGTGGCAGTTTTTTAGATGTTCAGTGATCTCATCTACCGACATGTCTGGGAAAAGATGTACCAGACTTCTTTCTCTCATTTGTTTCTCAAAGTCCATGGCATACTTCCACCTATTGTCTGTTGGCATATGCACACTCTAATGAGACATTGTATGTGATTGAAGGTTTTGTCATTGATGGAAACCTTGCAATCCTATGGTATCGGCAAAGGCATTATAGTGGCATCAGTAGACCACACTCTACACTACACTAGCACTCAGGACACCAGCACTGGCATAGAAGAAAGGAAGTATACTGACGTAGAGGCCGACAGGATTTTGTTTTATTATATTTTCTTTATAATTGAAAAACTTTGTAAGTTGACTTGGCAAATTGTAAAATGACTCTTATATATAAAAGAGATCATTGTAAACATCAGTGTAAGGAGACATAAGCAATAAGGAAAATATTAGGCAGACCTATTGTGCGAAATATAGGTTAAGGGGTATATGTAAAGAATAGAGCAGGAACCGGTACTGAATCTGGCATTGAAGATGCTATTGTAAAGCAGTACAAGTTATTGGATTTGTATAATCCTCATTGTAAGTCAGTGAGACTTCCCATTGAGCAGTGAGCTCTAGGCAGTTGGCCTTCCTACATGTGCAGGCCCCTATTATAAGTAATATTCTCTTATTGGCCAGTGAGTGAATATTGTGGGTCACAAATCCCACCGAGGTTTTTCCCACACCGGGTTTCCTCATTAAAATCTTGTGTTATGGTGTGCTTTTCATGTGGATGTTCTTGATTTTGTTTATTGTATTATTTCTTGCATACTGGTACACTGTTATATTATGTTCTGCATGTTTTAAGTTAAGAAATTCCATTCACTAGTTAGATACTGATTCACCCCCCCCCCCTCTCAGTATCTGTGGGATTCCTAACAATTGGTATCAGAGCCTGGTCCTCTATTTTTAGAAGCCTAATAGCTTGAGGAAGATCTTGACATCAGTAAAGATGGAAAATCTAATGAAGCAACTTGAAGGAGCTCTTACAGACTATGATGCAGAGAAATTGAAAAATATCAAACTAGAAGATGATTTAAGGGCAACTCAGGATATCATTCAGGCACTTCAAGAAAATTTTACTGTTGCAAAAATAAGAGAAGAGAACTTTGTGAAAAATTGTAAAATGAGAATGATGAAAAGGAATCACTTAATGATATGATAAGCAAGTTGAAACAAGAGATCATGACAACAAAGAATGAGATGCAGGATATGACTATGAGATTTTGCAAAGAGATTTTGGATAGGAAGAAGAATGAAGAAGAATTCACCAGAAGACTAAGTGATGTAGCAAATGAGAACACAAGACTTAGCTATGAAAATGACATGTTGAAGACAGATCTGATGCATACTCAGAATGACTCAAATGAACTAATGAGACAAAAAGAAGTCTTAGAAAGAGAACTAGAAACTGCAAATCAACATAAAGAAAAATTCAAGAAAAGCTCAGAGGAACTTGGTACCTTGCTGAAGAATCAAAAACCTAAAGGTGACACTTCTGGAATTGGCTTTGAAATTGGTGAAAGCTCTGGTACTGCAAATACTTAGGATCACAGCAAACCGGTAAGACAACCTAATGCTTATAAATTCAATGGAAAATGCTTTAACTGTAATAAGTATGGTCATAGAGAAAATGAATGTAGATCTAGAAATTATCAGAATATCAACACACCCACTGGTCAATGTTCTAAATGCAACAAAGTTGGTCACAACTCTGAAAACTATAGAATTAATGTGAGATGTTATGTTTGTGGAAGATTTGGACATTTATCTAATCAATGCAGAACACAAACTGGCATAGGTTATGGAAAAGCTATTTAGAAGAATAATGTAACTTATTATGCATGTAACAAGATTGGGCATATTGCTAAATTCTGTAGAAGTAAAGAAACACCGGTAGACAACAAAAGTTCTAGCTTGAAAGGTAAAGAAAAAGTTGAAGAGGTTAAGCAAGAATTCTCAAAACAATGAATTAGAAAAGCTGATCTAAATATTGGGAATACTCCTCCACCGGTAGAACAAACCAATGCTTCACCGACAGGACAGAGTGATGCTTCACCGGAAGCAAAGAGTAGTGCTCCACCGGCAGGAAGTTCTCCATCCAATTGAAGAAAGTTTCTTTGAGGGTTTGGCAATCTAATGACACATGTATTATTATTCCCTCGGTTAGAGATACGAAGTTGAAAATTACTTATTACCGGCAAACAATGTAAAGTGAATACTTAACCGGCATGCAATTAATGTGGTAGATGGCGAATAGACACTATAGAATTAAGGTTTTGGCTCCATTTCATTTCACTAAGATTTCAAATTTATGAAGAGCGCGAAGATTCCAAGCTAAGGCATTTCGAGAAAGAAGCAAGAACACTCCAAGCAATCATCCATCCTAAAGGCAGTAAAAGGTATTTAATCATGGCATCCACCTCTGCAATTGAATATATAGAAAACCCTACTATTGTTGAAGTGATAAAAAGACCTAGGCCCGTATTTCAGTTGGTTCTTGAGATAGCAAAGAAAGATGATACCTTAGGTGCTTTTTTCTCAAATTTCTAAGGGAGTTGTTTATGCTGAAGACCCCAGAATGTACATCCATTGCAACATTGAGGAACTAGGAGATGAAGAAATTAAAACCATGTTTAAAACTGTGATATGTGATAAAACCGGCAATGTAAAAGATGAACATAAAATCATTGAGACCCTAGGATTTGCAGAGATCCTTAGCATTCCTGAATTTCCCAAGGATGTGATTAGGATAGTCTTAAGCAAGGTACATGGTGAGTTTTTCTGGTTAGATGCAGTCCACAAAATCACCAAGGAAGCTGTGAAAGTTGTCACAGGGTTACCGACTACTAGTAAAAGACCAGATAAAACCAAGAAGATTTCCAATGACTTAGTTATAAACCTAACTGGTACAACATTCGACAAGAGGTCCCTAAGAGTTAATGATGTAACAGACATTAATGTGAGATTCATCAGCATGATATTAGGGTATAAAGCTACTCATGGAAATAAACTCAATTTAGTTTCAAGTTTATGCATTAAGAGTGCTTATGATATGATCACAGATAATGCAAAAATTGATGTATGTGAGTGGTTAAAAGATGAATTAATTGACAACCTTGGAAATATCAAGAAGGACAAGAAAGGAACCTTCAGGTTTGGAAATCTGTTAGTATGTCTGATGCTACATATAACAAAATAGGTTCCCGGTATAGGCTACAAAGAACTTGGATATGATATACCGATAGGCAAACAGTTAACAAAACTATTCAATAACATGGGAAAAGACAAGGAAAACAATATTCATGACTTTTTTCAAGCATTAAAGGCCAAAATGAAGAAAAGAATAAGGTTATCACAAAAGATTGTTGACAAATACAAAGATGAAATATGCTTTGTAATCAAGAAAGATGAAATCTAGATGGAAGCAGTCATCCCTAGGATAGTTTGGGTAACCAAGATGGGCTATGAAATAGATGATCACATAGTTGAAACATATGCTAAAGCACTTCTGGAAGCCCGTAGAGAACCTAAGGAATAAATATTTGGTAGTGCAAAAACCATTGAAAGCCAAATACAATCAAAGAAAAGAGTGAAAAAGGTTGAGGCAGTTGTAAGGAAACGTTCCAAACAAGCAAAAGCCATCAAAGAATATGTATTGAAGAAAACCGGTATAATAGAGGATGAGTTAGTAGCTCCACAACCTGAAACTCATCTATCACCGGTAGGTACTTCTTTGGAAGGTGACATGCCTACAACTTTCAAAAGAGTTGTAAGAAAAAGAGATCCCTCACCGACAACCACACCCTCACCCAGGAGGACAAGGCAAAAACAACAAGCAGTGAGATCTCTGGTAAGAAAGGCCACACCAAAGAAGAAACTGACACCTAAGAAGAAGAAGAGCACAAACAAAGACTTGGCCCCTCTTGATATACTACTGAATGAAATCATAGAGGAAGGTAAATTGAAGAACATAAAGAAAATATATGACACCTTAACAGCTGATGAAAAAGAGCAAGTTGAAAATAGTGTTATATTGCACATGGATATGTATAAGAAGTTTTTGATGGAAGTAGTCAATGAAATTCCAGATGAACTATTCAAAATACTAGAAGCAAGAAGACAAGTAGTAATAGAACTGGATAAGAAAATAAAAATTGAAAAGCTACTTGTTGTATATCTAGTAAACTCTCCCAAAGAAATTGATGACCTAATTGCTCAAGCCAACCAGACAGTATTTTCTACTGCACACCGGCACATTGCTTTAATGGTTGGAAGAGTAAATGAGGTGACTGAAGAGACTGAAAATGGATGGGACATATTCCTAGTTGAGAAAGAAAAACAAGAAGAATATAGGAACCCCAAACCCATAAAAGTTTATCGGAAAGATAGAGACAAGGGGAAAGGAAAAGTTGGTGGACCACCTAGTATCAAGGTTACAGACAACTTACCTCCACCTCCTTTAATTACTCCATCGGTAAAAACAACAACTACAGATGGTAAACTGGCAACTGAGAGTATGGATGTAGAGGATAATAATCCTAATCCTGAAGTCTTATATACTGTGGATGTTGATACTCAGAAGATCAACATAGTGGTAGACAAAGATACAACTGATAAGACTAATATGGCTAGTGAGCCTCCTGTAGCTAAGAAAACTGATAACACACAGGAGAAATAGGAAGAAGATAAAGAGAAAAAGGTAGAGACTCAGACACAGACTGAGACAATATAACAAATAGAGGAACAAACAAAACAAAAGGCTTCAGAACAATAACAACAATAGCAACAGGAACAGGTACATAAGGAAACAGTGCCACCAACAACTAGTGAAGCATAAAAACCATTGCTTAAAGAAATGCAAACACAAACAGACCTACTAGAGGTAAATACAAGCTTGGTTACTTCCATTGGTACTCAGATTGTTGATTCATCATCAGGATACAAATCAACTAATGTGACTGAGGTACTATTAGATTCAATCAAGAAAATAACCGACTGCAGCTCACAAGCTTACAAAGCAATTGATGATACCATACCAATTTTGAAGGTAATTTATCCTAATTGTAATATAGACAACACAGATTCTTTAGGACAACTTGATACACTATGTAAATATATCATAGAAAACATTGAGAAAATAAAGGAAGAGTCATTGAAGGATAAGGTAGAAATTGAAAAACAGAAATTCTTTGATGAGCAAATAAAGAAGTGTAACAGAGATTTTGACACACTTCTACCAGAATTATGTAATTTGTTGAAAGAGTACAAAAAATTGTACAAAGATACCTGTAAAAAAAACTTTTTGACTGTAGACATAGACAAGAAAATGAGCAAGGGACAGGATGAGATCAATAAACTTGCAGATAGTTTTGTCAACTCACCTGATATACTATCAATTTTTGAGGAGAAGATAACAAATTTTGACGAAGAACTACTTAAATTGGAAAGAGAGAAAGAAAGAATAGTAAATAAGGAAAGCATTTGAGATCAAAGCTAAGTCCAAGATTGGACTATCTAGCATCTCTACAGAAGGAAGTATCTGAGGCATTAATACAGGGAAAGAAAACACCAGCAAAGCATTTGCAACATCTCGTCGGTATATTGAAGAGAGTAAAGACAACAATAAAGGATAGCAAAAAGTTTATGGACAGTATAAACTTGATTTTGGGAGATCTTTTTCAAATTGTAACCACCTAGTTACAAGGTTGAAACTACAAACTCTACTGACATCTTGACAACCTTTGTCATTGATGCCAAAGGGGGAGTAGTAGGATGAGAAAATTCAATATCACAGGAATCATATGCTCAGGGGGAGCACACACATTTTTGGTAACATTTTTGGACTTCACATTTTTGGATCAATTTTGAAATTTCTCATGAGTGTTGCCATCAATGCCAAAGGGGGAGATTGTTGGCATATGCACACTCCAATGAGACATTTTATGTGATTGAAGGTTTTGTCATTGATGGCAACCTTGCAATCCTATGGCACCGGCAAAGGCATTATAACAACATCAACAGACCACACTCTACACCGACACTCAAGACACTGGCATCAGCACAGAAGAAAGGAAGTATACCGGCACAGAGGCGGACAGGATTTTGTTTTATTATATTTTGTTTAATATTGAAAAACTTTGTAAGCCAACTTGGCAAATTGTAAAATGACTTATATATAAAAGAGATCATTGTAGACATCAGTGTAAGGAGACATAAGCAATAAAGAAATATTAGGCAGACCTATTGTGCGAAATATAGGTTAAGGGGTATATGTAAAGAACAGAGCAGGAACCGGTACTGAATCTGGCATTGAAAATGCTATTGTAAAGCAGTACAAGTTATTGGATTTGTATAATCCTCATTGTAAGTGAATGAGACTTCCCATTGAGCAGTGAGCTCTAGGCAGTTGGCCTTCCTGCATGTGCAGGCCCCTATTGTAAGTAATATTCTCTTATTGGCCAGTGAGTGAATATTGTGGGTCACAAATCCCACTGAGGTTTTTCCCACACCAGGTTTCCTTGTTAAAATCTTATGTTATGGTGTGCTTTTCATGTGGATGTTCTTGATTCTTTTTATTGCATTATTTCTTGCATACTGGTACACTATTATATTATGTTCTGCATGTTTTAAGTTAAGAAATTCCATTCACCAGTTAGATATTGATTCACCCCCCCCCCTCTTAGTATCTGTGGGATTCCTAACATTGGCAATATGTAAATATAATTCATTTGGAAGAGATTTACATACTTCCAATGGGACCAATCAGAATTTCAATAGTGTGCAGATGACAACTTCTTCTATTTGTCTCTTTTCATCATCAGATCTGGATTCATATTTTACATATCTGAATGATCCAAATCCACCATATTGCTTCAGATTAGCACAGAAATTTTCAACACTATGTACATTTACCTTTGTACTCTTGACAATCTGAAATTTGTTTTTGTCTTCAGATTCAGTATCACTAGAGTCTTTAGTCAAAATGAGTCTTCGAGTAGATTTCTTGTAAGTTTTTGTTACCTTGGGTGCAACAACATTCTTTGGTTTCTTACTCGGTGATGCTGCAGATGCTCTTGTGTTAGGTCACTTTGCTGGAGGAGTCGGTGACACTTTGGATGTATCTTGTTTCTTTCTTTTTAAAACTTTCCCTTTAGGTAATTCGGTGCTCAGTGTTATAGCTGCCTCTTGGGCTTCAGATTCCTCTTCGGTAATGGCTATAGTGCCCTTGACAGGTGTGGAGGAAGAACCTTCTCCAAATTTCTCCGTTAATGCCTTGATCATTTTTTTTGCCTTCCTTGTAGCTTTGGGTACTACAATGCTCATTTTTACTTTTTCCTTCACTTCTTCATATATTCCATACCTCAGCTCGGTAGCATGCCTTGATAATGTAAGAAAAGCATCTATCTGTTGTTGTGTGATGTCAAAATCAATCTCATAACCCATAGGTGGCAAAGATTGAGTTCTTGGTTCCACAGCATTAACATAGCAGTAATCAGTGTCAACTTCAAAACATATGTCATCCTTGTATTTCTCCACTAGCTTGGGTGGAATTCGGTACCTGTTATGCATCTTCTCTTGAAACTTGCTAAAGTAATCATCCATAATATCATTAAAATTATCACCTAGCTTCTTGATGAAGTCATTGATTTGATGGGTGATTGGTTGGTGTAGCTCCCAAATAACTTTACCGACTAATGGAAAGAATTTTTCAAAATAGAAAAACATGCATACTAGAAGTGATCCAAATTTTAGTGTATTAGCCGAATTGTTCTTCTTTGGCTTCCTTATGGTATTGAGATTCTCAAACAGATTTTTCAACAATACCTCACATAAATCAATTTTCATGCCTTTCTTCACAATTTTATATGCTAAGTCTACTACTACACAGGGTACAATGGTTTCCCTTGCTGATTGGAAGAAATAATAACCTATTACTCTAATGGCAAACTTTAGCTCTGCATCAGTGACATTGTTCAATTTCAGTCCCCTACAATCAGATTCTACTCCGGTTAAACTGATCAATTCCTTCTGTCATATCATTTTCTGAGCTTGGGCATGATCATAAATAGGGTAACCGCTGATCAAATGAATGATTTCCTTGGTGATCTTAAATGGTTGCTCTTCTAGCCACATGAAGTCATCATGAACTTTGCTCAGAACAAACTTGACCCATTGGGGTTTGAGGACACGGGGATAGGATAGGGCTTCGATCAATCCCTTGATTTTGATGTGTTCATATTTGCTATCCATTTTACCATCAGTACATAATTCATCATATATGTCTTTGATCTCAACATGACCTAGTGCTTCAACTCGACATTTAGTAAAGAATCTTACATCCTTGACTAATAAAACTCTATCCAGAATGAGTGAAAATGCAATTTTGTCATCCGGTTCAGATGTAATTTTGGGAGTTAAAGAGTATTTCAGTGAGGGATTTTTGATGTTCTCAACAACAACAGGATTCTAGATCTTAGGTGCCATTACAGATTTCAGATAAATACTAACAAAAGATCCTTAGGGTTTGAAGACTTTCAAACAATACATGCTTTCTACTTAGCAGATAATAACAACTTGATATGATCGGTAAACTATCTTGATAATGTGTTGTGATTGATGTAAATACCTTTGAATTTTCTTTGGAGGAGGTTTGATCACCTTTGATTCGCTTTTCTCTGCTTTCTTGAAAACTTGGTGAGTGAAAAATGACCATGCAATAGCTTTAAGTATTCATTATACCTTATCGGGCTTCGTGTAGTTAGGTCAGAAAACATTAAATGCACTCAGTACCACTACTTCCTCCTTTTTTTTATGCTTTTACAGAGTAGCTAGACTTCCTTCATTTACTGACTTGACAGGCTTCCAAAAAACTTTGATAAAATTTCAAATTTTCTAATGCATCTTTAATTATGCAGATTTTGAATTAAGTACAAAATGAAATAGGAACTGTTAAGATTTGACCTTTGAGATAATGTAGTCCCTTCATACCTTTACCGATTAATTTGGATTAGGTGCACCTAACTCAGTAGGTAAGGTGCTCTCTTCATTTGACACAATTTCCTTCTTTTTCCAAATCATTTGTAATTTGCCTTTTATTTCTTCAGTGTCTCCTCTAGGTTGATCTCTACAATCTCTAGCCAAGTGTCCAACTTTGTGACAATGAAAACATGCCATACTAGGATTTCTCCATGATCTTTGGTTGTTCATTCTAAACCTTATAAAGTGGTTGGCACTTATATGTCCATATCTTCCACAAAATTCACACCATATCCTTGTATTGTAATCCCATGGTACTGCAGAATACTGTTGGTAAGGATCTGTGTGAGTTCGGTAACCTCTAGCATTTACTCGATGTGCAGACCACATACAGTTCTTTTGCTTAAGCCAACACTTCTCGGTACTATGTCCATATCTATTGCAGTTTTTACAAAACCCTTTGAATTTTGCCTTCTTATAGTTGCTAGTAGATTTTGTCCTACATTGGTTAGATGTGTGACCATATTTATTGCAATTGTGACAATAACCATTAGACCTAGTGACATTTAGTTGCTTACCTTTTCTAATTTGGCATATGTTAGCAGTGTGACCTTGTTTTCCATAGTAGTTGCAAACATGCTTCTTTCCTTTGATATTCTTCTTATTTCAAGCTTGTTTTGATGATTCTCCTCTCTCGGTTGTATGAATTCCCTTCTTGATAGAGTCTTTTCCTTTGTAGCTGAGTCCTACATCTTTGTTGGGTCTTCTTGTATTCAGTTGCTCATCCAACATCTTTGATGCTTCATAACTCTTTTTTAGTGTTTCCTTAGATTTCTTTTCTATTTCAAGTTCATCGATCAACCTTGATACTTCAAGTTTCAATGCTTGATTCTCATCATCTTTCATATTTGCTTCATGATGTGCATAACCCAATTGATCTGATAGATTTTGTTGAATCCCAGTCAACCTTGTGATTTCATCATTCTTTTCAGATACTAATGCTTCAGGCTATTGTTTTTCTCTTTCTAGATCTCTTACTTTATCGTCAGCTGTCCTTAGTGCATCAAGATTCTCAATCATCTGTGTGCTGAAATGTTCATGTCCTCTTTTCATTGCTTTTAGTTGATCAGTCAGTTCCTTATTCTTTTCCTTTAGTTCTTCAATCATCTCTTCAGTCTCTTCAGATATATTGTTCTCATATGATGTTTCAATTTGTTCCACTAACTCTTGAGAGTCCTATAAATCATTAGATAATCTTCTTCTCACTTTCAATAATTTTTGCATTTGTCTTTGCATGTTTGCAATCACTTGATTAGCATGATCCAACTCTTCTTGTAAATACACAATTCTCCGAGATTGTTTATAGCCTTCCATTGATAAGATCTTTCTCTTTAGGTTGTTAAACCCTTTTCCAAGATTCAAGCTCTGATACCAATTGTTAGGCCCAATATGGAAAGCTAATGTACTGAGAGGGGAGGGGTGAATCAGTACTTCAAAACCTTTTAACAACAATATCTTTACTGTTATGCATAAACCAAAAACTGCTGTAACATAACATAAAGCTAAAACAAATAAATAACAACCATACATGATTCACTCCATAACTCATATATTTTGGTTACGCAGAAACTCTTGGTTAGAGAGAAAAATTGGGGTGGGGATGGCACCCACAACTTCACTACTGCAATAATAAAGGGTGCTCAGTTAGAGCTACATGTTCAACTATTTATGATAGCTTACCCTATTAGGAGTATCAAGATCATTAGATCTACCTTGCTAAAGGATTTCACAACACTTGAACTAAATGTTGCACCTAGTTAAAGGCTTTACAATTTATAGACTTTATTAGAGTCTTTTACCCTGTTAAAGGTTTCTCTTACAACTTCAAAATATTACCATAAAATCTTTACAAATATCTGTAACTTTACATCTGGAATGTTATAGCAGATTCTATGTGCTCAAAAATGAGATTACCTTGCTTATAGCATACCTCGATAACCCATAGAATAACTCGGTAAACCCTTCTATTTACTCTGTTCTTTGACTGTTCTCTGAAATCATTCTCGGTGACCTCTATCTCTCTATAATAGTCATAACACTCAATGTTTTCTTATGTATCATACATGTCTTGCTTCATACACCTCTATATCTCTTTTTTTCACACTTTTATCCTTAATCCATGTTGTATAAATAGATCTCTTATGTCGATGATCTGATTCATTGCTTCGATCTTACAAAACATGATTTATCGAATGAATAACCATACAAAATATTTTATTGGTTAGATGACCTCAAAATAATACACAATCCTTAAGTGCAATTTCCAATGTGATAACGGTTCTATGTTCCTTGATCTTGTAACACATTTCCACATGTGTGTCTAGGTTCAATGAATATGGTAACATGTTTCACTCGATGTATCATAATTTTTGCTTGGTAGACATGGAATGTTACTCGGTAGACAGCTCAGTGAATATTGGGCTCTGTGACTACTTTCTTCTATAACTGACTATTCTGTGCATATCGACTGAATGTTTTGGTAGTAGTAACCAACTAGAGTATACAGAATGACTTTGGATATAAAACTAATGGCAACTATAATAAGTAGTAACAGGACCATGTCCTCTACTTTCAGGATATTCTACTCTCTAGCCTTACGCACTTCTTCCTTGGTAATTCTTTGCTTTGCATTATACCCTGGAAAGATTTGAAGTAACCCCATAGAATAGCTTTCTGTGTTTGGGCATCTCCTAATCCTTGTAAGGCTTCCTTGATCTGCACTACCATTGGTTTGTCATAAGCCCATTGAATTTTTCCTATACCAAGGATCTCTTTCATGAAGTAGAAGACTAAAAAAAATCAAAGTGTCAAACTTAAATAAATTTTTCTTATCTTGATTTATCTTCTTTAGATTTCTCATAAGCTCACTGAGAAGCACTCCACATTAGTCATATAACTTATCCCTTTTAAGGATTTGATAGGCTGCATATATAGCCATACCGGAGATTGAGTTTGCCCTACTAGATTGATATACCTTGTACCATGTCACCATGGAGGCAAATATAACATTATACTCAATAATATCACTAATTGTCATCGATTTGCTATCATGCTAAGAACCGATTACCTCTATCATTGTTGTGTTCTTCACATTTCTCAGACTAAGAATTTTACTGGTTGCATTCATACATGTCATGACTTGGATTGCATTCTTGGTGATCTTGTATGGTTTATCAATCCATATGGTTTCATCATATACCTTTCTGAAAATGTACCTAACCAATTTAGGTTCATCAAAAAATAGAAAATTCACAAACTAAATGAAACCCTTATCCTGTAGAGACTTAAAATCTGGTTTCAGATTACCCATACCATCTATCATGTGCTTGGTATAATGTGACAACATTTCAACATTCCCAAGCTCCTCAATATTGTAGTGGATGTATGCCCTAATATCTTAAACATGCAAAAACCCATACGGAATAGATGAAAATGCTCCATTTGGATAATCTTCCATCAATTTGTATGGATGCTTCTTGAATTTTGGCCTTCCCCTATTGGTTATCTTTACAACCAATAGAGTCACCACACTAGAACCAGATGAGACCATTATCAAATTCAAGGTTATAAACAAATAGCTTCAAACTCAGAAAATACATTTTTAACTTCAACCAGATGCAAGAAATCTTCGTCGAAGCTTCACAAGCTCTGGTTTCACTGCTCAATCTTCTTCACCACACTCTTCTTCTCTTCATGTCAAATGCAATTTGAGAAAATGAATGTTAAAATACATTTTTATCATTTGCATACATAACTTTAAGGTGCAATAAATGCTCAACCCTGAAGATCTCCCGGATGCTCTGAGTCTCATGAATATTGTATCGAAGCATCAAATCGACATGAAATCTTTCATATATCTCTCAATATCATCTACACAACCATCTAGGATCGTCTACAACTTTCTGCGACAGGTTACAGATCTCAGAAAGGGGGGTTGAGGACCTACATGAAAATCTCCCCCTAAGGCTAAATGCCTTACTTACCAGATGAAGATCCAACAATAGAATCATGTGTGAACCCATGTACTACATTTGAATGATCCTTCTGTACACACATCTTCTTGTGCTGCTCTTTGATCTCTTCAACAGTCTCTTTTCCCTTTTCATCTACTTTCTTGTTGTCTGTCAGAGCATTCTTTCTCATATTCTTGCTTCTATAGTATTTTTCAATATGACCGGATTTGTTGTAAGCATAGAAAATAATGTTGTTTCTCTCATTAGGCTTGAAATTGGCTTGATTTCCTCTAGATCTACATTGGTTAGAAATATGTCCAAATCTTCCATAAGAATAACATCTTACATTTCTCCTATTTACAATAATTCTACATTCTTGACTGACTTATGACTATATTTATTACAACTGAAACATTGTCTAGAGAATGATGAATTATTCTGATTAGCTCTATTTCTGCATTGACTTTCCATATGACCAAATTTACTACAAATAAAACATTTACCATTGAATTTATAATCATTAGGTTGTCTTATTGGAGGTTTTTTGTTCTTTTGATGATTGCTTTGACCAAATCCAGAGATTTCTCCTTTCTCAAATTCAAGTCCTCCCATATCACCTTTACTCTTCTGACTTTGTAGCATTTCATCCATCATGGTTGAGCTAGCATTGAATTTTTCTTTGTACTCATAAGAAGTGGTAAGATCATCTCTCAAAATTATGATATATCTCTCAAGTTCTTGCTCATTGTTCCTGGATTGTATCAATTTAAGATTCAATAGATCATTTTTATGATTCAATCTGTAGCATTCATTAGACCTACCCTTAAATGACCGAGTCAGACTTTCTTCATTCTTTTTCCTATCTTCAATCTCCTTTGTTAGCTTCATCACAATGGATTTCATTTCTTTTTTGAGGATTGCATTATCTCTAGCAAGTTTTTTACATTCATATGCCTTGTCTTTCAGAACTTGATCATCAATGCTTTTCTCTTCTTTCTCCTTGAGTTTTTCCATCAACTCCTTTCTCTTCTCTCTGGATGTGTTCACTTTATCTTTCAATTACTCAATGGAATTTTCAGCATCATTAATATTTCTTAATAGGTTACTTGCTTCTTACCTTATTGCATCTAGGTCTTCAAGTGCCACAATAAGTTGCTTCTGCAAATCGAAGTCCATTGATCCAATCTCCTAGATCTTCTCAAGCTATTAGGCTTCCTCATAGGAAATAGGCTCTAATACCAATTGTTGGAATCGATGAATACTGAGAGGGGGGTGAATCAGTGTTCTACAATTAACAACTTTCTTATCTTGATTCTTTAACCACCAGATGCAAATAAATAAAAGTAAAGTGCAGAAACTGAATGCAAACAAGCACAAAACCATAACACCAATTTTTTATGTGGAAAAATAGAAAGGAAAAAACCACAATGGGATTGAGACCCACAATATTATAATAGTATGATCAAGAGTATAATAATATTACAAGAGGGGAATGCACATGCATTGAGGCACACTGCCTAGAGCTCACTGCTCAATTACAAAAGAGAGATACAACCCTGGAGGAAGACTCACTACCTTACAAGAGATTAAAAATGGCATCTGATTGAATGAACTAATGGATATTATCTACAAATGCCAAAATGCAGTTTTGGTTAAGCACAAATGGTCTTCTTCCACTATTCTACCAAACTTCTCTAATCTTCTTTGCTCTGTCAACTACCGAAGTACCAATCCAAAGATAGCGCATGTGAAAATGTGTACCAATTCTCATACAACCTTCACACACTCATATAAATCACAAAAATGCTCAAATGAATCAGTCTTATATATTCACACCACCAGATTAAATCAATTCCATGTTGGCTTGAAAACTGCATAACACCCAGCATGAAACTTGTAACAATAAGTTGGCTCAATCCAATTACAAATCCATATGTGGACTTAAACAACTTGATAAAATTATTCACACATTTCGGCTCAATCACTTTGAACTCAAAACCAATCACCAAAATCATACCAAAGATTTTGTATAGCATGTTACACCAAAAAAACTTTGTTCTTCCTGAATTATCAGATATCGGATCTCCAATCTTTCACAAGAATTAATACCAGAGAGTACGATTGCAAAATGAGCTGCCTCAAACCTCCAATCAACTACCTCTATCACCGCAACCAAAATTGATATTGCACTCAATGTATCCATACTTTGTATTCCAGCTTCTAGACTTAAGCATGGATGAATAAAAAACTTCTCAAACTTCTGGTATATCACTTTTACATATACCAGATAAAGTTATTGAGCTGATTTTCTATCAATGACAACCCCAAAGAATTTCTCAAGAATTAATCTTCATCGGAGGAGTGTCTCTTGACAACAAAAACTAGGTAAAAATTAGACAACAAAATACCTTGGACCAAGTAAAATTGAAATTAAAAGATCTGCCTTTACCTTCCATAATGGGGTATGAGAACCTCAACCATCTTGTCCACAAATGCCAAGAGTAATGAACCATCATTACCAAGAACACCATCCACTCAACATAATCTAGAATGTTATCAGTAATAAGATGTTTAATATCCACAAGAATATGATCAAAAGACCTCCACCAAACAATATTATGTTGCTTAACACCAAAATTAGAAAAGACATCAACAACCTTATTGGCCTCACGAAAGACATAGGAAATTATATACTCTTCCAATGAATTAATCATCTCAATACAGTCTAGGATAAAACATTTAATTGTCCAGCTAGGGGTTTAAATACCCCTTAATTAATTAATAAAATTTAGATGATCACTCTCTAGCCACACCTTTCTATATCCAGTAGTGACTGAAATTGATACCAATGTAGGATGCCTTTTCCTTGGCATAGTGGATTATCTGGATTCCCAAAGGGAGGTCTACCACTATGACAAACCTATCATTATGATCACTTGCCACTCCCCCACAACCATCAAGCCCAAGGTTACACTTGGCTACCCCATCAATGTTAATTTTAATCCATCCAATAGGAGGAGCATTCCAGAAATTACCATCCCAAACCTTCTTCGACCTATGAAGGGGGATAGATATATCCCACTAGAGCTACCAATTATGTCCAACAAGGACATCATACTGGGAAGGAATGAGTTTGGGTCCCTTGACTAGGTCCTTTGGGTAGATAACCATAAAATAATCCTTAATAGCCACCCAAATTTTGAAAGACAATTTGTCTATAGGGTAGGCTTTGGGAGCTTCATTTCCCTCCTTTTTATGTTTTTTCTTCTTCAAATATGGTTTCTCAACCTCCTCATCATCAAGTTTATATGTTATCAAGTGGGTATTTGTAGAATTTCCACCATAATTTCACACATATTTCTAACCATATAATTTGTTTTTATATTTAAACAATATTAACATATTAATTTTTAGTAATCAACTGCTTCTAGATTAGATTGCATGTAAATTTTTGCATCAACATTTCAGATCACACTCTGTGACCCATCATCAAGATGATAATAGCTAGAGAGCACACAAATATGATATTAATTTTTAATTTCTTTTACCAATGTCTACAATTTTTTCAAAGACATGTGTACCATTTTTTTAACTACTTGTCCAAATTTGAATATATATATATATATATATATATATATATATATATATATATATATATATATATATATATATATATATATATATATATATATATATATATATATATATATATATATATATTATTGTTCTACACTTCATTATTTACAATTTAGGGAAAAAAAAGGCACCTAATTTTCAGGATGTGTCCACTTCAAAAAAAGCATAAGAAAATAAAAAATCAATAACAAATTATAAAAAAATACACAACTTATAGTACTCACTCTTAAATATCTTTCTACCAAAGGGTTTTTCAAAATACTAAATGCAACTATAAAATTTTTGAATCACACACCAAACACTATGTTATGTTTTCTTGAAAAAAATAAGAACACTTTTGTGTGCACAAAATATTTGATCCCTTAATCTTATCCATTTTGAAAAAAAACTTTAGTAGTTAAAAAATTAGATTTAGAGTACTGTACAATTTTTGTTCTTTTGGTATCTTTCCAAGTTCAAGTATAGCTTATTTTAGGAAAAAAGTGGCCACTTATACCCCTCTTTTTGTTTTCTATTTTGGTGCACTTACCCACCTTACATCCTAAAATTTATCAATAAATCCAAAGCATTCATGGGTTGAGAGATAAATTTCATCATATTTTAGTTGGCATAACTGATGAAGATAATGATGGGGAGATTCTTAGCATAAAGGGATGTTGATGAGATGAAGATGACCAGTAAAGTTGATGGAAATTGTTGGCTAGATGATGATGATATAGTTGTAAGTTGTTTGATGAATTTTTTTGTGTTGTCATTGATGTCAACCATGTTTGTTTAGTCATCTAAGTCATCTAGACATACCAGTATAGCCTAACTGGTAGTGGAACCAGTTGACAACAAGGTAAATACGAACATAGTGATGATCAAGTAACCAGTACAGACGATTAGTGAAGAGTTAGACGTTGCAGTTTTATAGGAGTGTTGAAGACAAGAACATGCACCTATGTTCCAAACCACATTAGCAGGTTCAGTGTATTGAGTGAGTTATGATTGACTGTTGTGAACTCTATGAAGAAGAATGTATACCGGTAACATATCTTTAACTGGTAATGATTTAAGGTTTGGTAGTGGATCTTATCATGTTCATAACCTAGTGATGATGTGTCAAAATTTGTGTGTAATGATAAAATGGTATTTAAGTGTGTACAAGGATCAAATTGCTTAGTAGAATGTGACAAGGGTTTGATTGCTTATCAAATTGATGTGTTGTGATGTGCGGTGATCATTGAACGGTGGAAATTGTCTAGAAATTTATTGTAATGATTTGTAATATATTTTGGCAGATTGTTTTGTTACGCTAAATATAAATTTATTATATTTTGAGTGTAGTTAGGGTTATGTAGGTGACCTAACTGAAAAGTGTATTTAGGGCTAGTTGGAGAATAGATTTTGTGTCGGTAGTTTGAGAATAAGGTATTGCCGAACTAGATTGAAGTGTCTGCATGTGTGTAGTATAGTTGTGTTGAAATGGTTTCGTACTAGCAAGCAAGGAAGTGTTGTAATTAGACCATTTTCCTGATTGTTCCCTAACAGTTATAACAATTTGAAATCCCTTAACCAGGTAGATCCTAACAAGTTTTATATTGTAAATCCCTTCACCAAGAGGCTCATTAGCTTGAATTTAATATCCTCTAACAAGGTTACTCCTAACTGGGTAGAGCTCCTAATAAGGCTAAGGTGAAATCCTAACATGATGAAGAGTGAACCGACATATGTGAAAAAAGATGAAGCGGTATGCTTGTCCAAGTGAACCGGTATGATGTTGTGAACTAGAACCGGTATGTCAGAATGAGAACTAGTATAAAGAATGTTTTGTATCTAGGATTCATATGGTATGCCTATTGGTTGGTAGTCTCAGCTTCAGGGTTTTTAGTTGAAGTGTTTTGAGCTTGTGTGATGAGTTAGCATTGTAATGGAGATCAGATCATGTTGCCATGTCAGCCTCGTGCACTTGAAGGATCTTGCATGAAGGAGATTGATCCTATCTACCTCGAGAATGTGCGAAGTCTTTGCAAACGATGGAGAACGCATGATGGGTTATCACCTCCAAGAAGCGGTGAAGAACGAACAATGGAGAATGTCTTGAGATCTGTTCAAGACCGTTGTATTCAAATGCAAAGTGTTCAATGGTCAGGATTGAACTAACTAAATTTATCAACCTAACTATTTAAGGTTTAGGGTTTATGCTACCAACCTATCTGTTTCCTATAAGGTTGATGTGGTGTCTCATGCTGAGGTTGTTGGAAAATGTTGTGTGTGTATCTATGTGTAGAGATATGTGATTCTTTCCAGACCGGTTTGAGAGGATTGATACCTCCATAGTGTGTGTGCAGAAGGAAGGAACTAAAGCTGATCTACATTGGCATTGAGTGCTATTATTAGATCATTGTAATACCTATTGATCTCTAATCACTTCAATAGCTGGAAAATCCCTTAATAGGGTAGCTTTAACTAGCTTGTTGTAAATCCTTTAACAGGGTGACTCAAGGCCATTGAGTTCATAAAATCCTCTAACAAGGTAACCTCTAACATGGTTTAACCCTTAACCAGGTATTCTATCCATCCCTTAACCAGGTGATCTCTAACAGGATCGCTTCCTAACAAAACCTGTTGTAATAGTCTTTAACCAGACTAAGCTTCTAATAGAGCGAACTTCTAAAGAGTTCAAAATAGCTTGTGGGTATTCATCCCCAGCGTGTTTTTTCCCAGTTGAGTTTCCACGTGAAAAATATGTGTGTCATATGTGATGTCTTTTTCATGTGATGCTTTGTTGTTTTCTGTCAAGCAGTGAATCATGTTGATCTAGCAAGTTATTATATCTCTGATGATAGATTATCTGTTTATGCATAAGGACAAAGTGGAAATGAGGGAGTAGGTTGTATGGAAAGTTAAAAGGATTGACCGGTTCATGTCTTTCACAGTTGCACTGTGTTTAACTGGTAGTAATCTGGTTTGGATCGGTGTTAGGGATTTCTAGTAGTTTACAGTCTGCAATCAAACTGGTTCAGGAAATGTTTTTGTGCCTGTACTAATTCACCCCCCCCGCCTCTTAGTATCGGTGTGGTACTCACTATTCATCATTGAGTTATCAAAATATTCAAGCATTGGTAGTCATTGCAAGTACTCTTTCTGATTTTAAGTATATTGATGTTCATGGTTTAGAAACCACTTATGAAGTTTGGGAAAAGTTGAAGTTGATTTATGGTGGAGATGAGCATGTGCAAAAAGCTAAATAAGAGAGCCTAAGAGGCAAGTTTGATGACATGAGGATGATGGAAGGTGAGAACATCACTAAGTATGGAAAAATGATAAAAGAAGTAGTTAGAGGAATCAAAAGTGTTGGTGGAACTATAATAAGGGAAAACAGTGGTAGGTAAAATGCTTAGAACCTTATTGGCTACTTATTCTATTAGAGTATTTGCTATCCAAGAATTGAGGTCAGTCAACAAAGATAAATTTACAGTTGATTCATTGATAGACAAGTTAACTGCTTTTAAATTGAATAGATTTGACAATAGTGTACCTAAAGTAGAATCTTCTTTCAAAACATTAGTATCTAATGCACCGGTAAGAAAAGGAAAGGATGTCTATCATAACCATGAATATAGGTCAAGTCATCATGGCGGTGGTAATAAAGAAGTAGATGTTGAACATAACCTAATGGAAATTGAAGCTTTATTGGCATATAAAATTCCTAGAGGAACTGGTAAGTACAAAGGCAAGCTTCCTCTTAAGTGTTTCTCATGTAAAAAAATAGGACATATTGCTTATAATTGTCCTAACAGTGATCAGAAGGAAAAGTTCTGAAAGTTTAAGAGAAAAGGTAAGAAACAAGGGTTAGTGTAGGATCATGGGGGGCCAAAAAGTGACGATGTTAAAAAATAGCCTTCTCCACTCGCCTAAAAACACAAAAAACCATGTTGACTTTTTGCTTGGCCTGGGTATCAATACACCTTGACATGGTAAACACCTAAGCAAATCGGATATCCAATTTTTATTTGTAATTTTAAATTAAAAAATAAATTATATAATATATAATGTAATATAATAATATATTATATATTATATAATATATTATTATATTATATAATACATAATATATAATATAATATTAGATTATAAAATATTATATTATATTATATTATATAATAATATATTATATAATACATTATTATATTATATATATTATACAATATATAATATAATATAATATTATATATTATATAATAAGTATTATATATTATATAATATATAATATATTATTATATAATAATATAATATGTATTTTATAATATAATAATGTATTATATAATATATTATTATATTATATAATATAATGTTATCTTCAAATAATCTAAGTATAAAAATCGGATATATCGGATATCCGATTTTCTAAGACAATATAATTGGACTTTGACAGCCGTGAGTTATTTTTAACCCACGGACTGCGCGATTTTTGGGAATCCGATATCTGGTTCTTCAACCCAAATTTGCTAAATAATACTTTAAAAGGTAGGATTTTTATTGTTTTCAATCATTTTCATTCAATTTTTGTATTTTTTTTAATGTTTTTTTGTTTTTTCATTGAAAATATGGTTTTTTTCATGAAAACTAGGTTTTTCTAAATCAAATACAAAACTGTTTAAATTTGTTAACTAAATTCAATTGTTTATACTTAATTAGGTTAAAAATGGGGGATAATAGTGAAAACATTGATCAACCACAACCGCAACAACCAAACCCTCCTTTTCCAAACCCCCCCTCAATTCAGAATTGAATTGCACAAAATTTGAACCAATTGAGAGGGATTGTAGATGTGTATCGTAGGATCCCTTGCCTGAACCCAATGTTTGATCCCCTCACATCGATCATAAAGAGTATGGAAACCATCACTGAGGAGCACAATGCCACTCTTTTGTGGCGAGATTCTATGAGGGAACAATATGTGGATGGCTTGTCCTATAAGGAGATAAAGGATCTTGAGATATCCAAAGCCACTATCGCTGCACTATTTGTGAATCCCTGCACTAATCAACCCGTAGACCCTGAAAAAACAAAACTTTATATTAAATGGTGCACAAATGATGGTATTGTGAAAAACTTTTGAAATCGTTGGTGGATGGTTTTCGACAAACCACCCAACAACATGTTAGGATTCCCAAAGATACTGAGAGTGGGAGGTGAATCAGTATCTTACCATTTAATGGATTTTCTTAACTTATTAAACAAATTGCATTCCAAAATAGTGTACTAGTAAACTAGAAATAATGGAGTAAATAAGATCAGAAAATACAACATAGAAAGTACACCATAACACAATATTTTTAACGAGGAAACCCAGTGTGGGAAAAACCTCGGTGGGATTTGTGACCCACAATATTCGCTCACTAGCCAATAAGTGAATATTACTGATACAATAGGGGCATGCACAAGCAGGAAGGCCAGCTACCTAAAGCTCATTGCTTAAATACAAAAAGGGAAGTCTCACTGACTTACAAAAGTGGATTATATAAATCCAATGTCCTATATTGCTTCAGTTCAGCATCTTCTATGCCAAGTTCAGTATCGGTTTAAGCTCATATCACTTCCAAAACCTTATTCCAAACTCTGCCTTAATATTCGCATCTTACTTCTGCAATAATCTAACCATATCTGCATGTCCTAAATGATCTACAAGAACTCATACTTATATGAGTCATATTACAACTCACCTTGTCGGCTTACAAAAAGATTTCACAATTAAATACAAAAATACAGTTAACAAAAATCACGTCGACCAGGGTGCCAGCAAACATCTTTGCCATTCCCGATGAACTATATGTCAGTGTAGAGTCTGTTGGTGTCGGTGTTATAAGATTGTAAGGTTTCCATCAATGACAATACCTTCAATCACCTACAATTTCTTATTGGAGTGTGCATTTGACAACAATTTCCTCCTTTGGCATTGATGGCAACACTCATGAGAAAAAGCCAAAAACTATATCTAAAAAGTGTTGTCCAAAACTGTGTTGTCAAAATTGTCTGCTCCAAAAATGTGTGCTCCCCCTGAGCAGATGATCTCTTCTGTCATACATTTTTCTCATCCTCTACTACTCCCCTTTTGGCATGAATGAAAAAGGTTGTCATTCAATGCCAATTGAGTGTAGTTCCTTTCTGGATCCTTGTAACGAGTTGGTTACAATCTGATAAAGTTCCGCTAAAGCAACATTTAGACTATTGTAGAATCTTTCACTGTCCTTTATTGTTGCTTTAGTCCTTTGGATTGTACCAGTGAGTAAGTGTATTTTCTCTTCCGGTATCTTAAGTCCTAGAACAAGAGCCTCAGAAATGTCTTTTCTCAAAGAGATGAGGATATCTAGTTTAGGACCTAGTTTGCACTTCAGTTCCTTTGCCTTAAGTTTTAACCTTTCCTTATCTTTTTCAAGTTTTTCTATTTTCTCTTCAAATCCTACAATTTCTTGTTCTACTACCGATAACGAATCTGATGAACCTATTAAATTGTCAGCAATATCATTGATTTCCTTTTGTGCTTTGCTGATCTCTTTATTTATATCTTCTATCAGAATGTTTGTTTTACATGTATCTCTGTACAAATTCTTGAATTCCAAAATTGTCTTGCCTAGTACCAGTAATAATGTATCCATATGTTCGTTATTCTTCTTGACTGTCTCCTCAAAGAATTTTTCCTTCTCTTTATTCATTTTCTCTTTGAATGTCTCCTCATTGATTTGAACAATTGTTAATAGGTTGTCGGTTATGTACTTAGACAATGTGTCTAATTGGCTCAAAGAATCTTTATTCTCTATTTTACACTTAGGTGCAATCAACTTCAAAATTGGTAATGTATCATCAATAACCTTATAAGCTAGTACATTACAATCTGTTATTTTCTTGATTGAATCTAATAATACCTCTGCCACATTATTGGTCTAAATTCAAACATAGAGGTTCTAGATGACTTTCCATCTACCTTCACAATTTGTAATCCTTCGGTGGTAGTAATAGCTTTGCTTTCCTCTTTCTCTGGAGGGTTTGTTTGTGTCTACATTTTAGCTACCAAAGGTTTAGGTTTTCCAGTTTTAGTTAGTGGCACTATCTTTGTATCTACCTGTGAATGAACCTGTTGCTCTACCCATTTTTGTGTATGTGTCTCTGTCGGTTTCTTTGTCTTCTCTACTGATGGTTTCTCTGATGATGCCTCTGATGATTTTACAGTGGTATCCACTGCCAGTTTTTCTATTTGCATCTTAGTAGTGTCCACTGTCGGTGACTCAGTAGGCTTTTTGTAGCCGATATTCCATCTGTGGTATCACTCACCATTCCAGTAACCAAGGGATCAACTAATTTTTCAGTTTGTTTCTCTATCCCAATTTCAATATTTCCAATTGTGATGTCTTCTACCGATGGTTCATTTGCCACATCTCTCTTCTTAGTTGTTTCCTTATCCACCATAATGTTTACTTCCTGTGTGTTGATATTCATTGTGTACAACACCTCTCAGTCAGGATTTGTATCCTCATGTCATGTTTCCATACTCTTTGTTGTCGGTGGTGTGTCAACAGTTTGTGTTGGTGGAGTATCATAACGAGGTGGGGGCAAGTTATCTATTACCTTTATACTCGGAGGACCACCTACTTTGCCTTTCCCCTTATCCTTATTCTTTTGATAGAATCTGATAGTCTTTGGTCTCATGAGCTCTTCTTGTTTTCCCTTTTCAACAAAGAATATATCCCACTTATATGCAGTTTCTTTTGATATCTCATTGACTCTGCCTGCCATTAGTGCTACATGCCTGTGACTGGTTGAAAATATTGTCCTATTAGCCTCACTTATTAATTCATCTATCTCTTGAGTGGAGTTTACTAGGTGAACTGCAATTAGTTTTTCTATCTTGATCTTTTTATCCAGTTCAACAATTGCTACCCTTCTTGCTTCTAACCTTCTATACAAGTCATTGGGTATATCATCTACAATTTCCATCAAAAATTTCTTATAGATATCAAGGTGCAAAATAACACTATTTTCTATACTTTTTTTTTCATCATCTGAAAGTGTGTTGTACAACTTGTTGATATTTGACAATTTGCCATCTTCAGTTATCTCTTTCAAAAGTTTGACCAAGGGAGGAACAACTTTTTTTTCTTTCCTCTTCTTTGGTGTCAACTTCTTTGCCAAAGGCCTAACTGCCTGTTGTTTCTGTCTTGTTCTCTTTGGTAAAGGAGAGGGTACCGGTGAGGTTTTTGTTTTTGTTTCTACCCTTTTAAACTCTGTTGGTATTTCACTGTCCGAGGAGGTAGCAACCGGTGAAAGATGTGTTTCCAGTTGTAGTCCTTCCAAGTCACTCTCCTTAATACTAGTTTTATTCAATACATCTTCCTTGATTGCTTTTGCCTGCCTTGTTTCTTTTCTGAGATTGAATTTTTCTTTCTATTGTTTCAACACTTCCAAATATTTCTTCAGTAGGTTCTTTAGGTTCTTCTAGGAGGGCTTCTGCATAAGTCTCAATTATATTCTCATCTGCCTCATATCCTATTTCTTTAACCTAGATAGTCCTTGGGACCACTACCTCCATCCAAATTTCATCTTTCTTTATTACAAAGCATATCTCCTTTTGATATTTATCAACAATAGCTTGAGATAGCCTTATCCTAGTATTCATTCTAGCCTTTAATGCCTAAAAAATATTCATTTATCTTCTTTTCCCTGTCATCTCCCATGTTGTTTAGAATGTCCAGTAGTTTTTTTCCTACTGGTATGTCAAAACCAAAATCCTTTCTACCAATACCAGGTACTTGCTTGGTAATATACAACATGAAGCACACAAGTAAGTTGCCAAATCTGAAAGTACCTTTCTTGTCACCTTAGATCTTCTTCAGATTGTCTATTAGTTCATGCTTCAACCATTCACATATGTCAATCTTTGCATTGTTGTTTACTAAGTCATAAGCACTTTTGATACATAAGCTAGAAACAGAGTTTAATTTGTTGGCATGAGTAGCCTTGTATCCAAGAATCATGTTGATGAACCTTACATTTATATCCTTTACATCATTCTCTTAGGGATCTCTTGTCAAAGGTTGTGCCAGTTAGGGTCATTACAGTGTCATTAGGGATCTTTTTCCCTTTCTTAGGTCTACTACCGGAGGAAGGTAAACCTATCACTACCCTAACTACCTCTTTGGTTATCTTGTGAATTGAATCCAACCAAAAGAACTCCCCATTAACTCTGCTTAACACAATCCTTATAACATCCTTGGGAAAATCAGGAATACTAAGAATATCCCCAAAACCTAGGGTTTCAACTATCTTATGTTCCAGTTTAACATTTCCATTTACATCACATATAATAGTCTTGTACATGTTCTTAATTTCATCATCTACTAGTTCTTCTATATGACAATGTATGTAGATTCTAGGATCCTCGGCATATGCAACTCCTTTAGGTATTTTTGAGAATGCTCCTAGGGTATCATCTTTCTTGACAATTTCAAGAATAATCTTAAATACGGGTCTAGGGCACTTAACAACCTTAATTACAGTAGGGTTTGCAATGAATTCAGGTGCAGAGGAGGAAGCCATTGTTATAAATACCTTAATTTGCCTTTAGGTTTGAGTGCTTGAATGATTTGCTTCACTTCTCTCTATGGATGCCTTCGCTCGATATTTTCGTGCTCTTAGGAAATTTGAATGCTCGATGAGTGAAAAAGAGCCAAAACACTTGCTTTATAATGTCATTTCCCTCAACTACCACATTTAATGCTTGTTGGTTAAGTGAAGACTTAACACATCTGTCAGTAAAGAAGTAATTCAACTTCTCACCATCAACCGAGGGTAAATTAGCATATTTTTCAATTTGTTGCCATACCCTCAAAAGGTTTCTTTTTAGTTAGATGAAGAATCTCCTACTGGTGGAGTGATACTCTATTCTACCGGTGAAGGGATAGCTTTACTAACACTCATATCTGACTTTCTGATCCATTGTTTTGAGAATTCTTTCTTTACCTCTTCAACCTTTTCTTTACCTTTCAATTTGGGTGCTTTGTTATTTGTCGGTGATGCCTTACTTCTACGAAAAAATTCAATATGTCCAATTTTGTTACAAGCATAACAAGTCACATTGTTTTCTGAATAGCTTTTCCATATCCTATGCTGGTGTGTGTTCTACATTGATTAGATAGGTGTCCAAATCTTCCACAAACATAACATCTTACATTCATTCTATAATTTTCTGAATTATGACCAACTTTATTGCATTTAGAACATTGACCGGTGGGTGCATTGGTGTTCTGATAATTTCTAGATCTACACTAATTTTCTCTATGACCATACTTGTTACAGTTAAAGCATTTTCCATTAAATTTGTAGGCATTATGTTGTCTTACCAGTTTACTGTGATCATGATTGTTTGCAGTACAAGAGCTTTCACCAACTTCAAAGCCAAGCCCCTTAGTATCTCCATTAGGTTTCTATTTTTTCAACATGTCAATAAGTTCTTTTGAGATCTTCTTGAATTTCTCCTTGTGTTGATTTGCAGTAGCCAACTCATTTTCTAAGAAATCTTTCTATCTCATGAGTTCAGTTTTATCATGCTCCAAGCAAATTATATCTATCTTCAACATATCATTCTCATGACTGAGTCTTAGATTTTCATTTGTAGCATCATTGATTCTCCTAGCCAAGTCATCTTCATTCTTCTTTCTATCTTCAATGTCTTTACAAAACCTCATAGTCATATCTTGCATTTCATTCTTCAAGGCCATGTTGTCCTGCTTCATCTTGCTTACAAGATCATTAAGAGTTTCTTTTTCATCATCATCACTCTATATCTTCTCATGAAGTTATCTTCTTTTGTTCCTTGCAATAGTGATATTTTCCTGAAGTCCCTGAATGATTTCCTATGTAGCCTCCAGATCATCTCCAAGTTTGATATTCTTCAACTTTTCTGCATCATAATTTGGAAGAGTTGTTTCCAATTGCTTTCTCAAGTTATCCATTTGTACTGGTGTCAAAATCTTCCTCAAGCTGTTAGGCTTTTGAAAATAGAGGACCAAGCTCTGATACCAATTGTTAAGATTCCCAAAGATACTGAGAGGGGGGGTGAATCAGTATCTTGTTGGTTAATGGATTTTCTTAACTTATTAAACAAATTGCATTCCAAAATAGTGTACCGGTAAACCAGAAATAATGTAGTAAATAAGATCAGAAAACACAACATAGAAAACACACCATAACACAATATTTTTAACAAGGAAACCCAATGTGGGAAAAACCTCAGTGGGATTTGTCACCCACAATATTTTCTCACTAGCCAATAAGTGAATATTACTGATACAATAGGGGCCTGCAAATGTAGGAAGTCCAACTACCTAAAGCTCGCTGCTTAAATACAAAAAGGGAAGTCTCACCAACTTACAAAAGTGGATTATATAAATTCAATGTCATGTATTGCTTCAGTTCAGCATCTGCTATTCTAGGTTTAGTACCAATTTAAGCTCATATCACTTCCAAAACCTTATTCCAAACTCTACCTTAATATTTACATCTTAGTTTTGTAATAATCTAACCATATCTGCATGTCTTAAATGATCTACAAGAACTCATACTTACATGAGTCATATTACAACTCACCTTGTCAGCTTACAATAAGATTTTACAATTAAATACAAAAATACAATTAACAAAAATCCTATCGGCTATGGTGTCGGTAAACATCTTTGCCACTGTCGGTGAACTGTATGTCGGTGTAGAGTTTGTCGGTATTGGTGTTATAGTATTGTAAGGTTCCCATCAATGACAATACCTTCAATCACCTACAAATTCTCATTGGAGTGTGCATTTGCCAATAATCTCCCCATTTGGCATTGATGGCAACACTCATGATCTACAAGATCTACCTATTCCTTACCTAAATGATCTACAAGATCTCATACTTATATATGATTCCTATTACAATTCACCATGTTGGCTTACAAAAATATATTACAATTAAATACAAAATGTAATAAACACAATATTGTCAGCTAGGGTGTTGGTAATCATCTTTGTCGGTAAACTATCTGCTAGTGTAGAGTCTTCTGGTGCCAGTGTGATAGGATTGCAAGGTTTCCATCAATGACAATACCTTCAATCACCTACAATTTCTCATTCAACTGTGCATTTTCCAACACAACAATCTTGATGTCCCCTTCTTCTTCATAAAAAAATTGTATGCTGAGTTTGTTTTAGGAAAACATGTGAACTACTTTGACATCCAACCTTTCCATGGTGTTGGTTTAGGTATGCCCTAAAATAGACCTGGGGCAGTTAGAGTAGTCCAAGGCCCATTTATCCCCCCTCCTCCTATTGATCCCCCACCTCCAGTGCAACATCTATATATCATTTGTGAGGCGCCATCACAAACCATATCGGTTATTCACTCTTTGAGTAGCCTTTTGGTTTCATAGGCTCGGTTAGTATCTCATCTTACTTTTGATGGTAGTGGTGAATCCGGTGGTGCTGACATGTCCTCCTTGACTCCACACATTTGCGTGCCCCATAGTTGTGTTATGTGTGGGCACGTATGCTTGGGTCTAGTTGGACAACCTATTGATCCTCCTATGGATAGTGCAGATTATGAGGTGTATGAGATGCACAATGCACCAGATGTTATGACACAGACTGGACAATACCCTAGGGAGTCCTTGCATGCTAGAGGTGAGGAGGCACCTTCATCATACATTGATGATGTAGTGGTATGATTTGTATTTTCATAGTTCATTCTATATTTTAAATGAATATTTATAATCTAGATAATATTAAGTACTGATTTTTATTTACATGGTTTATTTAACAGTTGATGACTGAGGAGGAGTTGACATATATCGAGGAGGGCACCTTCACAGCCATTTCATTTGGCCTTGATAGCTTGATGATACATATATTATTGCACCTATTTGTTTGTATTTTATTGTACATGCATGCTCATCATTTATATTGGTATTAATTAGATTATGTAGTAACTTGCATGTATATCTTATTTTACTCTTGTAGGGCACAAGCAACACGAGTGCGGGGCTGTGTGATTAAGGATCTGGTAGTGTAGTTGGAGACAAGGGAAAGGTAATTGAATGCAAATATGATTGAATGAATAGTTTAAATAACTTATAGTGATTATACACGTCTAGACATAGATTGATAGTTTCATATACTTCTTGTGTATATGTACAGAGAATTCTTTGCTCAACATCCTTGTTGACTACACCCAATATACCTAAAGATGAAGAAGAAGAAGAAGAAGAGATGCCTCGAGTACATGTGTGTTTATTTTATTTTGTGTTTAGTAGATATAATTTGTTATTATCAGTGACAATTATATGCTAACTTGTATCAATGTCATGTTTGTGAACATATGTAGGTTGTGTACGAAAATATTGAAAACATACCTCCTCTACCGAAGACATACATCAAGAGTCATGCAAAGCCAAAGAGAAAATGTGGAGATGAGGTAAACAAGAATATTTCAATTATAGTTCATTTTTATGTTAACTTTTCAAATGTGAGTTATATAATATAACTAATCTTAATCATGGTTTGTTTTTTCTTGTGCAGGATTCTTCAAAGCCGAGCAATGCGGTGAAGATTGATTTTGATGATCCATCAGCAACTTATGATGTTATAAATAGTTTTGGGATTCTTACATGTCTAGTTGGCATGCATATTTTATATATGGACATAGATTCACGTATATTGACATACATTTTGTTTGAGTTGGCGTTTATGCCATATTTGTGTATGGGCATACACTTGTAATCATTTGACATTTTCATATATACAGAAGTTGATATTTGATCATATAAATTGTTGCTCATCTGTGCATGGTGTTATCATGCAAATATTCAATCTTCATTCCAATAATTAACAATGATTAATAATGGTTATTTAATGAACAATACAATTCATTTCATTTTATCGTAAGTGTTGTTTGTATAATGAACAATACAATTCATTTAATGAACAATACAATACAATTCATTTAATAAAGAATACAATTCATTTAATGAATAATACAATACAATTCATTTAATTAACAATACAATACAATTCATTATTACCCCATGCATGCTCCTATTTGCCCCCCCCCCCTCCACTCGGTTGAATGCTCAGGGTCATACCCTATCGAAGTCATCCTTTGAGCACCCTAAGTGCTAAAACTTGTCAGGGCCATAACTCAGAATCCATGGCACCTACAAATGATCTATTTGAACCTATGGGTCCATGAGAGGGGTCCCTACAAAATCCTATCTTGGTTTTTCAATTTTCCCTACGGTTTTCTTAGGGCAGCATTTTTTTTGGTTGGCAAAAAAATCGTCAGTCTCATTCAATCGAATGTTGTCGCGTGGCCAATTTATCATTATGCTCATCATGATAACGAACCAATAGCTCTAACATGTCTAGTTAGGCATTATTACCCTATCCATGCTCCTATTCCCCCCCCCCCCCCCCCCCACTCGTTCGAATGCTTGGGGTCATACCCTACCAGCATCATCCCTTGAGCACCCTAAGTGCAAAAAATTGTCAAACTTTGACAGGCCCTAACTCAGAATCCATGGCACCTATGAATGATCTGTTTGAAACTACAGGTCCACAAGAGGGGTCCCTACAAAATCCTATCTTGGTTTTTCAAGTTTCCCTACGGTTTTATTAGGGCAGCATTTTTTCAGTTGGCAAAACAATCATCAGTCTCATTCAATGAAAAATATAGGCCCACTCACATATCAACCCACTCACTTGACTCGCACTGATCTCAACATACCAAACACAACTTTAACATAAAAAAGCCAACGTTCATGTCCAAATGGTCCATCTATTTGCATCTGAGATGAGAAATGAATGCATCTTTGAAGAATCTCTAATTGTTTGACAATCCAATTTGTATCCCTTTATGCCCTCCTTAGCCAACCAAAAGAATTTGGTCATTGTTGAAGCAAGAGTACCTCCATGTGACAATGTTGAACAACACTAATCAACAATAGAACATGCATCAGAGAAATTTGCACCTAAAATCCTCAATTTCTCCTTAACTAGAGCTCTCTTCAAACATCCCCCTTCCCATTCCCTACCTCAAAAAAACACCAAATATGAGGTATACGCCTCTCTAGATGCATTCTGCTCAACCAATAAAACATACAGGCATTCTTGAATTGACCCATACAATTAGCTAACCATATGATATGTCAATCAATTGCAATATCTTTCTCATGCAAGAACTCAAAAAATTTCTCGAAAGAATGTTGCACATACTCGAAGGAGTGTGATCTATCATCACTCATATAAAAATGATACTCCCTGATTATCTTCTTGTCCTCTTTTGTACTATCAAAAGCATGTCTATATGTAATGTGAACAAAAATAGCAATCTGGATTGAATTGTAGTACTGAGACTATACCTCATTCTATGGTTGAAATGTATGGTTCTCTACAAAATCAACCACCGATACAATAGTCCCAATCGAGAAAGAGTTCTTACACATCCTAAACTATTGATCCAACCACTGAGACCTATGGGTGTGCCTTGCATACTTGTAGAAAATATTTTCCTTAAAATCCAAAATAAAATCAGCAACACTCACTTCTCTTGAGACTAATTCACATCTAGAACCTTCACCTCCACTCTTCAAAGTATATTTCACTATCTCATATCTTTTTTCCTCAACATAATTCTTTCCAAACTCATGTTTGCTGCCCTCATGAAAACATGAAACAAACTTTGACAACCCACCACACTCTGAGAACTTCTCATTCAAACAATCATTTCTATAAAAATAGCAGCCACCATCTCTAGGGAATAACAATAGATCTTACAAGTCTCTTGATGATCTCAGAAATAGAATTGCACCACACTTCTGCAACATCTCATCAGTATGCACTATAGAACAAATATGGTGTAAAAGTTCATGTTACATTGAAAAGTCCATATGGTACTTACAACAACAAGTATTACGAATCTTAAGAGGAACACAATAAAATGGCTTCAAAGATTCAAAGGCCCTTTTTTGATATTTCCAAAGTTGGATGTACTTCACAAAAAAATTTGTACAACATTGTTTGGCTTGATTCCAAGAAATGTTTGGGATGCGGTGTGCGGTCTCAATTGCTGATTCTTAATTTCAAAATGTCCTTTACATTGGGTGACACTATAGAACTAGAGTGCCAAAATTATTGAATCTCCTCCTTCCCATTGTCAGTCAACTTTCTATCAACACGTGGAAGCCTCCCACCAAAAGCCTATGTATCATGTTGAAGTGGATCGTCAAGTCTTTGTCTTCATGCAAGTGTTCTATCCAAAGTTTTATGGTTTATGTTCAATTCAACACAACTTTGTCTCTAATAACTCAATGATGAACAGTGAGTACCAAATCGGTACTGAGAGGGGGGGGGGTGAATCAGTACAGACACAAAAAATTTACCTGAACCAGTTTGACTGCAAATAGTGCACTTGACTAGCAATCACTAACACCAGTCTAAACCAAATTACTACCAGTTAAACACAATGAGACTATGAAAGACATAAACTGGCAACACTTAGCTTTCCACACAATCTAATCCCTCATTTCCTCTTTATCCTTATGCATAAACAAGTGGTCTATCATCAAAAATATAATAACTTGCTAGTTCAACATGATTCACCACTTGACACAAAATAACAAAGCATCACATGAAAAGGCATCACACATGACACACATTTTTCACGTGGAAACCCAGCTTGGAAAAACCATGGTGGGGATGAATACCCATAAGCTGTTCTTGAACTCTTTAGAAGTTTTCTCTGTTAGGAGCCTAGTCCAGTTAAAGACTGTTACAACAGGTTTTGTTAGGAACCGATCTTGCTAGGGATCACTTGGTTAAGGGATGGCTAGAATACCTTGTTAAGAGTTAAACCCTGTTAAAGGTTACCTTGTTAGAGGATTTTAAGAACTCAATGGCTTTGAGTCACCCTGTTAAAGGATTTACAACAAGCCGGTTAAAGCTACCCTGTTAAGGGATATTTCAATTGTTGAAGTGGTTAGAGATCAACAGGTATTACAATGATCTGGTAATAGCACTCAATGCCAATGTAGATCCGCTTTAGTTCCTTCCTTCTGGACACACACTCTGCAGGTATCAATTCTCTTATTTGGTCTCGCAATAATCATGTATCTCTGCACTTAGATACACATACAACATTTGGCAACAACCTCAACATGAAACAAAACATCAACCTTATAGGAAAAAGATAGGTTGGTAGCATAAACCCTAAACCTTAAACATTTAGGTTAAGTAATTTCAATTAGTTCAATCCTAACCATTGAACACCTTGTGTTAAATATAATAGTCTTGAACAGATCTCAAGACATTCTCCAATGTTCCTTCTTCACTACTTCATGGAGGCAATAACCCATCACGCATTCTCCACCGTTTGCAGAGACTTTGCACATTCCCGAGGTAGATCGGATAAATCTTCTTCATGCAAGATCCTTCACACGCACAAGGCTGACGTGGCAACATGATCTAATCTCCATTACAAGGCTAACTCATCACATGATGTCATCAGTTGAATCACACAGGCTTGGAACACTTCAATCAAAAGCCCTGAAGCTAAGACTACCAATTGATAGTCATACCATATGAAACCTTGATACACGACATTCTTTATACCGGTTTACATTCCAACATACCGGTTCACTTGAAAAAACATAACGCTTTACTTTGTCACATATACCGGTTCACAACATCATACCAGTTCTCTTTTCCAGTTGCTTAGGCTTCAATATACCGGTTCATTATTCAACATATTGACATCAATGACAACATACAGTATCATCATGTCATCATACTCTGCACATATGCCAACAGTCTCATTTGGCGAGCCTTCCTCAATTGATGGCTTACTAAGGAGGTTGTAATCACTCTTCAAGAAACTCTCTTATCTCTTTCTTTGGTATTCTTTCCAATAGAATTGAGAGCAACAAATAGATTTTTGGCAATAATAGAATTTCTCTCCATCTTCTTGTTCATATGAATCTTCAATTTGTTTAGCAATGGTCTCATCTTTATCATCTTTAGCAATTGAAAAAAGAGTTGGCATTCGTTCAATGTCTTATTGCTAAAATTTTGGTCGAAAAGTTGTGTAGCCCACAACCAAATGGTTCTTGTTGACCTCTTGCCTTCAAGATTCACAATAATGTTCTCATCAATTTCAAGTAACCATTTTGGGGTTCTTGAAGGTCTTTGATTTTGAATTTGTCTTTTATCCATGAGAGAGTCTTCATTTCTAAAGTAATTAGGTGTTACATATTGTTCACTTGGTCAATGTCATAGTTTTCCAAATTTCCACCTCCAATGTCAAAATTTTCCACATGTTCACCTCCTATGTCAAACTTTTCTACATTTTCACCTCCAATGTCAAAAAAAATTATATTTACACCAAAATTATGGACACCTTCGTGGTCAACTCCCAAATTTTCACTTTCAAAATCTACATTTTCATTTTCAATAACTTCTTCAACATTTTCAAATTCAATTTCCTCTTCACTTGAAGTAACATTAGCAATATTTAACATACTTTGTCTTCTCCTCCTATGACCTTATCTACCTCTTTCTCTATACACTTCAATTTGGTCATTTGAAAGTTTTGTTTTGTGTTTACACTTCTGACGACTACTACTGCCCACTTACCTCCACAAAGATTCTCCTAAATGATTGACAATGTAAGATTTGGCTTTAAGAATCTCTCAAAAGAAAAAATTTGTCTCAACCTCTCTGAAAACCCATGATTGTCGATAGAAAATAGAATGTGAAGACTGTGGGCCATTGGAATCCACAAAATGGCCCACAAGGCTCTTTTTTATTTACAAAAATTGGATATCCAATTTTAATGTATAAATTTGTGGTCCCAAAATTTTTTCCTATTGCTGCCTTTTTTTTACTATTGCCACATTAATGGCAGTGACAGAAAATAGATATCCAATTTTATTAATCATATTTTAGAGAGAGAGATTATGAGAGAGAGAGAGAGAGATTAGGGGAGAGAGAGGGGAGGGGGAGAGAGAGAGAGATATATATATATTAGGGGAGAGGGGGAGAGAGAGAGATTAGGGGAGAGAGGGGGAAGGGGCGAGAGAGAGAGAGAGACCCCTTAGGGGAGGGGTCATATGGTGTCCTAAGGGGTCATATGTTGTCCTTAGGGGTCATACGATGTCCCATGATCCCTTAGGACACAATATGACCCATAATGACACAATTTGCTGTCTTAAGGGGTCATATGGTGTCCTAAGGGGTCGTAGGACACAATATGACTCCTTATGACACCATAGGACCCATAATGACCCAATATGGTGTCTTAAGGGGTCATGTTGTGTCCTTAGGGGTCATTGGACACAATATGACCCCTATGGACATCATATGACTCACAACGACCCAATATGGTATCATAAAGGGGTTGTATGTTGTCCCCAGGGGTCATATGGTGTCCCATGACCCCTTAGGACACAATATGACCCCTTAGGACATAATATGACCCATAAAAATTGAATTTAGTGTCTTAAGGGGTTATATGATGTCCTAAGAGGTTGTAGGACACAATATAACTAATTAGGATACCATAGGACCCATAATATCTCTCTCCATCTCCCCTAATCTCTCTATCTCTCTCTCTCTATATCCCCCTATCTCTCTCCCCTAATCTCTCTATCTCTCTTTATCTCTCTCCCCCCCCCTCTCTCTCTCTCTCTCTCTCTCTCTATCTCTCTATCTCTCTCTCCCTTCTCCCTTCTATCTCTATCTCTCTCTCTCTCTCTCTCTCTCTCTCTCTCTCTCTCTCTCTCTCTCTCTCTCTCTCTCTCTCTCTTCTCTCTCTCTCTCTCCTCCCCACTCCCCCCTCTCCCTCTCCCTAATATCATATACTAATTTATTTATAAATTAATATATTAAAATATTATATATTAATATCTTAATAAACAATAGATTAATTATGTGCAAATTTAGTTAGTGAATTTACTTATTAAAATCAAATATCTGATTTTTATTTTACATTTCAAGTTTCAAATTTTGGCTCGGGAATGCTTTGGGATTTGGTTTGGAAGTGACTAGCTTGGAAAGTCAACTGAAAAAACATGTGTTTTAGTATTCCTTGATTTTCCAGACTTTACATTGGTGGCTGACGAGTTTTTTGTAGCCAAACTTGATAAAATGAAATGGGTTTTCTAAGGACGTTCTTAGTTTTCCAACAATATAAGGCTTGTCTCATTTTGACTTTAATAACTAATTATTATTTAATTTTCTAATTGAATTCTAACAGTAGTCCTGATTGATAGACTGATTGAAAAACACCTAAAACTTTCAAACGGTATAACATTTTTTGAATCTAAAACATGCATCACGTCCTATACTTAGTATACTATAGATAAAATTGAAAAAAAAAAAAATCATAAGGTTTTGACCAAGTTAAGGTCGTCAAACGTAGGAGTTTCTAAAAAGTTGTAGTAAAAAATCATAAATAATTATTTACTTTATAAAAAAAATTTAAAAAATATGTGTCACATCCGGACATGAGTCTAATACTTATATTACAAATATTATAAAAAAATATTATTATTTGATTGTGATTAGGGTGGTCAGACATACGTCTACTTATCTTTTTCCTGAAATTTTAGTACCACTGCATTGAAATTTGAAATTTTCATCAAATAGGATTTTTTTTTCAAAAAACAACTAGTAGCTTAGAAACTACATTCAGTGATGAGTGGATCATTGATAGTGGTTGCTCACATCACATGACTGATGACAAGAACAAGTTCATCTCACTTGAATAATTTGATGGTGGAGTAGTGAGGTTTGGCAACAATACACCATGCTTGGTAAAACATAAAGGTTCAATTTATTTAAATGGAAAAAGTAATGTTGATGATGTGTATTGGGTTGAAGGATTAAGGCATAACTTGTTGAGTGTTGGTCAGCTAAATGATAAAGGTTATCATATTGAGTTCAAGAATGGAGTGTGCAGGATTTTAGGAAGAGAAGGAGAACTGATTGCTACTGGTAAATAGACAAAAGGTAACTTATTATATCTGAATACTAATGTTAATAGTTGTTTGGTTGCAAAAGTTGAGGAAAGTTGGTTATGGCATAGAAGATTTTTTCATGTAAATGTTGATAATTTGGTTAAGGTCAGCAAGACAAGTATGGTTAGAGGTATGCCACAACTGGTCAAACCAGACAATGTGATTTGTAAGGAGTGTCAGTTGGGTAATATGACTACTTCCTCTTTCAAAAGAGAACATTTTGTTCTATAAATATTTTAGATTTGGTGCACACTGATTTATGTGGTCTTATGAGGACTAGGAGTTTTGAAAGAGGAAGTAGTCATTTTCATTTTTGTTGCTCCCCCTAAGGAGTAGCAATGGTTGCTTTAGGAAATGTCTTAGTGATTTATGTGGTCCTATGGCTTAGTCAAGAATGATGTGGGTTACATTTTTGAAGAAGTTTGATGCTTTAGCAAGTTTAAAGCATTCAAGGCCTTAGTGGAGAAAGAAACCGGTAAGAACCTAAAGTGCTTGAGATCTGACTAGGGTGGAGAATTCACATCAACTGATTTTTTGAAATGCTCTGATGAGAATGGAATCAAGAGACAACTATCTGCAACAAGAACACCACAACATAATGGGATTGCAGAAAGGAGGAACTGAACCATAGTTGAAGCAACAAGAACAATTTTGATACAAGGAGATGTACCTAAAATATTTTGGAGAGAAGCATTCAGCTTTGTAGTATACACAATGAACCGAGTATTGGTCAAGAAAAGTAGTGACAAAACTTCCTATGATGTATGGTCATACTCCTAATGTTAGTCATTTCAAAGTCTTTGGCAACAGGTGTTACATAAAGAGAGATGAGTATATTGGAAAGTTTGATCCTAAAAGTGATGAAGGAACTTTCCTTGGTTATTCAACTAAGAGCAAAGCATTCAAGTGCTTTACAAAAGAACCAAGAAGATTGTGGAAAGTATTAATGTGAAAGTTTATGAGTATTTTGATAGATCTGATGATACCAACAAGTCTGATGCAGTAGATGAGCAGAATCTAGTGATCATTGAACCAAAAGTTCAAAATGATGTTGAGCATAATAGTGTGGAGGATTTTTCTCAACTGGTGAATGATGAAGAAGAAGAAGTAGAGGCTTGTATATGAGAATCAGTTATACCTAGATATGTAAAGTTGAATTACTCTGCAGAACAGATAATTGGAGACATGAATGTTGGAGTATAGATAAGAAGAAAGATCAAAGAAAGTGCTTGTATAATTTCCACAATTGAACCTAAGAAAGTGAGGGAAGCTTTCAAGGATGATGATTGGATATAGGCTATGAATGAAGAGCTTGATCAAATAGAAAAAAATAACACTTGATCACTTATCCCCAGAACACTTGATAAAAATGTGTTTGGTATTAAGTGGGTGTTCAAGAACAAATTGAATGAAGATGGTGAAGTCATTAGGAACAAGGCTAGACTAGTTTGCAAAGGATATGCACAAGAAGAAGATGATGATTATGGAGAAACATTTTCATCGGTTGCTAGACTTGAAGGAGTAAGAATGCTACTTGCATTTCCAGCATTCAAAAAATTCAAGGTTTACCAAATGGATGTTAAGTTTTCATTTTTGAATGGAATTATAGAAGAAGAGGTTTACATAGAACAACCAGATGGGTTTGCATTGACTGAAGACAAGGACATGGTGTGCAAACTTCATAAATCTTTATATGGATTAAAACAAGCTCCAAGGGCATGGTATGAGAGACCCCATTCACACCTGATAAAGATTGTATTTCAAAGAACTAGTGTGGACAACAATATTTACTTGAAGATAGAAGGAGACAAGTTATTGATTGCAGAAGTGTTTGTCGATGATATCATATTTGGAGGAGATAATGACATGAGTTTAACTTTTACAGAGGAAATGAAAAAGGAATTTGAAATGTTTTTGATAGGTGAAATCAAAATTTTCATTGGTTTGCAAGTCCATTTGATGAAAGGAGGAATCTTTTATTACTACTTATCAAGTTGCCATTAGTTTTATGTTCAAAGTTATTCTATATACTCTAGTCAGTTATCTCTATCGAGATATTCAGTCGGTATGCATAGTCCAGTCGGTTATAGAAGAAAGTAGTCTCAGAGTGTAGTATACACTGAGCTATCTACCGAGCAGCAAAGATGACACACCAAGTTGATATACACCAAGTGAAACGTGTTACCAGATTCATTGAACCTGGACATACATATGAAAATGTGTTACAAGATCGAGGAACATCTAACCGTTATCACATTGGAAATTGCACTTAAAGATTGTGTATGATTTTGAGGTTATCTAACCAATGAAATATTTTGCATGGTTATTCATTCGATAAAACATGTTTGTAAGATCGAAGCAATGAATGGATCACTGACATAAGAGATCTATTTATACAATATGGATTAAGATCAGAAAAATACATGTAGCATGATAGAAAGGAAGATATTGAAATACATGAAGCAAGACATGTGAAAGCACTAAGTGTTATGACTATTACAGAGACACAAAGGTCATCAAGAAGGATTTCAGAGAACAGTCAAAGAACAGAGTAAATAGAAGGGTTTACCAAGTTACTATGTGGGTTACCGAGGTATGCTATAAGCAAGGTAATCTTATTCTAAGCACATAGAATCTGCTATAACATTTCAGATGTAAAGTTGCAGATATTTGTAAAATTTTGAAGTTGTAAGAGAAACCTTTAACAGGGTAAAAGACTCTAATCAAGTCTATAAACTGTAAAGCCTCTAATCAGGTGCAACATTTAGATTAAGTGTTGTAAAATCCTTTAGCAAGTTAGGTCTAACAGATCTTGATACTCCTAATAGGGTAAGCTATCAGAAATAGCTAAACATGTAGCTCTAACTGAGCAACCTTTATTATTGCAGTAGTAAAGTTGTGGGTGCCATCCCCACCGCAGTTTTTTTCTCTAACCAAGAGTTTCTGTGTAACCAAAATATATGTATTATGGAGTGAATCATGTATGATTGTTATCTATTTGTTTTAGCTTTATATTATGTTACTGCACTATTTAGTTTATATATAACAGTAAAGTTATTATTGAAGAAAAGTTTTGAAGTACTGATTCACCCCTCCCCTCTCAGTACATTAGCTTTCCATATTAGGCCTAACATCTTTATCAGCCAGTCCAAATATGTGAAGGAGGTATTGAAAACCTTTGGAATGGAAGAATGTAAACTAGTTGGAACCCCTATGGTTACTGGTTGTAGATTATCCAAGGAACATGATTCAGATCTAGTGAATGAAACTGAGATAGATCAATTATTGGTAAACTACACTATGTTGTTCATAGAAGACATGACATTGCTCATGCAGTTGCTATTGTGGCTAGATTTCATAAAATCCCTAAAGAGAGTCATATGGTGGCAGTAAAGAGAACTTTTAGGTATCGTAGAGGAGCTATTGATTATGGATTATGGTATCCATACAAAGGTAACTTCTCTTTGAAGGTGTTCACAGAGGCTAATTGGGTAGGCAAAGTAGATGACTGGAAGAGAACAACCGGTAGTGCATTCTTTATAGGAGGAAGATTAGTATCCTGGACTAGTGAGAAACAAAGTTGCACTTCTCAGTCTACAATAGAAGCAGAGTATGTGGTTGCATCTATGAACTGTACTGAAGAAATATGGATGAGACATGTATTAGAAGGATTTAAGGAGACTATGATAGAACTGGTGGTCATATATTGTTATAATACAAGTGCAATAAACATTTCAAAGAACCCAGTATTGCATACTAGAACAAAGCATATTGAATTGAAGTATCATTTTCTAAGAGAGAGAGTGCAAGAAAAGAAAGTCAAACATATGTCAAGTAAGGAGCAGTTGGTTGATATCTTCACTAATTCATTGCTTAAAGAGACCTTTGAGTATCTCAGAGACAAGCTAAGGTTTATACCCCTACCAAAGGTCAACTAAGATGTTGTTGCAACATCAATCTAGTGGACTAATTGAAGATCTTTCACTATGGATTGATGAGAAAAGGACTACTCCTCAGGGGGAGCAATAGAGATGAAGAAAACACTAGTAGCAGAAGATGAATTTGACACTTTTCACCTTTGGCATTATTGTCAAAGGGGGAGAAGAATAGTGAAGAGATGGAAGAGAAAAACCGATGAAGGGAGAAGAAAGATCAAGTACACCAGTCATAATTGTTAGAGTTCCAGTTTTTCATGATGATATTTTGGTGAAATTTTGGTATTTCTATTTTGGTATTGCCATAAATACCAAAGGGGGAAATTGTTAGCATAACTGATGAAGATAATGATGGGGAGATTGTTGGCACATGGAGATGTTGTTGAGATGAAGATGATTGGTAAATTTGATAGAAATTGTTGGCTAGATGATGATGATATAGTTTTAAGTTGTTTGATGAATTTATTTGTATTGTCATTGATGGAAACCATGTTTTTTTAGTCATCTAAGTCATCTAGACCTACTGGTATTGCCTAACCGATAGTGGAATCGGTTGACAACAAGGTAAACAGGAACAAAGCGATGATCAAGTAACTAGTATGGATGATTGGTGAAGAGTTAGACGTTACGATTTTACAAGAGTTTTGAAGACATGAACATGTACCTATGTTCCAAACAACATTAGAAGATTCGGTGTATTAAATGAGTTATGATTGACTATTGTGAACTCTCTGAAGAAGAATGTATACCAGTCACAAATCTTTAACCGGTAATGATTTAAGGTTTGGTGGTGGATCTTATCATGTTCATAAATTAGTGATGATGTGTTAGAATTCGTGTGTAATGATAAGATGGTATTTAAGTGTGTATGAGGATTAGATTTATTGGGAAACAACAAAGTGCTTAGTAGAATGTGACAAGGGTTTGATTTCTTATCAAATTGATGTGTGGTGATGTGCGGTGATCATTTAATGGTGGAAATTGTCTAGAAATTTGTTGTAATGATCTGTAATGTATTTTGGTGGATTGTTTTTCCATGCTAAATGTAAATTCATTGTATTTTGAATGCAGATAGGGTTATGTAGCCGACCTAACTGAAAAGTGTATTTAGGGCTAGTTGGAGAAGAGATTTTGTGTCAGTAGTTTGAGAAGAAGGTATTATCAAACTAGATTGAAGTGTCTACATGTGTGTAGTAGAGTTGTGCTAAAATGGATTTGTACTAACAAGCAAGGAAGTTTTGTAATCAGATTATTTTCCCTGTTGTTCCCTAACAGTTATAGTAGTTTGAAATCCCTTAACCGGGTAGATCCTAATAGGTCTTATATTATGTTACTACATCATTTATTTCCCATGATAAGAGTGAATCATCGTTTATGTTTTTTAGTTGGAGTCCTAATTCTTCTAGTGGTACCTTGGTTCAAGTCCTTAATGTGTCTGTAAATCCTTTTCCTAGTCATAAAAGTCAAGTTTAAATAATTGGTTGAACTCTGTGAACACGTTGAACCATTTTGAACCAGGTTCGATAAGTTCATTTAGGTTCCATAGGTTCCAAGGTGTTTGGGGAAGGTTTTTCATACTAATGTTTTCTCTAAGTGTCTTGCAGCGACTCTCTTAAAAGTTCCTTGTTTGGTGATATATCATTTTATTTTTCATTGGGTGTTGAACTTATTGAACTAAGTTCAAGAGGTTCAAATATGTACAACATGTTCAATATAGCACAAGTGATCAACATCTTGGTACTATTTGTTTTGGCAAAATTCTCCTTGAGCGCGGCGTACATCTTGAACTACTTGAACACCCATGAAGTCTATTCAGGATGTTCATATGTGTTTGATGTTGGTGGGCCCCATGGGTTTTAATGATTTGATAGTGTATTCATTGCCAAATATGAAGAGGTAGAACTGTGTCCTAAGTGACGTCATTCTTTGGTTTTTCAAAGTAAGTAATCATTTTGGGAACTGACGGTTACTTCAAAAATGCCGCCATGCATCCAATGCATGTGTGTGAGGTCTAATTCACAAACTTGACATACTCAAACTGAAATTTGAAATTATTGCATTCAATGTATTCGCATCATTTCCTTCACTAATAAGGTATGAAGGATTGTTAGTACTCTGCATTTGTTCCTTATTGTTGTATCTTTGTGTGTTTTTCTTGGATAGGAGTCTTTCTTGCTGCTAGTCGTCGTCTAGTTGTTCAACTGTGAAGGTGAGTCTTTCCTTGTTCTCTCTAGTGGTTTTGCTTGCATTTTCTCTCATACAGAAGGTTTCTCTATAATCAATTTAGGTTTATTGTTTTAAAATTATGAAGTCCATGTTACATTTGTTTGGGAATGTTTTTAGCCTGGCATCCATAGAACCCATAGTTAGCGATACTGATCTAAAAGGGGAAAACCTTGAGGTGTTGAAAGAAAGAGTGTTCAAGGGGATTGACAAGTATTTTGGTGTGGAGATACTAAGTAGTGGTCTTGTAGAAGCCGCAGCTTTTCCCCTAGCCATTCCTTGTCTAGAGTTGATTCGAGAATGTATTGCTAGATACGACCCAGTGTCTGAAACCATTAGGAGAGACAATGGTGAAACCCTTCTTACCATTAATCGTGAAGTAATTTCGTCAGTCTTCAAGATACTTGATTACTAGTTCTCCAACTTTTCTCCTGCTCAGTCAATCACCGAGTTCAATGCAGACAGAGCTGGGCACCGAAACAATGTAGCGAAATTCTAGTTGAAGGTTCCTCAAAGAGGTGGTTAAAGGTTACCCAAGAATCCTAATAAGAACCACATGTTGCCGCATATTCATGATGTAATGCTTTTGTTGTATCGAGCCAGAGGATCCGCTGAGGCTTATAGCTTTGATGACTGGATTTATTGTTATGTGCAGCTGGTTTTAGAAGGAAAGCAGTATTTGGATTGGGCTGAATTGATCGCCGATTCAATGAGAGAACAACTGAGTTTGGCTAAGCAATTCAAAAAAAACTTGTTTATGTCCTCATATCTCTTGTATTGTTTGGCTTGTGTTAAAGAGTTGGTTGGTATACTGAAACAGCTCACTGAGGAGGATGTTCCCGTATATGAGTTTTATCCTATGCTACAAAAAGATAAAGCTTTACAGGATTTTAGAAGGGTGCATAACGTTTTCTTGGGTGATTTGTGTCATGAATTGAAGAATGCGAAAGCTAAAAGGATTTCGGATGATGCACAGACTTTGATAAAGAGGTTTGATAGTTTTTATATCCAGTTTCCATGCTTCTGTTACATATGGGTAGGAGGTTTTGAAGAGGAACCCTTCAAGCTTCCTCACTTCTATTCAAATTGCTTTGTTCTAGTGGAAGTATGCAAGAAACTAACCTCAGTAATCAAAGCGGCACAACCTAGGGACAAATGGGAAGGTCATTTTCCCATACAATTGGGCATGTTGTCTTGCAGTTCAATGTCTGACACTTTGAGTATAGCAGCAGACCTCAGGAATTTTAATTTTTCTCTGTATTCTGAAAGAAAAGGTTTTGATAACAAAGGATTTTCCCGAAGCCTTGGTCTAATGCCTTATCTTCCCATGCCATAGTTAGAAGATTTATGGGAAGATTGTACAGATGAACTTGAAATTTTTAAAAGGGAAAACATGAGATTGGTGTTAGAACAAGTTGTCTCTTTATAGATAAAGTTAGATACTAAAGGGCTTGAAGAAGATTATCTTGAATTATTCAAACCAGGGTATTTGGCCCACACAGAAACTGAAATGCCTCCAATTAACTAGGATGAGGAGGAGAATGATGATATACAATTAAGGACCAAAAGAGTTCTAGAAAGGACCGCGACATGGGTGGCCAATAAGAAAGCAATGAATTCAGGCATTAAGTCTCATTCTGCAAGAAGTAATAAAGATCCTCTATCTTCACCAAAGCGTCTTTCTAACAATGCTCCTGTTCCTGCAAGTAAGGATAACAAGTCCCCCTAGCTTAGACATAGGTCTAGTTCAACTTTGGATTTTTGTACTCATCGGCATACTCGGTCATGAGGTGCCGCCCAAAGAAAGATGGATCAGGCAAAGGATATGGGGGTAAACGATGTTGTGCTCGATGCCTAGATTTTTGAAATTGAACATTTGGACAGCGAAGTTGCTAGTGCCCTGGATTCTCAAACGATGACTATGGCTATGATGCCACCTTCAAAGATGATCGAAGGAACTACTTATTCCAGTGCAACTCCAAAGTGGTTGACCACCTCAGTGAACAAGAAAAGGAGTTTCCTTCTTGTGACTATTCCGATTCAAGAAATGGTTGTTAAATACACAGAAAAGAATCCAAAGCCGGAAAGGTTCAAGACTGTCGCTTGCCTGAACAATGATGAGGAAACTAGAAAATGGGTTACTGAAATTGCCTCGTATAAACCTAAGGATGAAAATAAGGAGGCTAGCCCTGATGATTTTGAGATCACAAAGGTGGAATTGGGAAACATAAGTAGAGACACAGACAACCACTTTTTCCAAGTGTCAGCAAAGAAAATGCTTACTAGGTTGGAAAAGGATGGGTGAGAAAAGAGAGAACTAAAGCGACACATAAACATTCTGGCTCAGTTCATTGATAGTATTGGTTGCCTTGGGGCACTTCCAATAACTCATGCTACTGAGAACATCGACCCAACTTCACCGAAAACAAAAAGCTAATGAACCAAGTTCAATGGGCCAAGAGTATTGCTGAAGCTGTGGAAAAATGGATTGAGCAGATAAGTACAATATCAGGGTCTTATTTCCGAGGTTCAAAATCAGCTTGTGCCGTGGGAGAAGGAGGAGCACAAATGGCAGAATATCTTGCCTCTGTTTACCAAAATAGAAGAATATGGAGTTACCAAGTTTTTGATAGAACACTCAATCAAGATGGTGGTGGATGAATGTTAGCTTTTTGTGCTGAAGAAAACCATAATGTGGCGAGTGCTTACCTTCAAGTCTGTGATTACCGATGCAAAGACCTTTGTTTACGAACTCTAGGGTCTTCAAAGTAGCATAGTCAATGATAATAAGGTGGTTAATCCTGACCATGATTGGCAGTTGGGAATTTGCGGTTTAAGCATGCAAGATGCAATCAGATCTTTCTGAATGAACATGGAGAAGATCAAGGCCAAGGGTAATTTCACACCGAAAGATATAACCAGGGTGGCTAGGATTGAGTCTATGACTTTCATTGGAAATGATTAGTTGCCAAAACATTCCGAGAAGATGGTGCAACACAGGTGGAATAAAGAGGTGGCGAAGGCGAAGCTCAACACGATGAAAGTTCCGACCCAATCCATTGTTCAAGAACTTACAACTGCTCATGACACCTGCAAAAGCGGAGAGGATGATGATGATAGAAATATGGCATAATACATTAATTTAGGGCTAGTTTCCTTTATTTTTGTAATTTCTCATGGTTATGCAAAAACTTTAGGACATCTGTCCCAAAATACTTCTTGTTGGTTTCATAACTGTTTACGGGGGGTGGTCGAGTTTTCAGGGAGACCTCCCCTGTTTTAAACTATAAATTAAGGAAAAGTAGATAGTATGGGGGTTAGATTTGGTGACTAATTTTGAGAGTTTTTCGCTCTGTTTTTGTGTATTTTTTGTTTTATCAAAGGAAGAATCAGACTATTAAACCTAGAATGGAAGAACATTTGTAGATGTATTTTTCGTGTCTTTGTTGCATAAGGATATATATATAAAGTTTGATCATATTGTTCTTGGGAGAAGGAAAATCTGTGTGTTTTGAATCTGAATAGATGCATGTCTTTGCATATGTTTATCTGATCAAATAACAATAATGATCTTTCCATTACAGAAACTTATTATTCTTCTGATGTTCTTTCCTTTGAATGTTTGTTTACTTTTAGAAAAGATTCATGTTCGGGAGCAAATTTAGTTTTCCTTAAATCTGTTAATTCTTTATTAGACTTGTGAAAAAAGTATATTGAACTTTGTTTCAGTTACTGTTGCTTCATTTATTGAAAAGTTAGGAAAATGGCTTTTCGTCTTTTTGAAACATGTGGAAAAATTTCAGCCTTTCATCCAAGAATGAAATAGGCAGCCTTACACGCTTTCGGGTTAAAAGCTACTATTCAAAAATAAATAGTTTAGCACATTCCCTAAAAAACTGAGATAGGGAGCTATACCTATGCAAAATTTAGAGGGAAGTGATTTGAACAATACTTACCCAACTGTTTAGTGAAACACTTGTTCTTAGAATAAGGTAACAGAGTTCAAGATTAATCATTTGGAAAAAGAGCAAATCTGTTCACTAACAGATTTTTGGCGACTTTGCTGGGGAAATGAAACAAAGAGAAAACCAAATTTTTAGTAGACCGGTATGCCATAGACATAACAAAATTGAGCTCATAATTGGCAAAATTGCACAGAGTTCACTTTGTCAAAGAAACAGTTTAATAATTCAGGAGATTGAGTTTCTCTTGAAAGAGCTTAGTATTCCTAAGGGTGATAACACTGGATTCTCGTCCATATACCAGAGCACAAAGGAGAGAAGGAATAATTGATAGTTGTTTCGAAGAATTACAAGGGCTGCCATTTGCCACAAACTTTACTCCTAAAAGGAAAGCCAAGAGCAGACCTTCTTGTCCTGTCAGAGTTACCCCTATACCTTCTTCTTCAAATCCTTGGCAAGCACTAACGCTTACTGGAGTTCAAGCCCCTCCCCTTGTAACCATTTACCCTATGTTCATTATGGCTCAACCATGGGGTGTTGCTGCTGGAGCTCTTGCCCTCGCAGCTCATAATCCACTTCCAAAAGGGGCAAGGGATGTATTACCTAAATATAATGGAGACAGAAAAGTATCAGTTGAAGAACACTTAAATTATTTTAATGTGGCCACTAGAATTCTGGCAGTCCAATATGAGGACGTGGTCGTTAGGCTTTTTGTCCAAACTCTCACCGAAGGGGCAGTAGAATGGTTCAGCCATCTGCGAGCAGGATCCATAACTGACTGGCAAATGATGAAGACCGCTTTTGAGAAAAGATTCAAAAGTGTTGATGATGAACATTTGTTACTGGCTCAACTTACACAAATGAAAAAGGAAATTCATGAGCCAATGAGGAATTATGTAGCAAGGTATAATAAGATTATCCACAAAATTCCTCAAGCCAAAAGACCAACTGCAGATCATCAACAATGTTTCTTCATAAACTCCATGCCACCTGACATGGGTTTTCACCTTAGAAGAAGTAGGCTGGCTGATCTAGAGACTGCACAGAATGAGGCTATACAACTTGAAGACGATCTGATAACAGCTGGAAAATGGAGGAAAGATATACAAACTCCTTAGGGCCAATCTCAGGCCTCTACCTCTTCCACTGATCTAGTTGTTCAGTGGCTTGTCAATGATATAATTGCTCTAAAGAGGCAAATACCTAAGCTTGGAAGCTCTTATCCACAGCCTTATCAGGATATAATTAGGAAAACTCCAAATCAATATAACTATGGATGACCATTGCAATTGCCTGCTATTCCACAAAGATTACAAATAGAGGCACCTCCTGACAAAGGTGTCATGTGTTCATTACATCTTACCACTAATCATGATGGGGTTTCTTGTCCCGATATGATAAGACATGTTCAGATGCAAAACACTAAAGATGAATTAGGTGAGTTCACTGAAGTAGAAAGAATTCAAGAGGTACCTGGTGACTTTGGAACATTCTACGTCAAGTATGAGTCAGATTCAGAAAAAGGTAGTAACATTTTGGTGACCCTTGAAGGTCCTTCATGTGCGATTCTAACAAAGAATCAATGAACTTCCCAGGCTTCTTCTTTTGTGAATCCTTCTAGAAGCAATTTCAAAGGAAAAGATCTCCCAAGTAATATCTTTTCAAAGGTCCCTAAAGTTAGGATTTTGCAAAGGAACCATGAAGATAATAATAGCCCTTCATCTTCCTCCTCCTTTGACATCATTGAGTTCTATAAGGCCTCTACTGTTCAACTTCCTACTACCGAGTATTTAAAGCTGAACCCAAAAGAACTAGATAAACTAGTCAAATATGTTAAGGGAGATTCTTCTTCGGAGTCCCAGGTACATGGATGTGTGGAGAATAGTGATTTAGCTGCTGATGAATGGTCAGCTAGGATTAAAGGGTTAGGTAGAGAAAATAAGAAAATAATGAGGGTAGGTAGTGTAGGAATTAAGAGATGAATGACATGTGTCATGGGTAGAAAAAGTTAATGAATTAATTAAACAAATAAAGATCTATTAATTAATAGAAGAAATGGGATCAATTAAATAAATAAGATATTTATTTAATATAAAAAAGGATAATTTAAATAAATAAAAGTATTTATTTAAATAAGAAATAAGGCTAGAAGAGGATAAATGAATTAATTGAATAAATAAATATTTATTCAATTAATAGAAGAATTAGGCTTAAAATAATGAAATAAATAAAGATATTTATTTAACTAGATAGGACAATTTTAGGTGTGTACATTTTGCCCCTCTTTGAGACAATGCAACTTGTCACATTGTTTCAAAAAAGATAAGATGAACCAATACAATGTTGCCCCATGATGGGAATGATATGCCCCCTCAAGAGATTGGATGAAAATGTCTGAAAAGATCATAGACAATCTCTCGATAAGAAAGAAAGGCTAGAAAGGGCTGACAAGATAGGATAAAGTGATAGTCACGAGATAAAGAAGACTGACGCGATAGACTAGGGCTAGGGTAGTCTATAAGATAGAATACAAGGGAAAACATCCTCATTGTCATCCACACATCTAAGAGATCAGAGTGTAGAGAGAGTAGAGAGTAGTCATCAGTCAACAGTGATGGCATTGGTGCATAGATTCGACTGCGTTCGTTGATATCAAAGGCCAACAAATGCAGGAGAGTTGATAAGTACCACAAAACCTCCTTGTACTTTGTTGCATTAATTGTTGTCATAAATGCAAGTCAAGTAGTGTAATAAATGCGCTTTAGGTATGTTGCAAAAAGTGTCAAGTGGGGGGAAAAACACTAAGGTGCATCTGCGTTGGTGCTAGGCACATCTACGGTTTTAGTAGAATCTATGTCAGATGCGAGCGTGTCTATGTATTTCAAGCGTGTTTATGTAGGATAGGCACGTCTGTGCAAAACAAAGGCACGTTTGTGTGATGCAGACACATCTATGCAGAGCAGGCGCATTTGTGAAGTATGCAAGCATGTTTGCATCATGAATACGCATTTATGTCTTGAAGGTCAAATCATTAGTTATGTGATAAACATACGCTGTCAATTGGATAAGATGCTGAGAGGATACACTCAACCAGGTCCTCTAGGAAAGACTAGCATAGAAGATAGGGATAGGATTGACAATTCTATGATAGAACATATGTTGTGAATCAAGAAACTACTCAAGAGGATACACTCAAGCAGAGGCCCTAGGATAGGATAGATCAAGGCACTTTGTGATGAATAGGGATTACCAAATAAATTGACAATTCTGTGATAGAACATACGTTGCCAATCGGATTAGGCTGAAATTGACAATTTTATGATAAAACTTATGTTGTCAATTGGATAAGATACTCAAGAAGATACACTCAAGTAGGTGCCCTAAAAGATAGGATCAAAGAAGTACTTTGTGATGAACAAGGAGTACTATTAGGATAGAGAGAAACACCTTGTGATGAATAGGGAATGCCACTAGGATAGAGTGCCATATGATAGATATAAGCACTAGGATGAAAAGCAACACTTTGTGATGAACATGGAGTACCACTAGGATTAAGTGCCATATGATAGATATAAGCACTAGGATAAAAAGAAGCACTTTGTGATGAACAGCGAGTGCCACTAGGATTGACATAGACGATTTTCTTGACTGCAAGAGGACCTACCTATGTTTTAGTCATGGGAGAGATTCCCTTTGACTCAAAGTTTATGACCAAAGTTGACATTCAAGGATAGAGCAACAGTTATGGCTATGGGCTTGTGATTTATTATGTATGTGCCTGAGTTTCAGGCGAACATGGGGTTGCTGATTGCATTAGCTGAGAGATGGAACTTAGAGACATGTACATTTCATTTGCTAATGGGTGAGATGACAGTCACCTTAGAGGATGTATACAGGATACTGATCATTGGGCAGTTGGTTCCTTACGGTCGAGATGGAGACAAGGATGCACTGAGATGAGTGTTTCAGGATCCAGGATTGGAGATGAGAGTTGGACATGTGGCTTCGGACACTATGACAGTGACAGGGTTGGTGCTACTAGTGGTGTTGGTAGGAGTGATCAGTGGGTTCCTCTGTTTAGACAGGGTGACACGAGGATTGGCAGTGGGCTGGGGGAGGACTCTGGAGACTTTGGTGACTGAGCACACTAGGTTTGCATGGGGGTCATGTCTGTTGGCACACTTGTATTATGAGGTGCATCAGTTTGTGTATCATGGATTAGTAGGATTAGGATGCGAAGTGACATTGTTGCAGGTATGGGCATATGAGCATCTGCAAGTTACACAACCGATACATTTTAGAGGCAAGGGACATAGGCACAGTTTTGTGCATCTATATGATATAATTACTTCTCAGCCACGGATTGGGAGGCTAGAGTATTGTCACTAGGTTATTGATGAGGTAGATAGTGTAGTATGGCCTTATCAGGATTGTGAGGAGTGGGAGGATGACGCAGTGGAGCTGCCATATGTATTCAAGAGCAGGTATCTAATTGGTCAGACATCGTATATTATTAACTGGCAGTTGATAGACAAAGTATGCAAGCTGTTTGGCAGAATACAACGAATGCCATGAGGTTCAAGGATGTATGTGCGGACTGTCATGGATCAAGTGCATTTGGCACCATTATTGTCATATGATCAAGCTGTGACACAATTGCAGGAGATGGTTCCCATGCCTTGGGACATATGGGAAGATGAAGGATCCAAGGGAGCCGATAGAGGGAGATGGTGGGGATGATGATGATGATAGTGGAGATGGAAGAGGTAGGGGCCAACGGCAGAGGTGGGGCATAGTGGTAGAGAGGAGAGTGGCTCAAAGGAGAGAGGGCAGAGAGGAGAGAAAATCTCATGTAGTGAGGAGTAGAGGTGGATTTGTATTATAGGTGCCAACAACATAGGTTTCCAGATAGGTACAGGGTCCTAGATAGGTACAGGGATAGGGATAGAGACAAGAGTAGCCACAAGAGTAGCCAAACAGACATAGTGAGGGGAGAGAGGAGGAGGATGAGCTACTATCCTTGAGGGAGATCTTCCAAGGATAGGCAGATGAGATCTAGGATCTGGAGCTAGATACAACTAGACTCGGGAGACAGCTGAGGGATACTGGGTGAGAGAGGGACCAAGCTATTTAGCGCTATATAGAGGCTGAGATAGCACTGAGGGCAGGGAGACAAACAACAGAGGACACAAGGGCCAGATATGCCTATGTTCTATGGGCAGGGGAGGAGATAGCCTACTAGAGAAACCCTACTAGAGAGACCTGTACTATGGAGTGGTGCCACCAGATTAGCGAGCTAGGAGCTTCTAGAGACCATCGCGGACTACAACAACCTCTGGAGGGAGAGACAAGAGATAGGCATCTAGCATTAGGGTCATGGGTCCTCCACCACCACTAGATAGAGGGGGCAGGAGAAATGATCCTGGGGTGGGTCCTTCCAGGGCTCATACTCCATCGAGGCCAGTCGGCTCCGAGGGAGGGAGTTCATCATAGCCTTAGAGGGCTCCGTATGTGTCAGTTTTTGTACCAGTTTTGTATGATGACACCTTCAAGTGATTGTGTAGCCATATGTATTTTGACATCATTGTATCATGACACTTATGATTTTTGAGATATATATGAGATGATTCATCCTTACGACAACTATATGCATGTGTATCTATGTGATGTTGGTTTTATGCGATGCATGTTTATATGTGTTGCTTATGATATGAATGCAAATATGTATGATGAAATGCAATATTTCTGATCTTTTATGTTTTGATATGTAAATGTGAATGTATGAAATGCAGATGAATATGATAATTTACATAATGAGAATGTAAAATATGCTAACATGTGTTGTGTGCAGGATGTGATTCAATTATGATATCTATATATATGAAATGCTAATATGTGGTAATGCAGGTGCAAACTACATGAAATGCAAATGTTTTTGGCATGTCATTATACTCAGTCATGTGATAGCAGGCTACATGGACTCAAGAAGGATGATGGAGGTCAATCAAGAAAGGGGGATGGAAGATAGAAGATATGGAAGTGAAAGAGCTTCTCATGCATTATCATCATTGCGCTTTATTATGGCAAATAGATTATGACAATCAAGGCATATGTTCAACCCGAAAAGTCATTTTACCCATTTGCATGGAGATCAGACAGTTACAAACAAGGAATGCCCTAGTTCACACTAGACTCACAATGTCCTCATATACTTGGACAAGTCATAACATTACTAAGAGACAATCCACAGACAACAAATAAAAATAGGTGATGATACCCCATCCTTGCCTTTATAGTCAAAGACATCCTGGAGATAAAATCTCTAGTCAGAGACATCCCGGAAAAGCTAAATGACATGTCACCAAAAAGATAAAAACAAAAGAAAACCAAGACTCGACACCAACATCCATTGTAGTCCTCAAGTTTAGTGTCTCTTGTAACCTGTATAAGTCTATTTGATTGTGGTCATAATGTTTAATTTCACAAAAGGATAGATAGAACTGAACCATAATGTTGTCTGAGTCAGTTGAAAGATTTGATTTATTAAAGCCCATTGTTGCTTGTGTCTCATCTAAAACTGTCTGAATCCATGAAACTAATACTTTATTGCAGGAAGACGGAATTTTATTGTGGATTTATGATGCAAGTGGTTTTTTATTGTGGATTGTGCATGGACAGATTGAAGAATTCTTGAACAAGCTATACTCCTCAGAACGTGTGATGCTCTTAGTTCCACACCCATCACTAGACTTAGGATTTGTCTTAGCCACAGATAGGAGCTGATTTATTATGGATGGAAAGAGTGAGAAGGAGGGAGTATTATAAATGGCTAACCAATCTTAGATAGATCAATAACAAGCCATTATGGGAATGGGTAAGTTTATTATGGATGGATAGGTTGTGAGTGTGTGCAAAGTGAAAGGATGAGATTGAATCTTGAAGGAGGGAGGAGCAATGTCTCTACACATGGCATCGATGACCCGAGTTTCACCATGGCACTTTCCCAGGGCACCACCGAAGTGGTTTTCACCATTGGACAAAATTATTTCTCTTTACTTTTTTTTTTTTCAATTTTTTTGTGTCACAAGGTGCCTGTTTACCAAGTTTTCACAAAGTAACAATTTTTTATTTTTTATATTTTTTTTGTATTTTTTATATTTTATGATTTTTTTTATATTTTTGAATTTCAGATATGCTGAAGAGCTATGTGTAAAACCTATGAAGGTGCATGTTTTTGATAGGGTCCTTGTAAGGTTCTCCATTTGATGTTGAGAACTGATATGCACCAGATCCATAGGCTGTTGTGATGATGTAAGGACCAAGCCAGTTTGGTTCGAACTTTCCCTTCTTCTCTCTGTCTTTCTGATTTTTAGGATTTTATTTGAGAATTAAGTCACCTACCAACAAATGTGTGAGGATTTATCTTTTGATTGTAACTACGACTCATTCGTTGTTGATAAGTCTTGAGATGATTAAAAGCAGTTTGTCTTCATTCATCCAATAGTTCTAGTTCTTGTAAGCGAGAGACCCTGTAGTCTTCATCATTCATAATATTTTGTAAAGAGACTTGTAAAGATGGTAACTTGACCTCAATAGGCAAGATAGCTTCAATTCCATAGACAAGTGAATAAGGTGTGGCTCCTATAGGTGTGGGAACACTTGTGCAATAAGACCAAAGTGCGAGATTAAGTTGGATATGCCAATTTCGGCCAACATCATCGACTATCTTTTTGAAGATTTTAAGAATAGTTTTATTAGATGCCTCAACTTGACCATTACCTTGGAGGTAATAGGGAGTGGAGAAATGATGATTAATATGGAAGTGATCACAAAGTTCATGAACATTTGGTTTTTCAAGGGACATCCACTGTTGGTGATGATGCAAAGAGGAATACCATACCAGAAAATAATATAGTTAAGGATGAATGTAGCAATCTCTTTTCCAGTGACTTGTGTAAGAGGCACGACTTCGATCCATTTTGTGAAATACTCTGTGGCAGTGATAATGAATTTGTGGTCATTGGAAGAAGTAGGGTGAATCTTGCCTATGAGATTGAGTCCCCACTAACAAAAGGGACAAGGAGTCACAATTGGTCAAAGTTCTTATGTTGGTGCATGAATAAGGTCTCCATGAATTTGACATTATTTACATTTCTTGACAAACTGATAAGAATCATTTTCCATATTGGGCCAGTAATATCCATTCCTGATGAGCTTCTTGGCTAAGGTAGGACCACTATAATGTGGACCACATATCCCTTCATGAACTTCATGTAACACAATCTGAGCTTTGTCCCTTTCTAAACATCTAAGGAGAGTGTCATCTAGACCTCGATGGTATATGATATTGGCTAAAATGACATATCAAGAAGATTGACGAATGAAATTATGATGTTGGTTGTTGGATAAGTCAGGAGGAAGGGTGTTGTTATGATGGTATGTGAAAATCCAACCGTATAACTAGGAATCAGGACCAATGACACATATCATCTTAGTAGGAGTGATCTCATACAAGGGAACCAAAAGGTTATCCATGAAGAACTCATAGCAGGTTTCATTCTACAATAGATCGATCAGTGAAGCAATACTAGCCATGGTATTTGCGGCTCGATTCTTCTCTCTTGGTATTTGCTCAAAGGTTAACTTCATGAAATGTTGCTTGAAGTTATCTACCATTTTCTTGTAAGGCATTAATTTTTCATCCTTTGTTTGGTAGTCATTGGTTGCTTGACAAATTACCAGTTGAGAGTCCCCAAAAACATGAAGTTCTTGGATCTTCCACTAAACTGCAATCTGTAATCTAGTTGTTAATGCCTCATATTATGCTATGTTATTAGTGCAAGGAAATGACAATCGATATGATTTTGGAATGGAATCCCCTTGAGGTGTGATAAAGAGGATGCCATCTCCTACACCATGCTGCATGTATGAGCCGTTAAAGTACAGTTGCCAAGGCATTGTGTGTGATACCATCAAGATGGATTCATCTAGAAACTTGGAAGTTAAAGGAGTATCATCTATCATGGGTGCATCTGCTAACTGATCTGTGATAGCTTGTCCCTTTATTGCTTTTCTATCTACATATTCAATGTCGAACTTACTCAAGAGCATCACCCATTTGGCTAGTCTACCAATAAGCGTCACCTTATTGAGAAGGTACTTTAATGGATCAATCCTTTTGACCAACCTAGTTTTATGAGTTAGCATGTAATGTCATAATTAATGTGAAGCAAAAACCACACCAAGACACACATGCTCAATTGGTGTGTAGTTTAGCTCATAACCAGCCAAAGTACAACTAATGTAATAGACTGCCTTTCTTTGTCCTCAACATATTGTTGCACTAAGAGTGCCCCTAGTGTTGTTGATGTAGCTAATATGTAGGGTAATAGGGGTTGTGCTGGGACTTGCGGCATCAAGAGTGGTGGATTTAGAAGATAATCTTTGAGCATCTGAAAAGCCTATTTACAGTTATCATCCCATTTGAATTTGATGTTTTTGTGTAGTAGATGCTAAAAAAGGATGAAATTTATCTGCAAGTTGTGCTATGAATCTTCGTATGGATTGGAGTCTTCCTTGTAAAGACCAAAGTTGACTGATATTCCTTGGTGGTGGTATTTCTAGGATCACTTTGACTTTCATTGGATTAGCTTTGATTCCTCTTTTTGAAACTATGAATCCCAGGACCTTCTTAGAGGTTACTCCAAAGACACATTTCTTGGGGTTTAGTCTTACCTTGTATTTTTCCAAATGATCAAAAATGACTGAAAGGATGTCCAAATGTGTATATTTGTCTATTGATTTTCCCAAGTGGTCATCAACATAATCTTCTACAGTTACGTGTATGAGATCATGAAAGATAGTAGTCATGGCTCGTTGATATGTAGCGCCTGCATTCTTTAGCCCAAAGGGCATAACATTCCAGCAGAAAGTTCCTCAAGGACAAGTATTGTTTTTTGTTGATCCTCGAGTGCGATTTTTATTTGATTGTAGCCAAAGAATCCATCCATCAAAGATAACATCACATGACCTGTTGTGAGATCTATGATAAGGTTGATGTTGGGCAATGGGAAGTCATCCTTAGGACAAGCTTTGTTAATGTCTTTGAAATCTATGCATATTCTAATGTTGTGATCTAGCTTACTAACTGGTGCCAAGTTGGAGATCCATTTAGGATAATCAATTGGGCATATGAATCTGACATCCAATAATTTTTCAAGCTCCGCCTTGATTAATAATGCCACTTGTGGATGCATCTTTGTTAATTTTTGTTTTACTAGTTTTATCCCCTATTTAACTATCAAATGATGCATGACTAAATCTAGATCCAATCTAGGCATATCATCATATGACCATGCAAAATTGATTTATTACTCTATGAAGAAACTTATGAACTTCGGTCTTTCTATCTCTGTCAGAGATTGTACCAAGAATATGTTATGTGGAATTTCTTCTATGCCAATGTTTGTTTTGATGGTCTCCTCTACTAAACATAGATGATTTTTCTTCATATAATTCTAGGAGAATGTCGATCCTTCCATCTTTGGGCACCTCAGAGAGGTTTTCACCCTCACATACATCCTTTCTTTTTACTTTTTTGGGGTCAGACAGTGCCACAATGTGGTTTTCACCATAAAACCCATAATTTGTTTTTATTTTTACATTTTTGCAATTGGAAGGCCCAAAAACCTCACCAAAATATGCCATGTTGTTGAGTTCTATAGTGTATCCTGCCTTATGGTCCCCAAGCGGAACATCATCTCGTGTGCCTAAATAGTTGATAAAGGCTTCATCATTTTGGAATGTGTCAAATTGTACAGGTCCTTCATGGTCCCAGTCAATATGTTGGTGGTGAACAAGGGGAAGGCCTTCAATGTTTTTGAAGTCAGTGGGTGTTAGGGTGCAGATACAGTTATATTCAGGTATGTCAAGGTAGTTGTTGAGGTCATGATCTTGTACTCTCCTCATCTATCTCGATCATGAATGAGTCCAAATTTTCATCACTAAAAGCGCATTTTGGAACAGGTGTCCTCATCATTCATGATTTCGACCTAGAACCTAGAGACAAAAACTATGTGGGATCCTTGGGGGTTGTTTCTTGACCAACTTTGAATTTTCTATGAAATTCCTCTTCTTCTATGGGTTCACCTAATTCTCTGAATGTCTCGGTGATTTCATAGTCATTGGAGGATTTGTCCAAACCCCATTCCCATCCATTAGAGTCAGTGGAATAGCGGTTCTCTTGTTGATCATTGGACATCATGATTTGTAATGCTTCTTCTGATTTGTGAGTGTTTACCTTGGAAGAGATGAAACCAAGCCCTTTTGAGCACTGATTTTTAAATGTCAATTTTGGTTGCAAAGGTTGAGTGATACCTTCTTTTCTTAAGCCAAGAGAACTTTTACCATCATATCCAAACTTTTGTAGGATCTTGAATCCTTTTCCATATTCTTCACATGGTATCTTGATGTGATCTTGTGTATCATCTTTAGGTTCTTTGTAAAGCTTTTGTATAAGTCTTCTTCTTCCCTTTCACCCCACTTTTGGAATATGGTAGGATCCCATTTTAGTGTAATGATAGATACTCGTTTAGAAGGATGTGGTCATCCATATTCTTTTGATGAACTCATAACTTGTCATAAGCACATGGTTTGATTCAAGGTGTATTCACCCATACCTTTGTCTTGATATTTCCTTTTAAGATCACCTTGTTTTGATGTTGAAGGTTTTAATGATTTAGGGTCAATATATGCAGAAGATGGGATAACTTCTCTATTAATTAGAATGATTGTCTCATCTTTTAGCCTCAAGTTATTGTAGTATATAAATGGATTAGGATCACCGTTAACTGTTACTTAAACTCCATTATGAGGAAACTTAATGCATTGATGGTATGTAGAAGGGACTACTCTCATTTCATGAATCTATGGACATCTTAGCAATATGTTGTATGTGATATCCAGGTCTAGGACTTGACAAACAACATCCTTTGTAACTAGCCCAACTCTAAGAGGTAAGGCGTCTATGCCTTTGGATGAACACTCTTCAACATCGTATGCCTTGATGGTTTTTTTTGTTTGTAGCATTCACAACTTTATTAGAATATCCCAATTGTATTATTGTGTTCAAAGTGCATATATTGAGACCAGCTCCTCCATCTATTAGGAATCATTTTATTCGATGTTTGTGTAGGAAGGCTTCAATGTGTAAAGATGCATTATGTGGTTGGCTCACAGAGGCATCATCAACTTCTGTGAATGTAAGAGAATGTTGAATGGAAAGGTATCCCACCATAGATTGAAATTGGTCCATGTTCAGATTAGTGGGGATTGTAGTATCTCTCAAAGTTTTGTCAAGAATGGCCTTATGTGTAGGGGATATGCGTAAAATCTCAAGAATGGAGATAAGCGCGAGCTTCCTCAGTAACTGTTCTACCAGATTGTACTCAGGTTTGGTTGATGAGGAAGTGGTGTTTTTAGCTAGAGCACCTTGGAAACTGACCTTTCCTCAATGATTTGTGACATTACATTCAGAGGTAGACTCAAAAGAAGGTACAATACCTTTTAGGACAACTCTAGGTCTTTGGGTATAATTTTTAGGCATTTTGTCCTTGATCAAAATGTGATTTATAGTTGAATCATAGTTATAGGATTCTCTAGTATAGTTGGTCTACTGATCCGTGGCTTTGGATTTTCCCTTGTCATGTTTAGGGAAAGGTTCCTTAAACATCTCATGTTCTTGATTGGATGAATGTCCTTCGATCTCAATGTCACCTCTATCAATAAGATCTTGTATAATGTTCTTCAACTGATGACAATTTCTTATTATATGTCCTTTGCTTTTGTGAAATTCATAGTACTCATCATCATTCCACCAATTTGGTTTGTATGGAGGATTGACATAAATTGTTATTATTCTATTTGCCACTAGCTTCTTGAAAGCTGATTCAAGTGGTTCTCCCAATGGGGTGTATTTCTTTCATGGTTTGGAAGTTGTTTGAGTATTCACTTGGTTATTTGTAGAACTTGATCCAAAAATAATGATTTTGGGTCGCACTATATTAGCATCAACAACACCATCATTGATTGTGTTCTTGTTCTTGTTCCAAAATCTTGGCTTGTCTTTTCCTTTAAAGTCCTCTTTATTTTCTTTGAATATTTTGATGACACCTTTCTCAATTAGGACCTTCTTTGTCGCTAAGCCTTTCTCAATGACATCCTTGAAGGTGGACAAACAAGCTTTTCTCAAGTCATAACCAATGTCTTTGTTGACATTCTGGGTGAACATCTCTACCATTTGTTTTTGTGGAATTTCACAAGAGCATCTACTGGCTAAATTCTGACATTATTGCAAGAATGATGAAAAAGACTCCCCATCCTTTTGTTTGGTGTTGCACAAAGTGGTAACTAATATATCTGTCCCTATGTTTTATGAGAAATGTTGGATAAAAACCTCTGCTAAATCATCCCATGACTTAATTCCAGGTGGGAGATTAGGAGAACCATTCCATATCTTGATCACCTAAGCTTTGTGGGAATAATCTCATCAAATATGTCTCTTCTACTACTACCTCAATGCAAGCCATGAAAAACTATCTTATATGTTCCTTAGGATATCCTTTGCATCTATACTTATTGAACTTAGGTGTCACAAAATGTGTTGGAAAAGGAGGCATTGGAATGCTTTTGTCAAATGTATAGGGACATATGTCTCTCATTCTATAAGCTGGATTCAGTGTATTTAGGTCCTTCATATTCTTTTGTAGGTCTTTTATTTGCTGTTCTAAATTATTCTTACATGGAGACTGACTTCTTGGACCATATCCCATACCTGAGCCACTAGGTAAAGAGGAGGGTATTGCATATATGGATGATATTGATCATACACATGTTCATATGGAGGAGGTCTATAATGATGTTGCGTATAGGGACCACTTCATATCGAGTCATGATTAAGAATGGAATATTTGTTTTGTCCATGTATACCATACTCTACAGGCATGTCATGAGTTTTTTTCTAGTGTGTTGCCCCCAAATTTGATGTGGGGTTTCCTTGTGTCCAAATTTTGAGAATGCCTTTGGATATCCAATGTCTTTTGCGGTTGGTATTTAGCATTGGTATGCAATTGAGTGTATTTTTCTGCATAAGACTTCCATAAAGGTTTGCATAGATGAGTATCATAAGCTTGACCATGTGTATGTGGGACCTCAGGTTTTTGAAATAAAGATGATGGTGATTCAGGCACAAAATGTGGTCCTCTATTACCTCCACTATTAGGCCTCCTTTGATCCATGTTGAGTTGAGGTTCTTGCAAAGGTTGATATTCCATTATTTGAGACATGTCAAAATCATGAGGAATCTTGGCTCCACTTTGCACCATACTTGTCAGAAATACTGTCTATCTCTTCTCATGATTTCCTCAACCAATTGATTAAAATGGGGATCCATAATGGAGTCTTCCACTTCTACTGAATGTATGAAATTTTTTTCCATATTGTCATTGTGTGTATCATTGTTGTTTGTGTTATCCATGTTCTCAACATTTTGAATGTTTCTATAAGAATCCATGTCAGGTAATGTGGTATGATCTGAATTAAAAAAGGCATCATTGTCATACTCATAGGCATTCATATTTGTAGACTCTTGAACTAGGTCTTGACCAAGATGTGTGAGACTAGATGAAAATGGAAAGAGTATGGAAGACCAAGAGTTGGATGGAATGTAAATGAATCTGAGGTTTACTTGCAATGTCCAAAGTGTAAGACCAAGTATGTATGTAGTAGAGTAGGTGTGGCTTCCAAAGAGATGATAGTTTCTCTTGATGAGGTAAGTTGACCTTGACTCTAATTAAGACCAAATGAGACCCAAAAGTGATAGACCTTGATGAGGGACCACTTAGAAAAATGTTATTGTATGTAGTGTGTTGACAAAGTATGATGAGGACAAGCAAGTGACCTTTTGACTCAAGTTTAGACAAATGTGAATGTAATGCAAGGTGTAAAACAATGATGAACTTTGTGAGACCCAGAAATAGGCTGAATTCTAGATGAAAACCTGAAGAGATAACCTAGGAAGCTCAATAAGTCTGAAACTGACTGCTCTTGTTTTTGCCAAACTATAATTTTTTCTAATTTTGAACACAGATGTGCCAGTATACATCATAGACATGATTAAATGACACAAACATTGTTGAAAACTGCACAAATGTGTTTCTGGGATTTTGCAAATGTAATGTTGTTCGTAATAACATAGACACGTTTCTACCCTTCACAAACGCGACTAAATGATAGAGACGTTGTTGAAAACTGCACAAACGTGTTTCTAGAATCTAAGTGCAATTTTTCCAATTTTGTAAAGTTGTTGTTGTGACTAAATCTGAATTTTTGACTATTTTTTAGGACAAGAGGACACAATGTTGATGAGGACTCAATGTTTGCAAGTGTTTAGACTCAAAATGACTCTAAAGAAAGTGTGTTGTTTGATGTAAAAAAAAATTTGCATACACTTGAAGACACAAAAGACACAATGTTTTGATGTTTTGATCTTGAATGTTTGAATGTTCTAAAGAAGACAAGCACAATTCTTATGGTTGGCTAGGACAATAGCTATTGATCCCACATGGGGTTTCCCCTGAGGCTACGCTATTCAGAATGGATACTTAGATTCTTGACCCCAATGGCTCCACCATCGACACTCACTTCTCTAGGGCAACCAAGCACTAGTCCCCATGAAAAATGCCTATGGCAAACTTTGTATCTCTACTAAGAACTGTATGTGTGTGGGCCATTCCAGAGGTCCGACCTCCTGCCCCAACAACTTGAAGGATTTTGGCTTTCTAAAATAAAAAGGTGCTAGTAAGAACATCCACTCATGTGGCCTTACATGCGGCACTTTCAGTTCTGTAAATACAGAAGGCTTCTAGCCGGTAGGGGTTGCACCCTACAACTGATCAAATAAACTTGATCAAATGGGTTTATGAGGAGACATAGTGTCGGTATGAACTAATCAACACACATTACCCATGGCTTTCACAATGGATATAGTTATTTATAGTGGTTCAAAAGAGGTGGGTTTCCCTCGCTACCACTTGGGTCATTCTCTCCTCACTAGTAGTCCTAATGACCACACGGGGAGGTAGGCCCTCTAGAGATTAAACAAAAAGAGCCTATTGCTCAAGACACAAAAGACACTAGTTCAATTTTAGTGCACCAGTTGAAGTGTTTGGTAATCTATGAAAACAAGGCCCATAATAAAGATCAAAAAACCTTGCCAAAAATCTGCAACAAAGATTTGTTAGTAGTTTTGTAATAATACCCCTCCTGCAAGCACACAAGTTAGGTAAATTTTAGATCCAAAAGACTTTGTGAAAAGGGGGCCTTCGACAAGACATTTTTGCTTCAAGGACAGGCTACACCAATTTTGTTAGCTAGATCACATGATGTTAGCCCAAAACAAACCAGATTTGAAATCCAAATGATGAAATGAAGCCTTACAACTGGAACAAAAATTGAAAAATGTGAAATAAAAAACAAAGAGGCAATTAAACCTAATGCAAATGTGGTAGAAGATCACAAACATGCCTAAAACCCTCAGAGATGTGCCTAGACAATACAGACGCAATTCTAGAACACAAACACATTTGAAAGATGCACATATGCAATTCGAAAACAGAGATGCAACCCTACAATTTGTAAAATAAAATAAAATAATATCAAATGCAGACACAATTACAGAGGTCATAGGCGTGGAATAAAATAAAAAAATGTGATTCCAGGATGTAGAGATGCAGAAATGTTGAAATGTTGTCAAAAATGTCAGATCTACAACTTGAAAAACACAAAATCTGTAACAAAAGATGTTAAATGCAAAAGGGACAAGAGTCCCACCGAGCGTGCCAAAATATTTATGGTGAAAATGGAAACAACAATACTAAAAGACTAAATGAGTTGAACCACAAAACCCTAGCCTAACAACAACAAAGATCCACCATAACATATGAAGATTACCTAAGACAATGCAAATCAATGAAATCACAAAGATTATACCATCACATGTCCAATATGGTTTGGATCTCCATTCTTCCTATCTCCATTGATCTTTCTTGATATATTTGCTCTAAGATTTTATGTGTGCACAAGAGCTCAACAGAGAATGGAAATGTGGTTGCAAGTGGGCTTGATTGCATATGAAAGTTCGAATGCTAGAATGCTTGAAAGATTTCGGGGGGCCTAGTAGTTGAATGATTAGGGTTGATAATGAAGGAAGCATCTCCTTATATAGAAGACCAAAGAGAAAGAAGACGACAATTTTCCATGTATGTAGTCCCATGGTGAAGGCCATAGCCTCAAAAGGTCATCTCTAGCAATAAGACAGAGGGATCTTTGAATAGCAAAAAAAATGTAGTTTGTAGCTAGGGAAAGAGTACAGATGAAATGAAATGACCATACCTCATTTTTCTTGTGACTTTTCCTACAAAATCTCTAAAAAATTAACAGAGATGAACTACATTGGGGTTTCAAATCCTAGGGTCTCCTAGCAGCACCTTCAACTTCACTCACAGAGGATGATAAGGATATAGATAGTGGTTAGAGATATTAACTTCTATACAAAGAGAGAAAAATCTACACCAAGAGTAATTTACCTCATTTTCACAACAAAGATTCCATGTGCTTTAGAAAATGGCAGTAAGAAAAAATGCAGAAAGATCAAACTCTAAAAGGATTTTGATGGTGGACATAATAGAATCATAGAAATAGAAGGAGGAACACATGTATTTGTGACTGTCAAAGAAGGGTTCAGTAGTACTAAGAAATACCCTTGAGAGAAGTAAAAATGACAATAATTGGCTTACCACACATCTCCTTTTAATTCTTTAGCAAAGAATCAAAATCTTAGAGCCCTAAAAATGCAGATAGATCAAACCCTAAGGTTTTTCCCCATGGCGAAAACAAAGACATAGCAAATGAAATCATGAATGATAGATGTAATGTTCTTTTTCATCTTTATGTTTTGTTTAGGGTTCAAACCCTAAAAGATATCGATAGCTAAAAGGCTTTTTTCATTTATTTAACAACAAAATCTTTGTTTCATATAAAACCGTAGCATATTTTTATCCTTGGATTTCTTTTAAGTATTTTTAAACACTTATGTTCAAATAATCAACTTAGCCAAATGTAAGGTTTTATTTAACTCTCTCATTGTAAATATTTATTTTAAAGTGGTAATCATGTATCACTTAAAATAAAAGATATTTTTGAATGCACAAGTAGAGTGAAAAGTGTTGTGTGAGATAACTAAAGAGAGGGCTTAGTTGTCTTTAAGTTTCTTGTCAACATTTGAGGTTAAGATGTGTGATTTGTCACCAAATTGTGAGTCTTACCTCAGTTAGAGAGTCCTAATAGATAAATGATAAGTCAAGGAGGGATTTTAGGAGGCTAACTATTTGACTCTTGTAGTTTCATGCCTAATTTTGAGGGATTTTTAGTTGAATCTGCCCAAGGAGGTTGTTGTCATTTGGACAAATCTTTTGGCAGTTTGAAGAGAGTTCTCTTTCAATTAAGTACCTAATTTTGTGGAGGGACTTGGGGGTTGTTGATAACTCATCAGTTTGGAGCCAAAATTCAAATTTAAATTTTGGAAAGCATGTTTGTATAAGTGATGGTTTTTCAGTCTTTCTCTAGTTATGGAGTTTGTACTTTTGTAGCAACATATATTCATTCTCTTGTAACTCATTTCTCATGAGTAATTTTCATATTTTGTAAGCAATTTTACAGATTTGGAATGCATATAGCTCCTATTTCTCAATAAAGAAGTTGTTCTTCTTATCATTTCTTCGTTTTCAAGTGTTGTTTGTGAGTTTTATGGTGAAATAGTGTGTTATCCTTTATTTTATTAGATTCTTTCAATGTTGAATGCTGAGAGTGGTATGCCATAGTGTAGGTTTGTGTTAGTGTTTTTATTCTTTTGGATCAAAACTATGAGAACCTCATTGTTCTCCTTTTTGTATACATTAGAAAGTCAGAGCCTTTCATAAGAATCATTTTTGTAGGCATAATAAAAAGAGTTGTGAGATTGTATAGCTTCAATATTTGAGCATTTTGTGAGTCTGAAATCATTTTGGTGCATTTTTATCATTAGTGGATCACCTTAGTAGTCTAATTTTCATTTTTGTGCATATCTTTCTACCCCTTTTCCCAAGTCAGTTTTAAGTTAATATTAGGTGTGCAAAAAGGAAGTTAGCCTATAATCTGGAGGTCTACTCTCCCTATAGGATACCCATAGCCTTAGAGTAGTCCAATGTTTGATGGGTTTGTGGGTATTTCACACTTCCATTTGGTGCAAATCCCTATGACAATAGTTTTTGCCATGCTCGGTGGGACTGCTAGACTTTACAATTCATAGAAGGCCACCGTACATTGTCTTGGTGTGTGCATCAAAAAAATATCTTTCACACCTGGTGACTCAAGTCTTTGGTTTTTTCAGCAGTCTAGCCTTTGAGCTTATGAAAAAGTATCAAACTAGGAAAAGTAGTACAGCCCTAATCAATCATACCCAGCTATCACCCCCAAAAAGGAAGGGTAGGGTAGTTAACAAAGTTTCAAATCTAGCAGTAGGTGTTTTGTCGATTATCCCAAATTTTCATCCTGTTGTAACAACATACAATAATCCGTTGTTTGCAAGTCCTAGGATCCATCCATTTGTTCCTTTTAATCAAGGAAGTCCCTTAAATCTAGTTAAGCATGATGACATACTAGCTGCAACACATGAGAGTTTGCCATTTCTCATTGGAGAGGATCATACAACATCCATTGAACATATCATAAATATGGCCTCCTTGTGTGGAGCGCATCACATTGCTGGAGAAAATGTTGCTTTGAGGCTTTTGGCAACCTCTTTCAAAGGGAAATCTCTTCAGTGGTTCAAGTGTCTACTTGTGAACTCAATTGCTACATGGGATGAGATAGGACAATGTTTGAATCAATATTTTGAAGACAAATCCTATCATCTTTCACTAGTGGTGTAGATCACTACCATCAAAAGAGCTCCACATGAGCACACAATGGACTTCAACTACCGATTTCAAAGGACTTGGAATCAAATTCCAACATCGGTAAAGCCTTCCAATGATTATGCATTCCTTTTTTATCTTAATGTTAAAGAGTGATATTTCACTCATGATTCAGTCCATGGGGGGAATTACTTTACCAACAACATTTGATGTTGTTGTTAGGGCTGAGAATAGTCTTATTTAGGCAAGGAAGATAGCACCTAGGCCTCCCATGCCAATTTTTGTTGATATACATCCAATTACCCCCGTAGTTCCACCTGTTGTAGCTATTGTCCCTTCATTTTTCAGCATATAAAGCCCAAGTTGCAGCTCAAGAACATGATGTCCCTAATCACATGTAGGAATTGATAAGTATTAAGAAGAAAAATGCTAATTTACAGAAGAATTTACAAAATTTTGGTAATGAGCTGGTTAATATCAAGAAATCTCAAAGTCAACCACCTTACCAAATTCCTTTCCAAGCTCCCTATCAAGTTCCTTACCAACCTAATCCTCAGCCTCAAAGGAGGAATGTAAACCAAAGGGCCTTTCAACAGTATAATCCTAATACACCCAGCTCCTTAAGCGACATTGTTCCAGTCCAGAACAATTTGGTAGTTGATTATGAATGGTGTTTTTATTGTAACTAGCCACATAACTAGTCCACATGCTCCAATGGCATGTTGAATCAGGCATTGATGGTGCAAAGTAGTGTTAGTGTTCCAAGAAATCCAACTTAGGAAGTTAATGTATAACAATCCCCACCCATGAAACAAGGTACTCCTGATGTCACTTTGGTGAATTGGCAAGGTGAGGAGTTTTGTGGGGTCAATCATCCTCGAAGTTAGTCATATACCCCTATAGCAGCCAACACGAGATCGAAGAAAAGGGTTGTTGATAAAGGGAAGCTGTAAGGAAAGCACAGTGTGGAAAACACTCTCCTAACACCAATTCTAAGGGGAATCAAGCAAGTATGTCTTTAAATTCTTTTGCAGAACATTAAGATATACATAGACTAAAGAAAAACTAATCACACAGAAAACACAACAAAGAGTTAACACCGTATTTATGTGGGAAAACCCTTACGGGTAAAAAACCCACCACCAAAGAGAGATCACTTTATTCACAGTTAACAAAAGGTTACAATAATGTTACAGATCCTCTTCACAGGCATTTTCTCTTAGAATCTATGTTTGGATCACAGTCATCGCCTATGCAGAACACTCAGGCTTCCAACAGGACTCCACACCATACATCACACAGTAACCTCTCTCACTACCTGTTACATCTCTGGCAACCTATATATCAGCCATTGATTACAATGTATCGGTTAAGCATAGCCATTATGGAGTCCAATAGTTTGTCATTCAGTAACATCCATCCACCTAACCAACATTGCGTTCTGGTTTCCTCTGGCTACTCCGATTACATCTGTCGAATGTAGTTCACGCAACAATTAGTCACTTCAACCACTAGGAAGTCTAACCGTAGACCATCCTGTATTCACGACTCGTCCATTTTCCCACATTTGTCAGGAAGTCAGGTCAATTTAAATTCATATATACCAACAAGACCATCTTCAGTGTCCAAGTGTTTCACCTTTTGGACTTTGGTTCGAATGCACACCCATAGTCGGTCTCTACTCCATCGGCCATTGGAAAGACCACAAATGCATTGCTCCGATCTCCCAATGAACCAGTAGATGACTCCACTAATATGGCTCCAAATAGGTCAGCTCCATCAGCTCATTGGGATATCCTTCAATAGGTAGACCCAATCTCCCGATGACCCTAAGATGATTCCATCGGGCCATCGCTAATCTTCTTCCATAGTTTCCCCGATGTCTGATGACCAAGAAGATGGGTCCATCGGTCCATCGGCATAGCACCCAACAAGTTCTCCCAATCTCTGATGATACCCTAATCACCGAAGGGGACTCCATCGGGTCACCAGTAAGACAACCAAACTGGCTACCCTAATCCCTGATACCAATGAAGGCAGACTCATCGGGTATCGGTGTAGCAACCAACGATGTCATCTTGATAACTGATAGCAGTTAATCAGTTTCATCGGGTCATTAGAAACACAACCGAACTGTCTACCCTGATCCCTGATACCAACGAAATTGATCAAAGTGGATCCATTGGGTAATCAGCATAGCATTCAACAAACTCCTCTGATAGCCGATGACATCCCGATCACCAAAGGCGACTTCATCGGGTCATCTGTGTAATGCTAACCAAGCTCACCCGATAGCCGATCAACAAGAAGGAGGTTCCATTGGCCCATTGACTCAACATTAACATTGCTACTCTAAAACCCAATAAAGAAGGATACATCATGTTCTCTAGTTGTTCCATCGGGGTAGGTTATTCTAATCAGCCTGAACACAAATCAAATTAATTTGAGGCACATTTCCAATAGAAGAAGACTCATAAAGGTAATAATAAGCCTTCTACAAGTACTCAAGCTCAAGCGGGGTCTATTTCATCTTAGAATACTCAGATTCTTCAAAGAACACAACTTGTGGTGCCAAGGATTAGCCTAGAAGCCAACCTCAGCTAGCACAAGTGCAAAAAGACATTGTTGTTACAAAGGGACAGTAGAAGGGTAGTATGACTAATTTTAATATTTTGGATCAGTTGAAAAAGACTCATGTCAGTGTGTCAATGTGGGATTCCCTAGCTCTACCTGGGCAAAAGGATTTGTTACATGATGCTTTGTCTAATCTTTCTTTGACTACTTAGTCACCTAATCAACAAGATTCTAAGGTTGTTCTTACTAATAAGCCCCAACAAAAGAGTGAACGACAGACTAAGGTAATCAATCTACCTCCCTTCTATGTTACTTTAATCATTGGCCAGCACCTAGTACATAACTGCATGATAGATTGAGGTACAAATAGCTCAGTCATGTCAAAGCAGTTAGTAGACCAGTTAGGACTAGCCTATGATCCATTAAATAAGGTTGTTTTTCAATTAGACGGGACTGCTATAAATACCATGAGATTCATTAAAAAATTGAGTCTTACCCTACATGCTTGCCCCAATTTTTCAATTCCGCAAGATGTATATGTTATAAACCTACCACCATACTTTGCAATCTGCTTGTCAAGAGACTTTACAGCCAAGTTGGGGGGTTATTTATCATCTTATTGGTCACATATGTTCTTTAGGACAAGGTATGGGACTAATGTTACCATAAAATCTAAAGCCTTGGCTAATGATGACATAGAACTAGGAGAAGGATTGAGAAATAGACAATGAGTGATGTACAATAGACATAACAGGTTTCATGATGAACTTTTGGTGTTGCAGTTTTCTGTGTTTCCATCAATGCCAAATGGGGAGAATGTTGGCATATTGGCATAACTGATGGAGATGATGATATATTTATGGACTATTAGTGATGATATATTGATGGACTATTGGTGATGATATAATTGTGATATAATGCTTTATGATCAATTGTTTGTATTATCATTGATGGCAATAATGTTTTTTTATGTTTGGTATATCATCTAAGTCATCTATGTTATCTAATCCTAACTAGTAATGGAATGTTTGCGAAGTTGACAGTGAACCGGTAAATAGGAACAGTGAAGGAGATGGTTACAGTAGAGAGCCATGTTGAGTTAGGTTTTGCGGTTGGGAATGTGTTCTTATGACATTATAATGAGTCTATGACATCAACCGCATCATGTTTGGAGAACTAGAAGTAATGTTTGTTATTAACTATTGTATATTCAGTGCAGGGTTTGAGAACCGGTAACAAGATCTTTGACCAGTGATGTTTTATGGTTTCGTAGTGATTCTTTTCATGTTCATAAGTTGATGATGATGTGTTAGAATCTACATGAAGAGATTAGATGTTGTTTTGGTGGGTATAAGGAACAAATTTCTTTGGAAACAATGAAGTGCTTAGCAGAATGTGTTAAGGGTTTGACAACTTATTAGATCGATTTGTGATGATGAGTTATAATCATTAGACAACTGTAATTATCTTGAAATTTGTTGTAAGGATCTCTATGATTAATTGTAATGATTTATAATGATCGGATATGATCTATGATTTAAATTAATTGTAGGCTAGGTTATTGTAACCCACCTAATTGTAAAGTGTATTTAGGTTGAGTTTGAGAAGGTTTAGTGTGTCGATGATCAGAGAAGAAGAGTGTGTCAAACTAGATTGAGATGTCTAAATGAGTGAAGAAGATTGGAGCTCAAATAGATCCATACTAGCAAGCAAAGAGTGCATTGATTAGATCATTTATCTATTATTTCCTAACAATCGCAGCAATATTAAAATCCCTTAACCGGGTAGGTCCCAACAGGCCTGATCTTCTAAATCCCTTAACCGGGTGGCTCATTAATTTGGGTTTAAATCCTCTAGCGAGGTTACTCGTAACAAGGTAGAGCTCTTAAAAGGTCTGAGGTTAAAATATGTTCACTGGGTGACTCCTAATAGGGTCTTCTCTTAACAGGGCATTATTGTAAAGCTCTTAACTGGGCTAGGCCTTTAATAGGGCACATTCTGAAAGAGTGCATATTTTGTGGGTACCAATTCCCACCGTAGTTTTTCCCATTTGGGTTTCCACATGAAAAATATTTGTGTTCATGTTGTGGATGGATTGTTGAGTTATTCATTTGATTTCTTTACTGTATTTTCTTAATGGTGAACAATTAAGTTGCTACCGGTAATGTTTTGGTAAATCTGATTTGAATATTGTTTGATCAACTACTGGAACTGGTTATGAACTCTTTTTAGTGAAGTGTTTTTAGATTGGTGAAAGACTACAGTTTATTGTTATCACTGATTCAACCCCCCCTCTCAGTGTTAACCAGATCCTCACAATAACATGGATCTCATAGAGGATTTTCAAGCTTTTAACCTGCTATCAATTCCAAGAAATTTGAATAAGCATGTTGATAGATTGGCTATAGTAGGAGTTGAGTATGATATTCCCAGTGATATTCACAATACTATGGAATAGTAGTATCTAAAATTAATTGTTAGATCTTCCATTCCTAACAATGCAGATCATTGGCAAGTTTTTGATAGTGACCAGCAGATCATAAATCTTTTAAGGGAAGAGGCAAAGTTCTCAACTACCAACCAAGAGAAGTTCAAACAACAATATGAAGATCAAATCATACAGCTGAAAGAGTCACTATTCACTAAGGATTACTAGCTGAGAAAATAAAAAATCAGCTTGCAGATTAAAGAAGAGCAATATGAAAATGTTGAGATTTTTAAAGATAAGTTGTTAAAGCTTGGAAAGATATGTACCTTAGAAGAGAGACATGCTTTTATACTTCTTTGCCAAGAGTTTAGTGATATTTTTGCTTGGCAATATTCTGATTTGAAAGGCTTTCATCCTAGCATTACCCAACATACCATAGAGCTTGAGACAAATGCTAAACCTATGAGGCAAAAATAGAGGCCTCTTAACCCCAAGCTTGAGCTCCTTATGGTTAAAGAACTTAACAAACTGATTGAGAGAAACATTATTTTCCCTAGCAAGCATACTTCCTAGGTGTCAAACCTTGTTCCAGTGAGAAAAAAGATTGGTGAAATCAGACTTTGTGTTGATTTTAGAGACCTCAAAAGGCCTCTCTTAAGGATAGATACTCGTTAACCTCCATGTAACAGATCCTACAAGTTGTTGCTATTTATTAGAGGTTTTATTTGTTAGATGTCTTCTCTAGTTATAACCAGGTCTTAGTAAAAGAGGAGGATTAGTTGAAGACAACATTCACAACCAAAAGGCAAACTATGGCTTACAGGAAAATGCCATTTGGTTTGTCCAATGCTGGAGCTACTTTTTACCATGCCATGGATATGGCATTTCAAGGCTTAAGGTATAAATTTGTACTTGTTTACTTGGATGATATAACTGTTTATTCTATAAATTTAGATGAACACCTAGATCACTTAAGGAATATTTGTGAGAGGTGTAGGGAGTTTGGTATATCCCTCAACCCAAAGAAATGTGTGTTTGTTGTTCATGAAGGTAAATTACTAGGTTATGTGGTCTCAAAAAAAGGTATACCAATTGATCTGGAGAGGGTAAATTCTATTCTATCTCTTCCCCTACAAGCACACAAGAAAGGCTTGCAAAGCTTCTTGGGTAGAATAAATTTTGTTAGGAGGTTTATTCCAGATATTGCAGAATTGTTGAAACATCTAACTTCTATGCTGAGAAAGGATGTTCCTTTCATCTGGTCTAAGGATAGAATGAGGATTTTTGAGCTGATAAAAGAAGAACTTGCAGCTTCTCCTACCTTGTTTAACCCATATTTTTCAAAATGTTTCATTTTGTATGCCTATGGTAGCATTGACAATATTTCAGCTATGTTGGTTCTGGAAAATGAACACAATTTAGAGCAGCCCTTAGCCTTTTTCAGCCAAGGCCTTAAGGACCATGAAGAAAAGTACTCATTTGTTGAAAAACATGTACTTGTTGTTGTTAGGATTTTGAAAAAGTTTAATCATATATTGTCTAACAACATGATTAAGTTGATGGTTGTTCACCCTTCAATTAAGGAGTTCTTACTCAACAAGGATTTGAATTATAAGAGAGTTGGTTGGGCGTCTAAAGTGTTGGAGTTTGATGTAGATATCAAGGTCACCAAGCTAGTAAGAGGTGAAGGACCATGTGAAAAGCTTGTTGATCACACAAAAAACAATGAAGAAAGTTAAGAAAAGCTTATCCTAGCTCTCCAAGATCAAGATCCAGAAGCTGAATTTATTCCTTCTATCAACTAGGTACATGAAATGACTCATTTCTTTCTTACTGGTGAGTGTCCTCCTAGATTGAGTTAGTCAAAGAGAAGGTACTACAGACTTCAGTCCATTCCCTATGTACTCTTGAATGGTTTTCTATTTAGAAAATATTTTCATGGTGTTCTTTTGAGGTGCATAGAAGTTGATCAAGTAGATAAGGTATTATCTAGGTTTCATGAAGGATCAGTAGGATTACATTTTCCAGCAAGAGCTACTGCTCTTAAGGTTATGAAAGGAGGCTATTACTGGCCTAATTTATTTAGAGATGCACATTCTTGGGTAAGGAGATGCAAAGAATGTGCCATGTTTGCAAGAAAGGAAAAGTTAGCAGTGTTGCCTTTGCAGCCTATCGAAGTTGAACAACCATTCATGAAGTTGGGTTTAGACTTCATTGGAGTCATAAACCTGCCTTCAAGTGCTAGCCATAAGTGGGTTCTCATAGCCACTGATTATTTTACCAATTTGACTTAGACTATGGCACTCAAAGAAGCAAATGAGACGGTTGTACTTAAGTTTTATGAGGAGCTTATTACAAGATTTGGTGTTCTTGAGTCAATAGTTTCAGATAATGCTCTTGCTTTTGTAGGGAGAAAAATATCTAATTGGATTGTTAAAAATGGAGTTTACCTCAACACATCATCTAACTATTACCCTTAGGGTAATGGAAAAGCTGAGTCCATAAATAAGAACCTTCTCAAAATTATCAAAAGGACCATGGAAGAAAATCAGAGAGCTTGGCATACCAAGCTGAAATCAGCCTACCCACGGTCAGATGATACTTCTATAGAAAGTATGTGTTACAATGAGGGGCCTGCACTTGTAGGAATGCACACTTCCTAGAGCATACTGCTCATTACAAAAGAGTCTCACTAACTACAAAGAGGCTACAACCTTCTCAAGATAAATGGACAACAATCCAATAGAGTGAACTGTTAGAAATAGCATCTACTATGCCTGATTACAGTCCATGTTAAGCTTAATGTCAGAGCACTAAATCCTCTTCTGAATCCAATTCGATCACCAATGATCGACCAACTCCTCTTCCTAAATGATATTACAATATTCGCACATTACATTCCTTGACCATGATACTTTACAAAGAGTTTTTACCTCTTTTTTATACAAATCGTAAGGCCTAAACCAATTAGGTCAGCCACTTAAAAGATATTACAATAAGATCATTACATAATTCCATTTACAATGATACTCCATTTCGGCTTAAGACCAAAACAATAATAACAAATCCATAAAACATCTCTAATCATCCAGGTAATGTGTAGAGTACAAGTTAGCATGATACCGGTCCATAACCTAGATAGGTACCATACCTATTCTGGGTCCACCATGCCAAATCAATGTCTTCAAGAAATTGAAGCATGATCAACAAACTTCAACATCCTAAAATCCTCAAAGAAGCTACACCAACACCAATTGTGCATTATGTCATGATTCCTGAATGAGAGCTCCACTAGTAAAGCCTTAAACTAGCGTCGGTAAGGGTTTACTAGAGTGTATGATAGAATCTGATTACCAAGACAAAACTAACTAACCAAAACATTATCATAGAGCATATAACTCATGAAATCCAATATACTTCTCTGATCCAAACATGTTGAAAGTGTTCAATAGATAATCACTTCTATCAGTAACACTAGATCTTCTACTGGTAACCTGAACTTGTTTGCTGGTAACCATCCATATCAACTAGTGTTGACATCAATGACAAAACATCAATGCAACACATAATGAATTCATCCATAATGCCAACAATCTCCCCCTTTGGCATTGATGGAAACATTGTATGTGAAAAACATCTAAGTACAAAGAAATTTCAAACAAGTCTCCCCGTGTGGAAGACAACCAATCAATCAATAGCTCTCCCCTAGTGAATGATATCTTTGAATGATTTTTCATATTATTATCACTCTCCCTTTGACATCAATTCCAAAAATATGACAAAAATATCAAAGCAATGGTATAAACCTCTGAATCTCAAAGTTGACTACTCCCCCTGAGTAGTTGCACCACTCATCAGTGCTAGAAATTATGTCTCTAATAATACATGTTAGATTGATGACAAACTTTATCAATCAAGTCTCTGTCAGAAGGGAAGAAACCCCTAACCTATCTCTCAAATATTCAAATGATTCCTTAGATAATGATTTAGTGAATATGTCTGCAATCTATTCTTTACTGTTCACATAAACCAATTTGATTGCCTTTGCTTCTACCTTGTCCTTCAGAAAGTTATACTTTATTGAAATATGCTTAATCTTAGAGTGAAATGCCGAATTCTTCGATATCTCAATAGCTCCAAAGTTATCACAGTAGATAACTACCGGTTCACTACAATTTACCCTGATATCCTTTAACATTTACTTCATCCACAAAACTTGAGTGCAATTAGTTGCTACTGCAACATATTCAGCTTCTGCAGTAGATAAAGAAATGCATGATTGTTTTTTGCTTATCCATGAAACCAGTTTCTTTCCAAGAAGGAAATCTCCACTAAAAGTGCTCTTCCTGCCATCAATTGCACCTATCCAATCTGAGTCAGTATATGCACATAAATTGAAATAATCATTTTTTGAATACCATAAACCATATCCTATTGTTTGTTGCAAATACTAGAATATCCTCTTTACTGCACATTCATGATTTTCTTTAGGATTACTTTGATATCTTGAAACAATACTTATTGCATTCATAATATCAGTTCTAGTCTAAGTTATATATAACAAACCACCAATCATAGATTTATACCTTGTCGAATTTACCGGTGAAGAAGTATTTTTGATAGATAATTTCTCACTTGTAGCCATAGGAGTACTTAGCGGTTTGGAATTCTCCATACCAAAAATTTTCAACAATTCCCTCAGATACTTAGTTTGACAAATAAAAATGCCTTTGTCAGTTTGAGTAATCTGCAAACCCAAGAAAAACTTCATCTCACCAATCATGGACATTTCAAATTCATTTTTCATGTTGTTAGCAAATTCCATGCACAGTTTATCTTCTCCTCCAAAAATGATATTATCAATAAAAAATTCAATAATCAGAATATCATTATCAGTGATCATATAATATAGATTAGTATCGACATTGACTTTAGTAAAACCAAGCTTCAAAAGATATTTATCTAGCCTTGCATACCAAGCCCTAGGAGCCCGTTTCAAACCATGTAAAGCTTTCTTCAATCTCCAAACCATATCTTTAGCATCTGTTAGTGAAAATACATCAGGTTGCTCAATTTAAACTTCTTCCTCAAGCTCACCATTCAAAAATGCACATTTGACATCCATTTGATAAATCTTATAGTTCTTCAAAGCATAATAAGCAAGAAATAGTCTAACAACTTCAATTCTAGCTATAGGTGCAAATGTCTCACCATAATCAATTCCTTCCATTTGAGAATATCCTTTACAAACTAATCTAGCTTTGTTTCTTATAACTTGACCATCCTCATTCAGTTTATTTCTAAAAACCCATTTAGTTCCAATAACATTCTTATTTTTAGGCCGAGAAACTAGAGACCAAGTTTCATTCTTTTCTATCTGATCTAATTCATTTTCCATAGCCTTTAACCAATGTTTATCCTTACAAGCTTCAATAACAGTTGTTGGTTCAACTTGAGAAATAAGACATACCTCTTCATTTGCTAGTTTTCTTCTTCTCATAACTCTCTTGTTTCTATCTCAAATAATTTGATCTTCAGAATGATTTAATCTTACATACCTTGGTGTCTTTTGAACTTCAAGTTCACTTCTCTAGTCATCAGTCACAGTTGAGTTTTCTAATTGTGCCAGTGTGGTTGTCTCAGCTTCCTATATCGGTTGAGGCATTGCTGGTTCAGTTACAATTATTTATACTTTCAGTTCCCTATCATATGCTATAGAATGATTTTTGTACTGTTCATCCACTTTCACATTAGCACTTTCCACAATTTTCAGCAATCTTTTGTTATAACATCTATATGCTTTTATTTGAATTGAATAACCAATAAATATTCCTTCATCACATCTAGGAACAAACTTTCCAATTGAATCATCTCTTTTGATATAGCATTTACTTCCAAATTTTTTGAATTACTTAACAGTAGGTGTATATCCAAACCATAGTTCATAAGGGGTCTTACTGGTTTCACCTTTGATGTGAACTCTATTGAATGTATAGACTGTTGTACTCACTACTTCTCTCCAGTAGATATGAGCCAATTTGACTTCCATCATCATAGATCTAACTGCATCCAAAATGGTTTTGTTCTTCCTTTCAACTACTCCATTTTGCTAAGGAGTCCTAGGTGCAGATAGTTGTCTTCTGATTCCATTTGTCTCACAATAACTATAAAATTCATGAGAAGTGAATTCACCACCATGATCTGATCTTAGACATTTGATTTTCAATCCAGCTTATGTTTCAACCTTCTCTTTAAAGATCTTGAATTTCTCTAAGGCTTTGGATTTCTTCATCAGCAAAGTCACCCACATCATTCCAGAATACTCATCAATAATTAGCATGAAATACCTATCACCTTATAAGTTTCTAGTCCCTGTTGGACCACATAAGTCAGTGCAAATCAAATCAAGTACATCATTAGATTTATCATGTATACTCTTAAAATAACTTCTGACTTGTTTACCCAATTGACATTCCTTACATACCGGATTATGAGGCTTCATAATCTTGGGTATATCTCTAACTGCCTTAGTTGAACTGATCTTAACAATTCAATCAAAATCAACATATCACAACCTCTTCTGCCATAGCCAACTTTCATCAATATGAGCAATAAAACATGTCTCATTACCAGTGTTCAAGTGAAAGATATTACTTCCAGTCTTAATACCAGTTGCAATTTCCAAACCAGTATTGTTAATGATTTTGCATTTTCTATCTTTAAACTGAAGTTGAAAACCCTTATCAACTAATTGACCAACACTCAAAATATTATGCCTTAAACCTTATACATAATAGACAATATTAGTGTTATGCTTGCCATCCAAAGAAATAATACCTCTACCTTTGATCATACATGCCTTGTTATTTCCAAATCTAACTTGACCACCATTGTATTCTTGCAGGGACAAAAATTTCCCTTTATCATGAGTCATATGGTGTGAGCATCCACTATCAATTACCAATCATCCTTATCTTCAACTTTTGCTACCATGGCCTTTTCTTCATTTTTGATAGCCAGTTCCATTTCATCTTCCTTCAAAGCATAAAACACCCATTCCTTACCATTTCCAGATCCAATAGCAGAGTCTTCTCTCGGTTCATCTCTAGAGTCATGAGTTACTCCTTCCTCATCTACTATGTAGCAATGTTTTTTTTTCTTGAATCTATATTTGTTTGGGTTAGGCTTAAAAGTTTTCTTAACTCTTTCCTCAAACCTTGCATTCCTTTCAGGATATCTAGATGAAAAATGACCAATCTTATTACATGCAAAACATTTAAAAGGTGCTTTTCCTTCATACTTCCAGTTGGACCTTTAGGTACTCTTCTATCAAATAAGGCTTCAAGTTGCTCAAGCTCTTCATCTTCTTTCCTCATGTCTTCTAGTTATTTTGCATATAGGGCTCTCCAATCACTCTTGCCAGTAGATGTTGATGATGATGCATGAAAAAAAGGTTCAGACTTTACAACTCCAGAAGATCCAAATTCTTCAAGCTCAAAAGCAGATAATTTCCCAATCAGAAATCTTTGTTGACTGAAGTGTTTGCCACTATTCTTAACTCATTAATAGCAGTTGCCTTCATCTTGTAAGCCAGTGGAAGGGCTCTCAAGACTTTAAAAACTATTTCATCTTCACTTAGAAAACCTCCACAACATTGAATTCCCATAGCAATCTCATTTACTCTTTCCATAAACACAACAATTATTTCATTATCTTCCATCTTCAAGTTTTCATATCTTACCCGGTAACCATCAAGTTTAGCAATTTTGACAATAGGGTCACCTTCATTTAGAGTCTGCAATTTGTCCCATATAACCTTAGCTGATGATTTGTCAGTCAATCCCATGATCTGCTGATCAGTAAGTGCACACAAGAGGGCTTCTCTAGCTCTACAATCATTTTCAATAATCATATCCAGGTCTATAAGAGTAGGATTACTAGATGCCAAATCATAAGGTGTATATCATTTCTCATCTATCTCCCAAATATCCTTGCCAAGACATCTAAGATGAGTCTCCATTTGAATTTTCCATATCCCATAATTTGTTCCATCAAGATTAGGGATTTCTCTTCTAAAAAATAGCTGTCGGTGGATTAGAAGTGTTAGCTTCCATAGGATCTACCTCAAGCATTTAAGCTTCTGCAAAAGAGGACCAAAGCTCTGATACCAATTGTTAGGATAACCAGTGAACAAGTGAGAGGGGGGGGGGGGTGAATCAGTTGTTAACAAATTATAACTTTTAATCCATTATACAACCTTAAACAAATCAAGTACCAATAAAGCACATACAGATACCGGTAAACAATACAACTTAATAATTAACCAAATAATCAATGCAAAGCAACCATACCACATAACACCATGATTTGTAAATGGAAAACCCAGAAAGGGAAAAACCATGATGGGAAGCCTACCCACAGTCATATGATACTTCTATAGAAAGTATGTGTTACAATGAGAGGCCTGCACTTGGAGGAAGGCACATTGCCTAGAGCATACTTCTCAATACAAAAGAGTCTCACTGACTACAGAGAGGCTACAACCTTCTAAAGATAAATGGACAAAAATCCAATAGAGTGAACTACTGGAAATAGAATCTACTATGCCTGATTACAGTCCTGGTTAAGCTCAGTGTCGGAGGACTAAATCCTCTTCTGAATCCAATTCGATCACCAATGATTGACAAGCTTCTCTACCTGCATGATATTACAATATTCGCACATTACATTCCTTGACCATGACTTTTCCAATAACCATGATACTTTACAAAGAGTTTCTACCTCTTATTTATACAAACCCTATGGCCTTAACCAATTAGGTTGGCCACGTAAAAGATATTACAATAAGATCATTACATAATTCCATTTACAATGATATGCCATGTCGGCCTAAGACCAAAAAAATAATAACAAATCCATCGAACATCTCAAATAATCCAAGTAACGTGTAGAGTACTCGCTAGCATGATACCGGTCCATAACCTAGATAGGTATCGAACCTATTCTGGGTCCACCATGCCAAAGCAATGTCTTCAAGAAATTGAAGCATGATCAACAAACATCTCCAACATCCTGAAATCCTCGAAGAAGATGCACCAACACCAATTGTGCATTTTGTCACGATTCCTCAATAAAATTTCCTTGATAAAGCCTTAAACTAGTGCCAGTAAGGGTTTACCAAAGTGTATGATAGCATCTAATTATCAAGCCAATCCCAACTAACCAAAATATGCTCATAGAGAATATAACTCATGAAATCTAATATATTTGTCTGATCCAAACATGTCAAAAGTGTTCAACAGATAATCTCTTCTGTCAGTAACACTAGATCTTCTATCAATAACCTGAACTTGTCTATTGGTAACCATCCATATCAGCTAGTGTTGACATCAATCACAAAACATCAATGCAACACATAATCAATTCATCCATAATGCCAACACTAACTGCAATATTTAAAACATTTCTTCCTAGAGTTTTCTTTATTGACCTCAATAAGATAGGATCACATCAAATCTAACCTCTGAGATCAATATCCTACAACAAGGTAACACTATACCACCATATCTTCTTCTATCTATACATGTTTTCAATTTTTTGCAAGCACGACTCTACTTTATGTCAATCACAATTAATGTTCTAGCAGTGTACTTCTCAAGGTCGACAAGGAGATCGGATATCATGCATCGATCGTGGAGATAAATGATCAAATATCTACCTGTCTACATCGATCTGCATTCCTCTATACTCCTCCTATGGTATATGGGATTGACATTAAATGCAAACTTAGTTGGAAACTACCTCACCAACCCTCACTTCACTGACCACTTCTCGTTAGCCATTTGGATCCTATTTGTTATCCTTCGTCAGCTTCCACCTCAACACAATCCACTTTGTCAATTCAAGCTTGGTGACCAACCAAAAACATCCTACTAGTATCTGCCTTATTCTATAGGTCTTCTTACCCAACTGATCACTGGGTTTCTCTATGTTTTTCTTGTCTCTATCCTGCTTACCAGTGGATAGGTTGTTACTGCCTTCATACTAGTAACATACCTTTCATGTTGATCATGCTAACTTACTGATGAACAACCATGCTAGTAACATATCCTACTTGCACCTTTCATACACCGATCTTACCAGTAACCATCTATACTAGTGACCTATTATATGTACCGATTGACATCAATGACAATACAATGCCAACAATCTCCCCCTTAGTCATTGATTTCAGCACACTCCACATTTCTTCATCCAATCTGTTCTCCCCCTTTGACATCCATGACAAAGGGTACATACTTAACATCTACTTATCTCCCCCTTTTTCCATCAACTATTTCAAGAGTCAAAAGTTATGGCAATGAACTCCACCTGAACCATATATCTCCATACTGACTTAAGTGCATGAAGTTGGTGACACAACTCCTAACTTGTGTCTCAAATACTCAAATGTGCTTACCAGTAGAGGTTTGGTGAATATATCAGCCACTTTTCACCTATAGGGACATATTCTACCTTAACATCCTTCTCTTCCACCTTCTCCCTGATAAAATGATGTTTGATGGCAATGTGCTTGGTTCTTGAGTGAATAACCATATTCTTTGATATGTTGATTGCACTTGAATTATCACATCAAATAGAAATGGGACCGGTCATCTCTACCTCGTCATCCTTGAGGGTCTGCTTCATCCATAGCACCTAAGAATAACATGTGGAAACAACAATATATTCTGCCTCAACAGTAGATAGGAAAACTGAATCTTGCTTCTTTGTGTGCCATGAGACCAACCAGTTACCTAGGAAGAATGCACCGCCACTTGTTCTCTTTCGTTCATCAATGCAACCTGCCCAATCAACATCAGTGTAGGGTTGTAATATAAAATCCCCTTGCTTGGGATACCACAGTCCATAATCAAGTGTCCCTTGTAGATACCAAAATATCCTCCTGTCTGCATTCACATGTGACTATTTGGGTGTAGTCTGAAATCTAGCCACCATGCATATTGCCTGCACTATATTAGGTCTAGAAGCTGTAAGATATAACAAAATACCATTTATAAATCTATATAATGTCTGATCCACTACAGGTAACTCATCAACTTTTCTCAACTAGCATCCGGTCACCATGGGGGTACTTATTAGTTTGTTGTCTTACGTTTGGAAATTCTTCAACATATCTTTGGCATATTTGGTTTGAGAGATAAATATCCCTTTACCTTGCTATGAAATCTGCAAACCAAGAAAGTAATATATCTCTCCAAGTATTGACATCTCAAACTCTAACTACATTTGATCAACAAAGTCTTTACACAGAGTGTCCTTGTTTCCTCCAAAGATGATGTCATCCACATATACAACCGCAATAATCATGTTGTCTCCATCCACTTTAATGTATAAATTGTTGTCTGCACTTCCCTTTCTGAAACCTAGCTCCTTTAGATATTTGTCTAACCTTGAGTACCATGCTCTTGGACCTTGCTTCAAATTGTATAGTTCTTTCTTCAACCGACACACAAAGGTATAATCATTGTGTAGAAGACAACCTTCTTATTGTTCCATGTATACGTCCTCGTCTAAATTTCCATTCAAGAAAGCAGATTTTACATCCATTTGATAGACTTTGTATCCTTTGTAAGCTAAAAAGGCTAGAAACATTCTAATGGCATCAAGTCTAGCAACCAGTCCAAATGTTTCTTCAAAATATATTCCTTCCACTTGAGAGTATCCTTTGCACACTAACCTTTCTATGTGCCTCACAATGTTTCCTTCTTCATTCGTCTTGTTCTAGTAGACCCACTTTGTGCCAATGACATTCTTATCAGTCGGTCTAGGAGCTAACTCCCAAGTTTTGTTCTTCTCAATTTATTGTAGCTCCTCTTCCATTGCATCCATCCATTTCTGACTTCTGTTGGCCTCATTAAATATTTTGGGTTCCATTTCAGTCATGAGGCAGAAATTGACTTGTTCATCATTCTGGGCAAGTCTTCTTCTGGTTTGCACACCATCATTCTTATTACCTAAGATTCGATCTTTCGGGCGATTTTTCTATACATACCGGTTGGGGGACTTGTTTTATGCTTCTTCTAGATCATTGTTAATCTAAACTTCATCTTCATCACCGGTGTCATCATATCGATTTACTTGTGCTTGTCTTCCTTTATGCATATCTTCATCAACTCTTACATGCACACTCTCAATGACTCTTCTTAGTCTTTTGTTGTAGCATTTGCAGGCTTTGTTATGAGTTGAGTATCCCAAGAAGATATTGTAATACCCTAAAAATGGTCATCTAAACCATGGGCCCCTAATCTTGACTACATCACCAAGGTCCTAACCAAAAGCAATTAATTCAATTTGGAGCACCTAATTAATTAATTCCTCAATCATCAATATCACATGGCAAATAAATCATCCTAAATTAATTAAATATTTATTTAATTAATTAATCATTCCAAGTAAATCATTTTGATTAATTATCCTATTTATTTAATTAAATATCCTAACATATATAATTAATAAATCAATTTACCATTAAATCATTAAAAATAAATTAATTTGAAAAAAGAAATTAAATTTGAAAAAAGGATTTAAATTTGGATAAAAGAATCCAATTGAGATATCTTAAAAATCTAATAAATTGAAAAATCTCATAAAAACAATTAAATCAATTAAATCTCAAAATTGAATAAAAATATGGAATAAATCAATTTTTTTTATTTTATCTTAATTTTAGTTCAACCTTATTTCCTTCAAATTTGAAGAAAGCAGCCAATCACATAAAATCACCTTGATTGTGTTTCATCTTGGAGAATCTTGACCGCTCATCATTAATTGATCTTGACCATTGGTCTCTCTCTGGATTTTTTATAAATTTAGGTTCTCATCTCTCAATCAAAGGACCCTGGAGATTTATTGTTATTATGTTGTTTTTTCTCTAGATTCATTGAGAATATTTTTCTTTGAGATTATCGTATCTTATGTTTTTTGCATATTAGTTTAATCATGATTGCTTGTATCCATCTAGCTTAATATTGCATCCTTCTATCTTAATCTTGCATCTATATAGCTTAATCTTGCATCCATTTAGCTCAATTTTATGCTCATATAGATGAAATCCTTCATCTTCATGTAGTCTAGTCACTGGTATTGCTTAGATAAATCTGAGAGCATGTCTATACTGGCATCTTTTAGAAGGCAATATATCGAATTCTTATGGTTTTTATATTCATGATTATACCTATCTAACCATGCATGCAATGATTTATTGAAGTGTTTGTGCCTTACATCTTACAGATGACCACTTTTAAGACACATTTTTGGCGCCCACCGTGGGGTCTGAGAATTCCATTTTTCAGCCTTGCAATCATTTATTTTTTCCAAATTTCTTCCGTATAGCCTCTGCAAATTGTCATACGAGTTTATGTAGCACACAGTATGAATTCTAAGTTTTGTCACCTGGTTCATTGGGAATCCTCGTACGATATTCTTCTTTTGTCATTTCATTTTGTGATTACTGATCTGGTTAGCTGAGAATAATTGTACAACTCTGTGACAAAACTCATATGAATTAATGTTTTCTCGTATGGCTTTGTAAGGTTACTTGTATGATTTTGTGTTTTCTCATATTGAAAACAGAGTAATTTTTCAAGTTTTTCTCGAATTGAATTTGATTTTACTGACACTAACCTTGATCTATTTTCTATCTTCCTGAGAGATATTTCACAGCCTAACTTTTGTTTTGCAAAATGATTGTCAAAGAATATCAATCAAACTTACGCGTGTCAAAGAATCCATTGCTCAAACACAATATGACTATGTTAGGTCCCAAAGACAACTAAGAGGGGGGGGGTGAATTAGTTGTCCAATAAATTGAAGCAAAATTAACTTAACCAATACTTAATGCTTAATACTGGTAAACCAAACTTTATGCTGGTAGACACTTTTAATAGTTAATTCCAATATTGTTAAAGATTAATGCATGAAATAGAAAGACAATAACATCCATAACACATAACACAAATATTTGTACGTGGAAACCATGTAAGTAGAGAAACCATGGTAGGAAGCCTTACCCACAATCAAATGATACTACTGCAGATAGTATGTGTGTACAATATGGATTCTGCATATGCAGAAAGGCTAGTTGCCTAGAGCTCACTGCTCAAACACAAAATGAGAGTCACACTGACTACAATTGGATGCTTAGATCCAATGATAATGTACTGGACAAAATAGCATCTTAATATGTTGGATTCAGTATCGGTTTAGTTTTGATTGCCTTCACAAAAACCTTCCTTCAACCTTCATATGATGTCTACATGTATAGCTCTACTTATATTCACATATACCTCATTGCAATCCTTTTCACATTCACACTCCTCTACATTTTTTGATCTCATAATTAAGATCTTACATTTATACCAAGCCTAAGACCAAATGTGTAGGTTAGCTTTACAAAAGATATTTCAATAAAATCAATTACAAGTAAATCAATATCTGATGCAATATCCAATAGAACATGTCAGCTTACTGCATTTACAACAATAATAAATCATCTCCATTACTTGTCATGCTGATCTGGAATAGATATGTCTGCCGGTGCTTATCCTGGACCTATTTGCTAGTAACAACAAATATGCAAACCCGAATAAACAAATAACCAAATCTCCAAAACCAAGTGACCGAATAATGTCTTTGACATACCAAGTCATTCCAAGTGCCGGTGAATAGTATATTCTGCTGGTGAGCCAAATACCGGTGACTGTGTATAAGTCTCTGGCTTGCTGGTGAACATATCCAAAATCTCCAAGCACTGATAAGTGTTGGCCAGTGATGATAGGTGTTGACATCAATGACAAAACCATATCAACATATCCAAAATACCAAAAATCTCCCCCTTTGGCATTGATGGCAACACAACATGGAAAAACCATCAAAGTGCCAAACCAGAAATGCCAAAAACCAAAAACCAACAATCTCCCAAAGAGATCATTAACCAGAAAGAAAAATACATAATATTTCTCCCTCTAGGAATAATATCTCCCCAAAAGAAAGATAATGTGTTTTTCCAAATCAATCTCTCCCCCTTTGACATCAAATGCCAAAGCAATACAAAACCAAATACAATTAGTTCAAAGAACTTATCACAAAATACCAGTTCATTCAATATACCAACTACTCCCCCTGAGAAGTAGCTCTCCTCATCAAAGCCAAAATAAAATATTTCTTTATTAATTCTGTTGGTTGGTGATAAACATCAACTGTCTAAGTCTCTACCGGTGGGAGTAGTGATAGTTTTGATCTGATACTAAATGTTAAGTACAGATGCCAAGCTGACAAGATGAGAGAGGGGGGTGAATCATACAAACTTAATCTTCCATAAAATCAACAAATTCAACCTCAATATCTTAAACAGATATAAGTAACCAAAACTGTAAAAAATGCAAACTCATAAACAGAAAACATCACAACATATTTAACACCAGATTTAACGTGGAAACCCAAATAGGGAAAAACCACTATGGGATTTTGGACCCACTAAGAAATATACTCTTCTAGAGTATGCTCGGTTAAAAGAAAATCCTGTTAAAGATTACAAACACATTGCTAGATGTGACCCGGTTAAGGGATTTCCCTCAAATTTGTTAGGATCTTCACCTTGTTAGAGGTGAACTTGTCAAAGGGTTTCAAACACTCAATCAGAATGTCACCTTGCTAGAGGGTTTTACAAATAAGACTATTAAGTCCACTTGGTTAAGAGATTTTCTATCACTTCACAAAATAACAGTAATAAAAATATATCTGCAACTTTGTATCTAAAATGCTAAAGCAGTTTCTTATTTGCTCAATACAATCTAGTCATAGGACTTATCTTGTCCCTCTGCTGGGCTCTATACTCTGTTAATCAAACAGGTCTTCAAGCTTTTGTGCTTGGTAATCACTATGTAGCATCCCTGTACTTACACTTGCCCGCATACATTGTTTATCAACTGTTCCTTATTTATAAACAATTTGCTAACCACTTAATCTCCTTGATCACATATCCCATGATCAATCATAGCCATCAGATCTTCAAACTTGACCAGGTTCAATGTATCCTTCAATCTGAAAATGTTTTACCTCACCTTGGAACTTGTGCTAAGGTATTGCGGTTCAATCTGAGTTGTATATCTTTCTACCGATCTTCCATTGCCATAGATTCTTTAACAAACTTCATGCATGACATACCAATCATTTAATCAATTCCAGCTCATCAGCTTCCTTCATTAAATAATGCTTTTAATCATTTAATGCATTTTGTTACAACTTGGTTGCAACTCGGTAAATACTAAACTTCACTTGGTAAACATTCCGCCTTCATTAACCAATAGCGATAACCTTAGGGTTTACCGACTAGGTTCTTTGCTTGGTAACATAGTATAGTATTAACCTTACAATCAACAACATATGTAGGATATCAAAACAATCTAAACATCATGATCTCATAATTGTCTAACTCTGTAATAGTTGCCCATTGAATAACTTATTTCTCCCCTTATTCATCACAATATTTCTATGTCTTTTACTGACATCTTTATACTCATCAAATCATACTTCTCAAGATATGGCAACATCATACTAAATTAGAAAATCAATTTCTTGACATCAATGACAAAATAATAATATTAAGATAGTAAACATCCTTAATCAGTTATATCCATAATCATCAACAACCTTCTCAATATCCTTATTGAAATGCCAACAATCTCTCCTTGTCTGTTATAATGCCAACAAGTAGGACTCCAAGTTTCTCTTTGAGATTCTCAAAAGTTTCCTTAGGAAAAGGTTTTGTAAAAATATCTGCAATCTATTCTTTAGTATTCACATAAACCAATTTAACTTCTTTTGATTTAACATTCTCTTTTAGAAAATTTAATTTGATAGAAACATGGTTGGTTTTAGAGTGAAGTACCAGATTCTTAGATATATCAATTGTTGTTGTATTATCACAGTAAATAGTTATAGGTTCCTTGCATTTTACCTTTATGTCCTTCAACATTTGTTTGATCCATAATACCTGTGTACAATTAGTTGTTGTTGTAACATATTCTGATTCTGCTATTGATAGACTTGTACAACTCTATTTCTTGCTCAACCATGAAATTAGTCTGCTACCAAGGAAAAATGCTCTATCAGTGGTGCTTTTTCTGTCATCCACATCTCCTACCTAATTAGCATCTGTGTATGCACATAGATCAAAATTTACATCTCTAGCATACCATAAACCAAGATTTGTAGTGCCTTGTAGGTACTGGAAAATCCTTTTCACTGTTGATTCATGATTTTCTTTAGGATTACTCTGAAATCTTGAAATAATACATACTGCATTCATAATATCAGGTCTTTTTTGTGTTAAATACAGTAAACCTCCTATCATAGACTTGTATCTAGTCGGATTAACAGGTGTTGATTCATCCTTTAAAGATAATTTATCATTTGTGGTCATAGGTGTGCTTACCGGTTTACAGTTTTCCATGCCAAATTTCTTTAGTAATTCCTTTAAGTACTTAGATTGACATAGGAATATACCTTTATCAGTCTGTGAAATCTGCAATCCTAAAAATAATTTTATCTCTCCAATCATAGACATTTCAAATTCTTGTTGCATTTTGTTAGAAAAGTCTTTACACAAACTATCTTCTCCTCCAAAGATTATATCATCTACAAAAACTTCAATAACCAAGATGTCATCATTAGTTACTTTGTGGAATAGATTGTTGTCAACATTACCTTTAGTGTAACCAAGCTTCAAAATATATTTGTCCAATCTAGCATACCAAGCTCTAGGAGCTTGTTTCAATCCATATAAAGCTTTTCTTAACCTGCAAACCATGTCTTTGTTATCTGTCAAATAAAATCCATCAAGTTGTTCAATATAAACTTCTTCTTCAAGATCTCCATTCAGAAATGCACATTTAACATCCATTTGATATACTTTGTAGTTCTTGTGTGCTACAAAAGCCAATAAAAGTCTGACTTCCTCAATTCTAGCTACTGATGCAAAGATTTCATTATAATCAATTCCTTCTTTCTATGAATATCCCTTACACATGAATCTTTCTTTGTTACTGATTACCATACCATCTTCATTAAGTTTATTTCAGAAAACCCATTTAGTTCCAATTACATATTTGTCTTTAGGATGGGGAACTAGTGACCAAGTGTTATTCCTTTCAATTTGTTCTAATTCATCTTACATAACTTTAATCCAATATTTATCTTCACATGCCTCATTAATTGATGTAGATTCTATTTGAGAAATAAGACATACCTCTTCATTTGCCAATCTTCCTCTAGTCACAACTCCTTGAAATTTGTTTCCAGTTATCTGATCTTTAGAATGATTCAGTCTTACATACCAAGATGTTTTTACTTGCTATTGTTCTATTGAATCTCCAGATGATGCTAGTGTCACTGGATCACCATTCTATACCAGTGTATTCATAATAGGTTCATTTGTGATTATCTCTATTGCCGGTTCAGAGTTTGTGTACCCTAAATTTCCTCTAAACTGTTCATCAATCTTCACATTTGCACTCTCAACAATTTTCTGCAATCTCTTGTTAAAGCATCTATATGCCTTTCTCTCAGATGAATAACCAAGAAATATTCCTTCATAACTTCTAGGACCAAACTTGCCAATATACTCCTCTCTTCTAATATAGCATTTACTTCAAAATATTTTGAAATATTTAAGAGTAGGAGTATTACCAAACCGTAGTTCATGTGGGGTCTTACCAGTTTCACTTTTGATGTGAACTCTATTGAATGTATAAACTGTTGTATTGACTGCTTCTCTCCAGTATATATGAGGTAGATTTGCATCTGATATCATACTTCTGGTTGCATCCAATATAGTTATGTTTTTCCTTTCCACAACTCCATTTTGCTGGGGTGTCCAGGGTGTTGATAACTGTCTTTTGATCCCATTCACTTCACAAAATGTATTATATTCCTTAGATGTGAATTCACCTCCTTGATCTAATCTCAAATATTTGATTTTCTTGTTGGTTTCTATTGGTATTTTAGTTATGTTGATATGGTTTTGTCATTGATGTCAACACCTATTAACACTTATCAACTCTGGCACTTTGGAGAATTGGTTATGTTCATTGGCAAGCGACTTTATGCACAGTCACCGGTATCTGGTACACTGACATGATATATTGTTCACTGGCACTTGGAACGACATGGAAAACACTTGGTTATGTCGAAGACATTGTTTGGACACTTTTTCTTGGAGATTTGTTCATTGGTATATTTGTATTTGCATATTTGTTATTACCGGCAAATAGGTCCAAGCTATGCACCGACAGGCTTATCTATTCCAGATCAGCACAACATGCTATGGAGATGATTTATTATTGATTGTAAATGCATTAAGCCGACATGTTGAATCAGATATTGCATCGGTTATTGATTTAATTGTAAATTATTTTATTGTAATATCTTTTAGAGCCGACCTACTAAAATTGGTCTTAGGTTATGATATATATGTAAGATCTTATTTGTAATATTGATAAGCGATTGGGAAATGAAATTGTAAGAAGGTATATGAGAGAATAAGCAGAGCTATACACACAAACATCATTTGAAGGTTGAAGGAGGGTTTTGTGAAGACAATCAGAACTACATCGGTACTGAATTCAGCATAGAAAGATGCTATTTTGAGCAGTACATCTTTATTGGATTTAACCATCCAATTGTAGTCACCGTGACTCCTATTTTTGATTGAGTAGCGAGCTCTAGGTGCTTGGCCTTTCTCCATGTGTAAACCCCATTTGTATACACATACTATCTGCAGTAGTATTTTCTGATTGTGGGTAAGGTTTCCCACCATGGTTTTTCCTCTTACAGGGTTTCCACGTACAAATATTAGTGTTATGTGTTGTGGATGTTATCATCTTTCTATTTCATGCATTAATCTTTACCGGTACTGCAATCAACTGATAAACTGTCTACCGACATAAAGTTTGGTTTACTGGTATTATGCATTAAGGTTGGTTAAGTTGTTTTTGGTTTGAATTTATTTGATAACTGATTCACCCCCTCCTCTCAGTTGTCTCCAGGACCTAACAATTGGTATCAGAGCCTAGTCCTCTTTTTGTATAAGTTTAACAGCTTGAGGAGATCCAATGTCTTCTAACTATTTTAGGAAGGACAGTCCTAAACTTGATGAAACCAACTATGGCATATGGAAGATTAGGATGGAGACACATCTGAATTGCATTGGAAAGCACATGTGGGAAGTTACAAAGAATGGCTATATTGCTCCTACTTAGAATCAGCCTAATCCACCTAATTTGACTAAAGATGAAGAAAATGATTGCAAAGCAAGAGAAGCACTTTTGAGCACATTATCAGATCAGCAAATCATGGGATTATTAGATAGGTCTACTGCTAAAGATATTTGGGACCATTTGGAAACATTGAATGAAGGAGATTCCACAGTCAAAATTGTAAAACTTGAAAGCTTCCAGGTCAAGTATGAAAATCTAAAAATGGAAGAAGATGAAAGGATTTCTTCTTTTATGGAAAGAGTTAATGAAATTGTTTTGGGTATTAAATGTTGTCAAGGAACCTTAAGTGAAGATGAAATTATTTCAAATTTTTTAAAAGGATTGCCACCAGCATATAGGATGAAAGTTACTACTATAAATGAGTTAAGAACAATGCCTAATACATCAGTAACTAGGGACACATTGATTGGAAAACTTTCAGCTTTTGAAATTGAGGAATTTGGTCTTGTTGCTACTATAAAGACAGATTTAGCTTTTAAGACATCAACATCATTTGCACCATCATTTGCCAAGTTTGATTGGAAAGCCTTCTATGCAAGAGAACTTGAAGAAAGCAGGAGAGAAAATGAAGAACATTAAGAACTTGAAGCATTATTTGCAAGGAAAATGCCTAAAGGTCTAGTTGGATGTAGTATGAAGGTAAAGCACTTTTTAAATGTTTTAACTATAATAAGATTGGTCATATGGCTTCAAAATGCCCTGATAGACATGCTAGACTAAGAGAAGAAGTTAGAAGAACATACAAACCTAATCCTCAATATCAAAGATACATATTTAAGAAGAATAAAGATAAATCTTGTTATCTTGTTGATGAAGGAGTCACTGATGATTCTAATGAGGATCCGACAGACAATGGATGGGTCTTTGTTGCTATAACAAAAGATCAATCGACACTTACTATTCAACCGGTAGAGTAGGCCTTGGTAGCTAAAATTGAAGTTAAGGATGAATGGATCATTGATTCAGGATGTTCACATCATATGACTGATGATAAAAGAAAATTCTTGACTTTTCAGGAATATAATGGAGGTTTGGTAAGATTTGGAGATGATAAAGCTTGTTTGATCAAAGGAAAAGGTACTATATCTCTTAATGGTAAGCATAATACTGACAATGTTTACTATGTTGAAGGTTTAAAGCACAATATTTTGAGTGTTGGTCAATTAGTTCAGAAAGGATTTAAGTTACAATTCAAGAATGGGAAATGCAAGATCATGAACATAACTAGTCTGGAAATTTCAACCGATAATCAAACTAGAGGTAATATCTTTCATTTGAATAATAGTGAAAAGACATGCTTGATTTCACATATTGATGAAAGTTGGCTATGGCATAAGAGACTCTGTCATGTAAATTTTGATTGCATTGTGAAAATCAGTACTACTAAGGCATTTAGAGATTTACCTAAGATTGTTAAGCCTCACAATCTAGTATGTAAGGAATGTCAATTTGGAAAGGAAGTTAGAGCATCTTTTATAAGTATTCTAGAAAAATCCAATAATGCTCTTGACTTAATTCATACTGATTTATGTGGTCCAGATAGAACTAAAATCTTACAAGGTGATAGATATTTCATGCTAATCATTGATGACTATTCTAGAATGTGTTGGGTTACATTTCTCAGAGAAAAATCATAAGCATTTGGGAGATTCAAACTATTCAAGGTGATCATAGAAAATGAAACCAGTGAGAAAATCAAATGTCTGAGATCAGATCAAGGAGGTGAATTTACATCTAAGGAATTCAATATATTCTGTGAAGTAAATGGAATCATAAGACAATTATCAACACCCTAGACACCACAACCGAATGGAGTTGTAGAAAGGAAAAACAAAACTATCTTGGATGCAGCTAGAAGTATGTTATCAGAAGCAAATCTACCACATGTATATTGGAGAGAGGCAGTAAGCACAATGGTCTATACATTCAACAAAGTTCACATCAAAGGTGAAACTGATAAGACCCCTCATGAACTATGGTTTGGTATTACTCCTACTCTTAAATATTTCAGAATATTTGGAAGTAAATTCTATATTAGAAGAGATGAGTATATTGAAAAATTTGATCCTAGAAGTGATGAAGGAATATTTCTTGGTTATTCATCTAAGAGCAAGGCATATAGATGTTTTAACAAAAGATTGCAAAAAATTGTTGAGAGCACAAATGTGAAGATTGATGAATAGTTTAGAGGAACTTCAAGGTATATAGACTCTGAACTGGCAACAAAAATACTGACAATTGAACTGACATCCATACAGAATGAAGATCCAGTCATCTGAAAATTTCACTGTAACTGAGGAACAATAGCAAATGGAGACACCCCGGTATGTAAGACTGAATCACTCTGAAGATCAGATAATTGGGAACGAGTATCAAGGAGTTATGACAAGAGGAAGATTGGAAAATGAAGAGGTATGTATTATTTCTCAAATTGAACCATCATCAATTAATGAGGCACGTGAAGATAAACACTAGATTAAAGCTATGGAAGAAGAATTAGAATAAATTGAAAAGAATAACACATGGACATTAGTTCCCCAGCCTAAAGACGAAAATGTGGTTGGAACTAAATGGGTATTCAAAAACAAACTTTATGAAGATGGTAAGGTAATCAGAAATAAAGCAAGGCTAGTGTGCAAGGGATATTCTTAGAAAGAAGGAATTGATTATAATGAAACCTTTGCACTGGTAGCTAGAATTGAGGAAGTCAGATTATTCTTGGCTATTGCAGCACACAAGAACTAAAAAGTATATCAAATGGATATTAAATGTGCATTTCTGAATGGAGATCTTGAAGAAGAAGCTTACATTGAGCAACCTGATAGATTTTCTTTGATAGACAACAAAGATATGATTTGTAGGTTAAGAAAAGCTTTGTATGGGTTGAAGCAAGCTCCAAGAGCTTGGTATGCAAGATTGAATAAATATCTTTTGAAGATTGATTTTTCTAAAGGTAATGTTGACAGTAATTTATACCATAAAGTGACTAATGATGACATCTTGGTTACAAAAGTTTTTGTTGATGATATAATCTTTGGAGGAGAAGATGGATTATGTAAAGACTTTTCTATTGAAATGCAACAAGAATTTGAAATGTCTATGATTGGAGAGATAAAAAAAAATTTAGGATTGTAGATTTCATAGACTGATAAAGGTATATTCTTGAGTCAATTCAAGTACTTGAAGGAGTTACTAAAGAAATTTGGTATGGATAACTCTAAATCGGTAAGTACCTCTATGACTACAAATGACAAATTATCACTAAGGGATGAATCTACACCTGTTAATCCGACTAGGTACAAATCTATGATAGGAGGCCTACTGTAATTAACACAAACAAGACCTGATATTATGAATGTAGTATGTATTGTTTCAAGATTTTAGAGTAATCCTCAAGAAAATAATGAATCAGTTTTAAAAATGATTTTCCGGTACTTACAAGGCACTACAAATCTTGGCTTATGGTATCCTAGAGATGAAAACTTTGAATTATGTGCATACATAGATGCAAATTGTGCAAGAGATGTGGATGATAGAAAAAGTACCACTGGCGGAGCATTTTTTCTTGGAAGTAGATTAATTTCTTAGTTGAGTAATAAACAAAGTTGCACATCTTTATCAACAACTGAATCAGAATATGTTGCAGCAGCAACTAACTGTACACAAGTATTATGGCTTAAGAAAATGTTGAAGGACATAAAGGTAAAATGCAAGGAACCTATAACTATCTATTGTGATAACACTGCAACAATTGATATATCTAAGAATTTGGTACTACATTCTAAAACCAAACATGTTTCTATCAAACTAAATTTTCTGAAAGAGAATGTTGAAGCAAAAGAAGTAAAACTGGTTTATGTGAATACTAAAGAGCAGATTGCATATATTTTCACTAAACCTTTGCCTAAGGAGACTTTTGAATATCTCAGAGATCAGCTTGGGGTCATACCCCCACCGGTAGAGACTTAGACAGTTGATGTTTGTCATCAACCAACATAATTAATAGAGAAATCTTTTATTTCGGCTTTGATGAGGAGAGCTACTTCTTAGGGGGAGTAGTTGGTATACTAAATAAGTTGGTATTTTGTATTTGAATCTAGTTTTTGTATTGCTTTGGCATTTGATGTCAAAGGGGGAGAGATTGATATGGAAAAACACATGTTACTCTTAGGGGGAGAGATTGTTATTTTGGGAGAGATTGTTACTCTCTGTATCTATATTTTGATTTCTGGTTATTATCTCTTTTGGGAGATTGTTGGTTTTTGGTATTTGGCATTTCTATTTTGGCACTTTAATGGTTTTTCCATCTTGTGTTGCCATCAATGCCACTTATCAACTCTAGCACTTTGGAGAATTGGTTATGTTCACTAGCAAGCAAGTGACTTTATGCACAGTCACCGGTATCTGGTACACCGGTAGGATGTATTGTTCACCGACACTTGGAATGACATGGAAAACACTTGGTTATGTCGAAGACATTGTTTGGACACTTTTTCTTGGAGATTTGTTCATTGGCATATTCGTATTTGCATATTTGCTGTTACCGACAAATAGGTCCAGGCTATGCACCAACAGGCTTATCTATTCCAGATCAACACAACATGCTATGGAGATGATTTATTATTGATTGTAAATGCATTAAGCCAACATGTTGAATTGGATATTGCATCGGTTATTGATTTAATTGCAAATTTTTTTATTGTAATATCTTTTAGAGCTGACCTACTAAAATTGGTCTTAGGTTATGATATATATGTAAGATCTTATTTGTAAGATTGATAAGCGATTGGGAAATGACATTGTAAGAAGGCATATGTGAGAATAAGAAAAGCTATACATAAAAACATCATTTGAAGGTTGAAGGAGGGTTTTGTGAAGACAATCAGAACTACACCGGTATTGAATCCAGCATAGAAAGATGCTATTTTGAGCTATACATCTTTATTGGATTTAACTATCCAATTGTAGTCAGTGTGACTCGTATTTGTCATTAAGCAGTGAGCTCTAGGTGCTTGGCTTTTCTACATGTGTAGACTACATTTGTATACACATACTATCTGCAGTAGTATTATCTAATTGTGGGTAAGATTTCCCACCGTGGTTTTTCCCCTTACAAGGTTTCCACCTACAAATATTGGTGTTATGTGTTGTGGATGTTATCATCTTTCTATTTCATGCATTAATCTTTAGCAGTACTACAATCAACTGATAAACTATCTACCAACATAAAGTTTTGTTTATCGATATTATGCATAAAGGTTGGTTAAGTTGTTTTTGGTTTGAATTTATTTGACAACTGATTCACCCCCCCTCCCTCTCAATTGTCTCTGGGACCTAACAATTTCATTTTCTACCATCACCTTAAATAATTTGAATTTCCCAAATGCTTCAGATTTCTCCCTGAGAAAAGTAACCCAACACATTCTAGAATAGTCATCAATGATTAGCATAAAATACCTATCTCCTTGTATACTTCTAGTTCTTGCTGGACCACATAAATCAGTATGAATTAGATCAAGAACATTGTCAGATTTATCTGGAATACTCTTGAGAGATGCTCTAACTTGCTTTCCTAATTGACATTCCTTACATACCAGATTGTGAGGTTTAACAATCCTAGGTAAATATCTAACTGGCTTAGTAGTACTAATTTTCACAATGCAATCAAAATTTACATGTAAAAGTCTTTTATGCCATAACCAACTTTCATCAATATGTGCAATCAAACATGCTTTCTCATAATTATTCAAATGAAAGATATTACCTCTAGTCTAATTACCAGTTGTAATTTCCAAACCAATTCTATTTAAGATTTTGCATTTACCATTCTTGAATTGTAACTAAAATCCTTTCTCAACTAATTGACCAAGACTCAAAATATTATGCTTCAAACCTTCAACATAGTAAACATTATCAGTATTGTGCATACCATCAAAAGATATAGTGCCTTTTCCTTTGGTTGAACAAGCTTTATCATCTCCAAATCTCACTAGACCTCCATTCTAATCCTAAAAGGTTAAGAATTTACTCTTATCACCAGTCATATGATGTGAACATCCTGAATCTATGATCCATTCATCCTTATCTTCAATTTTAGCTGCCAGGGCCTACTCTACTAGTTGAACAATAGGTTTTGGTTGATCTTATGTTATAGCAACAAAAGCCCATCCATTGTCTTCTGGATCCTCATCAAAATCATCAGTAACTCCTTCATCAACATAATAACAAGATTTGTCTCTATTCTTCCTAATCTTGTATTTTTGATAGTCAGGGTTAGTCTTATATGTTCTTTTAGTTTCTTCTCTTAATGTTACATGTCTATTAGGACATCTAGAAGCCATATGACCAATCTTATTATAGTTAAAACATTTAAAAGGTGCTTTACCTTCATACTTACTTCCAATTGGACCTTTAGGCATTTTCCTTGCAAAAAGTGCTTCAAGTTCTTCAAGTTCCTCATTTTCTCTCTTTCTTTCTTCAAGTTCCCTTGCATAGAAGGCTTTCCAATTAGATTTATCAGATGATAATGATGATGATGCTACAGTTGATGATGATGCCTTAAAAGCTTGATCTATCTTGATAGTGGTAACAAGACCAAATTCCTCAAGCTCAAAAGCTGAAAGTTTTCCAACTAAAGTGTCTCTAGATACTGATGCATTAGGCATTGTTCTCAATTCATTTATAGTAGTAATTTTCATTTTATATGCTAGTGGAAAAGCTCTTATAACTTTAGAAACAATCTCATCTTCACTTAAGGTTCCTCCATAACATTGTATACCCAAAACAGTTTCATTTACTCTCTCCATAAAAGCAAAAATTCTTTCATCTTCTTCCATTTTCAGAATTTCATACCTAACCCGAAAGTATTCAAGTTTTGCAATTTTTACTGTGGAATCTCCTTCATTCAATGTTTCAAGTTTGTCCAAAATAGCTTTAGCAGTAGATCTGTTTGACAACCCCATGATTTACTAATCTGATAATGCGCTCAAAAGTGCTTCTCTTTATTTGTAATCATTTTCCTCATCTTTGGCCAAGTTAGGTGGATTAGGTTGACCTTGAGTAGGAGTAGTATAGCCATTCTTTGTAACATATCATATGTCCTTTCCAATGCAATTCAAGTGTGTCTCCATCTTGATCTTCCATATGCCATAGTTAGTTCCATCAAGTTTCAGACTGTCCTTCTTGAAATAGTTAGAAGACATTGGATCTCCTCAAGCTGTTAAACTTTTACAAAAAGAGGACTATGCTCTAATACCAATTGTTAGGTCCCAAAGACAACTGAGATGGGGGGTGAATCAGTTGTCCAATAAATTCAAGCAAAATTAAATTAACCAAAACTTAATGCTTAATACCAGTAAACCAAACTTTATGCAAGTAGACAGTTTTAATAGTTAATTGCAATACCCGTAAAGATGAATGCATGAAACAAAAAGACAATAACATCCATAACACATAACACAAATATTTGTACATGGAAACCCTTTAAAGGCAAAAACCATGGTGGGAAGCCTTACCCAAAATCAAATGATACTACTATAGATAGTATGTGTGTACAATATGGATTCTACGTATGCAGAAAGGCCAGCTGCCTAGATCTCACTGCTCAAACACAAAATGAGAGTCACATTGACTAAAATTGGATGGTTAGATCCAATGATAATGTACTGCACAAAATAACATCTTCATATGTTGGATTCAGTACTGTTTTAGTTCTGAATGCCTTCACAAAAACCTTCCTTCAACCTTCAAATGACGTCTGTGTGTATAGCTCTGCTTATATTCGCATATACCTCATTGCAATCCTTTTTGCATTTACACTACTCTATATTTTTTGATCTCACAATTAAGATCTTACATTTATACCAAGCCTAAGACCAAATGTGTAGGTCGGCTTTAGAAAAGATATTTCAATAAAAGAAATTACAAGTAAATCAATATTCGATGCAATATCCGATAGAACATGTTAGCTTAATGCATTTACAACAATAATAAATCATCTCCATTACTTATCATGCTGATCTAGAATAATGTCTTCAACCAAATCCCCAAAACCAAGTGATCAAATAATGTCTTCAACATAACCAAGTAGTCTCCAAGTCATTCCAAGTGTCAGTGAACAGTATATTCTGCCAGTGAGCCAAATACTGGTGACTTTATATAAGTCTCTGGTTTGCCGGTGAACATAACTAAAATCTCCAAGTGCTGATAAGTGTTGACAAGTGATGACAGGTGTTGACATCAATGACAAAACCATATCAACATATCTAAAATACTAACAAAATACTGATTCATTGTTTTTGTAGGTTGCCTAAGGATAATCAATCGAACATTGTGAATTCTTTAATTCATTTCTAGGCACTTAAATTGCAATATGGTTAATGAACAAGTCTATTTTTCATATCTGAGAAGAGTCTAAAAGGTAGTAGAGTATGGTCTTGTCTGCACAGACAATCAGAAATTTAGACCCTTGAAGCTTTTATAGTTTGAGATTTGTGGACCTTTTAGCGGGCCTGTCATAGTGGGAAAAAGTAATCACCTTGTGAGAACAACCCAAGTGAGTACAAATAGACCCAAGCATTTTGACTCACTATAATAAATAGGCCTTTTAGGATTAAAGTCTTGAAGGATGGGATTATTTGAGTTTTCTCTTTGAGATCTCTCATATCAGGCATTTTGTAGGGCCTCATGGTCTCAATGACGCTTGCGTAACTACATCTTGTTTCAATTCCTTTTCGTGTTGTAGGCCTCAATCGTGCTTGCATGACTTCAAGGGGTAATTTTGAACAAAAATCCTTACTAAGAACTTTAATATAGAAGCTACCTGTTTCACCTCCAAAAGGGGAATAATATTTGTGCAAGAGAGATAGTAACTCTCCCAAGATACTTTCCATATCATGCCTCCATTAGCATTTAGATTTGTCTCATACAGTGTTGAGAATCCATTGTGTGAGACTTAGTGGCCTTATTCTAATTAGCTATTGGGTGTGTACCTAAGATTACAAGCAAAGGTTTTCTCTCTCAACCAACTTCCTTAGAATTAGCATGTTCTGCTTGAAGTCACTTTACATCTTACATGTTTGTTGTGTCTTCATCCTAGAAATAAAAATTGAAACCCCAAAACTAGAAAATAATCAAAAAATCAGTGATCAAAATTGTGTCCTTGTTAGAAACTCATCGATGTTGAGTCAAGTGTCATACAAGTCTTCTAGTTTGTCATCCTTGTTTGTGAGAATTATCATCTGGTTAACAATAAACTATCGTATGAGTCTTAGCATCTGAGGTTCACCTTTGCCAGTTTGTTGTACTAGCCAATAAGAATTGTTGTCTGGTAAGTGCTATACTATCGTATGAGTCTAAACAGGTTAAGGCAACAACTCGTACAAGATTCCCAGTCTCTCATCTAGAAGTCACTAAACTATTGTCTGAGTCATCGTATTCTATTGTGCAAGCCTTTGAATATGTTAGTCTAGAAACCTATGTTTTCGTGTGCCTCTTCAAATCTGTCATACCTGCCTAATCAGTATACAATGAGCATATATTTGGTGTTTTTCATCCTGAGCATAAACAATCTTGATAGTATACCACTGACATTGTGTTACACAATTTTGTTGATTATATCACAGCTAGTTCAATCAATCCTACATCAATCCGATCAACCTTATCTGCTTGGATCACATCTTATACAGGATAGATCGTTCCTGAAACTAGACTTGGTATCAATCACTTTACCTAATAATTACCTCAAACAAACAACTAGCTCTAATTTGATCTTGAATTTTGTATCACTCTTAGCTATCGGTCACATTAATTATAAATACCTATTTGAACCAGAAGTTCTCATAAGAAAGTTGACAAAAGTAAGGACAGTCTCACTCATTACAAACTAATCCATTCTTGCAAATCAAAACTATCATAAATCTCCATGGCTACCTAGGCTCAACAAATTCAAGATCTCAAGCAATAAATTTATGATATTCAAGCCCAAAAAAATATTCAATGACCCCTCTTGAGATAAAATTTCATGATATCAAGAACACCAGACTTCAAGAAATGCTAAAATAACTATATATGGTGGAACAAAAAGTAATTGAAAATCAAAAGCCAAATCTCATACAAGATCACAAGACACCTACAAAGACAGTTTTGTCCAAGTATCCCCTAGAGTGACAGTTTACACCTTTGGGGCAATCTATTGACTTAGCTTTGGAAGAGCTTCTTAAGCACAATCTTATCATATTTCCTAACAAGACCACATGGAGATGTGAATATTTGAGTAATTATTGTGCATATCATAGTAATATAAAACATAAAACTTCAATGTGCATGAAATTAAAACATAAAAATCAAGACCTCCTTGATGATGGTGTTATTGAAATTAAAGATTATAATAATTTACCTAAGGAGAAACCAAATGTCATTACCAAGCATGATCAAAATTATGAACCTGTGTCTAGCAATGGCCCACATGTAGCCTCCATCTCTTCCAAGATGCCTCCATTTCCTAAGGCTTCTCAACAACAATCCATACCATATCCCTCAAATAATGAGTCTAATGATGAAACTTCTCATGTTGACCTTTAAGGGCTATCTCAAGGGCCATCCCATCCAATGGTTGAAAAAGATCCTACCTCCCTAGAATCCTATGATGATCCTCTTATACCTTTCCATTTCTTCCAAGATGGTCCCCTTCCATATCAAGAGTGAAGCATCCTTCCAAATCCCATTCCTAATCTACTTCCTAATCAAGATCATGATGCCTCTTCCACCTTTTTAAATTATCCTATTCAAAATGAAGAGTCAAACACCCTTCCTACTCTATCCAATGGTCCTCTTCCATGTCAAGATCAAAGTATCTATTCATCTCCTTGTCATAATCCTCCATGTTCACCTCAAGGATCCATCATTCCTACAAAGCCCTCTCATGTTCCTATCATTCCCTACATTCCACCTCCACCCTATAATGGACTCACGTCTTCCTCCCAAATCAAAATGTATCCTACAAGTCAAAATATTTATAAAGGCAAAGGGGTAGATGTTCACAAGAAAGAACCCCTCCATATTAAAGAAAAATATTAAGGGACATGGCCTCACTGACATTCCTCAAGATGTTCGTATCCCTACTAAACCAAAATCCAAATACACGCCTTCCCCTTCATCCCTTCCATCCATTTTAGGACCCTATATCCCTCCATACCTTATGCAAGATAAAAAAAGGCATATACCTTAGCACACCTTCCATCCATCCAAAATAACTCCATATCATTTGTATCCATGTACACATTATTTTCCTTCTCCAAGCAATCTGGACGCCAATCACAAAAGTGATAATTCAAGTAATCCACATATATTCAAGGATCAACATGTCCCATCTAATCAATATGTCAAAACAAAGCAAAATATGATCCAAAATGAAGAAGAAAAATCTAAAAGGACACAAAGGCCCACTAAGAAAAAGAAAGAAAAATAAAAAAAGAATGACAATAAAAAACCATGTGGATCCCTAAGCGGCTCCTTGAAGCACAATAGTCTAAAGAAAAATCCAAACTGGCATCCAAAGTTGTTGTTCCTCCATCCAAACCTTCCAAATCTATTCCTCCATCACCTCCTTCATCCATTTTGGATCCTTCTGTCCCAAAATCCTTCGTTGTGCCTACATCCAAATCTCAAAATGTGAGATCCACTTTTCCTTCATTACACCACACCTAAAGATGTGTGCCAATTTTGATCCCACCAACATTTCCATTCACTCATGCACTGACCTTTCAATATCCGATCCATCATCCAACACCTCTTTTTCACTCTTCCATCCCCTTTATCCAATCCTTTGCATAAGACTTTACCCTAGTTTCATCACAAAATCTGAAAACTAAGGAAATCAACATTGGAGATGCTGAACATATACAATTAGCTGAGTCCTTATATCCTATTGGAAAAGACATCTTTATGCGACTCTTCAATCAAAGACCAATGAACTATCTACACAAAACTCCCTAACCCTATGAATAACATGCACCTTAAATGATACTATATCTAAGGGTTGGGCCAGTTTAGGTTTTTCTTTCCACATTGCATATCATTTTATTCAAAGCACTGCATCACATATAGTTTCTTTTTTAAATACACCACAATCACAAACTTTCTGCATTTTCATATAGCAACATTAATAAAACAAGGCAATTGTCCAAGTTTATCATTTGTTTGCAATAAAGAAAAACAAGGGTCACCTCCTTTCTTAGATATTTGGACATGAAGTTTTTTAGGTCCTAAGATCATTCATTTTCAACATCACCCCATGATGACACTTTACTTATGGTTGGGTAGTGATTTCACTATTTAAGAATTGTTAACCCAAAATCTATCAATTGCTATATCTCAAACACATTACCAAAATCGCTAATTCATTCTAGATACTTAATTGATCATATGAATAGTGAAAAATCTTAAATTCTACTTCAGTGCCGCTATAATTGTCATACCCAAGTAGGTTTCATTACTTACAAGTCAAGGCAAGAAAAATAAAAAAACAAAAGGTGTTATGCAAATATTCATCTCAAGGCAAAACTGAAATGGTATATAACTAAAATATAATGCATACAAGTGTGACAAAAACCTTGACTATGGGAACATGTGAGTAACTCCATCAGGGCTATGGATGCCTACTATAAATGGAGCAATATTCGAGAGATCACAGTCTATAACCTCGTCGGAGCTCTAAAGGCTTGCTGGTAGCAAGGCTCTATTCGAGATACATTTGAAGTTAGAATAATCCATGTAGCTAGTCATATAGGATGCTAAGGATATTTAGTGAACACAAGAGAGGGAATTAACTCATTTGCACACACATGGGCAAAAAAAGATCAAAGTTTCAAGAACCAATGGGGAAGTTTTTTGTGTCTCCATTTGTAAATCCTTGTCACTAAGTGTGTTAATTTGGATGTTCCAAGGGACCTTAAGGATCGATTGACCGCTTATCTAAGACATTTTTTGTACCTCCAATTCAATTGGTGTATTACAAAATGCTAAACAAACATAGTCATCCTTGTTCGAATAGGAAATGCATCTTCATGATCATGCATATTGCATCAACATAGGTCATCTCAAAAATTCATTGTCTCCACATGCATTCTATAGATCATCATATCATATAGGTCTGCATACTGGGGGGCATAGCTGAAAAAATCCTAAAAATCATTAAATGTCCTAAAAAAATCATTAAATATCCTTAAAAAAAAAATCTTAAAAAATAAATCAAAAGCTCACAAAAACAAAAAATGAAAAAATAAACCAAGAAATCATAGGCAATCCATCAAACCAAAACAACAAAAAACAAACTCTCAAAGTCTGCAATTAAATATATTGAATGTCTTGTTAATCAATCTATCAAACTCTATCAAACGTCAACATGTGTTATACCAAGAAGGGTACACTCAAAAGTAGAGAGATTGGTCTTATATAGGGTACTCACTCTTTGAAACCAGACATTCCTATCAGTTATCACACAAATCAAAATAATTACATAGATTAGTATGGCTGCTGGATTTTGCCTAGGTTAGTCTTATTTCCTATACTAAAGTGCCCCATCTATCAATGCAAATTTGGCATTCCCTATTTTATTTTGCGCTTTCCTGCATCTTTGCTTTAGCTTGTACATATCTTTCAGTCACTTTTGTGACACCCTAGTTCTTTTGGAATCCTCATGGCTTGAAATCGATCAACATCCTAGTCTTAGGGTAATCGACTGATCAATCTAAATGTCCTAAGTAGTTTAACCAAGTTAGTTTTATGTTGGTAGTACCAAGGTACCCAATCTAAGCCAATCACCGATCTCCAAACCACTGTAGGGTTTTACCACTAAGTAGCCAGACAAAATAAGAACAATGAAAACAATTGCTAAAACTATTTGAGATATGATTGAAATTTTCTTTGTGTACTATCTTTTAAATTGATTTTTCAATTATTATTCCCTCTGAGTAACTCGAGGAAGTCTATCTTGACAAAGAGGAGCAAGGACAACAGGAATAATAATTTTCTTTCTTTTCTGCTTGTAGGAGTGATTTCGATGATCTGAAAACATCTCATAAGATGAGTGTCTATGATAAGTTCCTTCACATCAAGGTGAAATCGCCACACATACCTCGAGTCCATTTAGTTGTATGCTACAGGGAGGTTGAAACCATTTCCTTGTCTATTTTGAGTAAATTTCTTTATTATGCAATCTAGATGCATGCTTAATCTATCCTAGGATATGAACAATAAAAGGGTCATTGCGGACATGATAATGAATATTACATATGAAAAGGAAGGAACTCTTCTTTGTTTGGTGTGTTTGCATGCAAGCAACATTCAGGTCATCTTGGCTCATTATGCCTTGGTGCTTTTTGTTTGCTTGTTATATTAAAAAGGACGTGACATTCAGGTTATCCTCGCTCTTTGTGTCTTGGTGCTTATGTTTATTCCTACATTTCCACACAGTGATGATAAAAATAAAATCAAAATCCAATGATTCAATCCTAGTTTGCATACATCTCCTAGTTTGCATTCCTACTATGTTTTGCATTTATAGTGATTTTACCATGATAGAAATGTTTCTAGGTGAGTTGAATCTGAATAAATCATCATCCCTATCAAGTGGTCAACTGTATCATAATCATTGATACAATCAAGTACCTTTGTATCAACATCACAAATACTACATGAGATGTTAGATGCATAAATGAGCATATCATATAGATCCATAAGTCCATTATGTATTCATTTGCATTCATACTATTGCATGAAAAACAAAAAAATAAACATTTGCATTATTAGCTCATCATTTTCATTCATCAAATCATTTATTTGCATATGAAAAAGAAGCAAAAACATCCATATTCATCTGCATTCATATAGAACAATGCATATAGAAATACATCTCATAAATCATCTCATATCAATAGCACAAGTATAATAAGATAAAATCATAGACTCATATATATATATATCTCATCAAATATCAATGTCAAAGGGTACAAATGATCTCAAAATGTCATATACAATGTCTATCAAAGAAAGAATCATATAAACTACAAGAATGAGGTATACTACAAAATCTGGGGAGTATACTACAAAATCTGGGAGATATACAAAAATATAACTCTTCGCCTCTCCCTCATCACCTGGAGTAGGAGGTGGTGGTTGCTGAATAGGGGAATCATCCTATCTGGGTGCCCTATCTCCCTCTGACCAAGCCATGTATTGGGAGCAGGGCACCACTTGTCTGTTTGTTGGCAATGTTGCACTATAAGCTGCTACATAGTATCCTACTTGGCTAGACTGGTGAAGAACCTCACGCTGGGAGGCAACTAGCTCCGATCTCAATCTTGAAACCTCCTGGTCATGCTCTGATCTCAAGCTCTTGACCTATTGATCCTGCTCCGCTATCTAATTATGAGCAACTGCCAGCTGTGTCATCAGTCCACACACTCTACCCCTCAAGGCACAAATGATATTTGCAGGTGCCTAATCTCCTGCTCCAACCTCCTCACCTTCACCACCCTTCTCTTCTTGCCTCTTCCATACTTGTCTATTAGCATCCTCACCGCCAAGGCCCGCTGCCTCACCCATATCTACATATACTACGACCTCTCATCCCCTATCACCACTTGCATCTCCACTAACTACTCCCAATGACCCTCCCTCACCCCTCCAACATTGTCATCTTGCAATAGGTGCTCTGCTACTACTCGCACCCACATCTCCTCCTCCCCTCCTAGGTGCCACCTCTCTCTGAGCTTGCATTGGCATGTTGTCACCCTCATCTATTTGAGGGGAATTCTCTCTAGGATATGTGAATTAAGAGAATGGATGTCTCTGGACCCAATCCCTAAACTAGGGAATTACCCCCACATTTACAACATCCTCCAGATACTCCCACCGTTGTGGCTGTAAACATGCTAACTTCTACATGGCCAAGGCATATGACAGTCTAGGCCCCCATCCTCACCTCTTCTCTTCAGCAAATCATATGTATATCATAAAATCCTATGAAATAATCTATGGCCTCCCATATTGTCTCAAAAAACCTAGTAACTATGAAATGCTCAATAATCACGTGAGATCTACAAACAAGTGGCCGAGTCATAAACATATCTCTCCACTGCCTCCTCCAATCATCCCACACCTCTAAAGCCCTGTACAGTCTCCAGACTACTACTTTCATGTCATCTAGTTGTCACCAACAGTAGTCAGTCTTCCCTAGGTGGAGATGCATAATATATCCTGCATATCTATATAAAATCGGCTGACCCTCCTACCACACATCATCTACAATCGGCCTAAAAATTGGGATGTGCTCCCAGACCCAAAACTGCAAAACTAATACACCAGCCACCATACTCTTCGCCCCTCTATAGGCAATCTCATGCATCTTGTGGTATATATGTATGAGTAAACATGATCCCCAACCTAAACTGACATGATGATTAAGCAATCACTCTTTCATCCTACCCCATACACATAAAAATCCCTACTATCCTCTATTTGGCATAACGAAATAGCCTATAATACCTGCCAAAACATAAGCAAGGGGGAACTATGCACCATATCTGATCAAAAGATCATCCAATGTGATAGAATGATCAAGGATAGTGTCATCATGAAATATGCATCTAAGTGCCTCAATACCCCATCTTGGCACAGCATCATATTCCACCTTATCCCCAGCAAAAGATATCCTCAAAATCCTGTATATGTCCTTAGGAGTGATAGTCATCTCCCCATTCAGCAGGTGGAATGTGTTGTGCTGACTATGAAATTGCTCAACTAAAGTTATGAGTAATCTATGATTCACATGGATATCAGGCATCTAAAGCAAGTATCTAAATCCACACAACCCAATGTGACCTCTTTGTGCATCTGAAAAGTCTTGCACTAATCTCATAATTGGTGGATATGTACATCTGAACTGAATATCTGACAATTGAACCTGCAAAATTGAACAAAATACATCAGTATGCAATCAAATTTGACCTAAAAATGTAAAAAATGCTAAAGAATCCAAATTTACAACAATGAAAATCAAAATTTGATGATTGGACCTTCAAAAATATCCATTGTTTTCCATACAAGTTAACATAGAAAAGAAGAAACTCGTATGAGTAAACTTTATGATCCGTACAAGTAAACTATCCCATATGAGCTACCATGCCATATCAAATGAAAAAATGGTCTAGGATAACAAACTTGTACGATTTATGCGTATATTCCATACAACAATACATACATGATGATGCGAGAAAACAAAATTTACCAATTACTCATACAAGAAACCCTATTAAACCAAACGATAAAATGAAAAGGGATGAACTAAAATGAAACTTAGAATGAAAAATTCAACAAAAATTCACAAAATGAGAAATTAAAGAGGCTAAAAATCAATGACTTGCTGTTGCTAGGTAGTTTCGAGGTTGGTTGTGGCATCTCTAGTGCTCGAATCTATGATCTAGAACGAGCATTGTCATTTTGCTCAAGAGAAGGTTTTTGAAATTTTAAACTTTGTGAGGTAAAAATGAATTGAAAATGACACCTTGAGCCCCTTATATAGGCGAAACCCTAATTTTCAAACTTTCTCTGATTGACACAAAATTTGTACTCTTAGCTAAATCAACCGTCCTGAGTCCATTTTTTTGAGATTGAAATCAAAATCTAACATCAATTTTCTAGTCAAATTTTTACAATGTTGACCACTTCACACTTTCATCTTCACGTCAACCTTTACATAATTTTGTGCTCAAATGTTTTTTGAATCAACTCTAATTGTAAATTAATTATTACATTAATCTTTGTGCTCAAATTATCATCGCTAAATCATTTTATTAAAATCGCCTAAAATCACTGCGATCTCGCTATCTTTCAATTTCGCTCCCGAGGGGGCATATTGCATCAATATTATCAATGATTACATCATCAAAAAGTCAATAAATTTTTTGAATCTTCATCTAAAGTTGAGCAAAATTTGTTTTTAATGAATGATTAATCTGTTAGGCCCAATATGGAAAGCTAATGTACTGAGAGGGGAGGAGTGAATCAGTACTCCAAAAATTTTCTTAAATAATAACTTTACTGTTATGCATAAATAGAATAGTGCAGTAACATAAAATAAAGTTAAAGCAAATAGATAACAATCATACATGATTCACTCCATAACACATATATTTTGGTTACGCAGAAACTCTTGGTTAGAGAGAAAAACTGCGGTGGGGATGGCACCCACAACTTCACTACTGCAATAATAAAGAGTGCTCGGTTAGAGCTACATTTTCGCTATTTCTGATAGCTTACCCTGTTAGGAGTAACAAGATCTATTAGATCTACCTTGCTAAAGGATTTTACAACATTTAGTCTGAATGTTGCACCTGGTTAGAGGCTTTACAATTTATAGACTTGATTAGAGTCTTTTACCCTGTTAAAGGTTTCTCTTTCAACTTCACAATATTACAATAAAATCATTACAAATATCTGCAACATTACATCTGAGATGTTATAGCAGATTCTATGTGCTCAGAATAGTTTACCTTGCTTATAGCATACCTCGGTAACCGATATAGTAACTCAATAAACCCTTCTATTTACTCTATTCTTCGACTATTCTCTGAAAACCTTCTCGGTGACCTCTGTGTCTCTGTAACAGTCTTCTTTCCAACATATACAACCTTAACTCATGCTGTATAAATAGATCTCTTAAGATGGTGATCTAATTCATTGCTTTGATCTTACAAACATGATTCCTCGAATGAATAACTATACAAAATATTTCATTGGTTAGATCAATCTCAAAATCATACACAATCTTCTAGTGCAATTTCCAATGTAATAACGGTTTGATGTGCCTCGATCTTGTAACACATTTTCATATGCATGTCTAGGTTCAATGTATCTGGTAACATGTTTCACTTGGTGTATGTCAACTCAGTATGTCATCTTTACTGCTCAGTAGCCATGAAAAGATACTCGGTAGACAGGTTGGTGTATACTACGTTCTGTGACTGCTTTCTTCTATAATCGACTAGACTATGCATACCGACTTCTCTGTGTATACCGACTGCATGATTCGGTAGTTCTAACCGACTAGAGTATATAGTATGACTTTGAATATAAAAACTAATGGAAACTTGATAAGTAGTAACAATCTCCCCTTTTGACATTAGTTGAGATGTTTGACAAAACTACTTTCAAAGTCATAACTCAAAAATCTATATACTTTGCAAAATGACTATACTTGACAATATATATACAGTAGTCAATGAAATAGTATATCCAGATATACTCCCCTTATCATTATACTGTACATAACTCTGATTTTTGCATGCTCGGTTCTGTGCTTGTGTGCTCTGCTTACTGTCCTTGGATACTCTGCATACTTTGCTCGGTATACTCCCCCTATATACAATACTCCGAATACTATATCAAAACTGTATCACCAAAACTGTATCACTCCCTCAATATATTATATTAATCCCCTTATATAGTATCACTCCCCCTTTTTGACAAACATCAAAAACTTAATTTCCATCTGGGGGTGGTAACTGGTCAAAAATAGATTTATACTTTTTCTAGGCGTCGGTGAGAGCGACAGAGAGGGCATCCTTTACACTTTCCATTAAAGAAGTTTGTGCTTGAATATTAGCCAATAGGGATATTAAGCCATCAAGAGTGCTTCCCTCTTGTGTAGTAGATAGGCGTGTAGCTCGGTTAATCTATTCTTGAACTAATGAAAGATGAGGAAGGAATAATGTTTGGAGTGTCATTATATCCATCCTGATCTTGTATTCTTCATTTCTTAGTTCCAATTGTTGAGCCATGAGCTATTGAAGCTTTGTATAAAAATTCTGAACTGAATTGGGCTCAGTGGTCAATTTATTTGAGAGATCCATGATCTCTTTCTCAATTGCATCAGTTTTATTCTTGATATCTTTAATGAATATAGAAAATATGCAAAGTTTCTAAAATAAATAAAGAATATGCTTGAGTTGAGGGGACAACTCAGTAATGAATTTGACAAGCTTGACTTTCCAATAGCTAGAGCTTTTTGTACTTCTTCTATCATTTTTGCAGTAAGCTCCTTGTCTTTTAGCTTGCTCAAGTACTTAGATGCATCTACTCTGGATGTTTCTATTTGATTAAGGAGTTCATCCAATTGAATGTGGATGGCTACATCGGTTGACACTGTAGCTGAAGGTAGCATATCTGTCAGCGGTGTCTTCACCTTCTGAAGTACTTTATTCTTCTTTTGAATGGCAATCTATTTTTCTTGTTCGACCTTTGCTTTGCATAGTTCACTGAAATCAATAAGTGCTTGCCCCTTTAATTTTGAGATATCCATATTGGGCAGCACTATTGGTTTAGATAAATCAACTTTGAAACTATGCTTTTTCACCTTCTTCTCTTTACCTTTGGTTGGTTGGACCAAGACAATAGCTTGAGAGGCTTGCTGACCTTCGGTAGGTTGCTCGATAGAGGCAACACTTTGGTAGGTTCCTGTAGCTGTTGTGGTGTCTTTTGGTGTCTCGATAATGGGTGTCTCAACTACTACATTTTTGGTGCTCTTTGGTGCTCGAGGGTGCTTGAGAGGTCTTTTCTTGAGTAGTCTCTTCTCTTGTTGTAGACTTGTGACCTTCGATGCTTTGTGTTGTATCCTGAGGAGCTTCAGTAGAGATAGGTTGATTGATCGGTGGGTAAGGCTGAACTTGTTCTAAAACGGATTCACTAGATACAAGTTTTGCATATGTAGTGCCTTCTATCATTTCTTGCTCCGGTGCTTCTGCATCCATGACATCTTCATCAATTTGAATAGTGTCAGCCGGGTCTTGCTTGGTAGCATTAGGACCTTGTTTGGTGACATCAGGATCATGCTCAGTGACATCAACAATTTCAACTTTAGATTGTTCACTGACATCCTTGATTTTGAAGATTTCCTGCCATTTTACTTTTGTCTCATTTTCTACATCAATATATAGCCCATTCATCAGTTTTAAGGCTCTCTATTTGACAAGAAATTTTGAATTGTAGGTTGTCAAATGTTCCTTTATTTCTGCTAAATACATATTAGGAAATAGATGGACTAGACTTCTTTCTCTAATTTGTTTCTCTGAGTCCATTGCATATTTCCACCTATTATCAATATGCAAGTAAAGTTCATTTTGAAGTGACTTTACTAGTTCTAATGGAGCTAGCCAAATCTTTAGAAGTGTGCAAATAACAACTTCTTCAATTTGTCTCTTCTCATCATTATTCCTAGTCTCATACTTGACATATCTAAATCCTGCAAATCCACCATATTCTTTTAGATTAGCACAGAAGTTTTCAACACTATGTATATTTACCTTCTTGCTCTTTACAATTTGGAATTTGTTTGCATCTTCAGATTCTGTATCACTAAACTCTTTTGCCAAAATGAGTCTCCGAGTAGATTTCTTGTAGGTCTTGGTTACCTTGGGAGCAGTAACACTCTTTTGTTTCTTACTCGGTGATGTAGTTGATGCTCTAGTGTTAGGTGTAGACATCTAAAAATGGTCAACGCTTGCGGAGTCATACTTTAACATTGGTGCATTGCCTTATTTTAGGGTTCTTGTGTTGCATTAACATTTCTTCTATGTTGCACATTTGGTCTTTACCATTTGCGAGCATTGAGTCCTTCTTCTGCATTCCTCATTTTTCTCACTTTTGAATTAGGTCTTGTCAATAGCAATCTTCAATCGTGATTTTGGTCTATCTTGTCAATCTCTTATCAATTTGTCAATCTTGTCATTTTTTTATCGATTTGTCATCAATTATTGTCCTTCTCAATCATGTCAATTTGGATCAATTAGTCATTGTTCCTCGTCAACATTGGTCCTTTATCAAGTCAAAAATCATGATCAAATTGAATCGACATTAATTATCTTTTGTCAAGACCTAATTGTCGTCCTTGCATTTCTAATTCATCTTCCAAGGTTTTATGATTTATTCATTTAATCTTGTTTGTCATTTTCCCTCTAGGATTAATAATTTATTTATTTATCCTAAGTCTTCTTGTCACAATTAAATATTTATTTAATTGGCTAATTAATTCCTCATAATTTTTGTAAATTAATTAATGAATGAAAAATTATTAATTAATTTACCTAATTTTCATCAATTTCCTAATTTCCAAGTCATCATTTCTAACCTAATTTTCTAATTTCCTAATTTTCTAATTTTCCTAATTTCCTAATTTTCTAATTTCCTAATTTCAATTTCCACCTAATCAATTTCTCTCTAGTTTCTCCCTATTTTTGTGCTTCGGTGGAAGCATGAATTTCTCATGCATCATACTATTGGCATAGCAAGATGTCATAAGATTTTAGTCCTCTAACCTTTGCATTGGCAATATGTCATAATTCATGACATAGAAGGTGTCATAACCTTCTTTCCACTCAATTTGAAATCAATTGCCTCTAATATCAATATCATGCTAATCTTGTCTTTTCTCCAATTTATCTATAAATTGGATGAATTTCTTCAATCAAAAGGCCGAATCAATCACGCTTCTAGTACCCTTATGCTGTCATCTCATCTTGTCAATCTTGCTTTCATATTATACTTATGCACTTCAAGGTGAGATCCACAAAACAAAGTACTTTGAAGGAGAACGAAGGACAATGGATATTTCTGGAGGAGATATTCACATTTGCAATGGTTTGCATTTGAATTGAAAGTCTTGTTTTTCATGCATATCTATTGAATGTAATTAGGATTTGACACTGCATTTTAGTTTTCGTGATTGAGCTAGGCTAATTTTCTATTTGCTTTGATGATTTCCGAATTCCTATCTACATTAGGTCTCTTTGTTAGAGGAGTCGGTAGGGTCTTTGAAGTGTCCAGTTTCTTTCTTTTCAACACTTTACCCTTAGGCAATTCAGTGCTCAGTGTTATAGCTGCCTCTTGAGCTTCAGATTCCTCTTCGGTGATGGCAAGAGTGCCTTTGACAAGTGTAGAGGAAGATTCTTCTCCAAATTTCTCTGTTAAAACCTTTATCATCTTTTTTGCTTTTCTTGTAGCCTTGGGTACTACAATGCTCATTTTTACCTTTCCCTTCACCTCTTCATAGGTTCCATATCTTAGCTCGGCAGCATGCCTTGGTAATGAAAGATATGCATCAATTTGTTGTTGTGTGATATCAAAGTCAATCTCGTAACCCATAGGTGGCAAAGATTGAGTTCTTGGTTCCACAACATTCACATAACAGTAATCAGTATCTACCTCAAAGCATATATCATCTTTATATTTCTCTACTAGCTAGGGTGGAATCCGGTACCTGTTGTGCATCTTCTCTTGAAATTTGCTGAAGTAGTCATCTGTTATATCATTGAAATTATCTCCCAACTTCTTGATAAAGTCATTAATTTGATGGGTGATTGGTCGGTGTAGCTCCCAAACTACTTTACCGACTAATGGAAAGAATTTCTCAAAGTAGAAAAACATGCATACAAGAAGTGAACCAAACTTCACTGTATTTGCTGAGTTGTTCTTCTTCGGCTTCCTTATTGTGTTCAGATTCTCAAACAGGTTCTTCAATAACACTTCACATAAGTCAACTTTCATTCCCTTTTTCAATATTTTATAGGTTAAGTCAACTGCTGCATAGGGTACACTATTTTCCCTTGCTGATTGGAAGAAACAGTAACCAATTACTCTAATGGCAAACTTAAGTTCTGCATCAGTGACATTGTTCAGTTTCAGTCCTCTATAATCAAATTCTACTTCGGTTAAACTGATTAACTCCTTCTGTGATATCATCTTCTAAGCGCGTGCATGATCATAGATAGGATAACCGGTGATCACATGAATGATTTCCTTGGTGATTTTGAATGGTTCCTCTTCTAGCCACATGAAATCATCATGAACTCTTCTCAAAACAAACTTAACCCATTGGGGCTTGAACACACAAGGGTAGGTTAGGGCTTTAGTCAATCCCTTGATTCTAATGTGTTCATACTTGCTATTTAATACACCATCAGTATATAGTTCATCATAGGTGTCTCTAATCTCAACATGATTGAGTTCTTCAACATGGCATTTGATGAAGAATCTCACATCTTCAACTAACAAGACTCAATCTTGGATGAGTGAAAAGGCGGTTTTCTCATCCGGTTCAGAGGCGGCTTTAGGAGTCAAAGTGTATTTTAGTGAGGGCTTCTCTACATTCTTGACAACTATGGGATCTTCGATCTTGGGCGCCATTGTAGATTTTAGGTAAAACTTAGCAAACTATCCTTAGGGTTCGACGGCTTACAAACAACAGATGCTTCACACTCAGTAGATAATAGCAATTTGATAAGATTGGTAAACTAGCTTGATAGTGTGATGAGATTTGATGTAAATACCTTGGATTCACTTAGAATGAGGTTTGATCACCTTGGAATCACTTTGCTATGCTCTTTCGAAAACTTGGTAAGTGTAAATGACCGCAAAAATACTTTTAAGTACACAAAATACCTTATCGGGCTCTGTGCGGGTTAGGTAAAAGATATTAAATGCACTCACTTCACCTTTTAACCGATTTACTCTCTTTTTTTATTTTAACCGAGTAACCAAATTTTCTTCATTTACTGACTTGATAGGCTTCCTGTATTCACCGACTTGAGAAGTTTCCTGTAAAGTACTTTTGATAGAATTTCAAACTTACTAATGCATCTTAACTATGCAGATTTTGAATTTAGTAAAAGATATTAAATGCACTCGCTTCACCTTTTAACCGATTTACTCTCTTTTTTTATTTTAACCAAGTAACCAAATTTTCTTCATTTACTGACTTGACAGGCTTCCTGTATTCACCGAACTTGACAAGTTTCCTATAAAGTACTTTTGATAGAATTTCAAACTTACTAATGCATCTTAACTATGCAGATTTTGAATAGAATAGGAACTGTTATGATTTTAACCTTTAGAGAATGCAGTCCCTTAATACCTTTTCTGATTAATTTGGAATAGGTGCACCTAACTCGGTAGGTAAGATGCTTTCTTCATTTGACACAATTTCCTTCTTTTTCCAAATCATCTTTAATTTCTCTTTTATTTCTTCAGTGTCTCCTCTAGGTTGATCTCTACAATCTCCAGCTAAATGTCCAACTTTGTGACAATGAAAACATGCCATACCAAGATTTCTCCATGATCTTTGGTTGTTCATTCCAAACCTTATAAAATAGTTGGCACTAATATGTCCATATCTTCCACAACATTCACACCATATCCTTGTATTGTAATCCCATGGTACTACTGCATATTGTCTGTAAGAATTTGTGTGAGTTTGGTAACCTCTAGTGTTTGCTCGGTGTGCAGACCACATGTAGTTCTTTTGCTTAAGCTAGCACCTCTCAATACTATGTCCATATCTATTGCAGCTTCTACAAAACCCTTTGAATTTTTCCTTCTGATAGTTGATAACAAACTTTGTCCTACATTGATTAAATGTGTGACCATATTTATTGCAATTGTAACAATAACCATTGGACTTAGTGATATTCGGTTGCTTACTTTTTCTAATTTGGCATATGTTGGTAGTGTGACCTTGATTTCCATAGTAGTAGCAAATAGGCTTCTTTCTTTTGATGTTATTCCTTTTTCAAGCTTGCTTTGATGATTGTCCTCTCTCAATAGTATGAATTCCTTTCTCGGTAGAGTCTTTTCCTTTGTAACTGAGTCCTACATCTCTATTGGGTCTTCTTGTATTCAGTTGCTCATCCAACATCTTTGATGCTTCATAACTCTTCTTCAGTGTTTCTTTGGATTTCTTCTCTATTTCAAGTTCATCAGTCAACCTTGATACTTCAAGTTTCAATGCTTGATCTTCATCATTCTTCAGAATTGCTTCATGATGTGCATAACCTAGTTGATTTGTCATATTTTGTTGAATCCCAGTCAACCTTATGATTTCATCATTCTTATCAGATACTAAGACTTCAAGTTTTTGTTTCTCTCTCTGTAGATCTCTCGCTTTATCCTCAGCTATCCTTAATGCATCTAGATTTTCAGTCATCTGTGTACCGAAATGTTCTTGTTCTCTTTTCATTGCTTTTATTTGATCAACCAATTCTTTGTTCTTTTCTTTCAATACCCCAATCATTTCTTCAGTCTCTTCAGATATACTGTTCTTAGATGATGTCTCAATTTGTTCCACTAACTCTTGAGAATCCTACAAGTCATCAGATAATCTTCTTCTTACTTTTAGAGATTTTTGCATTTGCCTTTGCATGTCTGCAATCACTTGATTAGCATGATCCAACTCTTCTTGTAGATACACAATCCTCTGAGATTGTTTATAGCCTTCCATTGATAAGATCTTTCTCTTTAGGTAGTTAAACCCTTTTTCAAGATTCAAGCTCTGATACCAATTGTTAGGCCCAATATGGAAAGCTAATGTACTGAGAGGGGAGGGGTGAATCAGTACTCCAAAACTTTTCTTAAATAATAACTTTATTGTTATGCATAAATAGAATAGTGCAGTAACATAAAATAAAGTTAAAGCAAATAGATAACAATCATACATGATTCACTCCATAACACATATATTTTGGTTACGTAGAAACTCTTGGTTAGAGAGAAAAACTAAGGTGGGGATGGCACCCACAACTTCACTACTGCAATAATAAAGAGTGCTTGGTTAGAGCTACATTTTTGCTATTTCTGATAGCTTACCTTGTTAGGAGTAACAATATCTGTTAGATCTACCTTGCTAAAGGATTTTACAACATTTAGTCTGAATGCTGCACCTGGTTAGAGGCTTTACAATTTATAGACTTGATTAGAGTCTTTTACCCTGTTAAAAGTTTCTCTTTCAACTTCATAATATTACAATAAAATCATTACAAATATCTACAACTTTACATCTGAGATGTTATAGCAGATTATATGTGCTCGGAATAGATTACCTTTCTTATAGCATACCTCGGTAACCCATATAGTAACTCGGTAAATCCTTCTGTTTGCTCTTTTCTTTGACTGTTTTCTGAAAACCTTCTCGATGACCTCTGTGTCTCTATAACAGTCTTCTTTCACACATATACACCCTTAACTCATGTTGTATAAATAGATCTCTTAAGATGGTGATCTAATTCATTGCTTCAATCTTACAAACATGATTCCTTGAATGAATAACTATACAAAATATTTCATTGGTTAGATCGATCTCAAAATTATACACAATCTTCTGGTGCAATTTCCAATGTAATAACAGTTCGATGTGCCTCAATCTTGTAACATGCTTTCATATGCATGTCCAGGTTCAATGTATCTGGTAACACATTTCACTTGGTGTATGTCAACTCGGTGTGTCATCTTTACTGCTCGGTAGCCATGAAAAGATACTCGGTGGACAGCTCGGTGTATAATGCGCTCTGTAACTGCTTTCTTCTATATCTGACTAGACTGTGCATACCAACTTCTCTGTGTATACCGACTGCATGATTTGGTAGTTCTAACCGACTAGAGTATATAGTATGACTTTGAATATAAAAACTAATGGCAACTTGATAAGTAGTAACATAATCGAATATCAATCAAATCAAATCAACTAAAACCTTGCTACTAGGGGCATCTTAACTACATCACATCATATCATGTTAAGATTCTTCAATGTAAAATAAAAATAATCTCTAGGGGCATATCAATTTTATCATCATCTAAATCAAACTTCAAATAGGTGTTCAATTTCATCGCATCAAATCAAGCTGGACATAATGTTTCACTAATCGGTTCTTGTTCAATAAAGTTTGGAATCGATATTATCTCTTTTCTCAATCGATTATATTTCAATCAAGTTCTAGATCGGTACTCATTTCTTGATCCATCAAATTCAAGATCAATATCTTTTCTCTTTATTGGTCCTAGCTCAATCAAGTTCAGGATCAGTATCACTTTAATCAATCTGTTTAGTTTCATTGCATCAAATCAAGTTGAACATCTCGCTCTTTATCAGTTTGTGATCCATAAAGTTCAGAATTGATATCTCTTCGACATCAACTATTCTTTGAATCAATGCACTGCTTGCACATCAATTCAAAGAGGAGCAAATGTAATACCCTAAAAATGGTCATCTAAACCATGGGCCCCTAATCTCGACTACATCACCAAGGTCCTAACCAAAGGCAAAAAAATAAATTTGGAGCACCTAATTAATTAATTCCTCAATCATTAATGTCGCATGACAAATAAATCAACCTAAATTAATTAAATATTTATTTAATTAATTAATCATTCCAAGTAAATCATTTTGATCAATTATCCTATTTATTTAATAAAATATCCTAGCATATTTAATTAATAAACCAATTTTCCATTAAATCATTAAAAATAAATTAATTTGAAAAAAGGAATTAAATTTGGAAAAAGGAATCAAATTGAGATATCTTAAAACTTTAATAAATTGAAAAATCTCAGAAAAGCAATTAAATCAATTAAATCTCAAAATTGAATAAAAATATGGAATAAATCAGTTTTTCTGATTTAATCTTATTTTTAGTTCACCCTTATTTCCTTCAAATCTGAATAAAGTAGCCAATCACATCAAATCACCTAGATTGTGTTTTTGATGAATCAATGATGAACAATTAGTACCAAACTGGTACTGAGAGGGGGGGTGAATTAGTACTGAGAAAAATACTTTTCCTTGAACCAGTTGGACTGTGAACCCTGCACTTTGACTGGCAAGCAATAACACCATTTTAAACCAAATTACTACCGATTAAGCACAGTGAAAGACATAAACCGATAACTCAGCTTTCCACACAATCTAACATCTTATTTCCCCTTCACCCATATGCATGCCCTAGTAATACTACAACATAGATGTAAAGACTTACTAGTTCAACATGCTTTACTACTTAACAGAGAATAAAAAGAATCACATGAAAAACATCACACATAACACACATATTTTTCATGTGGAAACCCAACTGGGAAAAACCACGGTGGGGATGAATACCCACAAGTTGTTCTTTGAACCCTTTTGAAGTCCGCTCTATTAGGAGCCTAGTCCGGTTAAATACTTTACAGTAGGTTCTGTTAGGAACTGATCCTTCTAGGGATCACCCGATTAAGGGATGGCTAGAATACCCAGTTACGGGTTAAACCTTGTTAAAGGTTACCTTGTTAGAGGATTTTATGAACTTAATGGTTTTGAGTCACCGTATTAAAGGATTTACAACAAGCTGGTTAAAGCTACCTTGTTAAGGGATTTTCCAACTGTTTAAGTGGTTAGAGATCAACAAGTATTACAATGATTTGGTAATAGCACTCAATGCCAATGCAAATCTACTTTAGTTCCTTCCTTCTGCACTCACACTCTGCAGGTATCTATTCTCATATCTGGTCTGGCAAGAATCACGTATCTTTTCACTTAGATACACACACAACATTTGCCAACAACTTCATCATGAAGAACAATATCAACCTTATAGGAAATAGATAGGTTGGTAGCATAAACCCTACACCCTAAACATTTAGGTTGAGCAATTCAATCGGTTCAATCCTGACCATTGAACACTTTGTCTTGAATACAATGATCTTGAACAAATCTCAAAACATTCTCCATCATTCATTCTTCACCGCTTCTTGGAGGCTAATAACCTATCATGCGTTCTCCACCATTTACAGAGACTTCGCACATTCCTAAGGTAGATAGGATCAATCTCCTTCATGCAAGATCCTTCACACGCACAAGGCTGACGTGGTAACATGATCTGATCTCCATTACAATGCTAACTCATCACACAATGTCATCAGTTGAATCACATAGGCTTGGAACACTTCAACCAGAAACCCTGAAGCAGAGACTACCAACTGGTAGTTATGCAAAACTTCCATAGACCGGTTCTCATACCATCACACCAGTTCACTTCAAACATACCGCTTCACTATGTTATACCGGTTCTTACATATACCGGTTCACTAGTTGTACCGGTTCTCACATATACCAGTTCTTAGTATCATACCAGTTCTCTTGAACATATTGACATACTAGTTTTCAATATCATACCAGTTCTCTTGAACATATTGAAATCAATGACAACATACAATATCATCATGTCAACATACTTTGTACATATGGCAACAGTTTCCTCTTTAAGAATCTTGACTGCTCATCATTAATCGATCTTGACCATTGGTCTCTGTTTGGATTTTCTATAAATTCAGGACCTCATCTCCCAATCAAAGGACCTTGGAGATTTATTGTTAATATGTGTTTTTTTCTCTAGAGTCATTGAGAATGTTGTGCTTTGATATTATTGTATCTTATCTTTTTTGTATATTAGTTTAATCATGATTTCTTGTATCCATCTAGCTTAATCTTGCATCCATTTAGCTAAATTTTGTGCTCATATCGATTAAATCCTTCATCTTGGTGTATTATAGTCACTGGTATTTCTTAGATAAATTTGAGAGCAAGTATATACTCCCATATTTTAGAAGGCAATAGATTGATTTGTTATGGTTTTTATATTCATGATTATATCTATCTAACCATGCATGGAATCAAAGCTACCTAAGCCATCCACATCTATCTTGATGAAACACTTACTTCCAAACACTTTGAAGTATTTAACTGATGGCTTTAGGTCATACCATAGTTCATAAGGTGTCATTAAGTTGTTTTTTCTCAATTGAACTCGGTTCAGGGTATATACATTAGTGTGAACTGCTTGCTTCCAGTATGTATCCGGTATGTTTGCCTCATTTATCATAGTTCTCACCATCTCCTTGATTGTCCTATTTTTTCTTTCTACAACACCATTTCATTATGGTGTTCTTGGAGCTGAATACTATCTTCTTATTCCATATCTCTCATAGTAATCTTCTAACTCATTTGATGTGAACTGTGCACCCCTGTCTGATCTTAGATTCAACTTGCATCCACTTTCCCTCTAAACCATCTTCTAGAAAATCTTGAATATTTTAAAGGCTTGAGATTTGTCCTATAGGAAAGTGACTCATATCATTCTTGAAAAAATCATCAATGAGGAGCATGAAGTATATTTCATCAACTAGAGATCTTATTCTGGTAGGTCCACATATATTAGTATGCACCAGTTCAAGTGGCCTTGAAGTAGTATGTTCATTAGTCTTGAAGCTCACCTTAGTCTATTTTCCTCTTACACATTCATCACAAAATGTGCTTACCGGTTTGATGATTGGTGGTATATTTCTCACAGAGCCCATTTTGCTTACTGCAACTAGATTATCAAGATTTATGTGGCCCAATCTCCTATTCCACAACCATCTCTCATCCACTTGTCCCATCATGCATTAGGAATCACAACATTCCTTCAGATTGTACATATTTCCATCTGTTCTTTTTCTTTCTACTACAATCTAACCAGTAGAGTGAAAAGTGAATTTGTAACCTTTATCACACATTTGACTTACACTTAGTAAATTGTTCTTTAAACCTTCCACATAATATACATCATGGGCCTTCAATTTTCCATCTATTTTCAGATTACCTTTTCCTTTTATCTTGATGGAGGAGTTGTCTCCAAATCTTACTGAGCCTCCATTCCAATCTTCAAGCTTAATAAATTTTATTTTGTCAGTGGTCATGTGATTGGAACAACCATTGTCTACAACCCATAAGTTCCTTCTTTATGCATGCAAGGCAGTCTGCACAATCAGACTTGATTCTGCCTTATTCTTGTCTTTTTCAACCCAAACTGGTTTTTCTTTCTTCTTCTTGTCTGCTGCAATTTCATGTTCTAGTTTAACTACCGGTTCCTGATCCGGTACTAACTTCTTTGGCTTGCTTGTCCCGAGTTTACAATGTTTAATAATGTGCCCAAACTTCTGACAATTATAACACATAATATTGACATTAAATGATGAATCTTTAAAACTATTATAGAACACCAGTTGACTTCTCCTACATTCAAAACTCCTATGACCAAATCCATTACACTGATAACAAACAACATGCATACCCTAGAGTGCAGAAAAATTATTTCTATTTTCAAAACTAATAGGGGGATTATTCATCAATCTACAATTGGCAACTCTATGTCCAAACTTATTACGTCGGTATCAATAACCATGGAAATTGGGTACATACCAGTCTTGTTGCTTTGGACTGGCAAACCTTTGTCTCACTGGATGTCTTCTTCTCACGCTGTTGATTCTGGTGAATCCTTCACTATCCACCTTGGGGTTGCCTTTATGATTTTCATACTAGTACGTGCTCCTTTCAGTTTTGAGCATACTGGTTCACAGGCTTATTTCTTGTAGCCTCAACATAAGTCTTTTTGCCCGTATCTTTGTTGACTATAAAGATTTTCTTCTCTTTACTTTAACTTGAGGAAGTGAATTGTATCTCCTTACCGGATGTATCTTGGCTATTTTAACATCATCCTTCTTGAAATCCTAAACCACCAGTGTCTTTTGAATGTTTCTATTTTCTCAACATCTTGTTTAAAGCTTTAGTGTTGTCCTCATATTTGATCCTCATCTTCAATGCATCCTTTTTCTTTTCTAGCTCCTTTTTTAGCCTTACAATTTCTTCTTCCAGATTTTCCTGCTCATTTTCCTTCTTTATCAAATTGGAGGATATAGCTTCACATATCCTCTTAGCTTCTTCCAACTGGAGTTGTAGATCATATATTGTTTTCTTGGATTCCTCCAAAGATTCCTCCAGTTGTTCTTGTTCTTCTGCAACAACATGCTTTACCTTTTTGAGTTATTTTCTTGTTTTCTTCAACTCCTCAAGAGTGCTTATGAGCTCACCTTGTATGTCCACTTTAGCTGAACAATATCTTCATCTTGCTTATCTTCAACAACTAGTTCATTTAGTGCCATAAAGAGATTAAATTCTCTTTCATCCTCACAACAGTCATCTTTTGATGCACTTTCTTCATTTGTAGCATCATCTTCAAATGTATATAGACTGTTATGCTTCTAGTAGCTTCTTCTTTCTTGCTAGTAGACCTTCTTCACTTTATCTTTACCAGAAGACCTGCCAGAGCTCCTTTGCTCATCTACACCGGTTTCACCATAAGGACATTTTGCAAAAAAGTGTCCTATTTTACCATAGTTAAAGCATTTGAGAGGCAATTTTCCTTTATACTTACCAAATCCTCTTTTGAGATTTCTTACAAAGTTCGCAACTTCAATATCCAACTCTCCACTAGATTTTCTATGAGCATTTTCTTCCTTTCCCTTTTTGGTGGAGTTGAAGGAAGATTCTTTCTTGGAAGTTCCTTCACTGGTTGTCCTCATCTCATAAGAAGTTAGAGAGCTAAATAAATCATCCATTGAAAATCTTTTTAGAGCCTTGGCTTCCTCTATAGTAGAAACCCTACTATCATACTTAGATGTGAGTGACATAAGCACCTTTTTGACAATAAATTCATTAGCTATTTCCTCTACCAATCCTCTAATGGTATTCACAATTTCATTAACTCTGTGAAGGTAGTCTGCAATATTTTCTTCATCTTTCATCTTCAAGACTTCAAGATGACCTCTTAGAGTTTGCAGTTTGGCCTCCTTGACCTTGACATCTCCTTCAAATAATCTTTGCAGTGCATAAACTTGACAAACTCATTATCCGACAACCCACTTAGAATAGCATTTTTATCTTTTGCATTATTTTCATACTCCTTCTTAGCATCCGGATCTGTGCGAGGAACACTAGGGATAGTATACCCAATTTTTATAGACATCCAAACATCAAAACCTAGTGAGGATATATAGGTTTCCATTCTACTGCTCCAAAAGGCATAGTTGATTCCATCAAACATGGGGGACTTGGAGGAGGAGGACTCATTTCTTGCCATTCTTTTCTTTAGACCAGAATCTACCCAAGCTAGAGAAAGCTTGGACCAATCAATGAATCTAAGGCTCTGATACCAATTGCAAAATACAATATGCCACTGAGAGGGGGTGGGGGCTGAATCAATGATTTCAAACAATTTCCATCTATGTGTGTGCAACTAGTAAAACAATGAAGACACTAGTAATCAGACACATAAAGAGTGAATCTCACAACACCATATATACGAGGAAAACCCAATGTAGGAAAAACCTTGGTGAGAAATGCTATTGGAGTATACTGCTCCAATTCAGCCTCACAAAGAAACAACAATTACAATGTTTAGGGCACCAACCCAAGGATCAACAACCCCTAATGATTTATGGGCACCAACCGAAAGGAGCACCAACCCCTACACCAAACACCAACTCAGTGATACATTATGAAATAACAACTTATTAGAATGGAAGTACCTTGTTAGAATTGAGTTTTGTAACTCCTATTCAACTTCTCTTTGTCGGTTATAACTGTTCTCTATTTCATCAGTTCTTTCACTACCAGTTACCAATTCACTCTCTTTGATCTCTTACCGATCAATCTCTGTCTTTGCTGACTTCCTCTTATACTCACCGTGCACTCTATCACTCTTGGATCCCTTCCTACCGGTTCACCTCAGCTTTGTTATCTATCGGTCAAAACCTCTACTAAACCCGCTTACCAGTTCTCCTTCAGATACTTAGTTGCAATACTCTTCTCAATCTGATCTACACTCAAACATACTCCTCTCTAGCAACTAGCATCAATTTCTTATGCAGCATCATCCCTTTGTGTCTTCAATCTACATATATATATATATATATATATATATATATCCTTTGGTTTTCCTGCCTAATTGCAATATTTAAATATTTCCTTCCTAGGGTTTTCTTTATCAAGCTTAATCAGATCGGATCACATAAAATCTGACCTCAGAGATCAATATCTTGCAACAAGGTAACACTATATTGCCATATCTTTTTCTATCTATACATGTTTTCTATTTTTGGCAAGAATGGATCTACTTTCTGTCAAGCACCATTAATGTTCTAGCAGTATAATTCTCAAGGTTGACAAGGAGATCGGATATCATGTTGTGTAGGGGAAAAAGTGAGACTAGGTTAATCATGCCCTAATCCTACCTTTTGACACACATTACGGAATACGAAAGAGCCTAGAGATATCGCACAATTGGCTACTTCTTTTGGTGAAAGAGAGAGCCACAAGATATCTATTAGGATTTCTATTCCCTTGTTGAAATTGTAAGATCAAGTAATGCCAGTTCAAACCCTAATCTCAAAATGCAAGTACGAACTAATAATAAGATTGCAGAATTGAGATTAAACAATGAACAACTGTAAGTACAAGGATGAAATAAGAATGCAGATATGTACCCGGAGTCAAAATCGGACTGAAAATGTTCAGGACGGGGGCGCGGGCGCCACTGTCCTGAAAACTGCACCGGAAACCACTGTTCTGCACCCCGAAACACTGTCTGGAAATTGTCTGTATACTATCTGTCCGGAGGACCAGGGTGCCCAGCGCCCCTGTCTCGGTCTTCTGCTCTGCAATTTCACACAGAGTGCTGTCTCAGCTTTCTCTCTCCGGATCTGTATCCTGCAGCGTCGTTCGAATCTCGAAACCTGCAATAATATCTGAAAAGGGGGAGGGGCGGCTATATAGGGTTTTGCCTTAGTCAAACCCCTGCTTCGGTGATTTCCACCTCCACGAATAGCCAAGTTGTTTTGTAAAATGTATTGTGTGTGCAGACCTAGTGTGTGTGCAAGGTCCAAAATGCAAGAAAGCAAACTAGAGCAACCTAGAAAGTAAACCCTAATTGCTTGTAAATGATAATGTAAATGCTCTAAATCAAGATGCAATGTGATCTAAAGCATGAATAAATGATGTATCAAAGCTTATGCAAAGACATGAAAACAATACGAAATCATACCCAACCCTCAAGGGAGGAGTACAAGCCAATCTTCAGTCGGTAATCTCCTATTGTTCTTCAATGTCTTCCAAGCCCTAAGTGGATGAATGAATTTGATGGATGCTTGATAGAATGATGTTGAATGTTGTTGAAGTCCTCAAAGATCTGCTCTTTCGTTGCATATGAAGTTCCTGGAAACAAAAATCCGATCCTTCCAAATGAAGAAAGAGAGCTCTTATGTATGAAACCCTAGGTCGTAAATTCGTATTTTGGCCGACCTAGAGATTGAATATCCCGCCAATTTCTTGGGGTTAAGCTTTATTTTATGATTGGATCGGGCTCCTAAAATTTCGGGAAAAATGTCTGGGACCATGTGCACGGGCGCCATGGTCCCGGCAACTTTTCACCAAATTTTCAAGGCCATCGGATATGATGATTTTAGAGAGAATCCCGAAGTTACAGGTGATTTCGAGATGTTTTGACCCCGAAACCAAGCCCCCAAGTTCGGAATAGGACTTAATTAGGGTTTTTGATTAAGTGACGTATTGGAGGAATAAAATGCGAAGGGCGCGCTTTAGTGAAAGGGCCCAACTTTATGATGTAGAGAATGATGAAATAGGAACCTTAGACCTAATTAATTTGATTAATTAAGTGCTTAAGGAGAAATGCAATGCAGAATGTAAAATGCACTAAGGCGGGTGCTAAACTAGGTGTGAAATTGTACCACCCTAGCGAGTGCGTACAATTTACGACGCTACATTTAGCCCCCACTTTAGCGGTCATATGAGTACTACGTGCATATGCAAGCTAAAGTACAGAAAAGTAAACATCATTTGAAAAAAGGATATATCCATAAGTTGTCGGACGAAGCCCCCAGCGGTATCTGCAGTACACAGTTAGGAACCGCACCCTACAAAACAAACGTTAGATCACAAAATCACCTAATGCTTACTAGGGAAAGTGATGAAATCTGTGAGTAGCTGTATGCCCCCCCCTGTTTCGACTTGCTTATTAGGGAGGTGAAACAGGGTAGCATGTTTACTTGCGACAAATTGTTTAAGAGAGTATTGATGAGGGGTGTTCACTAAATAGGCTTCATCAGAGCACTTTTTGGAACATCCCGAGAGTAGGGGAAGGAAAGTACGATTCCAATGCAACAAACGGCTCGAAAATCGCATCTCCCAAACTCAAGTTATGATAAGATGAATGACAGAGGAAAAATTAGGGTTTCAAAAAGTAAGAATAAACAAACGAGAGTATATACCTCGAAAGTGACACTTATATTCGTCACTTTGTCGATTTCAAGATACTATTCAGTGCAGCGGAGCCCACATAGCCATCATCATGCCTTCACGACGACCGGAGCGTCCCACGAGGATCGAGATCCTGCGCCAGGCCGTGATCGACGACGAGCCACTGGACGAGGTGAGTTGACTGAAGGTTTGACTTTTGATTTTTTGCATGTTTGACTTTTTCGTGATTGTATGCGGGCCTCGAAGGCTGACCGGGGCCCACCCAGGGCGCCATGGTCCCTGTGGGGCGCCCTGGTCCCCCCAGGGCACCATGGTCCCTGCAGGGCGCCATGGTCCCTTCAGGGCGCCATGGTCCCTGACAGGGCGCCATGGTCCCTGATAGGGCGCCATGGTCCCCAATCAAGGCCTGGCGAGAGGTTTCGGGGCTAGCATACGATGTGCGACGGTTTGCATTTGTGACTTTGATGATCGAGTACTGATTATCGTCATGTTTTCATGTTGCAGGGTCTCCCGTACATGAGAGAGCACACAGCGGGACATATTCTTCGCACTTTGCGAGATCAGATTCCACGGCTGACTCAGTCAGAGAGAGACACACTATCGATTGTAGGATTGTGGTACGTGATTTTGATGCCGGCCATTCGATTTCATCCTGCGATGCTGATGGCCTTGATGGAGCGATGGGATCCTGACACATGCACCTTTCACCTTCCAGTAGGAGAGCTGACGGTCACACTCGAGGATGTGTACCGTATACTTCGTCTTCCTATCAGAGGAGCGACAGTTACATACGCGACCGATCGGTCAATGGAGGATCATCAGAGAGAGCAGGTGTATTGCATAGGGAGAGTCATGCCGAGCGAGACGAGAGGTCGCATCATGGTCAGCTGGCTCTTACATCCTACAGGGGAGGTACCACTTCTGAGACGCCTTATGATAGCCATCATAGCACTAGCCGTCTGCCCTAATGGCGAGGGACACACATGCATGGGGGCCTCACATGGTGTATCAAAGCGATGGAGAGACACAGGAGAGTGTATGCCTGGGGTCGGAGTATGCTTGCGCATCTCTATCACGACCTTGGGGAGTATGTATTCGGACAGGGTTGTAGTTTGATGACATGCACACTTCTACAGGTGTGGATTTTAGAGCACTTCACATGCACCAGGCCCGTCGGCTTTCCACTGAGTACAGCGAGCGAGCGACCTAGGGTGTTCGCTTATCCACTTATCAGAGAGTGGAGATTTTGGAGATTTATTATATTGGAGAGTGATTATTGACAGACTGACATCCGAGGTGATAGTGTGGAGACCTTACCTACTGATGCACAGATGGGATGGTATGGAGAGGCAGTTAGCATGTCTACAGAGGAACCGCCTATTGCGAGGACGATATGCACACATCATAGTCCCTTTCTACTTTGACCGAGTACGGAGGCAGTTCGGACTAGAGCAGTGTGTTCCAGCCGATGTGCCCATCTATACTCGACACTCATGGGTCCTTCCCAGACCTGGAGCAGTAGCGAGACTGACGGTAGATGATATTGAGACGACAGATTTAGAGGGATCCGATCAGGATGTAGTCACTGACTATTCTACAGAGCCTAGAGCACATCATAGATATGTTTCATGGTTCATGAGATCATATCCAGGTCCTATCTTTCCACCAGATCATCTGACAGGCTATCCAGGCCCATGGAGACATGGAGATCGAGATGAGGACAAGGGATCCAGGTCAGAGGAGCCAGAGGAGGGAGAGGATCATGAGGAGGCGGAAGATCCTGATCCACCTACAGGCGATCAGCCCAGTGACGAGGAGGAGGATGAGGATGCAGATAGAGAGGAGGACGAGGAGGATGCAGGTGATGATGCAGATGAGGACGAGGATGATGATGACGAGGAGGACGACGAGGAGGAGGATAGAGATGATGAGGAGGAGTCGGATGCAGCTCCCCACCATTCAGGAGATGATACCATAGCTCTGGATCCACCTCCTATTCTCCAACAGGGGGAGCAGGAGGCGATACGGAAACCTGTCACTAGTACCGTCCAGCCTACACCCATCGTGGATAGAGTATACGAGCGAGGGGAGCCTAGCGGTTCTCAGTCATAGATACTACCATATCATGATCCCTATTGGTGCGAGGGAGATCCAGGTATAGTAGGTTTATATTGATTGATTAATGTTTTGATGATAAAGAATGGTACTAACAAAAATCTGTTCTACTGCCACAGCTAATGTGCAGGAATGGCGTTCCTTGATTCAGCAGGCAATGACAGACATTTCCATGATAGCACAGATCCCTAGTTCCTCACAGATTGCCTATAGGCCTCAGGGGAACGCAGGTCGGCATGAGGATTTGTTTTTCCCATTCCGAGTACAGGTAGATATATGGAGGGAGAGAGAGAGAGTCCTATCAAAGGACCTCCAGCAGGCGCGGCAGAGAGATAGAGTCCTATCAGAGGACCTCCAGCAGGCGTGGCAGAGAGAGAGAGTCCTATCAGAGGACCTCCAGCAGGTTCGGTGAGATCTAGTAGCGGCCCAGACCGAGGCTACCACCTATTGTGCGATCCTTAAGGATAGGGATCGTAGGAGTTCCTCTCGGAGTCACTCACAATCTGTATCGCGCTACACACCCATGGGTCCACCTCCATGGCCAGATCAGGAGGGAGCATCCAGTCGACACTCTCCAGCCACTAGCCCTAGGGATAGGAGATGATTGTATGATGTAGGAGAGGTCACATTTTGGATATACAGTGACCTATGTTTGTATACGACTCACACATATATATATATGTATATATACATGCTTCTCTTTTGTCTCAAATGTGTTATCTTTAATGCCTAAAACAATGTATATTTTGCTTTGATTAAATCTAATACATCTGGTAAATGTACATGTATGTTCAGAATTTAATTTCCATGTGATTGATTTCTCAATGCTCCATGATTAAATTGATACATGTGTGACTTAATTAAATATTTAATCAAGTACGACATTGATGATAAGGAAGAAATATGTATTAAGTCTAAGAATCATATAACTAATGTGATTTAATTTTGAATTTAAACACAACATGATACGATTCTACTTAACACATAAAGACATTGTATAATATGCTAGCATAATGAAAAATGTAAATCTTTTACAATTTACATAAATGAATTCAAGACAAACTATAAAGTAAGAAGACATGCTTGTCAGGAATGAAGCAATATAGATTAACCTAACATTTAATTCTATTTTTCTTTAATTAAGAAATACTAACATATTATCCAATGTTGAAGAATTTGAAAAGAAGATAGATAAGAAATGAAGAATTAAGCATAATATCTACGCAAGTGCATAGCATTGATAGGTTCTTTAAGAGGCGTACCGTCTACATCCGCTATTTTGTAAGCACCTAATCCATAATCCTCAATAATGATATATGGTCCAATCCAATTAGGACTAAATTTTCCCTTTTCTGCAGGCAAGGCATTCACATTGCGCTGATTCTCATAAAGGACTAAGTCACCTACTAAGAAGGAATGTTGAATAACCTTGTCATTATAGCTTCGTTGTAGAGTTTTGTGATATGCTTGAATATGCTCAAGAGCATTTATGCGCTGTTCGTCAAGCATCTCAAGCTGTTGAAGTCGTTGTTCTCTATAAGAGTCATCATCTACTATACCTTTGAGAGAAACCCTAAGTGATGGAATTTCTAACTCTAAGGGCATAATAGCATCAGCACCATAAACAAGATTATAAGGAGTAGTTCCTGTAGCAATTCGTACACTCGTTCGGTAGGCCCAAAGAGCATAGATCAGCTGGTTACTCCAATCCTTACCATGCTTATTCACGGTTTTACGAAGAATTTGTTCAATTATCTTATTGGATGATTCGGCTTGGCCATTTGATTGAGGATAATATGGTGTAGAAAATCGATGTTTGATATGATACTTCTCGAGGAATTTCTTCACATCCTTGTTTTTAAACGATGTCCCATTATCTGAGATTATAGTAGAAGGTATCCCGAACCGAGAAATGATGTTTTCTAGAAGAAATTGACAAATCACTTCAGCAGTGGTAGAGCGAAGGGGAATAGCTTCTACCCACTTCGTAAAGTAATCTGTTGCGGTTATAATGAAGGTGTGTCCTTGAGATGAAGGAGGAGAAATTTTTCCAATAAGATCCAAACCCCATGCGGAAAAAGGCCAAGAAGCTACTTGAGAACGGAGTTCTTGGGCAGGAGCATGAATCAGATTATTGTGTTGTTGACAGAGATGACATTTTTTAACAAATGAGAAGGAATCCTTCTGCATAGTTTGCCAATAGTATCCCATACGAAGCAACCTATGAACCAGGGATTTGCCCCCAAAATGCCCCCCACAGGCACCTGAATGTGCCTCTTCAAGAGCAATAGGGATTTCCGATTTGTTAAGACAACGGAGGAGAAGACCCTCATAACCCCTTCGATAAAGGACATTAGCAAGGATGATATATCTAGCGGACAGCTTGCGGATTCTAGCCCTAGTGTTCCTATTAGAGGAATCAGGAAAGGTACCATCGGTCAAATATCTTATGATGTACGAGAACCATTCATCTGAGTCTACAAAGTCACAACATGTTACCAAGCTAGAATCGTCTACAATAGCTGGAGAAATAAGGTTGTGAATAACGAAATTAAGATCGACCATAGGGTCCTCTAAAGATACTAGAGAAGCCACACATGCCATTGCATCCGCATGTCGATTATCTTTTCGAGGAACGGGTTCCATGGTATAAGAATCAAAATTTTGTAATAAAGAGACAGCAAGGTCTTTATATTGTGATAATTTGTCTTGTTTTGCTTGATATACTCCTGTTACTTGTCTTATAATCAATTGCGAATCTCCATAGATATGTATGCATTTTATATTCAGAGCTAAGGCTGCTTTTATTCCCGCTATAAGAGCCTCATACTCAGCAATGTTATTGGTACATAGGAAATTTAGACGATATGATAAGGGAATAGGTTTCTTTGTGGGAGAAACTAGAACGACACCTGCCCCCGATCCCGTACGACACTTAGAGCCATCAAAGTATAACTCCCAAGTTTCATCTTTCTCTATAGAAAGAATGAAGTCATCAGGAAAGGACTCAGGGTTAGGGAAGGAGAAAGGCGAAGGGGCCTCAACTAAGTGATCGGTCAACGCTTGTCCTTTAATTGCTCTTTGGGAAACAAACTTAAGGTCAAATTCAGTTAACATCATAACCCACTTAGCTAGACGTCCTGATAAATCAGTTTTAGAGAAAAGATGCTTCAAAGGATCAAACTTTACCATGACATGGACTTCTGAATTCAAAAGATAATGTCTCAATTTCTGAGTCGCAAATACCAAGGCCAAGCATTGTCTTTCTATCGCAGAATATCGGGTCTCATAATCGAGTAAGGTACGACTTATGTAATAAACCGGACATTCCTTACCATCTTTATCACATTGTCCCAACAATGCTGCGAGAGCATGAGAGGAAGCAGGTGTATACAGAAGGAAGGGTTTAGAAAGTTCGGCAGGTTGAAGAATAGGAGGACTAGCCAAATACACTTTTAAATCTTCAAATGCTTGTTGACAATCCTCATTCCATTGAAAAGTGATATCCTTTTTAAGAAGTTGAGTAAAAGGAAAGGTACGATCCGCAAGCTGAGACACGAACCTACGAATAGCTTGAATCTTTCCTTGTAAGCTTTTAAGTTGAGACACATTTCTAGGAGGTGGCATGTTAACAATAGCATCTATTTTCTTAGTATCCACCTCAATCCCACGATGCGAAACTATGAACCCTAATAGTTTTCCACTATCAACACCAAAAACACATTTTCGAGGATTCAAGCGCATGTGATATTTACGAATTCTTTCAAAAATTTGTCGAAGGATTTTAACATGATCCATGCGAAGAAACGATTTGGCCAAAATATCATCAACATAATCCTCTAAAATCTTATGCATGTAATCATGAAAGATAAGGGTCATCGCTCGTTGATAAGTTGCACCGGCATTTTTAAGTCCAAAAGGCATCATTATCCAACAAAACGTACCCCAAGGAGTGGTGAAAGTAGTTTTGAATTGATCTTGAGGGTTAATAAAAATTTGATTGTAACCTGAAAAACCATCCATGAAGGATAACAAGGCATGTCCTGCCGTAGAATCAACTATCATGTCAATGTTTGGAAGAGGGAAATCATCTTTCAAGGAAGCTTTATTCAAATCTCGAAAGTCAGTACACATTCTTATTTTATTGTCTGGTTTAGCCACAGCGACAATATTTGAAATCCATGGGGAATAATCAATAGGGCGGATGAATCTAGCCTCCAATAATTTTTCAATCTTAGCCTTAACAAGCAGAGCCACCTTAGGATTCATTTTTCGAACCTTTTTTTTCACGGGCTTAACGTCAGGAACTAAGACAATATTATGAGTAACGATCTTAGGATCTATACCAGGCATGTCAGAATATGCCCAAGCAAAGATCTCAGGGAATTTATGCAATAGCTCTTCATATTGTTTCTATTCTTCTTCATCCAAAGATTTCCCAATTTTAATGACTTTCTCTTTATTGCAAGGATCCATCTTAACATCAGTGGTGTCACTTATGAGAAGATTACTTTGTTGAGGAGTATCCTTTAACTGAGGGAATTCTTTCACAATCTTATCGTTATCAATCTCTTTTCCAAAATAGGCTTCGGTGTTCAAACAATAAGGGAGTCCCCTATTGTGATGATAACGAGGAAGAGTGTCATAGGCTCCCAAGAACTCAGCTAAAGCATCGTCGGTAGGGAAGATATCCAAAGCACAATCACCCGAAGGATCCCCATCAATATACTCAGGATGTTGTATTGATAGAGATGTAGAAATAGCATTAACACTAATGCATGGTCTTTTAGAAGCTTTAGTACGTCTGCAGGGGTTATAACCAAGTCCAAAGGCATAATTGTGAAAATTAGTCTCTAGAGGAACTCTTATCCCTTGTTCATTAGCACCACAACCTTTTCCATGATACCCATGCTTAGCGAAAATGCAAAAACCACGACCATAACGATCAGCCATTTCAGGAAGAGAAGGTGGTTTTTCATAAGACAAAGAATCAAACTCTTCATAATTATAGATGTGAGGAGAAGAAGTTTGAGAAGCGGCCACAAAATTATTACTCATAGATTCAGGTAAGGTTGATTGATTTTTAGCTTCTTCTTTCTTTTCAACTTTATGATTTTCAGCTTCTTCCTTCTTTCCAACTCTAATTTCTCTAGAAGGAACCTTATATTCACCTACAAAGGTAGGGTTAAAATCAAGAGATCCCCAATCATCTTCCGCGAGGACCTTCTCAGGATCAGAATCCTTTTTATGCGTATTTTCGAGTTGAGAAGGATCTTCTTCAGGATTTCCAGACTCATCCAAAGGATTTTGATCATCGAAGAGCGAAGACTCATCGATAGGTTTCTTGTTTAAAGAGTCATCACTAGACGAGGATGGCTTAGAAGAATCTCCTTTAGAATTAGACGTTTGTAGACAAGCTTGAAAATTAGTATCACCCATCAAGGTGTATGTCTTATTGTTATAAACGAATTTAACTTGTCTATGCAATGTAGAGGGGACAGCTTGCATGCTGTGAATCCAAGGCCTCCCTAATAACAAGTTATATGTTAAATTTCCAGGCATAACATGGATAGGAGTAGGCAAAGTAATAGGTCCCACTGTGAGAGGTAAGGTGATGATACCCAATGAAGTTTTAGCCACATTGTCAAAGCCACGAATGGGACGAGAGTCAGGCTCCATAAGAGATGTATCCACATTCATCTTATGCAATAAATTAATGCTACACACATTAAGGCCAGAGCCATTATCTACTAGTGTTCGTCTTATAGCAGTGTCTTTCATGATAACCAAAATCATCAAGGGATCATATTGTTGTTGAATTTCACTTGTAGGCAACTCATCTTGGGTAAACACAATTTGAGCTTTAGGATTCATCACAGAGTTAACAAAAGATGCTATATTGCTAGATGTATTCGGTGGAGGAACATTCAAATCTTTCAAGGCATCTTGTAACATTCCATGATAAGCGGAAGAAGTTTGAATCAAATCCCAAAGGGATATCTTAGCAGGGGTAGCTTTGAGTTGTTCTATGAGATCATATTCCTTACCCATAACTTGCGAAATACGGGGAGCTTGAGGAAGAATTGGTTGAGGATTAGGAAGAGAGACTGGAATAACAGGAGGAGGATTAGGTTGCCTATTATTTCTGGTATGATAGGTATGGGCAACCGCATGATAACTCTCTCTAGTTATTTGCTTAGCATAATTGTAAGGACTTATAGGTTTCCTTCCTTGCACAGTGATGATTGGTTTATTCGAGGTACGAAAAGAATCATGATCATACCTTCCTTGGATAGTAAGGAGAGGAGTTTTAGGAATTTGAAAGGTGGGAGAAGGATAAGCACCTTGGACTTCAAAGAGAGGCTTATTATATTCATTCAAATTTATCATGTTAACCAATTTAGAGGTCTTGTTTTTGTTTAAAGGTTTCGAAAAAGCCACAAAGTCATCAAGAGCATCATCCAACAAAGCATGATCATATCGGTTAAAAGGTTTGTCTTTTGATTCAAAAGGAGACATCTCTTCATAGAGGGGATTATTGAAAACAACCATGTTACTAGATTCAGGGGAAGAGTGGATAGGAATGTATCCTTGAGAGGAACCATTCGACTTATCTTTCTCATCACACCTAAATGGCATAGTAACAAGGTTTATGAGTTTTTGGTAAAATGAAGGTTTAGCATCCTTAGGGTTCAAAAACTCATCTAAAGCTTCATCTAATTCATCTTGGCTATACTCATAATAATCATCAAAAGTATGAACATTTTGCAAATAAAAATCTGACATTTTGAAAGGATTACATAAAATTTAAACACACAATGCAAAGAAACACACTCTTTTTTTTTTTTTTTTTTAATAAAATGAAATGAAAACACACTAAATCTAAATCTAGATCTAATAAATGCAATGCAAGAGGAAGCAATGATAGATTCACGTCAGGTTCACCAAAATGTGTAGGGGAAAAAGCGAGACTAGGTTAATCATGCCCTAATCCTACCTTTTGACACACATTACGGAATACGAAAGAGCCTAGAGATATCGCACAATTGGCTACTTCTTTTGGTGAAAGAGAGAGCCACGGGATATCTATTAGGATTTCTATTCCCTTGTTGAAATTGTAAGATCAAGTAATGCCAGTTCAAACCCTAATCTCAAAATGCAAGTACGAACTAATAATAAGATTGCAGAATTGAGATTAAACAATGAACAGCTGTAAGTACAAGGATGAAATAAGAATGCAGATATGTACCCAGAGTCAAAATCGGACTGAAAGTGTTCAGGACGGGGGTGTAGGCGCCACTGCCCTGAAAACTGCACCGGAAACCACTGTTCTGCACCCTGAAACACTGTCTGGAAATTGTCTGTACACTGTCTGTCCGGAGGACCAGGGCGCCTAGCGCCTCTGTCCCAGGGACCAGGGCGCCCAGCGCCCCTGTCCTGGCAGGACCAGGGCACCCAGCGCCCCTGTCTCGGTCTTCTGCTCTGCAATTTCACACAGAGTACTGTCTCAGCTTTCTCTCTCCGGATCTGTATCCCGCAGCGTCGTCCAAATCTCAAAACCTGCAATAATATCTGAAAAGGGGGAGGGGCGGCTATATAGGGTTTTGCCTTAGTCAAACCCCCGCTTTGGTGATTTCCACCTCCACGAATAGCCAAGTTGTTTTGTAAAATGTATTGTGTGTGCAGACCTAGTGTGTGTGCAAGGTCCAAAATGCAAGAAAGCAAACTAGAGCAACCTAGAAAGTAAACCCTAATTGCTTGTAAATGATAATGTAAATGCTCTAAATCAAGATGCAATGTGATCTAAAGCATGAATAAATGATGTATCAAAGCTTATGCAAAGACATGAAAACAATACGAAATCATACCCAACCCTCAAGGGAGGAGTACAAGCCAATCTTCAGTCGGTAATCTCCTATTGTTCTTCAATATCTTCCAAGCCCTAAGTGGATGAATGAATTTGATGGATACTTGATAGAATGATGTTGAATGTTGTTGAATTCCTCAAAGATCTGCTCTTTCATTGCATATGAAGTTCCTGGAAACAAAAATCCGATCCTTCCAAATGAAGAAAGAGAGCTCTTATGTATGAAACCCTAGGTCGTAAATTTGTATTTTGGCCGACCTAGAGATTGAATATCCCGCCAATTTCTTGGGGTTAAGCTTTATTTTATGATTGGATCAGGCTCCTAAAATTTCGGGAAAAATGTCTGGGACCATGTGCACGGGCGCCATGGTCCCGGCAACTTTTCACCAAATTTTCAGGGCCGTCGGATATGATGATTTTAGAGAGAATCCCGAAGTTACAGGTGATTTCGAGATGTTTTGACCCCGAAAGCAAGCCCCCAAGTTCGGAATAGGACTTAATTAGGGTTTTTGATTAAGTGATGTATTGGAGGAATAAAATGCGAAGGGCGTGCTTTAGTGAAAGGGCCCAACTTTATGATGTAGAGAATGATGAAATAGGAACCTTAGACCTAATTAATTTGATTAATTAAGTGCTTAAGGAGAAATGCAATGCAGAATGTAAAATGCACTAAGGTGGGTGCTAAACTAGGTGTGAAATTGTACCACCCTAGCGAGTGCGTACAATTTACGATGCTACACATGCATCGATCATGGAGACAAAAGATCAAATCTCTGCCCCTTAGTCTACATTGAGCCACATTCCTCTACACTCCTCTTGTGGTTTATGGGATCAACATTAAATGGAAACTTAGTCGGCAAGTACCTCACTGACCCTCACTTCGCCAACCACTACTCGTTAGCCATTTGGATCCTACGTGTCATCCTTCATCGGCTTCCACCTCAGAACACTCCACTTTATCGGTTCAAGCTTAGTCACTAACCAAAAATATCTTACCAGCATCTACCTTATGATATGGGTCTTCTTACCCAACTGGTCACTGGGTTTCTCTATGTTCTTCTTGTGTCTAGCCTGCTTACCCATGGACAGGTTTTTACTGCCTTTACACTAGTAACATACCTTTCATGCTGATCATGCTAACTTATCGATGAACCACCATGTTGGTAAAATCTCCTTCTTGCACCTTGCATACACCAAGCTTACCAGTAACCATCCATACCGATGACCTATTATACATATTCGTTGACATCAATGACAATACAATGCCAACAACTTTTTATTCTGTTGCTATTACATTTATTTGCATGAAAAGAGAAAGAAAAGATTACATTTCCATGTTTTCAAATTTAGAATAGTACGAGAGTACACATTTTTTGAGAAAGGTAATCTTAATTAGCATGAATTTATAGTGTCTCAAACAAGTTGTGAGACTAGCCTCTATGGTGCAAATAAGGGGTAAACTATATACTTGAAAATGCAAAAAGATAAGTAAATGCAGAGAATGAACGGCGACTCATCATTTCTTGAATGACGAGTCCTCTCTTTGTTTCCCAGCGTCAATTTTGTTAGACAATTCAAATAACCAGAAGACAAATGAGAGGGGGGAGGTGAATCAGTTGTCACCAGATTATCGGAACCTTAAGCAATTAAAACTTTAATATGAAAACCCAAAAGATAATTAATAGAATGCATAAACCAAATACCGAAATAGCAGATAAACCAATTAAGCATCAACAATAATCAGAGACTAAATACCATCCATATGACACCAAGATTTATATGTGGAAAACTCAGTAAAGGGAAAAGCCATGGTGGGAAGCCTACCCACAGTTAGATAATAATTTTGTATTAAGTATGTGAATTACAATTGAGGGGCCTGCATTTGTAGGAAGGCCAATAGCCTAGAGCACAATGCTCATCATAAAAGGAGTCTCACTGACTCCATAGAAATCTAGACTACAATCCAGAGAAATGAATGAACTGCAAAGATATCATCTCCTATGCCTGAGTATAGTTCTGGTTAAGATCAATACTAGAGGAATAAATCATCTTACATAAACCCAACTCAATCACCAATGTCCGACCAAATCCTTTGCTTGAATGATTCTTACATTATTCTCTCCTTGCATCCCATGTTATGATCTATAATGAGATCTTACATCATATATATACAAATCCTCGACCATAAACAATAAGTTCGGCCACCAAAGAATAAACCAATTACATAATTTAAAAACACGTTGGCCAAAGACCAAACAAATAATATCCAACCCATAAGACATTCAAAAAATAAATCGAGAGGTCCAATCCACACGTTACATTAAGCCAGTCCATAACCTAGATAATACTGAGACCCAATTTAGGTCCACATGCTAAAGCAATGATATCCATCAACCAAGTCTCAAACATGATCACCATCAGCATCTTGGATCTCTACTAGAAGCCACATCAACACCACTTATGCATATCATCAAAGATATTCAACAAAGCTCTGTTTGTGAAACCCTAGTTGGAACCACAAACCAAGCTTACTAGCAAATAGGATAGCATCCGATCACCAAATCAAAACCAAATGACTGAACATGAATCTGAGTAGTATGAATAATAAAATTTCATAACGTAAACATACTGGATCCAATCCAACCAAAAATCAAACATCCTACCAGGTAAACAACCAAAAGAGCTAGTGTTAACATCAATGACAAAACATCAATGCAACACATAATCACTTCCTCCAAATGGCCAATAAATTTGCAGCCCTTGACCATCTCACATATAGTTGGTTGTTTCCTCATTGTCTTGAGTACCTGCATTTGAGTAAATAAGTGTTAGAGAAATGATGCATCATCATCCACTATGATGGAGGAGCATCGGTGTAGTTCTTACCGGTTGAGCAGTTAGCAGTGGAATTTCTTGGAGATCGTGGCATTCCTTCATGTTTGAGATTTTAGCATTGTGGATTTGGATTTATTCCCTTGAGTTCATTGTCTTTGTCATGTTTGTGTTTCATGGCATTTGGATTTAATTCTGGTGAGATATTGATTCCGGTATTGGTCAGGTTGATATGTTCCTACTGGTTAGTATGACAATGTGTTGAGCGAAGATGATTTTGGATTACGGTTGATCTTCATGACTTACAGATTGTTGGTTTATGTTTCTTGTGCCTTGTTCGATGTTCCCTGAGAATCACGTGATGTTTTGTGCATTGGAAGTTGTTCTTAATGATTTGAGTCGACTTGTTATTGTTTACACATTTCATGTACTAGTTCATCTTTGGGCCAACTTCATCAAGTTATTATTATTATGGATGGTACAAATAAAAGTTTGGAATAATCTAAGAAGATGTAATGGAGAGGATAGAAGACAAAAGATAGAAGTAGAAGCTTGAGATCAATCAAGATGTAGTTTTCAGAGAGATTCTGGTCTGGGGAGACTGAAGCTGGGATGGTTGAAGTCTAGATCAGTGCAGAATAGTGGACACTGTTACTAGAGATCTATTTGTCAAGAGGAAGATTTGTAGGTCTTAGATTTGTATCTTGATTCTGGCAAGATTTTGGTCTGAGGAGACTGAAGCTAGGATTGTTGAGGTCCGGTTCAGTGTAGAACAATGGAAGCTATTACCAGATGATGATTTGTTGATAGAATGCTCTACAAATAATAGATCTAAGTTGTAAGAGTTGTTTTGGAATCCTAAGCTATGATCTAGCATGTGGCATATGTAATTCTTTAATCTATTATAAGAATTTTTTATACAATTTACTGGTTATGTATTATGAGATGTTACCAGTTGTTCTTTCTACTTTATTTGGTGTTGTGTTACCAGTTACCGGTATATCTTGCATGTTGTTTGTTTTAGGCGGTAAGGATGGGATGTCCTTCATTGGATATCCCTACCTTGACTGCATCAAATGGTATTAGAGTTGGTTTGTGAACTTGTTGTTGGAGGATGACCTGGTTATGTACTGGTTGGTTGGAAAAGGAAGTTGAGGCAACTTGTGGACTTGTTCAGATTGCAGAACGTGAGGCAAACCAAGGTTTGCAGATAGATCGTCAATCTTAGAGCTTGAGCTTGGGGCAGTTAGTGGATGGAGACTTGAATAGATCGCCGATTGAGGAAGGCTGCAGAGTAGACTGGTAGATCACTGAGGAGAGGCTAGTGGAAGCTGTAGTCAGATTCTTGAACCCCCTAAGGAAGTTTCAAGTACCTACTAACATATCGCTGAACTGATATAGTTCGTATCGGTTGAGAATTTAGCAGTGGAATTACTTGGAGATCATGGAATTTCTTCATGTTTGAGAGTTTAGGAGTTTGGATTTGGATTTATTCCCTTGAGTTTGTTGTATTTGTCATGCTTGAGTTTCATGGAATTTGGATTTCATTCTAGTGAGATATCAATTCTGGTACTGCCCCGATTGAAATGTTTCTTACCGTTTAGTTTGGTAGTATGTTGATCGAAGATAATTTTAGGTTGCAGTTGATCTCAATGACATGAAGATCATTGGTTTATGTTTATTGTGCCTTGTCCAATGTTCTTGGAGAACCATGTGATTTTTTGTGCATTGGAAGTTATTCTTAATTATTTGAGTAGACTTGTTATTCTTTACACGTTTCATGTACCGGTTCGTCTTTGGGCTGACTTGATCAAGTTTTATTGTGAATGGTATTAATAGAAGTTTGTGAATAATTTGAGAAGATAGAATAGAGAGGACAAAAGACAGAAGATAGAAGATGGAAGTTCAAGATTGAGCAAGATGTAGTTTCTTGAGAGATTCTGATCTGGGGAAACTAAAGTTAGGATGACTGAAGTCTGAGATTAGTGCAAAATAATGTAGACTGTTATCGAAGATCTATTTGTCAAGAAGAAGATCTACAAATCTTAGATTTTTATCTTGATTTTTGTGAGATTCTGATTCGGGGAGACTGAAGCCAAGATGCCTGAGGTACGAATCAGTGTAGAATGATGGAAACTATTATTGGATGATGATTTGTTGAGAGGATGATCTGTGGATCATAGATCTAAGTTGTAAGAGTTGTTTTCTAATACAAGATTGTATTCCAGCATGTGGCATATGTAATTCTTCAATTTGTTATAAGAATTGTTTATATTGTTTACCGGTTATGTATTTTGAGATGTTACCAGTTGTTCTTTCTACTTTATCTAGTGTTGTGTTACCAATTACCATTATATCTTGCATGGTGTTTGTGTTAGGCTGCAATGATGGGATGTCCTTCAATGGATCTCCCTACCTTGGTTGCATCACATTACCTACACATGTACCTACAATCATACAATTCAATCCTCATGTGCATCATAACAACTAGCTCAAGATATAAATCAAATGCATCATTTTTATCTAACTTGTTTGCTTCATATGCAGACACAGGGAAAATAACTTTTTGTTCATCGAATTATAGCATGTGAGATAAAATGTGGCTCCCACAAGGGTTGAGCACAACATGGTGACATATGAGAAACCAAATAGTGATATACAACAACAACATTAAGTTTATTTAAGAGTAGCAGAATAGTAGCAGAAATAATGATTACCATGAGTATAACAAAAAATAGTCATCACTATGATAACTCACATTTTCATCTCATAACCTTCTTCAAGGAGTGCTCATGTCATTTACATAGCAATGAATACCAGTTAAGAAATCAAATGTATGAATTTAGTCATATTTGATCTTCACAGTGGTAGCAAAGTCAAGAGATAATGTACAATGTGATGCTTTGAGACTGTTATTCATTCTAGTAAGCATCATATATTCCATCAATGCATAAACTTGTATGGAGATGTACAGTCACTATCCAACTCAAAGAACAATGATGATAAACCAAAGGAAGCAAGATCACACTATAGTATGAAAATAGTTGGCTATAACAATACAATGACAGAACAATGATCTTAGTGTAGCTACAGGAGTCTAAGATAAAAATGAAAGTTTTAAGAGTACAAAACCATGGATATCTTAGATCCATCTTTCAAATCATACAAGGAAATCACATGAATAGATGAGATATTTAGAAAATAGTCTTGACAGAAGTAAGTCAAAAAGGTTCGAAGATCAACCTCATTCTTGAAGTAAACAAATCTATAAGTAGTACAGTCATAAAGGAAGATCTCAGAGTATTCTAAAACAAAGATCCAATAATGATCATGACAATCATAAAGTAGAAGCCCAAATTTCTCAAGAAGAAGGTGTTATAACAATATTGTCAGGTTATGGCAATGCCTTGAGAAAAATACTCAAAAATCTCATCATCATTTAAAGGTTTTCATCTATACTCATAGGGTAGCTACTTGTATGCAGGTCATATGTTCCAAACTAAGTGAAGACTCTTAGTCACCCTAAGGAAATTATAGCAGTCAATTCAAAAGAGATTGAAAGCTAGAGAAATCAATGAAATTACTTAGTATACATCACAGTTATCAAAGGTAGTTGGTAGTCATTGGCCATGATAATTCAAGCGATTCATTCACTAATAAAATGAAGATATCAGGGTATAGAAGGCAGGGGAAATGCAAAGATCAGTTTATGACAATCATAGAACAAGGTATAGGGTAGCCATCTTATATTAGAAGGTGTCAAGGAAAGCCTTAAATAGTATCATCAGGAGTACAACAATAAAGGAGAGAGTAATGATTTTTTGACACTCAAAGGGGTAAAATAAAGTTAGAGATTTGTAGCCTAATAAACAATCACAAAACTTCCTAAAGAGATCTTCACAAAGAAGCAAATCAGGAATGTGTAAAAAGTATTGTAACAGTGAACAATGGTAGCTACTTAACAGTTTGGAGATATTTATAAAGTGTTTTAAGACCAGGCCTAAAATAGTAGATCAGTCAATAATCCTTTCATGAATGAGATCAGTAAACCACCAAGCAATATGATATAGTAAAAATATGCTAAGTCTCATTGTGTCACTGTAAAGAGAGAGAAGACAAGCACATTGACAAAATAGAAAGATTAAAGGTTGTAGTCCTTTGTAGCAATTACAAGTCTAATACATGTAGTGAGAAGAGAAACACATTTAAAATGCACAATCCTTGTCAATGAAATTGATAGTTTATTTCAAAGGGAGCAGGGGTATGGATCAGTTCTAGTGATATCCAAAGAGTAGTGTCAGAATAGTGACCTATGAATCCATTACCAATTTCACAAGGTTAGATTAGTACATTTGAGTAGTACCAAACTAAATGACAATGATTCAGACCAAAAGCAGCCACAACTTGTACAAAATATACAATGAGCCCATATACTTCAAAATTGCATTCAAGACAACTTTATGACTATCAAAAATGGACTAAAGAGTAGTGAAGCAAGGGGCAATTTTGAAATGTAGACCTTCATTAGTCATAAAGTATCAAATCTTGCAATGGTAAAATAAAAGAATGGAGTATGTAAGTCACTGATCTATAAGAGACAAGGTGTCATTGTTAAGACTGAAGTTATCATCATTGTCAAAAGAAATGAAAGATCAAAGTCATAAGTCCATTAAAGATCCATGATACAAAGCTATAAACAATAGTGAAGTGTATGGACAGTGAAGACCAAAAGACTTGTCATAGTGCTAGCAGGCTCAAAAGTTGAAAATAAAGATACCATTCAATGTTAGTAAAGGCTTCATAGAAGATTCTTTGTAAACAACCCAGATTGGAGATATAAAAAATAGTGATAAGAAAGACTAATTTCATCAAAATAGTAATATTCATAGCAATCTTTTAAATATAGTCTTCATAGCAGCATTGGGATAGTGATCATTGTCATGTTCTGAAAGATAAAAGAAGAGACAACACCTTTAGGTCATGATAGTACAATGCAAGTTAGACAAAAGGGATCTTGTGGCTATGAGGCAGTCAGTAAAGAAATTTCAAAAGATTAGCTACAAGAAAATATAACAGTCATAATCATCATGTGAGAGTGATACCAGTGACAATATACATAGGTTGCAGAGATACATCATGGAGCCTACAATGAAAGAAAATGTAAAAATATAGTCTTCATTATCAGTTTGACTGTGAGAAGTGCAATCACCTAGTAAGAGCTATCTTGAAGAATTCAAAGGTATTTTCAGGTTTAAGTATCAAGAAGTAAATGACAGTGAAAATATTTCATCTTTCATCCACAATTCATAGTAATGTGTCAATAGAGTGTAGTCCACAAGAGGATGAAGACAAAATAATGGCACCCAGTATTCAAAGAATATTATTGAAGCAATCCATTAGAGGCTAGTCACAAGAATACAGTCTCAGTCATAAGAGACAACATCATACAAATGATTGTTAATTATCAAAACTTCAAAAGCCTTTGCAATAGTAAATCACAATAAAGCACAATCCAAGGTGAAGCCTGTATTGTAGATCTCATGAAGAATTTGATAGTATTTAAATAAAGAACGATAAATAAGGTAACATTTACAATCATGTAATAACTTTTCAAGTAGCCAGTCATTCTATGGTCAGAGTCCCAAATAATTTATAACAATAGGGTTAGTCATAGTGCAGAGATAGAATAATGATAAATCTCAAAGACCTAATGGCAAGACATAGCAGTCATGAAGGCTCAGTCTTAACCCAAAGTAGTCATTCTCAAACCTATAGCCATTTATTGTCAAAGCCTAAGAAGAGTAGTTTAGAGTATAAAGAGGCACTATTTATTGACAATCTTTGTGGTATCCTAGTAAGACCTATTAGCACATATTTTTACAAAATATTTTTATGCTATATATGGATTCTTTTTCTTATAATTCCATCATAGGAGCATTTATTGCTGGATTGTATGTGCAGGTGACATGATTGCAGTGTCTTCATAAAAGGGCATCACTTGGGAATATTCAAGCGAAGTGTTGAGTGAAATGGCATTCTGGTAATCCACATCTTCACAATTAGTCTCGTTGCAAAAGTATCTTTGGAAAACCAGCATAGAACAAGGTTGTGAGCATGTTCAAAGAGGTAGATGGTATGGGAGAAACCCTTTAGTATGATTGTTAAAAGTTGCATCCATAAAGAGGGCCTTCTTTTGCAAAAAACTGCAAAATTTTTCTTATTGACAAAAGTCATCCCAATGAGATCGCCCAAGGAGAAAGGAGTAGGTTGGTTATCTAGTAACTCATGCTGACGGTGTTTCCTAAAGTGAGAGTGGTAGAAAAGAGTGCGACTAAGTGGAGATCCATCAGGGAGAGTTACGGTGATAAAGTCAGAGTCATTGGAGTAATATACACTATCAGCAAGGAGGAGAAAATGTTATCCCAATACCTGATGGGGTTGTCAGCAAAACTCTTTCTGATAATCAATGAGGCGATCTATTCGTAGCGATCACATCGGGTTATCAAGAGGTCCTAATTTATGTTACCCCGATACCTGATGGACCAAGTGGATAAGGTGACCTTATCGGAGAGACTTTCTCCGATAAAGTGGTACCAAGCAAGAAAGGAAACAAGACTCATCAGGATAACATACATTGTCGGGGAGATGTGTTTTGGGTCATCCCGATGCCCAATGAGGAAGATGAGCTCGACACAAACAAAGTGACTTCATTGGGAAAGCCTATGATGATAGACTGAAGGAACCCGATAAGGAGAGTAAGGTGCAAAAGACTCATCGGGATAGCTTACACTACCAAAGAAACATCTTTTGAGTTGTGCTGATGCCCGATGGGAAGAATGCCACAGAAGGCGGATCTATCGAGGAGACTATAACTATCAGAAGTAAGGGAAATATGCTACTCTGATGCCTGATGAAGTAATCGGTGAAAGTAACACCAATCAAAGAGAAAATTAGATGTCATGGCCCCATCAGATGAAGTCTAAAGTAATATCAATCCGAAGGCCAATGGAGCGAGTGGAGAAATAAAAAGAAGGAGGTTTCATCAAAGAGACATACCCCGATGTGATATAAAGAAAACATGTCTAATAGAAAGGAAAGGTGAATCCATTGGGATAAGTCAAGCCATGAGGAAAAAAGTGAAACGACCAGAGCGAGATCATATCCATTGATCGGAATGACCTATACCGATCAGAAAGAGAAAAAGGTAATTGAAGGAACACATGGTGCCAAATAATTGAATTATCAGGTGGGGTTATGTCAATTAGCCATTAGAATGTCTCATACGATAGCCATTATTTAATTCTTATGATTAGGAGGATTTGATCTACACGAAGCAAAATTGATGAGTTTTTTTTATCATTATAGATCCTAGCCGTTGCATATTAAGCTTTAAAAAAGAGTGCTTGTGCCAGGAATTTTTCACACTCTCTTTAGCCATTAACATTGAAAGTGGCATATATGAAGCACGGGTAATTAAGAATTCAAGAACTTAATCATGGAGGCATCTTGTTCACAGGGAAAGAGAAAGGTCATAGAGATTTCAGATACAAAGTCAACTAAATCAAAAAAGGGGAAGACTATGGAGGGTATGCAAAAGTGAAAGTTGAATGAGGATATGATTAACCAGATGGAGTAATCTGGTACTAAGTCAAGGAGGTCAAAAAATAAATTACCACCCAAGGATTGATTGGAAGATAAATACAAAGGGGTTGGGGATATATGGACAACCATAAGGGGCGACGAATTGTTTTTATATCACTACCTCAGGACAAAGAAGGATATGCCATTGTCAAACCCTTGGATGACAAATTTGGGTAGATTGGTGGTACCAAATGTTTTTCTAAATCTCAGATAGTTGGAATTGCTCACAAGGAAATACAAGAAGGAAAAAAGATACATCCAATTGCCAAATGGGGACCCATTCATCTAGATATCTTCTGGGTCTATTTAGGAGGTTTTCGGCATGACATATGAGCCTTAAATGCCCTTATCGTTTATAGACTATGAAGGAGAATATACTGAAATGGACACCACCCACATAGTGTGGAAGTTGGCAATCCACAAAAAGGAGAAGGGATGGCTCATGGAGTAGGATGGTCCCCCTTTTGAGATTACCCTATTCAGGCTATACTTGCAGTACACATATTGGGCATGCAGATAGGTCTACGGGGAACATGCTCCTGATGTTACAAAAATAGGCCCATTGGTGTTGGCTGCGGACATTCAAATGCATGAGATGAGGCCATTTGATTATGCAACCTACTTGGCAGAGAAGCTGCATGAAGGATTTTTGAGTTTGCGAATAGAGCCTAACCCTACTTTCAAGTTTTACTCATTGCTAAGGCATATGGTTTTGTTTTATGGTCATATCAAGGGTTTGTGGCTAGGTGAATTAAAAGCGACTTCTAGGAACAAAGGGGGACAAGAACAACCAACCCAATTATGGGTATCCTTGTGGGACTCAAGGTTCGACAAATCACACTATGTGTTTTTTGAAGAGTACTTCGTCAAGCCCTTGTACAAATTGTTTGGGGTAGAATGTGAGGGCTCTATCTCATAGGAGATTAAAAGGTTCTTGAGACCCCGTGATTTTGGAGATACTAGGGTCAACCACAATTGGGGTGACTGGTTTGTATGCCAAAATTTCACTTTTTTTAGGGTTTATGGTTTTGAAGGTGTTCCATTTATGCTGCCTACAGTAGTGCCTGATAGAATTGCATATCTAAAAATTGTTAGGAAGCTTAGTATGTCAAATGCAAAGCATTTAAGTGGTGCAGACAAGCAGGTATTTATGCCTGACACTTTACATTTTGGAGATTTCACCATTGTGTCTACTAAGGCATATGAAATGATTGAAAAGAAGCTGGTAGAGGAGTATAATATGTATGGACACCAAGAATTATGATCCAGAAGGATATATTCACCACTACAGCAAGAACCAGAACCTGGGAGAGTATTTGCACATACCCATGGAGGCTGAGGATTTATTTAGGAACAAGGAGTGGGATGAGGCTGATGCAGTCTTAGAGGAGTTGGAAAAAAATTTGGAAGAGTGGAAGAAGAGGCTTCAAGAACTAAATGAATAAGGAGACTCTGAGAGTGAGTTTGATATGTAGTAGTGTCTACCCTCCACACACCTAAACTAGAAGAAATGATAGAGAGCCAGCAGAAAGCTATGGTACGACTCAATGCCAACACAAATGTGAGGATGGAAGAGCATGCAACTTTTGTTGTAGATGAAGTTTTTGTATAGTCCAAGGAGTTTAAGTCTTTCTTGTACCATTACAAATGGAAAATATTGAGGGAGAGCATCCCAAATGTCACCCCTGAGAATGAAGCAGAGATGCTAAAAACATTGAAGGAAGACATGAATGCAAAGGTGGCTACAATGACACCACATAGAGGGAGGCAACTCTTAGTGAGGCAAGCCTCATTTTGTTCCTAGGTTGGGATTTAAGTGCCTCTTTCATTTTTGACAGTTTGTTGCATTTGGATAGAAAAGATGTAAAGTTAGGCATATTGGGAATTGATGTCATTTTTATTGGATCGATATGATCCAAATGAAGAGGAAATGTTGCTTTGGGCCCTACACCTCCCAAATAAAATACCCAAGATTATAGATGTAGATAAGGCATTTAGGTATATGATGAGGCTAAAAGTGGGAGAGGTTAACCCAATTGTCACTGCAGATTTGGGTTTTGGCATTGCAAAATTGAATAAGGCCCAAATGCAGTGGGTGTTAAAGGAGGGTAAAAAATATAAAAAATTTATATGAAGACCTGTTAAGAAGTCGCAGTCATGAAGTACCATAGATAAATGATACTGGTATGCAGTGGAAAAAGAAATATGAGGACCAAATGAAAGAAAATATAAAGTTGAGAAGACAAATCAAGATTGCCAAGGTGGATGTTGCTTGTGTTTTGTTGACCAACAGGTTTGAGCATTTGTTGGAAGTTCTCAAGAAATTTTGGACTAATTGTCAGAAGACTCAAGATAATATGTGTTTCTATGTTTAATCATGCAAAGATGAATTGTTGAATCTATTTATGGTTGGTTTAGTACAAAATCTCGAACAAGATTGTTCATAATTTAATGGAACAATGTTGTAAGGATTTTAATATGAGTTGTCAATGACTTTAAACTATAGATCTTACAAAATTGTCTCATGATCACTTGCTTTATATATGTCTTAGTTTTTGTTTGAGTTCAAAGTTTGTTTGTGCACTATAGTCAACATTTTGTTTAAAATTTATCACTCTGATTCACCCCCCCCTGTCAGAGTGAATCCACTTCCAACAAGTGGTATCAGAGCATATGGTCCTGCATTAGGTCTTTCCTAGGATAGATCCTAGTCTTGGAAGTCTTTCATTATGTCACAAGTTCAAGAGGGGTCATATGTTACTAGAGCTCCATTATTTGATGGAATAAATTATGTGTTTTGGAAAATCAGAATGGAAACATATCTGATTTATATAGACCTTGATGTCTAGAATATAGTCTGTAGCAAGTACACTGTACCTTTTAACATACCTACAAATCTTGATGAGAAAAATAAATATGAAATGAATGCAAGAGCCAAACATTCAATTTTGTGTGTCGCAAGTAAAGATGCCTTTGTTAAATTCATGCTTTGTAAATCAACTCATGAGATCTGGGAAAAACTTGAAAACATCTATCAAGGAAATGAAAAAGTTAAACAGTCCAAAATACTTACCCTCAAAACTCAGTTTGAGGAAATGAAAATGAAAGATGATGAAAAAGTAGCTGAATACGTTTTGAGAATTAACAAAGTTGTTATTGGGATGCAAGGATTAGGTGTGGAAGTAAATGAATTCATAGTGGTTAAAAAGGTCATTAGAACCTTATTGCCTAAATATGAAACCAAAGGTTCAGCCCTTGAAGAAATGATTTTTTTTAATAAGCTTATCTTAGATGATCTTCAAGGAACATTGACAACCTATGAAATGGGAACAAGAAAAGTTGAGAATGTAAGTTCATCATTGAAAGAGACTACAATTAAAACAAAGAAGAAAGAGGATTTGGATAGTGAATGACAATTATCTGATTCTCTTGAGGCTCTCTTAGTGAGAAATCTCAAAATGAAATATAGAAGCAAGATGCCACTCAAATGTTTTAACTGTGGCAAGGCTAGTGACTTTGCAGCCCAATGCCCTTTTGCTAATCAAAACAATGATGATGATCAGACTGAAAAACATTATAACAAAAAAGTTATATGTCCTAAAAAGAAATTTAACTTCAACAATTTTAAAAAGAAAAAGAGTCTATTCAGTAAAGAAGACTTTGATGATGAGTCAAATGATTCTTTAGGTGATGAAGGTGAAACCTTGTTCACGGTTGAAGTTGATGTGCAAAAAATTTCATGCAGTCAACCTGATAGTTATATAAAAAGACAATTTGATCTAGACAATTGTGAGATAAACCTTGAAGGTGAACTTCTTGGTTCTCTTCAAGAAATTTAAAAACTTAAGAAACACATTGCCTCTCAAGAGAAAATTTCAAATAATTTGATTGTCCCTTTGCAAGATGAACTAGATAACTCTAAAAGAGTCGTGGACAATCTCAGATCAGTTCTTGGCGATAAATAAACATAGATTCAAGGTCTTAAAAAGAAAGCTAACTCTCTCAAAAAGAAATTTGAAGAGCATGAAAGAACCATTCACTTGCATAATATGCTTGGGAAACAAAAGTAGTCTGTTGACATAGGTGAATGCTCAAACTCTACAAATTAGAATGTAAAAATTGATATTAAGAAGCAATCATTTGAAAACAAATAGAACAATTTCAGGTTTAATTCTTTTTTCAATGGCTATTGCTTATTTTGTGACAAATTTGGTCACAAAGTAAGTACTTGTAAATTCATGATGCCAAGAACACCTAGATTTGGTCACAAACAATATTGTGGATTTCCTAATACTATCAAGTGTTTCAAATGTAATGCTATTGGTCATACTTTGAGACAATGCAAAAAAAAAAAGCCAACTACAGAAAAGGTTTTGACACCCAAAGTTGTTCAAAGCATAGAACAATCCATGCTTGTACAAACTGCTTTTCTTTCTAATAAGAAGACCTTATGGGTTGTTGATAGTGGTTGTTCCAACCACATGATAGGTGATAAAGACAAGTTTTTGAAACTTGAAGATTATGCTTGTGGTACATTGTGAAGTTTGGTGATAACTCAAGGATTCAAATTAAAGGTAGAGAATATTTGCTTCTCAATGATAATACACCTATTCATGATGTGTATTATGTAGAAGGTCTCAAACACAATATTTTAAGTGTCAACCAAATCTGTGATAGTGGATATAATGTTTCATTTAACTTACAAGGTTGTGCAATGAAAACTAAGTCCGGTAAAATAGTTGCAACCGAGTTGAGAACACATGACAATATATACAATCTTCTTGACTCTTCTATCTTATTATGAGGATTTGGTTATTAGTGAGAGATGGAGGGGTGAATGAGTAATAAAACAAATCTGCAACACTTCACAAAACTATACTGGTAACTACTCAAACAATCTTCTAAGCTGACTTAACAAACCATTCATTCAAGTGTGCATCAATATTCAAACAAAGTAAAGATATCAAATGCACAAATCAAAAATGCATCCACAACATGAACACAAAGATTTTTAACATGGAAACCCAACTGGGAAAACCACGGTGGGAATTATGACCCACAATATGTATTTGCACTCTTTTGGAATTCACCTGGTTAAAGGCCTAGCCTGGTTAAGAGCTTACAATATTTTTGGTTAAGAGCATACCCTGTTAGGAGTCACTCGGTCAAGGGATTTTGCCTCAACCCTGTTAGGAGCTCTATCCTATTAAGAGTAACCTTATTAGAGGATTTCAAACTCAAGCTATTGAGCCACCTGATGAAGGGATTTACAATATCAGACCTCTTAGGATCTACCCGGTTAAGGGATTTCAAACTGTTGTAACTGTTAGGGAACAACAGGGCAAATGATCTAATTATAGCACTTCCTTGCTTGATAATATAGGTCATTTTCAACACAACTCTTCTACACACATGCAGACACTTCAATCTAGTTCAGAAAAATCTTCTTCTCAAACTACCGACAGAAAATCTCTTCTCCAACTAGCCATAAATACACTTTTTCAGTTAGGGCAGCTACAAACCCTAATTACATCAACAAGATATAATGAATTTACATTTAGCATAGTAAAACACTCTACCAAAAATACATTACAAATCATTACAATAAATTTCTAGATGATTTAGGTCATTGAATGAAAACCGCACATTGATTTGATAAGCAATCAAACCCTTGTTTCATTCTTCTAAGCACTTTGTTGTTTCCCACGAAATCTAATCCTTGTACGTTCTCAAATACCATCTTATCATTACACATGGATTATGAAACGTCATCACTAAGTTATGATCATGATAAGATGCACTACCAAACCTTAAATCATTACGGGTTAAAGATTTGATACCGGTATTCATTCTTCTTCACAGAGTGCATAACAGTCAATTATAAAAATGTGTTTTCCGGTTCACCAAATTTGATGTGATTTCAATCACAGACTCATGCCAATGTTATGAACATATATTGTAAATCGCAAAAATCAATTCTAACCACAATGCACGATTCAACTTCTCCTTCTCTCCTCTACTAGTTTTGCATCTGATCAAACTAGTTGACATCAATGACAACATATACATGACCATATCAACTTTATCAATCATCTTCTCATTTCATCATCATCTCCATCAGTTATGCCAACAATCTCCCCCTTTAGAGTTTATGGCAACACCAAATCTCACCATGCAAAATTGGAACTCTAATTGTTATGACTGATGTACGATTCTTTTCTTTTTCTATTCTATTTCACTTGTTCTTCTCTTTCTGCTTTTCACTGTTCTTCTCCCTCTTTACTTTTCTTCTCCCCCTTTCAAAACAATGCCAAGGGTGCAAAGTATCAAATTCATCTTCTACTGCTATTGTTTTCTTCATCTTTGTTGCTCCCCCTGAGGATTATCCCTTTTCTCATCAATCCCTAGTGAAAGATCTTCAATTATTCCATTGGATTGATGCCGCAAGAACATCTTAATTGACCTTCTATAGGGGTATAGCCCCTAGCTTGCCTCTGAGATACTCAAAGGTTGCTTTAGGGAATGGCTTAGTGAAGATGTCAGCCAAGTGCTCCTTTCTTGACACATGATTCTTCCTGACTTTCTTTTCGTGCACTCTTTCTCTCAGATAATGACACTTCAGTTCAATATGCTTTGTTCTAGCATGCAATATAGGATTTTTTGAAATGTTTATTACACTTATATTATCACAATATATGACCATCAGTTCTATCATAATCTCCTTGAATCCTTCTAATACATGTCTCATCCATATTATTTGAGTACAGTTCATAGATGCAGCCACATACTCTACTTCTGATGTAGACTGAGAAATACAACTTTGTTTTTGACTAATCCACTATACCAGTCTTCCTCCTAGAAAGAATGCACCACCGGTTGTTCTCTTTCGGTTATCTACATTACCTTCCCAATCAACATCTATGGATAAGAAGTTTCGTTTGTATGGATACCATAATCCATAATCAATAGTTCCTCTAAGATACCTGAAAATTCTCTTCATTGCCACCATATGAGTCTCTTTAGGACTTTTCTAAAATCCAACCACTATACCAACTGCATGAGCAATGTCTGGTCCACTATGAATAACATAGTATATTTTACCAATCATTGATCTATACTTAGTTTCATCCACTGGATTTGAATCATCTTCCTTGGATAATTTGCAACCAATGACAATAGGGGTTCCAACCAGTTTAGAGTCTTCCATTTCAAAGGTTTTCAATACCTCCTTCACATATTTGGACTGGCTGATAAAGATTCCTCCTTTCATCTGTTGGACCTATGAACCAATGAAAATTTTGATTTCACCTATCAAAGACAATTCAAATTCCTTTTTCATTTCTTTTGTAAAAGTTAAACTCATGTCATCATCTCCTCCAAATATGATATCATCTACAAACAATTCTACATTCAATAACTTGTCTTCTTCTGTCTTCAAGTAAATGTTGTTGTCCTCATTGGTTCTTTGAAATCGAATCTTTATCAGGTGTGAATGGAGTCTCACATACCATTCCCTTGGAGCTTGCTTTAACCCATATAAATCTTTATGAATTTTTGCACACCATGTCCTTGTCTTTTTCAATGCAAATCCATCCAATTGTTCAATGTAAACCTCTTCTTCTAGAATTCCATTCAAAAAAGTAGAGTTGACATCCATTTGGTATACCTTGAATCCTTTGGATGTTGCAAAGGCAAGTAGCATTCTTACTCCTTCAAGTCTAGCAATCAGTGCAAAGGTATCTCCATAATCCTCACCTTCTTCTTGTGCATATCCTTTGCAAACTAGTCTAGCCTTGTTCCTAACCACTTCACAATCTTCATTCAATTTGTTCCTGAACACCCACTTAGTACCAATCAATTTTTTATTAGTTAGTCTAGGAACAAGTGACCAAGTGTTGTTCTTCTCTATTTGATCAAGCTCCTCCTTCATAGGCTTTATCCAATCATCATTCTTGAGAGATTCCCTCACTGTCTTAGGTGAAATTATGGAAATCAGACAAGTATTTTCTCTAATCTTTCTTCTTGTTTGTACTCCAGCATTCTTGTCTCCAATTATTTGATATGTAGAGTAATTCATCCTTACACATCTAGGTATAATTGGTTCCAGTGTAGAAGCCTCTTCTTCTTCTTCTTCTTCTTCTTCTTCTTCTTCTTATTCCACCAATTGAGCAACATCCTCTGCACTATCTTTCTCAACATCATTTTTAACTTTTGATTCAATGATCACTAGCTTTTGTTCATCTACTAGATCAGACTTGCTAGCATCATCAGATTTGTCTGAATACTCATCAACTTTCACATTAACACTTTCCACAATCTTCTTGGTTCTTTTGTTCAAGCACTTGAATGATTTTCTCTTAGTTGAGTAGCCAAGGAAATTTCCTTCATCACTTTTAGGATGAAACTTTCTGGTATTCTCATCTCTCTTTATGTAACACCTCATGCCAAAGACTTTGAAATGACTAAGATTAGGAGTATAACTATACCATAATTCATAGGGAGTTTTGTCACTACCTTTCTTGACCAATATCCATTTCATTGTGTATACTGTAGTGCTAACTTCTTCTCTCCAAAACATTTTAGGTACATCCCCTTGTATCAACATCGTTCTTGCTACTTCAACTATGGTCTAGTTCCTCCTTTCTGCAATCCCATTCTGCTGTGGTGTCCTTGGTGTAGATAGCTGTATCTTGATTCCATTCTCATAACAATATTTAACAAATCCATCTGATGTGAATTCTCCACCTCGGTCAGATCTCAGACACTTTAGGTTCTTACCAATTTCTTTCTCCACTAAGGCTTTGAATGTCTTAAACTTGCTAAAAGCATCAAATTTCTCCTTCAAAAATGTAACCCACATCATTCTTAAATAATCGTCAGTAAATATCATGAAATATTTATCACCTTGAAAACTCCTAGTCCTCATAGGACCACATAAATCAATGTGCACCAAATTTAAAATATTTTCAAAATAAAATGATTTTCTTTTGAAAGAGGAAGTAGTCATCTTACCCAACTGACACTCCTTACAAATCACATTGTCTAGTTTGACTAGTTGTGGCATACCTCTAACCATACTTGACTTGCTAGCCTTGACCAAATTATCAAAATTTACATGAAAAAATCTTCTATGCCATAGCCAACTGTCCTCAACGTTTGCAACCAAACAACTATTAACATTAGTGTTCAAATGGAATAAGTTACCTTTTGTCTGTTTACCGGTAGAAATCAATTCTCCTTTGCTTCCTAAATTCTTGCGCACTCTATTCTTGAACTCAAGATGATAACCTTTTTTCATTTAACTGACCAACACTCAACAAGCTATGCTTCAATCCTTTAACACAATACACATCATCAACATTACTTTTTCCATTTAAGGAAATTGAACCTTTACCTTTTACCATGCATGGTGTATTGTTGCCAAATCTCAGTACTTCACCATCAAATTCTTCAAGTGAGATGAACTTGTTCTTGTCATAGGTCATGTGGTGTGAGAAACTACTATCAATGACCCACTCATCACTACTGTCAATATGGGACACTAAATCTTTCTTGTTAGAGTGATCTTCCTTAACTGCTACAAAAATAATTTCCTCATTATCTTCATCCTCTAATTCCTCATTGGTAACACCTTCATCTACTAAAACATAACATTGTTTCTTACCTTTTCCCTTAAACTTTCTGAACTTTTCTTTCTGTTCTTTGTTAGGAAAATTAGCAACAATATGTCCTATTTTGTTACATGAGAAGCACTTAAGAGGAAGCTTGCCTTTGTACTTACCAGTACCTCTAGGAATTTTCTTTACCAATAAAGCCTCAATTTCCATCAAGTTATGTTTATCATCCACTTATTTATTACCACCACCATGATGAATTGACCTATATTCATGGTTATGATAGACATCCTTTCCTTTTCTTACCGGTGCATTAGATACTGATGCTTTGAAAGCAGATTCTACTTTAGGTACGCTATTGTCAAAGCTATTCAATTCAAAAGTAGTAATCTTACCTATCAATAAATCAACTGTAACTTTATCTTTGCTAACTAACCTCAATTACTGGATAGGAGATACTCTAATAGAATAAGCAGGCAGTAAGGTTCTAAGCATTTTACTTACCACTATGTCTTCTACTATGGTTCCACTAGCACTTTTGATTCCTCCAACTACTAATTTTATTCTTTTTCCATACTGTGTGTTGTTCTCACCTTCCATCGTGCTCATGTCATCAAACTTTCCTCTTAGGCTTTCTTCTTTAGCTTTTTACATATTCTTGTCTCCACCATAAATGAACTTCAACTTTTCCTAAACTTCATAAGCAGTTTTTATACCATGAACATCAATATACTTAAAATCAGAAAGAGTACTTACAATGGCTTCCAATGCTTGAATATTCTCGTGTTTCTCCTTGAGCTGATCAATAGTCAAAGTACTGGTAGGAGGTGTGTATTGATTAACCACATGCTGCCAGAACTGTGTCCACATACCTTTGATGTATATCTCTATTCCATCCCTCCAAATTCTGTAGTTATCCTTTGTGAACTTAGGACCCTCCTTCTTCATCATCTTGGATCTTTACCTCAAGTGGTTAAGCTTCTCTACAAAGAGGAACTAGTGCTCTGATACCAATTGTTATTATGAGGATCCGGTTATTACTCAGAGGGGCAGGGGGGTGAATTAGTAATAAAAAAAATCTGCAACACTTTACAAAACTATATTAGTAACTACTCAAATAATCTTCTAAGTTGATTTAACAAACCATTCATTCCAGTGTTCATAAATATGCAAACAAAGTAAAGATATCAAATGCACAAATCAACGAATGCATCCACCATATAAACATAGAGATTTTTGACGTGGAAACCCAATTGGGAAAACCACAGTGGGAGTTAGAAAACACAATATGTATTTGCAATATTTTGGAATGCACTAGATTAAAGGCCTAGCCCGGTTAAGAGCTTACAATATGCTCGGTTAAGAGCAGACCTTGTTAGGAGTCACCTGGTCAAGGGATTTTGCCTCAGCCCTGGTAGGAGCTCTACCCTGTTAAGAGTAACCTTGTTAGAGGATTTCAAACTCAAGTAGATAAGCCACCTCGTGAAGGGATTTACAATATCAGACCTATTAGGATCTACTTGTTTTAGGGATTTCAAACTGCTGTAACTATTAGGGAACAATAGGGAAAATGATCTGATTACAACATTTCCTCGCTTGCTAGTACATATCATTTTCAGCACAACTCTGCTACACACATGCAGACATTTCAAACTAGTTTGGAAAAACCTTCTTTTCAAACCACTAACACAAATTCTCTTCTCCAACTAGCCCTAAATACACTTTTCTATTAGGGTGGCTACTGTTGGCATTATAATAGACAATAAGAGATTGTTGGCATTTCAATTAGGATATTGAGAAGGTTGTTGATGATTATGGATATAACTGATTAAGGATGTTTACTGTCTTAATATTATTATTTTGTCATTGATGTCAAGAAATTGATTTTCTAATTCAGTATGATGTTGCCATATCTTAAGAAGTATGATTTCATGAGTATAAAGATGTCAGTAAAAGACACAGAAAGAATGTGATGAATAAGGGGAGAAATAAGTTATTCAATGGGAAACTATCACCGAGTTAGACAATGATGAGATCATGATGTTTAGATTGTTTTGATATCCTACATATGCTATTGTTTGTAAGGTTAATACTATACTATGTTACCGAGCAAAGAACCTAGTCGGTAAACCCTAAGGAACCTAGTCGGCAAACCCTAAGGTTATCACTATCAGTTAATGGAGGCGGAATGTCTACTGAGTGAAGTTTAGTATTTACCGAGTTGCAACCGAGATGTAATAGAATGCATTAAATGATTAAAAGCGTTATTTAATGAAGGAAGTTGATGAGCTAGAATTGATTAAATGATTGGTATGTCATGTATGGAGTTTGTTTAGGATCTATGGTAAAGGAAAATCGGCAGGAAGATCTACAACACAGATTGAAGCGCAATAACCTTGTGCAAGTTCCAAGAAAGGACTGCAAGTCCCGAGGCAAGGTAAAACATTTTTAGATTGAGGGATACATTGAACCTGGTCAAGTTTGAAGATCTGATGGCTATGATTGATCATGGGAAATGTGATCAAGGAGATTCAGTGGTTAGCAAATTCTTCATAAATAAGGAACTGTTGATAAACAATGTATGTGGGCAAGTGTAAGCACAAGGATGCTACATAGTGATTGCCGAGCATAGAAGCTTGAAGACCTATTTGATTAACAAAGTATAGAGCCCAACAGAGGGACAAGATAAGTCCTATGACTAGATTGTATTGAGAAAATAAGAATCTACTTTAGCATTTTAGATGTCAAGTTGCAGATAGATTTTTATTATTGTTATTTTGTAAAGTGACAGAAAATCTCTTAACCGAGTGGACTTAACAGTCTTATTTGTAAAACCCTCTAGCAAGGTGACATTCTGAATGAGTGTTTGAAATCCTTTGACAAGGTCACTTCTAACAAAGTGAAGATCCTAACAGATCTGAGGGAAACCCCTTAACCGGTTCACATCTAGCAATGTGTTTGCAATTTTTAATAGGATTTGCTTTTAATCGAGCATACTCTAGAAGAGTATATTTCTTAGTCGGTCTGAATTCCCATAGTGGTTTTTTCCCTATTTGGGTTTCCACGTTAAATCTAGTGTTATGAGTTGTGATGTTTATATGCTTATAAGTTTGCATGTTTAGCAGTTTTGGTTATATTGCTGAAGTATATGTTACCGAGGTTGAATATGTTGTTTTTATGGAAGATTAAGTTTGTATGATTCACCCCCCCTCTCATCTTGTTAGCTTGGAATCTGTACTTAACAATTAGTATCAGAACTATCAATTGGTATCAGAGCATTGGACTCCAGAAGAAAAAGTTTAAAGGTACTTGAAGAAAAGATCCAAAGATGTAGAAGAGGGATGCACCGAACCTGAACAAGTCTAGTTTCTCTAAATGGCAAAAAAGGATAAAGCTGCACCTATCAGGAGTCAAAGAATATGTTGTATATTATCTAGAGAATGATTTCATTACACCTAGCACCTATCCATTGACAATGGAAGAGATAAAGGAAAAGCAAGAACATATTCAAGCAATGATTGAAATAACATCTGCATTGACTGACTTAGAGTTTAATGATCTAGAAGGTTGCAGTGATGCCAAGGCAATGTGGGACAAGCTCATATTTGTGTATGGTGGTGATGAACATGTTCAAAGAGAAAAAGTGGATAGTCTAAGAGGACAACTTGAATCTATGAGAATGAATGAATGTGAGAACATAACCTAGTACAATACAAGGTTAAAGGAGATTGTCAATCAAATCAAAGGAGTAGGAGGAACCATTGAAGAAAAGGATGTCACAAGTAAGTTATTGAGAACCCTTCTACCTGCTTATGCAATCCAAGTCTCTACAATCAATGAATTGAGGTCTATACCCAATATGCCAGTTTCTTTGGATGCTACTATTGGTAAGCGACATGCATTTGAGTTAAGTAACTTTGATAATAGTGGGTCTTTGGTAAATAAAATTGAGTTTGCATTTAGTTCTTTTCATCTTGATGAATCTGATGATTACAATGATATAAAGTATAAGTACTCTGAAGGGAATCACAGTGGATCAAGTGAAAGATTTCGTAAAAATATGGAGGAGGTACACAAACTTTATGAAAAAATCAAAAAGCAAGAAGAGTTTGAAGCTCTATTAGCTAGAAGGCTACCAAGAGGAAAAGGTAAGTATAAAGAAAAACTACCTTTGAAATGTTTCAATTGTGACAAGATAGGACATATGGCTTCTAACTGTCCTAAAAAAGAATCTAGTGAAAAGAGAGATTACCGAGATGATAGATAGAAAAATAATCATTACAGAGGACACCGAGACTTCAGAAGAAGAGATAGAAAGTCATGCCTAATAGCTGATGAGGAATTCAATGATGATAAATCAGATGAAACTGATACAGAGGAAGTAGTTTATGTGGCTATCAAAGATGGATCAGATGAAGAAAGGTATGAAGAAAAAGCCCTAATATCTCACTTAAAAACTAATGATTTGTGGATCATAGATAGTGGATGCTCACATCACATGACAGGTGATAAACACAAGTTTGTTATGTTAGAAGATTATGATGGAGGTTATGTAAGATTTGGTAATGATGCACCATGTCTGGTAAAAGGTAAAGGATCCATAACACTTCTTGACAATGCTAAATGTAATGATGTTTATTGGGTTGAAGGTTTGAAATATAATTTATTGAGTGTAGCACAACTAAACAACACAAGTTACTGAATAGAATTTCAGAAAGGAATTGTCAAAGTTCATGACAAGCATGGAAAGTTAGCTGCTACCGGGACTGAAACAAAAGGTAATACATTTCATCTTGACTCAACTAGGAATAATTGTCTTTATGCAAAGATAGATGATACCTGGTTATGGTATAAAAGGTTATTTCATGTAAATTTTGATAATCTGATCAAAATAAGTAAGAAGCACCGAGTAAGAGGTCTACCGAGTTTGGAAAAGCCTAAGAATGCTATGTGTTGAGGATGCTAGATGGGTAAAATGACAAGATCAAGCTTTACAAGTAAGTCCTACACTTATAATGGAATTTTAGATCTTGTGCACACTGATCTTTGTGGTCCTATGAAAGTTCAAAGTTATTATGGTGATAAATATTTCATATTATTTGTGGATGATTATTCAAGGATGATGTCAGTAATGTTTTTAAAAGAAAAATCAGAAGCTTTTCAAATGTTTAAATGGTACAAGGCAAGAGTTGAAAATGAAATAGGAAGACAACTGAAATGTCTTAGATCTGATAGAGGAGGTGAGTTCATTTCTGATGAGTTCAACTTATTCTACAATGATCATGGTATAAAAAGACAAGTCTCTACACTGAGAACTCGATAGCAAAATGGGATAGCTGAGAGAAGAAACAGATCTATTGTGGATTGTGCCAGAACCCTAATGATTGAAAACAAAGTGCCACAAACATTTTGGAGAGAAGCAATAAGCACAATATTTTACACCTTGAACCGAGTACAACTGAAGAAAGGAACTTTGAAGACACCATATGAAATCTAGTATGACAAGAAACCTAATGTAAGTTACTTCAAAATATTTGGAAGTAGATACTATGTACACAAAGATGATAGAAATTGAAAGTTTGATCAGAAAAGTGAAAAGGAACATTTCTTGGTTATTCTTCTAGAAGTAAAGCATTTAAATGTCTGATCAAATCATCTAACAAAATAGTAGAAAGTGCAAATGTGAAAATTGATGAATTTATAGAAAGAAATGACGAATGAAACTCCAAAGGACTAGAAGATTATGAAGAATTTGTCTATGTTCAACTGAGAAGTCCTACCGAGAAAGATGCTGAAGGAAATGAAGATAATGTCCAGTTACCGAGTGATGAAGAAGATCATACAGAGCCTACTGAGCCTATATTAGCCAAATATGTTAGAAGACATCATGCAGAAAGTCAAATTATAGGAGATAAAGATGATCCAGTGATGACAAGGAACAAACTGAGATAGAACAAATGCCTGATATTTGAATTTGAATTGAGAATAGTGAAAGAGGCATTTAACAGTGAAGATTGGATAAATGCTATGACAGAAGAGATTGATCAAATCAAGAAGAATGACACATGGACACTAGTCCCAAGACCGAAGGACAAAACTGTAATCGATACAAAGTGGATTTTTAGAAACAAGCTGAATGAAAAAGGTGAGGTCATTCAAAATAAAGAAAGACTAGTTTGCAAAGGATATGCTCAAGAAGAGGGAATTGATTATGGTGAGACTTTTGCACCTATGGTAAGACTTGAAGGAGTAAGAACATTGTTGGCATACGCTGCCTAGAAAAATTTCAAGGTATATCAAATGGATGTCAAATCTGCATTTCTGAATGGTATATTAGAAGAAGAAGTTTTTATTGAACAACCTGAAGGATTTGTTGAAGACAAGAATAAAGATCAGGTATGTAAATTAAACAAAGCTTTATATGGTTTGAAACAAGTACCTAGAGCATGGTATGAAAGATTGCACTCTTATTTAATCAAGATTGGTTTTATAATGACAAGTGAAAACAACAATATGTACATGAAGAATGATGAAAATGGAATACTGATGTCAACCATATTTGTTGATGATATTATCTTTTGTGGAAATGACTCTTTATGCAAGAAATTTGGAAATAAAATGAGCAAAGAATTTGAGATGTCATTAATCGGTGAGATAAAGTATTATACTGCAAATGAAAGATGAGATTTTCATTACTCAATCCAAGTACATAAAGGAAATCTTGAAGAAATTTGGAATGGAGGATTCAAAACTAGTAAGTACTCCTATGACTACCAACTATAAACTATCAAAGAATGATGAATCTGCATCTATTGATGAGACACTTTACCGATCCATGATTGGAAAGCTACAATATGTTGTTCACAACAGACTAGATGATAGGGAGGTAGTGCAAGTGGAATGCTCAAGTGACTTGTATGGTCACTAAGTATAGGTCCTTACTAATTTCAAGGTGTTTTTGCTATAATTAGAGTACAAAGGTTCATAGATAACCTAAAACATCCTCTTGATCCACCTCCCTAAGACAAGACTTCTTGGTTGCTCAAAGGCTTCAACCCCATAATCACTCTGGCTTGGTAAAATGACTCCTGATTCACCCTCTTGGCTTTCAATCCTCTGTCCTTGACCTACTCCCTAACTACACAAGGTCTCCTTTTATTGGTTTACAAATTGATACCAAGTTTTGCTCCCAATGGTGTCCTTTGCCTTCTATGTTTTGAGATGTAGAAGTCCTCCTCAAGTGCTAAAACTAAGTTTTTGGAGTCTACCACACAAAAAGTGTTAAAATCAGGCAAGGACAACTTGTTTCAACCGGCATTGATGACTTTTGTGTTTTACATCCACCATTTGTGTACCCGATTTGATAAAAATTCAATTTTGAGGCCTAAAAAGGCTACAAGCAATTAGCCCTCCTTTTGGGGTTTTGTGCTCACCCTGCTCAAGCGATGGACTTCTTGACTGAAAGCATCACATATTTGGATACCCTTTTGGGGGTTCTTGAAGATTTACCAAGTTTAGGGGTCCCTAAAGCCTTCTTCGTGATTGTCCCAAAAATGGGCATAAAAAGAGGGTTTTGGTAGGGCTTGTTGGCAAAAACCAAATTTCAAACTTGAGATCCTCCAAATGACTCAAGGACACCTAATTATACCTTGATGTTGACTAACTAGGCCATAAACAAGAAGGTTTAAACCTCACAGAGTGAAGAACAAGATTTTCATAAAATGCACAAAAGGGAAATGCAACATTTGATAACTTTTCACTTTTTGCCTTCTACAAACACAACTTTGTAAGAATTCCAATTACAAATTGAAGCATATGAACATGGCCAACATTAGATACAAGAAGGAATCCAATTTTCCTTTCACAAAAGGCATTAGGCAATTACAAAATAACAAATAGTTCATTGTCAAGCTAAATAGGACTGCATTTTGCCCTCTCACTGCCTTTTTCACATTGGACCTACATTTCACACTGTTAAAACTCCTTTTCAAAGGACTTCTTTGGGCTTTCTTGACATTACTCTGCCCCTTTATGATTAATATCCTTAATACCTACAAATTTAGAAGGGAGATTACATGTACAATCTTCAAAACATTGTAAGAATCAGTCCTAGATGACTATGATAGCCTGCTGGGCTTTTTTCATTTTGCCTAAAGAGATCATTGTTTGATCTTGGCATTTACAATACCTATGGGTAGGGCTTACACTTCTCTTTGTTCCTATTTTCAAGCAAACAAAGTATTGACAAAGGTTTTCCCACACCAATGAATGGTGGAGAGCAAACAAGGAAAACTACTACCAACAGTGACTCACTATTTTGGTTTGCAATTCACCAAACTGAAACATATAACCCTCCTTTTCTAGAATTAGGTAGCCTCTTTGCTTGCATATAACACTTGGTCATCAAAATAGGTCTGTTCACCAAAAGAATGCAATTGCTATGGGAGAGCAAAGCATCAAACCTATGCAAGACCCTAGCCAAATGGCATACTTGCCTAGGGCTCCATGGCCACAAAACTCCTTGCACCTTTACTATTGAAACCAAAACACATATTTACATAATTTACAAATTGACCAACTAGTTCTTGAGAAGCCATGAACATTTTAGGACTTCAAGAAGCCAAGTTGGTCAAGCATCCTTGCCCAAATTCCTAGACAGGGCAGTGAAACTATCAAATCCAACCAATTTTGCTACAACCTCAAAACTTAATCAAATTTAATGCCACCAAAGGGAGAAGTTTAATAAAACATAGTGGAAACTAAAAATGCAAGAGCAGTATGGAAAAGTATAGTAGATGTACAGACTGTTGCTCACATCAAGTTAGAAACTAGGGAAAAACAAGGTAAAATGAGTGCAATCTTTCAAAATGATTGATAACTCTGATTGAACAACCCTTAAAATAGTTCCAACAAGAGAATAAATACCAGTCCAAGTTGGTTAACCTCCTGTATGGATAGGTACATGTCCAAGAACACTAAATTTGACATTTTGGATGCCTAAATGACAACTTTTGATGCCTAGAAGGTGTAGGGTTGATCTCAAAACCCAAAAAACACCTAAGAACACTTCTCACACCTACAAACCAAACACAAAACATGCCTAGACCTTTTCAAAACAAAAACACATTAAAAACTCACTTTTACAAAATTTTACCTGGCAACTCCAAAACTGGCAATTTTGAGCAAAAGATGAAAACAGGAAATCAAAACCACATAATGAGTTCAAAACTCATCCAAACAACTTAAAGCAACACAAAAACAACTTAAACAACCATTATGACTCAAAGCTAATGAAAATCAAACTTACTCTCAAACCTATGTTGAAAATGAGGCCTGGGTGCTCCTACACCACTAGACATAGCACATGTAGTAGGTATAGTTGCAAGATTTTCTGCATGTCCCAAGGAAACACACATGACAACAATCAAGAGAATTTTTAGATACTTGAAAGGTAATGAGGATTATGGCTTAGTATATCAAAAAGGAAATGATTTTGATTTAAAAGTTTATACTGATGCTGATTGGGCAGGCAACATTGATGGCAGAAAAAGCAGAAGTGGAGGAGCTTTCTTTTTAGGAGAAAGACTAGTGAGTTGGCATAGCAAGAAACAAGGATGTGTTTCACAGTCAACATCAGAAGCTAAATATGTTGCTGCAGAATTGAATTGTACCAATATAGCATGGATCAAACAACTATTGGAAGGTATAAAGGAGAAAGTTGCTGAGCCAGTAACTATATTCTGTGACAATACTAGTGCCATTAACATTTCAAAGAATCCTATTATGCACTCTAAGACAAAGCACATCTCTATCAAATATCATTATCTTAGAGAAGAAGTTCAAGAGAAGAAAGTGGTGTTGGAGTATGCTAGCACAAAGGAACAAATAGCATATATCTTCACAAAGCCACTGCCAAGGGACACTTTTGAGTATCTCAAAAGCAAGTTAGGGGTCCTACCCCTATCTTCTACTCACTGACCGAGTTCGGTGAAAGCATCAATTCAATGAATCTACAGAATATTATGTGTGGATTGATGCTTATTTACACACTTTAGGATGTTTTCTAAAGGTGTGTAGGAAACAAATACAGGGAAGAGGAATTGAAGACATAATGCTCTGACCAAGACTGAGTTGACACATAACAACAAGGAATTCACTTCTCAGCAGAAGAAATCATGTTTTAATTCTTTACTTTTTGGCATTGTTGTCAAAGGGGAAGAAGACTATTGTATGGGGGAGAAGTCTGATGACGGGGGGAGATCATTTCAGAATCTCACAGCAATCCGAATCAATTAGGTCCAATCAATTGGTTTTTCCATCAATGCCAAAGGGGGAGATTGTTGGCATTATAATAGACAATAAGAGATTGATGGCATTTCAATAAGGATATTGAGAAGGTTGTTGATGATTATGGATATAACTAATTAAGGATGTTTACTGTCTTAATATTATTATTTTGTCATTGATGTCAATAAATTGATTTTCTAATTCAGTATGATGTTGCCATATCTTAAAAAGTATGATTTCATGAGTATAAAGATGTCAGTAAAAGACACAGAAAGAATGTGATGAATAAGGGGAGAAATAAGTTATTCAATGGAAAACTATTACCAAGTTAGACAATGATGAGATCATGATATTTAGATTGTTTTGATATCCTACATATGCTATTGTTTGTAAGGTTAATACTATACTATGTTACTAAGCAAAGAACCTCATTGGTAAACCCTAAGGAACCTAGTCGGTAAACCCTAAGGTTATCGCTATCGGTTAATGAAGGCGGAATGTCTACCGAGTGAAGTTTAGTATTTGCCAAGTTGCAACTGAGCTGTAATAGAATACACTAAATGATTAAAAGCATTATTTAATGAAGGAAGCTGATGAGCTAGAATTGATTAAATGATTGGTATGTTGTGTATGAAGTTTGTTAAGGATCTATGGTAAAGGAAAATCGATAGGAAGATCCACAGCGCAAATTGAACCGCAATGACTTTGTGCAAGTTCCAAGAAACGACTACAAGTCCCGAGGCAAGGTAAAATGTTTTCAGATCGAAGGATGCATTGAACTTGGTCAAGTTTGAAGATCTGATGGCTATGATTGATCATGGGAAATGTGATCAAGGAGATTCAGTAGTTAGCAAATTCTTTATAAATAAGGAACTGTTGATAAACAATGTATGCGGGCAAGTGTAAGCACAGGGATGCTATATAGTGATTACCGGGCACAAAAGCTTGAAGACCTATTTGATTAACATAGTATAGAGCCCAGCAGAGGGACAAGATAAGTCCTATGACTAGATTGTATTGAGAAAATAAGAATTTGCTTTAGCATTTTAGATGTGAAGTTGCAGATAGATTTTTATTACTATTATTTTGTAAAGTGATAGAAAATCTCTTAACCGAGTGGACTTAATAGTCTTATTTGTAAAACCCTCTAGCAAGGTGACATTCTGAATGAGTGTTTGAAATCCTTTGACAAGGTCACTTCTAACAAAGTGAAGATCCTAATAGATCTAAGGGAAATCCCTTAACCAGGTCACATCTAGCAACGTGTTTGTAATCTTTAACAGGATTTTCTTTTAATCAAGCATACTCTAGAAGAGTATATTTCTTAGTGGGTCCGAAATCCCATAGTGGTTTTTTCCCTATTTTGGTTTTCACGTTAAATCTAGTGTTATGAGTGTTGTGATGTTTATATGCTTATAAGTTTGCATGTTTAGCAGTTTTGGTTATATTGCTGAAGTATATGTTACCGAGGTTGAATCTGTTGTTTTTATGGAAGATTAAGTTTGTATGATTCACCCCCCCCCTCTCATCTTGTTAGCTTGGCATTTGTACTTAACAATTAGTATCAAAACTATCAGCTACAAATCTTAATTACATCAACAAGATATAATGAATTTAGATTTGGTGCAGAAAAACACTCCACCAAAATACATTACAAATCATAACAAGAAATTTCTAGATGATTTCCGTCATTGAATGATCACCGCACATCGATTTGATAAGCAATCAAACCCTTGTTTCATTCTTCTAAGCACTTTGTTGTTTCCCAAGAAATCATATCCTAGTACGCGCTCAAATACCATCTTATCATTACACATGGATTATGACACATCATCACTAAGTTATGATCATGATAAGATCCACCACCAAACCTGAAATCATTATCGATTAAAGTTATGATACCGATATTCATTCTTCTTCATAGATTTCATAACAATCAATTATAAATGTGCTTTCCAGTTCACCAAACTTGATGCGATTTCAATCACAGACTCAGGCCAATGTTATGAACATATATTTTGAACTGCAACAATCAATTGTAACCGCAATGCATGATTCAAAATCTTCTTCTCTCCTCTACTAGTTTTGGATCTGGTCAAACTAGTTGACATCAATGACAACATATACATGATCATATCAACTTTATTGGCCATCTTATCATTTCATCTTCATCTCCATCAGTTATGCCAACATTCTAATCTTGAAAGACATCAAGGCATGTGTCTTATGGGTCAAGTTGAAGATAATTGGTTGTGGCACAAACGTTTAGGCCATAAAAAGTCTGACTATTTGGTTAGAATCAGTAAATTTCAGAATGTAAGAGGTTTACCAGTGCTTAGTAAACCAAAAATTGTTGTTTGTTCAGGGTGTCTAAAAGGAAAGCAAACAAAGGTGAGCTTCAAATTGAAGGAACATTCTTCAACAAAGCCTTTGCAACTTGTAGACACTAATTTATGTGGTCCTATTAGGACAAGATCAATAAATGGTGAAAAATACTTCATGTTGTTTCTTGATGACTTCACTAGAATGGTTTGGGTAACATTCTTCAAACATAAGTCATTTATGGTTGCGGCCGCTTCCCACCCAGTGGGTGTTTCAAACACTTTTGTCTCTTTTCACCTAGTGGGTGTTTCAAACCCTGCATCTTTTGCTCATGATCCTTACTCTATGATCAGTGGCTTCTCTGGGTCAGTTGTTGATGAGGGTGATGGGAATGTGGGTTTGGACGCAGAGCTTGCTATAGTCACCCCAATTTAAAAGGGGATTTCTTCCCATTCTTCTCCCTATGCCCTAGTGTCTATGGCTGGAGGTGGTTTTCCTACTCCACCTCCTAGGGTAGTTACCCATATGTTGGGGTATTGAAGAAGGTTGCTTTGGTTTATGAGCCTTTTCCCATCTATAGGTCCATTGCCCTTTCTTTGGAGGAGGATATTGTGGTTGAGATTGATCATGTTGCTTCCATTTTTGCTGCTCACGGTCTCATTTGTAGATTCAGGTGTTTTTGGCCCAACCTTCTGAAGCTTCATACATGGATTTCCAAGCTCTAGGAGCCCCTCATTTCTGCCATAGTACATATTTTCCCTTTAAAAGGGTTTTTCATAGCAAAATTTTACATTGTTGAGGACAAAAAATGTATTCTGTGTGATCATTTCTTCAGATGGGATGACTGTTTTATGTTAATGGTTATTCTTGGCACAAAGATTTCAATCCCTATTCCAAAAAATTCAATAAGATGCCTTTATGGGTTAGAATCCCTAACCTTCCACTTCCTCTTTGGGTGGATCCTCTTCTTGAGGAAGTGGGTAAGGCTCTTGGGGACTTCCTGATGTTTGACTCTGATTCCTTTAATATTCACCATTCTACCTATGCTCGCATCTTGGTGGACATTGATGTGTCTAAGGGATTTCCTACAGAGATTAAAATTATGTCTCCTAAGGGCCATTGGATTTAGTCTTTGGACTATGGAGGGATTCCCTTCAAGTATAGAAGGTGCTTCAAAATGAGTCATGTTGCTGCCAAATGTGATCTTGGTGGAACGGTGCTTTAGCTCAACATTATTTTGTTGTGTAGAATTCTTCACAATGAAGTTTTTCCTAGGTGGTTACTCAGGACTGCCCAACTACCACAACGGTCCTGTTGACAGATGGGGTGGCTTCCCCCATGGTGGGTGGCTCTATTTCCTCATGACCTAAGGTAGCTGCTAGTGGTTGTGGGTTGTTGACTAGTGTTTCTTTTGTTGAGGTTGTCCCTCCCATTGTTGTTAGGAAGGAAGGTGATGTTGCTGGCTCTTTGGTTATTGGATCTGCCCTAGTTGCTGGATCTGACCGGTCTATTGGGGTTGTTCCTATCTCTGGGGAGATTTCTGGTGTGGTCCCTTTGCTTGGTTCTATTACCAAGGTTGATTCTATCTATAGCCTTGCTCGTCCTGATGGAGTTGCATCGTATGCTGGTCACTCCATGGTTGTTGGGGTTCCAGTGCTAGATTCATTGGAGTGGTAAGACGAGGCTGCTAAAGTTGATGATGATTGGATTATGGTCAAAGACAAACATTCTAAGCGGTCCTCGCCTTCTTTTGACATGACCCTTCAATCCAACAAGAAGGGTTCCATAGGGAAATCCTAAGTTAGAGGGGTTATCTTTACCACTGTGTGCAATTGGAACTGGGTTTTTCTTTTTAGGCAATTTTTATCTTTGGGGTCTCTACGCTTTCTTTGTTTTGTTCTCTCTTGTTTTGGTTCTATTTCTTTTGTGAGCTTGATTGAATATCTCATGTGGTGGGTTGTAGGAGCCCCTTTTAAAACCTATTTTGTATAGGGTTTTGGGTCTCTTAAAAACTTGTTTGACTTAATAAAAAATATAAGTCAGAAGCATTTGAAAGATTTAAAATCTTTCATAGAATGGTTGAAAAAGAATCTGCTAAAGCAGATAACTCTCCTAAATCTATTGAAGCACTTGATAGATCTCCTAAATCTGTTGTGTAGGATGTTGAGGAGGAGCCTACATTAGCACTTGACATATGTCCTAAATCTACTAAAATAGATAACTCTCAATAGGAGAATGCATCACATTCTAAAGTAGTAACACCTCAAACTACACCCTCCAGGATTGTTACCAAGAGGCATCCTCAAAATCTGATTATTGGGGATAGAGATGCAGGGATTCTAACAAGAAGAAAAGCCAAGCTTGAGGAACAAGCTCAAATTGTTGAACATTTCTATCTGATAACTGAATGTGAGCCTAAAATTATTAATGATGCCTTAAATGATGATTGCTAGTTGAAAGCTATGCAGGAAGAAATCGGCCAGATTGAGAAAAATAAAACTTGGGAATTAGTCACATGACTTGATAATAAAAATATAATTGGTGGAAAATGTTATTTTAGAAACAAACTGGATGAATGTGGCAAAGTGGTTCGAAATAAGACATGCTTTGTGTGCAAATGGTATGCTCAATAGGAAGGTATTGACTTTGGTGAAACTTTTGCACCTGTTACTCACATTGAATCAAGTAGAATATTCTTAGCATACTCTTGTTTCAAAAATTTTAAGGTTTATGAAATGGATGTTAAAACCGCATTATTAAATGGCTATCTGGATGAGGAAGTGTATATGGAACAAACTGAAGGGTTTTTTGCAAAAGACAAACCTGATCATGTTTACAGGTTGAAAAAGACCCTTTATGGTTTTAAAAAAGCTCCTAGAGCTTGGTATTAATTGCTAGACTCACATTTGATAGCAAATGGTTTTATAAGAGGTGGTGTGAACAACAATCTCCATGTGAAAAGAGAAGGTAATGATATTCTGGTTGTAGAAGTTTATGTTGATAAAATTATCTTTGGAAGCATTAATGATGCACTATCTAATAAATTTTCAAAGATTATGGAATCTGAATTTTAAATGTCAATGTTCGGTGAATTAACATTCTTTCTTGGTCTTCAAGTTTCTCAACTTGCACATGGCATATTTCTATCCTAAACAAAATATGCAAAAGAAATGTTAAAAAGGTTTTAGATGGTTGATTGTCATGTAGTAAGTACTCCTATGATAATTGGTTGTAAACTTTCTAAAGTAGATGAATCTCCTAACGTTGATCAAATTGGGTGTAGGTCTATGATAGGAATTTTATTATACTTAACTACATCAAGACCTGATTTAATGCAGACAGTTTGTATGGTTTCTAGATTCCAATCTACTCCTAAACAGTCTCATCTTATAGCTATTCAAAGAATATTTAAGTATATTCAGGGTACTCTTGATTTTGGCCTTTGGTATCCTAGAAATGACAACTTTACTTTAATGGCTTATACTGATGCCGATTGGGTTGGTTGTTTAGATGACAGAAAAAGCATCAGTGGTGCTGCATTTTTCCTTGGTGATTGTCTTGTGGCATGGCATATCAAGAAACAAGATTGTGTTTCTCTTTCTATAGTAGAAGCAAAATATATAGCTGCTACATCATGTTGTACTTGATTACTTTGGATGGCTCAAACACTCTTGGATATGGGTATTATTGTTGACAAACCTATTCCCATATTTTGTGACAATACTAGTGCTATAAATCTATCTAAAAATCCAATGATGAATTCCAGAATGAAGCACATTACAATTAGATTACTCTTTCTTCATGAAAAAGTGCTGGCTAATGAAGTATTTTTGCTCAATATATTTATGGCTTTAAGTTGTTGTGAGTGATGATGAAAAAACAAGAATAGAGCAGCAGTGAAGAGTTTTATTGTAATATCTAAAAGTTTGTACAAGTTTGAAAAATAACTTGTTATCTTTGTGTTTTACAATAAAGAGTTGTCTTTGTAGCTGGTATCATTGAAAATCAATCATTTTCTGTACTCAATAATTGTGACATTGTTTCATACAGTGCATATTGTAGTTGGTATAATGGAAAATCATTCATTTTTTGTACTCAATGATGGTGTTAGGACAACAAGTTCAATGCAATTATAAGATCATTATTTATTACAATTTTTAGATATTGATGTTATGAAGGGGATTTGTTTGAGGTGTAGAGTTGATACTCCACCATTGTAATAGATGAAGTTTTGGATTGAATAAAGATACATGTTTTGAGTGGTTTTTTATACCCCATGAGGGTTTTTCCACTTAGGAAACATATGTGTTATGTGATGTTTTTGTCCCTTATTCTGTTGCATGCAAATGTGGTTGCTCTGATACATTGAGTCTATTTCAAAAGTGTATTTAGTAAATGTGTTTCTATGTTTAATCGTGTAGAGCTGAATTGTTGAATCTGTTTATGGTTGGTTTAGTACAAAATCTCAAACAAGATTGTTCACAAATTAATGGAACAATGTTATAATGCTATTAATATGAGTTGTCAATCACTTTAAACTATAGATTTTACAAAATTGTCTCATGCTCACTTGCATTATATATCTCTTAGTTTTTGTTCACAGTCAAAGTTCTTTTGTGCACTATAGTCAACATTTTGTTTAAAATTTATCACTTTGATTCACCCCCCTCTCAAAATAAATCCATTTCCAACAAGTTTCCCTTCATCATTGACATTTAAGAAGGATTTAACAACTTACATAAAACTGCACATTTTGAGCAGTCTAATTAACTTACATGAAATTGTCAATAACATGAAATTTCTTTTTTAATAAATATCCATCTATGGCATTTTTAATTTATCTATCACAACTCTTCAAATTTAGAGAATAAAAAGCTTATTCTTTTTATCAAGCTCCTTTAGTCTTTGTTTATAAAATATCATTGGGGCTTCAAGTGCATTTTATATCATCAAATACTAAGAAATCTTAGTCTTATTTCACAAATTTTGACTTCATAAAGCTTATCAGTTAAGCTTGTGAATGCAATGGATAAGAAAATAAGGTATAATGTTTGACTGGATAAATTATTTCTCACGAAACCTTGTGAAATTGTTAATAATGGCATCAAAAGATCCCTAGCAAACCATTTTACTTTAACTGCTATGAAACTTTAGATTTGATCATTTCCCTAGATCACCTACTAAAAAAGAATTTCTAAAATATCACAACTTGGAAGGTGTTTTGATCTGAAAAATTGATACATTGTGTTAAATTTTATCATGAAAATTTCCATAGAAAAAATTTCTCACTAGCTCTTACAAATTCTCAAATTTAATTTTTTATGTAAATCTATTGCACTATGTGACTGATCCCAAGAGTTCGACTAAAATGAAGGATACTTTTTCAAACTGACATACCTTTCGAATGAATCCAATCAATCATGATATTCCAAAGATTGATGAACACAATAAAAAAAAATATAAAACACGTATCACTATCATTTCACAACTAGAATCAAGAAAGACTGTAAAGGACTAAGCAAGAAGCCTAAATTTCTAGTCAAAGGGTAATTTCTTAAATCTATAGGGCAACAAAGTCAAGGGGAATGAACATAGTAGACTAAAAGGAGAGTTTGGAAAAAAACAAAAATTGGGACATAGGACACAAGGGATGCAAAAACACACAACAGAAAATCCTACTTAAATTATGTAGATGGTAAGTATTCCTATTTGAGGTTACTCCAAAATTATAATGCAAACCCATTAATAGGTTGGGAAAAATAAGTACTAGTGTGAAATAAAGATGTGTATTCATATGATACCAATGAGCTCAATAGGTTGACCAAACTGACATCATTGAAATGACAATTTAAAAAAATAAAATAATCAAACAACCATTTCTCAGAATAAATCTTTGAATTTTCTTGAGTCACATTGGTATTGCCTTATGTAACATTGGTCATATGTTTCAACATCATGTTGGGCATAGCAACTTTCTCTATCTAAATATTCATCTAATGGTCTAGATTGGAAGAAATCATGCCATAAATAATCACCTTCATATAGTTTATGAAATGAAGAAACGTGTACCAATGCAAACATTGAATCCTATTTTTGAATATCAATTCCTATTGGCATATATGGTCATTTAGTTTCAAGATTTGATTCTTACATGTTAAAATGAGAGATTTCCTTATTCTTAGAGGATAACAAACTTGCAATTTGAACCTTTATTTCGGAGCTCCCACTTTGGGAGCAAGATGTGACTCTCTAAATAACCATTTTGTGCATAACCTACAACTATTGAAGTCCATGAAACTACACTTCTTTGAGATATTTTCTCAATGCAGAATGTATATTTTGCACATTTTGTAAATGTTTCTTGAAATCATCATGGTGTAGAAGAACACTTACTAGAGGCATTACAAACCCTTGAAACAGTTTCTTGCATGATTTGTGTTTCTAAAAAGAAAGGAGTTAAATCTCCATGTTTAAGTTGCTCAGAAGAGTGGATTTAGTGTTGGAGGAGATGCCAAGTAATTAGCTATTTTACCAATCCCTTTCATAGTTTGCATTTAAGGAACCAATGTCCTGACAACTGTCTAAGAAATTTTCACAAATTATGTTGTTCATTTTCTTATTTTGAAGACATACACGACTTAGAAGTAGATCCATGAGAATAATGCCAAGAGATACTGTATGAATTCCTACTTTGGATTTGTTGGATTCCTACAATAAGCTACCTTAACACACATTTTATTGCACCATAAATTATAGAAAATGGTGTGCTTCAACCACTAGGTCTTGCACCATGCAAGTTAAAAATATGGTCTACTTTTTCTTGTGATTTCATGACTAGAATGGTGGCTCTTATGCATATTTAATATTTAATAATATTTGTAGAGAATATCTTAAAAATATCATCATCTACAAACTGCATAAGTAGTCTAATTCCCTGTAATCCCTACATTTCATAAGATGATATCACTTTTCAAGTGTTAATTTTTGGGTAGTTATTATTACTACTTCACCCATCTAGTTTTAGCCTTGGATAATTATCTAACATCTTCCTATTTCAGCATTTTTCTTGTTATCAGAAACTTGAAGTTTAATAACATTGACGAAAGGGCTGACTAAACTAAGTTTGGCTTCATCATTGGCTTTGAGGAGGAGTTAACAACTTAACAAAACTGCACATTTTGAGAAAACTTATTAATCTGCATGAAAGTTCTGATAACATCAGTTTTCTTCTTGTTATCAATATTTTAAGGTGTCTTCACAACTTGTGTTAGCACATTGAGGGAAGCTATTAAGTTCTAGAATGTTCACCACCACTTGGATAGGCTTTGTCGATATTTAGAGCTAACAAATTTTAATTATCTTTAACTTATAATTAATAAAAATGGTTATATATCAATCCCATTTAATTTCTATACATTTTCACTTGACTATTCACGACTTTTGAAAGGTCTTACACTTATTTTATTTTGACATTGTTAATTTATCATCACAACTTTTCAATTTTTCAAATTTAAAATAATTTCTTAACAAAATATTTTAGTCTATTTCACTAGCGATTCAAATGTATTTCATAGTTACATCATTTACTAACTTGAAATCCTAACTTTATTTCACAACATAAAACATGTCCATCAAGCTTGTGAACATATTTAATGAGAAAAATATACGTAACTTTGATTTGATCAGTGTTTTCTCATGACGACTTGTAAAATTTTCAATAATGAAATTAAAAAACTCCCTACCATAGCATTTTACTCTAGGTGTTACGAAAAATCATATTTAATTGGTTTTGTAGATTGGCTACCTAAAAATTGAATTTTTAAAATCTCATAAATTGAAAGGTGTTTTGACTTGAAAACTTGACATTGTGTGGAATACAACCATGAAAATTCCCACAATTATTTTTTCACCAACTCTTACAAACTCAAATTTAATTATTTATTTAAATTTTTCGCACTATGTGTCTGCTCGCAAGACTTTAACTAGAATAAATGAAAATTCTTCTTCAAAATTTCATACCTCTTAAATGAATCCAATTAACCATGATAGTTAAACTTTTGACGAAGACAACGAAAAGCATATAAAACATGTGACACTATCATTTTGGAACTAGAATCAAGTCAAGAAAAGTCTCTAATCCTAAAAGCACTTATCATTTTGAAACAAAATGTTTTATTTTGTGGTGTCAAAATGAGGTTAACAAATAGCTCTAATTGGGGACAATGATTGCAAAGGATGAAGCAAGAACCTTGAAGCTCTAGTCAAAGGTTGATATCTTAAATCCATTAAGGAATAGAGTTAAGGGAATTGACATTTTAGATTAAAAGGAAAGGCTTCCCACACAAACCAAAAATGGGATAGATGCCACAAAGGATGCAAATAAAAGAGAATATGAAATAAAATATCCAACTTAATATATAGGAGGGAATTCACTACCCTCAAGATGATGATATCTCAAAGAGAAAATGGCCCGACGCTATCTCACTTTACTAGCACTCTAGTGAGCTAGGAAAAATGATATGAAAGAAATGAACTAAAGAATGCTAACTATGTTTATGAGTAGAAAATATCAAGTATCTGAAAAATATAAAATAGTAAAGATACTCTGACTACTAAAATAGAAAGATCAAAATATATACTTTTTGAGAATTTGCCAAGATCAAGGGCACAATGAAAAGCACAAATAAGAGAGACAATAGTTTGACAAGAACATGTTGTACTCTCATACATATGAAAATATGGTCAACTGGATTAAACAATACAATGAAGATGAGCCTTCTTATATAGGCAAGGCCATATGGATATGTGAGCACAAAATCATGACATGTGGATCAATGTGAAACAAGATAAGACCACAAAAGGTGGAATTTCTCCTACATATATCATCCCTATGTGCACACTTCCTTAAGTGTCTCATATGAAAACTATGATGAGATGCATTATCCTAAGTCAACTTAAGTAAAGTGTAATTATATCCTATATGAATAAATAATTACACCAACACCCCCCTTAAGTGAAACTTAGGGGAATGTAGACTCAAGCTAACCAATGCAAGATGGGTCCTGTCTACTAGGCCATGTTAGGTACCCATGTACAAATGCACATGCAAGAAAACTATGCAATGCAATCTCTCACAAATAGAGAAATGGAGAAAGCCTAGTGGGAAAAAAGTCACCCCCAAAAGAGAGATATATGTACAAAGAGACTCTCAAAGAAGAAGGAAAAAACCTCAAAGAGGAAAAAAGTCCCCCCATAAGAGAGGAAGGAGAAGTTAGCTTCCCCCCCTAGTGAAATGTCCCATACCCCCAAGAGAGCTTGCAACTGATGATACTTACTCTTAGTGAAGGGTTTGGTGAAAATTTATGCAACCTGCTTCACTGTAGAACAATACTACAAAGCAATGACCTACTCCTGAATCAGCTCCCTGATGTAGTGCATATGTCTCTCGATGTGTTTGGTCAGCTAATGTTGGACCGATTTCTTCAAGATCACAATAGCACTCTAATTGTCACAATGTAGAACTGTCGACCATGGAGTGGAGAACCCAAACTCTGTGAGAATATGCTCAAGCCAAATAACCTCAGTCACTACATTAACAAACCCTCGATACTCATACTCATTCGAAGAGAGAGCAATAGCATGATGCTTCTTGCTCTACCAACAAATGGGGCCTGAACTGAGATGGAAGTTGTAACCTGAAGTAGACTTATGATCATCAAGATCGCTAGCCCAATTGGAGTCAGTGTAACCAACCGAGTGAAGTCTTGTGCTTGCTGCATAGTGAATCCTATAATGATGTGTACCCTGGATGTAGTGCACAATGTGTTTGGATGCTTTCCAATGAAGCTCATGTTGTTCCTACATAAAGTGTGAAACCATACCAATGACAAATGAAATGTCAGGGCATGTGTGCGTCAAGTAGATGAGACTACCCACAAGTTGATGATACAATATAGCATCAACAAGTGGAGTGGAACACTTAGTGTCAAGCTTGAATCTTGAAAGAAAGGGAGTCGGCACATGCTTACAATCAGCCATGTGGAAGCATGCAAGTTGATCAAGAGCATACTTGGGCTACGAAAGTGTAATCTCAGAAGGTGACTATGAAATCTCTATCCTGAGAAATTAGTGCAATAGACCAAAGTCACTCATGGAAAATCTATCATGCAAAGAAGATTTGACACTACTAATGATGGATGAGGTGCTCCCTATAATTATCAAGTCATCAACATAGAGCACAAATATGAAGTGTGAGCCATCCTGTCATAAAATGTAGACATTTGGATCAGAATGACACCTTGTGAACCCTACTAAGAGAAGAAAGGAATCAATCTTGGCATACCAAGACCTAGGGGCCTGCTTGAGGTCATAGATGGATTTCCTTAGTTAGCAAACCAATAAAGAATCCTAGATGAAACCCTATGGCCATTCCATATAAATCTCCTCATCAAGATCCTCATGAAGAAAATAACTCTTCACATCCATCTGATGTACAACCCAACCATGAGTTGTGACAATAGCAAGTATCAAGCAAATGGAGTTCATCTTGGCTATGGGTGCATAGGTCTTAGTATAGTCAACACCAAGAACTTGTGACAAACCTTTCGCAACAAGTTGAGCCTTATACTTATCCACACTACCATCTGCTGCAAACTTGGTTTGATAGATCCACTTACATCGAACCATCTTTCTCCCCTTAGGGAGAGGGACTAAACCCCAAGTGGAGTTCCTCATCAAGGAACTATACTCTTCCTCCATAGCTCGGTCTCAATTAGAAACCCCTGATGCTTCCTAAAGTGCCTATGGATTGAAATAAATATAAATGTATGCATGTGGAAACTCCTAATGCTATGATTGAGTCCTCAGTGTGTCTAAAGGATCTCCAACAAGAGAACCTACAGACTCAAGAGTCTATCAAGCCCAATGAGGTCTAGGTAGAGATGGAGGATGAGGCTCCTCAACTGGAAGTGGGCCCTGCAAAGGTGTAACCCTGTGAATCAAAGTTGAAGGAGTCTCATCATCTGAATCACTCTCATCACTATCCATAATGGAGGAAGGTGGAGGAGGAAGTGTGGCCAAGCTAGGAGAGCTTTCCTCAAAGTGAACATTCCTCTCAATAAACACCTCATGTGTCTTAGGATCCATTAATTGATATGCCTTAACACCCAGGGGATATCCAACAAATATGCAAGGCCTACTCTTAGGTTCCAATGCCTTGCATTTCTGTGGAGGAATGCGAGCCCATCTTGGACACCCAAAGACTCAGAAATGTATCACAATCAGTTTCCTACCAACCCAAGCCTTAAACAAAGTGAAACCCTTCTAAGATTTGTGAGGAACCCGATTTTGGATGTGTGTGGTACAACTGATAGCCTCTGCCCAAAAAGAAGGATCAAGAGAACGTGCATGTATCATACAGCTAGCCATCTCCTTGAGTTTTTTATTCTTCCTTTCTGCAACTCCATTCTACTATAGAGTGTAAACAACTGAATGTTGAAGATCAATCCCCTCAAGTGTACAAAACTCCTCAAGTCTATTGTTCACATATTCCCTTCCATTATCTGTGTGAAGGATCTTGAGCATTGTCACTGATTGCTTCTCCACATGAGCCTTGAAGGCTAGAAATCCATCAAACACTTCACTCTTGTGAACAAGAAAGTAGACCAAATTGAAGCGAGAGTAGTCATCAATAAAGGTGAGGACATAGTAGGCCTTTCTAAATGAGGGTGATGGAAATGGACCCGCTACATTGCTATGAACAAGTTGAAGAACTTCCAAAGCTCTCCAAGATTTTCCCTTATCAAACTTCTCTCTAGGATGCTTGCCCATGGAACACCCTGAACATACACCCTCTAAAAAACTGATTTGAGGTAGACCTGTGACCATTTCTTTAGTGTTAAGTTGATGAAGCTAGTGGTAGTTGAGGTGATCGAACCACTCATGTCATAGCTTAATTTTTGAATTTGAATGAGTAAGAAAGGCCATAGAAGGAGATCTTGGTAGAAAGTGGGAGAATGATTAAAGCCTTGAATTGTGATTTACTTGTCCCACTACTACCAAGGCATCATTATCAAGTTCTTTTACCACAACTGAACTAGGTGTAAACTCAACTTTCTTCCCATTCCCATGGTGAGTGATTTGGTAGATAGAGAGAAGGTTGGTGGTCAAGTTAGGAACACAAAGAACATTCTGAAAAGTTCCATCATCCATGGAAACCGAACCTTTCCATTCTACCTCAACTTTTATATCATCACCTATGTAAATGTGAGCTACCTTGGATGGATCCAATAAAGAAAAATCCTCCTTTGTAGAACCCATGTGATAAGAGGTACCTGAGTCAAGTATCCACTACTATGAAGAACCTACTTTATCCTAAATTAGGGTAGGACAAGGGCTCCATGCCTTGGTCCCCACTAGGACTAGGATGCCATGCCCTGGTCCTCCCTAATTAGAACTTATTTTGGCCGCTAGGCCCTATCTCAAATTTGAGAGAGAAATTACATCCCCATGTCACCCTATGTCAAAAAATTAAACAATTGATGATGGAAAATGTGAAGAAGGCAAAGGGACTACATTCAAGCATCAATCATTCAAGCATTCATCATCTAACATTCCTCAAGGCTGCATATGTTTCATCTATCCATTGGAGCAACATCATATTATTCTTTTGCAAGCATGTGTGTGTGTTAGGATTTTGTCATGTTCATGCCATTTCATACAACATGTGTGATTGCATCTAAGAAGCAAAGCATCATCATCATCTATTGCAGATTTGAAGTTATACCTTTCCATCATTTATTTCAAGCATTTGCAATATTCCATTCAAGGTTGATTCCAAATCGGGGTTTGACTTAGGCAAACCCCTATTCCCAACCCCTTTCTTCTTCTTTCTGTGTGTAGGAAGTAGGTGCACAACGTTTCTTCTGGAATTGAGATTTATTTGCAAAGATGAAAAAACTCTTTTCGATGTATGGAAAGTTTGGAGGACCGATAGGAGGGGGACCTGGTCTAGACACATAGTCCCTGCAACTTTTGGTAGATTTTGCAGGCAACTCCGAATCATCTCAAACTTATTAGATCTAGGTGTACGACTGAATCTCAAATCTATAGCTCAGTATTTCCACCTATTTTCTCTTCAATTTCAACGCTTTACTTTTTCCACTTACAAAAGAGGATCAAACACATTTCAAACACAATCAATCTACTTAGTATTCAGTCCTTGCATCATTTAGGCTTGGATCTATTAGATTCATCCCATCTGTTGAATGTAAAGTCCTCCAAGTGAAAATCGGCTTAGTGATTTCCCCCTTTCAAGTGGTGAATTTGCTAAGCCTTGAATTTTCCACTTTACACCTAGAATAATGCAACAAGGCACACAATATCCATAAAGTCTAGTCTAGTCTGAGTCAAATATTGCAGTCCACCAATCATAGATCTATACAAAGTCTGATTATCCTTTAGAGATTCATCATCTTTTGTCATCTTGCATCCAATTACCATAGGAGTTCCAACAAGTTTGGAATCATCTAACCCAAACTTCTTCAACAATTCCTTCACATACTTTGATTGCAATATGAAAATGCCTTTATTCATTTCTGTAATTTGCAACCTCAAAAAGAATTTCATCTCACCTATCATAGACATCTCAAACTCTTTTTGCATATCAAAAACAAACTTCTTACTCAAATCATCATCTCCTCCAAAAATAATGTCATAACAAAAAACTGCAACAATCAAAATGTTATCATTATCAATCTTGAAGTATATTTTACTATCAACAATACCTTTACAAAATTCCAAATTCATCAAATACTTGTCCAATCTAGCATACCAAGCTCTAGGGGCTTGTTTAAGTCCATTAAATGTTTTCTTCAATCTGCATACCATGTCTCCTTTATTTGCCAATAAAGATCCATTCGATTGTTCAATATAGACTTCTTCCAACTCACCATTTAAAAAGGCTGACTTCACATCCATCTGATATACCTTGAAATTCTTATAAGCAACATATGCAAGAAATAATTTAATAGCTTCAATTCTAGCTAGCAAAACAAAACTCTCCTCAAAATAAATACCTTCCATATGTGAATATCCTTTACATTCCAGTCTTGCTTTGTTTCTAACAACTTTCCCATCTTCATTCTATTTATTCCTGAATACCCATTTAGTACCAACTACATTCTTGTGTTTAGGCCTTGAATCAAGTTCCTATGTATTGTTCTTCTCAATCTGATTCTTTAGGCTCAATCTTGGAAATCAAACATATCTCTTTAGCAACAATTCTTCTACTAGTCATCACACCTTTATTTTTATAACCAATAATTTGATTCTTTGAATGATTTAATCTTACATACCTGGGGGTCTTCTGATTGTTCTAATTTTCAGTCTCGTAAACTTCTTCACCACAATTGCATCTTGATTTACTGACTTTTTCAGATCACTCTGATTTATGCTCCGAGTCTGCACTTGCTTTGCATTACTTAAAATAATATCCTGGTCATTAGATTAATATCCACATGCTTAGATTTGTTTCTCATGGCACTCATCAACCTTCACATTTGTACTTTCCACTATTTTTCTCAATCTTTTGTTGTAACACTGGTAGGTCTTTCTCTTAGTAGAATATCCCAAAAGATTCCTTCATCACATCTTGCATCAGATTTTCCTATATCCTCATCTCTTTTGATATAACATTTTCTTCCAAATATTCTAAAATATCTAACTATAGGAACATGACCAAATCATAGCTCATAAGGGGTCTTACCAGAATCACCATTGATATGTACCCAGTTGAATGTGTACACAACAATACTAATAACTTCTCTCCAATAGATATGCAAAACATTTCCTTCAATCATCATAGTCCTAGCAGCATCCAAAATATTTTTGTTCTTCCTTTCAACAAATCAATTCTGCTGAGGGGTTCGTAGAGCAGATAGTTGTCTCCTAACTCCATGATCTTCATAAAAGAAATTAAACTCATTGGAAGTTAATTCTCCTCCTCTGTCTGATCTTAGACACTTTAGCTTCAGTCCTATCTTTGTCTGTACCTTATCTTTGAATATTTTGAATTTCTCCAGTTCTTTAGATTTCTCCCTTAGAAAAGTGACCCACATCATTCTAGAATAGTCATCAATCAACAACATAAAATATCTCACCCTGCAAGCTTCTCACCCTAGAAGGACCACATAAATTAGTATGCACAACATCTAATATCTTGTTATATGTATACTATTTTCTCTTGAATGAAATTCTTGTTTGGTTTCCTAATTGACATTCTTTACACACCAGATTAGTACGCTTTACTATTTTAGGAAAATCTCTAACATCTTGGATAGAACTTATCTTAACCATGCAGTCAAAATTAACATGACACATCCTCTTATACCACAACCAACTTTGATCAATCTGAGCAATCAAACAAATTTTCTCACTAGCATTCAAATGAAAATGTAGACACCTAAAAGTTGCACAACAAATTAAGTGAATTTTAATCATTTAGTTATCCCTACTACTTCCAATTAATTAAATTAAAATTTAATTAATATTCCTATTCTTCTAATTACCATATTAATCAAATTAAAGATTTGATTAATATTTCTCTTCTTCTATCTAAGTCATTTAATTAAATTCACATTTAATTAAATACCCCACCCCCCCTCTAGCAATTTGAATTAAATTCACATTTAATGAAAAATCTCCATTTATCCCCTTTCCCATTTAATTCAATCCACATTTAATTAAAACTGATGAATACTAAGAGGGGGGGGTGAATTAGTATACCAAAAAATACTGAACTTAAACACTTAAACAATTTAGCAGTAAACCGGTATAACAGTTTTACTAACAAATTGGTTAACACAAATGCAAACCAAATAGAAAATAAGGCATTCACCCACAGAATCACAATCACCATAACACAATAGATTTTGACGTGGAAACCCAAATGAGAAAAACCATAGTGAGATGAAACTCACACGTAACTATCTGCAGAATAGTAACCAGACTGGTTAAGGTCAGACCAATTAAGGTCATACAATGTTCTTTACCAGAACAGATCCTGTTAGGAATCTCAATTTCTATTACGAGATAAGTTCAATTTAAGACTACCTTGTGAGAGGATTTCATATCCACAGTTGTGAACCACCTTGTTAGAGGATTTAGAAAGGCTTTGCTAGGCCTAACCGATTAAGGGTTATAGACTTGTCGAAGATGTGAGTAATCAACAAGTGAGTGATCTAAATACTAGCACAATATGCTTGGTTAGATCCTTGATAGCTCATTGTTAATGCATTTCAGCATTACTTCAGTCTTCAATATCTTCACACTCTGTTTCTTCACATAGACCTAATCTTCTTATGTGATCGCACATGCAAAAACTTCATCAACCACACAAAAACCCAAACCACCTCCTAAAACCCTAGACATGATGTCCTTATAAAGGAATTTGATTTCATGTCGGTCCAATAGGATTACATTGCAAGTTCCTAGGTTCAGTGCATATGGACACAATTAGTAACACGACACAAAATCACTATCAAAGTGTCGGTGGATGGTAACTCATCACAAAAAAACATATTGGTTGGTAACTTAACACAGTATTACCAGTTCATGCAACTTTACCGATTACTAGTTGAGAACTCATCACAAAGTAATACCTGCTCAAATATTAAACCGATTACTGGTTGACAAAAATGAAGACTGGGAAAATGATAACTTCTACTTTAGTTCCTTCATACTGCTTGAGATCCTCGAACCACTTGAGGTCTTCATACCGCTTGGGATTGATAAACACTTTCTGCAAAACACTGATAGTATACAAACTATAATACATAATCCTGGTTTGGAACAAATACCAGTTGAGCATAACTCATACATACAAAAAGTGATCTCAAAGCAAGTGTGTGTCCATCAGTGACAATCATAATATCATCATAAAAAATGCCAACAATCTCTCCCTTTAGCATTGATGGCAACACTTAGGAAAAATTTTGACATCTAAGTGTTTACAACAAAAATATGCCATGATCAAAATTACTCCCCCTAAGCATATACACTACCTCTTTTGCAGAAAATACAATGTATACTACTCCCTTACATAGATAAACATGAAAGTATACATAACATGCATCAAAATTTTAAATACAGAATACTACTCCCCCTTTGCCAAAAATGACGAAGTACAGTTGAATAACCCCTGTTTCCATTATCATTAAAATCATAAGTGTTTATGGCAATAAAGAGTGAAACTTGTCAAAAACTGATTTAAAGTCCTGCATAAATGTCTTCATGGATAAAGACCATGACTCAAGCAATGAGGTAGCAACTTCACTTTCCGTTTGGATCTAGAAAACCTGTTCCTCCATGGCATCCAAGGTACTCATCTCTTGAGTGACTGTTAAGGTATCTAGATTGAGATAGCATTTCTGAAGTATTTGCAGTCTTGGTAGTAGATCTAGTTGAAGTTCCTGCAAATCTCGTGTCCGGTTGCTGATCTCTAACTCTATTCTTGTAGTCTAGAGTTGAAACCAGTGAATAGTTTGCCCATATGTGGTGAAGGAATCATAGGACGTCTTGAAGGTGCTTATGTATGTTTGCAAACTAGATTGTAGTTTGTCTTTTTGAGCAAGCACATCATCACAGAATAGATGGGGTTGGTATATCTTACTGAGCAGTAATTTCCCCTCATCCATATCATCTCTTATGTCTTTCTGTGCTTTCTAAAGTTTAGACTGGAGCTCATTTAACTTCTTCACTAAGGCAGCGTTCAGTGCCTTTTGATGCTTCTTTTGAGCATTGGCTTTAGCAACATCTTCCAAGTATTGCACCTGGTCCTCTACAACTGTGCATAAGAGTTTCAGTTGAGCTAGAGAGGAATCGATACTTGGGAGGTTGGTACCAGGAATCAAACTAGTAAGAGTTTCTAAGACAATTTGAATAACATCTTGCTCCTTCTTCCTCCTTAGCGCTTCCAGTCACTCTTGGGAAAGCTTAATGCTTTGCAGCAGCTTCATTTCGTTTGCAAATTGGAGGTCAATGGGACTAGTAATATCAGCCGGTTTGGCTTGACTATCAGTTGCCTTTGGGGTCTCCACTTGTACGCTCTTTGCAACTTCCTCCTTGTCCTTGGATTTTTGCTTTTCTTCTTCTGCCTTCTTTTGCTCCTCTGCTTCTTTCTTTCTTTTCTTTTCTTCTTCCTTCTTCCTTTCTTCTTCTTTCCGCTTCTCTTCTTCTTCCTTCTCCTCTTCCTTCTTCTTCTTCTCCTCTTCCTGTTTCTTCTTCTCCTCTTCCTGCTTCCTCTTCTCCTCTTCTTTTCTCTTCTCCTCTTCCTATTTCTTTTCTTCTTCTTTTCTCTTCTCCTCTTCCCATTTTCTCTTTTTCTCCTCTTCTGTTTGTTTCCTCTTCTCTTCCTATTTTATCTTTTCCTCCTCTTGTTTCCTTTTCTCATTCTCTGCTTGCTCTTTGTTAGCCTTTTCTTTGTCCTATTTCTCCTTGTCCACTTTCTCTTTGTCAGCTTTGTCCTTTGTTGTATCTGGGGTGACATTTTCACCATCCAAAGCATCAATGTCAATAGGGTCCATTTGATCAATGACTAGTTCTCCTGCACTGTCATACACCTCATCTGGTTTTTCAATTTCCGGTTCTTGTTCAGCCTTCTTGTTGGCTTCGGACACTTGGTGCAACCTCAGAGCGGCTTTGGTATGAGAGTGGGTATCTTTGACCACTTCAAGGACTTTCCCTTCTAGCAACAAGAGTCTTGTTCTTCTCATGAAGAAGAGGCCTTTATATTTTTCCATAACTTCATAAAGTTTTGAATTAGACACATCAGAGAAATATTGAGAAAATATTTCCTCTCTTATTTCCTATTCCTTTTTTATGGAAATGCGCCATTTGTTATCTAAAGAATTGTATAAAGATTCCTATGTCACAAATTTAATTTATGATGGCGACCAATCATTAATACATAAATATTGAATAACTTCCTGTTCTACTTCCTCTTTCTCATTGTCATTGAAATCATCAAGATAATCTACTAAATCACTCAGCACTTTTCTCCTAATATTCTTGATAGTTCTTTGACAATGTGTGAAAGGTTTGTAAGAGGAAATATCAATATTTACTGGTGTTGATGATGCTAGTTCATTGCTGGTTGTCTTTGTCTTCTTCCTCATTTTCCTAGTCTTCTTAGGTTGTTCTTCAGATTCTATGTCCTCTGAGTCTAGTGTGTTGCCTTTTGTCTTCCGCTTCCTCTCAAATACCTTGGTGGGTGCAACTTCTAGTTTCGTCTTTGCCAGTGATCGCTTGGTCACTTTAGGACTTGCTGAAGTAACTGGTGTTGATACAAATGGCAATGCCTTTCCCTTCTTTACTGAAGGCTCTTCAACCAGTGTAACCCTTTCCAGATAGGTGTTAGTTCTGTTCTTCTTAGGATCAAGCAGTGAGGCAAGTAGGGTAGAAGCATACCTGTCTAGCATATGATACATTACCTCATATCCCATAGGTTCCACCTTTTCTTTTCTAGGCTCAACTGCCTCCATTATACACTCATCTACTTTGATGGTGAAGCAGATGTCCTCTTCATACTTCTTGATAAGATCACCAGATATTCTCACCCTTTGGCTCATCTTGCGTCTGAACTCATCAAAGTATTTGTTTAGGACTTCAGGATAACTGGTTCCAACCGCTTGAAGACTTTCTCTTATTTTCTTGGTAATCGGTTGGTCAGTAGACCACTAAATATCATCGACTCCTGAGAAACAACCTTGGAAGTAGAAGAACAATCTGACCAATAGTTGTCCAAATTTAAATTTCAAGGCATTGTCCTGTTTAATTGACTTCAGATTCACCAAAAGTTGCCTTTTCTTATAGGTGCATAAATCAAATGAGGCATCTTCCATGATCATCCTATAGGCGGCATTTACCACTGCAGCAGAGACAGAGTTAGTTTTGCTAGCATGGAATGTCCGGTAAACTATCACCATGCAAGCATATTTGACCAGATCATCCTTGATGGTATTGATGGTCATTCCCTGTTGGTCACTCATAGAACTAGTGAGCTTGGTCATTTCCATCTTAATGACTTTCCTTAGGGCTGGCACATCTCCAACATTATAGAAACCGGTGACGACATGAATAGCTTCCAGTGTGATGTCATGTGTGCACTCAAGATACATTTTTTCACCATACACTATTCTTAGAATGATGCAGATGTGATCATCTGTAAATTCTTCAAGGAAATAGACCGTATTGTGAAGCTTCTTCTTTTCCAAGATGTTGTATTCCGGTTTGATCTTCTTGTCCTTCTCACAGAATAGGCTTAACTGAGAATGGATCACTAGAGATCTTAGGTCCTCAATTTTATAGTCAATATAATCTGAAATACCTTCCTCAACTATAACACCAATGGGTATTTGGGATAGGGCATTATGTTTTTCCTTCTGTTGGATGAAATATATTGAATCAACGGGTGCACTAGAATTAGAGTGTGATGCAGAAGCCATGAAAAATAGAGAAACTCAAAAAATACTTTCACAAGTCAAGATTTAGGGCTTGCAAATTCCGCATCACCACACACTACTTCGGCTACTGGATTACCGCTTTGAGTTCTACACTTGAGCGATTGATATTATCTTCTGATTCTTCTTCAAAGTTTTGAAATCTCTCCAAATTGCAAGACAGGTCGCCTTTTGTTGCTCTGTACTTGAAAACTTCTTTGCTCACAAATTGATAAGTGAAAATGACTTGAAAATCCCTTTTAAATGAATTCTTCACCTACCATAATAAATGCTCCACCATTAGGGCATAAACCCTAATTTTCCTTTTACCGTTTCCAGTCTTCTGCCAATTGACAGGAATCACATATTGGTTAAGGTCTTTTACTGGTGTAAACCGGGGGTTCAAAACATTTCACTGATTTGTTTCCCCCTAATCTTTTTTGTAGCTTAGTTTGTTGGTTCTAAGATTTCCACACTAGGTGTAGAAATCGTTTCTTCTTGAGACACTTCTTCAGGTTTCTTCTTCCATGTTGTCTTCATATCCATTTTAACAATTTCAACATCAATCTTTCCTTCTGGAGTGACCAGTATATCATCTGATATGTTCTTTCTCATTTTGCATGTTCTGGCAAGGTGTCTTGGTTTGTTGCAATGATAGCAAACCATTCTAGGTGTTCTCCATGGTCCATTATTCATTCTACGATTCTTCCTCCTGCATGTTTCAGCAGTGTGACCACTACCATGACAAATCAAATAGGTTTCTCTCCAACCGGTTGTCACTTGATAGCCAATGCTACCTGACTGATGATTATAGGTATTAAACGGGTTTGGATTCTAGTTCCTAGAGGGTTCAGAAAAAACTCCTTGACTCCTTTGAGGATACCTTCTGATGTTGTGCATGACAGACCTACATTCAAATGCTCTATGCCCAAACTTGTTGCATGCATAACAATTTCCATTGAATCTATTGGATCTAGGCTTATTGTTTAGAAAGTAAGGAAAGTTATTGTAAGCTTTGTTTCTACATACATTAGCAGTATGTCCTTCCTTGAGACAATTCAAGCAAACAGGTTTGAACTTTTTCTTACCTTTATCCTTTGATGTCGGTTGCTTCTTTGAAGCTACATATTTTTCTCTAGAGGTCTCACCTTCCTCATATTCAGAGAAACCAAGTCCATTAGTATTCTTTACTGGTTTAGCTGATTCAAGCTTTAGCTCTAGCTTAACAGTGCTCTTATTGAATTTGGCAAGTATTTCCTTTGACTCAGTGAGTTAATTGGAAATAGTAGCATTGGATTCCTTCAAAGTTGCATTCTCAGAAATAACCATGTTTAGTTCACTTTGCATTTCCTCTTTTTCCACTTTACTCTCTTGGAGATGAGCAGTAAGTCTACTAATTTCTTGCTTCAGCTTGGAGATCTCATGATCTTTGTCTTTTACCAGATCTTCAACTTTTCTTCGATTCTCAAGCTCTTGACACATCTTGATAGTCAGTCCTTCAAGTTCCCTTCTTAGGTTGGCATTAGACTCATTCAGTTTTTCAACTTCTTCAACTAGGGCTTCCATGTCCGCTTCATCAGAGGAACTATTTTCAATTAGTTCCATCAGTTTCTCAGCATGCTCTCTTCTTTTTTCCAGAGAGGCCTTATATTTGACTTTGAGTTCATCATAGGTTTTCTTAGTCTGAGTGAGCCGATGTGTAAGTTCCCTCATAGTGTATTCCCCCATATCTCTTTCCAAGTAGTTAAACTTATAGAAAGGTTGGCTCTGATACCAATTGATGAATACTAAGAGGGGGGGTGAATTAGTATACCAAAAAATACTGAACTTAAACACTTAAACAGTTTAGCAGTAAACCGGTATAATAGTTTTACTAACAAATTGGTTAACACAAATGCAAACCAAACAACAAATAAGGCATTCACCCACAGAAGCACAATCACCATAACACAATAGATTTTGACGTGGAAACCCAAATGGGAAAAACCACAGTGAGATGAAACTCACAAGTAACTATCTGCAGAATAGTAACCAGACCGGTTAAGTTCAGATCAGTTAAGGTCATACAATGTTCTTTACCAATACAAATCTTGTTAGGAATCTCAATCTCTGTTAGGAGATAAGTCCGATTAAAGACTACCTTGTGAGAGGATTTCAGATCCACAATTGTGAACCACCTTGTTAGAGGATTTACAAAGGCTTTGCCAGGCCTACCTGGTTAAGGGTTACAGACTTGTCAAAAATGTGACTAACCAACAAGTGAGTGATCTAAATAATAGCACAATATGCTTGGTTAGATCCTTGATAGCTCATTGTTAATGCATTTCAGCATTACTTTAGTGTTCAATATCTTCACACTCTGTTTCTTCACACAGATCTAATCTTTTTCTATGATTGCACATGCAAAAACTTCATCAACCACACAAAAACCCTAACCACCTCGTAAAACCCTAGACATGATGTCCTTATAAAGGAATCTGATTTCATGTCGGTCCAATAGGATTACATTGCAAGTTCCTAGGTTCAGTGCATCTGGACACATTTGGTAACATGACACATAATCACCATCAAAGTGTTGGTGGATGGTAACTCATCACAAAAAAACATACCGGTTGGTAACTTATCACAGTATTACCAGTTCATGCAACTTTACCAATTACCAGTTGATAACTAGTCACAACTTAATATCGGTTCAAATATTAAACCGATTACTGGTTGACAAAAATGAAGAATGAGAAAATGATAACTACCACTTTAGTTCCTTCATACCATTTGAGATCCTCGAACCACTTGAGGTCTTCATACCGCTTGGGATCGGCAAACACTTTCTGCAAAACACTGATAGTCTACAGACTATAATACATAATACTGGTTTAGAACAAATATCGGTTGAGCATAACTCATACATACAAAAAGTGATCTCAAAGAAAGTGTGTGTCCATCAATGACAATCACAACATCATCATAAAAAATGCCAACAAAAACCCCCTTTGCAAATAAATAAATCAAAATTTATTTATAAATCTCCCCCACTTGCAAAAATTCAAAATTCACATTTAAATAAATCAATATTTATTTAAATCTATCAAATGCAAGTTGCAACCAACAATTGAAATAAATCAATTTTATTTTAATTAAATCCTATTTTCCCTCACCCACTTGTAAAATCCTACATCTCCCACTTGCCTCCTAATTATCCTTCTAGAAACCTCCTAATCCCATCGTAATCTTGTCTAATCTCCTAATCATGTCCTTTCCCTAAATTTGAGGTCACTTCTCAAATTTGGAAGAAAGTCTTCTAAATGCATTAAAGTCTTCATTTCTTCAACAAGTTAACTTGTTGTGTTCCCCAAATTTGGAAGGACTCTTACAAATTTGTCCCCCAAAGTCCTATTAACCATTAATGGTTAATTCAACCTCCCCTCATGGTTAGAAACTTTCTCTCTAGCTTAACCCTTATCTAACCCAAGGGTCTCATCAAGCATTCTTGGCTTTGACCCTAGTTATCCTATTAACCCTTGCACAATAGTTTACCCCTTGGGTAAAGTCTTTTTCCATTGGTTATCCACTAACCCAATCATAACCTTACCTCCTAAAGTAACCACCATGTTTCCTTAGGCATTTAATGCCTCTTACATCTCCTCTCAATCCCTCTCAAGGTAACATTTGTCAAATTGGGATTGGATTGAATCCCTCACATGGATTGACAACTTTCAATCCTAGCCCTTGTTGAGATTGCTCAATCTCAACCATCCATTTCTCTATTTTCCTTATAAATAGAGCCCATTCCTTCTTCAAAATAATCAATCTCTTTGTGCATCTAAATTATAGTCATTTTGCAGGTTAAGGAGCTCATTCAAGTCATCTTCAAGCATTAGCATTTGCATATTATTTTAGGACATCATCTAGTTTAAATGCATATCTTTTCATAGCTTAAATAACTCATCTAGTATTATTTAATCTTTAATTTGTAAAAATCTAGTTTCATTATCTTCATCATCTTAGCATTCATTAGGATCTAAGTTGCATCCATTTGATCCTAAAATCATATCTCTCATTCTTTAGGTAGTCATCCTAGAGATCAAGTCCTATTCCAAGCTGAGAGCCACCTTGATTTGAAGGATCTTTGGAGATAGAGACAATGAGATGCTTTTAGAGTTTTCGGTTGATTAATATGTTTTTCTCATTTGAATCCTCTAATATAATGTTTCATTGTTGTATTTGTGTTTTTTGTGTCTCTTTTGCAGGTACCACAATTTGAGCATACATTAATTGGCGCCCACCATGAAGCTTGACCCGTGAAATTTCAAATTTTCAAATTTTTTTTTTCTGGAGGATTCACGCCTACAGTTTTCAAATGCAAATTAGTGCATACAACCTCTCTTATTGCATATTTGATGGATATTATCACACATCTGATAGATCTTCTAGCACATTTAAGTTTTCTTATAGCACATATAACATATCTTCTTGCACATTTAACTTTTATTATAGTGCATTTGACTGATATTTTTGCGCATACGACTATTGTCTTAGTGCATATGATCTCAGTTTTTGCACATATAAGGCAGAGACAAAAATTTGTAACCAAGATTTAAAAATAGGCTTGTGGAAGCCCACCTAAGGTTTTGGATTTTCACTAACTTCTTTCTTTGGAGGTTTCTAACAATTTCCTATAGATTTGGAGGAGTTAGGTTAGGATTTAGTGATTTCTTTTCTAGCTTTCTCAAGTTGGTTAAAATAACTCATATTTCCCTTTGGGTAAAAAGAACTTCATTTTTTTTTTTCAATTTGGTTTTCTAAAAAGTACCTCACTTATTATTAGGCTCTAAGAAGAATCACATTTGCAATGTAAATGAACAACAAATCAAACATTTACTTTCTTGCAAATTTGGGATTCACACCTCAAATTTTGGGCTCTAAAAAGAACAACAATCTTGCATTTTCTTGCAAAGGTAAAAAGAAAAATCAACCTTATTTTTGCAAGTTAAAAAGAACAATCAACTTGTCCATTCTTATAGAGCAAGTTACTTTCAAGAACAACATGTTTTTATTTTGTTGACCAGGATTTCCATTTCCCAGTTAAAAAATCAATTGCTATGAAGGATTAAAAAGAACATCATGCTTGTTGAATAAAGGATACAAAATCATTGCTTTGGAAGGATAAAAAGAATGCCTAGATTCCATGTCTTGAAAGTGGTAGGCATATGCTCTCCCCTTAATTGGGTGATCAAAAAGCCAAACCCACTCTTTAATGCTTTCTTTTACTTCAAGCATTTTACATCCTTTAGAGGGCCTACCTTCCCGAAGCCTTAAGGGGGCTAGTGAGAAGGGTACGACCCAAGTGAGTATGGCTAAAGCCAAGTAATCCAGCTCACTATAATCAAATTTCCCTTTGAGATAAAAAATCTCGGGGGATGAAGCATATTTGAGTTATCTCATATCAAGCACTTTGTAGGGACTTGAGGTCTCAATCACACTTGTGTGACTACATCTTGTTTGATACTTTGTTGGGCTATAGGCCTCAATTGTGCTTGCATGACTTCAAAGGATATCTTCCAACAAAATCCTTATTACAAATCATAGAAGTAGAAACTTGGAGCTGAGTTAGTTGCTAAACATTGGCAATATCATAGTGCAAGGGTGGGGAAGAATCCTCCCCCAAGATTACTCATCATATATCTGTTGGCATTATGTGAACCAGTATGAAGACATAATGATATTGTATGTTGTCATTGATGTCAATATGTGACATCATGTGAACCAACACATGTGATAGGTGAGAAGAGAGAACTGACATATATATGAACCGGTATATATGCCAAAGTGAAGCGACATATTTGTTCAAGATGAACTGACATGTAGTTATGGGAACCGGCACATGGAAGCATTGTGTGACTACCGGTTGGTAGGTAGTTTCCACTTTAGGATTTCCAATTGGAGTACCTCAAGCTTGTGTGACTCAATCAATGATCTTTGTGTGATGAGTTAATAGTATAATGGAGAACAGGTCATGTTGCCACATAAGCTCTGTGCGCGTGAAGGATCTTGCATAAAGAAGACTATTCCTATCTACCTCGGGAATGTGCGAAGTTTGTCAAACAGTGATAACGTGTGATGGGTTATTAGCCACCATGAAATCGATGGATAATGGACGATGGAGAATGTCTTGAGATCGATTCAAGATTGTTGCATTTAATGCAGTATGATTCAATGGTCAGGATTGAACCACTTGAATTGTTTAACCTAATAGGTTTAGGGTTTAGGGTTTTTGCTACCGACCTGTTTGTTTCCTATAAGGTCAATGTTGTTTTTCTTTCTAAGGTTGTTGGAAAAATTTATGTGTGTGTATCCAAGGGAAGTGATACGTGATTCTTGCCAGACCAAAGAAAAGAAGAGATACCAGAAAAGAGAATGTGTAGAAAGAGAAGAGGAGCCAAAATGGATCTGCATTAGCATTGATTGCTGTTACCAGATCATTGTAATTCCTATTTATCTTTAACCACTTCAAGAGTTGTCAAATCCCTTAATAGGGTAGCCTTAACTAGCTTGAAACAAATCCCTTAACAAGGTAGCTTTAACTGACTTGATTCAAATCCCTTAACAGGGTAACTCGAAGTTAATGAGTTCTGGGAAGCTATAGAGCTCTGGAGATCCTTTAGCTATTGATTTCTTGAAATCCTCTAACAAGGTAACCCTAACTGGGTTTAACCCTTAACCACGTATTGTATCCATCCCTTAACCGAGTGATCCCTAACAGGATCGGTTCCTAGCAGAACCTATTGTAATGTCTTTAATCGGACAAGGCTCCTAACAGAGTAGACTTCTAAAGAGTTGAAAAAGTAGCTTGTGCGTATTCATCCCCACCATGGTTTTTCCCTGTTGGGTTTCCACATGAAAAATATGTGTGTCATGTGTGATGCTTTGTTATTACCTGTTGAGCATATGATGGTTCTGTGTTTTATGCCTGCCTACAAAACATACTGAACTAACTATTGTAAAGATCTAATGATAGTTTACCTGTTCATGCATGAGAGTGTAATGGTACTATAGTATTGAGCTAAGAGGAAAGCTTAGTGAGTGACTAGTTTATAATTGTTTTAGTTGTTTTGGGTGTTACTAGTTGCACTGTGTTTCAACTAGTATCCCTGTTTGCTAGTCATTTTGAGTATTTGTTGTCAAACCAGTTTTGGACTGTATTTGTGTTTGTACTGATTCACCCCCCCTCTTAGTATCAGTTTGGTACTATTGGTTCATCATTGAGTTATCAATTGGTATCAGAGCTCTCTAGGTCCTCTGTGTTGTAAGCTTAACCACTTGAGGTAAAGATCCCAGTCAAATGATGAAGAGGGAAGGTCCAAAATTTAACAGGGAAAATTTTGGTATATGGAAAGATAGGATGAAGATATTCATCAGAAGCATGGGTGTTCAACACTGGAGTTATGTTGAGAATGTCTATGTTGTCCCTACCAATACTCTCACCGATGACCAAAAGAGAGAAATACAAGAAAATGGGCAAGTCATGGAAGCCCTCATTAGCAGTCTATCTGACATTGAGTTTATCGATGTTCAGGACAAGGTAAATCCCAAAGAGGTATGGGATGCTCTTGAAAATATCTATGGTGGTGATGAACATGTGAAACAAGCTAAGGAAGAAAGCCTGAGAGGGAAGTTTGAAGATATGCAGATGGTTGAAGGTGAGACCATTCAGTAGTATGGAATAAGAATCAAAACAGTTGTTGGAGAAATCAAGAGTGCAGGTGGTAAAATAGAAGATTCCACTGTGGTAAGCAAAGTCCTAAGATCCCTGTTGTTGGTCTATGCAATAAGGGTTGCTTCTATTCAAGAGCTGAGATCAATAGACAAGTCTAAAGTATCCTTGGACTCCATCATAGCCAAGTTAACAACCTATGAGCTAAATAGTTTTGATGGCAGTGTTCAAAAGACTGAATCAGCATTTAAAGCCTCTACTATACCATCCAGAAAAGGAAAAGAGGCTAGCACTAGTGGGGAACCTAGTCAGAGTAGAGAAATGAATGATGAGGAGATTCTGATGGCATTTGAAGCTCTCCTTGCTAGGAAGCTTCCTAAAGGAACTGGTAAATACAAAGGTAAGCTACCTTTAAAATGCTTTTCTTGTAACCAAATAGGACATATTGCTATAAACTATCCTAATGGCGATAACAAGGATAAACTAGAAAGGTTCAGGAAATTCAAAGGAGGAAACCAGAGAAACTATTTTGTAGCAGTTGATGAAGGTGTCATAGATGAGGAATCAGAAGATGAAGAGAATGAAGACATTGTGTTTGTTGTTGTAAAGGAAGATGTGGTAGATAAGAAGGCTCTTGTCTCCTAGTTTGATAATTCCAATGAGTGGATCATTGACAGTGGTTGTTCTCACCATATGACTGGTGACCAGAGCAAGTTTATATCCTTGGAGGAGTATGATGGTGGTGTGGTTCACTTTGGCAATGATGCACCATGCATGGTCAAAGGTAGAGGGTCCATCTCTTTTAATGGAAAGAGAAGTGCTGATAATGTGTATTGGGTTGATGGTCTCAAACACAACCTTCTAAGTGTTTCCTAGCTAAATGACAGTGGCCTCACTCTGGAATTCAAGAATGGAGTTTGCAGAATCAAAGGAAAAGATGGTAAATTGGTGGCCACTAGCATGCAAACCAAAGGTAACCTATTTCATCTGAATGCAAATATAAGTGCATGTCTTATGGCTAAGCTTGATGATAGCTAGATATGGCATAGGAGACTCTGTCATGTAAACTTTGATAACATTGTGAAGGCTAGTAAGATCAAGGCAGTTAGAGGGTTGCCGGTGCTAAGCAAACTAGATAATACCTTGTGTGGAGAGTGTCAATTGGGGAAAATGTCTTCCTCAACCTTTAAAGGTAAATCTTTCACTGGTGACAACTTGCTTGATCTTGTGCATACTGATTTGTGTGGTCCTATGAAAACTAGAAGTGTGTAGGGTGATAGGTACTTCATGATTCTCAGTAATGACTGCTCAAGGATGATGTGGGTCACATTCTTGAAAGACAAGTCAGAAGCTTTTGTGAAATTCAAAGATTTCAGAGCATTAGTGGAGAAGGAAAGCAGTAAAAGTATCAAGTGTCTCAGAACTGATCAAGAAGGGGAATTCACTTCTGGTGAATTCAACAAGTATTGCGAAGAATTTGGCATCAAGAGACAGCTGTCTACCCCCTGGACTCCACAGTAGAATGGCCTAGTAGAGAGGAATAACCAGACTGTGGTTGAAGCAGCTAGAACCATGTTGATTCAAGGAAAGGTAGCTCACACCTTTTGGAGAGAAGCGATGAGCACTACAGTCTACACTATGAACCAGGTACTCATCAAGAAAGGTAAGGACAAAATTTCTTATGAGTATTGGACTGGTAAGACACCTGTGGTTAGCTACTTTAGGGTATTTGGTAGCAAATGTTACATCAAGAGGAGTGAACATCAGGGCAAATTTGAAGCCAAATGTGATGAGGGAATATTCCTAGGATATTCCACCAAGAGTAAAGCTCTCAAGTGCTACAACAATATGACTCAAAGAATTATGGAAAGTATCAATGTAAGAGTTGATGAATCCTCTGAGAAAATTGAGGAAACTAACAATGAGCAAGCTGTAAATGAACCAGTTGCAACCTTCTAGGAACCAGTTGTTAGTCAACCAAGTACCAGTAACAGTTTTCTTGAATAGGTGAATGCTGATACTGATGAAGATGAGGATGAAGAGGAAAAGCAAGAAGAATTAGTTAAGACCATTCCTCGGTATGTCAAACTGAATCATGATCCTAAGAAGATCATAGGAAATAAGGATGCGGAATCCTTACAAGAAGAAAGATTAGAGAAAACTCATGTATGATCTCTGAATTTGAGCCTAAATCATTCAAAGAGGCTCATAAAGATGAAGACTGGATCAAGGCAATGGAAGAGGAACTTGATCAGATAGAGAAAAATGGTACATAGTCCTTGGTACCCAGACCGAAGCATAAAAATGTCATTGGCACCAAATGGGTGTTCAGAAACAAGATGAATGAGGATGGCATAGTGATTAGGAATAAAGCCAGATTGGTGTGCAAAGGATATGCTCAAGAAGAAGGAGAAGACTATGGAGAAACCTTTGCTCCTATAGCCAGATTGGAAGGAATTCGTATGCTTCTTGCATATGTAGCTTTTAAAAGGTTCAAAGTATACCAAATGGATATAAAATCTGCATTCCTAAATTGTGTACTTGAAGAGGAGGTATATATAGAGCAATCAGATGGGTTTTCCCTATTTGAAGATAGTGATATGGTGTGTAGGCTACATAAAGCCTTATATGGTCTAAAGCAAGCACCTAGGGCATGGTATGAGTGCCTACATTCCCATCTTGTGAAGATTGGATTTGAGAGAACAAGTGAAGATAGCAATATCTACTTGAAGTCTGAAGGAGATCAGATCCTGATCTATGAGGTTTTGTAGATGACATTATCTTTGGTGGAGATGATAAGATGAGTCATGAGTTTGCTAATGAGATGAAGAAAGAGTTTGAGATGCCACTCATAGGGGAGATTAAGTTCTTCATTGGACTGCAGATCCAACAGATGAAAGATGGAATCTTTATCACTCAGTCCAAATATGTCAAAGAGGTGTTGAAGACCTTTGGCATGGAAGATAGCAAACCGGTTGGTACACTAATGGTGGCCGGTTGTAAATTAAAAAAAGAGGATGATTTCGCACTAGTTGATGAGAAGGAATACCGATCAATGATTGGTAAGTTGCATTATGTAGTGCATAGTAGACTGGATATTGCACATGCAGTTGGCATTACTGCAAGGTTCCAGAAAAGTCCAAGAGAATCCCACTTGATTGCAGTCAAGCAGATTCTTAGGTATCTGAAGGGAACAATTGACTATGGATTGTGGTACCCATACAGCAATGATTTCAATATGAAAGTGTTCACGGATGTTGATTGGGCAGGTAATGTGGATGACCGGAAAAGCACAACCAGTGGTGCATTCTTTCTTGGTGGTAGACTAGTCTCATGGATGAGTAAAAAGAAAAGTTGTATCTCTCAGTCTACAACAGGAGCGGAGTATGTTGCAGCTTTCATGAACTGCACTTAGATAATTTGGATGAAGCATGTACTAGAAGGCTTCAAAATCCCTGTATCTGAACCAGTAAGTATATTCTGTGATAACACAAGTGCTATCAATATTTCAAAGAATCCAGTTTTACATTCTAGAACCAAGCATTTTGAGCTTAAGTATCATTTCTTGAGGGAAAAGGTTTAGAATAAAGAGATTGCACTGGAACATGTTTCCAGTAAGGAGCAGTTAGCAGACATATTCACCAAGCCTCTCCCAAAGACTACGTTTGTGCATTTAAGAGGTGAATTGGGGGTACTGCCCCTTCAAGAGGTGAACTAAACATATTTGTTCCACATCAATTAGGTGGAGCAGCATAATGGAATAGAGATGCTTGTGCCTCCACTTTGGCATTGTTGTGAAAGGGGGAGAAGGAGTGAAGCAGAAAAGATATATGCAGCAAATGGGGAGAAGATGTGAAGTGGAGAGATATCTTTGTATATTGCCATCAATGCCAAAGGGGGAGATTGTTGGCATTATGTGAACCAGTATGAAGACATAATGATATTGTATGTTGTCATTGATGTCAATATATGACATGATGTGAACCAGCACATGTGATAGGTGAGAAGAGAGAACCAACATATGTATGAACCGGTATATATGCCAAAGTGAAGCGGCATATTTGTTCGAGATGAACCGGCATGTAGTTATGGGAAGTGACACATGGAAGCATTGTGTGACTACTGATTGGTAGGTAGTTTCCACTTCAGGATTTTTGGTTGGAGTACCTCAAGCCTATGTGACTCAATCAGTGATCTTTGTGTGATGAGTTAACAGTATAACAGAGAATAGGTCATGTTGCCACGTAAGCTCTATGCGCATGAAGGATCTGGCATAAAGAAGACTATTCCTATCTACCTCGGGAATGTGCGAAGTTTGTCAAATGGTGATAATGCATGATGGGTTATCAGCCGCCATGAAATTAGTGGATAATGGATGATGGAGAATGTCTTGAGATTGATTCAAGATTGTTGCATTTAATGCAGTATGATTCAATGGTCAGGATTGAACCGCTTGAATTGTTTAACCTAACAGGTTTAGGGTTTAGGGTTTTTGCTACCGACCTGTCTGTTTCCTATAAGGTCGATGTTGTGTTTCTTTCTAAGGTTGTTGGCAAAAGTTGTGTGTGTGTATCCAAGGGAAGTGATACGTGATTCTTTCTAGACCAAAGAAAAGAAGAGATACCTGGAAAGAGAATGTGCAGAAAGAGAAGAGGAGCCAAAATAGATCTGCATTAGTATTGAGTGCTGTTACCAGATCATTGTAATTCTTGTTGATCTTTAAACACTTCAACAGTTGTCAAATCCCTTAACAGGGTAGCCTTAACCGGCTTGATACAAATCCCTTAACAGGGTAGCTTTAACCGGCTTTATTCAAATCCCTTAATAGGGTAACTCAAAGTTAATGAGTTCTGGGAAGCTATAGAGCTCTAGAGATCCTTTAGCTATTGAGTTCTTGAAATCCTCTAACAAGGTAACCCTAATTTGGTTTAACCCTTAATTAGGTATTTTAGCCATCCCTTAACCAGGTGATCCCTAATAGGATCGGTTCCTAGAAGAACCTATTGTAATGTCTTTAACTAGACAAGGCTCCTAACAGAGCGGACTTCTAAAGAGTTCAAAAAGAAGCTTGTGGGTATTCATCCCCACTGTGGTTTTTCCCAATTGGGTTTCCACGTGAAAAATATGTGTGTCATGTGTGATGCTTTGTTATTACTTGTTGAGCATATGACGGTTCTATGTTTTATGCCTGCCTACAAAACATACTGAACTAACTATTGTAAAGATATAATGATAGTTTACTTGTTCATGCATGAGAGTGTAATGGTACTATAGTATTGAGCTAAGAGGAAAGCTTAGTGAGTGACCAGTTTATGATTGTTTTAGTTGTTGTTTGGCATTACCGATTGCACTCTATTTCAACCAGTATCCCTATTTGCCAGTCATTTTGAGTGTTTACTGTCAAACTAGTTTTGGACTATATTTGTGTTTGTACTGATTCACCCCCCCCCTCTCAGTACCGGTTTGGTACTATTGGTTCATCATTGAGCTATCAATATCTCCCAAGATAACTAGCCAATTGTGAATCAATTCACTTTGGATTAATTTCTAGAAAAAAGGAAAAAAAATAGGTGCCCTCTATGGGGTGACAAGGCTATTTGAGCTAATGGAGTATTGAGACTAGTGGGCTATGATATTGTTGATGACTCTTGAATAAAGTGTCTATTTGATGTGTCTTTTATTGTAAATCAAACCAGTGATAACATTGGGGATTTGAAAACATCCTCACAAGAACATACACTCAATGTTTAGCATAGGGATGACCATTGCTTTCATGTGTGCTATGTCTTCTTGTCATGAACATTGAAACACCTTGCAATTTACAAATCAACCAATACAACAATCAGTTTCAAAAACATAGAGTAAAGAGAAACCTAAGAGAGAAGATAATTTCCAAATCCAACTAGAACCTTGGGAAGGGGTATCGAATCTTCAACTATCTTAAAAGATAAGATTTCATTCAACGAGATTAAGGAGTATCAAATAGAGTGATCAAAGGCTCTATCATCCAATAAATCTTATCAAAACAATACCAAGTTTGGTTCTCAAGTTTCCAAATTAAGTTACTACATCATGAAACTTGACTCATATCATTTGACACACTTTGTCATGAGGGAAAATCAAACTAAACCTCTACTTGACAAGTAAGCTTGAGTATCCAAAACAAAGTATCCATATAAACATCAACATAAATATTGATCACTTTGTATGAGAATTCCCCGTATTTGGAGAAGAAGAAGTCTTCATCAAAAGACTAAGTTGAAGAAGAGACAACGTAGTCCTAGGGCCCTTACCAAAAGGAGTAAATCTCTCTACATCAACCATCAACTCTTTAAATCAAATCATGTTTTATTGCATCGTATGAGGTTGTATCTCCAAGGAAAAACCAATGAATCTGACAAGGAATCTTTGAGGAGTAGGGCTTAGATTCAAAAAGCAACATTCCATCAACACCTTAATAGTGGAGGAAGGATTAATCCCACCTTATTTCCAAAGTTTTGCATCAATTACAATGAAGCTCGACCTAAGCCACCAAATCCACCAAGAACCTCGTTAAAAGAGGAGGAATTCGCTACTATAGAAATCTATTGATGCCCATTGTCACTCAATCTCAAAAAAACAAAGGAAAGAATCCACAACCAAAATCAAGTACAAATCAAATGGAGTCCAGTCCTTTTAATGTGAACATGGAAGAAGAAGAGATCACATAGGAGCTTTTCCAACAATGTCAAGAGAATGTCGCTTTCCAAAAACTCATAGAAAGAATTTTAGACGTAGATAAACAAAAATATCTCCTCATGTTAACTAGTAAAGGAGTCAGGATTCCTGAAGATTTTGACATAGGAAATTTAACTAGTACTGATGAAAGAATCTCATGAACAAGGGAAAGGACCTATACATACAATATTTAGAATCAAGAACATCTGAGAGGAGAGGACACACATGATCAAGACAACACATGCAACTGAGATAACACCCGTGATCATGACAATGTTAGTGAACAAGAAGATTCCTTTCAGTGAAGGTCTAATGAAGAAAATGTTCCCTTAGCTAACATTACGCACCAACTCCAAGCACTCCAATGACAAATGTGAGATATACAACAAGGGTCTACAACATTTTTTGGAGGATATTTGTCCTTACTATTGGCATTATATTGTCATTGATGTCAACTGGTATGGAATGGTTACTGGTAAGTATGTAGTGGTGACAAGTATGGGTGAAGTAAGTAATAATGTCAACCGGTATGAAGGATGAAGTGTGTAAGTAGACAAAAAAGGTATGTTACCGATACACATGAATTGAAGCATCTATCGGTAAAGCAGGACCACCGACAATCAAGCAAAGAAGCAAAGAAGAACAGAGGGATGTGATCACCAACAGATAGAGAGAAAAATAATGCAATCGGTAAATGGATTCAGTGGATGGACCAACATGTTTGATGGAAGACCTCATTGATCCACCGATAGATAAGAGGTCAGTAGGTATGAAGGTCCACCGGTGAATTTAGGTTATACCGGTAAAGTGTGTTGAACAAGTAGTTAGTCTTGGTCGATGAAGGATGTCAAACTGACTTTACAGTCTGAGGAGAGGTGGATATCGACAAGGATAATAGGTGGACATCAGGTCATGAGCAAGTAGAGGTCAGTGAAGTATTCATCGACGTAGTAGTTTGACAAGTAGGTCAGAATTAATGAAGAACCCACAAATCATGGGACAATGGCAGGATGTTGTGGCTAGAGGAAGACAATGTGGCAAGGTGATTTAACTAACCTTACAAGACAATTTGATCCTTGTATTAGTTGGCTGAAGGAAATAGCCGAGCCATTAATGGCAATTGACAAAGCAACATAGAAAAGCATGTTGTAGACATCCAAAAATAGAAAACACACATTGAAAAGTGAGGAGATGGTGGTGTTTTTTCAGGTGATGCAGATCGCCATTCCAAAAAAGAAGATTAGATCAGATCTGATACAGATCGAGTTGGTGAAGGAAAACCCTAACACATCACCATTCGAATGTTTCTTTTGGTGGGAACCCTCATAGATAAATATGTGAACTTGAGTCTAAGATTGATTGATGCCTGATGCTGGATTGAGTTGAGAGAAAGAGGAGAGTCTAAGCAAGGAGAGAGACTATCTACTTAAGAGTTCCTTCATAGAGAGTTATAGTGTGAAGTTAGCAGGATGAACTGGTGAGAGGCTCTAACTGGCAGAGACAGAGTAACCGGTGAATTGTTATAGTCTTAACAGTCAAGTGTATCGGTAGAGATTGTATGTCTAAGAAGGCATCCCAGTGTGAATACTATTTAGGGTGAGGTTCTAAGAAATAGAAGAGAGGCAGAGTGCAACCAGTAAAAAATCAGAGAGAGAAGTTTGATAACCGATAGAAGAAGTATTGGTGAAACAGAGGAAGTTGATAACCAGCAGACATCCATTGATTAGGTATTGCAGAACTCATTTGCAACTATGTGCTATCATTGCATTAAAATTGTATTTTGATATATTATACCGACTTGGTGCTTGGTGCAGGGGTTGGTGCTCCTTGGGTTGGTGCCCTAAATCAATAGGGGTTGGTGCTCCTTGGGTTGATGCCCTAAATCATTGTAATTTACTGTTTCATTGTGAGGCTAGATTGGAGCAGGAGACTCCAACAACATTTCTCACCGAGGTTTTTCCTATATTGGGTTTTCCTCATACATCTGGTGTTGTGGGTTATGCATTTTTGTGTTTTCCTCTTTTGATATCCACTCATATCTTACTGGTTTGATTGCTTATTCTTTAGGTTGTTAACCGGTACTCAAAGTTTGGTGTAAAGAGAAAAGATTTTTTAGGAACCACTGATTCACCCCCTCTCAGTGGTACATTATGTTTAACAATTGATATCAGAGCATAGCTTCCTGGTTGATTAAAGTTTTCTCTAGCTTGGGTAGATTCTTGTCAAAGAACATAATGGAAAGAAATGAGTCCGCCTCGTCAAAATACCCCATGTTTGATGGATCAAACTATACCTTTTGGAGCAAAAGAATGGAGACCTATATTTCCTCCCTTGGTTTTGATGTGTGGATGTCTATCAAGAATGGATATACTATCCCAAGTGTTCCTCCCACTGATCTGAATGCTAAGAAGGAGTATGGGAACAATGCAAAGTCTAAACATGCTATTCTAAGTGGTCTGTCAGATAATGAGTTTGTCAAGGTCATGCACTGTGCATCCACCAAGGAGACTTGGGATAAATTATAAATATTATTTGAAGGAGATGCCAAAGTCAAATAGGCCAAGCAACAATCACTAAGTGGTCATCTTGAAGGCATTAAGATGAAAGATGAAGAAAAGATTGTAGACTACCTTCACAGAGTAGATGAAATTGTGAACACCATCAAATGACTTGGAGAGAAAATTGTTGATGAGATTATTGTTAAGGAAGTAGTTAGATCTATCACATCTAAGTATGATACTAAGGTTTCTACCATAGAGGAAGCCAAGGATTTGAAAACCTTCACCATAGATGAGCTATTTGGCTCTTTAACTGCCTATGAAATGAGGGCAATCGGTGAAGCATCTTCAAGGAAAGAGGTAGCCTTCAACTCCATCAAAAAGGGCAAAGAAAAGGTTGCTCACAAAGGGTCCAGTAAAGACTCGGATGAAAAGGTAGAAAATTTGTTAGAAAGCTTAAGACAGGATCCGGTAAGTATAAAGGAAATTTACCACTCAAATGCTTCAACTGTGGTAAAGTTGGACACTTTGTTGCAAAATTTCCCTATAATGAAACTGGTGGAGATGAGCAAAGAATATTTGGCAGATCTGCTAGTAAGGACAAAGAAAGGAATGTCTATTGACATGAAAGAAGAAGCTACTGGAAGCTAAACAACTTATATACCATTGAGGATGATGCCACAGATGAAAAGAGTACATCAAAAGATGATTGTCATGAAGATGAAAGAGAAGTTAATCTCTTTATTGCACTAGATGAACTAGTGGTGGAAGATGAGGACATTGAAGCTGAAGTAGATCTAGAAGGTGAACTCATAAGTGCTCTTGAGGAGTTAAGTAAGACAAGAAGAGAACTCAAGAAGGTCAAGCTTGCTGCAGCAGAAGAAAAAGGTCTCTTGAAGCAATCCTTGGATGAGTCAAATCAAGTTATCTTTGACTTACAACTCCAGTTGGAAGAAGCCAAGAGGATATGTGAAGTTACATCCTCTAGTCTAATAAAGAAGGAAAATGAGCATCAAGATCTAGGAGAAAAAATAGTGAAGCTCAAAAAGGAGCTTGAAAAGAGTAAGGATGAACTGAAAGTGAGAAGCAAATATGAGGGTAGCAAAAAAGCCTTGGACAAGATGTTGAGCAAACAAAAGCAATCCAAAGATACCAGTGCCTTAGGATTTGAAGAAGGACAAATTTCAAACAACAAAGATACATTCGGTAAGGAGATACATTTCACTTCTTCAAGTGAAGGTGAAGAGAAGAAGACATTCACAACAATCAAGGATACCGACAAGAAGTCTTATGCAGAAGCTGTTAGGAACTGACACACAAATTGGTATACACAATCGATGAACTAGAGGCCACACTCAATGTACTAGAATGTAGATCTTAGGAGAAATGCAAGGGTTGATCATGAAGGATTCACTAGAGTTAGCAACATGAAAGGGAGATCCCAGGTGAGACAGATGTTTGTAGGCCCATGGCAACCTAGCCGGTATGTTCCAAACTTTCATGGTTATTGTTACTGGTGTAACAAATTTGAACATAGGTTAGCTGACTATAAATTAACAAATAATCCCACTATGAGTTATGAAAGTAGAAATCCATTTAATACACTCAGGGATATGAAGGTTATCTATTATCAATGCAATGGATTTGGTCATAGGATTTTTGAATGTAGGAATAGTAGACCGGTGTCCTACAATATTTTCAAAGATTCATCTTTCAATGTAAATGTGAAATGCTATAACTATCAAGAGTTTGGACATATAGAAAAGCTTTGTAAGAATAGGAAAATTAGGCATAAGAAGACAACTCCTGAGCAAGAACTAGTAGCCAAACCGGAGCACAAAATTGCAGCTGACAAGAAGAAGGAAACTCAGCCAGTTTGGGTTGAGAAAGAAAAGGACAAAGCATAATCAAGTTTGATAGTGAAGATTGCTCTACATGTAGAAAGAAGAAACTTGTAGGTTGTAGATAATGGCTATTCCAACCACATGACTAGTGATAAAAACAAGTTTATCAAGCTTGAAGATTACAATGGTGGCTCAGTGAGATTCAGAGACAACTCATCCATCAAAATAGAGAGAAAAGGTACTCTAAATATTGATGGCAAATTGAAAGCACATGAAGTATATTATGTGGAAGAACTGAAGCACAATTTGTTGAGTGTGAGTCAGATGTGTGAGAAAGGTTATAAATTCACCTTTGATTCTACTAGTTGCCAGATAAAGAAGGAGAGTACTAGTCAGATTGTAGCTGAAGGTAAGAGGATGTATGGTAATGTATACAATCTGAAAGAATGATTTGAATCCCAATGCATGTTGGGACAAGTGGATGAAAGTTGGTTGTGGCAAAAAAGATTAGGCCACATAAATTTTGATAATCTAGTTGCAGTAAGAAAAAAGGGTTGTTTGAGAAATATACCACCCATCATCAAAATGGTAAGCACATTTTGTGATGAATGCGTGAAAGGAAAGAAGACTAAGGTGAGCTTCAAGACAAAATGACAAAACACTTCAAGACCACTTGAACTTGTACATACAAATCTATGTGGTTCAACAAGAACAAGAGCTCTTGCCAGTGAAAGATATTTTATGCTCTTCATTGATGAATATTTAAGAATGACATGGGTCACTTTCCTACAAGATAAATCACAAGCATTTGAAAAATTCAAGATCTTCTGAGAAATGGTAGAGAAGGAAAGTGGGTGCAATCTCAAATGCCTAAGATCAGACCGGGGTGGAGATTTCATATCAAATAAGTTTGAAGATTACTGTGAAAGACATGGAATCGAAAGGCAATACTCAGCCTCTAGGACACCACAACAAAATAGTGTTGTAGAAAGGAAGAACAGGATAGTTAAGGAGATGGCTAGAACCATGTTAAATGAGGCAATTTTATCGGATGTGTATTGGAAGGAAGCAGTTCATACTACAACACATACTTTGAACCAGGTTTAGTTAAGAACAAACAACAAAATGACACCTTATGAGTTATGGTATGAGCGAAGACCATCAGTTAAATACTTCAAGGTGTTTGGAAGCAAATGTTTTATCAAGAGAGACATTGATAGTGTAGGTAGTTTTGACTCCAAGAGTGATGAAGAGATCTTCCTTGGTTACTCAACAAAAAGTAAGGCCTACAAATGCTACAAAAAAAGACTAAGAAGAGTCATTGAGAGTGTGTATGTAAGAGTTGATAAGGAAATGGATAAAGGAAGACAAGCACAAGTAAACAGGTATGATGATTCCAGTGATGAAGGTGAAGAAGCTCAAACAAAAAATGAACCAGAAGAAGCATCCAATAAAGTTCCTAACCAGTATGTCTAGAAGAATCACCTGGAAGAGCAGATTTTAGGTAATAAGAGTGATGGTGTGAAGACTAGAAGAAGACTTGCTTGGAATGATGAACAAGTAAATTTATGGCTCATGACTAAAGTGGAACCTAAGACATTCAATGAGGCCAGCAAAAGTGAGATATGGATGGATTCTATGGAAGAAGAGTTGTAGCAGATTGAGAAGAACAAGACTTGGGAATTAGTCCCTAGACCAAATGACAAGAACATCGTTGGCACCAAATGGGTCTACCAGAATAAGATGAATGAAGAAGGTAAAATTGTTAGGCATAAAGCTAGACTTGTGTGCAAGGGTTACTCTCAACTAGAGGGCATTGATTTTGAAGAAACATTTGCACCGATGGCTAGACTAGAAGCAATTAGGATGTTTCTATCTTTTTCAGCCTACAAGGGTTACAAGGTATATCAAATGGATGTAAAATGTGCCTTCCTAAATGGAAATTTGGAAGAAGAAGTGTACATGGAGCAACCAGAAGGGTTTTAGTTACACGATGATGAAAATTTTGTGTGCCGGTTGAAGAAAGCCATGTATGGTTTAAAGAAGGCTCCTAGAGCATGGTATTCAAGGCTAGATAAGTATCTGAAGGAGAAATGATTCAAAAAGGGGACTGCTGACAATAATCAATACATTAAGGAAAATGGAAACCACATGATCATTGTGGTTGTGTATGTAGATGACATCATTTTTGGAGGCAACACGGACACTCTTTGCAAAGATTTCACTGATCAGATGTAGTCAGAGTTTGAGATGTCAATGCTTGGTGAGTTGACATATTTTCTTGGTTTGCAGATATCAAAGCTAGATAAGGGAATATTCATCTCACAAACCAATTATGCAAAGGAAATGCTAAAGAAGCTTCAAATAGAGGACTACAAACTGATGAGTACCCCCATAGTGACCGAAAGCAAATTGAGCAAGAATGATGAGTCACCAGTAGTGGATCAGACCTTGTATAGATCCATGATAGGTAGTTTATTGTATCTTTCTGCTTCTAGACCATATATAGTGCAGGCAGTATGTATGGTGGCTATATTTCAAGAAGCACCTAAGCAATCACATATGAATGCAATTAGTAGAATTTTTAGCATCCTGCAAGGGACACTCAACTATGGATTATGGTACCCTAAACAAGGGGATTTCATCTTGGAAGCATATACTGATGTCGATTGGGCAGGTTGCATTGATGACCAGAAGAGCACAATTGTTGGTGCATTCTTCCTAGGTGACCGATTGGTCTCATGGCATAGCAAGAAGTAGGATTGAGTCTCCCTATCCATTGCTGAAGTAGAATACATTGCTGCTATCACATATCATTTTCTCAGAGAGAAGGTTGAAGGACAAAAAGTAGTGACGAAATATGTCCTTACAGGAGAACAAGTAGTAGACATCTTCACCAAACCATTACCGATAAGAATTTTTGAGCACTTACGACACAAGTTGGGAGTTGTGTCACCTACCTCATGCAATTAAGTTTCTAAGGAGAAACATGGTTTAGGGGGAGTTCATAAAAATATCTATATCTCTTGAACCACATGTTGATTACAAACAGAGTTCAGGATTTTATGTCTCAGTATCGACTGTAATCACTAAGAGAAGATTTCACAAAGGGGGAGATAAGTATGAAACAACGAGGGATAATGAAGTAACCTAACCCTTTGTCATTGTGTCAAAGGGGGAGAAATATACCAGTGTGAAGATTTGCAATGAGTTGACATCAATGCCAAAGTGGGAGATTGTTGGCATTATGTTGTCATTGATGTCAACCGGTATGGAATGGTCATTGGTAAGTATTTAGTGGTGATCGGTATGCGTGAAGTAAGTAATAATGTCATCCACTATGAAGGATGAAGTGTGTAAGTAGACAAAAATGGTATGTTGCCGATACACATGAATTGAAGCATCTACCGATAAAGAAGGACCACTGACAAGCGAGAAAATAAGAAAAGAAGAAAAGAGGGATGTGATCACCAACAAAGAGAGATAAGTATAATGCAATTGGTAAATGGATTGAGTGGATGGACCATCATGTTTGATGGAAAGCCAAATTGATCCACTAGTAGATAAGAGGTCAATAGGTATGAAGGTCCACCGGTGAAGTTAGGTTATATTGGTAAAGTGCGTTGAACCAGTGGTGAGTCTTGATCGGTGAAGAATGTCAAACCGACTTTGCAGTCTGAGGAGGGGTGGATATCGACAAGGATGATAGGTGGACACAAGGTGGTGAGAACACAGAGGTCAGGGAAGTATTCATTGACGTAGTAGTCTAACAAGCAAGTCGACATTAATGAAGAACCCGTAAATCATGGGACAATGATAGGATGTTGTGGCTTGAGGAAGATAAAGTGGCAAGGTGATTGAACTAAACTTGCAGGACAATTTTATCCTTGTACTAGTTGGCTGAAGGAAACAGTCGAGCCATTAATTGTGATTGATAGAGAAATGAAAAAAGCATGTCATAGACATCCAAAAATAGAAAACACACATTGAAAAGTGAGGAGATGGCAGTACTATTTTAGGGGATGTAGATCACCATTCTAGAAAAGAAGATCAGATCAGATAAAGATCGAGTTAGCGAAGGAAAACCCTAACACGCAACCATTTGAATGTTTTTTTTGGCAGGAACGCTCACAGATAAATATGTGAACTTGAGTCTAAGATTGATTGATGCATGATGCTAGATGCGAGTTTAGAGAAAGAGTAGAGATTGAGAAAGGAGAGAGACTATCTTCTTGAGAGTTCCTTCATAGAGAGTTAGATTGTGAAGTTAGTAGGTTGAACTGGTGAGAGGTTCTAATCGACAAAGATAGAGAAATTGGTGAACTATTACAGTATTAATAGTCAAGTATAGTAGTAGAGATTGTGTGGCTAAGAAGGAATCCCAGTGTGAATAATATGTAGGGTGAGGTTCTAAGAAATAGAAGAGAGGCAGAGTGTAACCGGTGGGAGATCAGAGAGAGAAATCTAATAACTGACAAAAGAAGGACTAGTGAAACAAAGGAAGTTGATAACTGGCAGACATCCATTGATTAGGTGTTGCAGAACTCATTTGCAACTAGATTCTATCATTACATTAAAACTGTATTTCAATATATTACACCGAGTTGGTGCTTGGTGCAAGGGTTGGTGCCCTAACTCAGTAGGGGTTGGTTCTCCTTGGGTTGATGCCCTAAATCATTATAATTTTTTGTTTCATTGTGAGGCTGTATTGGAGCAATAGACTCCAACAACATTTCTCACTGAGGTTTTTCCCATAATGGGTTTTCCTCATACATCTGGTGTTGTGGGTTATGCATTTGTGTGTTTTCCTCTTTTGATATCCACTCGTATCTTACCGGTTTGATTTCTTAGTCTTAGGTTGTTAATCGGTACTCAAAGATTGGTTTAAAGAGAAAATATTTTAGGAACCACTGATTCACCCTCATATTAGTGGTACATTGCATTTAACACTTACCCTTTTGATAGGAGGCTAAACATGATACCTGTCTCACCAAATTCAAATATACCAAATTATGATAAATATGATGGTAAGAGTGATCCCCATGATTACATTAGGGAATTTTGTACTATGAGCTTAGAGTTTTCTCATAATGATACATACATGATGAGGCTATTACCAAGAAGTTTGGGAGGGAAAACAATGGAGTGGTTGTCAAAACTCACACCTCCGATCAGATCATTCCATGAGTTGGTGAATAAATTCATTACACAATACTTCTACAATATCCAACATGAGATCACTATGCTTGACATATGCAACATGAAGCAAAAGAACAATGAAACATTCATGGTGTTGTTACAATGATGGAGACGTATCATCTCAAGGTACCCATATGATGTACCTAAAAAAGGAAAAGATGGAGATCTTCATAGACAATTTAAATAGTGAAATGAGTTATCAACTCAAACTACAATGTCTACCTACTTTTTCAAAGCTAGTCAAAAATGCCATCCAAGTAGAAGAAGCCTCCATCAAGAAAGGGACCTTGAAGTTATCCAAGGAAGATGTTAGTTCATCAACAATAAAACCTATAGCAATCAATATAATAACAACAACTCATACAAGTCCAAGTTTTGGACTAGAAACAAAAATGTTGTTAATGGTGGGGTAGTTGATGCCAATAATGTAAAGTCTAAATAACCAGTGTTGACTTTATCAGGTAACACACCATCCAATAATGATCAAAGAAGTGCCAATCAAGGCACTAACAATTATCAACGCACTACTAACCAAGGAGCATCAACATCAAACAATAGCAACAACAACCATGAAAACAACAACTACCAAGACAACAATAACAACAATCAGGGGGACAACAATAACTGAGAGGGCAACACTAACACTCCACCTCCCCCACATCGACGAACATATACACCATTGAGACAAACCCTAGACTCTGCATTTTGAGAACTATTGGAAAACAAGATCATCACATTGCCAGTCATAAGAAACTTTGATCCCCAGGTCAAACCACCATGGTGGAATGACTCATATTATTATGATTATCATCGAAACAAGGGGCATATAACAAATGATTACATGAGGCTTAAAAACCTAGTTCAAGATATGATAGATAAGGGCGACATAAAAATCTATGGACATAAAACCAATGGTGATCATGAGGCTTTAAAAAATCCTCTTCCTAATTATGACAAGGGAGGAGCATCAACGTCAAACAAAAACAAAGGAGCCTGCATATATCTTGAAGGGGAGCACATCTAAAGCAACAACTATCCCCAAGACTCATTATAACTTGGTCGATTAACTGCAAAGGACACCCACACAGATATCAATACTAGAATTGCTCAAACTTTCACGAAAACATAAGGATATCTTGGAGCAAGCTCTTGTAGAAACAACCATTACAAATAATCTAGATATCAATTGGTTCCAAGCCATGGTGGCCCATATGACAGTGCCACATAACTTATCCTTCTTAGAACATGATGACGTCTCTTTGAGTCATCCACACAACACCCCGCTCTATATCGAAGTCCTAGTCTACAAACATTGGGTGAAAAGAGTGCTAATAGATGGAGGAGCTGGTCTCAATATATGTACCTTAAAGCTTATCCATGCATTGGGCTTCTCTAAATAAGCTATTGACCCTAAAAAGAAGATCACTATCGAAGCTTATGATGATGAAGAAAGGTCATCCGAAGGAATAGTGGTACTATGCATTTAGGTAGGACCTATATAAAGAGACATAATGCACCAAGTCTTAGACATAGACTTGACATACAACATACTCTTGGGTCATTCTTTGATCCATAAAATTCAAGCGGTACCTTCCACATACCATCAATGTCTCAAGTTCCCCTACAACAGACAATAAATTTCAATATCAACAGACACTAACCCCTTTCAATATTGAAATGCTATGGGGGAAACTCAAGATATCTTAGTTCCACATAATAGGGAGGCCCAAGCTTCCTCATCATCCAACAATCAAGAAAAACTCAAGTCATTGTCCATAGATTTTGAGAAAAAGATGAAAATAAAGGACCAAGGTATGGGGGAATGCTCTTTTGAACCCCTATGTCTATCTAAGTTGCCAAATTCACCAAGGTCTCATGTACAACCTTCCACATCAAGACATCAGGAAATGCAACCCATCAAGAAGTTTGATGGTAAATTTATCCAAATCAGCACATTGGCAGAAGAGTCAAAAGACAAAGACATCCTTAGCTGGATATACAAGGATGAGGAAGAAGTAAGAGATGTTGCCCTAGAAGTAGTCGTTCCCACAGAACAATATGGAAATGGGTTTAAAATCATGTAACAAATGGGATACAAAGGAAAAGGACCTATTGGAAAGCATCAAGAGGGCATCATAGAACCCATACAACTCCATTCACAACTTGCAAAAGACAAAGCAAGACATGGATATGGCCAACATGTTCCACTTGTGCAAAAGAGAGATCAACATCAAAAACCTTGATGGAGAGAAAATATAACACATAATGAAGACTCATGGAAAGAAGCACGACATCAAGTAGCTAGAAAAACAGGAAAAGAACAAGAGGAGGAAGAAAATAAGAAGCGTCAAGAAGCACTAGCTATCCAAAGAGAGGAGACTTCTTATAAAAAAGTACATCATGTACAAGAACCTGATCAAACCAAATGCGAGCCACAACCTAAGGATATTTCTACTCAAAGAAGGGAAACTATGTATGAGCAAATCCAAAGAGTACAAACAAGTACACAATCTAAATCAGAACAAGCTACCAAACTTGTATTGATTATTAGTGACCTTTTCTCATCCTATAACATACTTGTTAGATTCAATGGAGTTACTTGGGACAATGATTTTGAAACAAATTCCAATGAGTATGAGTGGGACACTTGTTTAGATACTACTAAGGATATTGAGGTGGATACAATCCATGCATACACACCCATTCCTTATGAGGGACAAGGCTCAATCTCTAGATCATTTGAGTTCGGCGCACAACATATCTATGAGGCTAGTGAGAATGAGCAACTTCAATACAAAAGAGGCAATATCAATGAGAGTACCATTGAAAACCTTGAGACTATTATAGATCTCACCCATGCTATGAACAACTATGAAAATATCTCTATTATGATCCTCACAATGGTTGATCTTGACTTGCCAAATGACTCCCTACCTCTGATATATCCTAACCTCATAGACTGGTAAGAACCTAAGCACAATGATATACCAATATTTCAAAATGATGAGGCTATTGTTCAATACCTCTTCTCTGTTAACCCAAAAACATGCTCCACCAGTGAATCACATAATGATATCTACAATCAGGGGAGTGCCAAGTCTCTCAGTTGCAAAATAGACAAAATGAACAATCAATCTAATGGTGAAAACCATCTAATAGAAGTATTATATCACAAAAAAAGTAAAAACAAAGGACACATCTAATGGTGAAAACCTCTTTGAGGCACCTGAGGATGGGAGACTTGACACTCTTCTTGAACATTACCAGTAGAGATCACCAATCTTAATTGAGTGAACTCAATTAATAAATATTGGCACTGAAGCAACAACAAGAAACATACATCTAGCAGATTCACTAACAGAAAAGGAAAAACTGGACTTTGTCAAATTATTCAAGGAGAAGAAAATAAAATTTGCTTGGTCTTATGTAGACATGCCAGGGATAGATCCAAATCTAATCAAGCATCACTTGTCAATTGCACCTGGAGATAAACCTATCAAACAAAAATTGAGAAAGATGAACCCACATGTAGCCATATTGGTAAAAGCAGTGCTGAAGAAGTTACTTGATGTAGGATTCATTTGACCCATTTTTTATGCAGAGTGTATTTCTAACATTGTACCTATCTCTAAACCAAATAAAAGCATTAGGATTTGTATAGACTTCAGGGATCTCAACAAGGCTTGTTCGAGGGATTAATTTCTTTTAACAAGCATCGACACCATTATTGATCTAATGATAGAGCACATAATGCTATCCCTCATGGATAGTTTTTTTGGCTACAACCAAATAAAGATAGCTCTAGAAGATCAAGATAAAACTACATTTACATATCTATGGGGTACATACTACTGGAACGTCATGTCTTTTGGCTTGAAAAATGTTGGTGCATAATTTTATGGAGGATTATGTGGATAAATTTCTAGCCAAATCATTCACAAGAGAAGAACACTTGGACATTCTTGATAAAATCTTTCAATGACTAGAGCAATTCAATGTCAGATTGAATCCTAAAAAGTGTGTTTTTGGGGTCACATCCGGAAAACTCTTGGGATACATTGTCTTAGAAAAAGGCATCGAGTGGGACCCCACAAAAGTTCAAGCTATCATGGAAATACAACCTCCAAGGAACATTAGTCAACTACGATCTCTTCAAGTCAGGCTACAATCTATCAGATGATTCATTGCTCAATTGTCAAACAAATGTCTCCCATTCAACCATCCACTCCATAAAAATGTAACTTTTAGATGGGAGGACAAGTGTGCAGAATCATTCCATCAACTGAAGGAATATCTCATGAATTCACCTATTTTAGTACTACCAATAGTAGGAAAACAACTCATCCTCTATATATCAGCAACCAAAGTGTCACTGGGGGTGCTGCTAGCACAAGAAGATCTAGTAGACAAAGAAATGGCTATCTACTATATCAATGAGACTTTGAATGGATATGAACTCAACTATACATTAATTGAAAATGCTTGTTTAGTAGTGGTGTTTGCCTCTCAAAAGTTTCACCAATACATGCTAGCCCACACAATCAAACTAGTGGCAAAGATCGACCTACCTAAATATCTACTTAGCAAAGCTGCTCTCACAGGGAGGTTAGCTAAATGGGTCATGATCCTAAGTGAGTTTGACATTCAGTACATAGAATGATGGGCTATCAAAGGATAAGCAATTGTAGATCAACTAGCAGAAGCACCACTCCTAGAACAACACCCACTATAGGTAGAATTTCCAGATATGGATGTGCTCAGTATCATACCCAAGCAATGGACCCTATACATGATAGTTCTAATACTTAATGTAAGTACAAATCCAATAGCCAACAAGATGAGGGGGGGGGGAATCATACCAACATAATCCTCCATAAAAACATCAGATTCAACCTCGGTAACATATACTTCAGTAATATAACCAAAACTACTAAACATGCAAACTCAAAAGCATATAAACATCATAAACCTCATAACACCAAATTTAACGTGGAAACTCAAATAGGGAAAAACCATTGTGGGATTTTAGACCCACTAAGAAATATACTCTTCTAGAGTATGCTCGGTTAAAAGCAAATCCTGTTAAAGATTACAAACACATTGCTAGATGTGACCCGGTTAAGGGATTTCCCTCAGATCTATTAGGATCTTCACCTTGTTAGAAGTGACCTTGTTAAATGATTTCAAACACTCAATTAGAATGTCACCTTGATAGAGGGTTTTACAAATAAGACTATTAAGTCCACTTGGTTAAGAGATTTTTTGTCACTTTCACAAAATAACAGTAATAAAATCTATCTACAACTTCACATCTAAAATGCTAAAGTAGATTCTTATTTTCTCAATACAATCTAGACATAGAACTAATCTTGTCCATCTGTTGGGCTTCTATACTCTATTATTCAAACAGGTCTTCAAGCTTCTATTCTCGGTAATCACTATGTGGCATCCCTATGCATACATTTGCCCACATACATTGTTTATCAATAGCTCCCTATTTATAAACAATTAGCTAACCACTTAATCTCCTTGATCACATTTCCCATGATCAATCATAGCCATCAGATCTTCAATCTTGTCCAGGTTCAATGTATCCTTCTATCTGAAAAATGTTTTACCCCACCTAGGAACTTGCATACATTTCTTGGAACTTGTGCTAGGGTATTGCGGTTCAATCTACATTGTAGATCTTCATGCCAATTTTCCTTTGCCATAGATTCATTAACAAACTTCATGCATGGCATACCAATCATTTAATCAGTTCCAGCTCATCAACTTCCTTCATTAAATAATGCATGTAACAATTTAATGTATTCTGTTACAGCTCGGTTACAACTCGGTAATAACTCAATAAATACTAAACTTCACTTGGTAGACATTCCACCTTCATTAACTGATAGCGATAACCTTAGGGTTTACCAACTAGGTTCTTTAGGGTTTACCGACTAGGTTCTTTGCTCAGTAACATAGTATAGTATTAACCTTACAATTTACAACATATGTATGATGTTAAAACAATCTAAACATCATGATCTCATCATTGTCTAACTCGGTGATAGTTGCCCATTGAATACCTTATTCATCCCCTTATTCATCATATTCTTTCTGTGTCTTTTACCGACATCTTTATACTCATCAAATCATACTTCTCAAGATATGGCAACATCATACTGAATTAGAAAATTAATTTCTTGACATCAATGAAAAAATAATAATATTAATACAGTAAATCATCCTTAATTAGTTATATCCATAATCATCAACAACCTTCTCAATATCCTTATTGAAATGTCAACAATCTCTCATTGTCTATTATAATGCCAAATTCCAACAATCTCCCCCTTTGACATTGATGGCAAAACCAATTGATTTGACCTAATTGATTTGGATTGCTCTGAGTTGTTTGTGAGATTCTGAAATGCTCTCTTCTTGTCATCAGAATTCTCCCCCATACATTAAACTTCTCCTCTTTTCTCTAGTCTTCTCACTCTTTTTCTTCAATCTTCTTCAGTCTTCTGCCCCTTTGACAACAATGCCAAAAAAAAAAGAACTAAAACATAATTTCTTTCTGTATGAAGTGAATTCTTGCTGTAATGTGTCAACTTAGTCTCGGTCAGAGCATTTTGTCTTCAATTTCTATTTCCTATATTGCATCTTGCACTGTTTCCTATACACCTTTAGAAAACATCCTAAAGTGTGTAAATCAGCATCAACTCCTAAAAGATATTATGTAGAGTCATCGAATTGATGCTTTCACCGAACGTGGCTAGTGAATAGAAGATAGGATAGGACCCCTAACTTACTTCAGAGATACTCAAAAGTGTCCCTTGGTAGTGGCTTGGTGAAGATATCTGCTATTTGTTCCTTTGTGCTAACATACTCCAACACCACTTTCTTCTCTTGAACTTCTTCTCTAAGATAATGATATTTGATAGAGATGTGCTTTGTCTTAGAGTGCATAATAGGATTCTTTGAAATGTTAATGGCACTAGTATTGTTATAGAATATAGTTACTGGCTCGGTAACTTTCTCATGTATACCTTCCAATAGTTGTTTGATCCATGCTATGTTGGTACAATTCAATGCTGCAGCAACGTATTCAGCTTCTGTTGTTGACTATGAAACACATCCTTCTTTCTTGCTAAGCCAACTCACTAGTCTTTCTCTTAAAAAGAAAGCTCCTCCACTTGTGCTTTTTCTGTCATCAATGTTGCCTGCCCAATCAGCATTAGTATACACATTTAAAGGTTAAGTGCAAGGTAATGAGTCACAAATTTGCGGAAGTCCACGCATTGGAAAACATGCTCTTATAAACGGGGGCCCGTTTGTGCTTCGGGCTCCTGAGCCGAAAGGTAATAGGGGTCCGAAGCAAAAAAAAATGAGCTCCCGTTTTGTTCTAAAATGGGGGCCTGCTTTTAAACAAAACGGGGGCCCACTTTTAAACAAAACGGGGGCCCATTTCTAAAAACGGGCCCCCGTTTTGTTTAAAAGTGGGCCCCCATTTCTAAATGGCATTTTTCCTTTTTTTTCCACAAGCCGCCCTTGTTTGAAAACGGGGGCTCGTTTTGTGGAAGTTGATTCCACAACCCGCCACTTGGCTCGGGATTAGGCCCGGGATAGGCCTGGGATGGCCACACCTAAGACATGGACCTGCAAATTCAAATCTCCATGAATGAAAGCACAAATATGAACTTCAGAAATAGTTTACGCACCTCTAATCAGAGAATTTTTATATGAAATTAAAAACCATTTCAAATTATACTGTCTAGATTCTAAATATGTAAATTTATTTAAAAATTGATTATTTTAACTATTTTTCATTTAATTTATACTAAATCGGGTCCATAAATTTGAAATATTAACTAATTTTGTTAATTTAATAACTTTTTTATTTTAAAGAATTTTGGAAAAAAAATTATATGTCATCAATCTACACAAAATTCTTTTGTATTAAAAAATAAAAAAAATAAAAAAATGTTAAAGTTTACATCAAATTATGTGGGTCGTACATGTCAAATTTTTAAAACGATAATTACGGCCATTAAAAAATTAATTAAAAAAAAAATATTAGAAAAAAAAATATAGAAAAATATGCTCATCAATCTTCAGTGTGTTACAAACCATTTCCCAAAATGGTTTGAGAAAATAATTTTAATTGTGTCAAAAAGTGTGGGTCGTACACATGCATGGTATGGTCCTAAAACAGGCATTTTTAAAACATAGTTTTCAGAACTCCATTTAAAAAGTTATTTTTTATTATGTGGGTATTAAAATAAATTATATATTTGGAAAGTACACTCAGAGGGCTATCTTTTATATTCCTGTCTTTCCCCAAGATTCAATCTCTAAGTGTTTCAAAATTTAAGCTCAAATGAGACAAAATCTGAAAATCAAGGAAAACACTTCCACTTTTTGGCCAAAAAGTGGACTCATCTTCTTGCACTGACCCTAAATCAAAATCATTTACTTTCTGATATACTAAGCCATAATCCTCGGTGCCTTTCAAGTATCTAAAAATTCTTTTGATTGCTATCATGTGTATTTCCTTAGGATCTGCCGAGAATCTTGCAACTATACCTACTGCATGTGCTATGTCTGGTCTACTATGAACAACATATTGTAGCTTTCCAATCATGGATCGGTAAAGTGTCTCATCAACAGATGTAGATTCATAACTCTCTGATAATTTACAGTTGGTAGTCATAAGAGTACTTACTAGTTTTGAATCCTCCATTCCAAATTTCTAAAAGATTTCCTTTATGTACTTGGATTGAGTAATGAAAATCTCATTTTTTATTTGCAGTATCTGTAAACCTATAAAATACTTTATCTCACCAATTAATGACATCTCAAATTCTTTGCTCATTTAATTTCCAAAGTTCTTGCATAAAGAGTCATTTCCACAAAATATAATATCATCAACAAATATGACTGAGATTAGTATTCCATTTTCATCATTCTTCATGTACATATTGTTGTTCTCACTTGTCCTTATAAAACCAATCTTAATCAAATAAGAGTGCAATCTTTCATACCATGCTCTAGGTGCTTGTTTCAGACCATATAATGCTTTGTTCAATTTACATACCTAATCTTTACTCTTGTCTTCAACAAATCCTTCAGGTTGTTCAATAAAAACTTCTTCTTCTAATATTCCATTCAGAAATGCAGATTTGTCATCCATTTGATATACCTTGAAGTTTTTGAAAGCAGCATATGCCAACAATGTTCTTACTCCTTCAAGTCTAGCCATAGGTGCAAAAGTTTCACCATAATCAATTCCTTCTTCTTGAGCATAACCTTTGCATACTAGTTTTGCTTTATTTCGAATGACCTCACCTTTTTCATTTAGCTTGTTTCTAAAAATCCACTTTGTACCGATTACATTTTTGTCCTTCAGTCTTGGGATTAGTGTCCATGTCTCATTCTTCTTGATTTGATCAATCTCTTATGTCATAGCATTTATCCAATATTTATTGTCAAATTCAGATATTAGACATGTGTTCTGTCTCAGTTTGTTCCTTGTCATCACTGGATCATTCTTATCTCCTATAATCTAACTTGGTGCATGATGTCTTCTGACATACTTGGCTAATACAAGCTCGGTAGGCTGTGTATGATCTTCTTCATCACTCGATAACTAGATATTCTCTTCATTTTCCTCAACAGTTTTCTTGGTAGGACTTGTTGGTTGAACATAGACAAATTCATCGTAATCTTCTAGTTCTTTGGAATTTCCTTCATCATTTCTTTCTGCAAATTCATCAATTTTCACATTTACACTTTCTACTATTTTGTTAGATGATTTGATCAGACATTTAAATGCTTTGCTTCTAGAAGAATAACCTTGAAATGTTCCTTCTTCACTTTTCTGATCAAACTTGCCATTTCTATCATCTTTGTGTACGTAGCATCTACTTCCAAAGATTTTAAAATAAATTACATTAGGTTTCTTGTCATACCAGATTTCATAAGGTGTCTTCAAAGTACCTTTCTTCAGCTGTACTCAGTTCAGGGTGTAAACTATAGTGCTTATTGCTTCTCTCCAAAATGTTTGTGGCACTTTCTTTTCAATCATCAGGGTTCTGGCACAATCCACAATAGATCTATTTCTTCTCTCAGCTATTCCATTTTTCTGTGGAGTTCTTGGTGCAGAGACTTGTCTTTTAATACCATGATCATTGCAGAATAAGTTGAACTCATCAGATGTGAACTCTCCTCCTCTATCTAATCTAAGACATTTTAGTTGTCTTCCTGTTTCATTTTCAACTCTTGCCTTGTACCATTTAAACATTTGAAAAGCTTCTGATTTTTCTTTTAAAAACATTACTGACATCATCCTTGAATAGTCATCCACAAATAATATGAAATATTTATAACCATAATAACTTTGAACTTTCATAGGACCACAAAGATTAGTGTGCACAAGATCTAAAATTCCCTTAGAAGTGTAAGACTTACTTGTAAAGCTTGATCTTGTCATCTTACCCATCTGGCATCCTCGGCACATAGCATACTAAGGTTTTTCAAAACTCAGTAGACCTCTTACTCAGTGCTTCTTGCTTATTTTGATCAGATTATCAAAATTTACATGACAAAACATTTTATGCCATAACTAGGTATCATCTATCTTTGCATACAAACACTTGTTCTGAGTTGAGTCAAGGTGAAATGTATTACCTTTTGTTTGTGTCCTGGTAGTAGCTAACTTTCCATACTTGTCATGAACTTTGACAATTCCTTTCTGAAATTCTATTCGGTAACCTGTATTATTTAGCTATGCTACACTCAACAAATTGTATTTCAAACCTTCAACCCAATAAACATCATTGCATCTTGCATTGTCAAGAAGTGTTATAGATCCTTTACCTCTTAATGGACATGGTGCATCATTACCAAATCTTACATAGCCTTCATCATAATCTTCTAACATAACAAACTTGTGTTTATCACCTATCATATGATGTGAGAATCCACTATCTATGATCATAGAACCATTAGTATTTATGTGAGATATTAGGGCTTTTTTTTCATACCTTTCTTCATCTGATCCATCTTTGATAGCCACATAAACTACTTCCTCTGTATCAATTTCATCTAATTTATCATCGTTGGATTCCTCATCGACTATTAAGCATGTCTTTCTATCTCTTCTTATAAAGTCTCAGTGTCCTCTGTAATGATTATCTTTCTATCTGTCATCTCGATAATCTCTCTTTTCAGTAGAATCTTTGTCAAGACACTTAGAAGCCATATGTCCTATCTTATCACAATTGAAACATTTCAAAGGTAGTTTTCTTTTATACTTACCTTTGCCTCTTGGTAACCTTCTGGCTAATATTGCTTCAAACTCTTCCTGCTTTCTGATTTTCCTCATACAATTTGTGTACTTCTTCCATGTTCTTATGAATTCTTTCACTTGCTCCACTATGATCTCCTTCAGAGTACTTATACTTTCTTTCATTGTAATCATTAGATTCATCAAGATGAAAAGAACTAAATGCAGATTCAACTTTATTTACCGAAGATCCACTGTTATCAAAGTTACTTAACTCAAATGCATGTAGCTTACCAATAGTAGCATCTAAAGAAACTAGCATATTAGGTACAGATCTCAGTTCATTGATTGCAGAGACTCAGATTGCATAAGCCGATAGAAGGGTTCTTAACAACTTACTTGTTATATCCTTTTCTTCAATAGTTCCACCTGCTCCTTTGATTTGATTGACAATCTCCTTTAGTCTTGTACTGTACTGGGTTATGTTCTCACCTTCATTCATCCTCATAGATTCAAGTTGTCCTCTTAGACTATCTACTTTTTCTCTATGAACATGTTCATCTCCACCATATATAGATATGAGCTTGTCCCACATTGCCTTTGCATCATTGCAACCTTCTAGATCATTAAACTCTGAGTCGGTCAATGCAGATGTTATTTCAATCATTGCTTGGATATGTTCTTGCTATGCCTTTATTTCTTCCATAGTCAATGGATAGGTGCTCGGTGTGATGAAATCATTCTCCAGATAATATACAACATATTCTCCAATTCCTGATAGGTGCAGCTTCATCCTTTTCTGCCATGTAGAGAAACTTGACTTGTTCAGCTTTGGTGCATCCCTCTTATACATCTTTGGATCTTTGCCTCAAGTACCTTTAAACTTTTCTTCTGGATTCCAAAGCTCTAATACCAATTGATAGTTCTGATACTTAATGTAAGTACAAATCCAATAGCCAACAAGATGAGAGGGGGGGTAAATCATACAATCTAAAATGCTAAAGCAGATTCTTATTTGCTCAATACAATCTAGACATAGAACTAATCTTGTCCATCTGCTAGGCTTCTATACTCTGTTATTCAAATAGGTCTTCAGGCTTCTGTGCTCGGTAATCACTATGTAGCATCCCTGTGCATACATTTGCCCACATACATTGTTTATCAACAACTCCCTATTTATAAACAATTAGCTAACTGCTTAATCTCCTTGATCACATTTCCCATGATCAATCATAGCCATCAGATCTTCAATCTTGTCTAGGTTCAATGTATCCTTCAATCTAAAAAATGTTTTACCCTACCTAGGAACTTGCATACATTTCTTGGAACTTGTGCTAGGGTATTGCGGTTCAATCTGTGTTGTAGATCTTCATGCTGATTTTCCTTTTCCATAGATTCATTAACAAACTTCATGCACAACATACCAATGATTTAATCAGTTCTAGCTCATCAACTTCCTTCATTAAATAATGCATGTAACCATTTAATGTATTCTATTACAGCTTGGTTACAACTCGATAGTAACTCGGTAAATACTAAACTTCACTCGGTAGACATTCCACCTTCATTAACCGATAGCGATAACCTTAGGGTTTACCGACTAGGTTCTTTGCTCGATAACATAGTATAGTATTAACCTTACAATTTACAACATATGTATGATGATAAAACAATCTAAACATCATGATCTCATCATTGTCTGACTCAGTAATAGTTGCCCATTGAATACCTTATTCATCCCCTTATTCATCATATTCTTTCTATATCTTTTACCGACATCTTTATACTCATCAAATCATACTTCTCAAGATATGGCAACATCATACTAAATTAGAAAATTAATTTCTTGACATCAATGACAAAATAATAATATTAAGATAGTAAATCATCCTTAATCAGTTATATCCATAATCATCAACAACCTTCTCAATATCCTTATTGAAATGCCAACAATCTCTCATTGTCTATTATAATGCCAAATGCCAACAATGCATTGATGGATATTATACACAACATGGATGATGTGTCGGCATCCTTCTCATCACTCCAGAAGGATACACAATTCCGAGATCATACAGGTTGATGTTCCCATGCACCAATAATATCAGTGAGTATGAAGCTCTAGTGATGGGTATCAAAGTAGCCATGGAATGGAAAATCACATAATTCAAAGTCTATGTGGACTCTCAATTAGTTATCGATCAGATCAATGGTGACTATCAGATGAAAGATGATAAGCTCATGCCCTACAAACGCATGGTGGATGATTTCAAAAAGTACTTTGTACACATCACCTTTGAGCAGATTCAAAGGCTAGACAACAAAGTTGTTGATGCAATGGCCACTATTGCCTCATTTCTACAAATTCCAGATAAAAAAAATCATTATGAATTCCCGGTGGAGCAATTATTTTCCCCATCCTATGACAATTCAACATCCCAAGTCATTTGTGCCCTGACTAGTTCTGATTTCCCTCTATATGAGAAGATCTATGACTATCTCAACAATAATACCCTCCCACTAGACCTATCTCGTAACTAAAAATGAAGCTTTGTTTGACAAGGAACCCGCTACACCTTAACCACAGACACACTTTATCACCGAGGTCTTGATGGTACTCTACTTTGATGCCTCAATCATAACGAATCTAAATCCGCCTTACATGAGCTTCACAAAGGTATTTGTGGTATGCATTCAAGTGGTCCTACTCTTGCCAAGAAACTACTAAGGATGGGATATTATTGGCTGACAATGAAGAGAGAGTCCTATCAATTTTCTCAAAAATTTCCTAAGTGCCAAATTCATGGTAACCTCATACATGCACTAGCATAGGAGTTGCAACCATTCACCATATCATGGCCTTTCTCTCAATGGGGACTCGACCTCATAGGAAATATTGATCCTTTCTTGTCAAATGGACACAAGTTCACCAAATGAATTGAGGTAGTTTGATTGACTATAGTGACCGACAAGCAAATAGCTTCCTTCATTATGAATTACCCCATCTATTGGTACGACATCCCTAGTTCCATTATCATAGATAATGGAATACCTTTCAAAAATCAAGATGTCCAAGAGCTTTGTGAGAAACTCCATACCCAACATCACTTTTTGACACCTTATTATCCATAAGGGAATGACCAAACAGAGGCCTCAAACAAGACAATCTTGAAAATTCTCAAAAAGATAGTGAATGATGCTGGTAAAGAATGGCATGTCCAACTCAACCGTGCACTTAGGGCCTATAGAATGAGTATCCACAGACCTACAAGAGATACACCATACTCATTGGTGTATGGATCAAAATCTATCCTTCCTATTGAGGTAGAGATTCCATCACTCAAGGTATCATTGAAAGGCCTCATTCCAGATGAGGAGTATCAAGTCAACAGGCTGCAAGAGCTATAATTGCTAGATGAACGTCAACAACATGCCTTTGATCATCTCAAGGCATATCAACAAAGAATGTGCAGAAGCTACAATCTTAAAGTCATCCCAAGGGTATTGAAAATCAGTGATCTGGTCCAAAAGGAAAACCCTCAGAATCAACAAGATCAAGAAAAGAAAGGGAAATTTGAACCCAACTAGTTGGGACCCTTTGTTATCATATCAACTTATGGATTAGGAGAATATTAGTTATCAACTTCAAAAGGGGATGTGCTCAACGAACCAACCAACAACATCCATTTGAAAAATTTCTACACTTGAGTCATCCAATGCACTAATCAAGAAAAAAAGTATCAAAAATTGTCACTAGGGTGAAAACCTGGAAAATAGGCACCTTGTGAAACAAAAAAATCAAAAAATCCGAAAAATATAAAAAAATTAAAAATGAATCAAAAAGTGCAATAAAAACAAATGGTGAAAACCTAGCAACAGGCACCATTTGTGAGAGAGCAACTCCTCTATCTATCAATACTCACATCATATCTTTGATCGATCTGATCTAAGCCCATTAGCCATCACAGAACACTTATATATGCAACATTATCCCAGACATACTTAGCATAGTCACTATCCTTGATTATCTGAATCAGTTATCTAAATCATATCCCACCATGGCTTGGTGATTAGTGTACATATCCATATCGAAGTAGTATCAACAACAAGGCACAAAATCCTAACCTTGTTGGGTGCATTTTGCCTTGATGGTTTTCAACATCAGACCAAACATGTAGCAAGACAACAAAGATCAAGACAACCAATATTGACCACAACAAAGCAAGAAGGCTAAACATCAAGGAATTGAACTAACTTGAACTAAACAAAAGAACTATTTGCAAGATGTTTTACTTTAAAAGAATACATTTTAGATAGCATGCATGCCTACTTATGGTTGTTAATTTTTGCTTATCATATCTCCTAAGAGACTCAAGAATGTCTTATGACTAGAGAAGAAAGGAAGGAATGTGATTTTTTCTTTGTCTGTTGTTTGGGAGTGAAGTCTTCTACTATACAAATTTGTCTTACGATGTGATCAGGCAACATATCACTAAAGACATTTTGGATTTCTATGGGACAAAGGTTAACTCTTCTCTGTTTTATGCAAGCAACACTCAGGTCATCTTGGTTCAATTATACCTCGATGCCTATGTCATCTTGTAATATCAAAATTCATGTAAGTTATACTCAGGTCATTATGGTTCAATTATACCATGATGCTTGTATCAACTTTCAACAAATCAAGGCCCGATGATGAAAAAAAGGAAGCATTGGCACTTTGATCAAAACAAATGACAACATTTGGGAACAAGAATGGATTAATATCCTTTCATTATAATTATCATATTAATCTTTCCTTAGGTTGCACATCATTATCATGTTAAAATGGCATTTAGGTGCATTAGCATTATCATTCTAAAATTGCATTTGATTACATTATCATTTTCATATCACATTATAATCGCATTTTCATACCATATCATAATCATTTCCATATCATTGTAAGTGCATTACATTTCATATAATTATCATATCACACATATCATTATCATCATACATCTCATTTTCAAGATACATATCACACCATATATCTCATTTTCAGGATACATCTCACATCCTACATCTCATTTTCAAGATACATCTCACATCATACATCTCATTTTCAAGATACATCTCACATCCTACATCTCATTTTCAAAATACATCTCATTTTCAAAATACATCTCATTTTCAAGATAAATTTCATATCATTTTCATTATACATCTCATTTTCAAATCACATCATTATGCATATCATATAAAAAACATTTGGCATTCTATATTGCATTATCCGAAGCACATAAAGGCACAAAAACATGTTAGCAACATTTGCACCATCATAGGCATATCACCTTCCACACATATAGTATTTGTTAGGCATACATTACAATCATCATATAAGCATGTAGATCATAAAAATAAAAAACACACATGTCACATTATCTGCATCATCATCTGCAAAAGTCATATAGATCAAAAGCATATCATATAGCTCATCAGAATCAAAGTAGTTGCATCCATAAAATATCATCAAATATATGTGTGTCCACATGCTGATCCAAAGGAAAATCAAATATAAAAGTTAGAGCCAATCATTAGTGAAACAATAAAATGTCCAAAGTCCCTGGATATCATATCAATAAAAATGTCCATCAAATCAACCTATATCAGTATCAAGGAAATCACTAAACATAAAAAAACTATGAGATCATCAGAGCATCAATGCATGTCATATCAATAGGATCAAAGAACAACAAGTATCATGATGAAAGGTCATCAAAATACAATAATGTGTGTATCAATAAAGTACATCAAGGTACAAATACAACATCTATCATCATGATCAAGGGGCAGGATCATCCTGGCCACCTCCAGAACTTGTCGGCAGAGAGCTCGAGCTACCTGCACCTATACTACTATTGGGAGAATCTCTCCTAGGTCCCACGACCCCCTCGCTACCGCTATGTATGCGAGATCCACCTTGCTAAGAACTAGCTGCATAACTAGGAGCCCGCTAAGCTTCCAACACTGTCGCAAAGTACAAATCCTTGTAGTAGGTGGCACTCTCAGTCTGATAAACAAGAGTCCGGATGATCTCTCCTATAAAACCCCTATGTGGTTGCCTACTTCAGAGTCTAAACCATCTCATCGACCTAACCCCGACGCTCTATATCCGTATCCCACTCTATGGTAACCTGCACAATCTTTGCATGGGTAGCCTGTAAACCTTGTTGTAATGTGTCCCTCTGAACCGAAGTAGTATCTCACTCTAGTGACATTGGCACCACCTGTCTCTGCAGCTTTCTCACCTGTGCCTGAGCCTGTGTAAGTTGACCTTGTACCCTATGTAGTAGAGACTGTAATGTTATTATCTGTGTCTGCTACAAATGCAGAGACACTCTAATCTGTACCCCCTATGGATATGATGGTTGTGGATCCTGAATAGCAACCTGTCGAGGGGCAGAAGGTGGAATATCAATTCTCCTCTGTCGAGAAGTGGTTGTACATCCTCCTCCTCCTCAAATGTTATCCGTGCCAATCCCATCAACCCTACTCCTCCATCAACCTCCTCAGACTCACTCTCCTCATCAGAAGAATCATCAGTCTCCTCCTTGGATCCATCATCACCTGACCTCTCCTTGGCCTCCATTACAACAACATCCTCAGCCTGCACTGACCCTCCTTGTCCCAACTATTGCCTCCATCCTATTCCTATCCCCATCTCTCCCTATCCACCACTCCTCCCATCCCCTCCCTCCTCTCCTCCTCCCCCACCACTACCTGGTCCCTAGTCATGCCCAATCACACCACCTCTACCACCCCTCCTGCCTCTCCTCCATCCTCTCCTACTACCTCAATGACCTCCCCCTCTTCCCTAATCATCATCATCATCATTGACCTCCTCTAGTGTAGGAATTGACTCTCTTAGCCCTCTCAGTCATGGGAACCTTTGTGTAAGAATATACTACGTATACTCTGTAGTCATCCTAGCATCAAAGCTACATCCTCCACCATGCTCCATACACAAAATGGCAAGGAGTAGAACTCGGCTTGAGCTATAGAGAAATCCAATATAGGCCTCCAATCTATCCTCTCCTTGTGTACCCTAGCGTACACAGCCATCCCTTGCAGCATAGGCTACACGCAACCAAACTATCGATAAACCCAAGGAAAAATAAACTACTCTACCACATAAGGGGTGCGACCCAAGAGGAATCTGCTAAAAGATAAATATGGCACCTCAAAACCATCCTTAGGCCAAGGCTCACACAATAAATATGGTCTCCATACTACTAAATCCATGTCATCCAAAGCTGGCCTCCAATACTCTAACTTCCCAAGCATCGAGTGGGAAGTGGCCTGGCTATACATCATCATAAAAACTATCCCCGCTGGTCTGAACCACTCTTCAAGTGGACGGGTCACTACTATGTGCTCCCATGGCCAAATCTGCAGAAGAGTGCACCTATAAGCTATAGTGATTGCATCATTGTAGACCACCTAATAAAGCTCATGATATAGGTGGCCAAGGAAACATATCCCCCACACATTTTGTGTGAGTGACTGCACCATCTGTCATAGAAATCAACCCCATCTAATTGATAACCCATGCGACCTCCTGTCTGGAATCAGGAAGCTACCAATTAAACTTGCCAATACTAATGGGAATGGGGCATAGCTGTCTACCATTTCCTGCCACGCCACTGAGTAGCCTACAATCTATGGATCGACAAACACCTCCCATAGAGCATTTGTCCCACCAGCCTCCTCCACATCATAAATGACTAGCTCTCCTGTAATTGGAATCCAAAGAATCCGATAGATGTGCTCAGGCATCACTATGATTTCACATGTCAGTAAATGGAAGGTGTTATGCTCGATGTGCCATCTCTTTGCTAGCAAGGTGAGTAGACCCCTATTCATCCGATAGGGCAGCATGTCCAACAGATGAATGAGACCACAAGCCTCTATAACTGCCAAATCATCAATAGTCAATCGATCTCTCATCACAAAAGTCTTCGGGTATTTCTTGTGAAGCATGAGAACCCCTCGATGGACCTATATCAATACATGGGTATCATCCTATCGGTTATATCTATTCTAAACAATCAGTCAATCAACAAATCAAGTGACTCTAGTCACGACATCAACTAAGGCCTATATAATAATCCAATCAATCAAATGAGTCCCATATCAAAACCATTCCATATCGAACAACAATAGACCCATATTGAACAAGAGACTCATATCGACATCAAGACCCATATCAGAAATAGACCCATTCAAAAAATTGACCCATATTGACATCAAGACCCATATCGAAAACAAACCCATATCAAAAAATTGACCCATATCGACATCAAGACCCATATAGGAAACAAACCCATATCGACAAGTAACCCATATCGACCTTGAACCATATCGACTTTGACTGACTTGATCCATACCAAAATTTGAACCATATCGACAACAAATCCATATCAAACCAACTCATACTGACTAGACAACATCAACAATCCATTAATGACAAAAATCATAACAATCGACTCAATTGACACATCGACATGGGGCAAAAGCTCATAACGAACCTAAAAATCCAAATTGCACATGTCAAAATTTTCTTAAAAATAAAAAAATTACCTGTTGTATTAAATGCACTAAAATAGTAATTAAATGTGTTGTTTCAAATGCGTTGTTTAATTAATCATATGTGCAACAAAATTAATCATATGTGCTAAAAAATAACTTATATGTGCTACACTATTTTTCAAATGTGCTAAAATCTTACTTGTATGCATTAAAAAATCACTTATATGCGCTACACTATTTTTCAAATGCACTAAAATCTTACTCATATGTGCTAAAAACTAAATCAAATGCCCTATCTAAAAATTCATATGCGGAATGACATTTATTAAATGCGCAAAAACAAAAATCATTTACGCAAAAAGAACTAAAAAATAAATATGCGGAAACAACCCTAACCCTAGCGCGAAAAATTCAAAAGTCTTGCAAAATTGCCTAAAAACTAAGCTAAAAATTCACAAAGAGCGTTAGAAAATCAACACACAGGTAGCCCATACTCTGGTGGCCTTTGGAATCGACGAACTCACTAAAAACAATGATGATGGTAGGGGGTGTCATCTCTCCTCTCTCCTCCAAGCTCCAATTCTCCAAAGACAATTATGCAAATGAGCCAACAAAGGGCCCTTGGAGGCTTATATAGCCCATGTTGATGCAAGCAGCTGTGATACCTCGGTGGATGTGTGGGGCATGTACGCACTATCCCCACATGGTTATAACCCCATTTTTACATATCATTTTTAATAAAATCTATCAAGCGATAAATTATCAAAAATTTTAAAAATTGCAAAAATCCAAAAATCATCGTACTTCGCGCTGCTCCCTCGAAAAACATAATTTTTCTCAATTTATCGCTCGAGGGGGCATATCGTCATTATCAAATTGATATTTCCATATCAACTTCATATCAAATCGACATCATCATCAGTCTCATATCGACTGATCAGTTTCATATAAACGTTTCATATCAAAATCAATTTTCATATCCAGGGAATCAAATTGACAAGCTCGGCAACAACATATCAAAAAATTTGATAACAAAATTGAGCGTTTTTCTTTGAATCAACATGTGGTCACACATCGACTCAAAGAGGTGAAAAATGTAGACACCTAAAAGTTGCACAACAAATTAAGTGAATTTTATTTATTTAATCATCCCTAATTCTTCTAATTAATTAAAATAAGATTTAATTAATATCCTTATTCTTCTAATTAACCCATTAATCAAATTAAATATTTGATTAATATTTCTTTTCTTCTATCTAAGTCATTAAATACCCTCCCCCTCTAGCCATTTTAATTAAATTCACATTTAATTAAAAATCTCCATTTATCCCCTCTCCCCTTTTAATTAAATCCACATTTAATTAAAACCCCCTTTGCAAATAAATAAATCAAAATTTATTTATAAATCCCCCCCAACTTGCAAAAATTCAAAATTCACATTTAAATAAATCAATATTTATTTAAATCTATCAAATGCAAGTTGTAACCAACAATTGAAATAAATCAATTTTATTTTAATTAAATCCTATTTTCCCTCACGCGCTTGTAAAATCCTACATCTCCCACTTGCCTCCTAATTATCCTTCTTGAAACCTCCTAATCATGTCCTTTCCCTAAATTTGATGAGGTCACTTACCAAATTTGGAAGAAAGTCTTCTAAATGCATTAATGGCTTCATTTCTTCAACAAGTTAACTTGTTGAGTTCCCCAAATTCGGAAGGACTCTTACAAATTTGTCCCCCAAAGTCCTATTAACCATTAATGGTTAATTCAAAGTCTCCTCATGGTTAGAGACTTTCTCTCTAACTTAACCCTCATCTAACCCAAGGGTCTCATCAAACATTCTTGGCTTTGACCCTGGTTATCTTATTAACCCTTGCACAAGAATTTATCCCTTGGGTAAAGGCTTTGTCCATTGGTTATCCACTAACCCAACCATAACCTTACCTCCTAAGGTAACCACAATGTCTCCTTAGGCATTCAATGCCTCTTACATCTCCTCTCAAGCCCTCTCAAGGTGACATTTGTCAACTTGGGTTTGGATTGAATCTGTCACATGGATTGACAAATTTCAATCCTAGCCCTTGTTGAGATTGCTCAATCTCAACCATCCATTTCTCTATTTTCCCTATAAATAGAGCCCATTCCTTCTTCAAAATCATCAATCTCTTTGTGCATCTAAATTATAGTCATTTTGCACATTAAGGATCTCATTCAAGTCATCTTCAAGAATTAGCATTAGCATTATATCATTTAGCATTTGCATCATGTTTTAGGACATCATCAGGTTTAAATGAATATCTTTTTATAGCTTAATTAACTCATCTAGTATCATTTAATCTTTTGTTTGGAATCAATCTAGTTTCATTATCTTCATCATCTCGAGCATTTAGTCTTTCATCTTCCATCCTAGCTCTCATCCATCATCTTAGCATTCATTAGTATCTTATTTGCATCCATTTTGATCCTAAAATCATATCTCTCATTCTTTAGGTAGTCATCATAGAGATCAAGTGCTCTTCCAAGCTGATAGCCACCTTGATTTGAAGGATCCTTGGAGATAGAGAACAATGAGATGCTTTTAGAGTTTCCATTTGATTAATATTTTTTTCTCATTTGAATCCTCTAATATAATATTTCATTGGTGTGTTTGTGTTGTTTGTGTCTCTTTTGCAGGTACCACAATCTAAGCATACAAAAAATATTACCTTTAGTTTTAGTTCCTAATGCAATTTCTATATCGGAGCTATTCAAGATTTTACATTTCCCATTCTTTAATTGTAAATCATACCCCTTATCAACCATCTGTCCAACACTCAAAATATTATTCTTCAAACCCTCAACATATAAAACATCATCAGTATTATGCTTGTCATCAAGAGAAATAGAACCTCTACCATGGATTACACAAGCTTTGTTATCTCCAAAATTTGCTATACCACCATCATAATTCTCTATATTCACAAATTTACCTTTATCACATGTCATGTCATGTGAACAACCATTTTCAATCACCTATACATCTTTCTCTTCAATCTTAGCAGCCAAGGATTTCTCTTTAACAATGTAGCTTGTGGAATCAATAAGTACCAAATCATCTTCCTTGATAGCAATGAGTACCCACTCATCTTTTGAATCCCCCTTCTCAGAGTCATCATATATCACACCTTCATCAATAGCATAATAACACTTCTTCTGATATCTATACTCAGGTTTAGGGTTGTAAGGCTTGTCATACTTTGACACTCTTTTCGGAGACCTAGCAGCAAAATGTCCTATCTTATTGCAAGAAAAACATTTCAAAGGTAACTTCCCTTCATACTTACTGGCTCCCTTAGACAATCTTTTGGAAATAAATGCTTCAAGCTCTTGCAATTCTCTTTCATGATCTTCCATATTTCTCATCTACTTCTCATAAATGGAAACCCTAGTTGAACTCTCTCCTGGATCATACTTTTGTTTCCCATATATAGTAGATTTAAATGTAGTCTCAATTTTGGCATGTGATTCTCCAAGTTCACTCAATTCAAAAGCAACAAGCTTACCAACCAACATGTCTCTTGTCACATTTGTCACAGTCTAAATCTCATCAATAATAACAACTTTGTGTTTGTAAGTAGGAGGCAACAATCTCAACACTTTATCTACAATCTCATCTTCTTCAATGATTCCACTAACACATCTGATGTTCAGGACAAGATCATTCACTATAGCCATAAAGGATGAAATATTCTCATCTTCTCCCATTCTCAACAACTCATACTTTCCTTATAAGCTCTACAACTTAGCAACCTTCACATGTTTGTCTCCTTCATACAAGGTTTCTAACTTCTCCCAAATCTCATGAACAGTTTGCAATCCTATCACATTTGTCATCTCTGGATGAGTAAGGGCACTCAACAGTGCTTCTTTGGCTCTTATGTTATGTTCAACATCCTTAATCTCATTTATAGTAACAAGACCATTATGAGGAACATTGTAAACATTATTTGTGATCTTCCAATAATCTTCTCGAAGACATGTCAAGTGACACTCCATCTAGTTCTTCCATATGGTGTAATTAGTTCCATCAAATCTCAGGCTCTCATTCTTGAAAACTATAATAACCCACCATAATTAACTCAACAAAATTTACCATTCATTTTTTTTGTGTGTTTAATTTAATCATTATGTTTGAATTCAATCGCATACTCTGGGCATCCATCCATTTGGATTAGGCACTCATCCATCCGGGATGAGCATCTAACCATACGGGTTAGGCATTTGTCAATACAGGACATAAGATTTCATCTATCCAATATGAGATAGGCATCTACCCATACGGGGTAGGCATCTATCCAATCGGGATAGGAGGTGCTCTAGCCAGAGACTTAGACTCATCGGGACCATTCAGGTCCTAAGCCACTCACTAAGTACTACACTCTTCTAACAGAAGTGCACTGAGGTCGCCATCCTTAGGAGTAATTAAATAACATAATACAAGCTTGAATTCTGCCTCAGAAATTTGGCTTAAAGCCTTGGGAAGTCAAGCAAATCCATACGGGATTCCTTTCGAGTATGCATTGAATTACTTTTTCCATTTTAATTATCTTTCAAATTAGGATTCTATTCAATCCTTCTATACCAAGCCTAGACCCCACCCACAAATGCCTGAGTACGAGGGACAACTTCGTCCCAAGACTGCTTACATACCCACTTCGGCATGGGATCAAGGCATAAAGTATGTAGTTCTATTTTCTACTCTATGGTTTGATGTAAACTGATTAGTGCATATGCAACCCTTTCTAGGGTCAATGTCCCAGATAGTTTCTCTTCGATTGCTACCCACGATGGTAGCGTTTAAGCAAAGGCTCAAGATGCCCTATTGCTCATGGCCTAAAACAACTAGATCTTAATACCTATCATAAGCGTCACCCTTGACCAAATTTTCAATCGCCAATATCTCTTCAAGATTAAATCAATTTCATAAAAGCGTTTCATTCAATCAACCCTATCAGGGGTTTACTATGGTTTAACTCAGTGGGTGAAAGATCGATTTAGAGTTATCTTATTAAATTATCGATCCAAGCGGGATTACCCACCCCTTGGATTTTAACTTCCAAGTTTCCCTTATTACTCTCCAACGATTTATAGGGATGATGCCATAGACGTCGTTGATGTAGCTTTATTAGGCATTAAGTGCAATAGTTCAACACGATGGTATTACCCGTAAGCGTGACCTAGAGGCACTGTATATATCGAACTCTACTTGGTTTTGGTTTTCCAACTTCCTTTATTTAATTTCTTCTAACTAAGAAACTATGAAAACTTTTAACTAGCATCGTTCTTGAAACAATTTATGAAATGAATGCATAATTGGACATTGCAGAGTTTAATCAATTGAAATAACTACTTCTATGGGATCGTTAATTCACTTGGTAATATACCATCTTCCTTTTTCAACTAAATTATTAATAACTCGAAATATAACTTGTACAATACTGACAATTATGAAATTCACATACTAATAATAAATTTGTTTCTTATGCGATATCAATAAATGCATATTTTACATGGATATGAAGAAGGTGCAACTTGCTAATCAGAAAATACTAATATGGTATAGAAATTTGCATGAAGCAAGTATAGTGAAATTTACATGCAAGATTAAGCAATATTTATTCCTATTGCGAGATTATTTAGAAAAGGAGTCACTAGTTCAAAATAAGCAAAATGAGTTTAGACATTAAACAAATTTTAGATCAAATCTTATAAATTAATTATTTTTAGTGAAAATTAAGATGCCAACTAAGTGTCCTAATAAATCCCAAATGAATTGAAAAGATTCCAATTATTAATCTTAATTAAAATTACAATTATAATTTTTTTTTTTTTTACTAAGGATTTATTTGAAAGTATTAGTTAACAATGAATCAAAATTTGCTTATAAGTTTATCCAAGTTTATCATTACTAAACTAAAATTTAAGTTAACGATTTCCATTTGAAATTTAAATAAAAAAAGAAAATAAGTAAACTACCCATCGATTATATGATATTTACTAGATATTTAAGTCTTTTCCATTTCTTGGAAACCGTATGCATGAGGTGGTGAAGGTGGGGGTTAAACGAGGGAAGAGGGAATGGAAAGGTGGGCCCCCATCCACCCCATACACCCTGTGCTAGCAAAAGCCGCAGGGAGTGGGGTCGGTGGGGCCCCACGTGCCCGCCTCACCTTCCACTAACCATTTGAACACCCATTCCATTAAAGTTTTGCAACGCCCTATTTAATTTTCGCATGGTGTATTATTTGCAATGTAATATAATTTCTTTGTAATGTAATAAAATTTATTTGTAATGTAATATAATTTTCATACGTCGATTCATTGAAACAAAAAAAGATGCAAATATATATATATATATATATATGTGTGTGTGTGTGTGTGTGTGTGTGTGTGTATTTGTTTATTTATAATTATTTACAATATATGAAAATGGACTCTTTAACTTTTCCAAGAGAATAAGAATAATAATACAGATAATAATGATAATATCATAAAATTTATAGATCATTCATGAGTTAGTTTAATCTGAAATTTATTTACACAGTGAATACAATAAAATCCTCTCATAAGATTGATCAGAGGGGAGAGGTAAAGCTGATGACAGAGGGGAGAGATGAGGGTTAAGATTTAATCCAAATCTATATTCAGAGAGGAGAAGGAATTTATTAAAGGAAAAATAATGAAAGAAAAATTACTTCGATCCACAGATGATCAAACTACAAACACAGAGAGATAGATTTATTTCCACAGAGAATAATGAATACAATTTATATTTTATTATCAGACATTTTTTGTTCATAGAGAAGTAAGATTGCTCATAAGGAGTTTAAAATCTACGATCAAATCTACATTCAGAGAGAGATTTATAATTCATTTTGCACAGAGAGATGTATACTTCTTTTTTTTTTTTACAGAGAGATTTATATTCCATTTGGCATAGAGAAATTTATTTCTTCACCCACAGAGAGATTTATTTCTTCACACAGAGATATTTATTTAATTAAAATTCACAGAGAGGTCTTATTCAACTCACAGGGAGATTTATTTAATCTAATAATCATAGAGAGATTTATTTAACTAAAATTCACAGAGAGGTCTTATTCAACTCACTGGGAGATTTAATAATTACAGAGGGACTTATTCCTCAGTTTTCAACTATTATTTCTAGAGAGAAGTAGATAACTAGACACAAAAATATTAATGGAACCAAATGAGAATATCACAGAGAATTATTCACAGTGAAACTATTCCTCCATTTCAGCTAATTTTCACAAAGAGGATATATATAACCAGATAATAGAAAAATATATATGGAATCAAATGAGAATATCACAGAGGATTATTCACAGCGAAATCTATTAAAAGGATGAGATTCAGATTTCTATTCGAAAAACTAGAGAGATGAATTAGAGGGAGCAAATAAAGATTGATCTAATCTAGTTCTTAGCAAGGAATTGAAACAAGATTGATCTAATCTAATTCGCAGCAAGAATAAGATGCATGATTCAAAATAAAATAAAACTAAATTAAAAGAACCTGAATACTTGCAATTGGTGTAGAATCCAATATGAATCCTTCAATTAGCCTCCCTTGATCCTTCAAGCTTGAAAAAAAAAAAATCCTCCAAAGCAACCTTAGCTATTCTCCAAAATGAAATATGACTACCAAAACAATTACTTGTGAGAAGAATTTCTTCATGGAATAACCAACTCCCATTTTTGAAAACTTGCATATCATTTATAAGAAAAATCCCTCTATTCCACTATCTAGAAATTTTAATTAAAAAAGAGATTCTTTTCCAATATTGGACTCATGCAAATTGATTAAACTTAGTGGGGGAGTTACATGCAAGGAGGTGGAGATTCATCTGGAAGCTTCTTATTCTTCCTACAACATGTGTCAAAATTGGGAGTGAAAAATAAATAAATAAATAAAAATAATTATATTCTCCAAGTGTGTGTGTGTGTGTTTATTATTATTCTTTTATAACAATTATTCAATCATTTTAAATAGCTTAACAAAAAATATAATAGAATTGCATTTAAATCAAAAAGTGATAAAGGAGGGTTGTGACATCCTCCCCCCCTTAATTTGTACATCGTCCTGATGCACTTATTGAACACATCCAAAAGAGTCTATAGTTCATGATTAAAACAAAAAAGGAACAACTACTACATTTCCTTAGTTTTCCTTTCCATCTCCTTCAACATATTTGGTCCAATAATTATTCTATTTTCTAAACTATCCCGACTCAAAAGTGTTTGACATGGTCTACCATACAATTCTTTGAAAGGTACCATTCCCAAAGATGTTTGATATGTATTATTGTAAGCAAATTCTACTAGAGGTAGGTGCTCTTCCCATTTCATCTGTTGATCCATGCAGTACATGCAAAGTAGGTCTTCCATAATTTGATTTGTTCTTTCTGTCTGACTGTCAGTTTCAAGATGTTGTGTGGTGCTAAAATTTAGTTGAGTTCCTAGAGTTGCAGTGGTCCAAAACCTTGAAGTGAATCTAGCATCTCTATCTGATATGATTTTCTCTGGTATTCCTTGCAATCTAAATATTTCCTTAACAAAGTGCCTAGCTAAGGTAGGTGCATCATCTGTCAGATTCCCTGGTATAAAGTGTGCCACCTTAGTGAGTTTGTCAATTACCACCATTATTGTATCATGCCTAAAAGGTGACATGGGTAACCCTTGCACAAAAATCCATGCTAATGACTTGCCACTTGTGTTGAGGTACATCATGTAACTGTAACAATCTAGCTGGATGTCTATGTTCTGCCTTTACTCTTTGACACTCCAAACATTTAGCCACATAGTTGACAATGTCATTCTTCATCCCTTGCCAAAAGTATAACTTCTTTAGATCTGCATAAAGTTTGTTAACTCCTAGGTGCCCTGAATAAGGGGCATTTTGAGCCTTCGACAAGACTACTTCCCTTAAGTCTCCTAAATTAGGAATATAGATTCTATTATTGAATCTGAGCAATCCATCTTGGTCTAGTGTATACCCTTCAATCTTAGGATTGGTTGGATTGTGTTCTAATGTCAATTTGACTTGCTCATACTATGGGTCATGTTCTTGCTCATCCATCACTTCCCCTTTGAAAGAAGTTTTGAAATTTTCTATAGTCATCAAGTGTCTCCTCCTACTTAAGGCATCTGCCACCCTATTTTCCTTCCCCTTAATATATTCAATTTCAAAATCATATTCACTTAGAAACTCTAACCACCTTCTTTGTCTAGCATTTAAGTGGGGTTGGGTAAAGATGTACTTTAGTCCTTGGTTACTTGATTTTAACTCAAAGGGCTTCCCTAGTAAGAAGTGTCCTCATTTTTGTAGGGCATGCACAATCGTTGTCAGCTCTAAGTCGTGGGGTGCATAATTGACTTCATGAGTCTTTATCTTTCTGGATTTGTAAGCTACTACCCCTTCATCTTGGACAAGTACTCCTCCTAAACCTTCGATAGAAGCATCAGTAACGACTGTGAAGTGTCCATTCATATCTGGTACCTTTAAAATGGGTGCTGAAGTTAGTTTCCCTTTCAAAATTCAGAATGCCTTATCACCTTGCACTGTCCACACAAACCTTTTACCCTTCCTTTGCAATGAGGTGATGGGGTTTGCTATCGTAGAGAATCCTTCCACAAACCTCCTATAGTAATCTGTTATCCCCATAAAGCTTCTTACCTCTGAAACATTTTTAGGGATCGACCATTCTACTATTGCTTTTATCTTATCTAAATCAATTGCTATTCCTTCCTTTGATATTATATGCCCAAGGTAGTGAATCTTTTCCTCGAAGAAGGCACATTTTGACAATTTCCCATATAACTTATGTTCTCTCCTCATTCCTAGAGTAAATCAATATGTCATCCAGAAATAACAACACAAATTTATCTAAGTAGTCATGGAGTACACTATTCATTAGGTTCATAAATATAGCTGGGGCATTGGTTACACCAAAAGGAACTACTGTGAATTCCTAATGCCCATATCTAGTCCTAAAAGTTGTTTTCGGAATGTCTTCCTCCTTAATTCTGAGTTGATGGTACCCTGACCGAAGGTCTATTTTTGAGAAAATTGTTGATCCTTTCATTTGGTCAAAAAGATCCTCTATGTGAGCTAAGGGATACCTATTTTTTTATGACGACCTTGCTCAACATCCTATAGTCAATGCATAGTCTTAAGGTTCCATCCTTCTTCTTAACAAATTAGACTGGCGCTCCCCATGGTGATACACTTGGCCTTATTAATCCCTAAGCTAAGAGTTCCTCTAATTGCATTTTGAGCTCTTGCAATTTAGTTGTGTTCATTCGGTAAGGTGTCCTTGATACTGGTTCAACTCCTGGTAGTACTTTGATAGAAAAGTCAAAGTTCCTTTTAGGGGGTAAGCCGGGTAATTCTTCTGGAAAAACATCCTTGAATTCATTTAAGAAAGGGGGTATTTTCAAAGGTTGGGGTATTGTCCTCTTTTCCTTCATCAATTTCAACCATATAGAATAGGCCTCCTCTTCTTCTTTCCTTCTTTAATTGCATGGCTGATATGGTTTCTATATAAATGGGTTTAAACTTTCCTTGGATTTTGACCCTTTTCCCCCCCATCATCCAAACATTCAACAACTTTGTTATAGCAATCTACATTAGCTTGATGGTTTGTTAACCAACTCATTCCAAAAATTACATCATATAATCCTAGGGGTGCCACATAGAGTTCCACCCTTGTTTCAAACTCAGGAAATTGAACCCTTGCCCTCGGCAAACACTTAGTTACTTCCCTAGCCATTCCAGGGTTTTACCTAAAAGTTAAATTATGTAGTTAGTTCTTGATTTAGGATTTTAAATTTTCATTTCTACCATTGCAAAACATTCCCTTAGTTGTATAAATTGAAGGGAGCACAAGGCCTAGATTTGAACCTTGGCTCTAATACCACATGTAATAACCCACCATAATTAACTCAACAAAATTTACAATTTTTTTTGTTTTTTGTGTTTAATTTAATCATTATGTTTGAATTCAATTGCATACTCTGGGCATCCATCCATTTGGATTAGGCATTCATCCATCTGGGATGAGCATCTAACCATACGGGTTAGGCATTTGTCCATACAGGACATAAGATTTCATCTATCCAATACGGGATAGGCATCTACCCATACAGGGTAGGCATCTATCCAATTGGGATAGGAGGTTCTTTGGCTAGAGACTTAGACTCATCGGGACCATTCCGGTCTTGAGCCACTCACTAAGTACTAAACTCTTCTAACAGAAGTGTACCGAGGTCGCCGTCCTTAGGAGTAATTAAATAACATAATACAAGCTGGAATTCCAACCTGGAATTTGGCTTAAAGCCTCGGGAAGTCAAGCGAATCCATATGGGATTCCTTCCGAGTATGCATTGAATTACTTTTTCCATTTTAATTATCTTTCAAGTTAGGATTCTATTCAATCCTTCTATACCAAGCCTAGACCCCACCCATGAACGTCTGAGTACGAGGGACAACTCCGTCCCAAGACTGCCTACATACCCGCTTTGGCATGGGATCAAGGCGTAAAGTATGTAGTTCTATTTTCTACTCTATGGTTTGATGTAAACTAATTAGTGGGTACACAACCCTTTCTAGGGTCAATGTCCCAAATAGTTTCTTTGCGGTTGCTACCCATGATGGTAGCGTTTAAGTAAAGGCTCAAGATGGTCTATTGCTCGTGGCCTAAAACAAATGGATCTTAATACCTATCATAAGCGTCACCCTTGACCAAATTGTCAATTGCCAATATCTCTTCAAGATTAAATCAATTTCATAAAAATGTTTTATTCAATCAACCCTATCAGGGGTTTACTATGGTTTAACTTAGTAGGTGAAAGATCATTTTAGAGTTATCTTATTAAATTATCGATTCAAGGGGGATTGCCCGCCCCTTAGATTTTAACTTCTAAGTGTCCCTTATTACTCCCCAATGATTTATAGGGAAGATGCCATAGACGTCATTCATGTAGCTTTATTAGGCATTAAGTGCAGTAGTTCAACACGACGACATTACTTGTAAGCGTGACCCAGAGGGACTGTATATACCGAATGCTACTTGGTTTTGGTTTTCCAACTTCCTTTATTTAATTTCTTCTAACTAAGAAACTATGAAAACTTTTAACTAGCATCGTTCTTGAAACAATTTATGAAATGAATACATAATTGAACATTGCAGAGTTTAATCAATTGAAATAACTGCTTCTATGGGATCGTTAATTCACTTGGTAAAATACCATCTTCCTTTTTCAACTAAATTATTAATAACTCAAAATATAACTTGTACAATACCGACAATTATGAAATTCACATACTAATAATAAATTTGTTTCTTATGCGATATCAATAAATGCGTATTTTAAATGGATATGAAGAAGGTGCAACTTGCTAATCAAAAAATTCTAATATGGTATAGAAATTTGCATGAAGCAAGTATAGTGAAATTTACACACAAGATTAAGCAATATTTATTCGTATTGCGAGATTATTTAGAAAAGGAGTCACTAGTTCAAAATAAGCAAAATGAGTTTAGAAATTAAACAAATTTTAGATCAAATCTTATAAATTAATTATTTTTAATGAATCTTAAGATGCCAACTAAGTGTCCTAATAAATCCCAAATGGATTGAAAAGATTCCAATTATTAATCTTAATTAAAATTACAATTATAATTTTTTTTTTTACTAAGGATTTATTTGAAAGTATTAGTTAACAATGAATCAAAATTTGCTTATAAGTTTATCCAAGTTTATCATTACTAAACTAAAATTTAAGTTAATGATTTCCATTTGAAATTTAAATTAAAAAATAAAATGAGTAAAATGCCCATCGATTAAATGATATTTACTAGATATTTAAGTCTTTTCCATTTCTTGGAAACCGGATGCATGAGGTGGCGAAGGTGGGGGTTAAACGAGGGAAGAGGGAATGGAAAGGTGGGCCCCCATCCACCCCATACACCCTACGCTAGCAAAAGCCACAGGGAGTGGGGTCGGTGGGGCCCCACGTGCCCGCCTCACCTTCCACTAACCATTTGAACGCCCATTCCATTAAAGTTTTGCAACGCCCTATTTAATTTTCGCATGGTGTATTATTTGCAATGTAATATAATTTATTTGTAATGTAATAAAATTTATTTGTAATGTAATATAATTTTTGTACGACGATTCATTGAAACAAAAAAAGATGCAAATAAATAAATATATATATATATATATATATATATATATATATATATATATATATATATATATATATATATATATATATATATATATATATATATATATATATATATATATATGTATATGTATTTGTTTATTTATAATTATTTACAATATATGAAAATGGACTCTTTAACTTTTCCAAGAGAATAAGAATAATAATATAGATAATAATGATAATATCATAAAATTTATAGATCATTCATGAGTTAGTTTAATCCAGAATTAATTTACATAGTGAATACAATGAAATCCTCTCATCAGATTGATTAGAGGGGAGAGGTAAAGCTGATCACATAGGGGAGAGATGAGGGTTAAGATTTAATCCAAATCTATATTCAGAGAGGAGAAGGAACTTATTAAAGGAAAAATAATGAAAGAAAAATGACTTCGATCCACAGATGATCAAAGTACAAACATAGAGAGATAGATTTATTTCCACGGAGAATAATGAATACGATTTATATTTTATTATTAGACATTTTCTATTCATAGAGAAGTAAGACTGCTCATAAGGAGTTTAAAATCTACGATCAAATCTACATTCAGAGATATTTATATTTCATTTTGCACAGAGAGATGTATACTTCTTTTTTTTTTTTAAAGAGAGATTTATATTCCATTTTGCACAGAGAAATTTATTTCTTCACCCACAGAGAGAGTTATTTCTTCACATAGAGAGATTTATTTAATTAAAATTCACAAAGAGGTCTTATTCAACTCACAGGGAGATTTATTTAACTAAAATTCATAGAGATGTCTTATTCAACTCACAAGGAGATTTAATAATTACAAAGGGACTTATTCCTCGATTTTCAACTATTATTTCTAGAGAGAAGTAGATAACCAGACACAAAAATATTAATGGAAGCAAATGAGAATATCATGAAGAATTATTCACGGCAAAACTATTCCTCCATTTAAACTAATTTTCACAGAGAGGATATATAGCCAAATAATAGAAAAATATATATGGAATCAAATGAGAATATCACAGAGGATTATTCACAGCAAAATCTATTAAAATGATGATATTCAGATTTCTATTCGAAAAACCAGAGAGATGAATTAGAGGGAGGAAATAAAGATTGATCTAATCTAGTTCTCAGCAAGGAATTGAAACAAGATCCTCGTTTTTTTTTCTTTTACTAATCTAACACTTAGCAAGGAATTGAAACAAATTGATCTAATTCTCTTCAAGGAATTGAAACAAGATTGATCTAATCTAATTCGCAGCAAGAATAAGATGCATTATTCAAAATAAATTAAAACTAAATTAAAAGAACTTGGATACTTGCAATTGGTGTAGAATCCCCTATGAATCCTTCAATTAGCCTCCCTTGATCCTTCAAGCTTGAAAAAAAAAAAAAATCCTCCAAAGCAACCTTAGCTATTCTCCAAAATGAAATATGACTACCAAAACAATTACTTGAGAGAAGAATTTCTTCATGGAATAACCAACTCCCATTTCTGAAAACTTGCATATCATTTATAAGAAAAATCCCTCTATTCCTGTAGTACCCCTGCCCTAATCAATTTCTAATCTTGGTTTAATCTTGGTTAGTTTATCTTAATATAATGTTACAGTCAGATGTTTGATTTAATGCATAGTTGTTGATGTGGTTTTCGCACTAGTGGTATGCAAGTTGTTTAGTGTTCCTATTTCGTGGTATTAATATCGGGCTAACGCTTTCATTAAATTTATATATGTACGCATGTATGACTCTTGGTTGCAGGAGATTTCAAGTACAACGCCGCATGAGTGCGAGGTTCGTCTTCACCTGGATTTGTAGGTTTGAGTGTACCTCTTTAATCCGTAGAGTTGGATTAGGTGGTCGTAAGACCCTAGTTGACCTTAGTCATGCTCAAGTGAGCATCGTCAGTCGTCGTCGGTATTCCCTTTTTGTTTGGGTTTGTGAGTCATCTGTCTTGTTGACTTTCTTGGTTTGCGTGCTTGGTGTGTATGGTTAAATTGATTAATTAGTCCTTAGTATTTAATTTGATTAAATATGTGTTTGTGCATTAAAGATTAATGGACTAAATTAATTGGGATTTCGTTATGCGATTATCGTTGATATTGGATTGCTCGTCTTAAATTGGGAGTAAGTTCAATTAAATGGTTGATTTTGAATATTAAATGCATTTTGTATATGCTGTTGAAAAAGAAAGATTTAAATTTAATTGCAATAGAATTAATTTAATCTTTTGGCATTTTTGAAATAGAAAGGTTAAATTTCAGTTGAGTGAGAAAATCAATTTTAAATGGGAAAAGCAATTCAATTTGTTGATATAGTTGGAAAAGAATTATTTTTAAATAAAAATTTTAATTCCAAAAAAATGAAATTTTGGTCAACTCATCCTTATAACCTAGACTTATGGAAATTTTGGGGGATTGATATTTTTGGAAAAATGTTTGTTAAAATAATTATTATTTTTGGTTTGGATGAAATTTTTGGGGGTTTTGGGGAGGAAGAAGTTCTTCTGGATCTTGCAGTTTGGGCTCTCCTTCAAGTTCTTCTAGGAATGCGTATGGAGGTAGGAATTACCTTCTTTGTCTTCCTTGTTGCCATGGAAATGGTTTGTTGGTTTAATGAAAAATGCTTGTTGTTAAAAATCCAATCTTTGTAAATTGATTTTAGATTTAATTTCAGATTTGTGGGTTTAGAGTCAAGCATATGACTAGTGTTCTTGCAAACATCATTGAATCATTGTGTTAAAATGGTTCTTTTTGGCCCAATATGAGTCTTCGTTGGAAAATGGTTGGGGGTTGTGAAACCTTATCATTCTGGAAAATTACATTGTAAGTCTCATTATGAGACTGTTCTTTAAAAAAATGGGGGTTTTTGCTGTTTGAAAGTAAGTTATTAAAACCCAAATCTTTAATTGAAGAAAAATCGATTTCTTCCATGTTAAATCGAAAATTCAAATTTAAACCATTCCTTTTTTTGTTTATTTCGAAATTTATTATCGAAATTTTTAAATAAAGAAAAATTTAATGGATTGGAGTTCGGAGGGCGGCGAGCAGAGCTCCACCCGCCTCATCCTTCCCCCCCCCCCCCCCCCCCCTCGCTCGCGCAGGCCGCAGCCATGGAGGCCACAGCTCACTGCGACCCTCGCGGCAGCCGTAGTCTCTGCGTCTCCGCCGCGGTGGCCGCAGGGAAACGACATTCCCCGCGGTGGTCGTAGGGCGCTGCGCTTCCCCGCGTGGGAGCCCTAGGTCATGCGCCCATCGCGGGAGCGCCGCTATGGCTAGGGCACGGCTCCCTTTTTCTTGCCCTAATAAAATTTAGTTTTTTTTTAAATTCTTTTTTTTTAATATTTTTTTTAATAAAAAAATATATATAACAATTTAATATTAATTAATGAGACAATTTAATATTATTTAATGATAATGTTTTAATGTTAAATGTTATTCATTAAAGTATTAATTAATGTATATAATTAATTAATGAGTAATTAATATATATGTTAATTGGTTAAATTGCATTTTGATGTAGTTGCAAGGATCCAATATAGGCATTTGCAAATTGAAAAGGAAGGATAAAATCAAAATTTTATTAGTTGTTAATTCTTGGAAATTAACCCCTATGCTAATAGTTTTTTTTGTGGAATTAAAATATTATGTTAATTCGGAAAATGTTTACCTATTTTGTTTTAGCTCCTTTCTAAGGGTATAATTTTTTTGAAACTATATACTTATTTGAAGAAGTGAGATTGAGTTATTTTATTTCAAAAGAGGGTATCAATGATGTTTTAAGTGAAGTTTAAATATCTTATTTAATTGACTAACGGTTGTCTGATTATATTCATGTGAATTTGGTTTAAGAACCCATTATGGCTTATTATGTTTGTTCGATGCAAATGAACATCAGTGAGTTAGAAAACCAAGAACAACCTATACCTAGATGAGGTAGATAACTGCAATATAATATAGACCTTGAGGAAAACTTGAACGACGTTTAATGTCTAGAATAGTTTGGAGAAAGATTGTATCTGCTGAATATTACCTATGCGAGGTTAATTTCTATATTCGCTTTTGCTTATGTAATGGCAAGTCGTGCTTGGTTTGATAGGTCCCTGTCATATGGATTGATTTGGGGTACCTGTTTCAGTCCTCGGTTCAAAGTCGACTGTTGTTTTGTAGTAGTGTCATATTTGGTAATTTCCTTTGTGTGGGTATCGAATGATGATTTGTGTTTGACTAGATGGTTGTTCCCTCCTTCTTGAACTTCGTTCGTCTGACCATGTGTATTCCTTGGGTTTTTGAGTTCGTCCGAGTATAGTCTAGTGTCGTATGGGAAAGTGGCTTTCGATTGGGGGCCGCACCCAAAGTGGCTACTGGGTAACCCATCGAAAGTGAGTCTAATAAGTGATAACCTAGCAGTAGATTAGAATGTAATCTCTAAGTAAGATAAAATTTGCCTCACACATGGGACGAGTGCTAATATAGACCCGACATGCTGTGAGAAGGCCTGAAATGGCAATCCATCATCCTTCTCTTCACGAGAGGATGTGTGGGTCCACATGAGGCTTGGATGGGCTGGAGGCTCGGATTAGGCTGCCAGGGTAACCCAGTGTATGGGGCCGGGACCTATGGAGACCTGCCATGGTAACCATACCAGGTTGTGTGATGACACTTGTCCCTACGTTCGCTAGTGTGTTGTCGTTTTGTCCTGTTAGGAGCACTTTTGTGGGTCACCCTATTGTCTTTACCCTTGTGAGTACCTGGTTTCATGTTAGACCTTGGGTGGTGATGACTCAGTTTTGTGAATTTTCCAATGGACCTTTGTATTAGGTTTGATTATGTTCAGCTGGATCCTTTTCTTTTCAGGGATCGTTTATGTATTAATTGACCGATGTGGTCATTTGTATATTGTTTATGTTTCGCCTTGATGGTAGGATTGTTAATGGTGTAACCTCTTGTATTCCTAACTTTATTAATTATCAGAGGGGTCTTGCTGTTGAGCAGACCCGGAGATGTAGCCCTTTAGGGGTGAACTCCGAGATCATTATGGTGTTATGTGATGTTATTCTCTTATGTTTCCCTTATTCAACTTTGTCATGTATGGATAGCTTATGTTAGAATGTATAAGTGGATAAGATGGAATTAACTTTAAATGCTTATATGCAGTCCTTTCTTGAATGCCATTTTGATCGAATGCATAAGTGGTTTAGATGAGATTTATCGTAGATGCATGTATGCAATCGTCTTTTAAAATGCAATAAATTGCAATATGAAAGAATGTAGCTTAGGATAATGGATTATATTCTATCATTATGAAGGAAATTAAGTGTGTATGGAAGATGTCATATGTTTATGATGAAATTCTAGTGTGTTGAATATTAGATGTATGGCTTGTATTTTAATGAAAAGCTTGAATGAAGATTATGAATAGATCTTAATGGATGAATCTTTGCTTGTGATTTATATTTCCATCTTCTAAAAGAAGTTATCCTGATTAAGAATTATCTCGTTATTAAGATAATCAGCTTATTGGATTAATTGTGTGAGTTAAGTGAATTGTGAAATTTAAGTAATCTCGTTGGGAAACTCTTTAGGTGTTAGTTGATGTCTTCCACTATGTAATCTGAATCTTTGATATTTTGTTGTATCTTAATGTGGTGTAACTTTTTAAAAAAAAATTTTATTGCACTCTATCCTTGTGTTTTGGCTTATCCCTTCGGGGTTTCCTGGCGGGGCATTACATTTGGTATCAGAGCCCATGTTACAAAGACTGGGATCTCTGGTGTCGCGTGTGCCCTCTATTGGTGTGAGGTGTATCGACCTTATGTGTATTCTTGTCCTCCTTTTTGTATGTGAGTGATTGAACAGACCTTAACTTGTGTGTAACGTGTGTGTGTTCACACCATGTTTTCACCTTCTTGATGTTGGTGTTTGAGTGTTTTTATGTGCATTGTTTGCTTATTGATGTTTGGGTCTATGATTTCTCTTATTCTGAAAGAGAGTCGTATGTACCTTCCTTTTTGAGTGTTGTACTCTATAGACTAATCCATTTGGGTTGGTCAGTGCTTGTCTTGAATCTAAAAGTGCGAATTGTGTTTGTTTAAGATTATGATCTAGCTTAGTGTTGTCCACTTGAAGGACTAGTATGGCAATTATTGAATGCTTATTTTGTAGAAAATTAAATGATTATCACTCTTCCTCTCTCTCTCTCTCTAGAAATTAAAATGATTAGGATATGTGTAATTATCTTTGATTCGAGTTTTCTTGTTTGCGAGAGAGAAAAGGGTGTGACTTCTTGAACCCTTGTGTGAGCCTTATGACGCTTATGTTTCTAGATTATTAAAGGGCTTTGGGTTTAAAAATTTATTTTGGTTATTGGGAGAAAACTATATGTGTACGTTTAAAGAATTCTCCATGTGTATTTTGTAGGAGTAGCATAATTAAATTTTATCTTAAGTGAGGTGTACTAATATGCGAATAGTTGAATTATGTGAAACTGCTTGGTTTGTAGAAGAAGTATTAAAAGGAGCATGTTATTGTAGCTTCGAGAGAGTATTAATGTGTTCCCCGAAAGATTGTTTTATGTGTTTCATTGATTGAAGATTTATTTTAGCAAATGCTCCATTGAACTCGCTTTTGGGTATATGTAATTACCTTAATGTGTTTAGAAAGTGCGAATGAAAAGCTTGTTTGATGTGCATGCATTAACATGTATTATTTAGTTGATAGCTCCTCACTTACTTTTGATCGTAATGTGATTTCTATAATAGGTTGCAAATTATGACATGTGTCTGTATTGTATTATTAGAGAAGTGAGTATTCTCAAGAGGTCTGGTATTATCGAAAGATTGCCTGTTTTGATCTCTATTGGTTGGAAAACTAGAACCTTCTGTTGCAACCATAATTATTGGAAATGTTTTGTTAGGCTGATTGTCATCCTTCTAAATAGTAGCGAAATGAAAACCGTGTAATTAAAATGATAGGCTTATAGTGAAAAATTTTATAATGTAGTGTGATCTATTGATCTTGCATTTTTGTAGGAAACAGTTTGATTATCAAACTCTCTTTCCCTTCTCTTTGCCTAATCATAAGATTTTTAGAAATGGTATTAAAGAATGCATTGATTTAAATAGAATGTTTGTAAAACATGTGAAATTGTACTATTGCATTTTGGCTTCATAGTGATAGATGAAAGTCCTCTTTGGGAAAAGAATTTGCATAGTTAGTAATTTAGTTACGAATGCTTAGTGAAATTTGAGAAAGATATAAGAATGATGTTATTTCCTTATGTAATTGTGAATTGTTAATAATTTCAGTACCTAAATCTAGAGTAAACTTGATTTAGTCATTTATATAGAAAGCATAATTAAAATCTTCCCTGAATAGATGTTAGCGTACTGAAAAGTACTCCCCATATATGTGACTAAACTAGTACTGGTGTTTTCATGTGTATTGTAAGAAACCCATGCTTATTATATGTGCCCATGGATTGGTGAAGTAATCAACCATGGAGGATATGTTTCTTAGGAGTATGGAAAACCATACTGTTTATGTGATGTTGCTTATTTGTTTCCCTACTGAATACCAAACCTCGAGTTGTGGGTAACTTGGTATGTTAAGGGGTAGTGTTCGAAGTAACCGTTCCTTGAATAGTATGGATTGGCGTATGAGTAATGTCGGCGCAAAGTGACTTTAGCTTCTCTACTTTGAGGAATGATATAGTTGTACTATTAAACTGTATCAAAGGTGTACTCAATACTTTCCCTTTTGATGAATCTATTTTATAGGTTTATGTGTGTCAACCTATTCCTTCCCTTATTTGAGTGTATGGATGGTGATTCTTGTGTATAGTGATGGTGTAATTTGGAGGTTCCTTTGCCTTGTCTTCATGAAAGGTAGGTTTATTCACATGTGCTGCCAGTTAGTATGTGTTGGTGGGCATGTGGGTGGACCCTAGTCATGTATACCTCTGACTTACGGCGAGTATCCTTCTAGATACGTCGCTATGCAGGATGTGACCTGTGCGTGCTTTTTCCGTGAGGTACACTACCATGTGGGATACGCCCATTGCATGTTTTCTCCGCTTGGGGTATTGCCATGCTGTGTGACGACGTGATGCGGGGTGATGTCGAGGTGCACACCGCCATGCCATGTGGGTAGTGTGACTATGTCGCACCACATGATGAGCTACTACAATAGCTAGTTAGTTGTTCCTTCCTTCCTCATTGGTGGCTAGATGCTAGTCACACAGTGATGTTATGTGCAGTTGTGATATTCTTTGTATTTCTTTGGGGACCAACAATTTATTTTACTTTGACTTTGAAGGTTTAGCCACGATCTTGTGATCTTTTGCACTTTTGATTTGGTGTTGCAATTCCGGATTATTTTCTTGCCTTACTGTTGGAATTGATGATTTATTATCTTTATTCATCTATACTTTGGTGGCTAAACTGGTTTATCCTTACTGTTTTCGTATGCTGGTCTTGTGTTGAAATGTGAAATTCCTCTCCAAGGATGTATGATACGGACTTGGTAGAGTGTGTATGAGGAAGTTGTTGTAGGGAACCTTGAGGATGGGGGTATGTGAGGCTGTGACGCAGCTAGGATCCACTACCTACCTATGTGTGGTGACTATCTCTTGGAGGCTAACCACCTTGCTCAACAAGAGATGTTCACGAAGGTCTTGTATGGAAGGTAGCACCGCTATGGTGTGCCTAGCACCATCAAGCCTTTGAGTGAGATATTGGATATTTATGATTATATTGTTGTTATGAGATCAGGCATAGAGATGCTGATCATGCATGTTATCTTTGACCGAGCATTAGACATGCTCACATGTGGCCTTTTGAGTTATGCATTCCAGTTATGTGGATGGTCATTATTTGTATCATGGAGTAAATTGTGTTAACTTGTCACTATGTTATGGGACATAGTCTTTGGAAAGGTGCTCTTATGCCTGGCAAGTGTAAACAATTGAGTTATTTACGTTGCTCTTATTTCATGAAAGTTAATTTGGTTGTAGAAATTGATATTTTAAGCTAGTTCTATGTTAAAAAGTTTATGAAAAAGATGTATTGGTAAAAGGAAATTGATCTTGATGGCATGTTTCCTTGTCATGTTTGATAGATGATTATGGTAATTGTTGGTTACCTCTTTGTAATGCTTTAATTTGGTGTAATGAAAGGAAGAAAGTTCTTGTATCTCTCCTATGATTATTGATAATTCCTAGAATTTTATAAGGAATGTATGGATTTAGAGGTATCTTGCCAATGGGTAATGGCATTTGTAGAGGATTTAGTAGTAATATTTCATTTATTTATGGAAAGATTTCTATGTGCAATTTGATCTTTGTTGAATGAGTTTCAAGGTTGATGCGTACGACATGTTCTCCATCTAGCCTTATGACTTCCGAGAGTAAGTCGGAACCTAGGGGGGGAGAATGTAGTACCCCTGCCCTAATCAATTTCTAATATTGGTTTAATATTGGTTAGTTTATCTTAATATAACGTTATAGTCAGATGTTTGATTTAATGCATAGCTATTGATGTGGTTTTCACACTAGTGGTATGCAAGTTGTTTAGTGTTCCTATTTCATGGTATTAATATCGGGCTAACGCTTTCATTAAATTTATATATGTACGCATGTATGACTCTTGGTTGCAAGAGATTTCAGGTACAACGCCGCATGAGTGCAAGGTTCGTCTTCACCTGGATTTGCAAGTTTGAGTGTACCTCTTTAATCCTTAGAGTTGGATTAGGTGGTCGTAAGACCCTAGTTGACCTTAGTCGCGCTCAAGTGAGCATCGTCAGTCGTCGTCGGTATTCCCTTTTTGTTTGGGTTTGTGAGTCATCTGTCTAGTTGACTTTCTTGGTTTGCTTGCTTGGTGTGTATGGTTAAATTGATTAATTAGTCCTTAGTATTTAATTTGATTAAATATGTGTTTGTGCATTAAAGATTAATGGACTAAATTAATTGGGATTTCGTTATGCGATTATCGTTGATATTGGATTGCTCGTCTTAAATTGGGAGTAAGTTCAATTAAATGGTTGATTTTGAATATTAAATGCATTTTGTATATGCTATTGAAAAAGAAAGATTTAAATTTAATTGCAATAGAATTAATTTAATCTTTTGGCATTTTTGAAATAGAAAGGTTAAATTTCAGTTGAGTGAGAAAATCAATTTTAAATGGGAAAAGCAATTCAATTTGTTGATATAGTTGGAAAAGAATTATTTTTAAATAAAAATTTTAATTCCAAAAAAATGAAATTTTGGTCAACTCATCCTTATAACCTAGACTTATGGAAATTTTGGGGGATTGATATTTTTGGAAAAATGTTTGTTAAAAAAATTATTATTTTTGGTTTGGATGAAAATTTTGGGGGTTTTGGGGAGGAAGAAGTTCTTCTGGATCTTGCAGTTTGGGCTCTCCTTCAAGTTCTTCTAGGAATGCGTATGGAGGTAGGAATTACCTTCTTTGTCTTCCTTGTTGCCATGGAAATGGTTTGTTGGTTTAATGAAAAATGCTTGTTGTTAAAAATCCAATCTTTGTAAATTGATTTTAGATTTAATTTCAGATTTGTGGGTTTAGAGCTAAGCATATGACTGGTGTTCTTGCAAACATCGTTGAATCATTGTGTTAAAATGGTTCTTTTTGGCCCAATATGAGTCTTTGTTGGAAAATGGTTGGGGGTTGTGAAACCTTATCATTCTGGAAAATTACATTGTAAGTCTCATTATGAGACTGTTCTTTAAAAAAATGGGGGTTTTTGCAATTTGAAAGTAAGTTATTAAAACCCAGATCTTTAATTGAAGAAAAATCGATTTCTTTCATGTTAAATCAAAAATTGAAATTTAAACCATTCCTTTTTTTGTTTATTTCAAAATTTATTATTAAAATCTTTAAACAAAGAAAAATTTAATGGATTGGGGTTCAGAGGGCGGGCAGCGGAGCTCCACCCACCTCCTCCTTTCCCCCCCCCCACTCGCACAGGCCGCAGCCATGGAGGCTGCAACTCACTTTGACCCTCGCGGCGGCCGTAGTCTCTGCGTCTCTGCCGCAGTGGCCGCAGGGCGATGCACTTCCTCGCGTGGGAGCCGCAGGTCCTGCGCCCATTGCAGTGGCGCCGCTACGGCTAGGGCACGACTCCCTTTTTCTTGCCCTAATAAAATTTTGTTTTTTTTTAAATTCTTTTTTTTAATATTTTTTTTTATAAAAAAAAATGTATAACAATTTAATATTAATTAATGAGACAATTTAATATTATTTAATGATAATGTTTTAATGTTAAATGTTATTCATTAAAGTATTAATTAATGTATATAATTAATTAATGAGTAATTAATATATATGTTAATTGGTTAAATTGCATTTTGATGTAGTTGCAAGGATCCAATATAGGCATTTGCAAATTGAAAAGGAAGGATAAAATAAAATTTTTATTAGTTGTTAATTCTTGGAAATTAACCCCTATGCTAATAGTTTTTTTTTGTGGAATTAAAATATTATGTTAATTCGGAAAATGTTTACCTATTTTGTTTTAGCTCCTTTCTAAGGGTATAATTTTTTTGAAACTATATACTTATTTGAAGAAGTGAGATTGAGTTATTTTATTTCAAAAGAGGGTATCAATGATGTTTTAAGTGAAGTTTAAATATCTTATTTAATTGACTAACGGTTGTCTGATTATATTCATGTGAATTTGGTTTAAGAACCCATTATGGCTTATTATGTTTGTTCGATGCAAATGAACATCAATGAGTTAGAAAACCAAGAACAATCTATACCTAGATGAGGTAGATAACTACAATATAATATAGACCTTGTGGAAAACTTGATCGACGTTTAATGTCTAGATTAGTTTGGAGAAAGATTGTATCTGCTGAATATTACCTATGCGAGGTTAATTTCTATATTCGCTTTTGCTTATGTAATGGCAAGTCGTGCTTGGTTTGATAGGTCCCTGTCATATGGATTGATTTGGGGTACCTGTTTCAGTCCTCGGTTCCGAGTCAACTGTTGTTTTGTAGTAGTGTCATATTTGGTCATATCCTTTGTGTGGGTGTCGAATGATGATTTGTGTTTGACCAGATGGTTGTTCCCTCCTTCTTGAACTCCGTTCGTCTGACCATGTGTATTCCTTGGGTTTTTGAGTTCGTCCGAGTATAGTCTAGTGTCGTATGGGAAAGTGGCTTTCGATTGGGGGCCGCGCCCAAAGTGGCTGCTGGGTAACCCATCGAAATCAAGTCTAATAAGTGATAACCTAGCAGTAGATTAGAATGTAATCTCTAAGTAAGATAAAATTTGCCTCACACATGGGACGAGTGCTAATATAGACCCGACATGTTGTGAGAAGGCCTAAAATGGAAAACCATCATCCTTCTCTTCATCAGAGGATGTGTGGGTCCACATGAGGCTTGGATGGGCTGGAGGCTCGGATTAGGTTGCCAGGGTAACCCAGTGTATGGGGCCGGGACCTATGGAGACCTGCCATGGTAACCATACCAGGTTGTGTGATGACACTTGTCCCTACGTTCGCTAGTGTGTTGTCATTTTGTCCTATTAGGAGCACTTTTGTGGGTCACCCTATTGTCTTTACCCTTGTGAGTACCCGGTTTCATGTTAGACCTTGGGTGGTGATGACTCAGTTTTGTGAATGCTCCAATGGACCTTTGTATTAGGTTTGATTATGTTCAGCTGGATCCTTTTCTTTTCAGGGATCATTTATGTATTAATTGACCGATGTGGTCGTTTGTATATTGTTTATGTTTCGCCTTGATGGCAGGATTGTAAATGGTGTAACCTCTTGTATTCCTAACTTTATTAATTATCAGAGGGGTCTTGTAGTTGAGCAGACCTGGAGATGTAGCCCTTTAGGGGTGAACTCCGAGATCATTATGGTGTTATGTGATGTTATTCTCTTATGTTTCCCTTATTCAACTTTATCATGTATGAATAGCTTATGTTAGAATGTATAAGTAGATAAGATGGAATTAACTTTAAATGCTTATATGTAGTCCTTTCTTGAATGCCATTTTGATCGAATGCATAAGTGGTTTAGATGAGATTTATCGTAGATACATGTATGCAATCGTCTTTTAAAATGCAATAAATTGGAATATGAAAGAATGTAGCTTAGGATAATGGATTATATTCAATCATTATTAAGGAAATTAAGTGTGTATGGAAGATCTCATATGTTTATGATGAAATTCTAGTGTGTTGAATATTAGATGTATGGCTTGTATTTTAATGAAAAGCTTGAATGAAGATTATGAATAGATCTTAATGGATGAATCTTTGCTAGTGATATATATTTCCATCTTCTGAAAGAAGTTATCTTGATTAAGAATTATCTCGTTATTAAGATAATCAGCTTATTGGATTAATTGTGTGATTTAAGTGAATTGCGAAATTTAAGTAATCTCGTTGGGAAACTCTTTAGGTGTTAGTTGATGCCTTCCGCTATGTAATCTAAATCTTTGATATTTTGTTGTATCTTAATGTGATGTAACTTTAAAAAAAATAAAAAATTATTGCACTCTATCTTTGTGTTTTGGCTTATTCGTTCAGGGTTTCCTGGCGGGGCATTACAATTCCACTATCTAGAAATTTTAATTAAAAAAGAGATTCTTTTCCAATATTGGACTCATGCAAATTGATTAAAGTTAGTGGGGGAGTTACATGAAAGGAGGTGGAGATTCATCTAGAAGCTTCTTATTTGTCCTACAACATGTGCCAAAATTGGGACTGAAAAATAAATAAATAAATAAAAATAATTATATTCTCCAAGTGTGTGTGTGTGTGTTTATTATTATTCTTTTATAACAATTATTCAATCATTTTAAATAGCTTAACCAAAAATATAATAGAATTGCATTTAAATCAAAAAGTGATAAAGGAGGGTTGTGACAAAAACAACAATTTCCATCTTGTATCTCCTTAAGTGGTTAGGCTTCTTCCAAAGGATCTAGTTTTGATACCATTTTTTGGTAGCAACAATGAAGGAAAACTGAGAGAGGGGGGTGGTTGAATGAGTTTTTACCAAACTTAAGCAAATTAACCACAACTTCCAATCTAATCATTAATAGAAAAAACAAAGATAAACATCATAACAACAGTAAACATGACACACAGATTTTGACATGGAAAACCTGGTCAAAAGAAAAACCACGGTGGGAACCTACCCACAATATGATGATAATTTGTAGTAGTATATATAAATATTACAATTTAGGGAATGCACATGCATTCAAGAACACTTCCTAGAGCTCACTTCTCAAAACAACAAAGGGCTACAATCCAAGGAAGGAAGGCACACTACCTTACACAGCTCGGGCACCAATCTAGATTACATGAAGTGAAAGAATGACATTTTCAAATGCCCGATCACAGTTCTGGTTGAGCACACTATCTACCTTGCAACTCTCTTCTTCACTTCATCACTCTTTAGAAAGATCAAATACTTGTTCACACATACAACACCCTCAAAGAATGCAAAGATATAGCTTACATGATTATTACACTTGGGTGAACTCACAATACTGGTTCCCACTTTTTGACCAACTTTGACACTTAGATGAACATTTTGCAAAAAACCTTCACTTTCCGACACCTATAACTTTTAAATCGTTAAGAATTTGAAGATGATGTAAACTAGTGATTTGTAACATCCTTTTTGTAGATTCTAAATATATTTTTTTCAAATTTTTTTGAATAAAATTTTATTGATTTTTCCATCTCCCTCAAAAGTAGTTTTTTACAAGAAACAACATTTTTTAAGAGTGATGCGGATCCCGAAACGTATAAATTTTTTTCTATAAATGATAAAAACTTATCTCTTTTAAATTTTGGTTTGTAACATCAATACCCAGGGCATGCAGTTGGTTTGATAGTGATATGTTGAATATTTTTTATTTTATTAAGTTTTGAAGTCCGACTAATTATAATTTAGATGTAGGTGTACGTTTGAACACATAACTTGCTCTATATATATCAAAATTAAGTTTTATTTTTTTTGTTAGAAAGAAGACATCAATACCTAGGGCATAGATATTTTTCAGAATTTTTTTGAATTAGTTTGCTATTTTTCCCAATGCATTGAACAAAGAAGTTCATGTTCGGTGAAAAACCTACATTCATAAAAAATAAAATAAAAATATATTAATAAACTTAAATATATTAAAAATTATACTATTTGGAAAGCTTATAATAAGGACTAAATCCTCAAAAAAAAAAAACTTCTAAATGAATTCATTTGACCCCTCAAAAGCTAATGTAAAATTGGTTTTTTATCAGCATTTGATAGATGCAAAGGAGACTCCATTGCAAGTATGATTTAGAAGTAGAGAGGTTCTATCCAAGAAATTTTGATCTAAGAGCCTTTGATCTAAATCTCTTCAATTAATTACTTCAAATGGGACCTCTTAAAGCTTAAATAATTATATTTTCCAAAAAATGTATGATTTCAGCAAAAATCAAGACGTACCAAAAAGTGGGAACCAGCTTTGTGAGTTCACCCACTTATTTATACAAATTATCAACCTTTATTTCAAGGTCCGCTCAATTCATAAGACCTAATTACAAAATTACTTCACATGATACATAAATCAATATGCAGACCAATACAATATCGGAAAGGACATAGCATGGACTAAATCAAAACCTCAAACATGCAACACCGCTGAATATTTCACCAAGATCATCCACAACACAAAAGAATCATTGGGTCGGCCAGAAAGTCATATAACATGAAAAATACCACCGAACCAAGAAAATCTCCAATAATGAACACACAAATAAATGTAGACCAACAACATGGATATAACACAATCTGGGAACATCAACAAGAAACATGAATTCCATCGCAACAACTGCAAAAACTCATATTACTAGAATCATCATTATCTCTTTGTCGAAGCTCAAGAAAACCAATATAACTTACTGACAATCTAAAAGATATGCTTGTGAAGCTTCAAATCATGAACCACTTAAAATGAGGACACACATGAACATCCCAGACACTCTCCCAAATCCACTTAACATAATGAATTAATTTTGGAGCAATACAAACCAGAAATCACAACTTTGCAATATAGAAACAATAGAAAAATGAGTCACCACATCAGACCTCATAAATTGATCAAATCACCTTCTAGAGCACTGAAACTCATGTTGAACCAACTATAGATACTTATCTTTGAATCCTTAAATCTGTATTAGCATATCTGCATTATACCAACCAAACCAACTCTCTACAACAGAGAGGCACAAGAACACAAGAATATGTTGACGTCAGTGACAACAACACATTCCAACAACTCTAATATTTAACAAACCTAGATCTACTTTGGTGGGCTATTTTTCTTGGCTAAAAATGTGGATTAGACTTCGACCGCTTCTTGAGATGTGGTTCTAGATGTCCTTTGTCTTCAAGGCTTCTTTTCTATCGGTTGTTGTGTTGCAAGTGACTTAGTTTCTCAAGCCGAGGTTAGCATTTTGACACTTGTTGTTGCTAAGGCCTTTGGTGGTAGGGTTTTTAGAAGGGGATATGTTTTTCTCGGTTTGAAATGGGAGGACAATGCAAAGGTGGATATTCAAAGCACTAGTTCTATAGCTTTGTTCATGATCGGTTAGGTTTTTCCCCCTTTTTCGGTGCATTGCCTTCCTGTATTCCATTGTACAGAGAGGTTCTCTATTATTTCTAGTGGATGGGTTACACTACTCTAAGTGGAGGTTTCTTGTTCCCATTATGGGTTCTTCCCCTTGGTATAGTGTGAATTGCCTTCTTCTTTTGAGGAGCTCATTGTTTAGATGTTCCCTAGTGGTTCCTTTTGGGTTCTTTGTGGCAGGTTTTTTTCTTTGACCAAGGGGATTTCTTCCGACTTCCCTCTATTTCCCTTGGCAACCATTTTCTCTTTTGGTGAGGAGTTATTTTTTTCTCCTATTTTTGGTGGTCGTTTCCTCTTTCTTCGGTGCTTTGTTGATGGGATATTTTGGTGGAGGTTTGCTGCCCTTCTATTTAGTTTAGGCATGGCTTTTACGCATTGGAAGGGTTTTATTTTGGCCTCTCCATTTCCATTCCTGTGGCCCTTGAATTTTTTTTTTTTGGTTTTGGCAACCCTCAGATGGTTCTAGGTGGTTGTTTCTTTGTCTTGGGTTTTTCTTTGAGGTTTTTACTTATTCTTCCATTTTTACAACATCTCCTCAGGCTATTTTAGTTGGTTTGTGGTTGCTAATTTTCAAGGGCCCATTCTAGCAGTTTGTTTTTGGTTGGGGGTTTTTGTTGTCTATTTGCTTGCTCCTAAGATTTGGTTTCATTGAAAGGGGTTGTTTACTCCAAAGGTGTGGCTATGCTTAAATAGAGTTCTTACTACCCTTTCTTGTACCCATAACTTTGTTTCTCCTATTGAAGTGGAGGGGTAGGTGATGGGTTGTGTTGTTCTTCAACATCTTCTTGTTCATTTTGTACCCGATCTTCCCATAGAGGTGGAGTTATCTTTTATTGACATGACACGTGGTTTGTAGGAGATAGTGGGAGATACTTTAAGGGGGTTGTGGCTGCCCTTCCTTCATTTTATACTCTTCTTATCCTATCGAGGTATATTTCAAGGTGTTTCTTAATTATGCTTCTTGTGCAAAGGACTTTGAAGATTGCATTTTTTGCAAGGACTTGCATTGAAAGGTTATGGGAGACTTTTTAAAACCCATCAATGTTGTTTGGTGGCTTTAACATGATATTGTAGCAATAGGGCTTCTCTAGTTTAGTTGCTTATTTTTTTCTATTTGTAGCCTACTCTTAGACCATGTTTTACCTTTTGTAGCATGCCTCAAGGTTATGGGGTCCTTCTCAAAACCCATGGCTATAGTACATATATGAATTGAGTTGTTTGGTGGCTTCAACCTTGTGCTTTAGCAGATGGTGTTTAGATATTGTAATCTTTCTAGTTTTCTATTATTGGGTAGTTGTTTACCTTTGTATATCTTGTTGTTCACCAAAAGTGATAACCCAAGAACACCTGCAAATCTTTCTATGAAATGGCCAATTTCAGTCTACAAAACACATCAGGGCTTGGACAACATAACATAGGACCCTAATTGATCCTCCTGCACTTCAGGTTCTGCTAGACCTAGGGGGGGACACCCTTTTGATGCATTGAATACAACAATTACAGACACATAACTGCATCAACATTAAGCAGATAGATCATTTCACAAGCTCAACATATTAGGAAACATTACAGATTGGCTAGATCTGTATAGACAATAGGATGAAATAGAGCTTGGAAAGAATGGAACACACACCCCTGAACACAAAGGGAAATAGATTTATCTTTTAAAATGTTGATTTGAAACCATCCCCAAACTTGCAAGACCAGTGCCTTGTTCATTGGGCAACAGAGTCACAGACATAACTACAAATATGAATCATAGGTGCAAGCTTATTTTCCTTAAACAAGATATTCATGCATCAATACCTTATATTAATGCACTATTTGATTCATTCACAATTTTATCAGATCTGGAAATATATTTCATCATTTATGATTGACTACAGAGTTTAAAACCTTCCTTGAAGGATACCTATAAACAATCACACAATTTCTTTGAAATTGACAAATCTTATCCTCCTTGAGGATTCAATTCATAATAATGAAATACTTACACAGAGACAATACTATGAGGAATTTACTCATGCCTGACACAAGCAAGTCCTGCAACTAAAATCACATTTACAACATTGCCCTGCAATCTCTATACCCTGAAACAAACCAAAAGCAATTACAAATTTGGGTCATGACATTCAGAAATGGAAGCCATCAAATCTGGAGCATTTTCCAAATTTCTGGAACCCTTACAACTGAGAAGAATGGGGAATAAAAAGAGGAGGGAAGAAAAACAAATTCACAACTGAAAATTGCCAAGTGTCTCTCCTCCCTTACTGAATTTTTTTCCCGTGGAAACTGCTTCTAAAATATCCCACATTTGTCCAAATTAACTGCATAATCGGATTCCTCGCTCCGAGAGCTTTCCGAAAATATATAACACTTTATACCTTGGCCAAAAATTGAGTCCTGGACGAATTAATTCCCCAATATGCTCAAACATTTAAATTTTTCATTTATTAATATAGTATAAACTATATAATAAACAATTTTAAATTTAAATTTTTGCCTCCATTTGTGCTCTGACGCCTTGCCACGTGGCGGCCTCTGATTGGTCGATGGGGTTGACCGGACGCCACCTGGGATGACACTTCATCAATCGCCACATCATCTGCTTCGTCACTGCCACTTGGCCGCCACGTCATCGCCACTTGTGCGCCACCTGTGTGCCACCTCACCGGGACCCGCCTGCTGGACCACTGACTGTACCCGCCACCTACATGCCACGTGGACGGCTCACGTTCATCCTCGCTATTTCGCGGGGTTTAAACTTCGTGCATCTTCCTTCGCGAAATAGCGCGAGCCGTTGATCTCTCTCGAACTTGCTCTCTCGTTAACTCGGCCTTCGTCTGCAAAATTTCGCCTCTTTGCCTCGGGAAGTGTGCCTGCGTGGGGTCCACTTGGTCTTTATCCAGTCAACTCCTCCATCGCCTCGGGAAGCGTGCTCACGTGTGGGCCCGCCTTGGGCACCCATGGGCATCTCATGTCAAAAGCCTTTAAGGCTTAGACATTATATTGCTGTGCGTTTTTGTATATAAATACCAAAAACTCCCAGTGCACAGCCAATGTGGGATATATGCATCTTCCTGTAGCTGCATTTTCTAAGCTCTTTTCTTGAGTTTTAATGGCGATTTCCAGATTTGATCAAAAATGTTGGTCTTCAAACAACACGTGAGGGAGGGAAAATGCTAGCAAAGTCACGGACATTGCCTTTACACCTCCACATGCACTTGCTACATGTTTAAAATGGCCTCCAAATAGCCACACAGAGGGGGTTTCTATTACATTTTGCATTATTGGTTTTGATTGCTGCTATTGTCTCATGCCATTTGTATTTGGTTGAAGATTTAATCCATTGTTGTCACTTCCAATTGCTATGTGGGTGGAATGAAGTTTGCTGTTTGTTGAATGTTGTTTACTGCTGGAGGGAGAGCATGTGAGAGTGGTTTCCTATTGGCACACTTGCTTTGGTAACTTGCTGCAGTGTCAATGATTGCTGGTAACTCCAATGCCCAAATAGAACCTTGAAGTCTTCTACAAACTCTTTCAAATACCAAGCTGCCCTTTTTACCATCCCCATTGGCTTCCACGCAAGGAGGAAGTTGCTGCTGTTCAGAACTTTGCATTACAAAATGCCCCTCTCCAGCAGCAAGGACTTTGCATATATCATGGAATTTGGGCTCAAACCTGCCACATTGCATTTGTTTGAAGTTTCTAAAATCCTCCATATTCTCCATTTGCTGCTCACTACATTTGGTCTCAGTTTTAATACTGCCTCACATACCACATGGGAGGGGAGAGCAAACAAATGTTTGTATTTGCTGAAATTTTCTAATGCCTCTTAATTCCTTCTTCATGCAGCAAGAGAATTAATGGCAAAACATCTGCCAACTGCAATTTGTTGAAGTTTTTAAAAAACCTTCCTTTCAAAAACCATGCAAGGAGCATAATGGAATTACACCTTGCTATTGAAATTTTGAAAATTTATTTGCCAGCCAAAGTAAAACCATTAAAAAAAACCTCTCCATTTTCCACATACCAATTTGCATTTGGTATTGGACTTTCTCTTCTCTCTCACTGTCTGACTGACAAATTCAAATTGATCCAATATGGATACACATATATTGCCAGGAGAAAAGAACATTTCACCATTAAAATTAAAGCACAGGCATGAGCCAGGTCGGGCCTCAAAGTGGGTCCGACTAAAAAAATTTTCGTTTTCAAGCTACTGGCCTTTGGAATATCTTCACAGACCTCAAACATACCTCTGGAATCGATCGGCACCATTTTCGGATCATAAAATTGCATTTTACATCTTTCAGGCAATTACGCCGCAATTTTTGCATTTAATCGCGAAGACGTAATTTTCAAACCTGTCAAAACACCTTTCTGGAGCTCGCCATCTGACAGGCGTGTACTTTGATATACAAGGATGATATCTACCAAACGGTTTCTCAAGACGAGTCCCGAGCGAAGAGATAATAATTTCCGAAAATGCCCAACTGGCTTTGTCGACACTGCGGACCTGATGAAGTCAATGTTCTGGCAATACATGACGCCTTTCTTAAAAATACCAAACGACCTCCGTAAGCTCTCAAATTTGGAACATAGGTACCTTTAAGTACATATTAAATCTTTGAATTCTTAGTTTGATCACCTGACTGACAGGATGCAAATGGCGCGCTCACCAAAACGGCTACATTAATTGATCTAACACTGGAAGTGCGGATAACTGAATTTGATGGCAAAATGAGCTCTTTTGAAAACCGATCAAACGGATTGGTAGAGCCTTGAAATTTGAAACGTAGCTCACCATTTATACCAACATTAGCCCGGAACAAACATTCTGACGTGACGCTCACCAGAACATTTTTACACTTGTGCAAACATCACAAACAACAAACGGATTTGGCTATGAAAACGGAGCAAACGGATTCGTCAAGACTTGAAATTTTGCAGGGTAACTCACTTTTATGCATACAATTGAATCCATTTTGAATTTCTCCATGACAATCAACAGGGCAAAAGATATAAACACCCAAAGTAGGCTACTTAATAAAATTTGCACTTCTGCCTAGAATGCACTTTCAGCTCACCCCTCAGAACGGGTACTTGATAAACTTCTCCAAAATGAATTTTGAAAGTTGCAACACACTGAATAGGCCAATGAAAGGTGTGGGACATGAATCTCGAGCCTTACCCTCTGAAAATCAACTGGCTCCATTTTACCCCCTTGCTAACTAGGCCATTCAAACTGACTTATTTGGGTGCCTTTCTGACATACTGAGCAAAATTTTGAAATAGGCCTATAAACTTGACTCAGTTTTAATTAGTCCCAACATATCTATTGACAACATTCTATAATTGGGTTCCAAATCCCTGAAAAATATATTTATAAATGGTTTTGGGTCCCTTCAAAATCTATTTTACTCCTAATAAAAATCTAATAACTTTTTGGTTTGAATACTATAGAGCAGAAAATTGCATATCCCTTTGTAATTCCACCTACAATTTTGTATCAACTTTTGTGTCCATTCCCCTCGTATTTGAGTAGGCTCATTTCAAACCTTGCATTAGCCTTTTCCCTCTCGAGATGCTCAGGACACCTTTCAACAACCATCTTTCAGCTTCAGTTTCATGTTAGCCACATAGTTTTCTTACCCTTGTCATTTTTTAGCGTGATTCATCTTGACACTAGCATGTTGCATTGACGTCCACACATCGTACATTCTTCCTATGACATCTTAACTTTCAAATGTCAATTTTGCACATTTCGACACTTGTCACTTACCTTAGTTGGTGGAAATGGCTCAAAATCTTCTAAATGGCTCGCCAACCTTCTTTTCCCTCCTTTTCTCTCTTTTAAATCTATCTTTTCTCTCAATTTAATCTATCTTGGTTATCTCAAGAATGATCTCTTATTCTTTGGGCTCTTACAACTTTCTCTTTCTCTCTCTCGCTTGCTACATCAATCTCTAGTTTACTACAACTATCTCTTACTTGTAAAAATACTCTTTGTATATTTCTTGGCTTTCTCAAGGCTTGCTGGTAACACCTTTCTCTCTCTCTTACATCTTTGAACATCTTGGGATTCATCACATCCCTTATCTATCAAATCATTTATCTTTTCTATTTATATTTTGATCTATCTATCTATCTATCTATCTGGGTTTCTCATGGAGGTGGAAACAACAATATGGGGGTTTGACTAAGGAAAACCTCTAAAGACAACCCCCAACATTTTCCTCTGTCGCTTGCGTACAGGTTCTTGATCGAAGAAAGAAACTCATTTAGCGAGAGTCTTCAATTGTGGACTATTTGTAAGCTCTCTTCATCTTGTCCCAGTTTATTTTAGCTTTTCGCATTTTGTATCACTTATTTTACTTATTATAATATCATTTTTTTAGTTGTATAGTTGCATTTGTACCTTTCATACGATCTCTGTACTCTGTCCATATGGGATGGTAGCATGCCGTGTTGGTGTCCTAGTTCCACGCGCTCATCCTGAAGATAGAGGCTTAATAGAGTTGTCCAAAAGTCTTATCTATAGCTTATTTATTTGATTTTGTATTTTGCATCCCCTAGCTCACCTTTAGCGCTAGTTCAAGTGAGGTAGAGTGAAGATCGGTTTGTTCCTTGAAGTTCATCACTTTAAGAGTAGCAAATCTCGTCCTCTACAAATACCCTTTTCAATTATCTTGTCAAAAGTGGGTACACAATGTACTAATAAATGGAAGGACATTTTGACATTAAAATTTGCAAGAAAAATATGTGCAATCTATTTCTTAGGTATAGACGATAAAAACCTACTAACTAGGCTTCATCATAATTATTGGAAAATGGAATTTCTCTTACTAAATTTATTTACATTATAAAGATCATGCATTGATAGTTCATGTTTAACATTGTTTGAAAAAGTGTTTTGCAAAATACTTTGCAAGCTTGAGAAATGTGTTTGTTGTCCCTTTAAGTAAATGACTAAACCAATTGAAACGTTGTCCCTTAGGCTACATGAGAAGAGGTTACATAGATAATCATCATTATATGAACCCAAGTGGAAATTTATGTAAAATTCAGGAATATGACTCTTTGGGTTGCCTTTTCCTTTGTATTTGTCAAATTGAAGCATTTCCAAAATGTGAAGGCAAAGGTACTTGTGTAATTGTAATCTCAAATGGATGGTAGCATAAATCCTCAAACTTATATCATTTAGTAGAAGGTGGGCCCAATTGGAGAATTTTAAGGGTATTCTTTATATCCTACAATTTTTTATCAATTGAAAGTTTGGATGATTTCCACTATTTGATTGATCCAAACAAGCCATAAATAAAAAATGATTTGAAGATTATGAATTCTTACTTGAACTTCTAGACTCTAGAATATATATGAATGTTAATAAATTAAATGGCCTATAGATTTAATCTTTTAAATATAGAAGATACTGCTCATACTATATTTATAGAAAAACTCTTATAGAATGAAGTAAAGAAGAGTTGATCAAATTACGAACTGATACAATCATATTCATTGTACTTTTCTCCTTAATACTATATATACATCGGGCTCCCATTGCTTCTTTACAATCTCTCTCCCAAACTCCATCCTATCATTCTTCCATCCACTAATCGTTTAAAACCCATCACTATTCATATCTCCACTCATTCTTCCATAGTCACGAATTAAATTTGAGATGAAGTCAATGAAAGAGTCAATACATTACTTTAAAGTTGAAAGAAGGATATTAGTCATGTTCTAACTTATAGATCCGTTATCTATGGGTTTTGTAGCATCATGATTTAAAACGTATAATTGAAAATATAATTCAATAATTCATATGACATTTCTCATTGCAATAAGTCTTTCTTGACCAGTCTTAAATCACATACACTAAGCAATATATTAAGTCTAGCTAATATTAGTCAATTCTGAGTGTCTAACACTTTTAAGTTTAGAAATGTATTCTTACTGTGATCACACAACTTAAACAACATATTAAACCTAGAAAATCTCAATCAACTCAAAAAATAAATAGAAAAAAGACTTCAGACCCAATAGGGAGAAACAAAATAGACCAATCACATACAAACAAAGAGTCAAGCAAGGAAACTAAATCTATATTTCTCAACCCTAAGTAAACGTCCATGATAAGATTCAATTTTCTTTTGAGGACCTTCTGGAGTTCATGCAAAAGTGAAAAATGATATAAACGAGTACAAATAATTTGGAGATGATAACAATGTGAATATAGCTATCCAATCAATCAATCAACGATCACGAGACGTGACAATTGATTATCCTAAACATTTATCACTCGCCAATTTAAAACATGGATCTCAAACGCGGTTTGTTCTAAAGTGGGATTACTTTAAGGACGACCTATTGTTTTGGCCATTGACTTGAAGCAGCTGGGTGTAAACTTTTCATGTGCTACACGCTATTATATTATACAAGCGTCCCACATGATTGATTCTATTATCACTTGTTTGTCAAAGCATATCAAGAATTTCAACAGCACAGACCTTTTGGGACATTTGAGACCACTAGATATTAAGGCGCAAATGATGTTAAGAGCTTGACTGAATCTCACTACATTCTTTGAATGTATTTTGATGTTATTTTGGTAGTACTCTCGTGTTTTAAAATGGTTCATATAAACTGCAACGTGCTTCCACTTTATGTTGAGGATAGACTTCATTGGCTATTATATGTATATAGAGAAATGGCTTTTTATGTTAAGTTTGACAGTCTTTTAATAGTGTTTTTGATTAAGATAAGATGGAGTTGTGACAGGGCTCCAATATAGTTACGACAGTAGAACAACAAAAATACGTGACATGACAAAGAAGCTAGTTAAGGAGGACCCAAGAAATCAAGCCAACCTTGTTTTTGATCCAACCGTATGCAACTTCATATCCAAAGGCTTGGAATGGGAAAGAAAGTCCAATTTAGGAAGACCATTCTTCCTCCAATGAATAATTGTCCAAGAAGTGTCATCCAAATCTAAATCCTTACGACAAGATGGAGATAATTCCCCTCAAAAGGCCTATCTAAAGGAACAACACCATCTAAAGAATAAAGCTGAAAAGATGAAACTACCTTGTCAAGAGCTTAAAACTTACAAACTAAAGGTAAAACAAAAATTAAATTTGAGCATCTATATTATTAGCTAACTAAACATGGTATAGGACTTTCCATAAAGGATGAGGAGGGATACCATCGACGGAATGTGGAGCATATCTCCCACCCAACCATGAATTAAGATTCGATCTGCTGACGCATCTATCAAGACCCAACCTTATATTTGACTGATCTCCCTACTTTTCACGGATAGTACCCTTGACTGGCTCCAAATCTTCAAAACCAACAATCAAATCTTTATGATAGAGTATAAGATGGTTAGAAAGAGCATTCTTCAACAAGTAGTGGCCAAGCCCCTAGAAGGAAAACACTACCTACGATGAAAGGAAAAGCTTCGTAATCCACAATCTTTGACCAAGACTGATCATTAACCTATAGCACAATCTAACCCTCTTAGGCTTTCAATAAATCAATATCCACCAAGATATGAGAAATGAAGTGTTGGAAAACTTCTTTGAAGCAATGTCCACCTTTAGGAAATGACCAAGAGCATTAGTAGTGACCTCATAGATAAAGAACACTAGAACTACAAAGGGAGATAAGGTAATCTTAACAAAATATGCACAATATATGTGGACTCCTTCAAAGGATTGAAGGTAGGAACCAAGGTTGTATAAAAAGAAAGATGCATATCCCACATTGATACACCACCCTTAAACACAACCTATCTATCGTAAGACATAAAAAATAAACCACAAAAAAACCTCTAGTAAAAGGGTAAATTTTTATCTTACCTTCAACCAAAGGCATTCAATGCTAAAAAATCCATGTGTAGATCTGGGAGAGAAGACCAAAAATGAGAAATCCTACAAATAAAAACCACAATCATTAAATTATTCTTACATTCAATAACATCCTATCCGAGACACACCATAGGGGCATAATTAACATATAGAAACACCATTTTTCTCTTCTAAACATGTAATTGGTTGTTGGATGAAGAAGATGCCCGAGAAGAAAAAAGGGAAACCCAAGTATTATTCTTTGCAACATCAACAAAAAATCTAGTTGAGGAAGCTCCAACACAATTGCCTAGTCATAGCAATAAAACCACAAAACCCATGAGATCATAGGCTACCTTAGAGAGACAACAATGAAACCATAAACCCCATGAGGAGATTACAAAACAACATGAGAACCATGAGAAGGTGGCACTCTGACAGTTCCATGCACTACTTAAACATAAACACTAACCTTGAGAACAACAAACCCTTCCATCACCAACATAACAAGGGAAGAAGGATTAACCAATCCACATGAACCAATAGGGGAAGCCCATAAAAGTAACCCATTCCCATGTGCAAATGTACATGCAAAACCTCAAGATCCAAAATCAAATCACAAATATTGGATTGAGATCAAACATGTAGAAAAATAGAAACAAGTGGAAGTGAGTAGGACAAAGACATTTCCATGGGCAAGAGTCTTTTCATAAGGCTTATATAATAGTTCTCATTTTAATTTTTTTTAATTATGTCAAAATTTTTGACATTAATACTTTGGATCATATTTTTGTGAAGTAATATCAAGAAGATGCAATATTTAAGAAGCATTGTATACAATATTCCTTAAAATAAAAGACAATTTAGAATAGAAAATAATAAAATGGATTGCAATCCTTGTATTCTATTAAATGTTCACACAAATTGTAACATGTTCCGATTATATATTGACTATGGAGTTCACTATAAAGTTTGCCATACTAACTATTTTATTTATATATATGATTTACATCAATGAATTTTTTTCGGTAATAAGCTAAATATATTACTTAAAAAATCTTTAAAAATATAATATATTTTCAAATAGAAAAAACTATTAAAAAAGGAAAAAGGGTGAAATCCATGGAGCTTGACCATAAACCTTCCACCTTTGAGAATAAAAGACAACTATGAAACCAATTAAATAGATAAAACTAATGTAAAACAAATCAACCAATTCCAACCAAACCAATATGAAGGAGTTTTAAAATTTATGGATTTTGAGTAGAAGAGAAGGATACCCAATTTGTGAACTTTCAAGTGTAATTAATATTATGAGGCACATTTGGAAAAATAGTCAGGTAGACTCAAAATTTTGAAAGATGCAACTAATCTAATCAACATAGGAAGCCAACTATTAAGAAGACCTTGAAATTTAATATTATTTGGAAGGATGGATAATATCATAGAATAGATATCACAAATCATTTTTTCCAACCTATCTCACAACCATTCAAGAGATCAAGAGCATGATAAGTTTAATAGTTTCCATCTAATTATTAGTACCGATCCTTGTATTAATAGTTAAAAAGGTAAACCAAACCAACATTGTTGCTTCTAACTCCACCTATCCCCACAACACCAAGGTTAGAATAAGAATAAATATTAGCATCAAGTATGAGAATAATTAAAGGAGGACCTTTATTTTATTAGAAGACTTGAGCTTAGAGCCAAAAGAAATAGATGTAATCAAATGATCTAAATCATGTTTCTATAAATTTTGAATATTAGAAGGATGAGAAAATTTTCTCATAGAACACTTTAGCCAATAAAATATTCTTTAATTAATTTAAAATATTTTTCCAAACAAACTAAATAAGAATTTGATAACCTTGGAATGTTTGATGGTTTCTCTCTTACTAGATTTGTAAGGTAATAAAAATTAAACAAATACTCTATGCCACCTAAAGAACAAAAGTTGTAGGACATCACAAACTAGCCTAAAACTAAAACATTGAAGTTATATGAATAAGAGTATGTTTCTTTTTGTGTCACTAGTGCCTCCAAAATAAAAACTATTTGAGAAAAAATATTGAAACACTCGAAAAATTAAAAAACATGGAATTTTCTCTTTCCTATGTTGTCCGAGGTAAGACATTTATTTCAAATAATTAACTAGAGAAAGATGTTATATTTAGGACAATTTTTTTTATTCAAAAAATTATGTTTCACTAAGGAAAGCCTCTATACTCAATTTTATCATGGTCTAATATCTAAGCCATAAGAAATAAATCAACTCCTTTAGAATCATATCCTTAAGAGAATGTATTAATGATTCTATATAGTAATAAGGTTGCTTAGTCATAATAGAAAATAAGGTCATTGTTTCTAAACTTTACTAGTATGTTATTATACTAGAAAGTTTATAAATGTTTTGACTATTGTTAATGGCAGGCTTGCTCTCGAAGCCCTTGCTTTATTTTGCTGATAGTTTTTTATTTGGATGTGTAACGGGCTGGAGCCCTTCCCCAATTAATCTAATAAAAAACACTTGAATCTACTCTCTAAGGCCAACACCTAGTGCTCTTCCAACAATAAATTTGAGATTATCTCATGAAATTAAAATATTTAAAATTGGATACTTAATACCAAGAAACATCCAAAAATACTTTACTCAAATGGATTTGATGTGGAGGAGTAAGAACTAAATGATAAGAGGCCCCAAAATGCCAACAAAAAAATTCATTAATAATAAATTTCCTACTAAATATGTTTAGAAGCATTATTCAAAGAACCAGATAATTGGAGACAATACAAAAGGTGTTCAGAAAAGGAGGAAGATTGTAGAAGATCAAGAACAAGTCAATTACTGTTTCTATCAATGACTGAGCTAAAGACTTATGAAGAATCTAGTAAAGATGAGAGTTGGGTAAAAGATATGTAAGAAGAATGAAATCAGATTTAGAAGAACAAGACTTGGGAACTCGTACCTAGACCAGTGGACAAGAATGTGATAAGAAATAAATGGGTGTTTAGGAACAAGCTAAATGAGAAAGGACAAGTTACAAGGAACAAAGAAAGACTAGTATATAAAGGATACTCTTTTGTGGAAGACATAGACTTTGATTTTTTTTTCTCTAGTAGCAAGGATGGAAGCTATTCACATGTTTTTTGCATTTTATGCTTTCAAAAACTTTAAAATTTATCAAATGGATGTCAAATCAGCATTTTGAATGGAGATCTAGAAGAAAAAGTTTGCATTGAGAAATTGGATGGATTTAGACTAACAGAAGATCTAGATATGATGTATAGACTCAAGAAAGTTTTGTATGGACTCAAACAGACAACTAGAGCCTGGTATGGAAGATTAGACAAGAATTTGTTTCAACATAATTTCAAGAAAGGTACAACAGATAGTAACCTTTATTTCAAACTTGATGGAGATAAGCTATTGATTATTATAGTTTATATGGATGACATTATATTTGGAGGAAATGATAGTTTATGCAAAGAGTTTTCCAAAGAGATGTAGAAATAATTTGAGATGTCAATGATTAGTGAGTTGTCTTTCTGTCTTGGATTACACGTTATTCAATATGACATAATTTTTATCTCACAAAGCAAGTATGTTAAAGAGATGTTGACATTTTTTTTATTTGATGATTGTACACCAGATACAACTCCTTTAAGAGTTAGATGTAAGTTGAGAAAAGATGATGAGTCTCTAGAGGTTAAACAAAAGAAGTACAGGTTGATGATTGGTGGATTGTTGTATTTGACTACATCTAGACAAAATATCATGCAAGTTGTTTGTCAGATGACTATATTTTAGGCAAATTCAAAGGTGACACATGAGCAAGCTATAAAAAGAATTTTCAGATATTTGAAAGGTACTGTGGAATTTGGACTTTGGTATAAAAAAAAAGTGGAGATTTCATGATGAAAATTTATACTGATGTAGATTGGGCTAAAAGTGTTGATGATCGGAAGAGTACTAATGGTGAAACTTTCTTTTTAGGAGACAAATTGGTCTCTTGGTTTAGTAAGAAACAAGATTAAGTTTCCTTATCTACAATAGAAGCAAAGTATATTGCAGTGACATCTTGTTATACTTAGGTAATGTGGATGAGACAAACTCTTAAAGATATGAAGGTAACATATAATGAAGCATTTCCTATTATGTGTGATAGTACAAGTACAATAAACATTTTGAATAATCCAGTTATGCATTAACAAACAAAGCATATTTCAATTAAATATCAATACTTAAGGGAAAAGGTTGCTGAGAAGGAAGTTTGATTGGAGTACTTTTCTACAGAATAGTAGGTTGTAGATATTTTCACTGTCTTTAGAAAAGGATACATTTGAGTTTCTTCGGGAAAAGGTTGGGATTATTTCCCTCCTATCTAGGTGCATTACGGAGATGCATCTTTCCAAGGGGAGCTTTCATGCCTATTTATTTTTCTGGATTGATGTTTTTGCTACTCTCAGGGGGAGAAGTGGTTTGTGTAGTGTTGTTTTGGCCTTTGTCCTTGATGGTAAAGGAGGAGAGATAGAGATAGAGATGTTTTTTTTTTTAGGGAGAGACAAAGATAGCAAAGTTTGGGAGAAAATAGCAGCATTTGCAATATTTTTTGATAGAGCAATATTGTTTTGATGATTGGTCAAGTGTTGGTTGCATGTAGAGTTTAGTCAAGTATTTCCATCAATGAAAAATGGGTAGATTGTTGGAATTACGTGTTGCTATGCTTGACATTGATGTCAAACTTCATGTTCTGGATAGTTGCTGGTTCAAAATGTCTATGGTGTAGAGATATCTTGTTGTGTTGATTTTGTAGTTGTTCTAGTAGTGTTCAGTTCCAAAAAGTGTTGCTAACATTGTTTGATGTTGTTATTTTATTTGGTTATGATTTTGGTATCATGGATATGATGGGTTTGTGGTTTAGAAATATCTTTTTGTTTTTCGGAAGTTGTGGTATATTTTATATAAGGTTGTGATACTCTATGCTAGACCTATATTTAGGTTTGGATATGTTTTGTGGATGGTAATTTTATGTGTTATGGGTCTCACCATAGTGTGTGGAGATCCAGATTAGAGTATTTGCATTGGAGGATATATTTTGATTGTTAATTTCTTATCTGGATGTGTAGCATGTTGGTATGTTGCTGGTTATATTTCAGTGATTGTAGATCAGTAGATTGGTCTATAGAAGATGTGTTTTGGTCCCCTCTTTCTCCTAGAGTGGATCAAAGTGTGTGTTTTTGGTCCATAAGGTATATTTTGGTTCAAGCCAACTTAATTCAAGATTTGATGATCTATATTGTATATAAGGAATAAATGTGATTGAGTTATGTATGTAATGAGGTGTTGAGTGTAGAGAGCAGGAAGAATAATGTATAGAATGTAAAAGTATGTGTGTGAAATTCAATGAAGACCAGAGAAGAAGAGTTGTGTTTAAATGATACACAAGCTATTTTGAGACTCTGTTAGATGTATGAGACCGAGTGTTGATGATTGAAGTCTGAGTTGTGTGTGTTGATGTTGGTTGCTTGATGTAGAGTTCAAGGATAGTTTCATGATCGAGATATCCTTCTTTTCAAATAATTTTTTTATCTTGCCTTGTTGTAGTTAGCTTCAAGTTTTGCAAGTCCTTTTTTGTATCTTGCCCCAAGAGGAGTTAGCCTTGGTTTGCAATTCTGGAGCAGTGAGCTCTTTTCATTATATTCTGATATACATAATGGATATATTTTGTGGACAGGTGCTCACTGTGGTTTTTCCCTATTTGGGTTTTCCACTTAGAAAATATTGGTGTTCATGTGTTGGATATGTGTTGTTGATTATTGGTTTATGTGATGCATTAAATTTTTGTTTAGATTGATTCCCCCCTCTCAGTCTTGCCTTGGGTTCAACTATAGAGAATTAATGATCAAAACAAACTCTATAATGTAGCTTACTCTTATCCAGATCTCCACACACTACAGTGAGACCCACAACATATCAAATAACCTTCCACAAATCATATGAAGACCAAATGATAGGTTTAACATAAAAAATGTTAGCAACACTTTTCGGATGTGTTGGACTCCAACACTTTTGGAACAACCAATAGAACAACTACAACACCAATATAATAAGATATATATAAACCAAAGACATTCTAGACCAACAAGTATCTGGAACAACAAGTTTGACACTAATGACAACCACAAAAACACATACTTCTAACAAAAGCTACACTTTTATGAGGGTTACAAGGCAATTTGATGGGAATCCACCCAATTGAAGATTTTTTTCTTGAAAGAAATATTTCTCAACAATGTGTATTTATTTTATTTAATCAACAACTTTTGTGATGTAAGCCTTAAAGCATGGTTTCCTTAACAAGGTGAGTTTTATGGTTTTTAGGAGTATGTTTGCAAGAATAATGGGGGATGATAGAAAATGTTTTTTCTTAGAGTAAAACGGGGTTTGAAGGGACCCAAAATCCTTAACAACAAGAGATGAAAAACACTAAAGAGAAGGGATGTTTGAAAATGTTAGCATCAACTTAGATCATTACATTGTTTGCTCTAGGTAGTTTCTAAGAAATTATTTCAACTCATAACTAGATTTCTCCTTTATAAATTTGTATGTTTCACTTCAATGTATGAATGGAGTTTATAAATTGTCACATTTAAGGCCTTTTATACTATGTTAACTAGAGGTTTTAAAGAGATCCAATTATTAATAGTCTTTCATTTTTTCCCACTATTTTTTATTTTTATTGCAACTCAAAATGTTAACCAACCCTCCTCTTACTTGGGAATGTGGATATTCCATAATGGGCATAACCTAGATTTATCTCTAGAGATAATAGGGGGACAATCATCAATCTTATCCTTAGATGATTTTCATCTATAACTGAAAGAAAAATTCTAGTCACACATGACAATTTCCATACAACCCAATTGAGAAATCAAGTAAATAAACACTAAAAATCCATATGAAAACAATAGACACCATACTTGTGAAAGATGATACAAACTATACCTTAGGAAAACCCTCACGAGGGAAAAATATAGCCTTAAAAAACATCTATCATCCATGTATTATTAGCAATGCAACATTACAAATACAACCATGAAAGCTTTTGAAACCCCAACCATGAACAATAATTCTATGTGAACAAGCATGTAACCACACATCACATGCCATGCTTCCAACCTCCATAGATGCTAAATTTGGCCTACCCAAACAATAACCCTTGTGGTTGCTTTTATAGGCACAAGCTCCCACAAAACCACCAAGTGGTATTACATCAAAACCATGTACTAATACGATGGGCTAACTACCCCATTAACCCCACATCTAATATTGGGTACTTTATTAAATTTACTTTCCCTAATATTCAATAAATATAATATTATATAACTCAAAGTTACAATACAAGTCATCAAGTGGACCCGAGAATTTTCCAAGTGAACCTCTACACTTTACACGTCCATGTGCAACTCACATAATAAATAAAATATTACAAGTATAAACGTGTACAACACCCATTTTCCCAATAATAAGTGATGGAAAGATTAAAAATGAGAACACTTTGATCATAACATATTTGGATAATCTAAATATCATTATACTCCAAATTGTTGTAAATACTAGCATCAATGCATACACATTTTTAAGAGTGGGAAAAGAAAAATTTGTTATATTCAACAAAAATAATATTCCTTAAAGAGGCTACATGTTGGGAAAATGGTGTTTCAACCTTGCATTTACATGAGGTTACTATTTATAGTAAGTTTTCATTTGAGCACGAAATGGTGCAAAATTCTCCAAAAAGCTTCTAGTTGGCTAGATAAGTATTCCGGTAAAGTTACGTTGCGAGATCACATCTAATTTTGAAGATATTAAAGATTCCATTTTGGAGGGGTCCAATGAAAGGTTTAAATTTGATTTTGAGGACTTTAGAGGCCCTTAAATGCCTTGAAAAGTGGGTATAAACATTGTAGCGGTTTACAAGACAATAGAGCACTTCATGATCTTTCCGACGCTTCAAAAAGTTCATCAATAGTACACACGGTTCTCAAGTTACGACCTCCAAAAGTTTGTACTCCTGAAATAGGAAATATAAAATACATCAGATACATAAATGAGCTATAAAAGGGAAGGACATGTCATAGGGCATCTAGAAGGGAGATAAGGTCGGCTACACCTTATTGGGTGGTTTTAGCCCATGGTTTTGTGATATCATTTGATGGTTTCTTGTATTGTATCTCCTATACATGAGGTGCGTGAGATATAGGTTGTGTGTAAGACTCTTATGGCTATTGAGTTACCTCTGAATTTTTGATTAGTGGTACTCCTGCGAAGAGCTTGCTTTGCACGTATATTTTAATCTGTTTTGATTTCTGAATAATATATTGGGCGGCTTTTGGAGTGTGGGTTTTTTCTCCCGAAAGGGTTTTCCCCACATAAATCATTGTGTTATGGTTTGAATGTTATTATATCTATTTCTATTTTCTATAACTATAGTGATGATCTGTAAAAGTTTTTCCTAAACCCTCCTCACAAGGTTATTGTAGAAAGTTGTTCCACTACTTAACTTCCTTACACTACATTGTGGATGAAACTAATCTGGCAGTTTGGCAGGCTGTTCCCTCTGAAAAATTAGGCCCTTTAGCATTATAGAGTACATTGATCTGACCAATTCCTTGCATAACATTACCACCGATATAGATAGTTAGGGCCAAATAGATTATTTGGTGGCTAATGAATATAATTAAGTGTATCACTTTCTAAACCACAATGTAGTGTAAGGAAGTTAAGTAGTGGAACAACTTTCTACACTAATCTTGAGAGGAGGGTAATGCAAAAATTTTTATAGATCATCACAACAGTTATACAAAAAGAAATATATATAATAACATTCAAACCATAACATAATGACTTACGTGGGGAAAACCCTTTCGGGAGAAAAATCCCACACTCCAAAAGCCGCCCAATATACTATTCAACAATCAAAATAGATTAAAATATACTTGCAAAGCAAGCTCTTCACAGGAGTACCACTAATTAGAAATTCAGAGGTAACTCAATATCCATAAGACTCTTACACACAACCTATATCTCATGCACCTCATATATAGGAGATATAATACAAGAAACCATGAAATGATATCACAAAACCATGGGCTAAAACCACCCAATAAGGTGTAGCCGACCTTATCTCCCTTCTAGATTCCCTATGACATGTCTCTCCCTTTTACAACTCATTTATATATCTGATGCATTTTATATTCAGTGATGACTTTAAGGTATGTTATGAGACTGCCAGTCATTAGGGCAGAACTCCCTGACTCTACCTTGCAGAACTGTTTGACATTCAAAATTGATGGGTAAGACATGAGCATTGAGAGTAGACATAAGGTAATATGTAGTCTAGTATGGAATTTTTAAAGTTTTAGCCATCTGTATCTTGAGAACATTATGTGTTTGTTATTTATCATGTTTCTTTTGTTAGTTGAAAGTGAAATCTTGAAAGTGCATGTTTGTTCGCGAGCATACCAGTTCAGCAAGGGCTTTCACAAAGTAGTTTTTGTCACTTGATACAAGAACTCGAGTCTATAAGATGAAAACTCTTTAGCTAAGAGGAAAGCACTAAGGGGTATCCATTCCACTAAATTTACCTGGGATACGATCTCAGCCTCATCCCTTATGATATCAGAGCCTTACACTTAGCAAGACTAGATACCTGGTGAGATCATTTGGACTCATTCAATTTGTCTAGTAGACCAAGGACCCAATGACAAGATAACAGTTTTAATTTAAATTATGGAAAATTATCCATCAATATTTTTATACAAAAGAATTTAAAGGCATGTGTTTTTTATATTTATCTTAGCAATAAGAATTAGTTAAGTTCTTTCAATTAGAAGGAAAAATTGCATGGTGCAAAGGTAGACCCACATACTCAATTGTAAAGTGATCTTGTCCCACATGATTTTTGAAATTATATTAAGGAAGAATTTTTATTTAATATGTATAGGTATAGCTTCATTTTCCTAGCACAATCATTAATAACATTATACAATTGAAATTTTAATACTCAAAAAGTTTAACCATTTAGAGTTAAGCACCTATGATATTAAATATTTTATTATTTATTAGTTTCATTTCATGCTTATTTAAATTGAATTAGAATTATTTAATTTTTCTATGAATAAGTATCTTTATTACTAATTATAAAGTAATATTACACAAAGGTGGGTGGAAAGAGTAATACCTCTAATGTTAAGATGAGGTTTAAACCTAGATCAAGATATCATGAAATATAAACAAAACTACCAGTAAGCCTAGAGAAAGATGTCATGAAGTATAAACCAAGCTATTAGAAAAAATAGGGTGGCATCTTGGTCATCTATATTGTACACAATGGAATTTGAGTTCAATATAGGAGGTTCCCATCTATTATTACTATTGGTATTTTCTACTCATTTCCTTTCATTAACCATCTGGGCAGGAGAGGTTGCAAGACCCAACCAATAAAATTGTTGGGACCTAACCAACTTCAATAACCTCCACTAGTAGGTAGTGTAAAAGTAGAGAACCTATTTCTCAGTTGTGACTACGCTTTCTAAGCATGCTTCCTTCTCATAAGAGGATAGGTCTTTGAATGAATCTCTTGGTGGCGATAAACAAGTTGGCTATGACCACACCAATGAACATAAGGAGGATATGGACCCTAAGAAGAGGAGAGACTCATGGAAAAATTGGTCATAGTACATGGGGGCATTACTCTAGTGATCTAGCAAAACCTTTAAGTGTGACACCTCAAGTGCAACATTGTTAGCCTGCGCTTGAATCTACAGTGACACGTGAAAGAAAATCATATCTTAGGTAGCGATTAATTTTTTTTTATCAATAGAACATAATAAGAAAATATAATTTATATATTTTCATATTCTAAAGAAAATATTTTAATTGAGAGAATGTTAGATTTGAATGAAATTATGGAGGATGTGATGCTGGTCCACTAATAAAAATATATGCCAAGAGAATACATCTAGTATGAATGACTTGAAGAAGTTATCAATTTTAAGACCAACCATCATAAGCTCTTGGATGAAACAAAAAGGTATTTTGATAGATTCTTGATGCTCATAAAAAAGGAATGAATGAATAGTAGTTCTTGATTGAGCTAGTTTATTTAACTAATGCGAAGACCTTGAAAAAGTGGACATTAAGAAAAGTTAGTGAATTTAGGTGTCAAAACTACTCATCAAATGGCCTGGAAGCTGTGTTTCTAGACCAACATGGGTGATTTTAAATTCTATAATTTATTTAAGGTGGGAACCATGGGAAAATTAATGGAAAGATAACGGTACCCTTGTTGAGGTGTATGGTTTTAAAATATATTATCTAGGTTTCAGTTTTAATCTTTCTACCACTATTTGGAAGACCTATTTTAAAATTTGTGACCAATATTAGCTATGAAGAATTCTATAATCATGTAAATGTTTTCTTGATCGCATCTAAAAATCTAGAATTGAGCTATGATTTTATCGCATGAGGGTATATTCCTAATAGTTCTACAAAAATTTCTAGGGGTATTTTTATCTCCTTTTTCAAAACTTTTTGAGGTTGAACCCAAGGACTCCTTGCAAGAGGATAACTTTGATACTAAAGAATAAGAGAGAATCAAAGGTTTTATTGTTTCATAAAAATATTAGTGTGGAAATTAGATCCATTCTAAAGAAGCCAAGGATTCATATCTTCCCAAGCCTAACAATCAACTTTCATCATAAAGGTCCCTTGCATATCAAAAAAATATTTCATAAAAAGAAATGTGTGTAATCAAATCTCCTTCCATGATGGTCACTCGAAAGGATAACCATAAGAAATATAGTGTTGCATTAAATTTTTCTAAGCTTCATTACCCTCAAAATAAAAATGATCCACTTAGTGTAGAGGTATAATCTTGAATACTGAGTGTAAGACTAGTCTTCTCAACTCATGAAAAAGATAACAAAAATCTTATGCCACCCAATATAAATTTTTTGACTATCTAGAAGTGATAAAATAAAATCATAAAAAAGCTCATGTAATTTTAAAATAAGCTTTAGAGGGAATGTAGTAGGAAGGGTAGTAGATTTGAGTGATTAGGACAATCTTTGAGCATATCAAGAATTTCCATACAAAAGATAAGGGTTTTGTTTCCAAATAAGATAATTTATATTTAATTTTAACAAGGGAAGATTACCATATAAAGGTTCGAGATGATTGGCACAAAAAGGGTATGCAAAATAACTTAATATTTTTACCATAATTGATCCACTTACATAAAAAATAACTAATCCAAGAAGGCTTGTCAAGAAACTACATCTTTTAAAATTGAATGGAGAACACAAGGCCTTGAAAAAAAATTAAACCTTGCAAAGTTTATATTTTTTATTTTCCCACTTCAAGAGAGTGAGAAAGGAATCATTGCTAAAATAACCAAATTCCAACCAAGTTGAAGTGTTAGGTGAACAAATACATTTAAATAGTCTATGAAAATCAAAGTGATCTTGGATGTATCTCAACCCTTTGGAAAAAGGAAGATATAATGTGAGAGTGAGGGAACGGATGCACGCTAAAAAGGATGCACAGGAACACAAGTTCAAACATTAATATGTCAGTGACACAAATGAAAGACAAATGAAACTATAATCCTAAGCATGCATATCAAGAGAGATATAAAACATATAATGAAAAGCATACAAAAATGGAGGAAGGAAAAAAAAACCCCCCAAGATGCTCTCCAACATGCTCATAGTTGCTTCTGTCTTGTTCCTCTCCTCTCCAAGTTCCACATGAGTGTATCCCTCAACTTTTTGCACTGTCTATGGATGTCTTATGGACATTCAAGATTATGAAAATGAAAAAAACTACTTATGCAAGTGTAAACAAGCTAATATGAGAAAAACACCTTAATTATTCTATGTTAATTTTAGCCAAAATAACAAAACAAATGCTTCTAAAATTCTTTCTCAAAATGACTATAAATCTGATGCATAAATATTTTTGGATACTTTTGAAGAAGGAATGGGCTCTATTTATAGGGAAAATGGAGAAATGGATGGTTGAGATTGAGTAATCTCAACAAGGGCCAGGACTGATGGGTTTATGAGACGTGAGGGTTTTCAACCCAATCCCAAGATGACAAATGTCAACATGAGATGGCTTGAGAGGAGAGGGAAGAAGCATTAAATGCTTGAGGTGACATGAAGGTTACCTTGGGAGGCAAGGTTTAGGCTTGAATTAGTGAATAAAGCCTTTATCCAATGAATAATGCCTTTATCCAATGGAGAAAATCTTGTGCAAGAGTTAATGGAGATAACCATTGTCGAAGCAATAAATGCTTGAAGAGACCTATGAGTTAAATGAGGGTTGAGTTAGAGAGAAATTCTCTAACCATGTGGGCAAGTTTAATTAACCATTAATGGTTATGTCAGAGCCATAAATGGTTATGTAAGAACCATTAATGGTTTGGAAGACTTTGGGGGTTAAAGACATAAAGCCTTTAATGCATTTCAAAGACTTTGGAGGCTTTGAGAAGTGCCTTCAAGTTGCTTAGGAATGTGACAATAATTTAGGGGGGGGGGGTGGGGGGGATTAGGCTAATTAGAAATGGTTTAGAAGAATCTAGAATGGGTTTAGGATGGAAGGGGGTTTTGGTTGGTGAGAGAAAATAAGATTTTAATTAAAATAAAATTACTTTATTTCAACCAAATAGTGTAACTTGCATTTGTAGGAGAATGCAAGTGGGGGGAGTAGTTTAGGGATTTTAAATAAATCCTTATTTATTTATTTAAAGGAGGAAATTGGTTAAATTAAATAAATATGTTTTAGTCATTTAATTGATTGTTAGAGTGTGGCTTAATGAATTATTTTAAATAAATTCAATAATTTATTGAATTAATAGAAGAAGAGGTTCAAGATGAATGAATTAAAGTAATTGATGATTGATGGTTTAAATAATAAAATAAATACTAAATATTCATTTAATTAAGTGGATAGATTTATGTGTCTACATTTGCCCCTCTTTGAGACGGTGTGGTTTATCATGTCGTTTCAAAGAAGGAAAGATAGGTATAAGAAATATGCCCCAGAAATGTTATATTAGTGGGTGGTATGCCCCCTCGAGAGATGGGCCGAATTTTTTTGAAAAATCGGGCTATATCTCAAAAAAGAGAAAGAAGTTGGGGGGAGGTAGAATAGAATAATTTAGAAATATTGGTAAAATAAGGGGAAAATGGAGTGGATACGGAGAAACAACAAGCCTCAAAAGTACACGGGGGTCACGAAGCAAATTTAGTGATTGTTCTTTTGATTGATACTGTACAATTGATCAAAATTAGTTGGACAATCAGGTGCAATCGGTTTAATTGCTGAGTCAAAGCGTGACAGTTGATGTCAGTTGTTTGCTTGGATAGGATAAAGTTTGAGTAAGTGAGTCAAAGTGACCTATTGAGACTTAGATAATTGATGTAATTGCCTGATGAAGCCAAGGTATCTGAAGCAAAATACTCGTTGAGACTTAGACAATTGATGTAATTGTCTATTTTGATTGTGTTTGATTGGTTGATCAATTGATAGTGTTTGCATTGTAGGCTATTTTTGGTGAATCATAGCAGCCCTATTGAGACTAGGTCATTGTGATAAATGCCTATTGTAGTCTAGGATTGTCATAATTGATTACCTATTGAGACCCAAAGATACTTGATCAGAAAGTATCTGTGGATAGTCTAGGTGTGCATGAGTCAATGTACCTGTGTAGATAGAGTAACTTGCTTTATTTATAGGATGATCTAGGTAACATAGGTTACACAACCCCTCCTGTTAGAGATGGATGGTGATGAACGTGGCTTGATTGGGTTGATGGGACATGATGTAGGGTATGTGATTTATGATGATGACCTAGATGGGGAGGGTGAGGAGGGATTCAGTGTTAGAAAGAAGGTATGGAGGACCTAGGACTCATTCCTATGGAAGAAGATAAAAAAAAGAGAGTATCCATTGGCATTACTATGTGTGAATGACATGCAACAATATGGATGTATGGATGGATGTAATGCAATGGAATACAATATATACAGATGAGGTGAGATGATGATCCATAGTTTATTCATAGTGCTTTAATTTAATTATCAAGCATGGTAGTATCGTTCTTGGCCGAGGTATCTGAAACCACAGTTGAGCATTTCACCTATAAGCAAACATCATAGACAAGGAAAGTTACCCTTCATTCTGGTTCATGTACAAATGGTCAAGGTATACGTTGTAGTCAGCAAGCCATAGTGATCCATGACTGTATTTTTGCATAGGATCACGTAGCTTAGTGAAATTCCCACGTAGACACCATTAGTACATGCCCTACAACATCATTGGAACAATCCAGAGACAAAAAACAAAGAAAAAGATATCAGGAACTATCCTGACTACTCTAATCACTTGTGGATATCCTCAAGTAGCATAGGTACTTGATATAAATAAATAAATAAATAAATAAATAACAAAAAGACCAAGTACTTTTAGCCAAACCGAATTTTCTTGTTAAAGAAAATGTGACCATGTCTTTGTTTAGTGAGGAAGGATGCATCCTTACGAAGACAGTTGTGTGTAGATGTTTTGATTGGTTGGTTGATTTGATAAGTGGTCATTGTTTGAGTAGGTCAAAATGTTGTGTTGTGTCTATTTACGATGTGTATATACAAGGAATAATGTTCTTTGCAATATTTTTTATTGATTTTGATGTTTTTGTAATATTTTGGGATTTTGTGAATGTGGTGCAAGAGAACCTATGAAGACCTATGAAGACAAGGTACACTAGAGTCACTGATAGGCCCTATTGAGGATTCAATGAGAAAAAGAGTCAAACTAGACCTTTAAGGTCTTCAATAAATGTAATGTGGCCATTAGAGCCAATAAATGATATAAAATGTAATGAAAAGATCAAAAGTTGTAAAATTGTCAAAACTGGCAATTAGGCCTAAAATAGGCTAATTTTGGGTTTAAAGGGTAGAATAGGTAATATAATTAATAAAAGCATGTAATAATGTTTAAAAGGTCATTTAATGACCATTTGAGATGGTTGGGATGGTTATTTTTTAAATTGTACTCAAGTTGACAAATGAAATTGGCAATCTTGACAACTTTTTGAGCAACTTTTGTTGCTATTTTGCAAAATAAGGTAGTTATAGGTAATTGAAGGTTGGTTTCGGCCTTAGAAGGCTTGGAGAACTATAAAAATAATGTATTTAAATCCATTTTAGGAGGGATAGTTGATGTATGGTCGAAGACAAAGTGTTTTGAGCAATAAAATTGTATTTTCATGTGCATTTTCTGAGTTTGCACTTTCTTATAGTCTGTTCTTTGACATTTTTGATACATTTGAAGATATATATATTTAAAATAATTTTTTTCTAAGATGATAGGAAGATGAGTTAACTTCATTCTGGTAGTAGTGGCATCCAATTTGGTTTTCATTTGTTAAAGTTATCAAAGTTTTTGTCAAAATTGCCAAAACCCTTGTTTAGGGCATACAGTGATAATAAAAATGTGATTTATTTGTTTGGTTTGCATTTCAAGACCCCACACATGGGTAGGGTGTTGGAGGAGATGTATTATAACTGTCCTAAAAAGTGCAGGAAGTCATGATAAGTTTGACATGAGTTATGGGTGGATGAAGTAAGTAGTTTGCAGAGGGTGACATAATGACAGTCAAAGACAAATGTTGCCTGATGTGGGGGCCATATCTCGGAGTTAAACCATTGGATTTGTCTATATTTTGGATGTGTTGTTTCGAATCAATTTCTTCAGAATCTCACTGGAGCGATTGAGGATTTTTGAACCAGTTCAAAAGTTATATACCCCTGTGTATAGGAATGTCTAAGAGGATAATAAGAAGGTAACTTTGGTTTTATTTAATCAAAAAGTTATTTTTGATTAGCCTAATGGTATGATGGTTTTAAGTTAGTATGTGGAGTTTGGTGGATTAAGGATGCATGGTTTGACCATTGAAAGGTCTTGATAGGTTATTTGAGTAGGTGTGTTTGAACCAAGCAAGGTTGAGGGGTAAGGTTGTCCAAGAGTTTTTGTTGAGATCCACTACTCTCTGCATCAAGTGGTATCAGAGCAAGAAAAAGGTCTAGGATGTGTGTAGGAATCCTAGATAGGTGAGAAGATGTATTTGAAAAGGTCAGAAAGAGAGTTGTATAATGCTTTCAAATAATACTTGGATGGTGGAACGAAGCAAAAAGGAAAAGAAGTATAGAGAAAGAAGACAAGAGAGGAAGATGAGAGAAAGAAGAAAGAAGAAGAGACGAAGAGGAGAGATGAAGAAGAGTTGAGTAGATTGAAGAAAGAAATTGGTGAGATTGATGAGAAGTTAAGAAGACTTGCATAAGAGAGGGAGAAATTGAGAAGGGAAAATGAACATTGGGAAGCACGAATGAAGTTGAGGTTGGAAAACCTAGAGAGGAAAGTGAAGAGTTGGCACTTAAGGGTCCAAAAGAGGGTAGTTTGGCCTATGAAGAGGCTAATACCAGAAAAGAAGAAGGCTAATGAGGAAGCCTTGATGGTTAATGATGAGTTGATATGCCAAGGTGAATGGCATGAGAATGAGAATGAATTTGGTGAAGGAGAAGAACCTGATCTATGGGCATTGTATGCAGCCATAGAGGAAGAATGGAGAAGCCATGGTGGGGTTGACCCACTTGAGATGTTGACACAAAAGGTTCCTATGATGGAACAAGTTGATTTTATAAATAATGATGACATGATATTTGTTTTTCCTAATCTTTTTTATGCAGGTTTGCAAAGCATTTACTTGGATGACAATGTTGGAGGTGCTTATATTGAGTACCATTTGTTGGGGAGGAGTTGGAATGAGCCACCAAAGCACATAAAATTTATTGCAAGGTACAAAAAACAAGTACCTATGAATTGGAAGGTCAGAAAGAGGAGGCAGCTATTCAAGGGGACCTTGAATTCTTTTGTCCCCGGGAGTATGGTGCAGGAGCACCTATGAAGACCTATGAAGACAAGGTGCACTAGGGTCATTGATAGGCCCTATTGAGGATTTAACGAGAAAAGGAATAAAAAAAGACCTTTAAGGTCTTAAATCAATGTAATGTGGCCATTAGAGCCAATAAATGATATAAAATGTAATGAAAAGATCAAAAGTTGTAAAATTGTCCAAATTGGCAATTAGGCCAAAAATAGGCTAATTTTGGGTTTAAAGGGTAGAATAGGTAATATAATGAATAAAAGAATGTAATAATATTTAAAAGGTCATTTAATGACCATTTGAGTTGGATGGGATGGTTAGTTTTCAAATTGTCAAGTTGACAAATGAATTGTCAATCTTGACAACTTTTTGAGCAACTTTTGTTGCTATTTTGCAGAATAAGGTAGTTATAGGTAGTTGAAGGTTGGTTTGGGCCTTAGAATCCTTGGAAAACTATAAAATAATTTATTTCAATCCATTTTAGGAGGGATATTTTATGTATGGTCGAAGACAAAGTGTTTTGAGCAATAAAATTGTATTTTAATGTGCATTTTCTGAGTTTGCACGTTCTTGCAGTCCGTTCTTTGACATTTTTGATGCATTTGAAGATATATATATTTAAAATAATTTTTTTCTGAGATGATATATAAATCAGTTAACTTAATTTTGGTAGTAGTGGCATCCAATTTGGTTTTCATTTGTTAAAGTTATCAAAGTTTTTGTCAAAACTCCCAAAACCCTTGTTTAGGGCACACAATGATAATAAAAATGAGATTTATTTGTTTGGTTTGCATTTCAACACCCCACACTTGGGAATGGTGTTGGAGGAGATGTATTATAAATTTCCTAAAAAGTGTAGGAAGCCATGATAAGTTTGACATGAGTTATGGGTGGAGGAAGTGAGTAGTTTACAGAGGATGACAGAATGACAGTCACAAAAAAATGTAGCCTGATGTGGGGGCCATATCTCAGAGTTAAACCATTGGATTTGTCTACATTTTGGATATGTTGTTCCAAATAAAATCCATCAGAATCTCACTGGAGAGATTGAGGATATTTGAACTGGTTCAAAAGTTATATACCTCTGTGTATAGGTATATCTAAGAGGATAGCAAGAAGGTAACTTTGGTTTTATTTAATCAAAAAGTTATTTTTGATTAGCCTAATGGTATGGTGGTGTTAAGTTAGTATGTGGAGCTTTGTGGATTAAGGATGCATGGTTTGACCATTGAAAGGTCTTGATAGGTGATTTGAGTAGGTGTGTTTGAACCAAGCAAGGTTGAGGGGTAAGGTTGTCCAAGTGTTTTTGTTGAGATCCACTACTCTCTGCATCAGAATGTTTTTCGGATTTTGCTAAGATTTTACGAATGTTTTTGGTATTATCTTTAGGAAATTGTTCAATAAATCACAAGTAATGTAGAATCCACTCCCATCAGTAGGTTTTAAGAACATTTTCCCCAGTTAGATGTTGTTATGAAAGCGTGACGCGGGATACATGAAGTAACAACCCTGATTGCAGATCAATAACAAGCCATGGTATAAATAATGGGTGAATGGATGCAATGGATGTGATTGCAACAAGTCTGATAGACAATGGATCCATAGCCCTTTACAAATGGCACGTGTATAAGACAAAGATGATCAAATCGTCTGGTTTCACGAATGACACCACCTGTATAAGACAAAGATGTTCAAAGCGTCTGGTTTTAGGAATAATATATCCTGTATAAGACTTGATCAAAACATCTGGTTTCAGGAATAATATATCCTGTATAAGAATTGATCAAAACATCTGGTTTCAAGAAAGATACATCCTGTATAAGACTTGATCAAAAAGTTTGGTTTCAGTAATGATATATCTTGTATAAGACTTGATAGATGATAGTTGGAAGAATGATGAAGATATAAAAATAAAGAAAGATTCCATGATGATGCGATAGATATGCATGTGAGGGATGCAATGATGAATGTGACTAGATGATGATGATGAGATGTATCTTGAAAATGAGATGTATGATAATGATAATGATGTGATACTAATGCAAGATGAAAATGATATGTAACTAAATGCAAGTTTTAAAATGATATGCCACTAAATGATCACTTTAATTCTGTTGTTGTCTTGCTACGTGTTTGGTCCAATGTTGAAAACCTTGAAGGCAAAATGCCCCCACCGAGGTCAAGATTTTTCCCCTTGTTGTTAATACAACTTTGATATGGATATGTACACTGATCACCAAGGCATGGTGGGATACGATTTTGATAACTGATTCAACTGAACCAAGGATAGTGACTACGCTAAGTATGTCCAGGATTGATAAGCATTTGTGAAGTTACGGTGATGGCTCAAATGGGTGGATATGATATGTATAATATGATCTGTGAAACATGTACTACCATCAATTGATAAAGATAATGCTAACTTAGAACAAAATCTAGTTCTCATACTAATCTATGTCATTGTTTTGATTTGTTTGATGATTGATAAGAATGTCTGGTTTCAAAGAGTGAGTACCCCGTATAAGACCGATCTATCTGGTTTCGAGTGTACCTATCCTTGTATAAGACGTTGATGTTGATGTTGATAGATGGATTGATTATAAAGACTTGATTATTGATAGGAATGTCTAGTTTCAAAGAGTGAGTACCCCATATAAGACAAATCTGTCTAGTTTCGAGTGTACCTATCCCTATATAAGACATGTTTGATGTTGATGTTGATTTCGAGTGATGAATTGATTAAAAAGACATTTGATTAGTTTGATTGCATACTTTGAGAGTTTTCTTGTTGTTGAATTGATGGATGGGCCATGTGTTAATGCTTTGAATTGATGAGACAAGGGATATGGATGACGTGAAACAAGATCGTATATAGCACTGGATGATAGAAGCTATGAATAGATAGGATAGATGGTATGGATTAGAGGATATGGATAAGTTGAAGTAAGATCGTAGATAATAATGAATTTAGATAGGGTAATGGATATTGGAGGAACGATAATGGGAGATATGATAGGAAGAATAGAGTGGATGAAATTTTCCCCCAAGCATAGAGGTTTCCATTTGCAAAAATGGCAATATGTAAGATTGTCACAACATCTAGGACTATCCGAATAAGTGTTCTTGAACTTTTCAAAGATAGAGACCCAACCCAAACATAGAACCTTCGAAAAATTCAATTGAACATTTCTAGCAACTGGGAAGTAGACTCAAAAGGGAAGAAGAATCCCAAACTAGATCAAGGTATTTAGTCTTTGATTACCCATATGTGTGCAAGTGGGTTCATTATGGCTCATATGATCATTGTAATCTTTAGAATCTAGCATGGCTAGCTACATGAGTTACCCTAACTTCAAAAGCATCCCAGATAGACCCTCGTTGCCAGCGAGCATCCATAGCCCCGACGAGTTATCATTGTAACCTCACAAATATTGCTCCATTGCCAGCCAGGCGTCCATAGCCCCGATGGAGTTACTTGCATGTTCCCATAGCCAAGCATTTTGATATTTTTTATTTTTTATTTCTTGATATTTCTTTTCTTGCTCATGCTTTTGATATTTCTTTTTTTCTCTTTATTTTTCTTGCATTGTCTTGTAAGTGATGAAACTTACATGGGTCTGATAATTACAGTGGTGCTGAAGCAAGATTTTAGATTTTTCACTAGCGATGTCTTCAACTAAGAGATCACAATGATTTAGAGCAATTGATTAAGTGTATGAGATATAGTAATCAAAAGATATCAGTACCAAGATACGATGAGTGGTTTTTTTCTAAATTGAGTGTGTACCCCAACCAAAAGAAAATTTTAAAGAGGAACAACCTCGAATTCTAAAGAATTTCATGAATAGATATCTAGGAAAAGGACTGAACATGAGATTTGAGCATGGGGAAGCATGTGACAAAATGACACAAATGCCTATTTCACAGATGATGAATTTATGAAAAGGATTGTATGATAGAGATTGAAGGATAGAAAAGAGGTGTTGGATAATAGATATAATGTTTGAAGATTTGTGCAAGGATAGATGGAAATGTATTCAAGATGAGTGTTGTTACACAACTCGAGAAGTGATAAAGAGAGAGGAAAATCAAATTTTGGGACATAAGGACCCAAAATAGATAGAGGAAATGATGGAAGAATAGTTTTGGAAAGATGTTTGGTGGAAGATATATCTCTAACACTAAAGGTTGGATGTCAACAGAGTTCTTTGTGAATTGCTTTTGTGTTTTTCAACAATTTTGATGTGATGAGGTATAGCAAGGTTTGAGATGTGTTACAAACCAGGCTACCTAGTAATGAGAGGATGCACTCATAAACTAGTTTTAACCTGTGTAGAAATGCCTCTTAGGATGATTGATCCTAGATATAGAGACACCATAAAAGTGATTTTTTGGTTTGATTTAAGCAATATCTAAAAGTACTAAGGACAACACCTCTTTGTGTTTGAGAGTTTGAATGGATTTGTGATTTTTGAATGTGAAAGTGGATAGTATATATATGTCTCAATAAAATTCTTCCGTTATGAAGGGGGTTTATACCTCTTCCTCTCTTACAGGGGTTGGTGGTTCCTCTCAAGCTCTGTTGTATGTGATACAGATTTGAGGAAAGAAAGAAGGATTGATCTTGCCCCCTTTGTTTTTGTGATAATAAAAAGCTCTATACTGAGTAAAATCTCTATTGCTCAAAGGCTCTTTGTCAAATTCATTGGATTTGCCTCATAGGTACAAGTGCATATGACGTAAGAATACCCTATGTGAGAGAAATAGTTATCTATTGATATAGAAAAAAATCCTTCTTTTGATAAGAGCTTTTGAACCAAGTTGCCTCTTTTCCAATGTGGTCCTTTGATGAAGATTTCATTTTCTCAGGATATGAGTGATGGTCATACAAACTAATACTTTGTTTCACTTGTTGATGTTGTTTTTGTTTATCAATGTTTGAGGTAGATTTGTTGGATGGATACTTGGTTTAAAATTGTTTTGAATTTCTTTGACAAGAAAACACAACAAGCACACAAGCACAATAACTTTGCCCTTTTTCAATAAAAGGCACAATAGGTGTGGGTCTAAACCAACCCAATCATGAACTTTTTTGACCCTTTTACAAATTTATTTTATGTTCCCAAAGCCTAAAGTCAGCCCAAATTGTTACTAGTATGAAACAAGACGAAGACAACTCAAACACTTTTTATCCCTACAGTCATGGCCAGTTGCGATATTTTTAGCCCACATCTTGATATTTCTTCAACTTTGGTACTACATACCTTATGAATCCTGTTGTGGCAGGTAAGGATGTGATATACTAAGTCTTTCAAAAGCATAACATATGGATGATCCCTATGATGGGGGAGTCACCACTTTCATCAAGTTACAAGTAGCCTTTTAAAAAGCCTTGTTTCTACTCAAGGAAATATGTATGGTGAATATCTTGGGAGAAAAACCATCCATGCTCTTGCATTGAACTTTTCACAAATACCCTCAATCAATAGAATGGGTGGGTTTCTAGAATAAAAGGTGTCTAGTAATGTTTGATGTTTTTGGACATAAGTTCATTCTACAATGACTCACTTAAGAGTCTTGTAACTTGTGGTGGGGCCCATATGTCCTTTTGGAAAGTTACACTATAGGAACAACTAAACCCAAGGCTACAACTTTCACTCTCACCTAATTTCTATAGCGGCCCGAAGGATTTACCACGCAAGGTCGTTCCCAAGAGTGATGTGTCTCTTGGCAGGCCTCTCTTAAAAATAAAAAAAATTAGAGCATTACTAACACTTTTCTCTTGCACCTAGGACCACAAAAGCCAAGGGAGAGGATAGTGTGTGCTAGAAATGGGACAACTCTATAGATTTGCACAAGCGTGCCAAACATGGAAAACACTTGTTCTTTTTAACCTTTTTATCACAATGTGATTTATTTGCTATTTGGAGATGTTGCTCGAACAGGCATGATGTTATTTTTAATTCCACAAAGCAATTTGTTTTCTAACTAGGAAAGTAAAAATCCTAGTCAACAATTCCACAAAGAAATTTGTTTTCTAACTAGGAAAGTAAAAATAATGGTCAACAAAATTGAAAGCATGTTTGCTTAAGGTAAAATCGCTTTGTAAACATAAATGGACAAGTTGTTTGTTCTTTTTAACTCACAAATAAAAGGTTGATTGTGAATTTTATCCTTGCAAGAAATGAAAGTTGTCTAGTTTGTTTTAATAAGCCCAAAATGAAAAGTTTGTTCCTAACTTGCAAAAAAGAAAAGTTTGTTTGTTTGATTTGTGGTTCTTTTTAGCTTGCCAATGAAATTCTTTTTAAGCACAAATTGAAGATTTTGTTGATTTTTAACCCAAAATGAAAGATGAGATTCTTCTCTTTTTTTAAAAACAAACAAAAGGAAAGTGAATTATTTTCAATCTAACTTTAAAAAAATCTAGAAAAAAAAGAAATAAATTCCTAATTCTAATTCCTCGAATCTTGCAAAAAAAAACGTTAGTAACTTGCACAAAAGAGAGAAAAATTAGTGAAATGAAGATTTTTGGTGGGCTTCTACAAGCCTAAATTTTTTATTTTTCAGTTCCACATTTTTTTATTTTTTTCGAACTCTCTGTTACAAAAACGCTACTTTGTTTAAACACAGAAGCGCTACTTCGGACAAAAGCGCCGAAGTGTTAATAGAAGATCTAAATAAATATCAACAACGCTAAAAGATGAACATACGTGCTAATTTAAATTGTTCGACAGATTGAAAATACTGATAGACAGAGAGCGCAAAGGCTCTAAACTATTACAATAGTGCTATTAGCACTAAATTTTGTATCAAAAGAGCCAGAAATCGAACAAAGGCACCAAATCTTCTTCTATCAATGGCGCTAAAATGCATGTCAAAAGCGCTAAAGTGTAACCTATGTGTGCAAATTTATGAGGAAAAAAAAAAGTTAGTTTAAATAGATCAGAAGTTTGTGTGTTTGATTCACATCGGGTTCACCAAATGATGCACGCTAAAAACGATGCACAGGAACACAAGTTCAAACGTTAATATGTCAGTGACAAAAATGAAAGACAAATGAAACTATAATCCTAAGCATGCATATCAAGAGAGATATAAAACATATAATGAAAAGCATACAAAAACAAAGGAAGGAAATATGCACCCCCAAGATGCTCTCCAACATGCTCATAGTTGCTCCTCTCTTATTTCTCTCCTCTCCAAGTTCCACATGAGTGTAGCCCTCAGTGTTTTGCACTATCTATGGATGTCTTATGGAGATTCAATATTATGAAAATGAAAATAACTACTTATGCAAGTGTAAACAAGCTAATATGAGAAAAGCACCTTAATTATTCTATGTTAATTTTAGCCAAAATAACAAAACAAATGCTTCTAAAATTCTCTCTCAAAATGACTATAAATATGATGTATAAAGATTTCTGGATACTTTTGAAGAAGGAATGGGATCTATTTATAGGAAAAATGGAGAAATGGATGGTTGAGATTGAGTAATCTCAACAAGGGCCACGACTGATGGGTTTATGATCCATGTGAGGGCTTTCAACCCAATCCCAAGATGATAAATGTCAACATGAGATGGTTTGAGAGGAGAGGGAAGAAGCATTAAATGCTTGAGATGACATGAAGGTTACCTTGGGAGGTAAGGTTTAGGCTTGAGTTAGTGAATAAAGTCTTTATCCAATGAATAATGCCTTTATCCAATGGACAAACTCTTGTGCAAGAGTTAATGGAGATAACCATGGTCAAAGCAATAAATGCTTGAAGAGACCTATGAGTTAAATGAGGGTTGAGTTAGAGAGAAAGCCTCTAACCATGTGGGCAAGTTGAATTAACCATTAATGGTTTAGAAGACTTTGGGGGTTAACTTGTTGATGGCATAAAGCCTTTAATGCATTTCAAAGACTTTAGTGGCTTTAAGAAGTGACTTCAAATTTTTTAGGAATGTGACAATAATTAGGTGGGGGGCTTAGGCTAATTAGAAATGGTTTAGAAGAATCTAGAATGGGTTTAGGATGCAAGTGGGTTTGGTGGGTGAGAGAAAATAGGATTTTAATTAAAATAAAATTACTTTATTTCAACCAAATAGTGCAACTTTCATTTGTAGGAGAAGGCAAGTGGGCGGAGTAGTTTAGGGATTTTAAATAAATCCTTATTTATTTATTTAAAGGAGGAAATGGGTTAAATTAAATAAATATGTTTTATTCATTTAATTGATTGTTAGAGTGTGGCTTAGTGAATTAATTTAAATAAATTCAATAATTTATTTAATTAATAGAAGAAGAGATTCAATATGAATTAATTAAATTAATTTATGATTGATGGTTTAAATAATCAAATAAATACTAAATATTCATTTAATTAAGTGGACAGATTTATGTGTCTACAGGAACATTCTCGGTGAATAAGCCAAAGGAGCCCAAAAGAAATGAATTGTTGGCCATTAATAGTAATGCAAGAAAAAGCACCAATAAAAAGAATACACCTATACTAAATAAAATAAGGTCCATATCTCAAGGCTTCAATCATAGCTAGGATTAAGGGACACTCAATATGATCATAAGAATTATCAAAATCAATTTTAGTGAAATAAACCTATTTGTGAGATTGTTGGGCTTATTAAATGTCTTCCAAAAGTATAGTGGTGTTATATAATATATATTTAGATTTAATAAATTTAGTCTACTTAGTTAACATAGTTTGAGGAAGGAGATGAATCAACATCAAAGATAACAATTTGGTGATTAGCTTATATGATACATTTGATAGGATGATGGGCCAATAGTTGCATATGTCTTTTATATCCATAGATTTATATATGAATGTGTTCTTACCATTGTTAATGATATTTCTTAAGGAATTATAGTAATGCATTTTTAAAGATAAATATCATGCATATCCTCAATCACATAATTTGAAAAATCTTTATATAATTAATAGGGAAAGAGAATGCACCTAGGGGATTTATCATTGAAATGATGAGAAATGGGATCCTATCCAAGAGACATAACTACAATCCAAATCAATATCATTTATTGGAGGAAACAAACAACAAGATCCAACTTCAGTCTAAAGGAGAGCTAGATACTTTGATTGATTATTTTCTCTTGTTGATTAAATATGTTATTAGATATTATTATGATGAGAAATGATGCAAAATAGATAGAAATAAACACAAATAAATAGATATAGAACTAAAAGTCACCTCAAAAGTATAGGTTTGGAAATAAGATGTAGAGAGGAACCTGTAGCTATATATGGAGATAAAAGTGTTAGACTATGGAGATAGGAACTCTTGTCGTATAGGTTTCCTTGTCAATTCAGGCTTTAGATTTTGGTAGGAGGTTATATAGATTACTCTATCTAAAATTCAACCAAAAATCATAGGACTATTCATCTAATTGGATTATTCCTATGGTTTTGGAATGTTAAAAATGTATAACTTTATGTCTTAGTCTACTCTACATGATTCTACCACTTTTGACTGTCAAATATATGACCTAGAGTGAGAGAGAGAGAGAGAGATAAAATGTTGTGTTGTATAGGGGCTTTCCTAACTCAAACCTTGTGGTGGTGTTTCCACCTCCACAATAACTATGATGATAAGAAATAGAGATTGCCTTTTGTAAGGGAGAGGCTAAATAAAAAATAAAAATGCTAAATTGACAAGATTATACCGTAGGGCTGATAATGGTGGTGATGAAAGTCTCTTTAGGCGATTCCTCCAAGTGTTGATGAAATAATATGAATAAATCATTACATAATCACTCATGAAGATATGCTTGTGGTCAAATCTACTCTTGATGTTCCTTGTACACTAATATGCTCTTGAATGAAGGAATTGAATTAAAATATTAACTTGTAAATTCTTAGATTGTGAATGATAAATCATTTCCTTATATATGGTTCTCAATATATTTTTACTTTAAGGATAAATTCTAATGATCATATCAAAATATAAAGATTAGATCATAAATGGTGAGAATTGACACTCCCAAATGTTCAAATTTGTACCCCTTTCAGATTGAAAAATGCACTTGAAGAATCATATTCCACTAGGCATGGGGTTCTTGTAAGCAGTGATAACTTTAAGAAACCCCCTCTCAAAAAGTTGTGTAAAATATTGGCGAGTATTTATTTATTTTATTTTTTTAAAATTTTATTGGCGAATCTTTCCTTTTTTACAGAAAAATATTAATTTTATTGGTGATTTTTTTAATATCCTTTCATTTAAAAAAACATTGGTGAGTACTTTTTTAATATCCTTTCATTTAAATTTTTTTTTTTCATAAAAAAGTAAAGGCCTGAAGGTGGAAATCACTAATGAGTTTAAGGGGTAGACTCTACTTTATTTATTTTCTACCATTACCTTAAAATAATATAATAGACCTCTTTGTACTTTGTGGGATAAAATGTACCAACAATTTTTAATACTCATGGGACCAAAAATTGCTTTTAGACCATTGATTTTCATTGAGATCAATAATTCAAAATCAATTTCAAACCCCACGAGCATTACAACTTGTAGGTACAATTTACCTAATGGAATACAATGAAGGCCATTAGATTATATTTTAAATCAATGGTGGCAACTAAAATTGTTGATATACCCATAAAGTAACTAATAATTATGATACATTATTGGCAAATTAATTTAGATTTCTACAAGAAATTATTGCATTGGCGAATCTGATCTAATCATGTATCAAATATTGTGGTGAATCTTTGAGTTTAAAAAATTAATAAAATAAATTCTTTGGCGATTTAAATAACATTAAAATAAAAATTTGTAAAAGTGTGGTGATTTGGGTCATCTTAAAAGTTGAACTTATTAGCCAAATTTTGATTCCCAAATTTCAAAAAATAGCCAATTGGTGAATATTAGCCACTAAAAATTTCACTACTTGTAAGTTAAGTAATAGAATAACTTCTTACACTAACCTTGAGAGGAGGGTAATACAAAAGCTTTTACAGATCATTACAATAGTTACAAAAAGTTAAGAAAAATAAACATAAATAGCATGCTTACCACAACACAATGATTTACATGCAGAAAACCCTTTCAAGAGAAAAACCCCACACTCCAAAATCCACTCAATATATAATTCTAAAGTCAACAATAAATTACAATATACTTCTAGAGAAAGCTTCTTACAGGAGTACCACCCATGAGATCTATGGGCAACTCAATAACTATTAAAATTTAATAACAAATCATAATACAATAGTAATAATACAATCCCCCCTTAAAATAGGGTTTCACTGTAGGACAAACAAAACACTCAACATATCCACCATTAGATCTTTTACCTAATGATAAACTATCAAAATTTACAATGATAGATTATATGTGAAATTTTGTTTAGGGGGAGCTTTACCCCCAAAAACCCTTATCGAGGCATGCTACCCCTTGGAACCCCAACTAGTCATGGGATAAAGACCCACAAGTGGGGAGCCCCAAGTCTAGGTATCAACCCCCAAATCCTCGATAGTCAGGGACAAGCCACTGGACCCCTATCATCACATATTTGTGGTAACCTTTCATCAACAATACTCTTTTATCATTGCAAGGTTGAGACACCATTTTCCTAATAGTTCTAGGCATCATATTCCACCCAAAGATAGACAAATTAAAGTTGGCTGAAAAGTGGACAAGCTCGCTTAGGATTAGGTCACCACATGAGTATATGATGATAGTTTGGATGATATAATACCCAAATAGGCTCAAAATGACCTAGAAGGAGTCACACTAAAGTAATAGGCCAAAAAGTACTATGACATTGAAAAGAGTTACAATTTACAATATTACAATCATTATCCATGGTAAAAATTGAATTGTGAAGAATAAAAATATAAATAAATTGATTACAAAAAGCATTTGGAGGGGAAAAGAAACATAAGGAACAAACTTAATAAATTTTTATATATGTTTGAAATAGGCCTAAAAGATATTTGGAATTTCCTTAAGGACATTCTTCTCCTCCATGACCTAAATTTTAAAGCCTTGAGATCTATGGAAAGATCAAAGAGATTGGCCTTTTGGCGCTATTACACCAATAAATCCATTAAATCCCCTAGGAAGGCCTAGTCTCAAAACTCCACATTGTTAAAATTTGGGTGATAATGGATTGATCGATTAGTAAGATGTGTTAATAAATTATTAGGCTTTTTTAGTCTTGTGAGCATCCACTTGCCATTGAATATTAAATCTTGATGGGATAGTGGTTACAAAAGGTGACATATAATAATAGCTCAGTTGAAGTAGGAAAACAATAGTAAAGAAATAGCACAATTAAGGAATTTAAAGATTTTTTCAAGCCCATCCTACAAGTTACTCAACATACACCAATGAGAATAACTATGGCTTTTGCCCATATTAGGATAAAAGAGACCCAGCCTATTATGCACATAGTATCATGGGCCTATATTAATGAATATCTAAGACATAGAAAAATCCTTACATTTATCATATGTAATTCTCACCATATTACCATTTATACACATCACCTATGTTGAAATAGGAAATGAAAAAAAATCTACTGCCATAATAAAAATTGTCCAAAAAAATTTTGAATGCATAAAATTTGATCATTCCAAAATAAATTTTTTCTAAGAGTTCCCTATTGGTGGGGTCATACCCATATATACCACATTCTAATGTCACTTAGGAGAGAGAAAGGTTACAAACCCTCCACAACCAGCATTTTGATTATTAAAAAAAGGTATTAGTTATCCAAATTAAATATCAAGCAATAGAAATGAAAAACTACTAATTTTAACTTCCTATAAGAAAAGAATATGTAAACCTAAATATTTATAGTGCATGCATACCTTTAAATAAATATTTTGTGAGGAGGTCAATGAGACCTCAAACATTCTAGGAGATGAAATTAATTGACAAAAATCAAGAGGCATAATCAATATCAATCTCACTTTGAGTGAGGAATAACAATTTTGTATAAAAGTATCTTTAGATCAACTTGGCAATTAAATTTTGGGATTGATAGTCTCCTTCTTTCTATAGTATACTCACCCTCCTCAAACCAATCAAGTTGGTTATAAGAATGAAATAGACTTATAGAAGATTAGGGAGAATGAATAGGTCTCTCTAGCCATGAGGATAAAATAGGTGTTCTATATGGAATTTTATAGAATCATGTACTTTGTTGGAAGGCTCCACACTAGAGGGATAAATCTCTTTCTTCTTCTTATAGGGGTTTAAAGATACCCCTAGTTTTAATTTTGCAACTTAATGGTTAGACATGGGAGGGTTTTAAGCTTGAGAAATACCAATTTTTGGATCTCTATTTATATGGCCCCCAACCATTTTCCACTATTCATCATATTTTCAATGAGCTTCAATAGGATTGGAAGAGGGAGTATTACATGGAGTGACAGGAGATAAGTATTTTATCATATTCTCTAAATACTCAAACAAAAATTAATTTTAGAAAAAAAAAAAGGTATACCACATGCTAGGTGTGGAATATATGTCTAATCCATATATTCACACACTCTTTTAGGTCTTTGAAATGACAAATATCAACACACCCATCTTTTAAGGTGATCTAGTAGAATCTGTGTAGCTCAACAAAAATAACCTTGACTAAAGAGGTAACAATAGTAGTAAAATAATTCCAAGAGGGTAACAATAGTAGTAAAATAATTCCAAGAGGGCAATGATGGCTATTGAAATGTTTGTGACAAACAAGGATACAAAACATCTTTTCATTAGAGATGGAAAAATATTATGCATCCATGTTTGAAAGATTGACATGGACACAAGAATACATTGTGGGTCATACTTGAGATTAGGGTAAAGAAAATTAAAAAAAAACTTTGATAATATTTTAAATAGTATTGAGCCTAACCAAATATGATGCCCAATTATTTTTTACCTATTCATGAAGAATTTTTATTTTATTTTTTAATTTTTGGTGCTGAGTGAGGGGAGGTAATTTCACGAAATAAAACATATAATAAAAATAAAGATTATCTAATTATTTGCATGTATTATAAAATTTAGGGATGGTAAGCACAACATATATAATTTTATCAAGATGTTTACTATATGAAATACTTTTTGAACAAACTTTTAGGGACACTAGTTCAACAATGCCGTTACATAGAACACAAAACCTTCAACTCCAACAAAAATTACTTGTCGTATAAAAAAGGTTTACTAAAAAAATCCTATAATAAATGTGGAAGAGTAAAATCTTTCCTACATTGAGAGCATGAAGTGACATAAGGGTGGAAATAGGTTGAGGACAAAAAAACCTAGTAGATCTCTCTCAAATGGAACCAATATTTTATTTTTCATGAAATTATGTTTTAGACAAAAAATTTAGGGTGTTTTTCTATCTTTACATCTTAATAAACCTTAATTGAGAGATCAATTCTAGTGCCTTCCTATAACATTAATTTTTCTCTTTTTTATAACATTATTTTTTTTTTGTTTTTTATTTTTTATTTGAACCTTAAATTCAAGTGAATTTTCACAATCTTATTTTTATTTTGATCAAATATATAACAAGTTTGTATGCCCTAGAACATATATCAAGATATCATCTTGCAAAATTAAGAGAATTTTTAAATTTAATGTTTTAATGACTATCAATATTTTAAAAATTAATTTTTCTCTTTTTTATAACATTATTTTTTTTTGGTTTTTTATTTTTTATTTGAACCTTAAATTCAAGTGAATTTTCACAATCTTATTTTTATTTTGATCAGATATATAACAAGTTTGTATGCCCTAGAACATATATCAAGATATCATCTTGCAAAATTAAGAGAATTTTTAAATTTAATGCTTTAATGACTATCAATATTTTAACAATTTTATTATGAAAAATATATATACATGTCTCTGTACCTAAATATACTTTAATGACTATCAATATTTTAAAAAATTTACTATGGAAAATATATTAACTTGTGCTCATCTTTCTTATAATAGTTTGGCATCTCATTTATACATGTTTTGTAGCATCATGATTAAAAATATATATAATAGTGAAGATGATCTAATAAATCATATGAGATCTCTCAATGCAACATATTTTTCTTTTATAATTTCTTTTAAATTATTAGAAAAAACCTCATAGGCTCAATACAAATAAATAAAAGTGAAAAATAACACAAGAAAAAGTAATCCTTACCTAGAGGAAAAATATATAGAAATATAGGCAAATATTAGAAATTGAGTTGTGATTATAGAAATAGAAGGAGGTACCATTAATATAAGACTTAATGGGATGAATAATCATATTAATAACTAAAGTAAAATGTATCATGGCACACCATATATAAAATTCCAATGAAGGAATCGTTCCACCTAGTAATATTTTTTCTTAGCTAAAGAAAATTAAATGAACTAAGATATATAGGTAGAAGAAATTAACAAAAGTTGTTCATCTAATCTAGATATGAACTTAACCAAAAAGGTTGAGCTAAATAAAAAAAATTAATTGAATAAAATGAAATCTTGTTTAAAAGATAGAAATGAGAAGTTACTAAAGATGGTTATATTAAGAAGAAAAAAATGAAGAGAAATACATAAGACCTATTGCTACAAATTGATCAAGAAGATAAAAATGAAGATAAATACATTAGATCTAATGCTAAAAATTGATCATTAAATCCCTTGATTATTGTGTTAAATTTATAAGAAAATACAAAACAAGTTTTATAGATCACATATGATAGTAGTTAGTCAAAATATCTGTTATGAATAGTGACCATAGTGCTGTTGAACACACACTGAATGCTAAGAGGGGGAGGGGGGTGTGAATCAACATAAACTAAAATTTCAAACTCTAATCTTGCATCAACAAGTTTATTCCAAGCATTCACTTAAAAAAATATCAAATGAAGACATTATAAAATCATTCACATCAATCACACATGAACACCAATATTTTATATGTGGAAAACCCAAATTGGGAAAAAACATGGTGAGCGCCAACTCACATAAATAATCCACTATATAAAAATATTTTTAAAAAAGGGAGTTAACCACTCCAAACTTGTAGACCAAGGATAACTTATCTTGAGGAAAGACACAAAAAATATGTCTTTCTAACCTGATGCTAACTACAAAAAAGCATGATACAATATTACAAATTATAGAAAAAAACTACATGAATAAAGACATCTTAGTATGCTTATTATAGTCTCTGTTATAGCACAAACTAAGACTTACTCAAAATATTCGGACCTCCAAGTCTCTGGATCACTGCTCTTATATCTACTATCACCTCTATACTATAATCCCTTCTAATGTAGTAACTTAATTCGCATCGTCATCCTTATATCAAGTCACACACACATTCACCATTGTATTCCATTCAGTAGAAAGGAAGATTGTTGATATTCAATAAGGATATTGAGAAGGTTGTTGAAGATTGATGATATAATTGAAGAAGGATGATAACTATCTTTATAACATTATTTTGTCATTGATGTCAAGAAATTGATTATCTGATTTAGTATGATGTTGCCATATCTTGAGAACATTGATTTGAAGAGAATTAAGATGTCAGTAAAAGACACAGAAAGAATGTGATGAATAAGGGGAGAAATAAGTTATTCAATGGGCAACCATTACCGAGTTAGACAATGATGAGATTATGATGTTTAGATTCTTTTTGATATCCTACATATGTTGTTGATTGTAAGGTTTATACTATACTATGTCACCAAGCAAAGAACCTAGTCAGTAAACCCTAAGGTTATCGATATCGGTTAAAGAAGGTGGAATGTCTACCGAGTAAAGTTTAGTATTTACTGAGTTGCAACCGAGTTATGACAGTGCAGATTAGATGAATACAAGCATTATTTAATGAAGGACAATGACTAGCTAGAGATGTATAAATGATTAGAATGCTGCACATGAAGTTTGTTAAGGATCTATGGCAAAAGGAAATTGGCAGGAAGATCTACAACGTAGATTGAACCGCAATAACCTTGTGCAAGTTCAAAGAAAGGACTGCAACTCTCGAGGTGAAGTAAAACATTTTTAGATCAAAGGATACATTGAACCTAGTCAAGTTTGAAGATCTGATGGCTAAGATTGATCATGGCAAATGTGATCAAGGAGATTAAGCGGTTAGCAATTGTTTATAAATAAGGAATTGTTGATAAACAATGTATGTGGGCAAGTGTAGGCATAGGGATGCTACATAGTGATTACCGAGCACAGAAGCTTGAAGACCTGTTTGAATAACAGAGTAGAGAGCCCAGCAGAGGGACAAAATAAGTCCTATGATAAGATTGTTTTGAGCAAATAGGAATCTACTTTAGCATTTTAGATGTAAAGTTGTAGATATATATTACTGTTGTTTATTTAGTAAGTGACAGAAAATCTCTTAACCGAGTGGACTTAACAGTCTTATTTGTAAACCCTCTAGCAAGGTAGCATTCTAAATGAGTGTTTGAAACCCTTTGACAAGGTCACTTCTAACAAAGTGAAGATCCTAACAAATCTGAGGGAAATCCCTTAACTGGGTCACATCTAGCAATTTGTTTGTAATCTTTAACATGATTTGCTTTTAACCGAGCATACTCTAGAAGAGTATATTTCTTAGTGGGTCCGAAATCCCACAACGGTTTTCCCTATTTGGGTTTCCACATTAAATCTGGTGTTATGAGTGTTATGATGATTATGTGTTTATGAGTTAACATGTTTAGGCAGTTTTTTGTTATATTGCTGAAGTATATGTTACCGAGGTTGAATCTATTGATTTTATGGAAGTTTAAGTTTGTATGATTCAGCCCCCCTTCTCATCTTGTTAGATATTGGCATCTGTACTTTACAATTAGTATCAAAACTATCAATTGGTATTAGAGCTTTGGACTGTGGAAGAAAAAGTTTAAAGGTAATTGAGGCAAAGATCCGAAGATGTATAAAAGGGATGCACCGAAGTTGAACAAGTCAAGTTTCTCCACATGGTAGAAAAGGATGAAGCTGCATTTATCAGGAATTGGAGAATATACAACATATTATCTGGAGAACGATTACATTGCACCAAGCACCAACCCTATGACCTTGGAAGAGATTAAGGCAAAGAAAAAACATATTCAAGATAAGATTGAGATAACATCAACATTGACCGACTTAGAGTTTAATGATCTAGAAGGCTGTAATGATGCAAAAGCAATGTGGACTAAGCTCATATTTGTGTATGGAGGTGATGAACATGTTCAAAGAGAAAAAGTAGATAGTCTAAGAGGACAACTTGAATCCATGAAAATGAATGAAGGTGAGAACATAACACAATATAGTACAAGACTAAAGGAGATTGTCAATCAAATTAAAGGAGCGGGTGGAACTATTGACGAAAAGGATATAACAAATAAGTTGTTGAGAACCCTTCTACCAGCTTATGCTATTCGAGTCTCTGCAATCAATGAATTGAGGTCTATACCTAACATGCTAGTTTCATTGGATGCTACTATTGGTAAGCTACATGCATTTGAGTTAAGTAATTTTGATAACAGTGGGTCTTCGGTAAATAAAGTTGAATCTGCATTCAGTTCTTTTCATATTGGTGAATCTGATGATTAAAATGATAGAATGAGTAAGTACTCTAAAGGGGATCAGAGTGGAGCAAGTGAAAGATTTCACAAGAACATGGAAAAAGTACACAAACTGTATGAGGAAATCAAGAAGCAAGAAGAGTTTGAAGCATTATTAGCCAGAAGGTTACCGAGAGGAAAAGGTAAGTATAAAGGAAAGCTACCTTTAAAATGTTTCAATTGTGATAAAATAGGACATATGGCTTCTAACTGCCCTGACAAAGAATCTAGTGAAAAGAGAGAATACCGAGATAATAGGTAGAAAGACAACCAATACAAAGGATACCGAGACTTTAGAAGGAGAGATAGAAAGACATGTCTAGTAGTTGATGAGGAATCCAATGATGATGAATCTGATGAAACTGATACTGAGGAAGTTGTTTATGTGGCTATTAAAGATTGATCTGATGAAGAAAGGTATGAAGAACAAGCCCTAATATCTCACATAAATAATAATGATTCTTGGATCATAGACAGTGGATGCTCACATCACATGACAAGTGATAAACACAAGTTTGTTAAATTAGAAGACTATGATGGAAGCTATGTAAGATTTTTTAATGATGTACCATGTCTAGTGAAAGGTAAAGGATCTATAACACTTCTTGAGAATGCTAAATGTGATGATGTATATTGGGTTGAAGGATTGAAATACAATTTGTTGAGTGTAGCATAGCTAAATAATACAGGATACCAAATAGAATTTCAGAAAGGAATTGTCAAAGTTAATGACAAGCATGGAAAGTTAGCTGCTACTGGGACACAAACAAAAGGCAACACCTTTCATCTTGACTCAACTCGGAACAAGTGTCTTTATGCAAAGATAGATGATACTTGGTTATGGCATAAAAGGTTTTGTCATGTAAAGTTTGATAATCTGATCAAAATAAGTAAGAAGCACCAAGTAAGAGGTCTACTGAGTCTGGAAAAACCTGAGAATGCTATGAGCCAAGGATGCCAGATGGGTAAAATGACAAGATCAATATTTACAAGTAATTCCTACACTTCTAAAGGAATTTTAAATCTAGTACATACTGATCTTTGTGGTCCTATGAAAGTTCAAAGTTATTATGGTGATAAATATTTCATATTATTTGTGGATGATTACTCAGGGATGATTTCAGTCATGTTTTTAAAAGAAAAATCAGAAGCTTTTCAAATGTTTAAATGGTACAAGGCAAGATTTGAAAATGAAACAGGAAGACAACTGAAATGTCGTAGATTTGATAAAGGAGGAGAGTTCACTTCTAATGAATTTAACTTATTCTGCAATGATCATGGTATAAAGAGGCAAGTGTCTACACCAAGAACACCTCAGCAAAATGGGATAGCTGAGAGAAGAAATAGATCAATTATGGATTGTGCAAGAACCCTGATGATAGAAAAGAGGGTACCTCAAACATTTTGGAGAGAAGCAATCAGCACTGCAGTTTACACCCTAAACCGAGTTCAATTGAAGAAAGGAACTATGAAGACACCTTATGAGATCTGATATGATAAGAAACCTAATGTAAGTTATTTTAAAATCTTTGGAAGCAGATGCTATGTTCACAAAGATGACAAAAATGGAAAATTTGATCAGAAAAGTGAAGAAGAAACATTTATTGGTTATTCTTCTAGAAGTAAAGCATTTAAATGTCTGATCAAATCATCTAACAAAATAGTGGAAAGTGCAAATGTGAAAATTGATGAATTTTCAGAAAGAAATGATGAAGGAAAATCCAAAGAACCAGAAGATTATGAAGAATTCATTTATGTTCAACCAAGATGTCCTACCGAGAAAGTTGCTGAAGAAACTGAAGATAATGTCCAGTTACTGAGTGATGAAGAAGATCATACAGAACCTACCGAGCCTATATTAGCCAAATATGTCAGAAGACATCATGTATCAAGTCAGATTATAGGTGATAAGGATGATCCAGTGATGACAAGGAACAAACTGAGACAGAACACATGTCTGATTTCTGAATTTGAACCAAGAATAGTGAAAGAGGCATTTAACAGTGAAGATTGGGTAAATGCTATGATAAAAGAGATTGATCAAATCAAGAAGAATGACACATGGACACTAATCCCAAGTCTGAAGGACAAAAATGTAATCGGTACAAAGTGGATTTTCAGAAACAAGCTAAATGAAAAAGGTGAGGTTATTTGCAACAAAGCAAGACTAGTTTGCAAAGGTTATGCTCAAGAAGAAGGAATAGATTATGGTGAGACTTTTGCACCTGTGGCTAGACTTGAGGGAGTAAGAACATTGTTGGCATATGCTGCTTTCAAATTTTTTAAGGTGTATTGAAAATGGATGTTAAATCTACATTTTTGAATGGTATACTAGAAGAAGAAGTTTATATAGAACAACTTGAAGGATTTGTTGAAGACAAGAGTAAAGATTAGGTATGCAAATTGAACAAAGCTTTATATGGTCTGAAACAAGCACCTAGAGCATGGTATGAAAGACTGCACTCTTGCCTGATCAAGATTGGTTTTATAAGGACAAGTGAAAACAACAATATGTACATGAAGAATGATGAGGACAATGGAATACTTATCTCAGCCATATTTGTTGATGACATTATATTTTATGGAAATGACTCCTTATGCAAAAATTTTGGTAATGAAATGTGCAAAGAATTTGAGATGTCACTAATCGGTGAGATAAAGTATTTTATAGGTTTACAGATACTGCAAATGAAAAATGAGATTTTTATTACTCAATCCAAGTACATAAAGGAAATCTCGAAGAAATTTGGAATGGAGGATTCTAAAATAGTAAGTACTCCTATGACTACTAACTGTAAATTATCAAAGAATGATAAATCTGCATCTATTGATGAGACACTTTACCGATCTATGATTGGAAAATTGCAATATGTTGTGCATAGTAGACCGGATATAGCACATGCAGTAGGTATTGTAGCAAGATTCTCTGCAGATCCCAAGGAAACCCACATGACAGCAATCAATACCTAAGAGGCACTGAAGATTATGGCTTAGCATATGAAAAGAAGAAGAATTTTGATTTAAAAGTTTATACTAATGCTGATTGGGAAGGCAACATAGATGACAGGAAAAGCACAAGTGGTGGAGCTTTCTTTTTAGGAGAAAGACTAGTGGGTTGGCTTAGCAAGAAACAAGGATGTATCCCACAGTCAACAATAGAAGCTGAATATGTTGCTATAGCATTGAATTGTACCAATATAGCATGGATCAAACAATTGTTGGAAGGTATAAATGAGAAAGTTACCAAGCCAGTAACTATATTCTGTGATAATACTAGTGCCATTAACATTTCAAAGAATCCAGTAATGCACTCTAAGACAAAGCATATAGCTATAAAGTATCATTATCTTAGAGAAGAAGTTCAAGAGAAGAAAGTTGTGCTGGAATATATCAGTTCAAAGGAGCAATTAGTAGACATCTTCACAAAGCCACTGCCAAGGGACACTTTTGAGTATCTCAGAAGTAAGTTAGGGGTCCTACCCCTATCTTCTACTCACTGAGTGAGTTCGATGAACGCATCAATTTGATGAATCTATAGAATATTATTTGTGGATTGATGCTGATTTATGCACTTTAGAAGGTTTTCTAAAGTTGTGTAAGAAATTTTGAATAGAGACAAGTTGCTCTGACCGAGACTGAGATGATACACAGCAAGGCAAATCACTTCATAGAGGAAGCAATCATGATTTAGTTCTTTTACTTTTTGGCATTGTTGTCAAAGGGGGAGAAGAATAAATGGTTGGAAGACTAAATGGTTGACTGAATGGTAAAGTCCTGAATGATGGAAACAACATAAGATTAAGAAAAGAGGGAGAAGATTGGAAAAGGGAGAAGACTTTAGAAGATTTTAACAGCTCAAGGATAACAGGAGAAGTCTAACAGCAATCTGAATTTGAATCAATTTGAATATCTTGTTGGTATTACCATTTAATTGTTGGTTTTGCCATCAATGCCAAAGGGGGAGATTGTTGGCATTTCAGTAGAAAGGAAGATTGTTGATATTCAATAAGGATATTGAGAAGGTTGTTGAAGATTGTTGATATAATTGAAGAAGGATGATAACTATCTTTATAACATTATTTTGTCATTTATGTCAAGAAATTGATTATTTGATTCAGTATGATGTTGCCATATCTTGAGAAGATTGATTTGAAGAGAATTAAGATGTCGGTAAAAGACACAAAAAGAATGTGATGAATAAGGGGAGAAATAAGTTATTCAATGGGCAATCATTACCAAGTTAGACAATGATGAGATTATGATGTTTAGATTGTTTTTGATATCCTACATATGTTGTTGATTGTAAGGTTTATACTATACTATGTCATGGAGCAAAGAACCTAGTCGGTAAACCCTAAGGAACCTAGTCGGTAAACCCTAAGGCTATCGATATCGATTAAAGAAGGCGGAATGTCTACTGAGTAAAGTTTAGTATTTACCAAGTTACAATCGAGTTATGACAGTGCGCATTAGATGAATACAAGCATTATTTAATGAAGGACAATGATTAGATGGAGATGTATAAATGATTGGAATACCGCGCATGAAGTTTGTTAAGGATCTATGGAAAAAGGAAATCAGCAGGAAGATCTACAGTGCAGATTGAACTGCAATAACCTTGTGTAAGTTCCAAGAAAGGATTGCAAGTCCTGAGGTGAAGTAAAACATTTTCAGATCAAAGGATACATTGAACTTGGTCAAGTTTGAAGATCTGATGGCTAAAATTGATCATGGGAAATGTGATCAAGGAGATGAAGCGATTAGCAATTGTTTATAAATAGGGAATTGTTGATAAACAATGTATGCAGGCAAGTGTAAGCACAGGGATGCTACATAGTGATTACCGAGCACAGAAGCTTGAAGACCTATTTGAATAATAGAGTAGAGAGCCCAATAGAGGGACAAGATAAGTCCTATGACAAGATTGTTTTGAGCAAATAGGAATCTGCTTTAGCATTTTAGATGTAAAGTTGCAGATATATATTACTGTCATTTATTTAGTAAGTGACAGAAAATCTCTTAACCAAGTGGACTTAACAGTCTTATTTGTAAACCCTCTAGCAAGGTAGCATTCTAAATGAGTGTTTGAAACCCTTTGACAAGGTCACTTCTAACAAAGTGAAGATCCTAATAGATCTAAGGGAAATCCCTTAACCGGGTCACATTTAGCAATGTGTTTGTAATCTTTGATAGGATTTTCTTTTAACCGAGCATACTCTAGAAGAGTATATTTCTTAGTGGGTCCGAAATCCCATAGTGGTTTTTCCATATTTGGGTTTCCATGTTAAATCTAGTGTTATGAGTGTTATGATGATTATGTGTTTATGAGTTAACATGTTTAGGTAGTATTTGGTTATATTGCTGAAGTATATGTTACTGAGGTTGAATCTATTGATTTTATGGAAGTTTAAGTTTGTATGATTCACCCCCCCCCTCTCATCTTGTTAGCTATTGGCATCTTTACTTTACAATTATTATCAGAACTATCAATGTAGTAACTTAAATCGCATCGTCATCCTTATATCAAGTCACACACACATTCACCATTGTATTCCACATAACATATACTTTATATCTCAATTCAAAACAAAAACTCTTCACTAAGTCTGAAAAAAAGAAAGATTGTAATGTGTATGCACATCTTTGACCCATAATATACAACCAAACCAAAATATGAAACACATAGAGCATGATCTGGATCAAAACCATAACCAAAATTAAAATACTGGACCAAAAGAGTACTTCACACACCATCTTCGAACCAGAATTATATGTTACATTTTACTCTGATAGCATAACCTGAGTAGATATACTAATCATGTTATTTCACAATTGTGTAAGTCTGAACCAAAAGAACCAACACCCAGACCAAAATAATCAAATTTACAATTGTCCTCATCACCAACAAGTAACCAAATCAACATTTAAATATACTTTAACATGAATTGGATCAAATCGATGTCCAAATCATGTTACCAATCCATTGTGACCTCCGATCCAAAATCATATAAACACTTCATCGTTGTAGCTAACTCTTCTAATGTCTGGATCAAAACCCATCAGGACCACACTGTTTGACATCAATGAAAACAAAGTATATATTTGTAACAAGTGGCATTCAATGGTACTAGAGAACTACATGCAGTTATATTAACATGTTGATGCTAACATAATTATAATTAATTTATTCTAACATACCACCATAAATTAATTATACTAATTACTTTTAAATATCTACCCAACATTTAGAAAGTAGGTTCCTTTGCACAAAACCTTGTTAGGTGACAATTTACAATCATTTATTGACTAATATATTGACAAACATTCATAGTAATACCCCTAAATAAAAACCACCAAATATATGTGTAAATTATCCTAATCCTAAAAGGAAATAAGATATGCCAACTTAGTCTCATGTGAAGACTTCATAGAAAGATGAACTATTTGGTCATTTGTCCTACAATATTGAAGGTGAATTACTTGTTGGATGCGATGCTTGATGTAATCTGATATAATTTTATATAAATTTTCTCATGTGAAACATTTTATTCTTGGACAATAAAATTGCAGTTTTATTCTCACAATGAAATAAAGAAGACCTGTCTTGATCATATTTATTGAGTATTGAATGCATAGTTTGTAGCTAAGTCATTTCCTTAGATACCATATTTCTAATTATATATTTATTCTATGTAGTTGATAAAGGAATTTAGTATGTTTATTCTTACTACACCATAAAATTAGACCACAAACAAGAGGGAGAACATAACTTTTATGGTTTTGATCATTTACACAACTTAATCAATTGGAACCATAGTAATTAACCAGCTTTAAATATCCAAGAGAATAATATTAAACATCCATAGTTAAATCCCCCCATACATATCTCAATATTCTTGTTGCTTGCATCAAATCTAGAAGCTTGTGATAAATTAAAAAAATTAAAACCAAAACTACTACAAAAAAAAAAAAATAGTGTGAGTCAATTAAACAAGACTACCAATATAATATTAAACATACAAAGTAAAATTCCCTTGTACAAGAAATATTATGGAATCATTAAGTTTCAAAACTGTAGCGTCGTAAAATTGTGACACTTGCAATTTCGACTGCATTTGGGTCTTCATGATGGCGGTGCAACGTTGAACCTGAATGGAGACCCCAAAACCTGTTTACGACATCAAAAACTGCATCTTTCTGCACCTTGGCCTGATCCTCCTTGCACCCTGCTGTCCCGGGAGGTGGGACCATGACGCCTAGCGCCCTGGTCCTTCAGGACCATGGCGCCTAGCACCCTAGTCCCTCAGGACCATGGCGCCCAGCGCCCTGGTCCTTGGCCCTATTTTGGGCCCGGTCTCTTGTTGGGCATCGGGTCTTCAAGTTTGCAATTTGGAAAATAATGCTCCTAGGTTGGCCTAAGGTCGGAAAAATCAATCTCCTAACCCTAATTGACAAGTATATAAACTACATTTCCCCTCCCAGAAAGGAGGGCAAAAACCATATTTGTGCAAGAGGTGGAAGCGATATTCAAACATTCAAACATTCAAGCATTCCTTCAAGCAATTGAGCATTCTAAGTCTCCATTCAAGGCTAGGTGTTGCATTCAAGACAAGGATTCAACCATTGAAGAGGAGATCACCTACAACATACAACATACAACATACAACATCATTACACCTTCACATGTAAGAATACAAACATTCTTACAACAAGGTATCAATACTTGATTACATTACAAACACTTACATTTACAGCATTCTCATTTCTTGGTTAATTCCAAAACTGGGGTTTGACCTGAAGGCAAACCCCTAATCCCTAACCCCCCAATCGTCCTCTCTTTTCTGTGTGTAGGTTGCAGGTACGCGGCTGTAATTGAAGATCTGGAATCCTTGTGCAGAGACGAACAGATCCCCCTTCGTTTCACGGATTTTTTGGAGGACCGTGTGCACTCTGGGCGCCATCATCCTGTCAACTTTTGCTCAAACTTGCAGGATGGCATTGTCTCGACATTTTACTGCTAATTTCAGGTTCGTAGCTTCATCCCGTGTCCCTATCTCCGTCTACAAGCGAATCTTTCTTACTTTTACATACACTCCTAGTTCAATCCTTCTATCTACATTTCTTTACAAAAGAGGGTATCCTTGTTGTCTCAACCCTTGAAACTCATTTAGAATTCAATCTTGCATTGTGTGGGATTGGATCTTGTGAGTTTCAACCCCTCTTTTGAATGTAAAGTCTCTCCTGAGTGAAAACCGTCAATCCTAGTGACCTCCTTTCTCTCTCCTTGGAGTGGGGGAACACCTAGGGTTCGATTTTTTGCTTTACATTTTGGTGAACCTGACGTGAAATATCCTAATTCTGATTATTCATGGTTAGATCTGAAAAATTTTCCTCAATTACATTTCCATGTTTGATCTTTTGCAAATTTTAGAGGTTAATTGCATAAAAACCCTAAATTTTCTTTTTAGTAATTGAGCTTATGAAATGTTTAATTATTAATGCTTGTTTCAGATCTACCCTTCTATTGCAAATTGTCAAATCATATTTGTGCTTTAATTCTAAAAATTAAGTGGTTAAGTGTCAAAACCCTAATTTTTAAAGCCCTCTTGATTCAATCTTTGACCGATGATTTCACTAATCAAAACACCTCCAAATCGGCTATAACTTTGGATTCCACAGCAAAATCATAATATCTCTCATCCCTGAAAATTTTGAAAAAAGTTGCGAGGACCATGTGCACTCCGAGCGCCATCGTCCCCGACATTTTTTTTGAAATTTTGGGAGCTTGATCTTACTGTATTTTTCTGCTAAAATCCAGAATCTTGGCTGATTTCATCAATTCTAACACTTTCAAAATTAAAGTCAAAGTTGGTCTAGTGATTGCTTGGATTAAGGCTTATAATCATTCAAAAATTGTTGAAGTTGAAATTTTGTGTTAAAATTGTGTTTCTTACAGTCCTAAATCTAAAAAGTGTGTTGGCATTCATTCGAAATTTCAGTGCTTTATTCAAATTCTTGCAGTTTGTGACTTTTGAAATTAAGTGTTTAATTGCAACAACTTTGATTTCTGCTTTCAAAATTGAATTTTGCGTGAAATTGAGTCAACTTTTAAATTTCAAAGCTTGCATTGCTTTTAGTATTTCCCTCTAAAATCATAAAATTCAAAATTTCAGTTTCCCTCTCTTTTTCAAAATTCAAATTTTGCATTTTTCAACAATCTTGGTAGGGTTCAATTTTGAGATTGCAACTTTAATTTGGCCTATCTATAGATCGTAAAATCACTCAATTTTTTCAGATTAGCTTTAAAATCATCATAACTCTCATCCCTAAAAATTTCGAAAAAAGTTGCGAGGACCGTGTGCACTCCGTTCGCCATGGTCCCTGACATTTTTTCTGAAACTTCGGGAGATTGTCATGATTGCATTTAACAGCTTAAATCTAGGAGATTGGCTGATTTTATTGAAATTTGCTACCTCTAAATTCGAAAATAAATTCAAAATTCAAGATTTCAATTTTCTAGATAACAATTAAAATTAAGTGCTACCCCCTTGGCCATAATTTTCAATTGTGCCTACCTTTCTTGGAAATTGTGTTTCCCTCTTCTTTCACAAAATTCAAATTGGATAATCATTATCTCATTGTTCAATTTTGTCAACTTTATTTTCAAAATTCAAAATCTTCTCTCTCTCTCTCTAGTGCATGAGTTTTACAACAATAAGCCCTACTTACACTATTCCCGTTAGACAAAGCCTTAGAATTAAGTCTTTCAAAGGTTTAATTACCGAGGAGATGAAACATAATTTGAATGGCCTTTTTAACGAGGACATGGGTAATTCCTCTAATCCTCTTAATAATGAAGAAGCTCTCCATGAGGTTTCTGTAGAACAACTTTCGAAATTGGATAACCAATTTGATGATTTTCAGCAATGGATGTCTCAAGAATACCCCGATAGTCAAGCTCTTTCATTAATTGAGGGTCTAAAACGTATGGTTCAAAGTGATAAGAATGGAATTGATATTTTACGTAGTATTGCACACATCATGGATTCAAATGTGATGCCTATGAAGAGTTGTGCCGAAACTTTAGGTTATACACAACCTCCTACTCAAGTCAATCATTCTACCCCTTTGACAACTTCTATTACTAGTATACCTACTTTTACATCAAACATAATGACTACTTCAATACAAAACATTCCACCTATGATCACCAGTCATGGGGGCAATCCTTCTTCTTCAATCAACCCTCTTCCTTCATTCAATCCGACTTCTTCATTCATTCCTTCAATGAGTGTCCCTATTACATCTCCACAAATGAACATGACGCAAGGGGGCAATTCATTTAACCATTCCATTCCTCCTTGTAGTGTTCCTTCTTTCCAATCATCTCCTATGACTAACTATCATAGTGTCCCGCCACCTTACTCTCAATCAATACCTTCTTTCAATAACATAATACCTCCATCACAATCTAACATGTCTAATATGAACTCTTCGACTGAAGCGACCATTAACAATCTTGCACAAACTGTCTCTTCTTTACAGCAACAAATTGCCTCTATGAATCAATCTAAGTTTAGTGTGCCCACATTTGATGTTGCGAGCCCACTTTCTCTTGACATTGTTTGAGCTATCCCCCCTAAGCATGTTGAAATCCCGCAGTTGGAACTTTATAATGGTAAAGGTGATCCTCTAACACATGTTAAGACCTTTCAAACAATATGTACTGATTTTGCTCATGACCAAAGGTTGCTTGCAAAACTGTTTACGAGAACATTAAGAGACAAAGCCCTACAATGGTATTGCTCGTTGCCTTCCTATTCTATTACTTCTTTCGAACAACTTGCAAATGCTTTCATTCAACAATTTCAAAACAATATAAGTCCTAAAGTTACTTTGATTGATTTAATGCATTATAAACAAGGTGTTAAAGAAAAAGTGACTGATTTCATTGGTAGATATAAGCATTTGTGTGCTCAAATTTCTTTTCCAGTACCTGACAATGATATTCAAAGAATCTTTATTTCTAATTTACAAAAAGATATTAGAGAAAAACTTTGGTTTTTTGAGTTTACTTCTTTCCAACAGTTGTGCGCAACTCTTCACAATTATCAACTGACTGTGAGTCAAATGGAACAAGCAAATCCTATGGCTCCGAGTGATAAGGGTGATAGTAGTCAACAACCATTTGGGAAGTATAAACCGAACAGAGGGTTCATTAAGTTCAATGAAAACATCACCAACAACAATGTGAATGCAGCATCAGGTGTGCCTCCTATTTGTAAGTTTTTCAAGAAAGAAAGAAAGTTTACTCCTTTGAATGAATCATTGCATAGTATTATGAATAAGTTATTGGAACAACATGTGCTTATTCTCCCTCCTATAAAGCAAATAGATCCTGCAAAGATTAATTCACCCTATTTTGATAACAAATATTTTTGTCAATTTCATCGTCAACCTGGGCATGATACTGAAAAATGTTTTGCTTTAAAGGGTAAAATTCAAGATTTGATTGATAATAATACTATCTTTGTTTCAGGTGTGAATGATAAAGGCAACACATCTTTAGCTCCTCCTAACCAAAATCTTAAGATTTTTACTGATCCATTACCTTCTCATACCTCTAATGTGATTGAGACTAATGATTCCTCTTTCTCACCTGATGGTCTTGTGTCTATGACTCCGAATGTGATTAACTTTGTAGAGCAGTAGAAAATCCCTAAAGAACCTTCCATCACATTTGATTCTAGTGAAACTATCAGGGCACCTGATGGTCCTTTATATATAGTTGCAAGAGTCAATAATACACCTTGCCGTGGAGTGCTTATTGATCCTTCTTGCATGGTTAATGTCATTACTGAAGAATTTCTTTTTACTTTGAAATCAAATCAAGTGATCTATGACAAAACAAATGTGGTTGTGAAATTATTTGATGCATTTTCTTCTCCTGCAATTGGTTCTATTACATTACCTATTGAGGTCCATAACAAATCCCTTAATGTGAGCTTTGCTATTATTCCATCATCCGAACAATTTCGTGTGAAGCTAGGCTATCCTTGGCTATCTTCCATGAAAGCTATTGCTTCTCCTATTCACAAGTGTTTGAAATTTCCCCATAATGGTGAAGTTGTTACTGTCAATCATAGTCTCTTTAAACCAGCTGAAAGAACTTCTAGCGTTCCTATTGATTATTTTTGGCCTAAACAATTTCAATCTCTTCCACCGCGAAGTGATCATCTTTTCAAATCTTATCAAAAGTGGAAAAAAGATATGATCCTATCTCTAAGTGAACCTAGAACACCCAAACTTGATATTCCTATCATTCTTGAGAAGGAAGTTCTTCCTTTGAAAGATAAAACTAATGTCTTTCCTCAAGAAGATTCCCAACCCATCCCTATGGATGTGACTATGTCTATGACTAATAAACTTTCTAAAGGTAGACCTATACCTCCTCGTCATGATGGACTTGGTCTCCTTCCTAAACCATATATTCCTCCTTTATATGGAGCAGTTCCTCCTCCTTCCTCTTATAGAGAGAAGAGACCTTCCTCCTCTCCTATTGTCCAACCTAAGAGACCACAACCTAAACACCCAAGTGATAAGGATGAGAACATTCCTCCTCCTCAATCTTCTCAACTTCCTACTAAGACTAGACGAAATCGTTCTGCGCGTGAACGCCAATGAAAGCGTCGTCTTAGAGCTCATGCAGCTGCTTCTCAAACTTTGCAATCTTCAAAAACACCTTCAGCTAGTATTATTCCATTTTCTCCTCAGCCGAAAATTGAGCCAAAATCTCCTAAACATAAGATGCATGATGGTTTTGATCCTGTGCGAGTTAAAGATCCTATTTTTATAAATCTTGATGATGATATAGATGAAAATGTTATTCATGATGAAAATGTTACTCCTCTTTCTTCTGATAGTGAATATGAATATGTTGATATTGATAACCATTTATCTAACAAATTTTCTAAAGTACTTATCCTAGCTCCTAGACAAGAACAATGTGGCTTGGAACATGAACATAGCCCTTGTTTGGATCTTGTGATAGCTCCATCTGCTGTGTTGGATGTTCCTCCTCTAGTGTGTTTCCTGCCTTCCCAAAATATTGATCAACAAGATCGGGGGGTGGATGACGTGCTAGACTAGTTCATTAGCATAGCAGACTCTCTCCTCCTCTCTTGATCTCTTTTGTTACTTCTTCTATGTGTTAGTCTCATTCTTCTATTTGTTGTCCTTAGTGTAGTCTACTTGAGGACGATGCAAAGCATTGAGATCTCTTTTGGTCTCTCTCATGTTGACTCAAAAGACACATGTGCTCCCTTCTTCTAGGTGACCTTCCTTGATTAGGGAATGAAGAACAATTATGCATACATACATATGATATACATGAATTATCATACAACATACTGACCCCAAGGAAAGCGAAGTCACCTCGTGCTTTGTGTTTTGTGTCTATTATCCTTGGGTTTACCTCACACTTGGGGGCTAAATCTTTGTGATAACATGCTCCTTTCCCTTCTCATTTCTTATGTGTATCACTACCTTAAAGAAATCACCCCCGATGAGGCGTGTGCGATCGCTTTAACGTAGGGGGCATACACTCTGTTCATATCTCTTCAAGATACTTGAAAATTTCTTGGCGAACTTAGCTTTGCCTTGAAAATTTTTGGTATTTTTCTTGCATGACTCATAGTGAGAGAACCTTACTGCTGACAGTCATGGTTCTCCCTCATGATCTTCCCTTTTACTTTGTCAATCGAAGTCGTAAGATCCTTAGTCCACTGGGGGCTTGGTGTATCTTGCCTCCTTGATGTGGTGAAAGTCTTTCAATGTTGTTTCCTTGTACTTTACCAGAAGTATGGGCATACACTTATACTCCCGCTAAAGTGGGGGCTAAATGTAGCATCATAAAATTGCGACACTTGCAATTTCGACTGCATTTGGGTCTTCACAATGGCGGCACAACGTTGAACCTGAATGGAGACCCCAAAACCTGTTTACGACATCAAAAACTGCATCTTTCTGCACCTTCGCCTGATCCTCCTTGCACTCTGTTGTCTCGGGAGGTGGGACCATGGTGCCTAGCACCATGGTCCCTGGCCCTATTTTGGGCCCAGCCTCTTGTTGGGCATCGGGTCTTCAAGTTTGCAATTTGGAAAATAATGCTCCTAGGTCGGCCTAAGGTCGGAAAAATCAGTCTCCTAACCCTAATTGACAAGTATATAAACTACATTTCCCCTCCCAGAAAGGAGGGCGAAAAACATATGTGTGCAAGAGGTGGAAGCGCTATTCAAACATTCAAACATTCAAGCATTCAAGCATTCCTTCAAGCAATTGAGCATTCTAAGTCTCCATTCAAGGCTAGGTGTTGCATTCAAGACAAGGATTCAACCATTAAAGCGGAGATCACCTACAACATACAACATACAACATCATTACACCTTCGCATGTAAGAATACAAACATTCTTACAACAAGGTATCAATACTTGATTACATTACAAACACTTACATTTACAACATTCTCATTTCTTGGTTAATTCCAAAACCGGGGTTTGACCTGAAGGCAAACCCCTAATCCCTAACCCCCCAATCGTCCTCTCTTTTCTGTGTGTAGGTTGCAGGTATGCAGCTGTAATTGAAGATCTAGAATCCTTGTGTAGAGATGAATAGATCCCCCTTCCTTTCACAGATTTTTTGGAGGACCGTGTGCACTCCGGGCGCCATCGTCCCATCAAATTTCGCTCAAACTTGCAGGACGGCATCATCTCGACATTTAACTGCTAATTTCAGGTCCGTAGCTTCATCCCGTGTCCCTATCTCCGTCTACAAGCGAATCTTTCTTACTTTTACATACACTCCTAGTTCAATCCTTCTATCTACATTTCTTTACAAAAGAGGGTATCCTTGCTGTCTCAACCCTTGAAACTCATTTAGAATTCAATCTTGCATTGTGTGGGATTGGATCTTGTGAGTTTCAACCCCTCTTTTGAATGTAAAGTCTCTCCTGAGTGAAAACCGTCAATCCTAGTGACCTCCTTTCTCTCTCCTTGGAGTGGGGGAACACCTAGGGTTCGATTTTCCGCTTTACAAAAACCTTCATCAATGTTTTCATTTTAAGCCACTGGATCATGCTTCAATCCATAGAGAGACTTCTTTATCCTACAAACTAAGTGTTTATGTCATAAAAATTTAAATGCTTGTGGTTAATAATATAAATATATTGGTCAATTTTACTATTACAAAATTCAATCTTAATATATATTTAGTCAAGGGAGCACTTGATTTGTGTTTCCAATGCTATAGCAATTCTAACAATATTGATCTTTACTACTAGATAAAAATTTAATGTATAGTCATTTCCCTCCTTTTCTAAGAATGTTTTGGCCACTAATATTGGCTTAATTTTTCAATTCTCTAGTCAAGCGTCAGCTTAGTCTTATGCACTCACTTGTTATTGACAATATTAAATTTCACCTTCCCAAGTTATATTTTTTGTTAAACAATCGTATCCATTTTATATAGTTTGTTCCCATTCATTGTTACCCTTAGCCTCATCAAATATTTGAGAATATTCATTGTGGTGGTCATAGAACATAATTTTTTTGATTCTTTTAAAAAAATCTTGAACTCTTGGTCTTTTGAGGACTAGATTCTTTTATTGTATTAAAAGTTGTTAGTGTATACTATTTTACCTATATTTTCCTTCTAGATAAGCTTGTTAGTGGATATTATATTGCTAGGATAATGTTTCTTAGGTTGAAATCATGCATGAGATCACATGCCCCTATTATAGATAGTAGTTGATATTCTATATGTCTCATCTCTTGCTATATATATGTACTTCTTTCCAAAGCTAATTAATAAAATCCATTTTATCCTTTAAATTTTTTTTTTACAATTTCATGTTATTTACATTTCATCTAGTGTTCCTCATTCTCACATGGGACTAGATCTTGATTGGTTTAAATAGTTGTCTAATATAATTTAATAGTTTAGAGAAAAAGTTTATTTGCATTCAAGAAGAAACTTCTCCTTGTTTCTTTCTATTCTAGAGGGGAATTTTTCTATAGATAGAGGTCAATTTCCATTCTCATTATTTTTTACATGCGTTGTATCTTTCCCTATTTTCTCTTTTTTAGATCATTTTAGAAATTGTTCATGCTAATCAAGAACTACATAAAGTTATAAAAATGAAGGGAATTTTTGGGTTGTTACAATCAAATAAATTTAATAAAGTTCATTTATGGGGCTCTTAATGAATAAGAAAACTTACAGAAAATTTATTATTTTACCCTCGAGCTCCATACGATTCCTCAAACTGCTAGACAATAGAGGCTAGCAGCTCCATTTATTTTAGAATTATCCCAATATTTATCCACTTTAAAGTACAACTTTGTGAAACAATTCTTCCTTTATTCACATTAGCAATTTCTATATCCATATATTAGGTGTACCTATATATTAAATGAATCCAATTAAATGGTGTAGAATATATACCAATCTATAATTTTGAACATTCAAGTGTATCCTAAAGATACTAATGCATTTGGTTCTTCGACTTTGATCTTAATCCAACTATAATGTATATTCATTTGAAATTCTTCATTGGTACTTGCAAATTTTGTTTTCTAAGTTTGAAATAATTGTTTAGAAGTTTTGTTCCTAATATATTTTCTCCTTTCTTATTTGTTTGTATTTGGGTACCTCATCAAGCCTTGTTGTCAAGATCCAAATCTCTATCTATCCACCTAGTTATGCTTAAGGGGGATGTTACTGTGGAGTATTCTACCTAGAATATGCCTTATATAAGCTTGTTAGTAGATACTATACTACTAGGATAATGTTTCTTAGGTGTGCAATCTTGCATGTGATCACATGCATATATTATAGATATTAGTTTCTATTCTAGATTACTCATCTCTTACTATATGCCTGTATTTATTTACTAATCTAATTTATCTTTTGTCATTGAACTTCATACAATTTTGTGGAATTTGCATTTGATCTAATATTCTTGTTTCTCAAATAAGTTGCCTTAGAACTTTACTGATTTGAAAGACATTGGAGGATTCATCATTATCTATGTCCACTTATGAAATAGAGATGATTTTAGTATCCCCAAACCCATCACTAGACTCAACATCTCTTCTTGTGATCACATTCTCTACACTAGGATCATATGTAGCATTTATTCTTTTATCATCATAGGCAACATAGTTACACTTGACTCTCTTCTTATCAAATTTATTTTCCTTCATCTTATCAATTATGTAAGAAAATGATTCACTAATGAATACTCTAAAATACTTAACATTTAGTTTCATTCGATACTTCTTGAGGAGTGATTTTTTTGGAAACAAGTTGTAGGAGATCTTTTGAAGAAATAAAATTTAGTATTGAAAATATTAGCCCAAAGGAATAAATGAATATTCTTGGATTTTAACATGCACTGTGACATTTCCACTAAGCTACTCTACTACATTTTAGCAATAACTTTTTGTTGAAAAGTAATTATGCTAGACATTTCTCTCTTGATTCCATCATATTCAAAAAAATAATTGAGCTTTTTTTAACATATCCTCCACCATTATTTCTTCTTATTTTCTTGGTTTTAATCTCACTTTGATTTTCCATAAATGATTTAAGCATTTCAAATTTATTAAAATCTTCATTTCTTTTAACCGTAAGGAAGTAGATCCAAAATTTTCTTGAAAAATCATCAATAAATGTTAAGATGTTATGAAAAACCTACATAAATCACTTCAGAAAATTTCAATAGATTTACTTGTTATCCATAAAAACCTTTCAAACTCATATCTCTGTTGTGTTTGAGTCATGCATTGTATACACACATTTGTGTTTACCATTAACTAAGATAGTTTATCAACCGCATTCATTCTTGAAAGTGTATTTAAACTTTGATAGTTCAAGTAACCAGATAATTGATGACATAACTCACATGTGGAGGAACCGATAGTAATGTAAGTTTTCTATCCATAGATGCTAAAAAATTATAGATATCATCACTATCAACTACTATAGCCATAATTTTGAATCCATCACTAATATTCTTGATTGGATTTTTATCCAAATAGAATACATCTTATGACCATGTCGAGTTATTTGACTTATTGAGAGATTGTTTTTGTTAACTTAGGTACAAGATTCACATCTATTACTTCCAACTTCTTATAGTCATGTTCATTAATTTAAACAGAAAATTTTTGTTCAATTTCCTATGAGTTGTCAACTCCAAGATATATCCTTGCATATTTCACTTCATCTAAATACCTAAAGAATTTTTTTAGTTGTAGTTCATAAGTTGGCTAGCTCCTAAATCAATATATTAGGTGTTATTTGGATTCTTTTTGAATAGCAAAAGAGGCTATTAATATAGAATGATCACCATCTTCTTAAAAAAAAAATTCTTGCCTTCTTTAATGAAATTTTCTTTGTCCTCGTACATGTAATTTTCTAAGACATTGATCACTATTATTCTCAAGTCTTCTCCATAATTATAACATGTGATAACATTTTCTCTCTTATAATTTTATTTGTGATTCTACATTCATTTTGTGCCTTTTGGAAAATATGTCTCTATTCATTATCCTTTGGTTGATTCTATTTCTTTTGATTATTTCTATGCTAATTCTCTTGATTTTAATATGATTAGATGTTATTGTAGTTCCTATACTTTCCTCTGGCCATAAATGTTTGAGAACTCTTCCTAATTCACCTATGAAATTTATAAGTCTAATCTCTTTATTTAACAAAGCCTCATATGCTTCTTCTAATGTGTTATTCTATTTTTTTTAATTAACTCCAATGAACGTATAATGTTATGGTACTCTGATCAGAAGAAAATTTGAATTATATTTTTTTCTACTTTAGTTTGTCTATATGCTCTTTCTAATTTATGTCTACAACTCTCGGAGATCTTTCCAACGAGATCAACGGCTCGTAATTTCGAGTCCCGAGCAGAAAGTTATTTCTAGTTGAAGTTAGGATAAAATTTCATATAATTTTTTGAAAATGTCGTAGTTTTAAGATTTTATTATGTAATGAACAAATGTGACTGTTGGACTTCGATTCTCAAGAGGTTTTTTGTGACTCTTGGAATCTCATGAACTTCTATATGTTGGGTTTTCGAATGAAATAGATTACTTTTTGGCTTGCTTCAATTCTATGATTTCTGGTTCTTGTAACAGAATTTACAATACCATAGATTCTCACTCAGATGTTGTCATCCGAATCCATAATTCGGATCATACTCATCTACAATTTCAAAGTCTTCATATTCAACCTTCATCATTGCAAATTTGATTTCTCTGAAATCCTTGATTCTTGCATACATTGTTTGGATAATTTCCCATATTTCCTTTACTATTCTAAGCACGGCCAATCATCAACCCTACTGTTCCACGTATCATTCGCCCAAAATCAACGAAAGTGAGAAAAAGACATGATCACGGAAAACCATTTACCATGACTCAGAAAGGGAGGGGTATTATCTATCGACTATTCAGTAAAAAGAAGAAAAATCTTCAACAAATACATAATCAACGTGGCCAGAGGAACAGGAAGCTTCAGTAGATCATAGAAATCTAAACAATGTCATTTTCAATCAGAAGCACTAGCTGGTTTTTGCGACTAAACATATCATTCACAAACCCTTAAAAAAGGTCGACGATAAGATAAGAATAAATTCAAATATATTTTGAGGATCTGCAAAAGCGGAAAATAGATTCTCTGGCATCGAAGATTTCGGCTGTCTCTGTCAAACAAAGGTCTATGCTTGGCCTTTTTATTTTTGTTTTATTGAAAAAAATGGATCAAGTTTTGATTGTTCCTTGCTACGTTCTTTGAATGGATTTCTATGTTTGGCAATTGGCACTACTTTCATGTTTTTAAACGCTCATGTATCCTTGTTCCAATTTGTCATAAAGTAAATTGACCCTTTCTTTGAGCACATTGACTTGTGACACCATCCAATTAAAGATATTACCCTACCCTTCTATCACATTCTTGACCATCATCAACATATCCCCAAACCTCATGACAGAGGAACCTTTATCCATACCCAAAGGGGTACCTTTCACGGTCTCAATAGGGACTTCTATATGGAAGTCCATCCCCTGTGGAATCCCTTACAATTAGGAATATCAACCTTGTCCCATTGCATTTCAACACATTTCTTTTCTAAATTATCCAAGAGATTTCTGACATGGTCAATATTGGACACTTTTTTGTCCCCAATGGCCAAATAAGACATATTGAGACCTTTGTTCTTCACTTTCACATTTTCACTAGATTTGGATGGTTCCCCCACCAGGGTTTTACCCTTCCTAGTAGAGCCAGGGGAGAGAGAGTTAGGGACAGTCTCATTTGAAGGCACATACTTAGAATCATCTTTGTCAATTTCATACCCATGTGGTCAGCTGGGAGAAGATTTTCACTTCCAAGGGCGTTTACGACTTCCAACATGGAAGCACTCATCCTCATTAGAAGGGACATCCTTAGAGTCAATAGAGAAATTAGAAAAGTACCTATAGATATTTTGGGCAAACTCAATTTTTTGGCCTAAGGGATTAAACTGAATGGCTAAGGCTTTAGAATGCTCCATAAGGAGGATGAGGCCTTCATGAAGGATCGAGGAATTGGGTTTTTTTCTATGAGCATAAATTCTATGTCTAAGCAATGATAGAAGGTAAGAAGGAAGAGAAATCCATCTATCAAGCTCAAGATGATTCAAAATCATGAAATGGTACCTCAACAAGTAGGAAAATGATCTCATCAAGGGTTAGATACCTCATAATCACCTTTGTAACGTCAGCCCAAAGGGGTTTGATTGACTTATGATCATAACTTGTGTCACTAGTTCTCTTTACCAAATTCCATTAAACACCCTTGAAGAAGACATTGACGACCTCATCCAACATATTGCAATCTCTGTAGAATGTCCAACCTTCTACCAACATTCTTGTAACTTCATCAATAAGGTCTTCTGTAATAGAGAATTCTACCTTATATGCTTGAAGAATACCATTCTTCATTCCATCTAAAAAGGCTTTACTAACTAGAGGATCATGGCCATCAAGCTTTTCCAAATAGGGGGTAACAACTCTAGCCTACAATTTATCCCAAACCAAGTGTTTATCCTACCACTTTTCATAGGAGGTGGGATCAAGTCTATTTCTATCTCCACCCATGTGTTTGATGTAAATAAAAGGGATCTCGCAACTAGATAACAAGAAGTAGGACCCAAAAAAATGGTGCAATAGATGAACACTCAGATGGGGGGGTGAATCAGTGTTCTGCAATTAACTGTTGGCATTATGCACTCAGATGAGAATAGTTGATAGTGTAATTGATGGCACCCAACTGGTAACATGGTTTATAGGTTACACCAGCAACAAACATCATCTTTTGGCACTACAGTTTATTCACAATGGCATCCAGTCTATACCGACAAAATATTATACCAGCACTCTAAGCCGACTTGAAATAATATTGTTTATGCGGAATGTATTATAATGAAATATATTTGTATAGCCGACATGATGTATTGTAAAGACTCATATATGTATGAGATCTTGTAGGTCATTTTGAAATATAATTAGGTAATGAAGGAAATGATAAATGAGATGTGATAGGGTATGATAGCGAATGAACTGTGTATGCATTTTGATGTAATTATCCTATGAGCGAATAAGAGAAGAGAAGAGTGAAGCAGGGTTTTGGTAGAGGTATGAGACAAAGCTTTAACCGGTATTGAATCCAACATTGCAGATGCTATTTTGAGCAGTACATTGCTATTGGATCTAACCATCCAATTGTGTAGTCAGTGTGACTCCATTTTTGTTGTTGAGCAGTGAGCTCTAGGCTATTGGCCTTCCTACATGTACAGGCCCCTATTGTACAAGTAATATTTATTCATATTGGCCAGTGAGTAAATATTGTGGGTCACAAATCCCACCGAGGTTTTTCCCCTACCGGGTTTCCTCGCCAAAAATATTTGTGTTATGATGTGCATTGATGCTTATTCTTTGTTTCTCTTTACTGCATTATTATTTGTTTACCGGTATATTAATTTGGGTTGTAAAGTTGCAAACAATTTTAAATATTACATATACCAATTAGACACTGATTCACCCCCCCCTCCCCTCTCAATATCTTTAGGACTATCCTAGCATCTAACAATTGGTATCAGAGCCTAGTCCTCTATTTGTAGAAACCTAACAGCTTGAGGAAGATTCTGAAAGCGGTACCGATGGAAAGTTTGAGACAATAGTTGGAAGGAGCTCTTGAAGATTTTGATGTAGAAAAATTGAAGAATATCAAACTGGAATATGAACTCAAAACTACTTGGGAATTCATCAAACTACTTCAAGGTAACCTAGTTATAGCAAAGAATAAGAGAAAAGAATTACATGTGTAATTGCAAAACCAAGATGATGAAGAAAAGGAAACTCTTAGAAATATTGTAGAGAAATTGAGACAAGAGAACAACAACATGAAGAATCAAATGCAAGATTTAACCATGAGATTATGAAAGGATATTGAAGTTAGAAAGAGGAACAAAGAAGATTTAGCTAGAAGACTTAATGAAAGATTAGATGAATCTCTAAGGCTCAGTTATGAAAATGATATGCTTAAAATAGATTTGATTCACATGCAACATGACAAAGAGGAACTTATGAGACAAGTTAGCACTTTGGATGGTGAGTTGGTCACTGCAAATGAATACAAAGACAAATTCAAGAAGAGTTCAGATAAGCTTGATGATATGTTGAAAAGTAAGAAACCTGATGGAGAAACAGTTGGAATTGGATTTGAACATGGAGAAAGTTTCAGGACTAGAAACAATCATGATCACAGCAAACCGATAAGACGACCTAATGCTTATAATTTCAATGGGAAATGTTTTAATTGCAACAAATTTGGTCATAGAGAAAATCAGTGCAGATTTAGGAATAATCAGAATACAAACTCATCCACCGGTCAATGTTCCAAATGCAATAAAAATGGTCATAACTCAGATAATTGCAGAATGAATGTGAAATGCTATGTTTGTGGAAGATTTGGAAATTTATCTAATCAATGCAGAACTCAAACCGGTCAAGGTTATGGAAAAGCTATTCAAAGAAACAATGTAACTTGTTATGCATGTAACAAGATTGGGCATATTGCAAAATTCTATAGAAGCAAGAGTGTACTGGGTAACAATAAAGGATCTAATGACAAAGGAAAAGAAAAGGTAAATTAAATTAAGCAAGAATTCACTAAACAATGGATCAGGAAGAGAGATCAGAGGAATGATGAATCTGTCACTGCATCGACAGAACAAAGCAATCCTGCACCGGCAGGACATTCTTCATCTAACTAAGGAATAATCCTTAGGGGCAAGTCAACTAATTCAAGATCATGCATTTACCCTTAGTTGGTGGTAAGAAGTTATAATTCTTCTTTACCGACAGATATGTGGAGTTTTCACTTCACCGGCAAAGCATTTATTGCAGTTGTAAGTTAACTTTTTGTTTATAAAGGCACTAAAACAACCTAGACCAATTTTAAAAATAATTCCTAAGATAGCAAAACTGGATGACTCCATTGGTGCATTTTCTAGAATTTCGAAAGGAGTCATGTTTGTTGAAGATCCTATGGCATACATACATTGTAACATTGAAAGTTTGGGGTTTGAAGATTTGAAGAATATGCTCATAAATGTTATCACTGACAAACATGGGGTAGTTAAACCGGAACACAAGGTTATTGAGGATTTAGGGTTCATTAACATCCTCCATATGCCGAAATTCTCAGAAAAAACCATTCGCTATGTTCTTAGTAGGGTTCACGGTGAATTTATGTGGTTAGACTCAATATTTAAGATCACTAAGGAAGCTATAATAACTATTACTAGTTTACCCTCCACTGGCACTAAGCCTAACAAGAAAAAGAAAATTCCAACAAAGAGGTTATGAGCTTAACTGGAGCTACATTTGACAACATGTCACTTAGGGTCAATGATATAAAAGATAACAATGTTAAATTTGCAAGTATGGTCATTGGTTATAAAGTTGCTCATACCAATAGATTGAATTTTGTATCTAGCTTATGCATTCATAGTGCTCATGAGATGATCTTGAATAATGCTAAAATTGGCATTTGTGAATGGTTAAAGGATGAATTGCTAGAGAATTTGGATAAAATAAAAGGAGATAAGAAGGGAACCTTTAAATTTGGAAATCTGATTGTGTGTTTAATTCTTTACTTCTCCAACGAGGTATTAGACATAAGGATTTCTCCTATGATATTTCTATTGGAAAATAGATAAAGGAGGCAATTACCGACAGGGGATTTGATAGTGACAAACTGGAAAACGAGTATTTCAAGAATTTTCAAGAAAAAATGAGACAAAGGGAAAGGATTCCCCAAAGCATTGTTGATAAGTATGATAAAAAAATATGATTTGTTATCAAAATTGATGAAATTTGGATGGAGGCAGTTAGACCTAGAACTATCTAGATTACAAAGATGGGATATGAGTTAGACTCACACATCTTGGATTCATATGCTAAAATACTCCTAGATGCTCCATCAGAACCAACAGAGGAGATATTTTGTAATGCTGAAACAATTGAGAAAGGTGTTGAAGTTAAGAAGCAGAAGAAGATAAGAGACAAGGTAATGAAATATTCTTTGATGCTTGTTGAAATTGTTAAGAAGGGTTTATTGAAACTATATCTAATGAAATGTGTTGCTGAACAAGAAAGTAAATTAGAAAAACAATCGGTAGCACATATCTCTCTTGTGGCTACTTCATCTGATTCTGACAATGGTAAGGCAATTGCATTCAAAAGAGTGGACAAAAAGAAAAGAAAACCCTCACTGGCACCTACTCCATCTCCTAAGAAATCAAGGACGCTCATAAAGAAGCAACAGGTTGTAAGAGAGCCAAGTGGTCCTAAGAAGAAAGTTACTCCAAAGAATAAATCTAAACCAAAGGAACCAGATAATGTTTCACTGGAAGAGTTAATAGATGTTCTACCTAATGATTTGTACTTAAGATTAGAAGCAAAGAGAATGTCTGTTATGGAACTTGATAAGAAATTGAAGGTAGAAGCTCTATTAACTATGCTTCCTATTAATTCTAAGCAGGAAATTGATGATCTAATATCTGAAGCCAATAGAACTATTTTTGTGAGTGGTCACTGACAAGTTATTCTTATGGCCGACAAAGTTTAAGAGATTGCAGATGAAACGACTTATAAATGGGATATATTTTCTCTTGAGAAAGAGATGAAAGAAGAGAAAGCTAAACAAAAGGTTGATAAATCATTCACTAAAGTGTATCAGAAGACAGACAAGGGTAAGGGTAAGGTTTCCAAAATACCAGATATTACAGTTAAGGACACCCCACCAATAATTTCAGAGGCACCGACACAAACAGATAGTTAGCCTGGAGAAGATAAGTTAGAGGAAGTAAAAGCAGATAATGTTGATCCGGAGTTTGACATTCTTTTTACCATGAATGTGGACACTCAGGATATCAATATTGTATTAGATAAGGAAACTATAGAGGTAAAGAAAGTTGAAGCTACAAACGTTGAGGTCTCTGAGTCATCGGTCAACACTATTGACTATCAGCAGAATATTGAGATACCGGCAGAAGAAGAAAAGGAACGAGAACAAAATGTATCTTAAATGTCAGGGAATGAAAATAAGAATGAAGATAAGAAGGAAGACAAAGTGGATAAAGAAGAGGTTAAGGATGGAATCAAGGAAGAATAAGTGGTCAAGGTAACTGTGTAGACATCGAGAGAAGAAAAGAAACCAATGCAAAAGCAAGCACTTCGCCTAGAACCTCTACTATGAATTATAGACCAACAAATTTTACGGATGTACTTTTTGATTCAACAAATAGGATTACAAAATGCAATGCCTTAGCATTTAAGGCCATTGATGACACTTTACCAATTTTGCAAATGATTGCACCGGCATGTAAAGTTGATCATATTGATGGATCTATAGGTAAATTGGACACATTGTCCAAATTCATTTCTTCTAACATTCAAACTGTGGATAAAATAAATGAAGAGATCATTAAGGAAAGAGTGAATAAGGAGAAAGATGAATTCTTTGACAGGACAATTAAAGACTGACAGGAAAAATTGATTCTTTGTTATCGGCACTAAATTCCAACATTCTGGAATACAAAGAGTTGTACAGGGAAGCATGTAAGCCTCACCATTTAACTGAGGATATTGATGAGGAAATAAGGAAAACACAAAAGGAAATTGATGATATTGTTGATAATATGATTGGTTCTTCAGAACTTACTTCAGTTTTCGATTAGGAAATGGCAATCTATGAAGAGAAGATTGAGAAATTAGAAAGAGAGAAGTCAAGGTTGAGAATGAAAACCCGGGAGTTGAAAAACAAGCTTGGTCCTAGATTGGACAACTTATTAACACACCGGAATGAGTTTTCTAAAGTGACTATTCAAGGAGAAAGATCACCAAAGAAACAAATGCATTATCTCATCGGTATGATCCTGAAGACAGAGACTATAATTTTTGACAGTACTAAGTTTTTGTAAGGTCTTAACTTAGTTTTGGCGGATGTTTTCCAGATTGTACATAACCGGTTACAGGTTTCTAATTAAACTTTAAATTCCTTTGATTCTTTTGACATACATTGTCATTGATGTCAAAGGGGGAGTAGTGTATGAGAAAAATGTACAGAAGGAGATCATTTGCTCAGGGGGAGCACACTCATTTTTGGATATCAGTTTTTAGATTTTTCTTATGAGTGTTGCCATCAATTCCAAAGGGGGAGATTGTTGGCATTATGCACTCAGATGAGAATAGTTGATGTTGTTATTGATGGTAACCAATTGGTAACATGGTTCATAAATTACACCGGCAACAGACATCATCTATCGCTATCGATAGGAACTATAGTTTATTCACACTAGCATCCAGTCTACACCGATAATAGATTATATCCGCACTCTAAGCTGACTTGAAATAATATTGTTTATGTGGAATGTATTGTAATGTAATATATTTGTATAGTCGACATGATGTATTGTAAAGACTCATTTATGTATGAGATCTTGTGGATTAATTTGAAATGTAATTAGGTAATGTAAGGAAGTGATAAATGAGATGTGATAGGTTATGATAGCGAATGAACTATATATGCATTTTGATGCAATTATCCTATAAGTGAATAAGAGCAAAGCAGAGCGAAGCAAGGTTTTGGCAGAGGTATGAGATAGAGCTTAAATTAGTACTGAATCCAGCATTGCAGATGCTATTTTGATAAGTACATTATTATTGGATCTAACCATCCAATTGTGTAATCAGTGTGACTCCATTTTTGTTGTTGAGCAGTGAGCTCTAGGATGTTGGCCTTCCTGCATGTGCAGGCCCCTATTGTACAAGTAATATTTATTCATACTGGCCAGTGACTAAATATTGTGGGTCACAAATCCCACCAAGGTTTTTCCCCTATCGGGTTTCCTCGCCAAAAATATTTTTGTTATGGTGTGCATTGATGCTTATTCTTTTGTTTCTCTTTACTGCATTATTTTATGTCTATTGGTGTATCAATTAGGATTGTAAAGTTGTAAACAAGTTTAAATCTTTCATCTACCGGTTAGACACTGATTCACCTCCCCCACCCTCTCAATGTCTTTGGGACTATCCTAGAATCTAACACTAACAACTTTGTTAACCTGATTCTTAACCACCAGATGCAGATGAATAAAAGTAAAGTGTAGAAACTAAATGAAAAAAAGCACAAAACCATAACACCAAATTTTTTACGTGGAAACACAAAAAGGGAAAAACCACGGTGGTATTGAGACCCACAATATTATAATATTATGATCAAGAGTATAATAATATTACAAGAGGGAAATGCACATGCATTCAGGCACACTGCCTAGAGCTCACTGCTCAATTAAAAAAGAGGGATACAACCCCGAAGGAAGGCCCACTACCTTACAAGAGATTACAAATGACAATTGATTGAATAAAATGATGGATAACATCTACAATTGCCAAAATGAAGTTTCGGTTAAGCACAAATGGTCTTCTTCTACTATTCTATCAAGGTGCTCTATTCTACTCTGCTCTGTCAACTACCAGAGCACTAATCCAAAGATAGCGCATGTGAAATTGCTCAACAACACTCATAAAAACTTCACACACTCACATCTATCACCAAAATGCTCAAAGGAATTGGTCTTATATATCCACACCACCAAATTAAATCAATTCCACGTCGGCCTGAAAACTGGATAACACACAACATGAAACGTGTAACAATAAGTTGGGTCGATCCAATTACAAATCCATATGCGGACTTTAAAAACTTGATAAAATGCTTCACACATGTCGGCTTAATCACTTCAAACTCAAAACCAGTCACTAAAATCATCCCAAAGATTTTGCATAGCACGTTGCGCAAAACTAACTTTGTTCTTCCTGAATTGTTGGATATCGGATCTCCAATATTACACAAAAATTAATAGTGGAGACTAGGATTGCGAAATAAGCTTCCTCAAATGTCCAATCAACTATCTCTATCACCGCAACCAAAACTATGCAATCAGAATTGAGATAGCACTCAATGTATCCACACTTTGTATTCCACCTTCCAGACTCAAGCATATATGAATAAAAAACTTCTCAAACTTTCGGTAGATCACTTCTACATATACCGAATATAATTTATGACCTTAGTTGCCATCAATGACAACCCCAAAGAATTTCTCAAGCTTTAATCTCCACTAGAACAGTGTCTCTTGCCAACAATCTCCCCCTTTAGCATTGATGGCAAGACTTGATGAAAAATTACACTGTGAGATCAAAGTTCTACAAAAATGTAACAACTCTAACTCAGCAAGATCCCCCTAAGAATATACATCATTTTTCATTCCCCTATGTCCCCTTTTGACATCAATGGAAAAGGTAGGGATCTGCCAAAATTTCTATACAAGAATATACATAGTTACTTACAAAAATTTAAAAATATCTATAAAAATTGTCTTCAAGAACTGTAGGTGACCATCGAAACCCTTCTTCAAATAATCCAAAATGTTAATCAGAGCACTAAAAAATAAGGGTACATCTCTGCTCCTTTAAGGTTTGAAGGAACACTCTTATTCAGAGCATTAATATCATCTTGCTAACTACTCAACAAGGTATCCAACTAGGGAGTTATAAGATTCTCGAGTTCTCCCACTCTACCTAAAATTCAGTCCATTTCCTAATTTAAGCTCTTGATTTTATAAAGTATACCCATCACTTAAGCTTCAAAATTGCTAGTAGAAATTTATTGGGGGTCATAGGATTGAGATATGTTGGATAAATGACCTTCACACTCTTTTATTTTCTTTTCAATAAAAATAGTAAACTTGGGAAAAATAAGACATGACTTATATATGTTACCTCCTTCATCCAATGCATCTTGTATGCCCTCCATAGCAGTTATCAAACTATCCCTATCTCCTTCAACCGTTCTCAAAATTGTTCTCAGCCAAATAGCATTAAATTGACTCAAAACTTTTGCATCGACCACTTTCTCCAAAGATAAAAAATGAGAATTTGTTTCCTTTAACATACTCCTTAGCTTACTAGAGGGAGTATCAACTGTATCTTGCTTGAAGGATGGAAAAATATTCTCCAACACATTCATGGCCAAAGATATCAGCTCCTTGTATCTGGTGTGAGACTTAAGTAAGTCCTCACTTGGCTTGTGCAAGAGCTACAAGTTTCAATTTTTGAATGGGAGACAATGAGGTAAGATTTATAGGTCCTTAGGTGAGATCAACTATGTCAGTGATTATTTGGTTGCCTTTGTCTGCCAAGATGTCTCTTGCCACTGGAACCTGTTCAATATTATCTACATCCTTCTCCTTCTCTCCCTCTTTACCCTTATCGACATCCTCTCCCTTTTTGTTGGTGCCCAAAAATGGGTTTACATTGACTTAGAGGTAGCGACCAAGTTGTTTTCTCCTGATAATAACTATGGAAAGCCACTTCCAACTGTTTAATATTCTTCAGAATTGGACCAACAATGACAAGGATGCTAGATCCTTCTATGCTTTAGGCTCTACAAAACTAAGGAGGTTGATACCCATGCTTATTTGTGATTTTACGCCACACTCACAAATTTGATAGTTCTGATACTAAATGTAAGTACAGATCCAATAGCCAATAAGATGAGAGGGGGGGGTGAATCATACAAACTTAATCTTCTATAAAACCATCAGATTCAACCTCGGTAACATATACTTCAATAATATAACAAAAATTGTTAAACATGCAAACTCAAAAGCATATAAACATCATAAACCTCATAACACCAGATTTAACGTGGAAACCCAAATAGGGAAAAACCATTGTGGGATTTCAGACCCACTAAGAAATATACTCTTCTAGAGTATGCTCGGTTAAAAGCAAATCCTGTTAAAGATTACAAACACATTGCTAGATGTGACCCAGTTAAGGGATTTCCCTCAGATCTGTTAGGATATTCACCTTGTTAGAAGTGACCTTGTTAAAGGATTTCAAACACTCAATCAAAATGTCACCTTGCTAGAGGGTTTTACAAATAAGACTGTTAAGTCCATTCCGTTAAGAGATTTTCTGTCACTTTCACAAAATAACAGTAATAAAAATCTATCTACAACTTCACATCTAAAATGCTAAAGAAAATTCTTATTTGTTCAATACAGTCTAGACATAGAACTAATCTTGTCCATCTGTTGGGCTTCTATACTCTGTTATTCAAATAGGTCTTCAAGCTTCTATGCTCAGTAATCACTATGTAGCATCCCTATGCATATACTTGCCCACATACATTGTTTATCAACAGTTTCCTATTTATAAACAATTAGCTAACCACTTAATCTCCTTGATCACATTTCCCATGATCAATCATAGCCATCAGATCTTCAATCTTGTCCAGGTTCAATGCATCTTTCAATCTGAAAATGTTTTACCCCGCCTGGGAACTTGCACATATTTCTTGGAACTTGTGCCAAGGTATTGCGGTTCAATCTGCACTATAGATCTTCATGCCAACTTTTCATTGCCTTAGATTCATTAACAAACTTCATGCACGACATACCAATCATTTAATCAATTCTAGCTCATCAACTTCCTTCATTAAATATCCCATGTAACCATTTAATGCATTCTGTTATAGCTCAGTTACAACTCGGTTATAACTCGGTAAATACTAAACTTCACTTGGTAGTCATTCCACCTTCATTAACCGATAGCGATAACCTTAGGGTTTACCGACTAGGTTCTTTGCTTGGTAACATAGTATAGTATTAACCTTTCACTTTACAACATATGTATGATGTTAAAACAATCTAAACATCATGATCTCATGCATCATTGTCTGTCTCGGTAATAGTTGCCCATTGAATACCTTATTCATCTTCTTATTCATCATAATCTTTCCTGTGTCTTTTGTCGACATATTTATATTCTTCAAATCATACTTCTCAAGATATGGCAACATCACACTGAATTAGAAAATCAATTTCTTGACATCAATGACAAAATAATAATATCAAGACAGTAAACATCCTTAATCAGTTATATCCATAATCATCAACAACCTTCTCAATATCCTTATTGAAATACTAACAATCTTTCATTGTCTGTTATAATGCAATATTGCCAATAATCTCCCCCTTTGGCATTGATGGCAAAACCAATTGATTTGACCTTAAAAGATTCAGATTGCTGTGATTCTGAAATGCTTGAAATGCTCTCCCCCATACATTAGACTTCTCCTCTTTTCTTCAGTCTTCTTTCCAATCTGTAGTCTTCTTAGTTTTCTTCCCCTTAAATTGGTCTTCTCCCCCTTTGACAACAATTCCAAAAAGTAAAGAACTAAAACATAATTTCGTCCTGTATGAAGTGATTTCCTACTATTGTGTATCATCTGAGTCTCGGTCAGAGCATTTTGTCTTCTAATTCTTGTTCCCTGTATTGTTTCCTGTAATATTTCCTGTACACCTTTAGAAAACATCCTAAAGTGTGTAATGCAGCATCAACTCCTAAAAGATATTCTATAGAGTCATTGGATTGATGCTTTCATCGAACTCGGTTAGTGAGTAGAAGATAGGGGTAGGACCCCTAACTTACTTCTAAGATATTGAAAAGTGTCCCTTGGTAGTGGCTTGGTGAAGATATCTGCTATTTGTTCCTTTGTGCTAACATACTCAAACACCACTTTCTTCTCTTGAGCTTCTTCTCTAAGATAATGATATTTGATAGAGATGTGCTTTGTCTTAGAGTGCATAACAGGATTCTTTGAAATATTGATGGCACTAGCATTGTCATAGAATATGGTTACTGGCTCGGTAACTTTCTCATTTATACCTTCCAACAGTTGTTTGATCCATGCAATGTTGGTACAATTCAATGCTACAGCAACATATTCAGCTTCTATTGTTGACTATGAAACACATCCTTGTTTCTTGCTAAGCCAACTCACTAGTCTTTCTCCTAAAAAGAAAGCTCCTCCACTTGTGCTTTTTCTGTCATCAATGTTGCCTGCCCAATCAACATCAGTATAAACTTTTAAATCAAAATCATTTCCTTTCTGATATACTAAGCAATAATCTTTAGTGCCTTTCAAGTATCTAAAAATTCTTTTGATTGTTGTCATGTGTGTTTCCTTAGGATCTGCAGAGAATCTTGCAACTATACCTACTGCATGTGCTATGTCTGGTTTGCTATGAACAATATATTGTAATTTTCCAATCATGGATCGGTAAAGTGTCTTGTCAACAAATGCAGATTCATCATTCTTTGATAATTTACAGTTGGTAGTCATAGGAGTACTTATTGGTTTTGAATCCTCCATTCCAAATTTCTTCAAGATTTCCTTTATGTACTTGGATTGAGTAATGAAAATCTCATTTTTCATTTGCAGTATCTGTAAACCTATAAAATACTCTATCTCACTGATTAATGACATCTCAAATTCTTTGCTCATTTCATTTCCAAAGTTCTTGCATAAAGAGTCATTTCCACAAAATATGATATCATCAACAAATATGGTCGAGATCAGTATTCCATTTTCATCATTCTTCATGTACATATTGTTGTTCTCACTTGTCCTTATAAAACCATCTTAGTAAAATAAGAGTGCAATCTTTCATACCATGCTCTAGGTGCTTGTTTCAGACCATATAAAGCTTTGTTCAATTGACATACCTGATCTTTATTATTGTCTTCAACAAATCCTTCAAGTTGTTCAATAAAAACATCTTCTTCTAATATTCCATTTAGAAATGCAGATTTGACATCCATTTGATATACCTTGAAGTTTTTGAAAGTAGTATAGGCCAACAATGTTCTTACTCCTTCAAGTCTAACAACAGGTCCAAAAGTTTCACCATAATCAATTCCTTCTTCTTGAGCATAACCTTTGCAAACTAGTTTTTCTTTGTTTCGAATGACCTCTCCTTTTTCATTCAGCTTGTTTCTAAAAATCCACTTTGTACCAATTACATTTATGTCCTTTGGTCTTGGGATTAGTGTCCATGTGTCATTCTTCTTGATTTGATCAATCTCTTCTATCATAGAATTTATCCAATCTTCACTGTTAAATGCCTCTTTCACTATTCTCGGTTCAAATTTAGATATCAAACATGTGTCCTATCTCAGTTTGTTCCTTGTCATCACTGAATCATCCTTATCTCCTATAATATGACTTAGTGCATGATGTCTTCTGACATACTTGGCTAATACAGGCTCGGTAGGCTCTGTATGATCTTCTTTATCACTCAGTAACTGGATATTCTCTTTATTTTCTTCAATAGTCTTCTTGGTAAGACTTCTTGGTTGAACATAGACAAATTCATCATAGTCTTTTGGTTCCTTGGAATTTCCTTCATCATTTCTTTCTGCAAATTCATCAAATTTCACATTTGCACTTTCTACTATTTTGTTAGATGATTTGATCAGACATTTAAATGCTTTGCTTCTAGAAGAATAACCTAGAAATGTTCCTTCTTCACTTTTTTGATCAAACTTTCCATTTCTATCATCTTTGTGAACATAGCATCTACTTCCAAAGATTTTAAAATAACTTACATTAGGCTTCTTATCATACTAGATTTCATATAGTGTCTTCAAAGTACCTCTCTTCAATTGTACTCGGTTCAAGGTGTAAACTGTTCTGCTTATTGCTTCTCTCCAAAATGTGTGTGGCACCTTCTTTTCAATCATCAGTGTTCTAGAACAATCCACAATAGATCTGTTTCTTGTCTCAGCTATTCCATTCTGCTATGGAGTTCTTGGTGCAGAGACTTGTCTTTTAATACCATGATCATTGCAAAATAAGTTGAATTCATCAAATGTGAACTCTCCTCCTCTATCTGATCTAAGACATTTCAATTGTCTTCCTATTTCATTTTCAACTCTTGCCTTGTACCATTTAAACATTTGAAAAGCTTATGATTTATCTTTTAAAAATATTACTGACATCATCCATGAATAGTCATCCACAAATAATATTAAATATTTATCACCATAATAACTTTGAACTTTCATAGGACCAGAAAGGTCAGTGTGCACTAGATCTAAAATTCCCTTAGAAGTATAAGACTTACTTGTAAAGCTTGATCTTGACATCTTGCCCATCTGGCATCCTCAACACATAGCATTCTCAGGTTTTTCAAGACTCGGTAGACCTCTTACTTAGTGCTTCTTGCTTATTTTGATTAGATTATCAAAATTTACATGACAAAACCTTTTATGCCATAACCAGGTATCATCTATCTTTGCATACAAACACTTGTTATGAGTTGAGTCAAGGTGAAATGTGTTACTTTTTGTTTATATCTCGGTAGCAACTAATTTTCCATTTTTGTCATGAACTTTGACAATTCCTTTCTGAAATTCTATTCAGTAACCTGTGTTGTTTAGTTGTGCTACACTCAACAAATTGTATTTCAAACCTTCAACCCAATAAACATCATTGCATCTTGCATTGTCAAGAAGTGTTATAGATCCTTTACCTTTCACCGAACATGGTACATCATTACCAAATCTAACATAGCCTCCATCATAATCTTCTAATATAACAAACTTGTGTTTATCTCCTGTCATATGATGTGAGCATCCACTATCTATGATCCAAGAATCATTAGTGTTTATGTGAGATATTAGGGCTTTTTCTTCATACCTTTCTTCATCTGATCCATCTTTGATAGCCACATGAACTACTTCCTCTATATCAGTATCATCTGATTTATCATCATCGGATTCCTCATCAAGTATTAAGCATGTCTTTCTATCTCTTCTTCTGAAATCTCGGTGTCCTCTGTAATGATTATCTTTCTATTTGTCATCTCAGTAATCTCTCCTTTTAGTAGAATCTTTGTTAAGATAGTTAGAAGCCATATGTCCTATCTTATCACAATTGAAACATTTCAAAGGTAGTTTTCCTTTATACTTACCTTTGCCTCTTGGTAACCTTTTGGCTAATAGTGCTTCAAACTCTTCTTGCTTTCTGATTTCCTCATACAATTTGTGTACTTCTTCCATGTTCTTATGAAATCTTTCACTTGCTCCACTGTGATCTCCTTCAGAGTACTTATACTTTCTTTCATTGAAATCATTAGATTCATCAAGATGAAAAGAACTAAATGCAGATTCAACTTTATTTACCAAAGATCCATTCTTATCAAAGTTACTTAATTCAAATGCATGTAGCTTACCAATAGCAGCATCTAAAGAAACTAGCATATTAGGTACATACCTCAATTCATTTATTGTAGAGACTCGGATTGCATAAGCTACTAGAAGGGTTCTTAACAACTTACTTGTTATATCCTTTTCTTCAATAGTTCCACCTGCTCCTTTGATTTTATTTACAATCTCCTTTAGTCTTGTATTGTATTGGGTTATGTTCTCACCTTCATTCATCCTCATAGATTTGAGTTGTCCTCTTAGACTATCTACTTTTGCTCTTTGAACATGTTCATCTCCTCCATATACTGATATGAGCTTATCCCACATAGCCTTTGCATCATTGCATCCTTCTAGATCATTAAACTCTGAATCGGTCAATGTAGATGTTATTTCAATCATTGCTTGAATATGTTCTTGCTTTGCCTTTATCTCTTCCATAGTCAATGGATAGATGTTCGGTGTAACAAAATCATTCTCCAGATAGTATACAACATATTCTCCAACTCCTAATAGATGCAGCTTCATCCTTTTCTGCCATGTAGACAAACTTGACTTGTTCAGCTTCGGTGCATCCCTCTTATACATCTTTGGATCTTTAACTCAAGTGCCTTTAATCTTTTCTTCCAAAGTCCAAAGCTTTAATACCAATTGATAGTTATGATACTAAATGTAAGTACAGATCCAATAGCCAATAAGATGAGAGGGGGGGGTGAATCATACAAACTTAATCTTCTATAAAACCATTAGATTCAACCTCGGTAACATATACTTCAATAATATAACAAAAACTGTTAAACATGCAAACTCAAAAGCATATAAACATCATAAACCTCATAACACTAGATTTAACGTGGAAACACAAATAGGGAAAAACCACTATGGGATTTTGGACCCACTAAGAAATATACTCTTCTAGAGTATGCTCGGTTAAAAGCAAATCCTGTTAAAGATTACAAACACATTGCTAGATGCGACCCGATTAAGGGATTTCCCTCAGATCTATTAGGATCTTCACCTTGTTAGAAGTGACCTTGTTAAAGGATTTCAAACACTGAATCAGAATGTCACCTTGCTAGAGGGTTTTACAAATAAGACTATTAAGTCCACTCGGTTAAGAGATTTTCTGTCACTTTCACAAAATAACAGTAATAAAAATCTATCTGCAACTTCACATCTAAAATGCTAAAGTGGATTCTTATTTGTTCAATACAATCTAGACATAGAACTAATCTTGTCCATCTACTGGGCTTCTATACTCTATTATTCAAACAGGTCTTCAAGCTTCTGTGCTTGGTAATCACTATGTAGCATCCTTGTGCATACACTTGCTCGCATACATTTTTTATCAACAGTTTCCTATTTATAAACAATTAGCTAACTGCTTAATCTCCTTGATCACATTTCCCATGATCAATCATAGCCATCAGATCTTCAATCTTTTCCAGGTTCAATGTATCTTTCGATCTGAAAATGTTTTACCCCACCTGGGAACTTGCACATATTTCTTGGAACGTGTGCCAGGGTATTGCGGTTCAATCTGCACTGTAGATCTTCATGCCAACTTTTCATTGCCTTAGATTCATTAACAAACTTCATGCATGTCATACCAATCATTTAATTAGTTTCATCTCATCAGCTTCCTTCATTAAATATCGCATGTAACCATTTAATGCATTCTTTTATAGCTCAGTTACAACTCTGTTATAACTCAGTAAATACTAAACTTCACTCGGTAGTCATTCCACCTTCATTAACTGACAATGATAACATTAGGGTTTACTGACTAGGTTCTTTGCTTGGTAACATAGTATAGTATTAACCTTTCACTTTACAACATATGTATGATGTTAAAACAATCTAAACAGCATGATCTCATCATTGTTTGACTCGGTAATAGTTGCTCATTGAATACCTTATTCATCTTCTTATTCATCATAATCTTTCCTGTGTCTTTTACCGACATATTTATATTCTTCAAATCATACTTCTCAAGATATGGCAACATCATACTAAATTAGAAAATTAATTTCTTGACATCAATGACAAAATAATAATATCAAGACAGTAAACATCCTTAATCAGTTATATCCATAATCATCAACAACCTTCTCAATATCCTTATTGAAATGCCAACAATCTTTCATTGTCTGTTATAATGCAATATCGCCAACAAAATCATGCATGAAATAAAGAAAATAATCTCATATAAGGACTCAACAATAAGTGAGAATGCTCAGGAATGGCAAATTCCTCAGTGATCCTCAGCCCGTTTGGAGCATGAGATGACTATTACATATGATAATGTTCATATAAAATGAAAGTATTCTGATATTCAACAAATTATAGCAAACTAGTGGTGATTTCGAATAGTAAATAAATACCCAGGCATTCCCTTAACTATGATCAGTGCCTTAATACATTGGGTACGTGAATTTATACTGCATTACACTATACTTCTGACAGAATTTATCTAACAACATAAAACCAAAGATAATATTGCCTTACAATATATCGTATTTGTAATCCCCACCCAAACTACTTATCAAAATCCCTGTAAAAACTCCTATCACTCTACAATTTTATTCAAGCATTTAATTGACCTATCAGACCAAAGACTGAACAAAAGGTTACATACATCATAATAGTGCAATGAATGATAAAATCCTTGATAATACGCATTCAAAATATGATAAAACAATACATTGGAGAGAAATGGGTTTGAATCATAGATTCATTCATTAATTTTGTTGTCCTTGTAAGAATACAATCCATACATAACTCCTTCAAGAACCTGCAAAAATCATAGACACAAGACTCTTTTCTATTTTTTGCTCTATAAAATGAGCTCTTACAATCCTTTTGTTTGACCTACAATTTTACTATTTGGAAACAGAAATTTAGAACACATAATGGACCAAAATTTCGAACCCCGTCTCATAGCCCTGAATTCCCTTTTATAAAAAAAAAGGGAGCAAACAAGCTTCAAGATAGAGGAGATACCTGTCATCTAAGAATGACTATGCATAACCACATTCTGTTATACAAAACAACCATCCTTGAACTTGCTTATACTGGATCAAAATTTGCAGCCACCTTCTTCAAAACTCATGATGAAAATTATCCCATCCTGTCTTATGGGATGCAAAATATCTGTCACTAGAAAACAAAAACAGTTATGCGAATGGTTTACAACTTTCTATTCATCATTCAAATAAATTCCACTCCACGTGCTATAGTCTTTCATCGAATGGCTAATTAAAATTCATTACTTCATCTTCTTTTTTCCGTATATGGAATATACTTAACGGCTACTTGGTTTGCCTCTCTTTCAAAAGTTTCAAAATATAACCCTATAGCAATTATCTTATCCATACTATCTTCTAGCATATCCATATTTAGCTCATCACAAATCATCTCTACCTGGGTGTTGATGACTCTCTCTGCCTCTTCCTTCCAAGACTATAAAGGCTTAATTGCCCCTTCTCTATCTTCAATATATGGCAAAAAAGTTTGTTCTAATTCACTAAAACTCTTCATCAACTCCCTAATCTTCCTTTCTATATTCTCTAGCAAAATTTGGGATTCCTGCATTGATTTTACCAACAAAAATGTTGTTTGGAGTGCATGTGGCCTCTCAGTAAGAAATTTAGAAGCCATAGACATCATTCTAAGCTCATTTCCCCTTTGTAACCACTTTGTAAACAAGGGAATTGCCACTTCTTTATCATCATTAAACAAATTGAATAGCATAAAAAAGTAAAGAATATAAGGCATGAATACTATTTAACCTGCTTTCAATTTTTTCATTTAAATGAGTTAGCACGAAGCTCCTTAGCTAATTATTTTTCTGATTCTTTTAATTTATTCGCTAATTCAACAATCTTCTGTAGAAGATGAAACTCATTTGGTTCACTCGATCTTGTAGTATCAGGCTCATCATCATCATCATCATCATCATATGGGATTAATACCATGCCATGGATATTAGTACTTATGTTTAATTGAGACACTTCTTCTTTCTGCATCATAGGTGGCATCTTGGATGTTGATGGCTTAGACGGTCCTGCAAGTGCAAGATATGAAACCTTTATTTGTCCTTGTTCTAGGAGTTGCACTCTCGTTTGAAACTCCGTACATCTTTTCTGAGATGCATTATAATCATTAATTTTTTTTTCAAATTTCTTCATCAGCTCAACCCTCTCTGAAGCTTCATTTTTCGCACTCTCATGTGCCAGCTTAGCAACATCAACATTCAATTTTGTAGCCTCTACACTTGATGTGTCTACTTCTCTCTTTATAATCAAACTTCCCCTCAAGTTGGGGTTTAAATCACTGATGTCAGACTTCCTAGGCCCTTCCTCTAATGCCCATATAGCCAAGGTTGCATAATCATCTGCAAAGTGTGATCCTCTTAATGTTGACCCCACTTCTTCCTCCTTTGATTTCCTAATAGCATCAAATGCCTTTGGGCCTTCCTCTCAGCAATTCTTCCTTTGTATTCCTCAACCTTTGTTTTCCATACTAAATGAAAAAAGGTTGGGCTTTTTACAAATGCATCATCCTCCAGGAAGCTATCACATGCCTCATTTCTTGCATCTTTGAAGGCTTTACCCTGAATATCCAAGGGAGTAAGATCCAACTCCAAATTAGGAGGCAATACAAGAATACCCAATTGCATTTCTGCACTCATTGCAACAAACTTGTCTCCCTCCATCTGAGCTTCATCCTTCCTTACCGATGAAAACGATATAGCTGATGGTGAGGGACTTCTATCAGAATCTTCAAGATCAATGATCCTAAATCCTTGAAGAGGCTTAATTGGTATCTTGGGGAAGGGCTCTAATCTCATTATCTTCTTACCCTTTCTCCTTATCAATCTCTCACTATCATTTCTACTATCCTCTTCCCCACTTACTTCTTCTCTAACTCTTTTGTGAGGAGATTCTTGAATAGGCCTCTCTGCTACCACACCACTTGCTTTCTGGGATACAGGAAGTTGTGAGTTTGATTGTTTTTGGTCTATTAGCATCTGCCAAATGGAATGATATGTCAATTAACCCTTCCCATAGGGTTTTTCCATCCACAAACCTCTTCCCTTTTTGCTTATCATTTGTGGAAGGCTTTAATTGGTCTAAGAAATCATCATAAAGATTTATTTTCATATAATCCACCTCCCCTGAATGTTTCCACGAGGGAGGCATTTTCTACAAGTAGGGTTTTCTACTAAATCTCCAAGTCTAAGACTTATCACAAGATTTTTTAAATTTCCAAAGTAATTCAAACAGATTTCACTATTTCCTATCCAATATGTTAACCCTAGAACAAATTAAGCTTTCTTTTTGCAATCTTTAACAATTTGTAATATCATTTTTTTTCAAGAACATATGGAGAGCTCAGATAAACTTACTTATTTTGATTTTCACTAGAAATGACAATTCTGTGTCGTAGACGGTTGCTTCACTCTTCTTTAGTAGCAGAAAATTCTTCAGAATTACTATGAAATATTTTGTGAATGAAAAACCTTCGAAAGTATTTTAATTATAGTCCAGGAAAGGACACAAATGTCTTGTCTGCCATTAATATTCGTGCGAGCGAAAAAATGGCTCCTCGCTTTGTAATTAAGAAGTTTGAAAACTAGTCATCGATCATCCTCCTAGTTGGCTAATCCAAAAATCATCTCCTTGTTGACTCATCACTTGTTCTTTCATCTATATAAATGGCCCCACAAAATCGTGACACACTAGCAACATCTCCTCTTTCTAGCGAACATCATCAGCGGTCCCACTGTAGGTCTTTCTGGCCAATTTGAGACACGTGGCATCATTCCATGATGTCACGGTCCATAACCATCTTGCAACTTTCATTGTGGGAATATGAGGGCCATCCGATCTATTCAATCTTTATCGCTTTGCATACTTCCCATGAACTCCTCTAGGACTTAAAAGTCAAGCACCTTTTACCTCAAGATAAAACATCATCGCTCATTTTGAGTACATGCAAATTGATGGGGTTGTAATTAGTAGACCGACCTTTATCTCCTATGAACTGGTACTTCAAAGCTTTGGACTGGTTATGTTGCTAACCCTATTGGTTTCCACTGATAACATGCGACACAATCTCACGTTGCCGCGGGCATTAAAATCCTCACATCTCTGGTTGTGAGGAAGCATTAGCCATTGGATCTATCCTTTCTTAAACAAACGGTCAAGGTATTAAGTACTTGTCGGACTTAGGAAAATATAAGCACAAACATAAATATTTAGAAAGGGACTGCTAATAGGGAATTTCATGCAAATGACTTAGGAATAGCATATTTCATGAACTAGTTAGCTAACATTTTTCCTAGAGAATGAAAATGGCCCTGCGAACAAGAGTAAAACCCTCAGCTTCAAGTGAGAAAAAGGTAATAGTAGAATATAATAGTGGCCGGAAAATCACTTTCAACCCACTTTTTAATTATAAAAGACACAACCCTTATAGCCCTAAACCCTAATATCTTGACCAAGGGCAAAATAAAACTAGGACGACCAAATTTTGCAAGACATAATTTTAGGTCCTATAACTTTCCATCACCAACCTCCTCAGTAGCCTTTTCTGATTCAACATTTATTACCAGAGGAGTCTGATCAGCTTCACTAGAGTCTTCAACATTCTTAGTATCATCAGTGCCATCTCCAACTATAGTCTGTACATTTGCCTACTCATCCAGAATGGAGGTATCAACCTATGTATGCACTTCTGGATGGGTGTCAACTTTCATTGGATTGATGTCATAGTTATGCTCTTCCAAAACTTTTTTCAAAATCGCTTTTGTTTCCTTGGCCACTTTAACAACATTTCCAAACATGATCTTGTTAACTCTAGTTTTACTTTTGAATCTAGTCTTAGCAAGGTTAAGGAGTCTGTCTACTTCGATCTGAGAAATTATAGAGCACAAATTAACCAATACATATTATTTTATTCTCTCATCTTCTAAACTAGTCGTATGCCTTTTGGCATCCAAAATTTCATATAACCCTTCATAATCATTGATGATAATTCTATTAGGGATTCTCTATATACATTCATATACTCTACAATGACTTCTTCAATTTCTCTTTGATCATTCTCATCACAATTCTCATAATATTTAGATATATACTTAAAAAAAAATCCTTTACAACTGAATCAACTATCTCTCTTAATGGAATTGGGGGCACAATAGTGTAGTTACCTTCTAGTTTTCCAAACTTTAGAGCTTCATCAAGCTCAAACTTGGGATTCTTGCTAGGTCGAGGTCTACCGGATTGCTCATCTCCAACTCTTGACTTTTTGCTTGGCTGACCTTCACCGGATGGTGGCTTCTTGACTATCTTGGCAGAAGTAGCAGTCTTCTTCACTTCCCTCACTACTTCATCAAATTCTCTCTCTTCTTCAGCAGTGGCTTCCACATAGACTCTCTTAGGCTTCCATTTCTTCCACTTTTTTGCTCCACCAGATGGTTTGGTTTGAGGCTTAGGTGGATGGGCTTGCTTTTGAGCATCGAAGGAAGGTGCTAACTTGGTTTCCCTTGGATTAGGAGGAGTAGAGACCAGTTTGTTGGCATTTTGCATATAGATTACATTAATGATATGTTTTCATTGATGTTAATTGAACCAACGAATGATATTCATGATATTGCTAATTTAATTGTTGTTATTGATATTGTCTTGTAACCAGTATGATAAACTTTGAGGAATATGTTGTAAATCGGTATATGGTAGTTTGTAAGTTGAACCGATGTAAAGGGTTAAACCTTTCTATATTCTGCAACTGGTAAACCCTACCAGTTATTTTTTATTAAACCCTAACTGATCAAGTTTGTTGGTTTAAGATCTGATGTTGACCAATAATGATGGAGACACGTGTGATCATTGAATGAGGATTAGTTCAGATTACTTTGGTGTGCTTGTTATCTTGGAAAGGAACAAAGTGGATTGCATCTAATGCATAGCACGTGATGAGTTAGAAAGTCCGATGAAGAGGTGATCATGGAGCAGTTGGAATTTTCTTGAAGAATGTGAACAGATTGTTATGATTTCTAACGGTCAAGATTGTACCGAATTGTTTGTAATCTTGATGATGAGAATTAGGTTTTTGTTGTGTTACCAACAGGTAGTTGATTTGTATTTAAGGTTGATGATATTGTTTTGTTAAGTGTTGGCAAAGTTGACAAGATTGGAAGAAACCAGTTGAGTGTGTGGTTGCCTAATCGGTGGATGGATCTACAGTTTGAGTAAAGGTAGATTGAAGCTTAAGAAGGATTTGATCAAGTAGGTGTAGTGCTATTTAGACAGGTCAAGAAAACCTATTTTTTTCTAATAATTACAACATAAATTGAAATCCCCTAACTATGTAAGCTCTAACAAGCTTGGTTACTTTCTAAATCCTCTAACAAGGTAGTCCATTAGTTTGGATTCTAAAATTCTCTAGCAAGGTTACTCCTAACTGAGTATTGTGCTTTTCATCAAGACATATTTGTAAATCCCTTAACTAGGTGATTCCTAACCAGAATTAGTTCTTAACAGGACTTATTGTGAAAGATTTAATAGGCTTGGCTCCTAACAGGGTGAACTTTAGAAGAGTTCAGATAGCTATCCTTGTGAGTCTCATCTCATCATGGTTTTTACCTATTTGGGTTTTCCATGTATAAATATTTGTGTCAAGTGGTCAATGTTTTTGTGGTTATGATCTTATTTGTTGATTTGATTAACTACTTAACTATTCTAATAAGGCATGATAATTGGAAGCATTAAGAGATGAATATGTTGACATATGATTAAACATTTTTATGTTTACAAGATTGAAGTTGTTTACTGTTAAGTTGTCATAACAGTCAAACCAATTGATGTCAACTGGTTGATGTTGAGTATTGATCTTGATAAGTGAAAGTTTACTTTGTGAGTTAGAATTTGAGTATGGAAGTTTGTATCAGTTTTTAAGTATACTGATTCACCTCCCCTCTCAGTATTCTACCAGATACTTATTCTTTCATCATACCATCACAATTTAGTCTTCTTAGGATGGACCTATTAGGCCCAATATGGAAAGCTAATGCATTGAGAGGGGAGGCATGAATCAGTACTTCAAAACCTTTTAACACCAATACCTTTACTATCATGCATAAACCAAAAACTATTGTAACATAACATAAAGCTAAAACAAATAAATAACAATCATACATGATTCACTCCATAACACATATATTTTGGTTACGCAAAAACTCTTGGTTAGAGAGAAAAACTGCGGTGGGGATGGCACCCACAACTTCACTACTGCAATAATAAAGGTTGCTCGGTTAGAGCTACATGTTCAACTATTTTTGATAGCATACCCTGTTAGGAGTATCAAGATCGTTAGATCTACCTTGCTAAAGGATTTCACAACACTTAAACTAAATGATGCACCTGGTTAAAGGCTTTACAATTTATAGACTTTTTTAGAGTCTTTTACCCTGTTACAGGTTTCTCTTACAGCTTCAAAATATTACAATAAAATCTTTACAAATATCTACAACTTTACATCTGGAATGTTATAGCAGATTCTATGTGCTAAAAAATGAGATTACCTTGCTTATAGCATACCTCGGTAACCCATAGAATAACTCGGTAAACCCTTCTGTTTACTCTGTTCTTTGACTGTTCTCTGAAATCCTTCTCGGTGACCTCTGTGTCTCTGTAACAATCATAACACAATGCTTTCTTATGTATCACACATGTCTTGCTTCATACACCTCTATATCTCTTTTTTTCACACTTTTATCCTTAATCCATGTTGTATAAATAGATCTCTTATGTTGGTGATCTGATTCATTTCTTCGATCTTACAAACATGATTTATCAAATGAATAACCATACAAAATATTTCATTGGTTAGATGACCTCAAAATCATACACAATCCTTAAGTGCAATTTCCAATGTGATAATGGTTCTATGTTCTTTGATCTTGTAACACATTTCCACATGTGTGTCTAGGTTCAATGAATCTGGTAACACGTTTCACTCGGTGTATCATTATTTCTGCTCGGTAGACATGAAATGTTACTTGGTAGATAGCTCGGTGAATACTGGGCTCTGTGACTACTTTCTTCTATAACTGACTGTTCTGTGCATACCGACTGAATGTTTCGGTAGTAGTAACCAAGTAGAGTATATAGAATGACTTTGGATATAAAACTAATGGCAACTATAATAAGTAGTAACAATCTCCCCTTTTGACATTAGTTGAGATGTTTGACAAAACTACTTTCAAAGTCATAGCTCAAAAATCTATATACTTGCAAAATTTGACTAAACAGATAGTATATACATTAGTCAATGAAATAGTATATTCAGATATACTCCCCTTATCATGTTGATCTGTTCTTGGATGGAGGAAAGATGAGGAATGAATAATGTTTGAAGTGTCATTATGTCCATCCTTATCTTGTGCTCTTCATTCCTGAGTTCCAATTGTTGAGCCATGAGCTTTTGTAACTTGTAGCGTCCTAAAATTGTGACACTTGCAATTTTGACTGCATTTCGGTCTTCACGATGGCGACGCAACACGCAACCTGAATGGAGACCCCGAAACCTGATTATGACACTGAAAACTGCATTTTTCAAGCACCCTGGCCTGAACCTCCTTGCACCCTGCTGTCCCGGGAGGTGGGACCAGAGCGCCCAGCGCCCTGGTCCTTCAGGACTAGGGTGCCCAGCGCCCTGGTCCCCCAGGACCATGGCGCCCAGTGCCCTGGTCCCTGGGTCCTATTTTGGGCCCGGTCTCCTAAGGGGTCTCGGGTCTTTTTGTTTGCAAATTGGAAATTAAACTTTCCTGGTCGGCCTAAGGTCGGGAAAATCAGTCTATCAGCCCTAATTGACAAGTATATAAACTACATTTTTCTCTCTCATTTGGTATGAAGAGGATATGTGTACAAAGCGTGGAAACTATGCTCAAGCATTCAAGCATTCAAGCATTCAAACATTCAAGCATTCATTCCAAGTCTCCATTCAAGGCTAAGTGTTGCATTCAAGACAAGGATTCAACCATTGAAGAGGAGATCACATACTACATACTACAACAACATACAACATCTATACCTTCGCACATAAGGATACAAACATCCTTAGAACAAGGTATTAGTACTTGTTTTACATACCTTTACATTTACAGCACTTGCTCATTTCTTGGTTAATTCCAAAACTGGGGTTTGACCTAAAGGCAAACCCCTAATCCCTAACCCCCCAATCATCTTTGCTTTTCTGTGTGTAGGTTGCAGGTACGCGGCTGAAATTGAAGATCTGGAATCCTTGTGCAGAGACGAACAGATCCCCCTTCGTTTCGCGGATTTTTCGGAGGATCGTGGCGCTCGGGCGCCATCGTCCCGACAACTTTTGCTCAAATTTGCAGGACAGCGCCGTATCGACATTTTACTACTAATTCCAGGTCCACAGCTTCATCCTATATCCCTATCTTAGTTTATAAGCGAATCTTTCTCACTTTCTATGCATTCCTAGCTCAATTCTCCTATGCACATTCTTTACAAAAGAGGGTAGCCTTGCTGTCTTAACCCCTTGAAACACATTTAGCATCCAATCTTGCATTGCGTGGGATTGGATCTTGTGGGTTTCAACCCCTCTTTTGAATGTAAAGTCTCTCCCCTAAGTGAAAACCATCAACCCTAGTGAATCTCCCTTCTCTCTCCTTGGAGTTGGAAGAGGGGAGAGCAACTAGGGTTCGATCGCGATTTTCAGCTTTACATTTTGGTGAACCCGACGTGAACATCCTTTCTGATTATTCATGATTAGATCTGAAAATTGGATTCCTTGATTACATTTCCGTCTTTGATCTTTTGCAAAATTTTAGAGGTAATTGCATAAAAACCCCTAAATTTTCTTTTTAGTAATTGAACTTGCGAAATGTCTAAATGTTAATGCTTGTTTCAGATCTACCCTTCTATTACAAATTATCAATTCATATCTATGCTTTAATTTTTAAAATTAAGTGGTTAAGTGTCAAAACCCTAATTTTTGAAACCCTCTTGATTCAACCTTTGTCCGACAATTTCACTGATCAAAACATCTCCAAATCAGCTGTAACTTTGGATTCCGCAATAAAATCACAATATCTTTCATCCCTGAAAATTTGGAAAAAAGTTGCGAGGACCGTGTGCACTCCGAGCGCCATCGTCCCCGACATTTTTTCCGAAATTTCGGGAGCTAGATCTTACTGTATTTTCTTGTTAAAATCCAGAATTTTGGCTGATTTTATCAATTTTAACACCTTCAAAATTACAGTCAAAGTTGGTCTTGTGATTGCTTGGATTAAGGCTTTTAAACATTCAAAAAACATCAAAATTGAAATTTTGTGTCAAAATTGTGTTCTTACTGTCCTAAATCTGAAAAGTGTGTTTACATTCATTCGAAATTTCAGTGCTTTATTCAAATTCTTGCAATTTGTGATCTTTGAAATTAAGTGCTTAATTACAACAACTTTAATTTCCACTTTCAAAATTGAATTTTGCGTGAAATTGAGTCAACTTTTGAATTTCAAAACTTGCATTACTTTTGGCATTCCCTCTAAAATCATAAAATTCAAAATTTTAGTTTCCCTCTCTTTTTCAAAAATCAAATTTTTGCATTTTTCGACAATCTTGGTAGGGTTCAATTTCGAGATTGCAACTTTAATTTGGCCTATCTACAGATCGTAAAATCACTCAATTTTTTCAGATTAGCTCTAAAATCATCATACCTTTCATCCCTGCAAATTTCGAAAAAAGTTGCAAGGACCGTGTTGCACTCCGAGCGCCACGGTCTCGGACATTTTTTTCGAAATTTCGGGAGACTGTCGTGATTGCATTTTACAGCCTAAATCCAGAAGATTGGCTGATTTTACTGAAAATTGCTACCTCTAAATTCAAAATCTTCTCTCTCTTTCTAGTGCATGAGTTTTACAACAATAAGCCCTACTTACACTATTCCCGTTAGACGAAGCCGTAGAATTAAGTCTTTCCGAGGTTTAACTACTGAGGAGATGGAACCTAATTTGAATGGTCTTTTTAACGAGGACATGGGTAATTCCTCTAATCCTCCTAATGATGAAGAAGCTCTTCATGAGGTTTCTGAAGAACAACTTTCGAAATTGGATAACCAATTTGACGGTTTTCACCAATGGATGTCTCATGAGTATCCCGATAGTCAAGCTCTTCCTTTAATTGAGGGTCTAAAACGTATGCTTCAAAGTGATAAGAATGGAATTGATATTTTGTGTGGTATTGCACACATTGTGGGTTCAAATGTGATGCCTATGAAGAGTTGTGCTGAAAATTTGGGTTATACACAACCTCCTACTCAAGTCAATCATTCTATTCCTTTGATGACTTCTATTGCTAGTATACCTACCTTTACATCAAACATAATGGCTACTTCTACACAAGACATTCCTCCTATGATCACCAGTCATGTGGGCAACCCTTCTTCTTCAATTACCCCTCTTCCTTCATTTAATCCGACTTCTTCATTCATTCCTTCAATGAGTGTCCCTATTATATCTCCACAAATGAACATGACGCAAGGGGGCAATTCGTTTAACCATTCCATTCCTCCTTGTAGTGTTCCTCCTGTCCAATCATCTCCTATGACTAATTATCATAGAGTCCCACCACCTTACTCTTTACCTTCTTTCAATAACATAACACCTCCATCTCAATCTAACACATCTAATATGAACCCTTCGACTGAAGCGACCATTAACAATCTTGCACAAACTGTCTCCTCTTTACAGCAACAAATTGCCTCTATGAATCAATCTAAGTTTAGTGTGTCCACATTTGATGTTGCGAGCCCACTTTCTCTTGACATTGTTCGAGCTATCCCTCCTAAACATGTTGAAATCCCGCATTTGGAGCTTTATAATGGTAAAGGAGATCCTCTAACACATGTTAAGACTTTTCAAACAATCTGTACTGATTTTGCCTATGACCAAAGGTTGCTTGCAAAATTGTTTACTAGAACATTAAGAGACAAAGCCCTACAATGGTATTGCTCGTTGCCTTCCTATTCTATTACTTCTTTCAAACAACTTGCAAATGCTTTCATTCAACAATTTCAAAACAATATAAGTCCTAAAGTTACTTTGATTGATTTAATGCATTGTAAACAAGGTGTTAAAGAAAAAGTGACTGATTTCATTGGTAGATATAAGCATTTGTATGCTCAAATTTCTTTTCCAGTGCCTGACAATGATATTCAAAGAATCTTTATTTCTAATTTACAAAAAGATATTCGAGACAAACTTCTGTTTTCTGAGTTTACTTCTTTCCAACATTTGTGTGCAACTCTTCACAATTATCAACTGACTATGAGTCAAATGGAACAATCACATCCTATGGCTCCGAGTGATAAGGGTGATAGCAGTCAACAACCATTTGGGAAGTTTAAACCAAACAAAGATTCCATCAAATTCAATGAAAACATCATCAACAACAATGTGAATGCAGCATCAGGTGTGCCTCCTATTTCTAAATTTTTCAAGAATGAAAGAAAGTATACTCCTTTGAATGAATCATTGCATAGTATTATGAATAAGTTATTGGAACAAAATGTGCTTACTCTTCCTCCTATAAGGCAAATTGATCCTGCAAAGATTACTTCACCTTATTTTGATAACAAAGCTTTTTGTCAATTTCATCGTCAGCCTGGGCATGATACTGAAAAATGTTTTTCTTTAAAGGGTAAAATTCAAGATTTGATTGATAATAATACTATCTCTGTTTCTGGAGTGAATGATAAAGGCAATACATCTGTAGCTCCTCCTAATCAAAATCTTCAGATTTTCACTGATCCATTACCTTCTCATACCTCTAATGCGATTGAGGCTAATGATTCCTCTCTCTCATCTGATGGTCTTGTGTCTATGACTCTGAATGTGATTAACTTTGTAGAGCAGCAAGAAAACCCTAAAGAACCTTCCATCACGTTTGATTCTAGTGAAACTATCAGGGCACCTGATGGTCCTTTATACATAGTTGCAAAAATTAAGAATACACCTTGCCGTGGAGTGCTTATTGATCCTTCGTGCATGGTTAATGTTATTACTGAAGAATTTCTTTTCACTTTGCAATTGAATCAAGTGATCTATGACAAAACAGATGTGATTGTGAAACTATTTGATGCATTTTCTTCTCCTGCAATTGGTTCTATTACATTACCTATTGAGGTCCATAACAAATCTCTTGATGTGAACTTTGCTATTATTCCATCTTCCGAACAATTTCGTGTGAAGCTTGGCTATCCTTGGCTATCTTCCATGAAAGCTATTGCTTCTCCTATTCACAAGTGTTTGAAATTTCCCCATAATGGTGAAGTTGTTACTGTCAATCATAGTCTCTTTAAACCAGCTGAAAGAACTTCTAGCGTTCCTATTGATTACTTTTGGCCTAAACAATTCCAATCTCTTCCTCCGCGAAGTGATCATCTTTTCAAATCTTATCAAAAGTGGAAAACAGATATGATCCTATCTCTAAGTGAACCTAGAACACCTAAAATTGATATTCCTATCATTCTTGAGAAGGAAGTTCTTCCTTTGAAAGATAAAACTAATGTCTTTCCTCAAGAAGATTCCCAACCCATCCCTATGGATGTGACTATGTCTATGCCTAATAAACCTTCTAAAAGTAGACCTATCCCTCCTCGTCATGATGGACTTCGTCTTCTTCCTAAACCAAATATTCCTCCTTTGTATGGAGCAGTCCCTCCTCCTTCTTTTCATAGAGAGAAGAGACCTTCTTCTTCTCCTATTATCCAACCTAAGAGACCACAACCTAAACACCCAAGTGATAAGGATGAGAACATTCCTCCTCCTCAATCTTCTTTACTTCCTACTAAGACTAGACGAAATCGTTCTGCACGTGAACGCCGACGAAAGCGTCATCTTAGGGCTCAAGCAGCCGCTTCTCAAACTTTGCAAACTCCAAAGACACATTCAACAAGCATTATTCCATTTTCTCCTCAGCCGGACATTGAGCCTAAATCTCCTAAACATAAGATGCATGATGGTTTTGATCCTGTGCGAGTTAAAGATCCTATTTTTATAAATATTGATGATGATATAGATGAAAATGTTATGCATGATGAAAATGTTACTCCTCTTGCTTCTGATAGTGAATATGAACTTGTTGATGTTGATAACCATTTATCTAACGAATTTTCTAAAGCGCTTATCCTAGCTCCTAGACAAGAACAATGTGGCTTGGAACATGAACATAGCCCTTGTTTGGATCTTGTGATAGCTCCATCTGCTGTGTTGGATGTTCCTCCTCTAGCGTGTTCCCTGCCTTCCCGAAACATTGATCAGCAAGATCGGGGGGTAGATGACGTGCTAGACTAGTTACATTAGCATAGCAGATTCTCTCCTCCTCTCTTGTGTTACTTCTTCTATATGTTATTCTCATTCTTCTATTTGTTGTCCTTGGTGTTGTCTACTTGAGGACGATGCAAAGAATTGAGATCTCTTTTGGTCTCTCTCATGTTGACTCAAAAGACACATGTGTTCGCTTCTTCTAGGTGACCTTCCTTGATTGGGGAATGACGAACAATTATGCATACGTACATATGATATATATACATGAATTATCATACAGCATACTGACCCCGAGGAAAGCGAAGTCACCTCGTGCTTTGTGTTTTGTGTCTATTATCCTTGGGCTTATCTCACACTTGGGGGCTAAATCCTTGTGATAACGTGCTCCTTTCTCATTTCTTATATGTATCACTACCTTAAAGCAATCACCCCCGGTGAGGCGTGTGCGATCACTTTAACGTAGGGGGGCATACATCCCGTTCATATCTTTTCAAGATACTTGAAAATTTCTTGACAAACTTAGCTTTGTCTTGAAAATTTTTGATATCTTGCTTGCATGACTCATAGTAAGGGAACCTTACTACTGACAGTCATGGTTCTCCCTCTTGATCTTCCCTTTTACTATTTCAATTGAAGTCGTAAGATCCTTAGTCCACTGGGGGCTTGGTGTGTCTTGCCTCCTTGACGTGGTGAAAGTCTTTCAATGTTGTTTCCTTGTACTTTACCTTAAGTATGAGCATACATACTCCCGCTAAAGTGGGGGCTAAATGTAGCATCCTAAAATTGCGACACTTGCAATTTCGACTGCATTTCGGTCTTCACGATGGCGACGCAACACGCAACCTGAATGGAGACCCCGAAACCTAATTATGACACTGAAAACTGCATTTTTCAAGCACCCTGGCCTGAACCTCCTTGCACCCTGCTATCCCGGGAGGTGGGACCAGAGCGCCCAGCGCCCTGGTCCTTCAGGACCAGGGTGCCCACCCTGGGCCCCCAGGACCATGGCACCCAGCGCCCTGGTCCTTGGGTCCTATTTTGGGCCCGGTCTCCTAAGGGGTCTCGGGTCTTTTTGTTTGCAAATTGGAAATTAAACTTTCCTGGTCAGCCTAAGGTCAGGAAAATTAGTCTATCAGCCCTAATTAACAAGTATATAAACTACATTTTTCTCTCTCATTTGGCATGAAGAGGATATGTGTACAAAGCGTGGAAACTATACTCAAGCATTCAAGCATTCAAGCATTCAAACATTCAAGCATTCATTCCAAGTCTCCATTCAAGGCTAAGTGTTGCATTCAAGACAAGGATTCAACCATTGAAGAGGAGATCACATACTACATACTACAACAACATACAACATCTATACCTTCGCACGTAAGGATACAAACATCCTTAGAACAAGGTATTAGTACTTGTTTTACATACCTTTACATTTACAGCACTTGCTCATTTCTTGGTTAATTCCAAAACCGGGGTTTGACCTGAAGGCAAACCCCTAATCCCTAACCCCCCAATCGTCTTTGCTTTTCTGTGTGTAGGTTGCAGGTACGCGGCTGAAATTGAAGATCTGGAATCCTTGTGCAGAGACGAATAGATCCCCCTTCGTTTCGCGGATTTTTCGGAGGACCGTGGCGCTCGGGCGCCATCGTCCCGACAACTTTTGCTCAAATTTGCAGGACAGCGCCGTATCGACATTTTATTGCTAATTCCAGGTCCGCAGCTTCATCCTATATCCCTATCTCAGTTTATAAGCGAATCTTTGTCACTTTCTATGCATTCCTAGCTCAATTCTCCTATGCACATTCTTTACAAAAGAGGGTAGCCTTGCTGTCTTAACCCCTTGAAACACATTTAGCATCCAATCTTGCATTGCATGGGATTGGATCTTGTGGGTTTCAACCCCTCTTTTGAATGTAAAGTCTCTCCCCTAAGTGAAAACCATCAACCCTAGTGAATCTCCCTTCTCTCTCCTTGGAGTTGGAAGAGGGGAGAGCAACTAGCGTTCGATCGCGATTTTCCGCTTTACATAACTTTGTATAAAAATTCTAAATGGAATTTGTCTTAGTGGTCAACTTATTTGAGAGATTGGTTATCTCTTTCTCAATCACTTCAGTTTTATTCTTGATATCTTTAATGAATAAAGAAAATGTACTGAGTTTCTGAAATAAATAAAGAATGTGCTTGAGTTGAGGGGTCAACTTAGCAATAAATTTGACAAGTTTAACTTTGCCAATAGCAATAGCTTTCTGTACCTCTTCAATAATTTTACTAGTGAGCTCCTTGTCCTTTAACTTGCTCAAATATTCAGATGCATCTACTCCAGATGTCTCTATCTTGGTTAGGAGTTCATCCAGTTGAATGTGGATGGCAGCATCTTTTGTCACGGTTTCTTTAGGTAGGATATTGGTTAAGAGTGCTTTCACCTTCTGAAGTACTTTATTTTTCTTTTGAATAGCCATTTGCTTCTCCTTCAACTTTGGCTTTGCATAGTTCACCAAATTCAATGAGTGCTTGCCCCTTTAATTTGGATATATTGACATTGGGCAACACTATTGGTTTTGACAAATCTAATTTGAAACTATGCTTTTTCATTTTCTTTTCTTTACCTTTCATCGGTTGGACTAAAACAATGGCTCATGAGGCTTGTTGACCCTTGGTAGGTTGCTTGGTAGAGGCAACACTTTGGTAAGTTTCTTTAGCCTCTGTAGTGTCCTTTGGTGTCTCTGAGCTTGGTGTCTCGGTTGTAACATTTTCAGTGCTAGAGGGAGCTTGAGAGGTCTGTTCTTGAGAAGTACCTTCTCCTGCTATAGACTTGTGACCTTTTGTGCCTTGTTCTGTATCTTGAGGGACCTCAGTTGAGATAGGCTAATTGACCAGAGGATAGCGCTGGACTTTTTCCAAAACTAATTCACTGGATACAAGTTGGGTATAAGCATTCTCTTCTATCATTTCTTGTTTAGGTGCCTCTGTATCCATGATATCTTCATCTACTTGTATGGTGTCAGCAGGGTCTTGCTTGGTGATATTGGGATCTTGCTCAGTGACATCAACTATTTCAACTTCAGCGTGTTCACTAGCATTCTTGATGAGAAAGATTTCCTGCCATTTTTCTTTGGTCTCATTCTCTACATCCAAGTAAAGGCCATTCATCAATTTCAATGCTCTTTGCCTGACTAGGAATTTTGTGTGGTAGTTTTTTAGATGTTCGGTGATCTCATCTACCGACATGTCTAGGAAAAGATGTACCAGACTTCTTTCTCTCATCTGTTTCTCTAAGTCCATGGCATACTTCCACCTATTGTCTGTTGGCATATGCACACTCTAATGAGACAATGTATGTGATTGAAGGTTTTGTCATTGATGGAAACCTTACAATCCTATGGCACCAGCACAGGCATTATACTGGCATTAGCAAATCACACTCTACACTACACCAGCACTCAAGACACTGCCACCGGCACAAAATAAAGGAAGTATACTGGCACAAAGGCCGACAGGATTTTGTTTTATTATATTTTGTTTATTATTGAAAAACTTTGTAAGTCGACTTGGCAAATTGTAAAATGACTCTTATATATAAAAGAGATCATTGTAGACATCAGTGTAAGGAGACATAAGCAATAAGGAAAATATTAGGTAGACCTATTGTGCGAAATATAGGTTAAGGGGTATATGTAAAGAACAGAGCAGGAACTGGTACTGAATCTGGCATTGAAGATGCTATTGTAAAGTAGTACAAGTTATTGGATTTGTATAATCCTCATTGTAAGTCAGTGAGACTTCCCATTGAGCAGTGAGCTCTAGGCAGTTGGCCTTCCTGCATGTGTAGGCCCCTATTGTAAGTAATATTCTCTTATTGGCCAGTGAGTGAATATTGTGGGTCACAAATCCCACCGAGGTTTTTCCCACACCGGGTTTCCTCATTAAAATCCTATGTTATGGTGTGCTTTTCATGTGGATGTTCTTGATTTTGTTTATTGTATTATTTCTTGCATACTAGTACACTGTTATATTATGTTTTTCATGTTTTAAGTTAAGAAATTCCATTCACTAGTTAGATACTGATTCACCCCCCCCTCTCAGTATCTGTGGGATTCCTAACAATTGGTATTAGAGCTTGGTCCTCTATTTTCAGAAGCCTAACAGCTTGAGGAAGATCTTGACATCGGTAAAGATGGAAAATCTAATGAAGCAACTTGAAGGAGCTCTTATAGACTATGATGTAGAGAAATTGAAAAATATCAAACTAGAAGATGTTTTAAGGGCAGCTCAGGATATCATTCATGCACTTCAAGAAAATTTTACTATTGTAAGAAATAAGAGAAGAGAACTTTGTGAAAAATTGCAAAATGAGAATGATGAAAAGGAATCACTTAATGATATGATAAGCAAGTTGAAACAAGAGATCATGACAACAAAGAATGAGATGTAGGATATGACTATGAGATTTTGCAAAGAGATTGAGGATAGGAAGAAGAATGAAGAAGAATTGACCAGAAGACTAAGTGATGCAGCAAATGAGAACACAAGACTTAGCTATGAAAATGACATGTTGAAGACAGATCTGATGCATACTCAAAATGACTCAAATGAACTGATGAGACAAAAAGAAGTCTTAGAAAGAGAACTAGAAACTGCAAATCAACATAAAGAAAAATTCAAGAAAAGCTCAGAGGAACTTGGTACCTTGCTGAAGAATCAAAAACCTAAAGGTGACACTTCTAGAATTGGCTTTGAAATTGGTGAAAGCTCCGGTACTACAAATACTCAAGATCACAGCAAACTGGTAAGACAACCTGATGCTTATAAATTCAATGGAAAATGCTTTAACTATAATAAGTATGGTCATAGAGAAAATGAATGTAGATCTAGAAATTATCAAAATATCAACACACCCACTGGTCAATGTTCTAAATGCAACAAAGTTGGTCACAACTCTGAAAACTACTGAATGAATGTGAGATGTTATGTTTGTGGAAGATTTGGACATTTATCTAATCAATGCAGAACACAAACCGGCATAGGTTATGGAAAAGCTATTCAGAAGAATAATGTAACTTATTATGCATGTAACAAGACTGGGCATATTGCTAAATTCTGTAGAAGTAAAGAAACATCAGTAGACAACAAAAGTTCTAGCTTGAAAGGTAAAGAAAAAGTTGAAGAGGTTAAGCAAGAATTCTCAAAACAATGGATTAGAAAAGCTGATCTAAATATTGGGAACACTCCTCCACTGGTAGAACAAACCAATGCTTCACCAATAGGACAGAGTGATGCTTCATCGGAAGGAAAGAGCAGTGCTCCACCAGCAGGAAGTTCTTCATCCAATTGAAGAAAGTTTCTTTGAGGGTTTGGCAATCTAATGACACATGTATTATTATTCCCTCGGTTAGAGATAAGAAGTTGAAAATTACTTATTACCGGCAAACAATGTTAAGTGAATACTTAACTGACATGCAATTAATGTGGTAGATGGCAAATAGACACTATAAAATTAAGGTTTTGGCTCCATTTTATTTCACCGAGATTTCAAATTTACAAAGAGCGCGAAGATTCTGAGCTAAGGCATTTTGAGCAAGAAGCAAGAACACTCCAAGAAATAATCCATCCTAAAGAAAGTAAAAGGTATTTAATCATGGCATCCACCTCTACAATTGAATATATAGCAAACCCTACTATTGTTGAAGTGATAAAAAGACCTAGGCAAGTATTTCAGTTGGTTCCCGAGATAGCAAAGAAAGATGACACCTTAGGTGTTTTTTTCTCAAATTCCTAAGGGAGTTGTTTATGCTGAAGACCCCATAATGTACATCCATTGCAACATTGAGGAACTAGGAGATGAAGAAATTAAAACCATGTTTAAAACTTTGATATGTGATAAAACTAGCAATGTAAAAGATGAACACAAAATCATTGAGACCCTAGGATTTACAGAGATCCTTAGCATTCTTGAATTTCCCAAGGATGTGATTAGGATAGTCTTAAGTAGGGTACATGGTGAGTTTTTCTGGTTAGATGCAGTCCATAAAATCACCAAGGAAGCTGTGAAAGTTGTCATAGGGTTACCGACCACCAGTAAAAGACCAGATAAAACCAAGAAGGTTTCCAATGACTTAGTTATAAACCTAATTGGTGCAACATTTGATAAGAGGCCCCTAAGAGTTAATGATGTAACAGACATTAATATGAGATTCATCAGCATGATATTAGGGTATAAAGCTACTCATGCAAATAGACTCAATTCCGTTTCAAGTTTATGCATTAAGAGTGCTTATGATATGATCACAGATAATGCAAAAATTGATGTATGTGAGTGGCTAAAAGATGAATTAATTGACAACCTTGGAAATATCAAGAAGGACAAGAAAGGAACTTTCAGGTTTGGAAATCTATTAGTATGTATGATGCTACATATAACAAAACAGGTTCTCGGTATAGGCTACAAAGAACTTGGATATGATATACCGGTAGGCAAATAGTTAACAGAACTATAACATGGTAAAAGACAAGGAAAACAATATTCATGACTTTTTTCAAGCATTAAAGGCCAAAATGAAGAAAAGAATAAGGTTATCACAAAAGATTGTTGACAAATACAAAGATGAAATATGCTTTGTAATCAAGAAAGATGAAATCTAGATGGAAGTAGTAATCCCTAGGATAGTTTGGGTAACCGAGATGGGCTATGAAATAGATGATCACATAGTTGAAACATATGCTAAAGCACTTCTAGAAGCCCCCAGAGAACCTAAGGAAGAAATATTTGGTAGTGCAAAAACCATTGAAAGCCAAATACAATCAAAGAAAAGAGTGAAAAAGGTTGAGGCGGTTGTAAGGAAAGGTTCCAGACAAGCAAAAGCCATCAAAGAAGATGTATTGAAGAAAACTGGTATAACAGAGGATGAGTTAGCAGCTCCACAACCTGAAACTCACCTATCACCGGTAGGTACTTCTTCGGAAGGTGACATGCCTACAACTTTCAAAAGAGTTGTAAGAAAAAGAGATCCCTCATCGGCAACCACACCCTCACCCAGGAGGACAAGGCAAAAACAACAAGCAGTGAGATCTCCGGTAAGAAAGGCCACACCAAAGAAGAAACTGACACCCAAAAAGAAGAAGAGGACAAACAAAGACTTGGCCCCTCTTGATATACTGCTGAATGAAATCACAGAGGAAGGTAAATTGAAGAACATAGAGAAAATATATGACACCTTAACAGCTGATGAAAAAGAGCAAGTTGAAAATAGTGTTATATTGCACATTGATATGTATAAGAAGTTTTTTATGGAAGTAGTCAATGAAATTCTAGATGAACTATTCAAAAGACTAGAAGCAAGAAGACAAGCAGTAATAGAACTAGATAAGAAAATAAAAATTGAAAAGCTACTTGCTTTATATCCGGTAAACTCTCCCAAAGAAATTGATGACCTAACTGCTCAAGCCAACCGGACAGTATTTTCTACTGCACACTGGCACATTGCTTTAATGGTTGGAACAGTAAATGAGGTGACTGAAGAGACTAAAAATGGATGGGACATATTCCTAGTTGAGAAAGAAAAACAAGAAGAATATAGGAACCCCAAACCCATAAAAGTTTATCAGAAAGATAGAGACAAGGGGAAAGGAAAAGTTGGTGGACCACCTAGTATCAAGGTTAGAGACAACTTACCTCCACCTCCTTTAATTACTCCATCGGTAAAAACAACAACTACAGATGGTCAACTGGCAGCTGAGAGTATGGATGTAGAGGATAATAATCCTAATCCTAAAGTTTTATATACTGTGGATGTTGACACTTAGAAGATCAACATAGTGGTAGACAAAGATACAACTGATAAGACTAATATGGTTAGTGAGCCTCTAGTAGCTAAGGAAACTAATAACACACAGGAGAAATAGGAAGAAGATAAAGAGAAAAAGGTAGAGACTCAGACACAGACTGAGACAATACAACAAATAGAGGAACAAACAGAACAAAAGGCTCCAAAACAGTAACAACAACAACAATAGGAACAGGTACATAAGGAAATAGTGCCACCGGCAACTAGTGAAGCAGAAAAACCATTGCTTAAAGAAATGTAGACACAAACAAACCTACCAGAGGTGAATACAAGCTTGGTTACTTCCACCGGTACTCAGATTGTTGATTCATCATTAGGATACAAATCAACTAATGTGATTGAGGTACTATTAGATTCAATCAAGAAAATAACTGACTGCAACTCACAAGCTTACAAAGCAATTGATGATACCATACAAATTTTGAAGGTAATTGATCCTAACTGTAATATAGACAACAAAGATTCTTTAGGACAACTTGATACACTATGTAAATATATCACAAAAAACATTGAGAAAATAAAGGAAGAGTCATTGAAGGATAAGGTAGAAATTGAAAAATAAAAATTCTTTGATGAGCAAATAAAGAAGTGTAACATAGATTTTGACACACTTCTACCGGAATTATGTAATTTGTTGAAAGAGTACAAAAATATGTACAAAGATACCAGTAAAACAAACTTTTTGACTATAGACATAGACAAGAAAATGAGCAAGGTACAGGATGAGATCAATAAACTTGCATATAGTTTTGTCAACTCACCTGATAAACTATCAGTTTTTGAGGAGAAGATAACAAATTTTGAGGAAGAACTACTTAAATTGGAAAGAGAGAAAGAAAGAATAGTAAATAAGGCAAAGCATTTGAGATCAAAGCTAAGTCCAAGATTGGACTATCTAGCATCTCTACAGAAGGAAGTATCTGAGGCATTAATATAGGGAAAGAAAACACCGGCAAAGCATATGCAGCATCTCACTGGTACAATGAAGAGAACAGAGACAACAATAAAGGATAGCAAAAAGTTTATGGACAGTATAAACTTGATTTTGGGAGATCTTTTTCAAATTACATAACCACCCAGTTATAAGGTTGAAACTAAAAACTCTATTGACATCTTGACAACCTTTGTCATTGATGCCAAAGGGGGAGTAGTAGGATGAGAAAATTCAATATCACAGGAATCATATGCTCAGGGGGAGCACACACATTTTTGGTAACATTTTTGGACTTCACATTTTTGGATCATTTTTGAAATTTCTCATGAGTGTTGCCATCAATGCCAAAGGGGGAGATTGTTGGCATATGCACACTCCAATGAGACATTATATGTGATTGAAGGTTTTGTCATTGATGGCAACCTTGCAATCCTATGGCACCGGTAAAGGCATTATATCGGCATCAGTAGATCACACTCTACATCGGCACTCAGGACACTGGCACCGACACAGAAGAAAGGAAGTATACTGGCACATAGGTCAATAGGATTTTGTTTATTATTGAAAAACTTTGTAAGCCAACTTGGCAAATGACTCTTATATATAAAAGAGATCATTGTAGACATTAGTGTAAGGAGACATAAGCAATAAGGAAAATATTAGGCAGACCTATTATGTGAAATATAGGTTAAGGGGTATATGTAAAGAACAGAGCAGGAACCGGTACTGAATCTGGCATTGAAGATGCTATTGTAAAGCAGTACAAGTTATTGGATTTGTATAATCCTCATTGTAAGTCAGTGAGACTTCCCATTGAGCAGTGAGCTCTAGGCAGTTGGCCTTTCTGCATGTGCAGGCCCCTATTGTAAGTAATATTCTCTTATTGGCCAGTGAGTGAATATTGTGGGTCACAAATCCCACCAAGGTTTTTCCCACACCGGGTTTCCTCATTAAAATATTGTGTTATGGTGTGCTTTTCATGTGGATGTTCTTGATTCTATTTATTGCATTATTTCTTGCATACCGGTACATTGTTATATTATGTTCTGCATGTTTTAGGTTAAGAAATTCCATTCACTGGTTAGATACTAATTCACCCCCCCCCCCTCTCAGTATCTGGGGGATTCCTAACATTGTCAATATGTAAATATAATTCATTTGGAAGAGATTTACATACTTCCAATGGGACCAATCAAAATTTCAATAGTGTGCAGATGACAGCTTCTTCTATTTGTCTCTTTTCATCGTCAGATCTGGATTCATATTTTAGATATCTGAATGATCCAAATCCACCATATTGCTTCAGATTAGCATAGAAATTTTCAACACTATGCACATTTACCTTTGTACTCTTGACAATCTGAAATTTGTTTTTGTCTTCAAATTCAGTATCACTAGAGTCTTTAGTCAAAATGAGTCTTTGAGTAGATTTCTTGTAAGTTTTTTGTTACCTTGGGTGCATCAAAATTCTTTGGTTTCTTACTCGGTGATGCTGCAGATGCTCTTGTGTTAGGTCACTTTGTTGGAGCAGTCGGTGACACTTTGGATGTATCCCATTTCTTTCTTTTCAAAACTTTCCCTTTAGGCAATTCGGTGCTCAGTGTTATAGCTGCCTCTTCGGCTTCAGATTCCTCTTCGATAATGGCTATAGTGCCCTTGACAGGTGTGGAGGAAGAACCATCTCCAAATTTCTCTGTTAATGCCTTGATCATTTTTTTTGCCTTCCTTGTAGCTTTGGGTACTACAATGCTCATTTTTACTTTTTCCTTCACTTCTTCATATATTCCATACCTCAGCTCAGTAGCATTCCTTGAAAATGTAAGAAAAGCATCTATCTGCTATTGTGTGATGTCAAAATCAATCTCATAACCCATAGGTGGCAAAGATTGAGTTCTCGGTTCCACAGAATTAACATAGCAGTAATCAGTGTCAACTTCAAAACATATGTCATCCTTGTATTTCTCCACTAGCTTGGGTGGAATTCGGTACCTGTTATGCATCTTCTCTTGAAACTTGCTAAAGTAATCATCCATAATATCATTAAAATTATCACCTAGCTTGTTGATGAAGTCATCGATTTGATGGGTGATTGGTCGGTGTAGCTCCCAAACAACTTTACCGACTGATAGAAAGAATTTTTTAAAATAGAAAAACATGCATACCAGAAGTGATCCAAATTTTAGTGTATTAACCGAATTGTTCTTCTTTGGCTTCCTTATGGTATTGAGATTCTCAAACAGATTTTTCAACAATACCTCACATAAATCAATTTTCATGCCTTTCTTCACAATTTTATACGCTAAGTCTATTGCTACACAGGGTACACTATTTTCCCTTGCTGATTGGAAGAAACAATAACCTATTACTCTAATGGAAAACTTTAGCTCTGCATGAGTGACATTGTTCAATTTCAATCCCCTACAATCAGATTCTACTCCAGTTAAACTGATGAATTCCTTCTGTCATATCATTTTCTGAGCTCGGGCATGATCATAAATAGGGTAATCGGTGATCAAATGAATGATTTCCTTGGTGATCTTAAATGGTTGCTCTTCTAGCCACATGATGTCATCATGAACTCTACTCAAAACAAACTTGAGCCATTGGGGTTTGAAGACATGGGGATATGTTAGGGCTTCAGTCAATCCCTTGATTTTGATGTGTTCATATTTGCTATCCATTTTACCATCGGTACACAATTCATCATATATGTCTTTGATCTCAACATGACCTAGTTCTTCAACTCGACATTTAGTAAAGAATCTCACATCCTCGACTAATAAAACTCTATTTGGAATGAGTGAAAATGCAGTTTTGTCATTCGGTTCAGATGCAATTTTGGGAGTTAAAGAGTATTTCAGTGAGGGCTTTTTGATGTTCTCAACAACAATGGGATTCTAGATCTTAGGTGCCATTATAGATTTCAGATAAATACTAACAAAAGATCCTTAGGGTTTGAAGACTTTCAAACAACAGATGCTTTCTACTTAGCAGATAATAACAACTTGATATGATCGGTAAACTATCTTGATAATGCATTGTGATTGATGTAAATACCTTTGAATTTGCTTCGGAGGAGGTTTGATCACCTTTGATTCGCTTTTCTCTGCTTTCTTGAAAACTTGGTGAGTGAAAAATGACCGTGCAATAGCTTTAAGTATTCATTATACCTTATCGAGCTTCATGCAGTTAGGTCAGAAAACATTAAATGCACTCGGTACCACTACTTCCTCCTTTTTTTTTATGCTTTTACCGAGTAGCCAGACTTCCTTCATTTACCGACTTGACAGGCTTCCAAAAGACTTTGATAAAATTTCAAATTTTCTAATGCATCTTTAATTATGCAGATTTTGAATTAAGTACAAAATGAAATAGGAACTGTTAAGATTTGACCTTTGAGATAATGCAGTCCCTTCATACCTTTACCGATTAATTTGGATTAGGTGCATCTAACTCAGTAGGTAAGGTGCTCTCTTCATTTGACACAATTTCCTTCTTTTTCCAAATCATCTGTAATTTGCCTTTTATTTCTTTAGTGTCTCCTCTAGGTTGATCTCTACAATCTCTAGCCAAGTGTCCAACTTTGTGACAATGAAAACATGCCATACCAGGATTTCTCCATGATCTTCAGTTATTCATTCTAAACCTTATAAAGTGGTTGGCACTTATATGTCCATATCTTCCACAAAATTCACACCATATCCTTGTATTGTAATCACATGGTACTGCAGAATACTATTGGTAAGGATCTGTGTAAGTTCGGTAACCTCTAGCATTTGCTCGGTGTGGAGACCACATATAGTTCTTTTGCTTAAGCCAACACTTCTCGGTATTATGTCCATATCTATTGCAGTTTTTACAAAACCCTTTGAATTTTGCCTTCTTATAGTTGCTAGTAGATTTTATCCTACATTGGTTAGATGTGTGACCATATTTATTGCAATTGTGACAATAACCATTAGACCTTGTGACATTTAGTTGCTTACCTTTTCTAATTTGGCATATGTTAGCAGTGTGACCTTGTTTTCCATAGTAGTTGCAAACATGCTTCTTTCCTTTGATATTCTTCTTATTTCTAGCTTGTTTTGATGATTCTCCTCTCTCGGTTGTATGAATTCCCTTCTTGATAGAGTCTTTTCCTTTGTAACTGAGTCCTGCATCTTTGTTGGGTCTTCTTGTATTTAGTTTCTCATCCAAAATCTTTGATGCTTCATAACTCTTTTTCAGTGTTTCCTTAGATTTCTTTTCTATTTCAAGTTCATCGGTCAACCTTGATACTTCGAGTTTCAATGCTTGATTCTCATCATCTTTCATATTTGCTTCATGATGTGCATAACCCAATTGATCTGATAGATTTTGTTGAATCCCAGTCAACCTTGTGATTTCATCATTCTTTTCAGATACTAATGCTTCAAGCTGTTGTTTTTCTCTTTCTAGATCTCTTACTTTATCCTCAGCTGTCCTTAGTGCATCAAGATTCTCAGTCATCTGTGTGCTGAAATGTTCATGTCCTCTTTTCATTGCTTTTAGTTGATCAGTCAGTGCTTTTTTCTTTTCCTTTAGTTCTTCAATCATCTCTTTAGTCTCTTCAGATATACTGTTCTCATATGATGTTTCAATTTGTTCCACTAACTCTTGAGAGTCCTGTAAATCATCAGATAATCTTCTTCTCACTTTCAATTATTTTTGCATTTGTCTTTGCATGTCTGCAATCACTTGATTAGCATGATCCAACTCTTCTTGTAAATACACAATTCTCCGAGATTGTTTATAGCCTTCCATTGATAAGATCTTTCTCTTTAGGTTGTTAAACCCTTTTCCAAGATTCAAGCTCTGATACCAATTGTTAGGCCCAATATGGAAAGCTAATGTACTGAGAGGGGAGGGGTGAATCAGTACTTCAAAACCTTTTAACAACAATATCTTTACTATTATGCATAAACCAAAAACTTCTATAACATAACATAAAGCTAAAACAAATAAATAACAACCATACATGATTCACTCCATAACTCATATATTTTGGTTATGCAGAAACTCTTGGTTAGAGAGAAAAACTGGGGTGGGGATGGCACCCACAACTTCACCACTGCAACAATAAAGGGTACTCGATTAGAGCTACATGTTCAACTATTTCTGATAGCTTACCCTATTAGGAGTATCAAGACCGTTAGATCTACCTTGCTAAGGATTTCACAACACTTAAACTGAATGTTGCACCTGGTTAAAGGCTTTACAATTTATAGACTTTGTTAGAGTCTTTTACCCTATTAAAGGTTTCTCTTACAACTTCAAAATATTACAATAAAATCTTTACAAATATCTGCAACTTTACATCTGGAATGTTATAGTAGATTCTATGTGCTCAAAAATGAGATTAACTTGCTTATAGCATACCTCGGTAACCCATATTATAACTCGGTAAACCCTTCTATTTACTTTGTTCTTTGACTGTTCTCTGAAATCCTTCTTGGTGACCTTTGTGTCTCTGTAACAGTCATAACACTCAATGCTTTCTTATGTATCACACATGTCTTGCTTCATACACCTCTATATCTCTTTTTTTCACACTTTTATCCTTAATCCATGCTGTATAAATAGATCTCTTATGTCGATGATCTGATTCATTGCTTCGATCTTACAAACAAGATTTATCGAATGAATAACCATACAAAATATTTCATTGGTTAGATGACCTCAAAATCATACACAATCCTTAAGTGCAATTTCCAATGTGATAACAATTCTATGTTCCTCGATCTTGTAACACATTTCCACATGTGTGTCTAGGTTCAATGAATCTGGTAACACGTTTCACTCGGTGTATCATTATTTTTGCTCAGTAGACATGGAATGTTACTCGGTAGATAGCTCAGTGAATATTGGGCTCTGTGACTACTTTCTTCTATAACCGACTATTCTGTGCATACCAACTGAATGTTTCAGTAGTAGTAACCAACTAGAGTAAATAGAATGACTTTGGATATAAAACTAATGGCAACTATAATAAGTAGTAATAGGACCATGTCCTCTGCTTTCAGGATATTCTACTCTCTAGCCTTGCACACTTCTTCCTTGGTAATTCTCTGCTTTGCATTATACTTTGGAAAGATTTGAATTAACCCCATAGAATAGCTTTCTGTGTTTGGGCATCTCCTAATCCTTGTAAGGCTTCCTTGATCTGCACTGCCATTGGTTTGTCATAAGTCCATTGAATTTTGCCTATACCAGGGATCTCTTTCACGAAGTAGAAGACTAAAAAAAAATCAAAGTGTCAAACTTAAATAAATTCTTCTTATCTTGATTTATCTTCTTCAGATTTCTCATAAGCTCACTGAGAAGCACTCCACATTAGTCATATAACTTATCCCTTTTAAGGATTTGATAGGCTGCATATATAGCCATACCAGAGACTGAGTTTGCCTTGCTAGATTGATATAGCTTGTATCATGTCACCATGGAGGCAAATATAACATTATACTCAATAATATCACTAATTGTCATCGATTTGCTATCATGCTGGGAACCGATTGCCTCTATCACTGTTGTGTTCTTCACATCTCTCAGACTGAGAATTTTATTGGTTGCATTCATACATGTCATGACTTGGATTGCATTCTTGGTGATCTTGTATGGTTTATGAATCCATATGGTTTCATCATGTACCTTTCTGAAAATGTACCTAACCCATTTAGGTTCATCAAAAACCAAAAAATTCACAAACTAAATGAAACCCTTATCCTGTAGAGACTTAAAATCTGGTTTCAGGTTACCCATACCATCTATCATGTGCTTGGTATAAAGTGACAACATTTCAACACTCCCAAGCTCCTCAATATTGTAGTGGATGTATGTCCTAATATCTTAAACATGCAAAACCCCATACGGAACAGATGAAAATGCTCCATTCGGATAATCTTCCACTGATTTGTATGGATGCTTCTTGAATTTTGGCCTTTCCCTATTAGTTATCTTGACAACCAATAGAGTCACCACACCAAAACTAGATGATGCCATTATCGAATTCAAGGTTATAAACAAATAGCTTCAAACTCGGAAAATACATTTTTAACTTCAACTAGATGCAAGAAATCTTCGTCAAAGCTTCACAAGCTCTGGTTTCATTGCTCAATCTTCTTCACCACACTCTTCTTCTCTTCATGTCAAATTCAATGTGAGAAAATGAATGTTAAAATACATTTTTATCATTTTCATACCTAACTTTAAGGTGCAATAAATGCTCAACCCTAAAGATCTCTCGGATACTGCGAATCTCATGAATATTGTATCAAAGCATCAAATCAACATGAAATCATTCATATATCTCTCAATATCATTTACACAACCATCTAGGATCATCTACAACTTTCTGCGACAGGTTACAGATCTCAAAAAGGGGGGTTGAGGACCTGCATGAAAAGCTCCCCCTAAGGCTAAATGCCTTACTTACCAGATGAAGATCCAACAACGGAATCATGTGTGAACCCATGTATTGCATTTGAATGATCCTTCTATACACACATCTTCTTGTGCTGCTCTTTGATCTCTTCAACATTCTCTTTTCCCTTTTCATCTACTTTCTTCTTGTCTGTCGGAGCATTCTTTCTCATATTCTTGCTTCTATAGTATTTTTCAATATGACCAGATTTGTTGCAAGCATAGAAAATAATGTTGTTTCCCTCATTAGGCTTGAAATTGCCTTGATTTCCTCTAGATCTGCATTGGTTAGAAATATGTCCAAATCTTCCATAAGCATAACATCTTACATTTCTCCTATTTACAAAAATTCTACATTCTTGACTGACTTATGACTATATTTATTACAATTGAAACATTGTCTGGAGAATGATGAATTATTCTGATTAGCTCTATTTCTGCATTGACTTTCCATATGACCAAATTTACTACAAATAAGACATTTACCATTGAATTTATAATCATTAGGTTGTCTTATTGGAGGTTTTTTGTTCTTTTGATGATTGCTTTGACCAAATCTGGAGATTTCTCCTTTCTCAAATTCAAGTCCTCCCATATCACCTTTACTCTTCTGACTTTGTAGCATTTCATCCATCATGGTTGAGCTAGCATTGAATTCTTCTTTGTACTCATAAGAAGTGGTAAGATCATCTCTCAAAATTATGATATATCTCTCAAGTTCTTGCTCATTGTTTCTGGATTGTATCAATTTAAGATTCAATAGATCATTTTTATGATTCAATCTGTAGCATTCATCAGACCTATCCTTAAATGACCGAGTCAGACTTTCTTCATTCTTTTTCCTATCTTCAATCTCCTTTGTCAGCTTCATCACAATGGATTTCATTTCTTTCTTGAGGACTGCATTGTCTCTAGCAAGTTTTTTATATTCATATGTCTTGTCTTTCAGAACTTGATCATCAATGCTTTTCTCTTCTTTCTCCTTGAGTTTTTCCATCAAATCCTTTCTCTTCTCTCTAGATGTGTTCACTTTATCTTTCAATTACTCAATGGAATTTTCAGCATCATTCATATTTCTTAATAGGTTACTTGCTTCTTACCTTATTGCATCTAGGTCTTCAAGTGCCACAATAAGTTACTTCTGCAAATCGAAGTCCACTAATCCAATCTCCTAGATCTTCTCAAGCTATTAGGCTTCCTCATAGGAAATAGGCTCTAATACCAATTGTTGGAATCAATGAACACTGAGAGGGGGGGTGAATTAGTGTTCTACAATTAACAACTTTCTTCTCTTGATTCTTTAACCACCAGATGCAAATAAATAAAAGTAAAGTGCAGAAACTGAATGCAAACAAGCACAAAACCATAACACCAAATTTTTTATGTGGAAAAATAGAAAGGGGAAAACCACAGTGGGATTGAGACCCACAATATTATAATAGTATGATCAAGAGTATAATAATATTACAAGAGGGGAATGCACATGCATTCAGGCACATTGCCTAGAGCTCACTGCTCAATTACAAAATAGAGATACAACCCTGGAGGAAGACTCACTACCTTACAAGAGATTACAAATGACAACTGATTGAATGAGCTGATGGATAGTATCTACAAATGCCAAAATGCAGTTCTAGTTAAGCACAAATGGTCTTCTTACACTATTCTACCAAAATTCTCTAATCTTCTATGCTCTGTCAACTACCGAAGTACCAATCCAAAGATAGCGCATGTGAAAATGTGTACCAATTCTCATAAAACCTTCACACGCTCACATAAATCACCAAAATGCTCAAATGAATCAGTCTTATATATTCACACCACCAAATTAAATCAATTCCTTGTTGGCCTGAAAACCGCATAACACCCAACATGAAACTTGTAACAATAAGTTGGCTCAATCCAATTACGAATCCATATGTGGAATTAAACAACTTGATAAAATTCTTCACACATTTCGGCTCAATCACTTTGAACTCAAACCAATCACCGAAATCATCCCAAAGATTTTGTATAGCATGTTACACCAAAATTTTTTTGTTCTTCTTGAATTATCAGATACTGGATCTCCAATCTTTCACGAGAATTAATACCAGAGAGTACGATTCCAAAATGAGCTTCCTCACACCTCCAATCAACTACCTTTATCACTGCAACCAAAATTGATATTGCACTCAATGTATCCATACTTTGTATTCCACCTTCTAGACTTAAGCATGGATAAATAAAAAACTTCTCAAACTTCTGGTATATCACTTTTACATATACCAGATAAAATTATTGAGCTGATTTTCTATCAATGACAACCCCAAAGAATTTCTCAAGCATTAATCTTCATCAGAGGAGTGTCTCTTGACAACAAAAACTAGGTAAAAATTAGACAACAAAATACCTCAGACCAAGTAAAATTGAAATTAAAAGATCTGCCTTTACCTTCCATAACGGGGTATGAGAACCTCAACCATCTCGTCCACACAAGACAAGAGTAATGAACCATCATTACCAAGAACACCATCCACTCAACATAATCTAGAATGCTATCGGTAATAAGATGTTTAATATCCACAAGAATATGATCAAAAGACCTCCACCAAACAATATTATGTTGCTTAATGCCAAAATTAGAAAAGACATCAACAACCTTATTGGCCTCATGAAAGACATAGGAAATTATATACTCTTCCAATGAATTAATCATCTCAATGCAATCTAGGATAAAACATTTAATGTTCCAGCTAGGGGTTTAAATACCCCTTAATTAATTAATAAAATTTAGATGATCACTCTCTAACCACACCTTTCTATATCCATTAGTGACTGAAATTGATACCAATGTAGGATGCCTTTTCCTTGGCATAGTGGATTGTCTGGATTCCCAAAGGGAGGTCCACCACTATGACAAACCTATCATTATGATCACTTGCCACTCCCCCACAACCATCGGGCCCGAGGTTACACTTGGCTACCCCATCAATGCTAATTTAATCCATCCAATAGGAGGAGCATTCCATAAATTACCATCCCAAACCTTCTTCGACCTATGAAGGGGGATAGATATATCCCACTAGAGCTACCAATTATGTCCAACAAGGACATCAGATTGGGAAGGAATGAGTTTGGGTCCCTTGACTAGGTCCTTTGGGTAGATAACCATAAAATAATCCTTAATAGCCACCCAAATTTTGAAAGACAATTTGTCTATAGGGTAGGCTTTGGGAGCTTCATTTCCCTCCTTTTTATGTTTTTTCTTCTTCAAATATGGTTTCTCAACCTCCTCATCATCAAGTTTATATGTTATCAAGTGGGTATTTGTAAAATTTCCACCATAATTTCACACATATTTCTAACCATATAATTTGTTTTTTATATTTAAACAATATTAACATATTAATTTTTAGTAATCAACTGCTTCTAGATTAGATTGCATGTAAATTTTTGCATCAACATTTCAGATCACACTCTGTGACCCATCATCAAGATGATAATAGTTAGAGAGCACACAAAGATGATATTAATTTTTAATTTCTTTTACCAATGTCTACAATTTTTTCAAAGACATGTGTACTATTTTTTTAACTACTTGTCCAAATTTGAATATATATATATATATATATATATATATTATTGTTCTACACTTCATTATTTACAATTTAGGGAAAAAAAAGGCACCTAATTTTCAGGATGTGTCCACTTCAAAAAAGCATAAGAAAATAAAAAATCAATAACAAATTATAAAAAAATACACAACTTATAGTACTCACTCTTAAATATCTTTCTACCAAAGGGTTTTTCAATATTCTAAATGCAACTATAAAATTTTTGACTCACACACCAAACACTATGTTATGTTTTCTTGAAAAAAATAAGAACACTTTTGTGTGCACAAAATATTTGATCCCTTAATCTTATCCATTTTGAAAAAAAACTTTAGTAGTTTAAAAATTAGATTTAGATTACTGTACAATTTTTGTTCTTTTGGTATCTTTCCAAGTTCAAGTATAGCTTATTTTAGGAAAAAAGTGGCCACTTATACCCCCCTTTTTGTTTTCTATTTTGGTGCACTTACCCACCTTACATCCTAAAATTTATCAATAAATCCAAAGCATTCATGGGTTGAGAGATAAATTTCATCATATTTTAGTTGGCATAACTGATGAAGATAATGATGGGGAGATTCTTAGCATAAAGGGATGTTGATGAGATGAAGATGACCGGTAAAGTTGATGGAAATTGTTGGCTAGATGATGATGATATAGTTGTAAGTTGTTTGATGAATTTATTTGTGTTGTCATTAATGTCAGCCATGTTTGTTTAGTCATCTAAGTCATCTAGACATACCAGTATAGCCTAACTCGTAGTGGAACTAGTTGACAACAAGGTAAACAAGAACATAGTGATGATCAAGTAACTGGTACAGACGATTAGTGAAGAGTTAGACGTTGCAGTTTTATAGGAGTGTTGAAGACAGGAACATGCACCTATGTTCCAAACCGCATCAACAAGTTTAGTGTATTGAGTGAGTTATGATTGACTGTTGTGAAATCTATGAAGAAGAATGTATACCGGTAACATATCTTTAACTGGTAATGATTTAAGGTTTGGTAGTGGATCTTATCATGTTCATAACCTAGTGATGATGTGTAAGAATTTGTGTGTAATGATAAAATGGTATTTAAGTGTGTACAAGGATCAAATTGCTTAGTAGAATGTGACAAGGGTTTGATTGCTTATCAAATTGATGTATTGTGATGTGCGGTGATCATTCAACGGTGGAAATTGTCTAGAAATTTATTGCAATGATCTGTAATATATTTTGGCAGATTGTTTTGTTACACTAAATATAAATTTATTATATTTTGAGTGTAGTTAGGGTTATGTAGCCAACCTAACTGAAAAGTGTATTTAGGGCTAGTTGGAGAATAGATTTTGTGTCGGTAGTTTGAGAAGATGGTATTGCCGAACTAGATTGAAGTGTTTGCATGTGTGTAGTATAGTTGTGTTGAAATGGTTTCATACTAGCAAGCAAGGAAGTGTTGTAATTAGACCATTTTCCCAATTGTTCCCTAACAGTTATAATAATTTGAAATCCCTTAACCAGGTAGATCCTAACAAGTCTTAAATTGTAAATCCCTTCACCAGGAGGCTCATTAGCTTGAATTTAATATCCTCTAACAAGGTTACTCCTAACTGGGTAGAGCTCCTAACAGGGCTAAGGTAAAATCCTTTAACCGAGTGACTCCTAATAGGGTCTACTCTTAGCCGAATCGGGCCTTTAACTAGGCACATTTCAAAAGAGTGCAAATATTTTGTGGGTGCTAATTCCCACCATGGTTTTTCCTAGCTGGGTTTCCACGTGAAAATTCTATGTGTTCATATGGTGGTTGCATTGTTGATTTGTGCATTTGACATCTTTACATTGTTTACATAATGATGAACATTTGAGTGAATGGTTTGGTAAATCTTCTTAAGAAGATTGTTTGAGTAGTTACCGGTAAAGGTTTTTGAAGTATTATAAAATTGTTTTATTACTAATTCATCCCCCCCTCTCAGTAGTAACCGGATCCTCATAATGACAATTGGTATCAGAGCACTAGGTCTTCTTTGTGTAGAAGCTTAACTGCTTTAGGTAATGATCTAAGATGATGAAGGAGGGTCCTAAGTTCACAAAGGATAACTACAGAATATGGAGCGATAGAATGAAAATCTACATCAAAGGTATGGGGCCAGAGTTATAGGAGTATATGGTTAATCACTACACACCTCCCACCGGTACTCTGAGTGTAGATCAACTTAAGGAGAAGCAGGAGAATATGTTTTCATATGTGCAGAATATGTTGACATGATGATATTGTGTTGACATGATGATATTGTGTTATCATTGATGTCAATATGCTAAAAGAGAACCAGTAATATGATGAAGAGTGAACCGACATATGTGAAAAAAGGTGAAGCGGTATGCTTGTCCAAGTGAACCAGTATGATGTTGTGAACTGGAACCGGTATGTCAGAACGAGAACTGGTATAAGGAATGTTTTGTATCTAGGATTCATATGGCATAACTATCAGTTGGTAGTCTCAGCTTCAGGGTTTCTGGTTGAAGTGTTTCGAGCCTATGTGATGAGTTAGCATTGTAATGGAGATCAGATCGTGTTGCCACGTCAGCCTCGTGCACTTGAAGGATCTTGCATGAAGGAGATTGATCCTATCTACCTTGGGAATGTGCGAAGTCTTTGCAAATGATGGAGGACGCGTGATGGGTTATCACCTCCAAGAAGCGGTGAAGAACAAACAATGGAGAATGTCTTGAGATCTGTTCAAGACTATTGTATTCAAATGCAAAGTGTTCAATGGTCAGGATCGAATTGACTAAATTTCTCAACCTAACTATTTAGGGTTTAGGGTTTATGCTACCAACCTATCTGTTTCCTATAAGGTCGATGTGGTGTCTCATGTTGAGGTTGTTGGAAAATGTTGTGTGTGTATCTATGTGTAGAGATATGTGATTCTTTCTAGACTAGTTTGAGAGGATTGATACCTGCATAGTGTGTGTGCAGAAGGAAGGAACTAAAGTGGATCTGCATTGGCATTGAATGCTATTATCAGATCATTGTAATACCTGTTGATCTCTAATCACTTCAACAGTTGGAAAATCCCTTAATAGGGTAGCTTTAACCAACTTGTTGTAAATCTTTTAACAGGGTGATTGAAGGCCATTGAGTTCATAAAATCCTCTAACAAGGTAACCTCTAACAGGGTTTAACCCTTAACTGGGTATTCTATCCATCCCTTAACCAGGTAATCTCTAACAGGATTGGTTCCTAACAGAACCTGTTGTGATAGTCTTTAACCAGACTAAGCTTCTAATAGAGCGGACTTCTAAAGAGTTCAAAATAGCTTGTGGGTATTCATCCCCACCGTGTTTTTTCCTAGTTGGGTTTCCACGTGAAAAATATGTGTGTCATATGTGATGTCTTTTTCATGTGATGCTTTGTTGTTTTCTGTCAAGCAGTGAATTATGTTGATCTAGAAAGTTATTATATCTTTGATGAAGCGGTATGCTTGTCCAAGTGAATCGGTATGTCAGAATGAGAACTAGTATAAAGAATGTTTTGTATCTAGGATTCATATGGTATGCCTATCGGTTGGTAGTCTCAGCTTCAGGGTTTTTAGTTGAAGTGTTTTGAGCTTGTGTGATGAGTTAGCATTGTAATGGAGATCAGATCATGTTGCCATGTCAGCCTCGTGCACTTGAAGGATCTTGCATGAAGGAGATTGATCCTATCTACCTCGAGAATGTGCGAAGTCTTTGCAAACGATGGAGAATGCATGATGGGTTATCACCTCCAAGAAGCGGTGAAGAACGAACAATGGAGAATGTCTTGAGATCTGTTCAAGACCGTTGTATTCAAATGCAAAGTGTTCAATGGTCAGGATCGAACTAACTAAATTTATCAACCTAACTATTTAAGGTTTAGGGTTTATGCTACCAACCTATCTGTTTCCTATAAGGTCGATGTGGTGTCTCATGCTGAGGTTGTTGGAAAATGTTGTGTGTGTATCTATGTGTAGAGATATGTGATTCTTTCCAGACCGGTTTGAGAGGATTGATACCTCCATAGTGTGTGTGCAGAAGGAAGGAACTAAAGCTGATCTACATTGGCATTGAGTGCTATTATTAGATCATTGTAATAACTATTGATCTCTAATCACTTCAATAGCTGGAAAATCCCTTAATAGGGTAGCTTTAACTAGCTTGTTGTAAATCCTTTAACAGGGTGACTCAAGGCCATTGAGTTCATAAAATCCTCTAACAAGGTAACCTCTAACATGGTTTAACCCTTAACCAGGTATTCTATCCATCCCTTAACTAGGTGATCTCTAACAGGATCGCTTCCTAACAAAACCTGTTGTAATAGTCTTTAACCAGACTAAGCTTCTAATAGAGCAAACTTCTAAAGAGTTCAAAATAGCTTGTGGGTATTCATCCCCACCGTGTTTTTTCCCAGTTGAGTTTCCACGTGAAAAATATGTGTGTCATATGTGATGTCTTTTTCATGTGATGCTTTGTTGTTTTCTGTCAAGCAGTGAATCATGTTGATCTAGCAAGTTATTATATCTCTGATGATAGATTATCTGTTTATGCATAAGGACAAAGTGGAAATGAGGGAGTAGGTTGTATGGAAAGTTAAAAGGATTGACCGGTTCATGTCTTTCACAGTTGCACTGTGTTTAACCGGTAGTAATCTGGTTTGGATTGGTGTTAGGGATTGCTAGTAGTTTACAGTCTGCAATCAAACCGGTTCAAGAAAAATTTTTGTGCCTATACTAATTCACCCCCCCCTCTTAGTATTGGTGTGGTACTCACTATTCATCATTGAGTTATCAAAATATTCAAGCATTAGTAGTCATTGTAAGCACTCTTTCTGATTTTAAGTATATTGATGTTCATGGTTTAGAAACCACTTATGAAGTTTGGGAAAAGTTGAAGTTGATTTATGGTGGAGGTGAGAATGTGCAAAAAGCTAAATAAGAGAGCCTAAGAGGCAAGTTTGATGACATGAGGATGATGGAAGGTGAGAACATCACTAAGTATGGAAAAAGGATAAAAGAAGTAGTCAGAGGAATCAAAAGTGTTGGTGGAACTATAATAGAAGTCACAGTGGTAGGTAAAATGCTTAGAACCTTATTGGCTACTTATTCTAGTAGAGTATCTACTATCCAAGAATTGAGGTCAGTCAACAAAGATAAAGTTACAGTTGATTCATTGATAGACAAGTTTACTACTTTTGAATTGAATAGCTTTGACAATAGTGTACCTAAAGTAGAATCTTCTTTCAAAGCATAAGTATCTAATGCACCGATAAGAAAAGGAAAGGATGGCTATCATAACCATGAATATAGGTCAAGTCATCATGGCAGTGGTAATGAAGAAGTAGATGGTGAACATAACCTGATGGAAATTGAAGCTTTATTGGCATATAAACTTCCTAGAGGAACTGGTAAGTACAAAGGCAAGCTTCCTCTTAAGTGTTTCTCATGTAAAAAAATAGGACATATTGCTTATAATTATCCTAATAGTGGTCAGAAGGAAAAGTTCTGAAAGTTTAAGAGAAAAGGTAAGAAACAAGGGTTAGTGCAGGATCATGGGGGGCCAAAAAGTGACGATGTTAAAAAATAGCCTTCTCCACTCGCCTAAAAACACAAAAATCCATGTTGACTTTTTGCTTGGCTTGGGTGTCAGTACACCTTGACATGGTAAACACCTAAGCAAATCGGATATTCGATAATATCAGATATCCGATTTTTATTTGTAATTTTAAATTAAAAAATAAATTATATAATATATAATGTAATATAATAATATATTATATATTACATATTATATATTATATAATATATTATTATATTATATAATACATAATATATAATATAATATTAGATTATAAAATATTATATTATATTATATTATATTATATAATAATATATTATATAATATATTATTATATTATATAATACATATTATATTATTATATAATAATATAGTAATATAATAATATATTATATATTATATAATATAATATTATATATTATATAATAAATATTATATATTATATAATATATAATATATTATTATATTATTATATTATTATATTATTATATAATAATATAATATGTATTATATAATATATTATTATATTATATAATATAATGTTATTTTCAAATAATCTAAGTATAAAAATTGGATATATCGGATATCCGATTTTCTAAGACAATACAATTGGACTTTGACAGCCTGTGAGTTATTTTTAACCCACGGGCTGCACGATTTTTGGGAATCCGATATCCGGTTTTTCAACCCAAATTTGCTAAATAATACATTAAAAGGTAGGATTTTTATTGTTTCCAATCATTTTCATTCAATTTTTGTATTTTTTTTAATGTTTATTTGTTTTTTCATTGAAAATATGGTTTTTTTCATGAAAACTAGGTTTTTCTAAATCAAATACAAAACTGTTTAAATTTGTTAACTAAATTCAATTGTTTATACTTAATTAGGTTAAAAATGGGGGATAACAGTGAAAACATTGATCAACCACAACCGCAACAACCAAACCCTTCCTTTTCCAAACCCCCCCTCAATTCAGAATTGAATTGCACAAAATTGGAACCAATTGAGGGGGGTTGTAGATGTGTATCGTAGGATCCCTCGCCTGAACCCAATGTTTGATCCCCTCACATCAATCATAAAGAGTATGGAAACCATGACTGAGGAGCACAATGCCACTCTTTTGTGGTGAGATTCTATGAGGAAACAATATGTGGATGGCTTGTCCTATAAGGAGATCAAGGATCTCAAGATATCCAAAGCCGCTATCGCTGCACTGTTTGTGAATCCCTGCACTGATCAACCCGTAGACCCTGAAAAAACAAAACTTTATATTAAATGGTGCACAAATGATGGTATTGTGAAAATCTTTTGAAATCGTTGGTGGATGGTTTTTGACAAACCACCCAACAACATGTTAGGATTCCCAAAGATACTGAGAGTGGGAGGTGAATCAGTATCTTGCTAGTTAATGGATTTTCTTAACTTATTAAACAAATTGCATTCCAAAATAGTGTACCAGTAAACCAAAAATAATGGAGTAAATAAGATCAAAAAACACAACATAGAAAGCACACCATAACACAATATTTTTAATGAGGAAACCCAGTGTGGGAAAAACCTCGGTGGGATTTGTGACCCACAATATTCACTCACTAGCCAATAAGTGAATATTATCGATACAATAGGGGCATGCACATGCAGGAAGGCCAACTGCCTAAAGCTCATTGCTTGAATACAAAAAGGGAAGTCTCACTGACTTACAAAAGTGGATTATATAAATCCAATGTCGTCTACTACTTCAGTTCAACATCTTCTATGCCAGGTTCAGTATCGGTTTAAGCTCATATCACTTCCAAAACCTTATTCCAAACTCTACCTTAATATTCACATCTTACTTCTACAATAATCTAGCCATATCCGCATGTCCTAAATGATCTACAAGAACTCATACTTATATGAGTCATATTACAACTCACCTTGTTGGCTTACAAAAAGATTTTACAATTAAATACAAAAATACAGTTAACAAAAATCATGTTGGCCAGGGTGCCGGCAAATATCTTTGCCATTGGCGATGAACTGTATGTTGGTGTAGAGTCTGTTGGTATCGGTGTTATAGGATTGTAAGGTTTCCATCAATGACAATACCTTCAATCACCTACAATTTCTTATTGGAGTGTGCATTTTCCAACAATCTCCCCCTTTGGCATTGATGGCAACACTCATGAGAAAAAGCCAAAAAGTATGTCCAAAAAGTGTTGTCCAAAACTGTGTTGTCAAAATTGTCTACTCCAAAAATGTGTGCTCCCCCTGAGCAGATGATCTCTTCTGTCATACATTTTTCTCATCCTCTACTACTCCCCCTTTGGCATCAATGACAAAGGTTGTCATTCAATGCCAATTGAGTGTAGTTCCTTTCTGGATCCTTGTAACGAGTTGGTTACAATTTGATAAAGTTCCCCTAAAGCAACATTCAGACTATTGTAGAATCTTTCACTATCTTTTATTGTTGTTTTAGTCCTCTGGATTGTACTGGTGAGTAAGTGTATTTTCTCTTCCGGTGTCTTAAATCCTAGAACAAGAGCCTTAGAAATCTCTTTTCTTAAAGAGATGAGGATATCTAGTTTAGGACCTCGTTTGCACTTCAGTTCCTTTGCCTTAAGTTTTAACCTTTCCTTATCTTTTTCAAGTTTTTCTATTTTCTCTTCAAATCCTACAATTTCTTGTTCTACTACCGATAATGAATCTGATGAACCTATTAAATTGTTAGCAATATCATTGATTTCCTTTTGTGCTTTGTTGATCTCTTTATTTATATCTTTTGTCAAAATGTTTGTTTTACATGTATCTCTGTACAAATTCTTGAATTCCAAAATTGTCTTGCCTAGTACCAGTAATAATGTATCCATATGTTCATTATTCTTCTTGACTGTCTCCTCAAAGAATTTTTCCTTCTCTTTATTCATTTTCTCTTTGAATGTCTCCTCATTGATTTGAACAATTGTTAATAGGTTGTCGATTATGTACTTAGACAATGTGTCTAATTGGCTCAAAGAATCTTTATTCTCTATTTTACACTTAGGTGCAATCATCTTCAAAATTGGTAATGTATCATCAATAACCTTATAAGCTAGTGCATTACAATGTGTTATTTTCTTGATTGAATCTAATAATACCTCTGTCACATTATTGGTCTAAATTCAAACATAGAGGTTCCAGATGACTTTCCATCTACCTTCACAATTTATAATCCTCCGGTGGTAGTAATAGCTTTGCTTTCCTCTTTCTCTGGAGGGTCTGTTTGTGTCTACATTTTAGCTACCAAAGGTTTAGGTTTTCCAATTTTAGCTGGTGGCACTGTCTCTATATCTACCTGTGAATGAACCTGTTGCTCTACTCATTTTTGTGTATGTGTCTCTGTCGGTTTCTTTATATTCTCTACTGATGGTTTCTCTGATGATGCCTTTGATGATTTTACAGTGGTATCCATTGCTGGTTTTTCTATTTTCATCTTAGTAGTGTCCACTGTCAGTGACTCAGTAGGCTTTTTGTAGACCGTATTCCATCTATGGTATCACTCACCATTCCAGTAACCAAGGGATCAACTAATTTTTCAGTTTGTTTCTCTATCCCAATTTCAATATTTCCAATTGTGATGTCTTCTACCAGTGGTTCATTTGCCACATCTCTCTTCTCAATTGTTTCCTTATCCACCATAATGTTTACTTCCTATGTGTTGATATTCATTATGTACAACACCTCTGAGTCAAGATTTGTATCCTCATGTCATGTTTCCATACTCTTTGTTGTCGGTGGTGTGTCAACAGTTTGTGTTGGTGGAGTACCATAATGAGGTGGGGGCAAGTTATCTATTACCTTTATACTTGGAGGACCACCTACTTTGCCTTTCCCCTTATCCTTATCCTTTTGATAAACTCTGATAGTCTTTGGTCTCTTGAGCTCTTCTTGTTTTCCCTTTTCAACAAATAATATATACCACTTATCTGCAGTTTCTTCTGATATCTCATTGACTTTGCCTACCATTAGTGCTACATGCCTGTGACTGGTTGAAAATATTGTCCTATTAGCCTCACTTATTAATTCATCTATCTCTTGAGTGGAGTTTACTAGGTGAACTGTAAGTAGTTTTTCTATCTTGATCTTTTTATCTAGTTCAATAATTGCTACCCTTCTTGCTTCTACCCTTCTATACAAGTCATTGGGTATATCATCTACAATTTCCATCAAAAATTTCTTATAGATATCAAGGTGCAAAATAACACTATTTTCTATACTTTTTTTTTCATCATCTGAAAGTGTGTTGTACAACTTGCTGATATTTGACAATTTGCCATCTTCAGTTATCTCTTTCAAAAGTTTGTCCAAGGGAGGAACAACTTTTTTTTCTTTCCTCTTCTTTGAAGTCAACTTCTTTGCTGGAGGCCTAACTGCCTGTTGTTTCTGTCTTGTTCTCTTTGGTAAAGTAGAGGGTACCAGTGAGGCTTTTCTTTTTGTTTCTACCCTTTTAAACTCTGTTGGTATTTCAATATCCGAGGAGGTAGCAACTGGTGAAAGATGTGTTTCCAGTTGTAGTCCTTCCAAGTCACTCTCCTTAATACTAGTTTTATTCAATACATCTTCCTTGATTGCTTTTGTCTACCTTGTTTCTTTTCTAACTATCTGTTCAGTTTTCTTAATTCTTTTCTAAGATTGAATTTTTCTTTCTATTGTTTCAACACTTCCAAATATTTCTTCAGTAGGTTCTTCTAGGAGGGCTTTTGTATAAGTCTCAATTATGTTCTCATCTGCCTCATATCCTATTTCTTTAACCTAGACAGTCCTTGGGACCACTGCCTCCATCCAAATTTCATCTTTTTTTATTACAAAGCATCCTTTTGATATTTGTCAACAATAGCTTGAGATAGCCTTATCCTAGTATTCATTCTAGCCTTTAATGCCTAAAAAATATTCATTTATGTTCTTTTCCCTATCATCTCCCATGCTGTTTAGAATGTCCAGTAGTTTTTTTCCTACCGGTATGTCAAAACCAAAATCCTTTCTACCAATACCAGGTACTTGCTTGGTAATATACAACATTAAACACACAAGTAAGTTGCCAAATCTGAAACTACATTTCTTGTCACCTTAGATCTTCTTCAGATTTTCTATTAGTTCATGCTTCAACCATTCACATATGTCAATCTTTGCATTGTTGTTTACTAAGTCATAAGCACTTTTGATACATAAGCTAGAAATAGAGTTTAATCTGTTGGCATGAGTAGCCTTGTATCCAAGAATCATGCTGATGAACCTTACATTTATATCCTTTACATCATTCTCTTAGGGATCTCTTGTCAAAGGTTGTGCCAGTTAGGGTCATTACAGTGTCATTAGGGACCTTTTTCCCTTTCTTAGGTCTACTACCGATGGAAGGTAAACCTGTCACTGCCCTAACTGCCTCTTTGGTTATCTTGTGAATTGAATCCAACCAAAAGAACTCCCCATGAACTCTGCTTAACACAATCCTTATAACATCCTTGGGAAAATCAAGAATACTAAGAATATCCCCAAAACCTAGGGTTTCAATTATCTTATGTTTTGGTTTAACATTTCCATTTACATCACATATAACAGTCTTGTACATATTCTTAATTTCATCATCTACTAGTTCTTCTATATAACAATGTATGTAGATTCTAGGATCCTCGGCATATGCAACTCCTTGGGGTATTTTTGAGAATGCTCCTAGGGTATCATCTTTCTTGACAATTTTGGGAATAATCTTAAATACGGGTCTAGGGCACTTAACAACTTTAATTACAGTAGGGTTTGCAATGAATTCAGGTGTAGAGGAGGAAGTCATTGTTATAAATACCTTAATCTGCCTTTAGGTTTGAGTGCTTGAATGATTTGCTTCACTTCTCTCTATGGATGCCTTTGCTCAAGATTTTTCGTGCTCTTAGGAAATTTGAATGCTCGGTGAGTGAAAAAGAGCCAAAACACTTGCTTTATAATGTCATTTCCTTCAACTACCACATTTAATGCCTTTCGATTAAGTGAAGACTTAACACATCTATCGGTAAAGAAGTAATTCAACTTCTCACCATCAATCGAGGGTAAATTAGCATATTTTTCAATTTGTTGCCATACCCCCAAAAGGCTTCTTTTCAGTTAGATGAAGAATCTCCTACTGGTGGAGTGATACTATGTTCTACCGGTGAAGGGATAGCTTTACTAACACTCATATCTGACTTTCTGATCCATTGTTTTGAGAATTCTTTCTTTACCTTTCAATCTAGGTCCTTTGTTATTTGTCGGTGATGCTTTACTTCTACGAAAAAATTCAATATGTCCAATTTTGTTACAAGCATAACAAGTCACATTGTTTTTCTAAATAGCTTTTCCATATCCTATGCTGGTGTGTGTTCTACATTGATTAGATAGGTGTCCAAATCTTCCACAAACATAACATCTTACATTCATTCTACAATTTTCTGAATTATGACCAACTTTATTGCATTTAGAACATTGACCAGTGGGTGCATTGGTGTTCTGATAATTTCTAGATCTACACTAATTTTCTCTATGACCATACTTGTTACAATTAAAGCATTTTCCATTAAATTTGTAGGCATTATGTTGTCTTACCGGTTTACTGTGATCATGATTGTTTGCAGTACCAGAGCTTTCACCAACTTCAAAGCCAAGCCCATTATTATCTCCATTAGGTTTCTATTTTTTCAACATGTCAATAAGTTCTTTTGAGATCTTCTTGAATTTCTCCTTGTGTTGATTTGCAGTAGCCAACTCATTTTCTAAGAAATCTTTCTATCTCATGAGTTCAGTTTTATCATGCTCCAAACGAATTATATCTATCTTCAACATATCATTCTCATGATTGAGTCTCAGATTTTCATTTACAGCATCATTGATTCTCCTAGCCAAGTCATCTTCATTCTTCTTTCTATCTTCAATGTCTTTACAAAACCTCATAGTCATATCTTGCATTTCATTCTTCAAGGCCATGTTGTCCTGCTTCATCTTGCTTACAAGATCATTAAGAGTTTCTTTTTCATCATCATCACTCTGTATCTTCTCATGAAGTTCTCTTCTTTTGTTCCTTGCAATAGTGATATTTTCTTGAAGTCCCTGAATGATTTCCTGTGCAGCCTCCAAATCATCTCCAAGTTTCATATTCTTCAACTTTTTTGCATCATAATTTGCAAGAGTTGTTTCCAATTGCTTTCTCAAGTTATCCATTTGTACCGGTGTCAAAATATTCCTCAAGCTGTTAGGCTTATGAAAATAGAGGACCAAGCTTTGATACCAATTGTTAAGATTTCCAAAGATACTGAGAGGGAGGGTGAATCAGTATCTTGCCGGTTAATGGATTATCTTAACTTATTAAACAAATTGCATTCCAAAATAGTGTACCGGTAAACCAGAAATAATGCAGTAAATAAGATCAGAAAACACAACATAGAAAGCACACCATAACACAATATTTTTAACGAGGAAACCCGATGTGGGAAAAACCTCAGTGGGATTTGTCACCCACAATATTTTCTCACTGGCCAATAAGTGAATATTACTGATACAATAGGGACCTGCATGTGCAAGAAGTCCAACTACCTAAAGCTCACTACTTAAATACAAAAAGGGAAGTCTCACCAACTTACAAAAGTGGATTATATAAATTTAATGTCATGTACTGCTTCAATTTAGCATCTGCTATTCTAGGTTCAATACTAGTTTAAGCTCATATCACTTCCAAAACCTTATTCCAAACTCTGCCTTAATATTCGAATCTTAGTTCTGCAATAATCTAACCATATCTGCATGTCCTAAATGATCGACAAGAACTCATACTTATATGAGTCATATTACAACTCGCCTTGTCGGCTTACAATAAGATTTTACAATTAAATACAAAAATACAATAAACAAAAATCCTATCGGCCAGGGTGCCGGTAAACATCTTTACCATTGTCAGTGAACTGTGTGTCAGTGTAGAGTCTATCGGTACCGGTGTTATAGGATTGTAAGGTTGCCATCAATGACAATACCTTCAATCACCTACAATTTCTCATTAGAGTGTGCATTTGCCAATAATCTCCCCATTTGGCATTGATGGCAACACTCATGATCTACAAGATCTCATACTTATATATGATTCCTATTACAATTCACCATGTCGGCTTACAAAAAGATATTACAATTAAATACAAAATGTAATAAACACAATATTGTCGGCTAGGGTGCTGGTAATCATCTTTGCTGGTAAACTATCTGCTGGTGTAGAGTCTTCTGGTGCCAGTGCCATATGATTGCAAGGTTTCCATCAATGACAATACCTTCAATCACATACAATTTCTCATTCGAGTGTGCATTTGCCAACACAACAATCTTGATGTCCCCTTCTACTTCATAAAAAAATTGTATGCTGAGTTTGTTTTAGGAAAACATGTGAACTACTTTGACATCCAACCTTTCCATGGTGTTGGTTTAGGTATGCCCCAAAATAGACCTGGGGTAGTCAGAGTAGTCCAAGGCCCATTTATCCCCCCTCCTCCTATTGATCCCCCACCTCCAGTGCAACATCTAGATATCATTTGTGAGGCGCCATCACAAACCATATCGGTTATTCACTCTTTGAGTGGCCTTTTGGTTTCTCAGGCTTGGTTAGTATCTCATCTTACTTTTGATGGTCGTGGTGAATCCAATGGTGCTGACATGTCCTCCTTGACTCCACACATTTGCATGCCCTATAGTTGTGTTATGTGTGGGCACGTATGCTTGGGTCCAGTTGGACAACCTGTTGATCCTCCTATGGACAGTGCAAATTATGAGGTGTATGAGATGCACAATGCACCAGATGTTATGACACAAATTAGACAATACCCTGGGGAGTCCTCGCATGCTAGAGGTGAGGAGGCACCTTCATCATACATTGATGATGTAGTGGTAAGATTTGTATTTTCACAGTTCATTCTATATTTTAAATGAATATTTATAATCTAGATAATATTAAGTACTGATTTTTATTTACATGGTCTATTTAACAGTTGATGACTGAGGAGGAGTTGACATAGATCCAGGAGGGCACCTTCATGGCCATTTCATTTGGCCTTGATATCTTGATGGTACATATATTATTGCACCCATTCGTTTGTATTTTATTATACATGCATGCTCATCATTTATATTGGTATTAATTAGCTTATGTAGTAACTTGCATGTATATCTTATTTTACTCTTGTAGGGCACAAGCAACATGAGTGTGGGGCTGTGTGATTAAGGATCTGGTAGTGCAGTTGGAGACAAGGGAAAGGTAATTGAATGCAAATATGATTGAATGAATAGTTTAAATAACTTATAGTGATTATACACGTCTAGACATAGATTGATAGTTTCATATACTTGTTGTGTATATGTACAGAGAATTCTTTACTCCACATCCTTGTTGACTACACCCAATATATGTAAAGATGAAGAAGAAGAAGAAGAGATGCCTCGAGTACAAGTGTGTTTATTTTATTTTGTGTTTAGTAGATATAATTTGTTATTATCAGTGACAATTATATGCTAACTTGTATCAATGTCATGTTTGTTAACATATGTAGGTTGTGTATGAAAATATTGAAAACAAACCTCCTCTACCAAAGACATACATAAAGAGTCGTGCAAAGCCAAAGAGAAAACGTGGAGATGAGGTAAACAAGAATAGTTCAATTATAGTTCATTTTTATGTTAACTTTTCGAATGTGAGTTATATAATATAACTAATCTAAATCGTGGTTTGTTTTTTCTTGTGTAGGATCCTTCAAAGCCGAGCAATGTGGTGAAGATTGATTTTGATGATCCATCAACAAGTTATGATGTTAGAAATAGTTTTGGGATGCTTACATGTGTAGTTGGCATGCATATTTTATATATGGACATACATTCACGTATATTGACATACATTTTGTTTGAGTTGGCATTTACGCCATATTTGGTATGGACATACATTTGTAATCATTTGACATTTTCATATATACAAAAGTTGATATTTGATCATATCAATTGTTTCTCATCTGTGTATGGTGTTATCATACAAATATTTAATCTTCATTCCAATAATTAACAATGATTAATAATGGTTATTTAATGAACAATACAACTCATTTAATGAACAATACAATACAATTCATTTAATGAAAAATACAATTCATTTAATGAATAATACAATACAATTCATTTAATTAACAATACAATACAATTCATTATTACCCCATGCATGCTCCTATTTGCCCCCCCCCTCCACTTGGTTGAACGCTCGGGGTCATACCCTACCGATGTCATCCCTTGAGCACCCTAAGTGCTAAAACTTGTCAGGGCCATAACTCAGAATCCATGGCACCTGCGAATGATTTGTTTGAACCTACGGGTCCATGAGAGGGGTCCCTACAAAATCCTTTCTTGGTTTTTCAATTTTCCCTATGGTTTTCTTAGGCTAGCATTTTTTTCGGTTGGCAAAAAATTCGTCAGTCTCATTCAATCGAATGTTGTCACGTGACCAATTTATCATTATGCTCATCATGATAATGAACCAACAGCTCTGGCATGTCTAGTTAGGCATTATTACCCTATGCATGCTCCTATTTCCGCCCCCCACTTGTTCGAATGCTCGGGGTCATACCCTACCAGCATCATCCCTTGAGCACCCTAAGTGCTAAAAATTGTCAAACTTTGACAAGCCCTTACTTGGAATCCATGGCACCTACGAATGATCTATTTGAAACTATGGGTCCATGAGAGGGGCCCCTACAAAATCCTATCTTGGTTTTTCAAGTTTCCCTACGGTTTTATTAGGGCAACATTTTTTCGGTTGGCAAAAAAATCATCAGTCTCATTCAATGAAAAATATAGGCCCACTCACGTATCAACCCACTCACTTGACTCGCACTGATCTCAACATACCGAACACAACTCTAACAAAAAAAAGCCAATGTTCATGTCCAAATGGTCCATGTATTTGCATCTGAGATGAGAAATGAATGCATCTTTGAAGAATCTTTAATTGTTTGACAATCCAATTTGTATCCCTCCATGCCCTCCTCAGCCAACCAAAAGAATATGGTCACTGTTGAATCAAGAGTACCTCCGTGTGACAATGTTGAACAACACTAATCAACAATAGAACATGCATCAAAGAAATTTGCACCTAAAATCCTCAATTGCTCCTTAACTAGAGCTCTCTTCAAACATCCACCTACTCCATCATGCTCCCCCTTCCCATTCCCTACCTCAATAAAACACCAAATATGAGGTATACGCCTCTCTACATGCATTCTACTCAACCAATAAAACATATGGGAATTCTTGAATTGACCCATACAATTATCTAACCATATGATATGTCAATCAATTGCAATATCTTTCTCATGCAAGAACTCAAAAAATTTCTCGAAAGAATGTTGCACATACTCGAAGGAGTGTGATCTATCATCACTCATATAAAAATGATACTCCCTGATTATCTTCTTGTCCTCTTTTGTACTATCAGGAGCATGTCTATATGTAATGTGAACAAAAATAGCAATCTGGATTGAATTGTAGTACTAAGACTATACCTCATTCTGTGGTTGAAATGTATAGTTCTCTACAAAATCAACCACCGATACAATAGTGCCAATTGGGAAAGAGTTCTTACACATCCTGAACTATTGATCCAACCACTGAGACCTATGGGTGTGCCTTACATACTTGTAGAAAATATTTTCCTTAAAATCCAAAATAAAATCAGCAACACTCACTTCTCTTGAGACTAATTCACATCTAGAACCTTCACCTCCACTCTTCAAAGTATATTTCAATGTCTCATATCTTTTTTCCTCAACATAATTCTTTCCAAACTCGTGTTCGCTGCCCTCATGAAAACATGAAACAAACTTTGACAACCCACCACACTCTGCGAACTTCTCATTCAAACAATCATTTCTATAAAAATAGCAGCCATCATCTCTAGGGCATAACAATAGATCTTGCAAGTCTCTTGATGATCTCAGAAATAGCATTGCACCACACTTCTGCAACATCTCATCAGTATGCACTATAGAACAAATATGGTGTAAAAGTTCATGTTACATTGAAAAGTCCACCTGGTACTTGCAACAACAAGTATTACGAATCTTAAGAGGAACACAATAAAATGGCTTCAAAGATTCAAAGGCCCTTTGTGATATTTCCAAAGTTGGATGTACTTCACAAAAAAAATTGTACAACATTGTTTGGCTTGATTCCAAGAAATGTTTGGGATGCAGTGTGCGATCTTGATTGTCGATTCTTAATTTCAAAACGTCCTTTACATTGGGTGACACTATACAATTAGAGTGCCAAAATTATTGAATCTCCACCTTCCCATTGTCAGTCAACTTTCTATCAATACATGGAAGCCTCCCACCAAAAGCCTATGTATCATGTTGAAGTGGATTGTCAAGTCTTTGTCTTCGTGCAAGTGTTCTATCCAAAGTTTTATGGTTTATGTTCAAATCAACACAACTTTGTCTTTGATAACTCAATGATGAACAGTGAGTACCAAATCAGTACTGAGAGTGGGGGGGGGGGGGGGGTGAATCAGTATAGATACAAAAAATTTACCTCAACTGGTTTGACTGCAAATAGTGCACTTGATTGGTAATCACTAACACCGGTCTAAACCAAATTACTATTGGTTAAACACAATGAGACTATGAAAGACATAAACCGGAAACACTTAGCTTTCCACACAATCTACTCCCTCATTTCCTCTTTATCCTTATGCATAAACAAGTGGTCTATCATCAAAAATATATTAACTCGCTAGTTCAACATGATTCACCACTTGACACAAAATAACAAAGCATCACATGAAAAGGCATCACACATGACACACATTTTTCACATGGAAACCCAACTTGGAAAAACCACAGTGGGGATGAATACCCATAAGCTATTCTTGAACTCTTTAGAAGTTTTCTCTGTTAGGAGTCTAGTCTGGTTAAACACTGTTACAACAGGTTTTGTTAGGAACCGATCTTGCTAGGGATCACTCGGTTAAGGGATGGCTAGAATACCCTGTTAAGAGTTAAACCCTATTAAAGGTTACCTTGTTAGAGGATTTTAAGAACTCAATGGCTTTGAGTCACCCTGTTAAAGGATTTACAACAAGCTGGTTAAAGCTACCCTGTTAAGGGATTTTTCAATTGTTGAAGTGGTTAGAGATCAACGGGTATTACAATGATCCGGTAATAGCACTCAATGCTAATGTAGATCCGCTTTAGTTCCTTCCTTCTACACACACACTCTGCAGGTATCAATTCTCTTATCTGGTTTGGCAAGAATCATGTATCTCTGCACTTAGATACACACACAACATTTGCCAACAACCTCAACATGAAACACAACATCAACCTTATAGGAAAAAGATAGGTTGGTAGCACAAACCCTAAACCTTAAACATTTAGGTTACGCAATTTCAATTAGTTCAATCCTAACCATTGAACACCTTGCATTGAATATAACAGTCTTGAATAGATCTCAAGACATTCTTCAACGTTCCTTCTTCACTGCTTCATGGAGGCAATAACCCATCATGCATTCTCCACTGTTTGCAGAGACTTTGCACATTCTCGAGGTAGATCAGATAAATCTTCTTCATGCAAGATCCTTCACACGCACAAGGTTGACGTGTCAACATGATCTAATCTCCATTACAAGGCTAAGTCATCACATGATGTCATCAGTTGGATCACACAGGCTTGGAACACTTCAATCGAAAACCCTGAAGCTGAGACTACCAACTAGTAGTCATACCATTTGAAACCTTGATACAGGACATTCTTTATACCAGTTCACATTCCAACATACCGGTTCACTTGGAAAAACATATCGCTTTACTTTATCACATATACCAGTTCACAATATCATATCAATTCTATTTGCTAGTTGCTTAGGATTCAATATACCAGTTCATTCTTTAGCATATTGACATCAATGACAACATACAATATCATCATGTCATCATACTCTGCACATATGCCAACAATCTCCTGCTTTGGCATTGATGGCAATAAACAAAGATATCTTCTGCATCACATTTTCTCCCTAATATTGCAGATATTTTCTCTGTTTTTTCTCCCTAATACTCCAGATATCTTCTCCACTTCACATCTTCTCCCCCTTTGACAACAATGCCAAAGTGGAGGTACAAGCTTCCCTGTTCCACTATGTTGCTCCCCCTAAGGAGTAGCATCCTTCAACACATCAATCCTGGAAAGATATATCAGTGTAAGACTTGACTGATGTGGAGCACAAACCTTTGGTTTACCTCTTGATGGGGCAGCACCCCTAATTCACCTCTCAAACAGGTAAATGTATCCTTCGGTAGAGGCTTGGTGAATATGTCTGCTAACTGCTCCTTACTGGAAACATGTTCCAATACCACCTCTTTGTTCTGAACCTTTTCCCTCAAGAAATGATACTTGAGTTCAAAGTGCTTGGTTCTAGCATGTAAAACTAGATTCTTGGAGATGCTAATTGCACTTGTATTGTCACAAAATATACATACCAGTTCAGATATAGGTACTTTGAATCCATTCAGTACATGCTTCATCCAAATAGTCTGGGTGCAGTTCATAAAAGTTGCAACATACTCTACTTGTAGACTGAGAGATACAACTCTTCTTTTTACTCATCCATGAAATCAGTCTACCATTGAGAAAGAATGCACCACCAATTGTGCTGTTCTATTCGTCCACATTACCAACCCAATCAACATCTGTGAACACTCTCAGGTTGAATTCATTACTATATGGATACTATAATCCATAGTCAATAGTTCCCTTAAGATATCTAAGAATCCACTTGACTGCTACCAAGTGGGATTCTCTTGGGCTTTTCTAGAACCGAGCAGTAATGCCCACTACATGTGCAATGTCCGGTCTGCTATGCACTACATAATACAACTTACCAATCATTGATCGGTATTCCTTCTCATTTACCAATGCTGAGTCATCCTCTTTTGATAATTTACAACTAGTCACCATTGGTGTACCAACTGGTTTGCTGTCTTCCATGCCAAAGGTCTTCAATACCTCTTTGTCATACTTGGACCGAGTGATAAAGATTCCATCTTTCATTTGCTAAATCTATAGTCCAATGAAGAACTTAATCTCCCCTATGAGTGACATCTCAAATTCCTTCTTCATCTCATCTGCAAAGTCATGACTCATCTTGTCATCTCCACCAAAAATTATGTCATCTACAAATACTTCATAGATCAGAATCTGATCTCCTTTTGATTTCAAGTAGATATTGTTATCTTCACTTGTTCTTTCAAATCAAATCTTCACAATATGGGAGTGCAACCATTCATACCATGCTCTAAGTGCCTGCTTTAGTCCATACAAGGCTTTATGTAGTCTACACACCATGTCACTATCTTCTAATAGGGAAAATCCATCTGGTTGCTCTATATACACCTCCTCTTCAAGTATTCCATTTAGGAATGCAGATTTTACATCCATTTTGTATACCTTGAATCCTTTAAAAGCTGCATATGCAAGAAGCATACAAACTCCTTCCAATCTGGCTATTGGAGCAAAGGTTTCTCCATAGTCTTCTCCTTCTTATTGAGAATATCCTTTACACACTAGTTTGGCTTTCTTCCTTACTACTGTACCATCCTCATTCAGCTTATTTATGAAGACCCATTTGGTTCCAATGACATTTTTATGCTCCGGTATGGGTACCAAAGACCATGTACCATTCTTTTCTATCTGGTCAAGTTCCTCTTTCATTGCCTTGATCCAGTCTTCATCTTTATGTGCCTCTTTGAATGATTTAGGCTCAAATTCAGAGATCATACGTGAGTTTTCTCTGACCTTTCTTCTTGTAAGAATTCCTACATCCTTGTCTCCTATGATCTGCTTTGGATCATGATTGAGTTTGACATACCTAGGTATGTTCTTAACAGATTCCTCTTGCTTTTCTTCTTCATCCTCATCTTCATCAGCATTAGCATCCACCAGTGTAGGAGCACAATTACTGGTACTGGGCTGATTTGTAACTGGTTCCCAGAAGGTTACTACCAGTTCATCTCCTACTTGCTCACTATCGGTTTCCTCAAGTTTCTCATAGTATTCATCAACTCTAACATTGATGCTTTCAACAATTCTCTAAGTCCTATTGTTGAAACATTTGAGAGCTTACTCTTGGTGGAATATCCTAGGAATATTCCCTCATCACATTTTGCATCGAACTTTCTCTAATGTTCACTCCTCTTGATATAACATTTGCTACCAAACACTCTAAAGTAGCTTACCACTAGTGTCTTACCAGTCCAGTACTCATAAGGAGTCTTAACCTTACCTTTCTTGATGAGAACCCAGTTCATTGTGTAGACTGTAGTGCTCACCGCTTCTCTCCAAAAGGTGTGAGCAACCTTTCCTTGGATCAACATAATTCTAGCCGCTTCAACCATAGTCTAGTTGTTCCTTTCTACTAGGCCATTCTACTGTGGGATCTGGGGGGCAAACAGTTGCCTCTTGATGCCATTCTCTTCATAGTATTTGTTGAATTCATTGGAAGTGAATTCCCCTCCTTGATCATTTCTAAGGCATTTGATTCTTCTACCGCTTTCCTTTTCTACTAGTGCTCTGAAAGCTTTGAACTTTCCAAAGGCTTCAAACTTGTCCTTCAACAATGTGACCCACATCATTCTCGAGGAATCATCTATACAAATCATAAAATACCTATCTCCTTTCACACTCTTAGTTTTCATAGGACCACACAAATCAATATGCACAAGATCAAGTAAATTGTCTGCAGTGAAAGATTTACCTTTGAAGGTTGAGGATGACATTTTCCCTAGTTGACACTCTCTGCATAGAGGATTTTCCAGTTTCCTCAGTACAAACAATCCTCTAACTATCTTGATCTTACTGGCCTTCACAATGTTATCAAATTTTACATGGCATAGTCTCCTATGCCATATCTAGCTATCATCAAACTTAGCCATAAGACATGTACTGATATTTGCATTTAGCTGAAATAGGTTACCTTTGGTCTGCATACCGGTGGCCATCAGTTCACCATTCTTTCCTTTGATTTTGCACACTCCATTTTTGAATTCCATATTGTTGAATGGTCTCTCCTTCAACCATCTGCATCTCTTCAAACTTTCCCCTAAGGCTCTCTTCCTTATCTTGTTTCACATGCTCATCACCGCCATAGATATTCTCAAGAGCATCCCATACTTCTTTGGTATTGTCTTTATCCTGGACATCAATAAACTCAATGTCAAATAAACTACTGATTAGGGCTTCCATGACTTGCCCATTTTCCTAGATCTCTCTCTTATGATCATTGGTGAGAGTACCAGTAGGAATAACATAAGAATTCTCAACATAACTCTAGTGTTGAGCACCCATGCTTCTGATGTATATCTTCATTCTGTCCTTCCATATTTTAAAGTTATCTCTGTTGAACTTTGGACCTTCCCTCTTCATCATTCGAATAGGATCTTTCCCTCAAGTGGTTAAGCTTATAACACAGAGGACCTAGAGGATGCTCTGATACTAATTGATAACTCAATGATGAACAGTGAGTACCAAACCGATACTGAGAGGGGGAGTGAATCAGTATAGACACAAAAAAATTTCTTGAACTGGTTTGACTGCAAATAGTGTACTTGACTGGCAATCACTAACACAGGTCTAAACGAGATTACTACTGGTTAAACACAATGAGACTATGAAAGACATAAATCAGCAACACTTAGCTTTCCACACAACCTACTCCCTCATTTCCTCTTTATTCTTATGCATAAACAAGTGATCTATCATCAGAAATATAATAACTTGCTAGTTCAACATGATTCACCACTTGACAGAAAATAACAAAGCATCACATGAAAAGGCATAACACATGACACACATATTTTTTACATGGAAACCCAACTAGGAAAAACCACGGTGGGGATGAATACCCACAAGTTGTTCTTGAACTCTTTAGAAGTTCACTCTGTTAGGAGCCTAGTCCGGTTAAAGACTGTTACAACAAGTTTTGTTAGGAACCGATCCTTCTAGGGATCACCCGGTTAAGGGATGGCTAGAATACCTATCTAAGAGTTAAAACCTGTTAAAGGTTACCTTGTTAGAGGATTTTAAGAACTCAATGTCTTTGAGTCACCCTATTAAAGGATTTACAGCAAGCTGGTTAAAGCTACCCTGTTAAGGGATTTTCCAACTGTTGAAGTGGTTAGAGATCAATAGGTATTACAATGATCTGGTAATAGCACTCAATGCCAATGCAAATTCACTTTAGTTCCTTCCTTCTGCACACACACTATAGGTATCAATTCTCTTATCTAGTCTGGCAAGAATCACGTATCTCTACACTTAGATACACACACAACATTTTCCAACAACCTCAACATGAAACACAACATCGACCTTATAGGAAACAGATAGGTCGGTAGCATAAACCCTAAACCTTAAACATTTAGGTTAAACAATTTCAATCGGTTCAATCGTAACTGTTGAACACCTTGCATTGAATACAACAGTCTTGAATAGATCTCAAGACATTCTCTAATGTTCATTCTTCACCGCTTCATGGAGGCGATAACCCATCACGCGTTCTGCACCGTTTGCAAAGACTTCGCACATTCCTAAGGTAGATCAGATAAATATTCTTCATGCAAGATCCTTCACATGCACAAGGCTGACATGGCAACATGATCTGATCTCCATTACAAGGCTAACTCATCACACGATGTCAACGGTTGAATCACACAGGCTTGGAACACTTCAACCGGAAACCCTGAACCTAAGACTACCAATCGATAGTCATACCATATGAAACCTTGATACATGGCATTCTTTATACCGGTTTACATTCCAACATACTGGTTCACTTGGACAAACATACCGCTTTACTTTGTCACATATACCGGTTCACAACATCATACCAATTCTCTTTTCCAGTTGCTTAGGCTTCAATATACCGGTTCATTCTTCAGCATATTGACATCAATGACAACATACAATATCATCATGTCATCATACTCTGCACATATGCCAACAGTCTCATTTGACAAGCCTTCCTCAATTGATGGCTTACTAAGGAGGTTGTAATCACTCTTCGAGTAGCTCTCTTATCTCTTTCTTTGGTATTCTTTCCAATAGAATTGAGAGCATCAAATAGATTTTTGGCAATAATAGAATTTATCTCCATCTTCTTGTTCATATGAATCTTCAATTTGTTTAGAAATGGTCTCATCTTTATCATCTTTAGCAATTGAAAAAAGAGTTGGCATTCGTTCAATGTCTTATTGCTAAAATTTTGGTCGAAAATTTGTGTAGCCCACAACTGAAGGGTTCTTGTTGACCTCTTGCCTTCAAGATTCAAAATAATGTTCTCATCAATTTCAAGTAACCATTTTGGGGTTCTTGAAGGTCTTTGATTTTGAATTTGTCTTTCATCCATGAGAGAGTCTTCATTTCTAAAGTAATTAGGTGTTACATATTGTTCACTTGGTCAATGTCACAGTTTTCCACATTTCCACTTCCAATGTCAAAATTTTCCACATGTTCACCTCTTATGTCAAACTTTTCTACATTTTCACCTCCAATGTCAAAAAAATTTATATTTATGCCAAAATTATGGACACCTTCATGGTCAACTCCCAAATTTTCACTTTCAAAATCTACATTTTCATTTTCAATAACTTGTTCAACATTTTCAAATTCAATTTCCTCTTCACTTGAAGTAACATTAGCAATATTTAACATACCTTGTCTTCTCCTCCTATGACCTTATCTACCTCTTTCTCTATACACTTCAATTTGGTCATTTGAAAGTTTTCTTTTGTGTTTACACTTCCGACGACTACTACTCCCCATTTACTTCCACAAAGATTCTCCTAAATGATTGACAATGTAAGATTTGGCTTTAAGAATCTCTCAAAAGCACAAATTTGTCTCAACCTCTCTGAAAACCCATGATTATCGACAAAAAAAAGAATGTGAAGACTGTGGGCCATTGGAATCCACAAAATGGCCCACAAGGCTCTTTTTTATTTACAAAAATCGGATATCCAATTTTAATGTATAAATTTGTGGTCCCAAAATTTTTTCCTATTGCCACCTTTTTTCTACTATTGCCACATTAATGGCAGTGACAAAAAATAGATATCCAATTTTATTAATCATATTTTAGAGAGAGAGATTATGAGAGAGAGAGAGGAGAGGGAGAGAAGGGAGAGAGAGAGAGAGAGAGAGAGAGAGAGGAGAGGGAGAGAAGGGAGAGAGAGACAGAGAGAGACAGAGAGAGATAGAGAGATTAGGAGAGAGAGAGAGAGAGAGAGAGAGAGAGGGAGGGGCAGAGAGATATATTAGGGTAGAGGGGGAGAGAGAGAGATTAGGGGAGAGAGGGGGAAGGGGCAAGAGAGAGAGAGAGAGACCCCTTAGGAGAGGGGTCATATGGTGTCCTAAGAGGTCATATGTTGTCCTTAGGGGTCATACGGTGTCCCATGACCCCTTAGGACACAATATGACCCATAACGACACAATTTGTTGTCTTAAGGGGTCATATGGTGTCCTAAGGGGTCGTAGGACACAATATGACCCCTTATGACACCATAGGACCCATAATGACCCAATATGGTGCCTTAAGGGGTCATATTATGTCCTTATGGGTCATTGGACACAATATGACCCCTATGGACATCATATGACTCATAACGACCCAATATGGTATCATAAAGGGGTCGTATGTTGTCCCCAGGGGTCATATGGTGTCCCATGACCCCTTAGGACACAATATGACCCCTTAGGACATAATATGACCCATAATGATCAAATTTAGTGTCTTAAGGGGTTATATGATGTCCTAAGAGGTTGCAGGACACAATATAACTAATTAGGATACCATAGGACCCATAATATCTCTCTCCGTCTCCCCTAATCTCTCTATCTCTCTCTCCCTTCCCTCTCCCAATCTCTCTCCCCCTTCACCCTCCCCATCTCTCTATCTCTCTCTCTCTCTCTATCCCCCTGTCTCTCTCCCCTAATCTCTCTCTCTCTCTCTCTCTCTCTCTCTCTCTCTCTCTCTCTCTCTCTCTCCTAATCTCTCTTCCTCTCCCCTAATCTCTCTATCTCTCTCTCCCTTCTCTCTCTCTCTCTCTCTCTCTCTCTCTCTCTCTCCCCACTCCCCCCTCTCCCTCTCCCTAATATCATATACTAATTTATTTATAAATTAATATATTAAAATATTATATATTAATATATTAATAAACAATAGATTAATTATGTGGAAATTTAGTTAGTGAATTTACTTATTAAAATCAAATATCTGATTTTTGTTTTACATTTCAAGTTTCAAATTTTGGCTTGGGAATGCTTTGGGATTTGGTTTGGAAGTGACAAGCCTGGAAAGTCAACTAAAAAACCGTGTTTTTTAGTATTCCTTGATTTTCCAGACTTTACACTGATGGCTGATGAGTTTTTTGTAGCCAAACTTGATAAAACGAAATGGGTTTTCTAAGGACATTCTCAGTTTTCCAACAATATAAGGCTTGTCTCATTTCGACTTTAATAAATAATTATTATTTAATTTTCTAATTGAATTCTGACAATAGTCCTGATTGATAGACTGATTGAAAAACACCTAAAACTTTCAAACGGTATAACATTTTTTGAATCTAAAACATGCATCACATCCTATACTTAGTATACTATAGGTAAAATTTTAAAAAAATAAAAAATCATAAGGTTTTGACCAAGTTAAGGTCGTCAAACGTAGGAGTTTCTATAAAGTTGTAGTAAAAAATTCATAAATAATTATTTACTTTATAAAAAAAAATTTTAAAAATATGTGTCACATCCGGACATGAGTCTAATAGTTATACTACAAATATTATAAAAAAATATTATTATTTGATTGTGATTAGGGTGGTCAGACATACGTCTACTTATCTTTTTCCTGAAATTTTAGTACCACTTCATTGAAATTTGAAATTTTCATCAAATAGGATTTTTTTTTTTAAAAACAACTAGTAGCTTAGAAACTACATTCAATTTTCTATAGATTCTCTTCTTACATATTTTAAAAATAATGTTCACAACTTATTCAAATTTTCATGTCAAGTTGCATAACTCTAATTTTCTGAAATTTCATTTCCACTTAAGGGCTTGTTTTGGCACACCATGATCCTGCACATACCCACAATGTTATGTTGTAGTAGATGAAGGTGTTACTGATGAGGAATCAGAGGATGAAGATAATAAGGAAATTGTTTTTGTAGCAATTAAGGAAGATCTCTCTAACAAGAAAGATTTAGTGTCCCATATTGAAAACAGTGATGAGTGGATCATTGATAGTGGTTGCTCACATCACATGACTGATGACAAGAACAAGTTCATCTCACTTGAATAATTTGATGGTGGAGTAGTGAGGTTTGGCAACAATACACCATGCTTGGTAAAACGTAAAGGTTCAATTTATTTAAATGGAAAAAGTAATGTTGATGATGTGTATTGGGTTGAAGGATTAAGGCATAACTTGTTGAGTGTTGGTCAGCTAAATGATAAAGGTTATCATATTGGGTTCAAGAATGGAGTGTGCAGGATTTTAGGAAGAAAAGGAGAACTGATTGCTATTGGTAAACAGACAAAAGGTAACTTATTCTATCTGAATACTAATGTTAATAGTTGTTTGGTTGCAAAAGTTGAGGAAAGTTGGTTATGGCATAGAAGATTTTTTCATGTAAATGTTGATAATTTGGTTAAGGTCAGCAAGTCAAGTATGGTTAGAGGTATGCCACAACTAGTCAAACCAGACAATGTGATTTGTAAGGAGTGTCAGTTGGGTAATATGACTACTTCTTCTTTCAAAAGAAAACATTTTGTTCTATAAATATTTTAGATTTGGTGGACATTGATTTATGTGGTCCTATGAGGACTAGGAGTTTTGAAAGAGGAAGTAGTCATTTTCATTTTTGTTGCTCCCCCTGAGGAGTAGCAATGGTCACTTTAGGAAATGTCTTAGTGATTTATGTGATCCTATGGCTTAGTCAAGAATGATGTGGGTTACATTTTTGAAGGAGAAGTTTGATGCTTTAGCAAGTTTAAAGCATTCAAGGCCTTAGTGGAGAAAGAAACCGGTAAGAACCTAAAGTGCTTGAGATCTGACTGGGGTGAAGAATTCACATCAACTGATTTTTTGAAATGCTCTTATGAGAATGGAATCAAGAGACAACTATCTACAACAAGGACACCACAACATAATGGGATTGCAAAAAGGAGGAACTGAACCATAGTTGAAGCAACAAGAACAATTTTGATACAAGGAGATGTACCTAAAATATTTTGGAGAGAAGCATTCAGCTTTGTAGTATACACAATGAACCGAGTATTGGTCAAGAAAAGTAGTGACAAAACTTCCTATGATGGTATGGTCGTACTCCTAATGTTAGTCATTTCAAAGTCTGGCAACAGGTGTTACATAAAGAGAGACGAGTATACCAGAAAGTTTGATCCTAAAAGTGATGAAGGAACTTTCCTTGGTTATTCAACTAAGAGCAAAGCATTCAAGTGCTTTAACAAAAGAACCAAGAAGATTGTGGAAAGTATTAATGTGAAAGTTTATGAGTATTTTGATAGATCTGATGATACCAACAAGTCTGATGCAGTAGATGAATAGAATCTAGTGATCATTGAACCAAAAGTTCAAAATGACGTTGAGCATAATAGTGTGGAGGATTTTTCTCAACTGGTGAATGATGAAGAAGAAGAAGTAGAGGCTTCTATATGAGAATCAGTTATACCTAGATATGTAAAGTTGAATTACTCTGCAGAACAGATAATTGGAGACATGAATGTTGGATTATAGACAAGAAGAAAGATCAAAGAAAGTGCTTGTCTAATTTCCACAATTGAACCTAAGAAAGTGAGGGAAGCTCTCAAGGATGATGATTGGATACAGGGTATGAATGAAGAGCTTGATCAAATAGAAAAAAATAACACTTGATCACTTATCCCTAGACCACCTGATAAAAATGTGTTTGGTACTAAGTTGGTGTTCAGGAACAAATTGAATGAAGATGGTGAAGTCATTAGGAACAAGGCTAGACTAGTTTGCAAAGGATATGCACAAGAAGAAGGTGATGATTATGGAGAAACATTTTCATCAGTTGCTAAACTTGAAGGAGTAAGAATGCTACTTGCATTTCCAGCATTCAAAAAATTCAAGGTTTACCAAATGGATGTTAAGTTTTCATTTTTGAATGGAATTATAGAAGAAGAGGTTTACATTGAACAACCAGATGGGTTTGCATTGATTGAAGACAAGGACATGGTGTGCAAACTTCATAAATCTTTATATGGATTAAAACAAGCTCCAAGGGCATGGTATGAGAGACCCCATTCACACCTGATAAAGATTGTATTTCAAAGAACTAGTGTGGACAACAATATTTACTTGAAGACAAAAGGAGACAAGTTATTGATTGTAGAAGTGTTTGTAGATGATATCATATTTGGAGGAGATAATGACATGAGTTTAACTTTTACAGAGGAAATGAAAAAGGAATTTGAAATGTTTTTGATAGGTGAAATCAAAATTTTCACTGGTTTGCAAGTCCATTTGATGAAAGGAGGAATCTTTTGTTACTACTTATCAAGTTGCCATTAGTTTTATGTTCAAAGTTATTCTATATACTCTAGTCGGTTATCTCTACCGAGATATTCAGTCGGTATGCACAGTCCAGTCGGTTATAGAAGAAAGTAGTCTCAAAGTGTAGTATACACCGAGTTGTCTACCGAGTATCATTTCATGTCTACCGAGCAGCAAAGATGACACACCGAGTTGATATACACCAAGTGAAATGTGTTACCAGATTCATTGAACCTGGACATACATATGAAAACATGTTACAAGATCGAGGAACATCTAACCGTTATCACATTGGAAATTGCACTTAAAGATTGTGTATGATTTTGAAGTTATCTAACCAATGAAATATTTTGCATGGTTATTCATTCAATAAAACATGTTTGTAAGATCGAAGCAATGAATGGATCACTGACATAAGAGATCTATTTATACAACATGGATTAAGATCAGAAAAACACATGTAGCATGACAGAAAGGAAGATATCGAAATATATGAAGCAAGACATGTGAAAGCACTAAGTGTTATGACTGTTACAGAGACACAGAGGTCATCGAGAAGGATTTCAGAGAACAGTCAAAGAATAGAGTAAATAGAAGGGTTTACCAAGTTACTATATGGGTTACCGAGGTATGTTATAAGCAAGGTAATCTTATTCTGAGCACATAGAATCTACTATAACATTTCAGATGTAAAGTTGCAGATATTTGTAATGATTTTATTGTAATATTTTTAAGTTGTAAGAGAAACCTTTAACAGGGTAAAAGACTCTAATCAAGTCTATAAATTGTAAAGCCTCTAATCAGGTGCAACATTTAGATTAAGTGTTTTAAAATCCTTTAGCAAGGTAGGTCTAACAGATCTTGATACTCCTAACAGGGTAAGCTATCAGAAATAGCTAAACATGTAGCTCTAACCGAGCAACCTTTATTATTGTAGTAGTGAAGTTGTGGGTGCCATCCCCACCACAGTTTTTCTCTCTAACCAAGAGTTTCTACATAACCAAAATATATGTATTATGGAGTGAATCATGTATGATTGTTATCTATTTGTTTTAGCTTTATATTATGTTACTGCACTATTCGGTTTATATATAACAATAAAGTTATTATTGAAGAAAAGTTTTGAAGTACTGATTCACCCCTCCCCTCTCAGTACATTAGCTTTCCATATTGGGCCTAACATCTTTATCAGCTAGTCCAAATATGTGAAGGAGGTATTGAAAACCTTTGGAATGGAAGATTGTAAACCAGTTGGAACCCCTATGGTTACTGGTTGCAAATTATCCAAGGAACATGATTCAGATCTAGTGAATGAAACTGAGATAGATCAATGATTGGTAAACTACACTATGTTGTTCATAGAATACATGACATTGCTCATGCAGTTGCTATTGTGGCTACATTTCATAAAATCCCTAAAGAGACTCATATGGTGGTAGTAAAGAGAACTTTTAGGTATCGTAGAGGAGCTATTGATTATGGATTATGGTATCCATACAAAGGTAACTTCTCTTTGAAGGTGTTCACAGAGGCTAATTGGGTAGGCAAAGTAGATGACTGGAAGAGCACAACTGGTAGTGCATTCTTTATAGGAGGAAGACTGGTATCTTGGACTAGTAAGAAACAAAGTTGCATTTCTCAATCTACAACAGAAGCAGAGTATGTGGTTGCATCTATGAATTGTACTGAAGAAATATGGATGAGACATGTATTAGAAGGATTTAAGGAGACTATGATAGAACTGGTGGTCATATATTGTTATAATACAAGTGCAATAAACATTTCAAAAAACCCAGTATTGCATACTAGAACAAAGCATATTGAATTGAAGTATCATTTTCTAAGAGAGAGAGTGCAGGAAAAGAAAGTCAGACATATGTCAAGTAAGGAGTAGTTGGCTGATATCTTCACTAATTCATTGCTTAAAGAGACCTTTGAGTATCTCAGAGACAAGCTAGGGTTTATACCCCTACCAAAGGTCAATTAAGATGTTGTTGCAACATCAATCTAGTGGACTAATTGAAGATCTTTCACTGTGGATTGATGAGAAAAGGACTACTCCTTAGGGGGATAAATAGAGATGAAGAAAACACTAGTAGAAGAAGATGAATTTGACACTTTTCACCTTTGCCATTGTTGTCAAAGGGGGAGAAGAATAGTGAAGAGCTGGAAGAGAAAAACTGATGAAGGGAGAAGGAAGATCATGTACACGAGTCATAATTGTTAGAGTTCTAGTTTTTCATGATGATCTTTTGGTGAACTTTTGGTATTTCTATTTTGGTATTGCCATAAATACCAAAGGGGGAAATTGTTAGCATAACTGATGAAGATAATGATGGGGAGATTGTTGGCACATGGAGATGTTGATGAGATGAAGATGACTAGTAAATTTGATAGAAATTGTTGGCTAGATGATGATGATATAGTTTTAAGTTGTTTGATGAATTTATTTGTATTGTAATTGATGGAAACCATGTTTTTTTAGTCATCTAAGTCATCTAGACCTACCGGTAGTGGAATCGGTTGACAAAAAGGTAAATAGGAGCAAAGCGATGATCAAGTAACCGGTATGGATGATTGGTGAAGAGTTAGACGTTACGATTTTACAAGAGTGTTGAAGACATGAACATGTACCTATCTTCCAAACCACATTAGAAGATTCGGTGTATTAAATGAGTTATGATTGACTGTTGTGAACTCTCTGAAGAAGAATGTATACCAATCACAAATCTTTAACCGGTAATGATTTAAGGTTTGGCAGTGGATCTTATCATGTTCATAACTTAGTGATGATGTGTCAGAATTCGTGTGTAATGATAAGATGGTATTTAAGCGCGTATGAGGATTAGATTTATTGGGAAACAACAAAGTGCTTAGTAGAATGTGACAAGGGTTTGATTTCTTATCAAATAAATGTGTGGTGATGTGCGGTGATCATTCAATGGTGGAAATTGTCTAGAAATTTGTTGTAATGATCTGTAATGTATTTTGGCGGATTGTTTTGCCATGCTAAATGTAAATTCATTTTATTTTGAATGCAGATAGGGTTATGTATCCGACCTAACTAAAAAGTGTATTTAGGGCTAGTTGGAGAAGAGATTTTGTGTCAGTAGTTTGAGAAAAAGGTATTATCGAACCAGATTGAAGTGTCTACATGTGTGTAGCAGAGTTGTGCTAAAATGGATCTATACTAACAAGCAAGGAAGTGTTATAATCAGATTATTTTCCCTGTTGTTCCCTAACAGTTACAGTAGTTTGAAATCCCTTAACCGGGTAGATCCTAATAGGTCTTATATTGTGTTACTGCATCATTTGTTTCCCATGATAAGAGTGAATCATCCTTTAAGTTTTTCAGTTGGACTCCTAATTCTTCTAGTGGTACCTTGGTTCAAGTCCTTAACGTGTCTCTAAATCCTTTTTCTAGTCATAAAAGTCAAGTCTAGATAATTGGTTGAAATCTGTGAACACGTTGAACCATTTTGAACCCAGTTCGATAGGTACATTTAGGTTCCATAGGTTCCAAGGTGTTCAGGGAAGGTTTTTCATACTAATGTTTTCTCTAAGTGTCTTACAGCGGCTCTCTTAAAAATTCCTTGTTCGGTGATATATCATTTTATTTTTCATCAGGTGTTGAACTTATTGAAGTAAGTTCAAGAGGTTCAAATATGTTCAACATGTTCAATATAGCACAAGTGGTCAGCAGCTTGGTACTGTTTGTTTTGGCAAAATTCTCCTTGAGCGCAGCGTACATCTTGAACTACTTGAACACCCATGAAGTCTATTCAGGATGTTCATATGTGTTTGATGTTGGTGGGCCCCGCGGGTTTTAATGATTTGATAGTGCATTCATTGCCAAATATGAAGAGGTAGAACCATGTCCTAAGTGACATCATTCCTTTTTTTTTTAAGTAATCATTTTGGGAACTGGCGGTTACTTCAAAAATGCCGCCATGCATTCAATGCATGCGTGCGAGGTCTAATCCATAAACTTGACACACTTAGACTGAAATTTGAAATTATTGCATTCAATGTATTCGCATCATTGCCTTCACTAATAAGGTATGAAGGATTGTCAGTACTCTGCATTTGTTCCTTGTTGCTATATCTTTGTGTGTTTTTCTTGGATAGGAGTCTTTCTTGTTGCTAGCCGTCGTCCGGTTGTTCAACTGTGAAGGTGAGTCTTTCCTTGTTCTCTCCAGTGGTTTTGCTTGCATTTTCTCTCATACAGAAGGTTTCTCTATAATAAATTTAGGTTTATTGTTTTAAAATTATGAAGTCCACGCTGCATTTGTTTGGGAACATTTTTAGCCTGGCATCCACAGAACCCATAGTTAGTGATACTAATCTAAAAGGGGAAAACCTTGAGGTGTTGAAAGAAACAATGTTCAAGGGGATTGACAAGTCTTTTGGTGTGGAGATACAGAGTAGTGGTCTTGTAGAAGCCACAACTTTTCCCCCAGCCATTCCTTGTCCAGAGTTGATTCGAGAATGTATTGCTAGATACGACCCAGTGTCTGAAACCATTAGGAGAGACAATGGTGAAACCCTTCTTGCCATTAATCGTGAAGTAATTTCCTTAGTCTTCAAGATACCTGATTACCAGTTCTCCAACTTTTCTCCTACTCAGTCAATCACCGAGTTCAATGCAGACAGAGCTAGGCACCGAAACAATGTAGGAAAATTCTGGTTGAAGGTTCCTCAAAGAGGTGGTTTAAGGTTATCCAAGAATCCTAATAAGAACCACATGTTGCCACATATTCATGACGTAATGCTTTTGTTGCACCGAGCCAGAGGATCTGCTGAGGCTTATAGCTTCGACGAGTGGATTTATTGTTATGTGCAGCGGATTTTAGAAGGAAAGCAGTATTTGGATTGGGCTGAATTCATCGCTGATTCAATGAGAGAACAACTGAGTTTGGCTAAGTAGTTCAAACATAACTTCTTTATGTCCTCATATCTCTTGTATTGTTTGGCTTGTGTTAAAGAGTTGGTTGGTATACCGAAACAACTCACTGAGCAGGATGTTCCCGTATATGAGTTTTATCCTATGCTGCAAAAAGATAAAGCTTTACAGGATTTCAAAAGGGTGCATAACATTTTCCTGGGTGATTTGTGTCATGATTTGAAGAATGTGAAAGCTAAAAGGATTTTTGATGATGCACAGACTTTGATAAAGAGGTTTGGTAGTTTTTATATCCAGTTTCCATGCTTTTGTTACATACAGGTAGGAGGTTTTGAAGAGGAACCCTTCAAGCTTCCTTACTTCTGTTCAGATTGCTTTGTTCTAGTGGAAGTATGCAGGCAACTAACCTCAATAATAAAAAAGGCACAGCCTAGGGACAAATGGGAAGGTCATTTTCCCATACAATTGGGCATGTTATCTTGCAGTTCAATGTCTGATGCTCTGAGTATAGTAGCAGACCTCAGGAATTTTAATTTTTCTCTGTATTCTGAAAGAAAAGGTTTTGATAACAAAGGATTTTCCCAAAGCCTTGGTCTAATGCCTTATCTTCCCATGCCACAGTTAGAAGATTTATGGGAAGATTGTATAGATGAGCTTGAAATTTTTAAAATGGAAAACATGAGATTGGTGTTAGAACAAGTTGTCTCTTTGTAGATAAAGTTAGATACTAAAGGGCTCAAAGAAGATTATCTTGAATTATTCGAACTAGGGTATTTGGCCCACGCAGAAACTAAAATGCCTCCAATTAACTAGGATGAGGAGGAGAATGATGATATACAATTAAGGACCAAAGGTGTTCTAGAAAGGACCATGACATGGGTGGCCAATAAGAAAGCAATGAAGTCAGACGTTAAGTCTCATTCTGCAAGAAGTAATAAGGATCCTCTATCTTCACCAAAGCGTCTTTCTAACAATGCTCATATTCATGCAGGTAATGATAACAAGTCCCCCCAGCTTAGACACAGGTCTAGTTCAACTTTGGATTTTTGTACTCCTCAGCATACTCGAACATGAAGTGCCACCCAAAGAAAGATGGATCAGGCAAAGGATACGGGGGTAAAGGATGTTGTGCTCGATGCCCAGATATTTGAAATTGAAGATCTGGACAGCGAAGTTGCTTGTGCCCTGGATTCTCAAATGGTGACTGTGGCTATGATGCCACCTTCAAAGATGATCGAAGGAACTACTCATTCCAATGCAACTCCGAAGTGGTTGACCACGTCAGTGAACAAGAAAAGGAGTTTCCTTCCTGTGATTATTCCGATTCAGGAGATGGTTGTTAAATACACAGAAAAGAATCCAAAGCTGAAAAGGTTCAAGACTACTGCTCACCTGAACAATGATGAGGAAACTGGAAAATGGGTTGCTGAAATCGCCTCATATAAACCTAAGGATGAAAATAAGGAGGCTAGCCCTGATGATTTTGATATCACAAATGTGGAATTGGGAAACATAAGCAGAGACACAAACAACCACTTTTTCCAAGTGTTGGCAAAGAAAATGCTTACTAGGTCGGAAAAGGATGGGTGAGAAAAGAGAGAACTAAAGTGACACATAAACATTCTGGCTCAGTTCATCGATAGTATTGGTTGCCTTGGGGCACTTCCAATAACTCATGCTACTCAGAACTTTGACCCAGCTTCACCGGAAAACAAAAAGCTAATGAACCAAGTTCAATGGGCCAAGAGTATTGCTGAAGCTGTGGAAAAATGGATTGAGCGGATAATCAAGGACGGTGAGAAGTACATTATTGACTCCCAGAAACTATGTGATGAAATACAGGGTCTTATTTCCAAAGTTCAAAATTAGCTTGTGTCATGGGAGAAGGAGGAGCACAAATGGCAGAATATCTTGCCTCTATTTACCAAAATAGAAGAATATGGAGTTACCAGGTTTTTGACACAACACTCAATCAAGTTGGTGGCGGATGAATGTCAGTTTTTTGTGTTGAAGAAAACCATAATGTGGTGAGTGCTTACCTTCAAGTCTATGATTATCGATGCAAAGACCTCTGTTTACGAACTCTAGGATCTTCAAAGCAGCATAGTCAATGATAATAAGGTGGTTAATCCTGACCATGATTTGCATTTGGGAATTTGTGATTTAAGCACACAAGATGCAATCATATCTTTCTAAATGAACATGGAGAAGATCAAGGCTAAGGGTAATTTCACACCGAAAGATATAACTAGGGTGGCTAGGATTGAGTCTATGACTTTCATTGGAAATGATCAGTTGCCGAAACATTCCGAGAAGATGGTGCAACACAGGTAGAATAAAGAGGGGGCAAAGGCGAAGCTCAACATGATGAAAGTTCTGAGCCAATCCATTGTTCAAGAACTTACAACTGCTCATGGTGCCCATGAAAGCGGAGAGGATGATGATGATAGAAATATGGCATAATGCATTAATTTAGGGCCAGTTTCCTTTATTTTTGTAATTTCTCATGGTTATGCAAAAACTTCAGGACATCTGTCCCAAAATACTTCTTGTTGGTTTCATAACTATTTACGGGGGGTGGTTGAGTTTTCAGGGAGACCTCCCCTGTTTTAAACTATAAATTAAGGAAAAGTAGATAGTATGGGGGTTAGATTTGGTGACTAATTTTGAGAGTTTTTTGCTCCGTTTTTGTGTATTTTCTTTTTTATCAAAGGAAGAATCAGACTGTTAAACCTAGAATGGAAGAATATTTGTAGATGTATTTTTCATGTCTTTGTTGCATAAGTATATATATATATATAAAGTCTAATCATATTGCTCTTGGGAGAAGGAAAATCTGTGTGTTTTGAATCTGAATAGATGCATGTCCTTGCATATGTTTATCTGATAAAATAACAGTAATTATCTTTCCATTACAGAAACTTATTATTCTTCTGATGTTCTTTCCTTTGAATGTTTGTTTACTTTTAGAAAAGATTCATGTCCGGGAGCAGATTTAGTTTTCCTTAAATCTGTTCATTCTTTATTAGACCTGTGAAAAAAGTATATTGAACTTTGTTTCAATTACTATTGCTTCATATATTGAAAAGTTAGGAAAATGGATTTTCGTCTTTTTGAAACATGTGGAAAAATTTCAGCATTTCATCCAAGAATGAAATAGGCAGCCTTACACGCTTTCAAGTGAAAAGCTACTATTCAAAAATAAATAGTTTAGCACATTCCATGAAAAACTGAGATAAGGAGCTGTACCTATGCAAAATTCAGAGGGAAGTGATTTGAACAATACTTACCCAACTATTTAGTGAAACACTTGTTCTTAGAATAAGGTAGCAGAGTTCAAGATTAATCATTTGGAAAAAGAGCAAATCTATTCACTAATAGATTTTTGGCGACTCTGTTGGGGAAACTAAACAAAGAGAAAACCAAATTTTCAGTAGACTGGTATGCTGTAGACATAACAAAATTGAGCTCATAATTGGCAAAATTGCACAGAGTTCGCTTTGTCAAAGAAACAGTTTAATAATTCAGGAAAACTGTTGAGATTGAGTTTTGCTTGAAAGAGCTTAGTGCTCCTAAGGGTGATAACACTGGATTCTTGTCCATAAACCAGAGCACAAAGGAGAGAAGGAATAGTTGATAATTGTTTTGAAGAATTGCAAGGGCTGCCATTCGCCACAAACTTTACTCATAAAAGGAAAGCCCTGAGCAGACGTTCTTCTCCTGTCAGAGTTACCCCTATACCTTCTTCTTCAAATCCTTGGCAAGCACTAATGCTTACTGGAGTTCAAGCCCCTCCCCTTGTAACCATTTACCCTGTGTTCATTATGGCTCAACCATGGGTTGTTGCTGTTGGACCTCTTGCCCTCACAGCTCATAATCCACTTCCAAAAGGGGCAAGGGATGTATTACCTAAATATAATGGAGATGGAAAAGTCTCGGTTGAAGAACACTTAAATTCTTTTAATGTGGCTACTGGAATTCTGGCAGTCCAATATGAGGATGTGGTCATTAGGCTTTTTTTCCAAACTCTCACCGAAGGGGCAGTAGAATGGTTCAACCATCTACGAGTAGGATCCATAACTGACTGGCAAACGATGAAAACAAATTTTGAGAAAAGATTCAAAAGTGCTGACGATGAACATTTTTTACTGGCTCAACTTACACAAATGAAAAAGGAAATTCATGAGCCAATGAGGGATTATGTAGCAAGGTATAATAAGATTATCCACAAAATTCCTCAAGCCAAAAGACCAACTGTAGATAATCAACAATGTTTCTTCATAAACTCCAGGCCACCTAACGTGGGTTTTCACCTTAGAAGAAGTAGGCTAGCTGATCTAGAGACTGCACAAAATGAGGCTATACAGCTTGAAGATGATTTGATAATAGCCAAAAAATGGAGGAAAGATATACAAACTCCTCAGGGCCAATTTCAGGCCTCTACCTCTTCCACTGATCCAGTTGTTTAGCGGCTTGTCAATGATATAATTGCTCTGAAGAGGCAGATACCTAAGTGTGGAAGCTCTTATCCATAGCCTTATCTGGATATAAGCAGGAAAACTCCAAATCAATATAATTATGGATGACCGTTGCAATTTCCTGTTGTTCCATAAAGATTACAAATAGAGGCACCTCCTGACAAAGGTGTCATGTGTTCATTCCTTCTTACCACTCATCACGATGGGGTTTCTTGTCCCGATATGATAAGACATGTTCAGATGCAAAACACAAAAGATGAATTAGGTGAGTTCACTGAAGTAGAAAGAATTCAAGAGATACCTGGCAACTCTGGAACATTCTACCTCGAGTATGAGTAGATTTGGAAAAAGGTAGTAACATTTTGGTGACCCTTGAAGGTCCTTCATGTTCGATTCTAACAAAGAATCAACGAACTTCCCAGGCTTTTTCTTTTATGAATCCTTCTGGAAGCAATTTCAAAGGCAAAGATCTACCAAGTAATAGCTTTTCAAAGGTCCCTGAAGTTATGATTTTGCAAAGGAACCATGAAGATAACAATAGCCCTTTGTCTTCCTCCTCGTTTGACATCATTGAGTTCTATAAGGCCTCTATTGTCCAACTTCCTACTATCGAGTATTTGAAGCTGAACCCAAAAGAACTAGATAAACTGGTCAAATATGTTAAGGGAGATTCTTCTTCGGAGTCCTAGGTACACGGATGTGTGGAGAATAGTGATTTAGCTACTACTGAAAGGTCTTCATCCGCCCATGCTCATTAGCTAACTTGGCTGATCCCTGTGCTTTTCATGATGCAAAATCTGGGCTTGAGGGTGAGTTTCCAAAACCTGAACCTTTCTATATATCCCTTCTATTGAATGGTCAGAAGCTTAGCAATTGCATAATAGATTCAGGAGCATCAGACAACATAATGCCTTCACCTGTGGCTAAGTCTCTAGGTTTGACCCTCACTAAAACATTTGGGAGATGCTTTTCAATGGATGGGAAATAAGTTCCTCTTATTGGATAGGTAAAAGACGTCTAGGCAGTGCTAGCAGCATGCTATGATAAAAGAGTAAGATTAACTATCCTAGTTGCTGATATTCCCACAAGTTACGGAATGCTTTTGAGTAGAACTTTTTGCAAGGACCTTGGAGGTGAAATCAAAATGGACTAGTCTGAGGCCATTATTCCCCTTGGAAAATAGAGGACAAAGCTTGAACCCGAGCCTAAAAATAAGTACACTATTTTTCCTTCAGATAACCCCAAAGCCCAGATTTTGTTTCAAGATTGTGAGTTTGGAAATTATCTCATTCTTGCACCTAGCGAAAAGGAACCGGTCAAGGCTGTTGACAAACTTGATGGGTTATGGCAGATGGAGTTTGATGGGAGTCGTGCCAACTCTGGCTCAGGAGCAGGAGTAGTTTTGTTGTCACTCACTAGTAATATTTTCTTGCTTTCTTTCAAGTTTGATTTTAAGAATACTAATAATACTACAGAGTATGAGGCATTATTATTAGGATTAAATGAGGCCAGATGTAAAGGTATCAAATTGCTTAAAGTTAAAGGTGATGCAGAGTTGATTGTCAGACAGGTGAGAAATGTTTATACGGTTGAGAATGATAGGTTGAGGCATTATAGAAATAGGGTTTGGGATGAGTTAGAATTCTTTGATGCTTTCTCGATTGAAGCCATTTCGAGGGAACAAAATAGTAGGGCAGATTCATTGGCCATTTCATGTACACTTTTATTACCGCATCTAGACTTTAAGGATAATTCATATAGGATTGAAATGATCTATAGGCCCAGTGTCCCTAATAATGTAAATCATTGGCAAGTGTTTGATGTGGATGCACAGATCAAAGATTTCCTAGAATGTGCTCAATCATTTTCCCAATCGTATTTTGAAGGTTCTGAGAATGTCTGCAAAGAGTTTAGTCCAGACCCAGAGGTAGATCCTACAAATAGTTTTATTCAGCTCAAAGACAACAAAATTCCGAAAGGGCTAGTGACTCTAGAGAGGTTTTTCACTAGAGATGATGCATTCATAGGTAAGAAATCTCCCAAGGATGACGAAAGAGGAAATTGTGAGAAAATAAATTTGGGTGATGAATCCAACCCAAAAGAGGTAACAATTGGCAAGTGTTGTTCTATGGAGGAAAAGCGAGAACTTGGCACACTGCTTAAAAAATACATTGATGTCTTTTCTTGGTCCTATGTTGACCTAAAGGAGTTTAGAAATGGGCATTTCCAGCATCAGATTCCATTAAAGCCAGACGCTTCTCCTTTCAGACAAAAATTGAGGAATTTTAACCCCATTATGGCGGATGTAATTTTTAAAGAGGTTGATAAAATGCTTAAGGCCAAAATCATATATCCAATTCATCATTCTACCTGGGTAGCCAACATTGTGCCCATAAGGAAGAAGAATGGGGAAATTCGCATTTGTGTTGGTTTCCGTAATCTGCATCAAGCGAGTCTGAAGGACAACTATGCTTTACCCAATATGGATCATATTTTGCAGATGGTGTCCGGGTCAGAGATGATGTCGATGTTGGATGGTTTTTCTGGTTACAATCAGATTAGTGTAGCAGAGCATGAACAACACAAGACAACATTCATCACTCCATGGGGAACATTCGAATATAATCGCATGCCATTTGGTTTAATAAATGTTGGAGCCACCTTTCAAAGGGCTATGGATTCCTCGTTTAAGGATTTTCAAGATAGAATTATTGTTGTTTACCTAGATGATCTCACGGTGTTTTCAAAAGAAAGGAAAGATCATCTTAGGGATTTGAGTGCAGTACTGCAGTGTTGTCGCGAGCACGGAATCTCCTTGAACCCAAAGAAATCAATTTTCTGTCACAGAGGGCAAATTGTTGGGACATATTGTCTCAAAGGAAGGAGTCATGATTGATCCTAAGAGAGTTAATGCAATTCAACATCTCAGTTTACCTTCCAATCAGACTAGAGTAAGGTCGTTCTTTGGTCAAGTGAATTTCTTGAGAAGATTTGTTCTGGAGTTTGCAGAGACTACAAAACATATCATCAGCCTGTTGAGTGAACAACATCCTTTCAAGTGGACTGAAGAGGCCAAAGATGCTTTCAAAAGAATTAAAGGTTTAGTTGCAAATGCACCTACTCTCATTAATCTGGATTTCACAAAGGATTTCATTTTGTATTGTTATGCATCAGAGAATACGATGTCTGGAATACTGTTACAGTTTGATGAATCTGGGGCCGAAGCACCTATAGCGTTCATGAGTATTCTGCTCAAGAAGCATGAGCTTAAGTATTCACTCTTGGAGAAACATGCCTATGATGTAGTAAAAGTCATGAAACAGTTTCAGTACTATATTCTACATTCTCACTCTTTGGTTTTTGTCCCAGATTCAGCAGTAAAAAGCATTTTAACTCAACAAGAGGTTGGACTAAATAAGAGAGAAACTTGGGTAACAAAAATTTAGGAATATGACTTAGATATTCTCCCTACGAAGATAGTCAAAGGACAAGGTTTATGCAAGTTGATAGCAGAAAATAAGGTGGAAACTGAAACCAAGTTGCCACTAACTCTTTTTGTTGGATTGCAGGATACCTGGTTCTCTGATGTGGCCTATTATTTAACTTATGGTAGCTACCCAAGTCATTTGTCAGCAAAAGAACAAAGGAATCTTAAGTTAAAAGCTGCTAAGTATGTAATTTGGTGAGATGTTTTATACAAAAAGGGTTTAGATGGAACATATTTAAGATGTGTTGATAAACCTCAACAACAAAAACTCTTGGAGACCTATCATGGTGAAGCTTGTGGGGGACACTTCTCATCGTCTGTTACTGCTTTCAAAATTTTGAGGAATTGTTTTTATTGGCCTGACATGTTTAGGAATGCATATATTTATGTTAAAGAGTGTGAGAAATGCCAACTCTTTTCTGGAAAGCCACATTTGGTGGCTCTTCCTCTAAGGCCTGTTGTAATAGATGAACCTTTCAAACACTGGGGCATTGATTTCATAGGACCAATAAACCCTCATTCCAGTGTTGGTCATATGTACATTTTGACAGATGCTGACTACTTTACCAAGTGGGTAGAAGCCATTCCCACTAAAAAGGCAAACTTAGAGGTTGTGTGTAGTTTTCTCAAGGATTACATTGTAGTCCATTTTTGGGTTCCCCAAAAGATTGTGGCACATAATGCATCATATTTCTCCTCTGAAGAGTTGACTATGTTTTGCTATGAGCATCAGATTACCCTCTCGCATTCCTCTGATTACTTTCCACAAGGTAATGGATTGGCAAAATCTAGCAACAAGAACTTGATAGCCATCATGAAGAAGTTGGTTGACGAAAGCGCTCGGAATTGGCATAAGAAGGTGTATGAGACTTTGTGGACAAATAGAACCACGCCTAAGAGGGCCATTGGAATGGCACCTTTTGAACTTGTGTATGGTATCAGAGCAAAACTTTCATTACCTCTAGAATTATCAGCAACCAAGCTATAGACAGTAGTGGAAGATTCTTTCTTTCAGAATGCTTTGGAGAAACGAATTATGTACCTGACGAAGTTGGAAGAGGAGAGGGAGTTGCTGGTGGATAGAATTTCATAGCATCAAAACTGAGTGAAAAGGATTTTTGACATGCGAGCTCAGCCAAGAGGTTTCCTAATAGGAGATGAGGTGTTGTTATGGGATAAAAGGAAAGAGCCAAAAGGTGCTCACGACAAGTTTGATTTGTTGTGGAAAGGCCCTTTCAAGATCTGTGAAGCGGTGGGACAAAATGCTTTCTGACTCAGCTACACTGATGGAATGATTATGCCCTATACCTACAATGGGCAAGATCTCAACCTCTATGAATTGTAAGTCCTGTGATTGAGACTTTTGTTTATAGTAGCTTAGGTGTTCTTAGTTGTGCGTCCCCTAATCTTTTCCCCTTTTTGTTTTTGGTCTTGCAAAACCAGAGTCTATGAGTTCTTTGCAATTTCCTTTGAAAAATACAATCCGCAGTCAGAGCCAATGTTACTGCGTCATTTATCTCCCATGACAAGAGTGAATCATCCTTTAAGTTTTTCAGTTAAAGTCCTAATTCTTCTAGTGGTACCTTGGTTCAAGTCCTTAATGTGTCTGTAAATCCTTTTTCTAGTCATAAAAGACAAGTTTAGATAATTGGTTGAACTTTGTGAACACATTGAACCATTTTGAACCGGGCTCGATAGGTTCATTTAGGTTCCATAGGTTCCAAGGTGTTCGGGGAAGGTTTTTCATACTAATGTTTTGTCTAAGTGTCTTGCAGTGGCTCTCTTAAAAGTTCCTTGTTCGGTGATATATCATTTTATTTTTTGTCAGGTGTTGAACTTATTGAACTAAGCTCAAGAGGTTCAAATATGTTCAACATGTTCAATATAGCACAAGTGGTCAGTAGCTTGGTATTGTTTGTTTTGGCAAAATTCTCCTTGAGCGCAACGTATATCTTGAACTACTTGAACACCCATGAAGTCTGTTCAGGATGTTCATATGTGTTCGATGTTGGTGGGCCTTGTGGGTTTTAATGATTTGATAGTGCATTCATTGCCAAATATGAAGAGGTAGAACCATGTCCTAAGTGACATCATTCTTTGGTTTTTTGAAGTAAGTAATCATTTCGGGAACTGGAGGTTACTTCAAAAATGTTACCATGCATTCAATGCATGCGTGTGAGGTCTAATCCACAAACTTGACACACTCAGACTGAAATTTGAAATTATTGCATTCAATGTATTTGCATCATTTCCTTCACTAATAAGGTATGAAGGATTGTTAGTACTCTGCATTTGTTCTTTGTTGTTGTATCTTTGTGTGTTTTTCTTGGATAGGAGTCTTTCTTGCTGCTAGCCATCGTCCGGTTGTTCAACTGTGAAGGTGAGTCTTTCCTTGTTCTCTCCAGTGGTTTTGCTTGCACTTTCTCTTGTACAGAAGGTTTCTCTGTAATCAATTTAGGTTTATTGTTTTAAAATTATGAAGTCCATGCTACATTTGTTTGGGAACGTTTTTAGCCTGGCATCCATAGAACCCATAGTTAGCGATACTGATCTAAAAGGGGAAAACCTTGAGGTGTTGAAAGAAAGAGTGTTCAAGGGGATTGACAAATCTTTTGGTGTGGAGATACTGAGTAGTGGTCTCGTAGAAGCCATAGCTTTTCCCCCAGCCATTGCTTGTCCAGAGTTGATTCGAGAATGTATTGCTAGATACGACCCAGTGTCTGAAACCACTAGGAGAGATAATGGTGAAACCCTTCTTGCCATTAATCATGAAGTAATTTCCTCAGTCTTCAAGATACCTGATTACCAGTTCTCCAACTTTTCTTCTGCTCAGTCAATCACCGAGTTCAATGTAGACAGAGCTGGGTACCAAAACAATGTAGCGAAATTCTGGTTGAAGGTTCCTCAAAGAGGTGGTTCAAGGTTACCCAAGAATCATAATAAGAACCACATGTTGCTGCATATTCATAATGTAATTCTTTTTTTGCACCAAGCCAGAGGATCCGCTGAGGCTTATAGCTTCGATGACTAGATTTATTGTTATGTGCAGCTGGTTTTAGAAGGAAAGTAGTATTTTGATTGGGCTGAATTGATCGCCGATTCAATCAGAGAACAACTAAGTTTGGCTAAGAAGTTCAAACAAAACTTCTTTATGTCCTCATATCTCTTGTATTGTTTGGCTTGTGTTAAAGAGTTGGCTGGTATATCAAAACAGCTCACTGAGGAGGATGTTCCCGTATATGAGTTTTATCCTATGCTACAAAAAGATAAAGCTTTACAGGATTTCAGAAGGCTGCATAATGTTTTCTTGGGTGATTTGTGTCATAAATTGAAGAATGCGAAAGCTAAAAGGATTTTTGATGATGCACAAACTTTGATAAAGAGGTTCTGTAGTTTTTATATCTAGTTTCCACGCTTCTGTTACATATGGGTAGGAGGTTTTGAAGAGGAACCCTTCCTCACTTTTGTTCAGATTGCATCGTTCTAGCGGAAGTATGCAGGCAACTAACCTCAGTAATCAAAAAGGCACAGCCTAGGGACAAATGGGAATTTCATTTTTTCGTACAATTGGGCGTGTTGTCTTGCAGTTCAATGTCTGACACTCTGAGTATAGGAGCAGACCTCAGGAATTTTAATTTTTCTCTATATTCTGAAAGAAAAGGTTTTGATAACAAAGGATTTTCCTGAAGCCTTGCTCTAATGCCTTATCTTCCCATGCCACAGTTAGAAGATTTCTAGGAAGATTGTACAGATGAACTTGAAATTTTTAAAAGGGAAAACATGAGATTGGTGTTAGTACAAGTTGTCTCTTTGCAGATAAAGTTAGATACTAAAGGGCTCGAAGAAGATTATCTTGAATTATTCGAACCAGGGTATTTGGCTCACATAGAAACTGAAATGCCTCCAATTAACTGGGATGAGGAGGAGAATGATGATATACAATTAAGGACCAAAGGAGTTCTAGAAAGGACCGCGGCATGGGTGGCCAATAAGAAAGCAATGAAGTCAGGCATTAAGTCTCATTCTGCAACAAGTAATAAGGATCCTCTATCTTCACCAAAGTGTCTTTCTAACAATGTTCCTATTCGTGCAGGTAAGGATAACAAGTCGCCCCAGCCTAGACACAGTTCTAGTTCAACTTTTGATTTTTGTACTCCTCGACATACTCAATCTTGAAGTGCCGCCCAAAGTGGTTGATCACCTCAGTTCAACAAGGAACTACTCATTCCAATGCAACTTTGAAGTGGTTGACCACCTCAGTGAACAAGAAAAGGAGTTTCCTTCCTGTGACTATTTCGATTCAGGAAATGGTTGTTAAATACACAGAAAAGAATCCAAAGCCGAAAAGGTTCAAGACTGCCGCTCACCTAAACAATGATGAGGAAAATGGAAAATGGGTTGCTCAAATTGCCTCATATAAACCTAAGGATGAAAATAAGGAGGCTATCCCTGATGATTTTGAGATCACAAAGGTGGAATTGGGAAACATGAGTAGAGACACAAACAACCACTTTTTCCAAGTGTCGGCAAAGAAAATGCTTACTAGGTCGGAAAAGAATGGGCGAGAAAAGAGAGAACTAAAGTGACACATAAATGTTCTGGCTCAGTTCATTGATAGTATTGGTTGCCTTGGGGCACTTCCAATATCTCATGCTACTGAGAACTTCAACCCAACTTCACTAGAAAACAAAAAGCTAATGAACCAAGTTCAATGGGCCAAGAGTATTGCTGAAGCTGTGGAAAAATGGATTGAGCGGATAATCAAGGATGGTGAGAAGTACATTATTGACTCCCAGAAACTATGCGATGAAATATAGAGTCTTATTTTTGAGGTTCAAAATCAGCTTGTGCCGTGGGAGAAGGAGGAGCACAAATGGCAGAATATCTTGCCTCTATTTACAAAAATAGAAGAATATGGAGTTACCAGGTTTTTGACAAGAACACTCAATCAAGTTGGTGGCGGATGAATGTCAACTTTTTGTGCTGAAGAAAACCATAATGTGGCAAGTTCTTACCTTCAAGTTTGTGACTACCGATGCAAAGACCTCTGTTTATGAACTCCAGGATCTTCAAAGCAGCATAGTCAATGATAATAAGGTGGTTAATCCTGACCATGATTGGCAGTTGGGAATTTGTAGTTTAAGCACGCAAGATGCAATCAGATATTTCTTAATGAACATGGAGAAGATCAGGGCCAAGGGTAATTTCACGTCGGAAGATATAACCAGGGTGGCTAGGATTAAGTCTATGACTTTCATTGGAAATGATCAGTTGCCAAAACATTTCGAGAAGATGGTGCAACACAGGTAGAATAAAGAGGTGGCGAAGGCGAAGCTCAATGTGATGAAAGTTCTGAGCCAATCCATTGTTCAAGAACTTATAACCTCTCACAACGCTCGTGAAAGCAGAGAGGATGATGATGATAGAAATATGGCATAATGCATTAATTCAGGGCCAGATTCCTTTATTTTTGTAATTTCTCATGGTTATGCAAAAAATTCGGGACATCTGTCCCAAAATACTTCTTGTTGGTTTCATAACTGTTTACGGGGGGTGGTCGAGTTTTCAGGGAGACCTCCCCTATTTGAAACTATAAATTAAGGAAAATTAGATAGTATGGGGGTTAGATTTGGTGACTAATTTTGAGAGTTTTTCGCTCCATTTTTGTGTATTTTTTGTTTTATCAAAGGAAGAATCAGACTGTTAAACCTGGAATGGAAGAAGATTTGTAGATGTATTTTTCGTGCCATTGTTGCATAAGGATATATATATAAAGTCTGATCATATTGTTCTTGGGAGGAGAAAAATCTGTGTGTTTTGAATCTGAATAGATGCATGTCTTTGCATATGTTTATCTGATCAAATAACAGTAATTATCTTTCCATTACAAAAACTTATTATTCTTCTGATGTTCTTTCCTTTGAATGTTTGTTTACTTTTAGAAAAGATTCATGTTCGGGAGCAGAGTTAGTTTTCCTTAAATCTGTTCCTTCTTTATTAGAGCTATGAAAAAAGTATATTGAACTTTGTTTCAGTTAGTGTTGCTTCATATATTGAAAAGTTAGGAAAATGGCTTTTCATCTTTTTGAAACATGTGGAAAATTTTCAGCCTTTCATCCAAGAATGAAATAGGCAGCCTTACATGCTTTTGGGTTAAAAGCTACTATTCAAAAATAAATAGTTTAGCACATTCCTTGAAAAAATGAGATAGGGAGTTGTACCTATGCAAAATTCAGAGGGAGTGTTTTGAACAATACTTACCCAACTGTTTAGTGAAACACTTGTTCTTAGAATAAGGTAACAGAGTTCAAGATTAATCATTTGGAAAAAGAGCAAATCTGTTCACTAACATATTGTAAATCCCTTCACCGGGTGGCTCAGTAACTTGATTTAAAAATCCTCTAACAAGGTTACTCCTAATAGGGTAGAGCTCCTAACAGGGCTAAGGTAAAATCCCTTAACCGGGTGACTCCTAATAGGGTCTTCTCTTAACCGGGCATATTGTAATCTCTTAACCGAGCTCGGCCTTTAACTTGGCGCATTCTAAAAGAGTGCAAATATTTTGCGGGTGATAATCCCCATCGTTGTTTTTCCCACTTGGGTTTCAACGTGAAAAATATTTGTGTTCATATGGTGGTTGCATTTTTTATTTGTGCATTTGATATCTTTACATTGTTTTCATATTGATGAACACTTGAGTGAATGCTTTGGTAAATCTCCTTAAGAATATTGTTTGAGTAGTTACTGGTAAAGGTTTTTGAAGTATTGTAGAATTGTTTTACTACCAATTCACCACCCTCTCTTAGTAGTAGTCGGATCCTCATAATAACAATTTATACCATACCTAGATGTCAAGAAAGTAGTTTAGAAAACAAAGATCTATCATTTGAAATTTATCTTAAAATTTTTACTTTATGTCACTATATTTTTTCACATGATTTCCTATGATGATAAGATAATAAACTAGAGTACAATAGCAATTATGCCACATTTGTCAAATTAGTTTAAATATAATTTTGGATTAAATGAGGACTATAATGGAATTACTGAGTTTTAAAAAACTCATCAATGTTTTAATTTTAAGCCTTTAGATCATGTTTCATTCCATGGAGAGACTTCCTCATCCTCCAAACTAAGTGTTCATGTCCTGATATTTAAATGCTTATGGTTAATCATATAAAAATATTGGTCAATTTTACTATTACAAAATTCATTCTTAATATATATTTGGTGAAGGGGTTGGTCAATTTGAATTGCTAATGCTATAACAATTCTAACAATATTGTTCATTATTACTAGATAAAAAGTTTATGTAAAGTCATTTTCTTCCTTTTGTGAGAACTCTTTGGCCAATAATATTCCCTTAGTTTTTTCAATGCTTTATTAAAACTTGAACTTAGTCTTATGCACTTAGTTATTATTGAAAATATTCAAATTCACAAATTCCCAAGTTTTTTTCTTTATTAAAGAGTCATATCCATTCTACATAGCTTGTTCCATTTGTTTTATCCTTAACCTCATCATATGTTTGAGGATCATTTATCTTCATTATGATAGTCATAAGAGAATTATTAAGTTTTTGATACATTTAAAAAATTTATTCAACTCTTTGTTGGCAATAAATACTGTTTCGGTGAAGATCGATGCATGAGAGATGCCAAGGAGTTGTCATTGATGGCAACCCAATTTGGAAATCACATCCGGTGTGCATAGATTTGACTTATCGGAAGTCATTTTGTTCATGAGGCATAAGTCTAGAAGGTGGAACACAGTAACCGATAGAGCATGAGATCATTGTGCACATCTTGATTTTGGTGATGTAACTTTGGTCATGGTGATTAAGGAAGATGATTCAAGGTTCGAGGAAGCTTATCTTATGATCTTGATATCTGGTGTTGATTCATGGGCAAGATCAAAGGTTTGGTATCCTGTGATTCAGTTAGGGCAGAGCTATTTTGGTGTAACATGTGCTGCAAAATCGTTATGCTGATTTCGGTGATTGGTTTCATGTTTGAGGAGTTTGGGTCGGCTCGTAACAAAGCTTGTTATCATTTTTTCTGGGTCTACATTTGGATTTGTGGGCGGATTGAGCCAATCTAAGGTTACATGTTTCATGTTGCATGTTATGCAGTTTTTATGAAGCCAACATGTTTGAGATCTCATTAGGTTGCACAGATATATAATGTCTATCCCGATGATCATTTTATGAATGATATATGTGAATTTGGATGTGTTGCATGTGAATGAGCATCAAAATGCAGAATTGGTGCTCTGGTAGATGACTATGCAGCAGAACAGGGCAGAAAGGCAGAGCAATATTTGACAATCAGATTGTGCTTAATTAGAACTGATCTTTGGCATTTTTAGATGCTATATTCCGGTTCAGACACTGTAATTACTCATGTATCTCATTTTTAGGATAGTGATTCCTCTGGGGTTGTTTCCCTTTTATGTAATTGAGTAGTGAGCTCTAGGCAGTTTACCTAAATGCAAGTGCATTCCCCTTGCATAATATTATCATACTTTTGGCCATAGTATGATAATATTGTGGGTTCAAATCTCACCGTGTTTTTTCTGTTTCTGGGTTTTCACGCAAAATTCGTGGTGTTATGGTTGTGTGGTTGATTTCTTTATGTTTCTGCACTTTGTTTTCATTTTTTTGCATCTGATTATTTAAGAATCAGCTTAATAAGTTTGTAAATTGTAAAACATAGATTCAAACCCCCTCTTAGTGTTCATTGATTTGAACACTCTTGGTCTTTTGAGGACAAGATTCTTCAATTGTATTGGAATTCGTTAGTGTATAACATTTTTACCTTGATTTTCCTTCTAGATAGTCTTGTTAATTGATATTATATTACTAGGATATTTTTTGTTAGGTTTGCAATATTTCATGAGATCACATGCCTATATTCTAGATAGTATTTTTTATTGTAAACATCTCATCTCTTGCTATATGTATGTACTTATGTATGTTAGGTTTGCAATATTGCATGAGATCTTGGTAGGTTCAAATAATGGTCTAATATAGTTTATTAATTTAAACTAAATTTTTATTTTCTTTCAACAAGAAATTTATCATTGTTTGTTTCTACTCTTAGGGAAAAAATTTCTATAGATAGAGGTCAAATATTATCCTTGTTAATGTTTACATGCCTTATCTTTTTTCCTATTTTGATTTTTTTAGATCATTTTAGAAATTGTTCATGCTAATCAAGAACTACATGACAAAGTTTATCATATAGAAATTGCTTTAGAATATTTGTATAATTATAGTCCAACAAGTACTTAAAATAATACCTTAGCATTGTCATATACATTTTCTTAAAAAATCACATAGCTCAACATAATTCTCAAGTTGATGAGACACACATATTACACTAAGTAACATACAATAAAACTAATATTGAAAGAAAGAATTTGTACAATGGTATTACAATGAGTATATAGTTAATAGAAGCTATGTCTTCCCATATAACTTTCACATGACAAAGTGAGCTATAAATGCAATCCCAAATATTAGGAAGGTAATGAAGGATGCACTAAAATTACAACCAATGGATCTGATATCTATGATTTATTTATGTGATTAGATTAATGGTTCAATAGTCATTATAAAAATCAAAGGAAATTTTGGGCAATTACCATCAATTAACTTTAATAAAGTTCAATTATAGGGGTCTTAATGAATAATAAAATATAATATAAGAAAAATTTGTTATTTTACCATTAAGCTCCATACAATACCTCAAACTTCTAGACAATAGGGGCTATTAGCTCCATACATTTTAGAATTATGCCAATCAGAGGGTATCTTAATAGTTATCCACTTCAAAACACATATTTGTGAAAAAATTCTTCTTATATTCACACAATCAATTTCTGTATCCAAATATTGGGTAGATATATATTCAAACAAATACTATTGATTGGTGCAAACCATATACTAATCAATAATTTTGAACATTTGAGTGTATTCTAAAGATACTCATGCAATTGTTTTGTTGACTTTGATCTTAATCCTATTAGAATGTAGATTCATCTATAATTCTTCATCAGTACTCACAACTTTTATTTTCAATTTTGAAATAATTGTTTAGTAGTGTTTCTCACAATAGATTTTCTCCTTTCTTATTTGTTTGTATTTGGGTACCTGATTAGGCCTTATTTCTAGGATCCAAATCTCTATCTATTAACCTAGGTATGCTTAAAGGGGATGTTAGTGTAGAATATTCTACCTAGAATATTCATTTTATATAAGCTTGTTAGTACATATTATATTGCTGGGATAATGTTTCTTAGATGTACAGTGTTGCATGAGATCGCATGCCTATATTCTAGATACTAATTCATATTCTAGATGGTTAATCTCTTGCTATATCTATGTACTTCTTTTCTAATCTAATTAACATAATCTAATTTATCTTTTGTCACTAAATTTTATACATTTTGCATTCCTTATCCAAGATAGTCCATTAACCACATCAACCACATTCATACTTAAAAGTGTATCTAAACTTTGATAGTTCAAATAACCAAATAAATGATACCATAACTCACTTGTTGTAGAAACATTAGTAACGTAAGTTGTCATATCAATTCTTCCATACATTGTTTGGATAGTTTCCCATATTTTCTTTATTATACTAAGCATGGTGAATCATCAACCCTATTGTTCCATGTATCTTTAGCCCAAAATTAATGAAAGAGATAAAAAGAAAAGATCACATAAAGCCATTTACCATAACTCTAAAAAGGAGTACTATCTATTGACTACTCATTAAAAAGAAGAAAAATCCTCAACAAATACTTAATCAATGTGGCCAGAAGATCAGATCTATGTGAAAGGACACTTCAGTAGATCATAGAAACTTACAAGTTTCTAGCTAGAAAATCTATAGTATCTTAGAAGAAAATCTAAATAATGTCCTTTTTCAGTCAGAAGCACTAGTTGATTTTTGCAACTAAACATATAATTCAAAACCCCTAAAAATGGTCCACAATAAGATAAGAATAAATTCAAATATTTTCTTGAGTACCAGCTGGAGTTCATACAGAAGTGGAAAATGATTTAAACCATTATAGATAAGTTGGATAACATAAAAAATTGAGTACAACTACCCAATTCACCAATCTCTTGTAATTATTGTCGAAATTGACACTTGCAAATTTAAAAAATTTATCACAGATGCATTTTTTTCTACAAGGAGTTTACTTTATGGACAACCTTTTGCTTTGGCTATATTTGTCATTTATTGACCATCATCAGCATATCCCCTACCCTTCCATCACATTCTTGACCAGCATCAGCATATCCCCAAACCTCATGACAGAGGAACCTTTATCCATACCCACAGAGTACCTTTCACAGTCTCAACAGGGATTTCTATATGGAAATCCATCCCCTATGGAACCCCTCAGAATCAGGAATATCAACCTTGTCCCATTGCATTTCAACACATTTCTTTTTTAAATTATCCAAGGGCTTTTTGACATGGTCAATATTGGACACTTTTTTTGTCCCCGATGACCAAATAAGACATATTGAGAACTTTTTTCTTCACTTTCACAATTTTAGAAGATTTGGATGGTTCTCCCACCAATGTTTTACCATTCTTAGCAGAGCCAGGGGAGAGAGAGTCAGGGGCAATCTAATCTGAAGGCAAATACTCAGAATCATCTTTGTTAGTTTCATACCCATAGGGCCAGTTGGGAGCACATTTTTCCTTCCCGGGGCATTTACAACTTCGAATATGGAAGCACACATCCTCATCAGAAGCCATATCCTCATAGCCAATAGAGAAATTAGAAAAGTTCCTACAAATATTTTGGGCAAACTCAATTTTTTGGCCTAAGGGATTAGATTGAATGGCTAAAGCTTTAGCATGCTAAATAAGGAGCATGAGGCCTTCATGAAGGATCAAGGAATTGGGGTTTTTTCTATGAGAAAAATTTCCATGGCTAAGTGAAGATAGTAGGTAAAAAGGAAGACAAATCCATCTATCACACCCAAAATGATTCAAAATCATGAAATGGTAGCTAAACATGCTAGAAAAATGATTGTCAAGGGTTAGATACCTCATTATCACCTTTGCAAAATCATCCCAAAGGGGTTTGATTGACACATGATCATAACCCCTGTCAGTAGTCTGTTTACCAAATTCCATTTAGTGCCCTTGAAGAAGACATTGACCGCCTCATCTAACATCTTGCAATCTTTGTATAATTTCTTGCCTTCCACCAACATTTATGTAACTTCAACAATAAGGTCTTGTGTAATAGAGATTTCTACCTCATACGCTTGAAAAATATCATTCTTCTAGCCATCCAAAAATGCTTTAGTAACAGGAGGATCATGGCCATGAAGCTTTTCCAAGTAGGGGGTCATACCACCAGTTGAGAATTTATCCCAAATAGAGTATTTAATCTACCACTTTTCATAGGAGGTGGGATCGATTCTATTTCTATCTCCACCCATGGCTATGGTATAGTTAAAAGGGAGCCCACAACCAAATATCAAGAAGTAGGACCCAAAAATGTAGGTAAAAACTAGGCGAGAAAACACCTCAGGCCGAGTGAAATTGAAACTAAAAGATCCACCTTTACCTTCCATAATGGGGTATGAACACCTCAACCATCTTATTCACACAAGCCAAGAGTAATGAATGACCATGACAATGTGATAAAAAAGACCCCCTCCAAACAATATTATGTTGTTGTTACCTATTTTCGCTACAAGCTCAATTAGGTAGAGCTTTAGTATTTTAACATGAAGGTACTTTTTATTTTGCTTTTATTACATTCATGTGCATGAAAAGAGAAAGAAAAGATTACATTTCCATGTTTTCTAATTCAAAACAGTATGAGAGTACACATTTTTTGAGAAAGGTAAGCTTTATTAGCATGAATGTATAATGTGTTAGAGTATTAGGGTATTTACTTGATTAGTTAAACAATATTTGTTTAATTATTTAAGTTCCCTTTATCTCTTTTACACTTAAGCTAACTTTAGGTGCATAATAATTAATTCTTTTATTAATTATTATGTGCAAACCTGGGTTTTCCTTCTTAGGGTTCCTTGATCTATTAAAGGTTGAGTTCTTTCTTTGTATTGGAAGGATTATCACATTACACATTTTTGTGAATATTGAGCTCTCATCTTTTTGAGCATATTTTCTGTGTATTTATTTTATCTGTTATTTGCTTCCTTGCTTCTCCTTGTAACAGGCTTTTCAGCTTGTAGAGATCATTTGGACTCCTGTGGTGTTGTGTTTCTCAACTCTCACATGGTATCAGAGCCTACATTTGCTGCTGCTTATTCCTGATTTTTTAGAAGAATTTTTGTACGAGGGTTTCAAGCTATTCCGAAGATTTTTTATTGGATGTGGGGTAGCTATTTTGTTTCTAATTATTTTGGGCTCAAACACACTTCACTGTTGAGCTCAGAATGCCCAAAAACCCCATTTCCATATAAAATCTGTCAAATTTTGACAAATTTGGGTTCTTGATTTTTTTGGCATGAATTTTGAGAAATTCGTTAAAAAAATCATTACAATTTTTTTAGAGCAGTTTGGGCCAAAAAAGACCTCACCACTGGCTTCCAAAGGGCATTTCCAATCATTTTGATATATAATTCGACCTATTTCGGTGACAAGGGCATCTAGGACATGATTTTTTCATCGACATGCTTTACGAGACACAAAAATACGTACGACTGTCCTACAAATCCGTCAGAAAATTTTCGTCAAAAAAAAAATAAATTTCTTTTTACCCTTTTTATGCCTTAAAAGAGGGGTTTTTTTCTTTTGGCCATAACTTCGTCATACAGAGGCAATTTTTCAAAAAATTTATATCGTCAGAAAGCTCTTTTTGAGCTCTCTTCAGATCTAGAGGTTTGAGCTTCTGATTTTAATTTTTTGATGGTGTTTTTTTATCTTTCAAAGCCAGAAGTTCCTTTTTGCACTCCAGGAGACATAACTTGAGCATCCGAACTCTGTTTTTCGAAACTTTATATAGTTCAAAAAGCTTGTTCTATGCACTTTCCAACCATATGAGTTTTCTTTCCAGAGTCTGCTCCAGGTATTATTTTCTTCAGTTTTTTTCTTTTCAGCATTCTGGTGGATATCTTGGTTGTTTCAGGTCCTGGGATGTCTTCTCTGAATATGATGTCTCGGTTTTGGTTCTTCTTTCTATTTCCAGTCTTCTTATCATTATAGCATTGTATTTATACAAATGCACTGAGATAAAGTGCCATCATGCATTGTTTACTTGGGATCTTTCACATCTTGTGCCTTATTGTGCATGCACTACTTATAAAGTGCCATGGGGGGGTTGATATTTGCCTTTTTTTTTCATCTACCTTTGTCAAGTGAATGTTCCTTCCACAAAGTTCATCTCATGATGTGTGTCAAGTGAGTGTTCCTTCCATGACACTATGTACTTTCTCAGCACCTTTGATGTTCCTGGTTCTTCATCATGCAGTTCTTCTTGGCCGGTCTTTTCAGTTTTCTTGTCCCTCTCCCTTTTCAGCATTATGGGGAGGTTTGTCCTGTTGGTTCTAATGCTTCCATGATTTGATTGATCAACTCTTCAGGCTTTGGTTTCTCATGCCATTTGTATCTTCGAGTTCAGTTGTTTGCCTTTGTTTGCCTTTTGATTCAATTAGTGTCATTTGAGGGCACTCATGTAGATTATAGTCTTCTCTACCTGGTCATGTTCTATTTCAATGGAGGTTCTTTAGATCAGTGGTTATTCTTCAACAGTGTTTGTAGATTCTTCATGCTTCAGTGATTCTTCTGATCTTCTCTTGTTCCTATCTTTTTGGAACATTCTTGTTTGGAGGCTTTTTCAGTCCTTCTTCTTGCTTTTCTATCTCTGTTTGGAGTAGAGTTTTTTCCCACATGGTTTTCTCTATTTCTCTGGTTCAGAGAGATTTGGTTGTATTTGGGTACTTGATCAGGCCTTGTTGTCGGGACCTATCTTTCCTGCTTTCAGTAGTTGTTCTAGGTTTTAGCTTCTCCCTAAGTCTAGCTTAAGGGGGGGTGTCAGAGTATTTGGGTATTTACTTGATTAATTAAACAACATTTATTTAATTATTTAAGTTCCCTTTATCTCTTTTACACTTAAGCTAACTTTAGGTGCATAATAATTAATTCTTTTATTAATTATTATGTGCAAACCTAGGTTTTCCTTTTTAGGGTTTCTTCACCTATTAAAGGTTGAGTTATTTCTTTGTATTGGAAGGATTATGATATTACACATTTTTGGTGAATATTGAGCTCTCATCTTTTGAACATATTTTTTTGTGTTTTTGTCTTTCAAATTATTTGCTTGCTTGCTTCTCCTTGTAATAGATTATTCACCTTGCAAAAGATCTTTAGGCTCATGTAGGGTTGTATTTCTTAACTCTCACATAATGTCTCACACAAGCCATGAGACTAGCCTCTATGGTGCAAATAAGGGGTAAACTATATACCTGCAAATGCAAAAAGATAAGTAAATGCAAAGAATGAAGGGTGAATGACGAGTCCTCTCTTTGTTGCTCAATGTCAATTTGCAGCCCTTGACCAGCTCGTAATCAGTTGGTTGCTTCCTTGTTGCCTTGAGTACCTGGATTTGAGTAATTAAGTGTTAGAGAAATGAAGGGTCATCATCCATTACCTGTACATTCACCTACAAGCATACAATTCAACCCTCATGTGCATCATAACAGCTAGCTTAACATATAAATCAAATGCATTGTGTTTATCTAACTTGTTTGTTTCATGTGCAGACACAAGGAAAATTAATTTTTGTTGATCAAATTATAGCATGTGGGGTAAAATGTGGCTCCCACAAGGGTTGAGCCCAACATGCTAACATATGAGAAACCAAACAGTGATATACAATAGTAACATTAAGTTTATTTAAGAGTAGCAGAACAATAGCAGAAATAATGATTACCATGACTATAACAAAAAATAGTCATCAGTATGATAGCTCACACTTTCAGCTCATAACCTGCTTCAAGGAGTACTCATTTCATTTACATAATAATGAATACCAATAAAGCATTCAAATGCATGATTTCAGTCATATTTGATCTCTCACAGTGGTAGCAAAGTCAAGAGATTATGTACAATGTGATGCTTTGAGAATTTTATTCATTCTAGTAAGAATCATCTATTTCATCAATGCATAAACTTGTATGGAGATGTACAGTCACTATCCAACTCAAAGAATAGTGATCATAAGCCAAAGGAAGAAAGATCACACTATAGTATGAAAATAGTTGGCTACAACAATACAATGACAAAACAATGATCTTAGTGCAGCTACAGGAGTCTAAGATACAAATCAAAAGTTTTAAGAGTACAAAACCATGGATATCTTAGAGCCATCTTTCAAAGCATAGAAGAAAATCACATGAATAGATGAGATATTCAGAAAATAGTCTTGACAGGAGTAAGTCAAAAAGGTTCGAAGATCAACCTCAAGCTTGAAGTAGGAAAATTTATAAGTAGTGCATTCATAAAGGAAGATCTAAGAGTATTCTAAAACAAAGATTAAATAATGATCATGATAGTCATAAAGTAAAAGCCCAAATTTCTCAAGAAGAAGGTGTTATAACATTATTGTCAAGTTATGACAATGCCTTAAGAAAAAATACTCAAAAATCTCATCATTGTTTGAAGTTTTTCATCTATACTCATAGGGCAACTACTTGTATGAAGGTCATATGTACCAAACTAAGTGAAAAGTCTCAGTCATCCTAAGGAAATTATAGCAGTCAATTCAAAAGAGATTGCATGCTGGAGAAATCAGTTACTTTACTTAGTATACATCATAGTTATCAAAGGCAGTTGGTAGTCATTGGCCATGATAATTCAAGAGATCCATTAACTAATAAAATGAAGATATTAGGGTATAGAAGGAAAGGGAATTAAGGAGATGAGTTTATGATAGTCATACAACAAGGTATAGGGAAGTCATCCTATATTAGAAGGTATCAAGGCAAGCCTTAAATAGTGTAGTCAGGAGTACAACAGTAAGGGCCAGGGTCATGATTTTTTGACACTCAAAGGGGTAAGATAAAGGGAGAGATTTGAAGCCTAATACACAATCACAAATTTTCCTAAAGAGATCTTCACAGAGCAACAAATCATGAATGTGTAAAAAGGATTGTAATGGTGAACAATGGTAGCAACTTAATAGTCTGAAGATACTTATAAAGTCAATTAAGAGTAGGCCTAAAATAGTAGATCAATCAATAACCCTTTCATGAATGAGATCAATAAACCACCAAGCAATATAATACAGTAAAAAGATGCTAAGTCTCATTGTGTCACTCTAAAGATAGAGAAGATAAGTGCAATGACAAAAGAGAAAGATTAAAGGTTGTATTCCTTTGTAGTAGTTACAAGTCTAATACACAGTGTGAAGAGAAAGACATTTAAAATGCACAATCCTTGTCAATCAAACTAACAATTTCTTTCAAAGGGAGTAGGTGTATGGATCAATGCTAGTGATATCCAAAGAGTAGTGTCAAAACAATGACCTATGAAGCCATTACCAATTTCATAGGGTAAGATTAGTACATTTGAGTAGTACGAAACTAAATGATAGAGATTCAGACCAAAAACAACCACAATCTATACAAAATATATAGTGAGCCCATATACTTCTAAAGTGCATTCAAGACAACTTTATGACTGTCAAAAAGGGACTAAAGTGTAATGAAGCAAGGGGTAGTTTTGAAATGCAGACCTTCATCAGTCATTAAGTATCAAAGCTTGCAATGGTAAAATAAAAGAATGGAGTATGTAAGTCACTGATCTATAAGAGACAAGGTGTCATAGTTAAGACTGAAGTTATCATCTCTGTCAAAAGCAATGAAAGATCAAAGTCATAAGTCCATTAAAGATCCATGATACAAAGCCATAAAAAATAGTGAAGTGTATGCACAATGAAGACCAAAAGACTTGTCACAGTGCTAGCAGCCTCACAAGGTGAAAATAAAGACACCATTCAATGTTGTTTATGGTGAAAATGGAAACAACAATGCTTAACAACAACAAAGATCCACCATAACATATGAAGATTACATAAGACAATGCAAATCAATGAAATCACAAAGATTATACCATCACATGTCCAATAGGGGTTGGATCTCCATTCTTCCTATCTACATTTATCTTGCTTGATATATTTGCTCTTTGATTTTATGTGTGCACAAGAACTCAACAAAGAATGGAAATGTGGTTGCAAGTAGGCTTGATCGCATATGAAAGTTCAAAGGCTAGAATGCTTGAAAGATTCTGGGGGCGCTAGTAGTTGAATGATTAGGGTTGATAATGAAGAAAGCATCTCCTTATATAGAAGACACTATAAGAGATGAAGGGATAAGATTAAGTGGTGTAAAAGATAAATGGTCAGCTAGGATTAAAGGGTAGGTAGTGTAGGAATTAAGAGATGAATGCCATGTGTCATGGGTAGAAAAGGTTAATGAATTAAATAAACAAATAAAGATCTATTAATTAATAGAAGAAATGGGATCAATTAAATAAATAAGATATTTATTTAATATAAAAAAAGGATAATTTAAATAAATAAAAGTATTTATTTAAATAAGAAATAAGGCTAGAAGAGGATAAATGAATTAATTGAATAAATAAATATTTATTCAATTAATAGAAGAATTAGGCTTAAAATAATGAAATAAATAAAGATATTTATTTAATTAGATAGGAAAATTTTAGGTGTCTACATTTTGCCCCTCTTTGAGATAATGCAACTTGTCACATTGTTTCAAAAAAGATAAGATGAACCAATACAATGTTGCCGCAAGATGGGAATGATATGCCCCCTCGAGAGATTGGATGAAAATGTCTGAAAAGATCATAGACAATCTCTCAATAAGAAAGAAAGGCTAGAAAGGACTGACAAGATAGGATAAAGTGATAGTCATGGGATAAAGAAGACTGACACGATAGACTAGGGCTAGGGTAGTCTATAAGATAGACTACGAGGGAAAACATCCTCATTGTCATCCATACACCTAAGAGATCAGAGTGTAGAGAGAGCAGAGAGTAGTCATTAGTCAACAGTGATGGCATTGGTGCATAGATTTGATTGTGTTCATTGATATCAGAGGCCAACAGATGCAGGAGAGTTGGTAAGTACCACAAAACCTCCTTGTACTTTGTTGCATTAATTGTTGTCATAAATGCAAGTCAAGTAGTATAATAAATGCACTTTAGATATGTTGCAAAAAGTGTCAAGTGGGGGAAAAAACACTAAGGCGCATCTACGTTGGTGCTAGGCGCATCTACAGTTTCAGTAGCATTTGTGTCAGATGTGAGCGTGTTTGTGTATTTCAAGCACGTTTATGCAGGATAGGCATGTCTGTGTAGAACAAAGGCATGTTTGTGTGATGCAGGCACATCTATGCAAAGCAGGCGCGTTTGTGAAGTATGAAAGCACATTTGTGTCATGAATGCGCGTTTGTGAAGTATGAAAGCACATTTGTGTCATGAATGCACGTTTATGTCTTGAAGGTCAAATCGTCAGTTTTGTGATAAACATACGTTGTCAATTGGATAAGATGCTGAGAGGATACACTCAACCAGGTCCTCTAGGAAAGACTAGCATAGCAGATAGGGATAGGATTGACAATTATGTGATAGAACATATGTTGTGAATTAGGAAACTACTCAAGAGGGTACACTCAAGCAGAGGCCCTAGGACAGGATAGATCAAGGCACTTTGTGATGAATAGGGATTACCAAATAAATTGACAATTTTGTGATAGAACATATGTTGCCAATCGGATTAGGCTGAAATTGACAATTTTATGATAGAACATACATTGTCAATTGGATAAGATACTCAAGAGGATACACTCAAGTAGGTTCCCTACAAGATAGGATCAAAGAAGTACTTTGTGATGAACAGGGAGTACTATTAAGATAAAGAGAAACACCTCGTGATGAATAGGGAATGCCACTAGGATAGAGTGCCATATGATAGATATAAGAACTAGGATGAAAAGCAACACTTTGTGATGAACATAGAGTACCACTAGGATAAAGTGCCATATGATAGATATAACCACTAGGATAAAAAGAAGGACTTTGTGATGAACAGTGAGTGCCACTAGGATTGACACAGATGATTTTCTTGACTGCAAGAGGACCTACCTATGTTAGTCACGGGAGAGATTCCCTTCGACTCAAAGTTTATGACCAATGTTGACATTCGAGGATAGAGCAGCAGTTAAGGCTATGGGCTTGCGATTTATTATGTATGTGCTTGAGTTTCAGGTAAACATGGGGTTGCTGACTGCATTAGCTGAGAGATGGCACTCAGAGACATGTACATTTCATTTGTTGATGGGTGAGATGATAGTCACCTTAGAGGACGTATACAGGATACTGTGGATACCGATAATTGGGGAGTTAGTTCCTTACGGTCGAGACAGAGACAAGGATGCACTGAGATGAGTGTTTCAGGATCTAGGATTGGAGATGAGAGTTGGACATGTGGCTTGGGACACTATGATAGTGATAGGTTTAGCGCTACTGGTGGTGTTGGTAGGAGTGATCAGTGGGTTCCTCTGTCTAGACAGGGCGACACGAGGATTGGCAATGGGTTGGGGGAGGACTCTAGAGACTCTGGTGACTGAGCACACTAGGTTTGCATGGGGGTCATGTCTGCTGGCACACTTGTATTATGAGGTGCATCAGTTTGTGTATCATGGATCAATAGGATTAGGATGCGAAGTGACATTGTTGCAGGTATGGGCATATGAGCATCTACCGGTTACACAACCGATACATTTTAGAGGCAAGGGACATGGGCGCAGTTTTGTGCATCTGTATGATATAATTACTTCTCAACCATGGATTGGGAGGCTAGAGTATTGTCGCCGGGCTATTGTTGAGGTAGATAGTGTAGTATGGAGGCCTTATCGGGATTGTGAGGAGTGGGAGGATGATGCAGTGGAGATGCCATATGTAGTCAAGAGCAAGTATTTGATTGGTCAGACATCGTATATTATTGAGTGACAGTTGATAGACAAAGTATGCAAGCAGTTTGGCAGGATACAACTGATGCCATGAGATTCAGGGATGTATGTGTGGACTATCATGGATTAGGTGCATTTGGTGCCATTATTGTCATATGATCAGGCTATGACACAACTGTAGGAGATGGCTCCCATGCCTTGGGACATATGGGCAGATGTGGGGGATGCAGGGATGGATGCAGAGTATACTACATATTGGGCAAAGAACCCGTTTCCATGACTGAAGGATCCAAGGGAGTCGATAGAGGGAGATGGTGGGGATGGTGATGATGATAGTGGAGATGGAAGAGGTAGGGGCCAATGGCAGAGGTGGAGAGTAGTGGTAGAGAGGAGAGTGGCTCAAAGGAGAGAGGGTAGAGAGGAGAAACAATCTCATGTAGTGAGGAGTAGAGGTGGATTTGTGTTATAGGTGCCAGCAGCACAGGTTTCCAGATAGGTACAGGCTCCTAGATAGGTACATGGATGGGGACAGAGACAAGAGTAGCCACAAGAGTAGCCAAACAGACATAGTGAGGGGAGAGAGGAGGAGGATGAGCTACTATCCTTGAGGGAGATCTTCAAAGGATAGGCAGATGAGATCTAAGATCTGGAGCTAGATACAACTAGACTCAGGAGACAGCTGAGGGATACTGGGTGGGAGAGGGACCATGCTATTCAATGCTATATAGAGGCTGAGACAACACTGAGGGCAAGGAGATAGATAATAGATGACACAAGGGCTAGATATGCCTATGTTCTACGGGTAGGGGAGGAGATAGCCTACTAGAGAAACCCTACTAGAGAGACCTGTACTATGGAGTGGTGCCACTAGATTAGCAGGCTAGGAGCTTCTAGAGACCATCGCAGACTACAACAACCTTTGGAGGGAGAGACAAGAGACAGACATCTAGCATTGGGGTCATGGGTCCTCCACCACCACCAGATAGAGGGGGTAGGAGAAATGATCCTGGGGTGGGTCCTTCCAAGGCTTAGACTCCATTGAGGCCAGTCGACTCTGAGGGAGGGAGTTCATCATAGCCTTAGAGGGCTCCCTATGTGTCAGTTTTTGTACCAGTTTTGTATGATGACACCTTCAGGTGATTGTGTAGCCATATGTATTTTGACATCATCGTATCATGACACTTATGATTTTTGAGATATATATGAGATGATTCATCCTTCTGATAGCTATATGCATGTGTATCTATGTGATGTTGGTTTTATATGATGCATGTTTATATGTGTTGCTTATGATATGAATGCAAATGTGTATGATGAAATGCAATATTTTTGATCTTTTATGTTTTGATATGTAAATTTGAATGTATGAAATGCAGATGAATATGATAATTTACATAATGAGAATGTAAAATATGCTAACATGTGTTGTGTGCAGGATGTGATTCAATTATGATATCTATATGTATGAAATGCTAATATGTGGTAATGAAAGTTGAAACTACATGAAATGCAAATGTTTTTGGCATGTCATTATACTCAGTCATGTGATAGCAGGCTACATGGGCTCAAGAAGGATGATGGAGGTCAATCAAGAAAGGGGGATGGAAGATAGAAGATATGGAAGTGAAAGAGCTTCTCGTGCATTATCATCATTGAGCTTTATTACGGAAAATAGATTATGACAATCAAGGCATATGTTCGACCCGAAAATTCATTTTACCCATTTGCATAGAGATCAGACAGTCGCAAACAAGGAATGCCCTAGTTCACACTAGACTCACAATGTCCTCATATCCTTGGACAAGTCATAGCATTACTAAGAGATAATCCATAGACAACAAAGAAAAATAGGTGATGATACCCCATCCTTGCCTTTCTAGTCAAAGACATCCTGGAGATAAAATCTCTAGTCAGAGACATCCCAGAAAAGCTAAAAGACATGTCACCAAAAAGATAAAAACAAAAGAAAACCTAGACTCAACACCAACATCCATTGTAGTCCTCACATTTAGTGTCTCTTGTCACCTGTATAAGTCTATTTGATTGTGGTCACAATGTTTAATTTCACAAAAGGATAGATAGAACTGAACCATAATGTTGTCTGAGTCAGTTGAAGATTTGATTTATTAAAGCCCATTGTTGCTTGTGTCTCATCTAAAACTATCTAAATCCATGAAACTAATACTTTATTGCAGGAAGACAGAATTTTATTGTGGATTTATGAAGCAAGTGGTTTTTTATTGTGGATTGTGCATGGACAGATTGAAGAATTTTTGAACAAGCTATACTCCTCGGAACGTGTGATGCTCTTAGTTCCACACCCATCACTAGACTTAGGATTTTTCTTAGCCACATATAGGAGCTGATTTATTATGGATGGAAAGAGTGAAAAGGAGGGAGTATTATAAATGGCTAACTAGTCTTAGATAGATCAATAACAAGCCATTATGGGAATGGGTAAGTTTATTATGGATGGATAGGTTGTGAGTGTGTGCAAAGTGAAAGGAAGAGATTGAATCCTAAAGGAGGGAGGAGCAATGTCTCTACACATGGCGTCGATGATCCAATTTTCACCATGGTACTTTCCCAGGGCGCCACTGAAGTGGTTTTCACCATTGGACAAAATTATTTCTCTTTAAGTTTTTTTTTTTTTCAATTTTTTTGTGTCACAAGGTGCCTGTTTGCCAGGTTCTCACAAAGTAACAATTTTTTTTTTTTATATTTTTTTTGTATTTTTGAATTTCAGATATGCTGAAGAGCTATGTGTAAAACCTACGAAGGTACATGTTGTTGATAGGATCCTCCTAAGGTTCTCCATCTGATGTTGAGAACTTATATGCACCAGATCCATAGGCTGTTGTGATGATGTAAGGACCAAGCCAGTTTGGTTTGAACTTTCCCTTCTTCTCTCTGTCTTGCTGATTTTTAGGATTTTATTTGAGAATTAAGTCACCTACCAACAAATGTGTGAGGATTTACCTTGTGATTGTAACTATGACTCATTCATTGTTGATAAGCCTTGAGATGATTAAAAGCAGTTTGTCTTCATTCATCCAATAGTTCTAGTTCTTGTAAGCGAGAGACCCTATAGTCTTCATCATTCATAATTTTGCAAAGAGACTTGTAAAGATGGTAACTTGACCTCAATAGGCAAGATAGCTTCAATTCCATAGACAAGTGAATAAGGTGTGGCTCCTATAGGTGTGGGAACACTTGTGCAATAAGCACAAAGTGTGAGATTAAGTTGGATATGCCAATTTCGGCCAGCATCATCGACTATCTTTTTGAAGATTTTAAAAATAGTTTTATTAGATGCCTCAACTTGACCATTACCTTGGAGGTAATAGGGAGTGGATAAATGATGATTAATATGGAAGTGATCACAAAGTTCATGAACATCTTGGTTTTTGAAGGGACGTCCATTGTTGGTGATGATGCAAAGAGGAATACCGTATCGGCAAATGATATAGTTAAGGATGAATGTAGCAATCTATTTTCTAGTGACTTGTGTAAGAGGCATGGCTTCGATCCATTTTGTGAAATATTCTGTGGTAGTGATAATGAATTTGTGGTCATTGGAAGAAGGAGGGTGAATCTTGCCTATGAGATTGAGTCCCCACTAACAAAAGGGCCAAGGAGTCGCAATCGGTCGAAGTTGTTATGTTGGTGCATGAATAAGGTCTCCATGAATTTGAAATTGTTTACATTTCTTGACAAACTAATAAGAATCATTTTCCATATTGGGCCAGTAATATCCATTCTTGATGAGCTTCTTGGCTAAGGTAGGACCACTATAATGTGGACCACATATCCCTTCATGAACTTCACGTAACACAATCTGAGCTTTGTCCCTTTCTAAAAATCTAAGGAGAGTGTCATCTAGACCTCGACGGTATATGATATCGGCTAAAATGACATATCGAGAAGATTGGCGAATGAAATTATGATGTTGGTTGTTGGATAAGCTAGGAGGAAGGGTGTTGTTATGACGGTATGTGAAAATCCAACCGTATAACTGGGAATCAGGACCAACAACACATACCATCTCAGTAGGAGTGATCTCATACGAGGGAACCAAAAGGTTATCCATGAAGAACTCATAGCAGGTTTCATTCTACAGTAGATCCATCAGTGAAGCAATACTAGCCATGGTATCTGCAGCTCAATTCTTCTCTCTTGGTATTTGCTCAAAGGTTAACTTCATGAAATGTTGCTTGAAGTTATCTACCATTTTCTTGTAAGGCATTAATTTTTCATCCTTTGTTTGGTAGTCATTGGTTACTTGACAAATTACCAGTTGAGAGTCCCCAAAAACATGAAGTTCTTGGATCTTCCACTGAACTGCAATCCATAATCTAGTTGTTAATGCCTCGTATTATGCTATGTTATTAGTGCAAGGAAATGACAATCGATATGATTTTGGAATGGAATCCCCTTGAGGTGTGATAAAGAGGATGCCATCTCCTACACCATGCTGCATGTATGAGCTGTCAAAGTACAGTTGCCAAGGCATTGTGTGTGATACCATCAAGATGGATTCATCTAGAAACTTTGAAGTTAAAGGAGTGTCATCTATCATGGGTGCATCTACTAACTGATCTACGATAGCTTGTCCCTTTATTGCTTTTCTATCTACATATTCAATGTCGAATTCACTCAAGAGCATCACCCATTTAGCTAGTCTACTAGTAAGCATCACCTTATTGAGAAGGTACTTTAATGGATCAATCCTTTCGACCAACCTAGTTTTATGAGTTAGCATGTAATTTCATAATTAATGTGAAGCAAAAACCACACCAAGACACGCACACTCAATTGGTGTGCAGTTTAGCTCATAACCAACCAAAGTACGACTAATGTAATAGACTGCCTTTTCTTTGCCCTCAACATATTGTTGCACTAAGAGTGCCCCTAGTGTTGTTGATGTAGCTAATATGTAGGGTAATAGGGGTTGTGCTGGGACTTGTGGCATCAAGAGTGGTGGATTCAGAAGATAATCTTTGAGCATCTGAAAAGCCTATTTACAGTTATCATCCCATTTTAATTTGATGTTTTTGTGTACCAGATGCTAAAAAAGGATGAAATTTATCTACAAGTTGTGCTATGAATCTTCGTATGGATTGGAGTCTTCCTTGTAAAGACCGAAGTTGATTGATATTCCTTGGTGGTGGAATTTCTAGGATCACTTTGACTTTCACTGGATTAGCTTTGATTCCTCTTTTTGAAACTATGAATCCCAGGACCTTCTCAGAGGTTACTCCAAAGACACATTTCTTGAGGTTTAGTCTTACTTTGTATTTTTCCAAATGATCAAAAATGACTGAAAGGATGTCCAAATGTGTATATCTGTCTATTGATTTTCCCAAGTAATCATCAACATAATCTTCTACAGTTATGTGTATGAGATCATGAAAGATAGTAGTCATGGTTCGTTGGTATGTAGCGCCTGCATTCTTTAGCCCAAAGGGCATAACATTCCAGTAGAAAGTTCCTCAAGGACAAGTAAGTATTGTTTTGTGTTGATCCTCGAGTATGATTTTTATTTGATTATATCCAAAGAATCTGTCCATCAAAGATAACATCGCATGACCTATTGTGAGATCTATGATAAGGTCGATGTTGGGCAATGGGAAGTCATCCTTAGGACAAGCTTTGTTAATGTCTTTGAAATCTGTGCATATTCTAGTGTTGTGATCCAGCTTACTAACTGGTACCAAGTTGGAGATCCATTTAGGATAATCAATTGGGCATATGAATCCGACATCCAATAATTTTTCAAGCTCCACCTTGACTAATAATGCCACTTGTGGATGCATCTTTGTTAATTTTTGTTTTACTAGTTTTGTCCCCTGTTTAACTATCAAATGATGCATTACTAAATTTGGATCCAATCCAGGCATATCGTCATATGACCATGCAAAATTAATTTATCACTCTGTGAAGAAACTTATGAACTTCGGTCTTTTTGTCTCTGTCAGAGATTGTACCAAGAATATGTTATGTGGAATTTCTTCTATGCCAATTTTTGTTTTGATGGTCTCCTCTACTAAACATAGATGATTTTTCTTCATATAATTCCAGGAGAATGTCGATCCTTCCATCTTCGGGCACCTCAGAGAGGTTTTCAGCCTCACATACATCCTTTCTTTTTACTTTTTTGGGGTTAGACAGTTCCACAATGTGGTTTTCACCATAAAACCCATGATTTGTTTTTATTATTACATTTTTGTGACTGGAAGGCCCAAAACCTCACCAGAATATGCCACGTTGTTGAGTTCTATAGTGTATCCTGCCTTATGGTCCCCAAGCGGAACATCATCTCATGTGCCTAAATAGTTGATACAGGCTTCATCCTTTTGGAATGTGTCAAATTGTACAAGTCCTTCATGGTCCCAGTCAATATGTTGGTGGTGAACAAGGGGAAGGCCTTCAATGTTTTTGAAGTCAGTGGGTGTTAGGGTGTAGATACAGTTATATTCAGGTATGTCAAGGTAGTTGTCGAGGTCATCATTGTACACTCCTCATCTATCTCGATCATGAATGAGTCCAAATTTTCATCACTAAAAGTGCATTCTGGAACAAGTGTCCTCATCATTCATGATTTCAACCTAGAACCTAGAGACAAAGACTGTGTAGGATCCTTGGGGGTTGTTTGTTGACCAACTTTGAATTTTCTATGAAATTCCTCTTCTTTTGTGGGTTCACCTGATTCTCTGAATGTCTCGGTGATTTCATAGTCATTGGAGGATTTGTTCAAACCCCATTCCCATCCATTAGAGTCAGTGGAATAGCAGTTCTCTTGTTGATCATTGGACATCATGATTTGTAATGCTTCTTCTGATTTTTGAGTGTTTACCTTAGAAGAGATGAAACCAAGCCCTTTTGAGCGCTGATTTTTAAATGTCAATTCTGGTTGCAAAGGTTGAGTGATACCTTCTTTTCTTAAGCCAAGAGGACTTTTACCATCATATCCAAACTTTTTTAGGATCTTGAATCCTTTGCCATATTTTTCACATGGTATCTTGATGTGATCTTATGTATCATCTTCAGGTTCTTTGTAAAGCATTTTGTATAAGTCTTCTTCTTCCCTTTCACCCCACTTTTGGAATATGGTAGGATCCCATTTTAGTGTAATGATAGATACTCATTTAGAAGGATGTGGTCATCCATATTCTTTTGATGAACTCATAACTTGTCGTAAGCACATGGTTTGATTCAAGGTGTATTCATCCATGCCTTTGTCTTGATATTTCCTTTTAAGCTCACCTTGTTTTGATGTTGAAGGTTTTAATGATTTAGGGTCAATATATGCAGAAGATGGGATAACTTCTCTATTAATTAGAATGATTGTCTCATCTTTTAGCCTCAAGTTATTGTAGTATATAAATGGATTAGGATCACCGTTAACTATTACTTAAACTCCATTATGAGGAAACTTAATGCATTGATGGTATGTAGATGGGACTACTCTCATTTCATGAATCTATGGAAATCCTAGCTATATGTTGTATGTGATATCCAGGTCTAGGACTTGACAAACAACATCCTTTGTAACTAGCCCAACTCTAAGAGGTAAGGCGACTGTGCCTTTGGATGAACGTTCTTCAACATCGTATGCCTTGATGGTTTTTTTTGTTTGTAGCATTCATAACTTTATCAGAATATCCAAATTGTATTATTGTGTTCAAAGTGCATATATTGAGACCAGCTCCTCCATCTATAGGAATCATTTTATTCGATGTTTGTGTAGGAAGGCTTCAATGTGTAAAGGTGCATTATGTGGTTGGCTCATAGAGGCATCATCAACTTCTGTAAATGTAAGAGAATGTGGAATGGAAAGGTAACCCACCATAGATTGAAATTGGTCCATGTTCATATCAGTGGGTATTGTAGTATCTCTCAAAGTTTTGTCAAGAATGGCCTTATGTGTAGAGGATATGCGTAAAATCTCAAGAATGGAGATAAGCGCGAGCGTCCTCCCTAACTGTTCTACTAGATCATACTCAGGTTTGGCTGATGAGGAAGTGGTGTTTTTAGTTGGAGCACCTTGGAAAGTGACCTTTCCTCAATGATTGGTGACATTACATTCAGAGGTAGACTCAAAAGAAGGTACAATGCCTTTTAGGACAACTCTAGGTCTTTGGGTATAATTTTTAGGCATTTTGTCCTTGATGATAATGGTAGAGACATAATTATCCATCAAAATGTGATTTACAGTTGAATCATAGTTATAGGATGCTCTAGTATAGTTGGTCTACTCATCTGTGGCTTTGGATTTTCCCTTGTCTTGTTTAGGGAAAGGTTCCTTAAACATCTCATGTTCTTGATTAGATGAATGTCCTTTGATCTCAATGTCACCTCTATCAATAAGATCTTGTATAATGTTCTTCAACCAATGACAATTTCCTATTATATGTCCTTTTCTTTTGTGAAATTCATAGTACTCATCATCATTCCACCAATTTGGTTTGACCTTTGGTTTGTATGGAGGATTGACAGAAATTGTTATGATCCTATTTGCCACTAGCTTCTTGAAAGCTGATTCAAGTGGTTCTCCCAATGGGGTGTATTTCTTTCATGGTTTGGAAGTTGTTTGAGTATTCACTTGGTTGTTTGTAGAAATTGATCCAAAAATAATGATTTTGGGTTGCACTATATTAGCATCAACAACACCATCATTGATTGTGTTCTTGTTCTTGTTCCAAAATCTTGGCTTGTATTTTCCTTTAAAGTCCTCTTTGTTTTCTTTGAATATTTTGATGACACCTTTCTCAATTAGGACCTTCTTTGTCGCTAAGCCTTTCTCAATGACATCCTTGAAGGTGGACAAACAAGCTTTTCTCAAGTCATAACCAATGTCTTTGTTGACATTCTGGCTGAACATCTCTACCATTTGTTTTTGTGGAATTTCACAAGAGCATCTATTGGCTAAATTCCTCCATTATTGCAAGAATGATGAAAAAGACTCCCCATCCTTTTGTTTGGTGTTGCACAAAGTGGTAACTAATATATCTGTCCCTATGTTGTATGAGAAATGTTGGATAAAAACCTCTGCTAAATCATCCCATGACTTAATTCCAGGTGGGAGATTAGGAGAACCATTCCATATCTTGATCACCTAAGCTTTGTGGGAATAATCTCATCAAATATGTCTCTTCTACTTCTACCTCAATGCAAGCCATGAAAAAACTGTCTTATATGTGCCTTAGGATCTCCTTTGTATCTATACTTATTGAGCTTAGGTGTCAAAAAATGTGTAGGAAAAGGAGGCATTGGAATGCTTTTGTCAAATGTATAGGGACATATGTCTCTCATTTTGTAAGCTGGATTTAGTGTATTTAGGTCCTTCATATTCTTTTGTAGGTCTTTTATTTGCTATTCTAAATTGTTCTTAGGTGGAGACCGACTTCTTGGACCATATCCCATACCTAAGCCACTAGGTAAAGGAGGAGGGTATTGCATATATGGATGATATTGATCATACACATGTTCATATGGAGGAGGTCTATAATGATGTTGTGTATAGGGACCACTTCATATCGAGTCATGATTAAGAATGGAATATCTGTTTTGTCCATGTATACCATATTCTATAGGCATGTCATGAGTTTTTTCTAGTGTGTTGCCCCCAAATTTGATGCGGGGTTTCCTTGTGTCCAAATTTTGAGAATGCCATTGGATATCCAATGTCTTTTGTGGTTGGTATTTAGCATTGGTATGCAATTGAGTGTATTTTTCTGCATAAGACTTCCATAAAGGTCTGCGTAGATAAGTATCATAAGCTTGACCATGTGTATGTGGGACCTCAAGTTTTTGAAACAAAGATGATGGTGATTCAGGCACAAAATGTGGTCCTCTATTACCTCCACTATTAGGCCTCCTTTGATCCATGTTGAGTTGAGGTTCTTGCAAAGGTTGATGTTCCATTATTTGAGACATATCAAAATCATGAGGAATCTTGGCTCCACTTTGCACCATTACTTGTCAGAAATACTGTCTATCTCTTCTCATGATTTCCTCAACCAATCGATTAAAATGGGGATCCATAATGGAGTCTTCCACTTCTACTGAATGTACAATTTATTTTTCCATATTTTCATTGTGTGTATCATTGTTGTTTGTGTTATCTATGTTCTCAACATTTTGAATGTTTCTATAAGAATCCATGTTAGGTAATGTGGTATGATCCGAATTAAAAAGGACATCATTGTCATACTCATAGGCATTCATGTTTGCAGACTCTTGAACTAGGTCTTGACCAAGATGTGTGAGACTAGATGAAAATGGAAAGAGTATGGAAGACCAAGAGTTGGATGGAATGTAAATGAATCTAAGGTTTACTTGCAATGTCCATAGTGTAAGACCAAGTATGTATGTAGTAGAGTAGGTGTGGCTTCCAAAGAGATGATAGTTTCTCTTGATGAGGTAAGTTGACCTTGACTCTAATTAAGACCAAATGAGACCCAAAAGTGATAGACCTTGATGAGGGACCACTTAGAAAAATGTTGTTGTATGTAGTGTGTTGACAAAGTATGATGAGGACAAGCAAGTGACCTTTTGACTCAAGTTTAGACAAATGTGAATGTAATGCAAGGTGTAAAGAAATGATGAACTTTGTGAGACCCAGAAATAGGCTGATTTATAAATGAAAACCGGAAGAGATAACCTAGGAAGCTCAATAAGTCTGAAACTGACTGCTCTTGTTTTTGCCAAATCGTAATTTTTTCTAATTTTGAACACAGATGTGCCAGTATACATCATAGATGCGATTAAATGACACAAACGTGTTTCTGGGATTTTGCAAAAGTAATGTTGTTCATAATAACACAGACACATTTCTACCCTTCACAAAAGTGACTAAATGACAGAGACGTTGTTGAAAACAACACAATCGTGTTTCTAGAATCTGAGTGCAATTTTTCCAATTTTGTAAAGTTGTTGTTGTGACTAAATCTGAATTTTTTACTATTTTTCAGGACAAGAGGACACAATGTTGATGAGGACTCAATGTTTGCAAGTGTTTAGACTCAAAATGACTCTAAAGAAAGCGTTTTGTTTGATGTAAAAAAAAATTTGTATACACTTGAAGACACAAAAGAGACAATGTTTTGATGTTTTGATCTTGAATGTTTGAATGTTCTAAAGAAGACAAGCACAATTATTATGGTTGGCTAGGACAATAACTATTGATCCCACATGGGGTTTCCCCTGAGGCTACGCTATTCAGAATGGATACTTAGATTCTTGACCCCAATGGCTCCACCCTCGACACTCACTTCTCTAGGGCAGCCAAGCACCAATCCCCATGAAAAATCCCTGTGGCAAACTTTGTATCTCTACTAAGAACTGTATGTGTGTGTCCCGTTCCAGAGGTCTGACCTCCTGCCCCAAGAACTTGAAGGATTTTGGCTTTCTAAAACAAAAAGGTGCTAGTAAGAACATCCACTCATGTAGCCTTACATGCGGCACTTTCAGCTCTGTAAATATAGAAGGCTTATAGTTGGTAGGGGTTGCACCCTACAACTGATCAAATAAACTTGATCAAATGGGTTTATGAGGAGACATAGTGTCAGTATGAACTAATCAACACACATTACCCATGGCTTTCACAATGGATATAGTTATTTATAGTGGTTCAAAAGAGGTGGGTTTCCCTTGCTACCACTTGGGTCATTCTCTCCTCACTAGTAGTCCTAATGACCACACGGGAAGACAGGCCCTCTAGAGATTAAACAAAAAGAGCCTATTGCTCAAGACACAAAAGACGCTAGTTCAATTTTAGTGCACTAGTTGAAGTGTTTGGTAATCTATGAAAACAAGGCCCACAATAAAGATCAAAAACCCTTGCCAAAATTTTGCAACAAAGATTTGTTAGTAGTTTTGTAATAATACCCCTCCTATAAGCACACAAGTTAGGTAAATTTTAGATCCAAAAGACTTTGTGAAAAGGGGGCCTTCAACAAGATGTTTTTGCTTCAAGGACAAGCTGCACCAATTTTGTTAGCTAGATCACATGATGTTAGCCCAAAATAAACCAGATTTGAAATCCAAATGATGAAATGAAGCCTTACAACTGGAACAAAAACTAAAAAATGTGAAATCAGAAACAAAGATGTGATTAAACCTAACGCAAATGTGGTAGAAGATCACAAACATGCCTAAAACCCTCACAGACGTGCCTAGACAATACAGACGCAATTCTAGAACTTAGATGAGTTTGAAAGATGCACAAATGCAATTCGAAAATAGAGATGCAACCCTAAAATTTGTAAAATAAAATAAAATAATATCAAACGCAGACATGATTACAGAGGTCACAGGCATGAAATAAAATAAAAAACATGATTCAAGGATGCGCAGATGCAGAAATGTTGAAATGTTGTCGAAAATGTCAGATCTGCAACTTGAAAAACACAAAATCTATAACAAAAGATGTTAAATTTAAAAGGGACAAGAGTCCCACCGAGCGTGCCAAAATATTTATGGTGAAAATGGAAACAACAAAACTAAAAGACTAAATGAGTTGAACCACAAAACCCTAGCCTAACAACAACAAAGATCCACCATAACATATGAAGATTACCTAAGACAATGCAAATCAATGAAATCACAAAGATTATACCATCACATGTCTAATACGGTTTGGATCTCCATTCTTCCTATCTCCATTGATCTTTCTTGATATATTTGTTCTAAGATTTTATGTGTACACAAGAGATCAACAGAGAACGGAAATGTGGTTGCAAGTGGGCTTGATTGCATATGAAAGTTCGAATGCTAGAATGCTTGAAAGATTCCGGGGGGGCTAGTAGTTGAATGATTAGGGTTGATAATGAAGGAAGCATCTCCTTATATAGAAGACCAAAGAGAAAGAAGAAGACAATTTTCCACATATGTAGTCCCATGGTGAAGGCCACAGCCTCAAAAGGTCAGCTCTAGCAATAAGACAAAGGGATCTTTGAATAGCAGAAAAAATGTAGTTTGTAGCTAGGGAAAGAGCACAGATGAAATGAAATGACCATACCTTATTTTTCTTGTGACTTTTCCTACAAAATCTCTAAAAAATTAACAGAGATGAATTGCATTGGGGTTTCAAATCCTAGGGTCTCCTAGCAGCACCTTCAACTTCACTCACAAAGGATGATAAGGATATAGATATTGGTTAGAGATATTAACTTCTATACAAATAGAGCAAAATCTGCACTAGGAGTAATTTACCTCATTTTCACAACGAAGATTCCATGTGCTTCAAAAAATGGCAGCAAGAAAAAATGCAGAAAGATCAAACTCTAAAAGGATTTTGATGGTGGACATAATAGAATCATAGAAACAGAAGGAGGAACACAATTATTTGTGACTATCAAAGAAGGGTTTAGAAGTACTAAGAAATACCCTTGAGAGAAGTAAAAATGACAATAATTGGCTTACCACACATCTCCTTTTAATTCTTCAGCAAAGAATCAAAATCTTAGAGCCCTAAAAATGCAAATAGATCAAACCCTAAGGTTTTTCCCCATGGCGAAAACAAAGACATAGCAAAAGAAATCGTGAATGATAGATGTAATGTTCTTTTTCATCTTTATGTTTTGTTTAGGGTTCAAACCCTAAAAGATATCGATAGCTAAAAGGCTTTTTTCATTTATTTAACAACAAAATCTTTGTTTCATATAAAACCGTAGCATATTTTTATCCTTGGATTTCTTTTAAGTATTTTTAAACACTTATGTTCAAATAATCAACTTAGCCAAATGTAAGGTTTTATTTAACTCTCTCATTGTGAATATTTATTTTAAAGTGGTAATCATGTATCACTTAAAATAAAAGATATTTTTGAATGCACAAGTAGAGTGAAAAGTGTTGTGTGAGATAACTAAAGAGAGGGCTTAGTTGTCTTTAAGTTTCTTGTCAACATTTGAGGTTAAGATGTGTGATTTGTCACCAAATTGTGAGTCTTACCTCAGTTAGAGAGTCCTAATTGATAAAGGATAAGTCAAGGAGGGATTTTAGGAGGCTAATTGTTTGACTCTTGTAGTTTCATGCCTAATTTTGAGGGATTTTTAGTTGAATCTGCCCAAGGAGGTTGTTGTCATTTGGACAAATCTTTTTTCAGTTTGAAGAGAGTTCTCTTTTAGTTAAGTACCTAATTTTGTGGAGGGACTTGGGGGTTGTTGATAACTCATCAATTTGGAGCCAAAATTCAAATTTAAATTTCGGAAAGCATGTTTGTATAAGTGATGGTTTTTCAGTCTATCTTCTCTAGTTATGGAGTTTGTACTTTTGTAGCAACATATATTCATACTCTTGTAACTCATTTCTCATGAATAATTTTCATATTTTGTAAGCAATTTTACAGATTTGGAATGCATATAGCTCCTATTTCTCAATAAAGAAGTTTGTTCTTCTTATCATTTCTACATTTTCAAGTGTTGTTTGTGAGTTTTATTGTGAAATAGTGTGTTATCCTTTATTTTATTAGGTTCTTTCAATGTTGAATGCTGAGAGTGGTATGTCATAGTGTAGATTTGTGTTAGTGTTTTTATTCTTTTGGATCAAAACTATTAGAACCTCATTGTTCTCCTTTTTGTATACATTAGAAAGTCAGAGCCTTTCATAAGAATCATTTTTGTAGGCATAATAAAAAGAGTTGTGAGATTGCATAGCTTAAATATTTGAGCATTTTGTGAGTCTAAAATCATTTTGGTGCATTTTTATCATTGGTGGATCACCTTAGTAGTCTAATTTTCATTTTTGTGCATATCTTTCTACCTCTTTTCCCAAGTCAGTTTTAAGTTAATATTAGGTGAGCAAAAAGGAAGTCAGCCTATAATCCAGAGGTTTACTTTCCCTATAAGATACCCATAGCCTTAGAGTAGTCCAATGTTTGACGGGTTTGCCGGTATTTCACACTTCCATTAGGTGCAAATCCCTGTGACAATAGTTATTGCCATGCCCAGTGGGACTGTTGGACTTTACAATTCATAGAAAGCCACCGTACATTGTCTTGGTGTGTGCATCAAAAAAATATCTTTCACACCTAGTGACTCAAGTCTTTGGTTTTTTCATTAGTCTAGCCTTTGAGCTTATGAAAAAGTATCAGATTAGGAAAAGTACAGCCCCAATCAATCATACCCAGCTATCACCCCCAAAAAGGAAGGGTAGGGTAGTTAACAAAGTTTCAAATCTAGAAGTAGGTGTTTTGCCGATTATCCCAAAATTTCATCCTATTGTAACAACATACAATAATCCATTGTTTGCAAGTTCTTCCAACCAAAACACAACAAGCACCATTATTTCTAGTAGAGCTACTACCTCGAGCAACAATGTGGCTCATAATCATCCTCCTAGGATCCATCCATTTGTTCCTTTTAATCAAGGAAGTCCCTTAAATCTAGTTAAGCATGATGACATACCAGATGCAACAGATGAGAGTTTGCCATTTCTCATTGGAGAGGATCATACAACATCCATTGAACATATCATAGATGTGGCCTCCTTGTGTGGAGTGCATCACATTTCTGGAGAAAATGTTGCTTTGAGGATTTTGGCAACCTCTTTCAAAGGGAAATCTCTTTAGTGGTTCAAGTGTCTACTTGTGAACTCAATTGCTACATGGGATGAGATAGGACAATGTTTGAATCAATATTTTGAAGACAAATCCTATCCTCTTTCACTAGTGGTATAGCTCACTACCATCAAAAGAGCTTGACATGAGCACATAATGGACTTCAACTACCAGTTTCAAAGGACTTGGAATCAAATTCCAACATCGGTAAAGCCTTCCAATGATTATGCATTTCTTTTTTATCTTAAGGTTAAAGAGTCATATTTCACTCATGATTCAGTCCATGGGGGGAATTACTTTACCAACAACATTTGATGCTGTTGTTAGGGCTGAGAATAGTCTTATTTAGGCAGGGAAGATAGCACCTAGGCCTCCCATGCCAATTTTTGCTAATATACATCCAATTACCCTCGTAGTTCCACTTGTTGTAGCTATTTTCCCTTCATTTTTCAGCATATAATGCCCAAGTTGCAGCTCAAGAACATGATGTCCCTAATCACATGTAGGAATTGATAAGTATTAAGGAGAAAAATGCTAATTTACAGAAGAATTTACAAAATTTTGGTAATGAGTTGGTTAATATCAAGAAATCTCAAAGTCAGCCCCCTTACCAAATTCCTTTCCAAGCTCCCTATCAAGTTCCTTACCAACCTAATCCTCATCCTCAAAGGAGGAAAGTAAACCAAAGGCCCTTTCAGCAGTATAATCCTAATACACCTAGCTCCTCAAGCAACATTGTTCCAGTCCAGAACAATTTGGTAGTTGATTATGAATGGTGTTTTCATTGTAACTAGCCACATAACTAGTCCACATGCTCCAATGGCATGTTGAATCAGGCATTGATGGTGCAAAATAGTGTTAGTGTTCCAAGAAATCCAACTTAGGAAGTTAATGTATAACAATCCCCACCCACAAAACAAGGTAGTCCCAATGTCACTTTGGTGAATTGGCAAGATGAGGAGTTTTGTGGGGTCAATCATCCTCAAAGTTAGTCATATACCCCTATAGCAACCAACACGAGATCCAAGAAAAGAGTTGTTGATAAAGGGAAGCTATAAGGAAAGCACAGTGCGGAAAATGCTCTCCTAACACCAATTCTAAGGGGAATCAAGCAAGTATGTCTTTAAATTCTTTTGCAGAACATTAAGATATACATAGACTAAAGAAAAACTAATCACACAGAAAACACAACAGAGAGTTAACACCATATTTACCTGGGAAAACCCTTATGGGTAAAAAACCCACCACCAAAGAGAGATCACTTTATTCACAGTTAATAGTAGGTTACAATAAAGTTACAAATCCTCTTCACAGGCATTTTATCTAAGAATCTATGTTTGGATCACAGTCATCGCCTATGCAGAACACTCAGGCTTCCAACAAGACTCCACACCATACATCACACAGTAACCTCTCTCACTACCTATTACATCTCTGGCAACATATATATCAGCCATTGATTACAATGTATCAGTTAAGAATAACCATTATGGATCCAACAGTTTGTCATTCAGTAACATCCATCCACCTAACCAACATTGCATTCTGGTTTCCTCTAGATACTCCGATTACATCTATCAAATGTAGTTCACGCAACAGTTAGTCACTTCAACTACCAGGAAGTCTAACCGTAGACCATCCTATATTCACAAATCATCCATTGTCCCACATTTGTCAAGAAGTCGGGTCAGTTTATATTCATATATACCAACAAGACCATCTTGAGTGTCCAAGTGTTTCACCTTTTGGACTTTGGTTTGAACGCACACCCGTAGTCGGTCTCTACTCCATCGGCCATTGGAAAGACCACAAATGCATTGCTCCAATCTCCCAATGAACTAGTAGATGACTCCACTAATACGGCTCCAAATAGGTCGGCTCCATCAGCTCATTGGGATATCCTTCAATAGGTAGACCCAATCTCCCAGTGACCCTAAGATGATTCCATCGGGCCATGGCTAATCCGCTTCCATAGTTTCCTCGATCTCTGATGACCAAGAAGATGGGTCCATCGGTCCATCGACGTAGCACCCAATAGGTTCTCCCAATCTCCGATGATACCCTGATGACCAAAGGGGACTCCATCAGGTCACCGGCAAGACAACCAAACTGGCTACCCCAATCCTTGATACCAATGAAGGCAGACTCATCAGGTATCAGTGTAGCAACCAACGATCTCGATAACCGATAGCAGTTAATCGGTTTCATTAGGTAATCAGAAACACACCCAAACTGGCTATCCTGATCCCTGATACCAACGAAGTCAATCAAAGTGGATCCATTGGGTAATTAGCATAGCATTCAACAAACTCCTCTGATAGCTGATGACATCCCAATCACCAAAGGTGACTTCATCAGGTCATCGGTGTAATGCTAACCAAGCTCACCTGATAGTTGATCAACAAGAAGGAGGTTCCATTAGCCCATCAACTCAACATGAACATTGCTACTCTGAAACCCAATAAAGAAGGATACATCATGTTCTCTAGTTGTTCCATTGAAGTAGGTTATCTTGATCAGTCTGAACACAAATCAAATTAATTTGAGGCACATTTCCAACAAAAGAAGACTCATAAAGGTAATAATAAGCCTTCTACAAGTACTCAAGCTCAAGCGGGGTCTATTTCATCTTAGAATACTCAAATTCTTCAAAGAACATAACTTGTGGTGGGCAAGGATCAGCCTAGAAGCCAACCTCAGCCAGCACAAGTGCAAAAAGACACTGTTGTTACAAAAGGACAGTAGAAGGTTAGTATGACTAATTTTAATATTTTGGATCAGCATGTTAGTGTGTCAATGTGGGATTCCCTAGCTCTACCTGGGCAAAAGGATTTGTTACATGATGCTTTCTCTAATCTTTCTTTGACTACTTAGTCAACCAATCAACAAGATTTTAAGGTTGTTCTTACTAATAAGCCCCAACAAAAGAGTGAACGACAGACTAAGGTAATCAATCCACCTCCCTTCTATGTTACTTTAATCATTGGCTAGCACCTAGTACATAATTGCATGATAGATTGAGGTACAAATAGCTCAGTCATGTCAAAGCAGTTAGTAGACCAGTTAGGACTAGCCTATGATCCATTAAATAAGGTTGTTTTTCAATTAGATGGGACTGCTATAAATACCATGGGATTCATTAAAAAAATGAGTCTTACCCTACATGCTTGCCCCAATTTTTCAATTCCACAAGATGTATATGTTATAAACCTACCACCATACTTTGCAATCTGCTTGTCAAGAGACTTTACAGCCAAGTTGGGGGGTTATTTGTCATCTTATTGGTCACATATGTTCTTTAGGACAAGGTATGGGACTAAAGTTACCATAAAATCTAAAGCCTTGGCTAATGATGACATAGAACTAGAAGAAGGATTGAGAAATAGATAGTGAGTGATGTACAATAGACATAACAAGTTTCATGATGAACTTTTGGTGTTGCAGTTTTTGGTGTTTCCATCAATGCGAAATGGGGAGAATGTTGGCATATTGGCATAACTGATGGAGATGATGATATACCGGTAAAGGAATGTTGGTGATGATATATTTATGGACTGTTAGTGATGATATATTGATGGACTTTCGGTGATGATATAATTGTGATATAATGCTTTATGATCAATTATTTGTATTATCATTGATGGCAATAATGTTTTTTTATGTTTGGTATATCATCTAAGTCATCTATGTTATCTAATCCTAACTGGTAATGGAATGTTTGTGAAGTTGACAGTGAACCGGTAAATAGGAATAGTGAAGGAGATGGTTACAGTAGAGATCCATGTTGAGTTAGGTGTTGCGGTTTGGAATGTGTTCTTATGACATTACAATGAGTCTATGACATGAACCGCATCATGTTTGGAGAACCAGAAGTAATGTTTGTTATTAACTATTGTATATTCAGTGCAGGGTTTGAGAATCGGTAACAAGATCTTTGACCGGTGATGTTTTATGGTTTCACAGTGATTCTTTTCATGTTCATAAGTTGATGATGACATGTTAGAATCTGCGTGAAGAGATTAGATGTTGTTTTGGTGGGTATAAGGAACAAATTTCTTTGGAAACAGTGAAGTGCTTAGCAGAATGTGTTAAGGGTTTGACAACTTATCAGATTGATGTGCGATGATGAGTTATAATCATTAAACAACAGTAATTATCTTGAAATTTATTGTAAGGATCTCTATGATGAATTGTAATGATTTATAATGATTGGATATGATCTATGATTTAAATTCATTGTAGGCTAGGTTATTGTAACCCACCTAATTGTAAAGTGTATTTAGGTTGAGTTTGAGAAGGTTTAGTGTGTCGATGATCAGAGAAGAAGAGTGTGTTGAACTAGATTGAGATGTCTACATGAGTGAAGAAGATTGGAGCTCAAATAGATCCATACTAGCAAGAAGAGAGTGCACTGATTAGATCATTTATCTATTATTTCCTAACAATGATAGCAATATTAAAATCCCTTAACTGGGTAGGTGCTAACAGGCCTGATCTTGTAAATCCCTTAACCGGGTGGCTCATTAATTTGGGTTTAAATTCTCTAGCAAGGTTACTCGTAACAAGGTAGAGCTCTTAATAGGGCTGAGGTTAAAATATGTTCACTGGGTGACTCCTAACAGGGTCTTCTCTTAATGGGGCATTATTGTAAATCTCCTAACTAGGCTAGGCCTTTAACAGGGCACATTCTGAAAGAGTGCATATTTTGTGGGTACCAATTCCTACCGTAGTTTTTCCCATTTGGGTTTCCACATGAAAAATATTTGTGTTCATGTTGTGGATGGATTGTTGAGTTATTCATTTGATTTCTTTACTGTATTTTCTTAATGGTGAACACTTAAGTTGCTACCGGTAATGTTTTGGTAAATCTGATTTGAATATTGTTTGATCAACTACCAGAACTGGTTATGAACTCTTTTTAGTGAAGTGTTTTCAGATTGGTGAAAGACTACAGTTTATTGTTATCACTGATTCAACCCCCCCTCTCATTGTTAACCAGATCCTCACAATAACATGGATCTCATAGATGATTTTCAAGCTTTTAACCTGCTATCAATTCCAAGAAATTTGAATAAGCATGTTGATAGACTGGCTACAGTAGGAGCTGAGTATGATATTCCCAGTGATATTCACAATACTATGGAATAGCAGTATCTAAAATTAATTGTTAGATCTTCCATTCCTAACAATGTGGATTATTGGCAAGTTTTTGATAGTGACCAGCAAATCATAAATCTTTTAAGGGAAGAGGCAAAGTTCTCAACTACCAACCAAGAGAAGTTCAAACAACAGTATGAAGATCAAATCATACAGCTGAAAGAGTCACTATTCACTAAGGATTACTAGCTGAGAAAATAAAAAATCAGCTTGCAGATTAAAGAAGAGCAATATGAAAATGTTGAGATTTTTAAAGATAAGTTGTTAAAGCTTGGAAAGATATGTACCTTAGAAGAGAGACATGCTTTTATACTTCTTTGCCAAGAGTTTGGTGATATTTTTGCTTGGCAATATTCTGATATGAAAGGCTTTCATCCTAGCATTACCCAACATACCATAGAGCTTGAGACAAATGCTAAACCTATGAGGCAAAAATAGAGGCCTCTTAACCCCAAGCTTGAGCCCCTTATGGTTAAAGAACTTAACAAACTGATTGAGAGAAACATTATTTTCCCTATCAAGCATACTTCCTGGGTGTCAAACCTTGTTCCAGTGAGAAAAAAGATTGGTGAAATTATACTTTGTGTTGATTTTAGAGACCTCAATAGGCCTCTCTTAAGGATAGATACTCGTTACCCTCCATGTAATAGATCCTACAAGTTGTTGCTATTTATTAGAGGTTTTATTTGTTAGATGTCTTCTCTAGTTATAACCAGGTCTTAGTAAAAGAGGAGGATTAGTTGAAGACAACATTCACAACCAAAAGGCAAACTATGGCTTACAGGAAAATGCCATTTGGTTTGTCTAGTGTTGGAGCTACTTTTTATCGTGCCATGGATATGGCATTTCAAGGCTGAATGTATAAATTTTTACTTGTTTACTTGGATGATATAACTATTTATTCTATAAATTTAGATGAACACCTAAATCACTTAAGGAAGATTTGCAAGAGGTGTAGGGAGTTTGGTATATCCCTCAACCCAAAGAAATGTGTGTTTGTTGTTCATGAAGGTAAATTACTAGGTTATGTGGTCTCAAAAAAAGGTATACCAATTGATCCAGAGAGGGTAAATGATATTCTATCTCTTCCCCTACAAGCACACAAGAAAGGCTTGCAAAGTTTCTTGGGTAGAATAAATTTTGTTAGGAGGTTTATTCCAGATATTGCAGAATTGTTGAAACATCTAACTTCTATGCTAAGAAAGGATGTTCCTTTCATCTAGTCTAAGGAAAGAATGAGGATTTTTGAGCTGATAAAAGAAGAACTTGCAACTTCTCCTACCTTTCTTAACCCATATTTTTCAAAATGTTTCATTTTGTATGCATATGGCAGCATTGACAATATTTTAGCTATGTTGGTTCTGGAAAATGAACACAATTTAGAGTAGCCCTTAGCCTTTTTCAGCCAAGGCCTTAAGGACCATGAAGAAAAGTACTAATTTGTTGAAAAACATGTACTTGTTATTGATAGGATTTTGAAAAAGTTTAATCATATATTGTCTAACAACATGATTAAGTTGATGGTTGTTCACCCTTCAATTAAGGAGTTCTTACTCAACAAGGATCTGAATTATAAGAGAGTTGGTTGGGCGACTAAAGTGTTGGAGTTTGATGTAGATATCAAGGTCACCAAGCTGGTAAGAGGTAAAGGACCATGTGAAAAGCTTGTTGATCACACAAAAAACAATGAAGAAAGTTAAGAAAAGGTTATCCTAGCTCTCCAAGATCAAGATCTAGTAGCTGAATTTGTTCCTTATGTCAACTAGGTACACGAAATGACTCATTTCTTTCTTACTGGTGAGTGTCCTCCTAGATTGAGTTAGTCAAAGAGAAGGTACTACAGACTTCAGTCCATTCCCTATGTACTCTTGAATGGTTTTCTATTTAGAAAATATTTTCATGGTGTTCTTTTGAAGTGCATAGAAGTTGATCAAGTAGATAAGGTATTATCTAGGTTTCATGAAGGATTAGTAGGAGTACATTTTCCAGCAAGAGCTACTTCTCTTAAGGTTATGAAAGGAGGCTATTACTAGCATAATTTATTTAGAGATGCACATTCTTGGGTAAGGAGATGCAAAGAATGTGCCATGTTTGCAGGAAAGGAAAAGTTAGCAGTGTTGCCTTTGCAGCCTATCGAAGTTGAACAACCATTCATGAAGTTGGGTTTAGACTTCATTGGAGTCATAAACCTGCCTTCAAGTGCTAGCCATAAGTGGGTGCTCACAACTACTAATTATTTTACCAAGTGGACTGAGGCTATGGCACTCAAAGAAGCAAATGAGATAGTTGTACTTAAGTATTATGAGGAGCTTATTACAAGATTTGGTGTTCTTGAGTCCATAGTTTCAGATAATGCTCTTGCTTTTGTAGGGAGCAAAATATCTAATTGGATTGTTAAAAATGGAGTTTACCTCAACACATCATCTAACTATTACACTTAGGGTAATGGAAAATCCGAGTCCATAAATAAGAACCTTCTCAAAATTATCAAAAGGACCATGGAAGAAAATCAGAGAGCTTGGCATACCAAGCTGAAATCAGCCCACCCACAGTCAGATGATACTTCTGAAGAAAGTGTGTAGGGGAAAAAGTGACACTAAGAAAACATGCCCTAATCTCACTTTCAATCACACACTTGTGGAATACGAAAGAGCCTAGAGGTATCACACAATTGGCTACTTATTTTTGTGGAAGAGAGAGCCACGGGCTACCTATTAGGATTTCTATCCCTTTGTTGCAAAGAATGATGCAAGTTCAACTATTAACCCTAAAGTGTAAGTATGAACTAGTAACTTTGGGCACAAGATTGTAGAACTGGGATTTAATGATGAACAATTGTAAGGATAAGAGGAGAAATGTAAATGTGTACCTTGAATGGATTTGATTCTGCAAGATCTACCACTAAAGCCGGAAGCCTGAAATACTGAAGCTGCTACCTCTGAAACTACCAAAATTCACTGAAATGGACAAGGACTAGGGCGCCCAGTGCCCCTGTCCTGGCAGGACCAGGGCACCCCATGCCCCTGTCCTAGCTTTCTGGGTTGGAATTTGGTGTGAAGTTCTATCTCGGTCCGCTCCCGTCGGATCTACAACTTGCGGCGTCCTTCGAATTCATAAATCTGCACTTATATCTGAAAAGGGTTGTAGGTGGCTATATAGGGTTTTGCCTTAGTCAAACCCCCACTTTGGTGATTTCCACCTCCATGAATAGCCAATTTGTATTGTAAAAGTAGTGTGTGTGCAGACCTTGTGTGTGTGCAAGATCCTAAAATGCAAGTAAGCAAACTAGAGCAACCTAGAAAGTAAACCCTAATTGCTTGTAAATGATAATGTAAATGCTCCAAATCAAGATGCAAAGTGATCTAAAGCATGAATACAAATGATATAATGAGGCCTATGCAAAGACATGAAAACAACATGAAATCATACCCAACCCCAAGGGAGGGGTACAAGCCAATCTTCAGTTGGTGATCCCTTATTGCTCTTCAATGCCTTCAAAGCCCTAAATGGATGAATGAAATTGATGAATTCTTGACGGATGGATGTTGAATGTTGTTGAAGTCTTAAAGATCTGCTCTTTCGCTGTGTAGAAGGCCCCTTGAAAACAAAATTCTGGATCCTTTCAAATGAAGAAAGAGAGCTCTTATATATGAAACCCTAGGTAATTTCAACTTTTGGCCGACCTAGAGATTGAATCTCCCACCAATTTCTTGGGGTTAAGCTTTATTTTATGATTGGATTGCGCTCCTAAAATTTCGGGAAAAATGTCCGGGACCATGTGCACTCCGGGCGCCACGGTCCTCTCCGGGCGCCATGGTCCTGACAACTTTTCACCAAATTTTTAGGGCCGTCGGATATGATGATTTTAGAGATAATCCCAAAGTTACAGCTGTTTTCAAGATGTTTTGACCCCCGAAATCAAGCCCCCAAGTTCAAAATAGGACCTAATGATTTATTAGAGGAATAAAATGAAAGGGGCACACTTTAATGAAAAGGGCCCAACTTTATGATATGGGAGATGATAAAATAGAACCTTAGACGTAATTAATTTAATTAATTAAGTGCTTAAGGGGAAATGCAATGCAAAATGCAAAATGCGCCAAGGCGGGTGCTAAACTAGGTGTGAAATTGTACCACCCTAGCTAGTGCGTACAATTTACGACGCTACATTTAGCCCCCACTTTAGCGGTCATATGAACACTACGTGCATATGCAAGCTAAAGTACAGAAAAGTAAACATTATTTGAAAAAGGATATATCCATAAGTTTGTCAAATGAAGCCCCCAGCGGTGTCTGCAGTACACAATTAGGAACCGCACCCTACAAAACACACGTTAGATCACAAAATCACCTAATGCTTACTAAGGAAGGTGATGAAAATTCGAGGATAGCTATATGCCCCTCCCTGTTTCGGCTTGCTAATTTTATTGAGTTGAAACAAGGTATCATGTTTACCACTTCGAATTGTTAAAGAATATTGATGCCAAATGCTCACAAGAAGATTTGATATGAGATCAAAAACTAATGGAGAATCATTTGGTAAGAAAGAGGACTAAATCTCAATTCCAACACAACAAAGAGTGTGAGGATTTGAGAGTTCTCTAACACAAGATGAAGGATGTAAATGGAAACAAAATGCAAAGAGAAGAAAAGAAAGGAAAAAAAGCATGAATACACACATTGGTGATCCATGAGAAGAATAGTGAGAGAGAAAACATGGACTTCTCACCCATAGATCTTGTCTAGGTGATCCATGGGAAAAAGGACATGGAAAACTAGCCCCTAGAGTCTGTCTAGGTGATCCATGTAAGGGAGGAGAGTGAGAAAGTCTAGCCTTATGCTGCTAGTTCCACTCAACCTCGTGCATGTGTGTGTAAGTGAGGTTAGAAGCACCTCATAGGAGTCTATGCCCGAGTATGCTACAACCTGTATATGTATAGTACAAAAGCGTGACATCTCACTCTAAGAGTCTGTGCTCTGGTTCCGAGAATAATCACCTTGCATAAAAGAAAAATGGAGACATCTCACTCTAAGAGTCTGTGCTCTGGTTCTGAGAATGACCCATTGCTCAAAAAGTGTAATGTTTATGTCATAAGTAAAGTAGAACAAGGATACCTACCTTCATCACAAAAGAAGATACCCCAAAAATGCAACAATGTCATAGATCCAAGCAACAGAGTTTTGCACTCTTTAAGCAAGGATAAGATAGTTGAAAAAGGGATATCTTGTAGTATGTGTAAAGGAGATCCTTAGAGGAGAAGAGATATTTGTACAAAAGACACCTATCCCTGAGAGGAATTGTCTAAGACAAATATAACATCTTCTAGAATAAGACAAAGAAGAGAATAAGAATACAATACTTCCTTCTTTTGCGAGGTGAAAGTGATTCTTAATGAAGGATGACGCTCTTTTTAACCCAATTGGGAGAGTGAATTCATTATGGATGTATTTTACCAAGTGCAAAAGAGGTTGTAGTTAAGGACTTACACCTCTTGTAAGAGAGAATCCTTGAACAAACAACAACAAATGCATACAAGGAATAACATCAAGTAATAAAGTTCACACCATCCATGAAATAGGAAAAAGTGGATCCTTAGATAAAAATAAGGAAAGATCATTGCCTCCCAAGGATAAAGACAATGAGAAGGACTTACACAATCTTCTAGGGAGAGATTTAGACATAAGCAAAATTTACTACATACTCACATGAGTTCATGCAAGCAAGATATTAGTGTATGTAAAATTCTCCTCACAAGAAGTGGGTAGGATAAGAAAGAGAATACACATCTTCTCCCACATCTAGGAAAAGAGGATTCTAAAGAAAAGATGATCAATATTTCCACACTATTACCCCAAAGGGAAATTTTAACCATAAAAAGAAGAGATGTATGAAATCACTCTTGTCCCCATAGGAACAAGAGATAACATAGAAAATTAGGCTATTATGTTGCTTCAAAAATATGATTGCACTTGAAATTGTACCATCATGAATGACAATGAGCCCCCAGTAAATGAGCTACCAATGTCACATAATGATGAGCAACATAATAGCCATTAATGTTATTTAAAGACATGATAGATTGAATGAGGTATTTGAATATGACATGCCAAATGCTCAACTATAAGTGAGATCAAAAACATGTATAAAATGATAAAAATTGAAGAAGGAAAGTTACAAGAAATCTTAGAAGAGAGATGAGTGTAATTTATTAGAGCCTTATCCCTGGAGGAAAGGACTTTATGATGAATAGGAGATAAAGATTCATAAGTGGATTTAGAAATTTGAGGGGAGTCATAAAGAGATTTGTTCATCGCCCAGATTTCCTTATGAGGGGAATGAGAGTTGATAGAAGTAGAAGATGATTTAGTTGAAGTGAGATCATCATCACTACTAAATATAGCATTCACATTGAGAGATGGTCTTTTAGATGCTTTGGTGGGCTTAGAAAGATTATATCCAAGTCCAAATGAATATTCATGCATGTTATGCTTTAAGGGAACTTTAATTCCTTGTTCATTTGTGCCACAACCATTTCCACTATAGCCACTCTTAGCCAAAATGTGAAAACCATGACCATAACGATTAGCCATTTTAGAAAGAGAAGGTGGTTTTTCATAAGACAAAGAATCAAATTCTTCAGAATTAGAGTGTGAGGAGAAGAAGTTTGAGAAGCGGCCACAAAATTATTGCTCATAGGTACAGGTAAGACTAATTGATCTCTAGTTTCTTCCTTCTTTTTAACTTTAAGCTCTCTAGGAGGAACCCTATACTCACCTACAAAGGTGGGATTAAAATAAAGAGATCCCCAATCATCTTCTATGAGAACCTTCTCAGGATCAAAAGCCTTTTCATGTGTAGATTCATGTTGAGAAGAATCTTGTTTAACGAGTCATCACTAGAAGAGGAAGGCTTAGAAGAACTCCCTTTTGAAGTAGATGTTTGCAAACAAGCTTGAAAATTAGTATCACCTATCAAGGTATATGTCTTATTATTATAAATGAATTTAACTTGTCTAATGCAATGTAGAGGGGACAGCTTGCATACTGTGAATCCAAGGTCTCCCTAATAACAAGTTGTATGTTAGATTTCCTGACATAACATGGATAGGAGTAGGCAAAGTAACAGGTCCCACTGTGATGGGTAAGGTGATAATACCTAATGAATACTTAGCCACATTATCAAAGCCTCGAATGGGACGAGAGTCAGGCTCAATAAGGGATGTATCCACATTCATCTTATGCAATAGATTAATGCTACACACATTAAGGCCAGAACCATTATCTACCAGTGTTCGTCTTATAGCAGTGTCATTTATGATAACCACAATCATCAAGGGATCATATTGATGTTGAATTTCACTAGTAGGCAACTCATCTTGAGTAAACACAATTTGAGCTTTAGGATTCATCACAGAGTTAACCAAAGACACTATATTACTAGATGTATTAGGTGGAGGAACATTCAAATCTTTCAAGGCATCTTGTAACATTCCATGATGAGTGGAAGAAGTTTGGATCAAATCCCAAAGGGATATCTTAGCAGGGGTAGCTTTAAGTTGTTCTATGAGATCATATTCCTTACCAAGAACTTGTGAAATACGTGGAGCTTGCGGAAGAATTGGTTGAGGATTAGGAAGAGAAACTGGAGTAACAGGAGGAGGATTAGGTTGCCTACTGTTTCTTGTGTTATAGGTATGAGCAACCGCATTATAACTCTCTCTAGTCAGTTGCTTAGCATACTCATAAGGGATCTTAGTAGAATAACCTCCTTGCACAGTAATAATAGGTTTCTTAGGAGTGCAAAAAGAATCATTAGCATAACCACCTTGAACCACTAAGATAGGCTTATTTAAAGGTTTAGAATTTTGAGAAGGACAAGCACCTTGGACAGTGAAGAGAGGTTTGTTAGGTGTTTCATTCACATGTACCAAATTGATTGAGGATGGTTTAGAGGAATGAACAAAAGTGTTGGAAGAATTATTGATAGTCTTCTCTTGCACTAAAATCTTATCACGGATTAAATCAATTTTAGGAGAGAGACAAGGGGTAGGCATTGATGTTATAGTAGGAAAAGTAATACTAGGAAAGGTCATATCATCCTCTATCATCAAAGGATCTACATGGGGAATAAACTCTCTAGGAGAAGGATAAACATTACTCTCTAAAGTCTCACTTTTGAGAGGGAGATCTTTGAAAGAGATGTCAACCATCTTGCTTTGAACTAGGGTATCCTTATGAGTAAAACCAAGTTGAGGAGAGGGAGATGCTTTATTTTTAGAGGGAGAATGATTGAGATTCAAGGAAGGTGAGAAACTATCAAGGGAGTTTTAAATCTTGATTTCATCCCCTTTGGCTAGGGTTCTCTCATGGGGTATAGAATAGTCTACACCTTCTTCTAATGGTTCATCCCAAATAGTGAATTTGTTGAAAGGAATGTTTGAAGTATTGTCAATTTCGGGAGAGGAGATAACATTGTTTATTAATTCCTCATCCTTAGGAGGGAGAGCATCAATAGATGTGTTAAACTCATCCTCTTTCCTCAAAATATGTTCAATATGATCTTTAGGGGAGAGAGAATTAAGGAAATTGCTTATTATTTCATCTTCTTTCTCTAAGGGATGCTTATGGGTAAGACCAACTTTAGGAGAAGGGTAAGCATTTATCATTAATTCATCATCTCTAGTGGGAATTTTGTTGGAAAAGGAAATGCCATCACTAGGAAATGTAGGGATAATGTCATCTTCTTGCACAAAAGGATCCTCATGAAGGGAGTGTTTTTTAGGAGGAACATGAACATATTTCTCCAAAGATTCATGCTTAGGAAGGAGATCTTTGAAAGAAGTGTTCATAACCTCTTGTTGCACCAACATGCCCCCATTAGAAGGACCAACTTTAGGAGAAAATAAGTCAATGTCCATCAATACCTTTTCACTTAGAGAGGCATCATGTAGGGAAGGTGAAGTAACATTAAAAAAGGTGTTTATGATATCATTCTCTTCCTCTAGGATAGCTAAATAGGAAGGGCACATTTTAGGAGAATTGTCAAGATCACTCTTAAAGTCTTCATCCTTAGAGAATGAGAGAGTCTCAAAGGGATTGGTAGCAACTCTTTTAGGCACTAAAATGTTGTTATAGATGGGGGGAGGTTCTTTAGGAGAAGGAAAAATTGAAACAAGGGAAGCTAACCCATTATCACATCTATGAAATGAATGCATCATGAAAACAATTTTCCTCTTTCAAATGATAACACATGCAAAATAGAAGGAAATGTTTAATTTTAACCAATGCAAGCACTTAGAATGTAGATTTAGAAAATGAAATTTATGATTCAAATGAGTTCCTAAATCAGATTTGAAATTATTGATCCCAATTAAGCTATCCACAAGTTCAACTTTGAATTGAAAAAATTAGGGTTTTAGCAAAAATTTCCTCTAAAATTTTGAATCTTGCAAGAAATTAAAACTTGTAAATACAAATTTGAATTTGAAATAGCATAAATACTCAAATTATAAATCAGAATTAGATAAGATTGTAATTCACGTCGGGTTCACCAAAATGTGTAGGGGAAAAAGTGCCACTAAGAAAACATGCCCTAATCTCACTTTCAATCACACACTTGTGGAATATGAAAGAGCCTAGAGGTATCACACAATTGGCTACTTCTTTTTGTGGAAGAGAGAGCCATGGGCTACCTATTAGGATTTCTATCCCTTTGTGGCAAAGAATGATGCAAGTTCAACTATTAACCCTAAAGTGTAAGTATGAACTAGTAACTTTGGGCACAAGATTGTAGAACTAGGATTTAATGATGAACAACTGTAAGGATAAGAGGAGAAATGTAAATGTGTACCTTGAATGGATTTGATTCTGCAAGATCTGCCACTGAAGTTGAAAGCCTGAAATACTGAAGCTGCTACCTTTGAAAATGCCAAAATTCACTGAAATGGACAAGGACCAGGGCGCCCAGTGCCCCTGTCCCAAGGACCAGGGCACCCAGCGCCCCTGTCCTGGCAGGACCAAGGCACCCCACGCCCCTGTCCTAGCTTTCTGGGTTGGAATTTGGTGTGAAGTTCTGTCTCGGTCTGCTCCCATCGAATCTGCAACTTGCGGCTTCCTTCGAATTCAGAAATCTGCACTTATATCTGAAAAGGGTTGTAGGTGGCTATATAGGGTTTTGCCTTAGTCAAACCCCTACTTTGGTGATTTCCACCTCCATGAATAGCCAAGTTGTATTGTAAAAGTAGTGTGTGTGCAGATCTTGTGTGTGTGCAAGATCCTAAAATGCAAGTAAGCAAACTAGAGCAACCTAGAAAGCAAACCCTAATTGCTTGTAAATGATAATGTAAATGCTCCAAATCAAGATGCAAAGTGATCTAAAGCATGAATACAAATGATATAATGAGGCCTATGCAAAGACATGAAAACAACATGAAATCATACCCAACCCCAAGGGAGGGGTACAAGCCAATCTTCAGTTGGTGATCCCTTATTGCTCTTCAATGCCTTCAAACCCCTAAATGGATGAATGAAATTGATGAATGCTTGACGGATGGATGTTGAATGTTGTTGAAGTCTTAAAGATCTGCTCTTTTGCTGTGTAGAAGGCCCCTTGAAACCAAAATTCTGGATCCTTTCAAATGAAGAAAGAGAGCTCTTATATATGAAACCCTAGGTCTTAATTTCAACTTTTGGCTGACCTAGAGATTGAATCTCCCACCAATTTCTTGGGGTTAAGCTTTATTTTATGATTGGATTGTGCTCCTAAAATTTTGGGAAAAATGTCCGGGACCATGTGCACTCCGGGCGCCATGGTCCTCTCTGGCCGCCATGGTCCCGACAACTTTTCACCAAATTTTCAGGGGCGTCGGATATGATGATTTTAGAGATAATCCCAAAGTTACAGCTGATTTCAAGATGTTTTGACCCCCGAAATCAAGCCCCCAAGTTCAAAATAGGACCTAATGATGTATTAGAGGAATAAAATGAAAGGGGCACACTTTAATGAAAAGGGGCCAACTTTATGATATGGGAGATGATAAAATAGAACCTTAGACCTAATTAATTTAATTAATTAAGTTCTTAAGGGGAAATGCAATGCAAAATGCAAAATGCGCCAAGGCGGGTGCTAAACTAGGTGTGAAATTGTACCACCCTAGCTAGTGCGTACAATTTACGACGCTACAGAAAGTATGTGTTACAATGAGGGGCCTGCACTTCTAGGAATGCAGACTTCCTCGAGCATACTCCTCATTACAAAAGAGTCTCACTAACTACAAAGAGGCTACAGCCTTCTCAAGATAAATGGACAACAATCCAATAAAGTGAACTACTAGAAATAACATCTACTATGCCTGATTACAGTCCATGTTAAGCTTAATGTCAGAGGACTAAATCCTCTTCTGAATCCAATTCGATCACCAATGATTGACCAACTCCTCTTCCTAAATGATATTACAATATTCGCACATTACATTCCTTGACCATGATACTTTACAAAGAGTTTTTACCTCATATTTATACAAACTATAAGGCCTAAACCAATTAGGTCAGCCACTTAAAAGATATTACAATAAGATCATTACATAATTCCATTTACAATGATACTCCATTTCGGCTTAAGACCAAAACAATAATAACAAATCTATTAAACATCTCTAATCATCCAGGTAATGTGTAGAGTACAAGCTAGCATGATACCGGTCCATAACCTAGATAGGTACCAGACCTATTCTTGGTCCACCATGCCAAATCAATGTCTTCAAGAAATTGAAGCACAATCAACAAACTTCAACATCCTAAAATCCTCAAAGAAGCTGCACCAACACCAATTTTGCATTATGTCATGATTCTTGAATGAGAGCTCCACTAGTAAAGCCTTAAACTAGTGTCGATAAGGGTTTACTAGAGTGTATGATAGAATTTGATGACCAAGACAATACCAACTAACCAAAACATTCTCATAGAGCATATAACTCATGAAATCCAATATACTTCTCTGATCCAAACATGCTGAAAGTGTTCAACAAATAATCTCTTCTGTCAGTAACACTAGATCTTCTACCGGTAACCTGAACTTGTCTGTTGGTAACCATCCATATCAACTAGTGTTGACATCAATGACAAAACATCAATGCAACACATAATGAATTCATCCATAATGCCAACAATCTCCCCCTTTGGCATTGATGGAAACATTGTATGTGAAAAACATCTAAGTACCATGAAATTCCAAACAAGTCTCCCCATGTAGAAGACAACCAATCAATCAATAGCTCTCCCCTAGTGAATGATATCTCTGAATGATTTTTCATATTATTATCACTCCCCCTTTGACATCAATGCCAGAAATCTAGAAAAAATATCAAAGCAATGGTATAAACCTCTGAATCTCAAAGCTGAGTACTCCCCCTAAGTAGTAGCACCACTCATCAGTGCCAGAAATTATGTCTCTAATAATACATGTCAGACTGATGACAAACTTTATCAATCAAGTCTCTGTCAAAAGGGAAGAAACCCCTAACCTATCTCTCAATTATTCAAATGATTCCTTAGACAATGATTTAGTGAATATGTCTGCAATCTATTCTTTACTATTCACATAAACCAATTTGATTGCCTTTGCTTCTACCTTGTCCTTTAGAAAGTTATACTTTATTGAAATATGCTTAATCCTAGAGTGAAATGTCGGATTCTTCGATATCTCAATAGCTCCAGAGTTATCACAGTAGATAACTACCGGTTCACTACAATTTACCCTGATATCCTTTAACATTTGCTTCATCCACAAAACTTGAGTGCAATTAGTTGCTACTGCAACATATTCAGCTTCTGCAGTAGATAAAGAAATGCATGATTGTTTTTTGCTTATCCGTGAAACCAGTTTCTTTCCAAGAAAGAAATCTCCACCAAAAGTGCTCTTCTTGCCATCAGTATCACCTACCCAATCTGAGTCAGTATATGCACATAAATTGAAATAATCATTTTTGGAATACCATAAACCATATTCTATTGTTTGTTGCAAATACCATAATATCCTCTTTACTGCACATTCATGATTTTCTTTAGGATTACTTTCATATCTTGAAACAATACTTATTGCATTCATAATTGTTAGAATATTTAATCTTTACTTAGCTTAAGTTTATTTTTATTTAGTTTAGGATATTCCTTTGGAATTCCTACATGTAATTTGTCCTCTAGTACATGTGTGAGGACAAGTCATTTCTTTTATTTTCCTTTATTAAGGAATATTAGATTTCCTCCATAAGAGGATGTGGACACATGGCACACACATTTTATGAATGGTGGCATTCATAGATTTGGGAGTTACTTTGTAACTCCTCTCCTCATCTCTATTTAAGAGATGCCTCCTCTCTCATTTCTTCTTAATGACAATATTGTAAAGAGCTTCTTGCTCTCTCTCTTTCTCTCATTTTTAGGCATTGCCTCATTCATAATATCACAAGGGGTTTTTCTTTGCTTTTCCCCTTTCAAAATTTCTTGTGCCTCCTTCTTCACATTTGGGTGATGCTCCAAGGTCTTTGCTTTTCTCATGGTAACAATTACTTCATCATAAACTTTCTTGGATTAATTTTCCTTTCCTTGCTCTTTTATTTCCTTTCATGGTATCAGAGCAGGTTTCTAATCCTTGTTTTAAGTTAACATTGATGAAGGTTACCATTCTGTGGAGTTCACCTTGTTGGAGGCATTCTTGAGAGGAGAAGAAGTTCTTTTACTAATATTTTCTATTGTGCAGGTTTTGGTTTCAGATTTTTAACTTTTTTTTCAAACTTGTTAACAAGTTTGCCTGCAGGTTTAATCTCCTATTCTAGTTAGTTTTTTATTTTAAAAAAAAAAGGGCTTTGGAAGGCTTGCCGCCAAAGTTCCTCCTTTTTTAGTTTAAATTTGTATCTTTGGAAGGCTTGCCGCCAAAGTTTTTTTTAGTGTGCATAGTTTGGAAGGTTTACCGCCAAACTTAGTCTCCTTAATTTATTTGGTCGGCTTTGCCGCCAAAACTAATTTATCATTAAACTTCATTTCTGATTCACTTGCAGATTTTAACCTTTTTCTTGCTTACAACTATTCTGATTCAATTTGTTTAAATCTGCCATTCAGTCCTAACATCTTTATTTGCAGGTGTTATTGATAAATAAAAAGGATAATCTTTATTTAAACTTAAATTTGTTGAGGATTAAACTCAAACTTAAATTTGTTCTTCTTGTATGATTGTATCTGTTTTGTTTTTCAGTCATTGGACTGTGACTCTATTGTCCCTTTCAACCATACCATGGTTATCATTTTGAGTTGTTTTAGATATTTTATAGTTTATTGTTAAATAAAATAAGTTTATTATTGCTTTTACCAGTGCCGATAAAGATCTGGCAGTTTAATTCTTTGTAATTGTTCTCAAACTAATGCATCTGAATACAGAAAGTACACAACACATATTAAATTTAACTGCTGGCTATAAGTCTTGAATTCTCATTGTGAAGACCAAAACAACTGCGTATCAATATTAAATTTTATGGACTCTTAGCATTTTGAATAGCAATATTAAACAACTTTGTATAGATCCCCTTGAATAAACTTAGCATTTTGAATATCATTCCTCGCTGCATTTCGACGAGCATCTGCTACAGCTTCAAGGACTACCTCATAGCCATAGACATACTTAACCTTTTTGGCTAGTGTAAGACCAATAGTACCAGTTCCACAAAACAAATCCAGAACTATTTCTGAGCTGTCACCTCTTAAACTTGCTGCTGTTTCTACCAGTGAGAACAGTTCATCGTGCCTTGTTTACTACAGTCCTCCGAAGCTTCAGCTCTCAGGCAACTTTGCACCCGTTGGCGAGAACCCCGTTCACCATGACCTCAAAGTGGTGGGCCGAATTCCTCAGTGTCTGAACGGCTTGTACATGCGAAACGGCACAAATCCCCAGTTCGAGCCCTCCGGAGTACATCATTTATTCGACGGGGATGGCATGATTCATGCCGTTTTTTGTTCTTGTGTTACAGCCAGGGCGTTTTGTATTATCTCTCAAATCTGTGTTTGAACGTCTCCTTCTAGGGTTTAAACGTCTCCTTTGATAACTGCTGCAAAAATAAAACTTTTGTGGTCTGCAACTTCTGTGTATTCCCTGCAAATCATTATTACCTGCTTGCTTCATAATTTTTTTTTGTCATTTAACATCTCTACAGTCATCTGACAAGTGTAAAAGTTTTTTAAATCTTATTTTATTTAAATCAAGTTTAGTTTAATATTAAATTTTATTAAACTTGTGTTATTTCTTTTAAAAAAAAAAGTTTAAATAGTCTATATATAAAGATTAATAACGTTAAAAAATTAGTTATCAAGTTTTTTTTACATTTAAAATAAATTAAAGTTTTTTTTGAATAAATTTTTTTTTATAAAGCTTTTAATATACAATAGTTTTATTTTGTTATTAAGAGTTACAATTTGTTTAAATCAAATTTTAAAAAAAACAAAAAAAACAATCTCAATTTGTTATTAAAATATAATTTTTTCTTTGGTAAATATTTTTTTTGTTTAAAAATTTGTTATTTAAGATTTGAATATAACATTTTTTTTACATAAATTTTGTTATAATTCTTACTCAAATCTGTTTTATTTTTAAATCAAAGAGGTTAATTTTATTTTTTTTTAAATCAAAGGGGTAATTTTTTTTACAAACTATTATTTTGCTATCATGTCTACATTAATTCCAGAAATTAAATTAAATAGTTCCAATTATCATTCTTGGAAAACACATATCTCGTTTATTTTTCGTTTCAAACACCTTTTGGATGTTGCGACTGATAAAACATTTGAACCCGCTACATCTGCTCCTCAAGCCGACCTAGATAGATGGAAGGCTCAAAATGAGGAAGCACTTGGTTTAATTGGTATTTCAATGGTTCCTGATTTGTATGTTTTAATTAGAAATTGTACAAAAGCGCATGAAGCTTGGGAAATTTTAAAAACTACTTATGATAGCTCAAATGAATCCCGAAAAATTCAACTTCAAGATCAACTTGAAGATCTAAGGTATACGGATTTTAAAACTATGGATGAATTCTTATTAAAGTTTGATTCTGTTAATAGTCAATTAACTGGTTTAGGAGTTACTCTTGCTGATTTACGTTTAATTCATCTTATTCTTAAAAAATGTCTTCCTCGTCAATTTCAACAATTTATTACGAATATTCATGCTCAACTTGCTATTCCTAGCTTAGCTACTCAATTAACATATGATATTTTTCGTAATTTATTGCGTCAAGAGGAAGCTAAATTAATTCAATTTGGTACTCTTAAAAGTAGTGAACATGCTTTTATGTCTAAAAATCAAAATCATAATAATAATTTTAGATCCAATAATAATAAACATAATCATAATCATAATAATAATCATAATAATAATCACAAATCTTCTAATTATCAATCTCATTCTAAATCCTATCATAACAATTCTCATAATAATAATCATAATAATAATCACAATAATCAAAGGAATAATTCACAAACAAGACCCCATTGCACATATTGTGGGAAAGATGGACATATTACTAATAATTGTTTTAAGAAACAAAATGGTAAAAAGCCCATGAATCAAAATAATCAAAATAATCAACATAAACCTCATTATAAGAAGGGTAATAATAATGGAAATTCATCTCGTCATGCATTTACATGTACTTATAATGTTTCTCAACCACTTGAGTGGATTATTGATTCTGGTGCATCTCAACATGTTACTTCTCATAAAGAATGTTTTGAATCTTTGCATCCCGATACTTCTAATATTCCTGTTCAATTAGCTAATAATCATAGTTGTAAAGTTGAAGCTATTGGTGATGTGAATGTTCCTAATGGGAAATTACATGATGTTCTTTATGTTCCTGAATTAAAATCAAATTTGATTTCAGTTCCTAAACTTTCTCAAGATTATAAGATTAACTTTTTGTAAAGCGGAAAATCGCGATCGAACCCTAGTTGCTCTCCCCTCTTCCAACTCCGAGGAGAGAGAAGGGAGATTCACTAGGGTTGATGGTTTTCACTTAAGGGAGAGACTTTACATTCAAAAGAGGGGTTGAAACCCACAAGATCCAATCCCACACAATGCAAGATTGGATGCTAAATGTGTTTCAAGGGTTAAGAAAGCAAGGATACCCTCTTTTGTAAAGAATGTTGATAGAAGAATTAAGCTAGGAATGCATAGAAAGTGACAAAGATTCGCTTATAAACTGAGATAGGGATATAGGATGAAGCTGCGGACCTGGAATTAGCAGTAAAATGTCGATACGGTGCTGTCCTGCAAATTTGAGCAAAAGTTGTCGGGACGATGGCACCCGGCGCCACGGTCCTCCGAAAAATCTGCGAAACGAAGGGGGATCTATTCGTCTCTGCACAAGGATTCCAGATCTTCAATTTCAGCCGCGTACCTGCAACCTACACACAGAAAAGTGAAGACGATTGGGGGGTTAGGGATTAGGGGTTTGCCTTTAGGTCAAACCCCAGTTTTGGAATTAACCAAGAAATGAGCAAGTGCTGTAAATGTAAAGGTACGTAAAACAAGTACTAATACCTTGTTCTAAGGATGTTTGTATCCTTATGTGCGAAGGTATAGATGTTGTATGTTGTTGTAGTATGTAGTATGTGATCTCCTCTTCAATGGTTGAATCCTTGTCTTGAATGCAACACTTAGCCTTGAATGGAGACTTGGAATGAATGCTTGAATGTTTGAATGCTTGAATGCTTGAGTATAGTTTCCACGCTTTGTACACATATCCTCTTCATGCCAAATGAGAGAGAAAAATGTAGTTTATATACTTGTCATTTAGGGCTGATAGACTGATTTTCCCGACCTTAGGCCGACCAGGAAAGATAATTTTCCAAATTGCAAACAAAAAGACCCGAGACCCCTTAGGAGACCAGGCCCAAAATAGGCCCAGGGACCAGGGCGCTGGGCACTCTGGTCCCACCTCCCGGGACAGCAGGGTGCAAGGAGGTTCAGGCAAGGGTGCTTGAAAAATGCAGTTTTCAGTGTCGTGAGCAAGTTTCAGGGTCTCCATTCAGGTTGCGTGTTGCATCGCCATTGTGAAGACCGAAATGCAGTCGAAATTGCAAGTGTCGCAATTTTAGGACGCTACATTTAGCCCCCACTTTAGCGGGAGTATGTATGCTCATACTTCCGGTAAAGTACAAGGAAACAACATTGAAAGACTTTCACCATGTCAAGGAGGCAAGACACACCAAGCCCCCAGTGGACTAAGGATCTTACGACTTCGATTGACACAGTAAAAGGGAAGATCAAGAGGGAGAACCATGACTGTCAGTAGTAAGGTTCCCTCACTATGAGTCATGCAAGCAAGATATCAAAAATTTTCAAGACAAAGCTAAGTTTGTCAAGAAATTTTCAAGTATCTTGAAAAGATATGAACGGGATGTATGCCCCCCTACGTTAAAGCGATCACACACGCCTCACCGGGGGTGATTGCTTTAAGGTAGTGATACATATAAGAAATGAGAAAGGAGCACATTATCACAAGGATTTAGCCCCCAAGTGTGAGATAAGCCCAAGGATAATAGACACAAAACACAAAGCACGAGGTGACTTCGCTTTCCTCGGGGTCAGTATGCTGTATGATAATTCATGTATATATATCATATGTACGTATGCATAATTGTTCGTCATTCCCCATTCAAGGAAGGTCACCTAGAAGAAGGGAACACATGTGTCTTTTGAGTCAACATGAGAGAGACCAAAAGAGATCTCAATGCTTTGCATCGTCCTCAAGTAGACAACACTAAGGACAACAAATAGAAGAATGAGAATAACATATAGAAGAAGTAACACAAGAGAGGAGGAGAGAATCTGCTATGCTAATGTAACTAGTCTAGCACATCATCTACCCCCCAATCTTGCTGATCAATGTTTCAGGAAGGCAGGGAACATGCTAGAGGAGGAACATTCAACACAGCAGATGGAGCTATCACAAGATCCAAACAAGGGCTATGTTCATGTTCCAAGCCACATTGTTCTTGTCTAGGAGCTAGGATAAGTGCTTTAGAAAATTCATTAGATAAATGGTTATCAATATCAACAAGTTCATATTCACTATCAGAAGAAAGAGGAGTAACATTTTCATCATGCATAACATTTTCATCTATATCATCATCAAGATTTATAAAAATAGGATCTTTAACTCGCACAGGATCAAAAGCATCATGCATCTTATGTTTAGGAGATTTAGGCTCAATTTCCGGCTGAGGAGAAAATGGAATAATGCTTGTTGAAGGTGTCTTTGGAGATTGCAAAGTTTGAGAAGTGGCTGCTTGAGCCCTAAGACGACGCTTTCATCGGCGTTCACGTGCAGAATGATTTCGTCTAGTCTTAGTAGGAAGTAAAGAAGATTGAGGAGGAGGAATGTTCTCATCCTTATCACTTGGGTGTTTAGGTTGTGGTCTCTTAGGCTGGATAATAGGAGAATAAGAAGGTCTCTTCTCTCTATAAAAAGAAGGAGGAGGGACTGCTCCATACAAAGGAGGAATATTTGGTTTAGGAAGAAGACCAAGTCCATCATGACGAGGAGGGATAGGTCTACTTTTAGAAGGTTTATTAGGCATAGACATAGTCACATCCATAGGGATGGGTTGGGAATCTTCTTGAGGAAAGACATTAGTTTTATCTTTCAAAGGAAGAACTTCCTTCTCAAGAATGATAGGAATATCAAGTTTAGGTGTTCTAGGTTCACTTAGAGATAGGATCATATCTGTTTTCCACTTTTGATAAGATTTGAAAAGATGATCACTTCGCGGAGGAAGAGATTGGAATTGTTTAGGCCAAAAGTAATCAAGAGGAATGTTAGAAGTTCTTTCAGCTGGTTTAAAGAGACTATGATTGACAGTAACAACTTCACCATTATGGGGAAATTTCAAACACTTGTGAATAGGAGAAGCAATAGCTTTCATGGAAGATAGCCAAGGATAGCCAAGCTTCACACGAAATTGTTCGCAAGATGGAATAATAGCAAAGTTCACATCAAGAGATTTGTTATGGACCTCAATAGGTAATGTAATAGAACCAATTGCAGGAGAAGAAAATGCATCAAATAGTTTCACAATCACATCTGTTTTGTCATAGATCACTTGATTCAATTGCAAAGTGAAAAGAAATTCTTCAGTAATAACATTAACCATGCATGAAGGATCAATAAGCACTCCACGGCAAGGTGTATTCTTAATTTTTGCAACTATGTATAAAGGACCATCAGGTGCCCTGATAGTTTCACTAGAATCAAACATGATGGAAGGTTCTTTAGGGTTTTCTTGCTGCTCTACAAAGTTAATCACATTCGGAGTCATAGACACAAGACCATCAGATGAGAGAAAGGAATCATTAGCCTCAATTGCATTAGAGGTATGAGAAGGTAATGGATCAGTGAAAATATGAAGATTTTGATTAGGAGGAGCTACAGATGTATTGCCTTTATCATTCACTCCAGAAACAGAGATAGTATTATTATCAATCAAATCTTGAATTTTACCCTTTAAAGAAAAACATTTTTCAGTATCATGCCCAGGCTGACGATGAAATTGACAAAAAGACTTGTTATCAAAATAAGGTGAAGTAATCTTTGTAGGATCAATTTGCCTTATAGGAGGAAGAGTAAGCACATTTTGTTCCAATAACTTATTCATAATACTATGCAATGATTCATTCAAAGGAGTATACTTTCTTTCTTTCTTGAAAAACTTAGAAATAGGAGGCACACCTGATGCTGCATTCACATTGTTGTTGATGATGTTTTCATTGAATTTGATGGAATCTCTGTTCAGTTTAAACTTCCCAAATGGTTGTTGACTGCTATCACCCTTATCACTCGGAGCCATAGGATGTGATTGTTCCATTTGACTCACAGTCAGTTGATAATTGTGAAGAGTCGCACACAACTGTTGGAAAGAAGTAAACTCAGAAAATAGAAGTTTGTCTCGAATATATTTTTGTAAATTAGAAATAAAGATTCTTTGAATATCATTGTCAGGCACTGGAAAATAAATTTGAGCATTCAAATGCTTATATCTACCAATGAAATCAGTCACTTTTTCCTTAACACCTTGTTTACAATGCATTAAATCAATCAAAGTAACTTTAGGACTTATATTGTTTTGAAATTGTTGAATGAAAGCATTTGCAAGTTGTTCGAAAGAAGTAATAGAATAAGAAGGCAACGAGCAATACCATTGTAGGGCTTTGTCTCTTAATGTTCTAGTGAACAGTTTTGCAAGCAACCTTTGGTCATAAGCAAAATCAGTACATATTGTTTGAAAAGTCTTAACATGTGTTAGAGGATCACCCTTACCATTATAAAGCTCCAAATGTGGGATTTCAACATGTTTAGGAGGGATAGCTCGAACAATGTCAAGAGAAAGTGGGCTCGCAACATCAAATGTGCGCACACTAAACTTAGATTGATTCATAGAGGCAATTTGTTGCTGTAAAGAAGAGACAGTTTGTGCAAGATTATTAATGGTCGCTTCAGTTGAAGAATTCATATTAGATGTGTTAGATTGTGATGGAGGTGTTATGTTATTGAAAGAAGGTAGAGAGTAAGGTGGTGGGACCCTATGATAGTTAGTCATAGGAGATGATTGAATAGGAGGAACACTACAAGGAGGAATGGAAGGGTTAAATGAATTGCCCCCTTGCGTCATGTTCATTTGTGAAGATGTAATAGGAACACTCATTGAAGGAATGTATGAAGAAGTTGGATTGAATGAAGGAAGAGGGTTAATTGAAGAAGAAGGGTTGCCCCCATGACTGGTGATCATAGGCGGAATGTCTTGTATAGAAGTAGTCATTATGTTTGATGTAAAGGTAGGTATGCTAGCAATAGGAGTTGTCAAAGGAATAGAATGATTGACTTGTGTAGGAGGTTGTGTATAACCTAAAGATTCGGCACAACTCTTCATAGGCATCACATTCGAATCCACAATGTGTGCAATACCACGCAAAATATCAATTCCATTCTTATCACTTTGAACCATACGTTTTAGACCCTCAATTAAAGGAAGAGCTTGACTATCGGGATACTCATGAGACATCCATTGGTGAAAATCGTCAAATTGGTTATCCAATTTCAAAAGTTGTTCTTCAGAAACCTCATGGAGAGCTTCTTCATCATTAAGAGGATTAGAGGAATTACCCATGTCCTCGTTAAAAAGGCTATTCAAATTAGGTTCCATCTCCTCAGTAGTTAAACCTCGGAAAGACTTAATTCTATGGCTTCGTCTAATGGGAATAGTGTAAGTAGGGCTTATTGTTGTAAAACTCATGCACTAGAGAGGGAGAGAAAATTTTGAATTTAGAGGTAGCAATTTTCAGTAAAATCAGCCAATCTTCTGGATTTAAGCTGTAAAATGCAATCACGACAGTCTCCCAAAATTTAGGAAAAAATGTCCGGGACCGTGGCGCTCGGAGTGCAACACGGTCCTTGCAACTTTTTTCGAAATTTTCAGGGATGAAAGGTATGATGATTTTAGAGCTAATCTGAAAAAATTGAGTGATTTTATGATCTGTAGATAGGCCAAATTAAAGTTGCAATCTCGAAATTGAACCCTACCAAGATTGTCGAAAAATGCAAAAATTTGAATTTTGAAAAAGAGAGGGAAACTAAAATTTTGAATGTTATGATTTTAGAGGGAATGCCAAAAGTAATGCAAGTTTTGAAATTCAAAAGTTGACTCAATTTCACGCAAAATTCAATTTTGAAAGCGGAAATTAAAGTTGTTGTAATTAAGCACTTAATTTCAAAGATCACAAATTGCAAGAATTTGAATAAAGCACTGAAATTTCGAATGAATGTAAACACACTTTTCAGATTTAGGACAGTAAGAACACAATTTTGACACAAAATTTTAGTTTCAATGATTTTTGAATGTTTAAAAACCTTAATCCAAGCAATCACAGGACCAACTTTGACTGTAATTTTGAAAGTGTTAGATTTGATAAAATCAGCCAAAATTTTGGATTTTAGAAGGAAAATACAGTAAGATCTCGCTCCCGAAATTTCGGAAAAAATGTCGGGGATGACGGTGCTCGGAGTGCACACGGTCCTCGCAACTTTTTTCCAAATTTTCAGGGATGAAAGATATTGTGATTTTATTGCGGAATCCAAAGTTACAGCTGATTTGGAGATGTTTTGATCAGTGAAATTATCAGTCAAAGGTTGAATCAAGAGGGTTTCAAAAATTAGGTTTTTGACACTTAACCACTTAATTTTCAAAATTAAAGCACAAATTTGAATTGATAATTTGTAATAGAAGGGCAGATCTGAAACAAGCATCAACATTTAGACATTTCACAAGCTTAATTACTAAAAAGAAAATTTAGGGTTTTTATGCAATCAACCTCTAAAATTTTGCAAAAGATCAACATGGAAATGTAATCAAGGAATCCAATTTTCAGATCTAATCATGAATAATCAGAAAGGATGTTCACGTCGGGTTCACCAAAATGTAAAGCGGAAAATCGCGATCGAACCCTAGTTGCTCTCCCCTCTTCCAACTCCAAGGAGAGAGAAGGGAGATTCACTAGGGTTGATGGTTTTCACTTAGGGGAGAGACTTTACATTCAAAAGAGGGGTTGAAACCCACAAGATCCAATCCCACACAATGCAAGATTGGATGCTGAATGAGTTTCAAGGGTTAAGAAAGCAAGGATACCCTCTTTTGTAAAGAATGTTGATAGAAGAATTAAGCTAGGAATGCATAGAAAGTGACAAAGATTCGCTTATAAACTGAGATAGGGATATAGGATGAAGCTGCGGACCTGGAATTAGTAGTAAAATGTTGATACGGCGCTGTCCTGCAAATTTGAGCAAAAGTTGTCGGGACGATGGCGCCCGGCGCCACGGTCCTCCGAAAAATCCGCGAAACGAAGGGGGATCTGTTCGTCTCTACACAAGGATTCCAGATCTTCAATTTCAGCCGCGTACCTGCAACCTACACACAGAAAAGCGAAGACGATTGGGGGGTTAGGGATTAGGGGTTTGCCTTTAGGTCAAACCCCAGTTTTGGAATTAACCAAGAAATGAGCAAGTGCTGTAAATGTAAAGGTACGTAAAACAAGTACTAATACCTTGTTCTAAGGATGTTTGTATCCTTATGTGCAAAGGTATAGATGTTGTATGTTGTTGTAGTATGTAGTATGTGATCTCCTCTTCAATGGTTGAATCCTTGTCTTGAATGCAACACTTAGCCTTGAATGGAGACTTGGAATGAATGCTTGAATGTTTGAATTCTTGAATGCTTGAATGCTTGAGTATAGTTTCCACGCTTTGTACACATATCCTCTTCATGCCAAATGAGAGAGAAAAATGTAGTTTATATACTTGTCATTTAGGGCTGATAGACTGATTTTCCCAACCTTAGGCCGACCAGGAAAGATAATTTTCCAAATTGCAAACAAAAAGACCCGAGACCCCTTAGGAGACCAGGCCCAAAATAGGCCCAGGGACCAGGGTGTTGGGCGCCATGGTCCTGGGGGACTAGGGCGCTGGGCGCCTTGGTCCTGAAGGACCAGGGCGCTAGGCGCTCTGGTCCCACCTCCCGGGACAGCAGGGTGCAAGGAGGTTCAGGCCAGGGTGCTTGAAAAATGCAGTTTTTAGTGTCATGAGCAAGTTTCAGGGTCTCCATTCAGGTTGCATGTTGCGTCGCCATCGTGAAGACCGAAATGCAGTCGAAATTGCAAGTGTCACGATTTTAGGACGCTACACTTTTATAGGGGCATATGTTATATCATTGATCCAAACACTAATCATGTTATTGCTACTGCTAAAATGGATAGTGATAACTTATTCAAGTTCTATGAATTTGCTCCTCCAAAGTATTCTTTGCTTACTACTGTTGATTTTACTATATGGCATGAAAGACTTGGCCATCTCAATTCTGATTATATTTCACTAATGCAAAAAGAAAATATGGTTGATGGATTGTCTACTATTGTTCCTTCTCAAATTATTTGCAATGGTTGCATGAGTGGTAAGATGCATAGGGAACCCTTTCCTCATGGTCAATCTTGGAGGGCATACACTAAATTGCACCTCATTCATAGTGATCTCTTGGGTCCCATGGAGAATCCCTCCATCCAAGGTTCAAGGTATGCACTTACCTTTGTTGATGATTTTTCAAGGAGAACATGGATATACTTCCTTCATAGTAAGGATCAAGTGCTTGATGTTTTTACTAAATTTCATATGTTTGTAGAAAGGCAATCTGGTTCTAAAATTAAGATTCTTCGTACTGACAATGGAAGAGAATATGTCAATAATGCATTTAATGCTTATTTGAAATCTTTTGGAATTAAACATGAGCTTACCATTCCTTATACACCACAACAAAATGGTGTGGCAGAACGGAAGCATAGGACAATTGTTGAAATGGCTAGATGTTTATTACATGCTAAAAATATGGATTACAAGTTTTGGGCTGAAGCTATGGCTTGTGCAACATATTTAATTAATAGAACACCTACCAAAGCCTTAAAGGATAAAACTCCTGAAGAAGCTTGGTCTGGTAGAAAGCCTAATTTGCAGAATTTAGGAATTTTTGGTTCCATAGCTTATGTTCACAAACCTAAGGAGAAAAGAAAAAAATTAGATGCTAAATCTTCTCCTTTTATTTTTGTTGGTTATGATGAAAATACTAAAGGTTATAGAGTTTACAATCCTATTACTAACAAGGTAAAAGTTGCAAGAGATGTTTGTATTGTAGAAAAGGGCATTCATGATTGTTCTAAAGTGAAGGATGATGAACTTGGTCAAACCAAAGTTGTGCTTGTGGAGGACCAACCTCCTTCTCTTAACCCTACTCCTAATGCATCTCTTTCTATTCCTTCTAGTGATAGTGATGATGATAATAATAAATCTACTCCTCATGACTCTTCTTCTAGTGATGAATCCATTACTTCTAAAAAAGACCTAAATGGTTTAAATCTTTAATTCAAGATAGTGATGAATACTTAGCTAGAATGGATAAACTTCAAGCTAGAAGAGTTAATTATTGCAATTATGCTTTAATGACTACTATTATGAATTCTAATGATCCTAAAACATTTGATCAAGCTAAAAATCAACCACATTGGCAAAAAGCAATGAAGGAAGAATATGATACTTTAACTTCTAACCAAACTTGGGATTTAGTTCCCTTGCCTCATGGTAAAAATCTTGTTTCTTGCAAGTGGCTTTATAAAACTAAATTGAATGCTAATAATCAAGTTAGTAAATTTAAAGCTAGATTAGTTGCTAGAGGTTTTTCTCAAATTGAAGGCTTAGATTATAATGAAACTTTTGCTCCTGTTGCTAAAATGCCTACAATTAAACTTGTGCTTGCTTTAGCTTCTAGAATGAATTGGCCTATTCACCAAATGGATGTTAAAAGTGCTTTTCTTAATGGTGATTTACATGAAGAAATTTATATGTCTCAACCTCCTGGTTTTATTAAAGAAGGTAATGCACACTTAGTTTGTAAATTAAAGAAATCAATTTATGGATTAAAGCAATCTCCTAGGGAGTGGTATTCAAAGATTAATGAATTCTTTCTTTCTCAAGGCTTTATTAGAAGTAAAAATGATCCTAACTTGTATATTAAACATAGTGAAGATGATATTATAATTATTATCTTGTATGTAGATGATTTGATTCTTACTTCAAGTTCCAATACTTTGATTTCTGATATTAAGTTTCAACTTAATCAAAAATTTCAAATGACTGATTTAGGTCCTTTACATTATTTCTTAGGAATGCAAATTTGGCAAACCTCTAAAGGAATTTTCTTATCTCAAAGTAAATATGCTCAAGATCTCATAGATAAGTTTAAAATGAATGATGCTCATCATGTTTCAATTCCTATTGAATTAGGCACTAAGTTAATGCTTGATATGCAAACTCCTCTTGTTGATCCTACCTTGTATAGACAATTAGTTGGAAGTTTGAACTATTTAACTCTTACTAGGCCAGATATTGCTTATAGTGTTGGTTTGGTTTCTAGATTCATGTCTAAACCTCAACAAACACACTTTAAAGTTGCTAAAAGAATTTTAAGATATATTAAAGGAACAATTAATGTAGGTTTGTTTTATGATGCAAATTCTGATTTTACTTTAAAAGGTTTTACTGATTCCGATCTAGGTGGAGATCCCAATGATGGGAAATCTACTTGTGGTTATTGTTTCTTTGTTGGTTCAGGAGCAATTTCTTGGAATAGTAAAAAGCAACAATCTACCTCTCTTGGATCCACTGAAGCTGAGTACAAAGGATGCACTAATGCTTCCAAAGAAGTCTTGTGGCTTAGAAGATTACTTGAAGATTTGGGTCTACCTCAACATGAACCAACTCCATTGTATTGTGACAACCAAAGTGCCATTGCCTTGGCTAAAAATCCAGTTTTCCATGCAAGGACAAAACACATTGCTCTCCAACACCACTTTATTAGAGAACAAATTGAAGACAAGCATCCTCTATTGCAAGGGGGAAGACCAAGTTGCAGATATTTTGACCAAGCCACTTTGTAAAGAAAAGTTCCAATTTCATTGTAAAAATCTTGGATTACAACCCATTGAAGGGTTTGATGTAAGCTCCCCAAGTAAAGCTTAAGGGGGGGTGTTAGAATATTTAATCTTTACTTAGCTTAGGTTTATTTTTATTTAGTTTAGGATATTCCTTTGGAATTCCTACATGTAATTTGTCCTCTAGTACATGTGTGAGGACAAGTCATTTCTTTTATTTTCCTTTATTAAGGAATATTAGATTTCCTCCATAAGAGGATGTGGACACATGGCACACACATTTTATGAATGGTGGCATTCATAGATTTGGGAGTTACTTTGTAACTCCTCTCCTCATCTCTATTTAAGAGATGCCTCCTCTCTCATTTCTTCTTAATGACAATATTGTAAAGAGCTTCTTGCTCTCTCTCTCTCTCTCTCATTTTTAGGCATTGCCTCATTCATAATATCACAAGGGGTTTTTCTTTGCTTTTCCCCTTTCAAAAGTTCTTGTGCCTCCTTCTTCACATTTGGGTGATGCTCCAAGGTCTTTGCTTTTCTCATGGTAACAATTACTTCATCATAAACTTTCTTGGATTAATTTTCCTTTCCTTGCTCTTTTATTTCCTTTCAATAATATTAGTTCTAGTCTGAGTTAGATATAACAAACCACCAATCATAGATTTATACCTTGTCAAATTTACCGGTGAAGAAGTATTTTTGATAGATAATTTCTCACTTGTAGCCATAGGAGTACTTACTGGTTTGGAATTCTCCATACCAAAAATATTCAACAATTCCCTCAGATACTTAGTTTGACAAATAAAAATGCCTTTGTCAGTTTGAGTAATCTGCAAACCCAAGAAAAACTTCATCTCACCAATCATGGACATTTCAAATTCATTTTTCATGTTGTTAGCAAATTCCATGCAGAGTTTATCTTCTCCTCCAAAAATGATATTATCAATAAAAAATTCAATAATCAAAATATCATTATTAGTGATCATATAACATAGATTAGTATCGACACTGACTTTAGTAAAACCAAGCTTCAAAAGATATTTATCCAACCTTGCATACCAAGCCCTAGGAGCCCGTTTCAAACCATGTAAAGATTTCTTCAATCTCCAAACCATATCTTTATCATCTGTCAGTGAAAATACATCAGGTTGCTCAATGTAAACTTCTTCCTCAAGGTCACCATTCAAAAATGTACATTTGACATCCATTTGATAAACCTTATAGTTCTTCAAAGCTGCATAAGCAAGAAATAGTCTAACAACTTCAATTCTAGCTACAGGTGCAAATGTCTCACCATAATCAATTCCTTCCATTTGAGAATATCCTTTACAAACTAATCTAGCTTTGTTTCTTATAACTTGACCATCCTCATTTAGTTTATTTCTAAATACCCATTTAGTTCCAATAACATTCTTATTTTTAGGCCGAGAAACTAAAGACCAAGTTTCATTCTTTTCTATCTGATCTAATTCATGTTCCATAGCCTTTAACCAATGTTTATCCTTACAAGCTGCAATAACAGTTGTTAGTTCAACTTGAGAAATAAGACATACCTCTTCATTTGCCAGTTTTCTTCTTCTCATAACTCTCTTGTTTCTATCTCAAATAATTTGATCTTCAGAATGATTTAATCTTACATACCTTGGTGTCTTTTGAACTTCAAGTTCACTTCTCTGGTCATCAGTCACAGTTGAGTTTTCTGATTGTGCCAGTGTGGCTGTCTCAGCTTCCTGTACTAGTTGAGGCATTGCCGGTTCAATTATGATTATTTCTACTATCGGTTCCCTATCATATGCTATAGAATTATTTTTGTACTGTTCATCCACTTTCACATTAGCACTTTCCACAGTTTTCAGCAATCTTTTGTTATAACATCTATATGCTTTTCTTTGAATTGAATAACCAATAAATATCCCTTCATCACATCTAGGAACAAACTTTCCAATTGAATCATCTCTTTTGATATAGTATTTACTTCCAAAATTTTTGAAATACTTAACAGTAGGTGTATATCCAAACCATAGTTCATAAGGGGTCTTACCGGTTTCACCTTTGATGTGAACTCTGTTGAATGTATAGACTGTTGTACTCACTGCTTCTCTCTAGTAGATATGAGGCAATTTGGCTTCCATCATCATAGATCTAACTGCATCCAAAATGGTTTTGTTCTTCCTTTCAACTACTCCATTTTGCTAAGGAGTCCTAGGTGTAGATAGTTGTCTTCTGATTCCATTTGTCTCACAATAACTGTAAAATTCATGAGAAGTGAATTCACCACCATGATCTGATCTTAGACATTTGATTTTCAATCCATCTTATGTTTCAACCTTCTCTTTAAAGATCTTGAATTTCTCTAAGGCTTTGGACTTCTCCGTTAGAAAAGTCACCCACATCATTCTAAAATACTCATCAATAATTAGCATGAAATGCCTATCACCTTGTAAGTTTCTAGTCCTTGTTGGACCACATAAGTCAGTGCAAATCAAATCAAGTACATCATTAGATTTATCATGTATACTCTTAAAAGAACTTCTGACTTGATTACCCAATTGACATTCCTTACATACCAAATTATGAGGCTTCATAATCTTAGGTATATCTCTAACTACCTTAGTTGAATTGATCTTAACAATGCAATCAAAATCAACATATCACAACCTCTTCTGCCATAGCCAACTCTCATCAATATGAGCAATAAAACATGTCTCATTACCAGTGTTCAAGTGAAAGATATTACTTCCAGTCTTAATACCAGTTGCAATTTCCAAACCAGTATTGTTAATGATTTTGTATTTTCTATCTTTAAACTAAAGTTGAAAACCCTTATCAACTAATTGACCAACACTCAAAATATTATGCCTTAAACCTTCTACATAATAGACATTATCAGTGTTATGCTTTCCATCCAAAGAAATAATACCTCTACCTTTGATCATACATGCCTTGTTATCTCCAAATCTGACTTGACCACCATTGTATTCTTGTAGGGACAAAAATTTCCCTTTATCATGAGTCATATGGTGTGAGCATCCACTATCAATTATCAATCATCCTTATCTTCAACTTTTGCTACCATGGCCTTTTCTTCATTTTTGATAGCTGGTTCCAGTTCATCTTCCTTCAAAGTATAAAACACCCATTCCTTACCATTTCCAGATCCACTAGCAGAGTCTTTTGTCAGTTCATCTCGAGAGTCATCGGTTACTCCTTCCTCATCTACTATGTAGCAATGTTTGTTTTTCTTGAATCTATATTTGTTCGGGTTAAGCTTAAAAGTTTTCTTAACTCTTTCCTCAAACCTTGCATTCCTTTTAGGATATCTAGATGAAAAATGACCAATCTTATTACATGCAAAACATTTAAAAGGTGTTTTTCCTTCATACTTACTTCCAGTTGGACCTTTAGGTACTCTTCTATCAAATAAGGCTTCAAGTTTCTCAAGCTCTTCATCTTCTTTCCTCATGTCTTCTAGTTCTTTTGCATATAGGGCTCTCTAATCACTCTTGCCAATAGATGTTGATGATGGTGCATGAAAATAAGGTTCAGACTTTACAACTCCAGAAGATCCAAATTCTTCAAGCTCAAAAGCAGATAATTTCCCAATCAAAAATATTTGTTGACTGAAGTGTTTGCCACTATTCTTAACTCATTAATATCAGTTGCCTTCATCTTGTAAGCCAGTGGAAGGGCTCTCAAGACTTTGGATACTATTTCATCTTCACTTAGAAAACCTCCACAACATTGAATTCCCATAGCAATCTCATTTACTCTTTCCATAAACACAACAATTATTTCATTATCTTACCCGGTAACCATCAAGTTTAGCAATTTTGACAGTAGGGTCACCTTCATTTAGAGTCTGCAACTTGTCCCATATAACCTTAGCCAATGATTTGTTAGTCAATCCCATGACCTGCTGATCAGTAAGTGCACACAAGAGGGCTTCTCTAGCTCTACAATCATTTTCAATAATCATATCCAGGTCTATAGGAGTAGGATTGCTAGATGCCAAATCATAAGGTGTATATCCTTTCTCATCTATCTCCCAAATATCCTTTCCAAGACATCTAAGATGAGTCTCCATTTGAATTTTCCATATCCCATTATTTGTTGCATCAAGCTTAGGGATTTCTCTTCTGAAAATAGCTGTTGGTGGATTAGAAGTGTTAGCTTCCATAGGATCTACCTCAAGTAGTTAAGCTTCTATAAAAGAGGACCAAAGCTCTGATACCAATTGTTAGGATAACCAGTGAACAAGTGAGAGGGGGGGGTGAATCAGTTGTTAACAAATTATAACTTTTAATCCATAATACAACCTTAAACAAATCAAGTACCAATAAAGCACATACAGATACCGGTAAACAATGCAACTTAATAATTAACCAGATAATCAATGCAAAGGAACCATACCACATAACACCATGATTTGTACATGGAAAACCTGGAAAGGGAAAAACCATGATGGGAAGCCTACCCACAGTCATATGATACTTCTACAGAAAGTATGTGTTACAATGAGAGGCCTGCACTTGGAGGAAGGCACACTTCCTAGAGCATACTTCTCATTACAAAAGAGTCTCACTGACTACAGAGAGGCTACAACCTTATAAAGATAAATGGACAAAAATCCAATAGAGTGAACTACTAGAAATAGAATCTACTATGCCTGATTACAGTCCTGGTTAAGCTCACTACCGGAGGACTAAATCCTCTTCTGAATCCAATTTGATCACCAATGATTGACAAGCTTCTCTACCTGCATGATATTACAATATTCGCACATTAGATTCCTTGACCATGACTTTTCCAATAACCATGATACTTTACAAAGAGTTTCTACCTCTTATTTATACAAACCCTATGGCCTTAACCAATTAGGTTGGCCACCTAAAAGATATTACAATAAGATCATTACATAATTCCATTTACAATGATATGCCATGTTAGCTTAAGACCAAAAAAATAATAACAAATCCATAGAACATCTCAAATCATCCAGGTAACGTGTAGAGTACTCGCTGGCATGATACCGGTCCATAACCTAGATAGGTATCAGACCTATTCTGGGTCCACCACACCAAAGTAATGTCTTCAAGCAATTGAAGCATGATCAACAAACATCTCCAGCATCCTGAAATCCTCGAAGAAGATGCACCAACACCAATTGTGCTTTTTGTCATGATTCCTCAATTAAATCTCCCCGGTAAAGCCTTAAACTAGGGCAGTAAGGGTTTACCAAAGTGTATGATAGCATCTAATTATCAAGCCAATCCCAACTAACCAAAATATGCTCATAGAGCATATAACTCATGAAATCTAATATATTTATCTCATCCAAACATGTCGAAAGTGTTCAAAAGATAATCTCTTCTGCTGGTAACACTAGATATTCTATTAGTAACCTGAACTTGTCTAGTGGTAACCATCCATATCAGCTAGTGTTGACATCAATTACAAAACATCAATGCAACACATAATCAATTCATCCATAATACCAACACTAACTGCAATATTTAAAAATTTTCTTCCTAGGGTTTTCTTTATTGACCTCAATAAGATAGGATCACATAAAATCTAACCTCTGAGATCAATATCCTACAACAAGGTAACACTATACCACCATATCTTCTTCTATCTATACATGTTTTCAATTTTTTGCAAGCACGACTCTGCTTTATGTCAATCACAATTAATGTTCCAGCAGTGTACTTCTCAAGGTCGACAAGGAGATTGGATATCATGCATCGATCATGGAGATAAAAGATCAAATATCTACCCGTCTACATCGATCTGCATTCCTCTATACTCCTCCTGTGGTATATGGGATCGACATTAAATGCAAACTTAGTTGGCAACTACCTCACCGACCCTCACTTCACTGACCACTTCTCGTTAGCCATTTTGATCCTATTTGTTATCCTTCGTCAGCCTCCACCTCAACACAATCCACTTTGTCAGTTCAAGCTTGGTCACCAACCAAAAACATCCTACTGGTATCTGCCTTATGCTACAGGTCTTCTTACCCAACTGATCACTGGGTTTCTCTATGTTTTTCTTGTCTCTATCCTTCTTACTAGTGGATAGGTTGTTACTGCCTTCATACTAGTAACATACCTTTCATACTGATCATGCTAACTGTAGCATCGTAAATTGTACGCACTTGCTAGGGTGGTACAATTTCACACCTAGTTTAGCACCCGCCTTAGTGCATTCTGCATTCTGCATTGCATTTATCCTTAAGCACTTAATTAATCAAATTAATTAGGTCTAAGGTCCTATTTCATCATTCCCTACATCACAAAGTTGGGCCCTTTCACTAAAGCGCGCCCTTCGCATTTTATTCCTCTAATACACCACTTAATCAAAAACCCTAATTAAGTCCTATTTCGAACTTGGGGGCTTGGTTTCGGGGTCAAAACATCTCGAAATCACCTGTAACTTTGGGATTCTCTCTAAAATCATCATATCCGACGGCCCTGAAAATTTGGTGAAAAGTTGCCGGGACCATGGCGCCCGGTACACATGGTCCCGGACATTTTTCCCAAAATTTTGGGAGCACGATCCAATCATAAAATAAAGCTTAACCCCAAGAAATTGGTGGGATATTCAATCTCTAGGTCAGCCAAAATACGAATTTACGACCTAGGGTTTCATACATAAGAGCTCTCTTTCTTCATTGGAAGGGATCGGATTTTTGTTTCCAGGAACTTCATATGCAGCGAAAGAGCAGATATTTGAGGACTTCAACAACATTCAACATCTTTCTATCTATCAAATTCACTCATCCACTTAGGGCTTGGAAGACATTGAAGAACAATAGGAGATTACCGACTGAAGATTGGCTTGTACTCCTCCCTTGAGGGTTGGGTATGATTTCGTATTGTTTTCATGTCTTTGCATAAGCTTTGATACATCATTTATTCATGCTTTAGATCACATTGCATCTTGATTTAGAGCATTTACATTATCATTTGCAAGCAATTAGGGTTTACTTTCTAGGTTGCTCTAGTTTGCTTTCTTGCATTTTGGACCTTGCACACACACTAGGTCTGCACACACAATACATTTTACAAAACAACTTGGCTATTCATGGAGGTGGAAATCACCGAAGCGGGGGTTTGACTAAGGCAAAACCCTATATAGCCGCCCCTCCCCCTTTTTCAGATATTATTGCAGGTTTCGGGATTCGGATGACGCCGACGGATATAGATCCGGAGAGAGAAAGTTGGAACAGCACTCTGTGTGAAATTGCAGAGCAGGAGACTGGGATAGGAGCGCTGGGCGCCCTGGTCCTGCTAGGACAGGGGCGCTGGGCGCCCTGGTCCCTGGGACAGAGGTGCTGGGCGCCCTGGTCCTCCGGACAGACAGTTTGCAGACAGTTTCCAGAGTGCAGAACAGTGGTTTCCGGTGCAGTTTTCAGGACAGTGGCGCCCGCGCCCCCTTCCCGAACATTTTCACTCCGATTTTGACTCCGGGTACATATCTGCATTCTTATTTCATCCTTGTACTTACAGTTGTTCATTGTTTAATCTCAATTCTGTAATCTTGTTATTGGTTCATACTTGCATTTTGGGATTAGGGTTTGGACTTGCATTACTTGATCTTACAATTTCAACAAGGGAATAGGAATCCTAATGGATATCCCGTGGCTCTCTCTTTCACCAAAAGAAGTAGCCAATTGTGCGATATCTCTAGGCTCTTTCGTATTCCGTAATGTGTGTCAAAAAGTAGGATTAGGGTATGTTGACCTAGTCTCGCTTTTTCCCCCACACATTTTGGTGAACCCGACGTGAATCTATCATTGCTTCCTCTTGCATTGCATTTATTAGATCTAGATCTAGATTTAGTGTGTTTTCATTTCATTTTCATTAAAAGAGAAAAAGAAAAAAAAAAGAGTGTGTTTCTTTGCATTGTGTGTTTAAGTTCTATGCAATCTTTTCAAAATGTCAGATTTTTATTTGCAAAATGTTCATGCTTTTGATGATTATTATGATTATAGCCAAGATGAATTAGATGAAGCTTTAGATGAGTTTTTAAACCCTAAGGATGCTAAACCTTCATTTTACCAAAAACTCATAAACCTTGTTACTATGCCATTTAGGTGTGATGAGAAAGATAAGTCGAATAATTCCTCTCAAGGATACATTCCTATCAACTCTTCCCCTGAATCTAGTAACATGGTTGTTTTCAATAATCCCCTCTATGAGGAGATGTCTCCTTTTGAATCAAAAGACAAACCTTTTAACCGATATGATCATGCTTTGTTGGATGATGCTCTTGATGACTTTGTGGCTTTGTCGAAACCTATAAACAAAAACAAGACCTCTAAATTGGTTAACATGATAAATTTGAATGAATATAATAAGCCTCTCTTTGAAATCCAAGGTGCTTATCCTTCTCCTACCTTTCAAATTCCTAAATCACCTCTCCTTACTGTTCAAGGAAGGTATGATCATGATTCCTTTCGTACCCCGAATAAACCAATCATCACTATACAAGGAAGACAACCTATAAGTCCTTACAATTATGCTAAGCAAATAACTAGAGAGAGTTATCATGCGGTTGCCCATACCTATCATACCAGAAATAATAGGCAACCTAATCCTCCTCCTGTTATTCCAGTCTCTCTTCCTAATCCTCAACCAATTCTTCCTCAAGCTCCCCGTATTTCGCAAGTTATGGGTAAGGAATATGATCTCATAGAACAACTCAAAGCTACCCCTGCTAAGATATCCCTTTGGGATTTGATTCAAACTTCTTTCACTTATCATGGAATGTTACAAGATGCCTTGAAAGATTTGAATGTTCCTCCACTGAATACATCTAGTAATATAGCATCTTTTGTTAACTCTATGATGAATCCTAAAGGTCAAATTGTGTTTACCCAAGATGAGTTGCCTACTAGTGAAATTCAACAACAATATGATCCCTTGATGATTGTGGTTGTCATGAAAGACACTGCTATAAGACGAACACTAGTAGATAATGGCTCTGGCCTTAATGTGTGTAGCATTAATTTATTGCATAAGATGAATGTGGATACGTCTCTTATTGAGCCTGACTCTCGTCCCATTCGTGGCTTTGACAATGTGGCTAAGACTTCATTAGGTATCATCACCTTACCTCTCACAGTGGGACCTGTTACTTTGCCTACTCCTATCCATGTTATGCCGGGAAATTTAACATATAACTTGTTATTAGGGAGGCCTTGGATTCACAGCATGCAAGCTGTCCCCTCTACATTGCATAGACAAGTTAAATTCGTTTATAACAATAAGACATACACTTTGATGGGTGATACTAATTTTCAAGCTTGTCTACAAACATCTACTTCCAAAGGGAGTTCTTCTAAGCCATCCTCGTCTAGTGATGACTCTTTAAACAAGAAACCTATCGATGAATCCTCGCTCTCTGATGATCGAAATTCTTTGGATGAGTCTGGAGCTCCTGAAGAGGATCCTTCTCGACTTGAAATTACACATAAAAAGGATTTGGATCCTGAGAAGGTTCTTGTAGAGGATGATTGGGGATCTCTTGATTTTAACCCTACCTTTGTAGGTGAATATAAGGTTCCTTCTAGAGAAATTAAAATTGAAAAGAAGGAAGAAGCTGAAAATCATAAAGTTGAAAAGAAAGAAGAAGCTAAAAATCAAACAACCTTACCTGAATCTATGAGCAATAATTTTGTGGCTGCTTCTCAAACTTCTTCTTCTCACATCTCTAATTATGAAGAGTTTGATTCTTTGTCTTATGAAAAACCACCTTCTCTTCCTGAAATGGCTGATCGTTATGGTCGTGGTTTTCGCATTTTCGCTAAGCATGGGTATCATGGAAAAGGTTGTGGTGCTAATGAACAAGGGATAAGAGTTCCTCTAGAGACTAATTTTCACAATTATGCCTTTGGACTTGGCTATAATCCCTGTAGACATACTAAAGCTTCTAAAAGACCATGCATTAGTGTTAATGCTATTTCTACATCTCTATCAATGCAACACCCTGAGTATATTGATGGGGATCCTTCGGGTGATTGTGCTTTTGATATCTTCCCTACCGACGATGCTTTAGCTGAGTTCTTGGGAGCCTATGACACTCTTCCTCGTTATCATCACAATAGGGGACTCCCTTATTGTTTGAACACTGAAGCCTATTTTGGAAAAGAGATTGATAATGATAAGATTGTGAAAGAATTCCCTCAGTTAACAGATACTCCTCAACAAAGTAATCTTCTCATAAGTGATACCCTTGATGTTAAGATGGATCCTTGCAATAAAGAGAAAGTCATTAAAATTGGAAAATGTTTGGATGAAAAGGAACAGAAACAATATGAAGAACTATTGCATGAATTCCCTAAGATCTTTGCTTGGGCATATTCTGACATGCCTGGTATAGATCCTAAGATCGTTACTCATAATATTGTCTTAGTTCCTGATGCTAAGCCCGTGAAACAAAAGATTCGAAAAATGAATCCTAAGGTGGCTCTGCTTGTTAAGGCTGAGATTGAAAAATTATTGGAGGCTGGATTTATCCGCCCTATTGACTATTCCCCATGGATTTCAAATATTGTCGCTGTGGCTAAACCAGATAACAAAATAAGAATGTGTACTGACTTTCGGGATCTAAATAAGGCTTCTTTAAAAGATGATTTCCCTCTTCCAAACATTGACATGATAGTTGATTCTACGGCAGGACATGCCTTGCTATCCTTCATGGATGGTTTTTCAGGTTACAATCAAATTTTTATTAACCCTCAAGATCAATTCAAAACTGCTTTCACCACTCCTTGGGGTACGTTTTGTTGGATAATGATGCCTTTTGGACTTAAAAACGTCGGTGCAACTTATCAACGAGCGATGACCCTTATCTTTCATGATTATATGCATAAGATTTTAGAGGATTATGTTGATGATATTTTAGCTAAGTCCTTTCTTCGCATGGATCATGTTACAACCCTTCGTCAAATTTTTGAAAGAATTCATAAATATCACATGCGCTTGAATCCCCGAAAATGTGTTTTTGGTGTGGATAGTGGAAAACTATTAGGATTCATAGTTTCGCATCATGGGATTGAGGTGGACACTAAGAAAATAGATGCTATTGTCAACATGCCACCTCCTAGAAATGTGTCTCAACTTAAAAGCTTACAAGGAAAGATTCAAGCTATTCGTAGGTTCATGTCTCAGCTTGCGGATCGTACATTTCCTTTTACTCAACTTCTTAAAAAGGATATCACTTTTCAATGGAATGAGGATTGTCAGCAAGCATTTGAAGATTTAAAAGTGTATTTGGCTAGTCCTCCTGTTCTTCAACCTGCCGAACCTTCTAAACCCTTCCTTCTATATACAGCTGCTTCCTCTCATGCTCTTGCAGCATTGTTAGCACAACATGATAAAGATGGTAAGGAATGTCCGGTTTATTACATAAGTCGTACCTTACTCGATTATGAGACCCGATATTCTGCGATAGAAAGACAATGCTTGGCCTTGGTATTTGCGACTCAGAAATTGAGACATTATCTTTTAAATTTAGAAGTCCATGTCATGGTTAAGTTTGATCCTTTGAAGCATCTTTTCTCTAAAACTGATTTATCAGGACGTCTAGCTAAGTGGGTTATGATGTTAACTGAATTTGACATTAAATTTGTTTCACAAAGAGAAATTAAAGGGCAAGCGTTGACTGATCACTTAGTTGAGGCCCCTTCACCTTTCTCCTTCCCTAACCCTGAGTCCTTTCCTGACGACTTCATTCTTTCTATAGAGAAAGATGAAACTTGGGAGTTATACTTTGATGGCTCTAAGTGTCGTACGGGATCGGGGGCAGGGGTTGTTTTGATTTCTCCTACAAAGAAGTCCATTCCTTTGTCATATCGTCTAAATTTCCTGTGTACCAATAACATTGCTGAGTATGAGGCTCTTATAGCGGGAATAAAAGCAGCCGTAGCTCTGAATATAAAACACATACATATCTATGGAGATTCGCAATTGATTATAAGACAAGTAACAGGAGTGTATCAAGCAAAACAAGACAAATTATCACAATATAAAGATCTTGCTATCTCTTTATTACAAAATTTCGATTCTTATACCATGGAACCCATTCCTCGAAAAGATAATCGACATGCGGATGCAATGGCATGTGTGGCTTCTCTAGTATCTTTAGAGGACCCTATGGTTGATCTTAAATTCGTTATTCACAACCTTATTTCTCCAGCTATTGTAGACGATTCTAGCTTGGTAACATGTTGTGACTTTGTAGACTCAAACGAATGGTACTCGCATATCGTAAGATATTTGACCGATGGTACATTTCCTGATTCCGCTAATAGGAACACTAGGGCTAGAATCCGCAAGCTGTCTGCTAGGTATATCATTCTTTCTAATATCCTTTATCGAAGGGGTTATGATGGTCTTCTCCTTCATTGTCTTAACAAGTCGGAAATCCCTGTTGCTCTTGAAGAGGCACATTCAAGTGCCTGTGGGGGGCATTTTGGGGGCAAATCCTTGGTTCATAGATTGCTTCGTATGGGATACTATTGGCAAACTATGCAGAAGGATTCCTTTTCATTTGTTAAAAAATGTCATCAATGTCAACAACACAATAATCTGATTCATGCTCCTGCCCAAGAACTTCGTTCTCAAGTAGCTTCTTGGCCTTTCTCCGCATGGGGTTTGGATCTTATTGGAAAAATCTCTCCTCCTTCATCTCAAGGACACACCTTCATTATAACTGCAACAGATTACTTTACGAAGTGGGTAGAAGCTATTCCTCTCCGCTCTACTACTGCTAAAGTTATTTGTCAATTCCTCTTAGAAAACATCATTTCTCGATTTGGGATACCTTCCACTATTATCTCAGATAATGGGACATCGTTTAAAAACAAGGATGTGAAGAAATTCCTTGAGAAGTATCATATCAAACATCGATTTTCTACACCATATTATCCTCAGTCAAATGGTCAAGCCGAATCATCCAATAAGATAATTGAACAAATTCTTCGTAAAACCGTAAATAAGCATGGTAAGGATTGGAGTAACCAGCTAATCTATGCTCTTTGGGCTTACCGAACGAGTGTACGAATTGCTATGAGAACTACTCCTTATAATCTTGTTTATGGTGCTGATGCTATTATGCCCTTAGAGTTAGAAATTCCATCACTTAGGGTTTCTCTCAAAGGTATAGTAGATGATGACTCTTATAGAGAACAACAACTTCAACAGCTTGAGATGCTTGATGAACAGTGCATAAACGCTCTTGAGCATATTCAAGCGTATCACAAAACTCTACAACGAAGCTATAATGATAAGGTTATTCAACATTCCTTCTCAGTAGGTGACTTAGTCCTTTATGAGAATCAGTGCAATGTGAATGCCTTGCCTGCAGAAAAGGGAAAATTTAGTCCTAATTGGCTTGGACCATATATCGTTATTGAGGATTATGGATCAGGTGCTTACAAAATAGCGGATGTAGACGGTACGCCTCTTAAAGAACCTATTAATGCTATGCACTTGCGTAGATATTATGCTTAATTCTTCATTCTTCATCTATCTTCTTTTTCAATTCTTCAACATTGGATAATATGTTAGTATCTCTTAATTAAAGCAAAATAGAATTAAATGTTATGTTGTTTAATCTATATTGCTTCGTTCCTGACAAGCGTGTCTTCTTACTTTATAGTTTGTCTTGAATTCATTTATGTAAATTGTAAAAGATTTACATTCCTATTATGCTAGCATATTATACACTGTCTTTATGTATTAAGTAGAATTGTATCATGTTGTGTTTAAGTTCAAAATTAAATCACATTAGTTATATGATTCTTAGACTTAATGCATATTTCTTCCTTATCATCAATGTAGCACTTGATTAAATATTTTAATTAAGTCACACATGTATCAATTTAATCATGGAGCATTGAGAAATCAATCACATGGCAATTAAATTTGGAACATACATGTACATTTACCAAATGTATTAGATTTAATCAAAACAAAACATACATTGTTTTAAGCATTAAAGATAACACATTTGAGACAAAAAGAGAAGCATGTATATATACATATATATATATGTGGATCGTATACAAAAATAGGTCACTGTATATCCAAAATGTGACCTCTCCTGTACATCATAAAATCATCTCCTATCCCTAGGGCTAGTGGCTGGAGAGTGTCGACTGGATGCTCCCTCCTGGTCTGGCCGTGAAGGTGGACCCATGGGCATGTAGCGCGATACAGATCGTGAGTGACTCCGAGAGGAACTCCTACGATCCCTATCCATAAGGATCGCACGATAGGTGGTAGCCTCGATCTGAGCCACTGCTAGATCTCGCCGCGCCTGCTGGAGGTCCTCTGATAGGACTCTCTCTCTCTGCCGCGCCTGCTGGAGGTCCTCTGATAGGACTCTCTCTCTCTCCCTCCATAGATCTACCTGTACTCGAAATGGGAAAAACAAATCCTCATGCCGACCCGCGTTCCCCTGAGGCCTGTAAGCAATCTGTGCTATCATGGAGATGTCTGTCATTGCCTGCTGAATCAAGGAACGCCATTCCTACACATTAGCTGTGGCAGTAGAACAAATCTTTGTTAGTACCATTCTATATCATCAAAACATTAATCAATCAATATAAACCTACTATACCTAGATCTCCCTCGCGCCAGTAGGGATCATGATATGGTAGTATCTGTGACTGAGAACCGCTAGGCTCCCCTCGCTCGTATACTCTATCCACGATGGGTGTAGGCTGGATGGTACTGGTGATAGGTCTCCGTATCGCCTCCTATTCCCCCTGTTGGAGAATAGGAGGTGGATCCAGAGCTATGGTATCATCCCCTGAATGGTGGGGAGCTGCAACACGAAAACATGACGATAATCAGTACTCGATCATCGAAATCGCAAATGCAAACCGTCGCACATTGTATGCTAGCCTTGTAACCTCTTGCCAGGCCTTGATTGGGGACCATGGCGCCCTGTCAGGGACCATGGCACCCTGAGGGGACCATGGCGCCCTGTCAGGGACCATGGCGCCCTGCAGGGACCATGGCGCCCTTTTCAGGGACCATGGCACCCTGGGGGGACCAGGGCGCCCCTCAGGGACCATGGTACCCTGGGTGGGCCCCGGTCGGCCTCGAGGCCCGCATACGATCACGGAAAAGTCAAACATGTGAAAAATCAAAAGTCAAACGTTCAGTCAACTCACCTCGTCCAGTGGCTCGTCGTCGATCACGGCCTGGCGCAGGATCTCGATCCTCGTGGGAAGCTCCGGTCGTCGTGAAGGCATGATTATGGCTAGGTGGGCTCCACTGCACTGAATAGTATTCTAAAATCGACAAAGTGACGAATACAAGTGTCACTTTCGAAGTATATACTCTCGTTCGTTTATTCTTACTTTGTGAAACCCTAATTTTTCCTCTCTCATTCATCTTATCATAACTTGAGTTTGGGAGATGCGATTTTCGAGCCGTTTGTTGTGTTGGAATCGTATTTTCCTTCTCCTACTCTCGGGATGTTCCAAGAAGTGCTCTGATGAAGCCTATTTAGCGAACACCCCTCATCAATAATCTATTACACAATTTGTCGCAAGTAAACATGCTACCCTGTTTCACCTCCCTAATAAGCAAGTCGAAACAGGGGGGGGCATATAGCTACTCACAGATTTCATCACTTTCCCTAGTAAGCATTAGGTGATTTTGTGATCTAACGTTTGTTTTGTAGGGTGCGGTTCCTAACTGTGTACTGCAGATACCGCTTGGGGCTTCATCCGACAACTTATGGATATATCCTTTTTCAAATAATGTTTACTTTTCTGTACTTTAGCTTGCATATGCACGTAGTACTCATATGACCGCTAAAGTGGGGGCTAAATGTAGCGTCGTAAATTGTACGCACTTGCTAGGGTGGTACAATTTCACACCTAGTTTAGCACCCGCCTTAGTGCATTCTGCATTCTGCATTGCATTTCTCCTTAAGCACTTAATTAATCAAATTAATTAGGTCTAAGGTCCTATTTCATCATTCCCTACATCACAAAGTTGGGCCCTTTCACTAAAGCGCGCCCTTCGCATTTTATTCCTCTAATACACCACTTAATCAAAAACCCTAATTAAGTCCTATTTCGAACTTGGGGGCTTGGTTTCGGGGTCAAAACATCTCGAAATCACCTGTAACTTTGGGATTCTCTCTAAAATCATCATATCCGACGGCCCTGAAAATTTGGTGAAAAGTTGCCGGGACCATGGTGCCCGGTACACATGGTCCCGGACATTTTTCCCAAAATTTTGGGAGCACGATCCAATCATAAAATAAAGCTTAACCCCAAGAAATTGGTGGGATATTCAATCTCTAGGTCGGCCAAAATACGAATTTACGACCTAGGGTTTCATACATAAGAGCTCTCTTTCTTCATTGGAAGGGATCGGATTTTTGTTTCCAGGAACTTCATATGCAGCGAAAGAGCAGATATTTGAGGACTTCAACAACATTCAACATCTTTCTATCTATCAAATTCACTCATCCACTTAGGGCTTGGAAGACATTGAAGAACAATAGGAGATTACCGACTGAAGATTGGCTTGTACTCCTCCCTTGAGGGTTGGGTATGATTTCGTATTGTTTTCATGTCTTTGCATAAGCTTTGATACATCATTTATTCATGCTTTAGATCACATTGCATCTTGATTTAGAGCATTTACATTATCATTTGCAAGCAATTAGGGTTTACTTTCTAGGTTGCTCTAGTTTGCTTTCTTGCATTTTGGACCTTGCACACACACTAGGTCTGCACACACAATACATCTTACAAAACAACTTGGCTATTTATGGAGGTGGAAATCACCGAAGCGGGGGTTTGACTAAGGCAAAACCCTATATAGCCATCCCTCCCCCTTTTTCAGATATTATTGCAGGTTTCGGGATTTGGACGACGCCGAGGGATACAGATCCGGAGAGAGAAAGTTGGAACAGCACTCTGTGTGAAATTGCAGAGCAGGAGACTGGGACAGGGGCGCTGGGTGCCCTGGTCCCTGGGATAGAGGTGCTGGGCGCCCTGGTCCTCCGGACAGACAGTTTGCAGACAGTTTCCAGAGTGCAGAATAGTGGTTTCCAATGCAGTTTTCAGGACAGTGGCGCCCGCGCCCCCATCCTGAACATTTTCAGTCTAATTTTGACTTCGGGTACATATCTGTATTCTTATTTCATCCTTGTACTTACAGCTATTCATTGTTTAATCTCAATTCTGCAATCTTGTTATTGGTTCATACTTGCATTTTGGGATTAGGGTTTGGACTTGCATTACTTGATCTTACAATTTCAACAAGGGAATAGGAATCCTAATAGATATCCCGTGGCTCTCTCTTTCACCAAAAGAAGTAGCCAATTGTGCGATATCTCTAGGCTCTTTCGTATTCCGTAATGTGTGTCAAAAAGTAGGATTAGGGTATGTTGACCTAGTCTCGCTTTTTCCCCCACACACTAACTTACCGATGAACCGCCATGCTAGTAACATATCCTACTTGCACCTTTCATACACTGAACTTACCAGTAACCATCTATACTAGTGACCTATTATATGTACCGATTGACATCAATGACAATACAATGCCAACAATCTCCCCCTTAGTCATTGATTTCAGCACACTCCACATTTCTTCATCCAATCCATTCTCCCCCTTTGACATCCATGACAAAGGGTACATACTTAGCATGTACTTATCTCCCCCTTTGTCCATCAACTGTTTCAAGAGTCAAAAAGTATGGCAATGAACTCCACCTGAACCATAGATCTCCATACTGACTTAAGTGCATGAAGTTGGTGACACAACTCCTAACTTGTGTCTCAAATACTCAAATGTGCTTACCGGTAGAGGTTTGGTGAATATATCAGCCACTTTTCACCTATACGGACATATTCTACCTTAACATCCTTCTCTGCCACCTTCTACCCAATAAAATGATGTTTGATGGCAATGTGCTTGGTTCTTGAGTGAATAACCATATTCTTTGATATGTTGATTGCACTTGAATTATCACATCAAATAGAAATGGGACCAGTCATCTCTACCTTGTCATCCTTGAGGGTCTGCTTCATCCATAGCACCTAAGAACAACATGTGGAAACAACAATATATTCTGCCTCAATAGTAGATAGGGAAACTGAATCTTGCTTCTTATTGTGCCATGAGACCAACCGGTTACCTAGGAAGAATGCACCACCACTTGTTCTCTTCCGTTCATCAATGCAACCTACCTAATCAGCATCAGTGTAGGGTTGTAATGTAAAATACCCTTGCTTGGGATACCATAGTCCATAATCAAGTGTCCCTTGTAGATACTAGAATATCCTCCTGTCTGCATTCACATGAGACTATTTGGGTGTAGTCTGAAATCTAGCCACCATGCATATTGCCTACACTATATTAGATCTAGAAGCTATAAGATATAACAAAATACCAATCATAAATCTATATAATGTCTGATCCACTACAGGTACCTCATCAACTTTTCTCAACTAGCATCCGGTCACCATGGGGGTACTTACTAGTTTGTTTTCTTCCATTTGGAAATTCTTCAACATATCTTTGGCATATTTGGTTTGAGAGATAAATATTCCTTTACCTTGCTGTGAAATCTACAAACCAAGAAAGTAATATATCTCTCCAAGCATTGACATCTCAAACTCTAACTACATTTGATCAACAAAGTCTTTACACAAAGTGTCCTTGTTTCCTCCAAAGATGATGTCATCCACATATACAACCGCAATAATCATGTGGTCTCCATCTACTTTAATGTATAGATTATTGTCTGCACTTCCCTTTCTGAAACCTAGCTCCTTTAGATATTTGTCTAACCTTGAGTACCATGCTCTTGGACCTTGCTTCAAATTGTACAGTTCTTTCTTCAACCGACACACAAAGGTATAATCATTATGTAGAAGACAACCTTCTTGTTGTTCCATGTATACATCCTCTTCTAAATTTCCATTCAAGAAAGCAGATTTTACATCCATTTGATAGACTTTGTATCCTTTGTAGGCTAAAAAGGCTAGAAACATTCTAATGGCATCAAGTCTAGCAACCCGTCCAAATGTTTCTTCAAAATATATTCCTTCCACTTGAGAGTATCCTTTGCACACTAACCTTTCTCTGTGCCTCACAAAATCTTTCCTTCTTCATTCATCTTGTTCTAGTAGACCCACTTTGTGCCAATGACATTCTTATCAGCCGGTCTAGGAGCTAACTCCCAAGTTTTGTTCTTCTCAATTTATTGTAGCTCCTCTTCCATTGCATCCATCCATTTTTGACTTCTGTTGGCCTCATTAAATATTTTGGGTTCCATTTTAGTCATGAGGTAGAAATTGACTTGTTCATCATTCTGGGCAAGTCTTCTTCTAGTCTGCACACCATCATTCTTATTACCTAAGATCCGATCTTCCGGGTGATTTTTCTATACATACCAGTTGGGGGACTTGTTTTATGCTTCTTCTAGATCACTGTTAATCTGAACTTCATCTTCATCACCAGTGTCATCATACTGATTTACTTGTGCTTGTCTTCCTTTATGCATATCTTCATCAACTCTTACATGCACACTCTCAATGACTCTTCTTAGTCTTTTGTTGTAGCATTTGTAGGCTTTGTTATGAGTTAAGTATCCCAAGAAGATACTGTAATACCCTAAAAATGATCATCTAAACCATGGGCCCCTAATCTCGACTACATCACCAAGGTCTTAACCAAAGGCAATTAATTCAATTTGGAGCACCTAATTAATTAATTAATTCCTCAATCATCAATATCACATGGCAAATAAATCATCCTAAATTAATTAAATATTTATTTTATTAATTAATCATTCCAAGTAAATCATTTTGATTAATTATCCTATTTATTTAATTAAATATCCTAACATATTTAATTAATAAATCAATTTACCATTAAATCATTAAAAATAAATTAATTTGAAAAAAGAAATTAAATTTGAAAAAAGGATTTAAATTTGGATAAAGGAATCCAATTGAGATATCTTAAAAATCTAATAAATTGAAAAATCTCATAAAAACAATTAAATCAATGAAATCTCAAAATTGAATAAAAATATGGAATAAATCAGTTTTTTTTATTTTATCTTAATTTTAGTTCAACCTTATTTCCTCCAAATCTGAAGAAAGCAGCCAATCACATAAAATCACCTTGATTGTGTTTCCTCTTGGAGAATCTTGACTGCTCATCATTAATTGATCTTGATCGTTGGTCTCTCTCTGGATTTTTTATAAATTTAGGTTCTCATCTCTCAATCAAAGAACCCTAGAGATTTATTGTTATTATGTTGTTTTTTCTCTAGATTCATTGAGAATATTTTTCTTTGAGATTATCGTATCTTATCTTTTCTGCATATTAGTTTAATCATGATTTCTTGTATCCATCTAGCTTAATATTGCATCCATCTATCTTAATCTTGCATCTATATAGCTTAATCTTGCATCCATTTAGCTCAATTTTATGCTCATATAGATGAAATCCTTCATCTTCGTGTAGTCTAGTCACTGGTATTGCTTAGATAAATCTGAGAGCATGTCTATACTGGCATCTTTTAGAAGGCAATATATTGATTTCTTATGGTTTTTATATTCATGATTATACCTATCTAACCATGCATGCAATGATTTATTGAAGTGTTTGTGCCTTATAGCTTACAGATGACCACTTTTAAGACACATTTTTGGTGCCCACAATGGGGTCTGAGAATTCCATTTTTTGGCCTTGCAATCATTTATTTTTTCCAAATTTCGTCCGTATAGCCTCTGCAAATTGTCATACGAGTTTATGTAGCACATAGTACGAATTCTAAGTTTTGTCACCTAGTTTGTTGGGAATCCTCATACGATATTCTACTTCTGTCATTTCATTTTGTGATTACTCATCTGGTTAGCTGAGAATAATTGTACGACTCTATGACAAAACTCGTACGAATTAATGTTTTCTCATATGGCTCTGTAAGGTTACTTGTATGATTTTGTGTTTTCTCATATTGAAAACAAAGTAATTTTTCAAGTTTTTCTCGAATTGAATTTGATTTTACTGACGCTAACCCTGATCTATTTTCTATCTTCCTGAGAGATATTTCACAACCTAACTTTTGTTTTGCAAAATGCTTGTCAAAGAATATCAATCAAACTTATGCGTGTCAAAGAATCCATTGCTCAAACACAATATGACTATGTTAGGTCCCAAAGACAACTGAGAGGGGGGTGTTACTACTTATCAAATTGCCATTAGTTTCATATCCAAACTCATACTATATTCTAGTTGGTTAGTATTACCGAATCATGCAGTCAGTACACACAGAGAAGTCGGTATGGACAGTCTAGTCGGTTACAGAAGAAAGTAGTCACAGAACACAGTATTCACCGAGTTGTTTATCGAGTAAAGGTTCATGGCTACCGTGTGGTATAATTAACTCACCGAGTTGATATTCACCGAGTAAAATGTCTTACTAGATACATTGAACCTGGACATGCACATGAAATTGCACTAGGAGATTGTGTATGATTACAAGATCAATCTAAGCTATGAGATATTTTGTTTAATTGAAGAATATTTTTTTAAGATTGAAGTAATAAATTAGATCACCGCTATAAGAGATCTATATATACAACATGATTCTAGGGTCAGATATATGACACAATATGATATGATAAGAGATGAAATGAGATAGCAGTGTGTATGCATGAAGGAAGACTGTTACAGAGACACAGAGAGGTCACCAAGAAGGTTATCAGTGAACAGTCAAAGAACAGAGTAAACAGAAGGGTTTATCGAGTTTCATTATGGGTTACCGAGGTATGCTACAAGCTAGGTAATCTTATTTAGAGCACATAGAATCTGCTTTAGCATTTTAGATGTAAAGTTGTAGATATTTGTAATGATTATATTGTAATATTTTGAAGTTTTAAGGGAAACCTTTAACAGGCTAAAAGACTCTAACCAAGTCTATAAATTGTAAATCCTTTAACCAGGTGCTACACTTATATAGTGTTTTATAAATCCTTTAGTAAGGTAGATCTAACCGATCTTAATACTCCTAATAGGGTAAGCTATCAAAAATAGCTAAATGTAGCTCTAATTGTGCATTCTTTATTATTACAGTAGTCAAGTTGTGGGTGCCATCCCCACTGCTGTTTTTCTCTCTAACCAAGAGTTTCTGCGTGACCAAAATATATGTGTTATGGAGTGATTCATGTATGAATGTTATATGTTGATTATAGTTTTGTTTTATGTTACTGCACTATTTTGTTTATGCATAACAGTAAGGTTATTACATAAGAAAAGTTTTGGAGTACTGATTCACCCCTCCCCTCTCTATACATTAGCTTTCTATATTGGGCCTAACAATTGGTATCAGAGCTTGAATCTTGGAAAAGGGTTTAACCACCTGAAGAGAAAGATCTTAGCAATGGAAGGCTACAAACAATCTCAGAGGATTGTGCATCTTCAAGAAGAGCTAGATAATGCAAATCAAGTGATTGTAGACATGCAGAGGCAAATGCAAAAATCTTTGAAAGTAAGGAGAAAATTATCTGATGACTTGTAGGGTTCTCAAGAGTTAGTGGAACGAATCGAGACATCATCTGAGAATAGTATATCTGAAGAAATTGAAGAATTGATTGGAATGTTGAAAGAAAAGAACAAAGCATTGGCTGATCAACTAAAAGCAATGAAAAGAGAACATGAACATTTCAGTACACAAATGACTAAAAATCTAGATGCATTAAGGAGAGCTGAGGATAAAGCAAGAGATCTACAAAGAGAGAAACAACAACTTGAAGCACTAGTATCTGATAAGGATGATGAAATCATAAGGTTAACTGGTATTCAACAAAATATGATAGATCAACTAGGTTATGCACATCATGAAGCAATTCTGAAGAATGATGAAAATCAATCATTGAAACTTGAAGTATCAAGGTTGACTGGTGAACTTGAAACAGAAAAGAAATCCAAAGAATAATTGGAGAAGAGTTATGAAGCATCAAAGATGTTGGATGAGCAACTGAATACAAGAAGACTCTACAAAGATGGAGGACTTGGTTATAAAGGAAATAATACTACCGAGAAAGGATAATCATCAAAACAAGCAAAAAAAATAAATAACATCAAAAGGAAGAAGCCTATTTGCTACTACTGTGGAAATCAAGGTAATACTGCCAACATATGCCAGATCAGAAAAGGTAAGCAACCGAATATCTCTAAGTCCAATGGATATTGTTATAATTGCAATAAATATGGTCACATACCTAATCAATGTAGAACAAAGTCTATTAACAACCATCAAAAGGCAAAATTCAAAGGGTTTTGTAAAAACTGCAATAGATATGGACATAGTACCGAGAGATGCTAGTTTAAGCAAAAGAACAACATGAAGTATCCACACCGAGCAAACACTGGAGGTTATAGAATTTACACAGATTCTCATCAACAATATGTAGCAATGCCATGGGATTACAATACGAGGATATGGTGCGAATGTTGTGGAAGATATGGACATATAAGTGCCAACTGTTTTATAAGGTTTGGAATGAACAACCAGAGATCATGGAGAAATACCGGTATGGCATGTTTTCATTGTCACAAAACTGGACATTTAGCTAGAGATTGCAGAGATCAACCGAGAAGAGACACTGAGGAAATAAAAGAAAAATTCAAGATGATTTGGAAAAAGAAAGAAATTATGTCTGATGAAGAAAGCACCTTACCTACCGAGCTAGGTGCACCTATTTCAAATTAGCCAAGAAAAGGTATAAAGGGACTGCATTCTTTAAAAGATAAATCATAACAGCTCCTATTTTATTATGGACAAGAATTCAAAATCTACATAGTTAAGATACAATTAGTCAGTTAGTATACTGTACAGGAAACCTATCAAGTCGGCTATTAAAGAAAAGTTGAATACTCGGTGAAAACAAAAAATGAAGTAAATCGGTAAAAGGTGAACCAAGTGCATTTAATACCATGACCTAACCTGCACGGAGCTCGATAAGGTATTTTTGAGTACTTAAAAGTTTTTCGCGGTCATTTTCATTCACCCAATTTTTTGAGAAGCAGAGCAGAGTGAATCAAAGTGACCAAATTTCATTCAGAGCGAATTTTCAAGGTATTTACATCAATCTATTCACACTGTTTAGCTAGTTTCTAATCTAGTCAAATTGCTAGTGTCTACCGAGTGTGAAGAGTAAGCTACTTGTAAACCCTAAGGATAACCTATCGAATTTTTACTCGAGATCTACCATGGCGCACAAGATCTAAGACCCTGTAGTTGTCCAAAATGTGGAGAAGCCATCTCTGATGTATTCCCTAACTCCTAAAGTCACCTCAAAACCGGATGATAAAATGACATTTTCGCTTATCCTGGATCGAGTCTTATTGGTAGAAGATGTTATATTCTTTACCAAGTGTCGTTTTGAGGAACTCGGTCATGTAGAAATTAGTAACACATATGATGAACTGTGCATTGACAACAAACTGGATAGTAAATTTGAACATATCAGAATCAAGGGATTAACTGAAGCCCTAGTCTATCCTCGTGTGTTCAAACCCCAATGGGTTAAGTTTGTACTGAGCAAAGTACATGATGATTTCATGTGGCTACAAGAGCAACCATTCAAGATCATGAAGGAATTCATTCACCTGATCACCAGATATCCCATCTACGATCATGCTCGTGCATAGAAAATGATATCACAAAAGGAGCTAATCAGTCTAACCGAAGTAGAATCTGATTACCGAGGACTAAAATTGAATAATGTCACTGATGCTGAACTAAAATTTGCAATCAAAGTCATTGGTTACTGTTTCTTCCAATCTGCAAGGGAAAATAGTGTACCATGTGATGCAATGGACTTGGCCTACAAAATAGTAAAGAAGGGAATGAAAGTAGACTTGTGTGAAGTACTACTAAAGAACTTATTTGAGAACCTGAACACCATAAGGAAGCTGAAGAAGAACAACTCGACAAACACACTCAAGTTTGGTTCACTACTTGTCTGTATGTTTTTCTATTTTGAAAAATTCTTTCCCTCAGTCGGTAAAGTAGTATGCGATCTACACCGACCTATCACCCATCAGATCAATGATTACATCAAGAAGTTAGGAGATAACTTTAATGATGTCATGGATGATTACTTTAGCAAATTCCAAGAGAAAATGCACAACAGATATAGGATCCCACCACAACTGGTTGAAAAATACAAGGACAATATTTGTTTTGAAGTCGACACTGATTACTACTATGTAAATGTTGTTGAACCAAGGATTCAGTCATTGCAACCAATGGGTTATGAAATTGATTATGATATCACACAGCAACAAATTGATGCCTACCTATCATTGCCAAGGCATGCAACTGAACTAAGGTATGGAACCTATGAAGAGGTAAAGGAGAAATTAAAAATGAGCATTGTAGTTCCTAAGGCTACAAGGAAGCAACAAAGATGATAAAAGCTTTGTCTGAGAAATTCGGGGAAGAATCTTCATCTACACTTGTCAAAGGAAATCTTGCCATTACTGAGGAAGAATCAAAAGCACAAGAGGCTGCAATAACATTGAGCACAGAGTTGCCAAAGGGAAAAGTTCTATAAAGAAAGATATAGGACATTACAAAGACCCTACCGACTCCACCAACAAAGAGACCAAACACCAGAGCATCAACAGCATCATTGAGAAAGCAACAAAAGACTATTGTCGCTCCTAAGGTAACAAATACTTACAAGAAATCTACTTGGAGACTCATTTTGGCAAAAGAGTCGAGTGATACAGAGTCTGATGATGCTAACAAATTCCAGATTGTGAAGAGCAAAAAGGCAAACATTCACAGTGTTGAAAACTTTTGTGCCAATCTCAAGGAATACGATGGATTTGCAGGATTCAGATATGTGAAGTATGAGTCTAGGAACAATGATTAGAAATGACAGATTGAAGAAGTTATCATATGTACACTTCTAAAGTTTTGGTTAGCACCATTGGAACTAGCAAAGTCACTTCCAAGTGAACTCTACTCACATAATTATAATAGATGGAAATATGCAATGGATTCAGAGAGACCAATAAGAGAAAGAAGTCTTGTCCACTTATTTCTTGACATGTTCGTAGCTAAAATCAAGGAGCATTTGTCCACATACAATTCAAAATTTCTTGTGAAACAAAGAGCCTTAAAATTGATGAATGGGCTATATATCGACATGGAAAATGAGACTAAGGCCAAATGGCAGGAGATCTTCAAACAAAAGGATGTCAATGAACAATCTCAAATTGAAATTGTTGATGTCACTAAGCAAGATCTAGATGTCACCGAGCAAGGTCCAGACCCAGTTGACACAATACAAATTGATGAAGATGTAATGGATGAAGCTGCACCGTAGCAAGAAATGATTGAAGGCACCACTTATGCAAAACTTGTGTCTAGTGAATCGGTTTTAGAACAAGTTCAGCCTTATCCGCCGGTGAAGCCAACAATACCAACCGAAGCCCCCAAGGACACTGAACAAGTTACTGAAGGTAACAAATCTGAAGTTGAAGAAGATATAGGTAACAAGTTTGAAGCTGCAGCAAACACAACAAAAGATCAATCATCTCAGGGATAGACAAGCACAACAAATATTACAACAGAGACCCCTAGCACCGAGCCATCCAAAGACACTGCAACTGCTACAGGAACAGTGCAAAGTGTTGCATCTACTGAGCAACCTACCGAGGGACATCAAGCCTCACAAGCACTTGTCTTAGTGCCCTAGACAAAAGGAAAAGAGAAAAAGGTGAGAAAGCATGGTTTTAAATTTGACTTATCTAAACCGATCGTGTTGCCCAATGTCGACATCTCCAAATTAAAAGGGCAAGCACTCACTGAATTCGGTGAACTATGTAAAGCAAAGGCCAAATAGGAGAAACAATTGGCAATACAAAAAAAGAACAAGGTACTTCAAAAGGTTAGAACACTACTCACAGAAATGCTACCATCAGCAACAATGTCAACCAATGCAGCCATCCATATTCAGTTGGATGAACTCCTTAATCAGATTGAAACATCTAGAGTTGATGCTTCCAAACACCTAAGAAATCTCAAGGATAAAAAGCTCACAACAAAAATGATAGAGGAAGTCCAAAAATCTATTGTTGTTGGCAAGGTAAAACTTGTCAAATTCATTGCTGAGTTAACCCCTCAACTCAAGCACATTCTTTATTTATTCTAGAAATTCTGTACATTTTCTTTATTTATTAAAGACATCAAAAATAAAATTGATGCAATTGAGAAAGAGATCACTGATCTCTCCTCCAAGTTGACCACTGAGCCTAATTCAGTTCAGACCTTTTTCAAAAAGCTACAACAGCTCATGGCTCAATAGTTAGAACTGAGGAATGAAGAGCGTAAAATTAGGATGGATATAATGACTCTTCAAACATTATTCCTTCCTCATCTCTCATCAGTCCACAAGCAGCTTAACCGAGCTACAAGCTTATCAACTACCCAAGAGGGAAGCACTCTTGATGGCTTGATATCACTCTTATCTGATATTCAAGCACATAACTCATTAATGGAAAGTCTCAAGGACTCACTCTCAGTCACCCTCACTGATGCCCGGACCAAGTATAAAACTATTTTTGATCAGTTACCGCCTCCGGATGCAAATTAAGTTTTTAATGTTTGTCAAAAAGGGGGAGTACTTTTATGTTACTACACAGGAGAGGAAAGCCCAGCAAAGGGGGAGTAATTCTACACTTGGAGACTAGTACAGTTTTGATAACACAATTTTGAGTATTATATACAAGGGGAGTCTACCGAGAAGAATATGCAGAGCATTTAGAGTACACAAGTACAGTACAGAACTGAACCGAACATGCAAATTTAGAGTTATGTACAGGATAATGATAAGGGGAGTATATCTGCATATACTATTGACTATTGTACATATTGTCAAGTAAAGTCATTTTGTCAAGTTTTTTTTTAGTTATGACTTTGTAAGTAGTTTTTGTCAAACATCTCAACTAATGTCAAAAGGGGAGATTGTTACTACTTATCAAATTGCCATTAGTTTCATATCCAAAGTCATACTATATTCTAGTCAGTTAGTATTACCGAATCATGCAGTCAGTACAAATAGAGAAGTCGGTATGGACAGTCTAGTTGGTTACTGAAGAAAGCAGTCACAGGACACAGTATTCACCGAGTTGTTTATCGAGTAAAGGTTCATGGCTAATGAGTGGTATAATTAACTCACCAAGTTGATATTCACCGAGTAAAACATCTTACTAGATACATTGAACCTGGACATGCACATGAAAACATGTTACAAGATTGAGGCACATCTAACCATTTTTGTGTTGGAAATCGCACTAGGAGATTGTGTATGATTACAAGATCAATCTAAGCTATGAGATATTTTGTTTAATCAAAGAATCTTTTTGTAAGATTGAAGTAATAAATTAGATCACTATTGTAAGAGATCTATATATACAACATGATTCTAGGGTTAGATATATGACACGATATGATATGATAAGAGATGCAATGAGATAGCAGTGTGTATGCATGAAGGAAGACTGTTACAGAGACATAGAGAGGTCACTGAGAAGGTTATCAGTGAACAGTCGAAGAACAAAGTAAATAGAAGGGTTTACCAAGTTTCATTATGGGTTACCGAGGTATGCTACAAGTTAGGTAATCTTATTCAGAGCACATAGAATCTGCTTTAGCATTTTAGATGTAAAGTTGCAGATATTTGTAATGATTATATTGTAATATTTTGAAGTTGTAAGAGAAACGTTTAACAGGGTAAAAGACTCTAACCAAGTCTATAAATTGTAAATCCTTTAATGAGGTGCTACACTTATATAGTGTTTTATAAATCCTTTAGTAAGGTAGATCTAACTGATCTTAATGATCCTAATAGGGTAAGCTATCATAAATAGCTAAATGTAGCTCTAACCAAGCATTCTTTATTATTGCAGTAGTGAAGTTGTGGGTGCCATCCCCACCACAATTTTTCTCTCTAACCAAGAGTTTTTGCATAACCAAAATATATGTGTTATGGAGTGAATCATGTATGATTGTTATCTATTGATTATAGTTTTGTTTTATGTTACTGCACTATTATGTTTATGCATTACAGTAAGGTTATTACACAAGAAAAGTTTTGGAGTACTGATTCACCTCTCCCCTCTCAGTACATTATCTTTACATACTGGGCCTAATAGGGGGGGGGTGAATCAGTTGTCCAATAAATTGAAGCAAAATTAACTTAACCAATACTTAATGCTTAATACTGGTAAACCAAACTTTATGCCGATAGATAGTTTTAATAGTTAATTCCAATACAGTTAAAGATTAATGCATGAAACAGAAAGACAATAACATCCATAACACATAACACAAATATGTGTACGTGGAAACCCTGTAAGTAGAGAAACCATGGTAGGAAGCCTTATCCACAATCAAATGATACTACTGCAGATAGTATTTGTGTACAATATGGATTTTGTTGGCATTATGTGAACCGGCATGAGCCTTATGTAAACTGGCATGAAGACATAATGATATTATATGTTATCATTGATGTCAATATGAGACATGGTAAGAACCGGCACATGTGATAGGTGAAGAGAGAAGAACTGGCATATGTATGAACTGGTTTATATGCCAAAGTGAAGCGGCACATTTGTTCAAGGTGAACCAACATGTAGTGATGAGAACCAGCACATGGAAGCACTGTATGGTTACCGGGTTGTAGGTAGCTTCCACTTCAGGGTTTGCGGTTGGAGAAACTCAAGTGAATCAATCGGCAATCTTTGCATGATGAGTTAGCAATATGATGGAGGACAGATCATGTTGCCACATAAGCTCTATGCACATGAAGGATCTTGCATGAAGAAGACTATTCCTATCCACCTTGGGAAAGTGTGAAGTATATCAAACGGTGATAATGTGTGATGGGTTATCAGCTGCCATGAAAATGGTGGATAATGGACGACAGAGAATGTCTCAAAATTGATTCAAGATTGTTGCATTTAATGCAGTATGATTCAACAGTCAAGATCGAACAGTTTGATTGCTTAGCCTAACAGGTTTAGGGTTTAGGGTTTTTGCTACCGACCTATATGTTTCCTATAATGTCGATGTTGGGCTTCTATCTGAGGTTGTTGGCAAAAGTTGTGAGTGTGTATCCAAGGGAAGTGATACGTGATTCTTGCCAAACCAAAGGAGAGAAGAGATATCTGCAAAGTGAATGTGCAGAAGGTGAAGAGGAGCCAAAATGGATTTGCATTAGCATTGAGTGTTGTCAATAGATCATTGTAATACTTGTTGATCTCTAGCCACTTCAATAGTTGTAAAATCCCCTAACAGGGTGGCCTTAACTGGCTTGATTCAAAATCCCTTAAATCGGGTGGTCTTAACTAGCTTGTTTTAAATCCCTTAACCGGGTAACTTGAAGCTAATGAGTTCTAAGAAGCTAGAGAAGCTTAGGAGATCCTTTTAGCTATTGAGTTCTTAAAATCCTCTAACAAGGTGACCCTACCGGGTTTAACCCTTAACTGGGTATCCCTTAACAGGGTGATCCCTAACAGGATCGGTTCCTACCAGAACCTATTATAATGTTCTTAACCAGACAAGGCTCCTAACAGAGCAGACTTCTAAAGAGTTCAAAAAGAAGCTTGTGGGTATTCATCCCCACCATGGTTTTTCCCAGTTGGGTTTCCATGTGAAAAATATGTGTGTCATGTGAAATGCCTTTGTCTTGTGATGCTTTATTTTATCTATTATGCACATGAAGGTTCTATGTTTTATGCCTGTCTATAAATCATATTGAACTCATTGTTGTGAAGATTTGATGATTAATTTTACTAGTTCATGCATGTGAATATTATGATAATGTGGTATTGAGCTAAGAGAAAAGCTTATTGGGTGACCAGTTCATGACTGATTGAGCTATACTGGATGTTACCGATTGCACTCTATTTTACCAGTATCTTTGTTTATCAGTCATTCAAAGTGTTTTCTATCAAATTGGTTTTGGACTGTATTTGTGTTTGTACTGATTCACCCCCTCCCCTCTCAGTACCGGTTTGGTACTAGTGGTTCATCATTGAGTTATCAATTGGTATCAGAGCCCTCCAGGTCCTCTATGTTGTAAGCTTAACCACTTGAGGAAAAGATCCTAGCCAAATGATGAAGAGGGAAGGTCAAAACTTCAGCAGGGAAAACTTTGGCATATGGAAAGACAGGATGAAGATATTCATCAAAAGCATGGGTGTTCAACACTGGAGTTATGTTGAAAATGTATATGTTGTTCGTACCGGTACTCTCACCGATGACCAAAAAAGAGATATACAAGAAAATGGGCAAGTCATGGAAGCCCTCATCAGTAGTCTATCTGACATTGAGTTTATTGATGTTCAGGACAAGGCAAATCCCAAAGAAGTATGGGATGCTCTTGAAAATATCTATGGTGGTGATGAGAATGTAAAATAGGCTAAGGAAGAGAGCTTGAGAGGAAAGTTTGAAGACATGAGGATGGTTGAAGGAGAGACCATTCAGCAGTATGGAATAAGAATCAAAATAGTTGTTGGAGAAATAAAAAGTGCAGGTGGCAAAATAGAAGATTCCACTATGGTCAGTAAAGTCCCGAGATCCCTATTGTCGGTCTATGCAATAAGTGTTGCTGCTATTCAGGAGTTGAGATCAATAGACAAGTCTAAGGGATCCTTGGACTCCATCATAGCCAAATTGCCAGCCTATGAGCTGAATAGTTTTGATAGTAGTGTTCAAAAGTCAGAATCAACTTTTAAAGCTTCTGCTATACCATCTAGAAAAGGAAAAGAGGCTGGAGCTAGTGGGGAACCCAATTAGAATAGAGAAATGAAGGATGAAGAGTTTCTGATGGAATTTGAAGCTCTTCTTGCCAGGAGATTTTCAAAAGGGACTGGTAAATACAAAGGTAAGCTTCCTTTGAAATGTTTCTCTTGTAACTGGATAGGACATATTGCTATGAACTATCCTATTAGTGACAACAAGGACAAACCAGAAAGGTTCAAGAAATTCAAAGGAGGAAACTGGAGAAATTGTTTTGTGGCAGTTGATGAAGGTGTCACAGATGAGGAATCAGAAGATGAAGAAAATGAAGACATTGTGTCTGTTGCTGTAAAGGAAGATGTGGCAGACAAGAAGGCTCTTGTCTCCCGGTTTGAAAATTCCAATGAGTGGTTCATTGATAGTGGCTGCTCTCACCATATGACTGGTGACCAGAGCAAGTTTCTATCATTAGAAGAGTATGATGGTGGTGTGGTTCGCTTTGGAAATGATGCACCATGCATGGTCAAAGGCAGAGGGTCCATCTCCTTGAATGGAAAGAGTAGGTGTTGCCTAGTTAAATGACAGTGGACTCACTCTGCAATTAAAGAATGGAGTTTGCAGAATCAAAGGTGAAGATGGTAAATTGGTAGCCACCGGCATGCAGACTAAAGGTAACCTATTTTATCTAAATACTAATATAAGTACATGTCTTATGGCTAAGCTTGATGATAGCTGGATATGGCATAGGAGATTCTGTCATGTGAACTTTGACAACATTGTGAAGGCTATTAAGATCAAGGCAGTTAGAGGGTTGTCAGTGCTGAAAAAACTAGATAATACCTTGTGTAGAGAATGTCAATTGGGGAAAATGTTTTCCTCAACCTTTAAAGGTAAATCTTTCACTGCTGACAACTTGCTTGATCTTGTGCATACTGATTTATGTGGTCCTATGAAAACTAGAAGTGTACAGGGTGATAGGGACTTCATTATTCTCACTGATGACTACTCAAGAATGATGTGGGTCACATTCTTGAAAGACAAGTCTAAAGCTTTTGGGAAATTCAAAGCATTCAGAGCATTAGTGGAGAAGGAAAGCGGTAAAAGGATCAAATGTCTCAGAACTGATCAAGGAGGAGAATTCACTTCCAGTGAGTTTAACAAGTATTGTGAAGAATTTGGCATCAAGAGATAGCTGTCTACCCCCTAAAATCCACAACAGAATGGCCTAGCAGAGAGGAATAACTAGACTGTGGTTGAAGCAGCTAGAACTATGTTGATCCAAGGAAAGTTTGCTCACACCTTTTGGAGAGAAGTAGTGAGCACTGCAGTTTACACTATGAACTGGGTACTCATCAAAAAGGGTAAGGACAAAACTCCTTATGAGTATTGGACCGGTAAGACCCCTGTGGTAAACTACTTTAAGGTATTTGGTAGCAAATGTTACATCAAGAGGAGTGAACATAAGGGCAAATTTGAAGCCAAATGTGATGGAGTATTTCTAGGATATTCCGCCAAGAGTAAAGCTTTCAAGTGCTACAACAATAGGACTCAGAGAATTATGGAAAGCGTCAATGTAAGAGTTGATGAATCCTCTGAGAAAACTGAGAAAACTGACAGTGAGAAAGTTGTAAATGAATCGGTTGCAACCTTCTGGGAACCGGTTGTTAGTCAACCAAGTACTAGTAACAGTGTTCCTGAACCGGTGAATGCTGATACTGATGAAGATGAGGATGAAGAAGAAAAGCAAGAAGAACCAATTAAGACCATTCCTCGGTATGTCAAGTTGAATCATGATCCCAAGCAGATCATAGGTGATAAGGATGCAGGAATCCTTACCAGAAGAAAGATCAGAGAAAACTTATGTATGATCTCTGAATTTGAGTCTAAATCATTCAAAGAGGCTCATAATGATGAAGACTGGATCAAGGCAATGGAAGAAGAACTTGACCAGATAGAGAAAAATGGTACATGGTCCTTGGTACCTAGACCAGAGCATAAAAATGTCATTGGCACCAAATGGGTGTTCAGAAATAAGTTGAATGAGGATGGCACAATGATTAGGAATAAAGCCAGACTGGTATGCAAAGGATATGCTCAAGAAGAAGGTGAAGACTATGGGGAAACCTTTGCTCCTATAGCCAGATTGGAAGGAGTTTGTATGCTTCTTGCATATGCAGCTTTTAAGAGATTCAAGGTATATCAAATGGATGTAAAATCTGCATTCCTAAATGCTGTACTTGAAGAGGAGGTATATATTGAGCAACCAGATGGGTTTACCTTATCTGAAGACAATGACATGGTATGTAGGCTACATAAAGCATTATATGGTCTAAAGCAAGCACCTAGGGCATGGTATGAGTGCCTACATTCCCATCTTGTGAAGATTGGATTTGAGAGAACAAGTGAAGATAGCAATATCTACTTGAAGTCTGAAGAAGATTAGATCCTGATCTGTGAAGTTTTTGTTGATGACATTATCTTTGGAGGAGATGACAAGATGAGTCATGAGTTTGCTGATGAAATGAAGAAAGAGTTTGAGATGTCACTCATAGGGGAGATTAAGTTCTTCATTGGATAGCAGATCCAACAGATTAAAGATGGAATCTTCATCACTCAGTCCAAATATGTCAAAGAAGTGTTGAAGACTTTTGGCATGGAAGATAGCAAATCGGTTGGTACACTGATGGTGACCGGTTGCAAATTGACAAAGGAGGATGATTCTGCACTGGTTAATGAGAAGGAATACCAGTCAATGATTGGTAAGTTGCATTATTTAGTGCATAGTAGACTGGATATTGCACATGCAATTGGCATCACTGCAAGGTTCCAGAAGAGTCCAAGAGAATCTCACTTGAGTGCAGTCAAGCGGATTCTTAGGTATCTAAAGGGAAAAATTGACTATGGATTGTGGTACCCATACAACAATAATTTCAATCTAAAAGTATTCATAGATGCTGATTGGGCCGATAATGTGGATGACTAGAAGAGCACAACTGGTGGTGCATTCTTTCTCAGTGGTAGACTGGTCTCACGGATGAGTAAAAAATAGAGTTGCATCTCTCAGTCTACAGTAGAAGCAGAGTATGTTGCAGCTTTCATGAACTACACTCAGACAATCTGGATGAAGCATGTACTGGAAGGCTTCAAGATCCCTGTATCTGAACCGGTAAGTATTGTAGACACCCAAAAATGGTCAAACGCTTGCGAAGTCATACTTTAAAATTTGTGCATTGCCTCATTTTAGGTTTTTTGCGTCGCATTAACATTTCTCCTATGTCACGCATTTGATCTTTATCATTTGTGAACATTGAGTCATTCTTCTACATTCTTCAATCATCTCGTCCTCGAATTTGGTCTTGTCGACAACATTATCCGGTCATGATTTTGATCAATCTTATCCTATCGCATCAATGTGCGTATTCAATCTTATCATTCTGGACATCGTCAATCCTAACTAGGGTTTTGTCCTTCTATCAATCTTATCAATCGTATCATCAATCCTTCAATCTTGTCATTTTAACGATCGATTTGTCATCGATCGCTGTCATGTGCAATCTTGTCATTTTTGCGATCGATTTGTCATCGATCATGGTCATTTCCAATCTTGTCGTCTTGCAACCTATTTTATCATCGATCCTCGTCCTCTTGTCAATTTTGTCATTTTGCGATTATTTCGCTATCGATCATTGTCTATCTCAATTATGTCAATTTGGATCAATTTGTCATTGTTCCTCATCAATTGGTGCATTTATCGATCAAATCATTTTGTTGCATTGATCATTTATCAATTCAAAATCATGACATTAATTATCTTCAATCAAGACCTAATTGTCATTTTCGCATTTCTAATTTGTCTTCTAGGGTTTCATGATTTGTTCATTTAACCTAATGTGTCATTTCTTCCTTTAGGATTACTAAATTATTTATTAATCCTAAGTTTCCTCATTACAATTAAATATTCATTTAATTGGCTAATTATTCCTCTTTGTGAGTGAATTAATTAATTAATGAAAAATTATTGATTAATTCACTAAATTCTAATTTTCCTTCAATTTCTAATTCCTAATTTGTCATCAATTTCAATTTCCTATTTTCTTAATTTCCTAATTTCAAATTCCTCCTATTTCTCTCCTAATTCTATGGGAATGACATTTCAATTTGTTATAAATTGTCATAATTGATAATCAATCAATTTTTACATAGAATGTGTCATAATTTGTCATGAATTATCAATCAATCAAATTGTGCATGGAAAGTGCATAATTTGTCATAATTTGTCATATTGATTTGCAATTTCCATTTGAATTGCATCATGCTAATCTTGTCATTTATCCAATTCTTCTATAAATTGGATGAATTTCTTCAATCAATCCCTTAACTAATTTTTGCGAATCCTTCGAATCCTTAATCCCGAATTTCTATCAAACTACCGAACTTTCGCTTCTAGTACTCTTGAGCTTTTTGCTTTCAATTGTGTGAGCACTTGTAGGTGAGATCCACAAACCCATTGAAGAGGAAAGAACAACAATGGAGCCGCATGGAAGAAGCATCCGAATTGTTATATGGTTTGCATGACATTTTCTTTTAAATGCTTTGTTTTTGTGCCTCTATTGAATGTGCTTTGGAATTAGGTTCATTTCAATGAGAGTTCTTTTGATTGAGCTAGCATGTCTTGTGTTTTGATTGATTGATCTACTTGTTTTGATGATTCCTAATTTCTACGCTACATTAACTAGTGAACCCGACGTGAATACTAACCTTCTAACCATCTTAATGTGTTTTGGAGTGCTTCTAAGCTGATTTGCAGGTCAAAAAACTCAAAAACAGAGCCGTGCAGTGCATTCTGGACACTTCTACGCTTGTGTGAAGCATTCTGCGCCTGTGTTGAGACATCTTGCGCCTATGTTAAAACATTCTGTGCTTGTGTTAGACATCCTGCGCTTGTGTCCTGACTTCTGCGCCTGTGTAAAGTCCAGATCAGAGGTGAAAAATGCAGTTTTTACTTGAAATCTTTGGTGTTTTTGCATTCTGTTTTCTATGCTTTGGATTTTGGTACTGATTATTTGTGCAGGATCTTGGCATACGCATGACAAAGACTAAAAATCAAACTACTAACATGTGTTATGCAGATTCGATGGTCAAAGACAACAAATCAAACATCTAACTTGGGTTTTGCAGGTTGCCTTGGAGAAACAACCAAATTGTGTGTTTGAGTTTTTAATTAGGCACTTAGTGATTTATAAATAGGTGGAAATGAACCCTTGTTTGCTTTGTTTGTTAAGTATGACATTGGAGTAGGAGAGTATGCTCTCATCCTTCAAAGGGTGATCAGAAATCCAGATCTTCAATACCATGCTTGTGTTGTTGATTGTTTGTCTCCATTAGAGGGCCTGCCTTCCCGACCACTTTGCTTTAGCAAGCAAGTGATAATTGTGAGAAGGGGATGACCCAAAGTGAGTATGGCTAGAATTCCTTGGCATTCTAACTCACTATAAAAAAATACCCGATGAGCGAAAGCTTTGAAGGAAGTGTTACGTGGGAATTGCAGTTACTTGGGAAGTGATGACCCTTGGACTCTTTCTCATATCAACATCTAAGTAGGGCCTCTTGGTCTAAATCGTGCTTGCGCGACTACATTTTTTTGGTATCTTGATGGGCTTAATGTCTCAATCATGCTTGCATGACATCAAGGAGTAATGCTTAACAGAAATCCGTACTAAACACCTTGTTTTTAGAGGCCAAAAACCCTTCTAGTTGCTTGAGAAGGACAAATTCGGATACTTGGAAGAGATACTAAGTTCGCCATGGGGAGATTTCCATGGGGACTGATGCTTGGCTGCCCTGAGAAGTGAGTGCCGTGGAGGGGAGCCCGTGGGGTCAAGCATCTATGTATTCTCCTTGAATCCCATAATGAGTCTACCTCTCAAGTACCTAATGTATTTGCCTACCATAAGGAATGTGGAAATGAGCATGATTGTCTTGAGTCTAAGTTATAACATCTTGTATTCTTTGATTGTCAAAAGTTGAATGTTATCCCATTTCAAGAGAAAAGCAAATTGGTCTAACATAAGATTAAGCACAAGAGACACTCATCCAACAAAAATTCAACAAGATTCAAAGATCATATTCCTAAAACATGGTTATCCAATATTGTTCAAAAACTTGTCTCAACTCTTATGTCACTTACATTTAGGTTCATCCTAGGTTGCATTTTTCAAAGTCATTATCAAGTATCAAGGTTAAGTTTCATCTAAGTTATACTCTTTTACATATTAATAAAAGTCATCCATTTGCATATGTCCTCTTGCATAAGAGTAATATCATTTCATAATTAAACCTTAGGTTTCATCTTAGGTTGACATTGTCATACATTTGCATTTGCATATCCCAAGTCTCTTCATTAAGCCTAAGTCATTGTCATATCATATTAAGATCATTTGCATATTGATTGTCCCTTAGCATATAGTGTCAAACCTAGGTCTTGTCATACTTGGGTAATCCAAATCTTTGATAAACCCTAAGTCATTGTTAGGAGGTCTAGACCTTATCAAATCTTTTGTCCTTTTGTCATCAATATCATTTCGTCAAACCTAGCTTAGTATCCAAGCATATAGGGGAGACATTGTCATCTTGTCCTTTGTCAGTTAAGTCCTTTTGTCCTTTGAGGTCTAGATATCATTTCAATTTCCTAAGGGTCTCTTTTAGATTTGCATTCATAAGTTTGTCAAGATCTTCAAAAACAACCAAAAACGTAGATTGCATTTTCATCTATTTAGTTCGCATTTAGTTGCATATCATATATTGTCTTTGAAAAATTCAAAAAAAAAATAAAAATTGCATTGGCATAAGTGACATGCCTGTTGAGACAAGATCAAGATCTAAGAAGATGAGTGAACCAATGCATCAATCCATGGATAACATAGTAAATTCACAGTTTCAAACTAGTCAAATAGTGCAAGTTGAAGGTTCATTAAACACATCTCTACCACCATATGGAACGGTTCAACTTGGACCACCTCCATTATATGAACCAGTATTTGTACCCATGAAACCAGGACATGGGAGTGTTCCACCAACTCCAAGAGGAAGTGCACCTTTTAATTGGGATCAACCAAATTTGCAACATGACATTCGAACTCAAACATTGTATGAAGACCAAACTCTTTCACAAGGATTCGGTTCAGACCAAGGCATTCAACAAGAAATGAATCCAAATGTCCAACCAGATTCTTCATCTGATTCTGACGCTTCTGATGATGTCGACATGTTCCTTCAAGATCCAAAGGTAATAAAAAGGATGGATAAGTTCCTGAGCAAAGTCTTCAAAATGTGTCCTCAAAAGTATCTTCACATGATGAGTAATATGGCTCCCTTAAATGAACCAATTAATGTGCAAACACAACAAGGCAGTGAGCCGTTAAGTTTCTCTTCGCATCCCAATGAAGAAAATGTGCAACAAGAGCTTCAACCTACATTGATGAGTAAGCGTGCTTCAAAGGCATTGATAGTGACTATTCCTCAAAAGTCATCATTTGAGACGATAAATAATCCATTATTCAATACAACGTCTGTAATACAGGATCAAATGAAGACCATGCAAATATCGACAATGGTTCCTCAACAAGAAGTGGTTCCTAATATGCATAAAATTGGATCAACATCTAAGATACAAGAAAGTTTTACAACTGGAATGCCTAATGTCAATAATGTCCGAAGCAATTCCACGATGCAACAAAGTTCTTCTGTATCTTTGTCAAACACTATTGCGACAGATCCTTCCATAATGGCTACACAAAGAGCTATGGATAGTGGTGTGCATCACCAGCAATTATTGCAACAATTGAGTAATACGCAAAAGGTACGATCGAATGTGCAAACAAACGATGTGCAACAACAACAATATCACATTCGACAAGAAATTGCAGTGCCTTCGGCATCATTACAAGTTAACACAAACTTGCAACCATCACAAGGGATTGGACAAACAACACAGCAAGTTAATGCAAGTGCTATACCCCATCCTAAAGAGAAGCAACGAAAATCATCTAAACAAAGTTTTTTACAAATGATGGGATATACACCACGACAACAATTGGCACAAAGTCAACAAATTCCAATTCGTCAGCACCAACAACATGTGCCAAGGCAAATAAGTTATCCTACCTCACAACCGCAAATGGCGCCTATGCAATATCAACAACCTACTCAATTGCAATATCAACCTAGGCTCCAAGAAGCACAACAACAAAGTCAATATCAAGGTATAGCACAACCGCAACAACAAGAGAAGTACCAAGAACTTTATATGCAGGAGACGCCAAAAACGACCATTGCAAAATATCAACAACCGATCGGAAATGTGATATATCAACAAAGAATACCAACTGGGATTAATGATGAACCTCTACAATCTGATACAATTGCGCAAAAACTTGAGAAGTTGCGACGAAAATTTGATGCATTAGAAACTAAAGGAACAAAGAAGTTGTATATAGATCAAGATTTATGTCCTAATCCCTTTGACAAGAGTGTATACATGCCTCCATTCCCTAAGCATTTTGAGGCACCCAAATTTGAGAAATATAGAGGGAATGGCAATCCAAAAGATCATATTCGAGCATTTTACGCGGCATGCATAGAAGTAAACTATGAGGATACATATTTAATGCGATTATTTGCACGAAGTCTCACTGGACAAGCTATGGATTGGTATTCTCATCTGCCAGGAAATATAAAGACTTGGTCAGAACTGGCGCAAAAGTTTATATCTCATTTCGCGTTCAACATCGACAGTGATGTGACTATGTCGGATTTATGCAATACCAAACAAAAGCAAGGTGAACCATTAGTGACCTTTTTGCAACGATGGCGAAGTTTGTATAGTCGTTCTTCTCTTGATATACCTGAAGAATAGCAAGTGAATCTGTTTATCCAAAATCTAGTCCCAGAAATGATGTATGAGCTAAAATTGAAAAGTCCTAGTACCATAGAAAAACTCATTAAGAAAGGAATGAATATTGAAGCAGCTCTTGTAGCTAAAGGAATTATCAAGCTCAATAAGGACAATGACAACACAAATTATTCAGGGGATAGAAATAAATTTTGGTATAAGAACAAGAACGTCACTAATGATGGTGTTGTTGATGCGAGAACTGTGAATGCAAATCAACCCCCATTCACAATCAAGAAGTTGAGTGTTCCTAATATGTCGACTATGGAACAAAATCAAGCACCCAGGAACAATGTTACTCAACAGCCACAGTATCAACCGCATGCTCAACAGTCGCAATATCAACCGCATGCTCAACAGTCACAATATCAACAGCATGCTCAACAGTTGCAATATCAACCGCATGCTCAACAACTACAATATCAACAACATGCTCAACAACAGTATGCTCAACAATGTAATCAACAATAAGGCCAACAACAAAATCAACAACGCAAACCCTTCCGATCGCGGGATGGGCCTCCTCGACAGTTTACACCATTGGGAGAGCCTATCGAATCAGTCATGAAGCAATTAATACAAGCGAAGTTTATCAAACTACCAGATATTAAGGCAGAACCAGCGGTAAAACCGCATTGGTGGAATGATAATGCGTACTGTGAATATCATCGGTCCAAAGGACATAAAACCGCTTCATGTTTTCAATTAAAACATATGATTCAAGATTTATTGGAACAAGGAGTAATTGAGATAGATCCAACCCATCCGACCTCTAATACTGATCATACTATTTTCAAAACTCCTTTGCTTGATCATGACAAGGGTAAAGCGTCATCTTCCAATTCTGTTCAAACGGCCAATTATGCAAATACCGGTTATCACAATGTCATTAATTGTTTTAATGTGTCAAATGAGTATGTGTCCACCTTGAGAATAAAAGGAAAAGATCCTTCTTGTGCGGTCACCACTCGTCGATCCAAAATATTCATGAAAGGAGCTCCTACAGCTCCTCCCAAACCAACTCCTGCGAGTCAGTATAATCTTTTGGATCATCTAGGAAAAACACCTGCACAAATATCCATTCTAGAGTTGTTGAAAATGTCTCCCATGCATCGTGTAGTCCTAGATAAAGCCTTGATTGAGTCCACTATCCCGACAGATATTGATGTTGACCAATTTCAAGCGCGGATTGGACATTTAGCCGTTTCCCAAAATGTCGCATTTTCCGATAGTGATATCTCACCTGACAAGCTTCCCCATAATGACCCTTTGCATCTAGAAGTCTTTGTCCACAATTGCAAAATCCGGTGAGTCTTGATAGATGGCGGAGCGGGTCTTAATATCTGCACCTTGAGAGTGGTCATTGGCCTCGGATATACTGAAAATGACATTGATGCTTCCAAAAGGATAACAATCAAAGCCTACGATGACGCTGAGCGCCCATCCAAAGGGATAATTGTACTGCCCATCAGAGTTGGTCCAGTGACGGAAAACACTTTCCTGCAAGTCCTAGACCTTGATCTCCCTTATAATATGATCCTTGGCTGTCCGTGGATCCATGCCATGAAAGCAGTTCCATCTACTTATCATCAATGTCTAAAATATCCTTACAACGGAACTGAGATAACCATTCCAAGAGATCCTAATCCGTTCCAATTCTATGCTACCCTAAAGGATACTCCTCAGCGGCAAGTACCAGTCAATAAAGAGGCCAAATCAGACAGTTATGTGGATCCTAATGCATTATTGGATGCTGTCAAAGGAAAACTAAAGATACAAGACCAAGGGTGTGGAGAATATTCAATGGACCAAACATTCCTCATTGGGAATTTGCCGATGTCTCCAAAATCATATGGAAAACCGCATCTATTGCAAAAGGAACCCAAGGTCATTATCCAATATCAGCCTCCCACTACATTTGCAAGATGGGGAGAACTAGACAAAGAAACTATAGACGATGATGTCATAGATTGGCTCTATAGAGATCCAACTGAAACTCCACCTGTCAAGTTGCCAGTGGAATTATATGGCAAAGGATTTACTATGCTGCAGAAGAAAGGATATGATGGCTACAGTGGCTTAGGCCTGAAAAACAATGGAAGGCTAGAACCCATCATACCTGAGAGGCGACCCCCAACTTTAGGGTTAGGTTTTGTACCGTTACGAATTGGATCCACATCTACCAAAAGGTCCACGTGTCGAAAAGGGCGTGATTCTGACGATGAAATAACACCTGAGGCTACCCAACCCGAGACTAATTCTAATGAATGGGAGTGGAGTTCTTTTTCCAGCTCCTATGCCCTTGACAATATCTTCATTGACCCTGATAACTTGCCTATGGAGGATAAACATGAAATAACTCCTCTTCCTAAAACCTGTCCTCATGCTTGGATCGAATCATTTTGGGATCCCAGCTCCGAATCTGACACAAGCAGTTCAGCTAGTGACACCACAGACATTCACATTTTTACCATATCAGCCCTCTCTATCCTTACAATCAATGATGACATGCCCCTCATATATCCCCAACTTATCCAATATGACCAACAAGAACCGCTCACATTGGACTGTTTTCAGAATGACGAAGCAATTGCAGAGTTCATGGGACTACGGGAAGGTATACCACAAGGAGACCATAAGGCAGGCTTTGCTATTGACCTGGATTCAATAGCATATTTTGGGGAGTCAACTCCCTCTTCCAGTCATGAAAAAGAAAAAGAAAAAGAAAAAAATCAAAAGAATAGATCTTTGAGTGAAAACCGTAAGGCGCTCTCTGATCATACAAAAGTAAAAATAAAAGACGTACCTGCGGGTGAAAACCTTTCTGAGGCGCCCAAAGGTGGAAGAGTGGATGTACCCCTATCAATTCAAGACAAATCAACATTGCTGGTTGAGATGACCGAGGAAATCAATTTGGGTACACCTAATAATCCTAAGGTCATTCACTTTGCTGCCTCCTTGTCAAAACAAGAGAAGATTGATTTTATTAATTTCTTTCTAGAGAAGAAGATCAGCTTTGCGTGGTCTTATGCAGATATGCCTAGCCTCGATCCAGAGTTAGTCCTTCATCATTTGCCACTGAAACCAGGTGCTAAACCCATCAAACAAAAACTTAGAAAAATGCATCCTCAAGTGGCTCTATTGGTCAAAGTGGAATTGAAAAAATTGCTAGATGTGGGCTTCATTAGACCCATTGATTATGCAGATTGGATTTCAAATCTAGTACCAGTTAGCAAAGTAATTGGGGGCATCCGCATCTGCACAGATTTTAGGGACCTGAATAAAGCATGCCCTAAGGATGATTTTCCATTGCCAAACATAGACATCATAGTGGACATGATGGCTGGTTATGAGATGCTTTCACTAATGGATGGTTTCTCCGGCTACAATCAAATCCGCATTGCACCTGAAGATCAGCATAAGACCGCATTCACCTGTGCTTGGGGCACCTATTGTTGGAATGTGATGCCCTTTGGTCTCAAAAATGCCAGTGCAACATATCAAAGAGCAATGACGACAATTTTTCATGATTTCATGCATACTTTGATGGAGGATTATGTTGATGACTTGTTGTGCAAATCTGTCACCAGAGATAGTCATCTAGCCATCTTGGGCCCAATCTTTGACAGAATGGAGACCTACAAACTCAGGCTCAATCCAAAAAAGTGTGTCTTTGGTGTTACAGCTGGCAAATTACTCAGATACATTGTTTCTCATCGAGGCATTGAGGTCGACCCTGCAAAGGTCAAAGCAATAATGGATATGCCTCCACCTTCCAACCTCCAGCAATTACAAAGTCTGCAAGGAAAGCTCCAGTCAATTCGTCGCTTCATAGCTCAGTTGGCCAACAAATGTCATCCATTCCAACATCTACTGCACAAAGGTGTCACTTTTAAATGGACTGAGCAATGCCAATCAGCCTTTCAAGCTCTTAAAGAATACTTGCTGTCACCGCCTATCCTAATGCCTCCTATCGAAGGAAAGCCATTTTTATTGAATATCTCTGCAACTGAAATAGCATTAGGAGTTCTCTTGGCTCAACAAGATGAGAATGGCAAAGAAAGAGCTATTTACTATATTAGCCGGACATTGGTTGGCTATGAGCTAAATTATTCAACTATTGAAAGGGCATGCTTAGCAGTGGTGTTTGCGACACAAAAGCTCCGACATTATATGTTAAGCCACCAAACATTGTTGGTTGCAAAAATTGATCCCTTAAAATATTTGCTCAGCCGAGCAGCTTTGACAGGTCACCTAGCAAAATGGGTCATGATTCTCAGTGAATTTGACATTGAGTATATGGAGCGAAAGGCGATAAAAGGTCAAGTCATAACAGATCAACTGGCAGATGCTCCTATTTCAGACGATCATCCCATGTTGACTGATTTCCCAGATGAATTAGTCTTTGCTCTCACACCATCTAATGAATGGAAGTTATACTTTGATGGGTCCCACACCAAGTTCGGATCCGGCGCAGGCATTTTGTTTGTCACCCCTCAAGGTGATGCTATTCCAAAGTCCTACAGAATAACTTTCCAATGTACCAATAACATTGCAGAGTACGAAGCATTGGTTACAGGACTTCGAGTGGCAGTCCACTGGAATATCAAGCATTTGCAAGTCTATGGAGATTCTCAACTAGTCATCCGACAAGTGAATGATGACTACGAAACAAAAGATGAAAAGATTATTCCTTATAAGCACATGGTAGACTTCTTCAAAACAAAATTCACAGCTATCCATTTCAGTCAAGTGCCAAGAATGCAAAACAAGTTGGCAGATGCGATGGCTACAATCACCTCTATGTTGAATATGCCTCATAATATGGACAAGTGTGAATTCTTGGTCGAACAATTGTTGGTTCCCTCTTTTGACATTCCAACAGCTGATGTGATGTGCGTTCTTGTTGGTCCAATTCCCCCTGGTACAATGACATATATCAGTATTTGAAATCCCAGACCTTACCACCTAACCTTTCCGCTAACCAACATCGAGCCTTTATCCGACAGACAGCCAAGTATGTCATCATCGCCGACACCCTTTACCGCCGTTCTTTTGACCATACCCTCCTCAGGTGTTTGGATTCTGACAAAGCACAAACGGCTTTACATGAGGTTCACGATGGTATATGTGGGGGCCATTTCAATGGTCTTAGCTTAGCCAAAAAGTTGATTCGTGCTGGGTATTATTGGCCCACTTTGGAAAAAGATGTTCATGAGTTTGTTAAAAAGTGCTACAAGTGTTAGATCCATGGAAATTATATTCATGCACCAGCTCAAGAGCTTCATTTTGTTATATCTCCATCGCCCTTTTCTCAGTGGGGTTTGGATCTTATCGGCAAGATTCAGCCAACATCTGCAAATGGACACAAGTTCATTATTACAGCTACAGAATATTTTACAAAATGGATTGAAGCCATCCCCATGACCTATATCATTGGTGTCCAAATTTCAAAATTCTTGCTAAATTATATCATATGCAGATATGGGGTTCCCCTTGCCATAGTCACAGATAATGGTCGACCCTTCAAGAATAAAGATGTTAAAGAGCTTTGTGAAAAGTTTCATATTCAACACCGTTTTTCTAGCCCATACTATCCACAGGGTAACGGTCAAGCTGAAGCATCAAATAAAACCATTATCAAGATCCTGAAGAAAGTTGTTAATGACGCTGGTCGAGATTGGCACGTACAGTTAAATCCAGCACTATGGGCCTATCGTACTTCTGTCCGCACACCTACTGGTGCCACACCTTATTCCTTGGTGTATGGTGTGGAAGCCATTTTACCCTTGGAAGTGGAGATTCCTTCCTTGCGAGTTTCTTTGCAACACCTGATTAATGATGAGACACACAGAGTCTCTCGGCTGCATCAGCTTGAGATGTTAGATGAGAAGCGTCAGATAGCTCTGACACATTTGCAAGCATACCAAAACCGTCTCCGTCGCTCTTATAATAAGAAGGTCAAAGGGCGACACTTCGAAGTGGGAGACCTGGTTTTAAAGGCAAATCCCAAGAATGCACAGTCTACTGACATCATCAAGGGCAAGTTTGAACCCAATTGGGTTGGGCCTTTCATAGTAACTGCAGCCTATGGCTCGGGGGCATATCAGCTTGCGACTCCAGAAGGTGAACCTCTGTCTAATCCTATTAATAGCATGCATCTTCGCAAGTACTGGGCATAGTTTCTGTCAGATTTTTCTTCAAATATGATCCTGAAAAAATACAAAAAAATGAAAAAAAAGCAAAAAAGAGAAAAAAAGCAAAAAAAGCAAAAAAAAGAGAAAAAAGTAAAGAGCAAAAAAATGATTCGCCCTCTAGTGAAAACCTGGCAAACAGGCGCTTTGGGCAAGTACCATGGTGAAAACCTGGCAATCAGGCGCCATGAGTAATGAGATTATTGCTCCGTCATCTATCATGACTTCTAGCCATGTTTTCTCTCGGCCAGTTATCATGCCTATCTTTGACTCAACCCAATGTTTTATTCCAGGCCTGTTATTGGTCAACATCATTGTCTCGCTTACTCCAGTGTCTTGTACATATGTTTTGGTCCTGGTTTATGTGTCTTTCAAGTGCGCATTGGGTGCCTTTCCCTCGTCATGATCAATCACTGGAGCGTTTAAATCCAAAAAGTCCTGAAAAAAAGTCTTAAAAATTGAAAAATGTCCTGAAATAATTCATAAAAATCCAAAAAATGTCCTGAAATAATCCAAAAAAATCCAAAAAAATGTCCTGAAATAATTCATAAAAAATCAAAAAATGTCCTGAAATAATCCAAAAAAATCAAAAAATGTCCTGAAATAATCCAAAAAAAAAAAAAAAAAAAAGTCCTGAAAAAAGTTTAAAAATCGAATAATGTCCTGAAAAAAATCTCTAAAAATCAAATAAAGTCCTGAAAATAAAAAATGAACACAAAAAAATTGTAAAACTCGAAAACAAAGCAAAATGAAAACAAAAACACGCATTTTTGCAATAAAGTATTCCCTTTGTGCATCGACAGCTCACTGAGTATACATCCAACGACACTTGCAATCAATTCAACACCGTGCTTTAATGAAATCACGCATTAACAGATGAACCTTTTCAATCAACTCAACCATTCAAACTGATCCAAATTGTCATATCAATCGCATATCCGCCTCAAAACAATCATTTGTCCTTGTCACATTATCATGGGTCTTATACAGGGTGTGGTATACTCGAAACCAGACTATGTCCTGTCTTAGACGGGGTATCACATTTCCTGAAACCAGACAGCATGATCGTCCTATCAGCACGTTCAACTTTTGACAATAAAGATCCAGATTTTTGTTTGATTTGTTGGAATTTGTGCATCTTATCTTTTTAATTGATTTATCTTTGGCTTCGATCATGTTCCTATGTCGCTCGATGATGTCACTGAGTGATTTAGAGTGACCGGGATGGTTCATGATCCTTTTCTTTTGATTGTGATTGTCGTTTGTCTGTGATGTGTTTGTCTTTCACAAAAAGGGTTGCATTTCAGCTCTGGCCTTCAATGCCATGATGCTACGCATCCATTTTGCTAAATAAAAATAAAGGTTCTCACCTACAAAGTGCATTACTAAAAGCAAGTTTTCATCATCTCTAACTGTCTTCTATCTCATTTCTTCTTACTAACACTTCTTCCGTCCGGTCGGATAGTCAGTTCGGTCTAGTGCTCCGATATCCACGCACATATGCTGCATTCTGCATTTGGTTAGTACATTTGCATTCCATCACATATATTACATTAAGCATTTTTATCCATTTCATTTCATAAATACATCAAAAAAAAAATACATAAAAATACATCCATACATGTTCATATAAAGTGCATAAGTCATCCATACATAGAAAAATAGCTACAAGTCATAACATATTGCATCCAATCATATTGATGCATATCATATCACATATCATAATAATGTCGGAGTACAAAATCGGCCTATCTGTCCTAAGTATGGCCCGCAGGCTGACTACAAAATGGCAAACTACATATGTCCACTGTCTGTCCTAAGGAGTACGTGCCTCTGTCACTAGGTGCTCCCTCTGTCCTCCTCATCCCTGCCATGTCTCGTAGATGATGTCCCTCCTGGTCCTGGCTGTGGTGGTCTCATAGGTCCACTCACCCCCATGCTACTCAATGACCTCCGAGAGCGTGACCTGCTCTCTGTCCTCGATCATGCTCGATATGAAGGTGCTCTCCACTCCGGTAGAACTGCACCCTCATATAGTGTCCTCCAATACAGTCTCTCCTTGCCGGTTTCTACCAGCATCTGTGCCATCTCCCATGCACTGGCATCCCTAATTGACCCAATGAACTCAGTGACTCTCTGTCCCTCTCGCTGTGCCTGAGCTAGTGCTGTATCTCGTTCTGTCCTCAAAATGGCATTCTGTCTCTCCAATGTCGCAATATAATCCTGCTGGCTCGCTATGGTAGCCCTGCACCTGTCCATCTCCTCTGTCCTAGCTGTCTCTGGCTCTATGGGAATATCCTACAATGTATCCTGATCCACTGAGTATGGCTCCTCATCATCCTCCTCATCATCATCCTCCCCACCATCATCTCCGTCCCCGTCATCCTCATCATCCTCCTCCTCATCATCCTCCCCACCATCATCTCCCCCGTCTCCGTCATCCTCATCATCCTCGTCATCCTCCTCATCCTCATCATCTCCCTCCTCTCCTATGAGTGGGAAGTCCTCCTGTCTCCTCGGTACTGGAATGTCCGGATCAGTCAAAGGCACTGGTCGTCGCAGTGCGAACCATGTCCCATACTCCTCTGTCATCCCAGCATCCACCACATCTGACCACCACTCCCACTGTCTCTGTTGTAACTGTGCAAAGTCGGCGTATGCTATACGTGGCTGAATCATACTACCCCACTGACTCGTCTCTCGGTGAGATCGGGCAAAGCATACAGTCCTCCAAGGAACATCCTGTTGCTCTCCAAACTGTCGTCTGACCCTCTCTGGCACATACAACTCAATCACTCTCTGGCGGTTCACTGGTCGCCCAATCAGGTACCTCTCCTGTCTATAATATGGTAACTCATCATGATCATCTGACCATCTGGGGCAGTCTCGATATGGCCTCCATATGAACTCTCTCAGTCTGTCTAACTCATGTCGCCAGTACAATATGTATCCAAATGGACCCTGTCTCAGTGCTCCACCATAGCTGTACACATATGGTCGGTGTGGTACAACCTGTCTATCTGTAATCGGTCGACATATGGCAATATGCTCAAATGCCCATACCTGCAGCAATGTAACTCCACAGCTCAGAGTTTGAACTCCCTGATACGCTATCTGATGCAGCTGGAAATACAACATAGCAAGTACACATGGTCCCCACGCATACACTGTCCCCTCTGTCACCATCCACTCTAGTACTCGTCCCCAGCCAATAGGGAATCCATGTCCTCGCCTGTCACCTGCTAGAAGACATGCTATCACAACTGCTATCACCACATATCGTCGGTCATACTCGGCAGCCATAGTCTCCCAGCGAATCTCCCTCTCGACAATGTCTAGATCATCTGCGTCACACTCAAACAGTCTGCACAATGCATCTTTCCCTGTCACTGGGTCATACTCTACCATCTCCCCATGTATCGGAATGCGGAGGATGCGCCATACATCCTCTAGAGTCACTGTCGCCTCGCCAGTCGCCAAATGGAATGAGGAAGTCTCTGAATGCCATCGCTCTGCCAATGCGGTAAGCAACCCTGTGTTTGCCCTAATCTCGGGCATGTATGTGATGTAATATATCCCCAGTCCAGCTAATGTGTCTCTCTCTGTGCTCCTGAGTCAGTGACGTAGCATGAAGCAGTCAGGTTGATTCTCCCGCATGATCAATGGATATTGTCGACTCTGCATCACAATCGGGGCATCATTTTGTCAGTTTTTGGGTTTGCTCCTACGGGTTGCATATCCTCATTTTCATGTCCAATCAGGGTGTTTTTCATCTACATTGACCTCTCCCACACTTGTCCCCCCTTTTCAGGTCATTTGCATGCAGTTTCAAATCAAAACTAAGGTTTTTATGAACACTTGCGCCTGTGTAAGAGAAACTGCGCTTGTGTCAGGTGACTTGCGCCTGTGTCTTCCTACACAAGTGTAGAACATCCTACACAAGCGCAGGATTAGACCACACAAGCACAGGAGTCTATTTTTGCCTCCCTTGTGGGCCCCGCAATGTCCCGTAAGCCCTCAAAATTCATGAAATCCAAAACATGGGTTTTTGAGATACATACCGCTGCTCCTGCATCCTCTGATCGTCTGAATGTGTGTACACGTTCTCCAAGGTGATCTGCCATTGGAATGTTCGCCATCTGTCTGCAAGTGTCCTTGTCGAGAGCAACAAATCCTCCTCTTTAGCTAGTGCAAATGAGTCATTTTCACCCTCTTGGTCCCATTTATAGCTCTTTGTCATTGCATAGATGGACGTGCGTCCTCTCCATCTTATGTTGGTCGCGGTCTTGTGCACCTTAAATTGCTTGTCCTTCATGCATCTGATATCCGATTTTTAGTCCGTTCGATCCTATCATTTTTTATCGATCAATTGGCCTCTTTTCCGCATGTTTCCGGCCAATTCCTCGAGGGGGCATACATATGTCATTATTATTGTCTGGGGCATTTTCATTATCGTTCTTTGAAACAACGCTTAAAATCACATTGTCTCAAAGAGGGGCAAAATGTAGACACCCAAAAATGGTCAAACACTTGCGAAGTCATACTTTAACATTTGCGCATTGCCTCATTTTAGGTTTTTTGCGTCGCATTAACATTTCTCCTATGCCATGCATTTGGTCTTTATCATTTGTGAACATTGAGTCATTCTTCTACATTCTTCAATCATCTCGTCCTACATTTGGTCTTTATCATTTGTGAACATTGAGTCATTCTTCTACATTCTTCAATCATCTCGTCCTCGAATTTGGTCTTGTCGACAACATTATCCGGTCATGATTTTGATCAATCTTATCCTATCGCATCAATGTGCGTATTCAATCTTATCATTCTGGACATCGTCAATCCTAACTAGGGTTTTGTCCTTCTATCAGTCTTATCAATCGTATCATCAATCCTTCAATCTTGTCATTTTAACGATCGATTTGTCATCGATCGCTGTCATGTGCAATCTTGTCATTTTTGCGATCGATTTGTCATCGATCGTGGTCATTTCCAATCTTGTCGTCTTGCAACCTATTTTATCATCAATCCTCGTCCTCTTGTCAATTTTGTCATTTTGCGATTATTTCGCTATCGATCATTGTCTGTCTCAATTATGTCAATTTGGATCAATTTGTCATTGTTCCTCGTCAATTGGCGCATTTATCGATCAAATCATTTTGTTGCATTGATCATTTATCAATTCAAAATCATGACATTAATTATCTTCAATCAAGACCTAATTGTCATTTTTGCATTTCTAATTTGTCTTCTAGGGTTTCATGATTTATTCATTTAACCTAATGTGTCATTTCTTCCTTTAGGATTACTAAATTATTTATTAATCCTAAGTTTCCTCATTACAATTAAATATTCATTTAATTGGCTAATTATTCCTCTTTGTGAGTGAATTAATTAATAAATGAAAAATTATTGATTAATTCACTAAATTCTAATTTTCCTTCAATTTCTAATTCCTAATTTGTCATCAATTTCAATTTCCTATTTTCTTAATTTCCTAATTTCAAATTCCTCCTATTTCTCTCCTAATTCTATGGGAATGACATTTCAATTTGTCATAAATTGTCATAATTGATAATCAATCAATTTTGACATAGAATGTGTCATAATTTGTCATGAATTATCAATCAATCAAATTGTGCATGGAAAGTGCATAATTTGTCATAATTTGTCATATTGATTTGCAATTTCCATTTGAATTGCATCATGCTAATCTTGTCATTTATCCAATTCTTCTATAAATTGGATGAATTTCTTCAATCAATCCCTTAACTAATTTTTGCGAATCCTTCGAATCCTTAATCCCGAATTTCTATCAAACTACCGAACTTTCGCTTCTAGTACTCTTGAGCTTTTTGCTTTCAATTGTGTGAGCACTTGTAGGTGAGATCCACAAACCCATTGAAGAGGAAAGAACAACAATGGAGCCGCATGGAAGAAGCATCCGAATTGTTATATGGTTTGCATGACATTTTCTTTTAAATGCTTTGTTTTTGTGCCTCTATTGAATGTGCTTTGGAATTAGGTTCATTTCAATGAGAGTTCTTTTGATTGAGCTAGCATGTCTTGTGTTTTGATTGATTGATCTACTTGTTTTGATGATTCCTAATTTCTACGCTACAAGTATATTCTGTGATAACACAAGTGCTATCAATATATCAAAGAATCCGGTTTTACATTCTAGAACCAAGCATTTTGAGCTTAAGTATCATTTCTTAAGGGAAAAGGTTTAGGACAAAGAGATTGCACTGGAACATGTGTCCAGTAAGGAGCAATTAGCACACATATTCACCAAGCCTCTCCCAAAGGCAACATTTGTGCATTTGAGAGGTGAATTAGGGGCATTGCCCCTTTAGGAGGTGAACTAAAAGTGATTGTTCCACATCAGTTAGGTATTGAAAAGACAAATCTTTTGTTGATTGGTGTGTTTATGGATGCTACTCCTGAGGAGGAACAACATGATGAAACAGTGATGATTGTACCTCCACCTTGGCATTGTTGTCAAAGGGGGAGAAGGAGTGAGAGTGAAGCAAAAAGATATCTGCAACAAATGGGGAGAATATGTGAAGCAGAGAAGATATCTTTTGTATAATTCCATCAATGCCAAAGGGGGAGATTGTTGGCATTATGTGAACTGGCATGAGCCTTATGTAAACTTGCATGAAGACATAATGATATTGTATGTTGTCATTGATGTCAATATCAGACATGATAAGAACCAGCACATGTGATAGGTGAAGAGAGAAGAACTGGCATATGTATGAACCAGTTTATATGCCAAAGTGAAGTGGCACATTTGTTCAAGGTGAACCGGCATGTAGTGATGAGAACTGGCACATGGAAGCACTATATGAATACTGGGTCGTAGGTAGCTTCCATTCAGGGTTTCCGGTTGGAGCAACTCAAGTGACTCAATCGATAATCTTTATGTGATGAGTTAGCAGTATGATGGAGGACAGATCATGTTGCAAGTAAGCTCTATGCGCATGAAGGATCTTGCATGAAAAAGACTATTCCTATCCACCTCAGGAAAGTGCGAAGTCTGTCAAATGGTGATAATGCGTGATGGGTTATCAGCCGCCATGAAAATGGTGGATAATGGACAATGGAGAATGTCTCGAAATCGATTCAAGATTGTTGCGTTTAATGTAGTATGATTCAACGGTCAGGATCGAACCATTTGAATTGCTTAGCCTAATAGGTTTAGGGTTTAGGGTTTTTGCTACCGACCTGTATGTTTCCTATAAGGTCGATGTTGGGCTTCTATCTGAGGTTGTTGGAAAAAGTCATGAGTGTGTATCCAAGGGAAGTGATACGTGATTCTTGCTAGACCAAAGGAGAGAAGAGATATTTGCAAAGTGAATGTGTAGAAGGTGAAGAGGAGCCAAAACGGATCTGCATTAGCATTGAGTGCTATCAACAGATCATTGTAATACCTATTGATCTTTAGCCACTTCAACAGTTATAAAATCCCCTAATAGGGTAGCCTTAACTGGCTTGATTCAAAATCCCTTAAATCGGGTGGTCTTAACCGGCTTGTTTCAAATCCCTTAACTGGGTAACTCAAAGCTAATGAGTTCTGAGAAGCTAGAGAAGCTTAGGAGATCCTTTCAGCTATTGAGTTCTTAAAATCCTCTAACAAGGTGACCCTATCGGGTTCAACCCTTAATCGGGTATCCCTTAACGAGGTGATCCCTAACAGGATTGGTTCCTACCAGAACCTATTGTAATGTTCTTAATCGGACAAGGCTCCTAACAGAGCGGACTTCTAAAGAGTTCAAAAAGTAGCTTGTGGGTATTTATCCCCACCATGGTTTTTCCTAGTTGGGTTTCCACGTGAAAAATATGTGTGTAATGTGAAATGCCTTTGTCTTCTGATGCTTTATTTTATCTATTATGCACATGAAGGTTCTATTTTTTATGCCTATCTATAAAACATATTGAACTCACTATTGTGAAGATTTGATGATTAAGTCTACTAGTTCATGCAGGTGAATATTATGATAATGTGGTATTGAGCTAAGAGAAAAGCTTATTGGGTGACCGGTTCATGATTGATTGAGCTATATTGGATGTTACCGATTGCACTCTATTTTATCGGTATCTCTGTTTATTAGTCATTCAGAGTGTTTGCTGTCAAACCAGTTTTGGACTATATTTGTGTTTGTACTGATTCACTCCCCCCCCTCTCAGTACCAGTTTGGTACTAGTGGTTCATCATTGAGTTATCAGATTCTGCATATGCAGAAAGGCTAGTTGCCTAGAGCTCACTGCTCAAACACAAAATGAGAGTCACACTGACTACAATTGGATGGTTAGATCCAATGATAATGTACTGCACAAAATAGCATCTTCATATGTTGGATTCAGTATCGGTTTAGTTCTGATTGCCTTCACAAAAACCTTCCTTCAACCTTCAAATGATGTCTACGTGTATAGCTCTGCTTATATTCACATATACCTTATTGCAATCCTTTTCCCATTCACACTCCTCTACATTTTTTGATCTCACAATTAAGATCTTACATTTATACCAAGCCTAAGACCAAATGTGTAGGTTGGCTTTACAAAAGATATTTCAATAAAAGCAATTACAAGTAAATCAATATCCGATGCAATATCTGATAGAACATGTCAGCTTAATGCATTTACAACAATAATAAATCATCTCCATTACTTGTCGTGCTGATCTGGAATAGATATGTCTGTCGGTGCTTATCCTGGACCTATTTGCTAGTAACAACAAATATGCAAACCTGAATAAACAAATAACCAAATCTCCAAAACCAAGTGATCGAATAATTTCTTTGACATAACCAAGTAGTCTCCAAGTCATTCCAAGTGCCGTTGAATAGTATATTCTGTTGGTGAGCCAAATACTAGTGATTGTGTCTAAGTCTCTTGCTTGCCGGTGAACATAACCAAAATCTCCAAGTGCTGATAAGTGTTGGCCAGTGATGATAGCTGTTGACATTAATGACAAAACCATATCAACATATCCAAAATACCAAAAATCTCCCCCTTTGGCCTTGATGGCAACACAAGATGGAAAAACCATCAAAATGCCAAAACAGAAATGCCAAAAACCAAAAACCAACAATCTCCCAAAGAGATCATTAACCAGAAAGAAAAATACATAATATTTCTCCCTCTAGGAATAATATCTCCCCAAAAGAAAGATAATGTGTTTTTCCAAATCAATCTCTCCCCCTTTGACATCAAATGCTAAAGGAATACAAAACCAAATACAATCAGTTCAAAGAACTTATCAAAAAATACCAGCTCATTCAATATACCAACTACTCCCCCTGAGAAGTAGCTCTCCTCATCAAAGCCAGAATAAAATATTTCTCTATTAATTCTGTTGGTTGGTGATAAACATCAACTGTCTAAGTCTCTACTGGTGGGAGTAGTGATAGTTCTGATCTGATACTAAATGTTAAGTACAGATGCCAAGCTGACAAGATGAGAGGGGGGGGTGAATCATACAAACTTAATCCTCCATAAAATCAACAAATTCAACCTCAGTAGCTTAAACAGATATAAGTAACCAAAACTGTAAAACATGCAAACTCATAAATAGAAAACATCACAACACATTTAACACCAGATTTAACGTGGAAACCCAAATAGAGAAAAACCACTATGGGATTTTGGACCCACTAAGAAATATACTCTTCTAGAGTATGCTCGGTTAAAACCAAATCCTGTTAAAGATTACAAACACATTGCTAGATGTGACCCAGTTAAGGGATTTCCCTCAAATCTGTTAGGATCTTCACCTTGTTAGAGGTGACCTTGTCAAAGGGTTTCAAACACTCAATCAGAATGTCACCTTGCTAGAGGGTTTTACAAATAAGACTGTTAAGTCCACTTGGTTAAGAGATTTTCTGTCACTTCACAAAATAATAGTAATAAAAATATATCTGCAACTTTGTATCTAAAATGCTAAAGTAGATTCTTATTTGCTCAATACAATCTAGTCATAGGACTTATCTTGTCCCTCTGCTGGGCTCTATACTCTGTTAATCAAATAGGTCTTCAAGATTTTGTGCTTGGTAATCACTATGTAGCATCCCTGTGCTTGCACTTGCTCGCATACATTGTTTATCAATAGTTCCCTATTTATAAATAATTTTCTAACCACTTAATCTCCTTGATCACATAGCCCATGATCAATCATAGCCATTAGATCTTCAAACTTGACCAGGTTCAATGTATCCTTCGATCTGAAAATGTTTTACCTCACCTTGGAACTTGTGCTAAGGTATTGCGGTTCAATCTGAGCTGTAGATCTTTCTGCTGATCTTCCATTGCCATAGATTCTTTAACAAACTTCATGCACGACATACCAATCATTTAATCAATTCTAGCTCATCAGCTTCCTTCATTAAATAATGCTTTTAATCATTTAATGCATTTTTTTACAGCTCGGTTGGAACTCGGTAAATACTAAAATTCACTCGGTAGACATTTTGCCTTCATTAACCGATAGCGATAACCTTAGGGTTTACCAACTAGGTTCCTTAGGGTTTACCGACTAGGTTCTTTACTTGGTAACATAATATTGTATTAACCTTACAATCAACAACATATGTAGGATATGAAAACAATCTAAACATCATGATCTCATAATTGTCTAACTCGGTAATAGTTGCCCATTGAATAGCTTATTTCTCCCCTTATTCATCACAATCTTTCTGTGTCTTTTACCGACATCTTTATACTCATCAAATCATACTTCTCAAGATATGGCAACATCATACTAAATTAGAAAATCAATTTCTTGACATCAATGACAAAATAATAATATTAAGACAGTAAACATCCTTAATCAGTTATATCCATAATCATCAACAACCTTCTCAATATCCTTATTGAAATGCCAACAATCTCTCCTTGTCTGTTATAATGCCAACATGTAGGACTCCAAGTCCTACATGTAAACATCCTTAATCAATAAACATCAATGACAAATCAATTTCTTGACATCAATGACAAAATAATAATATTAAGACAGTAAACATCCTTAATCAGTTATATCCATAATCATCAACAACCTTCTCAATATCCTTATTGAAATGCCAACAATCTCTCCTTGTCTGTTATAATGCCAACATGTAGGACTCCAAGTTTCTCTCTAAGATTCTCAAAAGTTTCCTTAGGAAAAGGTTTTGTAAAAATATCTACAATCTATTCTTTAGTATTCACATAAACCAATTTAACTTCTTTTGATTCAACATTCTCTTTCAGAAAATTTAATTTGATAGAAACATGGTTGGTTTTAGAGTGAAGTACCGGATTCTTAGATATATCAATTGCTGTTGTATTATCATAGTAAATAGTTATAGGTTCCTTGCATTTTACCTTTATGTCCTTCAACATTTATTTGATCCATAATACCTGTGTATAATTAGTTATTGCTATAACATATTCTGATTTTGCTATTGATAGACTTGTACAACTCTGTTTCTTGCTCAACCATGAAATTAGTCTGCTACCAAGGAAAAATGCTTCATCAGTGGTTCTTTTTCTGTCATCCACATCTCCTACCTAATTAGCATCTGTGTATGCACATAGATCAAAATTTTCATCTCTAGGATACCATAAACCAAGATTTGTAGTGCCTTGTAGGTACTGGAAAATCCTTTTCACTGTTGATTCATGATTTTCTTTAGGATTACTCTGAAATCTTGAAATAATACATACTGCATTCATAATATCAGGTTTTTTTGTGTTAAATACAGTAAACCTCCTATGATAGACTTGTATCTAGTCGGATTAACAGGTGTTGATTCATCTTTCAAAGATAATTTATCATTTGTGGTCATAGGTGTGCTTATCGGTTTACAGTTTTCCATGCCAAATTTATTTAGTAATTCCTTTAAGTACTTAGATTGACATAGGAATATACCTTTATCAGTCTATGAAATCTGCAATCCTAAAAATAATTTTATCTCTCCAATCATAGACATTTCAAATTCTTGCTGCATTTTGTTAGAACAGTCTTTACACAAACTATCTTCTCCTCCAAAGATTATATCATCTACAAAAACTTCAATAACTAAGATGTCATCATTAGTTACTTTGTGGAATAGATTGCTGTCAGCATTACCTTCAGTGTAACCAAACTTCAAAATATATTTGTCCAATCTAGCATACCAAGCTCTAGGAGCTTGTTTCAATCCATATAAATCTTTCCTTAACCTGCAAACCATGTCTTTGTTATCTGTCAAATAAAATCCATCAAGTTGTTCAATATAAACTTCTTCTTCAAGATCTCCATTTAGAAATGCACATTTAGCATCCATTTGATATACTTTGTAGTTCTTGTGTGCTGCAAAAGCCAATAAAAGTCTGACTTCCTCAATTCTAGCTACCAGTGCAAAGGTTTCATTGTAATCAATTCCTTCTTTCTATGAATATCCCTTACACACAAATCTTTCTTTGTTACTGATTACCATACCATCTTCATTAAGTTTATTTTAGAAAACCCATTTAGTTCCAATTACATTTTTGTCTTTAGGATGGGGAACTAGTGACCAAGTGTTATTACTTTCAATTTGTTCTAATTCATCTTCCATAACTTTAATCCAATATTTATCTTCACATGCCTCATTAATTGATGTAGGTTCTATTTGAGAAATAAGACATACCTCTTCATTTGCCAATCTTCCTCTAGTCACAACTCCTTGAAATTTGTTTCCAGTTATCTGATCTTCAGAATGATTTAGTCTTACATACCAAGATGTTTTTACTTGCTATTGTTCTATTGATTCTCTAGATGATGCCGGTGTCACTGGATCACCATTCTATACTAGTGTATTCATAATAGGTTCATTTGTGATTATCTCTATTGCCGGTTCAGAGTTTGTGTACCCTAAATTTCCTCTAAACTGTTCATCAATCTTCACATTTGCCCTCTCAACAATTTTCTGCAATCTCTTGTTAAAGCATCTATATGCCTTTCTCTCAAATGAATAACCAAGAAATATTCCTTCATAACTTCTAGGACCAAACTTGTCAGTATACTCCTCTCTTCTAATATAGCATTTACTTCCAAATATTTTGAAATATTTAAGAGTAGGAGTATTACCAAACCATAGTTCATGTGGGGTCTTACCAGTTTCACTTCTGATGTGAACTCTGTTGAATGTATAAATTGTTGTATTGACCACTTCTCTCTAGTATATATGAGGTAGATTTGCATCTGATATCATACTTCTAGCTGCATTCAATATAGTTCTATTTTTCCTTTCCACAACTCCATTTTGCTGGGGTGTCCGGGGTGTTGATAACTATCTTCTGATCCCATTCACTTCACAAAATGTATTATATTCCTTAGATGTGAATTCACCTCCTTGATCTGATCTCAAACATTTGATTTTCTTGTTGGTTTCTATTGGTATTTTAGTTATGTTGATATGGTTTTGTCATTGATGTCAACACCTATTAACACTTATCAACTCTGGCACTTTGGAGAATTGGTTATGTTCACTGGCAAGCAAGTGACTTTATGCACAGTCACCGGTATCTGGTACACTGATATGATATATTGTTCACCGGCACTTGGAACGACATAGAAAACACTTGGTTATGTTGAAGACATTGTTTAGACACTTTTTCTTGGAGATTTGTTCATTGGTATATTCGTATTTGCATATTTGTTGTTACCAGCAAATAGGTCCAAGCTATGCACCAGCAGGCTTATCTATTCCAGATCAGCACAACATGCTATGGAGATGATTTATTATTGATTGTAAATGCATTAAGCCGACATGTTGAATCAAATATTGCATTGGTTATTGATTTAATTGTAAATTATTTTATTGTAATATCTTTTAGAGCCGACCTACTAAAATTGGTCTTAGGTTATGATATATATGTAAGATCTTATTTATAATATTGATAAGCGACTGGGAAATGAAATTGTAAGAAGGTATATGAGAGAATAAGTAGAGCTATACACACAGACATCATTTGAAGGTTGAAGGAGGGTTTTGTGAAGACAATCAGAACTACATTGGTACTGAATTCAGCATAGAAAGATGCTATTTTGAGCAGTACATCTTTATTGGATTTAACCATCCAATTGTAGTCAACGTGACTCCTATTTTGATTGAGTAGTGAGCTCTAGGCACTTGGTCTTTATCCATGTGCAGACCCCATTTGTATACACATATTATCTACAGTAGTATTTTCTGATTGTGGGTAAGGTTTCCCACCATGGTTTTTCCCCTTACAAGGTTTCCACATACAAATATTGGTGTTATGTGTTGTGGATGTTACCATCTTTCTATTTCATCCATTAATCTTTACCGGTACTGCAATCAATTGATAAACTATCTACCGACATAAAGTTTGGCTTACCGGTATTATGCATTAAGGTTGGTTAAGTTTTTTTTGGTTTGAATTTATTTGACAAATGATTCACCCCCTCCTCTTAGTTGTCTCCAAGACCTAACAATTGGTATCAGAGCCTAGTCCTCTTTTTGTAGAAGTTTAACAGCTTGAGGAGATCCAATATCTTCTAACTATTTCAGGAAGGATAGTCCTAAACTTGATGAAACCAGTTATGGAATATGGAAGATCAGGATGGAGACACATCTGAATTGCATCGGAAAGCACATTTGGGAAGTTACAAAGAATGGCTATATTGCTCCTACTTAGAATCAGCCTAATCCACCTGTATATGGTGAAAATGGATAACAATAATAACGATATTGAAAGGCTAAATGAATTCAACCACAAAACCCTAGCCTAACAACAACAAAGATCCACCATAATATATGAAGATTACCTAAGACAATGCAAATCAAACGAAATCACAAAGATTATACCATCACATGTCCAATAGGGTTTGGATCTCCATTCTTCCTATCTCCATTGATCTTGTTTGATGTATTTGCTCTCAGATTTTATGTGCACAAGAGCTCAACAAAGAACGGAATGTGGTTGCAAGTAGGATCGCATATGCCAAGTAGTCAATTGATCAAGTAGTTAGGGTTTGATAATGAAGGAAGCATCTCCTTATATAGAAGACACTATATGAAATGGAGGGATAAGATTGAGAGGTGTAAAAGGAGGTCGACTATGCTTAGAGGGTAGGTAAAAGAAATAATAAAATAATGAAAGGGGTAGGTAGTGTATGAATTAAGAGATGAATGACATGTGTCATGGGTAGAAAAGGTAAATGAATTAATTAAATAAATAAAGATTTATTTAATTAATAGAAGAATTAAGCTTAGATAATTAAATAAATAAAATATTTATTTAATTAGACTAGACAATTTTGGGCGTCTACACCACCTAATTTGACTAAAGATGAAGAAAATGATTGCAAAGCAAGAGAAGCACTTTTGAGCACATTATCAAATCAGCAAATCATGGGATTATCAGATAGGTACTGCTAAAGCTATTTGGGACCATTTGGAAACAATGAATGAAGGAGATTCCATAGTAAAAATTGCAAAACTTGAAATCTTCTGGGTCAAGTATGAAAATCTAAAAAATGGAAGAAGATGAAAGGATTTCTGCTTTTATGGAAAGAGTTAATTAAATTGTTTTGGGTATTAAATGTTGTCAAGGAACCTTAAGTGAAGATGAAATTATTTCAAATTTTTTAAGAGGATTGCCACCAACATATAAAATGAAAGTTACTACTATAAATGCGTTAAGAACAATGCCTAATACATCAGTATCTAGGGACACATTGATTGGAAAACTTTCAGCTTTTGAAATTGAGGAATTTGGTCCTATTGCTACTATAAAGACAGATTTAGCTTTTAAGACATCAACATCATCTACACCATCATTTGACAAGTTTGATTGGAAAGCCTTCTATGCAAGAGAACTTGAAGAAAGCAAGAGAGAAAATGAAGAACTTTAAGAACTTGAAGCATTATTTGCAAGGAAAATGCCTAAAGGTCCAGTTGGAAGTAGTATGAAGGTAAAGCACTTTTAAAATGTTTTAACTGTAATAAGATTGGTCATATGGCTTCAAGATGTCCTGATAGACATGCTAGACTAAGAGAAGAAGTTAGAAGAACATACAAGCCTAATGTTGAATATCAGAGATACAGATTTAAGAAGAATAAATATAAATCTTGTTATCTTACTGATGAAGAAGTCACTGATGATTCTGATGAGGATCCGACAAACAATGGATGGGTCTTTGTTGCTATAACAGAAGATCAACCGACACCTACTGTTCAACCAGTAGAGTAGGCCTTGGCAGCAAAAATTGAAGTTAAGGATGAATGGATCATTGATTCAAGATGTTCACATCATATGATTGGTGATAAACGCAAATTCTTGACTTTCAAGGAATATAATGGAGGTCTGGTAAGATTTGGAGATGATAAAGGTTGTTTGATCAAAGGAAAAGGTACTATATCTCTTAATGGTAAGCATAATACTAACAATGTTTACTATGTTGAAGGTTTAAAGCACAATCTTTTGAGTGTTGGTCAATTAGTTGGGAAAGGATTTCAGTTACAATTCAAGAATGGGAAATGCAAGATCATGAACATAACTAGTTTGGAAATTGCAACCGATAATCAAACTAGAGGTAATATCTTTCATTTGAATAACAGTGAAAAGACATCCTTGATTTCACATATTGATGAAAGTTGGCTATGGCATAAGAGACTCTATCATGTAAATTTTGATTGCATTGTGAAAATTAGTACTACTAAGGCAGTTTGAGATTTACCTAAGATTGTTAAGCCTCACAATCCGGTATGTAAGGAATGTCAATTTGGAAAGGAAGTTAGAGAATCTTTTAAAAGTATTCTAGAAAAATCCAATAATTCTCTTGACTTAATTCATACTGATTTATGTGGTCCAGCTAGAACTAAAATCTTACAAGGTGATAGATATTTCATGCTAATCGTTGATGACTATTCTAGAATGTGTTGGGTTACATTTCTCAGAGAAAAATCAGAAGCATTTGGGAGATTCAAACTATTCAAGGTGATCGTAGAAAATGAAACTGGTAAGAAAATCAAATGTCTGAGATCAGATCAAGGAGGTGAATTTACATCTAAGGAATTCAATACATTCTGTGAAGTAAATGGAATCATAAGAGAATTATCAGCACCCTAGACACCACAGTAGAATGGAGTTGTAGAAAGGAAAAACAAAACTATCTTGGATGCAGCTAGAAGTATGTTATCAGAAGCAAATCTACCACATGTATATTGGAGAGAGGCAATAAGCACAACAGTCTATACATTCAACAAAGTTCACATCAAAGGTGAAACCGATAAGACCCCTCATAAACTATGGTTTGGTATTACTCCTGCTCTTAAATATTTCAGAATATTTGGAAGTAAATGCTATATTAGAAGAGATGAGTATATTGGAAAATTTGATCCTAGAAGTGATGAAGGAATATTTCTTGATTATTCATCTAAGAGCAAGACATATAGATGTTTTAACAAGAGATTGCAAAAAATTGTTGAGAGGACAAATGTGAAGATTGATGTATATTTTAGAGGAACTTCAAGGTATATAGACTCTGAACCAGCAACAAAAATACTGACAATTGAACCGACACCGGTACAGAATGAAGATCCAGTTACATTGGTATCATCTAAAAATTTCACTGTAACTGAGGAACAATAGTAAATGAAGACACCCCAGTATGTAAGACTAAATCACTCTAAAGATCAAATAATTGGGAACAAGTATCAAGGAGTTATGACAAGAGGAAGATTGGCAAATGAAGAGGTATGTCTTATTTCTCAAATTGAACCATCATCAATTAATGAGGCATGTGAAGATAAACATTGGATTAAAGCTATGGAAGAAGAATTAGAATAAATTGAAAAGAATAACACATGGACATTAGTTCCCCAACCTAAAGACGAAAATGTGATTGGAACTAAATGGGTATTCAGAAACAAACTTAATGAAGATGGTAAGGTAATCAGAAATAAAGCAAGACTAGTGTGTAAGGGATATTCTCAAAAAGAAGGTGTAGACACCTAAAAATGGTCAACGCTTGCGGAATCATACTTTAACATTTGCGCATTGCCTGACTTTAGGGGTTTTTGCATCACATTAACATTTCTCCAATGTCATGCACTTGGTCTTTATCATTTGTGAGCATCGAGTCCTTCTTCTGCATTCTTCAGTTGTCTCATTTTTGAAATTGGTCTTGTCGATAACAATCTTCAGTCATGATTTTAGTCAATCTTATCCTGTCGCATAAATGTGCATGCTCATTTGTCATCATTTTGGACATCGTCAATCCCAATTAGGGTTTTGTCCTCTTATCAATCTTGTCGTTTTATGATCGATTTGTCATCAATCGTTGTCCTCTTATCAATCTTGTTATTTTGTGATTGATTTGTCATTGATTGTGGTCATTTTTAATCTTGTCATTTTGCGATCAATTTGTCATCGATTGTCGTCCTTCTCAATCATGTCAATTTGGATCAATCTATCATTGTTCCTCGTCAATTGGTGCATTTATAAATCAAATCATTTATCAATTCAAAATCATGATCGAATCGACATCAAATCAATCTTACATCAAGACCTAATTGTCGTCCTTGCATTTCTAATTTATCTTCTAGGGTTTCATGATTTATTCATTTAACCTTGTTTGTCATTTTCTCTCCATTCTCTCTTTAGGATAAATGATTTATCCTAAGTCTTCTTGTCACAATTAAATGTTTATTTAATTGGCTAATTAATTCCTCCTATTTTTGTAAATTAATTAATGAATGAGAAATTATTAATTAATTTACCTAATTTGCATCATTTCTAATTTTCTAATTTCATCATTTCTAATTTTTCCTAATTCCTAATTTCCTAATTTTCTAATTTGTCAAATTCAATTTCCACCTAATTAATTTCTCTCTAGTCTCTCCCTATTTTTGTGCTTCGGTGGAAGCATGAATTTCTCATGCGTCATACTATTGGCATAGAAAGATGTCATAGGCTTTTAGTCCTCTAACCTTTGCATTGGCAATATGTCATAATTCATGACATAGAAGGTGTCATAACCTTCTTCCTTCAACTCAATTTTGCCATTTTGAAATCAATTGCCTCTAATATCAATTTCATGCTAATATTGTCTTTTCTCCAATTTATCTATAAATTGGATGAATTTCTTCAATCAAGACTAATCACTTTGTCGATTCAATCATGCTTCGAGTATTCTTTCGCTACTATCTTGTCTACTTGCTTTCATCTCATGTGTATGCACTAGTAGGTGAGATCCACAACAAAGCTATTTGAAGAAGAAAGAAGGATAATGGAGCCACATGAAGGAGACATTCAAGTCTGCATTTGGTTTGCTTATGTTTTCGATCTTGAATATCTCATTTTCATATCTCTATTGGATGTAATTAGGATTGATCATTGTATTTGAGCTTTTGTGATTGAGCTATGACTAATATATATTTGCTTTGATGATTTTTGATTTCCTAGCTACATTAACTGGTGAACCCGACGTGAACTAACCTCCTAATCATGCTTTTGAGTGCTCTTGAGTTGATTTGCAGGTTAAAAACCCAAGAAACAGGGTAATGCAAGGTTTTCTAGGAACTTCTGCGCCTGTGTCAAGCATTATGTGCCTATGTCAAGCATTATGTGCCTATGTCAAGGACAATCTATGCCTATGTCAAGCATTCTACGCCTGTGTAGAGCCAGAAATAGAGGTAAACGACAGTGTTTTTCACTTGCAAATTGTTTTCTTTTGCATTCTGTTTCTACTTTTTTTGGTTTTTTGGTACTGATTCTCTATGCAGCACCTTGGCATACACATGGCAAAGACAATGAATGAAACTACTAACATGTTTTATGCAGGTTTGATAGTCAAAGACTAAACATATCAAACTTCTGACTTGGGTTTTGTAGGTTGCCTTGGACTACAACTTAACTTTGTGTTTGTAATTAATATTTAGGCACCTAGTATGATTTCTAAATAGGATGGAATGAATATATGTTTTCTTTGATTGTTGAGTTTGACATTGGAGTAGGAGAGTATTCTCTCATCCTTCTTAGGGTGATCAGAAATCCAGATCTTCGATACCATGCTCGTGTTTTTGATTGTGTGTCACCTTTAGAGGGCCTGCCTTCCCGACCATTTCCTTTTGCAAGCAAGTGATAATCATGAGAAGGGAACCACCCAAAGTGAGTACGGCTAGAATACCTTGGCATTCTAACTCACTATGAACAAATACCTGATGGGTGAAAGCTTTGAAGGAAGGGTTACATGGGAATTGTAGTTACTTGGGAAGTGATGACCCTTGGACTCTTTCTCATATCAACATCTAAGTAGGGCCTCACTGTCTAAATCATGCTTGCACGACTACATTTGTTTGGTATCTTGGTGGTCCTATGTCTCAATCATGCTTGCATGACACCAAGGAGTAATGCTTAATAGAAATCCTTACTAAACACCTTGTATTTAGAGGCCAAATTCCTATATTTGCTTTGATGATTTCCGATTTCCTATGCTACATTAATTGGTGAACCCAACGTGAGGCCAAAAATCCTTCTAGTTGCTTGAGAAGGACAAGTTCGGATACTTGGAAGAGATACTAAGTTCACCATGGGGAGATTTCCATGGGGACGAATGCTTGGCTGCCCTAAGAAGTGAGTGTCATGGAGGGGAGCCCATGGGGTCAAGCATCTATGTATTCTCCTTGAATCCCATAACAAGTCTACCTCTCAAGTACCTAATGTCCCTGCCTACCATAAGAAATGTGTGAATGAGCATGATTGTATTGAGTCTAAGTTAAAATATCTTGTCTTCTTTACTTGTCAAAATTTGAATTGCATCTCATTTCAAAAACAAGACAAATTGATTCAAAACAAGGTTAAACACAAGAACATTTCATCCAACAAAGTTCAAAACACCTTCAAATATGGTTGTCAAACATTTTTCAAAATCTTGTCTCAACATTCATGTCACTTAGATTTAGGTTCATCCTAGGTTTGCATTTTGCAAAGTCATTGTCAAGTACCAAGGTTAGGTTTCACCTAGGTCATACTCCTTTGCATATCAATAAGGGTCATCCATTTGCATGTGTCCTCTTGCATTAGAGTAATACCATTGTCATACATTTGCATTTGCATACCCTAGGTCTCTTCATTAAGTTTAGGTCATTATCATATCATATTAGGGTTATTTGCATAGTAATTGTTCCTTTTCTAAGTCATTGTTAGGAAGTCTAGACCTTATCAAACCTTTTCTCTTTATGTCATTATTGTCATTTGGTCAAACCTAGCTTAGTATCCAAGCATATAGGGGAGACATTGTCATTTGTCCTTTTGTCACTTGGTCCTTTTGTCCTTTGAGGTCTAGACATCATTTCAATTTCCTAAGGGTCTCTTTTAGATTTGCATTCCAAAAAGTTTGTCAAAATCTTGAAAAACAACCAAAAACATAGGTTGCATTCTTGCCATAGATTGCATTCTCATTTATTTAGTTTGCATTTAGTTGCATATCATATATTGTCCTTGAAAATTTCCAAAAATATTGCATTTGCATAAGTGACATGCCTGTTGAAACAAGATCAAAATCTAAAAACATGGGTGAACCGGCGTATCAACCCATTGACAACATATCAAATTCACAATTTCAAACTAGTCAAATAGTACAAATTGAAGGTTTATCAAACACATCATTACCACCATATGGGATGGTTCAACTTTGACCACCTCCATTATATGAACCAGTGTTTGTACCTATGAAACCAAGACATGGGAGTGTTCCACCAACTCCAAGAGGAAGTACACCTTTCGATTGGAATCAACCAAACCTACAACATGAAATTCAAACATTACATGAAGAACAAACTCTTTCACAAGGATTTGGTTCAGATCAAGGCATTCAACAAGAAATGAATCCAAATGTCCAACCAGATTCTTCATCAGATTCTGATGCTTCTGATGATGTTGATATGTTCCTTCAAGATCCAAAGTTGACAAAAAAGATGGATAAATTCTTAAACAAGGTCTTTAAGATGTTCCCACAAAAATATCTTAACATGATGAGTAATGTGGCCTCCTCAAGTGAGAAAGTCAATGTGCAAAAACAACAAGGTGGTGAGCTGTTAAGTTTCTCTCTGCATCCAAATGAAGAAAATGTGCAACAAGAAACTCAACCTACCTTGATGAGTAAACGTGCTTCAAAGGCATTGACAGTGACTATTCCTCAAAAGTCACCATTTGAGACAATAAATAATCCATTATTCAACCCAACACCTATAACACAAGATCAAATGAAGACCACGCAAATATTGACAGCTATCCCTCAACAAGAAGTGGTTCCTTACATGCATAAAATTGGATCAAAATCTAAGATGCAAGAAAGCTTCATGACTGGAATGCCTGATCTCACCAATGTCCAAAACAATTCCATAATGCAACAAAGTTCTTATGTCTTGTTAAGTTCAATATATCTGCCAAACACTATTGAGACAGATCCTTTGATAATGGCGACACAAAGAGCTACGAATAGTGGTTTGCACCAACAACAATTGTTGCAACAATTGAGTAATACACAAAAGGTACAATCGAATGTGCAAACAAGCAATGTACAACAACAACAATATCGCATTCGACAACAAATTGCAGTGCCTTCTGCCCCATTACAAGTTAATGCAAACTTGCAACCATCACAATGGATTGGGCAAACAACACAACAAGTTAATGCAAGTGCCATACCCCATCTTAAGGAGAAACAACAAAAACCACCCAAACAAAGTTTTTTGCAAATGATGGGATTTACACCATGACAACAATTGGCACAAAGTCAGCAAATTCTGATTCGTCAGCATCAACAACAACATGTGCCTCAATATGTGCCAAGACAAACAAGCTATCATACTTCACAACCGCAATTGGTGCCTGTGAAATATCAACAACACCCTCAATTGCAATATCAACCTAGGCTACAAGAAGCACAGCAACAAGGTCAATATCAAGGCATGGCACAACCACAACAACAAGGGATGTACCAAGAACATTATATGCCGAAGAAACCAAAAACAACCATTTCAGAGCATCAACAACCGATCGAAAACATGATGTATCGGCAAAGAGTACCCACTGGGATTAATGATGGACCTCCAAAATCTGATACAATTGCACAACAGCTTGAGAAGTTGCAATGACAAGTTGACGCATTAGAAACTAAAGGAACAAAGAAGTTGTATATAGACCAAGATTTATGTCCTAATCCATTTGACAAGAGCTTATACATGCCTCCATTCCCTAAGCATTTTGAAGCACCTAATTTTGAGAAATATAAAGGGAATGGCAATCCAAAAGACCACATTCGAGCATTTTTCACGGCATGTACTGAAGTGAGTTATGAGGAAACATATTTAATGCACTTATTTGCATGAAGTCTCACAGGACAAGCCATGGATTGGTATTCACATCTGCCAGGAAATATAAAGACTTGGTCTAAATTGGCTCAAAAGTTTATATCTCACTTCGCATTCAACATCGACAGTGACGTGACCATGTCAGATTTATGCAACACCAAGCAAAAGCAAGGTGAACCATTAGTGACTTTCTTGCAACGATGGCGAAGCTTGTATAGTCGTTCTTCCCTAGATATACCTAAAGAACAACAAGTGAATCTGTTTATCCAAAATTTGGTCCCAGAAATGATGTATGAACTAAAATTGAAAAGTCCTAGTACTATAGAGAAACTCATTAAGAAAGGGATGAACATTGAAACTTCTCTTGTAGCCAAGGGAATCATTAAGCTTAACAAAGATAGTGACAACATGAACAATTCAGGGGACAGAAATAGATTTTGGTATAAGAACAAGAATGTCACTAATGATGGAGTTGTTGATGCAAGAGCGGTGAATGCAAATCAACCCACGTTCACAATCAAGAAATTGAGTGTTCCTAATATGTCAACTATGGAACAAAATCAAACACCAGTGAGTAATGTTACTCAATAGTCGCAATACCAACAGCATACTCAACAATACACTCAACAATATAATCAACAACAAGGCCATCAACAAAACCAACAATGCAAACCTTTCCGATCGAGGGATGGGCCTCCTTGACAATTTACGCCATTGGGAGAGCCTATTGAATCAGTAATGAAATAATTAATACAAGCAAAATTTATCAAGCTACGAGATATCAAGGTAGAACCTGTGGTAAAGCCGCATTGGTGGAATGATAATGCCTATTGTGAATACCATTGGTCAAAAGGACATAAAACTGCATCATGTTTTCAATTGAAACATCTAATTCAAGACTTGTTGGAGCAAGGAGTCATTGAGGTAGATCCACCCCATGCGACCTCTAACACTGATCATACTATTTTCAAAACTCCTTTGCTTGATCATGACAAGGGTAAAGCATCTTCTTCAAACACTACCCAAATAACAAATTATGCAAGTCCAGGTTATAATAATGTCATCAATTATTTTCACACATCAAATGAGTATGTTTCTACCCTAAGAATAAAGGGACAGGATCCTTCTTGCGCAGTCACCACTTGTCGATCCAAAATAGTCTTGAAAGGAACTCCTGCTGTTCCTCCCAAACCAACTCATCCAAGTCAGTATAATCTCTTGGATCATCTAGGAAAGACACCTGCACAAATATCAATCCTTGAGTTGTTGAAAATGTCCCCCATGCATCGTGCAGTCCTAGATAAAGCTTTAATTGAGTCCACTGTCCCGACAGACATTGATGTTGACCAGTTTCAAGCTCGAATTGGACATCTAGCTATTTCCCAAAATGTCGCATTTTCTGATAATGATATCTCACCTGATAAGCTCCCTCATAATGATCCTTTACACCTTGAAGTCTTTGTCCATAATTGCAAAATTTGATGAGTCTTGATAGATGGCGGAGCAGGTCTTAATATTTGTACCCTAAGAGTGGTCATTGGTCTTGGTTATACAGAAAATGACATTGATGCTTCCAGAAGAATAACAATCAAAGCATGTGATGATGCTGAGTGCCCATCTAAAGGGATAATTACCTTACCAATCAGAGTCAATCCAGTGACAGAAAACACTCTCTTGCAGGTCTTAGACCTTGATCTCCCTTACAATATGATTCTTGGCCATCCATGGATCCATGCAATGAAAGCAGTTCCATCCACCTATCATCAATGTTTAAAATATCCTTATAGTGGAACTAAGATAACAATTCCATGAGATCCCAATCCATTTCAATTTTGTGCTACCCTAAAGGATTCCCCGCAGCAGCAAGTCCTTGTCAATAGAGAGGCCAAATCACATAGTTATGTGGATCCTAATGAATTGTTAGATGCTGTCAAAGGAAAATTGAAGATACAAGACCAAGGATGCGGAGAATATTCAATGGATCAAACATTCCTCATCAGGAATTTACCAATATCTCCAAAATCATATGGCAAACCACATTTGTTGCAAAAGGAACCTAAGGTAGTTATTCAATATCAGCCTCCCACTACATTTACAAGATGGGGTGAACTTGACAAAGAAACTTTAGATGATGATGTCATAGATTGGCTTTATAAGGATCCAACTGAGAACCCACCTGTTAGGTTGCTAGTGGAATGGTACAGCAAAGGATTTACTATGCTGCAAAAGAAAGGATATGATGGCTGTAGTGGCTTAGGCCTGAACAACAATGGAAGGCTAGAACCTGTTACACCCAAGATGCGACCTCCAACTTTAGGGTTAGGTTTTGTACCATTGCAAATTGGATCCTCATCTACCAAAGTGATCGCGTGTAGAAAAGGGCGTGACTCTGATAATGAAATAACACCTGAGGATACCCGACTCGAAACTAATTCCAATGAATGGGAGTGGAGTTCTTTTTCTTCTAGCTCCTATGCCCTTGACAATATTTTCCTTGACCCTGATAATTTGCCTATGGAAGACAAACATGAAATAACTCCTCTTCCTAAAACATGTCCTAATGCTTGGATAGAGTCATTTTGGGATCCAAGCTCTGAATCAGATACAAGAAATTCAGATAGTGATACCATAGATGTTTATATCTTTACCATCTCAGTCCTCTCTCTCCTGAAAACCGATGATGACATGCCCCTCGTCTATCCCCAGCTTATCCAACATGACCAACAAGAACCACTCACATTGGACTATTTTCAAAATGACGAAGCAATTGCAGAATTCCTTAGACTACGGGAAGGCATACCACAAGGTGATCATAAGGCAGGATTTGCTATTGACCTAGATTCCACAACATATTTTGGGGAGTCAACTCCATCTTCCAGTCATCAAAATAAAAAAAGAAAAGAACAAGTAAAAAATCAAAAGAATAGGTCTTTGAGTGAAAACCGTAAGGCACTCTCTGATCATGAAAAAGTAAAAATAAAAGACGTACCTATGGGTGAAAACCTCTCTGAGGTGCCCAAAGGTGGAAGAGTGGACATATCCCTATCAAGTCAGGATAAATCAACATTGCTTGTGGAAATGACTGAGGAAATCAATTTGGTTACACCTGACAACCCTAAGGTCATTCATTTTGTTGCTTCTCTATCAAAACAGGAAAAGATAGATTTTGTGAATTTCTTTCTTGAGAAGAAGGTCATCTTTGCATGGTCCTATGTAGATATGCCTGGGCTCGATCCAGAATCAGTCCTTCATCACTTACCATTGAAAGCAGATGCCAAGCCTGTCAAACAGAAACTCAGAAAGATGCATCCCTAGGTGGCTCTTTTGGTCAAGGTAGAACTGAAAAAATTACTAGATGTGGGCTTTATTAGACCCATTGATTATGCAGACTGGATTTCAAATTTAGTACCAGTTAGTAAGGTAACTGGGGGCATCAGAATCTATATGGATTTTTGGGATCTTAATAAAGCATGCCCTAAAGATGATTTTCCATTGCCAAATATCGACATCATAGTTGACATGACTGCTGGATATGAGATGCTCTCATTAATGGATGGTTTCTCTAGCTATAACCAAATTCGCATTGCTCCCAAAGATCAACATAAGACTACATGCACATGTGCTTGGGGTACCTACTATTGGAATGTGATGCCCTTCGGTCTTAAAAATGCAAGCGCAACATATCAAAGAGCGATGATGACAATTTTCCATGATTTCATGCATACTTTGATGGAGGACTATGTTGATGACTTATTATGCAAATCTGTCACAAGAGATAGTCATTTAGCCATCTTGGGCCCAATCTTTAACCGAATGGAAACCTACAAGCTCAGACTCAATCCAAAGAAGTGTGTCTTTGGTGTCACAGCCAGCAAATTATTAGGGTACATTGTTTCTCACAGAGGCATTGAAGTCGACCCGGCCAAGGTTAAAGAAATAATGGACATGCCTCCTCCTTCTAATCTCTGTCAACTATGCAGTCTGCAAGGAAAGCTCCAGTCAATCCACCGGTTTATAGCTCAGTTCGGTGACAAATGTCATCCATTCCAGCATCTATTGCATAAAGGTGTCGCTTTTAAATGGACTGAGCAATGTCAATCAGCGTTTCAAGCTCTCAAAGACTATTTCCTGTCACCGCCTATTCTAATGCCTCCTATAGAAGGAAAGCCATTTATATTGTATATTTCTGCAACTAAAATGGCACTAGGAGTTCTCTTGGCCCAACAAGATGAGAATGGCAAAGAGCGAGCTATTTATTATATCAGCCGGACACTAGTAGGCTTTGAGCTGAATTATTCAACTATTGAAAGGGCATGCTTAGCAGTGGTATTTGCAACACAGAAGCTCTGCCACTATATGTTAAATCACCAAACATTGTTGGTTGCAAAAATTGATCCCCTAAAATACTTGCTTAGCAAAGTAGCTTTGACGGGTCGCCTAGCAAAGTGGGTTATGATTCTCAGTGAATTTGATATTGAGTATATGGAGTGAAAGGCGATAAAAGGACAAGTCATAGCAGATCAACTTGCAGAGGCTCCTATTTATGATTATCATCCCAAGTTGACCGATTTTCCAGATGAATCAGTCTTTTCTCTCACATCTTCTAATGAATGGAAGTTATACTTTGATGGATCCCATACCAAGTTCGGATACGGAGTAGGCATCTTGTTTGTCACCCCTCAAGGTGATGCTATTCCCAAGTCCTACATAATAACTTTTCATTGTACCAATAACATTGCTGAGTATGAAGCACTAGTCACAGGACTTCGAGTAGCGGTCCACTGGAATATCACACATTTGCAAGTCTATGGAGATTCTCAATTAGTCATCTGACAAGTGAATGATGACTACGAAACAAAAGATGAAAAGCTTATTCCCTATAAGCATATGGTAGATTTCTTCAAGACAAAATTCATGGCTATCCATTTCAGTCAAGTTCCAAGAATGCAAAACAAGTCCGCAGATGCGATGGCTACAATTGCTTCCATGTTGAATATGCCCCATAATATGGACAAATGTGAATTTTTGGTCGAACAGTTGCTGGTTCCTTCTTTTGACATTCTGACAGAAGATGTGATGTGCATTATTGTTGGTCCTAACTCCCCGTGGTACAATGATGTATATCAATATTTGAAATCCCAAACCTTACCACCTAACCTTTACCCTTTACTATCGTTCCTTTTACCATACCCTCCTCAGGTGTTTGGATTCTGACAAAACATAAACGGCTTTACATGAGGTTCATGATGGTATATGTGGGGGCCATTTCAATGGTCTGAGCTTGGCCAAAAATTTGATTTGTGCTGGGTATTATTGGCCCACTCTGGAAAAGGATGTTCACGATTTTGTTAAGAAGTGCTACAAATGCCAGATCCATGGAAACTATATTCATGCACCAACCCAAGAGCTTCATTCTGTCATATCTTCGTGGCCTTTTTCTCAATGGGGATTGGATCTTATTGGCAAGATTCACCCGACATCTACAAATGGACACAAGTTCATCATTACAGCCACAGAGTATTTTACAAAATGGATCGAGGCTATCCCCATGACCTATATTGCTGGTGTGCAAATTTCAAAATTCCTATTGAATTATATCATATGCCGGTATCGGGTTCCCCTTGCCATAGTCACAGATAATGGTTGTCCCTTGAAGAATAAAGATGTCAAGGAACTCTGTGAAAAGTTTCATATTCAACACCATTTCTCCAGTCCATACTATCCACAGGGTAATGGTCAAGCCGAAGCCTCAAATAAAACCATTATCAAGATCTTGAAAAAGGTTGTCAATGACGCAGGTCGAGATTGGCATGTACAGTTGAATCCCGCACTATGGGCCTATCGCACTTCTATCTGCACACCTACTGGAGCAACACCTTATTCCTTGGTGTATGGTGTGAAAGCCATTTTACCCTTGGAAGTGGAGATTCCTTCCTTCTATGTTTCCTTGCAACATCTGATTGATGATGAGATGCACAGAGTCTCTCGGTTGCACCAGCTTGAGATGTTAGATGAGAAATGTCAGAGTCTCTCGGTTGCACCAGCTCTTATAATAAGAAGGTCAAAGGGCGACACTTCGAAGTGGGAGATCTCATTTTAAAGGCAAACCCCAATAATGCATAGTCTACTAACATAATGAAAGGCAAGTTTGAACCTAATTGGGTTGGGCCTTTCATAGTAACTGCAACCTATGGCTCGAGGGCATATTAGCTTGCCACCCTAGAAGGTGAACCTTTGTCCGATCCTGTAAATAGCATGCACCTTCGCAAGTACTTGGCATAATTTTCTATCAGCACTTCTTCAAGTATGATCCTAAAAAAATACAAAAAAATCAAAAAGCAAAAAAAAGCAAAAAAAAATACAAAAAAAAGTGAAAAAAAACAAAAAAACACAAAAGACAAAAAAGAGCAAAAAAGTAAAGAAAAATGATTCGCCCTCTAGTGAAAACTTGGCAAACAGGTGCTTTGGGAAAGTACCATGGTGAAAACCTGGCAATCAGGCGCCATGTGTAATGAGATCATTGCTCCGTCATTTGTCATGACCTCTAGCTATGCTTTCTCTTGGCTGGTTTATCATGTCTATCTTTGTCCTAACCCAATGTTCAGTTCCAGGCCTATGATTGGTCAACATCATTGTCTTGCATACTTCGGTTTCTTGTACATATGTCTTTCAAATGTGCATTGGGTGTGTTCCCCTTGTCATGATCAATCACTGGAACTTTTGAATTTTAAAATGTCCTGAAATAATCCAAAAAAATTGAAAAATGTCCTGAAAAAATCTCTAAAAATCAAATAATGTCCTGAAAAAATCCCTAAAAAGTCAAATAAAGTCCTGAAAAAAATGAACAAAAAAATTTCAAAACATTAAAATCCAAAAACAAGCATTTTGCAATAAATGATCCCTGTGTGCATAGACAAATCACTGAGTATGCATCCAACAATAATTAATCACAACGTTGCGCTTTAATGCAATCATGCATTAATAGATGAACTTTTCAAATCAAATCAGACATTCAAACTGATCAAAATTGTCATATCAATCAATCTCAAAATCATTTGTCCTTGTCTCTACTATCATGGGTCTTATATAGGGTGTGGTATACTCGAAACCAGACAGTGTCCTGTCTTAGACAGGGTACTGCATTTCCTGAAACCAGACAGCATGATCATCCTATCAGCACTTTCAACTTTTGACAAAGAAGATCAAGATGTTTGTTTGATTTGTTGGAATTTGTGTATCTTATCTTTTTACTAATTTATTTTTGGCTTCGATCATGTTCCTATGTTGCTTGATGATGTCACTGAGTGATTTAGAGTGACTGGGATGGTTCATGGTCCTTTTCTTTTTTCCTGTGATTGCTGTTTGTCTGCGATGTGTCTGTCTTTTGCAAAGAGTGTTGCGTTTCAGCTTTGGCCTTCAATGCCATGATGTTATGCATCCATTTTGCTACATTAAAATAAAAGTTCTCACCTACAAAGTGCATTACTGAAAGCAAGTTTTCCTTCGTCTCTAACTGTCCTCTGTCTCATTTCTTCTTACTAACATTTCTTCCATCAGTTCGGTCTAGTGCTCTAATTTCCCCAAACACATATGCTACATCCTGCATTCATTGGTTAGTACATTTGCATTATATCAAACATCACACTGAGCATCACATTAAACATTTTATTCATTTCATATTATCAATGTATCAAAAACACATAAAAAACATCCATACATGTTCCACAATGGTACATAAATAGTGCATAAGTCATCCATACATTGAAAATAACATATGTCATAACACATTTCAATCCATCATATTGATGCATATCATATCATATATCACAATAATATCAGAGTACAAAATTGGACTGTCTGTCTTAAGTATGGCCTGTAGGCTGACTACAAAATATCAAACTACATATGCCTCTATCGTAAGGAGCACATGCCTCTGTCACTGGGTGTTCCCTTTGTCCTCCTCATCTTAGCCATGTCTCATGGATGATGTCCCTCCTGGTCCTAGTTGTGGTGGTCTCATAGGTCCACTCACCCCCATGCTGCTCAATGACCTCTGAGAGTGTGCCCTGCTCTCTGTCCTCGATCGTGCCCGATATGAAGCTGCTCTCTGCTCTAGTGGAACTGCACTCTCATATAGTGTCCTCCAATGGTGTATCTCCTCTCTGGTCTCTACCAACATCTATGCCATCTCTCATACACTGGCATCCCGAATCGAGCCAACATACTCAGTGACTCTCTATTCTTCTCGCTGTGCCTGGGCTATCGTTGTATCTCGAGCCACTGTAAGTCTGGCTATCTCTACTCTGAATTGATCCTGCTCTATCCTCAAGATGGCATTCTGTCTCTCTAATGTTGCAATATGATCATGCTGACTCACTATGGTAGCCCTGCATATCTCCATCTCCTCTATGCTAGCTGTCTCAGGCTCTATGGGTATATCCTGCAATGCCTCCTGCTCGCCTAAATCTGGCTCATCCTCATCATCCCCATCCTCATCTCCATCCTCATCATCCTCATCCTCATCCTCATCACCTCCCTCATCCTCCTCGACCTCGTCATCTCCCTCCTCCTCTCCTATTAGTGGGAAGTCCTCCTATCTCCTTGGTACTGGAATGTCTAGATCTGTCAATGGCACTGGCCGTCATCATGCAAACCATCTCTCATACTCCTCTGTCATCCCGGTGTCCTCCACATCTGATCTCCAATCCCACTATCTCTATTGTAGTTGTGTGAAGTCAGCATATGCTATGTGTGGCTGAATCATACTCCCCCACTGACTCGTCTCTCTGTGAGATCGAGCAAAGTGTGCAGTGCTCCTAGGTACATCCTACCTCTCTCCAAACTGTCGTCTGACTCTCTTTGGTAGGTACATCTCAATCACTCTCTGGTGATTCACTGGTCACCCAATCAAGTACCTCTCCTGTCTACAATATGATAGCTCATCACTATCATCTGACCATCCAGGGCAATCACGATATGACCTCCATGTGAACTCTCTCAGTCTGTCTAGCTCATGTCGCCAATACAATATGTATCCAAATGGACCCTGTCTCAGTGCTCCCCCATAGTAGTACACATATGGTTGATGTGGTAATACCTATCTCTCTACAATAGATTGACATATGGCTATGTGACTCCATAGCTCAAGGTCTAAACTCCCTGATATGCTATCTGATGCAACTAAAAATACAGCATAGCTAGTACACATGGTCCCCATGCGTACACCGTCCCCTCTATCGCCATCCACTCTAGCACTCTTCCCCATCCAATAGGGAATCCATGTCCTCGTCTGTCTCCTGCTAGTAGACATGCTATCACCACTGCTATCACCACATATCATCGATCATACTTTGATGCCATGGTCTCCTAGCCAATCTCCCTCTCTATGATATCCAGATCATTTGTGTCGCACTCAAATAATCTACACAACTCATCTCTCCCTATCACTGGGTCATACTCTATCATCTCCCCATGAATCAAAATGCAGGGGATACGCCATACATCCTCTAGTGTGACAGTCGCCTCTCCAGTCGCTAGATGGAATGAGGAAGTCTCCGAATGCCATCGCTCTACCAATGTGGTAAGCAGTCCTATGTTTGCCCTAATCTTGGGCATGAATGTGATATAGTATATTCCAATTCTTGCTAATGTATCTCTGTCTATGCTCTTGAGTCTATGTCGTAACATGAAGCTGTCTAGTCGGTTCTCCCGCGTGATCAATGGATACTGTCAACTTTGCATCACAATTGGAGCACATTTTGTCAGTTTTAGGGTTTCCTTATATGGGTTGCATTTCCTTGTTTCATGTCCAAATCAAGGTGTTTTTCATCTCTTTCGACCTATCCTATTCTTATCCCCCTTTTCGAGATCATTCAGATGCCAATTTTTACCAAACTAGGGTTGCCAATGCACAACTGCACCTGTGTGCTCACTCCTGTGCCTGTGTAACACAACCTATGCCTATGTCCCCCAACACAAGCACAGAATTCACCCTACACAAGCACACAAGCCAGTTTCTGCATCCCCTATGGGCCCCGCAATGTCCTGCAAGCAAGTCAAATTCATAAAATTGACAATATGGGTTTTTGAGATACATATTGCTGCTCCCACATCGTTCGGTCGTCTATAGGTGCATACACATTCTCTGAGGTGATCTGCCATTGGAATGTTCACCATCTCTCTACAAGTGTCCTTTTCTAGAGCAACAAATTCTCCTCCTTGGCTAGTGCAAATGAGCAATTTTCACTCTCTTTGTCTCATTTATAGATCTTTGTCAATGCATAGATGGACGTGCCCCCTCTCCATCTTATGCTGGTCATGGTCTTTTGTGTCTTTAATTGCTTGTCCTTCGTGCATCCGGTCTCCAATTGTCAGTCTGTCTGTTCGTATCGTGTTCTATCATTATTATCGATCAATTGGCCTCTTTTCTAGATGTTTCTGGCCAATTCCTCAAGGGGGCATGCATATGTCATTATTATTGTCTAGGGCATTTTTATTATCGTTCTTTGAAACAACGCTTAAAATTGCATTGTCTCAAAGAGGGGCAAAATGTAGAAACCTAAAAATGGTCAACGCTTGCGGAATCGTACTTTAACATTAGCGCATTGCCTTATTTTAGGGTTTTTTGTGTCGCATTAACATTTCTCCTATATCACGCACTTGGTCTTTATCATTTGTGAGCATCGAGTCCTTCTTCTGCATTCTTCAGTTGTCTCATTTTTGAAATTGGTCTTGTCGATAACAATCTTCAGTCATGATTTTAGTCAATCTTATCCTGTCGCATAAATGTGCATGCTCATTTGTCATCATTTTGGACATCGTCAATCCCAATTAGGGTTTTGTCCTCTTATCAATCTTGTCGTTTTATGATCGATTTGTCATCAATCGTTGTCCTCTTATCAATCTTGTTATTTTGTGATTGATTTGTCATTGATTGTGGTCATTTTTAATCTTGTCATTTTGCGATCAATTTGTCATCGATTGTCGTCCTTCTCAATCATGTCAATTTGGATCAATCTATCATTGTTCCTCGTCAATTGGTGCATTTATCAATCAAATCATTTATCAATTCAAAATCATGATCGAATCGACATCAAATCAATCTTACATCAAGACCTAATTGTCGTCCTTGCATTTCTAATTTATCTTCTAGGGTTTCATGATTTATTCATTTAACCTTGTTTGTCATTTTCTCTCCATTCTCTCTTTAGGATAAATGATTTATCCTAAGTCTTCTTGTCACAATTAAATGTTTATTTAATTGGCTAATTAATTCCTCCTATTTTTGTAAATTAATTAATGAATGAGAAATTATTAATTTATTTACCTAATTTGCATCATTTCTAATTTTCTAATTTCATCATTTCTAATTTTTCCTAATTCCTAATTTCCTAATTTTCTAATTTGTCAAATTCAATTTCCACCTAATTAATTTCTCTCTAGTCTCTCCCTATTTTTGTGCTTCGGTGGAAGCATGAATTTCTCATGCATCATACTATTGGCATAGCAAGATGTCATAGGCTTTTAGTCCTCTAACCTTTGCATTGGCAATATGTCATAATTCATGACATAGAAGGTGTCATAACCTTCTTCCTTCAACTCAATTTTGCCATTTTGAAATTAATTGCCTCTAATATCAATTTCATGCTAATCTTGTCTTTTCTCCAATTTATCTATAAATTGGATGAATTTCTTCAATCAAGACTAATCACTTTGTCGAATCAATCATGCTTTGAGTATTCTTGCGCTACTATCTTGTCTACTTGCTTTCATCTCATGTGTATGCACTAGTAGGTGAGATCCACAACAAAGCTATTTGAAGAAGAAAGAAGGACAATGGAGCCACATGAAGGAGACATTCAAGTCTGCATTTGGTTTGCTTATGTTTTCGATCTTGAATATCTCATTTTCATATCTCTATTTGATGTAATTAGGATTGATCATTGTATTTGAGCTTTTGTGTTTGAGCTATGACTAATATATATTTTCTTTGATGATTTTCGATTTCCTAGCTACAGAAGGAATTGATTATAATGAAACCTTTGCACCGGTAGCTAGAATTGAGGAAGTCAGATTATTCATGGCTTTTGTAGCACATAGGAACTAAAAGGTATATCAAATGGATATTAAATGTGCATTTATGAATGGAGATCTTGAAGAAGAAGTTTACATTAAGTAGCCTGATAGATTTTCTTTGATAGACAACAAAGATATGGTTTGCAGGTTAAGAAAAGCTTTGTATGGGTTGAAGCAAGCTCCAAGAGCTTGGTATGCAAGATTGAATAAATATCTTTTGAAGATTGGTTTTTCTAAAGGTAATGTTGACAGTAATTTATACCATAAAGTGACTAATTATGACATCTTGGTTATAAAAGTTTTTGTTGATGATATAATCTTTGGAGGAGAAGATGGATTATGTAAAGACTTTTCTATTGAAATACAACAAGAATTTGAAATGTCTATGATTGGAGAGATAAAATTCTTTTTAGGATTGCAGATTTCATAGACTGATAAAGGTATATTCTTGAGTCAATCCAAGTACTTGAAGGAGTTACTAAAGAAATTTGGTATGGATAACTCTAAATCGGTAAGCACCTCTATGACTACAAATGACAAATTATCACTAAGGGATGAATCTACACCTGTTAATCCGACTAGGTACAAATCTATGATAGGAGGCCTACTGTAATTAACACAAACAAGACCTGATATTATGAATGCAGTATGTATTGTTTCAAGATTTTAGAGTAATCCTCAAGAAAATCATGAATCAGCAGTAAAAAGGATTTTCTGGTACTTACAAGGCACTACAAATCTTGGCTTATGGTATCCTAGAGATGAAAACTTTGAATTATGTGCATACACAGATGCAAATTGGGCAAGAGATGTGGATGATAGAAAAAGTACCACCGGCAGAACATTTTTTCTTGGAAGTAGATTAATTTCTTAGTTGAGTAAGAAACAAAGTTGCACATCTTTATCAACAACTGAATCAGAATATGTTGCAACAGCAACTAACTGTACACAGGTATTATGGCTTAAGAAAATGTTGAAGGACATAAAGGTAAAATGCAAGGAACCTATAACTATCTATTGTGATAACACTGCAACAATTGATATATCTAAGAATTTGGTACTACATTCTAAAACCAAACATGTTTCTATCAAACTAAATTTTTTGTAAGAGAATGTTGAAGCAAAAGAAGTAAAACTGGTTTATGTGAATACTAAAGAGCAGATTGCATATATTTTCACTAAACCTTTGCCTAAGGAGACTTTTGAATATCTCAGAGATCAGCTTGGGGTCATACCCCCACCGGTAGAGACTTAGATAGTTGATGTTTGTCATCAACCGACAGAATTAATAGAGAAATCTTTTATTTCAGCTTTGATGAGGAGAGCTACTTCTCAAGGGGAGTAGTTGGTATACTAAAAAAGTTGGTATTTTGTATTTGAATTTGGTTTTTGTATTGCTTTGGCATTTGATGTCAAAGGGGGAGAGATTGATATGGAAAAACACATGTTACTCTCAGGGGGAGAGATTGTTACTCTCTGTATCTGTATTTTGATTTCTGGTTATTATCTCTTTTGGGAGATTGTTGGTTTTTAGTATTTGGTATTTCTGTTTTGGCACTTTAATGGTTTTTCCATCTTATGTCACCATCAATTCCTATTAACACTTATCAACTCTGGCACTTTGGAGAATTGGTTATGTTCACCAGCAAGCAAGTGACTTTATGCACAGTCATCGGTATCTGGTACACCGGTAGGATATATTGTTCACCGGCACTTGGAATGACATGGAAAACACTTGGTTATGTTGAAGACATTTTTTGGACACTTTTTCTTGGAGATTTGTTCATTGGCATATTCGTATTTGCATATTTGTTGTTACCAGCAAATAGGTCCAGGCTATGCACTGACAGGCTTATCTATTCCAGATCAACACAACATGCTATGGAGATGATTTATTATTGATTGTAAATGCATTAAGCCAACATGTTGAATTGGATATTGCATCGGTTATTGATTTAATTGCAAATTGTTTTATTGTAATATCTTTTAGAGCCGACCTACTAAAATTGGTCTTAGGTTATGATATATATGTAAGATCTTATTTGTAAGATTGATAAGTGATTGGGAAATGACATTGTAAGAAGGCATATGTGAGAATAAGTAGAGCTATACACACAAACATCATTTGAAGGTTGAAGGAGGGTTTTGTGAAGACAATTAGAACTACACCGGTACTGAATCTAGCATAGAAAGATGCTATTTTGAGCTATACATCTTTATTGGATTTAACTATCCAATTGTAGTCAGTGTGACTCGTATTTGTCATTAAGCAGTGAGCTCTAGGAGCTTGGCTTTTCTGCATGTGTAGACCACATTTGTATACACATACTATCTGCAGTAGTATTATCTGATTGTGGGTAAGATTTCCCATCATGGTTTTTCCCCTTACAGGGTTTCCACGTACAAATATTGGTGTTATGTGTTGTGGATGTTATCATCTTTCTATTTCATGCATTAATCTTTAGCGGTACTACAATCAACTGATAAACTATCTACCAACATAAAGTTTTGTTTATCGATATTATGCATTAAGGTTGGTTAAGTTGTTTTTGGTTTGAATTTATTTGACAACTGATTCACCCCTCCCCATCTCAATTGTCTTTGGGACCTAACAGTTTCATTTTCTACCATCACCTTAAATAATTTGAATTTCCCAAATGCTTTAGATTTCTCCCTCAGAAAAGTAACCCAACACATTCTAGAATAGTCATCAATGATTAGCATAAAATACCTATCTCCTTTTATACTTCTAGTTCTTGCTGGACCACATAAATCAGTATGAATGAGATCAAGAACATTGTTAGATTTATCTAGAATACTCTTGAAAGATGCTCTAACTTGCTTTCCTAATTGACATTCCTTACATACCAGATTGTGAGGTTTAACAATCTTAGGTAAATCTCTAACTGCCTTAGTAGTACTGATTTTCACAATGCAATCAAAATTTACATGAAAAAGTCTTTTATGCCATAACCAACTTTCATCAATATGTGCAATCAAACATGCTTTCTCATAATTATTCAAATGAAAGATATTACCTCTAGTCTGATTACCAATTGTAATTTCCAAACCAGTTCTATTTAAGATTTTGCATTTACCATTCTTGAATTGTAACTGAAATTCTTTCTCAACTAATTGACCAACACTCAAAATATTATGCTTCAAACCTTCAACATAGTAAACATTATCAGTATTGTGTGTACCATCAAAAGATATAGTTCCTTTTCTTTTGGTCGAACAAGCTTTATCATCTCCAAATCTCACTAGACCTCCATTCTAATCCTAAAAGGTTAAGAATTTACTCTTATCACCAGTCATATGATGTGAACATCCTGAATCTATGATCCATTCATCCTTATCTTCAATTTTAGCTACCAGGGCCTGGTCTACTAGTTGAACAATAGGTTCTGGTTGATCTTATGTTATAGCAACAAAATCCCATCCATTGTCTTCCGAATCCTCATCGAAATCATCAGTAACTCCATCATCAACATAATAACAAGATTTGTCTCTATTCTTCCTAATCTTGTATTTTTGATAGTCAGGGTTAGTCTTATATGTTCTTTTAGTTTCTTCTCTTAATGTTACATGTCTACCAGGACATCTAGAAGCCATATGACCAATCTTATTACAGTTAAAACATTTAAAGGGTGCTTTACCTTCATACTTACTTCCAATTGGACCTTTAGGCATTTTCCTTGCAAAAAGTGCTTCAAGTTTTTCAAGTTCCTCATTTTCTCTCCTACTTTCTTCAAGTTCCCTTGCATAGAAGTATTTCCAATCAGATTTATCAGATGATGATGATGATGATGCTACAGTTGATGATGATGCCTTAAAAGCTTGATCTATCTTGATAGTGGTAACAGGACCAAATTCCTTAAGCTCAAAAGCTGAAAGTTTTCCAACCAAAGTGTCTCTAGATACTGATGCATTAGGCATTGTTCTCAATTCATTTATAGTAGTAATTTTCATTTTATATGCTAGTGGAAAAGCTCTTAAAACTTTAGAAACAATCTCATCTTCACTTAAGGTTCCTCCACAACATTGTATACCCAAAACAGTTTCATTTACTCTTTCCATAAAAGCAAAAATTCTTTCATCTTCTTCCATTTTCAGAATTTCATACTTGACCCGAAAGCATTCAAGTTTTGCAATTTTTACTATGGAATCTCCTTCATTCAATGTTTCATGTTTGTCCCAAATAGCTTTAGTAGTAGATCTGTCTGACAATCCCATGATTTACTGATTTGATAATGCGCTCAAAAGTGCTTCTCTTGCTTTGTAATCATTTTCCTCATCTTTAACAAAGTTAGGTGGATTAGTTTGACCATGAGTAGGAGCAGTATAGCCATTCTTTGTAACATCTCATATGTCCTTTCCAATGCAATTCAACTGTGTCTCCATCCTGATCTTCCATATGCCATAGTTAGTTCCATCAAGTTTCAAACTATCCTTCTTGAAATAGTTAGAAGACATTGGATCTCCTCAAGTTGTTAAACTTCTACAAAAAGAGGACTATGCTCTGATGCCAATTGTTAGGTCCTAGAGACAACTAAGATGGGGGGTGAATCAGTTGTCCAATAAATTCAAGAAAAATTAACTTAACCAAAACTTAATGCTTAATACCAGTAAACCAAACTTTATGCAGGTAGACAGTTTTAATAGTTAATTGCAATACTGGTAAAGATGAATGCATGAAACAAAAAGACAATAACATCAATAACACATAATACAAATATTTGTATGTGGAAACCCTTTAAAGGCAAAAACCATGGTGGGAAGCCTTACCCAAAATCAAATGATACTACTACAGATAGTATGTGTGTACAATATGGATTCTACACATGCAGAAAGGCCAGCTACCTAGATCTCATTGCTTAAACACAAAATGAGAGTCACATTGACTAAAATTGGATGGTTAGATCCAATGATAATGTACTGCACAAAATAGCATCTTCATATGTTGGATTCAGTACTATTTTAGTTCTAATTTCCTTCACAAAAGCCTTCCTTCAACCTTCAAATGACGTCTGTGTGTATAGCTCTGCTTATATTCGCATATACATTATTGCAATCCTTTTTGCATTCATACTCCTCTATATTTTTTGATCTCACAATTAAGATCTTACATTTATACCAAGCCTAAGACCAAATGTGTAGGTCGGCTTTACAAAAGATATTTCAATAAAAGAAATTACAAGTAAATCAATATCCGATGCAATATCTGATAGAACATGTCAGCTTAATGCATTTACAACAATAATAAATCATCTCCATTACTTGTCATACTGATCTGGAATAGATATGCATGCCAGTGCTTATCCTGGACCTATTTGTCAGTAACAACAAATATGAAACCTGAATAAACAAATAACCAAATCCCCAAAACCAAGTGATCGAATAATGTCTTCAACATAACCAAGTAGTCTCCAAGTCATTCCAAGTGTCGGTGAATAGTATATTCTGCTAGTGAGCCAAATACTGGTGACTTTGTATAAGTCTCTGGTTTGCCGGTGAACATAACCAAAATCTCCAAGTGCTGATAAGTGTTGACAAGTGATGACAGGTGTTGACATCAATGACAAAACCATATCAACATATCCAAAATACTAACAAAATATTGATTCGTTGTTTTTGTAGGCTGCCTAAGGATAATCAATCGAACATTGTGAATTCTTTAATTCATTTCTAGGCACTTAAATTGCAATATGGTTAATGAACAAGTCTATTTTTCATATCTGAGAAGAGTCTAAAAGGTAGGAGAGTATGCTCTTGTCTGCACAGACAATCAAAAATTTAGACCCTTGAAGCTTTTCTAGTTTGAGATTTGTGTACCTTTTAGCGGGCCTGTCATAGTGGGAAAAAGTAATCACCCTGTGAGAACAACCCAAGTGAGTACAGATAGACCCAAGCATTTTGACTCACTATAATAAATAGGCTTTTAGGATTAAAGTCTTGAAGGATGGGATTATTTGAGTTTTCTCTTTGAGATCTCTCATATCGGGCATTTTGTAGGGCCTCATGGTCTCAATCATGCTTGCGTAACTACATCTTGTTTCGGTACCTTGTCGTGTTATAGGCCTCAATAGTGCTTGCATGACTTCAAGGGGTAATTTTGAACAAAAAACCTTACTAAGAACTTTAATATAGAAGCTACCTGTTTCACCTCCAAAAGGGGGATAATATTTGTGCAAGAGAGATAGTAACTCTCCCAAGATACTTTCCATATCATGCCTCCATTAGTGTTTAGATTTGGCTCATACAGTGTTGAGAATCCATTGTGTGAGACTTAGTGGCCTTATTCTAATTAGCTATGGGCTGTGTACCTAAGATTGCAAGCAAAGGTTTTCTCTCTCAACCAACTTCCTTAGAATTAGCATGTTCTTCTTGAAGTCACTTTACATCTTGCATGTTTGTTGTGTCTTCATCCTAGAAATAAAAATTGAAACCCCAAAACTGGAAAATAATCAAAAAATCAGTGATCAAAATTGTGTCCTTGTTAGAAACTCGTCCCTGTCTAGTCATGTGTCATACAAATCTTCTAGTTTGTCATCCTTGTTTGTGAGAATTATCATCTGGTTAACAGTAAACTATTGTACGAGTCTTAGCATTTGAGGTTCACCTTTGCTAGTTTGTTGTACTAGCCAATAAGAATTGTTGTCTGGTAAGTGCTATACTGTCGTACGAGTCTAAACAAGTTAAGGCAACAACTCGTACAAGATTCCCAGTCTCTCATCTAGAAGTCACTAAACTATCATCCGAGTCATCATATTCTACATGCAAGCCTTTGATTATGTTAGTCTAGAAACTTGTGTTTTCGTGTGCCTCTTCAAATCTGTCATACCTGCCTAATCAGTATACAATGAGCATATATTTGGTGTTTTTCATCCTGAGCATAAACAATCTTGATAGTATACCTCTGACATTGTGTTACACAATTTTGTTGATTATATCGTAGCTAGTTCAATCAATCCTACATCAATCTGATCAACCTTATCTGCTTGGATCATGTCTTATATAGGATAGATCATTCCTGAAACTAGACATGGTATCAATCACTTTACCTAATAATTACCTCAAACAAACAACTAGCTCTGATTTGATCTTGACTTCTGTATCACTCTTAGCTATCGGTCACATTAATTATAAATACCTATTTGAACCAGAAGTTCTCATAAGAAAGTTGACAAAAGTAAGGACATTCTCACTCATTACAAACTAATCCATTCTTGCAAATCAAAACTATCATAAATCTCCATGGCTACCTAGGCTCAACAAATTCAAGATCTCAAGGAATAAATTTATGATATTCAAGCCCAAAAAATATATTCAATGACCCCTCTTGAGATAAAATTTCATGATATCAAGAACACCAGACTTCAAGAAATGCTAAAATAATTATATATGGTAGAACAAAAAGTAACTGAAAATCAAAAGCCAAATCTCATACAAGATCACAAGACACCTACAAAGACAGTTTTGTCAAAGTATCCCCTAGAGTGATAGTTTACACCTTTGGGGCAATCTATTGAGTCATCTTTGGAAGAGCTTCTTAAGCACAATCTTATCATATTGCCTAACAAGACCACATGGAGATGTGAATATTTGAGTAATTATTGTGCATATCATAGGAATATAAAAAATAAGATTTCAATGTGCATGAAATTAAAACATAAAATTCAAGACCTCCTCGATGATGGTGTTATTGAAATTAAAGATTATAATAATTCACCTAAGGAGAAACCAAATGTCATTACCAAGCATGATCAAAATTATGAACCTGTGTCTAGCAATGGCCCACATGTAGCCTCCATCTCTTTCATGATGCCTCCATTTCCTAAGGCTTCTCAACAACAATCCATACCATATCCCTCAAATAATGAGTCTAATGATGAAACTTCTCATATTGACCTTTAAGGGCTATCTCAAGGGCCATCCCATCCAATGGTTGAAAAAGATCCTACCTCCCTAGAATCCCATGGTGATCCTCTTATACCTTTCCATTTCTTCCAAGATGGTCCCCTTCCATATCAAGAGTGAAGCATCCTTCCAAATCCCATTCCTAATCTACTTCCTAATCAAGATCATGATGCCTCTTCCACCTTTTTAAATCATCCTATTCAAAATGAAGAGTCAAACAGCCTTCCTACTCTATCCAATGGTCCTCTTCCATGTCAGGATCAAAGTATCTATTCATCTCCTTGTCATAATCCTCCATGTTCACCTCAAGGATCCATCATTCCTACAAAGCCCTCTCATGTTCCTATCATTCCCTACATTCCACCTCCACCTTATAATGGACTGGCGTCTTCCTCCCAAATCAAAGTGTATCCTACAAGTCAAAATATTTATAAAGGCAAAGGGTAGACATTCACAAGAAAGAACCCCTCCATATTAAAGAAAAATATTAAGGGACATGGCCTCACTGACATTCCTCAAGATGTTGGTATCCCTACTAAATCAAAATCCAAATACATGCCTTCCCCTTCATCCCTTCCATCCATTTTAGGACCCTATATCCCTCCATACCTTATGCAGGATCAAAAAAGGCATATACCTTCGTACACCTTCCATCCATCCAAAATAACTCCATATCATTTCTATCCATGTACACATTATTTTCCTTCTCCAAGCAATCTAGACGACAATCATAAAAGTGATAATTCAAGTAATCCACATATATTCAAGGATCAACATGTCCCATCTAATCAATATGTCAAAACAAGGCAAAATATGATCCAAAATGAAGAAGAAAAATCTAAAAGGACAAAAAGGCCCACTAAGCAAAAGAAAGAAAAATCAAAATTTATACGGGTTCCTAAGGCACTTGTAGAAGGAATGCATTGAGAGGAACTACAAAAGCATGACAATAAAAAACCATGTGGATCCCTAAGTGGCTCCTTGAAGCACAATAGTCTAAAGAAAAATCCAAACTGGCATCCAAAGTTGTTGTTCCTCCATCCAAACCTTCCAAATCTATTCCTCCATCACCTCCTTCATCCATTTTGGATCCTTCTGTCCCGAAATCCTTCGTTGTGCCTACATCCAAATCTCAAAATGTGAGATCCACTTTTCCTTCATCACACCACACCTGAAGATGTGTGCCAATTTTGATCCCACCAACATTTCCATTCACTCATGTACCGACCTTTCAATATCTGATCCATCATCCAACACCTCTTTTTCACTCTTCCATCCCCTTTATCCAATCCTTTTCATAAGACTTTACCCTAGTTTCATCACAAAATCCAAAAACTAAGAAAATCAACATTGGAGATGTTGAACATATACAATTAGCTGAGTCCTTATATCCTATTGGAAAAGACATCTTTATGTGACTCTTCAATCAAAGACTAATGAACTATCTACACAAAACTCCCTGACCCTATGAATAACATGCACCTTGAATGATACTATATCTAAGGGTTGGGCCAGTTTAGGTTTTTCTTTCCACATTGCATATCATTTTATTTAAAGCACTGCATCACATATAGTTTCTTTTTTAAATACACCACAATCACAAACTTTCTGCATTTTCATATAGCAACATTAATAAAACAAGGCAATTGTCCAAGTTTATCATTTGTTTGCAATAAAGAAAAAAAAGGGTCGCCTCCTTTCTTAGATATTTGGAAATGAAGTCTTTTAGGTCCTAAGATCATTCATTTTCAACATCACCCCATGATGATACTTTACTTATGGTTCGGTAGTGATTTCACTATTTAAGAATTCTTAACCCAAAATCTATCAATTGCTATATCTCAAACACATTACCAAAATCACTAATTCATTCTAGACACTTAGTTGATCATATGAATAGTGAAAAATCTTAAATTCTACTTCAATGCTGCTGTAATTGTCATACCCAAGTAGGTTTCATTACTTACAAGTCAAGGCAAGAAAAAGAAAAAAACGAAAAGTGTTATGCCAAATATTCATCTCAAGCCAAAACTGAAATGGTATATAACTAAAATATAATGCATACAAGTGTGACAAAAACCTTGACTATGGGAACATGTGAGTAACTCCATTAGGGCTATGGATGCCTACTATAGATGGAGCAATATTCGAGAGATCACAGTCTATAACCTTGTCGGATCTCTAAAGGCTTGCTGGTAGCAAGGCTCTATTCGAGATACATTTGAAGTTAGAATAATCCATGTAGCTAGTCATATAAGATGCTAAGGATATTTAGTGAACACAAGAGAGGGAATTAACTCATTTGCACACACATGGGAAAAAAAAGATCAAAGTTTCAAGAACCAATGGGGAAGTTTTTTGTGTCTCCATTTGTAAATCCTAGTCACTAAGTGTGTTAATTTTGATGTTCCAAGGGACCTTAAGGATCGATTGACCACTTATCTAAGAAATTTTTTGTACCTCCAATTCAATTGGTGTATTACAAAATTCTAAACAAACATAGTCATCCTTGTTTGAATAGGAAATGCATCTTCATGATCATGCATATTGCATTAACATAGGTCATCTCAAAAATTCATTGTCTCCACATGCATTCTATAGATCATCATATCATATAGGTCTACATACTGGGGGCATAGCTGAAAAAATCCTAAAAACCATTAAATGTCCTAAAAAAATCATAAAATATACTTAAAAAAAAAAAATCTTAAAAAATAAATCAAAAGCTCACAAAAACAAAAATTGAAAAAATAAAGCAAGAAATCATAGGCCATCCATCAAACCAAAACAACAAAAAAAAAGACTCTCAAAGTCTGCAATTAAATATATTGAATGTCTTGTTAATCAATCTATCAAACTCTATCAAAAATCACCATGTGTTATACAAAGAAGGGTACACTCGAAACTAGAGAGATTGATCTTATACAGGGTACTCACTCTTTGAAACCAGACATTCCTATCAGTTATCACACAAATCAAAACAATGACATAGATTAGTATGGCTGCCAGATTTTGTCTAGGTTAGTCTCATTTCCTATACTAAAGTGCCCCATCTATCAATGCAAATTTGGCATTCCCTATTTTATTTCGCGCTTTCCTGCATCTTTGCTTTATCTTGTACATATCTTTCAGTCACTTTTGTGACACCTTGGTTCTTTTGGAATCCTCATGGCTTGAAATTGATCAATGTCCTAGTCTTAGGGTAATCGACTGATCAATCTAAATGTCCTAAGTACTTTAACCAAGTTAGTTTTATGTCGGTAGTACCAAGGCACCCAATCTAAGCTAGTCATCAGTCTCCAAACCACTGCAGGGTTTTACCACTAAGTAGCCAGACAAAATAAGAACAATGAAAACAATTGCTAAAATGATTTGAGATATGATTGAAATTTTCTTTGTGTACTATCTTTTGAATTGATTTTTTAATTATTATTCCCTCTGAGTAACTCGAGGAAGTCTATCTTGACAAAGAGGAGTAAGGACAACGGGAATAATAATTTTCTTTCTTTTCTGCTTGTAGGAGTGATTTCGATGATCTGAAAACATCTCATAAGATGAGTGTCTATGATAAGTTCCTTCACATCAAGGTGAAATCACCACACATACCTCGAGTCCATTTAGTTGTATGCTACAGGGAGGTTGGAATCATTTCCTTGTTTGTTTGAGTAAATTTCTTTATTATGCAATCTGGATGCATGCTTAATCTATCCTAGGGTATGAACAATAAAAGGGTCATTGCGGACATGATAATGAATATTACATATGAAAAGGAAGGAACTCTTCTTTGTCTAGTGTGTTTGCATGCAAGCAACATTCAGGTCATCTTGGCTCGTTATGCCTTGGTTCTTTTTGTTTGCTTGTTATATTAAAAAGGACATGACATTTAGGTTATCCTGGCTCTTTGTGCCTTGGTGCTTATGTTTATTCCTACATTTCCACTCAGTGATGATAAAAATTAAATCAAAATCCAATGACTCAGTCCTAGTTTGCATACATCTCCTAGTTTGCATTCATACTATGTTTTCCATTTATAGTGATTTCAACATGATAGAAATGTTTCTGGGTGAGTTGAATCTGAATCAATCATCATCCTTGTCAAGTGGTCAACTGTATCATAATCATCGATACAATCGAGTACCTTTGTATCGACATCACAAATACTACATGAGATGTTAGATGCATACATGAGCATATCATATAGATCCATAAGTCCATTACGTATTCATTTGCATTCATACTATTGCATGAAAAACAACAAAATAAACATTTGCATTATTAGCTCATCATTTTCATTCATCAAATCATTTATTTGCATATGAAAAAGAAACAAAAACATCCATATTCATCTGCATTCATATAGAACAATGCATATAGAAAGACATCTCATAAATCATCTCATATCAATAACACAAGTACAATAAGATCAAATCATAGACTCATATATATATATCATCAAATATCAATGTCAAAGGGTACAAATGATCTCAAAATGTCATATACAATGTCTATCAAAGCAAGAATCATATAAACTACAAGAATGGGGTATACTACAAAATCTGGGGAGCATACTACAAAATCTGGGAGATATACAAAAATATAACTCTTTGCCTCTCCCTCATCACCTGCAGTAAGAGGTGGTGGTTGCTGAACACGGGAATCATCCTGTCTAGGTGCCCTATCTCCCTCTGACCAAGCCATGTACTGGGAGTAGGGCACCACTTGTCTGTTTGTTAGCAATGTTGCACTATAAGCTACTACATAGTATCCTACTTGGCTAGACTGGTGAAGAACCTCATGCTGGGAGGCAACTAGCTCTAATCTCAATCTTGAAACCTCTTGGTCATGCTTTGATCTCAAGCTCTTGACCTATTGATCTTGCTCCGCTATCTAATTCTGAGCAACTGCCAGCTGTGTCTTCAGTCCACACACTCTACCCCTCAAGGAACGAATGATATTTGATCTCTTGGACCAACCTCCTCACCTTCACCACCCTTCTCTTCTTGCCTCTTCCATACTTGTCTATTAGCATCCTCACCGCTAGGGCCCACTGCCTCACCCATATCTACATCTACTATGACCTCTCATCCCCTATCACCACTTGCATCTCCACTAACTACACCCAATGACCCTCCCTCACCCCTCCAACATTGTCGTCTTGCGATAGGTGCTCTGCTACTACTCGCACCCACATCTCCTCCTCCCCTCCTAGGTGCCGCCTCTCTCTGAGCTCACATTGGCATGTTGTCACCCTCATCTATTTGAGGGGAATTCTCTGTAGGATCCATGAATTGAGAGAATGGATGACTCTGGAACCAATCCCTAAACTGGGGAATTACCCCCACATTTACAACATCCTCTAGTTACTCCCACCATTATGGTTGTAAACCTGCTAACTTCTACATGGCCAAGGCATATGATAGTCTAGGCCCCCATCCTCACCTCTTCTCTTTAGCAAATCATATGTATGTCGTAAACTCCTATGAAATAATCTATGGCATCCCATATTGTCTCAAAACCCTTGTAACTATGAAACACTCAATAATCATGTGAGATCTACCAACAAGTGGCCGAGTCATAAACATATCTCTCCACTGCCTCCTCCAATCATCCCACACCTCTAAAGCCTTGTACAGTCTCTAGACTACTACTTTCATGTCATCCAGTTGTCGCCAATAGTAGTTAGTCTTCCCTAGGTGGAGATTCATAATATATCCTGCATATCTATATAAATTTGGCTAACCCTCCTACCACACATCATCTACAATCGGCCTACAAATTGGGATGTGCTCCTAGACCCAAAACTGCAAAACTAATACACTGGCCACCATACTCTTCGCCCCTCTATAGGCAATCTCATGCATCTTGTGGTATATATGTATGAGTAAACATGATCCCCAACCTAAACTGACACAATGATTAAGCAATCACTCTTTCATCCTACCCCATACACATAAAAATCCCTACTATCCTCTATCTGGCATAACAAAATAGCCTATAATACCTGCCAAAACATAAGCAAGGGGGAACTATGCACCATATCTGATCAAAAGATCATCCAATGTGATAGAATGATCAAGGATAGTGTCATCATGAAATATGCATCTAAGTGCCTCAATACCCCATCGTGGCACAACATCATAATCCACCTTATCCCTAGCAAAAGGTATCCTCAAAATCCTGTATATGTCCTCAGGAGTGATAGTCATCTCCCCATTCAGCAGGTGGAATGTGTTGTGCTGACTATGAAATTGCTCAACTAAAGTTATGAGTAATCTATGATTCACATGGATATCAGGCATCTAAAGCAAGTATCTAAATCCACACAACCCAATGTGACCTCTTTGTGCATCTGAAAAGTCCTATACTAATCTCATAATTGGTGGATATGTACATCTGAATTGAATATCTGACAATTGAACCTGCAAAATTGAACAAAATACATCAGTATGCAATCAAATTTGACCTAAAAATGTAAAAAATGCTAAAGAATCCAAATTTACAACAATGAAAATCAAAATTTGACGATTGGACCTTCAAAAATACCCATTGTTTTCCATACAAGTTAACATAGAAAAGAAGAAACTCGTACGAGTAAACTTTATGATCTGTATGAGTAAACTATCCCATACAAGATACCATGCCATATCAAACAAAAAAATGGTCTATGATGAACAAACCCGTACGATTTATGGGTATATACCATACAACAATACATACATGATGATGCAAGAAAACAAAATTTACCAATTACTCATACAAGAAACCCTATTAAACCATACGATAAAATGACAAGGGATGAACTAAAACAAAACTTAGAATGAAAAATTCAACAAAAATTCACAAAATGAGAAATTAAAGAGGCTAAAAATCAATGACTTACTGTTGCTAGGTAGTTTCGAGGTTGGTTGTGGCATCTCTAGCGCTCGAATCTATGATTTGGAATGAGAATTGTCATTTTGCTCAAAAGAAGGTTTTTGAAATTTTAAACTTTGAGAGGTAAAAATGAATTGAAAATGACACCTTGAGCCCCTTATATAGGCGAAACCCTAATTTTCAAACTTGCTCTGATTGACAAAAAATTTATACTCTTAGCTAAATCAACCATCCTGAGTCCATTTTTTCGAGATTGAAATCAAAATCTAACATCAATTTTCTAGTCAATTTTTTACAATGTTGACCACTTCACACTTTCATCTTTGAGTCAACCTTTACATAATTTTGTGCTCAAATGTTTTCTGAATCAACTCTAATTGCAAATTAATTCTTACATTAATCTTCATGCTCAAATTATCATCACTAAATCATTTTATTAAAATTGCCTAAAATCACTACGATCTCGCTATCTTTCAATTTTGCTCCCAAGGGGGCATATTACATCAACATTATCAATGATTACATCATCAAAAAGTCAATAAATTTTTGAATCTTCATCTAAAGTCGAGAAAAATTTGTTTTTAATGAATGATTAATCTGTTAGGCCCAATATGGAAAGCTAATGTACTGAGAGGGGAGGGGTGAATCAGTACTCCAAAACTTTTCTTAAATAATAACTTTACTGTTATGCATAAATAGAATAGTGCAGTAACATAAAATAAAGTTAAAGCAAATAGATAACAATCATACATGATTCACTCCATAACACATATATTTTGGTTACACAGAAACTCTTGGATAGAGAGAAAAACTGTGGTGGGGATGGCACCCACAACTTCACTACTGCAATAATAAAGAGTGCTCAGTTAGAGTACATTTCAGCTATTTATGATAGCTTACCCTGTTAGGAGTAACAAGATCTGTTAGATCTACCTTGCTAAAGGATTTTACAACATTTAGTCTAAATGTTGCACCTAGTTAGAGGCTTTACAATTTATAGACTTGATTACAGTCTTTTACCCTGTTAAAGGTTTCTCTTTCAACTTCATAATATTACAATAAAATCATTACAAATATCTGCAACTTTACATCTGAGATGTTATAGAAGATTCTATGTGCTCAGAATAGATTACCTTGCTTATAGCATACCTCGGTAACCCATATAGTAACTCGATAAAATCTTCTATTTACTTTGTTCTTCGACTATTCTCTGAAAACCTTCTCAGTGACCTCTGTGTCTCTGTAATGGTCTTCTTTCACACATATACACCCTTAACTCATGCTATATAAATAGATCTCTTAAGATGGTGATATAATTCATTGCTTCGATCTTACAAACATGATTCCTCGAATGAATAACTATACAAAATATTTCATTGGTTAGATCGATCTCAAAATCATACACAATCTTATAGTGCAATTTCCAATGTAATAATGGTTTGATGTGCCTCGATCTTGTAACACGTTTTCATATGCATGTCCAGGTTCAATATATCTGGTAACACATTTTACTCGGTGTATGTCAACTCAGTGTGTCATCTTTACTACTCGATAGCCATGAAAAGATACTCGGTAGATAGCTCGGTGTATACTGCATTCTGTGACTACTTTCTTCTGTAACCGACTAGACTGTGCATACCGACTTCTCTGTGTATACCGACTGCATGATTCGGTAGTGCTAACTGACTAGAGTATATAGTATTACTTTGAATATAAAAACTAATGGCAACTTGATAAGTAGTAACAATCTCCCCTTTTGACATTAGTTGAGATGTTTGACAAAACTACTTTCAAAGTCATAACTCAAAAATCTATATACTTTGCAAAATGACTATACTTGACAATATATACAATAGTCAATGAAATAGTATATTCAGATATACTCCCCTTATCATTATACTGTACATAACTCTGATTTTTGCATGCTTGGTTCTATGCTTGTGTGCTCTGCTTACTGTCCTTGGATACTCTACATACTTTGCTCGGTATACTGATCAAAAATATATTTATACTTTTTCTGAGCGTCGGTGAGAGCGACAGAGAGGGAATCCTTTACACTTTCCATTAAAGAAGTTTGTGCTTGAATATCAGCCAATAGGGATATTAAGCCATCAAGAGTGCTTCCCTCTTGTGTAGTAGATAGGTGTGTAGCTCGGTTAATCTGTTCTTGAATTGATGAAAGATGAGGAAGGAATAATGTCTGGAGTGTCATTATATCCATCCTGATCTTGTATTCTTCATTTCTTAGTTCCAATTGTTGAGCCATGAGCTGTTGAAGCTTTGTATAAAATTTTTGAACTGAATTGGGCATAGTGGTCAATTTATTTGAGAGATTGGTGATCTCTTTCTTAATTGCATCAGTTTTATTCTTGATATCTTTAATGAATATAGAAAATGTGCAAAGTTTCTGAAATAAATAAAGAATATGCTTAAGTTGAGGGGACAACTCAGCAATGAATTTGACAAGCTTGACTTTCCCAATAGCTAGATCTTTTTGTACTTCTTCTATCATTTTTGCAGTAAGCTCCTTGTCTTTTAGCTTGCTCAAGTACTCAGATGCATCTACTCCAGATGTTTCTATTTGATTAAGGAGTTCATCCAGTTGAATGTGGATGGCTGTATCGGTTGACACTATAGCTGAAGGTAGCATATCTGTTAGTAGTGTCTTCACCTTCTGAAGTAATTTATTCTTCTTTTGAATGGCCATCTATTTTTCTTGTTCGACCTTTGCTTTGCATAGTTCACCGAAATCAATAAGTGCTTTCCCCTTTAATTTTGAGATATCCATATTGGGCAACACTATTGGTTTAGATAAATCAACTTTTAAACTATGCTTTTTCACCTTCTTCTCTTTACCTTTGGTTGGTTGGACCAAGACAATAGCTTGAGAGGCTTGCTGACCCTCGGTAGGTTGCTCGGTAGAGGCAACACTTTGGTTGGTTTTTGTAGCTGTTGTGGTGTCTTTCGGTGTCTCGGTAATGGATGTCTCAGCTGCTACATTTTCGGTGCTCGAGGGTGCTTGAGAGGTCTTTTCTTGAGTAGTCTCTTCTCTTGTTGTAGACTTGTGACCTTCAGTGCTTTGTGTTGTATCCTGAGGAGCTTCGGTAGAGACAGGTTGATTGATCGGTGGGTAAGGCTGAACTTGTTCTAAAACAGATTCACTAGATACAAGTTTTGCATATGTAGTGCCTTCTATCATTTCCTGCTATGGTGCTTCTGCATCCATGACATCTTCATCAATTTGAATAGTGTCAGCTGGGTCTTGCTTGGTAGCATTAGGACCTTGTTCAGTGACATCAGGATCATGCTCGGTGACATCAACAATTTCAACTTTAGATTGTTCACTGACATCCTTGATTTTGAAGATTTCCTGCCATTTTTCTTTTGTCTCATTTTCTACATCAATATGTAGCCCATTCATTAGTTTTAAGGCTCTTTGTTTGACAAGAAATTTTGAATTGTAGGTTGTCAAATGTTCCTTTATTTCTGCTACAGACATATTAGGAAATAGATGGACTAGACTTCTTTCTCTAATTTGTTTCTCTGAGTCCATTGCATATTTCCACCTATTATCAATATGCAAGTAAAGTTCATTTCGAAGTGACTTTACTAGTTGTAATGGAGCTAGCCAAAACTTTAGAAGTGTGCAAATAACAACTTCTTCAATTTGTCTCTTCTCATCATTATTCGTAGTCTCATACTTGACATATCTAAATCCTGCAAATCCACCATATTCTTTTAGATTGGCACATAAGTTTTCAACACTATGTATATTTACCTTCTTGCTCTTTACAATTTGGAATTTGTTTGCATCTTTGGATTCTGTATCACTAGACTCTTTTGCCAAAATGAGTCTCCGAGTAGATTTCTTGTAGGTCTTGGTTACCTTGGGAGCAGTAACACTCTTTTGTTTCTTACTTGGTGATGTAGCTGATGCTCTAGTGTTAGGTCTCTTTGTTAGAGGAGTCGATAGGGCCTTTGAAGTGTCCAGTTTCTTTCTTTTCAACACTTTACCCTTAGGCAATTTAGTGCTTAGTGTTATTGCTGCCTCTTGAGCTTCAGATTCATCTTCGGTGATGGCAAGAGTGCCTTTGACTGGTGTAGAGGAAGATTCTTCTCCGAATTTCTCTGTTAAAACCTTTATCATCTTTGTTGCTTTTCTTGTAGCCTTGGGTACTACAATGCTCATTTTTACCTTTCCCTTCACCTCTTCATAGGTTCCATATGTTAGCTCGATAGCATGCCTTGCTAATGAAAGATATGCATCAATTTGTTGTTGTGTGATATCAAAGTCAATCTCATAACCCATAGGTGGCAAAGATTAAGTTCTTGGCTCCACAACATTCACATAACAATAATTAGTATCTACCTCAAAGCATATATCATCTTTATATTTCTCTACCAGCTAGGGTGGAATCCAGTACCTATTGTGCATATTCTCTTGAAATTTGCTGAAGTAGTCATCCATTATATCATTGAAATTATCTCCCAACTTCTTGATAAAGTCATTAATTTGATGGGTAATTGGTTGGTGTAGCTCCCAAACTACTTTACCGACTGATGGAAAGAATTTCTCAAAGTAGAAAAACATGCATACAAGAAGTGAACCAAACTTCAGTGTATTTTCCGAGTTGTTCTTCTTTAGCTTCCTTATTGTGTTCAGGTTCTCAAACAAGTTCTTCAATAACACTTCACATAAGTCAACTTTCATTCCCTTTTCCACAATTTTATAGGCTAAGTCAACTGCTGCATAGGGTACACTATTTTCCCTTGCTGATTGGAAGAAACAGTAACCAATTACTCTAATGGCAAACTTAAGTTTTGCATCAGTGACATTGTTCAGTTTCAATCCTCTATAATCAGATTCTACTCCGGTTAAATTGATTAACTCCTTCTGTGATATCATCTTCTGAGCTTGTGCATGATCATAGATAGGATAACCGGTGATCACATGAATGATTTCCTTGGTGATTTTGAATGGTTGCTCTTCTAGCCACATGAAATCATCATGAGCTCTTCTCAAAACAAACTTAACCCATTGGGGCTTGAACACACAAGGGTAGGTTAGGGCTTCAGTCAATCCCTTGATTCTGATGTGTTCATACTTGCTATTTAATACACCATCGGTACATAATTCATCATAGGTGTCTCTAATCTCAACATGACTGAGTTCTTCAACACGGCATTTGGTGAAGAATCTCACATCTTCAACTAACAAGACTCAATCCGGGATGAGTGAAATGGCAGTTTGTCATTTGGTTCAAAGGTGACTTTAGGAGTCAAAGTGTATTTCAGTGAGGGATTCTCTACATTCTTGACAACTATGAGATCTTGGATCTTGGGTGCCATTGTAGATTTCAGGTAAAATCTTAGCAAACTATCCTTAGGGTTTGACGGTTTATAAACAACAAACGCTTCACACTCAGCAAATAATAGCAATTTGATAAGATTGGTAAACTAGCTTGACAGTGTGATGAGATTTGATGTAAATACCTTGGATTCGCTTAGAATGAGGTTTGATCACCTTGGAATCGCTCTGCTCTGCTCTTTTGAAAACTTGGTAAGTGTAAATGACCGCAAAAATGCTTTTAAGTACACAAAATGCCTTATCGGGCTCCGTGAAGGTTAGGTCAAAGATATTAAATGCACTTGGTTCACCTTTTAATCGATTTACTCTCTTTTTTAATTTTAACCAAGTAACCAAATGTTCTTCATTTACTGACTTGACAAGCTTCTTGTATTCACTGACTTGACAGGTTTCCTGTAAAGTACTTTTGATAGAATTTCAAACTTACTAATGCATCTTAACTATGTAGATTTTGAATTTAGTACATAATAGAATAGGAACTGTTATCATTTTAACCTTCAAAGAATGCAGTCCCTTCATACCTTTTCTGATTAATTTGGAATAGGTGCACCTAACTCGGTAGGTAAGATGCTTTCTTCATTTGATACAACTTCCTTCTTTTTCCAAATCATCTTTAATTTCTCTTTTATTTCCTCAGTGTCTCCTCTAGGTTGATCTCTACAATCTCTAGCTAAATGTCCAACTTTGTGACAATGAAAACATGCCATACCAGGTTTTGTCCATGATCTTTAGATGTTCATTCTAAACCTTATAAAACAGTTGGCACTAATATGTCCATATCTTCCACAACATTCAAACCATATCCTTGTATTGTAATCCCATGGTACTGCTGCATATTGTCTGTAAGAATCTGTATGAGTTCGGTAACCTCTAGTGTTTTCTCGATGTGCAGACCACATGTAGTTCTTTTGCTTAAGCTAGCACCTCTCAGTACTATGTCCATATCTATTGCAGTTTCTACAAAACCCTTTGAATTTTCCCTTCTAATAGTTGATAACAGACTTTGTCCTACATTGATTAAATGTGTGACCATATTTATTGCAACTGTAACAATAACCATTGGACTTAATGATATTTGGTTGCTTACTTTTTCTTCTTTGGCATATGTTGGCAGTGTGACCTTGATTTCCACAGTAGTAGCAAATAGGCTTCTTTCTTTTGAAGTTATTCCTTTTTTGAGCTTGCTTTAATGATTCTCCTCTCTCGATAGTATGAATTCCTTTCTTGGTAGAGTCTTTTCCTTTGTAACCGAGTCCTGCATCTCTGTTGGGTCTTCTTGTATTCAGTTGCTCATCCAACATCTTTGATGCTTCATAACTCTTCTTCAGTGTTTCTTTGGATTTCTTCTCTATTTCAAGTTCATCAGTCAACCTTGATACTTCAAGTTTCAATGCTTGATTTTCATCATTCTTCAGAATTGCTTCATGATTTGTATAACCTAGTTGATTTGTCATATTTTGTTGAATCCCAGTCAACCTTATGATTTCATCTTTCTTATCAGATACTAAGACTTCAAGTTGTTGTTTCTCTCTCTGTAGATCTCTCGCTTTATCCTCAGTTGTCCTCAATGCATCTAGACTTTTAGTCATCTGTGTACCGAAATGTTCTTGTTCTCTTTTCATTGCTTTTATTTGATCAGCCAATGCTTTGTTCTTTTCTTTCAATACCCCAATCATTTCTTCAGTCTCTTCAGATATACTGTTCTCAGATGATGTCTCAATTTGTTCCACTAACTATTGAGAATCCTGCAAGTCACTAGATAATCTTCTTCTTACTTTCAAAGATTTTTGCATTTGCCTTTGCATGTCTACAATCACTTGATTAGCATGATCCAGCTCTTCTTGCAGATACACAATCCTCTGATATTGTTTATAGCCTTCCATTGATAAGATCTTTCTCTTTAGGTAGTTAAACCCTTTTCCAAGATTCAAGCTCTGATACCAATTGTTAGACCCAATATGGAAAGCTAATGTACTGAGAGGGGAGGGGTGAATCAGTACTCCAAAACTTTTCTTAAATAATAACTTTACTATTATGCATAAACAGAATAGTGCAGTAACATAAAATAAAGTTAAAGCAAATAGATAACAATCATACATGATTCACTCCATAACACATATATTTTGGTTAAGCAGAAACTCTTGGTTAGAGAGAAAAACTCCGGTGGGGATGGCACCCACAACTTCACTACTGCAATAATAAAGAGTGCTTGGTTAGAGCTACATTTTATCTATTTTTGATAGCTTACCCTATTAGGAGTAACAAGATCTATTAGATCTACCTTGCTAAAGGATTTTACAACATTTAGTCTGAATGTTGCACCTAGTTAGAGGCTTTACAATTTATAGACTTGATCAGAGTCTTTTACCCTGTTAAAGGTTTCTCTTTCAACTTCACAATATTACAAAAAAAAATCATTACAAATATCTACAACTTTACATCTGAGATGTTATAGAAGATTCTATGTGCTCAGAATAGATTACCTTGCTTATAGCATACCTCGGTAACCCATATAGTAACTCGGTAAACCCTTCTATTTACTGTGTTCTTTGACTGTTCTTTGAAAGCCTTCTCGGTGACCTCTGTGTCTCTGTAACAGTCTTCTTTCACACATATACACCCTTAACTCATGTTGTATAAATAGATCTCTTAAGATGGTGATCTAATTCATTGCTTCGATCTTACAAACATGATTCCTCGAATGAATAACTATACAGAAAATTTTATTGGTTAGATCGATCTCAAAATTATACACAATCTTCTGGTGCAATTTCCAATGTAATAATGGTTCGATGTGCCTCGATCTTGTAACATGTTTTCATATGCATGTCCAAGTTCAGTGTATTTGGTAACACGTTTCGCTTGGTGTATGTCAACTTGGTGTGTCATCTTTACTGCTCGGTATCCATGAAAAGATACTTGGTAGACAACTCGGTGTATACTATGTTCTGTGACTGCTTTCTTCTGTAACCGACTAGACTGTGCATACCGACTTCTCTATTTATACCGACTACATAATTCGGTAGTGCTAACCGACTAGAGTATATAGTATGAATTTGAATATAAAAACTAATGGCAACTTGATAAGTAGTAACATAATCGAATATCAATCAAATCAAATCAACTAAAACCTTCCCACTAGGGGCATCTTAACTACATCACATCATATCAAGTTAAGATTCTTCAATGTAAAATAAAAATAATCTCTAGGGGCATATCAATTTTGTCGTCATCTGAATCAAACTTCAAATAGGTGTTCAATTTCATTGCATCAAATCAAGCTGGACATAATGTTTCACTAATCGGTTCTTGTTCAATAAAGTTTGGAATCGGTATTATCTCTTTTCTCAATCGATTCTATTTCAATCAAGTTCTAGATCGGTACTCATTTCTTGATCCATCAAATTCAAGATCAATATCTTTTCTCTTTATCGGTCCTAGTTCAATCAAGTTCAAGATCAGTATCACTTTAATCAATCTGTTTAGTTTCATTGCTTCAAATCAAGTTGAACATCTCGCTCTTCATTGGTTTGTGATCCATAAAGTTTAGAACTGATATCTCTTCGACATCAACTATTCTTTGAATCAATGCACTGCTTGCACATCAATTCAAAGAGGAGCAAATGTAATACCCTAAAAATGGTCATCTAAACCATGGGCCCCTAATCTCGACTACATCACCAAGGTCCTAACCAAAGGCAAAAAAATAAATTTGGAGCACCTAATTAATTAATTCCTCAATCATCAATGTCGCATGACAAATAAATCATCCTAAATTAATTAAATATTTATTTAATTAATTAATCATTCCAAGTAAATCATTTTGATCAATTATCCTATTTATTTAATAAAATATCCTAGCATATTTAATTAATAAATCAATTTTCCATTAAATCATTAAAAATAAATTAATTTGAAAAAAGGAATTAAATTTGGAAAAAGGAATCAAATTGAGATATCTTAAAACTTTAATAAATTGAAAATTCTCAGAAAAGCAATTAAATCAATTAAATCTCAAAATTGAATAAAAATATGGAATAAATCAGTTTTTCTAATTTTATCTTATTTTTAGTTCACCCTTATTTCCTTCAAATCTGAAGAAAGCAGCCAATCACATCAAATCACATGGATTGTGTTTCTGATGAATCAATGATGAACAGTTAGTACCAAACTGGTACTGAGAGGGGGGGTGAATCAGTACTGAGAAAAATACTTTTCCTTGAACCGGTTGGACTATGAACCCTACACTTTGACTGGCAAGCAATAACACTAGTTTATGTAGGATTTGAGAAATACAAATCCACAGAACCCAAAGAAACCTGCATGCAAGAAACCTGTCATAGAGAAAGAGAGAGAACAAATACAAAGGTTTTGGCTCTGACAAAGTGAAAAGATTTATTATTAGAGAAAAATGAATCAAGAGAATGACAATAATACAAGAGATCAATCCTTATAAAGGAGATCAACACCGAAAGGAAAACCTAACCCTAAGGTGAGAGCATTTAATAATTAAATATTAATTATTAAATGACTAATGTATGCATAAAGAGAAATATTAAGAGGAGAGTAAAGTTAATTAATTACTTTACTCTAACACCCCCCCTTAAGATGAACTACAAACAATGTAGAAGAAAGCAAAGGAACTACAATGCAAAAGAGGGTCCCAGCAACAAGGCCTGATCAGGTACCCGAATACAAGAAAATCTCTATAAAGCAGAGTAAAGGAGAAAACCCAGTGGGAAAAAAACTCCTCTCCAAAAAGAGATAAAGAATCATGCTGAAAAGAAAACATGAAGGAAGGAAGAACATGAAGGAAGGAAGGCCTCACTGAGACCCCCCAAGAACAACTTCCTTCACCCCAAGCATGGAGTACAACTGAAGATAGCGTGGAGATGCCAAAGGTTTAGTGAAGATGTCAGCAACCTGCTCCTCTGTAGGAATGTACTCCAAGATGAGAGAACCATCCTGAATCAACTGCCTGATGAAGTGCATGTGGATTTCAATATGCTTTGTCCACTGATGTTCCACTAGGTTGCAAGAAATATGAATGGCACTCTGATTGTCGCACCAAAGAGTAGTGGGACAAGCTGGAGGAAACCCAAACTCTGTCATCAACTGCCGAAGCCATAAAACCTCCTGACTGTCTAACACTGCTGCACGATACTCAGCCTCTATAGATGACAATGCAATAGCAGACTACTTCTTGTAAGACCATGTAATAGGACCAGAACCAAGGCAAAAAATGAAGCCAGAAGTAGACTTCCGATCATTGACATCACCAGCCCAATCGGAGTCAGTGAAGCCAATGATGTGAGGGGATCCTGAAGTGTAGTGAATGCCATAATGAGTGGTGCCTCGAATGTACCTCAAAATACGTTTGGCTGCTTGCCAATGGCTCTCATGAGGATCATGGGAAAACCGAGAGACAAGGCCAACCGCAAAGTAAAGATCAGGATGAGAATGTGTTAGGTACAACAAACTACCAACCAACTGCCTGTATAAAGTGGGGTCTACTGAAGGAGTAGAGCAAGTGGAAGACAAAACAACACCTGACTAAAATGGAGTGGGGGCAGACTTGCAATCAAGCATGCCAAATCGGTGAAGCATATCAAGAGCATACTTCTCCTGAAATATGGAAATCCCATCCGAAGACTGAATAACCTGTAGACCCAGAAAGAAGTGCAAGAGACCAAGATCTGTCATCTCAAACTGCTCCATCAAATCTCTCTGAACACTTTGAATCATGGAGGATGAGCTACCTGTAATGACGAGATCATCTACATATAGCACAAGAATAAAAAGATCACCCTCCTGACACTGAATATACACTGTGTGATCGGAATGACAGCGTGTGAAGTGAGAGGAAAGCAAAAAAGAGTCCATCTTCTCATACCAAGCCAGAGGGGCTTGTTTGAGACCATACAATGAACGTCGAAGTCTGCAAACCAAAGAAGTGTCCTCACAAAACCCTGAGGCTGCTCCATATAGATCTCCTCATGTAGGTCTCCATGCAAGAAGGCACTCTTCACATCCATCTGAAACACTGTCCATCCCTGTGGAGCTGCAAGTGAAAGTACTAGGCGTATAGAATTCATCTTGGCGATAGGAGCAAAGGTCTCAGCGTAGTCAATACCCTCTACCTAAGAGAACCCCATCGCAACAAGACGGGCCTTATACTTATCAATAGAACCATCTACAACATACTTGGTATGATACACCCACTTGCACCGAACCAACTTTGTTCCCTTAGAAAGAGGACAAAGATCCCAAGTATGATTCTTCATCAAAGAAGAATACTCCGCATCCATGGCCCTATCCCACTCAAGGTGTCTTGTCACCTCTGAAAACTTTTGAGGATCATCTGAAATGGCATGACTCAAAAGACTAGAACCAGATGTCTGAGCATGAGTGCGACGAGTATCTGAAGGATCACCTGCCAAAGAACCAGCTACATCAATAGTATCACGGGCCCACTTCGGCAAAGACGGAGCAACTGGTGGTGGTCAAGAAGGTGGATCATCATCTACATCATCCTCAAGAGATAAGTAATCCTCAAGAGATGAAGAGGAAGGAGTAGGCAATGAGGGAGAAGCTGGTGATGGAGAATCTATCTGAGGATAGAGCTCATCAAACTGGACATCCCGCCGAAACAGGACCTCTTTGGAATCAAGATCAAACAACCTGTATGCCTTAACATCCTCACAGTAGCCAACAAATATGAGTGGTTGGCTCTTCCTCTCCATGGCTTTCCACTGAGCATCAGGAATAAATGCCCAAGCCTCACTACCAATAACTCGGAATGTAGAAACATCGGGCTTGACATGGGTCCAAGCCTCCTCAGGAGTCATATGTTGCAATGCCTTATGAGGCATCTGATTCTGAATATAATTGGCACAATTGACTGCCTCAGCCCAAAATGAAGAACTCATAGATCAAGACTGTATCATACAATTAGCCATCTCCCATAAGGTTCTGTTCTTTCTCTCAGCAACACCATTTTGTTGAGGGGTGTAAGGAACTGTAAACTGATGCTGTAAACCATGCTCAATGCAAAAATCTCTGAAAGCCTGATTTACATACTCCCCCCCATTATCTGTGCGTATCCTCCTGATAGAAAGTCTAGATTGCTTCTCCACAAATGTCTTAAAAATCCTGAAGGAGTCAAAGACATCAGACTTGTACTTAAGAAAGTACACCCATGTACGTCTGGAGAAGTCATCAATAAAATTGAGCACATAACGGGCCCCTAAAAAAGAAAGAGTCAGAAAAAACATAAGATCACTGTGTACCAACTCTAGGGCTGCCCTATCATGAGAGGCTCGACCCTTAGGAAAAGGATCTCGATGATGTTTGCCAAGGAAACAACCACGACATACACCATCCGTACAAGAAATATGTGGAAGCCCAATCACAAGTGCCTGTGTACTCATTTATTGTAGATATCTATAATTGACATGGCCAAAATGCACATGCCAAAGCCTGCTCACTGAATCTGCATGTGCTATAAGAGAGGAACCAACAGTGTCTGAACTCTCAAAGCCATCAAAACTATATAAGTGAGATGCAGAATCCACACTCCCAGTAGCCACAACCAAGTCAGGATCATGAAGATCTTGAATAACCACATCATGAGGTGAGAACTCAACTGTCTTACCAGAGCCAGAGTGGCAAATCTGATAAACGGATAGAAGGTTTGTCGAAATGTCAGGAACCAAAAGCACATCCTGAAGACAACCACCATCCAATGAAACAGTACCGAAACCCTGAACGAAAAGTTGTGCTGAGTCACCAACTACAATATGTCTAGTGCCTGTAGGGGCAAGAGCGGTGACCAAATCCTCAGTGTGTGTCATATGGTGAGAGGCACCAGAATCTAGAATCCAAGTGGATGCTGAGGACAATGCTCGTGCAGTAAGAGCATGACCTTTCCCTGTGGGCTGTGAAGGAGGCTGAGGTGCACTGATATTATGCTACTGCATGGCTTCCTCCAAAGCCTCTAAACATTTCCAACACCTGGAAACGGGATGTCCTTCCTTGCCACAAAAACTGCAAGGATCACTAGATTTCTTCTTAGTCTTGGAGGAAGACTCACCAGACTTTGAAGATTTGCCCTGTTTAGAATTGGACTGTGGTTTTGAATCAAACTTAGGTGGTGGCTTGGAGGGATTCTCACTAGCCTCTGAATCTTTCTTAGGCTTCGGTTTCTGCTTCTGTTTTCCTTTGGAGGACTGGGCTACCAATGCTTGGTTCTGTGAACCTGAAAGTGAATCCAACTACTTAAGCTTAGCTTGCTCATGAGTCAGATGATCACAAAAGACCTCAAAAGAAGGCATAACATGTCGAGCACCCAAGGCATCTATGGTGGAATAGAAGGTTAAAGAGAAGATCTGAAATGGACCCCGAAGCTTGGAGAGGATCAGGAAAATGCACTCTGTATCAGTCTTAGTCTTACCACAACCCTGCAAGATAGATCGTTGTTGTTTGAACTTCATCAGAAAGTCCTCAATAGAGGGAAACGAATTAGGTACCAAGGAAGTTAACTCTGCCTCAAGCTGCAAAGCTCTGAACTCGTTTACAGTACCAAAAGTCCTTCAAACTTGGTCCAAATGGCTTGAGGTGTGAGACAACCCTCAAGATGAAACTGGAGACTGTCGGAAATGTGTAAAGTCATCAATCCCATAGCCTGATCCATATTGTTCCTGTGCTGCATAACCTCAAAGGGATGTGTCAACTGAGGTTGAATCTCATCCAAACAGGACCATAACCCTCTAGACTGGAGAAGAGTCATCATGCGACCCTTCCAAGTGTGGTAATTATGTGGTGTGAGAGATTCAATAGGTCTGTCTGCCATCCTGTGAACTGTGCCTCAACTGCTCTAAATTTTTTGAATTATTATTAAGTGGTCTTTCAGAACTAGACAGAAGATGTAGAAGGTGTTTGATTGTTTTGTTTGGTGTTTGTAGATTCTGGTTTTCTGATGTAAATAACAGAAAGCAAGAAAAAAACACCCCCCACAATGCAAAAAACTAATCCCCAGTACAAACTGAAAGCTTGAAAATGATAGAAAGTAGAAATAGGTTGAGACAAAATTATGAGCACCTGAAGAATTTACTGATGAAATAGACTATAGATCTGGAAAGAGCACAGAACCACCTTTCCGATGCCTATTCGCTTTCGAAAAACGGAGCAAAAATGAGCAAGTTATGCCCCTCGGAGTGCAAAAAGGCTCATCGGACTTTAACTATGAACAAATGCAATCAAACTAGAGAAATATGAAAAAATTCCTACACCATTAGAACAGACTCGGAGTCAGCTTTCCAACACCTATTCATTTTTGAAAAATGGAGATCGGACGCCCGATTGTGTAAAACAGCTCAAAAAAGGCTCAAATGGGCCCTTATAGCCCTCAAGGGCTTAAAAAAAGGAAGCCCCTGGGCCGCTGGGCGACCAGGAGCTGGCGCAAGGGCTGGTGGCACGGGGGTGGTGCAAAGGCAGTGCCACTTGTTCCGGTGGAGGGCAGGAGTTAGGCAGGTGGCGCTGTGAGCAGAGGGCCGCTGGGCGGCGTGGCGGTGGCTGTCGGGCCGTGGGCGGTGGTTACCGTCGGCTGCGGTGGCCGGGCAGGGGCCGCTGGGCTACGCATTGGTGGAGCACTCTCCAAACGGGCGACGCCCATGTTTTAAAAAGAATGCGCTATTTTTTATTATTTTTTATTTTTTTGAATGCACCTCGAACTGCGTGCCTTGGGGCAAATTTTTTTTTGCCTTCTGGAGCAACAGTGTCCAAATCGGACAAATTTTATATGAAAATAGGGGTTTTTGGGTGCTACGAGCTCAACGGTGAGGTTCGTTTGGGCTCAAAGTGCACCGAAAAAAAATACCCCCTATTCTGAAATAAAAAATAGAAGACAAACACAGATCTGATGCAACCAAAACCTGGATCTCAAAATCTTTCAAAAATCTGAACAAGCTGCAGCAGATCTGGCTCTGATACCATGTAGGATTTGAGAAATACAAATCCATAGAACCCAAAGAAACCTGCATGCAAGAAACCTGTCACAGAGAAAGAGAGAGAACGAATACAAAGGTTTTGGCTCTGACAAAGTGAAACGATTTATTATCAAAGAAAAATGAATCAAGAGAATGACAATAATACAAGAGATCAATCCTTATAAAGGAGATCAACACCGAAAGAAAAACCTAACCCTAAGGTGAGAGCATTTAATAATTAAATATTAATTATTAAATGACTAATGTATGCATAAAGAGAAATCTTAAGAGGAGAGTAAAGTTAATTAATTACATTACTCTAACAGTTTAAACCAAATTACTACCAATTAAGCATAGTGAAATACATAAATCAGTAACTCAGCTTTCCACACAATCTAACATCTTATTTCCCCTTCACCCATATGCATACCCTAGTAATACTACAACAGAGATGTAAAGACTTACTGGTTCAACATGCTTTACTGCTTAATAGAGAATAAAAAAGAATCACATTAAAAACATCACACATAACACACATATTTTTCATGTGGAAACCCAACTGGGAAAAACCACAGTGGGGATGAATACCCACAAGCTGTTCTTTGAACCCTTTTGAAGTCCGCTCTATTAGGAGCCTAGTCTAGTTAAATACTATACAATAGGTTTTGTTAGGAACCGATTCTTCTAGGGATCACCTGGTTAAGGGATGGCTAGAATACCCAGTTAAGGGTTAAACCCTGTTAGAGGTTACCTTGTTAGAGGATTTTATGAACTTAATGGTTTTGAGTCACCCTATTAAAGGATTTACAACAAGCAGATTAAAGCTACCCTGTTAAGGGATTTTCCAACTGTTGAATTGGTTAGAGATCAACAAGTATTACAATGATTTGGCAACAACACTCAATGCCAATGCAGATCCGCTTTAGTTCCTTCCTTCTGCACTCACACTCTGCAGGTATCTATTCTCATATCTGGTCTAGAAAGAATCACGTATCTTTGCACTTAGATACTCACACAACATTTGCCAACAACTTCATCATGAAGAACAATATCAACCTTATAGGAAATAGATAGGTTGGTAGCATAAACCCTAAACCCTGAACATTTAGGTTGAGCAATTCAGTTAGTTCAATCCTGACCATTGAACACTTTGTTTTGAATACAACGATCTTGAACAGATCTCAAGACATTCTCCATCATTCGTTCTTCACCGCTTCTTGGAGGCCAATAACCCATCACATATTCTCCACCATTTACAGAGACTTCGCACATTCTTGAGGTAGATAGGATCAATCTCCTTCATGCAAGATCCTTCACGTGCACAAGGTTGATGTGGTAACATGATCTGATCTCCATTACAATGCTAACTCATCACACAATGTCATCGGTTGAATCAAACAGGCTTGGAACACTTCAACCAGAAACCCTAAAGCAGAGACTACCAATTGGTAGTCATGCAAAACTTCCATAGACCGGTTCTCATACCATCACACCGGTCCACTTCAAACATACCGCTTCACTATGTTATACCGGTTCTTACATATATCAGTTCACTAGTTATACCAGTTCTCACATATACCAGTTCTCAGTATCATACCAGTTCTCTTGAACATATTGACATACCAGTTCTCAATATCATACCGCTTCTCTTGAACATATTGAAATCAATGACAACATACAATATCATCATGTCAACATACTTTGTACATATGCCAACAGTTTCCTCTTTAAGAATCTCGACTGCTCATCATTAATCAATCTTGACCATTGGTCTCTATTTGGATTTTCTATAAATTCAGGACCACATCTCCCAATCAAAGGACCTTGGAGATTTATTGTTAATATGTGTTTTTTTCTCTAGAGTCATTGAGAATGTTTTGCTTTGATATTATTGTATCTTGTCTTTTTTGCATATTAGTTTAATCATGATTTCTTGTATCCATCTAGCTTAATCTTGCATCCATTTAGCTAAATTTTGTGCTCATATCGATTAAATCCTTCATCTTTGTGTATTATAGTCACTGGTATCACTAATTTGAGAGCAAGTATATACTCCCATATTTTAGAAGTCAATAGATTGATTTGTTATGGTATTTATATTCATGATTATATCTATCTAACCATGCATGGAATCAAAGCTACCTAAGCCATCCACATCTATCATTATGAAACACTTACTTCCAAACACTTTGAAGTATTTAACTGATGGCTTTAGGTCATACCACAGTTTTTAAGGTGTCATTAAGTTGTTTGTTCTCAATTGAACTCGGTTCAGGGTATATACATTAGTGTGAACTGCTTGCTTCCAATATGTATCTTGTATGTTTGCCTCATTTATCATAGTTGTCACCATCTCCTTGACTGTCTTGTTTTTTCTTTCTACAACACCATTTCATTGTGGTGTTCTTGGAGCTAAATACTATCTTCTTATTCCATGTCTCTCACAGTAATCTTCAAACTCATTTGATGTGAACTGTGCACCATGGTTTGATCTTAGATTCAGCTTGCATCCACTTTCCCTCTAAACCATCTTCCAGAAAATCTTGAATATTTTAAAGGCTTGAGATTTGTCCTATCGGAAAGTGACTCATATCATTCTTGAAAAAATCATCAATGAGGAGCATGAAGTATATTTCATCAGCTAGAGATCTTATTCTGGTAGGTCCACATATATTAGTATGCACTAGTTCAAGTGGCCTTGAAGTATTATGTTCGTTAGTCTTGAAGCTCACCTTAGTCTATTTTCCTCTTACACATTCATCACAAAATGTGCTTACTAGTTTGATAATTGGTGGTATATTTCTCACAGAGCCCGTTTTGCTTACTGCAACTAGATTATCAAAATTTATGTGGCCCAATCTCTTGTTCCACAACCATCTCTCATCCACTTGTCCCATCATGCATTAGGAATCACAACATTCCTTCAGATTGTACATATTTCCATCTGTTCTTTTTCTTTCTAATACAATCTAACCAGTAGAGTGAAAAGTGAATTTGTAACCTTTATCACACATTTGACTTACACTTAGTAAATTGTGCTTTAAACCTTCCACATAATATACATCATGGGCCTTCAATTTGCCATCTATATTCAGAGTACCTTTTCCTTTTATCTTGATGGAGGAGTTGTCTCCAAATCTTACTGAGCCTCTATTCCAATCTTCAAGCTTAATAAATTTTATTTTGTCAGTGGTCATGTGATTGGAACAACCATTGTCTACAACCCATAAGTTCCTTCTTTATGCATGCAAGGTAGTCTGCACAATCAGACTTGATTCTGCCTTATTCTTGTCTTTTTCAACCCAAACTGGTTTTTCTTTCTTCTTCTTGTCTGCTGCAATTTCATGTTCTGGTTTAACTACCGGTTCCTGATCCGGTACTGAATTCTTTGGCTTGCTTGTCCCGAGTTTGCAATGTTATGTAATGTGCCCAAACTTCTGACAATTATAACACATAATATTGACATTAAATGATGAATCTTTAAAACTATTATAGAACACCGGTTGACTTCTCCTATATTCAAAACTCCTATGACCAAATCCATTACACTGATAACAAACATCATGCATACCCTAGAGTGTAGAAAAAGAATTTCTATTTTCAAAACTAATAGGGGGATTATTCATCAATCTACAATTGGCAACTCTATGTCCAAACTTATTACATCGGTACCAATAACCATGGAAATTGGGTACATACCAGTCTTGTTTCTTTGGACTGGCAAACCTTTGTCTCACTAGATGTCTTCCTCTCATGCTATTGATTCTGGTGAATCCTTCACTATCCACCTTGGGGTTGCCTTTATGATTTTCATACTGGTAGGATGTGTTCTCCTTCCGGTTTTGAGCATATTGGTTCACAGGCTTATTTCTTGTAGCCTCAACATAAGTCTTTTTGCTCATATCTTTGTTGACTATAAAGATTTTCTTCTCTTTACTTTAACTTGAGGAAGCGAATTGTATCTCCTTACCAGATGTATCTTGGCTATTTTAACATCATCCTTCTTGAAATCCTAAACCACCAGTGTCTTTTGAATGCTTCTATTTTCTCAACATCTTGTTTAAAGCTTCAGTGTTGTCCTCATATTTGATCCTCATCTTCAATGCATCCTTTTTCTTTTCTAGCTCCTTTTTGAGCCTTACAATTTCTTCTTCTAGATTTTCCTGCTCATTTTCCTTCTTTATCAAATTGGAGGATATAGCTTCACATATCCTCTTAGCTTCTTCCAACTGGAGTTGTAGATCATATATTGTTTTCTTGGATTCCTCCAGAGATTCCTCCAGTTGTTCTTGTTCTTCTGCAACAACATGCTTTACCTTTTTGAGTTATTTTCTTGTTTTCTTCAACTCCTCAAGAGTGCTTATGAGCTCACCTTGTACGTCCACTTTAGCTTCAATATCTTCATCTTGCTTATCTTCAAAAATTGGTTCATTTAGTGCCATAAAGAGATTAAATTCTCTTTCATCCTCACAACAGTCATCTTTTGATGCACTTTCTTCATTTGTAGCATCATCTTCAAATGTATATAGACTGTTCTGCTTCTAGTAGCTTCTTCTTTCTTGCTAGTAGACCTTCTTCACTTTATCTTTACCGGAAGACCTGCCAGAGCTCCTTTGCTCATCTCCACCAGTTTCACCATAAGGACATTTCGCAACAAAGTGTCCTATTTTACCATAGTTAAAGCATTTGAGAGGCAATTTTCCTTTATACTTACCGAATCCTCTTTTGAGATTTCTTACAAAGTTTGCAACTTCAATATCCGACTCTCCACTAGATTTTCTATGAGCATTTTCTTCCTTTCCCTTTTTGGTGGAGTTGAAGGAAGATTCTTTCTTGGAAGTTCCTTCACTGGTTGTCCTCATCTCATAAGAAGTTAGAGAGCTAAATAAATCATCCATTGAAAAGCTTTTTAGAGCCTTGTCTTCCTCTATAGCAAAGACCTTAGTATCATACTTAGATGTGAGTGACATAAGCACCTTTTTGACAATAAATTCATTAGCTATTTCCTCTACCAATCCTCTAATGGTATTCACAATTTCATTAACTCTATGAAGGTAGTCTGCAATATTTTCTTCATCTTTCATCTTCAAGACTTCAAGCTGACCTCTTAGAGTTTGCAGCTTGGCCTCCTTGACCTTGACATCTCCTTCGAATAATGTTTGTAGTGCATAAACTTGAAAAACTCATTATCTGACAACCCACTTAGAATAGCATTTTTATCTTTTTCATTGTTTTCATACTCCTTCTTAGCATCCGGATCCGTGTGAGGAACACTAGGAATAGTATACCTAATTTTTACAAACATCCAAACATCAAAACCTAGTGAGGATATATAGGTTTCCATTCTACTGCTCCAAAAGGCATAGTTGATTCCATCAAACATGGGGGCTTTGGAGGAGGAGGACTCATTTCTTGCCATTCTGTTCTTTAGACCAGAATCTACCCAAGCTAGAGAAAGCTTGGACCAATCAATGAATCTAAGGCTCTGATACCAATTGCAAAATACAATATGCCACTAAGAGGGGGTGGGGGCTGAATCAATGATTTCAAACAATTTCCATCTATGTGTGTGCAACTAGTAAAACAATGAAGACACTAGTAATCAGACACATAAAGAGTGCATCTCACAACACCAGATATACGAGGAAAACCCAATGTAGGAAAAACCTCGGTGAGAAATGTTGTTGGAGTATACTGCTTTAATACAACCTCACAAAGAAACAACAATTACAATGTTTAGGGCACCAACCCAAGGATCAACAACCCCTAATGATTTATGGGCACCAACCCAAAGGAGCACCAACGCCTACACCGACCACCAACTCAGTGATACATTATGAAATAACAACTTATTAGAATGAAAGTACCTTGTTACAAATGCATTTTGTAACTCCTATTCAGCTTCTCTTTGTTGGTTATAACTCTTCTCTATTTGACCGGTTCTTTCACTAACCAGTTATCAATTCACTCTCTCTGATGTCTTACCGATCAATCTCTGTCTTTGCTAACTTCCTCTTATACTCACCCTACACTCTATCACTCTTGGATCCCTTCCTATCAGTTCACCTCGGCTTTGTTATCTATCGGTCAAAACCTTTGCTAAATCCACTTACCAATTCTCCTTTAGATACTTAGTTGCAATACTCTTCTCAATCTGATCTATACTCAGACACACTCCTCTCTAGCAACTGGCATCAATTTCTTATGCAACATCATCCCTTTGTGTCTTCAATCTGCATATATATATATATATATATATATATATCCTTTGGTTTTCCTACCTAATTTCAATATTTAAATATTTCCTTCCTAGGGTTTTCTTATCAAGCTCAATCAAATCAGATCACATCAAATCTGACCTCAGAGATCAATAGCTTGCAACAAGGTAACACTATACCACCATATCTTTTTCTATCTATACATTTTTTCTATTTTTGGCAAGAATGGATCTACTTTCTATCAAGCACCATTAATGTTCTAGTAGTATAATTCTCAAGGTCGACAAGGAGATCAGATATCATGCATCGATCATGGAGACAAAAGATCAAATCTCTGCCCCTCAGTCTGCATCAAGCCACATTCCTCTGTACTCCTCTTGTGGTTTATGGGATCAACATTAAATGGAAACTTAGTCGGCAACTACCTCACCGACCCTCACTTCACCAACCACTACTCGTTAGCCATTTGGATCCTACGTGTCATCCTTCATTGGCTTCCACCTCAGCACACTCCATTTTATCGATTCAAGCTTAGTCACTGACCAAAAATATCCTACCAGTATCTACCTTATGATACGGGTCTTCTTACCCAACCAGTCACTGGGTTTCTCTATGTTCTTCTTGTCTCTAGCCTGCTTACCTGTGGATAGGTTTTTACTTCCTTCATACTAGTAACATACCTTTCATGCTAATCATGCTAACTTATCGATGAACCACCATGTTGGTAACATCTCCTTCTTGCACCCTGCGTACACCAAGCTTACCGGTAACCATCCATACTAGTGACCTATTATACGTATCGGTTGACATCAATGACATTACAATGCCAACAACTTTTTATTTTGCTATTATTACATTTATTTGCATGAAAAGAGAAAGAAAAGATTACATTTCCATGTTTTCAAATTTAGAATAGTACGAGAGTACACATTTTTTGAGAAAGGTAATCTTAATTAGCATGAATGTATAGTGTCTCAAACAAGCCATGAGACTAGCCTCTATGGTGCAAATAAGGGGTAAACTATATACTTGAAAATACAAAAAGATAAGTAAATGCAGAGAGTGAAGGGTGACTCATCATTTCCTGAATGACGAGTCCTCTCTTTGTTTCCCAACGTCAATTTTGTTAGACAATTCAAATAACCAGAAGACAAATGAGAGGGGGGAGGTGAATTAGTTGTCACCAAATTATCAGAACCTTAAGCAATTAAAACTTTAATACCGAAACCCAAAAGATAATTAATAGAATGCATAAACCAAATACCGAAATAGCAGATAAACCAATTAAGCATCAACAATAATCAGAGACTAAATACCATCCATATGACACCAAGATTTATACGTGGAAAACTCAGTAAAGGGAAAAACCATGGTGGGAAGCCTACCCATAGTTAGATAATCCTTTTGTAGTAAGTATGTGAATTACAATTGAGGGGCCTACATTTGTAGGAAGGCAAATAGCCTAGAGCACAATGCTCATCACAAAAGGAGTCTCACTAACTACATAGAAATCCAAACTATAATCCAGAGAAATGAATGAACTGCAAAGATATCATCTCCTATGCCTGAGTACAGTTCTGGTTAAGATCAATACCAGAGGACTAAATCATCTTACATAAACCCAACTCAATCACCAATGTCCGACCAAATCTTCTACTTGAATGATTCTTACATTATTCTCTCCTTACATCCCATGTTATGATCTACAATGAGATCTCACATCATATATATACAAAACCTTGACCATAAACAATAAGTTCGGCCACCAGAGAATAAACCAATTACATAATTTAAAAACATGTTGGCCAGAGACCAAACAAATAATATCCAACCCATAAGACATCCAAAACATAAATCAAGAGGTCCAATCCACACGTTACATTAAGCCGGTCCATAACCTAGATAATACCGAGACCCAATTTAGGTCCACATGCTAAAGCAATGATATCCATCAACCAAGTCTCAAACATGATCACCATCAACATCTTGGATCTCTACTAGAAGCCACATCAACACCACTTATGCATATCATCAAAGATATTCAACAAAGCTCTATTGGTGAAACCCTAGTCGGAACCACAAACTAGGCTTACTAGCAAATAGGATAGCATCCGATCATCAAATCAAAACCAAATGAGTAAACATGAACCTGAGTAGTATGAATAAGAAAATTCCATAACCTAAACATACTGGATCCAATCCAACCAAAAATCAAACATCCTACCAGGTAAACAACCAAAAGATCTAGTGTTAACATCAATGACAAAACATCAATGCAACACATAATCAATTCCTCCAAATGGCCAATAAATTTGCAGCCCTTGACCATATCACATATAGTTGGTTGCTTCCTCATTGTCTTGAGTACCTACATTTGAGTAAATAAGTGTTAGAGCAATGATGCATCATCATCCACTATGGAGATCGTGGCATTCCTTCATGTTTGAAATTTTAGGATTGTGGATTTAGATTTATTCCCTCGAGTTCATTGTCTTTGTCGTGTTTGCGTTCCATGGCATTTGGATTTAATTCTCGTGAGATATTGATTCCGGTATTGGTCGGGTTGATATGTTCCTACTAGTTAGTACGGCAATGTGTTGAGCGAAGATGATTTTGGATTGCGGTTGATCTTCGTGACTTATAGATTGTTGGTTTATGTTTCTTGTGCCTTGTCCGATGTTCCGTGAGAACTGCATGATGTTTTGTGTGTTGGAAGTTGTTCTTAATGATTTGAGATGACTTGTTATTGTTTACACATTTTATGTACTAGTTGGTCTTTGGGCCAACTTCATCAATTTATTATTATTACAGATGGTACAAATAAAAGTTTGTGAATAATCTGAGAAAACATAATGGAGAGGATAGAAGACAAAAGATAGAAGATAGAAGCTCGAGATCAATCAAGATGTAGTTTTTGGAGAGATTCTGGTCCGGGGAGACTGAAGCTGGGATGGCTGAAGTCCGAATCAGTGCAGAACAATGGACACTGTTACTAGAGATCTATTTGTCAAGAGGAAGATTTGTAGATCTTAGATTTGTATCTTGATTCTGACAAGACTTTGGTCTGAAGAGACTGAAGCTAGGATTGTTGAGGTCCAGTTTAGTGTAGAACAATGGAAGCTATTACCAGATGATGATTTGTTGAGAGAATGCTCTACAAATAATAGATCTAAGTTGTAAGAGTTGTTTTGGAATCCTGAGCTGTGATCTAGCATGTGGCATATGTAATTCTTTAATCTATTATAAGAATTTTTTATACAATTTACCGGTTATGTATTATGAGATGTTACCAGTTGTTCTTTCTACTTTATTTGGTGTTGTGTTACCAGTTACCTATATATCTTGCATGCTGTTTGTGTTAGGCGGTAAGGATGGGATGTCCTTCATTGGATATCCCTACCTTGACTACATCAAATGGTATCAGAGCTTGTTTGTGAACTTGTTGTTGGAGGATGACCTGGTTATGTACTAGTTGGTTGGAAAAGGAAGTTGAGGCAACTTGTGGACTTGTTCAGATTGCCGAACGTGAGGCAAAGCAAGGTTTGCAGATAGATCATCGATCCTAGAGATTGAGCTTGGGGCAGTTAGTGGATGGAGACTTGAATAGATCACCGAATAAGGAAGGCTACAGAGTAGACTAGTAGATCACTAAGGAGAGGCCAGTGGAAGCTGTAGTCAGATTGTCAAACCCCCTAAGGAAGTTTCAAGTACCTACTAACAGATCACTGAACTGATGTAGTTCGTATCGATTGAGAATTTAGCAGTGGAATTACTTGGAGATCATGGAATTTCTTCATGTTTGAGAGTTTAGCATTGTGGATTTGGATTTATTCCCTTGAGTTTGTTGTATTTGTTGTGCTTGAGTTTCATGGCATTTGGATTTCATTCCGATGAGATATCAATTTTGGTACTACCTCGATTGAAATATTTCTTACCGTTTAGTCTGGTAGTATGTTGATTGAAGATGATTTTAGGTTGCAGTTGATCTCAGTGACATGAAGATCATTGGTTTATGTTTATTGTGCCTTGTCCAATGTTCCTGGAGAACCATGTGATTTTTTGTGCATTGGAAGTTATTCTTAATTATTTGAGTTGACTTGTTATTGTTTACACGTTTCATGTACCGGTTGGTCTTTGGGCTGACTTGATCAAGTTATTATTATTGTGAATGGTATTAATAGAAGTTTGTGAATAATTTGAGAAGATAGAATAGAGAGGACAAAAGACAGAAGATAGAAGATGAAAGTTCGAGATCGAGCAAGATGTAGTTTCTTGAGAGATTCTAGTCTGGGGAAACTGAAGTTAGGATGACTGAAGTCTGAGATCAGTGCAAAATAGTGCAGACTGTTACCGAAGATCTATTTGTTGAGAAGAAGATCTACAAATCTTAGATTTTTATCTTGATTTCGGTGAGATTCTGATCCAAGGAGACTGAAGCCAGGATGGCTGAGGTACGAATCAGTGCAGAATGATGGAAACTATTACTGGATGATGATTTGTTGAGAGGATGATCTGTGGATCATAGATCTAAGTTGTAAGAGTTGTTTTGTAATCCAAGATTGCAGTCTAGCATGTGGCGTATGTAATTCTTCAATTTTTTATAAGAATTGTTTATATTGTTTACCGATTATGTATTTTGAGATGTTACCAGTTGTTCTTTCTACTTTAACTGGTGTCGTGTTACCAATTACCATTATATCTTGCATCGTGTTTGTGTTAGGCTGCAAGGATGGGATGTCCTTCATTGGATCTCCCTACCTTGGCTGCATCACATTACCTGCACATGTACCTACAATCATACAATTCAATCCTCATGTGCATCATAACAGCTAGCTCAAGATATAAATCAAATGCATCATTTTTATCTAACTTGTTTGCTTCATATGCTGACACAGGGAAAATAACTTTTTGTTCATCGAATTATAGCATGTGAGGCTAAATGTGGCTCCCACAAGGGTTGAGCACAACATGGTGACATATGAGAAACCAAGCAGTGATATACAACAACAACATTAAGTTTATTTAAGAGCAGCAGAATAGTAGCAGAAATAATGATTACCATGAGTATAACAAAAACTAGTCATCACTATGATAGCTCACATTTTCATCTCATAACCTTCTTCAAGGAGTACTCGTGTCATTTACATAGAAATGAATACCAGTTAAGAAATCAAATGTATGAATTTAGTCATATTTGATCTCTCACAGTGGTAGCAAAGTCAAGAGATAATGTACAATGTGATGCTTTGAGACTGTTATTCATTCTAGTAAGCATCATATATTCCATCAATGCATAAACTTGTATGGAGATGTACAGTCACTATCCAACTCAAAGAACAATGATGATAAACCAAAGGAAGCAAGATCACACTATAGTATGAAAATAGTCGGCTATAACAATACAATGATAGAACAATGATATTAGTGTAGCTACAGGAGTCTAAGATAAAAATGAAAGTTTTAAGAGTACAAAACCATGGATATCTTAGATCCATCTTTCAAAGCATACAAGGAAATCACATGAATAGATGAGATATTTAGAAAATAGTCTTGACAGGAGTAAGTCAAAAAGGTTCGAAGATCAACCTCATGCTTGAAGTAAACAAATTTATAAGTAGTGCAGTCATAAAGGAAGATCTTAGAGTATTCTAAAACAAAGATCCAATAATGATCATGACAATCATAAAGTAGAAGCCCAAATTTCTCAAGAAGAAGGTGTTATAACAATATTGTCAAGTTATGGCAATGCCTTGAGAAAAATACTCAAAAATCTCATCATCGTTTAAAGGTTTTCATCTATACTCATAGGGCAGCTACTTGTATGAAGGTCATATGTTCCAAACTAAGTGAAGACTCTTAGTCACCCTAAGGAAATTATAGCAGTCAATTCAAAAGAGATTGAAAGCTAGAGAAATCAGTGAACTTACTTAGTATACATCACAGTTATCAAAGGTAGTTGGTAGTCATTGGCCATGATAATTCAAGTGATTCATTCACTAATAAAATGAAGATATCAGGGTATAGAAGGCAGGGGAAATGCAAAGATCAGTTTATGACAATCATAGAACAAGGTATAGGGCAGCCATCTTATATTAGAAGGTGTCAAGGAAAGCCTTAAATAGTATCATCAGGAGTACAACAATAAGGGAGAGAGTCATGATTTTTTGACACTCAAAGGGGTAAAATAAAGTTAGAGATTTGTAGCCTAATAAACAATCACAAAACTTCCTAAAGAGATCTTCACAGAGAAGCAAATCAGGAATGTGTAAAAAGTATTGTAACAGTGAACAATGGTAGCTACTTAACAGTCTAGAGATATTTATAAAGTGTTTTAAGAGCAGGCCTAAAATAGTAGATCAGTCAATAACCCTTTCATGAATGAGATTGGTAAACCACCAAGCAATATAATATAGTAAAAATATGCTAAGTCTCATTGTGTCACTGTAAAGAGAGAGAAGACAAGCACATTGACAAAAGAGAAAGAGTAAAGGTTGCAGTCCTTTGTAGCAATTACAAGTCTAATACACGTAGTGAGAAGAGAAACACATTTAAAATGCACAATCCTTGTCAATGAAACTGATAGTTTATTTCAAAGGGAGCAGGGGTATGGATCAGTTCCAGTGATATCCAAAGAGTAGTGTCAGAATAGTGACCTATGAATCCATTACCAATTTCACAAGGTTAGATTAGTACATTTGAGTAGTACCAAGCTAAATGACAATGATTCAGACCAAAAGCAACCACAACTTTAAAATGAGCCCATATACTTCAAAATTGCATTCAAGACAACTTTATGACTGTCAAAAATGGACTAAAGAGTAGTGAAGCAAGGGGCAATTTTGAAATGTAGACCTTCATCAGTCATAAAGTATCAAAGCTTGCAATGGTAAAATAAAAGAATGGAGTATGTAAGTCACTGATCTATAAGAGACAAGGTGTCATTGTTAAGACTGAAGTTATCATCATTGTCAAAAGCAATGAAAGATCAAAGTCATAAGTCCATTAAAGATCCATGAGACAAAGCTATAAACAACAGTGAAGTGTATGGACAGTGAAGACCAAAAGACTTGTCACAGTGCTAGCAGGCTCAAAAGTTGAAAAGAAAGATACCATTCAATGTTAGTAAAGGCTTCATAGAAGATTCTTTGTAAACAACCCAGATTGGAGATATAAAAAGTAGTGATAAGAAAGACTGATTTCATCAAAATAGTAATATTCATAGCAGTCTTTTAAATATAGTCTTCATAGAAGCATTGGGATAGTGATCATTGTCATGTTTTGAAAGATAAAAGAAGAGCCAACACCTTTAGATCATGACAATACAATGCAAGTTAGACAAAAGGGATCTTGTGGCTATGAGGCAGCCAGTAAAGAAATTTCAAAAGATTAGATACAGGAAAATATAATAGTCATAATCATCATGTGAGAGTGATACCAGTGACAATATACATAGGTTGCAGAGATACATCATGGAGCCTATAATGAAAGCAAATGTAAAAATAGAGTCTTCATTATCAGTTTGACTATGAGAAGTGCAATCACCTAGTAAGAACTATCTTGAAGAATTCATAGGTATTTTCAGGTTTAAGTATCAAGAAGTAAATGATAGTGAAAATATTTCATCTTTCATCCACAATTCACAGTAACGTGTCAATAGAGTGTAGTCCACAAGAGGATGAAGACAAAATAATGGCACCCAGTATTTAAAGAACATTACTGAAGCAATCCATTAGAGGCTAGTCACAAGAATGCAGTCTCAGTCATAGGAGACAACATCATACAAATGATTGTTAATTATCAAACTTCAAAAGTCTTTGCAACAATAAATCACAATAAAGCACAGTCCAAGGTGAAGCCTGTATTGCAGATCTCATGAAGAATTTGATAGTATTTAAATAAAGAACAATAAATAAGGTAACATTTACAATCATGTAATAACTTTTCAAGTAGCCAGTCATTCTATGGTCAGAGTCCCAAATAATTTATAACAATAGGGTTAGTCATAGTGCAGAGATAGAATAATGATAAATCTCAAAGACCTAATGGCAAGACATAGTAGTCATGAAGGCTTAGTCTTAACCCAGAGCAGTCATTCTCAAACCTGTAGCCATTTATTGCCAAAGCCTAAGCAGAGTAGTTTAGAGTATAAAGAGGCACTATTTATTGACAATCTTTGTGGTATCCTAGTAAGACCTATTAGCACATATTTTTACAAAATATTTTTGTGCTATATATGGATTCTTTTTCTTATAATTCCATCATAGGAGCATTTATTGTTGGATTGTATGTGCAGGTGACATGATTGTAGTGTATTCATAAAAGGGCATCACTTGGGAATATTCAAGCAAAGTGTTGAGTGAAATGGCATTCTGGTAATCCATATCTTCACAATTAGCACAATTAGTCTCATTGCAAAAGTATCTTTGGAAAACTAGCATAGAACAAGGTTGTGAGCATGTTTAGAGAAGTAGATGGTATGGAAGAAACCCTTTAGTATGATTGTTAAAAGTTGCATCCATAAAGAGGGCCTTCTTTTGCAAAAAAATGCAAAATTTTGCTTATCAGCAAAAGTCATCCCAATGAGATTGCCCAAGGAGAAAGGAGTAGGTTGGTCAGAGTAACTCATGCTGACAGTGTTTCCTAAAGTGAGAGTGGCAGAAAAGAGTGCGACTAAGTGGAGATCCATCGGGGAGAGTTACGACGATAAAGTCAGAGTCATTGGAGTAATATACACTATCGGCATGGAGGAGAAAATGTTATCCCAATACCTGATGGGGTTGTCGGCGGAACTCTTTCTGATAACCAACGAGGCGATCTATTCATAGCGATCACATCGGGATATCAGGAGGTCCTAATTTATGTTACCCTGACACCCGATGGACCAAGTGGATAAGGTGACCTTATCAGAGAGACTTTCTCTGATAAAGCGGTACCAAGCAAGAAAGGAAACAAGACTCATCGGGATAACATACATTATCGGGGAGATGTGTTTTGGGTCATCTCGATGCCCAATGAGGAAGATGAGCTTGGCACAAACAAAGTGACTTCATTGGGAAAGCCTATAATGATAGACTGAAGGAACCTGATAAGGAGAGTAAGGTGCAAAAGACTCATCGGGATAGCTTAAACTACCAAAGAAACATCTTTTGAGTTGTGCCAATGCTTGATGGGCAGAATGCCACAGAGGGTGGATCTATCGAGGAGACTCTAACTATCAGAAGTAAGGGAAATATGCTACTCTGATACCTGATGAAGTAATCAGTGAAAGTAACACCGATCAAAGAGAAAATTAGATGTCATATTCTACTCTGATACCTGATGAAGTAATCAGTGAAAGTAACACTGATCAAAGAGAAAATTAGATGTCATGGGCCCATCAGATGAAGTGTAAAGTAATATCAATCTGAAGGCCAATGGAGTGAGTGGAGAAATAAAAAGAAGGAGGTTTCATCAGAGAGACATACCCCGATGTGATATAAAGAAAAGATGACTAATAGAAAGGAAAGGCAAATCCATTGGGATAAGTCAAGCCATGAGGAAAAAAGTGAAACGGCCAGAGCAAGATCATATCCATTGATCGGAATGACCTATACCGATCAGAAAGAGAAAAAGGTAATTGAAGGAACACATGGTGCCAAATAATTGAATTATCAGGTGGGGTTACGTCGATTAGCTGTTAGAATGTCTCATACGATAGCCATTATTTAATTCTCATGATCAGGAGGATTTGATCTACACGAAGCAAAATTGATGAGTTTTTTTTATCATTATAGATCCTAGCCGTTGCATATAAGCATAAAAAAAGAGTGCTTGTGCTAGGAATTTTTCACAGTCTCTTCAGCCATTAACATTGAAAGTTGCATATACGAAGCATGGGTAATTAAGAATTCAAGCACTTAATCATGGAGGCATCTGGTTCACAAGGAAAGAGAAAGGTCATAGAGATTTCAGATACACAGTCAACTAAATCAAAAAAGGGGAAGAGTATGGAGCGTATGCAAAAGAGAAAGTTGAACGAGGATATGATTGACCAGATGGAGTAATCTGGTACTAAGTTGAGGAGGTCAAAAAACAAATTACTGCCTAAGGATCGATTGGAAGATAAATACAAAGGGGTTGGGGATATATGGACAACCATAAGGGGTGACGAATTGTTTTTATATCACTACCTCGGGACAAAGAAGGATGTGCCATTGTCAAACCCTTGGAAGACAAATTTGGGTAGATTGGTGGTACCAAATGTTTTTCTGAATCTCAGATTGTTAGAATTGCTCACAAGGAAATACAACAAGGAAAAAGGATACATCCAATTGCCAAATGGGGACCCATTCATTCAGATATCTTGTGGGTCTATTCAGGAAGTTTTCGGCATGACATATGAGCCTTAAATGCCCTTATCATTTACAGACTATGAAGGAGAATATACCGAAATGGACACCGCACACATAGTGTGGAAGTTGGCAATCCACAAAAAGGAGAAGGGATGACTCACGGAGTAGGATGGTCCCCCTTTTGAGATTACCCTATTCAGGCTATACTTGTAGTACACATATTGGGCATGCAGATAGGCCTGCGGGGAACAAGCTCCTGATGTTACAAAAATACACCCATTGGTGTTGGTTGTGAACATTCAAATGCATGAGATGAGGCCATTTGTTTTTGCAACCTACTTGGCAGAGAAGTTGCATGAAGGATTTCTGAGTTTGTGAATAGAGCCTAACCCTACTTTCAAGTTTTACTCATTGCTAAGGCATATGGTTTTTTTTTATGGTCATATCAAGGGTTTGTGGCTAGGTGAATTGAAAGCGACTTCTAGGAACAAAGAGGGACAAGAACAACCAACCCAATTATGGGTAACCTTGTGGGACTCAAGGTTCGACAAATCACACTATGTGTTGTTTGAAGAGTACTTCGTCAAGCCCTTGTACAAATTGTTTGGGGTAGAATGTGAGGGCTCTATCTCATAGGAGTTTAAAAGGTTCTTGAGACCCCATGATTTTGGAGATACTAGGGTCAACCATAATTGGGGTGACTGGTTTGTATGCCAAAATTTCAGTTTTTTCAGGGTTTATGGTTTTGAAGGTGTTCCATTTATGCTGCCTACATTAGTGCCCGACAGAATTGCATATCTAGAAATTGTTAGGAAGCTTAGTATGTCAAATGCAAAGCATTTAAGTGGTGCAGACAAGTAGGTATTTATGCCTGGCACTTTACATTTTTGAGATTTCACCATTGTGTCTACTAAGGCATATGAAACGATTGAAAAGAAGCCGGTAGAGGAGTACAATATGTATGGAGCTTGAGGATTTATTTAGGAACAAGGAGCGGGATGAGGCTGATGCAGTCTTAGAGGAGTTGGAAAAAAAATTGGAAGAGAGAAAGAAGAGGCTTCAAGAACTAAAAGAATAAGGAGACTCTGAGAGTGAGTTTGATGAGAATGTAGTAGTGTCTACCCTCCGCACACCTGAACTAGAAGAAATGACAAAGAGCCAGTAGAAAGCTATGGTGCGACTCAATGCCAACACAAATGTGAGGATGGAAGAGCATGCAACTTTTGTTGCAGATGAAGTTTTTGTACAGTCCAAGGAGTTTAAGTCTTTCTTGTACCATTACAAATGGAAAATATTGAGGGAGAGCATCCCAAATGTCACCCCTGAGAATGAAGCAGAGATGCTAAAAACATTGAAGGAAGACATGAATGCAAAGGTGGCTACAATGACACCACATAGAGGGAGGAAACTCTTAGTGAGGAAAGCCTCATTTTGTTCCCAGGATGGGATTTAAGTGCCTCTTTCATTTTTGACAGTTTGTTGCATTTGGATAGAAAAGATGTAAAATTAGGCATATTGGGTGTTAATGTCATTTTTATTGGATCGATATGATCCAAATGAAGAGGAAATGTTGCTTTGGGCCCTACACCCCCCAAATAAAAGACCCAAGATTATAGATGTAGATAAGGCATTTAGGCATATGATGAGGTTAAAAGTGGGAGAGGTTAACCCAATTGTCACTGCGGATTTGGGTTTTGGCATTGCAAAATTGAATAAGGCCCAAATGCAGTGGGTGTTAAAGGAGGGTAAAAAATATAAAAAATTTATATGAAGACTTGTTAAGAAGTCACAGTCATGAAGTACCATAGATAACTGATACTGGTATGTAGTGGAAAAAGAAATTTGAGGACCAAATGAAAGAAAATATAAAGTTTAGAAGACAAATCAAGATTGCCAGGGTGGATGTTGCTTGTGTTTTGTTGACCAACAGGTTTGACGATTTGTTGGAAGTTCTCAAGAAATTCTGGACTAATTGTCAGAAGACTCAGGATAATATGTCTTCTCATGAAAGAATTTTTGAGAAGCTCAAGGCATTGTTGAAAGAGAAGACTATTGAGGAGAAAATTGTTGCGAAGATCTAGAGAAGGTTGAGCAAGCATAGGGCATTTGGTGTGGACATGAAGCAAAAATTTACTGATTGTAAGGATATTGTTAGATATGGTATACCAAATATTGTGGATGAGGTAGAGCAGTTGAAGGACAAAGGGATTTGGATTGCAGAATGCCAGAATGTACTCAACGCATCCCTTAATGTTGCTCGGGTAGATGTTTTGGAAATGAAAGAGACAGGTGATTAGATGGAGAAAATGGTTACCACATAGATCGTTGTCAGGGACACTATATTCAACACCAACACTCACTGGGATAGCAAGTATTTGGAGCATATTCAGAAATGTAACACATTATAGGACGACCAAAATTGACTTCTTAGTTTGTAATTTTGTTTTATGTCTGACTGTTAGGCAGTTAGGTATTAGGTTTTAGTTAGGTTTAGTTTAACAAGATGAAAGGGTGTGTCCTTTCACTTGATTTGTTGTGATGTGCCATCACATGATGTTGCGTTGAATGTTAAATTGGGCTTTTTTGTTCATGCAACACATAATGAAACTTTCATAGTGATGGTCTTATAATTGTCTCTTCAGTTTATAGTGATTCTGATCCAAAAGGTTATTCATTAATGGTCAGGTAAAGGCACCAGTCTATTATTAACCTTTGTTGAATAAGTTTGTATGCATTAAGTCCTTATCAAAGAAACAAATCTTTGAATTTCTATCAGTACTGCTCTTTTTCATAATGGCTTAATGTCCTAACAATTATCTTTTACATAACACAACTACATTCACACTTATTTTTTTAGTTTTAAAGGCATTCAATAAAAAGCACTTCTATTAGCATAGTTATAGGAAAACCTTTTGGCATCCCTACAATTGCTAATTCCCACTATTTAAATTCACTCAAAACAAACCTCTTTTGTGCTTGAGAGTGTAAGGTACACCCACCTAGGTTTAATGGAGCCTAAAGTGAAGAGGGATTTGGTCTTCGACCACCCCGTTCATTGGCCAAGGGTGATTGGATCAACTAAGGATTAGGCAAGTCTTTAGTTTTCCAAACTGTGGTTTTGGGCACCAACAAATTGGTGACTCTGCTAGGGAGTTTTCATACATAGTTTGACATTCACTTAGAAGCTCTGGTGTTTTTTCATTGAAGATTTGATAAGTTTTGTTTTCCCCATCTGAGTCACACAACAGATTGTCAACGCTACTAGGGAGTTATCATAGGAAGTATTCAGAGTCTTTGGTGGTTTGTTTTAGACTCTACTGAGGGAAAGAACCTAGAAGATTAATAAAATACATTGTTCCTCTTAAGAGGTGGTGACTCTACATCTAATACATGAATAATAGCTGGTATTTTGAGAAAGTAAGAGAAACCCCTAGGAATTTATAAATAAAATTGATGTAGGGGAGAAGGTCTCTGCACAAGGAACAAGATAATCTTGTTCATTTGAGTCCAAAGAAAAGGTACAAAGGAAAGAAACCAACACCAAGTATGGCATTTGGGGGTTATAAGAAGTTTCCTAGAAAAGAGGATGGCTCTTCATCTGGTGATAAGTTAGAAAATCTGGAGGAAAATCTGTTCTATGCCTTAAATGCAAAAGATAATAATGGTGGCCATGATGAAACCCTGACTACTGAGGAACAAGAGGAAAAGAAATGGGATGAAATCATGCTTAAAATGGCTGACTTAAATGGAGATGAATACAAAATGGCAAAGGCTCTTAGGAGACAATCAGATTGGATATTGCAAAAATTAGGGTTACAGAGAGATACAATTCAAAGCCCTAGGTCAGAAGGGATAGAAGACAAAAGTAAAGGTGAGGGAGGTAGGCTAGCAACTCCTAAATATAGTCCCCCCATTATGAGAAGAATAGAGAAGCCTTTTGTAACCTTTGATAACCCGTTATCAAATGGAGGTAGAAGATGGAGGGATGTGCATAGGGATCAAAGTGAAGAAAGGCAGAGAAACAACCCGGATAATGGAGGAAGAAATGGAAATGGGGAAAATGATGGAAGATGGAATAACACAAATAGAGGTAACAATATAAATAATAATAGAGGAAGTAATAGGTATGACAACAACCAAAACAATGGAAATAATAGAGGTAATAATGACAATTATGGAAATGGTAATGGTGGAGATAGAAACAACAATAATGGTAATGGAGGTAATAATGGAAATAATGGAAATAATAATGGTGGTGGAAACAATGGGAATAATGGTAATTATAGCAGAAATAGTGGATTCAACTGAGGAAATATGAACAATCAAAACAAAAATCAGGGTGGTAGATGGCCTATGATCATTGAAAGATACAGACAATTGGATTTCACTGGCATTGTTGGTTATCCAAATTAGATCACTAATGATTTAAGATCATCTATCCTCAAATTCTCAGGAAATGGAATTGATTCAGCAGAACAACATGTAGTTAATGTAAAAAATATCATTGAAGAATTTGAGGCTCCTCATAAGGATGTATTCATGAAGGTGTTTGTTCAATCTTTGATAGAAGATGCATGAGAATGGTATAGAAGCCTTCCCAATGGATGTATTGGCAGCTGGAAAGAATTTATAACATTGTTCTGGGAAGAATTTGGAGATCACAATGATCCTTCATTTTCATCCCATGAATTGACAAGTATAAAGAAGAATCAAAATGAATCAGTAGCTAAGTTTGATAAAAGATTTAATAAGGTATTAAATAGAATACCCAGAGATGTCAGACCTGTTGATTCATTTCTGATTAACATTTATTTGAGTACTTTTGATAGCAAAACCCATTATGAGATTTTGTCTCATAGACCTAATACTTTACAACAAGCATTCAAGACAGTTGCTACCATTGAGAATAACAAGAAAGTTGCTAGGAAGGTTGCCAAGAGAGATGGTTTGAAGTTGTACAATACCAGGGATCCCAAGAAAGATGAGCTTAATTAGATTATGGACATGCTTAACGACCTAAAGGGTAAGAAAAAACCAATGAAAAGCCACCATATAGAAACAATAAACAAATGAATACAATAGACTGAGACTACATGATATGCCATATAACACAAACTGGAAGGATGGGAAGGCAGTGAAGCCTAATGTAAGAAGAGAAAATCCTGATCCATTGAAGAAGGCCACAAATTTTGTGGATGAATATCCATGGTGTGATGTGTGTAATCTACCTCATGTTGCTAAATAGTGTATGACTTCCCAAGGTTTGATAGAGGAGAAAAATCATAATGAGGATTGTGAACCTACTGTAAATGTACTTTCATATGATCCATATTGGGGAAAGGATGGTGACTTATCCAAGGGTGAGCATTTTTTTTGATGTGCATCAAATGAGAGAAAACCAACATTACGATATACAACAGGTCTTTTCAAATGATGATGATGAAGACATTCCAGTTTTGAGAAGATTGTTTCAGGATGATACAATGCCTTCACTAAGGAGCTTAACTGAGGAATAAAAGAAAGCCTTCACTATTGCAGCAGTAGAGCAAGTTAAGAGAAATTATCAGCTGACAAGTAGGAATGCAAATAATGAATAGGGAAAACTAGCAAGTATGTTTTCCAAAATTAGAAACAGATGGGAACAAAGAGAACACTTTCAAAAGTAAGAATGTTGTATGCATGGAAAATTCATCTTAATAAAATATTAATTAGAATAAAAGGGAAATCATGATTCCCTATCTAATCAAGGAATTCTAACAAACATACAATGAAATAATGCAATATCAAACAAATAGGAATTAAAATCATTCAATAAAACTCCCTATTTGAAGATCACATATAACTTCCATTGCTCTTCTCTTCTCTATGGTATGATGGCTCTCAGATATTGCACTGGTAACCTGCAAGTGACACAAAGATTCAAAGTTCATGATTTTTGAAAATGGAGATTGAATGCTCAATTTATAGATTTTGGAGAAGATTTATTGAAAGGTGGAACATATTGATCAAGAGGTGGAACTTAGGTGAGCTCACATGAAAATTGATAGTTGAACTATTGATTTGGAGGTGAAAAAGAATAGATTGAATAGATTAATTAAGTTAATTGATTGAGAAAAAGCCAACTGAAGGAAGAAAAATAATGAATGGAGAAAACAAAGAAGATGACAAAGAAAACTTTATTTAGAAAAAGCTAACTAAAAGATAGAAATAGAGATTGGAGAGATAATTCAATTAATTAATTAATTTAGCATGTGCTTGCAATTTGACATAGATTTTCAATTTAATCTTTGCATGACATTTTAATTCAATTTAGTATTTGAATATATTTAGAACTTGACTTTGATTTTCAATTTGATTTTTGAAATCATGCACATGTAATTGAATTTGGAAGAAATTAGCAGAAATAAGAAATCAAATGAAATTGGAATTTGGGGAACTAGAAAAATTAATTAGTTAATTAAATAATTTAAAGAAACTATCTAATTATGCTAGAAATGGACTTTAATAAAATAATAAAGATTATTTAATTTAAAGGATAAAATCACAATTAATTAAATAATAAATATTTAATTAATAAAAAGGGTTAAATGATTAGATGATTAGAGATAGAAATTGAGAATTAATTTATTTAAATAATAAATATTATTTAAATTGGGGAATTAATTAAATAATAAATATTTAATTAATATCTAGAAAATGGTTATAATGATTAAATGATGAAAGAATAAGAAATATAATAATTAGTAAGATTATGGGGAAATATGAAATTAGAAGAATTAGACTAATTAAATTAATTAAATAATTAAAGAATTATTTAACTAATTAGATGAATAATTAGTACATGATCAATGAGACATTTTTAGGTGTCTACAGATGCAAATGTCAAAAAGGGAAAGGAAGCAATGCCAGAACAAGTCAAGAAAGAAAGCATGCCAAAACTAACTAAGCATGTGGAGAAGAAGAAAGTAAGCCCTTTTTAAATAGTAATTCTTTCATGTCTCAGGCGTTGTCTCAAATAAAGATATCTATGCCCCTGCTAGAAGTAATGAAATTTCCAGACTACAAGAATGAGATGTTGAAAATTATATCCAATGTTGGAGAAGCAAGTAGGGAAGGTATTAAATCAAAAGAAGATCCTCCCGTGGTGTATCTTGGCACATCTATTACCAAAAATCTCACTAAGGTAGATCCTTTCTATTTAACATTGCTAATAAACACAAAAATGCTAAAAAAATGCATGATAGATTCAGGAGCAGTAGTAAATATCTGATAACTTAATGATGAAAGAATAGTACCAAACCAGTACTGAGAGGTGGGCGGGGTGAATCAGTACAGGCAAAAACACAACCTTAACCAGTTTGTCAACTAACACTTATGCACTGACAGACAAACAACAGCACTGGTCCTTCAACAGAATTCAATCGGCAAAACCTAGTGTGACTGAGACAAGCAAAGACCGGTTGACACTTATCTTCTCATATAATCTAACTCTTCATTCCCATTTCATCCTAATGCATGAACATGCAATCTGCCATCAAAGATGTACATATTACAGCAAGATCAACATGCATCACCACTTAATCAAAAAATAATCAAAACATCACATGAAGAAAGCATCACACATGACACACATATTTTTCACATGAAAACCCAACTGGGAAAAACCACAGTGGGGATGAATACCCACATGCTTGTTTTTGAACTCTTTGGAAGTCTGCTCTGTTAGGAGCCTTGTCCGGTTAAAAACAGATACAATAGGTTTTGTTAGGAACCGATCCTTTTAGGGATCACCCAATTAAGGGATGGCTACAATACCCAATTAAGGGTTAAACCCTGTTAAGGGTACCTTGTTAGAGGATTTCAAGAACTCAATAGCTAAAGGATATCAATGACTCAGTAGCTTTGAGTTACCTTGTTAGAGGATTTTCAACAAGCCGGTTAAGGCTACCCTATTAGGGGATTTCACAATTGTTGAAGTGGTTAAAGATCAACAGGTATATCAATGACCTAATAATAGCACTCAATGCCAATGCAGATCCACTTAAGCTCCTCTTCACCTTCTGCACTTACACTCTGCAGATATAACTTCTCTCCTCTGGTCTAGAAAGAATCACGTATCTCTTCTCTTAGATACACACACACAACTTTTGCCAACAAACTCTGAAAGAATCACAACATCGACCTTATAGGACAAAAGACAGGTCGATAGCATAAACCCTTAACCCTAGACCTTATAGGTAAAGGAATTCAAATAGTTCAATCCTGACCATTGATCATACTGTATTGAATGCAACAGTCTTGATCCAATCTCAAGACATTCTCCATCATTCATTTTCCACCGATTTCATGGTGGCTGATAACCCATCAAGCATTATCATCGTTTACAGACTTCGCACATTCCTGAGGTAGATAGGAACACTCTTCTTTATGCAAGATCTTGAATGTGCACAAGGCTTACGTGGCAACACTATTTGTTCCTTGTTATCATGCTAACTTCATCACATAAAGTCACCTTGAAGCACTCCAACCAAAAACCCTGAAGTTGAGACCACCAACTAGTAGTCATGCACTGCTTCCATGTGTCGGTTCCCATAACCTCATGCCGGTTCACCTTGAACAAGTACACCGCTTCACTTTGGTATAGATACCGGTTCACAGTGTTATACTGGTTCTTACATATGCTGATTCACACCTCTTCAGTGTATTGACATCAATGACAACATACAATGTCATTATGTCCACATACCGGTTCACATAATGCCAACAATCTCCCCCTTTGGCATTGATGGCAATATACAAAGATATCTCTCTGCTAACTCATCTTCTCCTCAATTTCTGCAGATATCTTCTCTGCTACACTTCTTCTCCCCCTTTGACAACAATGCCAAAGTGGAGGCACACACATCCTTGTTCCATTATGTTGCTCCCCCTGAGGAGTAGCATCCTTCAACACATCAATCAACAAAAAAAATTTGACTATGCAATACCTGACTGATGTGGAACAAATACTTTTAATTTACCTCTTGAAGGGGTAGTACCCCTAATTCACCTCTTAAATACACAAATGTAGTCTTTGGGAGAGGCTTGGTGAATATGTCTGCTAACTGCTCCTTACTGGAAACATGTTCCAATGCAATCTCTTTATTCTGAACCTTTTCCCTCAAGAAATGATACTTAAGCTCAAAATGATTGGTTCTAGAATGTAAAACCGGATTCTTTGAAATATTGATAGAACTTGTGTTATCACAAAATATACTTATCGGTTTAGATACAGGGATTTTGAGGCCATCTAATACATGCTTCATCCAAATTGTCTGAGTGCGGTTCATGAAAGTTGCAACATACTCCGCTTTCACTGTAGACTGAGAGATACAACTCTGCTTCTTACTCATCCATGAGACCAGTCTACCATCGAGAAAGAATGCACCACCAGTTGTGCTTTCTGATCATCCACATTACCTACCCAATCAGCATCTGTGAATACTTTCAAGTTGAAATCATTGTTGTATGGGTACCACAATCCATAGTCAACTGTTCCCTTCAGATACCTAAGAATCTGCTTGATTGCAACCAAGTGGGATTCTCTTGGACTTTTCTGGAACCTTGCAGTAATGCCAACTGCATGTGCAATATCTAGTCTACTATGCACTACATAATGCAACTTACCAATCATTGATCGGTATTCCTTCTCATCAACCAATGCGGAATCATCCTCTTTTGATAATTTCCAACCGGTCACTATTAGTGTACCAATCGGTTTGCTATCTTCCATGCCAAAGGTCTTCAACACCTCTTTGAAATATTTGGACTGAGTGATAAAGATTCCATCTTGCATCTGCTGGATCTGCAGTCCAATGAAGAACTTAATCTCCCCTATGAGTGACATCTCAAACTCTTCCTTCATCTCATTAGCAAACTCATGACTCATCTTGTCATCTCCACCAAAGATAATGTCATCAACAAAAACTTCATAGATCAGGATCTGATCTCCTTTAGATTTCATATCTTCACTTGTTCTCTCAAATCCAATCTTCACAAGATGGGAATGTAGACGTTCATACCATGCTCTAGGTGCCTGCTTTAGACCATATAAGGCTTTATGTAGCCTACACACCATATCAATATCTTCAGATAGGGAAAACCCATCTGTTTGCTCTATATACACCTCCTTCTCAAGTACACCATTTAGGAATGTAGATTTTTACATCCATTTGATATACCTTGAATCCTTTAAAAGCTGCATATGCAAGAAGCATACGAACTCCTTCCAATTTGGCTACAGGAGCAAAGGTTTCTCCATAGTCTTCTCCTTCTTCTTGAGCATATCCTTTGCACACCAATCTAGCTTTGTTCCTAATCATTGTGCCATCCTCATTCAGCTTGTTCCTGAACACCCATTTGGTGCCAATGACATTTTTATGCTCTGGTCTAGGTACCAAGGACCATGTACCATTTTTCTCTATCTGGTCAAGTTCTTCTTCCATTGCCTTGATCCAACCTTCATCTTTATGAGCCTCTTTGAATGATTTAGGCTCAAATTCAGAGATCATACATAAGTTTTCTCTGATCTTTCTTCTTGTAAGGATTCCTGCATCCTTATCTCCTATGATCTACGTAGGATCATGATTCAACTTGACATACTGAGGAATAGTCTTGATTGGTTCTTCTTGCTTTTTCTCCTCATCCTCATCTTCATCGGTATCAGCATTCATCAGTTCGGGAACACTGTTACTGGTACTTGGTTGACTGACAACCAGTTCCTAGAAGGTTGTAACTAGTTCATTTATAGCTTGCTCACTGTCGGTTTCCTTCGGTTTCTCAGAGGTTTCATCAACTCTCACACTGATACTTTCCATAATTCTCTGAGTCCTATTGTTGAAACACTTGAGAGCTTTACTCTTCATGGAATATCCTAGGAATATTCCCTCATCACATTTAGCTTCAAACTTTCCCTGATGTAACATTTGCTACCAAATACCCTAAAGTAGCTAACCACGGGTGTCTTACTAGTCCAATACTCATAAGGAGTTTTGTCCTTACCTTTCTTGATGAGTACCTGATTACTTGTGTAGACTACAGTGCTTATCGCTTCTCTCCAAAAGGTGTGAGCTACCTTTCCTTGAATCAACATGGTTCTAGATGCTTCAACCACAGTCTAGTTATTCCTCTCTCCTAGGCCATTCTATTGTGGAGTCCGGGGGGCAAACAGTTGCCTCCTGATGCCAAATTCTTCACAATACTTGTTGAATTCACTGGAAGTGAATTCCCCTCCTTGATCAGTTCTGAGGCACTTGATCCTTTTACCGCTTTCCTTCTCCACTAATGCTCTGAAAGCTTTGAACTTCACAAAGGCTTCAGACTTGTCTTTCAAGAATGTGACCCACATCATTCTTGAGCAGTCATCAGTGAGAATCATGAAGTACCTATCACCCCACACACTTATAGTTTTCATAAGACCACACAAATTAGTATGCACAAGATCAAGCAAGTTGTCAGTAGTGAAAGAATTACCTTTAAAGGTTGAGGAAGACATTTTTCCCAATTGACACTGTCTACACAAGGTATTATCTGGTTTGCTTAGCACCGACAACCTCTAACTGTCATGATCTTACTAGCCTTCACAATGTTATCAAAGTTTACATGGCAGAGTCTCCTATGCCATATCTAGCTATCATCAAATCTAGCCACAAGACATGTACTTATATTTGCATTCAGTTGAAATAGGTTACCTTTAGTCTGCATACCGGTAGCCACAATTTTGCCATTCTTTCCTTTGATTCTGCACACTCCATTCTTGAATTCTAGGGTGAGACCACTGTCATTCAGCTGGGCAACACTCAGAAGGTTGTGTTTGAGACCATCAACCCAATACACATTGTCAGCACTACTCTTTCCATTCAAAGAGATGGAGCCTTTTCCTTTAACCATACATGGTGTATTATTGCCAAAATGAACCACACCACCATCATACTCTTCCAAGGATAGAAACTTGCTCCAGTCACCAATCATATGGTGAGAGCAACCACTGTCAATAATCCACTCCTTGGAATTATCAAAGTGGGAGACAAGAGCCTTCTTGTCTGACACATCTTACTTTACAACAACAAACACAATGTCATTATTCTCTTCATCTTCTGATTCCTCATCTATGACACCTTCATCATCTACAAAAAAATAGTTTCTCCAGTTTCCTCCTTTGAATTTCTTGAATCTTTCCGGTTTATCCTTGTTGTCACTATTAGGATAGTTCATAGCAATATGTCCTATTCGGTTACACAAAAAACATTTCAAAGGGAGCTTACCTCTATATTTACCCGTTCCTTTTGGAAATTTCCTGGCAAGAAGAGCTTCAAATTCCATCAGAAACTCCTCATCATCCATTACTCTGCTCTGTCATGGTTCACCACTAGTGCTTTCTTCTTTTCCTTTCCTGGATGGTACAGCAGAAGCTCTAAAAGCTGACTCAGTCTTTTGAACACTACCATCAAAACTATTTAGCTCATAGGTTGTCAACTTTACTATGATGGAGTCCAAGGATACCTTAGTCTTGTCTATTGATCTCAGCTCCTAAATAGCAGCAACCCTTATTGCATAGACTAGCAATAGGGATCTTAGGACTTTGCTTATGATAGTGGAATCTTCCATTTTACCACTTGCACTCTTGATATCTCCGACAACAGTTTTGATTCTAATACCATACTGTTGAATGGTTTCACCTTCAATCATTCGCATGTCTTCAAACTTTCCTCTAAGGCTTTCTTCCTTAGCTTGTTTTCCATGCTCATCACCTCCATAGATATTTTCAAGAGCATCCCATACCTCTTTGGTATTTACCTTATCTTGGACATCAATGAACTCAATATCAGATAAACTACTGATTAGGGCTTCCATGACTTGCCCATTCTCCTATACCTCTCTCTTTTGATCATCGGTGAGAGTACCGGTAGGGGCAACATAGGGATTCTCAACATAGCTCCAATGTTGAGCACCCATGCTTCTGATGTATATCTTCATTCTGTCTTTCCATATACTGAAATTTTCTTTGTTAAACTTTGGACCTTCCCTCTTCATCATTACAATAGGATCTTTCCCTCAAGTGGTTAAGCTTACAATACAGAGGACCTGGAGGATGCTCTGATACCAATTGATAACTTAATGATGAAAGAATAGTACCAAACCGGTACTGAGAGGGGGGGGGGTGAATCAGTATAGGCAAAAACACAACCTTAACTGGTTTGTCAACTAACACTTATGCACTGACAGACAAACAACAACACCAATCCTTCAACAGAGTTCAATCGGTAAAACCCAGTGTGATTGAGACAAGCAAAGAATGGTTGACACTTATCTTCTCATATAATCTAACTCTTCATTCCCATTTCATCCTAATGCATGAACATGCAATCTGCCATCAAAGATGTACATATTACAGCAAGATCAACATGCATCACCACTTAATCAAAAAACAATCAAAACATCACATGAAGAAAGCATCACACATGACACACATATTTTTCACATGGAAACCCAACTGGGAAAAACCACGGTGGGGATGAATACCCACATGCTTGTTTTTGAACTCTTTGGAAGTCCGCTCTGTTAGGAGCCTTGTCCGGTTAAAAATAGATACAATAGGTTTTGTTAGGAACCGATCCTTTTAGGGATCACCCGATTAAGGGATGGCTACAATACCCGGTTAAGGGTTAAACCCTGTTAAGGGTACCTTGTTAGAGGATTTCAAGAACTCAATAGCTAAAGGATATCAATGACTCAGTAGCTTCGAGTTACCTTGTTAGAGGATTTTCAACAAGCCGGTTAAGGCTACCCTATTAGGGGATTTCACAATTGTTGAAGTGGTTAAAGATCAACAGGTATATCAATGACCTGATAATAGCACTCAATGCCAATGCAGATCCACTTAAGCTCCTCTTCACCTTCTGCACTTACACTCTGCAGATATAACTTCTCTCCTCTGGTCTAGAAAGAATCACGTATCTCTTCTCTTAGATACACACACACAACTTTTGCCAACAAACTCTGAAAGAATCACAACATCGACCTTATAGGACAAAAGACAGGTCGATAGCATAAACCCTTAACCCTAGACCTTATAGGTAAAGGAATTCAAATGATTCAATCCTGACCATTGATCATACTATATTGAATGCAACATTCTTGATCCAATCTCAAGACATTCTCCATCATTCATTTTCTACCAATTTCATGGTGGCTGATAACCCATCAAACGTTATCACCATTTACAAACTTCACACATTCCCAAGGTAGATAGGAACACTCTTCTTTATGCAAGATCCTTCATGCACACAAGGCTTACATGGCAACACTATTTGTTCTTCGTTATCATTTTAACTTCATCACATAAAGTCACCTTGAAGCACTCCAACCGAAAACCCTAAAGTTGAGACCACCAACCGGTAGTCATGCACTACTTCCATGTGTCGATTCCCATAACCTTATGTCGGTTCACCTTGAACAAGCACACCACTTCACTTTGGTATAGATACTGGTTCACAGTGTTATACCAGTTCTTACATATGCCAATTCACACCTCTCTAGTGTATTGACATCAATGACAACATACAATGTCATTATGTACACATATCGGTTCACAGAATGCCAACAATATTATGCCAGAGGATGTCATGAAGGAATTGGGAATTCATGTTGATACACCTTATGGTAATACTACGTCATGGACAATAAGTAAGTTCCTGTAGTAGGAATTATGAAGGACATTGAGTTCAGATTCCCAGCTTGCCCAGACACTGCATATAAGACATATATTACAGTTGTACAAGTGCCTGCAAACTATGGGATGTTGTTGTCTAGGAAATGGTCTAATTTGGTCGGTGGACATGTCCATCTTGACTTATCATATGCCACTATTCTAGTAAAAGGGACAAAGGTGAGGGTAAACAGAGAACAAAGATCCCCCTACCTCATAGAAGGAGTTGATCTTGATGAAATGACTTGTTTTTGCCACTCAGATATGGACAACTTTCAGGTAAGTATTTCTAAACCTTTAAAAATTGATAAAATTACAGAAACGGTTAAAAAAAATCAAAATTTAATTTGGAAATTGTATTTTTATGGTGCCAGTAGTAAAGATGGAAATGTCGCAGGAGTTGTACTTATTTCACCTAATGGAAAATCTTTTAAATACTCTTTCTTGTTATCTTTTGAGTGTACTAATAATATTTCTGAATATGAGGCTCTTTTATTAGGACTTAAAATAGCAAATAAATATGGAATTAAGTTACTAATAGTTTATGGTGATTCAGAATTTGTTGTTTCACAAGTATAAGGCAAATTGCTACAAAGAATACAAAATTAAGAAGCTACAAGAATGAGGTTTGGGATTACATTGAACTTTTTGATGCTTTCTCCATAAATTGGATTAAAAGGGAAAATAACATTTTGGCATACTTCATGGCTAACCTGGCAATCAAACATAATGATATCCATTTTGATGATACTACCCAAGTAGAAATCAAGACCAAGCCATCAATCCTTGACAATATAAAGAGTTGGCAAGTATTTGATGATGATAGGGATTGCTAAAGTTTTTGTTTTGTGAGAATCAGTATGAGCACCAGCTGATTGATTGGAATGGACTTGTGGAGGAAATTGATGGCAAGGGGACCATACTTGGGAAAGAGGTATTGCAACTAAAAAAAAATTGAACTCCAAAAGGATTGATAGAGCTTGAAAGAATGTTTGATGATTAAGATATAGCAAGTTTCAGACCTAATTCAGGAGGCTATGAGGATGTTGAAAAAATAAAGTTGGGAAGTGAAAGCAATCCAAGAGAAGTATGTATTGAAAAAAGGCTCACACCAAAAATCAGAATAGTATTGATTAATCTGCTAAGGAAGTACATGCATGTCTTCGCTTGGTCATATGATGACCTTAAAACATACAGATAAGATTTGTTCCAACATGAGATACCCTTGAAGCCTGATGCAAAGCCTTTCAGACAAAAGCAAAGGCCAATAAATCCTACTTTGGCTCCCAAGATGAAAGAAGAACTGATGAAAATGAGAAATGTTGGTATTATTGAGCCCATAAGGCATTCAACATGGGTGTCCAATTTGGTCCCAGTCAAAAAAAAGAATGGTGATATCATATTGTGTGTGGACTTTAGGGATTTAAATGTTTCATCTTTAAAAGATAATTATGCTTTACCTAATAGGGAGTCTCTTTTGCAGAAAGTCACTGGAAATGAACTATTATCTATGATGGATGGTTTCTCAGGGTATAATCAATTCAAAGTTAGGGAAGCAAAAAAGTTCAAAACTACTTTCACCACACCTTGGGGTACCTATGTCTATGCTAGGATGCCTTTTGGACTGACAAATGCAGGAGCCACATTCAAGAGGGCTATGGATTTAGCCTTTGAGGGGTTGATTGATTATATATTGGCAATTTACCAGGATGATATGAATGCTTATTCTAAAAGGACAGAAGACCATTGTAATGACCTAAATTTTTTTTTTACCAAAGCATTAGAATATGGCATATCTTTAAATCCCCAAAAATATCATTTTCGAGTTAGTGAAGGGAAACTTTTAGGTCATATTGTTTCAAGAGATGGTGTGAGAATCGATCTAGAATAGATTGCTTCTATTGATAAGATTCAAATCCCTAAAACACTTAAAGCAATTCAATCTTTTTTCGGTCAAATTAACTTTGTAAGGAGATTTGTATCAAATTTCTCTGAAATATTAAAACCTATTGCTAAAATGTTGAAAAAGGGTGCTGAAATAAAATGGACTAATGAAGCCCTTGAAGCTTTGGTAAATGTCAAAAAAGCCATCAAGGAAGCCCCTGTATTAAAGTCCAACTGATTTCTCCAAACCTTTCCAAGTGTTTTCATTTGGTTCATTCCATACTATTGTTGCTATCATGTTACAAAAGAATGATGAGGGACACGAACATCCAATGGTATTTTTTAGCAAAACATTGCAAGCATCTGAGTTGAACTATGATTTGAATGAAAAACGGGCTTATTCTCTTGTGAAAGAAGTAAAAGCTCTCAGACCTTACCTAGTTGGTGCCACTGTTATTGCATATGTACCAAATGCCATTGTTAAAGATATTTTAAGACAATGAGAGACTACTGGAAGGAGAAGTAGATGGATAAACCAGATCCAAGAATTCAGTATTGATATACAGATCACAAAGTTGGTTAGGGGTTAGGGTCTAGCAAAATTGATGGCAAAATCCAATTTTGAAGTAGCACATGTAAATCAAATAGAGTTGGAAGATGCATAAATAAGCATTGAGAGGTGCCCTTGGTATACAAATATTGTTTATTACTTAAAGTACATGAAGTGTCCTGATAGTTTAAATGATAGTCAGAAAAGAACTTTAAAGCTTCAAACATCTAGGTATGTATTACTTAATGAAGATTTATACTAGAAAAATAGAGATGGTATTCTCTTATTGTGCCTAGATGAGTGTCAAGCATCTGCTATTTTAAAAGACTTGCATGAAGGTGTATGTGGAGGCCACTTCTCAGCCAAAACCACTGCTCATAAAATTCTTAATGCTGGTTATTATTGGCCTCGAGTTTTCAAGGATTGTCATACTTATATCAGAAAATGTGAAGATTGTCCAAAATTTTTACAGAAGCTCGAGTATAATGGATCTATTCCTCTCAGACCCATGCATACAAAAAAAAACATTCTAGATGTGGTGTATTGACTTCATAGGGGAAATAGAAAACAAATATAGTGGTGGGCATACATGGATTTTGGTGGCTACTGATTATTTAACTAAGTGGGTTGAAGCTATTCCCACAAGATAGGATACAAGCAAAGTGGTGACAAAGTTTCTCTTGGAACACATTCTGACTAGATTTGGGGTACCTTGGAAGATTGTGGTAGACAATGGAATGTGTTTTAGATCTAAGGAGTTCTCTGATTTTTGTGAAAATTATGACATCGCTCTATCCTATTCATCACCTTACCATCCCCAAGGAAATGGACAAGCAAAATCGGGCAATAAGAACTTGTTGAAGATTATTAAAAGGATGTTGCATGAAAATAAAAGAGCTTGGGATTCAAAATGTATCTTAGCAGTATGGGCTAACAAATTGACAGTCAAGAAGTCCATAGGGTTTTCTCAATATGAGCTTGTATATGGAAAAGAAACAAGATTACCCTTGAATAATTTGCTTCCAGTTTATAAATTTGTTACAAAAGAGTGTTCAGAAGAAGTAAACTTCATGGGGGACAGGTTAATGGCATTGTCTGAGTTGGATGAGTGTAGAAAAGAGGCTCAGGAAAGAAAAATTCAGAGGCAATATATGGTTAAGGCTCTACATGATAAAAGGGCTTGTGATAGAACATTTGAAGAAGGAGAATGGGTACTTAAATGAAATGCTAGAGACCAAGAAAAAGGAAAACATGGAAAATTTGATGCACTTTGGCCAAGACCCTATATCATCTTTGAAAAAAGTGGAGAAAATTCATATTACTTGTAGGATATTGATGGCGAAGTGCTGGAGTTTCCAGTCCATTCTCAATACCTTAAGCATTTCGTCACTTGATAATCAGGGAGTGTTTCTTGTGTCATAGTACTATAGTTTTCTTTTTGTATTTTGTTATGTGTTTTCAATTTTTTTATTTTTGGTCTGCTTTCCAGATATAGCTGAGATCTTGCTATGTCCCTAAAAGGAACATGCATCCCCAGAAAGAGCCACAATTAGCACATATTTTTACAAAATATTTTTGTGCTATACATGGATGCTTTTGCTTATAATTCCATCATAGGAGCATTTATTGTTGGATTGTATATGTAGGTGACATGATTGCAGTGTCTTCATAAAAGGGCATCACTTGGGCATATTCAACAGAAGCGTTGAGTGAAATGGCATTCTGGTAATCCACATCTTCACAATTAGTCTAATTATAAAAGAATCTTTGGAAAATCAACATAGAACAGGGTTGTGAGCATGTTCAGAGAGGTAGATGGTATGGGAGAAACCCTTTAGTATGATTGTTAAAAGTTGCATTCATAAAGAGGGCCTTCTTTTGCAAAAAACTAGAAAATTTTTCTTATTTACATAAGTCATCCCGATGATATCGGCCAGGAGAAAGGAGTAGGTTGGTTGTAGTAACTCATGCCGACGGTGTTTCCTAAAGCAAGAGTGGCAGAAAAAAGTGCGACTAAGTGGAGATCCATCGAGGCAAGTTACATCGATAAAGTCAGAGTCATCAGAGTAACATACACTATCACCAAGGATGAGAAAATGTTATCTCGATACTTGATGGGGTTGTTGGCCGAACTCTTTCTGATAACCGGCGAGGTGACCTATTCGTAGCAGTGACATTGGGTTATCGGGAGGTCCTAATTTATTTTACCCCGATACCCGATGGACCAAGTGGAGAAGGTGACCTTATCGAAGAGACTTTCTCCGATAAAGCGGTACCAAGCAAGAAAGGAAACAAGACTCATCAGGATAACATACATTATCAGGGAAATGCATTTTGGGTTATCCCAATACCCGATGAGGAAGATGAGCTCGGCGCAAACAAAGTGACTTCATTGGGAGAGCCTACGATGATAGATTGAAGGAACCCGATAAGGAGAGTAAGGTGAAAAAGACTCATCGGGATAGCTTACGCTACCAGAGAAACATCTTTAGAGTTGTGCTGATGCCTGATGGGCAGAATACCACAAAGGGCGGATCTATCGAGGAGATTCTAACTATCAGAAGTAAGGGAAATATGCTACTTTGATGCCCGATGAAGTAATCGGTGAAAGTAACATCGATCAAAGAGAAAATTAGATATCATGGGCCCATTGGATGAAGTGTAAAGTAATCTCATTCCAAAGGTCGATGGAGCGAGTGGAGAAATAAACAAAAGGAGGTTTCATCAGAGAGACATACCCCGATGTGATATAAAGAAAAGTTGACTAATAGAAAGGAAAGGTGGATCCATCAGGATAAGTCAAGCCATGAGGAAAAAGGTGAAACGACTAGAGCGAGATTAGATACATTGATCAGAATGACCTATACCAATCAGAAAGACAAAAAGGTAATTGAAGGAATGCATGGTGCCAAATAATTGAATTATCGGGTGGGGTTATGCCGATTAGCCATTAGAATGTCTGATACAACAACCATTATTTAATACTCATGATTAGGAGGATTTGATCCACATGAAGAAAAATTGATGAATTTTTTTATCGTTACAGATCCTAGCCATTGCATATCGAGCATTAAAAAAGAGTGCTTGTGCTAGGAATTTTTCACAGTCTCTTGAACCATTAACATTGAAAGTTGTAGATAAGAAGTGTGGGTAATTAAGAATTTAAGAACTTAATCATGGAGGCGTCTAGTTCACAAGGAAAGAGAAAGGTCATAGAGATTTCAGATACACAGTCAACTAAATAAAAAAAGGCGAAGTCTATGGAGGGTATGCAGAAGCAAAAGTTGAACACGGATATGATTGACTAGATGGAGTCATCTGGAGCTAAGTCGAGGAGGTCTAAAAAAAAATTTCTGCCCAAGGATCAATTGGAAGATAAGTACAAAGGGGTTGGGGATATATGGACAACCATTAGGGGCCACAAATTGTTTTTTATATCACTGCCTCAAGAGAAACAAGGAGATGCCATTGTCAAACCCTTGGATGACAAATATGGGCAGATTGGTGGTACCAACTATTTTTTTGAATCCCATATTGTTGGAATTGCTCACAAGGAAATACAACAAGGAAAAAAGATACATCCAATTGCCAAATGGGGACCCATTCATCCGGATATCTACTAGGTCTATTCAGGAGGTTTTCAGCATGACATATGAGCCTTTCATGCACTTATCTTATATAGACTTAGAAGGAGAATATACTCAAATGGACACCACCCACATAGTGTGGAAGTTGGCAATCCACAAAAAGGAGAAGGGACGACTCACGGAGCAGGATGGTCCCCCTTTTGATATTACCTTGTTCAAGCAATACTTGCAATACACATATTGGGCATGTGGCCAGGTCTACGAGGAAGAAGCTCCTGATGTTACAACAATAGGCCCATTGGTGTTGGTTGCCGACATTCAAATGCATGAGTCGAGGCTATTTGATTATGCAACCTACTTGGCAGAGAACCTTCATGAAGGATTTTTGAGTTTGCAAACAGAGCCTAACCCTACTTTCAAGTTTTACTCATTGCTAATGCATATGGTTTTGTTTTATGGTCATATGAAGGGTTTGTGGCTAGGTGAATTCAAAGTAACCTCAAGGAACAAAGACATACAGGACCAACAAACCCAATTATGGGTGTCCCTGTTAGACTCAAGGTTTGACAAATCACACTATGTGTTGTTAGAAGAGTACTTCATCAAGCCCTTGTACAGATTGTTTGGGGTAGAATGTGAGGGGTGTATCGCACAGGAGATTAAAAGGTTCTTGAGACCCTATGATTTTGGAGATACTAGGGTCAACCATAATTGGGGTGACTGGTTTGTATGCCAGAATTTCACTTTTTTCAGGGTTTATGGTTTTGAAGGTTTTCCATTTATGTTGCCTACATTAGTGCCCAACAGAATTGCATATCTAGATATTGCTAGGTACCTTAGTATGTCAAATGCAAAGTATTTAAGTGGTGCACACAAGCAGGTATTTATGCCTGGCACTTTACATTTCGGCGATTTCACCATTGTGTCTACCAAGGCATATGAAATGATTGAAAAGAAGCTGGTAGAGGAGTACAATCTGTATGGACACCAGGCTCGGAAGAATTATGATACAGAAGGATATATTCACCATTGCAGCAAGAGCCAAAACCTGGGAGGATATTTGTACATACCTATGGAGGCTAAGGATTTATTTAGGAACAAGGAGCGGGATGAGCCTGATGCAGTCTTAGAGGAGTTGAACAAAAAATTGGAAGAGCAGAAGCAGGGGCTTCAAGAACTAAAAGAAGAAGGAGACTCTAAGAGTGAGTCTGATGAGAATGTAGTAGTGTCTACCCTCTACACACCTGAACTAGAAGAAATGGCAAAGAACTAGGAGCAAGCTATGGTGAGACTTAACGCCAACACAAATGTGAGGATGGAAGAGCATGCAATTTTTTTTGCAAATGAATTTTTTGTACAATCCAAGGATTTTAAGTCTTTCTTGTACCATTACAAAGGGAAAAGATTGAGGGAGAGCATCCCAAATACCACCCCTGAGAATGAAGCAAAGATGCTAAAATATTGAAGGAAGACATCAATGCAAAGGTGGCTACAATGACACCATAGAGAGGGAGGCAACTTCTCAATGAGACAGGCATCATTTTGTTCCCAGGATGGGATTTAAGTGCCTCTTTCATTTTTGATAGTTTGTTGCATTCGGATAGAAAAGATGTAAAATTAGACATATAGGGAGTTGATGACATTTTTATTGGATCAAGATATGATCCAAATGAAGAGGAAAAGTTTCTTTGGGCCCTATACCCCCCAAATAAAAGATGCAAGATTATAGATGTAGATAAGGCATTTGGGCATATGATGAAGCTAAAAGTGGGCAATGTTAACCCAATTGTAACTATGGATTTGGGGATTGACATTGCAAAACTGAATAAGGGCCAAATGTAGTGGGTTTTAAAGGAAGGTCAAAAATATAAAAAAAATTATATGAAGACTTGTTAAGAAGTCATGGTCATGAAGTACCACAAATAACTGATACTGGTATGCAATGGAAAAAGAAATATGAGGACCAAATGAAAGAAAATATAAAGTTGAGAAGGCAAATCAAGACTGGCAGGGTGGATGCTTCTTGTGTTTTGTTGACCAACATGTTTGAGCATTTGTTGGAAGTTCTCAAAGAATTCTAGACTAATTGTCAAAAGACTCAAGATAATATGTCTTCTCATGAAATATTTTTTGAGAAGCTGAAGATATTGTTGAAAGAGAAGAGTGTCGAGGAGAAAATTGTTGAGAAGATACAGAGAAGGTTGAACAAGCATAAGGCATTTGGTGTGGACATCAAGTAGGATTTTACCGATTGCAAGGATATTGTCAGATATGGTATACTAGATATTGTGGATGAGGCAAAGCAATTGAAGGACAAAGGGATATGGATTGCAAAATGTCAGAATGTACTGAACACATCCCTAAATGTTGCCAGAGATAATGTTTTGGATATGAAAGAGATAGGTGAGCAGATGGAGAAAATGGTTACGATGGAGATTGTTGTTAGGGACACTGTATTCAACACCAACACTCACTATGATAGCAAGTATTTGGAGAATATTCAAAAATGTAACACATTATGGGACAACCAAAATTGACCTATTAGTTTGTAATTTTGTTTTAAGTCTGGCAGTTAGGTATTAGGTTTTAGTTAAGTTTAGTTTAACAAGATGAAAGGGTTTGTCCTTTCACTTGAATCCTTTGGCTCACATATATGTAGTGAGTCATTTTTGTATCATAAAGGGATAGACAATATTCTGCCACTAAGTGGGCTACAAGTGTTATGTTTTAGAAAATTTTAATAGGAATGATTAGTTTATTTTGTGCAAAATGAATATATTGGAGTATTTGTAAGTGCATTTTTTGTTTACATTCTTATTCTAGAAGTTAATATACAAGATTTCATGTTTTTATCTTTAGATTGTTATGTGTAATTTTGTGCTGGATGGAATCATATGTCCTCTTGATAAATCTTTTAGATTTGTTGTAATGTGCCATCACATGATGTTGTGTTGAATGTTAAATTGGGTTTTTATTGTCCATGCAACACGTAATGAAAATTTCACAGTGATAGTCTTATAATTGTCTCTTGAGTTGATAGTGATTCTTGTCCACAAGGTTATTCATTAATGGTCAGATAAAGGCACTGGTCTGTTATTAACCTTTGCTGAATAAGTTTGTATGCATTAAGTGCTTATCAAAGAAAGAAATTTTTGAATTTCTATTAGTACTACTCTTTTTCATAATGGCTTAAATTCCTAACAGTAATCTTTTACATAACACAACTATATTCACACTTATTTTATTAGTTTTAAAGGCATTCAATAAAAAGCACTTTTGTTAGCATAGTTACAAAAAATCCTTTTGCCATCCTTGCAATTTCTAATTCCCATAGTTTAAATTCACTCAAAACAAACCTCTTTTGTGTTTGAGAGTGTAAGGTACACCCACCTAGGTGTAGCGGATCCTCAAGTGCAGAGGGATTTGGTCTTCGACCATCCCTATTCATTGGTCAAGGTTGATTGGATCAACTACGGATTAGACAAGTCTTTAGTTTTCCAATCTGTGGTTTTGGGCACCAACAAGACCAAAGAGAAAGAAGAAGACAATTTTCCACATACATAGTCCCATGGTGAAGTTCACAGCCTCAAAAGGTCATCTCTAGCAATAAGACAAAGGGATCTTTTAAGAGCATAGAAGATGTAGTTTGCAGCCAGGGAAAGACCAGATATGAAATGAAATGACCATACCTTATTTTTCCTATGATTTTACCTACAAAATCTCCATAAAATTAACATAGATGAAGTGCATTAGGGTTTCAAACCCTAGGGTCTCCAGGCGATGCTTTCAGCTTCACTCACAGAGGATGATAAGGATAGAGTTACTAGTTAGAGATATTAACTATTATACAAAGAGAGCAAAATCTATAGAAGGAGTAATTTACCGCATTTTCACAGTGAAGATTCCCTGTGGTTCAGAAAATGGCAGTAAGGAAAAAGGCAGAGAGCTCAAACTCAAAGAATTTTGATGGTGGCCATAGTAGAATCATAGAAACAGAAGGAGGAACACAATTATTTGTGACTGTCAAAGAAGGGTGTAGCAGTACTAAGAAATACCCCTGAGAGAAGTAAAAGTGCCAAGAATAGGCTTACCACACATCTCCTTTTAATACTTTTTCAAACAATCAGAAACTTAGAGCCCTAAAAAATGTAGATAGATCAAACCCTAAGGTTTTTCCCCATGGTGGCAGCAAATATGCAGAAAAAGGTAGAGTGAATAAAATATGTAATGTTCTTTTTCATGTTTTTGTTTTGTTTAGGGTTCAAACCCTAAAAGATATCGATAGGTAAAAGGCTTTTTGCCTTTATTTCACAACAAAATCTTTGTTTCATATAATATTGTAGCATGTTTTTATCCTTGGATTTCTTTTAAGTTGTATTTAAGTTTCTTGTCAACATGTGAGGTTAAGATGTGTGATTTGTTGCCAAATTGTGAGTCTTACCTCAGTTAGAGAGTCCTAATTGATAAAGGATCAATCAAGGATGGATTTTAGGGGGTTAATTGCTTGACTCTTGCAGTGTCATGCCTAATTTTGAGGGATTTTTAGTTGAATGCACCCAAGGAGATTGTTGTCATGTTGGCAACTCTTTTTACAGTTTGAAGAGAGTTCTCTTTCAGTTAAGTACCTGATTTTGTGGAGGGACTTGGGGATTTTTGACAACTCATCAATTTGGTGTCAAAATTTGAATTTGAATTTTGAAAAGCATGTTTGTATAAGTGATGGTTTTTCACTCTATCTTCTTTAGTTTTGGAGTTTGTAATTCTATAGCAACAAATATTCATACTCTTGTAACTCATTTCTATTGAGTAATGTTCAGATTTTGTAAGAAGATTTACAGATTTGGAATGCAAATAGCACATATTTCTCAATGAAGAAGTTTGTTCTCCTTCTTGTCATTTACTAGTTTTCAAGTGTTGTTTATGAGTTTTATGGTTAAATATTCTGTTATACTTTATTTTATCAGATTCCTTTAATATTGAATGTTGAGAATGTTATGTCATAGTGTAGGTCTGTGTTAGTGTTTTCATTCTTTTGGATCAAAACTGTGAAAACCTCATTGTTCTCCTTTTTGCATACAATATAAATTCAAAGCCTTTTATAATAATCATTTTTGTAACCATAAGTTACAGAGTTGTGAAATTCTATAGCTTCAATATTTGAGCATTTTGTGAGTTTGAAATTCTACACCTTTTCCCAAGTCATTTTTAAGTTAATATTAGGTTATCAAAAAGGAAGCCGACCTATTATCTGGAGGTATACTCTCCCTATAGGGTACCCATGCTTCACGAGATTGCGGGTATTCCACACTTGCCTTAGGTGCAAATCCTCCTGACAATAGTTACTTAACACCAAAATTAGCAAATCCATCAACAACCTTATTGGCCTCATGAAAGACATGGGAAATTTTATACTCTTCCAACAAATTAAGCATCTCAAGGCAAACCTAGGATCAACCATTTAATTGTCCAACTAGGGGTCTGAACAACCCTTAAACAATTAATAATATTTAGAGAATCACTTTCTAACCACACCTTTCTATAACCATTAGAGACTTCCAACTTGATACCAATGTAGGTTGCATTTGTCTCGACATAGTGGATTATCTGGATTCCCAAAGGGAGGGCCACCATCGATACAAACCTACCATTATGAGCATGTGCCTAGGGTTACCCTTGGCTACACCATCAATATTAATTTTAATCCATCCAATTAGAGGAGTATTCCACATAATACCATCCCAAACGTGCTTGGACCTGTGAAGGGGCATAGTGATATCCCACTATAGCTACCAATTATGTACAACAATGACATCATACTAGGAAGGAATGAGTTTGGGGCCCTTGATCAGGTCCTTTGGGTGGACCACTATAAAATTCTCATTAATATCTACCTAAAATTTGAAAGCCAATTAGTCTATAGGGTAGGCTTGGGAGCTTCATTTCCCTCCTTTTTACATGTTTTCTTCTTCAAATCTAGTGTCTCAACTTCCTCGTCATTAGGCTTACATGTTATCAAGTGGGTATTGTAAAATTTCCACCATAATTTCACACTTCTTCTAAGTTTTCCAACCATATAACTTTTCTTATATTTGAGCAACATTAACATATTAGTTTTTAGTAATCAACTTCTTCTAGGTTATAGATTGCATGTAAATTTTTGCATCAACATTTCAGATCACACTTTGTGATCCATCATCAAGATGATTATAGTTAGAGAGCATGCAAATATGATCTTAATTTTTAATTTCTTTTACCAATGTCTACAAAGTTCTCAAAGACATATGTGTACCATTTTTTTAATCTTTTTAACTACTTGACCAGATTTGAAAATAAATATTATTTCTCTAAACTTCATTCTTTACACTTTACGAAAAAAAAAAAAATTCAATTATTTTTCTGCAAGTTATGTGATGGACACAAATAGGTACCTGGTTTTTAGGATGCATCCACTTCAAAAAAAAAAAAAAAAAAAAAAACTCAATAAAAAATTATAAAAAATACATGACTTCTAGTACTCACTATTAAATATCTTTCTATGAAAGGGTTTTTCAAAATACTAAATGCAACTATAACTTTTTTGGCTTGCACGCCAAACACTATCTTATGTTTACTTGAAAAAAATAAGAACACTTTTGTGCATGCAAAATATTTGACCCCTTAATCTTATCCTTTTTTAAAAAACTTTAGTAGTTTGGAAATTATATTCTGAGTGTACTATAATTATTTTTCTTTGGGTATCTTTCCAAGTTTAGGTATAGTTGATTTTAGCAAAAAAGTGGCCACTTATACCCCCCCTTTTTGTTTGCCATCTTGGTGCACTTACCCACCTTACATCCTAAAAATTCTCAACAACTCCAAAGTATTCATGGGTTTAGAGATAAATTCCATCATATTTCCACTATACCTAGATGTCAAGAAAGTGTTTTAGAAAAGCAAGATCTATCATTTCAAATGTATCTTACAATTTTACTTTATGTCACTAAATTTTTTCACATGATTTCCTATGATGGTAAGATAATAAACTAGAATATAATAATAATTATGCCACATTTGTCAAATTCCTTTATATATAGTTTTGGATTATGAGGACTATAATGAAATCATTGAGTTTAAAAATCTTCATCAATGTTTTCATTTTAAGCCTTTTGATCATGCTTCAATCCATGTAGAGACTTCCTTGTCCTACAAACTAAGTGTTCATGTCCTAAAATTTAAATGCTTGTGGTTGATCATATAAATATATTTGTCAATTTTACTATTACAAAATTCATTCTTAGTATAAATTTGGTGAAGGGATCAGTCAATTTGAATTGCCAATGCTATACCGATTCTACCAACATTGCTCATTATTGCTAGATTAAAAAGTTTATGTAAAGTCATTTCCCTCCTTTTGTGAGAACTGTGTGGCCACTAATATTGCCTTACTTTTTTCAATGATTTATTAAAACATGAACTTAGTCTAATGCACTCACTTATTATTGACAACATTCAAATTTCACCAATTCCCAAGTTTTATTCTTTATTAAAGAGTCATATCCATTATACATAGCTTGTTCCATTCGTTTTATCGTTAACCTCATCATATATTTGAGGATCAATTATCTTCATTATGGTGGTCATAAGAGAATTATTAGTTTTTTGATTCATTTAAAAAATTTCTTCAAGACTCTTGGTCTTTTGAGGACTAGATTCTTCAATTGTATTGGAAGTTTTTAGTGTATAATATTTTACTTGGGTTTTCCTTCTAGATAAGCTTGTTAATTGATATTATATTGCTAGGATATTTTTTGTTAAGTTTGAAATATTGCATGAGATCACATGCCTATATTCTAGATAGTAATTTCTATTCTAAATGTCTCATCTCTTGCTATATATATGTAGTGATTTCCTATATTATTTCCTAAGCTATTATAGAATCTAATTTATCCTTTGGACTAGATCTTGATTGATTCAAATAGTCTAATATAATTTATTAGTTTAAACTAAAATTTAATTTTCTTTCAACAACAAATTTATCATTGTTTCTTTCTACTCTTAAGGGAATTTTTTCTAGATAGAGGTAAAAAATTGTCCTTGTCTTTTTTCCTATTTTGACTTTTTTAGATCATTTTAGAAATTGTTCATGCTAATCAAAAACTACATGATAATGCTTATCATATAGAAATTGCTTTAGAACATTTGTATAATTATAGTCCAAGTACGTAAAATAATACCTTAGCATTGTCGTATATATTTTCTTCAAAAAGCTCATAGCTTAACACAATGTTCAAGTTGATGAGACACACATATTGCACTAAGTAACATACAATATAAGTAATATTGAAAGAAAGACTTTGTACAATGAAATTGCAATGAGTGTATAGTTAATAGTAGCTATGTCTTCCCATATAGGTTTTGCTCCAAAAAAAATAGCTGGCATGCTCCACTGACATGATGAAATGAATTGTAAATGCAATCCCAAATATTAGGAAGGTAATGAAGGATGGACTAAAATTACAGCCAATGGATGTGATATCTATGTTTTAATTATGTAATTAGATTAATGGTTCAATAGCCGTTATAAAAATCAAGGGAAATTTTGGGCAACTATAATCAATTAACTTTAATAAAGTTCAATTATGGGGATCTTAGTGAATAATAAAATATAGGATTTTTTTTAATTTTTCCATTAAGCTCTATACGATACCTCCAACTGCTAGACATTAGGGGCTATTAGCTCCATATATTTTAGAATTATGGCAATTAGAGGGTATCTTAATAGTTATCCACTTCAAAGGACAACTTTGTGAAAAACTTCTTCCTATATTTACACAATCAATTTCTGTATCCAAATATTAGGTAGATATATATTCAAACGAATACAATTGATCCATGCATACCATATACTAGTCAATAATTTTGAACATTTGAGTGTATCCTAAAGATACTCATGCAATGGTTTCTTTGACTTTGATCTTAATCTTATTGGAATGTAGATTCATCTACAATTCTTCATCAGTAGTTGCAACTTTTATTTTCAAGTTTGAAATAATTGTTTAGTAGTGTTGATCCCAATAGATTTTCTCCTTTCTTATTTGTTTGTGTTTGGGTACTTGATTAGGCCTTGTTGCCATGATCCAAATATCTATCTATTCACCTAGCTATGCTTTAAGGGGATGTTAGTGTAGAATATTCTACCTACAATATTCATTTTATATAAGCTTGTTAGTACGTATTATATTACTAGGATAATGTTTCTTAGGTGTGGAATTTTGCATGAGATCAAATGCCTATATTCTCGATACTAGTTGCTATTCTAGATGGCTCATCTCTTACTATATACATATATAATTCTTTCCTAATCTTATTAACATAATCTAATTTATCTTTTGTTACTAAATTGTGTACAATTTGCATTTCGTTATCTCAGATAGTCCATCAACCAAATTCGTACTTAAAAGTGTATCTAAACTTTGATAGTTCAAGTAACCAAATAAGAGATGCCATAACGCACTTGTGACAGAAACAATAGTAACGTAAGTTGTCATATCAATTCTTCCATACATTGTTTGGATAATTTCCCATATTTTCTTTCGTACTCTAAGCACGGCCAATCATCAACCCTACTGTTCCACGTATCATTAGCACAAAATCAACGAAAGAGAGAAAAAGAAAAGATCACATAAAGCCATTTACCATAACTCAGAAAAGGAGTACTATCTATCGACTATTCATTAAAAAGAAGAATTATCCTCAACCAATACTCAATCAATGTGGCCGGAAGATCAGATCTATGCGAAAGGACGCTTCAGTAGATCATAGAAAATCTAGTATCCGAGAAGAAAATCTAAATAATGTCATTTTCTGATCTGGAGGATAAAATAAATTATCTCCAATACTCCAGAAATAAACACATGGCGCCTCAGGAGGAAAATGATTTAACAAGAGATATGTTATGAGTTTCGAATCATAAACCTGCTAGACCATTCATTCGCATTTACTATTTTATAGAGAGAAGTTTGTTTTACGGTATAACCAACTGTGCAAAGATAGAATGGAGGCTGACAGGGGTGGAACCCTTGACTACCGGTCTCCCAAAATGGATGGAAACCATTGTGCTATATATAGCACTTCAATTATGAGCGGCCCATATTGCATTTAAACAATGTGAAGCCCGCCAATCCCTATTTTAAAGGGGATATTGGTTAAATAAACCCGCTAATGACTAATGGTGCCAAATTAGAATGTAAGGGGGATATGCACGGGAAATAATTTGTTGTAAAGGGTTATTTATGGGAGTTGGTGGTTTTAGTCTATTTTAGACTTATTTTATGTATAAAAGGGGGGTAGTAGTCCTTTTTGAGACATCCAGGTGATGAGAAGGAGATTATGAGCTTGAAGATTTGTTCATTATTCCTGCACATTGGAGAATAATGTTGCCATTGTGCTTGAAGGGAATATCTTGTAACACTTGTAATTGATTTTGGAGCTAATCGGATCGGTCCCCCTATTGGAACAGGACCCGGAGACATAGTCCGACCCGCGGACGAACTCCGTTATCAATTGTGTTTTGTCTTCTATCTTTCTACTCTCTTTCTTTCAGTTCATTACCTTTATTATGCTTTGTTCATTTAAGCATTATTATGTTAATTCGCTCAGATTAAAGCTTTGAATTAACTTGTGTAACATTGTTAAGCATTTGTTTGTAATTGTCATAGATCCTAATTAGATCAAGTTTGGTATCAGAGCTTTGTTTGACTAGTATTGCAGAATTGAATGCTAACAAGATCCAGGATTCAACGAGGTGAAGCCAAGCTTGAAGAATATAATCCTAAGATCAGAAAATGAAGAACTAATCCACCATCATAGATGGAAGGAAAAGGTGGTGAAGAAGGTTCCGAAGATAAGAGTATTCAAAAGACTCTTCAAAATTTGGAAACCATTGTACAAGTTTTAGTACAAGAGAGAGAGGACAAGATGCGAAGACGTGCAACTCGTGAGAACAAAGGGAAAAGACCAGGAGGTGACCATGAGCCTCCAAAAACACCCCCATCTCCTTCTTCTCCTTCTTCCCTGTCTTCTCCCTCTTCTACTCATTCTGAGTCTTTTTCTCTTTTCAAGAGTTCACATAAGCCTAAGATTAAATTGGATGTAAAATTTGATCTACGAAAGTATTGTGGGGAATTAAATGCTGAAAAATTAGATGATTGGATTCAACAGGTTGAAGTCTATTGTAGAGTCCAAAACCTCTTAGATGATGCTGATAGGATCCAATTAGCTACTCTTAGGTTAGGAGGTATAGCTCTAACCTGGTGGGAGAGTAGTTTTCAGGATGGGTCTTCACAAAATGGTAAAATCAATTTAACTTGGTCAGACTTTGTTAATGCTCTCAAGAAGCAATTCTATCCCCTAGGCCATATGCAACAGTTAATGATGAACTGACAACTTTTTAGGCAAGGGAAAGGTCAGTCTGTCTAGGATTACACCCATGAATTCAGAAAGAAGGCTATTGCATTAAATGTTCCATTGTATACCCAAGACACGTTGCTTAAGCACATAGGTGGTCTTCACTCTTATCTGAGACATTCAATTTTGGTCTTGAATCCTAGTAACTTTGATGAAGTTTGTGTCCAAGCCACACACCTAGAGTCAAGAGGTAAGGGTTCTTTTATTGATAAGTCTGATAAGAAGCCATCTAAGTCTGAGAACAAATCCCCAAACAAAGGGAAGGGGAAAATGATAGCTACAGTGAAGAAAAAGGGTGAAAAACCCACATGCTCACATTGCAAGAAAGAAGGGCATGATGATTCTAGGTGCTGGAAGCTGCACCCTGAAAAGAGGCCAAAGAGATATGGTGGAAACAAAGACAAACAAAAGACTGCTGCTATAGTTCAACAGGATCTTGGATCTGACTCTGGAGATGAAACAAAGATCGTTGCTGCTAGAATCCAAGGTAAAGAAAAAGGTAGATCTCTCTCATCAGCTACAAGTTCTTCTAATATAAGTGCAAGTACAAGTAAAGATTCTACTCCTAAGAATGATAAGAAAAGGAATGAATTATTTCATACTCGGGTTGTTATCAAACATACTAAAGTTGATACATTATTTGATACGGGTTCTCAAGTTAACTTGATATCTGAAGAAATTGTTAAAAAACTTAACTTGACTACAACACCTCATCCGAAACCATACCCTCTGGGATGGGTTTGCAATGATGCACAATTGCAAGTAACTAAACAATGTAAGATAAGATTTTCTGTCACTGCAAACTTTGTAGATGAGGTAGAAGCTGATGTAGTCCCTTTAGATATTTGTGGTCTTGTACTTGGGAGTCCCTATTTGTATGATCGACGGGCTATCTTCTATAGAGGGGAGAACAAATACCATCTTTTTAAAGATAAGGTTGAATACATTGTATGGGCACATAAGGTAAAGACTAATCTTGCACTAGTTAATGTTGGTTAGATGAAAAGGTTAGTCAACTCTAGTAAGAACTTTGTATTAATGCTTGTAAAAGCCAAAGAAGAAGAAACATCTGAGGCATTTAAAGGATGTGATCCTAAACATAAGGCTGAAATGGTCAAAGTTGTTTCTGCTTACGATGACTTGTTTCAGGAACCAAAAGGATTGCCTCCTAAGAGAGAGATACAGCATGAGATCCAGTTGCAGTAGGATGTGCCACTTCCAAACATTAGCATGTACTGGTTATAAGTCTTGCAAAATGAAGAGATCAAAAAGCAGGTTCAAGACTTGGTTGAGAAAGGAGTTATTTGTCCTAGTACATCTCCTTGTGGTTCTCCGATTGTGTTGGTTCCAAAGAAAGATGGGACTTGGAGAATGTGCATCGACTATAGGGCTCTGAACAAGATAACAATGAAGAACAGGTACCCTCTTCCTAGAATTGATGATTTACTTGATCAGTTGAAACATGCAATTTATTTCACTAAGTTAGACTTGCGTAGTGGATATCATCAGATACACATTGCAGAAAATGATATTTGCAAAACTACTTTTAAGACAAAACAAGGACTTTACGAGTGGTTGGTTATACCCTTCGGGCTTTGTAATGCACCGGCTACATTCATGAGAGTCATGAATGATGTCTTTCGTCCTTTTATTGATGATTTTGTCATAGTCTACCTAGATGATATTCTTGTATTCAGCAAGTCTTGGGAAGATCATGTAATTCATGTTAAAAAAGTTCTTGATGTATTAAGGAAAGAAAAACTTTTTGTAAAGATGTCTAAATGCGAGTTTGCTAAGGCATCCTTAGTGTACCTAGGCTATGTCGTAGGGAATGGTCAACTAAAAGTAGACCCTGCGAAGGTCGATTGTATTGTAAAATGGCCTAAGCCAAGTACAGTCACAGAAGTCAGGAGCTTTTTAGGTGCAGTTCAGTACTAGAGGAAGTTCATTGCAAACTTCTCTTTTATTGCTTCATCATTGCACACATTGACCAGTACGAAGGCAACTTTTCAGTGGGGAGGTCCACAACAGAAGGCTTTTGACACTTTGAAGGAAAAGTTGAGCACCACACCAGTTCTGGCTTTACCAGATTTACATCAACCATTTGAGATCGAGATAGATGCTAGCGGGTTTACCATGGGAGCTATACTCATGCAAGGAGGTAAACCAGTCTGCTACCACTCTGAAACTTTTTTGGGAGCAGTAAGTAACTATCCCACTTATGATAAGGAACTTTATGCTTTAGTTCAGAGTGTTAAGAAATGGAAACACTACTTAATGGGCAAAGAGACTGTAATCCACACTGATCATCAGCCACTTCAGTATTTGCACTCACAGTCTAAACTGCAACAAAGTAGGCATTTTAGGTGGATGGGTTTTCTTCAACAGTTTCATTTGGTGATTAAGTATAAGAAAGGTGCCCATAAAAAAGTAGCAGATATGCTCTCTAGGCCTCCAGTTAAGAATGCTTTGATAATCCTTAAAAATAGTTCCATGGTTCGTGAAAGTTTTCAGGAACAATATGCTAATGATGAGAACTTTAAGGACATATATGCAGCTCTAATCCAGGGTAAGCATGTAGAAGAAAAAGATTACTATGTGTAGGATAACTTGTTGTACCACTTGGGTAAATTGTGTATTCCTAAAGATGAACAGGCACAGGTGATTCGAGAAGCACATACCTCTTTGATTGCAGGGCATTTTGGTGTAAGTAAAACATTGGTTCAATTGCAGAAGTATTGTTATTGGCCTTGTATGTAGGAAACTGTTACAAAGTATATAAAAGGATGTGTAATGTGTGCAACCAGTAAACCAAATAACAGGAAATTGGGTTTGTACACACCATTACATGTACCATTCCATCCATGGGAAAGTGTGTCTATGGACTTTGTGCGAGGTTTACCTATGTCTAGGAAGGGACATGATTATTTGTATGTTGTTGTTGATCGATTCAGCAAAATGTGTATTCTAATGCCTTGTAAGAAACAGGTCACTGTTGAACTAACAGCTCATATGTACTTCCAATTTGTATGGGTTCATTTTGGGTTACCTACTTCTATTGTATCGGATCGAGATTCTCTATTCTTAGGGGAATTTTGGACATCTTTGTGGGGACTCATGGACACCGAGCTGAAGAAGAGTACAGCCTTCCATCCGCAGACTGACAGACAGACAGAGGTAGTCAACAGGATAGTTGTTCATTTACTTAGAGGTTACTGTAGCAAGCATCCTAAGTTGTGGGATGAGAATCTTCATTATGTGCAACATGCTTACAACCATGCAACACATTCTTCTACAAAGAGGTCTCCTTTTGAGACTTGCTTCGGCTATTTGCCAAAGACACCAATAGACTTTTCTTTTGGAAAGGACGATGTTATAGATGGACGCCATGATGCAGAAAGGGCTTTAAAGTTCATCCAGAAGGTCCAAGCAATCCGTCAGGCAGTAGAAGCACAGTTGGAGCAGAGCCAAGCAAAATACAAGGCTCGCCATGACAAGCATCGCATAGATCATCACTTTCAGGTTGGTGACCGTGTTTGGTTACATATCAGCAAGGAAAGGATGCAAGGTGAAGGTAAGAAGCTTAAGCCTATCAGATATGGTCCCTTTGAGATCTTGGAAAAGATCGTTACCAATGCCTTTCGCCTTAATCTTCCTCCATATATGCAAATTTACTCAGTTGTAAATGTAGAAAATCTGAAGTTGTACGAGCCTCCAATGATATTCGATGAAGAGGTTAATATTCAAGTTCCTTCAGTTGATGACCTTGCACCTGAGTATATGTCAGAGCTTCCAGAGGATATCATCCTGGACAGAAACATCAGATCTTCAAAAAGAGGTGGTGTTGAATACCTTAAAGTGGGATGTAAAGGGATGCACCCTGGTAAAGCAAGATGGATGGAGATTGGTAAAGTGAGGGAACTTTACCCTCACCTACTTTCTGAGTAGTCAAACTTTCAGAGGTTCGAAAGTTCTTCAGTGGGGAGGCTTGATCTGGAGGATAAAATAAATTATCTCCAATACTCCAAAAATAACCACATGGCGCCTTAGGAGGAAAATGATTTAACAAAAGATATGTTATGAGATTCGAACTCATAACCTCCCTCAACAAAACCACCGCTTTCACCACTAGACCATTCATTCGCATTTACTATTGTATAGAGAGAAGTTGGTTTTACTGTATAAGAAACTGTGCAAAGATAGAATGGAGGGCGACAGGGGTGGAACCCTTGACTACCAGTCTCCCAAAATGGATGGAAACCGTTGTGCTATATATAGCACTTGAATTATAAGTGGCCCATATTGCATTTAAACAACGCGAAGCCCGCCAATCCCTATTTTAAAGGGGATATTGGTTAAATAAACCCGCTAATGACTAATGGTGCCAAATTAGAATGTAAAGGGGATATGCACGGGAAATAATTTGTTGTAAAGGGTTATTTATGGGAGTTGGTGGTTTTAGTCTATTTTAGACTTACTTTATGTATAAAAGGGGGGTAGTAGTCCTTTTTGAGACATCCAGGTGATGAGAAGGAGATTATGAGCTTGAAGATTTGTTCATTATTCCTGCACATTGGAGAATAATGTTGCCATTGTGCTTGAAGGGAATATCTTGTAATACTTGTAATTGATTTTGGAGCTAATTGGATCGGTCCCCCTATTGGAACAGGACCCAGAGACGTAGTCCGACCTGCAGACGAACTCCGTTATCAATTGTGTTTTGTCTTCTATCTTTCTACTCTCTTTCTTTCAGTTCATTACCTTTATTATGCTTTGTTCATTTAAGCATTATTATGTTAATTCGCTCAGATTAAAGCTTTGAATTAACTTGTGTAATATTGTTAAGCATTTGTCTGTAATTGTCATAGATCCTAATCAGATCATTTTCAATCAGAAGCACTAGTTGATTTTTGCGACTAAATATCCTATTCACAAACCCTAAAAAAGGTCCACAATAAGATAAGAATAAACTCAAATATTTTTTTGAGTACCAGCTGGAGTTCATACAGAAGTGGAAAATGATTTAAACCAGTACAGGTAAGTTGGATAACATGAAAAATCTTAGTACAGCTACCCAACACCAATCTCTTGTAATTATTGTAGAAATTGAGCACTTGCAAATTTGAAACATTTATCACAGATGCAGTTTTTTCTACAGCGAGTTTACTTTATTGACGGCCTATTGTTTTGGCTGTATTTGCCATTGATTGAAGCAAAATTTTCATGTGCTCCACGCTATTATACAAATAGGATTGGTTCGTTCTGTTATCACAGACCACTATATATTAATTTTGATTGTTCCTCCTTGACTCCAATTACGGAAATCTCGGAAGTTCCCTGCATATTATTGGTAGGCGCAAATGATGTCTTGGAAGAACACAGAAATAGGAAGATAGATTCTGTGGCGTTGAAGCTTTTGGCTGTACTTAGTCCTATTCTTTTTGTTTTATTGGAATAAAGATCAAGTTTTGATTGTTCATCCCTACGTTCTTTGAATTTATTTCTATATTTGGCACTACTTTCATGTTTTTAAAAAGCTCATGTAAAGTGCAATGTGTACCCACTTTATTATGAGGGTTGACTGGACTCTAAAGTGTCGTATATATAGGATTGACTTGATTCTATAGTGTCATATATATAGGATTGACTTGATTCTATAGTGTCATATATATAGGATTGACTTGACTCTATAGTGCTCCATATATATATATAGATAGATAGGGTTGACTATATATATTGGTAGAATTGTTTTTATATTAGATTGGTAGTCTTTTCATAATGTTTTAAATATTTTTGAATTTTTGATGATCATGAAGACGAAAAATTGGAGCATTGTAGATAACGATTTGTAAGAAGATAGAGAATTTGAAATGAAAATTAAGAAAATGGATTACAGTCTCTTTATATTTTAAATCTTCATGTAAACTACAACATGTTCCTACTTTATATTTGAAGGTGGACTAAATACTATAAAGTTGGTAATATACATATATACATATAGATGTATATATAATTTATATCATTGGACTTAAATTATTGAATAGTATATTTTAACAAAAAAGAAAAAAGATGAATTATTGACCTGTATTGTTGTAAATTGCGGCCTGTGTAACTCTATTCTACATAAGAACCTCCTCTTTAGACCTATTGGAGACCTTCTTGATTGCTTTGTCCTTTTGTCCATCTCGTTTGCCTTGTTCCTTTCCTAACCTTGCCAATTGTTTGACCCAAAGACACTAGTGTGTTGTGAAGATGTCCGCGCACTGCACTAGCATCCTGCGAATCTGACAGTTTAAAGATAGTCATTTAAGCTTTACACCTATGTCTGGAAGATGCATGTAACTCCTCTCTGTGAGAAATGCCTATTTTCATCCCAACATGTTTATCTTTCCTTTGAGAGCTCATTTTGGCTCTTTAGTTGCCTCTCTAGCTCTCTCTCCAGTGTTATTTTTTATCTATGTTGGTTCATTGTCTCACTTGGAAGATTACTTATTGTGTTCTTGTCTCTCACTCACTTTCAACGTTATTACTACGAAGGAATAATAGCTTAAATTTCTTCTTCATCTGCTAGGCTTCTCGCTTTGGGCATGGAAAGGCTCTCTTTTTCTTCCTCTACCTTTTTTTTTATCTCCATAGTATATTCATTGAGTTATTTGTTCTTGTATCTTTAATCTAATATTTCATCTATCATTTTTAGCTATTTATCTTGGCTATCTATGGAGGTGGAAACACCAAAATGGTGGTCTGATTATCAAAGGCCTCTAAAAACATAGCCACAACCTTTTCATCTGTGTTTTCCCTTTGTGCAGGTTGTTGAGTAGATTTGGGGAGCTAGGTGGAGACTTCAAGTGTGGACTGGTTGTGAGAACATACTTCCTCCTCTATTTTCCTTTATGTTATTTGATATTTAGCCGTACTTGATTTTTGTGCGATTATTTTATTTGATTCATTATATGGGAATATTTTTGTCATAGTTTGTTCCCTATACAGACTTTGTGACTATATTCATATAGGACACCAATGTTCTGCATTATTGTCTTAGACCCGTGCATGCATCCTCAGATAGAATGGTACTAGGTTATGTCAAAGAGCTTTTGTCACACATTCAGTGTCATCCAAATGGTACCTAAAAATTCTACACTCTGTACCACATCCCAACTAGAGAGGTTGATTAGTGAGTCCCTAATAGGTGGTCACCCTCCTATGGGAGTGGTTCACTATTTACCCTCCATATTTTGGTGAACTCAGCATGAACTTCATTTTGCATATCTTTAGATCAGTTTCATCTCTTATATCTTTTGTTCGTTATTCTACCTCTTTATCATTTATGCATCATCAGACTCTGAGTCAGGTGGTGGCAAATTTGTAATCATGGCCACCATCACTCCTATCTCACCCCCTAGCCGAAGGGTACAAAATAAAGACACATATTTTATACCTCTAGACACTCCTTATAGCCAAGAGCCTACCCCATTGTTCATCCCGACCAGGATAAATAATCACACTATCACAAGTGTGATGGTAGATCCTTCATATTTAGTTGATGTTATTACGAAACAGGCCTTATTCATTAGCAATTGGCATAGGATGAGATATGATGAGTGTCATGACTTTGTTCGTACAAATGACAAATTTTTTGTTCCACCTCCCAGCAATACTAATTTGACGATCGTTGTGGGACCCAAAGCAGTTTCAACTACTTTATTGGTCATTCATGAATCAAAGTTGTTCCAGGTAAAGCTAGGCATTCCCTATCTATTTGCCATGGAAGCAATCCCTTTAGTTGTGCATAAATTCTTGAATTTTCCTCATGAGGTCACTATACATATTATCCAAGACACTAGATTTCATCCAGTGATTCCCCATGGGGGTTTTACATTAGAACATTTCTAGCTTGCTCTAGTTGGGTCTATGCTTCCCTATGGAGACCTATTGTATAAGGTGTATTACAAGTGTAACATGAGGGAGTTGGCTTCTTCATCAGCCTAGCCTATAGTCTCTTTACTTCCTCCTGCTTCATTTTTTGCTTTGTCCATTCCTATGTTGCAATGGGTTATATCTCCTACCCCTTCCTCATTAGGGGCTAAGGTTAAACCTATTCCCCAGGGTAGACCTCCTCACCAACCTAGGACCATGCAACCTCTAGTGGTGCCTTATGTTCCTACATTTGTACCTAACATAGACAAAGGAAAGGCATCCATGTTGCCACAATCTGCATCCTGCCCTCCGTTTGAGCTTCTTATCCTTGCAGATATCCATCGTGTTTCCTGATATGGTAAGGTTATGTGTTCACCTCATGTTCACTCATCTCCATTGGCTGCCACATCTCATCCTTCTAAGGTACCTCTTGTTCCTCAGACTTCTCCTAGGTCAAAACAAGGAAGGTCACCCATGGTTGGGAATGTGAGAAGTGTATTAGTTATGCCTCTTGCTTCATCAGTTGGGATTTCTCCTTTGTTGGTTCTGACCTAGGAGGCCTCTCCCATGGAGAACGATGCTACTAAGCCTCCTTAGTCTTCTATTCTAGGACCCCATCTACACTGTAATTGGTGAGGGTGCAAGCGTAAGCACCATTGACAAATAATGGTCTATGAATGTAATGCCACTATGAGAGTTGTGAGTTTACCGATGATGTTCATCCCTGTCTCTACCTTTTTCTTGTTTGCTCCTACTCCAATTGATCATCTTTCCCTTTCTCCTGCTTCATCCTCTATGCTATTGCCACCTACTTTGGGGATTTATAATGAGCCTAGTCCTAAAAGGATACAAATTTTTATCACTCCCTCCTTGGAGCCTCCCCTCATCACCTCTTTACCTAATGTTCCTCCATTTTACTAGTCTGTGGATATACTGCATACATAGGTAGTGTCTAGTGCAGCCCTATCCACTCCACTTGCTTTGTAGCCACCTCTACATTCAAGTTTTCTTAGGGTACTTAAGCCCCCTATGGTTGATTGTAGGCCTTCACCTCTATAGAAACCAAAGTGAAAGTTTGACCAAGGCCTATTGCCTTAGTTTTGTTGCCAAAAATCAAAATCAACACCTTTAGTTTATATTCCTTTACCCATTTCTATTTCAGTTTCGTTGTCTGCTTCTGCATATTGTTTTAAGGGGGTTTCGCCTTCTCTGGAGTTTGTTTTTGCCCCTATTTTAGAGGTTAGCAGTGTGGATTCCATTTTTCCATCTTTGGTTGAGTCACCCACCTCTTTTGTTCATGGGTGTTTGTTTGACTCTTTAAAGGATATCTCGACATTGTTTACAATCTTCACACAATCATTGACTCTCTCCTCTTAGTAGCTTTGGGACTAGAATGTGGAAACACTCTCGTCTGCAGCTATCACTATTGGTGATGTGCCCAGTACTACCCTTGCAGTTGTCCCTCTTTATTCTTGACTTCCCTCCCCATATGATCAAGATTGGGAGGATGATGACCTATTGGTGGGTGACCTATAAGTTAGTGCCTCCGTTTTCTTTATCTTTTATTTAGGGTGTTCTTGTTTATGATCTCCCACGCTTTCTTTATGTGTTTGTTCCCTCTTGAGGGACCCAAGTTACTCCATTAGTATTTGGCAATGGGAGGCCATTTGTCTTTATGTGTTACGTGCTCTCCTGAAGGACCCATCTACATAGGTGCTTGAAAATAGGGGATTTTCTATTGTCATATTCTTCTATATTTTAATCGCTTTTCTTCTATCTTTTGTATCTTGGTTTTTTATAGAAGTTGATGATAAACCATAGGAGCCAAGAATCATCTGCAAGCAAAACACTTGTCACACAAAAGAGATCAAGTGAAGATTGTATTCTATATAACAACTAGAGAATTTTGTATTATTGTACAAAAGAATTCAAGATTCAATATTGAAGATACAATTACAATGAATGAACGACTTTATTTATAGGAAGAAAGAGATGCCCTAATTCAAAAATTAGAAGAACTAAAGCAATGCAAAGTAGGAGATAAATTAAGCTTAACTACAAGCTAACAAAGATAACTAGAAGTGCCTCTAACTGAACTTAAACTAAAAAACCATGAGACCTAGATAAAATAAAACACCTAAGTTTAGTTTAAGTAAAAAATAAATTAATGGATATAATTAATAAATAATTAGTTAATTTTCCTAAAATTACTTCAATATTTTCTACATTAGGAATGACGCAAAGCATTGGGGACATTTAGCCTCTCTTCCACATGTTGACCCAATTTTTATTTTCTCTTTGTTTTCATGTGCCTTCTTCATATGATCCATAAAGTTTGGTACCATGATGAAACACTCATGCACATCTATGTACTTTCTCATTTCACTGCTATGGGTTCTGAAACCAAATTAGTGGATCTCCCTATGCTTTTGTGTTTTGTTGATGTTATGAATGCTATGTGTCTATTTATCTTTTTGGTTGTTATATGTTATTTTAGTACCTATTGTATTGCATTTTTTCATTTTCCCCTAACATATTTGTCTATAGCTAACATGTTTTTTGTTGGCATTTGATGAACTGATATGTTGGCATATGATGATATGATAATAATATATGTTGTCATTGATGTCAATAAGTTCAGGTCAACTGGTATGAAGATTGGAGGAATTTATTATTGGTGATCAAGTTGGAGAACCAGTATGAAGAGATGTAGTGAACCGGTGTCATGGTTTCACTAAGTGTGACTACCAGTTGGTAGTCTTAGCTCTAGGGTTTTCGGTTTAGCAATCTAGCTTGTGCGATGCAACCGGTGATATTATGTGATGAGTTACAGTTTTGTGCATGTGAAGGATTTCCTTGAGGATCTTGCATGTGAAGATCGACTGCATTAAATGTCTACCCTAGGAATGAGCATTATTCTTAGTGGTATGAGGAGAAAGCATGATGGGTTACTGATTTCTATGTGCGGTGAAGATTGGACGATGCAGAATGACTTGTGATATGTTTAAGATTGTTTTATTCTATGCTAAGTGTTTTGTACATTTAGGGTTGGACCGCTTGTAATTGTAAACCTAAATGCTTAGGGTTTATGCTACCGACCTAATTGTTGTCTATAAGGTTGATGATGTTTGTTATTGTAAGTTGTTGGAAAAAGTTGTGTATGTATCTGAGTGATGAGATACTTTCTAGACCAGTGAGAGAAAACTGCAGAGTGTGCTTGTAGTATAGAGGAACTAAAAAGGATCTACCTTAGCATATAGTGCTCTTATCATATCAGAGTTTTACCTGTTGTCTTCTAACCATTTCGACAGAAGAAAAATCCCTTTTCCCAGTAGCTTTAACAGGCTTACTGTAAATCCTCTAACCAGGTGACTCAAGTTAATTGAGTTCTTTAAATCCTGTAGCAAGGTAACCTTTAACAGGGTTTCAACCTTTAACATGGTATATAGCCATCCCTTAACCAAGTGATCTTTAATAGGATCGGTTCCTAGGAGAACCTTATTGTAAAAGTCTTTAACTGGACTAGGCTCCTAACAAAGTGAGCTTCAAAAGAGTTCAAAACAAGCTTGTGGGTATTCATCCCCACGGTGGTTTTTCCAATTTGGGTTTCCACATGAAAAAAGTGTGTGTCATGAGTTGTGCATTTTCATGTGATGATTAAGTATTCTTTGTTTAAGTCATTATGCATGTAGAGCTAATGGTTATGGTATTGCTGATATACCACATGCATATGTTTATGGGTGAATTAGTTATCAAGTATTGAATGTATTTGAAGTATTCAACTTTACCTGTCTGAAGTCTTACTGTGTTTAACCGGTATTTCCATGGTTAAGTCGAGTAATGAAGACATCCAGTTATAATTATAAGTTGTGGAGACATTTTTGTATGTACTGATTCACCCCCCCCTCTTAGTACCAGTTAGGGTATTTGTTGTTCATCATTATTCATCAATTGGTATCAGAGAAACTCCAGGTCCTCAGTAATATAAGCTTAACCACTTGAGGAAAAAGATCCTTCCTTAATGATGAAGAGGGAGGTCCTAAGTTCAATAGAGACAACTTCAAAATATGGAAGGACAGAGTGAAGATCTATATCAAGAGTTTGGGTTCTCAACACTAGAGCTGTGTTGAAAATGTCTATGTAATCTCAATTGGCACTTTAACCGATGATCAAAAAGAGAGATTCAAGAAAATGGGAAAGTTATGGAAGCTCTTATTAGCAGTTTGTCTGATATTGAGTTCATTGATGTACAAGATAAGGACACTCCTAAGGATGTATGGGACACATTGGAAACTATTTATGATGGTGATGAGCATGTCAATCAAGCTGAGGAAGAGAGCCTTCGAGGAAAATTTAAAAATATGAGGATGGTTGAAAGTGAAACCATTCAGCAATATGGCATACAGATCAAGATTGTTGTTGGATATATCAAGAGCACTGGTGGAACAATTGATGATGCCACCATTGTTAGTAAAGTTTTGAGATCATTGTTACCAGTCTATGCAATCAAAGTTGCTGCTATTCAGGAACTAAGGTCTATTGACAAAACCAAGGTATCCCTAGACTCTATCATTGCAAAGTTGACTGCATATGAGTTGAATAGCTATGATGGCAGTGTTCAGAAGACCGAGTCAACTTTTAGAGCATCTATTGCACCAACCAAAAAAGGAAAAGAAGGAAGTACTAGTAATGAATCCATGCAAAGTAGAGGTATGGATGATGAAGATATTCTGATGGAGTTTAAAGCTCTTCTTGCCAAGAGACTTCCAAAAGGCACTTGAAAATACAGAGGTAAGCTTCCTTTAAAATGCTTTTTCTGCAGTAAGATAGGACATATAGCTATTAACTGTCCTAACAATGACAATAAGGATAAGCTAAAGAGGTTTAGAAAGTAGAAAGGAGGAAATAGAAGAAATTGTCTTGTTGCAGTGGATGAAGGTGTTACTGATGAAGAATCTGAGAATGAAGAGAATGAGGACATAGTGTTTGTAGCTGTAAAGGAAGAAGTGTCTGACAGGAAAGCACTTGTCTCTTGCATTGACAACTCAAATGAGTGGATTATTGATAGTGGTTTTTCTCACCACATGATTGGTGATTGGAGAAAGTTTCTGTCTCTAGAAGAATATGATGGAGGTGTTGTCAGATTTGGCAATGATGCACCTTGCTTGGTAAAAGGAAAAGGATCCATCTCATTGAATGGAAAGAGCAGTGCAGATGATGTCTATTGGGTAGAAGGTCTTAAGCATAACTTGTTGAGTGTTTCTTAGATAAATGACAAAGGACTCATTCTGGAGTTCAAAGGTGGATTCTGCAGTATAATTGGAAAGAGTGGTGAGCTTATTGCCACCGGTAAGTAGAATAGAGGTAACTTGTTTCAGTTAAATTCCAAGATAAGTTGGTGTCTGATGGAAAAGTTTGATGATAGTTGGATATGGCATAGGAGACTTTGTCATATGAACTTTGATAATATTATAAAAGCTAGTAAGATCAAGGCAGTAAGACGATTGCCTTTGCTGAACAAATCGGAGAATGCGTTATGTAGAGAATGTCAACTTGGGAAGATGTCTTCCTCAAATTTCAAAGGCAAGTCTTTTTTAGCAGAAAACTTACTTGATCTTGTGCATACTGATTTGTGTGGTCCTATGAAAATTAGAAGTATTCAGGGAGATAGATATTTCATGATTTTTATTGATGACTGGTCAAGAATGATGTGGGTCACATTATTGAAAGACAAGTCTGAGGCATTTGGAAAATTCAAAGCCTTCAGAGCATTAGTAGAGAAGGAAAGTGGTCATAAGATAAAATGCCTAAGAATTGATCAAGGAGGTGAATTCACTTCTGATGAATTCAATAAGTACTGTGAAGATAATGGTATCAAGAGGCAGTTGTCTACTCCAAGGATACCACAACAAAATGGCATAGCAAAAAGGAATAATAGGACTATAGTTGAAGCAACCAGAACAATGTTGATCCAAGGAAAGGTTGCTCACAATTTTTGGAGAGAAGTAATGAGCACTGCTTTTTATACTATGAACTGGGTACTCATCAAAATTGGTTAAAATAAAACCCCTTATGAGTAATGGACCGAGAAGACTCCCACTGTGAGTTATATTAAAGTATTTGGTAGTAAGTGTTACATCAAGAGAGGTGAGCATCTAAGCAAGTTTGAAGCTAAATGTGATGAAGGAATATTTATAGGGTATTCCACTAAGAGTAAAGTTCTCAAGTGCTACAACAATAGAACACAAAAAATTGTTGAGAGTATTAATGCTAGGGTTGTTAAATCCCCTAAGGAACTCGAGGAAACCTGCAACGAGGAAGTGGAAGATGAACTAGGTGTAGCCTTCGGGGAACCAGTTAAGAAAGAAACAAGTAAAGATCTCAGTGTTCCTGTACTGGTAGAAGCTGCAATAGGTGAAAAAGAAGAAGAAAGTCAAGAAGAAGAGGAAAATCAAGCAAAACTAGCTAGAACCATTCCTAGATATGTGAAACTACATCATGATCCGAAGAAGATCATAGGAGACAAAGATGCAGGGATACTCACAAGAATAAAGGTGAAAGAAAACTCTTGCATGATTTTTGAATTGGAACCCAAGACTTCCAGAGAAGCATTTACAGATGAAGACTGGATTAAGGCAATGGAAGAGGAGCTAGACCAAATAGAAAAGAATGCAACATTGTCCTTGATACCCAGACCATAACACAAAAATGTCATAGGTACCAAATGGGTCTTCAGGAATAAGCTAAATGAAGAAGGCAAGACTTGTATGCAAGGGATATGCTCAAGAAGAAGGAGAAGACTATGGAGAAAATTTTGCTCATGTGGCTAGACTAGAAGGTGTCTGAATGCTACTTGCATTTGAAACATTCAAGGGATTTAAGGTATACCAGATGGATGTAAAGTTTGCGTTCTTAAATGGAATCCTAGAAGAGGATGTGTGTTAGGGTTTCAAGCAGATCCGAAGCAAATATGAACTAACAATTATATGCAGATTTAAATACAAAAGATAAAGAAATAAAATAGGACACAGATAACACAGAGATTTAACGTGGTTCACCCAGAATGGGTTACGTCCACCATACACAGCCGTCCAATCTTTCTTATTATCCAGCAAAAATAGTACATCAACCTTCCAATGCCTTAAGCATCCCAGCCACTTATAACATGCGTTTTTAGGGCAACAAGAAAAGTCGGCCTTTTAGGGTTTTATTACAATGTCGGTTTTCATCAACAAAAAAAACGGCAAAAATTTTTTTCTCGGGGGCTGCCGCCCCCGAACCCCTGCCCGGGGCCCGGCCCGGCCCCGGACCCCAGCGAGGATACGTGCTGAGTGTATAGTATTTTGCTGATCAGTCGCCACATTTCAACAATCTCCCACTTGGAGACTGATCAGGCTCCACACCGAACAATCTCCCACTTGGAGACTGATACTACACGACACCACTATACATGCAACATCCGCTGGATAAAACACTAGGACTTGGCTGGTATAAATTCCACAATTATTAATCAAGAAGACCAACAGAAACTGATGAAGAAATCAGCTTCTCCTGTGGAACTGCCTTTGTGAACATATCGACAGGATTCTCACTTGTGTGAATCTTCTCAAGCCGTAACTGACCCTCCTCCAAAATAGTCCGGATGAAGTGGTACCTGAGCTGAATGTGCTTTGTCCTTGAATGAAAAGCAGAGTTCTTCGCAAGATGAATGGCACTCTGGCTATCAGTATACAATGGGCTATCCTCTTGTGTCTGACCCAATTCCTTCAGAAAACATTGCAACCAAATCATCTCTTTGCTGGCTTCTATAGCAGCAACATACTCAGCTTCAGTGGTTGAAAGTGCAACAACCTTTTGCAGCCTAGAAATCCAACTGACTGCAGTTCCCCCTATAGTAAAAACATACCCTGTAGTACTCCTCCGTGAATCAATATCACTTGCCAGATCAGAGTCAACAAATCCACTTAGAGCAGCATTAGATCCTTTGAAACATAATGCCTTCGTAGTAGTTCCTTTCAAATACCGAAGAATCCATTTCACAGCATTCCAATGTTCCATACCCGGATTACTCATAAACCTGCTCACAACTCCCACTGCATGTGCAATATCTGGCCTTGTGCATACCATTGCATACATCAGACTGCCAACAGCTGATGAATACGAGATGTTAGACATTTTATTAACCTCTTCCTGTGCCTTTGGACACATCTCCTTAGTCAATTTGAAATGACTAGCCAAAGGTGTACTAACTGCTTTTGCATCCTGCATGTTAAATCTTTTCAACACCTTCTTTATATACTCACTTTGGGACAAATTCAAGGTTCTATTTTTCCTGTCCCGTGTAATCCTCATACCGAGAATTTGCTTAGCTGCACCCAAATCCTTCATAGCAAATGACCTGGCTAATTTTTGTTTAAGATCATTTATATGTTGCATGGTAGACCCAGCAACAAGCATGTCATCAACATAAAGCAACAGGATAATATAACTGCCATTATCAAATCTCTTAAAATATACACAATGATCAGAATGACATCTATGATAACCGTGTTCAGCCATGAAACTATCAAATTTTAAATACCATTGTCGGGGTGCTTGCTTTAGGCCATACAAACTTTTCTTCAACCTGCACACCAAGTTCTCCTTACCTTTGACCTCATATCCCTGTGGTTGCAACATGTAAATTTCCTCCTCCAAATCTCCATGGAGAAAAGCTGTTTTGACATCTAATTGTTCAAGATGTAAATCATCTGTAGCCACAAGACTAAGTACAGTTCTAATTGAAGTCATTTTTACAACTGGAGAAAATATTTCATCATAATCTATACCCTTTTTCTGTGCAAAACCTTTTACCACAAGTCTGGCCTTATATCTTTTCTGACCTCCTTCCTCCTCCTTCAGCCGATAAACCCATTTGTTAGGCAAGGCTCTTTTTTCTGCAGGTAAAGGGACTAAGTCCCAAGTCTTATTTTTCATCAAGGAGTCCATCTCCTCTTTCATGCCTAGTTGCCACTGTTGTTTGGCATCCACCTGCATTGCTTCTTCATATTCTTCTGGTTCACCAGAATCTGTTAATAAAATAGAATACAAAGAAGGAGAAAATATTTCAGGGGGTCTACTTGTCCTCGTAGAATATCTAACACTTGCAGGAGTTTGTGGGACAATCTGTTGTTGCTGAGCATCAGGTACCTGTGGCATTTCATTTTCAGGAATCTCATCCAACACCACATATTCTTGTTTGTCCTGTGCATGCTTCTTTTCCTGCATCTGTTCTTTATACATAACCTTCTCATTGAATATAACATCTCTACTTCTAATTATTTTCTTATTTTCAAAATCCCATAACCGATAGCCATATTCATCTATCCCATATCCAATGAAGGTACATTTCTGAGATTTAGCATCAAGCTTGGTTCTGTTTTCTTTATCAACATGGACAAAAGCTTCGCAACCAAAAGTTTTTAGAAAAGAATAATTTACCTTTTTACCAGTCCATGCCTCCTCTGGAATACCACCATCCAAAGGGGTTGAAGGTCCTCTATTTATCAAATAGACAGCAGTATGTACAACATCTGCCCAAAAATGTAAGGGCAATCCAGCATGCAATCTCATGCTCCTCGCACGTTCCATGATGGTCCTATTCATTCTCTCTGACACACCATTTTCCTGTGGAGTTCCTGAAACTATCTTCTACTTTCGAATCCCATTTAAGGAACAGTAATCTTCAAATGCTTTGCTGCAATACTCACCTCCATTATCCGATCTGAGACACTTCAACTTTTTTCCTGTCTCATTCTCAACCAGAGCTTTCCATTTCTTAAAAGTTTCCAAAACATCGGATTTTTGTTTTAGGAAATATACCCATGTTTTTCTAGTTGAGTCATCAATAAAAATAACATAATAACAAGAGCCACCAAGAGATGATACCTGAGCCGGTCCCCATACATCTGAATGTACAAGCTCTAACTTCTCACTCTTCTTCTCTTTCCCAACCTTGAGAAATCTGACTCTTTTCTGTTTACCATAAACACAGTTTTCACAGAACTCTAAATCAATCTTCTTTAGTCCTGGCAATAGATTTTTGGAGTGAAGGATTTTCATCCCTTTCTCACTCATGTGCCCAAGCCTATGGTGCCACATTATCGAATCTGTTCTTGCAACATTTATTGTTGTTGTCCCTGCAGTAACTTTATCTGTAGCAGCTAAGGTAGAGTAAGTGTTACCAGTACACAGATATAATGTGCCTACCTTCGCACCTTTAGCTACTACTAACGATCCTTTAGTGACCTTCCACATACTGTCTGAGAAGGTAACTATGCAACCTTCACTACCTAGTTGCCCTGCAGAAATTAGATTTCTTCTTAAAATAGGAACATGTCTTACCTCCTGCAGAAACCAGTCATCACCATTCTGCAACTTGATCTTTATCTTTCCTTTTCCAACAATTTGACAGGGCTCATCATCACCCAAATATACCTGTCCAAAATCACCTTGAACATAATCTAGAAAATATTTTCTATGGGGTGTAGCATGAAATGAAGCCCCAGAATCTATTACCCAGGAATCATTAACATTATCCAAACATAAGATTAAAGCATCTTGTAGAGTATTACTTGCAATATTAGCTTCCTTACTGTCATTTTCATTTTTGTCTCCTTCTTTGTTTTTCCGAGACCAACAGTCTTTCTTTAGATGACCAGGCTTTCCGCAGTACCAACAATCTTTCTTTCCTCTAGATTGAGAGCGTCCTTTCTTTGACTTCCCTCGTGACTTCTCATTCCCAGGGCCTTTTCCTCTTTCCGTTGATCTTCCTCTGTTCTCCACATTCAAAACACTACCCGATGATGTTGGAGTCTCACCTGTGCTTTTCCTTCGCATTTCCTCGCTTAGGATAACACCAACAATATCATCAAATACCAAAGTATTTTTACCAGAGACAGAGTTACTTACAGCCATAACCAAGCTATTCCAGCTTTCTGGCAAAGAACATAAAATCAAGAGAGCCCTAACCTCTTCTGCAAAGGTAATTTTTACCGAAGACAATTGACTGGTAATTGTATTAAATTCATTTAAGTGCTCCGCTACAGATCCTCCCTCACTCATTTTCAAATTAAACAAACGCTTCATAAGAAATACCTTATTCGAAGCCGAGGGTTTCTCATATAGCTTAGCCAATGTTGCCATCAAATCTACAGTCATTTTTGCTTCTGTTATATTGAATGCTACAGACGCCGCAAGGCACAATCGAATGGATCCCAGTGCCTTTCTATCTAAAATGTCCCACTCTTCATCTGATATTGTGGTCGGTTTCTTTGCCTTTCCTTCCAATGGCCGCCACAAATCCTTTTGATACAGGTAATCCTCCATCTGCATTTTCCATAACTGATAATTCTGGCCGTTAAACTTTTCGACCTTGAATTTGGAATCCTCCATTGCTCCCACTCAAATCTGAAAGTCCTGCCAATTTACAGAAAACCTCGCTCTGATACCAATTGTTAGGGTTTCAAGCAGATCCGAAGCAAATATGAACTAACAATTATATGCAGATTTAAATACAAAAGATAAAGAAATAAAACAGGACACAGATAACACAGAGATTTAACGTGGTTCACCCAGAATGGGTTACGTCCACCATACACAGCCGTCCAATCTTTCTTATTATCCAGCAAATATAATACATCAACCTTCCAATGCCTTAAGCATCCCAGCCACTTATAACATGCGTTTTTAGGGCAACAAGCAAAGTCGGCCTTTTTAGGGTTTTATTACAATGTCGGTTTTCATCAACAAAAAAAATGGCAAAAAAATTTTTCTCGGGGGCTGCCACCCCCGAACCCCTGCCCAGGGCCCGGCCCGGCCCCGGACCCCGGCGAGGATACGTGCTGAGTGTACAGTACTTTGCTGATCAGTCGCCACATTTCAACAATGTGTATATTGAGCAACCGGATGGGTTTGCGTTATCAAAAGATAGTAACATGGTGTATAGATTACACAAGGCCTTGTATGGATTGAAAAAAGCACCAAGGGCATGGTATGAATGTTTATACTCTCATCTTGTGAAAATAAGATTTTAGAGAACAAGTGAGGATAGCACCATCTACCTGAAATCAGAAGGTGATCAGATTCTGATCTGTGAAGTATTTATAGATGACATAATATTTGGAGGAGATGATGAAATGAGTCATGCATTTTTAGATGAAATGAAGAAAGAGTTTGAGATGTCTCTGATTGGAGAGATAAATTTCTTTATTGGTTTACAGATTCAGTAAATGAAAGAGGGTATCTTTATTACCCAGTCCAAGTATGTCAAAGAGGTATTGAAGACCTTTGGCATGGAGGAGAGAAAACTAGTTGGTACACTAATGGTTATCAGTTGTAAACTGACTAAGGAAGATGATTCAACATTGGTAAATGAGGAGTATCGGTCAATGATTGGTAAGCTGCACTATGTGGTGCACAACATACCAGATATTGCTCATGTAGTAGGCATAGTTTCCCATTTTCAAAAAATTCCAATAAAATCCCACTTGGTAGCGGTAAGAAGGATTCTTAGATACCTGAAAGGGATTGTTGACTATGGATTGTGGTATCCATACAATGGTGATTTTAATCTCAAAGTGTTTACCGATGCAGATTGGGCAAGTAATATGGATGACCAGAAAAGCACAACTGGTGGAGCGTTCTTTCTTGGTGGAAGACTAGTCTCATGGACAAGCAAGAAGAAGAGTTGTACTTCTTAGTCTACAACTGAAGCAAAATATGTGGCAACATTTATGAAGTGCACTTAGGCAATCTGGATGAAACATGTATTAGATGGTTTCAAAGTACCTATATTTGAACCTGTGAGTATATTTTGTGACAATACTAGTGCAATCAATATTTCCAAGAATCTGGTATTGCATGCTAGAACTAAGCACATTAAGCTCAAGTATCATTTCTTGAGAGAGAAGGTTCAAAATAGAGAGGTTGTATTACAACATGTTTCCAATAAGGAGCAACTAGCAGACATATTCACTAAGCCCTTACCAAAGACTACATTTACCTATTTGAGAGGTGAACTAGGGTTTTTTCCCCTTCATGAAGTAAACTAAAGATATGTGTGCTCCACATTAGTCTAGTATTACAGTGACAAATATTTCAGGATTGATGTGTTGAAGGATGCCACTCCATAGGGGGAGCAACATAGTGGAGTATGGAAGCTTATACCTCCACTTTGCCATTGTTGTCAAAGGGGGAGAAGATATATGATATGGGAGAAGATATATATTATAGTTGCACTGGTATATGATGTTTTTAGTTGCAATGCTACACTAAGTATTGCCATCAATGCCAAAGGGGGAGATTGTTGGCATTTGATGAACCGGTATGTTGGCATACGATGATATGATAATAATGTATGTTGTCATTGATGTCAATAAGTTTAGGTCAATCGGTATGAAGATTAGAGGAAGTTGTTATTGGTGATCAAGTTGGAGAACCGGTATGAAGAGATGTAGTGAACTGGTGTTAGGGTTTCACTAACTGTGACTACCGGTTGGTAGTCTCATCTCTAGGGTTTCTGGTTTGGCAATAGAGCTTGTGTGATGCAACTGATGATATTCTGTGATGAATTATAGTTTTGTGCACGTGAAGGATTTCCTTGAGGATCTTGCATGTGAAGATCTACTACATTAAATGTCTACCTCAGGAATGAACATTCTTCTTAGTGGTTTGAGGAGAAAGTGTGATGGGTTACTGATTTCTATGTGTGGTGAAGATTGGATGATGCAGAATGACTTGTGATCTGTTTAAGATTGTTTCATTCTATGCTAAGTGTTTTGTATGGTCAAGATTGGACCACTTGTAATTGTAAACCTAAATGCTTAGGGTTTAGGGTTTATGCTACCGACCTAATTGTTGTCTATAAGGTTGATGATGTTTGTTATTGTAATTTGTTGGCAAAAGTTGTGTATGTATCCGAGTGATGAGATACTTGCCAGACCAGTGAGAGAAAACTACATAGTGTGATTATAGTATAGATAAACTAAAAAGGATCTGCCTTAGCATATAGTGTTGTTATCAAATCAAAGTTTTACCTGTTGTCTTCTAACCATTTCAATACAAGGAAAATCCCTTTGCTGGGTAGCTTTAACAGGCTTACTGTAAATCCTCTAACCAAGTGACTCAAGTTCATTGAGTTCTTTAAATCCTCTAGTAAGGTAACCTTTAATAGGGTTTCAACCTTTAACAGGTTATATAGCCATCCCTTAATTGGGTGATCTTTAACAGGATTGGTTCCCTGCACAACCTTATTGTAAAAGTCTTTAACCGGACTAGGCTCCTAGTAGAGCAAGCTTCAAAAGAGTTCAAAACAAGCTTGTGGGTATTCATCCCCACTATGGTTTTTCCCATTTGGGTTTCCACATGAAAAATCTGTGTGTCATGAGTTGTTCATTTTCATGTGATGATTAAGTATTATTTTCTTAAGTGATTATGCATGTAGAGCTAATGGTTATGGTATTGCTGATATACCACATGCATATGTTTATGGGTGAAGTAGTTATCAAGTATTGAATGTATTTGAAGTATTCATCTTTACCTATCTGAAGTCTTACTGTGTTTAACCGGTATTTCCATGGTTAAGTTGAGTAATGAAGACAACTAGTTATAATTATAAGTTGTGGAGAAGTTTTTGTATGTACTGATTCACCCCCCCTCCCTCTCAGTACCAGTTAGGGTATCTATTGTTCATCATTATTCATAATTTTTATGGAACAACCTAACAACATCACTTGAAGGTTCAACACTCTTTTTTGAGAGCATCTTGATATGGTTAGAGCAATCTACATCCCCTTCATGATTTGGTAATATCTCTACTTTAACTCTCATCTTCATGGTAATATGATCGCTAACGTAGGGGCAAAATATAGTGTCGTAAATTGCACCTCATGTAATTCTATGCTACATAAGCACATTCACTTTATGTTGATTGGAGAACTTCTTGACCACTTTATCATTTTTTCCTTCTTACTTGACTTCTCAATCTATCCCTTGTCCCTTTCCTGATCCTATTGATTGTTCAACCAATAGACACTAGAGCACTAGGGAGACGTCTGCCGGCAACACTAGCATCCCATGAATTTGATAGTCTGAAGGTGGTTGTTTGAGTGTTACACCTATGCCTGCAAGATTCCTATAATGCCTCTCCATGAGAACCTATGCTCGTTTTCATCCTAGCATGTTTATCTTCCATTTTAGAGTTCATTTTGGCTCTCTAATTGGCTGTCTAGCTCTCTCTCTTTGATGTTTTCTTTGAGCTTCATTGGTTCATTATCTCACTTGAAAGCTCTCTTATTATGTTCTTGCCTCTCACTCACTTTCAACATTATTACTATACAAGAAGACCAACTTATCCTCTTTTTCATTTGGAAAGCTTCTCGCTTTAGGTGTGGAAGTAGGGTCTTCTTCTTCTATTTCCTTTTATCTCCATAACATATTCATTCAATTATTTATTCTTGTATATTTTATCTACCATTTCATATATCATTTTTAGATATCTATCTTGGTTGTTCGTGGAGGTGGAAACACCAAAATGAGGGTATGACTATGGAAGGCCTCTAAATACATAGCCACAACTTTTTTATCTTTGTTCATCATATGTGCAAGTTGTTGAGTAGATTTGGGGAGCTAAATGGAGACTTCAACCATGGATCAATTGTTAGAACACACTTTCTCTTTTTTATATATATATATTATTTGATATTTAGTCGTACTTGTTTTTTGTGCTATTATTTCATTTGATATCATTATCTGGGCATGTTTCCATCACAACTTATTCTATCTTTAGACATTGTCTCTCTTCAGACCCACATGTGCATCCTTAGATAGAGTGTCTCTAGGTTAGATCAGAGATGGTGCAGTCATGGTAAGAGGGTCCTCAAAGAGAATAGTCTAGACCATGCAACAAGCATAAACATAATGGAAAAAAGACAATATGATGGAGGCAATGCAAAACAGACTGAATTACACTATAAAAGTCTTTTACAATCTATTGGCAACATGCAAGCTACAATATTTGACTCACTGGCTTGAATACATACAAGCTCAATTACAGTATCGGTCAACTTTGGACCTCTTAATCTCATGATCTATCTCTATATTCTAAGAACTGATTTGTACAAGCTCAATTACATTGATTTATATGATCAAGAGGGATCTATGTTGGCCCAAGAGGAATTAAATGTCAATGAACAAAATGAAACGTGGAAAACCACCAAGTCAGCCTCGGACAAAGAGAATCGTCCAAAAAATTCAAAGGATGAAGTGTGGACCAAAAATAAGGTTGGCCACATGCCAAGGAATGTCAAAAACCATGAACTGAAGCACCGCAAGCTACATATATGATCTACAAGATTCGTTAATAGCCAAAATAGGTCCAGGCAGTTCTGGTGTTCTAAGCCAGAAAATTGCCTCAGATTTTAGAAGCGATGACTTGCTGGGAAAAGATCAAAATGTCCCATGGACTTAGGATAAGGCAAATTAACATGTCCATAATCTACATATAGCTCCACAAGATCCAATAAGAAAATGCCAAGAAATGTAGAATGAAATGCTAAAACTGCAAAATAGGAACAAACTAAAAAGAAAATGCTTTTGGTTGATGCAAGATTGCCAAGAACTAGGGATTCTCCTAGATCAGACATCTGGGGTTATTGAAAAAGTGAGTCCCTCACTTTGCTAGGGTCAAAGGGAAACCAAGATGATCCACCTCAGCTTGAGAAATCCAAGATGAATCTTCGACTGGTCTATCCTTCCACTTCGCAAGATACTATATGTACTAGTTGCTTTGGGTGCTATGCCCAATCCAACCTTCCAAAATGTCTTCAATCTGATCTGATTCTTTTTGGGGCATCTACTTCTCCAAGTCTACAACACTATTTGCACTGAGTTCTATCTCATGATACTGATGTAGATCTACAATATTGGATATTGGTTAAATACCCAAATTGTTTGGTAACTCCACTTCATATGCATTTCTGGAACTAAATTTCCTCAAGATTTAAAAGGGTCAAACCTCCTCATCTGCAACTTGTTGTAGGTTCCAACTATAAATATTTCCTTTCTTAGATACACCATCACTTCATCGACTACTTCAAATTTCATATGTCTCCTCCTCTCATCTTCTTTCTCCATATACTACTTGTTCATATCCTCCAAATATTGTTTAACCTAAACATGCAATACCTTCATATGATCTGCAAATTCTTCTACTCTTCACTCCTTTTATCTTCATTACTGATATCTCTCAATCCTGATATGCCTCTAGGGTTTTCTTCAATAACAATCTCAACAGGTGTTCTTCTGGTGTTGGTGTTCATTGAATTATTGTAGGCAAACTCCTCTTAAGAAATAATCAAATCCCAACTTCCAATCTTCTCTCCAACTAAGGATCTCAAGAAATTTCTCAAACTCTAATTTAGTACCTTTGTCTACCCATCAATCTCTGGGTGCAAAGTAGAATGAATTTTAAATCTATCTTCATCTTCTTCCAAAGTGTCCTCCAAAAATAACTGACAAACTTAGTATCTCTATCTAAAACTACGCTCTTAGGTAATCCATGCAACCTCACCACTTCCTTGAAAAATAAGTTAGCTACAAGCACTGCATCTGATGTCTTCTTAAAAGGTATGAAATGTGCCATCTTCAAGAATCTATCCACCACCACAAAAATAAAATCATTTCCTATCTCTCTTAGACAATCCAAGTATGAAATCCATTCTTATTTCCTCCCAAGCTCTTTTGGGCACTGTCAAAGGCTTATACAAACCATCATTTTGACTACTACCTTTTGCAATTTGACAAATCCTACAACTCTGCACAAATTTTCTGACATCCTTATGAATTTGAGGCTAAAAGTAATGCTCACTCACCAAAGCCACTATTTTATCAACACCAAAGTGTCCGGTTAAGCCTCCACTATGCTTCTCCTTTATCAAATTCTCCCTCATAGAACTCTTAGGTATACACAATTGAACTCCCTTGGAAAAAATCTCATCCTGAATGAAATAATCGAGCCACTTACTTCTATCCATCATAACTGATTCCTTACATGCTTTCTAGGGTTCTACAAAATCCAGGTCATCATCATACAAGTTCATTAGCTCCTCAAATCCTAACATTGTCACTTTCTTCTCTATCAACAAATTTCTCATTCTACTAAATGCATTAACAACTTTGTTTGACTTTGAACTTCTATGCTTCAACACAAAGGTGTTATTCTGTAAGAACTCTACCCATCTCTTATGTCCCTGATTCAACTTACTCTGATTGTTCAAATTGTTAGGATTAATGATAGTCCCAAAGATACTATGAGGGGGGGGTGAATCAGTATCTAATTGGTTAACAGAATATTTAACCTTATTAAGTATTTTGCATTTCAAAATATTGTACCGGTAAACAAGAATTAATGCAGTAAATATGAATAGTAAAGACAACATAGAAAGCACACCATAGCACAAGATATTTAACAAGGAAACCCGGTGTGGGAAAAACCTTGGTGGGATTTGTGACCCACAATATTCACTCACTGGCCAATGAATAAATATTACTTACAAGAGGGGCTTGCACATGCAGGAAGGCCAACTTCCTAGAGCTCACTGCTGAATTACAAATGGAAGTCTCACTGACTTACAAAATGGATTAGGAGAATCCAATATAATGTACCGTTACAATTCAGTATCTTCTATGCCAAGTTTAGTACTGGTTTAAGCTCATACTATAACCATAAACCTTATACAAAATCTACCTTAATATTCGCTCATCACTTCTCTACATCCATACTACTTATTTAAATGATTTACAAGATCTCATACATATATGAGTCTATTACAATATGCCATGTTGGCTTTACAAAAAGATATTTACAATTAGATACAATAAACAAAAGTTTGTTCCTGTTGGCTAGTGTGTCGATATACATTCTTGCCGCTGCTAGCGAAGTGTCTGCTGGTGTTAGTGTCTATTGGTGATTTACCAGATGAATGCCAACTAGTTGCCTGTAGGTTGCTGGTAGGTTGCCATCAATGACAACACCATAATTTCTCACTAGAGTGTAGAATGCAAACACAAATAATGTCTCCACTTCTTCAATGCTTGAATTATGGTAGAGAATTCCTGATCATACACTGAATATCTCCTCCTTGTATCATTCAACTTCTCACTGAAATAAGCTATTGGTCTTCCCTCTTGATTCAATACAGCTCCAATTGCATTTCCACTTGCATCACAGTCTACTTGAAAGACTTTGCTAAAATTTGGTAAAGCCAACACAGGCTGCTCAGTCACCTTCTGCTTCAACAACTCTAGTTGTCCACTTTAAATCCTTTCTATCTCCTTTCATTTTTTTTGCCATAGGGATACAAATTGAACTGAAATTTCTGATAAACTTCCGATAAAAAATAGTCAATCCATGAAATGATCTTACCTCTCCAATGCTTTCTGGTGTAGGCCAATCAATAATTGCTCTTACCTACTAACGATCCATCCTCAATCCATTCGGAGATATCACAAATCCAAAATAGACTAACTCTTCCTTCATGAAACTGCATTTCTTAATGTTTATCAACAACTTCTCTTCTCTCAACCTCTGCAATACTTGTCTCAAATGCAACAAGTGTTCTTTCTTGCTTTTACTGAATATCAAAATATCATCCAAATATACAATAACAAACTTACCCAATAATTTCTTCAATACCTCATTCATCAACCTCATCAAAGTACTCGGTGCATTAGTCAATCCAAAAGACATCACCAAGCATTCATACAATCCTTAATTTGTTTTGAATGTTGTCTTCCACTCATCTCCTTCTTTGATTTTGATTTGATGATATCCACTCTTCAAGTCTATATTGGTGTAGTATTTGGCTCCACTCAAACAATCTATTATGTCATCCATCCTAGGCAAAGGAAATCGGTAGTTCACTGTGATCTTATTTATTGCTCTGAAATCAGTACACATCCTCCATTCTCCATTCTTCTTAGGTGCTAACACCATTGGTATTACACAAGGGCTCAAACTTTCTCTGATCAAACCTTTCCTCAATAATTCCCACACTTGTCTATTCAACTCCTTATTCTTTGTTAGTTTCATCTAGTGTGTTGCTTTATTAGGCAAAATAGCTCTAGGAATTAAGTCCATGCAATGATTGATACTACTTATAGGAGGTAATCTATCAGGTACATTATCTAAAATGATGTCTACATACTCTATTAATAACTCCTTTATTTCCTCTGATTGTTCTTAATCATGCTTCGGATCCTCAGTCTTCTTAGGAACAAAATAAAATAACACATTCTCATGTCTCATCCCATCCAAGAATTTCCTTCCATCAAACAAACAAATTCTAGCATTCGTACAGACTTCACTCATCAAGGGATCCTCCAAGGGAAACAAGGTCTACTTCATCCCATTCATAACAAGTGTATGTGTTCTTTCTCCCATCATGTATTGCCTATATATCAAACTACCAAGGTCTTCCCAACAAGATATCACAAATATCCATAGGCATAATATCACACAAAACTTCATCATGATAATTTCCAATTTTTAATTTCACCAAACATTTCTCGCTTACTAATATCTCATGATCATCCTAAATCCATGCTATCTAATAAGGCTTAGGGTGTTTCAATTTAGATTTATCTTATTCACCATCTCCTCTGAAACAAGAATATTTGAGCTACCACTATCAATTATAACTGTCTAACGCTTATTGGATACCTTACATCTGATCTTGAACAAATTCCTCCTTTGAAAGGGTTCCTCTTTATCTCTAGTATGACACAAGCTCTTCTCATCATAAAAAATTCTCCATCTTCCAGTTTGTTAGTTGATCCGCTATGGTCTTCTTCTATCAATGTTGTTTTCCCATTGCTTTCCAACTTCCTTAATTCAAAAGCATGACATCCTTCTCCTTTGCACTTAAAGAAAGTTCCTCTAAACACTCTTTTGTCTTGTCTTTTGTCATCTTTTCCATAACCCTCTGATGTCATGGAAATGGGGACAAGGCAAAAACATAGTTCAATGTTAATAAGTTAGTTTCAATTATAAAACAAAAACAAAGAACTAAAAACCATTCCAAACATATCAAAAGAGATTTCAAAAAGCATGAAAGAAGTTTAATAAAATAAAATAAAGGAGAAGAGTCTCCCTAAGATGCTTCCATGATGCCTTTTGATGCTTCTCCCTTGTTTCTCCCCTCTCCAAGTCCCAAATGACTGTAGATCTCAGCTTTTAGCACTATCCATGGATGCCATATGGAGATTCAAGATGGTTGTAGATGATAAACAAATGCGTATGCAAGTGTAAAAGGGTTGCTATGAGAAATATCCTAATGTCTATGTGAATTTCACTATAATAACAATGCTCTAATGCTTTCTAATTGCCTTATTTTGCTTGGGGAATGAGGTCCTTTTATTGAGAAAAATGTTGATTGAATGGCTAAGATTGAGTGGGCTTGTGAAGGGTCAATATTGATGGGCTTAGGATCCATGAGATTATTTTCAACCCAATCCCATGATGACAAGTGTCAACATGAGATGTCTTGAGAAGAGAGAGAAGGAACATTTAATGCCTGAGCAGATATGTGGGTAACCTCATGTGGGTTGGGTTATTTGTTAAATCTATTATCCAAGGGATAAACTCTTGTGCAAGAGTAAAAGGGATAACCATGGTCAAAGCAATGAATGTTTGAAGAGACCCATGAGTTAAAGGATGGTTGAGAGACAAAGAATGTCTCTAACCAAAGGTTAAGTTTGAGTTAACCATTTATGGTCATGTAAGAGCCTTTAATGGTTTTAGAAGACTTTTGAGGTTAGGTTGTTGGAGACACAAAGCCTTTAATGGTTATTGAAGACTTTGGGTTATTTTGAGAAGTGACCTTTCTTAAGGGATGTGCAAATGATTAGAGAGGGGGATTAGGCTAATTAAAAGGGGTTAGAAGAGTCTAGAAGGGGGTTAGAAGAATCTAGAAGGAATTTAGTGAGAAAGTGGGTGAGGATAAAAGGGGATTTTAATTAAAATAAAACTCATTTATTTCAACTAAAATTATGCAACTTGCATTTGTAGGAGAATGCAAGTGGGAAGGTGTTAGGGATTTAAATAAATGTTGATTTATTTAAATGTGGAGAGGGGTTAATTAAACAAATATGCTTTATTCATTTAATTAATTATCAGAATATGGTTTAATGAATTATATTAAATTAATTAGATAATTTATTTAATTAATATGAGAAGAGGGTTAAGATGAATTAATTAAATTGTTAATTTAATTAATTGTTGATCAATGGCTAAATAATCAAATAAATACTAAGAATTCATTTAATTAAGTAGATAGATTTGGGTGTCTACATTTGCCCCTCTTTAAGACGGTGTGGTTTATCACATCATTTCAAAGAAAAAAAAGTAAGCATAGTATGTGCCCTAGTATACCAAGTTGGTGGTTAGGTATGCCCCCTTGAGAGATGGAACAAAATTTTAGAAAATTGGGCGATCTCTAGAAAAATAGAAAGAAATTTAGGGGATGGTAGAATAGATGAGTTGAGAGGAAATGGCGAGAGAATGGAGGAAAACAAGGGTAAAATAGAGAAAGGACAAGTCTCGGAAGTACCTAGGGGTCACAGTAGTCATGGGATGATGTAGCGGTAGGCTATATGTAGGGGAGAAGGGGTAAAACAATCCTCATTTGTACATGTGTCCATAGCTATCTAGAGCCTCTTACAGTGACCTGTGTAGCAGTTTAGGAGAGTGGAAATGGTGTTTCCCATTGCTGATCATCGATTAGAGTGCATGCAAAGGTACCAGTGGCTAGCAGATTATGGTCCCCCAGTAAGTCTAGTTCTGACTTTTTCCTTTTGACATCATTTATTGCATTTAATAGCTAGGCAAATAATTTGGATGATAAAGGTGCTAAAATGTTGTTTTAGCACTTTGGTTGTCTAAATTAGAGCATCTATGCCGCAATGGCACTTTTGTGCAGTAGTTTTAGGGCTATTGCCAATATAGTGCTTTGGTACATTGGGTATAGCGCTATTGTTTTTGTAGTTTTAGAATTTTTGTTTGTTTGAGAGAATGAAGTTAGTATAGCAGATGTGTTGTGCAGTGTAGCGCTTTTGATTTTATTGAGTGCTTTTGTAGGTAAAAATAGTGTGGTTGATTGGGTTAGCACTTTTGTATGTTAAAATAGTGTTGTTGATTTTGTTGTGGTGCATTTGTCAGTGTTGTAGTGCTTTTGTCTATAAGTGTAGAAGGATCTGTGTTGGTTGCCCCAAGTTGAATGTCAAGTTGATAGTTGATAGCAACGTTTGCATTTGCATGTGTAATAGTGACCTATGAGACTTAGTGAACCTGTTGAGACGAGGAAAGTGATGTAAATGCTTGTTGGTAGTCTAGGTTTAGTGGTCTTTGAAAAAACATCCGATGAAGTCTAGGTAAGAGTCAATGTTGTGTAGCAAAGATTATTGACAGTGTTTGTGTGACTTTGGTTTTGTAGGAGGATCACCTAGGGGTCTTGTAGATGCGTGAGAGGCATCTAGACACATAGCGCCTGCAAGATCAGTTGATAGATCTGGAGATAGACTGTATATGTGTAGCAGGCTTATATGATATGGTGCACCTACCCGCCATTCAGATGAATCACAGATTACTGGCAGCGTTGGCCGAGCGATGGCATAGTGAGACATGCTTCTTTCATTTGGTGATGGGAGATGACTATGACACTGGAGGACATTTGGAGGATAATGCATATCTCTATTATTAGGGATCTTGTTCCATATGACAGGGTCCTAGGCAAGGCGACACTATGGCAAGTATTTTTGTATCCAGATTTAGAGGTGTTTGATGGATCTGTTTTGTGGGAGGAGATAGCGGATGCATATGAGGTATTACTAGCAGTGATATCAGGCATCATGGGAGGGCTACTATGCCTATATCGGAGGTCGCATGGGCTTACAGTGGGCTGGGGGAAGGTGATTGAGTAGATGGTCAGTGAGGGAAACCAATATGCATGGGGACCATGTGTGCTGGCACATTTATACAGGGATTTGCATGATGTTATGTACCATGAGATTTCATCACTGGGAGTAGGTATTACCTTGCTTCATATCTGTGCATGGGAGAACTTGCCGATATCGAGACCAGTGTGTCTAAGGTTTAGGGTGATTGACCAAACCTATGTATATATGTATGGAGGTATGATGACACAACCCCAGCTGGGAAAGTTGGAGTACTGGCAACGTGCATTAGATGAGTTAGATATAGTGCTATGGTGCCCCTACTGGGAGTATGAGAAGTGGGAGGATGATGCAGAGGTGATTCCATATGTGTTCATGGGGTGGTTCCTAATTGGACGGACATCGTACATGGTAGAGAGACATTTGCCAGGGCGGGTGATCAGACAGTTTGGGCATATACAAGGTTTGCCCCAAGGTTCATGGGAGTATGCCAGAGTAGTATGAGAGAAGTTCCAGTGGGGGCTAGTACTATCCCATGAGAAGGCTATAGCAGAGTTCCAAACATTATAGGTGAGACCATGGCCATACCAAGTAGAGGTTGCAAATGTAGGGGTGACAGAGGAGTATACATAGTATCAAGCCACGCATCCGATTCCATGGATCTTAGATCTCACAGATCCCAAGCCACTATTTGAGGATGATAGAGCACCACGACAGGGAGGAGGAGGAGATTAGGTAGGGGTGGTGCAGATGGTAGGGGAGATGGAGGAGGAGGTGGAGGAGGGCGGTTACAGAGGAGAGGTAGAGGTGGGCAGTCCTTACGACTGTCACAGGGTCCACTGATATAGGGAGCAGTGAGAGTAGGACGGAGAGATGTTGGTGGTGGAGAGGGTGGTGATGTGGCTACGGAGATGGGACAGGGAGTCATAGGTGGGGGAGAGGGGGACTTATAATATGTGGTGATATTACGACTGCACAATTACCTGATGGTTGTCAATGTGCACATTTGAGAGTTAGAGGCATAGTTGGAGGATAGAGATGCAGAGATTATAGCTAGGGATGTCCAACTTTTTGCATAGGGGGCCGAGTTGACTGCATTTGTGTGTGAGAGAGATGATGTAGTGGATAGAGTGAGGGAACTATAGGATAGAGTGCGAGTTTTGGTAGGAGTGCAGGGACAGGGCTCGACTGGGGAGATGATGAGGGAGATGCAGCGAGTAGGGGTAGAGATTAACTACTGGTGGCGATTATATGAGTAGGTGGTATCGAGTAGTCAGTGAGCAATGAGTTATTTCTAGATGTGGCGAGAGAGATCAGAGTGATCTCAGAGGGTTCAAAGTAGTGGCATTGTGATGGTTCCTCCTCGGCAAGATGGTGAGGGTGGTGGGGGGTGACATATAGCTAGAGTGCCATTTGAGGTGTTTTTGTGTATTTGTTACATTGTAATTATACTGATACTTGGATGGCTCTTGGTAGCCAATATTTTGGACATCATTGTATTCTGATACATGTGTTCTTTTAAAATGATACAATATATGATGATATCTCAGTTTTGTGGTGCTGATATGATATGCATCTATGTGATGACATGATTTCTTTATGCATGATGTGTTGGTATTTTGGTATGGTTTTGTCATTGATGTCAACACCTACTAAAATTTATCAACTCTATCACTTTGGAGAATCACCCATATTCACCAGCAAGCAAATGACTTATGCACAGTCACTAGTATCTGGTACGCTGACAGGATATAATGATCACCGACACTTGGAAGGGCATGGAAAACACTTGGTTATGTCGAAGACATCGTGTGGATACCTTGTCTTGGAGATTTGTTTATTGGTATATTCATATTTGTATATTTGTTGTTACCGACAAATAGGTCCAAGTTATACACCGGTAGTTTTATCTCTTCCAGATCAACACGACATGCTATGGAGATGATTTATTATTGTTGTAAATGCATCAAGCCAACATGTTGATTCGATTATTGCATTGGATATTGTTTTGTTTGTAAAATTATTTTATTGTAATATCTTGTAGAGCTGACCTACTAAAATTGGTCTTAGGTTATGATATAAATATAAGATCTTATTTGTAAGATCGGTAAGGAAGTGTGAAAAAGAATTGTGTGAAAGTATATGCGAGATTGAGTAGAGTTATACATGCAGACATCATTTGAAGGTGAAGCATGGTTTTTGTGAAAGTATATCACAACTACACCAGTATTGAATCCAGCATATGAAGATGTTATTTTGAGTAGTACATCCTTATTGGATTTAACCATCCAATTGTAGTCAATGTGACTCCTATTTTGTGTTTGAGCAATGAGCTCTAGGCGCTTGGCCTTTTTGTATGTGTAGACCCCATTTATATACACTTACTATCTGCAGTAGTATCATCTGATTGTGGGTAAGGTTTCCCACCATGGTTTTTCCCCTTATAGGGTTTCCACGTATAAATATTGGTGTTATGTGTTGTGGATGACTTTGTCCTTTTATTTCATGCATTAATCTTTACCGGTATTGCAATTATCTGATAAAACTGTCCACCGGTATAAAAGACTGGTTCACTGGTATTAAGTAGTAAGTTGATTAAGTTTTTTTGTTTTGAATTTATTTGACAACTAATTCAACCCCCCTCTCAGTTGTCTTTGGGACCTAACAATTGGTATCAAAGCTTAGTCCTCTTTTGCAGAAGTTTAACAGCTTGAGGAGATCCAATGTCTACTAACTATTTCAGGAAGGATAGTCCTAAACTTGATGGAACCAACTATGGCATATGGAAGATCAGAATGGACATACATTTAAATTGCATTGGAAATGACATCTAGGATGTTACAAAGAATGGCTATACTGCTCCTACTCAAAGCCAGCCTAATCCACTTAACTTGACTAAAGATCAAGAAAATTACTGCAAAGCAAGAGAAGCACTTTTAAGCGCATTAACAGATCAACAAATCATGGGATTATCATACAGATCAACTGCTAAAGCTATTTGGGATAATCTGGAAACATTGAATGAAGAAGATTCCACTATCAAAATTGCTAAGCTTGAAAGCTTCCAGGTTAGTTATGAAAATCTGAAAATGGAAGAAGATGAAAGGATTTCTTCTTTTATGGAAAGAGTTAATGAAATTGTTTTGGGTATTAAATGTTGTGGAGGAACCTTAAGTGAAGATGAAATTGTTTCAAAAGTTTTAAGAGGATTTCCACCGGCATACAAAATGAAGGTCACTGCTATAAATGAGTTAAGAACAATGCCTAATACATCAGTAACTAGAGATACACTGATTGGAAAACTGTCAGCCTTTGAAATTGAGGAATTTGGTCTTGTTGCTACTATAAAGACATATTTAGCCTTTAAAGCATCAACATCATCTATATCATCATTAGACAAATCTAATTGGAAAGACTTTTATGCAAGAGAACTTGAAGAAAGCAGGAAAGAAAATGAAGAACTTGAAGCACTATTTGCAAGGAAAATGCCTAAAGGTCTAGTTGGAAGTAGGTATAAAAGTAAAACACCCTTTAAATGTTTTAACTGTAATAAGATTGGTCATATGGCTTCAAGATGCCTTGATAGATATGCTAGACTAAGAGAAGAAGCTAGAAGGACATACAAGCCTAACCCTGAATATCAGAGATACGGATCTAAGAAGAATAAAGACAAATCTTGTTATCTTGTTGATAAAAGAGTGACTGATGATTCTGATGAGGATCTAGCACACAATGGATAGGTTTTCGTTGCTATAATAGAAGATCAACCGACACCTATAGTCCAATTGGTAGAGTAGGCCTTGGCAGCTAAAATTGAAGTAAAGGATGAATGGATCATTGATTCAGGATGCTCACATCATATGACTGGTGATAAAGGTAAATTCTTGAACTTTCAAGAATATAATGGAGGTCTAGTGAGATTTGGAGATGATAAAGCTTGTCTAATCAAAGGTAAAGGTACAATATCTCTTGATGGTAATCATAACACTGACAATGTTTACTATGTTGAAGGTTTAAAGCATAATCTTTTGAGTGTTGGCCAATTAGTTGAGAAAGGATTTCAGTTAAATTCAAAAATGGAAAATGCAAAATCATGAATAGAACTAGTTTAGAAATCACAACCGAAATCAAACTAGAGGTAATATCTTTCATTTGAATAACAGTGAAAAGACATGCTTGATTGCACATATTGATGAAAGTTGGCTATGGCATAAGAGACTCTATCATGTAAACTTTGATTGCATGGTGAAAATCAGTACTACTAAGGTAGTTAGAGATTTACCTAAAATTGTCAAACCTTTAAAAGTATTCTAGAAAAATCCAATAATGCTCTTGACTTAATTCATATTGACTTATGTGGTCCAGCTAGAACCAAAAGCTTGCAAGGTGATAGATATTTCATGCTAATCATTGATGACTATTCTAGAATGTGTTGGGTTACTTTTTTGAGTAAAAAATCAGAAGCACTTGGGAAGTTCACCTGTTCAAAGCAATGGTAGAAAATGAAACTGCTAAGAAAATCAAATGTCTAAGATCAGATCAAGGAGGAGAATTTACATCTAAGGAATTTAATGCATTCTGTGAAGTGAATGGAATCAGAACACAACTATCAGCACCTCAGACACCACAACAAAATGGAGTTGTTGAAAGGAAAAATAGAACTATCTTGGATGCAGCTAGAAGTATGTTATTAGAAGCAAACCTACCACATATATATTAGAGAGAGGCAGTAAGTACATTGGTCTATACATTCAACAAAGTTCACATCAAAGGCGAAACCGGTAAGACCCCTCATGAACGATGGTTTGGTATTACTCTTACTCTTAAATATTTCAGAATATTTGGAAGTAAATGCTATATTAGAAGAGATGAGTATATTGGGAAATTTGATCCTAGAAGTGATGAAGGAATATTTCTTGGTTATTCATCTAAAAGTAAATCATATAGATGTTTTAACAAAAGATTGCATAAAATTGTTGAGAGTACAAATGTGAAGATTGATGAACAATTCAGAGGAACTTCAAGGTATATAGATTCTGAATTGGCAACATAAATTCTAACAAATGAACCTACACTGAACCCACCGGTACAGAATGAAGATCTAGTTACATCGGTACCATCTTAAAATTCCACTATGACTGAGGAACAACAACAAACAAAGACACCCTGGTATGTAAGACTAAATCATTCTGAAGATCAAATAATCAAAAACAAGCATAAAGGAGTTATGACAAGAGGAAGATTGGCAAATGAAGATGTATGTCTTATTTCTCAAATTGAACCATCATCAATTAATGAGGCATGTGAAGATAAATATTGGATTAAAGATATGGAAGAAGAATTAGAACAAATTGAGAAGAATAACACTTGGACATTAGTTCCTTGGCCTAAAGATAAAAATGTAATTAGAACCAAATGGGTATTCAGAAACAAACTTAATGAAGATGGTAAGGTTATTAGAAATAAAGAAAGACTAGTGTGTAAAGGATATTCTCAGAAAGAAGGAATTGATTACAATGAGACCTTTGCCCTGGTAGCCAAAATTGAGGCAGTCAGATTATTTTTGGCTTTTGCAGCACACAAGAACTACAAAGTATATCAAATGGATATTAAATGTGCATTTCTGAATGGAGATCTTGAAGAAGAAGTTTATATTGAACAACCTGATAGATTTTCTTTGACAAATAACAAAGATATGGTTTGCAGGTTAAGGAAAGCTTTGTATGGATTGAAACAAGCTCCAAGAGCTTGGTATGCAAGATTGGATAAATATATTTTGAAGATTGGTTTTTCTAAAGGTAATGCTGACAACAACTTATATTATAAAGTGACTAATGATGACATCTTTGTTATAGAAGTTTTTGTTGATGATATAATCTTTTGAGGAGAAGATGGACTATGTAAAGAATTTTCTATTGAAATGCAGGAAGAATTTGAAATGTCTATCATTGGAGAAATAAAATTCTTCTTAGGATTGTAGATTACATAGACTGACAAAGGTATATTCTTGAATCAATCCAAGTACTTAAAGGAGTTACTAAAGAAATTTGGGATGGAAAACTCTAAACTGGTAAGCACACCTATGACTACAAGTGACAAAGTATCACTAAGGGATGAATCTACACCTGTTAATCCAACTAGGTACAAATCTATGATAGGAGGTTTACTGTATTTGACACAAACCAAACCTGATATCATGAATACAGTATGTATTGTTTCAAGATTTCAGACTAATCCTAGAGAAAATCATGAATCAACAATAAAAAGGATTTTCCAGTACTTACAAGGCACAACAAATCTTGGATTATGGTATCCTAGAGATGAAAACTTTGAATTATGTGCATACACAGATGCAAATTGGGCAAGAGATGTGGATGATAGAAAAAGCACCATTGGAGGAGCATTTTTTCTTGGAAACAGACTAGTTTCTTGGTTGAGTAAGAAAAAAAGTTGTACATCCTTATCAATAGCAAAATCGGAATATGTTATAGCAGCAACTAATTGTACACAGGTACTATGGCTTAAACAAATGTTGAAAGACATAAAGGTAAAATGCAAGGAACCTATAACTATCTATTGTGATAACACGATAGCAATTGATATATCTAAGAACCCGGTACTACATTCTAAAACCAAACATGTTTCTATCAAGCTGAATTTTCTAAGGGAGAATGTTGAAGAAAAAGAAATTAAACTAGTTTATGTGAATACTAAAAAGAAGATTGCATATATTTTCAATAAACCTCTGCCTAAGGAGACCTTTGAATATCTTAGAGATCAGATTGGGGTCATTCCCCCACTGGTAGATACTTAGGAAGTTGATATCTACCATCAACCGACAGAATTAATAGAAAATTTTTTACTCTGGTCTTTGATGAGGAAGCTACTTCTTAGGGGGAGTAGTTGGTATATTGTATTGATTGGTATTTTGTATATGAACTTGGCTTGGTAGTAACTTTGGCATTTGATGTCAAAGGGGGAGAGATTGGTATGGAAAAACACACGGAAATGCATGTTACTCTCAGGGGGAGAGATTGTTACTCTGGGAGAGCTTACTTATATTTTTATAATTATTGGTATTTTGATATTTGGGATTTCTGTTTTGGCACTTTGATGATTTTTCCATCTTGTGTTGCCATCAATGCCAAAGGGGGAGATTGTTGGTATTTTGGTATGGTTTTTTCATTGATGTCAACACCTACTAAACTTTATCAACTCTAGCACTTTGGAGAATCAACAATATTCACCGGCAAGCAAATGACTTATGCACAGTCACCGGTATCTGGTACACCGACAAGATATAATGATCACTGACACTTAGAAGGGCATGCAAAACACTTGGTTATGTCCAAGACATCGTGTGGACCCCTTGTCTTGGAGATTTGTTTATTGGTATATTCATATTTGCATATTTGTTGTTATCAGCAAATAGGTCCAAGTTATACACTGGCAGGTTTATCTTTTCCAGATCAGCACGACACGCTATGGAGATGATTTATTATTGTTGTAAATGCATCAAGCTGACATGTTGAATCGGTTATTGCATCAGATATTGCTTTGTTTGTAAAATGATTTTATTGTAATATCTTGTAGAGCCGACCTACTAAAATTGGTCTTAGGTTATGATATAAATATAAGATCTTATTTGTAAGATCGGTAAGGAAGTGTGAAAAAGAATTGTGTGAAAGTATATGCGAGATTGAGCAGAGTTATACATGCAGACATCATTTGAAGGTGAAGCATGGTTTTTGTGAAAGCATATCACAACTACACCAGTATTGAATCCAGCATATGAAGATGCTATTTTGATTAGTACATCCTTATTTGATTTAACCATCCAATTGTAGTCAATGTGACTCCTATTTTTTGTTTGAGCAGTGAGCTCTAGGCGCTTGGCCTTTTTGCATGTGTAGACCCCATTTATATACACTTACTATCTACAGTAGTATCATCTGATTGTGGGTAAGGTTTCCCACCATGGTTTTTCCCCTTATAGGGTTTCCACGTACAAATATTGGTGTTATGTGTTGTGGATGACTTTGTCCTTTTATTTCATGCATTAATCTTTACCGGTATTGTAATTATCTGATAAAATTGTCCACCAGTATAAAAGATTGGTTCACTGGTATTAAGCAGTAAGTTGGTTAAGTTGTTTTATTTTGAATTTATTTGACAACTGATTCACCACCCCCCCGCTTAGTTGTCTCCGGGACCTAACATGATGATGATGTGATTTATGTCTAGATGTATGTGTTTGATGTGTTTTCTTTCTAGATGTACACATTGATTATATGATTTCTATATGTATGATATGGATGATTTCATTAACATGTGGATGCAAGTTAATAAATGTTTACTTTCTATGTGATGATGTTAATGATTTTGCCAACATGTGAATGTAGGTTAATAAATGTATGATTTTAATGTGATGAAATTATGGTGATTTGTGCTAAATGATGAGATTAGATACTGAATAATGATATTTTGATAGATAATACTTTATATGTTGAAATGATGAGATAATGATATGGATGACATGAGTAAATTATGCATTTTAAAATGTACTTAATGAATCTAATAAATGCAACTTAATGAAGGAATGAATGCACTTAAATGAATAAATAAATGCAACTAAATGAAGGAATGAATGCACTTGAATGAATAAATAAATGTAACTAAATGACAATGCCATTCCTACATGATATATAAATGTCAAGTTGGTTGGAAAATGCAGATATGGAATGGAGATGTGAGATGATGTATCAGAGAACTCCATCGTGATTGTACCCAAGAGAAGGCTTATATGTTGAGATTTCTCATAGAAACCCAAATTAATTTCATGCAGACAACAGATGTGAACAATGGATGAATGAAAAAATGAATGGGTGGTATGCAATAGAATGTAATATAAATAGATGAGATGAAATGGCAATCCATGGCTTATTAATAATGATTTCTTTCCTCATCGAGCATAGTAGTACTGATCTTGGCCAAGGTATCAGAAACCAAGGTTGATCGTTTCACCTATAAGAAAACATCACAGACAAGGAAAGTTCCCCTCCATTCGGGTTCATATACAAATGGTTGAGGTATACATTGTAGTCAGTAAGCCATAGTGATCCATGACTGTATTTTTGCATAGGATCGCGTAGCTTAGTAAACTTCCAATGTAGATACTGATAACTCAATGATGAACAGATAGTAGCAAATTGGTACTAAAAGGGGAGGTGAATCTGTATAGGAAAAAACACATTCCTAAAACCAGTTTGTTAGCAGACATTGTGCTTTGGGAGACAAACAGTAACACCAGTCTTAAACAGAGTACAACTGGCAAAACCTAGAATAACTGAGACAAGCATAAACTGGTTGACACTTATATTTTCATACAATCTAATACTTCATTTCCATTTCACCCTAGTGCATGAATAGGTAATCTATCATCAAAAATATATAAACAGCTCAGATCAACATGATTTACCTTCAGACACAAATCACTTGAACCATCACATGAATAACACCACACATGACACACAGATTTTTCACGTGGAAACCCAACTGGGAAAAACCACGGTGGGGATGAATACCCACAAGCTATTTTTGAACTCTTTAGAAGTCCGCTCTATTAGGAGCCTTGTCTAGTTAAAGACTGATACAATAGGTTCTGTTAGGAACCGATCTTATTAGGGATGACCCGGTTAAGCGATGGCTAGAATACCCGGTTAAGGGTTAAACCTTGTTAGAGGATTTCAAGAACTCAATGGTTTTGAGTCACCCTGTCAAAGGATTTACTGTAAACTAGTTAAAGCTACCCTATTAAGGGATTTCCCAACTGTGAAGTGGTTAGAGATCAACAGGTATTACAATGATTTGGTAACAACACTCAATGCTAATGCAGATCCGCTTTAGCTCCTCTTCACCTTCTGCACTTACACTCTGCAGGCATCACTTCTCTCCTCTAGTCTGCCAAGAATCACCTATCTCTTCACTTGGATACACACACACAACTTTTGCCAACAACTTAAGAAAGAAACACAACATCGACCTTATAGGAAACAGATAGGTCAGTAGCATAAACCCTAAACCTGTTAGGTTAAGCAATTCAAATGGTTCAATCCTAAGCATTGAGCACATTGCATTAAATGCAACAGTCTTGAACTGATCTCAAGACATTCTCCATCTTTCATTTTCCACCACTTTCATGGCGGCTGATAACCCATCACGTGTTTTCACCATTTATAGACTTCGCACATTCCCAAGGTAGATAAGAACAATCTCCTTCATGCAAGATCCTTCACGCGCACAAGGCTAATGTGGCAACATGATCTGTTCTTCGTTACAATACTAACTCATCACACAAAGTCATCGGTTAAGTCACACAAACTTGATGCACTTCAACCATAAACCCTGAAGTTGAGACTACCAACCGGTAGTCATACAAAGCTTCCATATACCAGTTCCCATATCAGCATGCTGGTTCACCTTGAACAAACACACTGCTTCACTTTGGCACATATACCGGTTCACAATGTTATACTGATTCTCACATATACTGGTTCTTGGTAGCATACTCGTTCTCTCTTCTTCATCATATTGACATCAATGACAACATACAATGTCATCATGTCCTCATATTGGTTCACATAATACCAACAATCTCCCCCTTTGGCATTGATGACAATATACAAAGATATCTCTCTATTTCACATCTTCTCCCCCAATTTCTACACATATCTTCTCTAATTCACTTATTCTACCGCTTTGACAACAATGCCAAAGTGGAGGCACAAGCTTCCCTGTTCTATTATGCTCCTCCCCCTAAGGAGTAGCATCCTTCAACACACCAATCCTGAAAAAAAAATTGACTATGCAATACCTGATTGATGTGGAGCATATACCTTTAGTTCACCTCCAGAAGGGGCAGCACCCCTAATTCACCTCTTAAGTACATAAATGTAGCCTTTGGGAGAGGCTTGGTGAATATGTCTACTAACTACTCCTTACTGGAAACATGTTCCAGTGCAATCTCTTTGTTCTGAACCTTTTCCCTCAAGAAATGATACTTAAGCTCAAAGTGCTTGGTTCTATAATGTAAAACCGGATTCTTGGAGATGTTAATTGCACTAGTATTGTCACAAAATATACTTACCAGTTCAGATACAGGAACTTTGAAGACATTTAATACATGCTTCATCCAAATTGTCTAAGTGTAGTTCATGAAAGCTGCAACATACTCTACTTCTACTGTAGACTCGGAGATACAACTTTGCTTCTTACTCATTCATGAGACCGGTCTACCACCAAGAAAGAATGCACCACTGGTTGTGCTCTTCCGGTCATCCACATTACCTTCCCAATCGGCATCTGTGAATAATTTCAAGTTGAAATCCTTGCTATATGGCTACCACAATCCATAATCAATAGTTCCCTTCAGATACCTAAGAATCCGCTTGACTGCAACCAAGTGAGATTCTCTTGGACTTTTCTGGAACCTTGTAGTAATGCCAACTACATGTGCAATATCTGGTCTGCTATGCACTACATAATGCAACTTACCAATCATTGATCGATATTCCTTCTCATTAACCAATGTTGAGTCATCCTCTTTGGATAGTTTACAATCGGTCACCATCGGTGTACCAACCGGTTTGCTATCTTCCATGCCAAAGGTCTTCAAAACCTCTTTGACAGACTTGGACTGAGTAATAAAGATTCCATCTTTCATCTTTTGAATCTACAGTCCAATGAAGATCTTAATCTACCCTATGAGTGACATCTCAAACTCTTTTTTCATCTCATCTAAAAACTCATGACTCATCTTGTCATCTCCACCAAAGATAATGTCATCAACAAATACCTCACAAATCAGGATCTGATCTCCTTCAGATTTCATGTAGATATTGCTATCTTCGCTTGTTCTCTCAAATCCAATCTTCATAAGATGGGAGTGCAAGCATTCATACCATGCTCTAGGTGCCTATTTTAGACCATATAAGGCTTTATGTAGCCTGCACACCATGTCACTATCTTCAAATAGGGCAAACCCATCTAGTTTCTCTATATATACCTCCTCTTCAAGTACACCATTTAGGAATGCAAATTTTACATCCATTTGATATACTTTGAATCCTTTAAAAGCTGCATATGCAAGAAGCATACGAACTCCTTCCAATCTAGCTATAGAAGAAAAGGTTTCTCCATAGTCTTCCCCTTCTTCTTGGGCATATCCTTCACACACTAGTCTGGCTTTGTTTCTAATCACTGTGCCATCCTTCTTTAGCTTATTTCTGAAAACCCATTTGGTACCGATGACATTTTTATGCTCCGGTTTGGGTACCAAAGACCATGCACCTTTTCTTTCTATCTCGTCAAGTTCCTCTTCCATTGCCTTGATCCAGTCTTCATCTTTATGTGCCTCTTTGAATGATTTAGGATCAAATTCAGAGATCATACATGAGTTTTCTCTAACATTTCTTCTTGTAAGGATTCCTACATCCTTATCTCCTATGATCTGCTTAGGATCATGATTCAGCTTGACATACTGAGGAATGGTCTTAACAAATTCCTCTTGCTTTTCTTCTTCATCCTCATCTCCATCAGTATCAACATCTACATCTACCGATGTAGGAACACTGTTACTGGTACTTGGTTGACTAGCAACCGATTCCTAGAAGGTTACAACCCATTCATTTACCGCTTGCTTACTGCCGGTTTCCTCAGTTTTCTCAGAGCTTTCATCAACTCTCACATTAATTCTTTCCATAATTCTCTGAGTCCTATTATTGAAACACTTGAGAGCTTTGCTCTTGGTGGAATACCCTAGGAATATTCCCTCATCACATTTCGCATCAAATTTTCTCTGGTGTTCGCTCCTCTTGATGTAACATTTTCTACCAAACACTCTAAAGTAGCTAACCATAGGTTTCTTGCCAGTCCAATACTCATAAGGAGTTTTATCCTTACCTTTCTTGATGAGTACCTGGTTCATTGTGTAGACTGCAGTGCTCACCGCTTCTCTCCAAAAGGTGTGAGCAACCTTTCCTTGAATCAGCATTGTTCTTGCTGCTTCAACCATAGTCCGGTTATTCCTCTCTACTAGGCCATTCTGCTATGGAGTCTAGGGGGCAGACAGTTGCCTCTTGATGCCATGTTCTTCACAGTACTTGTTGAATTCACCAGAAGTGAATTCCCCTCCTTTCTTAGTTCTAAGGCACTTGATCCTTTTACCGCTTTCCTTCTCCGCTAATGCTCTGAAAGCTTTGAACTTTCCAAAAGCTTCAGACTTATCTTTCAAGAATGTGACCCACATCATTCTTGAGCAGTCATCAGTGAGAATCATGAAGTACCTATCACCTTACACACTCCTAGTTTTCATAGGACCACACAAATCAGTATGCACAAGATCAAGTAAATTGTCACCAGTGAAAGGTTTACCTTTAAAGGTTGAGGAAGACATTTTCCCCATTTGACACTCTCTACACAAGGTATTATCCAGTTTTCTTAGCACCGGCAACCCTCTAACTACCTTGATCTTATTGGCCTTCACAATGTTATCAAAGTTTACATGGAAGAGTCTCCTATGCCATATCCAGCTGTCATCGAACTTGGCCATAAGACATGTACTGATATTTGCATTCAGCTGAAATAGGTTACCTTTGGTCTGCATGCCAGTGGCCACCAATTCACCATTCTTTCCTTTGATTTTGCACACTCCATTCTTGAATTCTAGAGTGAGACCACTATCATTCAAATGGGCAACACTCAAAAGGTTGTGTTTGAGACCATCAACCCAATACACATTGTCAACACTAATTTTTCCATTCAGAGAGATGGACCCTCTGCCTTTGACCATACATGGTGCATCATTACCAAAGCGAACCACACCACCATCATACTCCTCCAAGGATAGAAACTTGCTCTGGACACCAGTCATATGGTGAGAACAGTCACTGTCAATAATCCACTCATTGGAATTATCAAAGCAGGAGACAAGAGCCTTCTTGTCTGACACATCTTCCTTGACAGCAACAAACACAATATCTTCATTTTCTTCATCTTCTGATTCCCCATCTGTGACACCTTCATCAACTACCACAAAATAGTTTCTCTGGTTTCCTCCTTTGAATTTCTTGAACCTTTCTAGTTTGTCCTTGTTGTCACCATTAGGACAGTTTACAACAATATGTCTTATCTGATTACAAGAAAAGCATTTCAAAGGGAGCTTACCTCTGTATTTACTGATTCCTTTAGGAAGTTTCCTGGCAAGAAGAGCTTCAATTTCCATCAGAATCTCCTCACCATCCATTTCTCTACTCTGTCTTGGTTCACCATTGGTGCTTGCTTCTTTTCCTTTTCTGGATGGTACAATAAAAGCTTTGAAAGCTGATTCAGTCTTTTGAACACTGCCATCAAAACTATTTAGCTCATAGGCTATCAACTTTGCAATGATGGAGTCTAGGGATACCTTAGTCTTGTCCATTGATCTCAACTCCTGAATAGCAGCAACCCTTATTGCATAGACCGGTAATAAGGATCTCAGAACTTTGCTTACCACAATGAAATCTTCCATTTTACCACCTGCACTCTTGATATCTCTGACAACAGTTTTGATTCTTATTCCATACTGTTGAATGGTCTCACCTTCAACCATTCGCATGTCTTCAAACTTCCCTCTAAGGTTTTCTTCCTTAGCTTGTTTTACATGCTCATCACTACTATAGATATTTTCAAGAGTATCCCATACTTCTTTGGGATTTACTTTATCTTGGACATCAATAAACTCAATGTCAGATAAACTACTAATTAGGGCTTCCATGACTTGCCCATTCTCCTGCATCTGTCTCTTTTGGTCATCGGTGAGAGTACAAATAGGGGCAACATAAGAATTCTCAACATAGCTCTAGTGTTGAGAACCCATGCTTCTGATGTATATCTTCATTCTGTATTTCCATATATTGAAATTATCTCTGTTGAAATTTGGACCTTCCCTCTTCATCATTAGACTAAGATCTTTTCCTCAAACGGTTAAGCTTATATCATAGAGGACTTGGAGGATGCTCTGATACCAATTGATAACTCAATGATGAATGGATAGTACCAAACTGGTACTAAGAGGGGAGGTGAATCAGTACAGGCAAAAACACATTCCTAAAACTGGTTTGTCAGCAGACATTGTGATTTGGCAGACAAACAGTAACACCTGTCTTAAACATAGTACAACCGACAAAACCCAGAATAACTAAGACAAGCATAAACTGGTTGACACTTATCTTTTCATACAATCTAATACTTCATTTCCATTTCACCCTAGTGCATGAACATGTAATCTATCATCAAAAATATATAAACAGCTTAGATCAACATGATTTACCTTTGTACACAAATCACTTAAAGCATCACATGAATAACACCACACATGACACACAGATTTTTCACATGGAAACCCAACTAGGAAAAACCACGGTGGGGATGAATACCCACAAGCTATTTTTGAACTCTTTAGAAGTTCACTCTATTAGGAGCCTTGTCCGGTTAAATACTGATACAATAGGTTCTGTTAGGAATCGATCTTGTTAGGGATCACTCGATTAAGGGATGGCTAGAATACTCGGTTAAGCGTTAAACCTTGTTAGAGGATTTCAAGAACACAATGGTTTTGAGTCACCCTGTCAAAGGATTTACAGTAAGCCGGTTAAAGCTACCCTGTTAAGGGATTTCCCGACTCTTGAAGTGGTTAGGGATCAATAGGTATTACAATGATTTGGTAACAACACTCAATGCCAATGCAGATCCACTTTAGCTCCTCTTCACCTTCTGCACTTACACTCTACAAGTATCACTTGTCTCCTCTGGTCTGGCAAGAATGACCTATCTCTTCACTTGGATACACACACATAACTTTTGCCAACAACTTCAAAAAGAAACACAACATCGACCTTATAGGAAATAGATAGGTCAGTAGCATAAACCTAAACCCTAAACCTATTAGGTTAAGCAATTCAAACAGTTCAATCTTGACCATTGAGCATATTGCATTAAATGCAACAGTCTTGAACCGATCTCAAGACATTCTCCATCATTCATTTTCCACCACTTTCATGGTGGCTGATAACCCATCACGCGTTTTCACCATTTACAGACTTCTCACATTCTCGAGGTAGATAGGAACAATCTCCTTCATGCAAGGTCCTGCACGCGCATAAGGCTGACATGGCAACATGATCTTTTCTTCATTACAATGCTAACTCATCACACAAAGTCACCGGCTAAGTCACACAAGCTTGAAGCACTTCAACCAAAAAACTTGAAGTTGAGACTACCAACCGATAGTCATACAAAGCTTCCATGTACCGGTTTCCGTATCAGCATGTTGGTTCACCTTGAACAAACACACCACTTCACTTTGGCACATATACCAGTTCACAATGTTATACCAGTTCTCACATATACTAGTTCTTGGTAACATACTGGTTCTCTCTTCTTCATTGTATTGACATTAATGACAACATATAATGTCATCATGTCCTCATACTGGTTCACATAATGCCAACATATACCATTAGTATATGCCCCAGAACTTCATTGGAACGATCCACAGACAACAAACAAAGAAAAAGATTTCAGGAAGCATCCTGACTAATCTAATCACTTGTGGATATCCTGGAGTATCATAGGAACCTAATATAAATACAAAAAATTTACCAAGTGCTTATTAGCCAAACAAAATTTTCTCATCAAATAAAAATGCAACCATATCTTTTTTGTAAGGAAGGATGCCTCCTTGTTAAGATGATTGTGCTCGGATGTTTGATTGGTTGGTTGTTTTGATAGGTGGTCATCATTTGAGTAGCTAAAAATGTTGTTTTGTGTCTTTTGCGATGTGTATTTAGAAGGAATATTTTATTTTGTAATATTTTTTATTGATTTTGATGTTTTTGTCATGTTTTTGGAGTTTTTGAATGTTGTAAATTTTTTTGGTAGTATTTTAGGACATTTTGCAATTTTTGGGGGGATTTATGAGATTTTATGAATGTTTTTGGTATTATTTTAGGATGTTTATGAATAAGTAAATCAATGAATCACAAGTATGGAGAATCAAATCCCATCTATAGGCTTAAGAACATTTCCCCCAATTTAGATTTTGGTGTAAAAGCATGATGTGGGACACATGAGGCAATAACCCTAATTGCAGAGCAATAACAAGCCATGGTAGATAGGATGTATGTGTGGATGCAATGGATGTGATCGCAATAAGTCTGTGACACAATGGAGCTATAGCCTTTACGAATGGTGCCTATTTTCTAGGTTTTCACCACCGTACTGTAGTGTCCTAAAATTGTGACACTTGCAATTTCGACTGCATTTCGGTCTTCACGATGGCGATGAAACACGCAACTTGAATGGAGACCCCGAAACCTGATTATGACACCAAAAACTGCATTTTCTTGCACCCTGGCCTGAACCTCCTTTGCACCTTGCTATCCCGGGAGGTGGGACCAGAGCGCCCAGCGCCCTGGTCCTTCAAGACCAGGGCGCGGTCCCCCAGGACCGTGGCGCCCAGCGCCCTGGTCCCTGGGCCTATTTTGGGCCCAGTCTCCTATGGGGTCTCGGGTCTTTTTGTTTGCAAATTGGAAATTATCATTTCCTGGTCGGCCTAAGGTCGGGAAAATCAGTCTATCAGCCCTAATTGACAAGTATATAAACTACATTTTCATCTTTCATTCAACATGATGGAAAAGGCATGGAAACTATACTCAAATACTCAAGCATTCAAGCATTCAAGCATTCCTTCAAGCAATTGATCATTCTAAGTCTCCATTCAAGGCTAAGTGTTGCATTCAAGACAAGGATTCAACCATTGAAGAGGAGATCACTTACAACACATTACATGCTACAACATACAACATACAACAAACAACAACATCTATACCTTCGCATATAAGGATACAAACATCCTTACAACAAGGTATTAGTACTTGTTTTACATTACATTTACAGCAATTTCTCATTTCTTGGTTAATTCCAAAACCGGGGTTTGACCTAAAGGCAAACCCCTAATCCCTAACCCGCCAATCATCTTCGCTTTTCTGTGTGTAGGTTGCAGGTACGCGGCTGAAATTGAAGATCTGGAATCCTTGTGCAGAGACGAACAGATCCCCCTTCGTTTCGCGGATTTTTCGGAGGATCGTGTGCACGCCGGGCGCCATTGTCCCGACAACTTTTGCTCAAATTTGCAGGACAGCGCCATATCAACATTTTACTACTAATTCCAGGTCCGCAGCTTCATCCTATATCCCTGTCTCAGTTTATAAGCAAATCTTTGTCACTTTCTATGCATTCCTAGCTTAATTCTTCTATCAACATTCTTTACAAAAGAGGGTAGCCTTGCTTTCTTAACCCTTGAAACTCATTTAGCATCCAATCTTGCATTGTGTGGGATTGGATCTTATGGGTTTCAACCCCTCTTTTGAATGTAAAGTCCCTCCTAAGTGAAAACCATCAACCCTAGAGTGACTCTCCCTTCTCTCTCCTTGGAGTTGGAAGAGGGGAGAGCAACTAGGGTTCGATCGCGATTTTTCTGCTTTACATTTTGGTGAACCCGACGTGAACATCCTTTCTGATTATTCATAGTTAGATCTGAAAATTGGATTCCTTGATTGCATTTCCATGTTTGATCTTTTGCAAGATTTTAGAGGTTAATTGCATAAAAACCCTAAATTTTCTTTTTAAGTAATTAAACTTGTGAAATGTTTAATTGTTAATGCTTGTTTTAGATCTTCCCTTCTATTACAAATTATCAATTCATATTTGTGCTTTAATTTTGAAAATTAAGTGGTTAAGTGTCAAAACCCTAATTTTTGAAACCCTCTTGATTCAACCTTTGTCCGACAATTTCACTGATCAAAACATCTCCAAATCAGCTGTAACTTTGGATTCCGCAATAAAATCACAATATCTTTCATCCCTGAAAATTTGGAAAAAAGTTGCGAGGACCGTGTGCACCCCGAGCGCCATCGTCCCCGACATTTTTTCTGAAATTTCGGGAGCTAGATCTTACTGTATTTTTCTGCTAAAATCCAGAATTTTGGCTGATTTTATCAATTATAGCGCCTTCAAAATTACAGTCAAAGTTGGTCTAGAAATTGCTTGGATTGAGGCTTTTAATCATTGAAAAATTGTTGAAATTGAAATTTGTGTCAAAATTGTGTTTCTTACTGTTCTAAATCTGAAAAGTGTGTTATCATTCATTCGAAATTTCAGTGCTTTATTCAATTTTTTGCAATTTGTGACTTTTGAAATTAAGTGCTTAATTACAACAACTTTGATTTCCGCTTTCAAAATTGAATTTTGCGTGAAATTGAGTCAATTTTTAAGTTTCAAAACTTGCATTGCTTTTGGTATTCCCTCTAAAATCATAAAATTCAAAATTTCAGTTTCCCTCTCTTTTTCAAAATTCAAATTTTGCGTTTTTCGACAATCTTGGTAGGGTTCAATTTTGAAATTGCAACTTTAATTTGGCCTATCTACAGATCGTAAAATCACTCAATTTTTTCAGGTTAGCTGTAAAATCATCATAACTTTCATCCCTGTAAATTTCGAAAAAAGTTGCGAGGACCGTGTGCACTCCGAGCGCCACGGTCCCGGAAATTTTTTCTGAAATTTCGGGAGATTGTCCTGATTGTATTTAACAGCTTAAATCTAGAAGATTGGCTGGTTTTACTGAAATTTGCTACCTCTAAAATTCAAAATCTTCTCTCTTTCTTTAGTGGATGAGTTTTACAACAGTAAGCCCTACTTACACTATTCCCGTTAGACGAAGCCTTAGAATTAAGTCCTTCCAAGGTTTAATTACTGAGGAGATGGAACCTAATTTGAATGGCCTTTTTAACGAGGACATGGGTAATTCCTCTAATCCTCTTAATGATGAAGAAGCTCTCCATGAGGTTTCTGTAGAACAACTTTCAAAATTGGATAACCAATTTGATGATTTTCGACAGTGGATGTCTCAAGAATACCCTGATAGTCAAGCTCTTCCTTTAATTGAGGGTCTAAAACGTATGCTTCAAAGTGATAAGAATGGAATTGATATTTTGCGTGGTATTGCACACATTGTGGGTTCGAATGTGATGCCTATGAAAGGTTGTGCCGAAACCTTAGGTTATACACAACCTCCTACTCAAGACAATCATTCTATTCCTTTGACGACTCCTATTGCTAGTATACCTACTTTTACATCAAATATAATGACTACTTCTATACAAGACATTCCTCCTATGATCACCAGTCATGGGGGCAATCCCTCTTCTTCAATTAACCCTCTTCCTTCATTCAATCCGACTTCTTCATTCATTCCTTCAATAAGTGTTCCTATTACATCTCCACAAATGAACATGACGCAAGGGGGCAATTCATTTAACCATTCCATTCCTCCTTGTAGTGTTCCTCCTGTCCAATCATCTCCTATGACTAACTATCATAGTGTCCCACCACCTTACTCTCTACCTTCTTTCAATAACATAACACCTCCATCACAATCTAACACGTCTAATATGAACTCTTCGACTGAAGCGACCATTAACAATCTTGCACAAACTGTCTCTTCTTTACAGCAACAAATTGCCTCTATGAATCAATCTAAGTTTAGTGTGCCCACATTTGATGTTGCGAGTCCACTTTCTCTTGACATGGTTTGAGCTATCCCCCCTAAACATGTTGAAATTCCGCATTTGGAGCTTTATAATGGTAAGGGTGATCCTCTAACACATGTTAAGACCTTTCAAACAATATGTACTGATTTTGCTTATGACCAAAGGTTGCTTGCAAAACTGTTTACTAGAACATTAAGAGACAAAGCCCTACAATGGTATTGCTCGTTGCCTTCCTATTCTATTACTTCTTTCGAACAACTTGCAAATGCTTTCATTCAACAATTTCAAAACAATATAAGTCCTAAAGTTACTTTGATTGATTTAATGCATTATAAACAAGGTGTTAAAGAAAAAGTGACTGATTTCATTGGTAGATATAAGCATTTGTATGCTCAAATTTCTTTTCCAGTGCCTGACAATGATATTCAAAGAATCTTTATTTCTAATTTACAAAAAGACATTAGAGAAAAAATCCTGTTTTCTGAGTTTACTTCTTTCCAACAGTTGTGCGCAACTCTTCACAATTATCAACTGACTGTGAGTCAAATGGAACAATCACATCCTATGGCTCCGAGTGATAAGGGTGATAGTAGTCAACAACCATTTGGAAAGTTTAAACCGAACAGAGAGTCCATTAAATTCAATGAAAACATCATCAACAACAATGTGAATGCAGCATCAGGTGTGTCTCCTATTTCTAAGTTTTTCAAGAAAGAAAGAAAGTTTACTACTTTGAATGAATCATTGCATAGTATTATGAATAAGTTATTGGAACAAAATGTGCTTACTCTTCCTCCTATAAGGCAAATTGATCCTGCAAAGATTACTTCACCCTATTTTGATAACAAATCTTTTTGTCAATTTCATCGTCAACCTGGGCATGATACTGAAAAATATTTTTCTTTAAAGGGGAAAATTCAAGATTTGATTGATAATAATACTATTTCTGTTTCTGGAGTGAATGATAGAGGCAACAAATCTGTAGCTCTTCCTAACCAAAATCTTCAGATTTTCACTGATCCATTACCTTCTCATACCTCTAATGCGATTGATACTACTGATTCCTCTGTCTCACCTGATGATCTTGTGTCCATGACTCTGAATGTGATTAACTTTGTGGAGCAACAGAAAATCCCTAAAGAACCTTCCATTACATTTGATTCCAGTGAAACTATCAGGGCACCTGATGGTCCTTTATATATAGTTGCAAAAGTCAAGAACACACCTTGTCGTGGGGTGCTTATTGATCCTTCTTGTATGGCTAATGTCATTACTGAAGAATTTCTTTTTACTTTGCAATTGAATCAAGTTATCTATGACAAAACAGATGTGGTTGTGAAACTATTTGATGCATTTTCTTCTCCTGCAATTGGTTCTATTACATTACCTATTGAGGTCCATAACAAATCCCTTGATGTAGACTTTGCTATTATTCCATCATCCGAACAATTTCGTGTGAAGCTTGGCTATCCTTGGCTATCTTCCATGAAAGCTATTGCTTCTCCTATTCACAAGTGCTTGAAATTTTCCCATAATGGTGAAGTTGTTACTGTCAATCATAGTCTCTTTAAACCAGCTGAAAGAACTTCTAGCGTTCCTATTGATTATTTTTGGCCTAAACAATTCCAATCTCTTCCTCCGCGAAGTGATCATCTTTTCAAATCTTATCAAAAGTGGAAAACAGATATGATCCTATCTCTAAGTGAACCTAGAACACCCAAACTTGACATTCCTATCATTCTTGAGAAGGAAGTTCTTCCTTTGAAAGATAAAACTAATGTCTTTCCTCAAGAAGATTCCCAACCCATTCCTATGGATGTGACTATGCCTATATCTAATAAACGTCCTAAGAGTAGACCTATACCTCCTCATCATGATGGACTTGGTCTCCTTCCTAAACCAAAAATTCCTCCTTTATATGGAGCAGTTCCTCCTCCTTCCTTCTATAGAGAGAAGAGACCTTCTTCTTCTCCTATTATCCAGCCTAAGAGACCACAACCTAAACACCCAAGTGATAAGGATGAGAACATTCCTCCTCCTCAATCTTCTCCACTTCCTACTAAGACTAGACGAAATTGTTCTGCATGTGAACGCTGACAAAAGCGTCGTCTTAGAGCTCAAGCAGCTGCTTCTCAAACTTCACAATCCCCAAAAACACCTTCAACAAGCATTATTCCATTTTCTCCTTAGCCGACGATTGAGCCGAAATCTCCTAAACATAAGATGCATGATGGTCTTGATCCTGTGCGAGTTAAAGATCCTATTTTTATAAATCTTGATGATGATATAGATGAAAATGTTATTCATGATGCAAATGTTACTCCTGTTCATTCTGATAGTGAATATGAACTTGTTGATATTGATAACCATTTATCTAATAAATTTTCTAAAGCACTTATCCTAGCTCCTAGACAAGAACACCGTGGCTTGGGGTATGAACATAGCCCTTGTTTGGATCTTGTGATAGCTCCATTTGCTGTGTTGGATGTTCCTCCTCTAGCGTGTTCCCTACCTTCCCGAAACATTGATCAACAAGATCGGGGGGTAGATGACGTGCTAGACTAGTTTCATTAGCATAGCAGATTCTCTCCCCCTCTCTTTTGTTACTTCTTCTATATGTTATTCTCATTCTTCTATTTTGTTGTCCTTAGTGTTGTCTACTTGAGGACGATGCAAAGCATTGAGATCTCTCGATCTCTCTCATGTTGACTCAAAAGACACATGCGTTCCCTTCTTCTAGGTGACCTTCCTTGATTGGGGAATGAAGAACAATTATGCATACATACATATGATATACATGAATTATCATACAGCATACTGACCCCGAGGAAAGCGAAGTCACCTTGTGCTTTGTGTTTTGTGTCTATTATCCTTGGGCTTATCTCACACTTGGGGGCTAAATCCTTGTGATAACGTGCTCCTTTCTCATTTCTTATATGTATCACTACCTTAAAGAAATCACCCCCGGTGAGGCGTGTGCGATCGCTTTAACATAGGGGGGCATACATCTCGTTCATATCTTTTCAAGATACTTGAAAATTTCTTGACAAATTTAGCTTTGCCTTGAAAATTTTTGATATCTTTCTTGCATGACTCATAGTGAGGGAACCTTACTACTGATAGTCATGGTTCTCCCTCGTGATCTTCCCTTTTACTTTGTCAATCGAAGTCGTAAGATCCTTAGTCCACTGGGGGCTTGGTGTATCTTGCCTCCTTGACGTGGTGAAAGTCTTTTAATGTTGTTTCCTTGTACTTTACCGGAAGTATGAGCGTACGCTTATACTCCCGCTAAAGTGGGGGCTAAATGTAGCATCCTAAAATTGTGACATTTGCAATTTCGACTGCATTTCGGTCTTCACGATGGCGACGCAACACGCAACCTGAATGGAGACCCCGAAACCTGATTATGACACCAAAAACTGCATTTTCTTGCACCCTGGCCTGAACCTCCTTTGCACCTTGCTGTCCCGGGAGGTGGGACCAGAGCGCCCAGTGCCCTGGTCCTTCAGGACCAGGGCACCCAGCGCCGTGGTCCCCCAAGACCATGGCGCCCAGCACCCTGGTCCCTGGGCCTATTTTGGGCCCGGTCTCCTATGGGGTCTCGGGTCTTTTTGTTTGCAAATTGGAAATTATCATTTCCTGGTCGGCCTAAGGTCGGGAAAATCAGTCTATCAGCCCTAATTGACAAGTATATAAACTACATTTTCATCTTTCATTCGACATGATGGAAAAGGCGTGGAAACTATACTCAAATACTCAAGCATTCAAGCATTCAAGCATTCCTTCAAGCAATTGATCATTCTAAGTCTCCATTCAAGGCTAAGTGTTGCATTCAAGACAAGGATTCAACCATTGAAGAGGAGATCACTTACAACACATTACATGCTACAACATACAACATACAACAAACAACAACATCTATACCTTCGTATATAAGGATACAAACATCCTTACAACAAGGTATTAGTACTTGTTTTACATTACATTTACAACAATTTCTCATTTCTTGGTTAATTCCAAAACCGGGGTTTGACCTAAAGGCAAACCCCTAATCCCTAACCCCCCAATTGTCTTCGCTTTTCTGTGTGTAGGTTGCAGGTACACGACTGAAATTGAAGATCTGGAATCCTTGTGCAGAGACGAACAGATCCCCCTTCGTTTCGCGGATTTTTCGGAGGACCGTGTGCACGCCGGGCGCCATCGTCCTGACAACTTTTGCTCAAATTTGCAGGATAGCGTCGTATCGACATTTTACTGCTAATTCCAGGTCCGCAGCTTCATCCTATATCCCTATCTCATTTTATAAGCGAATCTTTGTCACTTTCTATGCATTCCTAGCTTAATTCTTCTATCAACATTCTTTACAAAAGAGGGTAGCCTTGCTTTCTTAACCCTTGAAACTCATTTAGCATCCAATCTTGCATTGTGTGGGATTGGATCTTGTGGGTTTCAACCCCTCTTTTGAATGTAAAGTCCCTCCTAAGTGAAAACCATCAACCCTAGAGTGACTCTCCCTTCTCTCTCCTTGGATTTTTCCGCTTTACACGTACATATCCAAGGCTCCACCGAAGTGGTTTTCACCATTTGGATGAATGATTTTTCCTTACTACTTTCTTCATTCATTTTTTTTTTTTTTGTATTTTGTATTTTGTTTAGGACTTTTTCTAAAAATTTTTTGGTATTTTTTGATATTTGATGAGCCTGATGCTCTACATAGCTTATGTATGAAACTTTTTGAGATGCATGTTGTTGACCGGATCTGCTAGTGGTTCTCCTTCTAAAGTTGCTAACTGATATGCCCCAGACCCAAAGATGACATTGATGACATATGGACCCAGCCAATTGGATTCAAATTTGCCTCGGTGTTCTCTGTTCGGTTGATTGTCAGGATTCTCTCTAAGAACAAGATCTCCTACTTCAAATGTGGGAGGTTTGAACCTATGATTGTATCTTCTTCTCATGTGTTGGTGAGAGGCTTTTAGGTGATTGTAGGTAGCTTGTCACTTTTCATCAACCAGTTCTAAGTCTTGAAGACGTGAGACTCGGTACTCTTCATCATTTGTTATATTGTACAAGGAGACCCATAGAGATGGTAATTCAAACTCAATAGGCAAGATGACTTCAGATCCATAAACCAGTGAGTAGGGGGTTGCGCTTGTTGGGTTTGAATGCTAGTTCGATATGCCCATAGTGCCAGACTCAAATGAATGTGCCAATCATGACTAGCAGTATTGAGTGTCTTTTTGAGGATCCTCAATATATTCTTATTTGATGCTTCTACTTGACCATTTCCTTGTTGGTAATATGGGGTGGAAAAATGGTGTTGGATATGAAACTTCTCACAGAGTTCATGAACATCTTGATTTTTTAAAGTGAGATCGTTATCTGTGAAGATGGACATGGGTACACCATATCGACAAATGATGTAATTGAGGATGAATGAGGTGATCTGCTTGCTAGTGACTTGGGTGAGTGGAACAACTTTGATCCACTTGGTGAAGTACTCCATGGCGGTAATGATAAATTTATGACCGTTGGATGAACATGGATGGATTTTACCCACAAGGTCAAGTCCCCACTGAAAAAAGGGCCATGGTGTTGTGATAGGTTGTAATTATTGCATTGGGGCAAGTATCAAATCTCTGTGAACTTGGCACTTCTTGCACTTTTTGACAAAGTAGTAGGAGTCTTTTTTCATAGAGGGCCAATAGTATCTTGCCTACGTGATCCTTTTAGCCAATGAAGGGCCACTTGAATGAGATTCATAGATACCTTCATGTACTTCTTATAACGTTGTGGTCACCTCACCTTTCTCTAGGCATCAAAGGAGAGTACCATCGAGACCTCGTCGGTAGAGGGTTTCAACAATGTTGGTGTATCGAGAGGATTAGTGTATGAAAGTTTTTTGTTGATTGTTTGATTGGTTAGGGGGAAGAATTTGATCATGTAAATAGGCATAAAATTCATCATACCATGGGGGATCAAGACCGATGAGTTGAAAAACCATCTCGGATTCTGGGATATCATAAGAGGGGATCCAAATTTGTTCAACTAAGAACTTATAGCATGTGGAGTTTTGTGGGAGATCAAGGAGAGATGCTATTGTAGCCATTGCATCTGCAAATTGGTTCTGGTCTCAAGGAATCTACTCAAAAGTGATAGTTGTGAATACTTCTTTGAAGTGATCAGCCATTTTCTTGTAAGGCATGAGCTTTATCATCCTTAGTTTTGTATTCATTATTGACCTATCGGATTACCAGTTGTGAATCACCATAGACCTATAGCTCTTTTAAGTTCCACTACATGGCCATGCGTAGTCCTGTGATCAAGGCTTCATATTCTGCTATGTTGTTGTAGCATGGGAATGTAAGGCGATATGATTTTGGAATGCTATTACCTTGAGGTGTGATGAAGAGAATGCCAGCTCTAGAACCATGTCTCATGTATGAGCCACCAAAATATAACTTCCATTGTCATGCTGGCATAGCTATGAAAATCTCCTCATCTGGAAAATTGGTAATGAGAGGATGGTTTCTTGTGAGTGGTGCTTCAGCTAGCTAATCTACAATGACTTGTCCTTTGATGGCTTTGCATTTCACATATTATATGTCAAATTCACTGAGGAGCACAACACACTCCAAATGGTTGGTTAGTGCTTCTTTACTAAGTAGATACTTGAGTGGATCTATCATAGAAATGAGTTGTATCTTGTGTGTCAACATGTAGTGCCTGAATTTGGTGGCTGCCAAAATTACTGCTAGACAAGCTCATTCAATAGGGGTATAATTGAGTTCATACCCTACCAATGCTCTAGAAATGTAGTATATTGCACATTCTTTGCCTTTTGCATTATGTTGTGTGAGTAAGATTCCTAAGGTCGTAGTTGTAGCTAATATGTATAATAATAAGGGCATATCTGGAGATGATGGCATCAGTAATGGTAGCATCATTAGGTAGTCCTTTAGCTACTGGAATTCTTGCTGGAAATTCTCTTCCCATTTGAAACAAACATTCTTGTGAAGCAAATGTGTGAAGGGATGACATTTGTGGGCTAATTGTGCAATGAATGCCAAATTGATTGTATCCTTGTAATGTTCTTAGTTGACTAATGTTTCTAGGAGGTGGCATTTCCATAATTGCTTTGACCTTTGTGGGATCAACCTCAATTCCTTTGTTTGAGACAATATATCTCAGGAGCTTCGCAGAGGTTACCCCAAAGACACACTTCTTTGGATTTAGGCGTAAATTATATTGCTCCAGTTTGTTGAAGATTTTGTCCAATACAAAGAGGTGACCCTCTCTGGTTAATGATTTAGGCAGTAAATCATCCACATAGTCTTCCATCAGTGTATGCATCATATCATGGAAGATAGTAGTCATTGCCCTTTGATATGTGGCACCAACATTCTTGAGACCGAATGACATTACATTCCAACAGTATGTACCCCATGGGCATGGAAAAGTTGTCTTGTGTTGATCCTCTGGGGTAATCTTGATATGGTTGTATCCAGAAAAGCCATCCACAAGTGATAGCATTACATGTCCTTCTGTGAGGTCAATGATCATATCAATGTTTGGAAGAGGGAAGTCTTCCTTAGGACATGCTTTATTTAGATCTCTAAAATTTGTATAGATATGAATTCCCCCAGGTTGTTTTGCCACTAGTACCAAGTTGGAGATCCATTTAGCATAGTCAATGGGTCTTATGAAACCCACATCTAATAGTTTTTTGAGTTTAACTTTTACTAATAGTGCAATCTTAGGATGCATATTTCTAAGCTTTTGTTTTACTGGTCTGGCTCCTTCTGCTACTATTAAGTGATGCATTACTAGTTCTGGATCAAGTCCTGGCATGTCTACATAGGACCACACAATATTGATTTGTTTCTTGCAGAAGAACTTTGTGAAATCATGATCTTGTATTGGACTCAGTGATTCCACTAGGTGTAGTATGTGTGAATTTTCAAGTGCCCCCAGATTGACCTCCTTTGTTTCTTCTACAAGAATACATGATCTCTCATGATTAGTGCTAAAGGGGAGAATGTCACACCTTCCATCCTCAGGTACCTCAGAGATGTTTTCACCATTGGATACATCCTTTGTTTTTACTCTTTTTTTTTTCCAAAAGTGCCATAGTGTGGTTTTCACTTGAGGATCCTGTTTTGATTGTAATATTTTTTTGACTGAAAGGTATGTCATTCTCTCCAAAGTTAGCCACGTTGTTAATTTCAATAGAATACCCAACTTTGTGATCCTCACTTGGTATGTCATCCTGTAATTCCAGAAAGTCTATGATCACGTCATCATTTTGGAAGGTGTCAAGGTGTGGATGATCTTGCGAGTTCCACTCAATGAGTTTGGGGTGAATAATTGGCATTTATTCATCAATTAGGTTAAGTTCATAGGATGCATCAGTTATGGTAAGTATGGAGGAACTAAGGTCATCATCAATACTATCCTCTTCGTAACTAGGCTCGAGATGTGACCTATTTTAAGTTTCCTCATTAACCTGGGTCCCAAAAGGCTTTAATAAATGCATCTCCTTCTACTTTCTTAACCTCAAAAGTGTCCCCATCAGATGATTGTCAAAATGAATAATCTCACTCCTATTCATGTGAATCCATCTTGGAATCACTCCATAGAACTCTATCACTATATGGTATAGGGATGTCTGTGGATGTGAAAGGTTTTTTAATAGTTGTTGTAGGGGTTTTATCTGACGGGGTCATTGATGTTTCTTGGGTGTCTGAAGTAGACAAGAGTCTTATCCCAGGAATGCTAGTTTGGCGGGAAACATAACTCCTTTTCTTAATTGCGGTAAATTGAGGAGTATTTTCGTAAATTAAAAATTTAGACCCGGGAGGTTTATTTGCACTAGATATTGTCCTTCTTCTATAAGGTGTGAACTTTGAAGTGGTCCTCTTATGTTTGCTTGGAATCCTGAGCTTAGAAGAGCTACCTGAACCAGGGTCGAATTTGAGTCCTGTTGTATCCCAAGGTTGTAACAATGGTTGTAATGGCTCTTGTACACCTTTCTCATGGAATCCTAATGAACTATGACCATCATAGCCCATCTTTTTCATTAGGGTAAAACCTTTAGCATACCTTTCTGCTCAGGATCCTGACCTATTGCCTAGCTGTGTCGGAAGGGTCTTTGTAGATCCATTCTGCAAAATCTTCATCAATAGTTTCTTGTTCCTATGATCTTCCTAAGATGAGGCCATCAAGTGTAATAGTATGGGATGCAACAAGTGGTTTGAGTGACTTGTGGTTTTCCATAAGTCCTAGGTGAGAGGGGTAGTTGGTCAACATAAGAAAGATGACTAATATTATACTCTCCTAGGCCTTCATCTTGTACTTTAATTTTCATCTTTTCTTGTTTGGGTGTATGGATCGGTGGATTGCTGAGGTTTACTAGGTGAATGTAAGATGATGAGGAAGTGGCTTTTGTATTGCTAGGAATTGTGATATCAAGCTGATGCCTTATATGGTTGCAAAACGTGAATGGGTTGGCATCACCAAGGATAGTCATCTCTACTCTGTTATATGGAAACTTGATGCATTGATGATAAGTATATGGTACTACTTTCATGGTGTGAATCCATGGGCTACCTAATAGGAGATTGTATGGAAGAGGGAGATCTAGGACTTGAAAAACCACATTCTTCACAATGGGTCCTACCCTGATTGGTAGAGTGACACACCCTTTAGAGGAGCATTTTGCATCATCATAGGCCTTGATGTTGATCCACTTTCTAACATCTACTACATCTTCTACATATCCCAATGTTGTGATTAACTGTAATGTGAAAATGTTAAGGCCAACTCCATTGTCAATCAAGGCTCGCTTGATTCTGTGTTTATGTATGAATCCCTCAATGTGGAGAGGGGCATTATGCGGTTGTTGAAAGGATGAATCATCATTCTCTACAAAAGTGAGACACAGTGATGATTTGAGAATCCCAAACATGGCTTGAAATTGATTTGTATTGAGGTCGGGTGAAACTAACGCTTCTTGGAGAGATTGATCTAAGATGGTTTTATATGAGGGGGATATACGCAAAAGATCTAGTATGGAGATAAGTGTTGCCGTCTTATGTAATTGGTCCATAAGGTTATAATGTTTGGGTACATATGTCTCTTTTGATGGTGCACTTGGTAAGACAATTTTTCTATGGCAAGTAACAAAATTGCATGCAGGATGGTAATGGTAGCAACTTGTTCATTGGCATCATAAAGATTATTGAAAGTATAGGTATAGGTTGCGCGTGTATAATCTATCATGTTATCTTGATTCTTACCTTGATGGGAGGGACCTCCTTTCTCATATGATGCGAGTTAATTTTTGAACATGGTATGATCAGTATTGGAAGTTTTTGCATTGTGACCATCCACTTCTATGTCACCTTGATCAATGAGGTCTTGAATAGTATCCTTTAATCAGCGACAGTTGTTTGTTTTGTGCCCTCTTCCTTTATGAAATTCACAATAATCATGATCTCTCCTCTAGGAAGGTTTGACTTGTGGTTCATAGTGTGATGTTTTAGGTAATGTGATAAGATCAGAAGAGATAAGCTGGCATAAAATCTTTTCCAGAGATTCCCCTAAGGGTGTGTAGGTGCGATTGGATTTGTAAGTCAGGTATCTATTTTTAGGTTCCTCTTACTGTGTGTTTGAAGGTTGATTTCCTGGATTGGTTTGAGGAATACCATGATTGGTAGTGGGGTTGTTGAAATTATCTGCAACCCCTATAATTTTGACTATGGGTTGGGCGATTTTGGCAGTTCGTGTGTCCACAACACCATCGTTAATAATGTTTTTGTTCTTAGTCCAAAACTATGGTTTGTCACTATGGTAGGTTGGTCTTGGACCCTCCTTATTGTCATTGTATATTTTGAAAAGTCCGTTTTTGATAAGGGATTTCTCTATTTTATGTCCTTGAGCTATGGCATCTTTGAAATTGTCAAAACATTTTATGTCTAAGGAAAATTCTATTTCCTCATTTAAGTTTGAAATAAAAATTTCAACTAATTGCTCTTCAAGAATTAGAAAGGAATGTCTACTAGAAATGTGTTACCATCTTTGTAAGAATGTTGAGAATAACTCACCATTCTTTTGTTTTGTATTGCATAGATCAGCCATGGAGACATCTCGTTCTATGTTATGCGCATGATGAGTGATAATTTTTTGTACGAGGTCCTCAAAGGTCCTGATCCCACCGAGTAGACGTGAGAACCATTGCATGGCTGAGCCTCCCAAACTTTGGGGAAAGAGGTGCATTAAATATGTGTCCTTGTATGCAACCTCTAAGTAGGAAGAGAAAAATTCTAGCACACAATCTCTAGGGTGTCCCTTTCCTTTCTATTTATCAAACTTTGGGGTTTCCAAGGTGCATTAGAAAGGTGGCATGTATATGTTTCTATCAAATGGATATGGGCAGATATCTTTGAGAGAATATTTCTTGTGTTTGATTCTAGAGTGCACTTGTTGGGCGAGATCTTGCATTTGTTGTCTTAACATATCCATTTTTGTAAGAAGAGGGGGGATGTTGTTGTGTTGATAGTTATCATCATAGTTATGTGTATTCTGTGCCTCCCTTTCACCTTGATTTTTTTCTTGTCAATGGTTATGTTGGGCTTGTTCTGGTATATCCTTAAGTTGTGATACATCAAAGTCAGCAGGAAGTTTGGCTACTTCTTGAGCAAGTTTCAGAAAATGGGCATCAACACTTCCCTTGAGAATTTCTTCAAAAAGTAGGTTTAATCTGGGGTTGCTAAGTGTGTCTTCTATTTGTGCTTGTGTAGGGGTCTTTGGGTCTCCTCTTCTGGCAAAGTGGTTAATGTTTTCTTCTTCTTCTTCTTCCCATATTTATTTTTGATTTTGTCGATCACTCTGAAACCTAGTCCTAGCCATGTTCGAAGCACGCTTTTGTGGGTAGAAAAGTGTATGGTTGAGAATAATATGAATGAAAAAGTGGATGTGTGATCCCTTCTTATAGCTCCAAGATTTTAGGATGATGATGATGAGTTGAAGTGTTTAGTGGATGGTTGATCTCCCACACTAAAAGTTGGGTATCAATAAAGTCATCTTTAGAATTGCTTGTTTGATGTCTTTAACAATTGTGAGATGAGGTGTAGCAAGGTTTGTATTTGTTACAAACATAAGCTACCTAGTAATGAGATGATTCACTCATGGACTAGTTTTAACCTATCTAGATGTTTAGTAATGCCCTTTTAGGATGATTGATCCTAGATGTAGAGACACACTAGAAAGTAATTTAGTTCGTATGATAAGCAATATCCGATAGGACAAAGGACATGACCTCTTTTTGTTGAGAGTTGAATAAATTTTTGATTTGTTTGGAATGAGTGTCAACCTTGGAATTTCTACTAAGGGACTATGATTTTTTACTTTTTTTTGAAATTATTTTGAAGTGAGAAAGATGGAAAAAAATGTAGGAGGATTATGTGAACTTAGGAATCTCTAGCAAGTGATTGCAGGTTGTGGAATGTATGATGCAGGAGGGTATGTGCAGGATCATGAGGGGCCAGAAAGTGACGATAGTATGACTAAATTTCTAATTGATAGGGTGATTGAAAAATATTTATAACTTTCAACTGGTATCACATTTTTTGAATCTGAAACATGTGTCACATTTTATGCTTCATGTACTATAGGATTAAAAAAAGAAAAATTGAATTTCATAAAGTTTTGACTAAGTTATGGTGGCCAGACATATGATTGTTTGTGAGTCGGGTGGTCAGACAGACACCCGATTCTTATCTTTTTCCTGAAATTTAAGTACTACTACATTGAAATTTCAAATTTTAGTCAAATAGATTTTTTTTTTCAGAAAAAAATTAGTAGCCTAGAAACTACATTCAATTTTCTACAAATTCTATTGTTAGAAATTTTTCAAATAATGTTGGTAGCTTAATCAAATTTTTATGTCAAGTTGCCTAACTCTGTTTTCTAATTTTCATTGCCACTTAAGGGCCTCTTTGGCCCACCATGATCCTTCACATACCTAGGAATGCATTGACCATGATTGTGATGATATGATAGAGCCCTTCTTTGAAAGAAAGCTTGTGATGCAAGTGGTTCTAATTCAAAGTCATGGGTAAAAACGTGACTAAAATTGTGATATCGATGGATGAAAATGAGATGTTTCAACAACAACTTATGGTTTTTGTATAAGAAACTTATTCTTTTTGGGGTTTTCTTTTCAATTTTCTTCTTTTTGGTTTTTCTATAAATTGACTTTTTGATGTGTAGTCACATAAATCTGTCCATTTTAATTAAATGAATATTTCGTATTTATTTGATTAAAAATCCACTAGCCATCAGTTAATTAAATTAATATTTAATTAATTCATCTCCAAACATTCTTCTATTAATTAAATAAATTATTCAATTTATTTTAATTAATTCATTAAATCAAATTTCAATCAATTAAATAAATAAAATCAATTTATTTAATTAAATCCCCTATTCCTCTTTTAAATAATTTAAATAAAACATTTATTTAAATCATTATCCCCCCCCCACTTGCATTTTCCTACAAATGCAACTTGCACACATTTTGAAATAAATGAATTTTTATTTTAAATAAAATCCTATTTTCCCTCACCCACCAAATCCACTTGCAAAATCTAATCCCCTTCTAGATTCTTCTAACCCCTTCCTAATTAGCCTAATCCATCCCCTAATTATTGTCACATTCCTAAGCAAAATGGAGTCACTTCTCAAAGTCTAAAAGTCTTTGATAACCATTAAAGGCTTTCAACCTTCAACCACTAAATGGCTCAAAGTCTTTGATAACCATTGAAGGCTTCCAACTTTCAACCACTTAATCCCCAAAGTCTCCAATAACCATTAATGGTTAATTCAACCCTCCCACATGGTTAAAACATTTGTTTTGACTCAACCTCTACTCAACCCAAGGGTCTCATCAAGCCTTTAATGCTTTGACCATGATTATCTCTTAATCATTTGCACAAAGGTTTATCCTTGCATTAACTCCTAATCCAGTGGGTAATCCTAATTTAGACTTGACCCTTAGCCTTTAGATAACCATGAGGTCTTCTCAGGCCTTTAATGCCTCCAACCTCTTCTCTCAACCCAATCCTGTGTTGACACTTGTCACTATTTTATTGGTGCCAATTGTGCACATGGATCCCCAACTTTCAAGCTTGACCCTTGATTAAACCCTTCAATCCTGGCCATCCATTGCTCCATTTTTCCTATAAATAGAGCCCATTCCTTCATAATCCAGATCCTGAAAACTTGTATGCATCTAAGCTATAGACATTTTAGAGAGCATTTTAGCATAAGCAATCTAACATCTTGTCTTTTTGGTTAAAATACATCATTTTAGCATTAGTATTAGCTTTTTATTTCACATTTAGAGCTATACTACAATCTCAATCCTCCATAAGCATCCATAGTGCAAAAAGCTGCTGAGAGCTACACTATTTTGGAACTTGGAGAGGAGAGGAACAAGGGAGAAGAAGCTAAGGCCATGCAAAGAGGCAGTTGGAGATGTCTCATGATCTTTGTTTTACTTATTAGATATATTAGCATGTCTCTTTGTGTCTCTTTTGGTATGCCTTCATATGTTTAGTTTTAGATTGACTAACACTAATATTTTGTGTGCTTTTGTGTTATTTGATCATAGACTAACCTTGTGCCATTTAGGAGGGCGTCATTTGGTGAACCCGACGTGAATCGAACACGCAACCTTCTGATCCTTTTTTTTGAAAATTAACATTTTTGCTTGTTGAAACTGCCACACAGGTCGCGCTTCAGCGCTACTGAACACATTTTAGCACTATCAAAACAATTTCTTTTAGCGCTATTGCCCTAAAATAGCGCTATTGAAAACGTTTTAGCACTACTGATTCTATTCTGGCGCTTTTGTCACAGTTCTGGCGCTATTGCAACTATTATGGCGCTTTTGATCTCTCGGATTTTCCTATTGTTTAAGCGCTACTGTGTAAATTAGCGCTTCTGCAACGCAGACTAGCGCTATTGTATGAATTAGCGCTCCTGCCCAAAAAAGCAGAATAGCGCTATTGCGGCAGAATGTTGTCTAATTCACTTTGTAACCAAACATCAGAACTTAGGCTTGTGTAAGCCCACACTAACATTTGACCATTGACTGTGTGCAGGTTCTAATCTTTTTTTTTGTGTGCAGGGGAAGGAGTTAGTTTAGATGCCATAAAATCTTTCTTTTTACTTTCTTTCAAAAGTTGGTTAAAAAGAATCCATTTTTCCTTCTTGTACAAGATAAAATAAACCTCACATCTCATTTTCGAGTGCATAAAATGAACCTCAAATTTGTTTTTGGTGCTTAAAACAAAATTCATCTTTCTTTATTGCAAGGTAAAAAGAACAACAACTTCAAACATTTGTTTTCTTGCAAGTTAGGAAACACACTTTATTTGGTGCTTAAAAACCAAACAATTCCATTTTCTTGCATCAAATCTAAAAATCACAAGCCACACTTCAAATTTTGGTGCAGTTAAAAACTTACAAACCACTTGTTTTGATTTTTGGAAACAAAATTTCCTTCAAAGCAAAACGTGTTTTTCATTAAGTTGACCAGGATTTCCAAATTCTAGATTACAAAACACATTGCCTTTGAAGTTAAAATGAACACCATGACTGTTGAAGCAACATCTCCAAATAGTTAAATCATCTTTGCAAATGCTGGATTAAAAAGAACAAGTGTTTTACATATCTGGCACGTTTGTGCACAAAAGTCAGTCGAGTGGACCTACTTCTAACACACACTATCCTCTCCCTTGGCTCTCGTGGTCCTAGGTGCAAGAGAAAAGTGTTAGTAACACTCAAAATTTTATCTTTTTAAGAGAGGCCTGCCAAGGGATCGATACTCTTGGGAATGACCTTGAGTGGTAAATCCTTCGAGCCGCTATAGAAATTAGGTGAGAGCGAAAGCTGTAGCCTTGGGTATATCTGTTCCTACAGTATAACTGGCCGAAAGGACAAATGGGCCCCACCACCAGTTACAAGGCTCTTAAGTGAGTCACTGTAGAATGAACTTATGTCCAAAAACATCGAACATGACTAAACACCTTTCAGTAGTAGCCCACCCGTTCTATTGATTGAGGATATTTGCAATATAATTTAGTGCAAGAGCATAGATGGTTTTGCTCCCAAGATACTCACCATACATATTTCCTTGAGTAGAAACATAGCTTTTTGAAAAGTCACTTGTGGCTTGATAAAAGTGGTGACTCCCCCATCATAGGGATCATCTATTTGTTATGCTCGTGCAAGACTTAGTATATCACATCCTTACCTGCCACGGCGGGATTCATAAGGTATGTAGTACCAAAGTCGAAGAAATATCAAGATGTGGGCTAAATTTATCACAACTGGCCATTTGACCTTAGGGATAAAAAGTGTTTGAAATGTGTGCGTTTTAAAAACCAAGTGCAAATTGAGCCGACTTCAGGCTTTGGAAATACACCTTAAAATACATCTAAAGGAAGGGTCATATACAAGTCCAAAGATTGGGTTGATCTAGACCCATACTCATTTGTGCCTTTTAGGCAACATTGTTGTGTTTGTGTGCTTGCTTTGTTTTCTTGTCAAAGAAAAATTAGAAAATCACTTCCCAAAAACAAAGTATTCATCCAACCAAACATCTATCAAAACAACCAAAAACATCAAAAACAAAGTGCAAACAACAAAAGAGTCAAAATTTTTATGACCATTCTTCACATCTTGTGAAAGAAGAAGCGTCATCAAAATATCAACTTGAAAAGAAGACAATTAAGCTCAAAGGCTTTGATCAAACGAAGGAAATTCTTCTATATCAATAGACAAATCTTTGTCTCCCATAGAGTTTTCTTGTGTCACATGTGTCTCTATCTTCAAGGCAAAACAAACGAATTTGATTCCGAATCATTGAACCGCAGAGCTTTTATGCAATATAGAGCTCTGAGTTATCACAAAAACCAAGGAGGAAAGATTAATCCCAACTTCATCCCAAACATCTGTATCACATACAACACAGCTCAAGAAATACCACCAACACCTGAAAGGGAAGAGATAGAGTTTGTCCCATTTGTAACACAAAGTTTTTATTGAAGTTGAAAACATTTTCATCCATCATCCCACTCATACATCATCACTTCATCATCAATCCATCCCAACTCTCAAAACATTGAGAGGTTCTTGTCCCAAGTTCTCTTTTAGATATTGCTTGAAATCAAACACATCACATCACTTTTTAGATTGTTTCTACATCTAGGATAAGCTCATCCTAAGAGACACATCTACGCAGGTTAAAACTAGTTCATGAGTGAATCCTCTCATTACTAGGTAGTTAAATTTGTAACACATCTCAGATTTCTCTACACCTTATCACATCCAACCTTATCAAAACAAGCAAGCAATTCAAAGAAGGAATTTCGGTTACATCTACCTTAAAAGTGCTAGAGATCTACATGCAACACAAATAACCAACCATCAATCTTTCATTTCATCAAACAACTCATCATCATCTTCAATCAACTTCAACAAAAGCTTGCAAGCAAAATGGCTCAAACCCGATCACAGTCCAGGCAATGAGAAATAGAAAGGGAAGAAGAAGAAGAGGAAAATCTCAATGAATTTCAAGAAGCACTTGGAGGAAATGTAGATGACGAAAACCCAAGTACTCCCACTCCTGCAACAATAGAAAGGGCTCAGCATAACCCTCTCTTTAACAGACTTTTTGATGAAATACTTAGGAGCAATGCGGATGCTCACTTCTTAAGACTCGCTCAAGAAGGAGAAAAACTCCCCTCTGACTTTGATCTTGCCCAATTAAGACAAGCATCAGAAAGACAAAGTCGCCATGAAGAGGAAAGAGGTAGAGATCCCATCAGATATAACATTCCTCGAGGTAACCCACCACCTCCTCCTCCAAATGAAATGGAGATGTTGCGGCAACAAGTCGAGAATCTCGCCCAACAGCTTCATAGTGGTGTCAAGACTAACCAATTCTCACTCAATGACATCTGTCCCTATCCTTTTGATAGGAATCTTTACATGCCACCATTTCCATGAGGATTCGAAACACCCAAATTTGAAAAATATAGATGAAAGGGGGATCCCCGTGATCATGTCCGAGAATTTCATTCCGCTTGTCTCGAAGTAGCATATGAAGACACATACCTAATGCACCTTTTTCCCCAAAGCTTGGGAGGAACAACCACATCATGGTTTTCCCGACTACCAGGTGGCATTAGAACATTTGAGGAACTCATCCAAAAATTCCTCACTCATTACTCTCATAACATTGAATGCGACATCACCATGGATGATCTGTGCAACACCAAACAAAAACCAGGTGAACTATTCTCAGTATTCCTGCAATGATGGCGCCAAATGTCTAGTAGACGTTCTCTTCAGTTACCTGAACGAGAACTAGTGGAAATATTCATTTCCAATTTAAACGAAGAAATGGAATTTCACCTGGATGTCAAAGACATAGACTCTTTTAATGATATGATCACCAAGGGTTTAAAATGTGAACGAGCACTCATCAAGAAAGGACTCATCAAAATCTTTAATGAACCAAAAGATGGTCCTCGCCCGCGCTTCAATAGTGATAAACCAAGCTTCTGGAATAAAAACAAGAATATCATCAACGATGGGGTTGTGGATGCCCGGACTATCCAAAACGCACAACCCATGGTTCGGTTTGCATGACAAAATCCTCCACCTCAAAACAACACAAATGTTCCTTCTAATCAAGGTTGCATCACATCTCACGATGAACCTAGACCTCGTCAGCAAAAACATAAACGCACATACACTCCCTTAGGGGAACCCATTGAAACAGTGTTGCAATAACTCCTCTCTCAAAATTTGGTCACTCTACCTAAGCTATCAAACTATGAGCCTCAGGTCAAACCGGCATGGTGGAGAGATATTGAACATTGTGAATTCCATCAAGGAAGAGGGCACAAGACAAGTAATTGTCACCGATTGAAAGATCTCATTCAGGATCTTATTGATCGAGGAGAAATTGAAATTGAAGGACATGACCCAAAAACAACAAATAATGATCGTCTGATGTTCAAAAATCCACTTCCGTCACAAGATCAAAGGGGTCCTTCCACTTCTAGGCGAGGCACTGATACCACTGATTATATACAGGCTGCGTATAATTACACTATAAATCATCTGTATGATGCCAATGAACAAGTTGCAACTATAACCTTCAAAAATCCCAACTCAAATTGCAATGTTGTTACGCGTCGTGGCAAAGTTACCATAAAGGCAGCTCCACAAGGCACCACCTCCATCCCAAAGCAGTACAATCTTGTGGAACAATTAGACAAAACCCCTGCGCTTATATCCATTTTAGAGCTTTTGCGTCTATCGCCATCTCATAAAAATATCTTGGATCAAGCAATCCAAGAGGCGTCAGTCCCTGCAAATCTGAATACAGACCAATTTCAAGCCATGGTTGGAAATCTAAAGTCCTCACCTTGTCTCACTTTTTCCGAAAGTGACAACTCTTCCTTCTAGCAACCTCATAACGCCTCACTCCACATCGAAGGATTTATTAACCAGCATAGGATCAAGCGAGTCTTGATAGATAATGGAGCAGGCCTGAACATTTGTACACTACAGTTGGTCACAGCATTGGGCTATGCGGTAGAATCAGTGGATCCTCGTAAGAAGATCACAATCAAAGCCTATGACGATGCAGAGCGTTCATCCAAAGGAGCTGTGGTACTACCAATCCGCGTGGGCCTTGTGGTAAAGCACATCATCTGTCAGGTTCTGGACCTTCCTCTGCCATACAATCTATTATTAGGGAGACCTTGGATACATGCCATGCAAGCCATTCCATCTACCTACCATCAATGTATCAAGTTCCCACATAACGGTGTAGAGATCACAATTCTGAGCGATGCAAACCCCTTTGCAATTTTCCATAATATCAGCCATCAACCAGAGATTACTGTTCCTAATAATAGAGAAGCCATTTCCTCCACATCATATATAAGTCCAGCCTCTCTTGCCAGTTCGAACACCACTATACCAAAGCAAGAAAAGCTTAAGATGAAAATAGCAGAGGAAGGTCCCGGGGAATACAACTTGAGTCAACTCTTTTGTGTGGGACAAATGCCCACTTCTCCTAGAACACATGGTAAACCACAGCAGTTACTCCAGCAACCACTAATCACGCCAGCATGTGCCTTGATGCCTTTTGTCCTTGGAAAGAATCAAGAGGAAGAAACACAAGATGAGGACCTAGTGGACTGGATCTATAAAGATCCCATCACCACTGACAAACCGCAGGTTACACTTCCTACGGAACAGTATGGTAAAGGCCTCCTCATTATGCAAAGAATGGGGTATGATGGTCAGAGTGCTTTGGGATCCTGCAAACAAGGACGACATGAACCGCTGCTGCCAGAGTTCAAGCCCAAAGGTAATACTGGCCTAGGCTTTGAAAAAGAGATCCTTCCTAAACTCAGATTCAAAGGAAAACCTAGCAAACCATTTTGCCCACCTACTGCAAAGAGGACACCTTTCATAATCAAAGCACCATCAAGCAATATTGCCACTACCCCATCGAGGCTCACAACCCCACCGCAACCATCACCAGTGCCAAACATACCACCAATCGAACCAGTAATCCCATCCACAGCAGTCATCACATCAATAAAACCATTCATAGCAGCAACTATATTGGAACCCGCAGCAGCATCTATGGCACCAGCCGTTCCAACAGAAGCCACTAAATCAACACTGTCGATACTTCCAGTGACAAATCCTTTAAATCCCATCACAGTTCCTGCAGCACCGATCACCACAAAGGTACATAAACCAATCACGCCTGCAGTATTCAACTCCAGCGACATCCCAGTATGGTATAGCAATCAGATGCTGGAAAGTGATTCAGAGACCAACTCACATGAGTGGGAATTTGATTCTGTACAGCTTAACACTTCAGATGAGGAAGACACATCACCACCTCCGCCACGCAAAGACATTCCTATTTACCGAGAAGCATAGATAAAGACCACTTGGGTACCTGAGCTGGAAACATCTTCCACAGACCCTACGTCTCATCCTACGCCTGATTCTGACAGGGAGAGTACCATCAACGACCTTCACCACACTGTCTTAACCCTCACTGATACCTCTAACGAACTTAATCTAATCGATGAAGTAATGCCCATTATCCACCCTGAACTCATCGAATAGAACCAACCAAATCCCCCATGTCTTGACCTCTTCCAAAATGATGAGGCTATCATTGACTTTTTGGAATTAAGGGATAATCTACCAAGCGGGGATCACAAAGCTGGCTTCGCCATTCAACTTAATAGTGCAACATACTTCGGGGTGGATGCCAAACCCTTCAGCTGCAAAAATATAACATTAAAACATGGATCTTCCAGTGAAAACCACACTGTGGCACTATTTGATCCGACAACAGTAAAAAGAAAGAGCGTATCCAACGGTGAAAACCTCTCTGAGGCGCCTGAGGATGAAGGGTTTGACATTCTCCCTGCTAGTACACAACAGGAACGATCAACGATTCTTATCGAAGAAACCAAAGAATACAATGTGGGGACTCCTGAAAACCCTCATATCATACATCTGGCATCTCTTCTCACTCGAGAGGAACAACCTCAATTCATAGAGTTCTTCCAGCAGCGTCAGATCAACTTTGCATGGTCATATGCAGACATGCCTGGCCTTGATCCGGATTTAGTTATGCATCATCTCACAGTAGCAAAAGGAGCCAAACCTATCAAACAAAAGCTTCGTAAAATGCATCCTCAGATTGCCGTGCTAGTCAAAACAGAACTCAAGAAACTCCTGGATGTTGGTTTCATTAGACCAATTGATTATGCAGAATGGATCTCCAATATTGTGCCTGTCAGCAAACCAAAAGGGGGCATCCGCATTTGTACTGACTTCAGAGATCTAAATAAGGCCTGTCCTAAGGATGATTTCCCCCTACCAGATATTGACATCATAGTGGATCTAACAGCAGGACATGCCATGCTTTCACTCATGGATGGCTTTTCAGGATATAATCAAATAAAGATCGCACCAGAGGACCAACATAAGACAGCCTTCACATGTCCATGGGGTACATATTGCTGGAATGTAATGCCTTTTGGTCTAAAGAATGCAGGAGCGACCTATCAAAGAGCAATGACCACCATCTTCCATGACATGATGCATACTATGATGGAAGATTATGTGGATGACTTACTAGAAAAATCACTTACTAGAGAAGGACATCTCCACATCTTAGATAAAATCTTTGATAGACTGGAACAATACCATGTTCGACTCAACCCAAAGAAATGTGTCTTTGGAGTGACCTCCAGGAAACTTCTAGGATACATTGTCTCAAGCAAAGGTATTGAGGTCTATCCAGCAAAGGTAAAAGCAATCATGGACATGCCACCTCCAAAGAATATCAGTCAGCTAAGAACACTACAAGGACGGCTTCAATCCATCCGAAGATTCATTGCACAATTGGCTGATAAGTGTCACCCATTCACACACCTGCTACATAAGAACATACGCTTTCAATGGGATGACATATGCCAGCAAGCATTTCAGGCACTTAAAGACTATCTCATGAATCCACCCTTGTTGATGCCACCAGATCCAAGTAGACCGTTGTTACTTTATATCTCAGCAACAAGTACAGCACTGGGTGTGCTACTAGCACAACATAATGCAGAAGGTAAAGAGTGTGTTGTATACTACATCTCTCGCACACTAGTTGGCTATGAACTCAGTTACACACCTATCGAGCGAGCTTGCCTAGCAATAATCTTAGCAGCCACTAAATTGCGACACTATCTGTTGACACACAAGGTACAACTCATAGCAAAGATTGATCCACTCAAGTACTTACTCAGCAAAGCAGCATTGACAGGTCATTTGGCCAAATGGGTGATGATTCTAAGTGAATTTGACATTGAGTATGTAGATCGTAAAGCTATCAAAGGTCAGGTTATTGCAGATCAGTTGGCCGATGCACCACTCATAGGTGATCATCCCCTCATTTCCAATTTTCTAGATGAAGAGATATTCATGATCACAGAAGCACAGCCATGGAAACTATATTTTGATGGTTCATACACTAGGCACGGCTCGGGGGCAGGCATTCTGTTTATCACACCTCAGGGTGATAGCATCCTGAAGTCTTACAGGCTCACATTTCCATGCACAAACAACATAGCAGAGTATGAGGCCTTGATCACAGGACTTAGGTTAGCTGTACAATGGAAATTACAAGAACTACAAGTATATGGTGACTCCCAACTAGTCATTCGACAAGCAATAGATGAATATCAGACCAAAGATGATAAACTCATGCCATATAAGCAAATGGTGGACACTCTAAAGACATCATTTACTACTATCACTTTTGAGCAGATACCAAGAGATCAGAATCGAGCTGCTGACGCCATGGCTACCATCGCATCTCTAGTAGATCTTCCACAGAATTCAACATGCTACGAGTTCTTGGTAGAACAGCTTTGGATCCCCGCTTATGATATCCCTGAATCTGAGATGATATGTCACCTTGTCGGTTCTGAATCCCCATGGTACGGTGAGTTCTACACCTATCTCCGCGATCACACACTTCCTCCCAACCAATCAAATAACCAACGTAAAACCTTCATTCGCCAAACTGCTCGATATACCATTATTGCCGAAACCCTATACCGACGCGGTCTTGATGGTACTCTCCTTCGATGTTTGGAACAAGGTGAGATAACAAAGGCTTTGGAAGAGGTCCATGAAGGAATTTGTGGGGCTCATTCAAGTGGTCCGTCACTAGCCAAGAAACTCATGCGAGCTGGATATTATTGGCCATCTATGGAAAAAGATTCCTACTAGTTTGTCAGAAAATGCAAGAAATGCCAAGTTCATGGTGACCTGATACATGCACCAGCCCAGGAACTGCAACCAATCATGACACCATGGCCTTTCTGTCAATGGGGTCTCGACCTTGTGGGTAAAATCCATCCATCTTCATCCAATGGCCATAAATTCATTATTACCACCACCGAATATTTCACAAAGTGGATCGAAGCTGTTCCACTTACCCAAGTCACCGGCAAGAAGATCGCCTCATTCATCCTCAACTACATCATCTGCCGGTATGGTGTGCCCATGTCCATCATCACAGATAACGGTCTTCCTTTCAAAAATCAAGATGTCCATGAACTTTGTGAGAAATTTCATATCCAACACCGCTTTTCCACTCCCTATTACCCACAAGGCAATGGTCAGGCCGAAGCATCAAATAAAAACATATTAAGAATCCTCAAGAAGGCAGTCAATGATGCTGGCCGTGATTGGCATGTTCAACTAAATCCAGCGCTATGGGCATATCGAACTAGCATCCGAACCCCTACAGGTGCAACTCCTTATTTGTTGGTCTATGGTGCAGAAGCTATCTTGCCTATTGAAATTGAGATACCATCACTGTGGGTTTCCTTGCACAATCTAATAGATGATGAAGCATATAGAGTATCTCGTATGTAGGACTTAGAATTACTAGATGAGAAGCGACAAGCTACATACAACCATCTCAAAGCCTATCAGCAGCGCATGAGCAGAAGCTACAATCATCGAGTTAGACCTCGTACGTTTGAGGTAGGTGATCTTGTTCTATGAGAGAATCCTTGCAATCAACCAAACAGAGAACATCAGGGCAAGTTTGAATCAAACTGGCTGGGCCCATATGTTGTCACTGCTGTATTCGGGTCCGGGGCATATCAATTAGCTACATCAGAAGGAGAACCGCTTGCAGATCCAATCAACAGCATGCACCTCAAACGGTTTTATACCTAAGTTGAACAGAGCATCAGGCTCCCCTGCATACCGGAAAATACCAAAAACATTCAGAAAAATGTCCTGAAGAAAATACAAAAACATTCAAAAAAAGTAAAGAAAAATCATGCATCCAAATGGTGAACAACCACTCCGGTGGCACCTTGGGTAAGTACGATGGTGAAAACCTGGCAAACAGGTGCCACTCGTAAAGGCTATGGCTCCATTGTCTTTCAGACTTGTTGCGATCACATCTACTTCATACATACATCCATCCATCCAAAAAAACATGGCTTGTTATTCCTCTACAATTATGATAGTACTCCATACATCTTGCATCCCACTTTTTCATAGTCATGTCTAAAACTGGGGGCAATGCCTTTAACCTATTGATGGAAGTGGATTCTACATTGTCTTATGATTCATTAAGTTCTTCATTCAAACAATCATCAAAAATCCAAAAACATTCAAAAATATCTCGCACAAATACCAAAAACATCGACAAAACCATTGAAAAATCACACAAAAACATGGCAAAAACCTTGTACATACTCATCCATGCAGATACCAAAACAAACATTGACAAAATACTCACACAAATGACCATTTATCAATCGACCACACAATCAACATCAACACTCAAAACTGTCTTCAACAAGGATGCATCCTTCCTTACCAAAACAAAGACAAGATGACATTTTCTTTGACAAGAAAATTATGTTAAGCTATCAAATACTTGGTTGATTTGTGAGTACAATCGTTCATTTATCTGTATCGGGATCTTTTCAGCATTGTTTCGTTTTGTTTGCGCATTATTTCCGATGAAGTTCTGCGGCATGTCCTAATGGTGTCTACGTGGGAAGTTCACCAAGCTACGTGATCTTATGCAAAATGTAGTCATAGATCACTACGGCTTGCTGACTACAGCGTATACCTTGACCATATGAGCATGAGCCATTACCAAGGATCCTTATTCTTTATTCTTTATGTATATACTGTTTGTTTGCAGGTACAAATGCTCTTCCTTTGGTTCCTCCTACCTCATCCAAACTGGATAAAGGTTTTTTATCTCTTAGTACGGTATGCACTTGTCTCAGGATCTGATCAGCCTAAGATCAAGGAGGACAATCCAAGTCATGCACGAAAGGAGATAATCCTTGTCTGTTCTGCAAGCAATACTCTGGTCAACTTGATCCATTATATCAAGTTGCTTGTATTAACTTGCTATATCAAATCCATGTAAGAAATACTCAGGTCATCTTGAATCATTATGTCAAGATGCTTGTATTCTCTTCCAACATTTTAAAGCTCAATGATGAAAATAGAGCACTATGGATCATCATTTCACCTCATCTGTTTATATCTTGCATTCTGTTGCATATCACCCATCTGTTCACTTATTCATATAGATGTTTTATATGCAAAAATGAGAAAATTAAGCTGGTCTTGGATACAATCATGATCGAGTACTCTGATACATCATCAATGCATCATGCAAAGTCTTACAAACCTTGCATTCCTTCTTGATCATATCATCCTAACATTTAGTTGCATCATTGCATTAATCATAAATAATTAGATTCATCCATAGGATCAAATTGTCTTTGATTATTTTAGACCATTTTAATAGGCATTCATTTAGTGTCAATTATCCATCATCATTTCACTATCCCTTATCATTTATCATTGCATACATTCATAATTAAAACATTGCATTTATTCATCCAGTTATTAAAGTATTTTCTTATGCTCATTTTAGGATTCATTTCACATCGCATTCATTATCCTCTTTTTAATTGCATTAAGGTGCAGTTATTACAAATATTAGTAATAGTATCTGTAGTCACACAAATCTATCCATCTTAATTAAATGAATATTTCGTATTTATTTGATTAAAAATCCACTAACCATCAATTAATTAAATAAATATTTAATTAATTCATCTCCAAACATTCTTCTATTAATTAAATAAATTATTCAATTTATTTTAATTAATTCATTAAATCAAATTTCAATCAATTAAATAAATAAAATCAATTTATTTAATTATATCCCCTTTTCCTCTTTTAAATAAATTAAATAAAACATTTACTTAAATCATTATCTCCACCCCACTTGCATTTTCCTACAAATGCAACTTGCACACATTTATTGAAATAAATGAATTTTATTTTTAATAAAATCCTATTTTCCCTCACCCACCAAATCCACTTGCAAACCTAATCCCCTTCTAGATTCTTCTAACCCCTTCCTAATTAGCCTAATCCATCCCCTAATTATTGTCACATTCCTAAGCAAAATGGAGTCACTTCTCAAAGACTCCAAAGTCTTTGAAAAGCATTTAATGCTTTGTGTGTTCAACAAATTAACCCCCAAAGTCTTCCAAGACCACTAATGGCTCTTACATGACCATTTATGGCTCTTACATAACCATTTATGGTTATTTCAATCTTGTCTCCCCAAACATTTATTGTTTGACCATATTCATCCATTTCACATTTGCACAAGAATTTATCCATTGGATAAAAGCTTTTATTCTTTGAATAAAGAGTTTATTCATTCAACCAACCTTGACTCAAAATCCCAAAGTCATGTCAGGCATTTAATGCTTATTCCCTCTCCTCTCAACCTATCTCACATTGACACTTGTCATCCTGGGATTGGGTTGAAAGCCCTCACATGGATTTGAAATCATTCAATCCTGACCCTTGTTGAGGTTACTCAATCTCAACCATCCATTGCTCCATTTTTCCTATAAATAGAGCCCATTCCTTCATAATCCAGATCCTGAAAACTTGTATGCATCTAAGCTATAGACATTTTAGAGAGCATTTTAGCATAAACAATCTAATCTTTTGTCTTTTGGTTAAAATATATCATTTTAGCATTAGCATTAGCTTTTTATTTCACATTTAGAGCTATATTACAATCTCAATCCTCCATAAGCATCCATAGTGCAAAAAGCTGCTGAGAGCTACAGTATTTTGGAACTTGGAGAGGAGAGGAACAAGGGAGAAGGAGCTAATCTCATGCTAAGAGATAGTTGGAGATGTCTCATTATCTTTACTTCTTTAGTTAGATTCATTAGCATGTTTTTAGTGTCTCTCTTGGAATGCCTTCATATGTTTTAGTTTTTGATTGATTAACGCTAATGCTTTGTGTGTTTTGTGTTGTTTGATCTTAAACTAACTATTTGTGCCATTTAGGAGGGCATCATTTGGTGAACCCGACGTGAATCGAACACGCAACCTTCTGATACTTGTTTTTGAAAATTAACATTTTGCTTGTTGAAATTGCCACACAGGTCGCGCTTCGGCGCTATTGAACGCGTTTTAGCTCTTTTGCAACAATTTCTTTTAGCGCTATTGACCCTAAAATAGCGCTATTGAAAAGGTTTCAGCGCTATTGACAACATTCCAGCGCTATTGTCATAGTTTCAGCGCTATTGATGCACTTCCAGCGCGTTTGTCTTTTCGGGTTTTTGTTTTCTTTCAGCGCTACGGTGTTAATTAGCGCTTCTGCCAGAGCAGACTAGCGCTATTGTATGAATCAACGCTTCTGCAAAAACACAGAATAGCGCTATTGCAACAGAGTGTCGCCCAAATTCACTTTGTAACCAAAAAAATCAAAACTTAGGCTTGTGGAAGCCCCCCCCCCTTGAGCGTTGGTTTTTATTGACTTGTTTTTCTTTGTGCAGGTTAACAACACAACAAAAATCACAAAAATTTTCATTTAGTGCTTAAAAAATAACTTAAAAACACAAAAAAAATAGTTTTTCATTGTTTTCTAGTTAGGCCTCATTTTCTTTGGTGCTTAAAATTAACAAACACAAAATTTGATTTCATTCCATCAATTGGGACCTAAAATTTACAATCTACACTTCAATTTTGGGCAAGTAAAAAGAACAATCCACTTGTTTTGATTTTTGCAAGCGATTTTTACTTCATGCAAACGTGTTTTCCATTAAGTTGACCAGGATTTCAAATTCTAGAATACAAAACACATTGCTTTTTGAAGTTAAAAAGAACACCATGACTGTTGGAGCAACATCTCCAAATAGTTAGATCACATTTGCAAATGCTGGATTAAAAAGAACAAGTGAATTTGGTGTTTGGCACGCTTGTGCACAAAAGTCAGTCGGGTGGTCCTACCTCTAACACACACTATCCTCTCCCTTGGCTCTCGTGGTCCTAGGTGCAAGAGAAAAGTGTTAGTAACACTCACATTTTATCTTTTTAAGAGAGGCCTGCCAAGGGATCGATACTCTTGGGAACGACCTCGAGTGGTAAATCCTTCAAGCCGCTATAGAAATCAGGTGAGAGCGAAAGCTGTAGCCTTGGGTATAGTTGTTCCTACAGTGTAATTGGCCGAAAGGACAAATGGGCCCCACCACCAGTTACAAAGCTCTTAAGTGAGTCACTACAGAATGAACTTATGTCCAAAGCCATCGAACATGACTAAACACCTTTAAGTAGTAGCCCACCTGTTCTATTGATTGAGGATATTTGAGGTATAATTTAGTGCAAGAGCATAGATGGTTTTGCTCCCAAGATACTCACCATACATATTTCCTTGAGTAGAAACATAGCTTTTTGAAAAGTCACTTGTGGCTTGATAAAAGTGGTGACTCCCCCATCATAGGGATCATCTATTTGTTATGCTCGTGCAAGACTTAGTATATCACATCCTTACCTGCCATGGTGGGATTCATAAGGTATGTAGTACCAAAGTCGAAGAAATATCAAGATGTGGGCTAAATTTATCACAACTGGCCATTTGACCTTAGGGATAAAAAGTGTTTGAAGTGTGTTCGTTTTACAGACCTAGTGCGAATTGAGCCGACTTCAGGCTTTGGAACTACACCTTAAAATACATCTAAAGGAAGGGTCAGAAACAAGTCCAAGGATTGGGTTGATCTAGACCCATACTCATTTGTGCCTTTGAGGCTACAATCTTGTGTTTGTGTGCTTGCTTTGTTTTCTTGTCAAGGAAAAATAAAAAAAAATCACTTCCCAAAAACAAAGTATTCATCCAACATTTCTCAAAACAACCAAACACATCAACAAAGTGCAAACAACAAAAGAGTCAAAATTTTATGACCATTCTTCACATTCTGCGAAAGAAGAAGTGTCATCAGAATATCAACTTGAAAAGGAGACCATTGAGCTCAAAGGCTTTAATCAAAAGGAGGAAATTCTTCTATCTCAATAGACAAATCTTTGTCTCACATAGAGTTTTTCTACATCGCATGCGTCTATACCTTCAAGGTAAAACAAACGAATTTGATTCTAAATCATTAAAACGCAGAGCTTTTATGCAATATAGAGCTCTGAGTTATCACAAAAATCAAGGAGGAAAGATTAAATCCCAATTTCTTCCCAAACATTTGTATCACCTACAACACAGCTTGAGAAGTGCCACCAACACCTGAAAGGGAAGAAGAAGAGTTTGTTCCATTTGTGACACAAAGTTTTTATTGAAAGTTGAAAAACAAAACATCCAGCATCTTATTCATATATCATCACTGCATCATCAATCCATCCCAAAAACTCTCAAAACATTCAGAGGTTCTTGTCCCAAGATCCCTTTTTAGATATTGCTTGAAATCAAACGCATCACATCACTTTTTAGATTGTTTCTACACCTAGGATAAGCTCATCCTAAGAGACACATCTACGCAGGTTAAAACTAGTTCATGAGTGAATCCTCTCATTACTAGGTAGTTAAATCTGTAACACATCTCAGATTTCTCTGCACCTTATCACATCCAATCTTATCAAAACAAGCAAGCAATTTAAAGAAGGAATTTTGGTTACATCTACCTTAGAGTGCTAGGGACCTACATACCACCAATCCACTAAATCATCCATCCTTCATCAAACAACTCATCATCATCTTCAATCAACTTCAAAAACAAACTTGCAAACAAAATGGCTCAAACCCGATCATGATCAAGGTAATGAGAAATAGAAATTGAGGAAGAAGAGGACAACCTCAATGAATTTCAAGAGGCACTTGGAGGAAATGGGAATGATGAAAACCCAAGTACACCCACTCCTTCAACAATCGAAAGGGTTCAGCATAACCCTCATTTTAACAGATTATTTGATGAAATACTAAGGAGCAATGCAGATGCTCACTTCTTAAAACTCGCTCAAGAAGGAGCCAAACTCCCCTCAGACTTTGATCTTGCCCAATTAAGACAAGCATCAGAAAGACAAAGTCGCCATGAGGAGGAAAGGCGTAGAGATCCCATCAGATATAACATCCCTCGAGGTAACCCACCACCTCCTCCTCCTAATGAAATGGAGATGTTGCGGCAACAAGTTGAGAATCTCGCCCAACAACTTCATAGTGGTGTTAAGACCAATCAATTCTCACTTAATGACATCTATCCCTATCCGTTTGATAGGAATCTTTATATGCCACCCTTTCCACGCGGGTTCGAAACACCCAAATTCGAAAAATATAGAGGAAAGGGAGATCCCCGTGATCATGTCCGAGAATTTCATTCCGCTTGTCTTGAAGTGGCTTATGAGGACACATACCTAATGCGCCTCTTTCCCCAAAGCTTGGGAGGAACAAAAACATCATGGTTTTCCCGACTACCAGGTGGCATTAGAACATTTGAGGAACTCATCCAGAAGTTCCTATCTCATTACTCTTATAATATTGAACACGACATCACCATGGCTGATCTATGCAACACTAAACAAAAACCAGGTGAATTATTCTCAGTATTCCTGCAACGATGGCGCCAAATGTCTAGCAGACGTTCTCTTCAGTTACCTAAACGAGAACTAGTGGAAATTTTCATTTCCAACTTAAACGAAGAAATGGAATTTCACCTGGATGTCAAAGACACCGATTCTTTTAACGATATGATCACCAAAGGTATAAAATGTGAAAGGGCACTCATCAAAATCTTTAATGAACCCAAAGATGGTCCTCACCCGCGCTTCAATAGTGATAAACCAAACTTCTGGAACAAGAATAAGAATATCGTCAACGATGGTGTTGTGGATTCTCGAACTATCCAAAATGCACAACCTGTGGTTCAATTTGCAAGACAAAATCCTCCACCTCAAAATAACACAAATGTTCCTCCTAATCAAGGTCGCATCACATCTCACGATGAACCAAGACCTCATCCACAGAAACAAAAACGCACATACACTCCCTTAGGGGAACCCATTGAAACAGTGATGCGACAACTCATTTCTTAGAATTTGATCACTCTACCTAAGTTATCAAATTATGAGCCTCAAGTCAAACCGGCATGGTGGAGAGATACTGAACATTGTGAGTTCCATCAAGGAAGAGGACATAAGACAAGTAATTGTCACCGATTGAAAGATCTCATTCAGGATCTTATTGACCGAGGAGAAATTGAAATTGAAGGGCATGACCCAAAAACAACCAATAATGATCATCAGATGTTCAAGAATCCACTTCCATCACAAGATCAAAGGGGTCCTTCCATGTCCAGACGAGGTCCTGATACCACTGATTATATGCAAGCTGCGTATAATTACACTGTCAATCACCTGTATGATGCCAGTGAACAAATTGCAACTATCACCTTCAAAAATCCCACCTCAAATTGCAATGTTGTTACACGTCGTGGCAAGGTCACCATCAAGGCAGCTCCACAAGGCACCACCTCCGCCCCAAAGCAATATAATCTTGTGGAACAATTAGATAAAATGCTTGCGCTCATATCCATTTTAGAGCTATTATGCCTATCACCATCTCATAAAACAATCTTGGATCAAGCACTCCAAGAAGCGTCAGTCCCCGCAAATCTAAATACGGACCAATTTCAAACCATGGTTGGAAATCTAAAGTCATCACCTTGTCTCACTTTTTCCGAAAGTGACAACTCTTCCTTCTAGCAACCTCATAACGCCTCACTCCACATCGAAGGCTTTGTCAACCAACACAGGATCAAGCGAGTCTTGATCGATAATGGAGCAGGTCTAAACATTTGCACACTACAGTTGGTCACAGCATTGGGATATGCAATAGAATCAGTGGATCCTCGCAAGAAGATCACCATCAAGGCCTATGATGATGCAGAGCGTTCATCCAAAGGAGCTGTGGTACTACCAATCCGAGTAGGTCCTGTGGTAAAGCACATAATTTGTCAGGTTCTGGACCTTCCTCTGCCATATAATCTATTATTAGGGAGACCTTGGATACATGCCATGCAAGCCGTTCCATCTACCTACCATCAATGTATCAAGTTCCCACATAATGGTGCAGAGATCACAATCCTGGGCGATGCAAATCCCTTTGCATTTTGCCATAATATCAGCCATCAACCAGAGATTACTGTTCCTAATAATAGAGAAGCCATTTCCTCCACATCATATATAAATCCTACCTCTCTTGCCAGTTCACACACCACTATACCGAAGCAAGAAAAGCATAAGATGAAGATCGCAAAGGAAGGTCCTGGAGAATACAACTTGAGTCAGCTCTTTTGTGTGGGACAAATGCCCACTTCTCCTAGAACACATGGTAAACCACAACAGTTACTCCAGCAACCACTAATCACGCCTGCATGTGCCTTAACGCCTTTCATCCTTGGAAAGAGTCAAGAGGAAGAGACACAAGATGAGGACCAAGCGGAATGGATCTATAAAGATCCCATCACCACTGACAAACCGCAAGTTACACTTCCTATGGAACAATATGGCAAAGGCCTCCTCATTATGCAAAGAATGGGATATGATGGTCAGAGTGCTTTGGGATCCTGCAAACAAGGACGACATGAACCGCTGCTGCCAGAGTTCAAGCCCAAAGGTAATACTGGCCTAGGCTTTGAAAAAAAGATCCTTCCTAAACTCAGATTCAAAGGAAAACCTAGCAAACCATTTTGCCCACCTACTGCAAAGAGGACACCTTTCATAATCAAAGCACCATAAAGCACTATCCCCACTGCCCCATCGAGGCTCACAAACCCACCACATCCATCTACAATATCATTCATCCCACCAAAAAAACCAGTAATCCCATCAATAACACCAATAGCAGCAGCAACTGTATCAGAACCCGCAGCAACATCTATGGCACCAGTAGTTCCAACAGAAACCGCTGAGTCACCATTACCAATACTTCCAGTAACAAATCCTTTAAACCCCATCACGGTTCCTGCAGCACCGGTCACCACAAAGATACATAAACCAATCACACCTGCCGTGCTCAACTCCAAAGACATCCCAGTATGGTATAGCAATCGGATGCTGGAAAGTGATTCCGAGACCGACTCACATGAGTGGGAATTTGATTCTGTACAGCTTAACACTTCAGATGAGGAAGACACATCACCACCTCCGCCCCGCAAAGACATCCCTATTTACGGAGAAGCACAGATAAAGACCACTTGGGTACCTGAGCTGGAAACATCTTCCACAGACCCTACGTCTCATCCTACGCCTGATTCTGATAGGGAGAGTACCATCAACGACCTTCACCACACTGTCTTAACCCTCACTGATACATCTAACGAACTTAATCTAATCGATGAAGTAATGCCCATTATCCACCCTGAACTCATCGAATGGAACCAATCAAATCCCCCATGTCTTGACCTCTTTCAGAACAATGAGGCTATCATTGACTTTTTGGAATTACGGGATAATCTACCAAGCGGGGATCACAAAGTTGGATTCGCCATTGAACTTAATAGCGCAGCATACTTCGGGGCGGATGCCAAACCTTTCAGCTACAAAAATATAACAATGAAACATGGATCTTCCAGTGAAAACCACACTGTGGCACTGTTTGATCCCACAAAAGTAAAAAGAAAGAGCGTATCCAATAGTGAAAACCTCTCTGAGGCGCCTGAGGATGAAGGGTTTGACATTCTCCCTGCTAGTACACAACAGGAACGATCAACGATTCTTATCGAAGAAACCAAAGAATACAATGTGGGGACTCCTGAAAACCCTCATATCATACATCTGGCATCTCTTCTCACTCCAGAGGAACAACCTCAATTCATAGAGTTCTTCCAGAAGCGTCAGATCAACTTCGCATGGTCATATGCAGACATGCTTGGGCTTGATCCTGATTTAGTCATGCATCACCTCACCATAGCAGAAGGAGCCAAACCTGTCAAGCTGAAGCTTCGTAAGATGCATCCTCAGATTGCAGTGCTAGTCAAAACAGAACTCAAGAAACTCCTGGATGTTGGTTTCATTAGACCAATTGATTATGCAGAATGGATCTCCAATATTGTGCCTGTCGGCAAACCAAAAGGGGGCATCCGCATTTGTACAGACTTCAGAGACCTGAATAAGGCATGTCCTAAGGATGACTTCCCCCTTCCAAATATTGACATCATAGTGGATCTGACAGCAAAACATGCCATGCTTTCACTCATGGATGGCTTTTCAGGATACAACCAGATAAAGATCGCACCCGAAGATCAACATAAGATAGCCTTCACATGTCCATGGGGCACATACTGCTGGAATGTAATGCCTTTTGGTCTAAAGAATGCAGGAGCAACCTATCAAAGAGCAATGACCACCATCTTCCATGACATGATGCATACTATGATGGAAGATTATGTGGATGACTTACTAGCAAAATCACTCACCAGAAAAGGACATCTCCACATCCTAGATAAAATCTTTGATAGACTAGAACAATACCATGTTCGACTCAACCCAAAGAAATGTGTCTTTGGAGTAACCTCTGGGAAGCTTCTAGGATACATTGTCTCAAGCAAAGGTATTGAGGTCGACCTAGCAAAGGTAAAAGCAATCATGGACATGCCACCTCCAAAGAATATCAGTCAGCTAAGGACACTACAAGGACGGCTTCAATCCATCCGAAGATTCATTGCACAATTGGCTGATAAGTGTCACCCATTCACACACTTGCTACACAAGAACATCCGCTTCTAGTGGGATGCCAGATGCCAGCAAGCATTTCAGACGCTTAAAGACTATCTCATGAATCCACCATTGTTGATGCCACCAGATCCAAGTAGACCGTTGTTACTTTATATCTCAGTGACAAGTACAGCATTGGGTGTACTACTGGCACAACATAATGCAGAAGGTAAAGAGTGTGTTGTTTACTACATCTCTCGCACACTGGTTGGCTATGAACTCAATTACACACCTATTGAGTGAGCTTGCCTAGCAGTAATCTTAGTAGCCACTAAATTGTGACACTATCTGTTGACACACAAGGTACAACTCATCGCAAAGATTGATCCACTCAAGTATTTACTCAGCAAAGCAGCATTGACAGGTCACTTGGCCAAATGGGTAATGATTCTAAGTGAATTTGACATCGAGTATGTGGACCATAAAGCTATCAAAGGGCAGGTCATTGCAGATCAGTTGGCCGATGCACCACTCATAGGCGATCATCCACTCATTTCCAATTTTCCAGATGAAGAGATATTCATGATCACAGAAGTACAACCACGGAAACTATATTTTGATAGTTCATACACTAGGCACGGCTCAAGGGCAGGCATTTTGTTTATCACACCTCAAGGTGACAGCATCCCGAAGTCTTACAGGCTCACATTTCCATGCACAAACAACATAGCAGAGTATGAGGCCTTGATCACAGGACTCAGGTTAGCCGTACAATGGAAATTACAAGAACTACAAGTATATGGCAATTCCCAACTAGTCATTCGACAAGCAACAGATGAATATCAGACCAAAGATGATAAACTCATGCCATATAAGCAAATGGTGGACACTCTAAAGACATCATTTACTACTATCACTTTTGAGCAGATACCAAGAGATCAGAATCGAGCTGCTGACGCTATGGCTACCATTGCATCTCTACTAGATCTTCCACAGAATTCAACACGCTACGAGTTCTTGGTAGAACAACTTTGGATCCCCGCTTATGATATCCCCGAATCTGAGATGATATGTCGCCTTGTTGGTTCCGAATCCCCATGGTACGGTGAGTTCTACACCTATCTCCGCGATCACACCCTTCCTCCCAACCAATCAAATAACCAACGTAAAACCTTCATTCGCCAAACAGCTCGATATACCATTATTGCCGAAACCCTATACCGACGTAGTCTTGATGGTACTCTCCTTTGATGTCTGGAATAGGATGAGATAACGAAGTTTTTGGAAGAGGTACATGAAGGAATTTGCGGGACTCACTCAAGTGGTCCATCACTAGCCAAGAAGATCATGCGAGCTGGATACTATTGGCCATCTATGGAAAAGGATTCCTACTACTTTGTCAGGAAATGCAAGAAATGTCAAGTTCACGGTGACCTGATACATGCACCAGCACAGGAACTGCAACCAATCACAACACCATGGCCTTTTTGTCAATGGGGCCTTGACCTTGTGGGTAAGATTCATCCATCTTCATCCAATGGCCATAAATTCATTATTACCGCTACCGAATATTTCACAAAGTGGATTGAAGCTGTTCCACTTACCCAAGTCACCGGCAAGCAGATCGCCTCATTCATCCTCAACTACATCATCTGTCAGTATGGTGTAACCATGTCCATCATCACAGATAACGGTCTTCCTTTCAAAAATCAGGATGTCCGTGAGCTTTGTGAGAAATTTCATATCCAACACCGCTTTTCCACTCCCTATTACCCACAAGGCAATGGTCAGGCCGAAGCATCCAATAAAAACATACTGAGGATCCTAAAGAAGACAGTCAATGATGCCGGTCGAGATTGGCATGTTCAACTAAATCCAGCGCTATGGGCATATCGAACTAGCATTCGAACCCCTACAGGTGCAACTCCTTATTCATTGGTCTATGGTGCAGAAGCTATCTTGCCTATTGAGGTCGAGATACCGTCACTACGGGTTTCCTTGCACAATCTCATCGATGATGAAGCATACAGAGTATCCTGTCTTCAAGACTTAGAGTTACTTGATGAGAAATGACAAGCTGCATACAATCACCTCAAAGCCTATCTGCAGCGCATGAGCAGAAGTTACAATCACCGAGTTAGATCTCGTACATTTGAGGTAGGTGATCTTGTTCTTCGAGAAAATCCTCGCAACCAACCAAATAGAGAACATCAAGGCAAGTTTGAATCAAATTGGCTCGGCCCATATGTTGTCACTGCTGTATTCGGGTCCGGGGCATATCAGTTGGCTACATCAGATGGAGAACCACTCGCAGATCCAATCAATAACATGCACCTCAAACGATTTTATACCTAAGGTGTACAGAGCATCAGGCTCCCCTACATATCAGAAAAATACCAAAAACATTCAGAAAATGTCCTGAAGAAAATACAAAACATTCAAAAAGTAAAGAAATATCATACATCCAAACGGTGAACAACCACTCCGGTGGCACCTTGGGTAAAGTGCGATGGTGAAAACCTGGCAAACAGGCACCACTCGTAAGGGCTCTGGCTCCATTATCTTTTAGGCTCGTTGCAATCACATTCATGCACACACACATCCATCCATCCAAACCATGGCTTGTTATTTGATCTGCAATTAAGAAAGTACTCCATGCGTCTAGCATCCCACCTTTTCATAGTCAGGTCTACAAACTGGGGGCAATACCCTTACCCTTGTAATGGAAGTGGATTCTACATTGTCTTATATGTCATTACGCTCTTCATTCAGGCAATCATCAGAAAATATCAAAAACATTCAAAAATGACTCTCAAAAATACCAAAAACATTCAAAAATGATTCACAAAATCCAAAAACATCGACAAAACCCATCAAAAATCACACCAAATAAAACATGGCAACACCTTGTACATATTCATTTGATCAGATACCAAAACAAACATTAACACAACTACTCACACACTGACCATTTACCAATCAAACCAACACAATCGACATCAACAAATCCAAACCTGTCTTTAAAACAAGGATGCATCCTTCCTTACCAAAACAAAGACAAGATGACATTTTCTTTGACAAGAAAATTCTGTTAGGCTATCAAATACTTGGTTGATTTGTGAGTACAATCATTTGTTTATCTGTATCGGGATCTTTTTAGCATTGTTTTGTATCGTTTGCGCATTATTTCCGATGAAGTTCTGGGGCATGTACTAATGGTGTCTACGTGGGAAGTTCACCAAGCTACGTGATCTTATGCAAAATGCAGTCATAGATCATTACGGCTTGCTGACTACAACGTATACCTCGACCATATGGGCATGAACCATTACCAAGGATCCATATTCTTTATTCTTTATGTATATACTGTTTGTTTGCAGGTACAATGCTCTTCCTTTGGTTCCTCTTCCTCCAAATTGGATAAAGGTTTTATTTCTTAGTACGGTATGCACTTGTCTCAGGATCTGATCAGCCTAAGATCAAGGAGGACGATCCAGGTCATACATGAAAGGAGATAATCCTTGTCTGTTCCGCAAGCAATACTCTGGTCGACTTGACCCTTATATCAAGTCGTTTGTATTAACTTGCTATATTAACATCCATGAAAGAAATACTCAGGTCATCTTGAATTATTGTGTCAAGATGCTTGTATTCTCTTCCAACATTTTAAAGCTCAATGATGAAAATAGAGCACTATGGATCGTCATTTCACCTCATCTGTTTATACATTTACCTTCCGTTGCATATCACCCATCCATTCATTCATATGTAGCATTTACATGCAAAAAAAAAAAAAAAAAAATGACTAATAAAAGCTGGTCTTGGATACAATCACGACCGAGTACTCTGATACATCATCAATGCATCATGCAAAGTCTTAAAAACCTTGCATTCCTCATGGTCATATCATCATTACATTTAGGTGCATCTTGCATTACGTCCGTTCATGTCATTTTAAAAACTTAAACTTTGCATATAGTTCATTGTTGACATTAGTTTTCATTAACAAAATCATTTTCATCATTACATTGATCATAAATAATTAGATCCATTCATGGGATTAAATTGTCTTTGATTGTATTAAATCATTTAAAATAAGCATTCATTTCATATCAATTATCCATTATCATTTTATTAAACTTTTCATCATTTATCATTTGCATTCATTTTCTTTATAGTTAAACGATGCATTCATTCATTACTAAGTATCTTATAAAGCTCATTTTAGGATTCATTTCACATTACATTCATTATTATTACATTTAAAGGTACAGTTATTATATCCATTAGTTATTGTATCATCCCATTATCATTTGTACTTACGAACATATTTAAAAGCATTTAGATTCATAAGTCCATTTGTTCACAACATTGGTTCATACCATCTAATATATCCATTTTTACGTATACATTCATTCTACACATCATCATATAAACATTTGTCCTTTACATTTTGTTTATCCGTATACAATCATTTAAAACACATTATCATATAAACATTTGCACTTTACATTTTGTTTATCCATGTTACATTCATTTAAAAACATCTAGATGCATACTCATACATAACATCATTCATTTGACCATTGCATAAACGTTAACTTATCATTACATCGCAATAGGAAACACCATAAATCCTGTTCATACATCAAAACATAAGCATATATCATCATGGCATTACATACATAAAGCATTACATCAAAAATAAAAAATACATCATACATATATAAACCTGCATTCATATGTCAGCATCCAACATCATACATCATCATAAAAACATGCATAAAAGAAACATCTCATCAAATGCATACATGTACACATATACATCTAAGCAATAAATCATCATCATGCATAAACATCCATACATCATCACATGCATAATCATCACAAAATGGGATCTCCTCATATATATCATCTCATATATCAGAGTACAATGAAGTCTACAAAAATCGGCTACCAAGAGCCATCCAAGATACAGTCCACAAATAGACAATGATACAATACATGTATGCAAAAATGCTCTCTCAAATGCCGCTCTGGCCAGATGCTGTACCTGCACCACCCCTACCTACTCCACCACTGGTACCGGCCCCACCTGATCCATCTCTCCGTGGAGGCCTCATCGAACCCCCACTCCCTCCTGCATCTCCTGATCTATCCCGCCTCAAAGGACCCATCACTCCCCCACTGCTCTGCATCCTCTGTGATCGCTCGGATCTCGACTGCCGCATCTGGGTATAACTGAGAGCTCGCTGACTGAATGGCACAACCTGCTCATATAAACCTCGCCAGTACTCTATCTCAGCCTGTGCTCGCCCAAACTGCCTCATAACATCCCTTGAAGGCCCCTGTGCTCCTACTCCAGCTCGGACTCTCTCCTGCAGCTCCGCCAATCTCTCCACTGCAGTATCTCTCTCCCGCAGCATCACTGTCAGCTCTGACTCATGTGCAAATAGCTGCACATCCCTAGCTGCTACCTCCGCCCCTAATCTCTCTACCCGGGTCTGCAAATAACCTATCATATGCTCCCGCAGATCCCCAGTAGCTCCCTCCCCCATGTCCATAGTTGCCGCACCTGTGTCACCCCCTCCACTAGGTCCCTCCCCTGCACCTGTATCCATCGGGATCTCTCTCTCCATCCCCCTCCCACTCAGCTGTACTCCTCCCTGCATCAAAGGTCCCTGTGATATCTGCAGAGGTAGTCCACCTCTCCCTCTCCGCTGTCTCGGCATCCCCAAACCTCCTCCACCACCTCCTCCACCTCCTCCTCCACCATCTCCACCTCTTCCTACTCCTCCTCCCCCTCCTCGGCCTCCTGCTCTCCGTCCTCATCCTCTCTCATCCTCAAAAGCTGGGATCGGCTCAGCTGGGTCTGATATCCGTAGGATCGGGTGCGCCACCTGATACTGTGTATACTCCGCTGTCACCCCTGCATCAACGACCCTCGGTTGTAAGTCCCATGGCCTCGCCTGCAGTGTCCGAAACTCTGCCAGTGCCTGATCATATGGTAGCACTGGGCCCCATGCATACCGCTCCCGAATCACCCGTGCATACTCCCCTGATCCGCTAGGCAGTCCCTGCTGCCGTCCAAACTGTCTCATCACCCGTCCTAGCACCTGTCTCTCCACATGATAAGAGGTCCTCCCAATGAGGAATCGGGTCATGAAGCAATACGATAGTGCCTCTGCATCATCCTCCCATGGCTCACACTCCAAGTATGGCCGCCAGATCACTGCATCCAGGTCATCTAATGCTCGCCGCCACCACTCTAACTTCCCCAAGTGGGGCTGACTCATCATGCCACTATACATAAACATGTATGGCTAGTCCACGGCTCGGAATCTAAGACTCACTAGTCGAGTCACTGGTAAGTGCTCCCATGCCCACACATGTAACAACGTCATGCCCACTGCTAGAGAGCCTCTCCCCCGGTACACTACCTCATGTAACTCCTGATACATGTGCACTAATACGCACGGCCCCCAGGCATATCGGGTCCCCTCAGTCACCATCATCTCTATCACCTGTCCCCATCCCACCGCCAATCCATGTGACCGCCTGTCGGGACACAGAAGTCCTCTGACGATCCCTGACAATACTGCTGGAAGGGGCTCATATAGTGCCGCTATATCCTCCCATGCGATCCAGCCATCATCAATGTATACATCCTCATCAAATATCCGCTGACAAGACACTGTCCCCCAGGATCTATCATATGTCACCAGCTGCCCCCGAATCAGAATTCGAAGGATACGCCACACGTCCTCTAAAGTCACCGTCATCTCGCCCTGAGTTAGATGGAACGTGCATGTCTCACTATGCCATCGCTCTGCCAAAGTTGTGATCAGGCCGTGATTCATCCGAATCACGGGCATATGCATCACCTCGTAGAGGCCAGTAGTTGCAATACAATCTATCTCTATCTGTGTCAACCGATCTCGCAATCCCTGTGTCGCGGGGTGGCGCTCGCGTAACTGCAACACGCGCAGATCCTCCTGCACATAGACATTCATCCAACCACCATCAGTTGTTTTGTTATCAAACTTTCTTAAGTTTAAACCTCGACTATCAACAGATACTCTGATCAAGTATCTTCAGGTCTCAACAGGTAAGCAATCATGGCCGCCTAGACTTCAACAGGCATTTATCCCAACCAATGACCTAAGTCTCATCGGGCTACTATGGTTCAAAACAACTCCCACTTCACCTTGCCATCCATCAATCATTAGGCATCAAGAGATTTATTTTGTCCAAAACTGGGGCGTCTCGTTATACTAAGGCAAAAGCGCTATTTTATCTACAATAGTGCTAAATATACACAATAGCGCTACAACCACATCAATAGCGCTCAAACAAGACTACAATAGTGCTAAAAAACCAAAAGCGCTAAATCCGCTATACAATAGCACTATTAAGGGTCCATAGCACTCAATTAACCCTGCGATAGCGCTAATTTATCAAAAGCGCTCAAACTTGTATACACTAGCGCTAATGAACTCACAAGCGCTCAAACTAGCCTCCAATAGCGCTATTGCGGTACAATAGCGCTAATTCATGGAGCAAAAGCGCTAAAACCATAGTTCCAGTGCTTTTTGCTCCGACTTGACTTTAAATCAGCTAAAAACATATTAAAAATGCCTGAAAAGTGAGTTTTCGAATTTGCGTACCGCTGGTCCGTAGTCGGCTGGGCGCTGGAACTGTCGGACTCGCTCGAATCGGTGCTCGGTGATCAGAAATGGCATCATAGCTCCTCCTTGCTCCTCCAAATGTCACTGTCAGAGCTCTCGTTTTCAACTGATCGCGGTCACAAATGATCCTATTTTCACCCCTTTCACCCCATTTATACCCCCCACCGTCACCGTAACTTCGCCCCGCTCATCGCCATGGTCCCCGTGAACTTCCCGAGACCCCCCATTTCTCCATGTTTTCTATTTTCCACCAGTATACCTAACTTCTTTTCTTCTACCACCCTACCAATTTTCATTCTTTTTCGAGAGATCGCCCGATTTTTCAAAAATTTTCGGCCCATCTCTCGAGGGGGTATGCCACCCATTAAATTTACATTTTATGGGGCATTTTCTTCACACCTATTTTTCTTTCTTTGAAACGACGCGATAAACCGCACCATCTCAAAGAGGGGCAAATGTAGTCACACAAATCTGTCCATCTTAATTAAATGAATATTTCGTATTTATTTGATTAAAAATCCACTAACCATCAATTAATTAAATAAATATTTAATTAATTCATCTCCAAACATTCTTCTATTAATTAAATAAATTATTCAATTTATTTTAATTAATTCATTAAATCAAATTTCAATCAATTAAATAAATAAAATCAATTTATTTAATTATATCCCCTTTTCCTCTTTTAAATAAATTAAATAAAACATTTATTTAAATCATTATCCCCACCCCACTTGCATTTTCCTACAAATGCAACTTGCACACATTTATTGAAATAAATGAATTTTATTTTTAATAAAATCTTATTTTCCCTCACCCACCAAATCCACTTGCAAACCTAATCCCCTTCTAGATTCTTCTAACCCCTTCCTAATTAGCCTAATCCATCCCCTAATTATTGTCACATTCCTAAGCAAAATGGAGTCACTTCTCAAAGTCTCCAAAGTCTTTGAAAAGCATTTAATGCTTTGTGTGTTCAACAAATTAACCCCCAAAGTCTTCCAAGACCACTAATGGCTCTTTCAATCTTGTCTCCCCAAACATTTATTGTTTGACCATATTCATCCATTTCACATTTGCACAAGAATTTATCCATTGGATAAAAGCTTTTATTCTTTGAATAAAGAGTTTATTCATTCAACCAACCTTGACTCAAAATCCCAGAGTCATGTCAAGCATTTAATGCTTATTCCCTCTCCTCTCAACCTATCTCACATTGACACTTGTCATCCTGGGATTGGGTTGAAAGCCCTCACATGGATTTGAAATCATTCAATCCTGACCCTTGTTGAGGTTACTCAATCTCAACCATCCATTGCTCCATTTTTTCTATAAATAGAGTCCATTCCTTCATAATCCAGATCCTGAAAACTTGTATGCATCTAAGCTATAGACATTTTAGAGAGCATTTTAGCATAAACAATCTAATCTTTTGTCTTTTGGTTAAAATATATCATTTTAGCATTAGCATTAGCTTTTTATTTCACATTTAGAGCTATATTACAATCTCAATCCTCCATAAGCATCCATAGTGCAAAAAGCTGCTGAGAGCTACAGTATTTTGGAACTTGGAGAGGAGAGGAACAAGGGAGAAGGAGCTAATCTCATGTTAAGAGATAGTTGGAGATGTCTCATTATCTTTACTTCTTTAGTTAGATTCATTAGCATGTTTTTAGTGTCTCTCTTGGAATGCCTTCATATGTTTTAGTTTTTGATTGATTAACGCTAATGCTTTGTGTGTTTTGTGTTGTTTGATCTTAAACTAACTATTTGTGCCATTTAGGAGGGCATCCATATCATCACACTTTCATATTTAAAGCATTTTAGATTCATAAGTCCATTTGTTTACAAAACATTGGTTCATATCATTTCATATATCCATTTTACATATGCATTCATTTAGGCATTATCATATAAACATTTGTACTTTGCATTTTGTTTATCCATATTACATTCATCTAAAACACATCTAGATGCATATTCATACATAACATCATTCATTCAAACATCGTCACATAAATCATCTCATCATTACATTGCAATAGGAAACATCAAAAATCCTGTTCATGCATCAAGCATAAGCATATATCCTCATCATGGCATTCCATACATAAAGCATTACATCAAAATTCAAATACATCATACACATATAAACCTGCATTCATATGTCAGTATACAACATCATAAATCATCATAAAAACATGCATAAAAAGAAACATCTCATCAAATGCATACATATACACATATCCATCTACGCAAGAAAACATAATCATGCATAAACATCCATACATCATCACATGCATAATCATCACAAATATGGGATCTCCTCATATATATCAACTCATATATCAGAGTACAATGAAGTCTACAAAATCGGCTGCCAAGAGCCATCCAAGATACAGTCCAAAAATAGACAATGATACAATACATATATGCAAAAAAATGCTCTCTCAAATGCCGCTCTGGCCAGATGTTGTACCCCCACCACCACCCCTACCTGCTCCACTGCTGGTACCTGCCCCACCTGATCCATCTCTCCGTGGAGGCCTCATCGAACCCCCACTCCCTCCTGCATCTCCTGATCTATCCCGCCTCCAAGGACCCATCACTCCCCCATTGCTCTGAATCCTCTGTGATCGCTCGGATCTCGTCTGCCGCATCTGGGTATAACTAAGAGCTCACTGAGTGAGTGGCACCACCTGCTCATATAAACCTCGCCAGTACTCTATCTCAGCCTGTGCTCGCCCAAACTGCCTCATAATCTCCCCTGTAGGACCCTGTGCTCCTACTCCCGCTCGGACTCTCTCCTGCAGCTCCGCCAATCTCTCCACCGCAGTATCTCTCTCCCGCAGCACCATTGTCAGCTCTGACTCATGTGCAAATAGTTGCACATCCCTAGCTGCTATCTCCTCCTCTAATCTCTCCACCCGGGTCTGCAAATAACCTATCATATGCTCCCACAGATCCCCAGTAGCTCCCTCCCCCATGTCCATGGCTGCCGCACCTGTATCACCCCCTCCACTAGGTCTCTCCCCTGCACCACCCTCCCCTTCACCTGTATCCATCGGGATCTCTCTCTCCATCCCCCTCCCACTTAGCTGCACTCCTCCCTGCATCAAAGGTCCCTGTGATATCTGAAGAGGTAGTCCACCTCTCCCTCTCCGCTGCCTCGGCATCCTCCACCTCCTCCACCTCCTCTTCCTCCTCCTCCTCCTCCACCTCCACCTCCTCCTCCATCTCCTCCTCCTCCTCGGCCTCCTGCTCTCCGTCCTCGTCCCCGTCCTCTCTCATCCTCAAAAGATGGGATCGGCTCTGCTGGGTCTGATATCCGTCGGATCGGGTGTGCCGCTCGGTACTGTGTATACTCCTCTGTCACCCCTGCATCAATGACCCTCGGTCGTAGGTCCCATGGCCTCGCCTGCAGTGTTCAAAACTCTACCAGTGCCTGATCATACGGTAGCAGTGGACCCCATGCATACCGCTCTCGGATCACTCGTGCATACTCCCCTGATCCGCTAGGCAGTCCCTACTGCCGTCCAAACTGCCTCATCACCCGTCCCGGCACCTGTCTCTCTACATGATAAGAGGTCCTCCCAATGAGGAATCGGGTCATGAAGCAATACGGTAGTGCCTCCGCATCATCCTCCCATGGCTCACACTCGAAGTATGGCCGCCAGATCACTGCATCCAGGTCATCCAATGCTCGCCACCACTCTAACTTCCCCAAGTGGGGCTGAATCATCATGCCACTGTACATAAACATGTATGGCTGGTCCACGGCTCGGAATCTGAGACTCACTGGTCGAGTCACTGGTAAGTGCTCCCATGCCCACACATGCAGCAGCGTCATGCCCACTGCAAGAGAACCTCTCCCCCGGTACACTACCTCGTGTAGCTCTTGATACATGTGCGCTAACACGCACGACCCCCAGGCAAATCGGGTCCCCTCCGTCATCATCATCTCTATAACCTGTCCCCATCCCACTGCCAATCCATGTGACCGCCTGTCTGGACACAGAAGACCTCCCACGATCCCTGACAACACTGCTGGAAGGGGCTCATATAGTGCCACTATATCCTCCCATGCGATCGAGCCATCATCAATGTATACATCCTCCTCAAAAATCCTCTGACATGAAACCGTCCCCCAGGATCTATCATATGTGACCAGCTCTCCTCGAATCGGAATCCGAAGGATGCACCACACGTCCTCCAAGGTCACAGTCATCTCTCCCTATGCCAAATGAAATGTGCACGTCTCACTGTGCCATCGCTCTGCCAATGCTGTAATCAGGCCGTCATTCATCTGAATCACGGGCATGTGCATCACCTCGTAGAGGCCAGTAGCTGCAATACAGTCTATCTCCGCCTACATCAACCGGTCTCGCAACCCTTGTGTCGCAGGGTGGCGCTCGCGTAACTGCAACGTGCGCAGATCCTCCTACACATAGACATTCATCACAATCACCATCAGTTGTTTTGTTATCAAACTTTCTTAAGTTTAAACCTAGACTATCATCAGATACTTTGATCAAGTATCTTTAGGTCTCAACAGGTAAGCAATCATGACCGCCTAGACTTCAACAGGCATTTATCCTAACAAATGACCTAAGTCTCATCGGGCTGCTATGGTTCAAAACAACTCCCACTTCACCTCGCCATCCATCAATCATTGGCATCTGGAGATTTGTTTTGTCCAACACTGGGGCATCTCTTTATCTTAAGCAAAAGTGCTATTTTATCTACAAAAGCGCTCGTTTTCCACAATAGCGCTACAACCCTATCAAAAGCGCTCAAAAAGCTACACCAAAGCGCTACAAAAACAAAAGCACTAACCCAGCTATACAATAGCGCTATTTAACATCAATAGCGCTCAATTAACCCTACCATAGCGCTACTTAGTCTATAGCGCTAAAACTTGCCTACATTAGCGCTAATAAAACCAAAAGTGCTCAAACAAGAGCACAATAGCGCCATTGTGGCACAATAGCGCTAGTTTATGGAGCAAAAGCGTCAAAACCAGAGTTCCAGCGCTCTTGCTTCGACTTGACTTGGACTCAGCTAAAAACCTATCAAAAATGCATAAACAGTAAGTTTTCGAATTTGCGTACTGCTGGTCCATAGTCGGCTGGATGCTGGAATCGTCGGACTCGCTCGAATCTGTGCTCGGTGATCGGAATCGGTATCGTAGCTCCTCCTTGCTCCTCCAAATGTCACTGTCAGAGCTCTTGTTTTCAACTGGTCGTGGTCACAAATGATCCTATTTTCTCCTCTTTCACCCCATTTATACCCCCCGCCGTCACCGTAACTTCGCCCCGCTCATCGCCGTGGTCCTCGTGAACTTCCCGAGCCCCCCATTTCTCCATGTTTCCCCCGTTTTCTTCTATTTTTCCCCAGTATGCCTAACTTCTTCTCTTCTACCACCCTGCCAATTTTCATTCTTTTTCGAGAGATCACCCGATTTTTCGAAATTTTTTGGCCCATCTCTCGAGGGGGCATACCACCCATTAAATTTACATTTTATGGGGCATTTCTTCACACCTTTTTTTTTCTTTCTTTGAAACGACGCGATAAACCGCACCGTCTCAAAGAGGGGCAAATGTAGTCACATAAATCTGTCCATTTTAATTAAATGAATATTTCGTATTTATTTGATTAAAAATCCACTAGCCATCAGTTAATTAAATTAATATTTAATTAATTCATCTCCAAACATTCTTCTATTAATTAAATAAATTATTCAATTTATTTTAATTAATTCATTAAATCAAATTTCAATCAATTAAATAAATAAAATCAATTTATTTAATTAAATCCCCTATTCCTCTTTTAAATAAATTAAATAAAACATTTATTTAAATCATTATCCCCCCCCCACTTGCATTTTCCTACAAATGCAACTTGCACACATTTTGAAATAAATGAATTTTTATTTTAAATAAAATCCTATTTTCCCTCACCCACCAAATCCACTTGCAAAATCTAATCCCCTTCTAGATTCTTCTAACCCCTTCCTAATTAGCTTAATCCATCCCCTAATTATTGTCACATTCCTAAGCAAAATGGAGTCACTTCTCAAAGTCTAAAAGTCTTTGATAACCATTAAAGGCTTTCAACCTTCAACCACTAAATGGCTCAAAGTCTTTGATAACCATTGAAGCCTTCCAACTTTCAACCACTTAATCCCCAAAGTCTCCAATAACCATTAATGGTTAATTCAACCCTCCCACATGGTTAAAACATTTGTTTTGACTCAACCTCTACTCAACCCAAGGGTCTCATCAAGCCTTTAATGCTTTGACCATGATTATCTCTTAATCATTTGCACAAAGGTTTATCCTTGCATTAACTCCTAATCCAGTGGGTAATCCTAATTTAGACTTGACCCTTAGCCTTTAGATAACCATGAGGTTTTCTCAGGCCTTTAATGCCTCCAACCTCTTCTCTCAACCCAATCCTGTGTTGACACTTGTCACTATTTTATTGGTGCCAATTGTGCACATGGATCCCCAACTTTCAAGCTTGACCCTTGATTAAACCCTTCAATCCTGGCCATCCATTGCTCCATTTTTCTTATAAATAGAGCCCATTCCTTCATAATCCAGATCCTGAAAACTTGTATGCATCTAAGCTATAGACATTTTAGAGAGCATTTTAGCATAAGCAATCTAACATCTTGTCTTTTTGGTTAAAATACATCATTTTAGCATTAGTATTAGCTTTTTATTTCACATTTAGAGCTATACTACAATCTCAATCCTCCATAAGCATCCATAGTGCAAAAAGCTGCTGAGAGCTACACTATTTTGGAACTTGGAGAGGAGAGGAACAAGGGAGAAGAAGCTAAGGCCATGCAAAGAGGTAGTTGGAGATGTCTCATGATCTTTGTTTTACTTATTAGATATATTAGCATGTCTCTTTGTGTCTCTTTTGGTATGCCTTCATATGTTTAGTTTTAGATTGACTAACACTAATATTTTGTGTGCTTTTGTGTTATTTGATCATAGACTAACCTTGTGCCATTTAGGAGGGCATCATGATGTATTTGAGAGATTTCCAAACACGAAGCATGGGTAGATTTTTGCAAGAATGTGTGAAGTTTTTTTATTGAGATCATTGTTGGGGAGTAACTTGTTTCAATTTGTTTGAATCCTTTGACAAGAAAATACATCAAGCACACAAGCACATATTCTTGCCTTTTTCAAAAATGGCACAAAAGGTGTGGGTCTAAATCAACCCAATCATGAACTTTTTGACCCTGATAAATGTATGTATGTTCAAAGGCCTAAAGTCGGCCCAAATTTTCATGGGTATGAAACCAGACGAAGACAACTCAAACACTTTTTATCCCTAAGGTAATGGCCAGTTGCAATATTTCAGCCCACGACTTGATATTTCTTTGACTTTGGTACTACATACCTTATGTATCCTGTTGTAGCAGGTAAGGATGTGATATACTAAGTCTTATGTGAGCATAACAGATAGGTGGACCCTATGATGGGGGAGTCACCACTTTCATTCAACCTACAAGTAACCTTTCAAAAAAGCCCTGTTTCTACTCAAGGAAATATGTATGGTGAGTATCTTGGGAGAAAAACCATCTATATGCTTGCACTGAATTTTCACAAATATCCTCAATCAATAGAATGGGTGGGCTTCTAAAATAAGAGGTGTCAAGTAATGTTAGATGTCTTTAGACATAAGTTCATTCTGTAGTGACTCACTTAAGAGTCATGTAACTCACGATGAGGCCCATATGTTCTTTCGACAAGTTACACTGTAGGAACAACTACACCCAACGCTACAACTTTCGCTCTCACCTAATTTTTATAGCGGCTCGAAGGATTTACCGCACAAGGTGGTCCCAAGAGTGATGTGTCTCTTGGAATACCTCTCTTAAAAATAGAAAATATAGAGTGTTAAACTAACACTTTTATCTTGCACCTAGGACCACGAGAGCTAAGGGAGAGGATAGTGTGTGTTAGAATTGGGACCACTCTACAGATTCGCACAAGTGTGCCAAATACAAAAGACACTTGTTCTTTTTAACCTTTCATTGCAATGTAACCTATTTGTTACTTGGAGATGTTGCTCTAACAGATATGATATTTTTTATAACCAAGATAGCAAAATGATTTTGACACTTGACAGACTTTTTGGAAAGTAAAACCTAGTCAACAAAAATAAAGTCGTGTAGCCTTTGTAGCAAAAAGGTAGATGTGAGGTTCCTTTTATGCACCACATGAAAAGTTGAGTTTGTTTTACTTACACCAAAAGACAATGGAGTTCATTTTATCCCTTTGTTTGAAAAACAAGAAAGATTTGATTCATTTTATGCACCAAAATAAAAGTGGAGTTTGTTTTAGTTGCACCAAAAGACAATGAAGTTTATTTTATCCCTTTGTTTGAAAAACAAAAAATATTTGTTTTAATCCAAAGAAATTAAAATTCTTTTTAAACTAACTCCTTCCAAAACCTGCAACAAACTGTTAGACTAGAAAAATTCACTCAAAAAGTTAGGCAAAATGGTGGGCTTGACAAGCCTAAAACTTCATTTTTCTTACAAAAAATAGCTCTCTACCTGATACAAAAGCACTAATCTACTGCAAGTTTTTAAAGCGCCAGACAGAGAACAAAAGCACTACAATAAGTTAAGAATGCTATAAAATTCTTGAAAAGCATTGCAATATGACAAAAGCACTAGAAAACTGAACAAAAGCGCCATTTCCAAACTTTTAGACTAGTAACAGGGTGCTAAACCACACTACAAAAGCGCTCAAATGAGTGAAAAGTGCTATTTTGAGCGAGGAAAGCGCCAGAACTCTGCTTGTGTGTGAAAATCTACAAATTCAGAATGGTTAGTTAAAATGTATCAGAAGGTTGCATGTTCGATTCACATCAGGTTCACCAAATGATGTCATCAAAATGGGGACAAGGAAAAAAACATAGTTCAAGGTTATTAAGTTAGTTTCAACCATAAAACCAAAACAAAGAACTAAAACCCATTCAAAACATATCAAAAGAGATTTCAAAAAGCATGAAAGAAGTTTAACAAAACAAAAGAAAGGAGAAGAGTCTCCCTAAGATGCTTCCATGATGCCTTTTGATGCTTCTCCCTTGTTTCTCCCCTCTCCAAGTCCCAAATGAGTGTAGCTCTCAACTTTTAGCACTATCCATGGATACCATATGGAGATTCAAGATGATTGTAGATGAAAAATAAATGCTTATGCAAGTGTAAAAGGGTTTCTATGAGAAAGCTCCTAATGTCTACGTGAATTTCACTATAATAACAATGCTCTAATGCTCTCTAATTGCCTTGTTTTGCTTGGGGAATGAGGTCCTTTTATAGGGGAAAATGTTGGTTAAATGGCTAAGATTGAGTGGGCTTGTGAAGGGTCAAGATTGATGTGTTTAGGATCCATGAGATTGTTTTCAACCCAATCCCATGATGACAAGTGTCAACATGAGATTGCTTGAGAAGAGAGAGAAGGAGCATTTAATGCCCGAGGAGACATGAGGGTAACCTCAAGTGCATTGGGTTATTGGATAAATCTATTATTGAAGGGATAAACTCTTGTACAAGAGTAAAAGGGATAACCATGGTCAAAGAAATGAATGCTTTAAGAGACCCATGAATTAAAGGATGGTTGACTGAGAGAGAAATTCTCTAGCCAAAGGTTGAGTTTGAGTTAACCATTTATGGTCATGTAAGAGCCTTTAATAGTTTTAGAAGACTTTTGATGTTAGCTTGTTGGAGACACAAAGCCTTTAATGGTTATTGAAGACTTTTGGGTTATTTTGAGAAGTGACCTTTCTTAAGGGATGTGCAAATGATTAGAGAGGGGGATTAGGTTGATTAGAAGGGGTTAGAAGAGTCTAGAAGGGAGTTAGAAGAATCTAGAAGGAAGTTAGTGAGCAAGTGGGTAAGGATAAAAGGGGATTTTAATTAAAATAAAATTCATTTATTTCAACTATAATTATGCAACTTGCATTTGTAGAAGAATGCAAGTGGAGGGTTTTAGGGAATTAAATGTGGAGAGGGGTTACTTAAACAAATATGATTTATTTATTAAATTAGTTGTCAGAATATGGTTCAATGAATTAAATTAAATAAATTGAATAATTTATTTAATTAATAGGAGAAGAGGGTTAAGATGAATTAATTAAATATTAATTTAATTAATTGTTGATTGATGGTTAAATAATCAAATAAATACTAAGTATTCATTTAATTAAGTCGACAGATTTGGGTGTCTACACCCTCATTCTGGTATCCATTAGGTTCTGTCCTCTGATAAAAGTTTATGTCATCATTCCAGTATGAACTACTATCTTTGCTAACTTCCTTGTCCTTGTTCTAATCTACACAGGTTCCTCTCCCTCTAGAATAAACTCTTCCTCCTTGAAATATTCCTTCAGAAAACCTTCCACATCTACCTCTTTTTATTTGCTCATGTCTTATGTTGAACTTCTCTTCTGTCTTTGGGGCATATTGATAAGCTTCCTCAACACTCTGTAACTTGATCAAACATAGTTCATATTGTATAGACATCCTTAACCCATTCAAATATATAGGAACTTGTTTGATCTCATCATGAACATGTCTGGATCTAATATTCAACTTGTAGAATGCATATGTATACTCCTTAACACTAGATTCCTTCTACTTCAGGTTCTCCAATTTCTAGAACAAATTCATTTGATAATCAACAGGCATAAAATTTGATTTTAACATACTGACCATACACTCCCAAGATTTGATCTTCTCTTTACCCCTTCTCTATCTATCAACCTGCAAATGCTCCCACCAAAGAGATGCATGACCTTTCAACTTAGTGCAAGCATATCTTACCTTCCTATATTCCGCGGTGTCTTCAAAATCAAAATACTTTTCCATCTCTGTGATCCAATTTAACAATTCATTTGAATCCAACTTGTCATTATAGTCCAATGGACTAAAATGTGGTCTATTGTTCTCTCTTGACAATGATCTTATAAACCTTTCTTCACCTAAATTGTCTGCTAGTGATTTTGCTCCTTGTTCTTCAGCAACTTCTTCTTCATCATCTTTGCTCACATCTTGAACATGTCGACCTCTTCTCTGGGCTGTTTCACTAACTTCCAATTGGGCTGCAATTCCTCTCAAGATTTCCATTACAACAGGGTATACATTTCCACGTGCTCCACCATTCCTCTTTCCTCTTTGTGACATCTTCACTAAAGTCCTCTGTAGCTACATGTCGGATCCACAATATGTCATCCTACAACAAAAATTTATAGGACAATGCAATATCTGAAATGAAAACTCGCTTTGATACTTGGTGCAGTCATGGTAGGAGGGTCCTCAAAGAGAACAATTTAGATCATGCACCAAGAGTAAACACAACGAAAACAAGACAATTTGATGGAGGCAATGCAGAAATAACTAAATTACATCATGAAAATCTTTTACAATCTACCAGAAACATGTGGGCTACAAGATTCGGCTCACTGGCTTGAATACATAATAGCTCAATTATAGTATCGGTCAACTCCGGACGTCTTAATCTCAAGATCTATCTCTATATTCTAAGAACTAATTTCTACAATCTCAATTACATCGATTTATATGATCAAGAGGGATCCATGTCGGCCCAAGAAGAATCAAATGCAGATGAACAAAATGAAACATGTAAAACCACTAGGTCAACCTCTGCCAAAGAGAATCCTCGAAAAAATCTAAAGGATGAAGTGCAAACCAAAAGGAAGGTTTGCCACACTTGAAGAAACATTGAAAACCTTGAATTGAAGCTCCACAAGATACAGATATGATCTGCAAGATTTGCCAATAGCCAAAATAGGTCCAAGCGGTTCCAGTGTTCTAAGCCATAAAATTTCCTCGGATTCTAGAAGCGATAACTTTTTGGGAAAAGATCCAAACATCCCGCAGACTTAGGATAAGGCAAATGAACATGTCCCCAATCTACATCTAGCTCCACAAGATCTGGTGAATTTTAAGAAAAATATAATGAAATGTTGAATGCAAAATAGGAACAAACTGAAAAGAAAATATTTTTGGTTGATGCAAGATTGCCAAGAACTAGGGTTTCTCCTGCATTAAGAGACCCTCTATGCCATGTTCAGTGTCATCTAATGGGTACCTAACAGTTCCACACTCTATACAACATCCTAGGTGGAGAGGTTTATTATTGAGTCCCTGTTAGGTGGTCACTTGCCTATCAGAGTGATTCACTTTTTCCGCTCTACAATTGGGTGGTAAGTTTTAAATTTATTTAATTGTTAGTATATTTATTTAGACTTTGTAAGAGAATAATTACAAAGAAATTAGGAATTAGCAACAATAATTAAATTGATTTATTTTTGTAGCAACTGAAAAGTGTCTTGTCCTAATTAAATAAATATTTGTATTTATTTAATTATTTTATCCTAAGCCTTCTATTAATTATATATATTTTTATTTATTTAATTTATTCATGAGCCTTTTCCCTCCATGACAGTTGTCATTTATCTCTTAATTTTCCTCTAACTACCCACTTATTATTATTTTATTTTCTCCACCTACCCTTTAATATTATCCCACCATTTATGCTTACACCTCTTAATCCTATCTCTCCATTTTCTAAGGTGTCTTCTATATAAGAGGATTCCTTCATCCTCTCATAACCCTAACTAATCAGGAACCTAATGACATATACAATCAAACTTTCTTGTGATCAAGCGACTTCACAACCACAATCCATTCTTTGTTGACCTCTTATGAATACATTAAATATGAGAGAAATCATATCAAACAAGATCAATGGAGAGAGGAAACAATGGAGATCAAACCCTACTAAGCATGTGAATGATATAATCTTTCTATTTTATTGTGACTTGCATGTTTTAGTTTCTTCATTGGTGTATGGTGGATTCTTGATTGTAGAACTAGGGTTTATGTGGCTAGATATTTTATGGTTTTATAATAGTTTTAATCTTCCAAATTTCACCATATACAATTTTCACACTATCTAAACTTTGAAAATAGTGTGAAGTGGATTTTCTCTTGATTTTAAGGCTGAGATGTTTGTTTATTGTTTGGACAACATTTGTTTGATTAAATTTGAGATTGATATTTTTTTTTAATGAGGGATTTGATATCAATTTATAGAATTTGGAGGAGATGAATGAATAGCAAGGATTAGATCTTACATGAAGATTTTATTTCATTAAAGGTGAGGTACGTATGGAGATATGAGAGCTATTTTTTTTAATAGAAAGAATTGGATGGACCCCTTTGTAACCTATACTGCATTGAGTAAACTTTTTAACGTGATAAATATGGTTGGCATGACATGACCTTTGGTACCACATGGACAAGGGGAGACTAGACATCATAATATCTTGCCTACCACAAGAAGCTCTCACCAAACGAACTGAAACCCTTATTGAAATATGATAGTTATTTTTAATTGTCTATCTCATTTATTTATTTTGATTAATGAATAATTTTTTCCTTGCAAAGATGGACTTAACTTTACAAATTAGACTTGTTTATTATTTTGATCAATGAGTTAATTGGCTTGGTTTATCATGGATTTTCATTTAAAAATATTAAATAATTAAAAATATTTATTTTATCATTGAAATATTTGGAAGGAACTTATTTATTTTAAATTAATTACATAATAAGTATTATTTAATAAATTTATTATTAAAAAAATGGACTATTTAATGGAAGATGAATTTTTATAATTAATAAATGTTAGCTTTTGAGATGGGGATGATGATATTGAAAAGAGCATATGAAATATTTCAATGTTTAGATTTTGCTCCTATTTGAAATGGAATTACAATCATAAGAAGTAATAACAATTAAAATAAAATATATCTAAGCACTTGAAGTTATAAAAATGGTGATAGAAGATTTTCAAATTATCAAAGTTTGAGGAATGATTGATTTGGTAATGTTATTGACACAGGGATTCTATATCCCAACACTAAAATGAATATTGATTGAGATTTAATATTTTAATAGATGACAAGATCCCTCCTTGAGAGGACAACTAAATTTGAGGAACATGGATGTGCACTTGAAAAGGATAAAACTAAAATTATTAAAGAACCATGGAAGGGAGTTGAGATAGAATATTAAGGAGAAATCAATGAAGATGAAAATAATGAGTTGTAGCTAAATAGAATAATTAAGATGGGTAGGGATGATGTACTTACTAAATAAGGGTGTTTTATTATATCTTATTGTAGAGGAGGGGATTTTCTACATCAAGATAATGAGATGTCAAGGAGAAATTATCCCTTCGCTACCTCACTAGATTAGCACTTTGGTGAGATAGGAAGATCAATCACAAAAGAGGAAATTTAACTACACTAAACTATAGCTATAAACTAAAAAGTGCTAGATAATAGAATTATACAAAGTTCTTTAAATATTTTGACTATAAAAACAAAAAGCTTAAAACATATACTTTTCACCTCTAGACTATTGAAGGCTTGACCTTTGAACACTAGTGCATAATAGAGATGTCTACAGACCACTTTATAATTCATATAGACAAAGAACATAAAGCACCAAAAATCACACCTACAAAGATCAAACACTCTAGACACTTATTTTTCACTTGCACACACTTAGAAGGGGGAAATATTGGGGCTATATAGGGGTTGTCTCATTCAAATCTCCATTTTAGTGTTTCCATCTACATGGATAGACAAATAGATAGATAGGATAAGTTTGACAAATAGACTACTTAATTGAGAAAAACCTTGTTTAATGGAGGAAAATCCGTATTAGAAGAGATAAATCAATTAAATGTAAATATATGATAAATACAATTAGAGATCAATAAAAACAATGTTATATTGAGATTCAATAGATATGAGAGATAAGAGAGGAAGAAATTTGTTATCCTACAAAGACCCCTCTCTTGAGATGATAGCATGATTATAATCAAGAGAAGACTTGGCTATTATGACCTTGAGTACATATTTTGATAGAGTTTAATCACAAGCATGAAAGAAAGAAACCCAAGAGTGTGAATGTTGCAAAATGAATGAGAAATATGCGGTTTGTTGCTCATAACATGCAAGAGTAGCCATTTTGAAGGCATAAAAGCCAAGCGACATATGTAAAAAGAGGCCTAATGCAAAATATACTTGTTTAAATCTAGAAACCTTTTAGGATATTTATGCACGACACAAATATCTATGGATCACACTGTGACCTATCATCCAACCAAATGAATCCCAAATTTGGACCAGTGGTTGGTAATGCTTCACCTTAGAAATCCATAGTATTAGAATGATGAAATATTGATCATGAATTTATCATAAATCCATCAGGGGTGCAATGCAAAAGTATCATAAATGCACTAGGTGTAATCTGTGACACTACATTTTTCACCTACTTTAGTGATTTGATCGACTCAAGAGATCAAGTTCACTAAAGTAGCACAAAAAGACGTGTTAATTAAACTCAAAAAATGCATCAAATGTATTAATTACTTTAAAAAATTATATATTAGAGGCCATAAAGGTCAACTAGGTGAACACATATGATGCCCTTAGTGCTCAGTGAAAACTATAGTGTTTGACATAGATATCTAGGTACTGTAAAATCAAATTTTTGTTAGTGCCAAAATTGAAGGAAACTACTTCAACGAGAAGAATGCTTACAAGGTGTTAGTACAAGTTAGAAATAAAAAGTTGATAAGTCTGAGTATATATTCCCTCATATTTTGCCTCTAGCGAGGCATTGAAAAATTGGAAGAAGGACGAGCTAGAACAAACACAAAAAGTTTCAAGAAAATTTGGGCAAAATTCAATTATATACTCGAGAGGTTGTCCCTAGAAGGGTCATTTTCATTATTCATTGTGAGTATTTTCCCTATGATTTCTATAGAGCCACAATGAAAATGCCTAATAGACTATATTTTTGACCAAACTACATTGATTATTTACGAATCATCATAGAAAAGGGTGAACCCCTAAATGAGCTAGGATTCATTTCACATCCTTGTGATTTATTTTACGCATGTTATATTAGTTTTTAGTTTATGAATTGCACATACATCCATATTTCATGCACACATATAGGATTGATATACTCATCTTGGGACAATTTATCTATCAAAATCCTAGAAATTTGTTGGTGTTCTGAGGATGCACTGCCATCTAGGAATGCTAGATGAATTGGCATACTAAGCTTGTGCATGCATCCTTAGGACCCAACTAAAAAGATAAAGTAGAAAACGATGAAGTATCATGTAGAGAGAAAGAGTTAGAATATATAGCTGACATAGTTATATTTCTATAGGTCCTTATAGATGTTTGTGAGCATATAGGCATACACCTACTCAGTATGTTGTACGATTGCATAAAGGATCTACCGGTAGGTCACCAAGCACATTTATAAAAAGTACACTTCGAGTCTCTAAATCAGATGCCAGAGATGTGATTTCACATCTTTATTCTCATGAAATTGATTAAGAGATGGGACATAGATTCTGTGTCTTTCTATCTCTAGATAGGGGAGATAATAGTCACCTTGATTGATGTGTATTAGATTTTGCATCTTTTGATCCATGGGTAAAGAGTATATTTGGATGATCCCCTATCATCATGAGAGCTTAGAAATGGTCAGGAGTTGTGCAAACACTATTGGGTATGTCTAATTTTGGTGGCTAAAGAAGGGATAATTGAAGGTGCCATTTTGATCATGACAAAGGCACTTCATTTTTCCACTAACAGATGGCCCTCCCACCTACCATCAGACATCATTCCTTATATCAAATAGATGGAGAAGAATGGTAAAGTATTTACCTAGGGCTAGAGCATGCTTGCCCATATATACCATGGCCTCTAGCGGTAGTTGCATCATGAGTACCTCAATGTTATAGCTTAAAGAAACCCGAGTAGCAGAATACAACTTAATACACTGAAATATCAGGAGAGTGAATGTAAAAATTTCTAAACCCTTTAACAATTATAGATTTAGATGCATATCTAATTAAACATTAATAGATATTCAAAATAGAATAAAAGCATAACACAACATATACATGGGAAAACCCTTTTGGGAAAAAACCAACTCTTCAAAACACAGACTCAATTGTATTATCAACAACAAGAATAGTTATAATACAATGCATAGAGCCAATTCTCTTCAAGATTCTTGACACTATTACAGGATTCAGGAGTAATTCTGACAGCATAACAATGTCTCTCAAAATCTTCATCCTCTCACCAATAATAAGCCAAGGCATCACATATTTATAAATCCCAACACAAAGTAGTAGGCTTCCATGGTTTCCAAAATCAACTTCAAAGCCTAAGATGTAAGTTATGTATAAATAATATAATTTTTATTATCATGAAATGTTGCAAATAGCAACCTTTCAAAGCACTAACACCTATCTTATCCAAAAAGGTTATCTTGCCCAATGTAATGCAAGTTCAACATAGCAACTCCCATAACTAGGAATAGGTGCTTTCCTTACCTCACACAACTTGTCAAAAGTGAACTCCACCATAAATATTAACTGCTCAAATACAACTTCAATCCATAATAGAAAACACAAGACAAGACTCTTTAGTCAACATAGGAAATTGCCAAATCAATTTCCACTCCAAAATGGAAATATATGACAACTTCCCAAAATGTAGAATCTTCCAACTGGACACCAATTTCCTAAAAAAAGGATTTATGCCATCTCATCACTGCAATGTAGGATGCCACATCACTGAGAGGACCCACAAAATTTAATGACAACTTAAGAAATTAATAAATTTGAATAATCAATTATTAAATAATCAATGTTAGGACTACAAGGTTGGGACACATAATCCCAACAATAGCCTACATCCTACTATAGGTCTAGATATTTGAGCACACCACATGCATGAAGTTAGCATGGTTTTCCTACCCTATTGATAAAAAATTCCCATGGGCCCATGTGTATCCCCTATAGTGGGGAGGCTAGAGATTTAAGGACCTAAAGTTTTGGAGGTTCATCATTGATTAGTTGTGAATTAGTGATGTCATCTAATAGCCACACACGAACATGGTGAGGTGGGTGAAAAATAAGATACAGTTACCTAAAATGTAGCATGATCAATTAGGTTTCTCTCACCATGATTACATCATGGTACCCTCATATTAGTGATGTTGTATGATCTACTTCGGCTAGGTGTAGACTTGGCCGATGGATGTACCCACATATTTCCAATCTACTAGGAGCATTACATGACCTAAGGATTTATTGCATCCCTATCAAATGTACCTAAGATTCCATAGGAGAGTGATGATGGTGAACTACCCTCTTTATTGGACATCGATGTTGTCGTTATTATAGACATGTTTGCATCATGGTGGGTCATAGGACCTACTCACATTTTCCCGCTAGCTACTCCTAAGGGAGACCCAAGACCTATAGGGCTAGATGCAGAGGAGGTACCACAAAAAATGTTGTTTAATTCTAATAGAAGGTAAAGGAAGATAAAAAAGAGTTCAAGATGACAACAATGGGTTGCTTCCCCTACAACTATCCTAGTTATCTCAGTGAGACCATCAGGTACACAAGTACGTTCTTAGCTAATGGTCTCTCCCACAAAGTTGCCATAGAATGGGATGCCACTAGACATGCCACTAGAGAGACACTAGGAGCTCTAGGTATTAGATCCCCACCACTAGATACTAACTAGATGATAGGAAATCTAGGTATACCTGTGATTTTGTTTATGATATTGATGCTTCACTTGATGTAGTAGAAATGTATCCATGATGATATAGATGCTAATATTGATATATTTTGAATGTGAAGAGAGTGTTAAGGAGTGTGTAGGATTTATCCTTTAGGTACTCTTGAAGATCATCTGAGGCATCCAGACTTATGTCTTAGTCCCATATGCATACCAGTCACAACAGTTAGCAAAGAGGCATGCTCACCTATTTGAGCCTATAGAATGATTCGGTATAGGATATGCTGAAGCTTAGTTGGAGATGGTCTAGGGGTATAAAAATTGTCTATGGTGATAGGGAAGAGGAACTATCCCACTATGGAGCTTTGTATCATCTTGTAGGAGCAAACCAGGTTGTGATGTGGGCAGAGAGTGTCAAATAAGTATGTGATGATCTGTATAGAGAGGTTAGTGATCTCTGAAGATAGGTTGATATTTCCTAGAGTAGTGCTATGGGAGACATTGGTCACACTCAAGTGTACCAGTTGTTAGAGGATCTCATAGTATCCAGACAATAGGAGGAAACCCTCTAACAAGAGCTAGAGACACACAGAGCAGAAATAGCCTCTTAGAGGGAGACTATTGTAGAGATCAGAGGGGGTTTGAGGGGAACTCACAGATATGGTTCCTCTAACATGTGATCTTGGTTGACCTTGGTTAGACAAACCTTACAGTGAGATAGAGGTCTCCTATAACTTGCAAGCTCAAGGACCCATGCTCTAGGTGGGTCATCATCCTAGATTTTGATGTGGATACCTTTTTTAATACAAATACACTATTATACCTTGATGATGTGTAGCATTATTTTTTATGTGTAGCGATATAAATTTACATTGGCATCACGTGTTTTTGTAGTGATGTGATACATATACATTCTAGCTCATACATTGATGATGCATATATGAAGATGAGATTTTGGTTTAGCCATCACTTGTGTTTTTATGGATGTATACTTTTGATTTGAAGTATGTTATGAATGCTTATATGATGTATGCTTAGATGAGACATTGTCGTGATTTAATTGTATAAATGTTATACACATGATTAATTAAATACTTTGATGATCTAATATCATGTGATGGTGTAGATAGAGGCAAAATGATGTATGCTTTAGTATAGAGAAATAGGAGACCATATTAAATTATAAATGAATTTGTTCAGATATGAGCATTATGGATAAGAAAGTTGCAATAATCTTCATCCAAGTGTGTTTTCTCGATTGAATCTCTTATATCTTATAATGTCATTTTATTGCATCAATATTTATAGTTCTTAATCAAAAATCATTTCATCATCATCATCAATAACAACATCAAGCTTTCGGTATAATATTATGGATCCAAAATTTTACTCCAAAGCCTTTTCCTTTCTATCTATTTTCATTAAAGGGTCAATTTAAAACCTAGAGTTTGACTAAGGAAAACCATTATCAACCTAGTACCATATTTTGTCTCTTGTGTGTTTAGGTTACTGTTGGACATTGGTGTTGCTAGGATATTTTGTTGTCATTGATGTCAACATATTCCTGTGATTTGTTGCAATAGTGGTTGCTGATTGGTTTATTAGGATCATGGCTTGGTATATGGAGTATTTATAGTATAATTATATCTTTTTGTATTGATTTCAATGATCTTAGATTTTAATTGGTCATATCATATGATCCAGTTTACAGTTTGGTTCCTCTGATTAGTTCTTTGCAGAGTTCAATATTTCCTCTGGTATATTCCGGTGTGATTATATTTTGAGCTGATATTTTGGGAGATTGTTTGGGATGTTCATGTGTATCTTCATTTCAGATGGATCATGATTTGGTGCTCCACAAGTTATCTTTCCTCGTGATGGTTGCTGTTGTTTGAGTGTTCTTGAATTTCACATGTTGATTGATGAAGATTTGATAAGTGGTGTCAACTGGTGCATCTGTTATAGATGATTATAACGTTCTTGTTGGAGTTTTCTAATTGTTTCATATTTGTTTTGATGATCTACATTGATCGATGTGCATACTTTTGGTGTTTTGTTTATCTAGTGGTGTTCTTCATGATATGAGACCTATTTGGTGGTGTAGTGTATTGTGGTTGATCTTGGAGTTGATTCTGGTGGTGTTACATGTTTGAGTATTTGGTTTAGGTCAATGTTATATCATTATATTGGTTCAGTGATCGATTTTTGTATTGTGTGATGTAATTTTGTAATTAAAAGTTGAGGGTTTGGTCGGCCTTGTTGTCAAGATTGATGATCGGTATATGTAGATAGTATAGTCATATAAATTAGGTGTCAATTAAGTGTTTGCATTATCAGAGAATGGTAAAGGTGCAAACAAGTGAATACATCCTTCGGTATTGTGATTGAGTAGAGATTGGAGTGTTGCAAAGAAGACATATGTGCTTAACTAGAACTATCATCAGGAATTTAAAGATGCTATTTTTTAAGTTCATTTGATTCCAGATTGTTGTCAGAATATTTTGTAAGTCAGCGAGACTTCCTTGTAAGGGAGTGAACCTTCCCTGAGGGTTGTAGCCTTCTAGGTTATTGTATTTGAGAAATGAGCTTTAGGCAGTGAGCCTGAATGCATGTGCATTCTCATTGTAATCATTTTCACATACTACTACAGAGTATCATCTAATTGTGGGTAGTTCCCATCGTGGTTTTTCCCTTAACCGAGTTTTCCACATCAAAATATTGGTGTTGTGTGTTGTGATATCAATTTTCTTATCTTTGTTGTTGCTATAGTTAATCAGATTTGTATTTGTGGTTAATTTTGTTGATCCAGTGAAAACTGATTTACCCCCCTCCCTCTCTCTTAGTTTTCCTTCATTGTTGTTGCCAACAATTGGTATCAGAGCTAGATCTTTCAAAAGAAGCTTGACCGCTTGAGGTGATCTGGGATGGCAACTAGAGGTGTTATTTTTAAGAAAGAAAGTCCAAGATTCGATGAAAGTAACTATGATATATAGAAGAACTAGATGGAGGTGCACTTGAGACATGTTGGAGAGGATTACTAGAATATTACAAATGATTCCTATTCTATTCCTCAGAATGGACTAGTTACTGTTGCTGAGATCAAGGATGTTGAAAATAACATTAGAGCTAAGGAATCATTGTTGAGTGCCCTGACTGATTCTAAGATGACTAATGTGATGGGACTTCAAACTACACATGAGATCTAGGAGAAGCTTGAGACCTTGTATGAAGGAGACAAAGAAGTCAAAGTTGCTAAGTTGTAGAGTTTGAATGGGAAGTATGACATGTTGAAGATGGGAGAAGATGAGAACATAAAATCCTTCATGGCTAAGGTGAATGACCTTGTTCTAGGTATCATATGTGCGAGTGGAACCCTTGAAGAAGATGAAAATTGGATGAAGGCTATGGAAGAATAATTGAATCAGATTGAAAAGAATAATGCATGGGAACTTGTACCTAGACCTAAAGACAAGAATGTGATTGGTACTAAATGGGTATTCAAGAAAAAATTAAATAAAGTCAGTAAAGTTCTTAGAAATAAAGCAAGACTGGTATGCAAAGGATATTGACAAAAGGAAGAAATTGATTATGAGGAGACTTTTCTCCAGTAGCTAGACTTGAAGTTGTTAGACTATTTCTTGCATTTGTTGCTTATAAGGATTTCAAAGTATATCAGATGGACATGAAGTCGGCATTTTTGAATGGTGATCTTGAGGAAGAAGTCTACATTGAGCAACATGAAGTATTTTCATTATCAAATGATGGAGACATGGTATGCAAACTGAAGAAAGCTCTTTATGGATTGAAACAAGCCCCTAGAGCTTGGTATGCTAGATTGGATAAGTATTTGTTGAAATTGGGATTTGATAAAGGTATTGCTAATAGTAATCTATATTTCAAGATTGAGAAAGATAACATTTTGATTGTTGAAGTCTTTGTTGATGACATTATCTTTGGAGGAGATGATGACTTGAGTATGAAGTTTGTCGGTGATATGTAAAAAGAATTTGAAATGTCTATGATAGAAGAAATAATTTTTTTCTTAGGTTTGTAGATTTCACAGACTGGAAAAGGTATTTTATATCTCAAGCTAAATATGTCATCAACATTCCTCAATAATTCATGTCACTGATGTAAAGAGGATATTCAGATACTTGAAAGAGATTATGGATTATGGTTTATGGTATCCGAGGAATGATGATTTCATTTTATGTGCTTACATTGAAGATGATTGGGATGGTGATGTTGATGACCGGAAGAGTACCTCTGGTGGTGCATTCTTTTTGGGTAATAAATTGGTTTCATGAGAAAGTAAGAAACAAGATTCAGTTTCCCTATCTACTGATGAAGCTGAATACATTACTATTGCTAGTAACTGCACTCAGGTAGTTTGGATGAAACAAATGTTGAAGGATATTAGAGTTATCTATGATGAGCCTATTGTCATATATTGTGATAATTCCAGTGCTATCAATATGTCAAAAAATTTGGTGTGACATTCAAAGACTAAACATGTATCAATCAAGTATCATTTTTTGAGAGAAAAAGTCAATGAAGAGGAAGTGAAGTTATAGTATGTGTCTACAAAGGAACAAATTGCTGATATTTTCACCAAGCCTTTTCCTGTAGATACATTTGTCTATTTGAGAGACAAGTTAGGGGTATCTTCCCCTCCTGATGGGAACTAGATGCACTGAGTTACATCAATCTAGTGGATTTTACTGTCTTATCTTTTTGCCTAGATTGATGAGTTTATGCTATTCCTATAATGCAGTAGTTTGTTTTTGGTTCAGTTGAGCTAGTTATAATCATGATTTGTTTATTATAAGGGGGAGTAAGTTTGGTTTTTTGTTTTGAAAACCTTTGTCATTGATGTCAAAGGGGGAGAGAAAGCATGTGAAAAACTATTTATTTGGTTGATCTTAGGGGGAGGTTTTTGGAGATGTTTTATTTCTTTGTATTGATTGTTTTTCACATCCATATGTTTCCATCAATGCCAAAGGGGGAGATTGTTGGACATTGCTACTGCTAGGATATGTTGTTGTCATTGATGTCAACATATTCCTGTGATTTATTGCTCCAGTGGTTGTAAATTGGTTTATTGGGATCATGCCTCAGTATATGGTGTATTTCTAGTATCATTATATCTTTTTCTATTGGTTTCAGTGATTTGGGAGCTTAATTATTCATATCATATGATTCAATTTATAGTTTGGTTCCTCTGATCAGTGCTTTGTAGAGTTTGGTATTTCTGCTAGTATATTTCGGTGTTATAAGATCTTGAGTTGATCTTTTGGGAGATTGTTTGAGATGTTCATGTGTATCTTTTTTTTAGATGGATTGTGATTTGGTGCTCTGCAAGTTATCTTTCTCATGACAGTTGCTATTGTTTGAGTGTTCTTGAATTTCATATGTTTATCGATGAAGATTTGATAAGTGGTGTTGGTGTGCTATTACAAATGATTCTAACATGCTTGTTGGTGTTTCCTAATTGTATCCTATTTCTTTTTATGATCTACATTGATCAATGTGCATGGATTTGTTGTTTTATTTATCCAGTGGTGTAGCGTGTTGTAATTGATCTTGGAGTTGATTTATGTGGTGTTGCATGTTTGAGCAGGTCCATTTTATATCATTATATTGGTTCAGTGGTCGATTTTTTTATCGTGTGATGTAATTTTATAATTAAGAGTTGAGGGTTTGGTTGACCTTGTTGTCAAGGATGATGATCATTATATATAGATGGCATAGTCATGTAAATTAGGTATCAATGAAGTGTCTACATTATCAAAGAGTAGTAAAGGTGTGAACAAGAAAATACATCCTTCGACATTGTGATTGAGCAGAGATTGGAGTGTTGTAGAGAAGACACATGTGCTTAACCGTAACTATCATTAGGCATTTGCAGATGCTATTTTTTATTTCATTTTATTTTGGATTATTTTCTGAATATTTTGTAAGTTAGTGAGACTTCCTTGTAAGGTAGTGAACCTTCCCTGAGGGTTGTAGCCTTTCGGGTTATTGTATTTGAACAGTGAGCTCTAGGCAGTGAGCTTGAATGTATATGCATTTCTATTGTAATCATTTTCACATACTATTACAAAGTATCATCTAATTGTGGGTAGGTTCCTACCATGGTTTTTCCCTTAACCGAGTTTTCCACGTCAAAATCTTGGTGTTGTGTGTTGTTCTATCAATTTTCTTATCTTTATTGTTGTTGCAGTTAATCAAATTTGTATCTGTGATTAAGTTTGTTGATCCAGTGAAAACTGATTCACCGCCCCCCCTGCCCCCTCTCTCAGTTTTCCTTCATTGTTGTTGCCGACTCTTACTGGTTCAACAAAGAACCTGAATATAGATAAAAATGTATATCCCGAGACAAAGATAACATGGTTTGGAAGAAGCATAAAACCCGGACAATGGGGCTTAGCCCCATAGTCCAATAGTTTTTTGATACATTCAAGACATTTAACACACTCAAGGTCAAGTCTCCTAGCCCCATTATTTGGCATTTCTAAGCTCAAATTGCAGATGCATTTTCCTCTCCTATTCCTATTTCTAGATTTGTACTCAAAGTCCACATAAATGATTTGTAGCTTTCTATTTATGTTGTTTACTCTAAATTCTACATCATTAGCCTTAGTTCACACATTCTCTTATCAAATTAATTTAATAAATTAAAAGAATAATCAAATCATTAATGCCCAACTTTTTTCAATGGGTTTAAATTTCAGTTCTATTAATTAAACTTTAATATATTGATGTGGTAAATGAGTTTGATTCCCAGTTTACATAATTAACTAGTAGATCTCAATTACATCACTCCTTTACAAGATAAATCTTAAGCCATCTCAAATTACATCTTGAATCTAAATAACCAATTTGATACATGTACTTAATCTAAGACAAGAAGAATAAATTGATAGAAACTATGCTTGAATATTTTCTTTCCTTCACTTTTATTATATCTTAATCTATCATGGTAGCATTTATTAAATTGATTGAGAAGTATACCAACTCAAAAGGTGAATGGATTATCCTAGGTGAAAACCCTTGGTGGAATAAGTTAATAATAATTTGCAAGATCAATGACCACATTCTCAAATAAGTAGATGACCAATATCATTATGGAGATATGATTACATTGTTGTTATTTATGATTGATGTGTACTCTAATTATTTTTTTCTATTAGTTTACCTTTTATTATTTAAGAGATTAATAAATATGTTTAAATATAATAATATAGAAACATGTCACACAAGACATGTTAAGTAAGCTCATAACCACTAAAGTGGGGAGAAAATTTAGAAATTGAATTTTGAGGTTCATTTTGTGCTCGTCAAGCATCCAAAGGGATGAAGTGATTATTTCAAGAAAGTGAATAAATAATTATCATTTGTATTAAATTGGAGTAAAATCAATATGAATAGGGATGAATAGATATAGAATTGTGAGCTAAATTACCATATTAAATCAGTCATCAAGATAAACACAATGCTAAATGAGAAATATTGTATGTATCTTAATTTCACCATTACAATATTATTTAATCAAATAAATTAATTATTCATATGCTTCTTAGGTGGACTTGCAAGTCCACAAAGCATAAAAAAGCCTATCTCATGATACTAAATAGAATGTACTCTTCTACTCTCATGTGGACAAATTTCAACGACTTATAAGAAAGTATACCTCTACTAGAGATCATTTAAATAAAATTCTTATCATGGATAACTATAGAACTTTATTTATTTCATTCTTTAAAATTTTTAATTAGTACACTAACAACAATAATTCTATTTATCGATAATCCTAATCAAACTCTAAAAGTCAATTTAGGTGGAAAAATATTGTAACATTTATAATTTAATATATTTTGGGTGGCACATAGGCAACATGGACATGTTCCCATTAATTGATATATTTATTAAATTGAATTTTCCTTCTTATTCCCAAAAGTGATGATTGGAAATAATGAACTTGATGATAAATTAGATGATTTAGATCTAAATTGGAGCTTGGAATAATTAATGATGGGTGAGGAGAATGTAAGGCTAGATCTTAAATGGGATTCACCTTTAAAATTAGGTCTTAAGTTGATCATATTAATACCTTTCTCATGGACTTCTCATCTTCTTTTTTTCCTAAACAAATTGGCTACGAATGACTTTTCCTACTAAACAATCATGGGTGTTTCTTCTTTCTACAACATGGGTTCTTCAGATTCTTCCATTGATAAAAATGGGAAAATATTTTCTTAGAAGATAGATAATGTTAGTTAGACCTCCTATCTTGACTACTAAAGTATTCCACCATCTCAATTAGAAACATTTAAAAAAAATATCAATATCAATAATTTTCCACAGTCCATGAGGAATTATGTTTTTTATTTCTAGTTTTGATTGTAAGTTTATTGAGAATAAATGTTTTAGGTCACACTCTATAATCCATTCATTAAGATGTTGGAGAGAATAAGGAAGTGATAATTTTTTTTTCACTTCCTTATTATCTTCAACATCTTCATGATGGATCATGGAGTGTGGTCCAAAATGTTGATGCTCAAAAATCTTATGCAATTGAATCGAGAAATAAACAACATCATAAATAATATATTTTTCATCAAATGTACATAATGAAGAAATTTTAACCCCAACAATAGTAATAATACTACCATTTCATCAAAACAATCTTCATCAATGAATCAACCAAGAGGGTAGGAACAAGAAAAGGATGCCTAGAGACCCTTATGCAAGAAAAATAGGAAGGTTGAAAATTTTGAAGAGAAGGAAAATGCTACACTTGAGGGAATCAAAGACAGTGAATCGCAATATAATAAAAATATTTCTTAAGAGGGTAAGAAGAGAAAATGACCCATCTTATGAAGAAAAAGATTGATTTTTGGGGATCCGATATCATTCACTCATGTTTAGGAATGATACTCCTTAGCCTTAAAATATGAGAATAACCAAGAATATAAATTGTCATCAATAATTTGATTTATGATTAAAAATTATTTAAATGCATATAAGAAAAAATTCAAGACTAAATCATATATATGGCAAGAGATACAAAGTAAGTTTCTTCCAACAAAAAGGAAAATTGTAAGTTTTTTATTTGTTTTTACAACAAGAGGATAGAGAGAAGGTTCCACCATTAAGTGAATTAGAAATAGAATTACATGAGTAGAAGTGGCAAAGATAGAAGAGCCTTCCATTGTTGCAAGAAATGATCTAAATTAGCATGAATCAACTTTGTATGGCTTTGAATGTTATTTATTGATTAGGAGTTGCATGCAATAAAAAAATTAGTACCTTTGTCATTGAACACTCCTAATCAATAAATTAAAACTATTGAGCATGTAATACATTTTTAGGTAGGATTTGATCATATTTGTATTAGTTAAGTGTTCTTTAGTAGCTATGACTTCTATAGTGATGTTTCACTTCTATATTGTCATGAATTCTTTTTTGTATTGAGAAACTTCAAATTTTATAGATCGAGTTGTGGTTTCTCATTAATTCTCTTTTATATTTACATTTAAAAATTTGTCATTTTCCTTTTTTTTATGTAGTAAAATTTTAATATTGAGTTGTGTTTTGGTTTATCATGATAAATTATATCGTTGTATTCTATTTATATGTAAAAGAGTTGTTATTTTTTTTTTTGAAATGAGGGATGTGGGGATAGCATCATAAAATTACCCACCTAATAAAAAAATGAATTTGAAGATACGATATCATTCAACTATTTAAAAATGTCACTTCTCAACCTTAAATTTTTAGGGCCATGTGGCCATTCTTTGCACATTTTTGTTATAAAATACGATAAAAGGTTTGAATATTTTTAAGACAAATATGTGTGTTTGTGTTTGTAGTCATCGATGTCTTTATTTTAATTGCAGAATGCCAAAATATTTGAGAATAACTTAGAATATAAACAATAATTGAGATATTAGTTGGTAGTAGGGTTACCCTAAAAATAATCCCTTACAACCTGGATATTCTACAATTCCATACCATTTTGAGTAAAAAATTGATGTAGGAGGATCCATTGGTGTAGGGAAATCCAACATCTCCCAAAAATATTTTTTATTTTTATTTTCTATTATGCTCAAGTGGTTGAAAATAAATGCAAGCATATATAGGTCTCAATGTGGTTAGTAAAGTGCCCAAGGGGAAAAAGGGGTTGAAAATTATTTAGTATTTGTGGCCTATGTTCAATGAAAATTGAAGCTTTCAAGAAAGACCACATTTTTCTATCATTTATAATACTAAAATAAAAATTTAAGAACCATTTTTGACATGGATGAAAGGAAGGGGAAGAGTAATGGACTCATATTTATTGAATGGTTACATAAAAAATGAGAAAAGACATCTTTTTAGGCATCCATTTTGGACAATTGAAAAGACACCTTCTAGGAGCCCTCTTGGAGAAGTTGAAAGGTCATCAATTGGCTATGTGTTTTTTTTATGATAGCCATGTGTTCATGAAGAGGGGCAGGAGGATTTCTAAGAGGCACAAGATTGCTATAAAAGGGAGGCTTGGGCTAATTGTCTAATCATCTAGATTTGAGTGGATCATTGGGAGTTGATCCAAGCTTAAGTGGATTATCTAGGATGGTGTGGATCATTCAAAGTGAAGTGATAATTTGAAGTTGCAAAGAATTCTCCCTCATTTGAGAGTTGAGTTGTAGTTTTTCTTGTATGATTGGTAAAGCCCATGATGCTAAGCATTGTAATTTCTGAATATTTATGTTTCTTTATATTAAGTAATAGAAAATTTGTTATTTCTTTTCTTGCAATTTCTATGTAATTTTATGTGTTATGCTATGCATGAATCTTGGGTAGATTAAGTAAAAGACCATGTCTTTTGGGTGTGTTAGGAGGTTCTCCTACATTACAAATATAAAATATGAATAAATCTTTATTTGTAGTGCTTAAGCTAGATTTGGATATCAAAATTATTGTAAAACCTAAAGGAATCAACCACTAAACCCTAGTCTTACAATGAATCCAACAAAAAACCAATACAGAACCAAATAACATGCAAACCACAAAATAAGGTACATTATACCATTTACATTCTCCATGGGTTTGATCTCTATTGTCCTCCTATCTCCATTGATCTTGCTTGATGTAGATGCTCTTAGATTTATGTGTGCACAAGAACTCAATAGAGCATGGATGTGGTTGAGTAGGCAATTTAACAGAGTGTAAGCACTTGTACTTGATTGAGTGATGGAAAGAGAGGGAAAGAGATCTCTTTTATAGAGAGAACTCTAGAAATGGAGGGCTAGGATTAAGAGGTGGAAGAATAAATGGTCAGCTTAGATTGGAGGGTAGGTATAGGAAATAGGAAAATATTAGAGAGGTGGATAAAGATAAATTAAGAGATGAATGACAAATGCCATGGAGAGAAAAAGCTAATGAATTAATTAATATTTAATCAATTAAATAAAGAGGTGGGGACAATTAAATAAATAAAATATTTATTAAATTTAGAGAAATGATAATTTAAATAAATACAAATATTTATTTAAATAGGAAAAGGCTAGAAGAGGATTAATGAATGAATTAAATATATACAAATCTATTTAATTAATAGAAGGCTTAGCATAAAATAATTAAATAAATAAGATATTTATTTAATTAGGTTAGGACAATTTTAGGTGTCTACATGTAGTATTGAGATAAAAATACATATAATTTGAGAAATAGAATAGAAAAATGGATTCAAGTAATTTATTCTTCTTGTGGGCAATAATCAAATTAGCTTTAGTGCTAATTTCACGTTTATTTATTATTCTAGATTCAATACTGTTTCTAGATTCCATATCACCTTTATTGACATCCAAGCTAGATGGTAGTTTCTCCTATATTAGTCTTGGAGAAGATCCTAAGAGTGCTATTAAAGCTCAATAATTTTTCATTTTATTAGATAATTATGTATGTAGTATTAAAATACATTTAAATTTTATCTTTAATTTACTATTAACATATGTATTGAACCTCTTATGAATGCAAATGCTAGTAGTTAAGCATTTATGTTATTCAATCAACACTACTAAAAATTAGTTATGTATTGATATGGAATAAACTTTTCAAGTCATATTGCCATTTCCCATTGAACAAACCAGAGCGTCTATTCTCCATACAAAACAACACCTGATAAAAAATACTAAATCTGCAAATCACAATGGATTTTTATGCAATATCTATTGATGATTCGATCCTCTTAATCTGCCTTCTCAATATTGTAAAAATGTAAGAAATCTGCTGAAAAACAATTATGTTATGCAATTTTGTGTTTTTCATCAAATATTGTTTTATATGAAAAAGAACAAACCACATAAAATTTTAGATACAGTTTTACCACACATGCAAGTGACTGGTTCAAATAGATCTGTTTTGATTTTAAACCATGTTTGCATAGGTTTGATATGCCTTTCTAGAAAACATAGGGTTAGGGTTTAGACAGTAGTTAGTGAGGTTCCTAATATCAATGACTATAATTATAATTGGACGGACAAGTTTGACCGATAACGTATAGTCACCTTCTATATTGAGTTTATATTAATGATGCATTAATAGCATAGATGCATAGTTGATTGCATGTTTAAGTTGTATTTAATTAATGATTGCCTAATTGTATAAACATGTCCCGAGGATTTCGCACTCTTAATTTCTTGTGATTTGATTGGGTTCCATGGCATTAACATGAATGATTCATAGACATTTTCAGTCTTTCATTTAATGGTGGGTTTTTTTCCTTCTGTCATGCAGAGTTGGACTGAGAAGTTTGGTGAGATAGTTTGGGATGACAGATTTAGCTAGTTTTGGATTTGGTTAGGAGATCCTTAATTTGCTGGCTTCAAGCAAATGGTTAATGTGGTGACTTTGTGAATGGTGTTGGTTGAAAAAATATGTGATAGTAAGAGACCATGAATTGTAGAGAAGGGAGAGTTAAACAAAGACATACATTGAAAGCTACACTGCCGTATTTCCTTAACACACTTCCTTGAGTTGGAACAAGAATTTTGCAGAGGTGTTTCAACTGGTTGTCTGGTTTGTTTCTACTATTCTACAATAATTCAGGTTTATGTGATATTCATATTATAGATTTTAAGATCACTATTGAAATATTTAAGTGATTTTAATGGTAGAAATGGGAAAGAGAGAAATTGAAAGGTTGAGAATAATTAGTATAGATATTTAAAATATTTGAGGTATTTTAGAATTTGTTATTTAATAAGATATGTATTTTGAGATCAATATCATTTTGTGCTTTCTAGATATATGTATTTAGGATATCCATGCTAGTAGTATATGGAATCCTATAGAATGATAATTTAATATATATTTATTTGTTGTGTTTTTATAAAATAACACTTCATATGACAAGAAAGAAAGCATATTATATTCATCAAAATGCATCGCACACATCATTTATTTAGCATTATTGAATCATTTCATATTCATCAAAATGTGTAATATACAACATATTGAAAGAAAATAATTAAAGATTTCAGAATTATTATAAATTAAAATCCATATCACATTAAAGATGAGATATATCTTTAATAAAAGAATTATGCCAATACACATCGAATAAATAATTCTAGGGAATAGAATATTTCTTCACTCACTTCCATTTTATAGAGTTGTTTTCTTAGTTGATTTTGCCATAATAGTCATAAAAATTTGGGCAAAATTATTAGTCTATTGAAAGACTTAACACAATAAAGACACAAATGTTAATGCATTCCTTTGCTTTTTTTCCAATGCTAATTGTTGCTTTATATAAGAGTCGGTTCTTGTGATTTATTTATTGTTAGATCCAAAGCTAACTATAAAATTAGTTGATATGTGTGTCCCTTTTGTATTGATGTTAATTGTATTCAAAGAGAGAATATGATTCTAGAGGGAAACTTTTAGGTTTATATATTATATTCTAAATATATTTTGTAGATGCATTTAAAAAAACATCTTCTATTCACAAATTAGAGGTTAACGCGACCCTTGTATCTTCAGTGATTAATAAATTAAAACATCAAATTTATCATTCTAACCTCCCAATAGATTGGTACTCTCTTCTTTGATTGTAATGCTACAATCTATTAGTATTTTCAATGAATAAAATATCCTTGTATCTTGGTTATGCATGTGAAAATTTCTTGTAAATAGATGAATATTACTTTCAAACTCTTCCTTAACCATTGGATCTAATGTGACATCAATTCTTTTTATATATAGTTCCTAATAATTAACTAATAAATTTGCACCTCTAATATTTAGGAATAGTTGGTAAAACTTGAAGTGGTCATGGATAGGGGGTCCAATGAAAGGTTATCCAACTATGCAAAAAAATGAAACAACACATAATTATATAGTTAAACACCAATAAAATAACAATTTGAATATTATTGATTCTTAATCATAAAAATATACAATTTTCATAATATGCTTTCAATGTGCCAAGACTAAGTTGTTTGATCATTAATATGAAAATTCTAAAAGTTAAATTATATTATAATATAATTCTCAATTTGGTTCCTAACAAAAATACCAAACTAGAATATCTTCAAATGATTATGCATGATGTTTGTGTAATAGTAATAAGCATAAGCCTAAGGATTGACCTAATTTTTCTAAAAATATGGTTCAAATCTTGATACCTTACGAAATGCGTAATCAATAAATCATATAATAAATCTCCTAGAACTAATGTGGTAATGATGGATCAATGGATATATTGATATTGTTCATGTTAGCATAAGCATAGTTAATTTAATTACATTAGTGATTACTATGTACTTACACTATTCTAATAATTGATTACCACATTTCACCACTATATATTTGTATGCTTGCACATCAATAAATCATCAATTTAGCATTGGTCTCCCTTTCTTTGGAATTAGAGAAATAAATTTCTACTTCTAGGTATGATATTTACAATGATAGGCATTCAAATCTAGTGCAAAAGTTTTTTTGGAAACTGCAAATAAAGTGTTAAAGGATGGGTGAATAATGTTGTCTGATTGGAGGAGCAAAATTATGCATGATTATTCATTATTGTGCCTATGACAAGACAATGATATATTTCTTGGTGTCAATATTGACATGATGAAGGCATTAATGTTTCTTGTAGAGAAATGATTGAGATATAATGTTTTTGCTTGTGTAAGTTTACACATTTTCTTTTCAATTGGATTTTTAATGAATTGTTGTTTCTTGTCTTGTCAATTTTCATAGAAGGAAAAAATGGGTATAAATATCTCTTTGTTGTTTTGATTGATTAAATTGAGATAAAATTGAACCTTTTACATAACTAAAAATAAACTACTAGGGGCGCATGAGGGGTGCACACCTAGCCAAAAAACTAAAGCCAAAATATGCAAAAAAACCAACGGACAACTAGAACAAGACCACTACATAGAGAAATAATAAACAAACTAGACAACCAACCACTCACCATAGACACAAAAGAATGGGCTATTGAGTGGGGCCATTATCATCTTACCATTCATGACATAACAATATAACTTTATTCGCAAAGAAGAATTTTTTAATTGAATCTTTACCTAAGGACATAGCCACAAAATCAAGAGTAGCCTTAATAGTGAAAGAGAAGAGATCCAATGCCATTAAAGGAGACTCCAAATGCCTCTTCCTCTTAGCCTTTCTTCATTCAATATCCTTATGAATGACATGTAGAGAGGCAAAATTCTTCTATCACAATTTCCTTGTTTAGAGTAATCATCTCCTCAACTTTCCTTTTCAAGGCCTCAAAGGTTTTCCTTGAGAGTCAACCATGTCTATCCTGTTGGAGTTTATTACATTATTTACCATTTGTTATGGATGGGTTGATGCAGTTATTACAACTGCTTTTAGTTATTACAACCGTATCAATCACTCTGTGTAAATTCTCCCTTTCATCATTGAATGAAATATCGAACATTCACCATTTTTTTCTTTCATTTGGTATCAGAGCAATAATGATTTTGTCGCCTTGAAGAGTTATGTACTTATGCATTGCTAGTTGATAGGTCTGGCAGTTACTATCATGGAAGTTGGAGGATTGTGCAGATGCAAGTTCGTAGCGTGAATCATTGCAGTGCTGTCACTTAAAGAGAGGAGACTGCCACCACTATGATGGGCCGCTTCCAAGCTTTAACAGATCATTAGAGTGACATTTACATTGTGGGTGTTGGAAATTGGGGTTGGTTATATTTGGTGTTGACTGCCTGATATCTATTGAGCCTTCTCACCTTTATAAGCAATATGATTCCAGTGTATGAGTCGACTCAATAATCACTTGAATCCACGAACCATTGTGCAGAGGTGGTGGGTGTAAATTTAATCGTTTGTTGTGATCATTGCACAACCTGTGTAGAGGCACAAGATTAATAATTAAATGGGAGTTGATCAACTGAGTTGACTCTCTATATAAGCGCATAATATAACAGAAATAGAATCCTATTCAAATCTAATCTGCAAGGTTTTTTTACTCTATGAGCAACGTCTATAAATCATCATCATTCTCCAATAGGCGTGACGATACTTTAATAATGGAGTGCAATGGAAAAGAATAAAAGATGGTAGAAAAAAGAGTGCAACGGTTTAGACGTTCATGTTTATTTGACTATGGCGTTTCAAACAGTGCAAACTGGTTGATGCTAAATTGATTGCGCAGAAGAGATTTCTTGGTCGTGGGTGTAATAACATTCTTCTACTTGGTTTCCCTGCTTTGGTGCTTGCCAAATCCATCCCCTGGTGACAAAAGTACCAATTTCATTGCAGATTTTACATAATAATTTTTCATAGCGGAGCAATGGTAAGTTTTATATCTTTGCACATATCATACAAAAGTTTATTTGGGCATTCTTTGAAGGGTTACAAATTCAGAGCTAGTTGTTTTTTTTCTTTTGTCATCATGTGCCATGAGGAAACAAAACTCCATAATTCCATGAATCAGTTTGTGTGAGGATGAGTATACTGGCAATGAAGATCTCATAATAGTGTGCAGTTTCACTTTGAGGGCATATGGTTATTATTTTTTGTTGAAAGCGCTAATTCAATTCCATCTGTAAAAGTAACTGTTAGTTTAAAAATGAGCAGAGAAAACGCATAATAATGAAAAGAAAAAAGTAGAAAGAATAATAAACACAACAAAGAATTCAAGACACAAGATTAATGTGGTTCACCACTAAGTGGCTATGTCTACTAGAAACGCAAGGAGAATTCTTATTAACCAATATCCAATTACACAATACATCATGTATGGGCTGCACACAGCCATTTATATAAACATATCAAATATGAAATTAAGAGTCTTCTAGGGAAGACAAACAACCATGTGACTGTTGGGCTTCATATACCCAACAATCTCCCCTGTGAAGTCCAACTGGCATAGCCTGTAGCATTCCCTGCATCTCCATTCCAAGGCTCATACTACAACTAGCTCTTGAGAAGATTTTAATATCACCAAACTCTGTTCATGAACAGTGCAAATTAATCTTCTCCAAGTCAGATCAGAGTTAAAAACATATTCTCTAACTACTTCATCCGGTAATCCATAATCAGAACACTACTATCTACATATGCATTATACACTCCTCCATCAAAGTCTCTGGCTCTTGTGCTCCCCCATAATAGAATATGTAGAAGATCACCATTATCAGATTTTAATACCCAAATATAAAACTCTCATACATGTGTGAATAGCCTACAAACATCACTCCCAATTCTCACAGTTGCCTCACTGCCCACATCTAGAACATACTGACTCTCATTCAGCCCCATCACATCCAACATAAACAAATCAAATGAATCATTACTAGTGCCATCAAACTGGCCAGATTGGAACTCATGTTCTCTCTTCAATTGACCAACACCGGATGCAATATTCTTATGCAATTGGTCTGCCATGAGATCTGATTTTGAGTTTCCAGCTGCAGACTTTGCACCAACGGGCTCCATATCAAATGAATTTGTTGTATTTTGTGCAGAAACTTGTGCAGTGTTTGCAATCAATGCATTCCACTCTGCCTCTATTGCTGTAATCTGGAGCAATAAATCATCACTCTTTTTTTCTTTTTGAAATTCATTTTCCTCAAAGACCTTATCCTCAGCCTTTTCGAAGTCTACTGGTTCTTGCGTAACCTTGAGCCAGAGGCTCACTCCTACCTTCGTGAGCTCTATATTCCATGCGCTCCTAGGATATTCAATCTCCAGGCACCCCAAATCCTCTTGTGGATTCTTTCCACCAAAGAAAGGCTTTCCTATCAACAAGGCATGCATTTTTGTGAGGAAAGAGTCCTCTGTTAGGAGCATCCCATCACTTTCCTCTTCCTAAAATATGGCCTCTTCAGAAAAATCCCATTCTTTCTCAAAGTTATCTTTTTCAATATTCATGATGCGACACAAGACCATCAACTTTTGGTCCATACAAATTAGCTTGTCGGTGTGTAGGAGATTCTCTTCCTTCAACCTCATAAAAATAAGATTCATAATCCTCCTGAGTCTTGGTCTCAACTTCCTCAACTTCATCCTCACTCGCTTCACCATCCTCCTCTTCACCATCCTCTTCTTCAGTCGGATCAAGAAAATTTTCAAACAACGAATACTTCAAACCCTCTTCTTCTTCAGCCGAAGTCTCCTCCTTTTTCCAGTCATCCCACCAATGAACATGATGTTTTGTTTTAACTTTTGCTTGCACAATTTTACCCTCCATCAAGTCTAAATTTGCAAGAAAATATTCGATGACTAAAGTGGTGTCTTCATCTTTTGGTTTCCTTTTAGCCTTCTCGAAAAACCAACAGTTTCTTTTTACATGGCCTCGCTTGCCACAATACTAGCAACTAATTTCTCTAACTTTGAACTTCTGCATCTTCTCGAGAATTTTCAATCCTTTATCTATCTACCTTTCCATCTCTGCTGAATCACTTCACCTAAGCTTTGATACCAATTTCTAGTTTAAAAATGAGTAGAGAAAACACATAATAATGAAAAGGAAACAACATAAATAATAATAAACACAACAAAGAACTCAAGACACAAGATTAACATGGTTCACCACTAAGTGGTTGTGTCCACTAGAAATACAGGGAGAATTCTTATTAACCAATATCCAATTACACAGTGCATCATGTATGGGCTACACACAACCATTTATATAAACATATCAAATATGAAATGAAGAGTCTTTTGGGGAAGACAAACAACCATGTGACTATTGGGCTTCATATACCCAACAATAACTCTAAAATAAAGAAGGTTTGAAAATGAGGAAGCTTTTATTGGAAATATTTTAGTAAGTTGTTATCTTCAAAAATTGGTATTATCTTACGATCATTGTGATGACTTTAGTCTTCATTTTGATGGCTTGCTCATCAGATGAAATTTATGAGATGTGTGTACAAATTTTTTTGTGCAGTTTCTTTCCCTCAGGGAATGTGGGTGCATCATACTTTTGCACTGGCTCGATTCCTATTGATAATGAAATCAAGGAAATTATTCAAGTTTATGGATACTTGGAATATGGTATGGAAGGTGAGCTCATTCTTTTCAAAAGGGAGAATAATATTAATTTTACTTTTGGTGGACTGTCTTTTGTATCTTTTTCGTTGAAGAGAGGTCAAGAGCCATTTTAACAATGGCTCACAATATGGATGAAAATAAATATGCTTCCTTACCAAATGATGTGAGAGCCATTTGACACATTTGATAGAGGACTCTATGGCCATATCTTTGTTATTGTTTAAGTGTGTCAAGTGTGTAATATTTGTGAATGTAAGACTTGCCAAATGATGTGAGAAATACCACCAATAATCATGAAGCCCAAAATGAATTTTATGATAGCATTGCCTTCCATTTTTCCTTGTTAGTTTCCCTTTAGAACACTCAATGCATCTTGCTTCTCAAATAGGAACTCCAATGCAATCCAGATCTCATCGGGTGTGGTGCAATAATAAATATGAAAGAGAAGATATAGAGACATATACACATTATAATATCCTAAAAGCCTCATTACACCTATTAAACCACTTTATCTTCTTAGAAGTAGTTGTAGGCTCAAATTTTGTACCCATGGTCACTCTATAAAATCCCTAGTGCTTTAGGTGAATCTCAATTTTTTTGTCCAGCCATAGTAGTTTAATGGAATAATGGAAGCAATATGATTTGGATCCTTAAAAAAATATTTAAAAAATGTATAGAAATGGATTGATACAACAATATTTATCCTCTTAATTCCAAAAAGTTTCACTTGAATTATAGAAAAATCAACTCATTTACAAGTTTTCCAAGAATGAACCCAAAAGGAAAATATTGAGATCTCTAAGTACCTAATGAATATTTTTTAGAAAAGGGCCTAAGATCTTGATAGAGGACTCTTAGATATTTTTGATGATATCTAGTTTTCAAAAAATTAAGTTTGGATGTGCAAGATATGGCCATAGAAGTGCAAAAAAGAAGGCCGAATTTAGAGGCCTAGAAGGAAAAATTAGTGTAGGATCTAAAAATATCACCTATATTTGGGATCAACACTAGAACAATTTTTCTAATGATATCTTGTTTGTGTGATTTTGATCCCATATGATAGAGTTATGGCCAGAAACCAAGACTAGGTCATTTAGGGTTTGGAAGGCTTGAAGCATTTCTAGAAGTTGATTGTTTCAAAAAATGGAACATTATAGAGCATTCTTTGGACCAGTGGATAAAAGGGTGATCCCTCCAAAGTATCAACTAAATTGTTGGATAAAAGAGTGCACCCAAATCAAATAGAGGACACTTTTGACTATTGGATAAAAATGTGCACCCAAATTAGTCAAAGCACACCTCGAACTGCTAAATTAAAGGTTGTACCCTCAAAACAATTTGTAGTCTTTGATTTTGATGAATTATCAAGCAATATTAGGGTTTGTTGGCCTTCTAAGCATGATGGTGACCTCCATTTTGGTCCAAAGTGCCCTGATTTTTTATTGACCCCTAGATCTTGCCTTGATTTTCATGCCTACAACAAAATTGCCCAAAAATTCAATTACTCAAATTTTGATGAAATTATAGTCGATATATAAGTTTGAGAATATTGTGCACGCAATGGTTACATCCATTTGATCCTAATGTGCATAGAAAAATCACCCAAGGTTGGATCCCTCAAGCATGTGGACATGCACTTGACAAATTTAGTCTAATACCATGTAGGAGTTGATGATACAACCACATGAGCCAATAATTCATCTATAAGAAAAACACCAGTCACACAAAAGAGATCAAGCAAAGATAACATGCTCTATAACAACCCGAGAATCCTATATTATTGCATATAAGAATTATTATTACAATGAATGAATTATTCTCATAAAAGGAAGAATTAAATCCTAGATGCAAACCTCAAAGGCTAGATCAAATTAGCATGCATCAAGTGTCACAATCATAATGAATAAGATAAATTAAGATATTATTAGCCTAATTTAACAAAAGAAAAAAGAAAAAAGAAAGAGCTTGCATAGGTAGGTGAGTTGGCTTGAGTCGTGGGTTTGCTCCCCATTAGTCCCAGGTTTGAATCCTCTCCTAGGTTTAAGTGGGGGGTACTGCTTGTAGGCTATGGCTCCTTCTGCAGGGCACTAGTCTTGCCTCAGGTTGCACATTCTTTCTCCCCAACTTGGCAAACAAAAAATAAGACCAAGGTAAGGTCAATTGGGCACTGGGTTGGGTCGCGAGGATACCCCTATAACAACAAAAAAAAAAATTAGCTTATTTGAAAAAGTAACTAAAGGACCTAATCAGTAAATAATTAAATAAAGTATCCTAATTATTCCCACAATATTTAATTTTAATTAAAGTATACAATATTAAAAAATTCACTAATATATGGTAAAAATGCAAAAAAATGTCTCTACGTGTGAAAAAGAGATGCAATGCATCGACATCTTCTTTCGAGTGCTCTTATCTGTCGCAGGGAAATTACAGAGGTTCTGCTAATCAATTCGCTATTTTGGCTAATAACTCTGGGACTAAGGATCTTGGTAGGGTCATTTCACAGACTTGCGATCAAGAGGCCTTCTTTGCAAAACCAAAATACTCTCTGGTTAATTCGGCTAGGGCTCCCCCTCTTCTTTACAAAGGTTGGGATCAGGATTGGCATTTGGTTAGTCGCAAAAGGGCATTAGGGAAACCAAACGGCCTCAAAAGGATTTCCAATCATTTTCGGGAGCAGGGTTTTGTAAAACCTAACTAGCCAAAGAGTTCCTCTGCTCGCTACATTCCTCCATGAAAATCCTTGGGCAAATTATCAGAGGAGTTGAAAACCTCTGGCCGTCACAATTCTATGGAAATTAAGCACCCTATGTCGGATCTACCTTCAAATTTCCCAACTACTCCTAACAAGTCGGTCATTGAAATTTATAATTATACTCAAGCTAGGTATCAAATGCATTGCAGCGATAGAATGATCTTTGCTTGGTGGAAAGGCTAGGGGATCCCGTTGGAACAAATTGCTAACTGGGTGTCATCCTCCTTTAATAACCAGGTAAGAATTGACATCCTTCTTGATAATTTTTTAGCTATTGAATGTGGTAATCAGAATCTTAGAAATTCATTTCTTAATGAGGATATATTAAAATTTAAAGGTCTAGGGTTTGATTGTTGGGAATTGCAACCTCTCTTTCTCCCATCTCAATTCAATTCCTACATAGAGCAATTTCACTTGATAAATTCCCTGTAGAATTGTGCAATAATGACTTTTTAAGAATAATAGGAAACAAAATAGGTAAATTTGTAGAAGTCAAAAAATCAGCCCTAAGCTTCTTTGACCAGGTCTTAATCGTTAAAATGAATATTAACATTAAATTTTTAGAGCCTATAACTCTGAAATGTGATAAATCTTGTTTAACCCTAGAATTACCCATTTATAATGGTCCGTTTGAAGATTCTATGCCAAGGAAGATCCCCTCCGAGAAACCTTTCCTTGTATCGTTGCTCAAGTCTAATGGCACTCCATTCAGATTCATGGAAGGAGAGGGTTTTACCCTAGAGGGCTATAAGATTGATATTAACCCTAATCATCTTACCTCTAACCTATATCCTCATAGCTCCCCTGTTAAGCCCTCTCGCTCCCCTCTTCCTTCACTACTAACTATAAATTCACCTATAGCTAACTCTCTTCTGGGGGATCGAGATCTGGAAGATGATGAAATCAATGAGGTTATCTCCCAGAAAGAGCAGCTCGGCTTGACGAATTTGCCATCATCTAGCTCTCTCATTCCACCAGAGAGGTTGAGTCCCTTGGGGTCTCCACATTTAATGGAACAAATGGCCTCTGAGAAATTAGCAGAGCTGGATAGGCTTTCCCCGGATCCAGGATTGGCATCCTTACAGGGTCAACCAATCTCTCTAGTCTCAAGTATGGAGAGCTTTGAGGAGGCAGAGGTTTGCCCTCCATCTCTAAAGGTTTTTTCTCATTCAATTGTAGAATCTGAGAATGATCGAGTGGCTAGGGAAGTTAAAATCATTGCCAACTTTGTAGGGGAAGAAGTAGTAAACGACCTCATGGACCTATTGGTTGATGAAATCTGTGATGATGAGGAGTTGGAAAGACTAACAGATTTCTTGGTCAAAAATCTTGTGGATGTTACTAGAGTTGACTTAGAAACAGATGAACTCTTTGTAGCATTAGATAACTTAGAAAATGATAACCCAAATATTCTAGGCATTCTCAGCTTTGATAGAAGAAAAGACTCTCCTGACTGTGCTAAACACAGTAAGAGAAGAGGTAGGAGATCCCTTGTTGAAATAAGATCAAAGGATGGAGAAGCCAAGGGTCAGTCTAAAATATCTACTCATTGTAATGCAGGGGAGGGGAAGTTCCTCCCCACAGAGCCATGAAAATCATATCTTGGAATGTTAGGGGTCTGAATGCCCCTAACAAATAGTGCATCTTAAAGCATGACAACTTTGATTCTAAACCAGATATAATGTTAATCCAAGAAACCAAACTGAACTCCTCTGATATAGCCCTTTTTGAGAAAAAACTAAGCGTTAGACAGATAAAGCACTCCCCTGCTACAGGGACCTCAGAGGGCTTAGCCATCATCTGAGACTCTAGATTCATCTCATTTACACCTTTACATATTAAGAAAAATTGGATGGGAGGAGAAGCAAAAAGTTATAAAAATTACCTAAGATTCAAATTGATTAACGTTTACGGTCCTGTCCAAAATAGGGATAAGGCTAGGGTGTGGGTGGAACTGGAGTCTTTCCTCAGAAGTTTTCCAAATGATGTATGCATGATTGAGGGAGATTTCAATGCTATCACTAAGGTAGCAGACAAAAGAGGAGGTAGCAACAAACTTCCTCCTGTGGCTATAGATTTCAATCATTGGATCAATAGGAACTCCCTGTTGGAAATCCAGGTGGCAGATAATGCCTTCACCTGGAACAACAAAAGGCTTGGTTTCTGTAACATTGTTGAGAAACTAGATAGGTTCTTTATCCATGGAGGGATCTTGGAGCTTAACTTTACCTTAAATGCAAAACCCCTTCCTTTAGTAGGATCTGACCATTTCCCACTCCAACTAATCATATTATTTGACCACTCCCCTAAAAAATGTCCCTTCAAATTTGAGAGCATGTGGTTCAGAGATGATAACTTCTTAAACTTAATTCAGAACTGGTGGAGTAGCTCTATTTTCTCTAGTTTGAAGATGTTTATTATCACAAGCAAGTTAAAGATTATCAAAAGGAAGCTCTTAGAATGGAACGGGACTAATTTTGGAAATATTTTCAATAAAAAACTCCTAATAGAAAATGATCTTAAGAATGTTAACATTGAGGTTCTTGAGAAGGGGATGGATGACCATCTCTTCCTCAAAGAAAAGGCTCTACTCTCTAAGTATGAAAAGACACTCTCAAATGAAGAGATCTTTTGGAAACAAAAATCGAGGGAGACTTGGTTGAGTGATGGGGACCAAAATATAAGTTTTTCCACAATAGTACTAAGCAGAGGCGATGGGTCAATCCAATTTCTAAAATTAAGAATTGCCAGGGTTCCATCGTGTCTGAACCGGATGATGTTGCCTCTGAGGTAGCAAGGTTTCTTGATAAAATCTTAAACAATATTGAAGGCTCCAACCTCAGAGGCCAACTCAATATTATCAAGAATCTTCCAAAACTAATTAACAATGACCACAACTAAATCCTATCAAAGAAATTCTCTGAGGAGGAGGTTAAATCTGCCCTTATGAAGATGAATCTCGACAAGGCCCTGAGTCTGGATGGCTTCCCCACTAGCTTTTTCCAAAAATGTTGGGGTTTTATGGGGACAGAGATCATGGATGCCTTAGAAGGTATTAGGAACTTTGGTAAGATTCTCAAAGAAATCAACAATACCTTCTTACCTCTCATCCCTGAAAAAGAGAATCCTAAAAGCATTAATGACTTCAGACCAATAGCCCTTTGCAACACTCTGTACAAACTCTTAACCAAAACTCTATTAGCCAGACTCCAAAATCTTCTCCCCATTATCATTAGTGAAGAACAAACCAGCTTCGTAGTAGATAGATCAATCTATGATGGGGTTATTATAGCCCAAGAGGCCATTCATTCGGTCCAGCTCAATAGGGCACCAAGTATGCTAGTCAAATTAGACATAAGCAAAGCTTATGACAAAGTTGGCTGGTGCTTCCTATGCAAATGCTTGGAGGCCTTTGGATTTTCCAAATCCTAGATCAACCTAATCTTTGAATGTATATCCACCCCCAAATTTTTGGTCTTGGTTAATGGTTCCTCAGAAAGTTTCTTCAGCAACTCAAGAGGGCTCAGGCAAGGAGATCCTATGTCTCCCTTCCTCTTCATCATCATGGCTAAAGCCCTAGGTAGATCCATCTCTAAGGCTAAAGAGGAAGGTGGGATCCAAGGAATCCTCATTACTAGCGGCCTCCCTCCCTTTACGCACCATAAATTTGTCGACAACACGATGCTTTTTGGGTAGGGAAGTGTAAAGGAAGTGAGAACCTTCAAAGGCATCCTTAATTCCTATATTTTAGCCTCGGGTTAAGAGGTGAATCTGACCAAGTTTGCAGTTTTTATGTTCAACATAGACCCCTCCTTAAAAAAAGTGATCAGCAATATCCTGGAGATTAGTGAAGGAACTCTTCCTTGCAAATAACTAGGCATTCCCCTTGACAAGGGTAGAAGACCCTCAAAATTATGGGACAACTTGGTGGATAAAATCAAGTCTAGGATTAACACTTGGAAAGGAAAATGGTTCTCATCTGCAGGTAGAGCAACCTTGGTTAGATTGGTCTTATCAGCTATGCCCATTTACCAGCTCTCCTGTCAACATTTATCTTCTTCTAAGCTTGTAGAGCTTAATAAGCATCTCAGGACTTTCTTTTGGCAAGGTGCTAATGACAATCATAAAATATCACTCATATCCTAGGACAAGATATGCAAACCTAAAGAAGAAGGAGGAGTTGGCATTAAAAACCTTTGTGATCAGAGAAAAGCCTTGGGTGCCAAGTTGGTCTAGAGGATGTTCAGAATCCCCCACCTCAAGTGGGCTCGCTTGCTGCACCACAAATACCTTAATGGAGGAATCCTATCCAAATCTTCAGAGAAACCAACTCTCCCAGAGGGTTCTGCCTATGAAATTTTATGTTAGACTGCAAGAGGATTATCTCTGACAGACTTACTTGGAACCTAGGGTCCAGGGATAAAGCTCTTTTATGGTCGGATTCTTGGGGTGGATATAAAGCTATTGCTAATATCCATGACTTTGGTTCTACTCGTATCCTTCTTGAATCACATAGAGGACCCTTGTTAAACAACTATATCTCCCCTTTAGCAGATGGGGCGGGTTGGCAATGGATCGAGAAGGAAGATGACGATATCCTGGTAAGGGATAAACAAAAACTTATGGCAATTCTCAAATCAAGGAACATTGCCTTAGGTCACAATGAGGACAAGCTCGTCTGGGATGGCTCCCTAAGAGGAGAATACAACTCCAAGGATGGGTACTCTCTCATCTCCATATCGTTTATAAGACCTATGACTGAGCTTCCCTTGAAACATTGCTGGGATAAATACTGTCTGCCTAAGGAAGGTATCTTCTCTTGGCTTGCAGTTCTGAACAAGCTCTTAATTGTAGACAAATTTAGAAGAATGGAGTATGAGGGCCCTAGCAGATGTTCTCTTTGCGAGGAAGATGAGGAAGACACTAATCATATCCTCCTTAACTGCCCCTTTGCTCACAAATGTTGGATCTGGTTCAACAACAAACTTGAATGGTCTACAACCTTCCCACACACCATCTTTGGAATTCTCAAGGCATGGCCCCTCCTTAGGCATAATGTGGGAACTATGGAAGGATAGAAATAGACATCTCTTTAAGAATGAAAATCTAGAGGCACCCAGAATCATTAACAAGATAGAGTCAGCTATCACTGAACTCCTGAACAACCGACTATCATCACGCACATTGAAGAATGCCTCTATCACTTATTGGGATGAAAAAATGAAAAAATGTTGGGAAGGCTTATCCTTTCCTCCCTATGTAGGTGTTGGTCCTATTGCAAGTCTTCGATCAAGGGATGCATACAGATGGTAGCCCCCAGGCGAAGGTTGGATGAAGCTAAACTTTGATGGGGCATCCCGCGGCAACCCAGGGCAAGCAGGGATAGGATGTGTTGTTCATAATTGGGAAGGCAAGGAATTAGCAACCCTTGCCTCTCCGGTTGGAATCAATGCCAACAATTGGGCAGAACTTATGGCCCTGGTTGAGGGTATGCATTTATGCAGGAAACTAGGAGTTAAGAACTTGGAAATTGATGGAGATTCAGCTATAATTGTCAATGCTCTAAGGAAAGGTAGTATGGCTAATTGGAGACTAAATACTTTGCTGTCAAAAGCTCTTGACCTATGTAGAGATTTTGATAGGTTCACAATCAATCATATTTATAGGGAGGGCAATAAAAGAGCAGATGAGTTGGCCAATTTGGGAGCTGATGGCATTAATCTCCTATCTGTGCCACCTTAAGGCATCAATCTTTTGTTTTTGTGTCCTAAGTTGTTGTTATCATGTTCCTCCTTTCATCCCCTTATGTTTCTCTTGCCCAGACTCTATTTTAACCCCCTTATTTATTCCTCTTCCTTCCCCCTATATTTTCATATAGATACTTAGAGAAACATTCAGTTTAAATATTGGCTTCTCAACATAAGCTGTTAACTAACACTTTTGTTTCAAATATCACTTCGAACACGTATTTCCTTCATTCATCGATATACTATTTTCGGTCGCTAGGGCTATCTCCTCACCTCCTCCTATCTGATATCCATCGGGTTTTATGTTGATGAAACCTTGGGCTTCGGTGACCTCCTTTATTTTTCCATCAAAATTCTTCTTCCATCGATATCAATGCCCCATTGATGAATGGATCTATTGTCTCACCGAATACTTCTTCCACCAATAAAGTTGTATCGGCGAAACAATGCATATTGGAGACATGCCTTTTAGCCTCCTCGAAACCTATTTCCTTATCGATATCTTTTATCGATGAAACTGCCTTTTGTCTAATCGACCTTATTCTTTTTATGTGAACATTTCTTTCGGTGACCCTTTGCATCGATGGTATTATCTCCTTGAATACCTTTTCCCGTCAATGAAAACCATCTCCACCTTCCTCGATATCTTTTATCAATGGAATTACTATCTCCGATGAGTCCTTTCTAAAGTTTATTAATGTTTCCTTTCTTTTGATACCCTTTTATATCGATAAGACATCGTTGGGTCTCATGTCGAAGAAACCTTGGGCTTTGGTATTTCCTTTATCCTTCCATCGAAACTCTTTTTCTATCGACATCACTACACTCCTTTGATGAATGGGTCTATTGTTTCATCGAGGCCATCTTTCTTTTGATGATTTGCTTCACTATCATCTTTCATCGATGAGCTCATTAGTAATCTTCCTCAATAAAGTTGCATCGATTAAACCACACACATTGGTAACATTCTTTTTAGCTTCCTCGAAACTCATATTCTTATCGATATTTTTTATTGATGTAGCCTCCCTCTATTTGATCGTGATTATTCTTTCGATAAGAACGCTTCTTTTAGTAAGTTTCCTTCATTCCATCGATGGTATTATTTCCTCGGTAGCCTTTTCGCGTCGATGAAAACCATCTTTACTTTCTTTGATATCCTCTTTCATTGGAATCAATACTCTCGATGGGTCCCTCTTAGGTTCATTCATGTTCCCTTTCCTTCGCTACCCTCTTTATATCGATGAAACTCTCCTATGTTTCATTGACCTTTTACCTTTCGATGAAAATGTTGCTGTCGGCCAATAACTTTAGTATCTCTTCGACACCCTCCTTTCTCGAACAATCCTATCGATGAAACCTTCCCGAGTTTCTTTGATTTCATCATTTCAGTAGAACTATCTTCTTTGTTGTATTCATTTCATATCCTACCGATTCCAAAGTTTCTTCATTATCCTTGCTTCATCGATGGAACCTCCTTTGGTTTCATCGATATACCTTCTATCGATGAAAATAATGCTTTCAATTAGTCCCTTTTAAAGTTCATCGAGGCCCAAGTCTATTCGATAAATCATCTTATCGGTGAAACATCGATAGGTTTCTTCGATTCCCTTTTTTTTTATGAGACATCCTTGGGTCTTATGTTGAAGAAACCTTGAGCTTCGGTAACTTGCTTTATCCCTCCATCGAAACACTTTTTCTATCAACATCCCTACACTCCTTCGATGAATGGGTCTATTGTTTCATCGAGGCCATCTATCTTTTGTTGATTTACTTCTGCTATCATCTTTCATCAATGAGCTCATTAGTAATCTTCCTCGATAAAGTTGCATCAGTAAAACCACACTCATTGGTAACGTACCTTTAGCCTCCTCGAAACTCATATTATTATTGATATCTTTTTGTTTGATCATACTTTCGATACGAATGCTTCTTTCGGTAAGTTTCCTTCATGTTGCACCGATGGAATTATTTCCTCGGAAGCCTTTTCCCGTCGATGAAAACCGTCTCTGCTTTCTTCGATATCCTCTTTCGGTGGAATCTATGCTTTCGATGAGCTCCTCTTAGATTCATTGGTGTCCCCTTTCCCTCGATACCCTTTTTATATCGATGAAACTCTCTTATGTTTTATCGACCTTTTATCTTTCGATGAAATTATCTCTATTGGCCAATAACTTTAGTATCTCTTCGACACCCTTCTTCTCTCAAACTATCCTATCGATGAAACCTTCCCTAGTTTCTTTGATCTCATCTTTTCGGAAGATCTATCTCCTTCGGTGAGTCCATTACATGTCCTACCGATACTGCAGTTTCTTCGGTAGCCTTGCTTCATCGATGGAACCTCCTTTGGTTTCTTCAATAACCTTCTATCGATGAAAAGTAACACTTGCAATAAGCCCCTTTTGAAGTTCATCAACACCCAAGTCTATCTGATAAATCATCTTATCGATGAAACACCGATAGGTTTCTTCGATTCAACAGGTGCACCATTTCGGTAAAATAAAAGCCCTCATTTTCTACATGTGTTGGCCTATAGGAACCCCTAAGTGCCCTGCCATATACTTATTTGATACTTGATGCTAAGCTTTCTATAATTGAATGGGTATTTGACAATCCATAGACTGTGGGTAATATGTGGTTCTGCCATAAAACTCATCTACCTCTATTACCCTCAGTTGGACTCAGGCAAGACAAAAGTCCCATTTATCCCCTTTTGTTATTGTATCCTGGATATCATCCATTTTCAGGGATAGCATCCAAGTACATAAGCAAAAGGTGGTAAATAGGTGATTAATAACTATGGATGATCACTTCTCAAAATGGAAATTATCTAGAAACTCTGTTTATGAATATGCCATATTGATGACTTTATAATTTCAGATATATGAGGTTAAGATTTTAGAAACATTAGAGAAGGATGTCAAATCACATTGGAATACTACATGTGACTAACAATCTGGGCAAGTGTTTTGAAAACTAACCATGCAGGAGTTACATGGCCATCTTGAACAAATGACAGGATGAAAGCTGCTAAAATGACAAAAGACTACATGCAATCAAGGCTCAAACTCTTAAACAAAGCACTAGGATAACAGTGACGATTGAAAAATAGTAATATGGGCCTGTAAGGGAAATAAAATATCTTCCCACTTGCTCACCCTAGCCTAGGGCGTTACTGTATTATTCTAAATCTATGCTTATTCTAATTAGATGTAGAAACTATTTGGACTACAGTCCTAGGCAAGGCCGGAGGTTTTCTTGCCTCCACTCTTTCCTACCGGTGCCCACATGAGTGGAGTGATGTAAAAAAATAATTTTGATTAATAAAATTTTTGGCTATGGCCTCTTACCGATCAAAAAAAATAAAAAATCACTAATATATAATTATAAAATTTCTAATTGAATTTTGAAATAAGATTATATAGAGGATATATATTATTTAAATTTTGTATATATGTAGTTAAAAGAGCTCCAGTATTTATTCACTCTCTTAATTAAAAGATTCATCAAAATAAATAATTTAAACATATAATGGTTAAACCTTTATTTAGATTAGAAAATTTTGAAAAGTTCTAGTAAATGTCTAAGTATACAATATCTAATAGCTTTTAATCAATAAATATTTAAATAACAACATAAAAAAATAAATTTCATATTTTTTTTATTACAAATTTAATCAATTCCTTAAGCTTTTTTATTAAAAATATTCTAAATATAATAATATTTATTTTTAATTAATTTTACAACTGTTTTAGATGTCCACTAAATATATAATTATTATTATTGATTGAAAAAAATTATTATTATTATTATTAGAACAATAAATTATTCCTAAAAGCTATTTTTCTTTTACAAAAAGTTTAATAGAAATATAAAAATATAATAATAAGAATATATTAAAATATAATAATATAATCATATATAATAATCTAGTAATTACAATATCATAATATATTAATAATAATTTAATATTTAATATGATAATAATATAATAAATTTTTAAGAACAATAATGAACAAATATGTTTAATTTTATCATCTTTTACATAATATTTTATAAATATAGATATTTAATTTCAATTAAGTTTACAAATTTTTTTAGAAGTCCATTAAATATATAATTATAAAATTTCTAATCGACTTTAAAAAGAGAATTATATAGGAAATATATTTTATTAAATTACATGGAACAATAATTATTATCTTTGGATTTAATGCGAGGTGGTCTACTACTCTTTGGCAGTCTGGTGATGCGAGTGTGCTGACTAGATGCAAGTGGGCTTACTGGTGATGCGAGTGTGCTGGCAACCTCAACTATAGACCTCTCCCGAGGTGTTGGCATGGAACTGGAGGAGGCCTCCCTCCTCCATCTAGTTTGGGTTATCTCTCCCCTCTTTACTCTGCATTTATGTTTCCATAGACGCTTAATTGTCTTTGCCCTTGCCACCCCCTCTTGGGCGTACATTAGCTCCACCTTTAATGGAGGCAAAGACTGATGGAGGTCCTCATTCCCAATCCTTGCCACCCTCCTCCCAACCCCCTCTGCAACCAAAGTCGTTCTGCGAGGCCGTAGGTGGAGGTTCGAACTCCATCGCAAAAGACGCTAGGTTCGTGGCTGCTACAAATGGCAATGGAGCGGGTCCACAAGGTAAGGACCTTGGCTTCGGCCTCAATCCCTTCACCATTTCCCTGAATGAAGCCATGGAAAATGAAATTACCTTGGAGAAAAATAGGTTGAAAGATTCTGCCATTTTCTTTGCCTGTGTGGATGTTGATAAATGCCCTCTGCGAAAATTCATGGATGACTGGTTTTACAATTATTGGAACCTAAAATTAGAGCTTCATTTTTCTTTCTGTAGACAAATTCAAAAGGGGTTGTTCATCATATTTTTTTATTCACATGAAATGCAATCAAAGGTTATAAATAAATTATACTGGAATGTGGGTAAAACAGCTTTTCATACCCTAAGTTGGTCCGCTGAAGCTAATCCTAAAGAAATCTTGGCTCTTTCGAGCCCTAGATGGGTAGTTCTTAAGAATATCCTGCCATTTTTATGGAAGTTCATCCCCCAAATCATTGAACCCCTCGGTAAATTCATCCACGTGGATGAAAACCCATGCCTTGTTCCCCATCTAGATGCCAGAGTGCTCATCTCCATTCTTCCTAGGATTAATTTGCCAAATTCCCTTCAGCTTAATATTGCAGAGGATGTGTTCTCTTGCCCACTGGAATTCCTGGGAAGTTTGAACGCGTGTTTTCTCTATAAATATGAGGGTCATGTGAGGAAAAATTGCCCCATATTGAGAAAAAATGCCTTTGCCGCAGATGCTTCTAAACCGAATTTCCTCCAACAGCGACTCTATCCCATCCGCTCAGCCCGTGATGGAGTCTGCCCCTACCTCCCACCCTAAGCCTCCTACTCCTGCCTTGAACCCCCTGCCCCCTCCCTCTGTCACGGCTCCACCTCTCCAACCTTCGAATGCTGCCTTCCCAGCCTTATCGGATGATGGTTACCAGGTCGTGATGAACTCCAAAAAGCGTAGAAGGAAGAATGTGTAGCAATTAGTCTTGAATAAGGGGGGAGCTTCCTCTAAGCCTCCCTTTCTCAATTTGCCTCACACCCCCTCTAAGGTTAAAAGCATAATTAATAGTTTTGAACCCCCCCCCCCCCCCCCCTCGAGGATGCTCTAGCAGTATCGTTATTTGGGATGGCTCTGCTAACATCTCTAAGAAGATCGAAGTCACCCTCTGTAATGATAGTGGTAGTGGCTCCAATAAGGACTTGTCCGCATTTTCTACCATGGCTCAGGCCATCAGTGCTTGCACTAGTGTTGTAGGAACTCTGTTTTTTGCTCCTCTAGAATGCTCCCCCCACAAGAGCCTTGTTTAGAGGCAATTCCCTCACCTACAGAACTAGAAGAACCTCTCCCACGAAGTATCTGTCTAGAGGAAGATGCACCTAGAGATGACCTTGAAATACAAACAGATGGCACCTCTAAGCCTACTAGAAGGGGAAGGCCCATGGGGTCTAAAAATAAAATTAACTCTACTAAGAAAAAGGACAAGGGTTCCCCTGCCTGTGATAGTAGCCTCCTAGCTGCTGAAGGTCCATAATTACCCCATGTAGTTTACCATGAAATTCATCTCATGGAATGTGAGAGGTCTGGAGGCTCCAGACAAGAAGAGGATTGTTAAATGTTTTCTGGATTCCCATAAAGATCTGGATTTCCTGATGCTCAAGGAACTAAAATCTGTTAATTTTACATTGGAAACCAATCTAAATGTCATTTGGAAAGACTCAATCAAGTTCTGCTCCAGCCATCTCAAGGGTAGGGGAGGAGTTGGTTTGCTCGTTAGCCCTAGATGGGCGAATTACATCACCGATAATGGCTGCTCCCCTTGTAATAGGGTTGTTTGGGCCTCGATTAGTATTAACAATACCCTCCTTGGGATCTGTAACATCTATGCATCTAATGACTATAACGAAAGAATTGCCCTCTGGGATTGGATTACCTCCCTCCCCGACATACCCTGGATCATAGGGGGTGATTTTAACATGGTAGAACATGGTGAGGACAAAATGGGAGGCATAACCTTCTGTTGGAAGGGTTCTGAGAAAGCCCATTGGGATAGAATGAAATAGGTCAGAAATCTATTTGACCCGCTGCTTGGCAAGAAGGGTGAATCCAAGGGACTATGGAACACATGGTGCAATTCCCAATTAGGTCCCAACAGAATCTATTGCAGGCTCGACCATCTTTATGCCAAAAAGGACCTCCTCTCATTTTCCCCTAATGCTTATAATAACCCTGTCATGGTATGCCCCTTCACTCTTCTTGATCATCACCCCATCTCTGCCCATATTAGATTAGCTGCCCCCCCTGCCAATAGGTTAGGGCCTAAGAAGTTCATACTCAATAATCACCTCCTCCAAGATATAGACGTTCTCTCTGCCATCAACATTATCAGACTGATCAATAAAAATAACAAGGATCTCACATCACAAATTGACAGATGGAACTTTAATATTAACTCTTGGTAAAAAATTCACAAATGATTGGTTAGAAAAGGGCCAAAGATTACAGATATGAGGAAAGCATCCTTAGCAACAACCTCTCCCGGGTGGAGAATGAAGTCCAGTCAGACCCCTCCAACCCTAAACTTGCTGGTAATGTGGCTAGTGCTAGGGATGCACTAAGACGACACCAGCAAACCAAGATCAAGGGGGCCATGATTAGGGCCCACACCCACTGGCTGCAGTTCGGTGACAAAGGCTCCAAGTTTTTCTTTAACCTCCTTAGGCAAAAACATAGACGGGAAACAATTGATAGAATCTTCTTTGATAATGATGAGATCTCTGACCTTGATAAGATTAAAGAGGCCTTTGCTCTCTTCTATCAAAAGCTATTCACCTTTGAGGAGTCTGAGGCTGATAAGACCCTTAGAATCAAGTTTCAAGCCATCATCCCTAGAAGGATCTCTAAGGAAGATTCCTACCTCCTCAAGTAACATTTCTCCCTTAATGAAATCTAATGTGCCATTAACTCCCTCTATGACGATAAAGCTCTAGGGCCTGACGGGCTCCCTATTGAATTTTACAAAGCTAATAGTCAATGGATATGCTCTGACCTACTAGAAATTTACAATGAGGCTATCCTTAAAGGCTCTCTTGGAGGTTCTATTAACAAGGGCACTATCAAGCTCATACCCAAGGATGGGGATAAGGCCCTAATAAAAAATTGGAGGCCCATTACTCTTCTCAATGTCTCCTATAAAATCTTGGCCAAAATGCTTGCTATGAGGCTGGAAAAAATCCTTCCTAGGTTCATATGCTCTACGCAGACCGGGTTCATTAAAGGTTGTTATATTCCTGGAAAACCTTATCACCAGTTGGGAAGCTATGGACTGGGCTAAGGTCTTTGGGCAAGATCCTGCTATGTTTCTCCTAGACTTCGAAAAAGCCTATGATAGGGTGGAATGGGGGTTTATTCTCCTAATGCTTGAATCCTTTGGATTTCCTAGGGAATTTTGTTCCTATATTAGAGTCCTTCTATAGTATGCTTCCATGTAGATTGATGTTAATGGCTCCCTCTCACCTCCTATTTTGCTTTCCTGCTCCATTCGCTAGGTGTGCCCTCTGGCCCCTGCCCTATTTGTCATTGCCTCAGATGCGATATACTATCTCCTTAGAGATAGCTCGCTCTCCCCCAAAGTAAATGGAGTTAGGCTCCCTAATGACAATGAACTTATCAACATTCAATTTGCTGATGACACAGCCCTCTTTGTGGAACTTACCAAATCTAACATAGAGCACCTTAATCACAAACTTCACCTATTTGGCTCTATCTCGAGAGCTCGGATCTCTAAGGCCAAGTCGACATTCCTTAGTTTGAAGGAGCATCCCCCGGACTAGTTTGAGAACTTTGAATATCAATGGGGTGGCCCATCCAAGCTTGTTAGATACCTTGGTGCTCCTTTTTCTGTATCCCCATCCTTGAAGGATATGTGGCTCTAGGTTAAAGAGAAAATTGAAAAGAAATTGAACAAATGGAACAATAGATTCCTCTCCCTAGCTGGTAGAGTTCAAGTTTGCCAAAAAATCCTCTCATCTTATAATATCTAGTATTCCTCTACTTGGATGTTTAGCAATTACCAGATCCTTGATATTCAAAAGACTATTAGATGGTTTCTCTGGTCGGATGGTAAAGGCAATAAGAAATTACATGATGTTAATTGGATGTGGTGTCACACTGAGAAAACCCTTGGTGGCCTTGGGTTGAAAGATCTTAGGACCCAAGGTATTGCTCTCACGGCTAAGTGGATCTTCCATGCCTTGGAAGGGCAGGAGCCTTGGAAAGTTCTAATCAGAAGCAACATTGAGAGGGTTGTTCTGAAGAAGGCCAACACCTGGAAAGGGTTGCCTTTTGCCGATCTCATGGCCTATAATTTCCCTATCTTTGTCTAAGGCTCCTATGTGTTTAGGTCTATTTGGAAGGCCTAGGAACATGTTAGAGGATTTTTAGGAAACACTAGTGCCAGTAGTGGTGACCTTATCCATGGTGAGAGGTCTATTTGGTGGAACCTTTATCATGTGGGCAAGCCTCTAGCTCTCACACAGGGGTGCTCGGCTAGGGCCTGGGCTAGCAAAGGCATTAAGCTCTTCATTGATCTTCTGGAGCATGGGAATATTCTATCATGGGAAGAACTCAGCTTGAAATTCAACCTTCCTCCCTCTCAAAAAAGAACCCACCACTTGATTAAGCAGGCTTGTGTGGATCTTGGATTACCTAAGGAGTGTTGTGTGGACTCACATAGTTTCCTTTCATTTAAATGGGCTGATGATATTCCTTTGTCTAAAATTAAGGCACAAAATGTATATGCTAAGCTGAACTCTGATTCCTCTATTATCATTCATGCTAATATGTTATGGTACTTTGACCTCTATGATCTACAATGGCAAAAAATCTTTAGCAGACTTTGGAAAAGTCCGATTGAGCCCAAACTCAAGTGCTTTAAATGGTTGTTGTTGCTGAATAAGCTCCCTTTAAAAAGGAGCTGTGATGATTTTGAGCTTTGTTCTATTTGTAAACTCCCTAATACTAGAAGGCATATCTTCTTTGACTACACCATTGCTAGGGAGATCTGGTTAATGTTTGGTTTTTCTATCCCTGACCTTATAAACATGATGGAAGTTATCTCTGGTTATATTCATGGCTTAAAAAAAGATGCTAATATTTTCTGGTTTATTCTATCTGCTAATATCCTCTAGTATATATGGAAGGTTACGAATGCTAACAAGTTTGAAGCTCAAACAAGGGCCCTTACTGAATCTTTCTGAAGACTCACTTTTTAAAAAATTGCTATGCAAGTTACTCTTACCATGAACATTGAAAGGAATAAGCTGCTGAGATTCCTGAAAGACAGGCACGCAACCATGTTCGTGTATGAAATGAAAGATGGGTACGAATGGAGATGCAACATGGACAACCTCTCATCCTTCGAAGAGGCGCTCAAGAGGCTGAACAATGAAGTTAGAGCAACAAGAAGCCCTCCTATGACTAGGTGGCAATGCTATCTCACACCCTAAGCCATAAGAACATTGTCTGGGTGGAAGGACCATAGGGGTGGAAGGCTTGGGTGGAGGCCTTTGATGCCATCCTGTTCTAGATGGGTCATGCACTATGGCACAATCTCAGACTCTCATCCTAGTATAGCTTTTGTTTTTGCTGTCATGTGGCGATGATAGCTATCTTTTTGTACTGTTCTCCCTCGATTTTTAATATAAAAAAAAATTACATGGAATATGTGGTTAACAATTTGCCCACATTTATTCAATTCCTAAAAAAATTCAATAAAAAATTAAATTAAATATATAATTGTTAAAGATTCTATTATAATTTTCAATTTTTTACAAAGCCTAGTAAATATATAATTATATAATTCTTGATTAAATTTAAAAAAACTATTAAAAAAACAAACTTAAAAAATAAATTGTAATATATGCAATTAAAGAACTTTTAAATATATACAAATACTAATTAATTTTAATTAGATTTAAATTTTTCAAAAATTCCACTAAACATATAATTATTGAATTTATAATTAACTTTGAAAAGAGGATTATATAGAGGATATATATGTTTTAAATTACATTAAATATGTAATTAAATAATCTGTCACATTTATTCAATTTCTTAATTTAAAAAATAAATTATAAAAAAATTGTAAATATATAATTGTTAAACTTCTATTTAAATTAACAACTTTCTTGAAAGCCTAGTCGATATGTAATTAGACAATTCCTTATAAACTTAAAAAAAATATATTTAAGGAAAAAAGTTTCACACATATATAGAACTTCTCTATGTATGTATGCATAATCATTTCTTAATTTATTCATTAATAAATATCACATTGTATTCAATTTTAGTTAAGATTGGAACTTTTTCAAAAGTATATTTTTGAAAAAGAAGGTAAAAATTTATTCAAAGAGAACAAGAATACAAAGCCAAAGGCAAGCAATCCAAAACAAGAACCATGAAACAAAGAGAAAAGGGATCCTAAGGGACACCCCTTTCAAAAGAAACAACTACATCATCCCATATTTCCTAATTAATCTTTCAAGAATGACAAAATAACTTGGGGTGAAAGGCCCCAAGTCCTCAATATCCCATATACCAAGATTCTTTGAAGCCCACTTAGCCAAGCAATCTGCTAAGTTCTATTCCATTCTAGAGGGATATGCCTAAAATAAATATACTCCAAAGACTAGCTTAAGTTCATAATTTGCCTGGTTGCAGCGGCAAGTTGTTAGTTAACATCTCTCATATCTTGAGCATTTAACATGTAAATAACAATCATCGAGTCCGACTCACAGATAATCCTTTTCCAGCCTAGAGAAAGACCTTTCTCAATAGCATGGAAAATAGAAAGAGCCTCCATAAAATTATTTGAGTGAAGCCCTTTAAAGGTAGAAAAAAGGAACATAACTCTATCATCACTATTTTTGTCAATGCCTCCAATGCTTGCCCATTTAGGATTTCCTCTCGAAGATCCATCAATAGTAAATTTTAAAACTCCTTTCGAAGGAGGGAACCATCTCCCTTCTCACTGGACTTTTTGCCTAGTTCTCCTCAATCTTGTACCTATAAAAGATTTCAAGTCATTATCAACCAAATTCAACTTCTTTACAACATCCATATCAGTTTGATCCACCTCAATCAAAATATCACACTTGACCACTATAGTTTCCTTAAGATTTCCAAAAATCCTACGCCACACTAGCCCAATCTCTAATTCTAGCTCTTGAAAAATTCTTTGATTTCTTTCTATCCAAATATTTCAAATAATATCAAAGGGACCAATAAACCACACAATCTAGAGAAAAGGGGCTAGGGTTGGATGTCTACCTAAGCTTTCCCAAAACTCCACCAAGGAGGTGGCATGAGCACAAGACCAATTCCATAACCCCCACCAAAGATGCCAAATTTCCCTTGAGAAGAGGCATTGAAAGAAAAGATGAGACACTCCCTCTTCATTATTTTTACAAAGGATACACATTGAAGGACCCTAAAATCCTCATTTACTTAGATTATCCCAAGTTAGACACTTATTTTGGGCTACCAACCATAGAAAAAAATTGCACTTAGGCCAAGAAAATATGTTGCGAACTTGTTTCCACAAGAGTTGTCTCTTCTTCCATACCACTTTCTATCTATGTCAATGTATCCTCAAGATACCAAAAATTTGCCTTTTGGGTCAAGACTCCAAGCCAAAGTATCACTCTGCTAAAGAGAACCGCATAGTCTTTCAACAAGAATCCCAACCAGTTCATGTTGATCCTCCATAGAACCACCCAAAGGTCATTCCTGGGGTTCTTTCCAGCAAAAACCACCATCTGACCCTTTGACATAAGCTTCTTGAAATCTTGTACCTTATACCAACCAACCTCAATAAAGAGGTTGTAGAGAGATTGTAGATGAGGATACTGAGACAAAATCAGGTGATGTCCATCCTAAGAGTCATACCAAAACAAGGCTTCAAAACCTCCATTAAATATCCATAAAATACCATCCTTAATAAGCTTGGCCCCTTTTTTGAGAGTGTCCCAAATCATAGACTCCTTCCCCTCAAGAGGATATCTAGGCACCTCACTACTACTCACTCCTCTTAGATACTTATGGGTAAAAATCTTGGCCTAGCCTTGATGTTGACAAGTGCACCACCTCTAATACAACTTAGTAGATAGAACTAGGTTGTTCATTCTGACTAGGCAAAGACCCAACCCTCCTTCTTGTTTGGGTCTACAAATAGATTCCCACTTGGCCAAAAGAAGACTGCTAGACTAAGACAAAGCATCCAATTTGTTCACAAAACCTGAGGGGACAATTTGCACAAAAAATATATACAAGGGGAGAGCTTGAAGAACTAATTTTAGGAGAGTCACCCTACTCACTGAAGAAAGATAATGCAAGGTCCAATGACTAACATTTCTATGGAAATTTTCCAAAATATCCTACCACAACTCTCTACGCTAAGATCCCACACTAAGAGAAATTCCCAAATAAACCAAAGGAAGTGTACCAATATGAAATCTAAGAATATGAGCAATTATGCCTTGACTGAGTCATGAGTATTAAAGAAGTAGATGGATGACTTTCTCTCATTAATTATTTGACCTAAAGTAGCTAAATAAGTGTCCAAAGTTCTCTTGAAATGTCTGCTTCATTAATTCTAGCCAATCCCATCAAAGTAGTGTCATCAGCAAACGGGAGGTGAGAGGAAGCGACAAGTCATTGCTCCATCTCCAACACTAAATCAAGCCTTGTTGAACCCAAGCTTTAATACATCTACCAAGCCCTTCTACCAAAATGGTGAATAAATATGGGGAGAGAGGGTCCCCTCGCCGAAGACCTCTAGAGCCACTAATAACTCCAAAGGTTCCCCATTACTGAGTACTAAGGAGGAAGTAGAGGAAACACAACTCCTGATCGAGCCAATACCTTCATTCACAAAACCAAAGGCAGACAAAACTTTTCTCAGAAACACCCATTTGACCCTATCATAAGCTTTACACATATCAAGCTTAATAAACATGGCCTTCTCCTTGGACAAAGCCATCAAATGAATGGTCTCTGCAACAATCACAATCCCATCTATAATTAGTCTACCTTCGACAAAACCCCATTGCTCCTCAAAGATCAAAACTGTGAAGCACACCTTGAGATGATTAGCTATAAGTTTGGTAATAATTTTATAAACTACATTATAGAGTGCAATAGGTCTAAACTAATCCAATTTATTAGCACCCTCTTTTTTGGGAATAAGGGCCAAAAAGGTATCATTCACAGCCCTCAACATCTACTTATTTCTGTGAGATTCCTGAACCACCTCTAATAGATCAAGCTTGATAATCTCCTAGAAGTCCTGAAAAAACTCAACAAGGAAGCCATTAGGTTTTGGGCTTTACCGATCTTTTTCAAACGTTCACTAGCTAAATAATTATAGAATTTATAATTGACTTTTAAAATAAGATTGTAGAGAGGACATAATTTTTAAATTGTAACAAATATATAAATAAAAAGATCCTGCATTTATTTAATTCTTAAATTTTAAAAAAATCAAAGAAACAAATTAAATATATATTTTATAACCTTTTAAATAGTGAAAAAGTCTAATAAATTTTTAAATATAAAATTCCAAGTTAACCTTTTAAAAATAATATTGGTTATAAAAATTCTAATTATTTATAAAACATGGTTACATATTTAAACAATGCCTTCAACTTTTTAATTATTATTTTATGATAGGCTAACATTATTGCAATCATTTTACAATTTATAGTTTTAATTAGAATGATATGAATATTTTTCTTTTGGACCAACTATAAAATTAAAAACAAGTCCAACACTTGTTATAATAGTACTTTATAATTAAAGAATTTATAATCATCTCTTCCAAAGAAAAACAAAAAAAACTCCCATATTTAATTAATCTTTAAAAATTTTATTTTTTATTAAAAATGTTATCATTATTTTCTATTAGAAAATATTTAATTTTAATTAATTTTTGAAACCTTTTAAACTGCTCTTTAAATAAATAATTGTAGAATTTATAATCATCTCTAACCAAAAAAGGAAAACCTCCCACATTTAATTAATTTTTAGAAATTAATTAATCATCTCTAAAAAATAATCATTGAATCTCTAGTAAAATATATTTAATTTTAGTTTAGTTTACAACTTATAATTCTTACCACATAAATAATTATAAATTTATAATAACCTCTTTTAGAAGAAAACAAAAACATCCCACATTTAATTAATCCCTAAGCTTTAATTTTTATTAATTTTTGGTTGAATATGTAATAATTGAATATCTATTAAAAAAATATTTGTTAATTAAGTTTTTAACTTTTTTAAAACGTCCACTAGGAAAATAATTATAAAATTTATAATCATCTCGTAAGAAATTGAAAACTTCTCACATTTAATTAATATTTAAACTTTAAAGTTTTTATTAAATATTTAATCATTAAATCTCTAATTTGAATCATTTTAGGAAGAAAACCAGATATATAGTGATTAAATCTATATTTAGATTTATATTTTCTTAGAAAATCCACCAAATATATAATTGTTAAATTTTTAATTAAAGAAAGTCCACCAAATATATAATTATTAAATCTTAATTAGATTTACAACTTCTTAGAAAGTTCATCAAATATATAACTCTTAAATTTCTAATCAAATATAAAATTGTTTTCTATTAAGACGGCCATTTGACAACCACCCCCACCTGTCATATGAAAATTTTATGATGGTTTGATCATTTCAATGCTTTTTATTTGAGGTATTATGAAAAATATTAATTGTCAAAAATATATTAAAAAATGTAAAATTAGAAACAATTATAAATAAGTGATATATAAAAAATAACTATATTTACTAAATTTCTAAATTCATACAAAAAAATATTCAAGATAATCTTGTTAACAATTATATTTAATTTTGAAAAGATTCTAAATTAATATAGATTTATAATAAAGATTATAGAACCATATATTCTACACATTAATTTATTAAATAATAATTAATAATTTTTGAAAATAAATGTCAAAATACTAATTTAATCTCAATACATATTAAAATATTTTAAAAATTAGAAATAGTTATACCTTATCTTTTCCAAATATTCTAAATCAGTTTGTATTTTTATAATAGATGTTATAAAGTAATATATTATTATAACTTAAAATACTATATTATATTTAACTATAACAATTCTTTTACAACTTATTAATAACTTAACCTGTCTTATAGGAAGTTTTAGGAAAAAATAATATCTCAATCTATATAGTCTAATAAAATTTTAAGTAGTTATACACAGCCAGCATACAAGTAGCTATTATATCGTACATTAGATTTTAACAATTTTTTTGTAGTCTTTGAATCCGACTTAATTGCTTATAGATATTGTTTTGGCTACTTTCACTAGGCTAGTGTGCTCGCAGATTTGAATTGCAATAGTGTTAGGCTTGGTACTTTCGCTGGGCTAGTGTGCTCACAGATTTGAACAGCAATAGTGTTAGCTTTGGTACTTTCATTGGGCTAGTGCACTCGCAGATTTGAACAACAATAGTGTTAGGCTAGGTACTTTTGCTGGACTAGTATGCTTGCAGATTTGAACAACAATAGTGTTTCGACACCTTGAAAAGTGCCCATTACCAATTAAAAAAAAAAACAATTAAAAAAACAACTCAGAATAGAAACTAACAAAAGAAAAACTAACCCAAATATATAGTTGCTAAATCTCTAATTAAATTTACGACAAGTCCACCAAATAGTTAAATCTCTAATTAAAGATACAGAGAGACATTTTAAAAAGTCTGCAGAATATATAATTGTTAAATCTCCAATTAGATTTACGATTAAAATTGCACCAGTAGCCATTTAAAACGGAACAAATTTCTACGATAACTTTGTTTTATCAGAAACCATGGCGAAACTTGTGAGATGAGATGACAGGGTACAGCAAACGTCATGGTGTGATGTTAACGTTGCTCCGAACACTTCTCGGTATAAAATAAGCAAAAACCCCATTACAACCCGGACTCGTCGTAGAGCACTCTGTGGAAGGACAGTGGCCACGATAGCAGGTTAAATCTGAGAGCTCGAATTCTAAGCTTCCATTAAACAACGTCAACATCATATCATGGCGACGATCTTACGTGTCTTTGATTGCGTTTCACCGACCACTGTGTGGGGCGCACTAAGTCAACATATAACCCAGCCTCTCTATTGTTTTGGCTTGCACCTCCCAAACCTCCGTCCATGATCACCCTGTACGACGCTTTTTTGCTTGGACCAGCGGATTGTCATCACCAAGAAAATGCCGCAAAGTTTAGCCGTCCATAAAGCAAGCTATTCCCTGAATTGGCTGATCACGGCCGTTTTGACCGCCGAGAAGTTCCGTTTGAATCATGAGACAAATGTGTCATACAGGAGAATAAATTGTTTTGAAGTTTTACACACTTCAAATCAAAAGAACACAAATTTCTTTATATGTATGTTTTGGTGCTCTCTGAGCTGAATTTGCAACGTATGAATGCAGGCGATACACTCAGTCTCCTCGGCATCCCCCATCCGTCCTATAAAGTCTCTAACCAGACTAAGAACAGATGGGTTGAAGCCCAGGAACGCTCCATCAGTTGCTTGCAGGAGAATGGCTAATATACCGCCCGTCACCTTGGGCGATAAATTTAGTAATTTTTCTTCTGATTGTGCCTTGAAAAGTGAAGTTTTCAATGGTACTATAGAGGACTCCGAATCAGTTGACAAATTTACTAATCAATGGGCCAAAGAATTTAGTTCTGATTGTGCCCTGAAAAGTGAAGTTTTCAATGGTACTGCAGAGGACTCTGAATCAGTTGATAATCCGAGCTCCCCAAAGCAAAAGCTTGGCTCAAAATGGAGGGAATATGCAGGGTGTAATGGCTGGAATGGGCTGCTAGACCCATTGGACGCCAATTTAAGGCGAGAAATCATCAAATATGGAGAGTTTGTTCAGGCAACTTATAGTGCCTGTGATTTCGACCCACAATCACAAAGCTATGGTTACTGCAAGTACCAGAAAAAATCGCTGCTGAGTAAGGTGGGACTCCAGAACTCTGGTTGCACAGTCACTCGCCACGTCTACGCCACGTCAGGCGTCCAAGTTCCGCCATGGGTATCTACAATGCTATCCAAACGAGATGCAACTTGGCTGGCGAGGCAAACAAGCTGGGTGGGATTTGTTGCAGTGTGCGAGGATGAAAAGGAAATTGCAAGGCTTGGGCGAAGAGACATCGTGGTGGCATTCAGAGGAACAGTCACCCCTCTCGAATGGGTCGAGAATCTCCGAGACATTTGGACACCTGTAGCAAATGCTCGGACGACGTGTCACCCCTCTTGTGTCGATGTGGACTGTGATGCCAGGGTCCAAAGTGGGTTTTGGAATCTGTATACTTGTGAGGACCCGCATGGACGGAGCGTTTCGAGTGACGTGTTAGGTGAAATTCAGAGGCTTTTGGAAAAGTTCGAGGGAGAAGAAGTGAGTATCACAATCACAGGCCATAGCCTTGGTGCTGCACTTGCTCTGTTGACCGCCTACCAGATTGGCGGGACTTTTAAGTCCCGGAATTCAATTCCGGTGACAGTTTTTTCGTTCGGCGGGCCGCGGGTGGGGAATCGAGCTTTTGGGGAGAAAATGGATGAGATGGGAGTTAAAGTGCTAAGAGTTGTTAACACGCAGGACGTTGTGACTAAGGTTCCGGGCGTTTTGGAACGAATGGGGCAGTCTTACTGTCACGTTGGAAGGGAGCTCAGGGTGAACAATAAGAATTCTCCGTATTTGAAGCCCGATGCCGATATGGCCTGCTGTCATGATCTTGAAGCTTATCTCCACCTTGTTGATGGTTTTCTCAGCTCTTCTATTCCGTTCCGTTCGACTGCGAAGAGAGATATTCTTCGATTGCTTGTCAATCAAAAATCCAACGTCCTGCTCACAGCTGCCAAGAGTGGTTATCACCATAATGGAGCGAATTTTGTCTAGTTGGTACTGGTAACGTCAGTCAGGGGTGGAGGGTCTGGTTTGATTGGTGAGAGTTATTTTTGTTGTAACTAAGACATTTTGAAATCCAGATTCTCCAGTCTATGTAGTATGATAGGAGTTGTCATGTCAGAATCACCTTAAAAAGTTTGGGGCACATTGAATACCTGATTACGAGAGAAAAATAGTACCTCCATCAAGAATTTACCTATGTAAAAGTTGTTAATATTTAGCTTGTAAATATAATTAATTCAATGAAGTGTCTTGGATCGAATTTTTTCGAGGTCCAATGGTACAATTTCTAAGAAATATAGATACGATTCGGATTGTCTTTGTTCTAATAAGTTGAAGTCCTTGTTTTCTGCTCTCAACATGTGAGAATGAAAATCTTAGGCCGTTTATGCCCAATGGAGTAATCAAGAAATATTGATATGATGCAGGTTCTTAGTGCAGCCCTGATTTTAAGCTCTGTTTGAAAAAATCATATTATAACATTTAAGATCGATAGTTATAAGGAATAAATTGAATAGTTTAAATCATATGCATTAAGCTTATATTTTTAAATTTAAAAGTGTTAAACATTCAGAATTAACTGACATTCTCTAGATTTAATATATTATTTAATGTGTAAAAAAATCGGTTTTATTATTTAAAACTGTCCTTAATTCTTCATCTTAATCATATTATGCTCAATGGAGTAATCAAGAAACATCGATAGGATTTCCTTGGTTCTTCGTCTTAATCCTGCTTTTTCTGTCACGTTTGTAAAAATCATACTGTAACTTTAAAGAACGAAAACTTTTAGGAGCAAATTATACTGGTCTTAAAAAGCTGTTTTATAGACGAAAGTTCTGTGTTTGTAGAGCACTCTGTGATACTGATTTTACTGGTCTTGAAGCTGTTTTAGATGTGAGTTTAATGCAAGTTATCTATTTTGAATAATGTATAAAAAAAAAAAAGTCAAATAGATGATTGTATAGTTTCACCTACTTAAATAGAGGTCTATGAAAATTGCAATGAATCTTGTAGAAAATCATGCGTTTCCATTTATATGGAAGCGCCTCAAGTGTTCACGTAATTGAAGGAAGATGAAACCGCGAATTATGACTTCAACATGACACGTACGTAAATTTTGGAAGAGACTCATAAATGGAAGTGGAACGAAAGAAATAATACAACATTTAAGATTTTATTTTATGAATTAGTATGTATTTAATTGATATTTACTTAAGGTATATTCATAAGTTTAATTTCTCTATGTTTGTAGTGAAAGATATTTGGAAAGATCATGATTATGGAAAATTTAAGATTGATTAATAAAAGTGGTATAGACTCGTACTATTACATAACAGCATAGCGACACCAAAAGCACATGAGGGATGTGCAACCAGCGAAAAAATCCCCCAGTAAAACACAACAAAAACCCAGCAAGGCGACCCAAGAGCGAGCAACTAAACTAAGAAAATCAGCAAAATAGAGAATAACTAAAACCCAAAAAACATAAAACAACCACTCAGTACAGAGACAAAGAGATTGTCAACTACATGGGTGTACCTTTTTCCTGTCAATCCTGGCACAAACTCAGCACTTTATCAAAAAAGGACACTTTTTTTCTCGACCGAATCTGAGAGCTAGAGGAGAACAACACATAATCAAGGGTGGCTTTAAGAAGAGACATAGTGGCACCCGGACGCATAGCTGGGGACTCCATGCATTTTCTTTTCTTTGCCCTTTTCCTTTCCATCTCAGGTTGGATAGCCAGTAGGGAAGCACTATGCATATTAGCCACATTCCTGCAAGCAAAGTTAACCTCCTTAATTTTTATGGCCTCCTAGGATTTCTTGACATCTTCCAACTCAATTTTGGTCCCAGCCATCTTGATCTTGGAGTCCATATTATCAATCTTCCCACCCACCTTATTCTACTGCTCCATGATGCCAACAATGTCATTGGCAGTTTTCCACACTCTGTCCTCATCCAAATCATTCACCCAAGTGTTATCCCTAGCTTCTGCCTTAGCTATTGCTTCCAACCGATTATCTTTTTGATGGCCACATTTGTCTGTGCAAAGAGCCACTTTAATATGTCATCTTGTCTTTGCACATCCTCATACTTGTCCTTCTCAATTTTAGTAAGAACTGAAATATAGCTCAAGGACTTAGTATTAGCAGAGGGGAGAGGGTTTATGGGGGATGGGCTACAATTAGCACCAGTATTAGTAGGGGACTAATCCAACCCCATGGTTTATGAAGATTCCAAAGCATCTGAGTAAGGAGAATTGGAGCCCGAATCCTCAATAATCTCCACATTCTTTTTCATCCTAAGCCGGGTATCCACATCTTGGTCCCTTTTGGTGGTGGCAAAAATTTGGCTAGATTTGCACAGGGTTTTTTCTAGTGGGTATTTTCGAATCTGAATACAACACTTCACTAGAATTGGAAGGAGTAACGATAAGATCAACATATAAATTGGGGTCATAAGTAGACCCAATCACAATAGAGGGGATCTCATGATAGGGTGATAAAGCTAGGTGGAGACAATACAATCTACGAATGAGGCCCTACTTTAGAGGGGGTTTACCATTAACAATATCTTTAGAGATAGACTGAGATAAAGAAGACAAGACCTAGTAGGCAAAATTCATTCTTACCCCGTGGCGAAGATGATTCAACATGGGAAAAATCTGCAAATGGAACTTCCTTTTCCTTCTATCTAGGGTGAAGTACTTCATGAACAAAAGGACCACCTCCTTCCAGATACCAAGAAGTTCTTCCTTGTTATAGCCACTTTGAAGCCTAGAAACCCCTTCTCCAGGTTCAAAGAAACGATCAAAATCCTCCTTATAATTTCCTTTTGGATTTTTGGGAAAGTGTCACCATCGAGGGCCAACCCAATTGCATTCGCAATGGTCTTCATACAAACCACAAAGGCAACACTCTCAATCTTAACAACACCATTATCCCAAGCCTAAACAAACACAATAGAGAGATTAATTTCCTTATATCCAGGGTGAAGTACTTCATGAACAAAAGGGCCACCTCCTTCCAGATACCAAGAAGTTCTTCCTTATTATAGCCACTTTGAAGCCTGGAAACCCCTTCCCCTGGTTCAAAGAAACGATCAAAATCCTCCTTATAATTTTCTTTGGGATTTTTTGGAAAGTGTCACCATCGAGGGCCATCCCAGTCACATTCGCAATGGTCTCTGTACAAACCACAAAGGCAACACTCTCAATCTTAACAACACCATTATCCCAAGCCTAAACAAACACAATAGAGAGCTTAGGATTATGGTCGGTCATCCCCTCCATATAAGTATCCAAATTGCCTTGAATCACCTTACTCCAAAGATCCCAATTGTTTTTGAATTTTGAGAATTCTTTAGGTTCAATTTTATTCAAATCCCCACCCATATCCACAGAAGCTCAAGCTAGGTTGAGAAAGTGACAGGTCTAAGGGATAGAGTTGTAGGTAGTACTTTAAACAAAATTTAAATCTCATTGCATAATCCAACAAGGAAAGGAAAAGGTGAGAATGGAAAGTAAAAATCATTAATAGAAAATTCATTCACAATCATGGCACAAGCCACAATCAGAATTTCATGCAAGTGAGTCCTGATTTCAAAATCATTAACAAACGTGCCAAAGCCCTCTAACTTGTTTTCCACACAATTTTCCTCCCACTGCATGTGGCAGAAGCTACCATCACTTAGAGTAGGAAGGAGAGAATGACACTTGGCAATGAGAGAGGTAGACTTCCAATCTAGTTTAGCCACCCCTTTAAGCATCATGATTGTATTGTGAGAATATCCTTCAACAATTATCCGTCTAAGACCCTTATCCCTTGTGGCAATTGACCTGTAATAGATTACAACTACTTCAGCCATGCTTGAGATTTGGGTAGAAAATTTTTCCATATAGGAAAGGATGAGGCCACCATACGAGTCTTTGATCACTCCACCCCCTCCCACCTAACTCAGTTTTCCATGAGAAGACCCTTCAAAATTCAACTTTAGCCAATTGGTGAATATGTTTATATTGTAAAAAATACAAGATGTCCCTGTTATAAATTTAATGTATTTAGAAATTTGATAAATTAAAACCTTAAAAGAGTTGTGTTATAAAATGTATATGCTATAATGTACTTTTTTTATATTGACAAAAATCCAAACAAACATTATAGGCAATAGCTAGCTTATTTCATCTTATTTATGTCATTGAGAGAAAAAAATGAACATACAAAAGAATGACCTCAATTTGTGTTGAATCAAAGCCATCTCGCCCTCCTTGATAATGTAACTTCAACATGGAAGAGGTAATATATTATCAACTTGGTAATTATAATTATAATTAAATGTGTTTTCTTAATTTGATTTTAATCTATCAAATTTTCTTCTCATCCAAACCAAACCATCTTCCACCTCAAAATAATTCACGTAATAAAATACATGAAAAAAAAGAAGTAAAAGAACTTGACATATAAAAGCCCTCTCAAACTCTTATAATTTCTAGTAATCCTCCTAAAACATAACAAAAAAATATTAGGGTAGATTTAAAAAACAAAACAAAGTTTAAAGTGCTTATTGAAATATTAGGAAATACTAATGTAATAAACATACAATGCCAGGATACTGTGATATCATTGGAATATTGACAATCTCACATAGATTATGTCACAAGATAAATAAGCACGTGGACAAGCCATAGACAAAGTTATAATCAATTTAACACCATTAAAAAAAATTATAATAGAGTGAAGGACAACAATTTTTTAAGAGACAAAAAATTGTTCATATTATTCATTGGACCAATAACTAGTGTGCCATTTAAACAAGCTACAATACATTCCCAATCTATTAATACAACAAATTTCAAATAAAGAATAAATTTTATGATAGATAATGTCCATGGTTTTTACCAACTACCATGTGACTATAAAGTGTCTAAATGTTTCTTAAGAAAATTCTATTATAATTTTAGACTCAATGAGATCCTAAACTATTTGATATTCATAACTTTTGAGGTAGAAACAAAGTTTATAAGTAGGACATGAAGGAGGCATCTCACATCATAGGACTAATTGATGAAATCCATTGGTTGCCCACCCATTAAATATGTAAAAATACCATTAGTTTTGAAGGAGATAGAAAATGATTTAGATGTTGTAATCTATTATGCACTTGCAAGCTCCTTAGTTAGGCATATTATACATTTATCATAGGTTGGTGATAATCATGAGAGTTTAAGGTATAACCTATCACTACCCATATATGAGCCAAATAAATTTTTGGTGAGCCATAATAAATGCAACTTTTATACTAATGAGTTTACTACTAAGGATGAGGAGTATACTTCATAGAATAGGCAATATACTTTTCACACTTAATAGTATGTCATAGAACATTAGCCACACATAATTTTGTGTTAGTGAGTATGTTGATGATAGCCACCTCATTGGAGATAACATTTAGTATTTGTTCAAACATTAATTTTAGATAAAGATATATAGTTTAGTATACTTCTTAGTGAATTTAAGGATTCAATTAGTTAGAATCTATTATGAATGGAAATAAACCCCAAAAATGAGTATTCTATTATAAAATTTCAAGGTCAAGAAATCCTTGTTTGATATAGGAGAATCCTAGCATATGAGGAACTGATATCTACAAAAATGAGTTCGTCTATATGTTCTAATAGTTTAAGTTGGATTGTGTGGTTTCAATTTTGTGGTTACATTTTGGTATTACATAATTGATTGACATTATTGTCAATTTCTTTAACAAAATGTCTCATCTCTTTTGGTGAATCAATGTTGGTTTGCACCTCTTCCTTGGCCTACTTTGTCATCAAAATCATCTCTTGTTTTTCTTATTCTTTGATTTGCCATCATTTTTGCAAGATCTGCTACTTGCCTTTAGAGATTTTGCATATCTCTATGCATCTATGCAAGTCCTCCTCTTCCTCTTCCTCTCCCAGCCATATTCTTGCTCTGATACTAGATGATGTAGCTAATTCAAAACATAAATGGCACCATTAATGAAAACACAAAGAAACACTTGAATGGATCATTTTTGTTTACTATTATTCTCCTACAATCTCTCTATACAACCTAAATATATTACAATATCTTGTAATCCGAAATTACCCATTTTGGCATTCTTTGACTACTTTCAAAAATTGTCATTTTCTTCTTTTGGTAATTTCCCAAACTTATCCAAAAAATCCAGAAAACTTCTAAGTACCTAAAAATCATGACTTTGACACAAATTGACAACTTTCTAAACTGACTAAAAAATAAACTTTCTAAAATCTATGAAAATATAGAAAGTGAAGTCCCTGCATCAGCCTCACTGGTCAATGTGACCCTAAATTTTGGCGCTCCAGTCTTTGTAAAGGACTCTAACAAATAGATTTCATTTTCAAATAAAGTAATAGGTCTATGTAAAGATTGGAAATAGGGTAATGCCTCCATCCAGTAAACTATCCTTTCGTGTCTTTGGTGGGTGGCCATTTGTTTCTTTCTTTTCGGGTTTGTGTCTTATCTCTGTCTAATTGTTTGGTGATTTATAGCGTGTATTGGTAGTTTGTTTTTTGGCTGGGTGTGCATTCCTCATGTACCCTAGGTGTTATTGTTTAGTAGATTTGTAAAGGTTTAGGCTTATCCCATTTTATAAATTGCACATTTTGATTAATATAAAGTGATTCAATAATGCTCAATAAATGGTGTGTTTGATGCATTTCAATGAATGTGATATGATTTCTTTTTTAATCATATGATATACTATTTTATAAAAAATGCAACAAATAATATATGTTAAATTATCATTCTACATGGTTCACCTTCATATACTACTAGTATGGATGTCTTAAATGCATCTATTTAAAAAAAAAATGATAATATCTCAAAATACATATCTTTTAAAATAACAAATTATAAAATACCCCACAATTGATATTATTTAACATATTTTAAATATCTATACTAATTATTCTCAATCTTTCAATTTGTCTCTTTCCCATTTCTACCACTAAAATTATTTAAGTATTTCATTAGTGATCTTGCAATCTATTAAATGAATATCACATAAACGTGAATTATTGTATAGTAGTAGAAGAAAACCAGGCAACCACCTAACCACACACACTAAGCAACACATTAAGTCTAGAGGATGTCAGACAACTCTGAGTGTTTAATGCTTTTAAGCCTAAAAATCAAAACTCAATGTGTGTGATTTAAGCCATTCACCTGAAACACCTCTACAAAATTCTTGTTGTAACTCAAAAAAAGTGTTAAAGAAATACGAAAATGTAGCTTTCAATGTATGTTTTTGTGTAACTTTGCCTTCTTTACAATTCATGGTCTTTCACTATGATATATTTTTTCAACCAACGCCATTCACAAAGTCACCACATTAACAATTTGCTTAAAGCGACCAACACCAGCAAATTAAGGATCTGCAAACCAAATTCCAAAACTAGCTAAATCTGTCATCGCAAACTATCTCAACAAACTTCTCAATCCAACTCTACATGACAGAAACCTAAACCACCAATAATGCAAGAAGAAAATGCTTATAAATCATTGATGTTAATGCCATGGCACCCAATAAAATCACAAGAAATTAACAGAAAGGATTTCGTAAGTTGTATGAGAAAAGTGCGAAATCCTCGGGACATATTTTTACAATTATGCACTCATTAATTAAATACAACATAAACATGCAATCAACTATGCATCTATGCTATTAATCCATCACTAGTATAAATTCAATACAGACGGTGATCATAGGACAACAGTGTCAGATGATCGGTCAAACTTATCTGTCCAATTGTAATAATAGTCATTGATAGTAGACAGCTCACTAACTATGTCCAAACCCTAACCCTATGTTTTTTAGAAAGACATATCAAACCCATGCAAACATGGTTTAAAATCCAAACAGATCTATGTGAACTAGTCACTTGCATGTGCTGGTAAAGCTGTGCCAATTTTTTTATGTGGTTTGTTCAGCAATGATTATTTTTCATATAAAACAGTATTCGATAAAAAATGTAAATTTCAATAATGCAATTGTTTTTTAGTTGCTTTTTACAGTATTGAGAAGGCAGATTAAGAGGATTGAACCAATGGAAATCGCATAAAAATCTGTTGTGATTTGCAGATTTTGTGTTTTTGATCAGGTGCTATTTTGTATGGAGAATAGACGGCTCTAGTTTGTTTTATGGGAGGTGCCAATATGACTTGAAAAGTTTATTCCATATCAATACACAACTAATTTTTAGTAGTGTTGATTGAATAACATAAATGCTTAATTACTAGCATTTGCATTCATAGGAGGTTTAATACATATGTTAATAGTAAATTAAAGATAAAATTTAAATGTATTTTAATATTAAATAATTATATAATTAAATGTAAAAAATAGCTTAACTCTAATAGAACTTATAAGATACTCTCCAGGACCAATATAGAGAAAACTGCCATCTAGCTTGGATATCTACAAATGCTATATTGAATCTAGGAATAGTGCTCAATCTAGAATAATAAGTAAACTTGGAATTAGCGCTAAAGCTGATTTGATTATTGTCTACAAGGAGAAAAAATGACTTAAATCCATTTTTCTATTCTATTTCTCCAATTGTATATCTCAATACTACAAATAAATGTTTATTCACATTTTGTATTTGTAATGTAGGAGACTCCCCTGACAAACCCAAAACACATGCTCTTTTACACTATATGAGGGTTACTCCACCTAAGATTCATGCATAGCATAACAACTAATATTACATAGAAATTGCGAGAAAATAAATAATTGATTTCCTATTACTTAATATAAAGAAGCTCAAATATTCAGAATTTACAATGCTCTAGCCTCATGTGCTTGACCAATCCTACAAGAAAAAGTAGAACTCAACTCCCAAACGAAGGAGAATTCTCCACAACATCAAATTATTACTCCACTTCGAATGATCCAAACCACTCTAGATGATCCACTTAACCTTGGATCAACTCCCAATGATACACTCAGTGTTGGATAATTGAACAACTAGCCCAAGTCTCCCTTTTTTTGTAGAAATCTTGTGCCTCTTGGAAATCCCACTTCTCCTCTTGATGAACAATACATGGCTATCAAGAAAAGAAGCACATAGCCAACAGATTATTTTTCAACTTCTCCAAGAGGGCTCCTAAAAGGTGTCTTTTCAATTTTCCAAAGTGGATGCCTAAAAAGGAGTCTTTTCCCAATTTTTGTGTAACCATTCAATAAATATGAGTCCATGAGTTTTCATCTTCCTTGTTCTCATGCCAAAAAGGGTTGTTAAATTATGATTTTAACATTATAAATGATAGAAAAATGTGCAATTTCTTGAAAATTGGAATTTTCATTGAACATAGGCCACAAATATTAAATAATTTTCACCTCCTTATGTCCCCTTGGGCACTTTACTAGCCACATGGAGACCTATATATGATTGGATTTAATTTTAACCACTTGACCATAATAGAAAATAAAAATAGCAATATTTTTGGGAGATTTCCTTACATCCATGGATGCTCTTGTATCAATTTATTATTCAAAATAATATGGAATGTTAGGATATCCCTAGCAAGGAAATATTTTTAGGGTGATCCTACTACCAATTAATATCTTGGTGATTATTTATATTCTAAGTTAATCTCAACTTTTTTGACATTACCATGGTTGAAATAAAGACATCATCGACTACAAATACAAACACACATATTTGTCTTAAAATTATTCAAGTTTTTATCGTATTTTATAACAAAAATGTACAAATAAGGGCCATATGGCCTAAAAAATTTAAGTTTGAGAAGTGAAATGTTTAAAAAGGTGAATGACATTGGATCCTAAAATTCATTTTTTAATAGAAAGGGAATTTTGAGTTGGTATCCCCACATCCCTAATTTAAAAAATATAGTAAAACAAACTCTATTTCATATAACTAGAATACAACCATAGAATTTCTTGCAATAAATCAAAACACAACTCAATATAAAAATTTTACTACATAATCAATAAATAAAGGTGGAAGGTCCATGTGCATGCCATGATCTTCATGTCTAAGACCAAAAATTTGCCTTCAAGAAATGTGTTCACACATAATACAATGATTGTAGGTAACATGAAACTGTCTAGTGTAAAAGCTTAAGAAACTTTCTAGTGAATGCAACGAACAGGTGTAAAGTTGATCTCACTGAAAACGGATTGTGAACTGCTTAACAAAATGATTCAATGGGATGTCATCTCATAGAATGCCTTACCAACACCATCTCATGGACGGCAAAGATTTCAAAATAGGAATGAAATGGATTTGTTGAAAGCTTTAGAAACTTTCAAATAGAAGCATGTCAAAGTCACAAATGCCTCAAATAGATTCCATCTCAAGGAACGAAATGAAATGATTGTAGAATGTGCATAAGATGCACTCAAGATCTTTGATTTAATGAAGCACTTTGAGATAGGTTGGAAATGTCTATTCATGTAATTTGATTAGTAGAGTCTTTTAGATATGATATAAGGAAAATCTTTCGTAGATATACGTGCAATGGACCGAAACATTGGCAAGGTATATGAATAGTCTGCCAAAGAGATGTCATCTCATGAAATAAATAATCACTTCAGACTCACGTACAAAATGAATTTGTAGAAGGTGCTTGAGAATCTTTTAAGTGAATGTGATCCATTGGTGTAAGACCAAAACTCTACATCTACATCCTTATCAATACTTTCCTTTTAGCACATTTTAATCATGCTCGCAACTGATGTGATCCTCATCAATAATAAATTTTACAATAATTTTACTAGATTATGGTTTAAAGTTTGATAGATCAGAAGTGAAGTATTTTGAGGTCTAGATTGATTCATCTTCCCTTTTAGTCACCATGTGTGTTCAACACACTATTCTAGAGTTTTGGAGATGTTTTTAGTGGTCCAGAATGGTCAAAATTGGGAGTTATGTTGATTCGAGTTTAGGCATTCAATGACAAAGTGACAGTGTATAAGAATGTGTTGCATTCTTCTGCCTACTAGTAATTGGTGATGCATTTCCTTAATTTGTGTTTTTAGATATTAGGTGATGTTATATCAAGCATCCATGAGTGTCTTTGGATGTTTTCTTTGTAATTGGAGCTATTTGAGTTGGTGTGCCTTAAACGTTTTATCATTTGGAGCCAACCTATAGTATTTTGGTCCATGCGGTAGCGTGCTAAATTATAGGAGCTATTTTGGAATGGTCAAGAAGGTGTGTCAACATGATGTAATTCCTTACATATTTCACTTTGCCTTCTACATTACATTGAAGATTTTATTGGGTTGACTATTTTGATTCTACATGTTACATCCAATTAGGATGACCTAATTGATGTTGGTTTAGTTCTGAATGGTATAATAGGAATGAAATCATTTTATAGATGTATGTATGAGTTGTGTGTATTGTGTGAATCATTTTGTGTAGTTGAGTAAATGTACACAAATGTAGTAGAATAGTAATAAAGGTAGTTTCAGATGTGTTTTAACAGAGAAGTCTAATCAATATATCAGTGGATAGGGTTGCCTACAGCTCAATCATATTGATATATACTATCTTTTCCCTAAAGATGTATACTATCTACTCTAATTAATTGTTAGAGTAGAGACATATCTTCCATTTGATGGTGGTCTGCAGCTTTGAAGTGTTATAGTTTCCAAATTGTGTCATTTTTGTTGCAGGTGGGTCCTAAGGACCTAAAAACCAGGGTTTTGAAGACTTTATGGCCCATTCCTAGCATTCCATGGTGGAACTCCATATTGAAGCCTTGTGGAATTTTAGGAGTACTTTTGAATTATGTTTTCATTTTGGTTTTAAGACAAGGGAGGATAAACTCTAGATTTTCCACCATACCCTAGGCTTGGCACGTTGAGTTGGCAAGGATTGGGGATTATGGACAACAAGCCCTAGATGGGTAAATCCGATGGATGGAATTGATGCAAGGTTGGATTGGAAATCCTCATGTATGTACAAACCTAAAAAAACCATCAAAATCCTTGAGCAATCACACTGGTGAAGACATTCAAGAAAATCCCTATTTTGTAGGCTTAAAAGGAGGAGTTAGGCCTAAAAAGGGTTAGGAGGGTTAGAGAAAAAACCCATATCCAATTTTGAGATATTGTATGTATCTCCCAAAAGGGTATCTAAAAATCCAATTATTTCTTAGGGGTGTTCAGAAATTATGACAAATAATTGCAAAATACCTCACAGGTACGACTAATTGAACTAGGTCTCCTAATAGGCCTAAAAGAGCAGATCGGCCCTAAAGCTTGTAATCAGTAAACACCAAAGTCCTAAATAAAGTGATAGGGTTGGAAAACTAAAGAAAAAAATCCCTAAGTGTGTTGTTCATATGTGAATGGAGATCCTATGGTAGAGGGGGTTGGCTCTTGGTTAAGGTGTTGAGTAGGGAGGACTCTAGTAAGGAGTGTGGGACACTCACAAAACAAGAAGTGGTCACTTTAGTCTAAGGAACATAGGAAGGTCAGTAAGGGTGGGCCCTACAAACTTTGGAAGGTTGAAAAGTGTGGAACCATTGGATGGTTCAAGGGACAGCCTAAGGAGACATCGAAAGTAAGCAAACCTAGTAGGAGAGCCTAACCACTGTACATCAAATTGGTATCAGAGCCACTTGATTGAACAAAGTGGTGTATGTAAGACCAAGAGGTAGAGTCAAAAGCTAGTAGCATACCACCTAAGGAAATGAGTCAAGAGGCCATTAGGAAGTTGGTCCAAGACATGCTTAGTGAAGCCCGAGAGAAAGACACCAAGAAAGGTAAGGGAAAGATCACATAGTGGGGTGATGAAACTAATGATGAATATTGATAGGAGTGGTGACAGAAAAGAAGGAGTTGGAGAAAGATCAGAAAATCTTCTTGGATGCCCTTAAATCACTCAACAAGGATAGCCTAGATGGTTTATTAGTCTATAGTGGAAGCCTAAATGGAGAAGAGCTATTGGATTGGATAGAAGCCTTGAACAATCATTTTGAATACAAGGAGATTGTAGAAGAAAAGAGGGTCAATATGGCTAAGACAAAGTTGAAAGGATCAGCTCCAGTGTGGTGGAACATGATGCAAGAATAAAGGGAACAAACCAAGAGAAAGAAGATCAACTCCTAGGAGAGAATGAAGATCAAAATCAAAACTCAATTCCTACCTCTAGATTATGAGGTGCAGATACACAAGAAGTTGATAAACTTAAAGAAAAGAGAAATGTATGTGAGTGCCTACATAGAGGAGTTCAATAAACTAACTCTAAGAGAAAGGAAGCAAGAGGAAGAAGTGGATAAGGTAGCAAGATACCTAAATGGCCTAAGACAAAAAATTCAAGATGAAATCTACATGTTGGCACCTGAGACCATCCATAAGTGTTTTCAGTTGTTTTTGAGAGTAGAGGACAAGATCAAGAGGAAAAGTGATTTCAATCAAAGAGGCAGAGGTGGTAAAGGATTTAGAGGAAGAGGCACCTTTGGAAGGGGTCATAACTCTAGCAAGAATGAGGAAGGAAATCAATTTGAAAATAGTGGGGATAACTTCAGCAAGAGTGTTCAGTTTAGAGGCAACTCTAGAGGAAGAAACAATTTTAGAGGCAGGTTTGGCACTCAAGGAAGAGGACCCATAGTCTTCACCGGTAAATGCTTTCATTATCATCAAGTGGACCACACAATGAACCAGTGTCTTGAAAAGACTTCAAGTTCTTATGTGGGTGAAAGGAGAACTCAATTGTGTAGGAGGAAGACAATCAAAGTGTTACCTCGCCAATTAGCAAAGATGGACTAGTCCTAGATGGAGAGAATCTAACGCTAAGAAGAACCTTGTTGAAGGTACCGTAAGCCAAAGAACCTACTCAAAGAAAGACCTTTTCTAAAACCACTTGCAGATCCTATGGTAAGATTTGTAAGGTCATAGTGGATTCAGGGTCTACTGACAACATTGCAGTAGTTGAGATGGTAGACAAACTTAAGTTGAAAAGGTTGCCACACACCAATCCCTATAACGTATCATGGCTGATTAAAGGACAACATGTGTTAGTTGATGAGCAAGCTTGGGTAGACATTGAAATAGGAGAGTATAAGGATAGAGTACTATGTGATATACTACCCATGGATACATGCCATTTGTTACTTGGATGCCCTTGTAAATATGATGTCAAAGCCATACATGATGGGGAGAAGAATTCTTATGTGATCACCAAGGACATTAGGAAGTTTCAAATGGATCCTTTGGTTGTTCAGGGAGAAGAAAGATATGTAGGATCAAGTGTTATGTTGCTTAGTGGGAAAGAGTTCCTAAAGGAGTTGAAGCATGAAGGGAACCAAGAATGTGCCATCATAGTGAAACTAAAAGTAGAGGCAAAGACTGGACCCAAACTAGTGGTACTTCAAGAAGTGAAGACCTTGTTGGACCGAAACAGTGACATTGTTGTAAATGAGATACTGGATGCTTTACCCCCATACAAAGATGTGAACCATCATATAGACCTCATACCTTATACCCAGAGCTAACTTACCAAACAAAGTTGCTTACAAAATGACACCTACTCAAAATGAGGAAATAGCAAAACAAGTGCAGGAGTTGCTAGATAAGGGGTTGATAAAAAAGAGTTTAAGCCCATGTGTAGTACCTGCTATTTTGGTACCTAAGAAAGATGGCAATTGGAGAATGTGCACTGATACAAGATCCATCAACAAGATTACAATCAGATACTGGTTTCTAATGCCAAGAATTGAGGACCTAATGGACTACCTAAGAGGAGCTTGTTACTTTTCAAATGTGGATTTGAAATCAGGTTATCATCAAATAAGGATCGGACTTGGAGATTAGTGGAAAACAACCTTTAAGACCAATGAGGGGCTCTATGAATGATTGGTGATTCCATTTTGGCTCACAAATGCACCTAGCACCTTCATGAGACTCATGAATGAAGTGCTAGAAGAGTTTATTGGTAAATTTGTGATTGTTTATCTTGATGTCATTCTAATTTTTAATAGGTTAAGCGAGGAGCATGTCAGACATTTGGACCAATTCTTGAGGAAACTACATCAAGAAAAGTTGATGATCAACTTAGACAAGTGTGAGTTCTTCAAAACTGAACTATTATATCTTAGTTTTGTAATTTCTCAAGGTTGTTTGAAAATGGATCCAGACAAGGTAGATGCAATAGTTAATTGGCCTACTCCTAATTCAATAGGAGATGTGAGAAGTTTTCATGGATTAGCTTCTTTCTATAGGAAGTTTATTAGAGGGTTTAGCCATGTATGTGCACCTATATTGAACACCATCAAAGGTGGAATGAAATGTCAATTTATATGGACTAGTGAAACACACAAGGGGTTTGAGTTGTTGAAAAAAAAATAGTAGAACTACCTTATCTTAGGATTCGTGATTTCAATCATCTATTTACTGTGGAGTGTGATGCTAGAAAGTTGGCAATAGGAGTAGTTTTGGGTCAAGAAGGTCATCCGATAGCATTTTTCTCTGAGAAGATCAATGAGGAAAAGAAAAAGTATTCTACCTATGACCTACAGTTGTATGCCATGGTACAAGCACTTAATAAATGGCAGCATTATCTGCTCCCTAAGGAATTCATAATCTATACTGACAACCATGCACTTAGTTTCTTGAATGGATAGGAGAAGTTGCACAAAAGACATCTCAAATGGGTTGAGCACTTGTAGGCCTATATCTTTTCTATTAAACACAAAAAAGGAGTCACCAATAAGGTAGTAGATGCCTTGAGTAGAAGATTTCTTACCATCCAAGAAGTACAGCTCTAAAGTGTGGGGTTAAGTGACCTCCAAGACCTATACCAAGGTGACAAGGATTTTGGTGAAGCATATGATGTTTGCACCAAGTTTACTAATATTAGTCATGTTGCATATTTTGATTTTATGTTGTAGTAAGCCCTTTTTTTTAAAGGATACTTACGTTACATACCATAGTGCTCTATGAGAGATAACGTCATCAAGGAGAAGCATCAAGGCAGCTTAAGATGACATTTTGGTCTTGACAAGACCTTAGAGTAGGTTGGGTGGTTCTATCATTGGCCTAAACTTCATTCAAATGTTAGAAGGTTTGTGGAGCAATGCCCTATATGTCAGAGAGCTAAAGGAATCTCCAACAATGTAGGTTTATATCAGCCATTGGCCATACCAACCAGACCTTGGGAATTTTTGAGCATGGACTTTGTTCTTGGCTTGCCTAGGACTTTAAGAGGATATGACAGTGTTTTTGTCATAGTGGACAGATTCAACAAGATGACACACTTTGTGCCTTGCAAATGCACTAATGATGCCTCCTACATAGTAGGGTTATTCTTCAAAGAGGTTGTGAGGATTCATGGATTACCGCTTAGCATTGTGAGTGACTGAGACACTAAGTTTGTAAGTCACTTTTGGCAAACCTTGTGGAAGAAACTAGGCACAAAACTTTCCTTTACATCAGCATGCCATCCACAATCAGATGGTCAAACTGAAGTAGTTAATAGATCCTTAGGAAACTTGTTGAGATGTCTTGAGAGCACCAAATAGCATGCACAAGCTTGGGATCTAGTATTGGGTCAAGCAGAGTATGCCGACAATGACTTAGTTAATAGAAGCATAGGTCAGACACCCTTTTAGATAGTATATGGATGTCATCCTAGGGGTATCTTAGAGCTTAGAGATCTCAGTTCTATGGACCATAGAAGTGAACAAGGGGAAAACTTTGCAAAGAATGTAAAAGAGATACATGAGCAAGTCAAGAAGACATTGCAACAACACAATGAGAAGTACAAGGCCCTAGCAGATAAAAAGAGAAGAGAAGTACACTATAAGATTGGTGATCTAGTGTTCGCCTACTTGAGGAAGGATAGACTACCCAAGGGACAACCTAGTAAGCTATGCATGAAGAATATTGGACCTCTTATGGTAATCCATAAGTTTGGCAACAATGCCTATGAGTTAGAGTTACCTCCAAACTTGGGCATATCCCCAATCTTCAATGTATGTGATTTGTATCCATACAATGGGTCTCAAACAACTACAAATCAAGAAGAGACTACTGCTACAAAAAATGTAGACTGGTTAAAAGATTTACCTCCAAGCCAACCGGTCACATTGGAATGCATTTTGGATTCTAAGGTTGTGAAAAAGATTAGGAGAGGATTCTATAAAGAGTATTTGATCAAATGGATAGGGCTACCAGAGTCAAAGGCTACAAGGATGATAGAGAGAGATATATTACAACATGGTACCACTGTCCAAGCCCTATCCACTCAAGGGACTTGAGTTCTTCTTACCCCTAGAGCATGGTGTAGGGGCACAAAGCCAATTTTGTTGTGTTGATTCTAGGAGATTGGAATCATATTGTTTGGTTTGTAATAAGGTCAATAGGTCTTTGAATAAGTGCTCAAATGTTTGTAAGGACCCTAGGAGTTACTCATTGGCCAATTTTGGCACATGGGCTCTTAAGGGTACCAGATAGAGAACTTGGTAGAATAAATTGTTATTGAGTTGGAATAGGTGTTTTTTATGTTGTTTAGAGGTTTATAAGGTAATTTGGATCATTTGGAAGTCACCTAGGTTGGATTTGAGCAAAGTTGCTCACTTATGTAAAAAGTTGCAAAAGTTGCTCATAGCAACTTTACAACATTTTGTACTTTCACACACCAACAACTAGTTGGTTATATTTTTCAGTTGAAGGAATTTGTAACCAACCCAAGGCCGATATAAGGTTTGGGAAAACTAATGAGAATTGTGGGTTGAAGAATGGAAACAAGAAGAGACAGTTTAGCCTTTCAATTTTTCTATTTTCAGTGAGTCTAGTTGAGTTCAATTGGTTTTGTATGGTTTGTATGGACTTCCAAGCCCAGACCAAGGCATGACATGTTAGAGAAAATAATTGTCTTCCATTTGATGGTGGTATTAATCTTTGAAGTGTTATAGTTTGCAAATTGTGTCATTTTTGTTGTAGGCGGGTCTTAAGGACCTAAAAACAAGGGTTTTGAAGACTCTATGGCCCATTCCTAGCATTCCATGGTGGAAATCCATATTGAAGCCTTATGGAATTTTAGGAGGCCTTGTAAAGTATGTTTTGATTGTGGTTTTAAGATAAGGGAGGATAAAGTCCAGATTTGCCACCATACCCTAGGCTTGGCATGTTGAGTTGGCAAGCATTGGGGATTATGGACAACAGGCCCTAGATGGGTAAATCCAATGGTTGGAATTGACACAAGGTTGGATTGGACATCCTCATGGATATACAAACCTAAAACAGTCATCATAATCCTTGAGCAATCGGACTGGTGAAGACATTCAAGAAAATCCCTATTTTGTAGGCTTAAAAGGAGGAATTAGGCCTAAAAATGGTTAGGAGGGTTAGAGACCAAACCCATATCCAATTTTGAGATATTGTATTTAGCTTCCAAAAGGGTATCTGAAAAGACAAATATTTTTGAGGGGTGTTCAAAACTTCTGACAAATAATTGCAAAATACCTCGCAGGTAATGCTAATTGAACTAGGTCTCCTAGTAGGCCTAAAAGAGTAGTTCAGCTCTAAAGCTTGAAATAGGTAAAAACAAAAGTCATAAATGAAGGGATAGGGTTGGAAAACTAAGGAAAATCATCCCTAAGTGTGTTGGTCATATGTGAATGGAGATCCTATGGTAGAGGGGGTTGGCTCTTGGTTAAGGTGTTGAGTAGGGAGGACTCTAGTAAGGAGTGTGGGACACTCACAAAATAAGAAGTGGTCACATTAGGATAAGGACCTTAGGAAGGTCATTAAGGGTGGACCCTACAACCTTTGGAAGGTTGAAAAGTGTGGAACCATTTGATGGTTCAAGAGATAGCCTAAGGAGACATCAAGAATAAGCTAACCTAGTAGGAGAGCCTAACCACTCTACATCAAAAACAAGGGTGGAACAAGGATTCAATAAGACCCATGATTCTTGATATAGCCAAGGAATTATTCCTAAGGGAATATTTAGTGGATATATTTCATGTGGGCCATGTTTGCATAGTCACATAAGCTATATAGGGGTTACATGCAACCAATGTATCTTGATCTAGTGAGAGTATTAGTGGTTAAGGCTAAATTTGTGTTTTGGTACAACTCTTTAGTTTTCCATTTTGTTTGATCCTAATTCTTGTTAAGGCATACCCCTAGTAACACCATCATATGTCTAATATGAGAAAATAGTATCCTCAAATTTCTTCTTATAATAAAATCCCTCATATTTTCTATTGAAATCATGTTTATCAAATGAATAACATAAAAACTTAAATGTGAGTAATAATTATAATTTAACATATATAAAATTTATGAGTGAAGAGTTTAAATGAATGAAAGCTCACCATTGAAAAAACAAAGTTAGTGAAAAATATAATATATATTAATAATTTATCTTAGTTCTAACCTCTCAAATATGAACCAATACTGAAAATGAAGCCCACCAAGAAAAATTTGATCACTTTTAATATTTCTTTAATAAATAAGCCAAATCAACAAAACGACTTCAAATAAAAATTCTAACATCAGATGTTCAGTTTTAAAAAGTGATAGAAATGTATGTGTGGTTCTTAGAAATACCTTTTCAACATCTATAAGAAATCCAAAATCAAATCCTGTGGGTACACAAGAAATAAAATTAAATCTAGGCTTTAAATTGAAATATCAAGAGCTTGTCACAAAAACAAGAAATAATATATATAGTATTGTAAAATGTTCACACCTAGGTATCTAAAGCATATAAGAATGTTAAACAATTAGACTCTTATGAAAAATATAACCTCCCCCAAAATAAATTCTCTTTTAAGAAAATCAAATGGTGTCTCCCTTCACTACTTTGCTAGCAAGATTTGTGGGGCCTCTTCCTAGATAACAAAGATGAGTGTAACCACCTATGCATATATAGATTGAAGCACAACAATAAGATAAGTCACAAATGAGTGGAGCCAAGTAAGGAAAACCATACGATTCAACCCAAATATGACCTCCTACTAGACCCTATCAAATAAAAAAAAACAACAACTAAACTTTGTATCATTGATGCAAACTTGTGACATCAAGAAATGTACCTAGTAATATTAAAGATTGCGTAAAATGTGTTGAGAAAACTTACATAGTTATTTAATAGAATTGTATTCTAGAGATTTTTCATAAAAAATTAAATTGCAAGTCCATAAAAAATCAAAATTTTATTGAGCTATATATTAATTTATAGGTTGTAGGTCTTTTAATTCAATTGATGAGATTCATTTTTCATCAAAATGTAGTCAATAAGAGTCTTTGTCAAAAAACACTCAAATTAAGAAGGAATTTGTAAATCTAAAGCCCTAGTACCATTTAAAAGTTACATAATAAACTCAAATTACTAGAATCACCTATAAAATAAAATAAAACTTTCCACGAAAGAGTAATAATAAATTAATACTAGATACACAATCCATTAATATACAAAAGGAACTTTCTTATGTAGACAAAGTGAAAGATATAATAATTTAAGATTAGGGGGGAGGGGGACTACTGGTCTTGTAGGCTAACTTTGTCAACCTATAGTTGTTATATAAAATATCGTAAGACTTTATTGTAAATTTGTAAAATGCACACACATGCATCTACAACTAAGGTTTAGAGGTGCGACTCATCATGCAACTCGTCAAAATAGCATGTCTAGTACAAAGTGACGTGTCCTAATTATGTCGAGAGTGTATCATACTTACATATGGATGGAAAAACATCCATCAATAAAAATTAGAAGCATTTTGTGACACTATATTCATGAAAAGCAAAAAAGTATTTTATTATTTTTTTAAATTTTATATTATTTAATGCTAATTGTATCTTTACTTCCACCTCTCAACTACCACTCGCTCTGAGTTTAACTGATCAATCAATTTTGTCTATCTCCATCATGCAATTAGTTAACTTTATAATTATCTCAATCTAGAATTATTAATTATAAGAGATTGAAAGTGTCCCTACATAATATCCAATGAATATAAAATAAAAATATAATGATATGATAACTTAATGAAATGGTAATATACTAATAATAATGCAGTCTTAATAGCTGTTTTTCTTCCATAAAAAATTTAATATAAATATAAAATATAATAATAATATTTGCTACTAAAAGCTTTTTAAGTTTTATAAAGAGTTTAATGCAAATATAAAATTTAAAAGATAAGAATATATTAAAAGATAATAATATAATCATATCTTAATAATAATTTAATATTAATTACAATATCATAATATAATAATAATTTAATATAAAATATATATAATAATATTTATGTTTTTCAAATAAAACAATAAACAAATATTATATACTTCGCCGACGGCTTAAATCACACACTAAGCTTTGATTTAAGACTGGTATATTTCAACATACTTTACATGTATTCTTCTAAATATATATGGCAGCGCAACAATGAATAAAAATCTCCATAAATAAAACAAGACAGGGCATCGTTGTCAAGAAAGAAAAACAAATTTTGTAAAAGAGCACGTATTCAATGAGAGACATAAGACAAAGAACACGTTGTAGTATAGCATTTAGTCGAAGTTTGAGTGGAGAAAGACTGTCCAAAATTTGTAGGAAAGCTGAAGCAGTTGGAGTAGGATTGAAATTGGAAATTTGAAGTAGCGTGCCATCCAGTAAGACAATGAACTGCGTTTCAAATATTCCAACATGTCGGCGATTGTTGAAACTTGGCACTAGGGGCCATTCTGCTTCAATACATTCCTTACACTTGGAAAACTCACTTAAACGTTTCTATCTGGGGCTGCTACTTTCAACTCAACAAGCCGTCCATACAGTGGTTCACAGTTCAGAAAGCCGCATATGATGTAATTGGCCAGCGCCGAATTTTTTTGTGATAGTTACAGATCTTCGGCTCACGATCACGACGGCTTCTAAGTGCTCTGTGATTGTATCTATAAGACGCAATCCAACCAAGCATAAATCTGAAACTTGTCCATTTTATCGGTAAGAGCACCTTTTAAGGTGTCGAACACTATTCAAATCTGCGAGTTTCTTAGTTTGAGCTCACTAGTTTAGTGAAACGAGCAAGCCTGCGAGCATAGTGGTCCAGTGGGGTTTTGAATCTTGGTGGCGGTTTCATCAAGCAAGTGTTTTAACTGCTATACTACACGGGTCATCCCCTTTTAAAAAGTGTATTATTATTATATAAGTTAATTATTTAATGATAATTATATTTTGACTTCCACCTCAAGGAGATCAGTTCAAGCTGGTCAGCAAGAGTAAACACAACGGAATCACATAGATATGATGGAGGCATTGCATAACAGATAGTTTTATTGCATGAAATTTAATTATATCCAACTGATAACAACCAGATTACAACATACCGGCACATAGACCTGGTAGAATAGGTCACACCAGGTCCTAGAATCGAAAGATCTATCTTCTAGGCACAGTCTATCTATCTAATACTCTTTGATTCTTCGATTGATTACATACTACAACATGATTACAAATATACATATATCAATCTAAAGGATCTGGTCGGCCCAAAAAGGATCAAAACCCGAAGAGCAAGACCTAGCATGCAAAAGTAAACAAGGTCAGCCTCCATCAAGAGATTCCTCTAGAAAATCCAAAGGATGAAATGAAGAAGGTCGGCCACACGCCAAGAAATATCAAGATCAATGTCCAAGGCTCCGCAAGCTTCGGAATGGGTTCCCATAGATCACTAGAATAGGTCTCAGGCAACCGGTAACAAAGGAACAACCAGTAACAAGAGACTATCAAGGAAACCGATAGCGATATCTTACCGGAAATGATGAATACTAAAGGGGGGGGGAGAATTAGAATACAAAAATTTACTGGACTTAAACACTTATGCACTCTAGTAGCAAACTGGTAAATTAGTTTAACAAACAAACCTGTTAACACACATGCAAACCAAATAGAAAATAAGGCATTCACCTGTAGAAGCAGTAACACCATAACACAAGATATATGACATGGAAACCCAAATAGGAAAAACCACGGTGAGATGAAACTCACAAGTTACTATCTACAGAATAGAAACCAGACCGGTTAAGGTCATACAATGTTCTTTACCAGAACAGGTCCTGTTAGGAATCTCAATCTCTGTTAGGAGATAAGCCTGATTAAAGACTACCTTGTGAGAGGATTTAAGATCCATTGATGTGAACCACCTTGTTAGAGGATTTACAAAGGCTTTACAAAGCCTACCCAGTTAAGGGTCTTCAGACTTTTTGAAGATGTAAGTAATCAACAAGTGAGTGATCTAGATACTACCACAGTATGCTTGGTTTGATCCATTAAAGCTCATAGTTAATGCATTTTGCATTACTTCAATCTTCAGACACTTCACACTATTACTTCACACAGACTCCCTCTTCTCTCCTATGATTGCTCATACAAAACTCGTGCAATTAAAAACCCTCACACCTAAAACCCTAGACATGATGTCCTTAAAAAGGAAACTAATTTCATGTCAGTCCAATAGGATTGCATTGCAAGTTCCTAGGTTCAGTGCATCTAAACATATTTGGTAACATGACACAAAAGCACCACTAGAGTGTCGGCACCACCAAACAATTGGTGGATGGAAACTCATGACAAAATGCCGGTTGGTAACTCATCCCAGAGTATTATTGGTTCATACAATACCGGTTTAAGCAAAATACCAGTTGCCGGTTTGACAAAATGAAGACTAGGAAATATGAGTTGTGTCGCTTTGTTCCTTTGTACCACTTGAGATCCTCAAACCACTTGGGGTCTTCATACTGCTTTAGACCGGTAAACACTTTCTACAAAACACTGATAGTCTAAAAACTATAATACATCATACCGATTGAGCTTTAACTCATACATATAAAAAGTGATCTCATAGCAAGTGTGTGACCATCAATGACAATCACAACATAATCATCAAAAATGCCAATAGGAAAGTGGTCCAAATGAGATGCGGTTTGAAAGAAAGAACAATGATCAAGTCTTCAAGTAGAATCCAACTCCACAGGAACTGGTGAGCCAGAACCGGGACACATAGAAAGGAAAACTAAAACTACAAAAAAAATGGAAAAGGAAATGTTTTTGGTTGATGCAAGATTGTTGTGAACTGGGGATGCTCCTGCATCAGACATCTAGGGTTAATAAAAAGTGAGCTTCTCACTTTGCTGGGGTTAGAGGGAAACCAAGGTGGTCTACCTCTTACTGAGAAATCCAAGATGAATCTTCCACTGGTCTGTTCTTATGTATAACTGCAAGTCAGATTGTAGCTTTTCCTTCTGTACAAGCACATCATCATAGAAGAGCTTTTCCTTATATCTTTTTGAGCTTTTTATAGATCGGACCGGAGCTCATTTAACTTCTTCACCAGAGTAGTGTTTAGAGGCTTTTGGTGCTTCTTTTCTGCACTGGCTTCAACCACTTCTTCCAGACTTTGCACTTGGTCCTCTACAACTGTGCATAAGAGTTTCAGTTGTGCTAGAGAGGAATCGGTACTAGGGAGATTGGTACCGAGTATCAAACTGGTGAGTGTTTCTACTGTAGTTTGAATAATATCCTCCTCCTTTTTCCTCCTTAGAGTTTCTAGTCGCTCTTGGGCAATCTTGATTCTTTGGAGTAGCTCCATTTCATTTGCAGATTGGAGGTCAATGAGATTGGCAATGTTAGCTGGTTTAGCCTGACTACCAGTTGCCATTGGGGTCTCCACCTGTGTGTTTTTTGCCATTGCTTCCTTATCTTTGGCTTTTTGCTTATCTTCTTGTGCCTTCCTTTACTCCTCTTCTTCTTTCTTTCTTTTCTCTTCTTCTTGTCTCTTCTCTTCATCTTTCTACTTCTTCTCTTCTTCATCCATCTTCTTCTCCTCTTCCTTCTTCTCTTCTCTTCTTCCTATTTCTTCTCTTCCTCTTTTTGCTTCTCCTCTTCTTTATTTTCCTCTTCCTTCTTCTTCTTCTTCTCTTCCTCTTGTTTCTTATTTTCTTCTTCTCTTCTCTTCTCCTCCTCTTTTCTCTTTTCCTTTTCATCTTTCTCCTTCTTTTTCTTCTCTTCCTCTTTCTTTTCCGCTTCTTTCTTCTTCTTATCTTCCTCTTGTCTATTCTTCTCCTCTTTTGTTTTCTCCTCCTATTTTCTCTTTTCCTCTTCATCTGCCTATTGCTTCTTTTCTTCTTTAGCCTGCTTCTCCTCTCCTGCTTCTTCAAGTGGTGTACCCTAAGTAACATTTTCACCATCCAAGGCATCAACATCAATGGGGTCCATCTATTATGTGACCGGTTCTCCTTCACTGTTATACACCTCATTTGGTTTGCTAGTTTTCGGTTCTTGCTCAGCTTTCCTGTTGGCTTCAGCTACCTGGTGCATCTTTAGAGTTGCTTGAACATCAGTATGTGTATCTTTTATCACTCCATGAACCTTTCTTTCCAGTAATAGGAGTCTTCTTCTTCTCATGAAGAAGAGGCCTTTGTATTTATTCATAACTTTGAAAAGTTATGAATTTGATACATCAGGAAAATATTGTGCAAATATTTCCTCCATCATTTCCTGTTCCTTTTCTATGGCAATGCGCCATTTATTATCTAAAGAATTGAATAAAGAATCAGGTGCATTAGATCTAATTTCTGATGGCGACCGGTCATAAACACATAAATAATTAATGATTTCCTGCTCAACTTCTTTTTTCTCACTATCGGAAAAATCATCAAAATATTCTTTCAAATCACTAAGCAATTTTCTTTTAATATTCTTGATAGTTCTTTGACAATGTGTCAAAGGTTTGTAGGAGGAAATATCAATATTTACCAGTGCAGATGTTGTCGGTTCATTGCTAGTTGCCTTTGTCTTCTTCCTCATTTTCCTAGTCTTCTTAGGTTGTTATTTAGACACAGTTTCTTCTAAGTCTAGTGTGCTTCTTTTTGCCTTCCACTTCCTCTCAAATACCTTGGCAGGTTTCTCTTCTAGTTTTTTCTTTGCCAATGACCGCTTGGTCACTTTAGGACTTACAGTAGCAACCGGTACCGATACAGATGGCACCTCCTTTCCCTTCTTTGCTGAAAGTTCTTTAACTGATGTCACCTGTTCCAAATAGGTGTCGGTTATTTTCTCCTTAGGGTCAAGAGGTGAGGCAATAAGGGTAGAGGTGTACCCATCCAGCATATCATACATTACCTCATAGCCCATAGGCTCCACCTCTTCCTATCTGAGCTCAACAGCCTCCATTATGCATTCATCCACTTTGATGATAAAGCAGATGTCCTCTTCGTATTTCTTAACAATGTCACTGGATATCCTCATCCTTAGGCTCATCTTGCTTCTGAACTCATCAAAGTACTTGCTCAAGACTTTAGGGTAACCAGTTCCAACTGCTTGTAGGCTTTCTTTGATTTGCTTGGTAACCGGTTGGTTAGCAGACCACTGAATATCTCCAACTCCTGGGAAGTAACCTTGGAAGTAGAAGAATAACCCTACTAGGAGTTGACCAAACTTAAATTTTAATGCATTATCCCATTTGATCGATTTGAGGTTCAACAGAAGTTGTCTTTGCATACAAGTGCACAGATCAAATGATGCATCTTCCTTGATTATCCTATAAGCGACATTTATCGCTGCAGCAGAGACAAACTTAATTCTACTGGCATGGAATGTCCGGTATCCTATTACCATACACACATATTTGACTAAGTCATCCTTGATGGAATTGACAGTCATTCCATGTGAGTCACTCACTGAACCAGTGAGCTTGGTCATTTCGGTCTTGATGATCTTCCTCAGGGCTAGCACTTCACCGACGTTGTAGAAACCGGTGATGGCATGAATAGCTTCCAGTGTTATGTCATGTGTTCTCTCAAGATACATTTTATCACCATGAACTCTGCTCAGAATGATTCGGATGTGATCATCTGTGAAATAATCAAGGAAATAAATCGCATTGTGAAGCTTCTTCTTCTCCAAGATGCTATACTCTGGTTTGATCTTTTTATCCTTCCCATAGAATAGAACTAGCTAAGAATGGATTGCAAGAGATAGTAGGTCTTCAATTTTGCAGTGAATGTAATCGGAAATGCCTTCCTTGACAATGACATCAGCAGGTACTAAGGATAGGGCATTATATTTTGCTTTTCGTTGGATGAAATCTGCTGAATCAACAGGTGCACTAGAACTAGAGTGTGATGCAGAAGCCATGATAGAATAGAAAAACTCGAGAAATACCTTTCAGAAATCAAGAATTTAGGGCTTGCTAATTCCACTTCACCACACACTACATCGGTTGAGGAAACACCACTTTGAGTTCTTCCCTTGACCATCTAATATTAGCTTTTGAATCTTCTTTAGGGATTTGAAATTTCTTTGAATTGCAACACAAATCGCCTTTTCTTCGCTCTGCACTTGAAAAACTTCTTCCCTCGAAAAATGATTTGAAAGTTCCTTTTAAACATATTCCTCACCTACCGTAATAAACGCTCCACCATTAGGGCATAAACCTTAATCTGCCTTTTACCATTTTCGGTCTTCTGCCAAATGACAAGTATCACATACCAGTTAAGGTCTTTCACCGTTATAGACTAGGGGTTTGAAACATTTCATCGCTTGCTCCCCCTAAGCTATTTTGATGCTTAGTTTGTTGGTTCAACAGCTTCCACACTAGGTGTAGAAACCAGTTCTTCTTGAATTACTTCTCCTGGCTTCTTCTTCTAGGTTTTGTTTGTATATTCTTGAACAATTTCAACATCAATCGTTCCTTCTAGAGTGACTAGTATGTCATCCGATATGCTCTTTCTACTTCTGCTGAATCTTGCTGAATGACCTGGTTTGTTGCAATGATAGCAAACCATTCCAGGTGCTCTCTAAGGTCCATTATTCATGTTTCCATTCTTCCTTCTGCATATTGCAGCAGTGTGACCATGACCATGGCAAATCCAATAGTTTTCTCTCCACCCGGTTGCCGCTTGATAGCTACCACTATGCAACTGATGATTATACGTATTAAATCGGTTTGGGTTCCGATTCCTAGAGGGTTCAAGAAAAACTCCTTGATTCCTTTGAGCATAACTTTCGGTATTGTGCATGACAGACCTACATTCAAGTTCTCTATGCCTAAACTTGTTGCATGCATAACAATTACCATTGAATGTATTGGATCTAGGCTTATCGTTTAGAAAATAAAGAGAATTATTGTAAGCCTTACTTCTACATACATTAGCAGTGTGTCCTTCCTTGAGACAGTTAAAGCAAACAGGTTTGAACTTTTTATTACCTTTATCCTTTGATGCCTGTTGTTTCATTGATACTTCATCTTTTGTTCTAGAGGTCTCACCATTTTCATAATCAGAGAAACCAATTCCATTGGTATTCTTTACTGGTTTAGTTGATTCTAGCTTCTGCTCTAGCTTGATAGTGCTCTTATTGAATTTGGCAAGTACTTCCTTTGACTCAGTGAGTTCTTTGGAAATAGTAGCATTGGATTCCTTCAAGGTTGTGTTCTCAGAGATAGACATGTTTAGTTCACCTTGCACTCCTTTTTCCATTTTTCTTTCATGAAGACTAGCGGTAAGTGCACTGATCTCTTGCTTCAACTTAGAGATTTCATGATCTTTGTCTTTTACCAGATCTTCAACTTTCCTCCGGTTCTCAATCTCTTGACACATTCGGATAGTCAATCCTTCCAACTCTTTTCTCAGGTTGGAATTGGATTCATCCAGCTTTTCTACTTCTTGAATTAGGGCTTCCATGTCTGCTTCATCAGAAGAACTATTTTCAGATAGCTCCATCAGTTTTTCAACTACTCTCTTCTTTTTGCCTGAGAGGCCTTATATTTGATCATAAGTTCATCATAGGCTTTCTCAGACTGAGTGAGCCAATGAGTAAGTTCCCTCACAATGTATACCCCCATATCTCTTTCCAAGTGGTTAGACTTATAGAAAGGTTGGCTCTGATACCAATTGATGAATACTAAGGGGGGGGGGGGGGGGGGGGAATTAGTATATAGAAATTTACTAGACTTAAACACTTACACACTCTAGTAGAAAATTGGCGAATTAGTTTAACAAACAAACCGATTAACACACATGCAAACCAAATAGCGAATAACACATTCACCCACATAAGCAGTAACACCATAACACAAGATATTTGAAGTGGAAACCCAAAATGGTAAAAAACCACAGTGAGATGAAACTCACAAGTTACTATCTGTAGAATAGAAACTAGACCAGTTAAGGTCATATAATGTTCTTTACCAGAACAGATCTTGCTAGGAATCTCAATCTCTATTAGGAGGTAAGTCCAATTAAAGACTACCTTGTGAGAGGATTTAAGATCCACTGATGTGAACCACCTTGTTAGAGGATTTACAAAGGCTTTGCCAAGCCTACCCGGTTAAGGGTCTTCAGACTTGTCGAAGATGTAAGTAATCAACAAGTGAGTGATCTAGATACTAGCACAGTATGCTTGGTTTGATCCATTAAAGCTCATAGTTAATGCATTTTGTATAACTTCAGTCTTTAGACACTTCACACTCTGTTACTTCATATAGACTCCCTCTTCTCTCCTATGATCGCTGATATAAAACTCATGCAATTAAAAACCCTTACACCTAAAACCCTAGACATGATGTCCTTAAAAAAGAAATTGATTTCATGTTGGTCCAATAGGATTACATTGCAAGTTCCTAGGTTCAGTGCATCTAGACATATTTGGTAACACGGCACAAAAGCACCGCCACAATGTCAGCACCACCAAACAATTGGTGGATGGAAACTCATCACAAAATGTCAGTTGGTAACTCATCATAGAGTATTACCGGTTCATACAATACTAGTTCAAGCAAAATACCGGTTACCGGTTTAACAAAATGAAGACTGGGAAATATGAGTTGTGCCGCTTCGTTCCTTCATACCACTTGAGATCCGCGAGCTGCTTGGGGTCTTCATACCACTTCAAATTGGTAAACACTTTCTTTAAAACACCGATAGTCTAAAAACTATAATACATCATACCGGTTGAAACAAATATCGGTTGAGCATTAACTCATACATATAAAAAGTGATCTCATAGCAAGTGTGTGACCATCAATGACAATCACAACATAATCATCAAAAATGCCAACAGGAAAGTGATCCAAATGAGATGCGGTTTGAAAGAAAGAAACAATGATCAAGTCTTCAAGTAGAATCCAACTCCATAGGAATTGGTGAGCCAAAACCGGGACACATAGAAAGGAAAGCTAAGACTAAAAAAAAAATGGAAAAGGAAATATTTTTTGTTGATGCAAGATTTTTGTGAACTGGGGATGCTCCTACATCAGACATTTGGGGTTAATAAAAAGTGAGCCTCTCACTTTGCTGGGGTTAGAGGGAAACCAAGGTGGTCTACCTCTTACTGAGAAATCCAAGATGAATCTTCCACTGGTTTGTTCTTCCACTTCACTCATGAATAATGATGAACAATAGATACCCCAACCAGTACTGAGAGGGGGGGGGTGAATCAATACAGGCAAATACTCACTCAACAACTTATTTAGCTAAAGAAATACCAACTAGTTATCACCATTACTAAACCTAACCATGGCAATACTGGTTAAACATAGTAAGATATCAGATACCACAAACTGATAAGTCTGATCACTTCAAATATGATCAATACTTGACATCAACTTCACCCATAAACATATGCATGTGATATACCAGTAATATCATAACCTATTAACTCTACATGCATAATCTTTCAACCAAATACTTCATAAACATCACATGAAAAATGCATACCACATAACCCACAGATTCTTCACGTGGAAACCCAAATGGAAAAAACCACGGTGGGGATCAATACCCACAAGCTTGTTTTTTATCTCTTTTGAAGCTCGCCCTATTAGGAGCCTAGTCCAGTTAAAGACTTTATAATAAGGTTTTGCTGGGAACCAATCCTGTTAGAGATGACCCGGTTAAGGGATGGCTATATACCCTGTTAAAGGTTGAAACCCTGTTAAATGTTACCTCGCTAGAGGATTTAAAGAACTCAATGATCTTGAGTCACTTGGTTATAGCTTTTACAATAAGCCTATTAAAGCTACCGAGTAAAGGGATTTTCCAACTGTTGAAATGGTTAGAAGATAATAGGAAAAACTCCGATCTGATAATAGTACTACATGCCAAGGTAGATCCTTTTCATATCCTCTACTCTCCAATCACCCTCTGCACTTTCCCTCTTATTGGTCTGGCAAGTATCAAGTATCTCATCACTCGGATACACACACACACAACATTTGCCAACAACTTTACAATAACAAACATCATTGACCTTATAAGAAACAGATAGGTCAGTAGCATAAACCCTAAACCCTAAGTATCTTAGGTTTACAACAAAGGTGGTCCAATCTTGACCATCCAAACACATTGCAAAAGGTATTATAAATTCAAATAGATCACAAGACAATCTGCATCATTCATTCATCACCGCTCATGGGAATCAGTAACCCATCATGCTTTCTTCTCATACCACTAAGAAGAATGATCATTCCTGAGGTAGACTTCAAATTCCATCGATCTTTTCATGCAAGATCCTTGACACACACAATGTTGACATGGCACCTCAATCTCATTCACATCTCTTAGCTAACTCATAACAGAGTATCATCCATTGCCTCACACAAGCTGGGTCATCAAACCAATAACCATAGAGCTGAGACTACCAACCGGTAGTCACACTAAGTGAAACCCTGACACCAATTCATTACATCTCTTCATGCCTCTTCATATCGGTTCACTTGAACTTATTGAAATCAATGACAACATACATTATCATCATATCAAAATACTGGTTCATCATATGCTAATGACATCCAACAATCTCCCCCTTTGGCATTTATGGCAATAACCAGTGTAGCATTGCGATTGAAAACCACATAGATTAGTGTATCTGCATTATCAGATATCTTCACCCCATACATCAGATATCTTCTCCCCATACACCAGATATCTTCTCCCCCTTTGACAACAATGCCAAAGTGGAGGCACAAGCTTCCAAAATCTTCTATGTTGCTCCCCCTAAGGAGTAGCATCCTTCAACACATCAATCCTGAAGAATTTGTCACTGTAGTACTTGACTAATGTGGAGCACACAACTTTAGTTGACTTCATGAAGGGGCAGAACCCCTAGTTCACCTCTCAAATAGGTAAATGTAGTCTACAGTAAGGGCTTAGTGAATATATCTGCTAGCTTCTCCTTACTCGAAACATGTTGTAGTACAACCTCCTTATTCTAAACTTTTTCTCTCAAAAAGTGATATTTAAGCTCAATGTGCTTAGTTCTAGCATGCAATACTAGATTCTTGGAAATATTTATTGCACTTGTGTTATCACAAACTATATTCATCGATTCAGATACATGTACCTTGAAACCTTCCAATACATGCTTCATCCAAATTGCTAGAGTGTAGTTCATAAATGTTGCCACATATTCTGCTTCAGCTGCAGATTGGGAAATATAGATCTGCTTCTTACTTGTCCATGATACTAATCTTCCACCAAGAAAGAATACTCCACTAGTTGTTCTCTTCTGGTCATCCACATTACCTCCCCAATCGGCATTAGTATATACCTTGAGATTATAGTCACCATTATATGGATACCACAATCTATAATCAACTGTTCCTTTCAGATATCTAAAAATCCTTTTGACAGCTACCAAGTGGGATTCTCTTGGACTTTTCTAAAAATGAGCTACTATGCCCACTACATGAGCAATATCTGGTCTACTATGCACCACATAGTGCAACTTACTGATCATTGACCGGTACTCCTTTTCATTCACCAGTGTTGAATCATCTTCCTTGATCAATTTACAGCTAGTCGCCATCGGTGTACCAACCGGTTTGCTTTCCTCCATGCCAAAAGTCTTTAATACCTCTTTGACATACCTGGACTAGGTAATAAAGATACCCTTTTTCATTTGTTGAATCTGTAAACCAATGAAGAAGTTTATCTCTCCTATCAAATACATCTTAAACTCTTTCTTCATTTCATCTGCAAACGCATGACTCATTTTATCATCTCCTCCAAAGATTATGTCATCCACAAACACTTCACAGTTCAGAATTTGATCACCTTCTGATTTCAAGTAGATGTTGCTATCTTCACTTGTTCTCTGAAATCCAATCTTCACAAGATGAGAGTGTAGTCTTTCATATCATGCCCTAGGTGCCTGTTTTAGTCCATACAAAGCTTTGTGTAATCTACACACCATGTCACTATCTTCTAATAAGGGAAACCCTTCTGGTTTCTCTATATACACTTTCTCTTCTAGGATTCCATTCAGAAAAGTAGACTTCACATCCATCTAATAAACCTTAAATGCTGCAAATGCAAGTAGCATTCAAACACCTTCTAGTCTAGCCACAGGAGAAAAGGTTTCTCCATAATCTTCTCCTTCCTCCTAAGCATATCCCTTACATAAACGCCTAGCCTTGTTCCTTACAATTGTGTCTTCTTCTTTCAACTTATTCCTGAAGACCCATTTGGTACCTATGACATTTTTATGTTCTGGTCTGGGCACCAAAGACCATGTCACATTCTTTTCTATCTAGTCTAGCTCCTCTTCCATTGCTTTAATCCAGTCTTCATGTATAAGAGATTCTCTATAAGTCTTGGGTTCTAATTCAGAAATCATGCAAGAGTTCTCCTTCACTTTTCTTCTAGTGAGTATTACTGCATCTTTATCTCCTATGATTTGCTTTAGATCATGATACAACTTCACATATATAGGAATGATTCTAGCTTGATCTGCTAGCTTTTCTTCTTCTTCTTCACTAACTTCTTCTTTGTCTCTCACTGTAGCTTCTACCGGTATAGGAACACTAAGATCTTTACAAGTTTCTTTCTTAACTGGTTCCTAGAAGGCTATGCCTAGTTCATCTTCCACTTCTTCGCTGCATGTTTCCTCAGGTTTCTCAGAGGACTCATCAACCCTGACATTGATACTTTCAACAATTTTTTGAGTTCTATTGTTGTAGCACTTGAGAGCTTTGCTCTTAGTGGAATATCCTAGAAATATTCCTTCATCACATTTTGCATCAAATTTGCTCAAATGTTCACCTCTCTTGATATAGCACTTACTACCAAAAACTTTAAATTAACTCACAATGAGAGTTTTCCCAGTCCAATACTCATAAGGGGTTTTATCTTTGCCTTTCTTGATGAGTACCTGGTTCATAGTGTAGAATGCAGTGCTCATCGCTTCTCTCCAAAAATTGTGAGAAACATTTCCTTGGATAAGCATTGTTCTAGCCGCTTCAACTATAGTCCTGTTATTTCTTTCTGCTATGCCATTTTGTTGAGGTGTCCTTGGGAAAGACAACTACCTCTTGATATCATTATCTTCATAGTACTTATTGAATTCATCAAAAGTGAATTCTCCTCCTTGATCAATTCTGAGGCATTTGATCTTTTTACCACTTTCTTTCTCTACTATTTCTCGGAAAGCTTTGAACTTTCCAAATGCTTCAGACTTGTCTTCAGGAATGTGACCCACATCATTCTTGAGCAGTCATCAGTAAGAATCATTAAATACCTATCTCCCTGAATACTTATAGTTTTCATAGGACTACACAAATCAATATGCACAAGATCAAGTAAACTTTTTGTTGAGAAAGACTTACCTTTAAAAGTTGAGGAAGACATCTTCCCAAGTTGACATTCTCTACTCAAAGAATTCTCAGGTTTATTCAGCAAAGGTAATCCTCTTTCCACCTTGATCTTACCAGCTTTAATAATGTTGTCAAAGTTCATATGTTAGAGTCTCCTATGCTATATCCAACTATCATCAAACTTAGCCATTAGACACTGACTTATCTTTGCATTCAACTAAAATAGGTTATCTCTGGTCTTCTTACCAGTAGCAATAACTTCACCACTCTTCCTAATTATACAGCAAATTCCACCTTTGAATTCCAGCACTAAGCCTTTGTCATTTTGCTGAGAAACACTCGACAGGTTATTCTTAAGACCTTCTACCCAGTAGACATCATCTGCATTGCTCTTTCCATTCAGTGAGATGGATCCTTTACCTTTCACCAAGCACAGTGCATCATTTCCAAATCTGACAACACCTCCATCATATTCTTCTAGATACATAAACTTTCTCCAGTCACTAGTCATGTGGTGAGAACAACCACTATCAATTATCCACTCATTAGAGTTGTCAATGCGCGAGACAAGTGCTTTCTTGTCAGACACTTCTTCCTTTACTGCTACAAACACTATGTCTTCATTTTCTTCATCCTCTGATTCTTCATCAGTGACACCTTCATCCACAACAACTAGACAATTTCTTATATTTCCACCTTTATGCTTTCTGAATCTTTCTGGTTTATCCTTATTGTCATTGTTAGGACAATTAATAGCTATAGTTCCTATCTTGTTGTAGGAAAAACATTTCAAAGGAAGTTTACCTCTATATTTTCCAGTTCCATTTGGAAGTCTTTTAGAAAGAAGAGCTTTGAACTCTATTAGAATCTCTTCATCATCCATATCTCTGCATTGTCTGGATTCATAACTAGTATTAGTTTCTTTTCCTTTTCTGGATGGTACAGTAGATGCTTTAAAGGCTGACTCAGTCTTTTGAACACTACCATCATAGCTATTGAAATCATATGCAGTTAACTTTGTAATGATAGAATCTAAGGATACCTTGGTTTTATCAATAGACCTTAGTTCCTGGATAGTAGCAACTTGGATTGCATAGATTGGTACCAATGATCTAAGGAATTTACAAACAATAGTGGTATCATCAATAGTTCTACCAATGCTTTTGATATCACCAACCACAATCTTAATCCTAATGCCATATTGCTGAATGGTCTCACCTTCAACCATCCTCATATCCTTAAATTTACCTCTAAGGCTTTCTTCCTTAGCTTTCTTTACATGTTGATCACCACAATATATGTTTTCCAGTGCATCCCATACATCCTTAGGTGTATCCTTGTCTTGTACATCAACAAACTCAATATCTGATAGGCTACTGATAAGAGCTTCCATGACTTGCCCATTTTCTTGGATATTTCTCTTTTGATCATCAGTCAGAGTGCTAGTAGGTGTATTATAGGAATTCTCAACATAGCTCCAGTATTGAACACCCATACTCTTGATGCAAATCTTCATTCTATCCTTCCATATCTTAAAGTTATCTCTATTGAACTTAGGACCTTCCATCTTCATCATTATAGTAGGATCATTTACCTCAAGTAGTTAAACTTATATCACCGAGGACCTAGAGGTGCTCTGATACCAATTGATGAATAATGATGAATAGCAGATACCCCAACTGGTACTGAGAGTAGGGGGTGAATCAATACAGGCAAAATCTCACTCAACAACTTATCTAGCTAAAGCAATACCAACTGGTTATCACCATTACTGAACTTAACCATGGAAATACTAGTTAAACATAGTAAGACATCAGATACCATAAACTGATAAGTCTGATCACTTCAAATATGATCAATACTCAACATCAACTTCATCCATAAATAGATGCATATGATATACCAGTAATATCATAACCTATTAACTTTGCATGCATAATATTTCAACCAAATACTTCATAACCATCACATGAAAAATGCATAACACATAACACATAGATTTTTCACATGGAAAACCAAATGGGAAAAACCACAATGGGGATGAATACCCACAAGCTTTGTTTTGAACTCTTTTGAAGCTCACCCTATTAGGGGCCTAGTCCGGTTAGAGAATTTACAATAAGGTTCTGCTAGGAACTGATCTTGTTAGAGATCACCTCATTAAGGGATGGCTATATACCATGTTAAAGGCTGAAACCCTATTAAAGGTTACCTTGCTAGAGGATTTAAAGAACTCAATGATCTTGACTCACCTGGTTATAGGTTTTACAATAAGCATGTTAAAGCTACCTGATAAAGGGATTTTCCAACTATTGAAATGGTTAGAAGACAACAGATAAAACTTTGATCTGATAATAACACTACATGCCAAGGCAAATCTTTTTCATATCCTCTACTGTGCAATCACACTCTGTAGTTTCCCTCTTACTAGTCTGGCAAGTATCAAGTATCTCATCACTTGGATACACACACACACAGAACATTTTCCAACAACTTTACAATAACAAACATCATCGACCTTATAGGCAATAGATAGGTCAGTATCATAAACCCTAAACCCTAAGCATCTTAGGTTTACAACATAGGCGGTCCAATCCTGACCATCCAAACACATTGCATAGAGTATTATAAATTCAAATAGATCATAAGACAATCTACATCATTCATTCATCATCGCTTATGGGAATCAATAACCCATCATGCTTTCTTCTCATACCACTAAGCACAAGGCTGACGTGGCACCTTGATCTCATTCACATCTCTTAGCTAACTCATCACAGAGTATCATTAGTTGCCTCGCACAAGCTAGGTCATCAAATTGATAACCATAGAGCTGAGACTACCAACTGATAGTCACACTAAGTGAAAACCTGACACTGGTTCACTACATCTCTTCATGCCTCTTCATACCAGTTCACTTGAACTTATTGACATCAATGACAACATAAATTATTATCATATCAACATACCAGTTCATTATATGCCAATGATATCCAAGATTCACAAGATATTCTTTGTACTGACTGCTTCGGGTACTATGCCCAATCCTACTATCCAAAATCTCTTCAATCTGATTTGGTTCTTTTTGGGGAAATTGTTTCTCCAATTCTGCAATACTATCCTTACTGAATTCTGGTTCATGGTACTCATGATGATCTGTAATGTTGAATATAGGTGAAATACTCAGACTATTTGGTAGCTCCACCTCATATGCATTTCGAGAATTGAACTTTCTCTAGATCTTACATGGTCCAAACTTATTTATCTGCAACTTATTATAAGTTCCAATCGGGAATCTCTCTTCTCTCAAATAGACAATCAGTTCATCGCCAACTTCAAATTCCTTGTCTCCTCTTCTCATCTGCCTTCTCCTTGTATTTGATATTCATATCTTCCAAATGTTGTTTAACCTGAATATGCAATGATTTCATGTGATCTACAAATTCTTCCGCTTATGAACTCTTCTAGTCTTCACTGCTAATGTCTCTTAATTATACTATTCCTTTAGGATGCACTTCAGTAACAATCTCAAAAGGTGGTTTTCTAGTACTTCTATTCACTGAATTGTTATAGGCAAACTCTTCTTGTGCAAGGATCAAATCCCAACTTTTGGTTTATCTCCCACTAAAAATCTCAACAATTTTACCAAACTCTGGTTAACTACTTTTGTCTGTCTATCAGTCTGTGGATGAAAAGTAGAACTAAAATTCAAATTTGTCTTCATCTTCTTCCAAAGTGTTCTAAAAAAATAGACAATAAACTTAGTGTCCCTCTTTGAAACTATGCTCTTAGGTAGTCCATGGAATCTTACCACTTCCTTGAAAAATAGGTTTGCTACATGCAATGCATTTGATGTCTTCTTACAAGGTATGAAATGAGTCATTTTTGAAAATCTATCCACTACCACAAATATAGAATCATTCCCTCTCAGTGTCTTAGGTGTGCCAAGTACAAAATCCATACTTATATCATCCCAAGGTCTTATCGGTACTGTCAAAGGTTTATACAATCCCACATTCTGACTACTACCTTTTGCAACATGACAAACTCTACAACTCTGCACATATCTCTTAACATCCTTATGGATCTGGGGCCAAAAGTACTGTTCACTCACCAATGCAACTTTTTTATCAATGTCAAAATGTCTAGCTAAACATTCACTATGCTTCTCTTTTTTAAAGGTTTCTCTCATGGAACTTTTAGGTATGCACAACTTAACTCCCTTAAATAAAATTCCATCCCAAATGAAGTAATCCAACCATTTTCTCCTATCAACCATAACCAGTTTTCTATATACTTTCCAAGGTTCTACAAAATCGGGGTCTTCATCATACAAGGTCTTCAAATTTTCAAAACCTAATATTGTCACTCTCATCTCTGTCAGCAAATTTCGTCTCCTACTTAATGTATCAACAACTTTGTTAGATTTCCCACTTCTATGATTCAACACAAAGGTGTAACTCTACAAGAACTCTACCCATCTCATATGTTTCTAATTCAACTTAATCTGACTATTCAAATATTGCCAAACTTGATAATATGTATACAACACAAACTCCTTAGGCAACAAGTAATGTCTCCATTTCTTCAAGGCTTAAATTATTACATAATATTCCTGATCATATACTGAATATATCTTCTAGGAATCATTCAATTTCTCACTGAAATAGGCTATTGCTCTCCCTTCTCAACTCAAAACTACTCCTATTATTGTTCCACTTGCATCACGATCCACTTGAAATACCTTATTGAAATCCGATAAAGCCAACATAGGCTTCTCAATCACTTTTTGTTTCAACAACTCAAAAATTTTGTTTGCTCTAGTGGTCCACTTGAATTCCTTTTGATCTCCCCTCATGGTCTTTGTCATAGGTTTATAAATTGAACTGAAATTTCTGATAAAATTCTGGTAAAAACTAGCCAATCCATGAAATTATCTTACCTCTCCAATGATTTTTGGTGTAGGCCACTCAACAATGGCTTTCACTTTCTCAGGGTCTGTCTTCAAACCATCCTCAAATATCACAAAGCCCAAATAGACTAGCTCATCCATCATGAAAGTGTTAGGCCCAATATGGAAAGCAAATGTATTGAGAGGGGAGGGGTGAATCAGTACTCAAAAACTTTTCTTGAATAATAACCTTACTGTTATGCATAAATAGAATAATGCAGTAACATAAAATAAAGTTAAAACAAATAGATATCAACCATACATGATTCACTCCATAACACATATATTTTGGTTACACAGAAACTCTTGGTTAGAGAGAAACTGTGGTGGGGATGTCACCCACAACTTCACTACTGCAATAATAAAGAATGCTCGGTTAGAGCTACATTTAGCTATTTTTGATAGCTTACCCTGTTAGGAGTAACAAGATCAGTTAGATCTACCTTGCTAAAGGATTTTACAACATTTATTTTGAATGCTGCACCTGGTTAGAGGCTTTACAATTTATAGACTTGGTTAGAGTCTTTTACCCTATTAAAGCTTTCTCTTTCAACTTCTCAATATTACAATAAAATCATTACAAATATCTGTAACTTTACATCTAAAATGTTAAAGCAGATTCTATGTGCTCAAAATAGATTACCTTGCTTATAGCATACCTTGGTAACCCATATAGTAACTCGGTAAACCCTTTTGTTTACTCTATTCTTTGACTGTTCTCTGAAAACCTTCTCGGTGACCTTTGTGTCTTTGTAATAGTCTTTCTTCATGCATACATACACTTCACTAATGTTGTATATATAGATCTCTTAAAAGGGTGATCCAATTCATTGCTTCGATCTTACAAACAAGATTCCTCGAATGAATAACTAAACAAAATATTTCATTGGTTAGATTGTCCTTGCAATCATACATAATCTTCTAGTGCAATTTCCAATGTAATAACGATTAGATGTGCCTCAATCTTATAACACGTTTTCATATTCATGTCTAGGTTCAATGTATCTGGTAACACATTTCACTTGGTGAATATCAACTCGGTGTGTTATGTTTACTGCTCGGTAGCCATAAAAAGATACTCAGTAGATAGCTCGGTGTATACTATGTTTTGTGACTGCTGTCCTCTGAAACCGACTAGACTATGCATACCGACTTTTTTGTTTATACTGACTGCATGATTCGGTAGTGCTAACCGACTAGAATATATAGTATGAGTTTGAATATAAAACTAATGGCAACTTGATAAGTAGTAACAATCTCCCCTTTTGACATTAGTTGAGATGTTTGACAAAAAACTACTTTCAAAGTCATAACTCCAAAAATCTATATATTTTGAAAAATGACTACACTTGAGAATATATACAATAGTCAATAGTATATGCAGATATACTCCCCTTATCATTATTCTGTATATAACTCAGATTTTACATGCTTGATTCTGTGCTTGTTTACTATCCTTGGATATTCTGCATACTCTGCTCGGTATACTCCCCTATATACAATACTCAAAATTGTATCACTCTCCAAATATAGTATATTACTCTCCTTATGTTGTATTACTCCCTTTTTTGACAAACATCAAAAACTTAATTACCATCCGAGGGCGGTAACTGATCAAAAATAGATTTATACTTGTTCCGGGCATCGGTGAGTGCGACTGAGAGTGCATCCTTTACACTTTCCATTAAAGAATTTTGTGCTTGAATATCAGCCAATAGTGATATTAAGCCATCAAGAGTACTTCCCTCTTGTTTAGTAGATAGGCGTGTAGCTCGGTTAATCTGTTCTTGAACTAATGAGAGACGAGGAAGTAATAATGTCTGGAGGGACATTATATCCATCCTGATCTTATGCTCTTCATTCCTGAGTTCTAACTATTGAGCCATGAGTTGTTGAAGCTTGGTATAAAAATTATAAAATGAATTAGGCTCTGTGGTCAACTTAGTTGAGAGAACGGTGATCTCTTTCTCAATTGCATCAGTTTTATTCTTGATATCTTTAATGAATAAGGAAAATGTACAAAGTTTCTAAAATAAATAAAGAATATGCTTGAGTTGAGGGGACAACTCAGCAATGACTTTGACAAGCTTAACCTTTCCAATAGCTAGAGCTTTTTGTAGTTCTTCTATCATGTTTGCAGTAAGCTCTTTATCTTTTAGCTTGATCAAGTACTCAGATGCATCAACTCCTACTATTTCTAGCTGATTAAGGAGTTCATCTAGTTGAATGTGGATGGCTGCATTGGTTGACACTGTTGTTGAAGGTAGCATATCTGTTAGCAGTGTCTTTACCTTCTGTAGTACTTTATTCTTCTTTTGAATGGCCATCTATTTTTCTTGTTCGACCTTTGCTTTGCATAGTTCACCGCAATCAATAAGTGCTTGCCCTTTTAATTTTGAAATATCCACATTGGGCAACACTATCGGTTTAGTTAAATCAACTTTGAAACTATGCTTTCTCACCTTCTTCTCTTTAGGTCAGTTGTACCAAGACAAGTGCATGTGAGGATTGTTGACCCTCGGTAGGTTGCTTGGTAGATGTAACACTTTGGTCTGTTCCTATAGCCATTGTGGTGTCCTTTGGTGTCTCGATATTAGGAGTCTCAGCTGCTATATTTTCAGTGCTTGACAATGCTTGAGAGGTCTGATCTTTAGTTGTACCTTCTACTGCTTCAGACTTGTGACCTTCGATGCCTTGTGTTGTATCCTTAGGTGCTTCAGTAGAGACATGTGGCTTGACCGGCAGATAAGGCTGAACTTGTTCTAAAATAGATTCACTAGATACAAGTTTTGCATAGGTAGTGCCTTCTATCATTTCCTGCTCCGGTGCTTCTACATCCATGCCATCTTCATCAATTCGAATAGTGTCACCTGGGTCTTGCTTGGTAGGATCAGGACCTTTCTCAGTGACATCAGGATCGTGCTCGGTGCCATCAACAATTTCAATTTGAGATTGTTCATTGACATCATTTATTTTGAAGATTTCCTGCCATTTTGCTTTTGTCTCCTTTTCTATATCAATGTATAGCCCATTCATCAATTTTAAGGCTCTCTGTTTGATAAGAAATTTAGAATTGTAGGTTGTCAAGTGTTCCTTTATTTTTGCTACAAACATATCAGGAAATAGATGGATTAGACTTCTTTCTCTTATTTGTTTCTCTAAGGCCATTGCATATTTCCACCTGTTTTCAATATGCAAATACAGTTCACTTGGAAGTGACTTTACTAGTTCTAATGGAGCTAGCCGAAACATTAGAAGTGTGCAAATGACAGCTTCTTCAATTTGTTGCTTCTCATCATTATTCCTAGTCTCATACTTGACATATCTAAATCTTGCAAATCCACCATATTCTTTAAGATTGGCACAAAATTTTTCAACACTATGAATATTTACCTTCTTGCTTTTTACAATCTGAAATTTGTTTGCATCATCAGATTCTGTATCACTAGATTCTTTTGCCAGAATGAGTCTCCGAGTAGATTTCTTGTAGGTCTTGGTTACCTTGGGTGCAGTAACACTCTTTTGTTTCTTACTCAGTGATGCAACTGATGCTCTTGTGTTAGGTTTCTTTGTTGGTGGAGTCGGTAGGGCCTTTGAAGTGTCCAGTTTCTTTCTTTTTAACACTTTACCCTTAGGCAACTCAGTACTCAATGTTATTGCTACCTCTTGAGCTTCTGATTCCTCTTCGGTAATGGCAAGAGTGCCTTTGATAGGTGTAGAAGAGGATTCTTCTATGAATTTCTTCGATAGAACCTTTATCATCTTTGTAGCCTTTCTTGTAGCTTTGGGTACTACAATGCTCATTTTAACTTTTTCTTTCACCTCTTCATAAGTTCCATATCTTAGTTCGGTAGCATGCCTTGGCAATGTGAGATATGCATCAATTTGCTGTTGTGTGATATCATAGTCAATCTCATAACCCATTGGTGGCAAAGATTGATTCCTTGGTTTTACTGCATTCACATTATAGTAATCTGTGTCTACCTCAAAACATATATCATCCTTATATTTCTCTACCAGCTATGGTGGAATCCGGTACCTGTTGTGCATCTTCTCTTGGAATTTGTTGAAGTAGTCATCCATGATATCATTAAAATTATCTCCCAACTTCTTGATAAAATCATTGATTTGATGGGTGATAGGTCAGTGTAGCTCCCAAACTACTTTACTGACTGAGGGAAACAACTTCTCAAAGTAGAAAAACATGCATACAAGAAGTGAACCAAACTTCAGTGTATTTGTTGAGTTGTTCTTTTTTGGCTTCCTAATTGCGTTCAAGTTCTCAAACAAGTTCTTCAGTAGCACTTCACATAAATCTATTTTCAATCCCTTTTTCACTATTTTATAGGCTAAGTCAACTGCGGCACATGGTACACTGTTTTCCCTTGCTGATTGGAAGAAATAGTACCCAATTACTCTAATTGCAAACTTAAGTTCTGCATCAATGACATTGTTCAATTTCAGTCCTTAGTAATCAGATTCTACTCCGGTTAGACTGATTAAATCCTTCTATGATATCATTTTTTGTGCTCATGCATGATCATAGATAGGATACCCAGTGATCACATGAATGATTTCCTTAGTGATTTTCAATGGTTGCTCCTCTAGCCACATAAAATCATCATGAACTCTGCTTAAAACAAACTTAACCCACTAGGGTTTGAACACATGGGGATAGGTTAGGGCTTTAGTTAATCCCTTGATTTTCATATGCCTGTACTTGCTATCCATTTTGCCATCAGTACATAGTTCATCATATGTGCCATTAATCTCAACATGATTGATTTCTTCAACAGGGCATTTGGTGAAGAATCTAACATCTTCGACTAACAAGACTCGATCCGGGATGAGTGAAAAGGTAGTTTTGTCATCCGTTTCAGCAATGACTTTAGGAGTCAGAGTGTATTTCAGTGAGGGCTTCTCGACATTCTTGACAACTACGGGATCTTGGATTTTGGGCGCCATTGTAGATTTTAGGTAAAAACTTAGCAGACTATCCTTAGGGTTTGACGGTTTACAAATGACTGATGCTTCACAGCCGGTAGATAATAGCAATTTGACAAGATCGAAAACCAACTTAACAATGCAATGAGATTTGATGTAAATACCTTGGAATTCGCTCTGAATGAAGTTTGATTGCCTTGATTCACTCTGGTCTACTCTCTTGAAAACTTGGTGAATGAAAATGACCATGAAAATGCTTTTAAGTACACAAAATACCTTCTCGGGATCCATGCGGGTTAGGTCAAAACATTAAATGCACTCGGTTCACCTTTAACCGATTTACTCCTTTTCTTGTTTTAACCAAGTAACCAAATTTCCTTCATTTATTGACTTGACAGGCTTCTTGTATTCACCAACTTGAAATGTTTCCTGTAAAGTGCTTTTGATAGAATTCCAAACCTACTAATGCATCTTAACTATGCAGATTTTGAATTTAGTACATAATAGAATAGGAAGTGTTATGATTTTAACCTTTAGAGAATGCAGTCCCTTCATACCTTTTCTAATTAATTTGGAATAGGTGCACGTGACTCGGTAGGTAAGGTGCTTTCTTCTTCTGACATGATTTCCTTCTTTTTCCAAATCATTTTAAATTTTTCTTTTATCTCTTCAGTGTCTCCTCTAGGTTGATCTCTGCAATCTCCAGCTAAATGTCCAACTTTGTGACAATGAAAACATGTCATTCTAGGATTTCTCCATGATCTTTGGTTGTTCATTCCAAACCTTATATAATAGTTGGCACTTATATGTCTTTATCTTCCACAACATTTGCACCATATCCTTGTATTGTAATCCCATGGTACTGCTGCATATTGTCGGTAAGGATTTGTGTGAGTTCGGTAACCTCTAGCATTTGCTCGGTGTGGACACCGCATGTAGTTCTTTTGCTTAAGCTAGCACTTCTTGGTACTATGTCCATATCTATTGCAGTTTCTACAAAACCCTTTGAATTTTGCCTTCTGATAGTTGTTAATAGACTTTTTCCTACATTGATTAGATGTGTGACCATATTTATTGCAATTGTAACAATATCCATTGGACTTAGTGATATTCGGTTGCTTACCTTTTCTGATTTGGCACATGTTGGCAGTATGACCTTGATTTCCATAGTAGTAGCAAATAGGCTTCTTCCTTTTGATGTTATTCCTATTTCCAGCTTGCTTTAATGATTCTTCCTTTTGATGATTCTTCCTTTTGATGTTATTCCTATTTCCAGCTCGCTTTGATGGTCTTCTTGTATTTAGTTGCTCATCCAACATCTTTGATGCTTCATAACTCTTCTTCAATGTTTCTTTGGATTTCTTCTCTATTTCAAGTTCATTAGTCAACCTTGATACTTCAAGTTTCATTGCTTGATTTTCATCATTCTTTAGAATTGCTTCATGATGTGCATAACCTAGTTGATCTGTCATATTTTATTGAATCCTAGTCAACCTTATGATTTCATCATTCTTACTAGATACTAAGACTTCAAGTTGTTGTTTCTCTCTTTGTAGATATCTTGCTTTATCCTCTGCTATCCTCAATGCATCTATATTTTCAGTCATCTGTGTATTGAAATGTTCATGTTCTCTTTTCATTGCTTTTAGTTGATTAGCCAATGCTTTGTTCTTTTCTTTCAACACTCCAATCATTTCTTCAGTCTCTTTAGATATACTATTCTCAGATGATGTCTCAATTTGTTCCACTAACTCTTGAGAATCCTGTAAGTCATCAGATAATCTTCTTCTTACTTTCAAAGATTTTTGCATTTGCCTTTGCATGTCCGCAATCACTTGATTAGCATGATCCAGCTCTTATTGCACATACACAATCCTCTGAGATTTTTTATTGCCTTCCATTGATAGGATCTTTCTCTTTAGGTAGTTAAACCCTTTTCCAAGAGAGAAGCTCTAATACCAATTGTTAGGCCCAATATGGAAAGAAGATGTATTGAGAGAGGAGGGGTGAATCAGTACTCCAAAACTTTTCTTGAATAATAACCTTACTGTTATGCATAAACAGAATAATGCAGTAACATAAAATAAAGTTAAAACAAATAGATAACAACCATACATGATTCACTCCATAACACATATATTTTGGTTATGCAGAAACTCTTGGTTAAAGAGAAAAACTGCGGTGGGGATGGCACCCACAACTTCACTACTGCAATAATAAAGAATGCTCGATTAGAGCTACATTTAGCTATTTTTGATAGCTTACCCTATTAGGAGTAACAAGATCAGTTAGATCTACCTTGCTAAAGGATTTTACAACATTTATTCTGAATGCTACACCTAGTTAGAGGCTTTACAATTTATAGACTTGTTTAGAGTCTTTTACCCTGTTAAAGGTTTCTCTTTCAACTTCTCAATATTACAATAAAATCATTACAAATATCTGTAACTTTACATCTAAAATGTTAATGTAGATTCTATGTGCTTAGAATAGATTACCTTGCTTATAGCATACCTCGGTAACGCATATAGTAACTTGGTAAACCCTTCTATTTACTCTATTCTTTGACTGTTCTCTAAAAACCTTCTCGGTGACCTCTATGTCTTTGTAACAGTCTTTCTTCATGCATATATACACTTCACTAATGTTGTATATATAGATCTCTTAAAACGATGATCCAATTCATTGCTTCGATCTTACAAACAAGATTCCTCGAATGAATAACTAAACAAAATATTTCATTGGTTAGATTGTCCTTGCAATCATACACAATCTTCTAGTGCAATTTCCAATGTAATAATGGTTAGATGTGCCTCGATCTTGTAACACATTTTCATATGCATGTCCAGGTTCAATGTATCTGGTAACACATTTCACTCAGTGAATATCAACTCGGTGTATTATCTTTACTGTTCGGTAGCCATAGAAAGATATTCGGTAGATAGCTCGGTGTATACTGCGTTTTGTGATTGCTTTCCTCTGTAACTAACTAGACTGTGCATACGGACTTCTCTATTTATACCGACTACTTGATTCGGTAGTGCTAACCAACTAGAATATATAGTATGACTTTGAATATAAAACTAATGGCAACTTGATAAGTAGTAACAGAAAGTACACTTCTTGATATTTATCAGTAACTTTTATTCTCTCAACCTCTGCAAAACTTGTCTTAACTGCAACAAATGCTCCTCTTTTATTTTACTGAAAATCAGAATGTCATCCAAGTACACAATAACAAACTTACCCAATAATTTCTTCAAGACCTCATTCATCAGCCTCATGAAAGTACTCGGTGCATTAGTCAGTCCAAAAGGCATCACCAACCATTCATATAATCCTTCATTTTTCTTAAATGTTGTCTTCCATTCATCACCTTCTCTGATGATATCCACTCTTTAAATCTATCTTTATAAAGTACTTTGCTCCACTCAAACAATCCATTATGTCATCCATCCTAGGAAAGGGAAACTGATATTTCACTATGATCTTGTTTATTGCTCTTGAGTTGGTACACATCCTCCACTCTCCATTCTTATTAGGTGCTAATATTGTTGGTACTGCATAAGGGCTCAGACTTTCCTTGATCAAACCTTTCTCCAATAGCTCGTGCACTTGTCTATTCAGTTCTTCATTCTCTGTTGGTGTTAACCGGTGTGTAGCTTTATTAGGCAAACTAGCTCTGGGAACTAAGTCCATGCAATGACTAATACTTATAACAGGTGGTAATCCATCATGTATATTATCTAAAATTATGTCCCCATATTCTGCCAGCAAATCTCTTATCTTTGTCGAGTGTTCTCCTTCTGGTTCTGGTCTCTCAGTTTTCTTAGGAATTAAGGTAAAACACACATTCTCATGTCTCAGTCCATCCATGAACTTCCTTCCATCTACTATGTATTTTCTGGTATTTGTACAAGCTTCATTCTTTAAGGGTTCTTCCAAAGGAAACAAGGTTTGCTTCATCCCATTGGCCACAATGGTGTGTGTATTCTTCCTCCCACCATGTATTGCCTATCTATCAAACTGCCAAGGTCTTCCCAACAAAAGATGACAAATTTTCATAGGCATAATATCACACAAAATTTGATCTTTATAACTCCCAATTTTTAATTTTACTAAACACTGTTCACTCACTAATAACTTATATTCAACCCAAATCCATGATATCTGGTAAATATTAGGGTGTTTCAATCTCTCCAATTTTAACTTATTCACAATCTCTTCTAAAACAAGATTATCTAAACTACCACTATCAATAACAACTTTACAACACTTACCGGATACCTTACATTTGGTCCTGAATAGGTTCCTCCTCTGCAAGGCTTATTTATCTTCTCTGGTATGACATAAAGGTATCCTTACCATCAATAGTTATCCATCTTTTGGTTTATTGTCTAATCTAGTGGGGTTCTCCTCTACCAATGTCACTCTTTCGGTAGCCTCTGAATTCTTACATTCAAATGCACGGTGTCCTTCTCCTCCACATTTAAAACAAGTTCCTCTAAATGTCCTTTTGTCTTATCTTCCAAAGTTCTCATTTTGGTAACCATTCAGTTCTCTCCTCTGGTAGGAATTTCTATCATCCTTCCAATATAAATTACTTTCCTTGCTCACCTCCTTGTCCTTGTTCTAATCTGTACTGGTTCCTCTTCCTCTAGTGTATCCTTTTCCTCCTTGAAATCTTCCTCTGGTAAACCTTCCACCTCTACCTCTCTATCTCTACTCATGCCTTTGATTCAATTTCTCTTCAACCTTTATTGCATACTGCTAAACCTCTTCAACACTCTCTAATTTGATCATACATTTTTCATCTTGTATAGACATCTGCAATCCATTCAAATATCTTGCAATTTGTTCAATTTCATCATCAACATGTCTGGATCTGATGTTCAACTTGTAAAATTCTTCAGTGTACTCCTTCACACTAGATTCCTTTTGTCTTAGATTCTGCAACTTTTGGAATGAATCTACTTGATAATTTATTGGGATAAACTTTCATTTTAACTTACCAATCATCCTATCCCACATCTTAATCTTTTCTTTACCTCTTCTTTGCCTATCAACTTGCAAGTTCTTCCACCAAAGAGATGCATGACCCTTCAACCAGGTACAGATATACTTCACCTTCCTCTCTTCTGTAATTTTTTCAAAGTCAAAATACTTCTCCATCTTCAAGATCAAATCTATCAATTCATCTGAACATAACTTCCCATCATATTCTGGTGGGGTAAAATGAGGTTTAGTATTCCCCCTACTCAAAACCCTTAAAAATTTTTCCTCCTCTGGATCAACTACTGGTAGGTTCACTTATTTTGCTGGGGCTTCTTCTCCTTCATCTTCGCTCACATCCTCAACATGTCAGCCTCTTCTCTGGGTTGTCTCCATGGCTTCTAACCGGGCTGCTATTCCTTGCAACATCTCCATTACAAAAGGGTCTACGTTCCCACTTGCTCCACCATTCCTAGTTCCTCTTCGCACCATTGATCCATGCCAGTCCTTTGCAATTGCAAGTTGGATCCGCAAACCACCACCCTACAACAAGATTTAGGAGACGCAACCTTTTGAACAAACTTCCCTCTGATACCAATTGGTGCAGTCACCAATGAGGAGAGACCTCGAGGAGATCAGTCCAAACCGGTCAACAAGAGTAAACACAACAAAATCACGTAGATATGAGGGAGGCAATGCATAATATATATTTTTATTGCATGAAATTTAATTACATCCAACCAGTAACAACTGGGTTACAACATACCACCATACAGGCCTAGTAGAATAGGTCATACTAAGACCTAAAACTAGAAGATCTATCTTCTAGGCACAATCTATCTATCTAATACTCCCTGATTCTCTGATTGATTACATTCTATAGCATGATTACAAATATATATCAATCCAATGGATCTGGTTGGCCCAAAAAGGATCAAAACCCAAAGAACAAGACCTAATGTGTAATAATGCACAAGGTCGGACTCCATCAAGAGATTCCTCAGAAAAATCCAAAGGATGAAATGTAGAAGGTTGGCCACACACCAAGAAACATCAAGATCAACATACAAGGCTCCGCAAGATTCAGAATGTGTTATGGTAGATCACTAGAATAGGTCTTAGGCAACCGGTAACAAAGGAACAACCAGTAACAAGAGACTATCAAGGAAAATGGTAGCGATATCTTGCTGAAAAGTCATCCAAATGAGATGTGGTTTGAAAGAAAGAAACAATGACCAAGTCTTCAAGTAGAATCCAACTCCATAGGAATAGGTGAGCCAAAACTAGGACATGCAAAAAGGAAAACTGAAACTGCAAACAAAACATTAAAGGAAATGTTTTTGGTTGATGTAAGATTGTTGTGAACTAGGGATTCTCCTGCATCAGACATGTGCAGTCACTGGCAAGGAGAAACCTCGAGGAGATCAGTTCAAACTGGTTAGCAAGAGTAAACACAATGAAATCATGCAGATATGATGGTTGCAATGCATAACAGATAGTTTTATTGCATGAAATTTAACTACATTCAACCGGTAACAACTGGGTTACAACATACTGGCATGTAGGCCTAGTAGAATAGGTCACACTAGGACCTAGAATCGAAAGATCTATCTTCTAGGCACAGTCTATATATCCAATACTCCTTGATTCTCTGATTGATTTCATTTTACAACATGATTACAAATATATATCAATCCAAAGGATCTATTTGGCCCAAAAAGGATCAAAAACTGAAGAACAAGACTTAACGTGCAAAAATGAACAAGGTAAGCCTCCATCAAGAGATTCCTCCAGAAAATCCAAAGGATGAAACTTAGAAGGTCGGTCACAGACCAAGAAACAATGATTTCAACATCCAAGGCTCTCCAAGCTTCAAAATGGGTTCTAGCAAATCACTAGAATAGGTGTCAGGCAACCAGTAACAAAGCAATAACCGCTAATAAGAGACTATCAAGGAAACTGGTAGTGATATCTTGTTGTAAAGTAGTCCAAATGTGATGCAGTTTGAAAGAAAGAAACAATGATCAAGTCTTCAAGTAGAATCCAACTCCATAGGAACTGGTGAGCCAAAGCTAGGACACATAGAAAGGAAAATTGAAAGGCAAACAAAATAGAAAAGGAAATGTTTTTGGTTGATGCAAGATTGTTGTGAAGCGGGGATGCTCCTGCATGGAAAAGAGAGAGGAATAGCCAAATAGATGGGTAAAGAGATATAGATAGAGAAGAATATAGAGATATAAATAAAGATGGAGATAGAGATGAAGATGGAGAAAGGAGGAAATATATGGAGAGACAAATAGGGAGAGGATATAAGATTAGATAGATGTGGAAGCTTGAAAAATAAATAGAAAGAGAAAGAGGGAGAGATAGAAAATTAAAGATAGAGATAGGAAATTATTTATAGAGAGAGGGAGATATATAGTTGTAGAGAGATAGAAATATAAACAAATGGAGTTGGATGGATAGATGAAAGAATAAATATGGAGAGATGGATATAGAGAGGGAAATAGATATTAATATAGACATCTAATATTAGGGATAGGTGGAGAGAGTGATAGAGATAGAGACCAAGGAAGATGCACGCGGAGGGGGAGAGGAAGATAGAGGTAGAAAGGAAGATATATATAGAGAGAGAGAGGGAGAGAGAGGGGGGGGAAATGGACAAAGACATAGAGATATAAATATGGGGGGATACGAAAGGAGATATAGAGAGGTCTATAGAAAAAGAGGGAGAGATAAAGAGATATATAGATGGTGAGATAGAGTGATAGAGAGATAAAGATATAAGAAGATATAGAGAGAGGAGGAGAGGGAAAGAGATAAAGAGAGACAAATAGAGATTACTAAAGACAGACAAATATATATGGAGAGTGAGAGAAATATGGAAAGATAGAAGAAGAGATAGATATATATTATAATAGGAGAGAGAGAGAGAGAGAGAGAGAGAGAGAGAGAGAGAGAGAGAGAGAGAGAGAGAGATGAAGATAAATGGAGAGAGACGCAGCGATAAAGAGATAGATAGGAGATAGAGATGGAATAGGAGAGGGAGAGATAGGGAGAAATAGAGAATGAGAGATATAGAGGGAAATACAAAGAGATGGAGAGGGATAGGGAGAGAGATAGGGATAGAGAGATATCCCTAAAATAGAGGTATAGAAATATATTACAAAGAGATAGAGAGAGTAGAGAAAGGTCAGCACTCAAAGGAAGAGGGAGTGATATAGATAATGGAATCCAAGAACAAAGAGAGGAGGGGTTGAATCAGTGTTCTACCAGTGAGATCAATTTAATCCTTATAAACAAAGTATTTGAGTAACAGATAACCATAAAATAATATAATAGTAAGTAGAAATGAAGCAACCACAAGAGCATAGACCATAACACAAAGATTTATATGTGGATAACCTCAAAGAGGAAAAACCATGATGGGATTGGTGACCCACAATATCTATCCACTGGCCAAATAAATAAAAATTGCAAGAAGGCCAACAACCTAGAGCACACTGCTCATCACAAAAGGAGCCTCATTGACTACAAACACCAAATATGGAGTTAAAAATAAAATTTTGAACTCAGAGAATGCATCTATTATGTTGGATGAGTTATCGTTCAAGCACTATCTATACCAGTTTTCACTATGTCCTCCCTTACTAGTAACTTACTTCACATCCCAAACCTCTAAACCAATAACCAAGACCGACTACCGAATATTATATTATCATTCAGTCGATCAACATCACTTCCACAATATCACATCACTATACATTCCATATATCTATGTATATTCAAGATAACCTAACCAAACTGACTTAAATACCCTTCCCAAACATAAACATAAATTTTTTATGTCAGCTTACAAAGATATTATAATTTATTTACATGTCAACCTAGACTAAAAGAAATACATTAAACTTTGTGGCCGATGCCACTGATTGCTACTGTGTAAACTTGTTGGATCAATCTCCTATGTTGACCTCATATACCGGTTCCTAGTTTGCTACTTTCCTTGAATGTCAGATGATGAATCATGAATACTGATGAGTACCAGTTAAGTGTCTAATCCAAGATGATGTTTGTTTCTATCAATGAAAACACAACTAAACTAGATGAGTGTCAATTGCCAACAATATCCCCCTTTGGCATTGATGGCAATACTCATGTGAAAATGGATCGCTGAAGTGTCATCTGATTCCTCCCAAAACTGATGACCAAAATTGGCCCTGCTCCCCCTGAGCTATACATTACTTCTTTTGTCCCTTTACATTTTTCACATCCTCTTTCCCTTTGACATCAATGACAAAGGCCAGGGCAAATGAATGAAAGAGTGAAATCAAAATATGTTTACCATATCTATATGTACTTGAATATATCTAGGTAAGCACCCTTCAAAAGTCCTAAGTATCCCAACTAGTTTTCAATGTTCCCAAAATAGGTACAAATCCATTAAGAATGTATGCATGTAGTTATTCTTTCATTAGTTCTGCCAGTGTGGGTTTATACATCAATTCTATATTTTCTCGCTTATGAAGTAACAAAGTGTTCAACTGAGGACTAACCAATCCTCTTAATTCCCTTGCTCAGCAGATTAATTTGTCCATATCTTTCTCCAAGGATGATATCTTAGATTTTGTAACCAATTGTTAGAATCCAAGAACACCGAGAGGGGGTGTGAATTAGTGTTCTACCTATGAGATAAATTTTAACCTTATAAACAAAGTATTTCAATAACTAGTAACTATAAAATAATATAACATTAAGTAGAAATTAATCATCCACAAGAGCATATATAATAGCACAAAGATTTATACATGGAAAACCTCAAAGAGGAAAAACCACAGTGGGATTGGTGACCCACAATATCTATCCGCTGGCCAAATGAATAAATTTTACAATTGGGGCCTACACATGCAGGAAGTCCAATAGCCTAGAGCACACTGCTCATCACAAAAGGAGCCTCACAAGGTAAGTGCACAAAGATGGTGGTAAAAAAAAGTGGTACAAATGGACACTCTTTTTCTGAAATCAAGTGAACCTGAACTTGGAGGCAAAATTTGAAAGTCATCCACTCAAGATATGAATATAATCAAACAAAAAATATTGTAGTACTCTGAATCTAGTTTCCAAACTACTAATGTTTTTCAAAATTGGATAATATTAGGGTGTCAAATCCTTCACACACAAAAAATAGACCCTAATTTTTTCCTGAAAAAACATAACATAGTGTCTGACATGCGCATTAAAAAAGTCATAGTTAGATTTAGTATTTTGACAAATCCTTTGGAAGAAAGATAGTTAAGAGTGAGCACTAGAAGATATATATTTTTTTCTAATTTTTTGTTGAGTATTTTTTTTTAGTGATTTTACCAATCGAGCACATCTTGAAAATGAGGTACATGTTCGTGCGCAAAGCATAAGTTGCACTAAAAAAATTGAAAATACAATTTTTTTTTAAAATTGTAAAGAATAAAGTGAACTACAATAATATATAAAGTTTTTTAAATTTGGATTAGTATATCAAAAGTTATTAAAAAAATGGTGCACCTATGTTTGTGAGAACTATGGAGACACTGGTAAAAGAAATTCAATAATAATATGTTATTGTTGTTCAAATTTTAAAAAAATGATATGGTTAGAAATCTTAGAAGATAGTTGAAAATATAGTGGAAATTTTAGAAATACTCACTTGATGAAGTGTAAACCTGGTGATGACAAAGTCAAGAAACCAAGTTGATAAAATAAAACACATCAAAAAGGAGGGAAATGGATGGAAATCAAACTTCCAAACCATAGCTTTGTCATCTAGGCTGGTTTCCAAGCCTAAATAGTCAAAAGCGTGTACGGAGTACTTATGGTATAAAAAGCGTGTACAGGGTACTTATGGTGTAAGAAGCGTGCACACTCTATCTTAACTATAAACAACACGTACATGCTATGTTTATTATAAACCACACGCACGCACTATGTTTGTTTAAATTTTGGGATTGTGTATAATATGATATTATATATATAATATGTGTATATACATATAATATATAATTTTAATATATAATATATAATATTTATATATATATTATATAATAATATATAATATATTAAGTATATATATACACACATATAAGTGTATTGTATCCCCCTCTCAAGTGCATACAAGGTGCCTCTCTTTCTCTCCCTCTCCCTCCCTCTCCCTCCCTCTCCCTCTCTCCCCTTCTCCCTTCCTCCATACCCCATCCCTCTCTCTCTTCTACTCCCGCTCCCTCCCTCCATACCCCACTACAACTATTTCTACACTTTTATAGAAGAAAGTGAATATATTTCTTGTCTGCAACTTCCTCTTTTATTTTTATCATGTATACTCTCCTAAGAAAATTGACTGATGGATTTGTGTTTATATATTGAATAGGAGGAAGAATGGTCTGAAATTGAACCATGGGTGCATTACCATGGCAAACAAGGAAAACTGGAACAATATTCTTCTCGAATGTGTTTTTATTGAGCAGAGAAGATGTGGAAAATAGTGTCAACAAAGCAAAATGATGAGCCAGACTACCTGCAATATGTTTTTCAAAATAAAACAACCAGTAGGAAGAGAAAGAGGGAGAGTAACATAGATGATGTCACAGAGAATGATAATGGTGGGTATGAGAGAATTCTCATGCTGTTACACAACACCTTTCATCTAAAGAAATTGAATTTTGTTGTAAGAATGGCAGTGGTAGTATATGATGATCATCATGTGTCAAAAAGGTCTGGAAGGGTACATACCCATGAAAGAAATCAAGTGTGTAATTCCTATAGTCACAATCGATATCATAGCCTTGCAAATTTAAGAGCATCATATGTTCTAGAAAGGGAGTACTCTTAGGGTTAGGACAATCTATTACACTTGCTTTTTAGTGAAGCCTCGTTGTTTGTTCTCTTGGAGTCTCTGTTATGCTAACAATGGTCTAACTTAGCTATATGAAAACTAAACTATCGATGTTCTATTCATAAATTTAAATAATATATCATTTTATTAGCCCACCATATGACCCCTTAGGTGTCATTAGAGGTCATATTGTTTACTAAGAGGTCATATGGTGTCCTATAACCACTTATGACACCATATGACCCCTTAAGACACAATACAACCCATACCAACACCATATGGTGTCCTAAGGGGTCATAGGATGTCATATGAACCCTTAGGACATAATACAACACATAAGAACACCATATGGTGTTCTATGACCCCTTGGGACACTATTTGGTGTTGTTATAGGTCCTATGGTATGCTAAGGGATCATATAGTGTCCTATGACCCCTTAGGACACCCTATGACCCTTCAGATGTTGTTAGGGGCCATATTGTGTTCTAAGGGTCATATGGTTTTCTATGACCCCTTAAGACACCATATGGCATCATTATGTGTTTTATGGTGTCCTATGACCCTTAGGACACCTTATGACTCCTTAAGACACCATATGGTATCATTAGGGATCATATAATGTCTTAAGGGGTCATATGGTCTCCTACGACCCCTTAGGACACCATTTGACCCCCCAGGACTCCATATGGTGCCATTATGGGTCGTATGGTATCCTAAAAGGTCATATAGTGTTCTATGACCCCTTAGGACACCATTAGTTCTCATTATGGGTTGTATGGTGTGCTAAGAGGTTATATGGTGTCCTATGACCCCTTAGGATTCCATATAAACTCTTATGTATTGTTATGGGTCATATGGTGTCCTATTACCCCTTATGACACATGCATGGATCCCTAGGATACCATATGACCCCTAAGAATACCATATGACCCTAGAGAGGGAGAGAGGAGGAGGAGAGGGATGAAATGAGAGAGAGATAAATATAAGAGAGGAGGAGAGTGAAATAGATAGATAGAGACTAAGAGGGAGAGACGAGATAAATGAGAGAAAAAGACATGGAGAGAGAGAGAGAGAGAGAGAGATCTAAGAGGTGGATAGAGGGATTGGGAGAGAAAGAGAGATCTAAGAGGTGGAGGGAGGGAAGGAGAAAGAGGGTGAGAGACAGAGAGAGTCTGAGCAGGAGGGCGGAAGGGATGGAGTGATAGTATGAGAGACTAGAGAGAGAGGTGTGAAGAGAGGGAGAGAGGGAGATAGTGAGAAAGAGAGGTAATAAGAAAGGGAGAGAGAGAGGGGGAGGAGAGAGAGAATGAGAGAGAGATACACCTGAGATAAGGGGAGAGTGAGATAGAGAGATAGAGGATGAGAGGAAGAGACTTTGAAGATAAAGAATGGGGGAGAGAGAGAGAGAGAGAAGTAAAAAATAGAGACTTGATTCTCTCCCCTTCTCTCTTCCTCAATACCCCTTATTCTATCCCTCCTTCCTTCCCTCACCCCCTTCTTATCTCTCCCTCCCCCTTCTCTCTCTCTCTAAATACCCTCCCTCCCCCCTCCTTCTCTCTCCCTCCCCCTCCTTCTCCCTCCCTCCCCCTTCTCTCTCTCTCTCTCTTCCTTTCCCTCTCTCTCTCTCTACCTCTCTCTCCCCTTCTCTCTTCCTCCATACCCCTTCTTCTCTCCCTCCCTCCCTCCCTCCCTCCCCCTTCCTCTCTCTCTCTCTCTCTCTCTCTCTCTCTCTCTCTCTCTCTCTCTCTCTCTTCCTCTTCCTCTCTCCCCTTATCCCTTCCTCCATACCCCTTCTTCTCTCCCTCTCTCCCTCCCCCCTCCTCTCTCTCTCTCTCTCTCTCTCTCTCTCTATTCCTCTCCCTCTCTCCCCTTCTCCCTTCCTACATATCCCTTCCTCTCTCCCTCTCTCCCTCCCTCCCTCCCCCTCCTCTCTCCCTCCCCCTCCTCTCTCTCTCTCCCCTCTCCCTCTCTCTCTGCCTCTCTCTCCCTCCCCCATTCTCTCTCCTCTCTCCCTCTCCTTCTCTCCCTCTCTCTCCCTCCCTCTCTCTCCCTCTCTCTCTCCCTCTCTCCCTCCCTCCCTTTTCTTTCACATTTTTTTAACTACAAATAGCATGTACGAGGTAGTGAACCTATTAGTTCACTGCCTTGCCATAACATTTTTAAGTCGTAGGACTGCTTACACGCTACTTATTACTTGTAACCACATATAGGGAACTAAGCCTATTACTTCACTACCCTACCATAACATTTCTAAGGAATAGGAGCATGTACGTGCTACTTATTAGTACAAACTGGAAAAAAAATACCATTGGGCTTGCCAAGATTTTATAGACTAACAACATGCACGCAATTATTAATATAGTGTGCATGAGGTACTTAGACATAGTTTTATTTGCACAAGAGCCTCAACAGCCTTAAAATAGGTTTTTGAGGTTGTTGAAGGCCCCACTGCAACTATGTCTACACTTCTATCATTGTTTTATACATAGAAGTAAGTGAATTTTTTTTAGCATGATTTCAAATGATTGAATCATTGTTTTGATTAGTTTTGTTAATATTATTGTGAGTTTTTAATAGTTTTAATTCAAATAAATAATGATAAGACACATATTTATGGTTATTTATTTGTTTATGATCTTTTGTTTACATATATATTTAATATGATTCTATTTAGGACAACCGATATCAACCATGGGAAAGAACAATTGAGGAATGATGGAACAACAAGAGGCTGAAAAGGAAAGACAAAGACAACATATGAAGAAATTACGTGACATGAGAACAATGGGAGAAGAAGGTATGTCATCATCAACATCTCAATTCGATTTACCAAATGAACATAATGCACCTAATGCAATTGAAGAAGAGACATTTGATTTACCATATGAACCTAAAGCAATCGAAGAAGATGCAACATTGAATAATCAATTAAATGATGAACATATACCTTCTCTATTTGATGAATTGAATGTACATAATGCACTGATGTTAACACCTCCTAGAATCATTTGTAGAAAACCAAAGTATCTAATTGACATTGATGAGAATATATTGAAGATAATGCTTCATAAATTGAATGAATGAACTTGTAGGAGAATGGTTAAATGAATATAGCAAAACTATTTTAAAAACTTAAATCAAATTGCAAGATGTCAATTAATTGTTCAATGATTAAAAATTTGAATTTTAGAGAGACAATGAAAATTCTAGGCCTAAGATAATCTAAAAACAATAGTGAAAGAACTATTGTGAGAAATCTATTTTATGCATATCAAGCTATTGGTTCAAAATCACATACTATAGATTCTAATGCTACTCAACGTGTCATTACATCAACCATAATGAGCAAGAAAATAAAATAAAAATCGTTTGATAAAAAAAACAAGTAAGTCATTACACGTTAGTAGAACAACATTAAGTAAAACATTACAGAGGTGAGAAAAAAGAGAGGAACCTAACAATAATTCTCTCTAGGTATTCTCGCGTAGACTACCAAATAAAGATAAGGTTATTGTTGATACACTAAGCACATTAATTGAAAATATTTCTTGTATGAAAAAATTATAAGATTATAATATATCACAAGTTCACATGTATGTGTGAATATAATCATGAAATCAAGAAAATAAAGTAGAGATACATACCTCTGTCCTCTCTTGATCCATAGGCAAATCAGATGCATTCAACAAATCCACATAGCTCAATGGCCGTTGTACATGTAAAATAGACAAAAATCACTAGTCAATCTACAAACCCCAACTAATACTTTATTTCAACATTTTCAAATAATTGTACAACTAAAAATGTGTTTAATTACCTTCTTCCCATGTTTTGACTTCTTTGAGGAATTCTTTTTCTTAGGATGAGGCCTAGATGTGGAGGGGGTATGCTAAAAAACAAAATTAACATGAGATATTAGTACAGATAATATGTGAAACATAATTTGAAAAATCTAAAATGAAATGACTTGCATATTCCATAAAAAACAATACATAAAAAGGTTGTACAAAAAATGATACCGTATATCCCTGTAGGCCAAAATCAATTGCTGAGAGCGTGTTGTCATCAATCTATGACATTTGGTCCTCTATCAACACCTACAAACCAAAAATTGGACTAATCATTAAAGATAGTTAGTATATCTTGTAATATTTTTGAATTCAAAGTGTACTATTATATTTTAACATGTTACAAAATTTATACCTTAGGCATCGAAGTTGCAGCTGTAGTAACTGTGGGAGGAGTATGGGATACCACTGCTGCATCCTGAAATGCATATTATTTGTATCAATCTAAATCGATGTATAAATGAAAATTCATTTATGTAATTACAAATTCAAAGTGACTGATAAATAAAATGCTATGAATTCAAATCAACACACTTGTGTTTGTTGCTGATGGGCAAACACCATGTCTATCAACTCATCTGTCAACGAGAAATCCTCAGTCGTGTGGGCTTGACATGTACTCCCACAAATCATACCTATGTGAGATGTAGATCCATCTACACCAGCTGCATCATCTATCCCTAAGCATATCCCCAAGCAACTGACACACATATGCTAAATGGGCTCTCTGTCACTAGCTAGAGAAACTAATGGCTCATCATGCAGTACAATAGGATGTGCTAACAATGTCCCATGTTGGATGATGGCACTAGTCAATGTTGTGGCCACTTGAAGATTCTATATCTCCATCGACTCTTTTAGCTCTACTGGGGCAACTTTATGCACCATGGGTTTGGGTGCTAAGGGGCGATGACTCTCTGGGGCTACTCACCTATGGGCTCTAGGTCTATCTTGGGCAGAGCTGCCACCTCTACCATGGAACTCTCTCATGTAAAAATAGTTTGCCTGCACATTGAGCACAAACTCATAGTATACTTTTCTCAAAAAATAAAATGGCACCTCATAATTATTACAAGGTGGATCATCAAAGACCATCCACCACTTGTGCCAAAAAAGATTCTTCATCTACAGATTGGTACACCAATGTATGGGAAACCTCTTTGCATTAAGAGGTAATGACTGACCAATTTTAGGATCAACAAAAAGGGCATATATTTGTTGTTTACTAATATTTTTGTTTTTCACTCCCTCGTATGATAACCCATTAGCATAGTATTGATGACACCTATCCATAAAGTTTCCCCATTTTATAATTTGTGTAGAAACAACTATGGCACCACTAGCTAATGTTTCTAGGCTAGTGGCGAGGGATTTATGATGCTCAAGTTTGGATGTTTTCAATTTATCAATTAGTCTATTGATTTTAGACATATATTGCCCTAATAGATTAATTAATTGCTCATATGTTTCAGGTGTGTAGTCAAAAGGAGGAATTGGGGCTGTATCTTGTGGGTTTTTAGGAGGTTCATTTTGTTGTTCTTGTTGTGGATTATCAGAATCTGGTTTTTGAAACAAAAAATGAAAAAAACTAATCAAAATTAATAAAATTAAATTGAAAACATAAAAAAATTTGAACAAACGGGAAAGAAACAAAAAAAATTAAAAAAACTAATCTTCATCCATAATGTCTAGAGGAGAAATGAGGCACCTCGTTCATGGTTTGGCAGAGAAAATGGGGAAAAAAATGTGGCTGTCATGGGAAAATAAGACCCAGTTTTTTTTAAAACTTTTTTCGACAGGTACCGTGTACATGGTCCTTTAAGGATTATTAGTGTGTACATGCTAATTTTCCTAAAAGTAGAACGTACATGCTCACTTTCTTAAAGGTAGCATGTGTGTGCTTACTTTCCTAAAAGAAGCGTGTACATGCTACCTTTTTTAGGCTTGAGAACAGTGAACTTAAGCACGTACACATTGATTTCAAATTTTATAACCGCTTACGTGCTGCTTATTTTTTCATTTTTTTTTTGGCTAGTGTCCACTTTTATGACCAACATCTTTGTGCATATACCTTGTAGGCGTATAAAAATGACCATATTCCTAAATGAATATTTTATGTTCATTTCTCTATTTGATTAAATCCAATTTAATTAAATTATCCAAATTCTTCAATTTAATTAAATAAATTATTCAATTTATTTGAATTAAATTCACTATACCATTTAATGAATAAATCATTTTATTCAATTAAATCCCCCTATCCACTTTTAATTAAATTCAAATTTAATTAAATAGTTATCCTAAATTGAATAAATCATATTTATTTAATTTCTCCAAATTGCAACCAAATTGAATAAAAATCATTTTATTCAATTAAATCCTATTATTCCCCCCCATCCACCTGCAAAAATCCCAAACCCCTTCCTAATCCCTTCTAGACTCTTCTAATCGCTTCTAATTAACCTAACCCTCCTCTAAATTTTGTCACATCCCTAAGCAAAGGGAAGTCACTTCTCAAAAACCTTGAAGTCTTTGATAACCATTGAAGGTTTTCAACCTTCAACCACTAAAACCCTTAAAGTCTTTGAAAACCATTAAAGGCTTCCAATCTTCAACCACTTAATCCCCAAAGTCTCCAATAACCATTAATGGTTAATTCAAACCTTCCCACATGGTTAAAACATTTGTTTTGACTCAACTTCTACCCAACCCAAAGGTCTCATCAGGCCATTAATGCTTTGACCATGATTATCTCTTAATCATTTGCACAAAGGTTTATCCTTGGATTAACTCCTAATCCAGTGGGTAATCCTAACTTAGACTTGACCCTTAGCCTTTAGATAACCATGAGGTCTTCTCAAGCCTTTAATTCCTCCAACCTCTTTTCTCAACCCAATTCTATGTTGACACTTGTCACCATGTCATTGGTACAAATTGTGCACATGGATCCCCAACTTTCAAACCTGGCCCTTGATTAAACCTTTCAATCCTGACCATCCATTGCCCTGTTTATGCTATAAATAGAGCTCTCATTCCTCCATTCTTAATAATCATCTTTCAAATTTGAAGCATTACACTTATGCTCAAATTCTTTCAAGCTTTCTTATTTCATATATGCTCATCATTTAGCCTCTTTTAGATCATAAATTAGACTAATATGCATGCTTAGATTACTTTCTTTATCATTTTAGTTCAATCACAGACTAAATATAGTATGCTAGGATAGTATTCATACTAACCTTGTCATCTTATAGTTAGTTTATTGCATTTTGCATCATACATAGCTTACAACACATCTCATACTAAAATCAATCAAAAGCATCTCTTGTTCTCATATTTGCCATCCCTAAACCAGTTTGCTCAGTGATCTGAGAGCAAAAACGTTGGTTTGAGGGACATTGTGAGATAGAGAACCATGGGACCCTCCTTGGGAAGCTGAGTAACACTACCTTACTCCATAGCTTGCATCAAGAAGTCCTGTGTGTGTGTGTGGACTAGTATTTTGAAATATTTTCACATATTAAGTTTTATTCGTCCACTTTTCCCGCATACATTTCTGGTACCCACCATGGGGCTCGACTCCAAATAACAAATCGGTTTTTCAAATTGATCACTTTTGCAGGTCCACGGGAAACAGGAATCAGCACGTCGAAAACATACATTAGTGCATCCGCTTAATAGTCTAGCGCTTCTAGCCTACTGTTCAGCGCATGGGCTCTCTGTTTTAGCAGGTGAAGACCTTTTCTTAGCGCATGATGTTGTTTAACAATTTTTCCTGTAGGTCTCGACGTGGGAAAAACACAGAATAGCGCATCCAATCCACTGTTCAGCGCGTGGAGACCATCGTCTAGTGCGTGCAGTTCAAACATTAGCATGTGACCTCCGTTAAGTTTTTCCTGTAGGCCTCAAAGTGGGAAAAACATAGAATAGCGCATCTAGTAAATAGAGTAGTGCATCCAATCCACAGTTCAGCACGTGGAGACCATCATCTAGCGCGTGCAGTTCAAACATTAGCGCATGAGCTCCATTAAGTTTTTTTTGTAGGCCTCAACGCGGAAACAAAACGGAGCAGCGCATCCGGTTAACAGCCTAGCGCATCTAGTCCACGGTTTAGCGTGTGGAGTCTATCATCCAGCGTGTGAAGTCAATCTTTTAGCGCATCAAAACACTAATATTTTCCTGTAGGTATCAACGCGGGAGAAAAACAGAATAGCGCATCGGGAAAACAGCTTAGCGCATTGGGGGCACATAATAGCACGTAGAGCTTTTTCTTAGCGCATAGACATCATTTCTTAGCACATAGAGTTGGCAGAGCCAAAAATTTAAGTTATATTCTATATATACTTTCAAGATGTTTGAGAGGGGTTTCAGACCTCTAGGAGTTGTAATGCAAAATCTAGTTTTTGGAAGATCTTCCAAATTTCAGACTTAGTCAAATTTCAGGGCATTTTGGGATCAGGATTGTAAAATTTGTAACCAAGATCAAAATTTAGGCTTGTGTAAGACCAAACTAACACTTGATCATTGACTGTGTGCAGGTTCTAATATTTTTTGTGCAGGGGAAGGAGCAAGTTTAGAGGCTTCAAGTTTCTTTTTTTACTTTCTTTCAACAAAAATTGGTTAAAAAGAACTCACTCTCATTTTTTGCACAAGTTAAAATAAACCTCATCATTTCATTTGGATGCATAAAATGAACTTCATGCCTTCCTTTTTGGTGTTTTAAAATAAAACTTCATCTTTTCTTTATTGCAAGGTAAAAAGAACAACAAACTTCATATTTGTTTTCTTGCAAGATTAGAGAAAAAACACTTCATTTTGGAAGCTGTAAAAAGAACCAACAATCTTTACTTTGGCAAAAGTTTTAAAAAGAACCTCACCATCCTTTGGTGTTTAAAAGGATTCACTTCATTTTGCAAAGTAAAAGAACCTCATCTTCATTTTGTGCAAGGCAAAGAGGGAAACTTTTCCCCTATCGACTTTAATTTTGTTGACCAAACATCACGATTTACTTTTGTTGACCGGGCTTGTTTTACAAAAGTTTTGGAAATACACACTTTGCTATGAAAGGTTAAAAAGAACATCATGCTTGTTGGAGCAACATCTCCAAATAGAAATTATCAAATCATTGTCTTGAAGGCTAAAAAGAACAACTTGATTCCCTTGTCTTGAAAGTGGAAGGTATATGCTCTCCCCATAACTGGGTGACCAGAAACCCAAACCACTCTTAAGCTTTCTGTACTTCAAGCATTTACATCCTTTAGCAGGCCTACCTTCCCGAGGGGTTGAAAAACTCTTAAAGCCATTCTTTGGCTGGTGTGAAGGGAACGACCTAAGTGGGGAACGACTTTGACGCCAAGAATTCCAACCCACTATAATCAAATGTGGAAAGTGACGAAAGTCCTTTTCAACAGTTGTGCGCAGTGATTAGCCTTCCCCTAGTATCCTTGAGATACATAAATCCTTTGTTCTAAAGGTTGGGAAGCCTCCTGAGGGAGTTTATCACTGACGGCTGAATAGGAAGCCTGATTATGAACCTTAGAAATAGAAACCTTGAACCGAGTCAGTCGCCAAACATTGGCAATATCATAGTGCAAGGGTGGGGAAGAATCCGCCCCCAAGATTACTCACCATATATCTCCCAAGATAACTACTCAATTGTGAAGCAATTCACTTTGAGTTAATTTCTGGCAAAAGGCAAAAAAAATGGGCGCCCCCTAGGGGGTGACAAGGCTGTTTGAGCTGACGGAGTATCGAGACTAGTGGGCTATGATATTGTCAATGACCTTTGAATAAAGAGTCTATCTGATGTGTCTTTTGTTGTAAATCAAACCAGTGATAACATCGAGGATTTGAACACATCCTCAAAAGAATATACACTCAATGTTTAGCATTAGGATGATCATTGTCTTCATGTGTGCTATGTATTCTTGTCACAAATGTTAAAATATCTTGCAAAGTATCCAACAATCAAACTCAAAAGTCAGTTCAAACAAGGAAAAATCATAAAGTGGAGAAGATTTCCATATCCAACAAAACATCTTTTGAGATGGCTATCAACATTTCAACTATCTTTAGGAAATACTTTCATCCAACAAGATTCGGGGAATACCAAACCAAGTAATCCTTTCTAGAAACAGTTTTCAAAACTTCTTGAGTATCCTTTCAAGTCCAATATCAAACGTGATCACAAGAAATCAAATCAAAACACTAGAGAAATCATTTCCAAATCAAACAAGTTAGTCTTAGAACAAAAGTTGTCAAATCCAAAACTAGCTAAAGATAAGACTTTATCCTATCAAAATCAGGTATTATCATCACCTTGATCAAAAGGTCCATCATCTAAAGGATTCTATCAAACAACATACCAGGTTTAAATCTTAAGTTGTCAAATCAAGTTTCTATATCGGGAGACTTTATCCATATCATTTGACACACTTTGTCATGAGGGGGCATCTAAACCTTTATTTGATAAAAGTGGACTTAAGTTTCCAAACGAAGTATCTCAATCCAAACATCGAAGGAAACCATTGATCATTCGTGTATGACCACTCCTCATATTTTGAGATGAACAAGCCTTCATCACAAAACTAAGTTAAAGAAGAGACAACCTAGTCCTAGGACCCTTATCAACAGGAGTAAATTTCTCTACATCAAACTATCAAAAACATCAACTTTTATCATTCGTATGACCATTCATCATCAAACCGAGAAAAAGGAAACTCAGTCAAAGGAAATGAGTCCTAGCCTAAATCAAGATCACAATATAATGGCTCTCCAATCTGATCCCATCTTTGATCAAGATCCCACCTGTAAAGAATCTTATGATGATCCCCTAAAATTTTGGTATTCCATCCACAATGACCCTCTTTCATCTCAAGAGCAGAGTCCCATTCAACATCCATCTCTTAAGCAAAATCATGATATTCCTTCCATATCCTCCACTATTCTAATTCAAAATCAAGAGAAAAGCACAAACTCAATGATCCTACTCCAAGTCAAGATCAAGATCAAGGAATCTCTTCTTCCTCCAAATCTATCTTAGGTCCTTTCATTCCAAAGTCAATCTCTTCCTCCAAATCTATCTTAGGTCCTTTCAATCCAAAGTCAATCTCTTCATCCTCCAAATCTATCTTAGGTCCTTTCATTCCACAATCAAACTCTTCATCCCTTCCATCCATCTTGGGTCCTTACTTCCCTCCATCCACAAATCCATCACCTCAAATGATCCATAAGAAAGATCAATGAGGAGCACATCTTTGAAATTCTTTCAATCCTCTATCTAAACATCTTTCCAAAACTTCTTCTATCATTTCCTCTATCTATTTTGGGTCCTTCTGTCCCAAAATTCAGTTTTCCTCCATCTCTTCATCACTTCTCAAGTAGCAACACTCATCCTGAATACATTTCTATCTATCCTTGCACAAATCTTCAAACATTCTATCTATTATCCAACACCTCTTTTCTATCCTTCCATCCCTATCATTCAATCCTTTGCATACATCCTTCATCTGTGAAATAGGTATTTGTGTCATTTTGTCACATACTTGCCCATGCTCGAATCTCATGTTCAGTCCTTTTCCTAGATATCTATTAATGAAATGCTTCAGAATCTGAGGTTGTTCCTCTTTAACATTTTCTTTTGGTTGGGATACACACTCAATCCAAAAAAGAACCACTTATCATATCTTGGTACCAACATCTTTTGATTACTATATCTCATACACTTAATCGATTGCTCTAAAAATCATTGTGATCTCTTAAATTGAAGACATGGCTAGTGAAAAATCTAAAATCTTGCTTCAGCGCCACTGTAATTATCACACCCATGTAAGTTTCATCACTTACAAGCCAATGCAAGAGCAATAAAAAAAATATATATATATCAAAAGCATGAGCAAGAAAATGAATATCAAGAAAAGCAAAATGCAATGAAATGCAATATCAAAATGATTGGCTATGGGAACATGCAAGTAACTCCATCGGGGCTATGGACGCCTGGCTGGCAATGGAGAAATATTTGTGAGATTACAGCGATAACCTCATCGGGGCTATGGATGCTCGTTGGCAGCGAGGCTCTATCCAGGATTCTTTTGAAGTTAAGGTAACTCATGTAGCTAGCCATGTTGGATTCTGAAGATTACAATGATCATATGAGCCAGAATGAACCCACTTGCACACACATGGGTAATCAAAGAACTAAGTACCTTGATCCATTTTGGGATTCTTCTTCCCTTTTGAGTCTGCTTCCTAGTTGCTAGAAATGTTCAGTTGAATTTTCCAGAGGTTCTAAGTGTGGGTTGGGTCTCTATCTTTGAAAAGTTCGAGAACACTTATTCAGATGGTGCTAAATACTATGACAATCTTACATATCACCTTTTTGCAAATGGAAACCTCTATGCTTGGGGGCAAAGTTCATATACTCTATTCTTCCTACCATATCTCCCAAATCCTCTAATCCATATCCCTTATCCTATATATTCATTTCTTCTATCCTCCAATTCTTTCTACAATCTTGCTTCACTCTAATCCATATCTATCTATCCTATCTATTCATTGCTTCCATCATCCAGTGCTATCTATATCCTATCTCTATCCATATCCCCTTTTTCATCCTTGATCTTGATCAAAACTATGGACAACAAATCTATTTCCACCTCAATGGTTCAGTCATTCATTCATCCATTCTTTGTCTTGATATACATTGGGGCAACCAAATACATCTTTCTTCTAATCCAAAAACTCAAAAAAATCAAAATATCCAAAAACTCAAAAAAATCAAAATATCCAAAAGCTCAAAAAAAAATCAAAATATCCAAAAACTCAAAAAAATCAAAATATCCAAAACTCAAAAAAATCAAAATATCCAAAAACTAAAAATCGACAAAAATAAAAAAAATCAAAACAAAAAAAAATCAAAGCATGAACACATGGACCATCCATCAAATCAGATCAACAACAGGAAAACTCTCAAAGTCTGCAATGAAACTTATCACATGTCTTGTTAATCAATTCATTACTTGAAATCAACATCAACATCAAACATGTCTTATACAGGGAGAGGTACACTCGAAACCAGACAGATCGGTCTTATATGGGGTACTCACTCTTTGAATCCAGACATTCCTATCAATCATCAAGTCTTGATAATCAATCCATCCATCAACATCATTTTTCATCAAAGCAGAGTGACAAACAAACCATTAAAACTATTTCTCGAGCTAAATTTGTGCTAAAACAAAAGTTGTCAGAATCCTAAACGAATCGCACGATAAAGGACGTCTCTCCTATTATAATCCAGAAAATCTCATCATCAGTATCAATAGAATCCTTTACCATCTTACGGATTTTTATCTCAAAAACACTTGTTTAAAACTTTCAAATTGTCAAATCCAGTTTCTAGATCGGGGAGCTTTTATCCATATCATTTGACACACTTTGTCATGAAGGGACAACTAAACCTTCACTCTGATAAAGTAAGATTTGAAATTTTCAAAAACAAGAATCAACTGAATCCAAACCAATCAAAGGAAACCATTGATCACTCATGCATGACCAATCCCCTTATTCTAAGAAGAAAGAACTTTTATCGTAACATCACGTTGAAGAAAGAACAACCTAGTTTTTCCAAATTCATCAAGAGAAATAAGTTTTTATACATCAATCATCAACCAAATCATAACAATGACATCAATCAGTATGACTATAGGATTTTATTCTAGTTAGCCTTATCTTTATCAATTGATGGTAGTACAGGGTTCACAAATCATATTGTACATATCATATCCACCCATCTGAGACATCACCAGAAATTCACAAATGCTTATCAATCTTGGACATACTTAGTGTAGTCACTGTCCTTGGTTTATCTGAAACAATTATCCAAATAATATCCCACCATGGCTTGGTGATTAGTATACATATCCATATCAAAGTAGTATCAACGACAAGGGGCAAAATCCTGACCTTGCTTGGGGCATTTTGCCTTCAAAATTTTCAACATCAGACCAAAAACATAGCAAGACAACAAGGATCAAAACAACCAACAAATGACAAATGACAATGCAAGAAGGCTAAACATCACGAACTTGAACTGATTTCAACTGAACAAAGATCTATTTTGCAAGATGTTTTAATTGACAAGAATACATTTCCAATAGCATGCATGATTACTTATGGTTGTTAATTTTTGCTTATCATATCTCCTGAGCACCTCTAGGATGTCTTACGACTAGAGAAGCAAGGAAGGAGTGTGATGTTTTATTTGTCTTCTATCTGTGAGTGAAGTCTTTTACCATGCAAATTTGTCCTATGAAGAAATCCGGTGGCATATCGTTGAGGACATTTCAGATTTGTATGGGACAAAGGTTAACTCTTGTATGTTTACGCAATACGCACTCAGGTCGTCCTGGTTCAATTATACCTTGACGCTTGTGCTATCTTGCAAAATCAAATATCATGTAAATTTTTCTCAGGTCATTATGGTTCAATTATACCATTATGCTTGTATAAATTTTTAACATATCCTAAACAAATCAATGCTCAATGATGATATCTATAAAGAAAGCAAACAAATGGCTATATCGGATGGCAAATACAGAATGAGGATGCTACCAAAAAAAATAAAAAATAAAAAAAATAGTTGCATATCATTTTACAATTAGTTGCATATCATATCATACATCTCATTTTCAAAATATCATTCATCATTCATCATTGCATCCCTCGCATGCATATCTATCACAACATCATGGAATCTTTCTTCACTTTCATATCTTCTATCATTCTTCCAAACTATCTTCTATCATTCTTCCAAACTATATTCATCATTCTTCTAAACTATCTTCATCATTCTTTAAAACTATCTTCTATCATTCTTCCAAACTATCCTCTATCATTCTTCTAAACTATCTTCATCATTCTTCCAAACTATCTTCTATCATGTCTTATACAGGCAGTATCATTCTTGAAACCAGATGCTTGATCATCCATATCTTATACAGGTGGTATCATTCTTGAAACCAGACGCTCGATCATCCATGTCTTATACAGGAGGTGTCATACCTGAAACAAGACTTGCTCTCATTCCAATCAATCTAATCAATCTTATCAAACCCATGCATGCCATCACTATCTACTCTTCCATCTTTCAAACAACATTCTTCTTCTTTCGAGAGATCATTCATGCTTTGTGTGCACGAAGGATCTCCCGAGGGGGCATTATCATATCAAATCTCAAAACAAATCCAATATCAGTTTCCACATCAAAACAAAGATATCAAAATCAAACTTACATCAACAACATGAAACAAATTTGCTCATCTACATCAAGTTCAAAAACCTATCATTTCATATCAACTTGTAACACAACTCAAGTTCTCAAAAACCATATCAAAACTTGTAAAACAACTCAAGTACCAAAATCACATAAACTTGTAAAACAACTCAAGTTTCCCACCCATATCAGCTTGTAAAACAACTCAAGTTTCCAACCCATATCGGCTTGTAATACAACTCAGGCTTCACACACATTGAACTTGAAAATAGAACATGCAAATAAATCATATTTTGATCAAAACAACACATTGATATCTACATAACTTGAAATATCTCACATCAAAACAAGTTATACCGACACTCATATTGGACAACTACATAAAATCATGACAACACGACACAAATATCGAATCTGGGGCATCACACATCAAATCAAATCTGGGGCATCACCATCAAAATATCGAATCTGGGGCATCACACATCAAATCAAATCTGGTATCACACATCAAATCAAATCTGGGGCACAACTTACAAATAAAAGAGCGACACAACAAAAATTGCATTTGATCATAAATCATGATAAGGCATCATTTTCTTTGAAATAACATGTGCACACACGTCACTTCAAAGAGGGGCAAAATGTAGATGTATAAAAATGACCATATTCCTAAATGAATTTTTTATGTTCATTTCTCTATTTGATTAAATCCAATTTAATTAAATTATCCACATTCTTCTATTTAATTAAATAAATTATTTAATTTATTTGAATTAAATTCACTATACCATTTAATGAATAAATCATTTTATTCAATTAAATCCCCCTATCCACTTTTAATTAAATTCAAATTTAATTAAATAGTTATCCTAAATTGAATAAATCATATTTATTTAATTTCTCCAAATTGCAACCAAATTGAATAAAAATCATTTTATTCAATTAAATCCTATTATCCCCCCCCATCCACTTGCAAAAATCCCAAACCCCTTCCTAATCCCTTCTAGACTCTTCTAATCGCTTCTAATTAACCTAATCCTCCTCTAAATTTTGTCACATCCCTAAGCAAAGGGAAGTCACTTCTCAAAAACCTTGAAGTCTTTGATAACCATTGAAGGTTTTCAACCTTCAACCACTAAAACCCTTAAAGTCTTTGAAAATCATTAAAGGCTTCCAATCTTCAACCACTTAATCCCCAAAGTCTCCAATAACCATTAATGGTTAATTCAAACCTTCCCACATGGTTAAAACATTTGTTTTGACTCAACTTCTACCCAACCCAAAGGTCTCATCAGGCCATTAATGCTTTGACCATGATTATCTCTTAATCATTTGCACAAAGGTTTATCCTTGGATTAACTCCTAATCCAGTGGGTAATCCTAACTTAGACTTGACCCTTAGCCTTTAGATAACCATGAGGTCTTCTCAGGCCTTTAATGCCTCCAACCTCTTTTCTCAACCCAATCCTATGTTGACACTTGTCACCATGTCATTGGTACAAATTGTGCACATGGATCCCCAACTTTCAAACCTGGCCCTTGATTAAAACTTTCAATCCTGACCATCCATTGCCCTGTTTATGCTATAAATAGAGCTCTCATTCCTCCATTCTTAACAATCATCTTTCAAATTTGAAGCATTACACTTATGCTCAAATTCTTTCAAGCTTTCTTATTTCATATATGCTCATCATTTAGCCTCTTTTAGATCATAAATTAGACTAATATGCATGCTTAGATTACTTTCTTTATCATTTTAGTTCAATCATAGACTAAATATAGTATGCTAGGATAGTATTCATACTAACCTTGTCATCTTATAGTTAGTTTATTGCATTTTGCATCATACATATCTTACAACACATCTCATACTAAAATCAATCAAAAGCATCTCTCGTTCTCATATTTACCATCCCTAAACCATTTTGCTCAGTGATCTGAGAGCAAAAACGTTGGTTTGAGGGACATTGTGAGATAGAGAACCATGGGACCCTCCTTGGGAAGCTGAGTAACACTACGTTACTCCATAGCTTGCATCAAGAAGTCCTGTGTGTGTGTGTGGACTAGTATTTTGAAATATTTTCACATATTAAGTTTTATTCGCCCACTTTTCCCGCATACATACCCCACTTCCTATAAACACCAAATATGGAGTTGCAAACAAAATTCTGAACTCAGAGAATGCATCTACTATGCTGGCTGAGTTCTAGTTCAAGCATTGTCTATACCGATTTTCACTATGTCCTCCCTTAGTGGTAACTTAATTCACATCCCAAACCTCTAAACCAATAACCAAGACCGACTATAGAATATTACATTTGCATTCAGTCGATTACCATTGCTCGCAAAATATCACATCACTATACATTCCATATATCTATGTATATTCATGATAAGCTAACCAGACTGACTTAAATATCCTTCCCAAACATAAACATAAATGCCTTATGTTGGCTTACAAAGCTATTAAAATTTATTTACATGTCGTCCTAGAAAAAAAGAAATAAATTAAACTTCATGACCAATGTCATTGATTGTTGTCATGTAAACTTATCGGATCAATCTCCTATGTCAACCTCATATACCGGTTCCTGGTTTGTTGGTTTCCCTGAATGTTGGATGATAAATCATGAATACCAGAGAGTACCGGTTAAGTGTCAAACCCAAGATGATATGTGTTGCCATTAATGACAACACAACTAAACTAGATGAGTGTCTATTACCAACAATAGATAAAGCAAAGAATAGACAAAGAGGGATAGATAGAGATAGAGAGATATATAGAAAGAGATGGAGAGAGGGGCAAGAAGGAGATAGAGACAAATAGACATATTATACAAGAGATATTGAGAGAGAGAGAGAGAGATTAATAGTGATGGGGAAGAGAGACATATGGAGATATAGATGGAGGGGCCAAGAGTGAGAGAATAAATGTGACATAGACAAGTACTAGAGAAATGTTTAGAGAGAATGAGATAGATAGAGAGAGGGGATGATAGAGAGATAGAGATAGAGATAGGGAAGGAGAAAAAAGGAGTGTGTTTGTATGAGTTAGAGATATAGAGATTTGGGAGTGATGGGGAGAGAGGGAGATAGGAAGGAGAGAGAGGGGTAGAAATACAAACAAAAGAGGAAGAGATAGGAATAGAAAGGAGGGGCAAAAGTAGATATAACTTGTGAAATATAGAGGGGGTGAGAGAGAGAGAGAGAGGGAGATGGAAGGAGAGAGAAATAGGTAGAGGCAGCATTGGAGATAGTAAGAGAGATACAATGAACATGAGGGGATAGAGAGATAAAGATAGAGATATAAATAGTGTTATATAGAGAGAGTAGGACAGATGAAGGGAGAGGAGTGTATAGAAAGATTTAGAGATAGAGATGGAGATAGTGAATGATAAATAGGGATCCCATGTTTGTGTGAAGGAAAGAGATATATAGATCTAGGAACAGGGAGGGAGAAATAGGGAATGTGTGTACGACTGAGAGAGATATGGAGTTATACATATAGAGGGAGAAATATACATGTAAATAGATAGATAGGAGGAGAGAGGGAGAGAAATAAAGAGAGGTTAGAGGAGAAGTAGATAATTATAAAAGGAGGGAAACATAGGAGATAGGGACAAAAAGAGGTAGATTAAAAGATAGATACACTGGGAAGGATAGAGATGGAGATAATATTCAAATGGCATGCTACCCTAAGCATAACTCACTCTTGATCTCTCACTCTAAACTTTTTAATTTAGGTTTTAAGTTGGAATTTATTTTATTATATAAATAAAATAAAAATTTAAAGATAATAATTCTACAATAAATTAAAATTTAATAAGACAAAAAATTATAAATTAAATTAATTCTATTATCTTTAAATCATCATTTCTAACTCCATAAGAAGACAAAATAATTAAAATAAAATTTTAACTTAATGAAAATTAAACCTTAAAAGAGGAAGAAGATAATCATTAGAATAAATTACTAAAAAATAACATAGAATATCTTAATAAAAGAAGATAAAATTAATATATTTTCTTATCAAAAGAAGATATAAATAAAAGTTAGATTTTTAATTCAAAATATAATTATTCTACAATAATTATTATTTTAATAAGACAAATAATAATAAATTAAATTAATTATAATAAATCTTAACTATTATTAGTAATTTCATTTAAAAACATAAATAATTAAAATAAATTTTAAATGTAATGAAAAATTAATCCTTAAAATAGAAGAAAGTAGCTAGTTCTTTTTTTAATATATTTTTATTTTTCAATAAAAGAAAATTTTGGTCTATTTATAAAGGGAGTATACAAAGAGGATAGGTGGAGATGGGGATGGAGAGGAGAGGGAAAAATAAAGAAGAGGAGAGATAGGTATATAGATAGAGATGAAAGAGATAAATATGTAAAGAGGGAGATAGAGGGATATATTAAGAGAGGGAGAGATAGAAATATAAAGATAGAGATAGGATTTGATATATAGAGAGGGGTAAAGAAAGAGATTGTAGCATCATGTGGGCCCTTTCCCATTTCATAGAGAGAGGACACATTTGTTGACCAAGCTCTCAGTTGTCAAGACCTTGAATAGTAGCACTTGCATCATGCTTAGCTTCCATTTATATGAAAGGAAAACTACTCATTATATAAAAGGTCATCTATACATCTCTACTTAAAATGATGATGGATAATCGAATCTTTTGTGTCTTTCTTGAAAATTGTAGAATTGGAGAAGATGGTCATGAGAGGGAAAAAGGTTATGATCTAAGAGAAGTAAAAAATGCCAATTTGAAATTTTTTGATGCAACAAGAAGTTGATGTTCTGGTAAAATGATATCCTTATAATCTTGAAATTATATTTGATTGCATTTTAAGACAATATCAAACAGTTCATTAGCCTTTTGTGTATCATATACATAGCTACTAGATAGTTGCAGTAGTATGTCTTTTAAGTACCATGATGGTGTTAGGTCGCAAAGACAACTAAGAGTGGGGGGAGGGGGGTGAATCAATTGTCAAATAAATTCAAACCAAAAACAACTTAACCACTCTTAATCCTTAATATCAGTAAACCAAACTTTATGATGGTAGATAGTTTATCAGTTAATTGTAGTACAGGTAAAGATTAATGCATGAAACAAAACACAATAACATCCACAACACATAACACCAATATTTGTACGTGGAAACCCTGTAAGGAGAAAAACCACAGTGGGAAACCTTACCCACAATCAGATGATACTACTGTAGATAGTGTGTGTATACAGATGTTGTTTGCACATGCAAAAAGGCCAAGCACCTAGAGCTCACTACTCAAACACAAATAGGAGTCACACTGACTACAATTGGATGGTTAAATTCAATAATGATGTACTACTCAAAATAGCATCTCCATATGCTAGATTCAGTACCGGTTTAGCTCTAATATGCCTTCTTCATACCTTCCTTCAACCTTTGAATGATGTCTGCATGTATAGCTCTTCTTATTCTTGCATATACCGAATTATAATCCTTCTCACATTCACATATCGATCTTTACAAATGAGATCTTACATTTATACCATAACCTAAGACCAATTTTAGTAGATCGGCTCTAAAAAGTATTACAATAAAATCAATTACAAATAAAACAATATCCGATGTATGATGTCATCTCAATGCATTTACAATAGCAACAAAATCATCTCCTTAGCGTGTCATGTTGATCTAGAATAGATAAGCCTGTTGATGCTTATCTTGGACCTATTTACCAGTAACAACAAATATGCAAACTCGAATATACCAATGAATAAATCTCCAGGAAAAAGTGTCCAAATGATTTCTTTGACATAACCAGGTATTTTCCATGTCATCCCAAGTGTCAATGAACAATATATCCTACTCGTGTACCAGATACTGGTGACTGTACATTAGTGAACATTGCCAGCCAGTGAACATTGCCAATTCTCTAGAGTTGATAAGTGTTAATAGGTGTTGACATCAATGAAAAAACCATATCAACATATCCAAAATACCAACAATCTCCCCCTTTGGCATTGATAGCAACACAAGATGGAAAAACCATCAAAGTGCCAAAATAGAAATCCCAAATACCAAAAACCAACAATCTCCCAAAAGAGATCAAAACCAGAAATCAAAATTTAGGTACAAAGAGTAATCAATCTCTCTCAAAATAACAATCTCTCCTCCTAGGAGTAAAATGTGTGTTTCTTGTGTTTTTCCATATCAATCTCTCCCCCTTTGACATCAAATGCCAAAGAAATACAAAAACCATGCTCAAATATGAAATACCAACTTATTCAGTATACCAACTATTCCCCCTTTGAAGTAACTCTCCTCATCAAAGCCGGGGTAAAAGATTTCTCTATTAGTTTTGCTAGTTGATGACAAACATCAACTGTCTAAGTTATATCGGTGGGGGTATGACCCCAAGTTGATCTCTAAGATATTGAAAAGTCTCCTTAGGTAAGGGCTTAGTGAAAATATCTGCAATCTGCTCATTAGTATTCAGATAAACTAGTTTTACTTCTTTTGCTTCAACATTCTCTTTTAGAAAATTCAGTTTGATAGAAACATGTTTAGTTTTAGAATGTAGTACCAGATTCTTTGATTTATCAATTGTTGTGGTGTTATCACAATAGATAGTTATAGGTTCCTTGCATTTTACCTTTATGTCCTTCAACATTTATTTAAGTCATAATAATTGTGTACAGTTAGTTGTTGCTGCAACATATTCTAATTCTATTGTTGATAAAGATGTGCAACTTTGTTTCTTACTCAACCAAGAAATTAATCTTCTTCCAAGAAAAAATGCTTTGCCGGTGGTTCTTTTTCTATCATCTACATCTCCTGCCCAATTTGCATCTGTGTATGCACATAATTCAAAATTTTCATCTCTAGGATACCATAGGCCAAGATTTGTAGTGCCTTGTAAGTACCAGAAAATCCTTTTACTGTTGATTCATGTTTTTCTCTAGGATTACTCTGAAATCTTGAAACAATACATATTGCATTCATAATATCAGGTCTTGTTTGTGTCAAATATAGTAAACCTCCTATCATAGATTTGTACCTAGTCGGATTAATAGATATAGATTCATCCTTTAGTGATAATTTGTCATTTTTATTCATAGGTGTGCTTAGCGGTTTAGATTTTTCCATACCAAATTTCTTTAGTAACTCCTTTAAGTACTTAGATTGACTCAAGAATATACCTTTATTAGTCTATGATATATGCAATCCTAAAAATAATTTGGTCTCTCCAATCATAGGCATTTCAAATTCTTGCTGCATTTCAATAGAAAAGTTTTTACATAACCCATCTTCTCCTCTAGAGATTATATCATCAACAAAAACTTCTACAACCAGATGTCATCATTAGTTACTTTATAGTATAAATTGTTGTCAGCATTACCTTTAGAGAAACTAATCTTCAAAAGATATTTATCCATTCTAGCATACCAAGCTCTTAGAGCTTGCTTTAACCCATACAAAGCTTTCCTTAACCTGCAAATCATATCTTTGTTATCTGTCAAAGAAAATCCATTAGGTTGCTCAATGTAAACTTTTTCTTCAAGATCTCCATTTGATATACTTTGTAGTTCTTGTGTGCTGCAAAAGCTATGAATAATCTGACTCCCTCAATTCTAGCTACTAGTGCAAAGGTTTCATTGTAATCAATTCCTTCTTTCTGTGAATATCCCTTACACACTAGTCTTGCTTTATTTCTTATTACCTTACCATCTTCATTGATTTTTTTTTCTGAATACCCATTTTGTTCCAATTACATTTTTGTCTTTAGGTCAGGGAACTAATGTCCATGTGTTATTCTTTTCAATTTGTTCTAATTCTTCTTCCATAGCTTTAATCCAGTGTTTATCTTCACATGCCTCATTAATTGATAATGGTTCAATTTGAGAAATAAGACATACCTTTTCATTTGCCAGTCTTCCTCTTGTCATAACTCGATATTTGTTCCCAATTATCTGAATTTTTGACTGGTTCAATCTTATATACTGAGGTGTCTTTGTTTGTTGTTTTTCTTCAGTTACAGTGGAATTTTCAGATGATACCGGTGTAACTGGATCTTCATTCTATACTGGTGGGTTCAATGTAGGTTCATTTGTTAGTATCTTAGTTGTTGGTTCAGAGTCTATATACCTTGAAGATCCTCCAAATTGTTCATCAATTTTCACATTTGTACTCTCAACAATTTTCTGCAATCTCTTGTTAAAAAATCTATATGCCTTGCTCTTAGATGAATAAACAAGAAATAATCCTTCATCAATTCTAGGATCAAATTTGCCAATATATTCATCACTTCCAATATAGCATTTACTTCCAAATATTCTAAAATATTTAAGAGTAGGAGTAATACCAAACCATAGTCATGAGGGGTCTTATCGGTTTCACCTTTGATATGAACTTTGTTTAATGTATAGACTATTGTGCTCACTTCTTTCCAATACACATGTGGTAGATTTTCTTCTGATAACATACTTCTAGCTACATACAAGATAGTTCTATTTTTCCTTTCTATAACTCCATTTTGTTGTGGTGTCTAGGGTGCTGATAACTGTCTTTTGATTCCATTTACTTCACAAAATGTATTAAATTACTTAGATGTAAATTCACCTCCTTGATCTAATCTCACACATTTGATTTTCTTACCAATTTCATTTTCTACCATTACCTTGAATAGTTTGAATTTCCCAAGTGCTTCTGATTTTTCTCTAAGAAAAGTAACCCAACACATTCTAGAATAGTCATCAATGATTAGCATGAAATATCTATCACCTTGTAAGCTTTTCCTTATAGTTGGACCACATAAATTAGTATGAATTAAGTCAAGAACATTATTGGATTTTTCTGGAATACTTTTAAAAGATGCTCTAACCTTTTTTCCAAACTGACATTCCTTACATACCCGATTGTGAGGTTTAATAATCTTAGGTAAATATCGAACTACTTTAGTTGTACAGATTTTCACAATGCAATCAAAGTTTACATGAAAGAGTCTCTTATGCCACAACCAACTTTCATCAATATGTGCAATCAAGCATGTTTTTTAACTGTTATTCAAATGAAAGATATTACCTCTAGTTTGATTATCGGTTGTAATTTCCAAACGAGTTTTGTTCATAATTTTGCATTTCTCATTCTTCAATTGTAACTGAAATCCTTTTTCAACTAATTGACCAACACTCAAAAGATTATGATTTAAACATTCAACATAGTAAACATTGTCAGTATTATGCTTACCCTCGAGAGATATAGTACCTTTTCCTTTGATCAAACAAGCTTTACCATCTCCAAATCTTACTAGACCTCCATTATATTCTTGAAAAGTCAAGAATTTACTTTTGTCACTAGTCATATGATGTGAACATCCTGAATCAATGATCCATTCATCCTCAACTTCAATTTTAGCTACCAGGGCCTGGTCTACCAGTTGAATAGTAGGAGTCGGTTGATCTTTTGTTATAGAAACAAACACCCATCCATTGTCTATCAGATCCTCATCATAATCATCAATGACTCCTTCAATAGCAAGATAACAAGACTTGTCTTTATTCTTCTTAAATCTGTATCTTTGATATTCAGTGTTAGGCTTGTAAGTTCTTCTACATTCTTCTCTCAATCTTGCATGTCTATCAGGGCATCTTGAAGCCATATGACCAATCTTATTACAATTAAAACATTTAAGGGGTGCTTTATCTTCATACTTACTTCCAACTAGACCTTTAGGCATTTTCCTTGCAAATAGTGCTTCAATTTCTTCAAGTTCTTCATTTTCTCTTTTGCTTTCTTCAAGTTCTCTTGCATAAAATGCTTTCTAATCAAACTTGTCAAATGATGGTGCAGATGATGTTGATGCCTTAAAAGATAAATTTGTCTTTATAGTAGCAATAGTACCAAATTCCTCAATTTCAAAACCTGAAAGTTTTCCAATCAATGTATCCCTAGTTATTGATGTATTAGGCATTGTTCTCAACTCATTTATAGCAAAAACTTTCATTTTGTATGCCGGTGGAAATCCTCTTAAAACTTTTGAACCAATTTCATCTTCACTTAAGGTTCCTCCACAACATTTAATACCCAAAAAAATTTCATTAACTCTTTCCATAAAAGCAAAAATCCTTTCATCATCTTCCATTTTCAGATTATCATACCTGACCTGGAAGCTTTCAAGTTTTGCAATTTTGATAGTGGAATCTCCTTCATTCAATGTTTCCAAATGGTCCCAAATAGCTTTAGCAATGGATCTATCTGATAAACCCATGATTTGCTGACTTGATAATGCGCTCAAAAGTGCTTCCATTGCTTTGCAATCATTTTCCTCATCTTTTGCTAAGGTAGGTGGATTAGGCTAACCGGGAGTAGGAGCAGTATAGCCATTCTTTGTAACTTCCTAGATGTTCTTTTCAATGAAATTCCGATGCATCTCCATCCTGATCTTCCATATTCCATAGTTGGTTCCATCAAGTTTAGGAATGTCCTTCCTAAAATAGTTATAAGACATTGGATCTCCTCAAGCTGTTAAACTTTTGCAAAAAGAGGACTAGGCTTTGATACCAATTGTTAGGTCCCAGAGACAACTGAGAGGGGGGAGGGTGAATCAGTTGTCAAATAAATTCAAACCAAAAACAACTTAACCATTCTTAATGCTTAATACTAGTAAACCAAACTTTATGCCGGTACATAGTTTATCATTTAATTGTAGTATTGGTAAAGATAAATGCATAAAATAGAAAGACAATAACATCCACAACACATAACACCAATATTTGTATGTGGAAACCCTGTAAGGGGAAAAACCATAGTGGGAAACCTCACCCATAATTAGATTATACTATTGTAGATAGTATGTGCATACAAATGGGGTCTGCACATGTAGAAAGGCCAAGTGCCTATAGCTCACTCCTCAAACACAAATAGGAGTCACACTGACTACAATTGGATGGCTAAATCCAATAATGATGTACTTCTCAAAATAGCATCTCCATATGTTGGATTCAGTATCGATTTAGCTTTGATATGCCTTCTTCATACCTTCCTTCAACCTTCAAATGATATCTGCATGCATACCTCTTCTTATTCTTGAATATACCAAATTATAATCCTTCTCACATTTGCATATCAATCTTTACAAATGAGATCTTACATTTATACCATAACCTTAGACCAATTTTAATAGGTTAGCTCTAAAAGATATTACAATAAAATCAATTACAAATAAAACAATACCCGATGCATGATGCGGGCTCAATGCATTTACAATAACAACAAAATCATCTCCTTAGCATGTCGTATTTATCAGGAATAGATAATCCCATCAGTGCTTATCCTAGAACTATTTGTCCTTAACATCAACTATGTGAACTCAAATATACTAATGAATAAATATCTAAGACAAAGTGTCCAAATAATGTCTTCAACATAACCAAGTATTTTCCATGTCATCCCAGGTGCCAGTGAACAATATATCCTATTGGTGGACAAGATACCGATGACTGTGCATTAGTCACTTTGCTTGCCGATGAACATTGCCATTTCTCCAGAGTTGATAAGTGTTAATAGGTGTTGACATCAATGACAAAACCATATCAACATATCCAAAATACCAATAGATGGGATCATAGAGACTTAAGAGGTTTAGGCACTAATTTCTACTCTAGAAATCCAAGAGAGAGAAGTCAGAGACCACCAAACCAAAAATGAAAACCTGATCAGTTTTTTGGTGGTGTTGATTGTTGGTTCACTTGGTTCTCCTACATTAGACACATCTAGTAGAAAATTTTATGTGAGAATAACTCACAAAGTGGAGGTAGGTAATAGAATTACCCTTTCAGGTTGTAAACAACCTACAACACTCTCCATTGTTGTATCAGATACATGAAATCAATTCTTTTTCCTTCTCTTCTAGCATTTCACTGGAACCATAATCATCATCCTCTCATGAAAAATATCACTACCCTTATCTCCTCTCATGGATTTTCATCTATCATTTGTCGTCCCCTCTGCCAATTCATTTCTCCTCTACTCTTCTCCTTCATGGGAGCCAACCCATCATTATCTATCCGCCTCCACCAAATAACTTCTCCACTCTTCTCCTCTTTTGTGGATTTTGATCCACCACAAAATGACCATCCCCACCAAAATCCTCCTTTTCCATTTGTGATGGTGGGAAAATGGTGAGTGATAGATCAAGAGTAAAACTAACCATTTCCCTCAAAGAGAGATGAGAGTTTCACTATTGATTATCCCTCAAGCACTTTTCACCATTAGATTAGGGAGATAAGGAGTAATTCACTGGATCCAATCTCCACACAAAGATGATAGATTGAATTTTGAATGAATTAAGAATGTTATGATGATCTCCTTATTCCCTTTTATTTAATTTGAAATGGAAATTGATTGAATTAGTAGTGCAGAAATGACAAAGAATCGATTATAACTTGAGATCTAAATATGGGATGAAGTTGTGCACCTGGATTTGGTAGTAAAATGTCAAGAAAACATCACTCTGCAAATTTGACAACAAGACATCTAGACCGTGGTGGGAATATACACGGTCCTCTTAGAAATCCACAAAACAAAAGAGTTTTTTCACCTCTACAAATGAAGCTCGAATCCGAAAGTACAAATGCACACTTTTGGAATTAACCAAGTAATAAAAGAAAGTACTTGCAAGTAGATGTAAATGAAAGACTGAATTGTAAATCACCTCAAGAGAGGTTGTAGTATCAATGTTGATAGAAATGTTTATGTGGAATCAATGTTGAAAGAAATCTCCTCTTCAATGGTTGAATCCTTGACTTGAATGCAACACCTATCCTTGGAGGGAGACTTGAGAATTCTGAATGCTGGAAAAGAATTATTGAATACTTGAATGCTTGAATGCTTGATCTCTTGAACATATCCAACTTTGACCTATCCAAATTATCAAACTTATGCAAATGAGAGGGTGAATTCCAGTAAATATATGTTTGAAGGATTTGAATTTCTAAAATATTTAAGAGTAGGAGTAATACCAAACCATAGTTCATGAGGGGTCTTATCGGTTTCACCTTTGACATGAACTTTGTTTAATGTATAGACCGCTGTGCTCACTTCTTCTTTCCAATACACATGTGGTAGATTTTCTTCTGATAACATACTTCTAGCTGCATCCAAGATAGTTCTATTTTTCCTTTCTATAACTCCATTCTATTGTGGTGTCCAGGGTGCTAATAATTGTCTTCCGATTCCATTTACTTCACAAAATGTATTAAATTCCTTAGATGTAAATTCACCTCCTTGATCTAATTTCAGACATTTGATTTTCTTACCAGATTCATTTTCTACCATTACCTTGAATAGTTTGAATTTCCCAAGTGCTTCTGATTTTTCTCTAAGAAAAGTAACCCAACACATTCTAGAATAGTCATCAATGATTAGCATGAAATATCTATCACCTTGTAAGCTTTTACTTATAGTTCGACCACATAAATCAGTATGAATTAAGTCAAGAACATTATTAGATTTTTTTGGAATACTTTTAAAAGATGCTCTAACCTATTTTCCAATTTGACATTCCTTACATACCGGATTGTGAGGTTTAATAATCTTAGGTAAATATCAAACTACTTTAGTTGTACAGATTTTCACAATGCAATCAAAGTTTACATGAAAGAGTCTCTTATGCCACAACCAACTTTCATCAATATGTGCAATCAAGCATGTCTTTTAACTGTTATTCAAATGAAAGATATTACCTCTAGTTTGATTACCGGTTGTAATTTCCAAACGAGTTTTGTTCATAATTTTGCATTTCTCATTCTTCAATTGTAACTGAAATCCTTTTTCAACTAATTGACCAATACTCAAAAGATTATGATTTAAACATTCAACACAGTAAACATTGTCAGTATTATGCTTACCCTCAAGAGATATAGTACCTTTTCCTTTGATAAAACAAGCTTTATCATCTCCAAATTTTACTAGACCTCGATTATATTCCTGAAAAGTCAAGAATTTACTTTTGTCACCAGTCATATGATGTGAACATCCTGAATCAATGATCCATTCATCCTCAACTTCAATTTTAGCTACCAGGGCCTGGTCTACCAGTTGAATAGTAGGTGCCGGTTGATCTTCTATTATAGAAAGAAACACCCATCCATTGTCTATCAGATCCTCATCATAATCATCAATGACTCATTCATCAGCAAGATAACAAGACTTGTCTTTATTCTTCTTAAATCTGTATCTTTGATATTCAGTGTTAGGCTTGTAAGTTCTTCTACATTCTCCTCTCAATCTTGCATGTCTATCAGGGCATCTTGAAGCCATATGACCAATCTTATTATAGTTAAAACATTTAAGGGGTGCTTTACCTTCATACTTACTTCCAACTAGACCTTTAGGCATTTTCCTTGCAAATAGTGCTTCAAGTTCTTCAAGTTCTTCATTTTTACTCCTGCTTTCTTCAAGTTCTCTTGCATTAAATGCTTTCCAATCAGACTTGTCAAATGATGGTGTAGATGATGTTAATGCCTTAAAAGATAAATTTGTCTTTATAGTAGCAATAGTACCAAATTCCTCAATTTCAAAACCTGAAAGTTTTCCAATCAATATATCCCTAGTTACTGTTGTATTAGGCATTGTTCTCAACTAATTTATAGCAGAAACTTTCATTTTGTATGCCGGTGGAAATCCTCTTAAAAATTTTGAACCAATTTCATCTTCACTTAAGGTTCCTCCACAACATTTAATACCCAAAAAAATTTCATTAACTCTTTCCATAAAAGCAAAAATCCTTTCATCATCTTCCATTTTCAGATTTTCATACCTGACCCGGAAGCTTTCAAGTTTTGTAATTTTGACTATGGAATCTCCTTCATTAAATGTTTCCAAATGTCCCAAATAGTTTTAGCAATGGATCTATCTGATAAACCTATGATTTGCTGACCTAATAATGCGCTCAAAAGTGCTTCCCTTGCTTTCCAATCATTTTCCTCATCTTTTCCTAAGGTAGGTGGATTAGGCTGACTAGGAGTAGGAGTAGTATAACTATTCTTTGTAACTTCCTAGATGTCCTTTACAATGAAATTCTGATGTGTCTCCATCCTGATCTTCCATATGCCATAGTTGATTCCATCAAGTTTAGGAATGTCCTTCTTGAAATTGTTATAAGACATTGGATCTCCTCAAGCTGTTAAACTTTTGCAAAAAGAGGACTAGGCTCTGATACCAATTGTTAGGTCCCAGAGACAACTGATAGGGGGGAGGGTGAATCAGTTGTCAAATTAATTCAAACCAAAAGAAACTTAACCATTCTTAATGCTTAATACTGGTAAACAAAACTTTATGTCAGTACATAGTTTATTAGTTAATTGTAGTACTGGTAAAGATAAATGCACGAAATCGAAAGACAATAACATCCACAACACATAACACCAATATTTGTATGTGGAAACCCTATAAGGGGAAAAACCATAGTGGGAAACCTTACCCATAATTAGATTATACTATTACAGATAGTATGTGTATACAAATGGGGTCTGCACATGCAAAAATACAAATGGGGTCTGCACATGCAAAAAGGCCAAGCACCTAGAGCTCACTCCTCAAACACAAATAGGAGTCACACTGACTACAATTGGATGGTTAAATCCAATAATGATGTACTACTCAAAATAGCATCTTCATATGTTGGATTCAATACTGATTTAGCTTTGATATGCCTTCTTCATACCTTCCTTCAACCTTCAAATGATATCTGCATGTATAGCTCTATTTATTCTCGCATATACCAAATTATAATCCTTCTCACATTCGCATATCGATCTTTACAAATGATATCTTACATTTATACCATAACCTCAGACCAATTTTAGTAGGTCAGCTCTAAAAGATATTACAATAAAATCAATTACAAATAAAACAATACCCGATGCATGATGCGGGCTCAATGCATTTACAATAACAACAAAATCATCTCCTTAGCATGTCGTATTTATCAGGAATAGATAATCCCATCAGTGCTTATCCTAGAACTATTTGTCCTTAACATCAACTATGTGAACTCAAATATACTAATGAATAAATATCTAAGACAAAGTGTCCAAATAATGTCTTCAACATAACCAAGTATTTTCCATGTCATCCCAGGTGCCAGTGAACAATATATCCTATTGGTGGACAAGATACCGATGACTGTGCATTAGTCCCTTTGCTTGCCGATGAACATTGCCATTTCTCCAGAGTTGATAAGTGTTAATAGGTGTTGACATCAATGACAAAACCATATCAACATATCCAAAATACCAATAGATGGGATCATAGAGACTTAAGAGGTTTAGGCACTAATTTCTACTCTAGAAATCCAAGAGAGAGAAGTCAGAGACCGCGAAACCAAAAATGAAAACCTGATAAGTTTTTTGGTGGTGTTGATTGTTGGTTCACTTGGTTCTCCTACATTAGACACATCTAGTAGGAAATTTTATGTGAGAATAACTCACAAAGTGGAGGTAGGTAATAGAATTACCCTTTCAGGTTGTAAACAACCTACAATACTCTCCATTGTTGTATCAAATACATGAAATCACTTCTTTTTCCTTCTCTTCTAGCATCTCATTGGAACCATAATCATCATCCTCTCATGAAAATTCTCACTACCCTTATCTCCTCTCATGGATTTTCATCTATCATTTGTCATCCCCTCTACCAATTCATTTCTCCTTTACTCTTCTCCTTCATGGGAGCCAACCCATCATTATCTATCCCCCTCCACCAAATAACTTCTCCACTCTTCTTGTCTTTTGTGGATTTTGATCCACCACAAAATGACCATCCCAACCAAAATCCTCATTTGTCATTTGTGATGGTGGGAAAATGGTGAGTGATAGATCAAGACGAAAACTAACCCTTTCCCTCAAAGAGAGATGAGAGTTTCACTATTGATTATCCCTCAAGCACTTTTCACCATTAGATTAGAGAGATAAGGAGTAATTCACTAGATCCAATCTCTACACAAAGATGATAGATTGAATTTTGAATGAATTAAGAATGTTATGATGATCCCCTTATTCCCTTTTGTTTAATTTGAAGTGGAAATTGATTGAATTAGTAGTGCAAAAATGACAAAGAATCGATTATAACTTGAGATATCAATATGGGATGAAGTTGTGCACCTGGATTTGGCAGTAAAATATCGAGACAACGTCAGTTTGCAAATTTGACAAAAAGACATCGAGATTGTGGTGGAAATATACATGGTCCTCTTAGAAATCCATGAAACAAAAGGGTTTTTTTGCCTCTGCAAATGAAGCTCGAATCTGAAAGTACAAATAAACACTTTTTGAATTAACCAAGTAATAAAAGAAAGTACTTACAAGTAGATGTAAATGAAAGACTGAATTGTAAATCACCTCAAGAGAGGTTGTAGTAGCAATGTTGATAGTAATGTTTATGTGGAATCAATGTTGAAAGAAATATCCTCTTCAATGGTTGAATCCTTGACTTGAATGCAACACCTATCCTTGAAGGGAGACATGAGAATTATGAATGTTGTAAAAGAATTCTTGAACAAAGGAGGACACCAAGGACTAAGGAGAGTGATATGACATCAATAGAGGTCAATTGGAATGTTTTGAAGCCTATAATGGCCCATTGTAATGTTGAATTCAATAAATTATGTAAAAATCCTAAAGGTCCTGATAAAGGCCTAAGGACCAAAATGCAATGTAATAGGATGATGGAGTCTAGATAGGTTGGATAGGAGTTTATTGTGATTTAATGATCTTATTATGTCAAAATAAGTTGAATGGGATAGGTTTTAGTTGATTAAAAGTATTAGAAATAAAGTTGAAAATTCAAATTTTGAATTTCAACAACTAGTTCCAGTTTTGGTGGGAAATAAGTTTTAGAGTTGTTTTGACATTTTAATCACTTGGATTAGTTGGAGATTGGTTGGAGTTGGTTGGGGAAGGTCTTATAAAGTCTCTAAAGTAATTTTTGTGTGGTTGGATGATGCTGGTACGGACTTGTACGGATTGTCTCAGAAAATTAATTAAAAAACTCTTTATTTGCTGTCAAATCCTTGTTTTTTCATGCTTTCTTTGCATTGAAAGGCTAAGGGATCATCATTGCTGTACATTGGGGGTTTATTGGTTATTCCTTTGATGTATTTAGTGCATTTTTGAAGTCTTGGAATTATCATATTTTTATTTATTGCTGACTGTCCCAGAAAAGACAGTGATTTTTTCACTAATTTGTGAATTTCCAAGCATGTAAGGATCCATCCTATGAATGTACAGGTCTGATTCTCATAGGATGGATGCCAAATAACATGTACAATAGTTTACTAACCCATTATTGACAGGAAGGAGTGAAGAGTGCAGGTGTACACCATGAAAGTTGCATGAAAGTTGAAGAAAAGTGACTGGAAATGAGTGAAAATGAAGGCTAGAGTGTAGCAGAAGAGAATCTAATTGAACAAGGGGGGTATTTTATGCATTGAAGTGTCTAGACACACCATTTTAAAGGTTTTTGAACTTTGGTTGAGACTTGGAAGTGATTGGAAGTGATATTTCTAGAAAGCCCTAGGGAAAAGGGTGATTTAGTGAGGTTTTTGGTGTTTGGGTATCTAGGAGTGCAACCAAGACCTAAGACCTGAAAAATAATTGGTTTGGGAACATAATAAGAGAATTTACAAAATGGTTTAATCTGGTGTTAAGTTTTGTTGGTACTTCCTTTGTAAAGTGGGTGGTTTTTAAGGCTAAAAAGGGGCACATTTGAGGACAGCAAAGGGTTCGTCCAAAACAACCTATATTGGTTTTCTGATATGTTGTGTAAAATCCAAATGGGTGTCTAAATATGTAATTTTTTTGTCAAGTGTTTTGGGATGATTTGGAGAAAAGTTGAAAATACCCGATTTGGAGGCTACAAGGAATAGAGCCTAGAAGAGCAAGTTTGGTTTATGAGTTTGAGTCTGAGTTTGGGGGTGTTTAGAACCTTGTCTTATGGTTTTTGGAATGTGTTAAGACCAATAGAGGTGTTGGAACAAACCATTTTGATGTTATCCTTGGTTGGGTGTGTTGAGTTGAGTTTGGTTTTGAATCACCTAGCATGTAGAGGATCCTTTGATGTGTCTCCTTGAGTTGATTTAATCCTTAGGGAGAGTTCCAGAGTTGATCTCTCTGCATCAATATCCAACTTTGACCTATCCAAATTATCAAACTTATGCAAATGAGAAGGTGAATTCCCTTTAAATATATGTTTGAAGGATTTGAATTTCATCATGACCAACATTGAGGATATTTCTCATTCACTGTACATCCCACAATGCACTAGAAAGGTCCTGCCCCAAAAAGGGTAGAGACAGGGGCGTCACGCCCCTTTCCTTGGAGGAAAAGGGTGCCATGCCCCTATCCAAGGTGGGATAGGGGTGCCATTTCCCTGTCCTACCCCTTTCTCCGAGGCAAAGTGTGGACAGAGTGATGTCGATGCCAAGGAAGCAGTTTTCACAACGTGAGCACTCTCCGATCTCCAATCACGCTAGAGGATTCGATTTCACATTCATGAGGACCCTAATGCAGTCATAAATTGATAGGGTCACAATTTTATGACATTAAATTTAGCTCCCACTTTAGCAGGAGTATGAGTGTACATTGATATTGATGGTAAAGTACAAGGAAATAAGATTGAAAGACTGTGACCATGTCAAGGAGACAAGATGTGCCAAGAGCCTCGTGGATTTAGTGTTAGGGTTTCAAGTAGATCCGAAGAAAATATGAACTAACAATTATATGCAGATTTAAATACAAAAGATAAAGAAATAAAACAGGACACAGATAACACAAAGATTTAACGTGGTTCATCCAGAATGGGTTACGTCCACCATACACAGCCGTCCAATCTTTCTTATTATCTAGCAAAAACAGTACATCAACCTTACAATGCCTTAAGCATCCCAGCCGCTTATAACATGCATTTTTAGGGCAACAAACAAAGTCGGCCTTTTTAGGGTTTTATTACAATGTCAGTTTTCATCAACAAAAAATGGCAAAAAAAATTTTCTTGGGGGCTGCCGGCCCCGAACCCTTGCCCGGGGCCCGACCCGGCCCTGGACCCTGGCGAGGATACATGCTGAGTGTATAGTACTTTGCTGATCAGTCGCCACATTTCAACAATCTCCCACTTGGAGACTGATCAGGCTCCACACCAAACAATCTCCCACTTGGAGACTGATACTACACGACACCACTGTACATGCAACATCCGCTGGATAAAACACCAGGACTTGACTAGTATAAATTCCACAATTATCAATCAAGAAGACCAACAAAAACTAATGAAGAAATTAGCTTCTCCTGTGGAACTGCCTTTGTGAACATATCGGCAGGATTCTCACTTGTGTGAATCTTCTCAAGCCGTAACTGACCCTCCTCCAAAATAGTCCGGATGAAGTGGTACCTGAGCTGAATGTGCTTTGTCCTTGAATGAAAAGCAGAGTTCTTCACAAGATGAATGGCACTCTGGCTATCAGTATACAATGGGCTATCCTCTTGTGTCTGACCCAATTCCTTCAAAAAACATTGCAACCAAATCATCTCTTTGTTGGCTTCTGTAGCAGCAACATACTCAGCTTCAGTGGTTGAAAGTGCAACAACCTTTTGCAGCCTAGAAATCCAACTGACTGCAGTTCCCCCTATAGTAAAAACATACCCTGTAGTACTCCTCCATGAATCAATATCACCCGCCAGATCAGAGTCAACAAATCCACTTAGAGCAGCATTAGATCCTTTGAAACATAATGCCTTCATAGTAGTTCCTTTCAAATATCGAAGAATCCATTTCACAACATTCCAATGTTCCATACCCAGATTACTCATAAACCTGCTCACAACTCCCACTGCATGTGCAATATCTGGCCTTGTGCATACCATTGCATACATCAGACTGCCAACAACTGATGAATACGGGATGTTAGACATTTTATTAACCTCTTCCTGTGCCTTTGGGCACATCTCCTTAGTCAATTTGAAATGACTAGCCAAAGGTGTACTAACTGCTTTTGCATCCTGCATGTTAAATCTTTTCAACACCTTCTTTATATACTCACTTTGGGACAAATTCAAGGTTCTATTTTTCCTGTCCTGTGTAATCCTAATATCGAGAATTTGCTTAGCTGCACCCAAATCCTTCATAGCAAATGACCTGGCTAATTTCTGTTTAAGATCATTTATATGTTGCATGTTAGACCCAACAACAAGCATGTCATCAACATAAAGCAATAGGATAATATAACTGCCATTATCAAATCTCTTAAAATATACACAATGATCAGAATGACATCTATGATAACCGTGTTCAGCCATGAAACTATCAAATTTTAAATACCATTGTCGGGGTGCTTGCTTTAGGCCATACAAACTTTTCTTCAACCTGCACACCAAGTTCTCCTTACCTTTGACCTCATATCCCTGTGGTTGCAACAAGTAAATTTCCTCCTCCAAATCTCCATGGACAAAAGCTGTTTTGACATCTAATTGTTCAAGATGTAAATCATCTGCAGCCACAAGACTAAGTACAGTTCTAATTGAAGTCATTTTTACAACTGGAGAAAATATTTCATCATAATCTATACCCTTTTTCTATGCAAAACCTTTTACCACAAGTCTGGCCTTATATCTTTTCTGACCTCCTTCCTCCTCCTTCAACCGATAAACCCATTTGTTAGGCAAGGCTCTTTTTCCTGCAGGTAAAGGGACTAAGTCCCAAGTCTTATTTTTCATCAAGGAGTCCATCTCCTCTTTCATGCCTAGTTGCCACTGTTGTTTGGCATCCACCTGCATTGCTTCTTCATATTCTTTTGGTTCACCAGAATCCGTTAATAAAATAGAATACAAAGAAGGAGAAAATCTTTCACGGGGTCTACTTGTCCTCGTAGAATGTCTAACACTTGCAGGAGTTTGTGGGACAATCTGTTGTTGCTGAGCATCAGGTACCTGTGGCATTTCATTTTCAGGAATCTCATCCAACACCACATATTCTTGTTTGTCCTGTTCATGCTTCTTTTCCTGCATCTGTTCTTTATACATAACCTTCTCATTGAATATAACATCTCTACTTCTAATTATTTTCTTATTTTCAAAATCCCATAACCGATAGCCATATTCATCTATCCCATATCCAATGAAGGTACATTTCTGAGATTTAGCATCAAGCTTGGTTTTGTTTTCTTTATCAACATGGACAAAAGCTTCGCAACCAAAGGTTTTTAGAAAAGAATAATTTACCTTTTTACCAGTCCATGCCTCCTCTGGAATACCACCATCCAAAGGGGTTGAAGGTCCTCTATTTATCAAATAGACAACAGTATGTACAGCATCTGCCCAAAAATGTAAGGGCAATCCAGCATGCAATCTCATGCTCCTCGCACGTTCCATGATGGTCCTATTCATTCTCTCTAACACACCATTTTCCTGTGGAGTTCCTGGAACTGTCTTCTGCTTTCGAATCCCATTTAAGGAATAGTAATCTTCAAATGCTTTGCTGCAATACTCACCTCCATTATCCGATCTGAGACACTTCAACTTTTTTCCTGTCTCATTCTCAACCAAAGCTTTCCATTTCTTAAAAGTTTCAAAAACATCTGATTTTTGTTTTAGGAAATATACCCATGTTTTTCTGGTTGAGTCATCAATAAAAATAACATAATAACAAGAGCCACCAAGAGATGATACCTGAGCCGGTCCCCATACATCTGAATGTACAAGCTCTAACTTCTCATTCTTCTTCTCTTTCCCAACCTTGAGAAATCTGACTCTTTTCTATTTACCATAAACACAGTTTTCAGAGAACTCTAAATCAATCTTCTTTAGTCCTGGCAATAGATTTTTGGAGTGAAGGATTTTCATCCCTTTCTCACTCATGTGCCCAAGCCTATGGTGCCACATTATCGAATCTATTCTTGCAACATTTATTGTTGTTGTCCCTGCAGTAACTTTATCTGTAGCAGCTAAGGTAGAGTAAGTGTTACCAGTACACAGATATAATGTGCCTACCTTCGCACCTTTAGCTACTAATAATGTTCCTTTAGTGACCTTCCACATACTATCTAAGAAGGTAACTATGCAACCTTCACTACCTAGTTGCCCTGCAGAAATTAAATTTCTTCTTAAATTAGGAACATGTCTTACCTCCTGCAGAAACCAGTCATTACCATTCTGCAACTTGATCTTTATCTTTCCTTTTCCAACAATTTGACAGGGCTCATCATCACCCAAATATACCTGTCAAAAATCACCTTGAACATAATCTAGAAAATATTTTCTATGGGGTGTAGCATGAAATGAAGCCCCAGAATCTATTACCTAGGAATCATTAACATTATCCAAACTTAAGATTAAAGCATCTTGTAAAGTATTACTTGCAATATTAGCTTCCTTACTGTCATTTTCATTTTTGTCTCTTTCTTTATTTTTCCGAGACCAAAAGTCTTTCTTTAGATGACCAGGCTTTCCGCAGTACCAGCAATCTTTCTTTCCTCTAGATTGAGAGCGTCCTTTCTTTGACTTCCCTCGTGACTTCTCATTCCCAGGGCCTTTTCCTCTTTCCTTTGATCTTCCTCTGTTCTCCACATTAAAAAAACTACCCGATGACGTTGGAGTCTCACCTGTGCTTTTCCTTCGCATTTCCTTGCTTAGGATAACACCAACAATATCATCAAATACTAAAGTATTTTTACCAGAGACAAAGTTACTTACAGCCATAGCCAAGCTATTCCAGCTTTCTGGCAAAGAACATAAAATCAAGAGAGCCCTAACCTCTTCTGCAAAGGTAATTTTTACCAAAGACAATTGACTGGTAATTGTATTAAATTCATTTAAGTGCTCCGCTACAGATCCTCCCTCACTCATTTTCAAATTAAACAAATGCTTCATAAGAAATACCTTATTCGAAGCCGAGGGTTTCTCATACAGCTTAGCCAATGTTGCCATCAAATCTACAGTCGTTTTTGCTTCTGTTATATTGAATGCTACAGACGACGCAAGGCACAATCTAATGGATCCCAGTGCCTTTCTATCTAAAATGTCCCACTCTTCATCTGATATTGTGGTCAGTTTCTTTGCCTTTCCTTCCAATGGCCGCCACAAATCCTTTTGATACAGGTAATCCTCCATCTGCATTTTCCATAACAGATAATTCTGGTCGTTAAACTTTTTGACCTTGAATTTGGAATCCTCCATTGCTCCCACTCAAATCTAAAAGTCCTGCCAATTTACAGAAAACCTCACTCTGATACCAATTGTTAGGGTTTCAAGCAGATCCGAAGCAAATATGAACTAACAATTATATGCAGATTTAAATACAAAAGATAAAGAAATAAAACAGGACACAGATAACACAAAGATTTAACATGGTTCACCCAGAATGGGTTACGTCCACCATACACAGCCGTCCAATCTTTCTTATTATCTAGCAAAAATAGTACATCAACCTTACAATGCCTTAAGCATCCCAGCCGCTTATAACATGCATTTTTAGGGCAACAAACAAAGTCGGCCTTTTTAGGGTTTTATTACAATGTCGGACCCCGACGAGGATACGTGCTGAGTGTACAGTACTTTTCTGATCAGTCACCACATTTCAACATTTAGGATCGTATGACTTTGATTGACAAAGTAAAAGGGAAGATGGAGAAGAGGAGAACCATGACTGCAAGTAGAAAATTTCCTTTCTTTATGAGTCATGAAAGCAAGGATAAAAAGATCACAAAGAAAAGAAAAGTTCACTAAGTAATTCTAAGTATCACAAGAAGGAAAGTATGGGTGGAGTGTATGCCCCCATGCCAAAGAGATTGCACGTGCCTCCTGGGTAGAGATGGCTTTAAGGTAGGATACACCCAAGAGAAAGAAAATAAATGGAGCATGTTATCACAAGGATTTAGCCCTCAATCGAGGAATAAACCCAAGGATAATGAACACAAAACATGAGGGTGTGTCATTTTCCTTAGGGTCAGTATGTTGTATGATAACTCATGTATATCATGTATGTATATGCATATAATAATCTCCATTCCCCAAAGGATGCTACCTTAGAAGAAAGGGAAGAGAGCGTGTCTTTTGAGTCAACATGAAAGAGACCAAGAAAATATCTTAATACTTTGCATCATCCTCAAGTAGACATTAAGGGAACAATAGAAGAACAAGGATACATATAGAAGAATGGTCATAAAAGAGAAAGAAAAGAGAGAGAAAGATCTACACTGCTAATATTACTAATCTAGCATGACATCCGCCTCCCGATCTTGCTGATCACTATTTCGGGAAGGCGAGAAACATGCTAGATGATCAATATCGAGAACAACAGATGGAGCTATCACAAGATCCAAAAAAGGACTATGCTCATGTTGTAAGTCACTTTGTTCTATTCTAGGAGCTAGGATTAGGGTTTGTGAAAACTCATCTAATAAATGTTTATCCACATCAATATATTCATGCTCACTATTAGAAGAATTAGGAGTTTTATTACCATTATGAATTACATTTTCACTCATTTATTCATCAAAGTTTAAAGCAAGAGGACCAAGAACATGAATAGGAGTAAAACCATCACATGTTTTATGCAACTTATGATTTGGAGATGTTGGCTGAACATATTGCCTAGGAGAAAAGGGAATCATGTCAACTATTGGATTTTGAGGAGACTAAGTATTTTGATGGATAGCTTGACAAGCTTGAAAATGGCATCTTCGTGAACATTCTCTCGCACAACTATTTTGTCAAGTCTTAGTGCAAGGCTGAGAAGGAGGAGGAACATTTGCAGAAGGAGGAATGACTTTCTCCTTAATAATGCAATGTTTAAGTTGAGGTATTTTTGGTTGAATAATACGAGAGGCATGCCTCTTTTCTTGATAAGAGGAAGGAGGTGGAACTGCACCATATAAAGGAGGAATATTAGGTGTAGGGAGGAGACCAAGTCCATTATGATGAGGAGGGATAGGTCTAACCTTAGGAAGAATATTGGTGCTTTCCTTAAGAGAAGGTAAAGTCAAATCCATAGGAATAGGTGGACAATTTTCCTTAGGAGGGAGATTAGTTCTATCCGAGAGGTGAAGAGACTCATCTTGAGAATAATAGGAATGTCAAGTGTTGGTGATCTAGGTTGACTTAAGGATAAGATCATATCATTCTTCTATTTTTGATAAGATTGAAAAAGAGCATCGCTCCTTGATGGAAGAGATTGAAATTTTTTTGGCCAAAAGAGATCAATAGGAACTCTAGGGCTTCTTTCAGATGGATGAAATAAGCTATGGTTCATGGTTATTATTTCTTCATTGTGAGGAAATTTAAGACACTTGTGGATTGGAGAAGCAATGACCTAACTTCACATGGAATTTCTCAGAAGAAGGTATGATAACAAAGTCAACATCCATGGAATTAGTATGGACTTCGACAGGAAGGGTGATAGAACAAATAATAGGACAAGAGAAGCAATCAAATAAATTCACCACTATATTAGAAGCATCATATAGTGGTTTATGCAATCGTAAAGTCAAAAGATACTCTTCAGTTATGACATTAACCATGCAAGAGGGATCAATCAGGGCACCATGGAAAGGGACATCCTTAACCTTTGTAACTATGTATAAAGGGCCACCGGGTGCTCTAATGGTCTGACTAGGGTCAAATGTAATACAAGTATCCTTAGGAGTATCTTGTGTTTCTACTATATTAACCAAATTTCTAGCCATATAGATGAGTGTTTCAGAAGAGAGATAATTAGGCACAATCTCAATAATGTTAGAGGTATGAGATGGGAAGGAATTAGTGAAAATCGTAAGATTTTGATTAGGAGGAGCAACTAATTTATTCCCTTTATCGTTCCCACCTGCCACAGATATAGTATTAATATCAATCAAGTCTTGAACCTTATGTTTCAATGCAAAACATTTTTCAGTATCATGACCAGTTTGACAATGAAATTGGCAAAAGGAATTATTATCAAAATGAGGAGATGCAAGTTTGGAAGGATCAACTTGTTTTATAGGAGTAAGTTTGATAACATTTATATGCAATAACTGAGACATAACTGAGAAATAGGAGGCACACCTGTTGTAGCACTCACATGGTTATTGTTGATTGGATCATTAAACTTAATGAAGATTTTTGTTGGTTTGAACTTCGCAAACAGTTGTTGAACACTCTCCCCCTTATCACTTAGAGCCATAAGAGTGGATTGCTCCATTTTACTCATAGCTAGTTGATAATTGTGGAGTATTGTGCACAACAACAGAAGGAAGTAAACTCAGAAAAAAAAAAGTTTTTCCCTTATATTCTTTTGTAAATTAGAAATGAAAATTCTTTGAATATCATTATCAGACACATGAAAAGAAATTTGAGCATACAAATGCTTATATCTACCAATGAAATTAGTCACTTTCTCTTTAACATCTTGTTTACAATACATTAAATCAGTCAAAATGATTTTAGGACCTGTGTTGTTTTGAAATTATTGGATGAAAGTATTTGCTAATTGTTGAGAGGGAGTGATAGAAGAAGAAGGTAGAGAGCAATACCATTGTAAACCTTATCTCTCAATGTTCTTGTAAACAGTTTTGCAAGCAATCCTTGATCATAAGCAAAATCAGTACACAAGGTTTGAAATATTTTGACATGCGTAAGAGGATCACCTTTTCCATTATAGAGTTCTAATTGAGGGATCTCAACATGTTTAGGTGGCACTACTTTAACAATATCAAGAGAAAGTGGCCTCGCAACATCAAAGGTGGGCTCACTAAACTTGGATTGACTCATAGAAGCAATTTGTTGTTGTAAGGAAGACACAACTTGGGCAAGATTGTTGATTGTCATTTCGATGGAAGAATTCATTATAGACATAGGTGATTGAGAAGGTGGTGCGATTTTATTGAAAGAAGGCCACATGGACTGAGAATAAGGTGGTGGGACATTATGATAAGTATGCATTTATGATGATTGGGTTGGAAAAGGGACACTTAAAAGAGGAATAAAGTTGTTGAAGGAATTTCCCCATTGTGTCACACTGATTGGTTGAGGAATTCTAGGAATACTCATGGAAGACATAGGTAACGATGGAGGATTAAATGAAGAAGAGGGATTTCCCCCATGAGCTATGTTTGTAAGAATAACATTTTAAGTTGAAGTAGCCATTATGTTTGATGTGAAAGTAGGAATACTAGTAATAGGATTGGTCAAAGGAATAGAGGAATTGACTTGTGTTGAAGGTTGTGATTAACCTAGGCTTTCGACACAACTCTCGATAGGCATCACATTAGAATCAACAATATGTGCAATGCCACACAATATATCAATTCCATTCTTATCACTTTGAAGCATTCTCTTAAGACCTTCAATTAATAGAAGAGATTTACTATTAGGGTATCCTTGGGACATCCATTGTTGAAAGCTATCAAATTGATTGTCCAATATGAAAAGTTGATCTAAAGAAACCATAGTTAAAGCTTCTTCTTCATCATAAGATCCATAAATAGGCACATGATTAGGATGAGAAAAATTAGCATGATCCTCATTAAAGAAGTCACCCAAATTAGGCTCCATCCCCTTGGTAGTTCTTTGTTTAATAGGGATAGGGTAGGTAGGACTAATAGTGGTAAAAATCATGCACTAGAGGGACAAGTTGAATTTTGAATTGTAGGACAAAGCTTGCAAAAATTGAGTAATGCAAAATTTAAGAAAATAATGATTACACAAATTGAACTTTTTTGGGGGAAGAGGATGACACAATTTCCCAAAACAAAAATGAGAGGAAATTGAAATTTTAAAATTAGGGCCAAGGGAATACCACTTAATTTTAAAATCAAATTTTTTAAAATGAGGGCAGATTATAATTAACCTCTTAAGTTTAAAAATTTTCTTGAAAGTTGAAATGTTGAATAATAAAGGTATTTCCAATTCTAGAGGGTTCAAAAATCAATAAAATCGGTCAATATTTTGGATTTAGGCTAATAAACACAGTCATAACAATCCCCAAAAATTTCGGGAAAAAGTTGAGGACTATGGCAGGAACGCACATGGTCCGACTAACTTTTTTCAAAATTTTTAGGGATGGATATAACAATCATTTTAAAGCTAACCCCCCAAAATTGGCTAATTTTACGATCTCTAGATGGGTAAAATGAAGGCACAAAGGTGAAAATAGGACCCTATTAGGGTTTTGAAGAAAAGAGGAATTGAAGTGCAATTTTGAAAAGGGTCAAACCTAATGGATAGGGACACCTTGGAAAATGTTTAAGAATCTAAATGTAACTAAAATTGATTTGAAATTCATAGAAAATCCAATTAATTTTAAAAATCAGGGTTTGATTACCTAACCACTTAATTTTGAAATTTAAATTTTGGGAAAACCGGGGAAAATTGGAAATTTGACTTGTGGGATTGAAGACAAATCTAAGAATAATAAAAAATCTGCAAATTAAGTTGAAATCCAATTTTTGCACAAGTTGAATATGATTTTTGAAAATTAGGGTTTTAACAAGTAACCTCTTAATTTTGTAAATTTTAATTGCAAATTGAAAAAGACAATGAGGAAATTGAATTTGATAAACACAACAATTTTTCAGATCTAAGACACACAGAAGCAATTTTTATAAATGACAAGTTCAATTTTAAATTTAAAAACTAGGGGTTTTAATGAATTAACCACTAAGTTTGCAGAAAGTTGAAACTTGTAAATGAAAAATAGGTAATCTTGTTCAAAGGATAGCATGCAAGATGTCAGGTTCACCAAAATGTGATGGTGGGAAAATGGTGAGTGATAGATCAAGAGGAAAGCTAACCCTTTCCCTCAAAGAGAGATGAGAGTTTCACTACTGATTATCCTTCAAGCACTTTTCACCATTACATTAGGGAGATAAGGGGTAATTCACTAGATCCAATCTCCACACAAAGATGATAGATTGAATTTTGAATGAATTAAGCATGTTATGATGATCCCCTTATTCCCTTTTGTTTGATTTGAAATGGAAATTGATTGAATTATATAATGCAAAAGTGACAAATAATCGATTATAACTTGAGATCTGAATATTGGATGAAGTTGTGCACTTGGATTTGGCAATAAAATGTTGTGACGAAGTCGCTCTGTAAATTTTATTAAAAATAATTCGGACCATGGTGGGAATGTACATGGTCCTCCGAAAAATCCATGAAACGAAAACGATTTTTCCGCCTCTGCAAATGAAGCATGAATTTGAAAGTATAGTTGCGCACCTGTAACCTACAAACATAAAAGAGATGGAAATGTGTTGGAATTGTGAGTTTTCCTTTAATTCAAACCCCAGTTTTGGAATTAACCAAGAAATAAAAGAAAGTACTTGCAAGTAGATGTAAATGAAAGACTTAATTGTAAATCACCTCAAGGGAGGTTGTAGTAGCAATGCTGATAGAAATGTTTGTGTGGAATTGAATGTTGAAAGAAATCTCCTCTTCAATGGTTGAATCCTTGACTTGAATGCAACACCTAGCCTTGAAGGGAGACTTGAGAATGCTCAATGCTGGAAAAGAATGCTTGAATGCTTGAATGCTTGATCGCTTGAACATATCCAACTTGAACCTATCCAGCTTATCAAACTTATGCAAATTATAGGATTAATTCCCCTTAAATACATGTTTGAAGGATTTGAATTTCATCATGGGCTGACATCAGAGAGATTTCCCTCTCACTGCACAGCCCACAATGCTTGCACTAGAAAGGTCTTGCCCAAAAATAGGGTAGGGATAGGGATAGCACGCCCCTTTCCTAGCAGGATAAGGGTGCCATTCCCCTGTCCAAGGGGGCATAGGGGTGCCACACCCCTTTCCTAGCCCTTTCTCTAGTGTAGAGTGTGGACAAAGTGATACAGAGGACAAGGAAGAAGTAGTTTTCACATGTCGAGAACTCTCCAGTCTCTGGTCAAGCTAGAGGATTCGAGTTTGCATGCGTGAGGATCCTAATGCAATCGTAAATTGCTAGGGTCTCAATTTTATGATACTACACCATCCTATATTATTTTCATATCCAAACATGCATGCTTCTAACACCCATCTGTAAAATTTGCAACTAAAAAGTTCTTCCTTGCATCTACTTGCACTAACTGATTTTTACTCATCTCTACTTCACAAAATTCAGAATAATCACTAATCACTTTTACTAAAACATCCTCTTCAAGCTCTTCTAATGCAATGTCTTCTTCACCACTTCTCACTCAAACTTATTCAATATTTTTTATCTCCTCTCCAAGAAACATACCATGTTTATTAGGCTGTTGATATGCCTTTCAAAAAATTTCTTCTTCTAATACTTCAACCTATCAAGTACTTTCACTTCCATCACATTCTTTTCTTTTACTCACCTAAAAATTTGCTTCTCTGTTCTCTCTTCATTCTTAACCTCATTTATTTTCTTATTTTCACTTGTGTGGGCTGCTCTCACATCTTTCTCCTTCCAACTACAAATGTTATTTTTCAATAGGATTTTCCTCATCCCATAACATCCTTCCAATCTTGCTTCAATCTCCCTTTCCAGTTCATAGAGATTTTTATTTTCTACTTCAACTTAATATCATTCTAAAAATTAAATCATCACGAGACTCATCATGACCCATGTCGTCCTCTTCTTTAAACACATTAACTCATCTATTGCAATCACTTATCATGCTCTAAAATTTGTATAACATTTTCTTTCATGACCTTCTATGTTTTAATTGGTCAAGACTTTGCAGACCAACAATGATTCTCTTGAGTTCTCACCAACTACTTAATACTCTTTATCAATAGGTCCTAGTGTACCCTTTACACTATCAATACCAACCACTCTTATACCAATTAATGCAAGAGGTCCTCCCTTTTTCTACAAATTCACAAAAATTAACACACAAAATTGTACAAGAAGATCCTCTCTCCTCTGAAACATAATTAGATTAACAAATTCAAAACTAAATTAATGGCCTATCATTGACATCTTTCATTACTTAGTATTTTAATATCTCTTGACTCTAACACTTTCATTACCTCACTCTTCTCTACAACTACCTTCTCACAAGGCTTTCCTAATACCCATTCTTATATAACTTCATACAAATTCCCACTATCTCCTTTCTATGACCACATTTCTACATTCAAGATAATGTGCCACCAATGATGTTACAATGTCATAAGTGAATTGTCATGTGTGTTGCATATGTATCAAAGAGTTCTAGTTATAAACAATAACTAATTGTATACATGTCCCTCACATCTAGTTAGTTATCAAGAGTCCATTTTTCTATCCATCATCATCACTATGTTGTCCAACATAAAATAGTTTTCTATTAAGTTATTTAACAAACATTTAGAGAGTTGTTTATCTCCACTTCTATATAAAATATGCACCATTTGGTTAATATGATGTAGCATTGAGTTTCATTTTTTTCATTTCTACTATTTATTTTTTTAATATGGTATCATAGATGGTCTAGGACTAACTCCGTTATGATAGGGCCCATGATTATGAGAGTGACAGAGAGTTGATTTTGTTAGCTATTGTAGTGGTTAGGAGCCCACTATCTAGAAAAATCAAATATGATTGTTAAGGAAACACTTCTTTTGTCATTTGTTACTTGCCAAGTGTGCAATTACCTAGAAGTTGCAAGACATCATACCAAATCAAGCCACCCATGGATTGTTAGAGAGGCGGAATGTAGGTGGATAGAAGTTTGTTATGAACATGTAAGTGGCAAAAAAAGGATATATCTAGCCTAAATTGTTGTAGAAGTAGCCAAGACAAGATCGTAGGTTGATTCCACTCTAATTAAGAAACATCCGACTAGAATTGAGTCATCATCATAGTTTAGGAATGTGTTAGAATATGCTCTATTTTGTGTATAAATTATTTTGATATGTGAGTTATTTTTGATGATGCTATTGCAAAATAAAAATTGTGTAATGTTGAAGCACTCAAGTAATTTGATAAGATTTGTTGAGAATGAACTTGTATCTAGGAAAATGTTAAAGTGATGAAAACTTTTAGAAGGTGTGTATATTGTATATTAGTTTCTCCATCATAATAGTTATGGTCATTTGAAACCACTTTTATGTGATGTTTGTGATCATTTGAAACCAATTTTATGTGAGCTTCATGGTAATCCAAAATCGATTTAGTATAGTATTGGTTAGGAATAAGCCAAAAAATCCCAAGGTGATTATGATGGTGAAGATTTAGTAATGAAGCAATACACTAAAGAAAAAATGTATGAATAAAAAATATGAGGACATGACCTAGATAGAGACCAAAAAAATAAATGAGGTGTTTCAAAAATAAAGTTCTAGAATAATAGATAGAAAGGTAGAGGTGTTCAATTTGACATTCAAATATTCATTATGGAGGAGTGTTGGAGAACATAATTCATAATCGAATCATAATTGTGTCGTGTACATGTCAATAATGGGCAGTAGTCATTGCAGTCTTCTCCAGTTAGTTGTCCTATTTAATTAGTTAGCTATCAATCTTTATCATTATGTTGTCAATTTGTTTAGTAGATTTATAGGGAGGTCGTTATTTCATAGTTTGCATAAATATGTAACATTTGATGAATACAATCATGAATTATTGAGCAATTCAAATCTCTACTTTATTTTATTTTGTCATGTTGGAGAATATAATTCATAACCAAATCATAATTGTGTAATATAAATATCAATAATGGGTAGTAGTCATGGCAGTCTTCTTTAGTTAAAGCTATCATGTTTTATCAATTAGCTGTCAATCTTTATCATTGTGTTGTCAACTGTTTAGGAAATTTATAGGTAGGTAGTTATCTCACAATTTGCATAAACATGTAACATTTGATGAATACAATACTGAATTATTCAATAGTTTAGATATTTGTTTTATTATATTCTATCATGGTATCAGAGATGGTCTAGGATTAAACCCCTCATGGGAGGGCCTAGGAGTATGAGAGTGTGAGAGTCTCTACTAGATGTATTTTTGAGAAAGAGCTATTTGATTTTTTGTTCAAACAAGAATTGTTGTTGCTACTACAATGAAGGATGTTGTTGCCCAAAGGAATACTATTTTGATTGTAAAATAGCTTTAGTATTCAGTGACTAAAGTTGAATTGGTTGTGGATTCTAAGATGAAAGCATAGGAAGGATGTATTGTGATACATTAGTTTGTGTCCATTGCAATAGAAAAGAATCTTGTGGTTGAGATTGGAGCTACAACAAGTGATGTTTCCCAAAGGTGTTGTGATTATAAATTAACTTAAATAATAGCTGTGTAAAATTATTTTCTAAACCTGTGAAAAATAGGAATACTGGTAGAGATGCAAATTACATAATTACATAAATTAGAAAGAAGTAAAAATTGTCAATAAACTGCTTAATTGATCTAGGAATGCATACAATATATAAAGCACGAGAAGAGCATCTAGAATAGAAACAACCAACTAGAAAAAAGGCTTTTAGTTTTATGAAAGTGGAAAAATCCATGCAAGATTGCACAACTAAGAAATCATAATCCTATCTTTAAACAACTAGCAAACTTATTTAAACGAATATTTTAGGCAGAATATTCTACACTAATAGCCCCCTTAAGTGTAGCTAGATGAATAAAAAGATATAGGTCTTGGCAAAAAATCCATGATCAAGAACCCAATTATAGAGGAATGGAGAAAACCCAAGAGAGAAAAACTCCTAACCATTTAATCAAACTAAAAAAAAGCTACAACTGTCGATGAAGAATTGCAAATGAATCTACACTACAACATGATTATATTAGAATCATAGAAATCACTACATGAGATACAGTTGTACATATTTTGGTCTGCTCAGATGGATGAACATATAGGTACATGGTCTCTAAATACATAAATTGTTCATATGAAGACATGAAGATATGATTTTTTAGAAATGTTTTTGAAATTGAAAAACTTCATAAATGTCCTTTGGTTGGAATGAAGATGTTGTTAATCCAATGCTCAATATTGTCCCACTAGAAAGAAACTCTGGAAGCACTCGGGGATGCGACTTCTGGAATCTCATGTAGTCGGGAACCATGCTAGAAAGAATATCTAGGAGAAAACAAAGTTGAAACACTAGAATCGCATATAGACAGGAGTTTAGAACAAAAGAATACATTTGGCTACCAATTGGAGGAAGAAAGAAGAGTTTGGTGATTAATTAGCAACTTTCAATATCTGAAGTTTATTTATTCAGGAAGCTTAATAAAAGAAACCTACACTAGATGCTTTATGTAGAAACCCCCATATTCAATTTTACAAAGTTCCAAATTTTCCTAGATCTTTACCATGCAGTGCTCGTAAAGAATGTACAATTTTTAAAGAATCAACATAGGAAGAAAATAAGAAGCATGCAAAAATTAGGGAAGAACCATGCATGTATCTAGAAACAAAGGTTTACATCTGCCTCCATGGTGGTGATAATCTTCACAAAAAATTACTTGCAAATATAGACTCACTTGCAAAAGATAAAATAAAATAAAAGGCAGATCACATCTTCACACAATATACAAATGAATTCGTACTAATACTAGACTAAGCTCTAATACCATGTAAAATTATTTGCTAAACCTATGAAAACCAAGAGTACTGGTAGAGCTACAAATTACATAATTATATAAATTGGAAAGAAGTAAAAATGGTGAATAAACTACTTGATTGATTTAAGAATGTGTACAATATATAAAGCACAAGAAGAGCCATCTAGAATAGAAACAACCAACTAGAAAAAATGCTTTTATCTTTATGCAAGATTGGAAAAATACATGCAAGATTGCACAACTAAGAAATCTTAAACCTATCTTTTAACAACTAGCAAACAAATTTAGAGGAATATTCTATGCATAATATTTTATACTAACAAGTCGGTGACTGAAGTTGAATTGGCTATGACTGGTACAATATTTGTGAGTTTTGAGAAGAAACAATAGGAAAGTGTATTGTGATAAATTATTTTTTGCCCATTACAATAGAAAAGTGTCATGTTATTGAGGTTGGGGCTTAGAAACTGATAAATGTAGCATTAATTATTGCTCCTACCCATTTTGTGAAGATTATGGAATATTGTGTTTGGAAGTTTGGTAACAATTGCAATTGAGGATCTTGATGCATTTACATAGGAACTTGCAATTATTGTTTCATGTGAGAGAGTTGTAAACTATATGATCGAGTTTGCACTTGTTGCAATCAAATAACAATGTAGACTTAATGATTTATTTTAATTTATGACTGAGGAAGAGCTTCCTATGTATGTTGGCCAAAAAATGAAGAATCTATAATAGAGTTGGATACTTGTTATGTTTAGAGAAAACGTTGTGCAACATTATGAGTTTGGGATAGCGAAAGAAATCAAATCCATATTCATGTGTGTAGGCTGCATATTGTCATTGTCTAGAATAGAGGGTTTGTGAAATGTTGCATGGATGAGGAGAAAGGCATCATAAGTATTAGAAAGAACTATGGCATTCAGAAAGAAAGTAGAGAATTTTTATGTGCGGGAGTCATTTATGACTATTGTCTTTTATATCTCTAGTTTTCATCAATTATTGTTTGATTCTCTATTTTTTGTACCTGAGCTATTGTAGGGGTTAGTGTTTGGTTGTACCTAACATCCTAAATTTTTTTGGTCCATAGATGTAAGAAAGTTTTTATTTTCCCAAGTGTTTTATAAGCCCTATTGAGTCAAGCCTAGGTGCACATTAGTGTGAATAGTACATCTAATCATGTAGCATGTATCATCTTGTGTATGGAGAGGATGTGGTGTCAAGTTGTGGAATTAATTTATCAAATAAATACGAGGGTGGCAAGTAGATTCATTTCCAAGCTTGATAGTGAATTAGAGAAGTTGAATCTTTGACTAAGGGGGAATGCGAGATGAAGTAATCTCAAAATGTGAGTGACCAATGCAATGTTTATAGAGGAGTTTAACATTTTGATAAACCATGTAGGTGAAAAGGGCTCCTACAGAACTGGTGAGTATAGCAGCTGGTTATCTATATATCTCAATAAATGGATCACTTTTTATATGGACTCAATAACCAATTCTAATGCAAGTACAAAAGGAGAAGCATAAAAGTTTGTAAATAAAACCTAGACTGCTGAAAGCTTTTAGAGATTGTGCTTCTAAATGAGTTTCCCCATCATATTGGTTTGTGGTCATCCAACACTGTGTGTGCTAGGTTCATGGTCAGTCAAAACCGCATGTATGTGAGGTTCATGGTAAGCCAAAACCACTTGTATGTAGAGGTTGTGGTCAGCTAGAAACCACTTGATGTGATGGTTTGTGGTAAGTCAAAACCACTTCAGAATTGTGTTGGTTATGGATAAGCCACAAAATTCCAAGATGATTATAATGAAGGGAAGGCAATAAAATTTGTACTATGTATAGATATGTTAGGAATTCATCAAAATTCAGTTGTTCCTTAAAGGAGTGTTTGAATAAGTCATAACTGAAATACTATGTGTGTTGCATGTGTCAAATTATTTTAATTATAAACAATAACTAGCTGTAGATTTGTCCCTCACATTCAGTTAGCTATCAAGAGTCCATCGCCCTGTCCATCATCATCAATGTGTTGTCCAACATCAAATAGTTTGTTGTCCATCTATTTAGCATATATTTAAAGAGTTGTTTATCTCCACTGCTCTATAAAATATGTATCTTATGATGTAGCATCGAGTTACACTATTTCTATCTCTGCTATTTATTTATTTAATAAATGATGCTCCTCTTGCCCTTATATCGCACGTTTTTTAATCTGCATTTGTTTCCCATGATTCACATTCCATCGATTCCTCTACACACCCATTGCTCGATCTGCAATTGGACATCCATTCGAATCCCCTTGTCTTCAGCTAAAACTTTAAGCTCATCTATCTTTTGCATGGGTTTCTATATTTCCTGTCCCACACACTTTTCAATCTGTTTACCTTCAGTGCATTTCCCCTTCCTCTATGCAGTTGTCTGTTCCCCTTCACACCTTCTATCCTTATGCACATCAATTTTCTTGTAGCTATGCAGTCCAAAACCTTCCTTTGTGCTACGTCGTACTTCCACCATCGGTTCTCTTCAAAGAGCAAATCATTGGGTTATGGCACTGTTTTCTTGTTCTTCTTTTCTCCTTGCCCGATGGTTTATTTTTCCTAATAAAAAAAAAAGCTTTTATCCCAATCACAATCTATCAAAACCATTTAAAAACAAAGACATCTGTCACCTGGCATTTTTTCAAAAGTAAGAAATCCATCTTGTATATAACCGGAAATCACATGCGTTTTGTAGGCTTCTTCCTGTTTTTCATATTGAACAAGTGCAAAATGTCTCTCAAGATCACAAGTCCTTGTGCGGTAGGAATCAAAATTCATTACACACAATGTCTTTGTGGGTTTTGAATTTCTAGTTTGAATATGGAACGATTTAAATCATAAATATTAAGTTTACATTTTAGATTTAAAAGTGTTAAATACTTAGAATTGATTGACATTTTTTAAATTTAATATGTTGTTTAAGATGTGTGGTCACATTAAGAATACACTTCTACACTTTAAAGTATTAAACACTTAAAATTGACTAACATTCTCTAAATTTAATATATTTCTTAATATATATGATTTAAGACTGAACCCTAGTATAACACCCTTTCCATGATCCCAAGCCACGTTGAGGACTTTTGCCGACCAAACTCTCTATTGCCAGGACATTTGTATCACGCTGAGAATACATTTAGACAAAAGAAAACTAGTCGTCAACTAAAAGGTCAGCTATACATCTCTACTCAGAATGGTTATGGATAATGGATTCTTCTGTGTCTTTCCTGAAAACGGCAGACTTGGACATGATGGTCATGACAGAGCAAAAGGTTATGATCTAAGGGAAATATAGAATGTCATTTTGAAATTGATGGATGCAATAAGCTAGAAGCTGACATTCTGGCAAAATGATATCCTTGCAATAATGAAATTCAATGTGACTGCATTTTAGGCATCATCAAACAATTCATGAGCCTTCTGTGTATCCCATACATAGCTACTAGGTAGTTGCAATACTATGCCTTTAAAGTGCCATAATGAGATCATAGAAACTTAAGAGTTTGTCTTCTCTACAAAGCTGAAAGAGAGAATTCAAGGACAGACGAATCAAAACTAAAAATCTAAAGTTATTTTGGTGGTGTTGATTGCTGATTCGCTTTGGTGCTCCTACACCAATAACTATATACATAGGTAAAAACTATTTAGTAGTATTTAATTTTTATTGTAATATATAACTTTTATTTATGTATAACTTAAACTTATCATATTATTGAAATTTTATGATATAATGCTTTGTCAAATGTCAATTACCTTCAATGATAGAAATACAAGTTTAAAAATAAAAACATGATGATAGTGAAAAGGAGGTTCAAGTATTTAGTGTGGTTAAAGAATTTGAACAATCATAATTTTATAAAAGAAAAGGGAGAAGTTGTATGGTAGGTTGATGAACTTGTCTATGAGTAAATATAATGTTAAATAACCAATTTATTGGTTGTAGCTGAAATAGCTGTGGTAGTGAAACAAAAATTGATCTCAAGTGGTATTCTAATGTGCACAAAAAAAATAAAAAATGAACCTTCCATTTAAAGAGTTCCTTGCAACATGATAATTTTTTATGAGGTTTATAACTTTAATAATTAAAAATATCCACATTCCTCAACTCAATTGAAAATCATTTTATTTTCGATAAAATAAATCAAAACTAACTTCCTTACAATTTAGAGGTCCGTGGGCATTAATTATTGTAATTAACTAATCATAAAAAAACAGTAAATAAGATTATTAAGTTTTTTAAATTAAAAATTTGTTTATACTAGGACTATTTTCATTATAAAAAGTTGGAGCTAAGAAATGGAATGTAAAGACCAATATAATTTTGTATATTACTTTTTCTTGAGATAAATACAATATTTTTATTTTTATTGAATAAAAGTGGAAAATCCACTAAACTTATATATTAATAATAAAGTGTTTACATCGGGTTCAAAAAAGGCATACCGGCAGGAAAGAACCCGCAAGAAAACCTCCGGTTGTAGCCTTCAAAAGATAAAACTAGGCACTACCCTTACATCATTTGTTTCTGTCTAGCCAGATCCCCCAACCCCCCATCTCTAATATTTTTACAAGGGTTCCATAGGACAATTCCAAAAAACCAGACTGCCACCAAATGAAGGGCTAATAAAAAATGCCATGAAGGATCGCCATGGAGATAAAAGAGATAAAAGTTCCTACCAAAGCCTTAGATAATCATCCGAGCATAATAGAAGCCAAAGAACCTCCAAATCTGCAACAACAAAAACCATTCCACCAACTACAAAAAGAAAACAGTCAGATATCCAAAAACCAAGAGCTAGAGCTCTCCTCCGGAGGTTCATGAGCTGAGGCCGGAGGCGGAATAACCCTTAGAGGAAAAGCCAAACAAGCAGGAGCAAAGCACAAAGAGCCTAGAGTGATCAACGAATGCAATGCCTAAAAGACAACCCAAGCTTTACCCACATACTGATCAGGAGCCAAATACAACAGAAAATCCATGGAGGCCTGAGTGTGTTCCATGAAATCACATATCAAACCCATTCGTAATTCATGCAGTAATTGGCCAGACTAGCCATTAGCCAAAAGCTCATGACGAGGAAGAAAGCCACCATAGTAAAAAGACCCCATATCAAAACGATAAACAACCAATGCAGGAGAAACCAAAGCCCAATTACATACTGATGAAAAAATAAACGTGGAAACCAAGAGGCGGACCAAATCCTCATCAAGTAAAACATCATAGAAAATAGTAACAAAGCAAGATAGAAGCTAAGCATAAGAAACCTAAGGGCAAACTTGCAGCCACCGACACCCCAAAAGCCTACGGAATTCAAAATCCACCGCAGGAGTAAACAAGTTAAAAACCTTACCAAGCTTGACAGAATTGTCCTCATTTTCTTCTTCTAATATTCAGGCTTCTAAAACCACTGTGTATACACCAATGGATAGAGAAGAAGACATTTGCAGGAGGAAGAGCTCCGAAAAAGCCACAAAAACATAACATAAAAACTAATTGACAATAGCATGAGTTAATATAAATGAGGAAACCACCCTTAACTTCCCATAACATGACAATGCAAAATATCCATTACAAGCTTACTTGATTAGAACAATTCACACAAATTAACAACCCTTACACTAACATCCATAAATGCATATCCAGCAAGCGAGGGCGCCACCCTCAACAATGATTGTCACATAAGCCAATTCTGTCAAGACCGAAAACACACAGAAGGCGGCCAGCGATATAGTACTTTAATCAAGTAATAAAAACCCAGGATTGTACCATACATTCAAAAGTTATAAGCATGTTACATCCTATAAAGGATTGAAACAAAGACTGCTCAAATCACACATGCGGCCACCCTATAAATGACTTTATCAATGACAAATATGCAAAGAAAAAATATGGTTTCTATATCAGATATCGGGCCTATACAATGCATCCCACTGCCTTATACATAGCCATGAGGAATATCCCTTACCTCTATAGTATTACAAATTTATCTTTAGATTAACATGCATATACAGCAAAACTGCAAATTACCTGCTAACCATACCTCATGGGATATACACCCCATCATCTAGCCCAGAAGCAAATTTTAAGAACACACCATATGTAAACAAATCTACACATGTGGTGCAAATAGAATCTAAACCAAGAAAAGGATAACATGCGTACCTCAAGAGGTAATAGAAATAGATAAATTGAAATGAATTGCCATAAACCCATAGTTAGATCAAGAAGCCTAGAACCCATACCTCAGCAAAATATAAATTAATCTTTAGAATGAGATGCAAACTGTAGTTTACCTGCCCACACCTCATGAGATATACACATCAACATCTAACCCAAATGCAGAATTGTAAGAATACACCATATGTAAATAGAAACATAATAAGCCTATCAACCTCCTATCTACACATGTGATACAAATACAATCTGATCAAAGAAGAGGATAATATGGATACCTCAAGAGATAATGGAAAGAATAGCTCAAGATAATTATCTTAAAACCTTGGGGTTAGATCAAATACCCTAGAATGTATTGAGGAATATCACACACCTCCATAATCTTAAGTTGAGCACCAGTGTCAATTGCCATGTTAGCCAGAAAATCTGCTAGCCTATTCAATTCTCTAAAACAATGAGATAATGAGAATGTATCAAAGAAGGACAATTTCTCCAAAATATGATCTATAATGTACTTCAAGTGCCAACAATTACTCTTACATCTCAAAACACTCTGAATGATGACCATCGAATCCCTCTGAATCAATAGATTTTTAATCCCTAAAGAAATAGCCAAATCAATCCCAAGGGACAAAGCTTGGCATTCAACAAAATTGTTTGACTGGGAACCAAGGGCATGACATTGAGCAGCTATTAAGACTGCATTATGGTCAAAAATGGTCATACCGGCCCCAGCCAATCCCGGGTTACCCCTAGAAGCCCCATCAAAATGAAGCTTGAAATGGCCCAGAGGAGGAGGATCCCATCTAGCAGCTAGTCTCTTATTACTAATAACCAAACCTCTTGCAACAGACCCATGGGAAGGGATGGCAGAGAGAGATTTTCATGTCCTTGTAATCCTGCCATCCCAATGAGAGAAGGGTGTCAGATTTTCCAAATTCTTATGAATGTATGACAAAGCCACCTCCAAGATAGAAGCCTCTATCTTGACTAAAATGTCACAAAGTGAAGCAGATAACTTTCTAAAAATCCTATTGTTTCTTTCTAACCATATGTTCCAAATGATAATCGATGGAGAGATAAGCCAGAGACAGGCATAAAAGGATGAGGAGAACAAGATAGGCCAAGCTCTAAAGTGGGAGAGAAGGTCATTGCCAATAACAAAGGATAGACCTAGTTTCTCAAACAGCCATTGCCAACATCCAAAGGCAAAATCACATTGAAGAAACAGGTGAGGGGACGATTCCAAATTCTTATTGCACAAAACACAAAGGAAAACAACAGACAAGCCCATCCTATCCAATCCTATACAATATTAGTTTTGTTTCTTTTCCATTTTAATTGAGATTTTACAAGTCATGGAATATTGTTTTTTACAAGAGTTATCTTCCTACAAGAAAATAAAATATTAAGATTCAAATGTTTGTAACGTGCTATGAGTAATCCTATTTCTTACATATTATATGCTTCTCCTGAGGAGATTGCATCATCATATTGTATAGTTTGACTTAAGCTAACTATTATGTGATTGGTTTTATGATGTTTTCATGAATGTTTTCAAAAGTCTAGGTTACATGTTTAAAGGAATTCTCACCCTTTATTTCCTACCATGAAAAAAAAACCGGAAAATATGGTGCCATTTCTTTATTTTGTTGTTCATTTTTAATGAAAATATAATTATGTAAACTAAGATTATTTATAAACTAAAACCTAACAGTAGGATTTGACTATGATCTATGGCTAAAGATATGTTGACACAAGTAAAAAATAGGATGATGCAAGCACTAGAAAATAACATGGTAAATACCAAACAAATTTATTAAATACATCTATATGTGAATTAGGAGCTATTGGAATTAGTCTTAGGATTATTTAGAAAGGTTTTTTATTCATTTTAATTATTTATAGAAATAGAGACATGACTATAATTATAGGGAGTTCATATGGTGGATGAAAGTCAGAGGTAAATCTAAAGTCCTTTAAGTTACAAGAAATTCAAAATTCTTAGTTTTATTAAGAACTTTCTCTTGATTGATTTACAATTAAATGGAGAGGATGGGGATGGAGTGGTTTGCAGGTGTAGCGATGGTGACTACATTTTGTAGCTAGGGTCGTCGAGCCTGGCTAAGCCTTTTCAAAATTGTTATGAGCTTATGTTGAGAAATGAGAGAGGGGTTGTTTTGTGTCTTTCATGGGTGAGGATTTTGGCAGAGGCTTTCGTAGCTTTTTTGAGGGTTTGTTCTATGTTTTGGAGTGTGGGGAGTGTTGTTGGGTGGTTGGAGTTTGGAGATTTTTTTCGGGTTCCTCTTTTGTTTCCTTTCAAGTTTTGGTGTCTTTATTGTTGCATGCAAGGAGATTCAATGGGGGTTTTAGGTGTTATTTTATTCTTCTTAGATTAAGTTGCATGTCAATGCCTGGTGGTGCATTGGGTCAGTAGAATAGCTCCTTCAGAGATGCAGTGATAGGGATAACTTCGGTTCCTTTCATGCATGATAATTTGATTGTTAGACAAAATAAATTAGTTATGGGTGAAAATTCTTCGCAATCTAAAGGCTTCAAGCTTGTGAAGGTTAATGGGTGTCTTGAAAGAAGAAATATTAGGCCTATCCTCCAACTAGATTTAGTTGAGAAGGATATTAATTATTTGACTAGTCATGCCTTGATTTGCATGTTCATGGGCAGTGATAACTTTAAGAAACCCTGCCTCAAAGAAAGATATGAAATATTGACAAATTTTTATTTATTTTGAATAAAAATATTAATTTTTTTTGGCTAATCTTTCATTTTCTAAAAGAAAAATATTAATTTTATTGGCGAATTTTCTTACATCAAATATTTTGGTAGAAAATCTTGGCGAATCTTAGAAAATAACACAAGTATGCATTAATTACTATTGCAAATAATTTCATTTAAAAAAATAAATTCTTATAGAAAAGTAGATGCTTAAGGTGGAAATCATTAATGAGTTTAAAGGGTAAACACTACTTTATTTAGTTACTAGAATTAATTTAAATTAATCTAATAGCCCTGTTTGTATTTTGTTAGATAAAATGTACTTAAACTTTGTAATACTCATGGGGCCCAAAATTGTTTTTATACCATTGATTTCCATTGAGGCCAACAATTGAAAAGAAACTCAACTCCCATGACGATTACAACTTGTAGGTACAGTTTACCTCATGGAATACAATGATGGTAACTAGATTATATTTTGAATAAGTGGTCACAACTAAAGATTGTTGGTAGAACCCTAAAGTAACTAATAATTATGATGTATTATTGGCGAATTAATTTAGTTTTTTACAATAAATAATAAAATTTTGCCGAATTTGATCCAACCATGTATCGAATATTTTGGCAAATCTTTGAGTTCAAAAATTTAATAAAATAAATTCTCTGGCGATTCAAATAAGACTAAAATAAAATTTTGTAAAAATGTGGTGATTTAGGTTATCTTAAAACTTGAACTATTAGCCAAATTTTGCTTTCCAAATTAAAAAAAATAGCCAATTGGTGAATATTAGCCACTAAAAAAATCAATGTTCATGGGGATTCATGTATCTTTTCTCTTCTTGGAATCATGGGTGTGCCACACATGGATTCTAGAGGGAGAAATTCCAAGTGACATTGGTTGCGAATAGTTATTTCTTGTTGGTATTTTGAGCATCTTTGACACAAATAGGGCATTTGAAAGGGGACCTTACTTCTATAATGGTGCAGGAGCACCTAGGACTTAGGGTCATAGTCCTTCCACAATTTTGGCTTGTACTGACCTTAGCCAAGTCAGGTTCCTAATAAGGACTCCAGGAGGGTCCAAAGTGTGTGTGTGATGTTTGATTTGAGTCAAGTGTAGGCCTAGTTGAGTTGGTTTTCTTCCTAGGTTTGCACTTTGTGAGTAGGTAGTAGTTTGAGTAGTTGAAGTGGCTTTCTTGATGGTCAAAAGTGCAATACCTTGGTGTGAGCATTAGAGAGGTTTAGAATGGTCTTAGGATTGCTTAAATAAGTCTTGTGTAATGACTTGTAATAAGTTGTTTAGGTTGGCAAAGCAAAATGTGAAAGTTGTAACAATTGTCATGACAACTTTTGTCCTAAAGGAGCTTAGCAGTGGAGTTAGGGATGGAACAATTCACTAGAATGCCTCCACATGTGGGGAAGACTATTTAAAACTCTTCTTGCAGGGCTACCAAGGCTAGAAGTTTGATTTTCTAATATTAACAATCTGAAACTACTCATTTTCAGACTGTTATCACTATTTTGGTCTTATTTTGCAAAAAATGTGAATGATAATGGATTGAATTTATTTGTTGTGTTCCAGTGTCATCTATTTAATTTCATTCTTTGTAGATAGGGTGTGTTATTATTTTCATTGTTTTGTTTCCAATTAGCCAGTTTTGGCTTGTAAATAACAATTTCATGTAAAATGGTTGCCCCATAAAATCCCTCTGTTGTACCATCATGACCTATTGGGACATGGAAGGAAACCCCTTTTATAGTTTATATATGCAGGGAGGATTTCTAGAAGAGAAGATTGATATGGTTACTACCTTGTTCTAGGCGAGTCCAAGAGCAACCCGCCTAGAGAAGACAGGATGAAATTTGAGAGCATAGTGCAGAGGTGGACACAAAACCTTAACCTAACCATTTGGAGGGTTTCAAAAGGTCCATACATGGTTTCCACTATGAGGAGAAGCCTTAACAAGACCTTTAGATACCCATTCCTCAATTTTGAATAGGCACTGCTAGTTAAGAGGCCTAGAAACCCTTGCAAACCCTCATTTTTGGGTTAGGGCATTGTACGGAAAGTTGGGAAACCAAAACCACCAAAATATCTTAAGGATAGGTGAATTATTGAAGAAAAATAAAACTCTTTGCAAGGTCTTTTGGACCATTTTCCTCAAAACCCTTGAAAACTAGATTTTGGAGGCCTAATAGGGGCTCATTCCTTGTAGCCCTATTTCTAGGCAAAATGGTGAAATTGGTAGGAAAGATAATAAATGAAAACCACAAATGGACCCAAATGGAATTCATTCCATGTTAAATGCCACCTCCATGCCTCTGCAATGACTCACAATAGTATAGGGTGAATATGACAAGTTGTTGTCAAGATAGCACAATTGAGCATATGGAAGTCACTTGGTAATGGTTGGGTTCGTAGTTAAACACTTGTTGCAAACACCTTGAGATTGGCAAGGAGAAATCCCTAGAAGAGATTGAGAAGGACTTGGAGGTCTTGGAGCATAGCTAGACCTGGAGTGGTTGGTGGAATTGTGCAACACCAACTAGGTGAAGTGTGAGCAAGATATGTATACCCCTATCATATAACCAAGTTGGCCTCTTCATGAAGCCTTGGCATGTTGGTTTCAACCCTACATAAGACCTTCCATCAAGTGATCTAGTATAGGTTAGGCTTTTGTGCTTTCCCTTGGAATTTCCATCTCAAAAATGATTGTCCTCTCATGAATTCAAAAATATTTATAAGAGAGTAGTCAAAGTAAGGGTACCCCTGAGAAGTCTTTGAAGGAAAACAAGAAGAAAGATCAAGAAAAAGTAAAGCTAGTGTAATGCAGGAGCACCGGTCTAGTTCTTACCGATTGAGAAGTTTTCAGTGGAATTGCTTGAGATCGTTGCATTTATTCATGTTTGAGTGTTTAGTGTTGTGGTTTTGGGTTTATTCCCTTATGTTTATAGTCTTTGTCATTTTCAAGTTTCATGGTATTTGGCTTTGAATCAGATGAGTTATCGATTTTGGTATTGGCCTAGTTGATATGTTCTTATCGGTTATTCTGGCAGTGTGTTGAGTGAAGTTGGATCGGGTTGTGGTTGATATCCGTGACTTGTGGATCGTTGATCTATATTTCTTGTATCGTGTTTGATGTTCCCAGAGGATCGTACATTTTTTATGCATTTTGGAAGTTGTTCTTAATGATTTGAGCCGACATGTTACCATTGCATGTTTCATGAACCGGTTGGTCTTTGGGTCGACTTGATTAAGTTGTTATTATTTCCGGATGATATAAATGTAAGTTTGCGAATAATTTGAGAAGATAGAAGATAGAAGATTGAAGATAGAGTTTAGAGATCGAGGGAAGATGTAGATCCGGTGAGATTCTGATCTAGTGGATTGAGGTCAGAAGGCTAAGGGCTACAATAGGGAAGAACTGACAGACTATTTTTGGAGGTCGATCTAATATGTGGATGATCTGCAGATCTTGTAATTGTGTTGTAAGCATTTTTTGTATCCTGGACTGCAATCCAACATGTGGCATTTGTTATTCTTCAGATTGTAATAAAAAAATTCGTATTGTTTACCGGTTATGTATTATATGTTGTCACCGGTTGTTCTTTCTACTATTTCTGGCATTGTGTTACCGGTTACCGATATGTTTTGCATGGTTTTTGTGTTAGGCTGCAAGGATGGGCTGTCCTTAATTGGATCTCCCTACCTTGACTGCATCAAGTGGTATTAGAGCTAGTTTGTAAACCTGTTATTGGACAGAATGTTGATTGTGCACCGGTTGGTTGAAGATGAAGTTGAGGCAACTTGTGGACTTATTCAGATTGTCGAATGTGAGGTAGAGAAAGGTTTGTAGGTAGATCGTTGAGCCCCCTAAGGTTTTTTCAAGTACCTACCAACATATCACCAAACCAGATCAAGTGATGGGACTCACTTTTCAATTAACCCTGAGAGACTGATGCAAGAGCATTGGTCTAGTTCTTACCGATTCAGTAGTTTTCAATGGAATTGCTTGAGATCATGGTATTTCTTCATATTTGAGTGTTTATCATTGTGGTTTTGGTTTTATTCCCTTGTGTTCATAGTCTTTGTCATGTTCTATTTTCATGGCATCTAGCTTTGAATTTGGTGAGTTATTGATTCTGGTATTGGCCCGGTTGATATGTTCTTACCAGTTATTCTAGCAATGTGTTGAGCGAAGTTGGATTAGGTTGCCGTTGATCTTCGTGAATTGTAGATCATTGATTTATGTTTCTTGTGCCTTGTTCGATGTTCTCGGAGGACCATGCATTGTTTTATGTATTTTGGAAGTTGTTCTTAATGATTTGAACTGACATGTTACCAATGCATGTTTCATGAACCGGTTGGTCTTTGGGCTAACTTGATTAAGTTGTTATTATTTGCACATAGTATAAATGGAAGTTTGCAAATCATTTGAGAAGATAGAAGATATACTATTGAAGACAGAGTTTAGAGATCAAGTGAAGATGTAGATCCGATGAGATTCTAATCTGGTGAACTGGGGCCGGGAGGCTGAAGTTTGGACTAGGGTAGAATTGGTAGACTATTTCCAAAGGCCGATCTGATATGTGGATGATATGCGGATCTTGTAGTTGTGTTGTAAGCATTGTTTGTATCCTGGACTATGATCCAACATGTGGCATTTTTAATTCTTCAGACTATAGTAAGAATTGTTCATATTATTTACCAGTTATGTATTCTTTGTTGTCATCGGTTGTTCTTTTCACTATTTCTGGCATTGTGTTACCAGTTATCAATATGTTTTGCATGGTTTTTATGTTAGGCTACAAGGATGGGTTGTCCTTCATTGGATCTCCCTACCTTGACTGCATCATAGTCGGTGAGACATTAGTGGAGTCTGGATCTGTGAAGACCATTCACTCCCACTTCTCTCTATCTCAAAAATGATTGTCCTCTCATGGAATGTAATGGGGTTGAACAGTATCCCTAGACAAAAGCCTATTCAAGAGTTGATTATTTCTCATTCTCCTAATGTAGTCTTTATTCAAGAAACTAATTTATCAATTGATACTATGCTCAACAAGGCATAAAAAATTTGGGCTCAAAATCATTGTCCAAACATTGGGGTTCAAGGCAACTCAAGCAGCATGGATTTCTTGTGGGACCTATGTAGGCTTGTCCCACAATGGTGTATTTTTAGTAGGTCTTCTATCTCTTTAGAGGCTACAAGTTGTGGTTTTGGTGAGATTTTTCTTCTTACTAATTTTTATGCTCCAAGTGATCTTATGCAAAAAATTAAGCTTTGGTCACATATAAGACTAGTTTGTTCTCTTGCTCCTCTATTTCCCTAGATTTTAATAGGATATTTTAATGTAGTCTCAAGCCTGGAAGAGAAGAGGAGAGGTAATTATAGGCTTGATCCTTCAACAAAACTTTTGAGAAGCAATATTGAGATCCTAAGGGTAGTGGATGTCAAACCCACCAGTAAAATATATACTTGGAATAATAGAAGATGTGGGATGTAGACAATAGCTAAGAGGTTAGAAAGATTTCTAGTCTCCTATTATTGGATGGAGGATAGTTGGATTACTAGCTCGGAGATTTTGGACTAGAGAGGATCTGCTCACTGGTTGATCAAGTTTTCTACTACAAAATTTCATGTGTCAAAGAATCCCTCTTTCAAGTTTAAAATTATGTGGCTTTAGTAACCATCTCTTCATGACCTTATGCTTGATTGCTGGGGTAAGGGGAATCATGCTTATGATACAGCCATGTGTTCCTTTGTTGAGTAGCTACAATTCCTTAAGTATAAGTTAAAAAGGTGGAATAGGATGTACTTTGGCAATATTTTCTTAGCAAAATGGAATGCTCAATATTGAGTTGATGCTACTACTTGCCAAATTAGGTATCAAGGTTTATCTAACATTTTATATAAGGAGAAAGCTTTTTTGATGAAGGAAATAGAGGAATGGGAGCTTAGGGAGGCTATTTATTGAAAGCAAACAACTTGGGTTGATTGGCTCTAGGAAGGTGATAAAAACACAAAAAAAATTCATAATACAATGAATGACAAGAGATATGGAAGCTTAATTACATCTCTCATTTCATCATAAGGGGTACTTCTATTTTCCCATAGGTATTGTAAAGTAGAAAATCGAACCCTAGGTGTTCCCCCCCACTCCAAGGAGAGAGAAAGGAGGTCACTAGGATTCACGGTTTTCACTTAGGAAAGACTTTACATTCAAAAGAGGGGTTGAAACTCACAAGATCCAATCCCACACAATGCAAGATTGAATTCTAAATGAGTTTCAAGGGTTGAGACATCAAGGATACCCTCTTTTGTAAAGAATGTAGATAGAAAGACCGAACTAGGAATGTATGTAAAAGTAAGAAAGATTCGCTTGTAGACGGAGATAGGGACACGGGATGAAGCTACGGACCTGAAATTAGTAGTAAAATGTCGAGACGATGCTGTCCTACAAATTTGAGCAAAAGTTGACAGGACGATGGTGCCCGGAGTGCACACGGTCCTCCGAAAAATCCGCGAAACGAAGGGGGATCTGTTCGTCTCTGCACAAGGATTATAGTCGCGTACCTGCAACCTACACATAGAAAAGAGAGGACGATTGGGGGGTTAGGGATTAGGGGTTTTCCTTCAGGTCAAAACCTGGTTTTGGAATTAACCAAGAAATGAGAATGTTGTAAATGTAAATGTTTGTAATGTAATCAAGTATTGATACCTTGTTGTAAGAATGTTTGTATTCTTACATGCAAAGGTGTAATGATGTTGTATGTTGTATGTTGTAGGTGATCTCCTCTTCAATGGTTGAATCCTTGTCTTGAATGCAACACCTAGCCTTGAATGGAGACCTAGAATGCTCAATTGCTTGAAGGAATGCTTGAATGCTTGAATGTTTGAATGTTTGAATGTTTGCCTAGTGCTTCCGCCTCTTGCACACATATCTCTTTTCTCCTTTTTCTTGCCTCCCAAAATGGGAGGGGAAATGTAGTTTATATACTTGTCCATTAGGGTTAGAAGATTGATTTTTCTGACCTTAGGCCGACCTAGGAACATTATTTTCCAAATTGCAAACTTGAAGACCCGATGCCCAACAAGAGATCGGGCCCAAAATAGGGCCAGGGACCGGGGTGTTGGGCGCCATGGTCCTGAGGGACCAGGGAGCTAGGTGCTATGGTCCTGAAGGACCAGGGCACTAGACACCATGGTCCCACCTCCCGGGACAGCAGGGTGCAAGGAGGACTAGGCCAAGGTGCAGAAAGATGTAGTTTTTGGTGTCATAAACAAGTTTCGGGGTCTCCATTCAGGTTCAACGTTGCGCCACCATCGTGAAGACCCAAATGCAGTCAAAATTGCAAGTGTCACAATTTTAGGACGCTACATTTAGCCCCCACTTTAGCGAGAGTATAAGTGTACGCCCATACTTCCGGTAAAGTACAAGGAAACAACATTGAAAGACTTTCACCACGTCAAGGAGGCAAGATACACCAAGCCCCCAGTGGACTAAGGATCTTATGACTTCGATTGACAAAGTAAAATGGAAGATCACAAGGGAGAACCATGACTGTCAGTAGTAAGGTTCCCTCACTATGAGTCATGCAAGAAAAATACCAAAAATTTTCAAGACAAAGCTAAGTTCGCCAAGAAATTCTCAAGTATCTTGAAGAGATATGGACAGAGTGTATGCCCCCCTACGTTAAAGCGATCGCACACACCTCATTGGGGGTTATGGCTTTAAGGTAGTGATACACATAAGAAATGAGAAAGGGAAAGGAGCACGTTATCACAAAGATTTAGCCCCCAAGTGTGAGATAAACCTAAGGATAATAGACACAAAACACAAAGCACGAGGTGACTTCACTTTCCTTGGGGTCAGTATGCTGTATGATAATTCATGTATATCATATGTATGTATGCATAATCGTTCTTCATTCCCCAATCAAGGAAGGTCACCTAGAAGAAGGGAACACATGTGTCTTTTGAGTCAACATGAGAGAGACCAAAAGAGATCTCAATGCTTTGCATCGTCCTCAAGTAGACAACACTAAGGACAACAAATAGAAGAATGAGAATAACACATAGAAGAAGTACCAAAAGAGATCAAGAGAGGAGGAGAGAGTCTGATATGCTAATGAAACTAGTCTAGCATGTCATCCACCCCCCAATCTTGCTGATCAATATTTTGGGAAGGAAGGAAACATGCTAGAGGAGGAACATCCAACACAGCAAATGGAGCTATCACAAGATCCAAACAAGGGCTATGTTCATGTTCCAAGCCACGTAGTTCTTGTCTAGGAGCTAGGATAAGTGCTTTAGAAAATTCGTTAGATAAATGGTTATCAACATCAACATATTCATATTCACTATCAGAATGAAGAGGAGTAAAATTTTCATCATGAATAACATTTTCATCTATATCATTATCAAGATTTATAAAAATAGGATCTTTAACTCACACAGGATCAAAACCATCATGCATCTTATGTTTAGGAGATTTTGGCTCAATTTTCGGTTGAGGAGAAAATGGAATAATACTAGCTGAAGGTGTTTTTGGGGATTGCAAAGTTTGAGAAGTAGCTGCACAAGCTCTAAGATGACGCTTTCATCGGCGTTCACGTGCAGAACGATTTCATCTAGTCTTAGTAGGAAGTTGAGAAGATTGAGGAGGAGGAATGTTCTCATCCTTATCACTTGGGTGTTTAGGTTGTGGTCTCTTAGGTTGAATAATAGGAGAAGAGGAAGGTCTCTTCTCTCTATAAGAGGAAGGAGGAGGAACTGCTCCACATAAAGGAGGAATATCTGGTTTAGGAAGGAGACCAAGTCCATCATGATGAGGAGGTATAGGTCTACCTTTAGAAAGTTTATTAGTCATAGACATAGTCACATCCATAGGGATGGGTTGGGAATCTTCTTGAGGAAAGACATTAGTTTTATCTTTCAAAGGAAGAACTTCCTTCTCAAGAATGATAGGAATATCAAGTTTGGGTGTTCTAGGTTCACTTAGAGATAGGATCATATCTTTTTTCCACTTTTGATAAGATTTGAAAAGATGATCACTTTGCGGTGGAAGAGATTAAAATTGTTTAGGCGCCAAAAATAATCAATAGGAATGCTAGAAGTTCTTTCAGCCAGTTTAAAGAGACTATGATTGACAGTAACAACTTCACCATTATGGGGAAATTTCAAACACTTGTGAATAGGAAAAGCAATAGCTTTCATGGAAGATAGCCAAGGATAGCCCAGCTTCACACGAAATTGTTCGGACGATGGAATAATAGAAAAGCTCACATCAAGGGATTTGTTATGGACCTCAATAGGTAATGTAATAGAACCAATTGCAGGAGAAGAAAATGCATCAAATAATTTCATAACCACATTTGTTTTGTCATAGATCACTTAATTCAATTGCAAAGTAAAAATAAATTCTTCAGTAATGACATTAACCATACAAGAAGGATCAATAAGCACTCCACGGCAAGGTGTATTTTTTACTTTTGCAACTATATATAAAGGATCATCAGGTGCCCTGATAGTTTCACTGGAATCAAATGTGATGGAAGGTTCTTTAGGGATTTTCTGCTGATTTACAAAGTTAATCACATTCGGAGTCATAGACACAAGATTATCAGGTGAGAAAGAGGAATCATTAGTCTCAATCACATTAGAGGTATGAGAAGGTAATGGATCAGTAAAAATCTTAATATTTTGGTTAGGAGGAGCTACAGATGTGTTCCCTTTATCATTCACACTAGAAACAGAGATAGTATTATTATCAATCAAATCTTGAATTTTACCCTTTAAAGCAAAACATTTTTCAGTATCATGTCCAGGTTGACGATGAAATTGACAAAAAGATTTGTTATCAAAATAGGGTGAATTAATCTTTGTAGGATCTATTTGCTTTATAGGAGGGAGAGTAAGCACATTTTGTTCCAATAACTTATTCATAATACTATGCAATGATTCATTCAAAGGAGTAAACTTTCTTTCTTTCTTGAAAAACTTAGAAATAGGAGGCACACCTGATGCTGCATTCACATTGTTGTTGATGATGTTTTCATTGAACTTAATGAACTCTATGTTCGGTTTAAACTTCCCAAATGGTTGTTGACTACTATCACCCTTATCACTCGGAGCCATAGGATTTGCTTGTTCCATTTGACTCACAGTCAGTTGATAATTGTGAAGAGTTGTGCACAACTGTTGGAAAGAAGTAAACTCAAAAAATAGAAGTTTTTCTCTAATATCTTTTTGTAAATTAGAAATAAAGATTCTTTGAATATCATTGTCAGGTACTCGAAAAGAAATTTGAGCACATAAATGCTTATATCTACCAATGAAATCAGTCACTTTTTCTTTAACACCTTGTTTACAATGCATTAAATCAATCAAAGTAACTTTAGGACTTATATGTTTTGAAATTGTTGAATAAAAGCATTTGAAAGTTGTTGGAAAGAAGTAATAGAATAGGAAGGCAACGAGAAATACCATTGTAGAGCCTTATCTCTTAATGTTCTAGTAAACAGTTTTGCAAGCAACCTTTGCTCATGAGCAAAATCGGTACATATTGTTTGAAAGGTCTTAACATGTGTTAGAGGATCACCTTTACCATTATAAAGCTCCAATTGTGGGATTTAAACATGCTTAGGGGGGATAGCTTGAACAATGTCAAGAGAAAGTGGGCTCACAACATCAAATGTGGGCACACTAAACTTAGATTGATTCATAGAGGAAATTTGTTGCTGTAAAGAAGAGACAGTTTGTGCAAGATTGTTAATGGTCGCTTCAGTCGAAGAGTTCATATTAGACATGTTAGATTGTGATGGAGGTATTATGTTATTGAAAGAAGGTATTGATTGAGAGTACGGTGGTGGGACACTATGATAGTTAGTCATAGGAGATGATTGGAAAGAAGGAACACTACAAGGAGGAATAGAATGGTTAAATGAATTGCCCCCTTGCGTCATGTTCATTTGTGGAGATGTAATAGGGACACTCATTGAAGGAATGAATGAGGAAGTCGGATTGAATGAAGGGAGAGGGTTGATTGAAGAAGAGGGATTGCCCCCATGACTGGTGATCATAGGTGGAATGTTTTGTATTGAAGTAGTCATTATGTTTGATGTAAAAGTAGGTATACTAGCAATAGAAGTTGTCAAAGGGGTAGAATGATTGACTTGAGTAGGAGGTTGTGTATAACCTAAAGTTTTGGCACAACTCTTCATATGCATCACATTCAAATCCATGATGTGTGCAATACTACGCAAAATATCAATTCCATTCTTATCACTTTGAACCATACGTTTTAGACCCTCAATTAATGAAAGAGCTTGACTATCGGGGTATTCTCAAGACATCCATTGCTGAAAATCATCAAATTGGTTATCCAATTTCAAAATTTGTTCTACAGAAACCTCATGGAGGGCTTCTTCATCATTAAGATGATTAGAGGAATTTCCCATGTCCTCATTAAAAAGGCCATTCAAATTAGGTTCCATCTCCTCGGTAATTAAACCCTGGAAAGACTTAATTCTAAGGTTGCGTCTAACGAGAATAGTGTAAGTAGGGCTTATTGTTGTAAAAATCATGCACTAAAGAGAGAGAGAAGATTTTGAATTTAAAGGTAGCAAATTTCAATAAAATTAGCCAATCTCCTAGATTTAAGCTGTTAAATACAATCAGGACAATTTCTCAAAATTTCGAAAAAAAATGTCGGGGACTGTGGCGAACGGAGTGCACACGGTCCTCGCAACTTTTTTCGAAATTTTCAAGGATGCAAGTTATGATGATTTTAAAGCTAATCTGAAAAAATTGAGTGATTTTACGATCTGTAGATAGGCCAAATTAAAGTTGCAATCTCCAAATTGAACCCTACCAAGATTGTTGAAAAATGCAAAATTTGAATTTTATGATTTTTAGAGGGAATACTAAAAGCAATGCAAGCTTTGAAATTTAAAAGTTGACTCAATTTCACGCAAAATTCAATTTTGAAAGAGGAAATCAAAGTTGCTACAATTAAACACTTAATTTCAAAAGTCACAAATTGCAAGAATTTGAATAAAGCACTGAAATTTTGAATGAATGCCAACACACTTTTCAAATTTAGGACTATAAGAAATACAATTTTAACACAAAATTTCAATTTCAACAATTTTTGAATGATTATAAGCCTTAATCCAAGCAATCACTAGACCAACTTTGACTTTAATTTTGAAAGTGTTAGAATTGATGAAATCAACCAAGATTTTGGATTCTAGCAGAAAAATACAGTAAAATCTAGCTCCCGAAATTTCAGAAAAAATGTCGGGGACGATGGTGCTCGGGGTGCACATGGTCCTCACAACTTTTTTCAAAATTTTCAGGGATGAGAGATATTGTGATTTTGTTGCGGAATCCAAAGTTACAGCCAATTTGGAGGTGTTTTGATCAGTGAAACCATCGATCAAAGGTTGAATCAAGAGGGTTTTAAAAATTAGGGTTTTGACACTTAACCACTTAATTTTCAGAATTAAAGCACAAATATGAATTGACAATTTGCAATAGAAGGGTAGATCTGAAACAAGCATTAACAATTAAACATTTCACAAGCTCAATTACTAAAAAGAAAATTTAGAGTTTTTATGCAATTAACCTCTAAAATTTGCAAAAGATCAAACATGGAAATGTAATCAAGGAAGCAAAATTTTTCAGATCTAACCATGAATAATCAGAATTAGGATGTTCATGTCGGGTTCACCAAAATGTAAAGCGGAAAATCGAACCCTAGGTGTCGCACCCCACTCCAAGGAGAGAGAAAGGAGGTCACTAGGATTGACGATTTTCACTTAGGAAAGACTTTACATTCAAAAGAGGGGTTGAAACTCACAAGATCCAATCTCACACAATGCAAGATTGAATTCTAAATGAGTTTCAAGGGTTTAGACATCAAGGATACCCTCTTTTGTAAAGAATGTAGATACAAAGATCGAACTAGGAATGTATGTAAAAGTAAGAAAGATTCGCTTGTAGACGGAGATAGGGACATGAGATGAAGCTACAGACCTGAAATTAGTAGTAAAATGTTGAGATGATACTGTCCTGCAAATTTGAGCGAAAGTTGATGGGATGATGGCGCCCGGAGTGCACACGGTCCTCCAAAAAATTCGCGAAAGGAAGGGGGATTTGTTTCTCTCTGCACAAGGATTCCAAATCTTCAATTATAGCCGCGTACCTGCAACCTACACACAGAAAAGAGAGGACGATTGGGGGGTTAGGGATTAGGGGTTTGCCTTCAGGTCAAACCCCGATTTTGGAATTAACCAAGAAATGAGAATGCTATAAATGTAAATATTTGTAATGTAATCAAGTATTGATACCTTGTTGTAAGAATGTTTGTATTCTTACATGCGAAGGTGTAATGATGTTGTATGTTGTATGTTGTAGGTGATCTCTTCTTCAATGGTTGAATCCTTGTCTTGAATGCAACACCTAGCCTTGAATGGAGACCTAGAATGCTCAATTGCTTGAAGGAATGCTTGAATGCTTGAATGTTTGAACATTTGAATGTTTGCCTAGCGCTTCTGCCTTTTTCTTGCCTCCCCAAATGGGAGGGGAAATGTAGTTTATATACTTGTCAATTAGGGTTAGAAGACTAATTTTTTCGACCTTAGGCCGACCTAGGAACATTATTTTCCAAATTGCAAACTTGAAGACACGATGCCCAACAAGAGACCGAGCCCAAAATAGGGCTAGGGACTAGGGTGCTGGGTGCCATTGTCCTGAGGGACTAGGGCGCTAGGCGCCATGGTCCTAAAGGACCAAGGCATTGGGTGCCATGGTCCCACCTCCCGGGACAGCAGGGTGCAAGGAGGACCAGGCCAAGGTGCAGAAAGATGCAGCTTTTGGTGTCGTAAACAAGTTTCGGGGTCTCCATTCAGGTTCAACGTTGCGCCGCCATCGTGAAGACCCAAATGCAGTTGAAATTGCAAGTGTCACAATTTTAGGACGCTACAGGTATATTCTTCGGGAAGCCACTAGATTCTTTGTGAATCTGTTTGTGGAGGATTTTGCACCTGCTAGTGTTGAGGAAGGGCTTATGCTTGACTATATCCCTTCCATTGTCACTAATTAAATGAATGAGGATTTCATTAGACCTATATCATTATCTAAGGTTGAAATAGTGGTATTGGGCATGAAAAAGAGTAAATCTTCAGGACCCCGTGGTTTCCCTATAGAATTTTATCAAGAATTTTGGGAAATAATTAAGCTTGATCTCTTTGAGGTAGTGAAAGAGGCTTTGAATGCTACATTTCTTGCACTCATTCCAAAAAGGGAAGGAGATAATTCTCTTGACTCTTTTAGACCTATGGCATTGTGTAATATGATTTATAAAATAATCACAAAGTTAATTGTAAAAAGGCTCAAGCCATGGATCAATAAATTAATCTCTCAAGAACAAGGTGGGTATTTAGCTACAAGAATTTTTTTGGATGGGATCATCACTAAATCTTAAGTTATGCACTCTATGATAGCCTCTAAGGAGAAGGATATGCTCATAAAATTGGACATGACCAAAGCATATGATAGGGCCAAATGAAACTTCTTGCAAAACATGGTCATTGAATTTGGTTTTAGAATTGAATGGATTAGTCAGGTAGTGAGTTTCATTACTTCCTCCTCCTTCATAGTTCTTATTAATAGTGACCCCACAGAGATATTCGACACTTCTAGAGATCTTTGGCAGGGTGATCACCTTTCACTGTACTTATTCATTTTAATGGTTGAGGAATTGGGAAGATTTATCATGTTTAGAGTTAGGCAAGGATTGCTTCAATTATGGAATTAGGGTCATGGAATTCCCCATTATTCACATGTTCAATTTGTAGATGACATTGCTTTAATGGGTGCAGCAAAAATTAACAAGGCTGCCAATTTTAAAAAAGTTATGGATGTTTATTTGAAAGCCTCTAGGTAAAAGATTAATGAAGAGAAATATTATACCTTTTTCTTCAATAATCGTACTCTCATTCAATCCAGGATTGCTATGATTTTGAGGTTTCAAGTTGGCCCTCTCCCTTTTGTCTAGCTTGGAATTTTTCTACTGACATGGCACTTGCCTAGGAGATTCTGTCCAAAAATTCTGGATAAGCTTTAGCATAAGGTTAGTCATTGGACGAATAGATGAATCTCAATTTCTAGTAGAGTGATTACCTTAAATTATATGATCTAGAATCTTCCTATCTATATATGCTTTATGAAAACAACTCCTACAAGCTTTATTAAGGAATTTGATGCCCTTTCTAGGTAATTCTTAAGGACAAGTGACTTACTCTCTTCAAAGTGGATTTTGATTAAATGGGATGTTGTTTCTAGATCAAAGAAAGATGGTGGTCCTGGTTTGGAATAGACTAGTATGAATGCTCATTTTTTGGTTGCTAAAATCTTTTGGAGATGGTACAACAACCAAGATCATGGATGGGCCAAAATTCTTAATATTAAATACTTGGGGAAAGTGGAAGGAAAGTATGTTCCCCATTATAATCTAGTGGGTAGGGGATCCATGATTTGGACTTCTCTTAAGGGAGGAGAACAACTAATAAAGAAAGTATTTCTGAATCTCTATTCAAGAAGGACCCTTAGGATGGTTTCCCTCCTAGATTCTTTCTCAATTTCCTCATTTGTAGGATCTTTATGATAGTTTTCTTGGTTGAAGTAGAGGAGGATTTTAAAGTTACTTTGAATCTAAAGCAAGGAGGAGTTAGATGGAAAGAAACACATGAGTTACCTCCTAGAGGATTTATGGATAATAGGGAGGACCTGTGATGCAAAGAGTCTTGGAGATTTTCCTATTCACCTTCTTGGTTTCTTGGCTTACTCAACCCTCTAGCTCCTCAAGCCCATCCAATTGCACTTGATTGGGGTTTTTCTGTCTATACCTCCAAGGTCTGATCCATTTTGGCTTGTCTCCAAGGTATAGCCATTGATCTTAGACAATCAACTCCTCCTATTGAGGTTGTCACCTCAATCTCTACACACCACTCCTAGGGCTCCAACAACTCCTATAAGGATCATAACACACAAACTCCTACAATGGGTTCAATATGCATTTAGATAGTGCCTTTGAGGTAATTTAGAGGTTTTAGCACCTTTGGTCCCATCACCAAGCTTTTCCAACCTCACTTTGACTCTACTGGTTACAAATAGGTCTAATTTAATTAGCCCTCCTATACCGATTTTTAGGGCTTAGTTTACAAAATTCCCACACAAGGCCACAAAAAATTGCATATTAGAGTACCCTTTTTATATTTTCATACAATAATGAAGAATAGCATCTAGTTTTTCTGTACAACGATGGGAACCAAAACTTCCCTATTTCCAAGGGTTTAGGCCTACCCGGGTGACTGGGAAAGATGTCTTTGGAAAGCTTCACCAGTCAAATAACCTACTAAAATAAATTGATTATCCTTGAATTTTGTTCATAGGGCTTTCAAACCATCAATTCATTTCCCTGCAACCAATCCACATGTGCTTTGAATTGGCACATCTTCTGTTGTCCTAACTCACTAACTCCTAGCAGTGAGCCTAGGGTTTCATTGTAGCTCCTCCACCAAGGCCTCCAAAAAATAAAACCTAATCTAAACTTATGTATAGATCCTAACCTAGCATTCCACTTGATTTCAATAGGTTCCATCAATGGATGCTCAGGTTAGAGCCATTTTACTCTTCAACCCTACTTTGCAAGGGTTTTACACCTAGTTACAAAGAATGGATGATATCATTGCAACTAAAGACAATCAGTCTTGCTAATCAAACTTATTGGAAAGTAAATTCAAAAAACTCTCATGCCTTGGAATTTGATCCTTCTATCAAGTCCATACTAGACCATACCAAAGCAAAAAAATGAAGAAAATAGTCAAAACAGTGAACAAAATAAGATTTCTTGAAAACACAAAACTTGTTCTTGCATTCTAGATTCACCAACCCGTATAATGAAGTATATTTTGGCTTAAATTCTCATGGTTTATTTGGTTGAACCAACTTTTCAATGCCAATCATCAAAAAATGGAACTTTTGCAAAATATTGTAAAATGTTGTTCAACAACTTTTGCATCTTTTCGACACCTGAGATGCAACTTTTCATTCTTATGCATTCCAAGGCTCCCAAAGGCCCTCAAGAACCCTATAATACCTTAAAAACATTAAAATAGACCCCTATTACATGATAAAAATGATATGGAGTACTACTCCTATGATCAACCTTAGCATTTCAACTTCTTAGGCTGTCAGCATCCTGAACAGAAATGACACAACCCAAAGTTTGGACAGCTCAACCATGGCTCTACTGAGTCCCAAATGATTGCTCCATTATTACATCATGAAAGAAAACACAAAAATTTAAGAAAAACCAAAATTTTCATGCTTGGAGTGTTAGGTGCCCTGCACTAACTTGGCTTGGATCTTGGGTTGTAGAATGTGCAACTCTCTCAAAGGAGCAAATATTGTTTCTTGGGGCCCTAATTTGAAGGGTAAATTCATTATGGCTTTAGGTTATTAGGAATTGGATGAGTTGACCTTTGGTAAGGTAAGTGCTCCTTGGTGGAAGCAGGTTTGGAATTGGTGGGATTGGTCCAAATGCATTTTTTTCTTAAGGTTAGTTGTATAGAACAAATATCTTACTTAGGAGAATCTTTAGAAGAGAGGATTCTAGGGGCTCTCTATTTGTGTTATGTAATAAAAGAATGAATAGACTAGCTCTCATCCCTTTTTCTAGTGTGTTTCTACCAAGGAAATATGGAATTAGTGGTGGGGAGCTTGGAATCATGCTTGTGTTCATGCCAACTCTCTAGTTTATTTTTGGAATGGTCTTGATCAACCCCCTGCTAAGACTTCCCTCCTCCATGTCACATGGGATATTGTGCCTTGTTTCATTATTTAGCAATTGTGGCTAGAAATAAATAGTGATATTTTTCAAGATAAGAGAAAGTTGGTGCACAAAAAGTTTTGTTATGAGTTGCTCACACAATACAAGAAACATTGATGGCTAAGTGCAATCTTTCTAAGGAAGTAGCACCTAGAGACTTGCAAGTTATCTAGAATCTGAATATTTTTGGTGAGAACTTTAGAGATGGTTTTTTCATGAGACAGTAGGTAAGCTGTCAACATGCTAAATAAAAGTCTTAACAAGATGGTAAGTAGTTCCCCCCACCTTTGGGGACCCTTAAGATCAATATTGATGGGTCTTCTAGAGGAAATATTGGGCATGCAAGAGTTGGACGAGTTGGTAGGGATAGCTTTGGAAATGTTATTTTCTTCTTCTCAGTGTATAAGGGTCAGTAGGCAAATAACTACATGGAGGCTCTTGTTGTTCTTTTAGCACTCGAAAGAGGGTGTGCTCTTGGTTGGAGCAAGATTATTTGTGAGTCTAACTCACAAGCTGTTGTGGATATGTTTAACAAGCGGAGGATGGATGATATGAATTGGAATTTGGCTATGGTGGGTCATCCAATCCTTAGGTTGAGATATTCCTTAGAGTTTTTTTCCTTTTTAAAGGTTCCCCATGAGTGGAATAGGGTCATAGATTATTTGGCCAAATGGGCTTCTAAAGGATTAGATGGTTGGAATGTTGAAGATTGGGGTCAATTGTCCTTGGAGTATACTCAGGATCTTGATAAGATTATTAGAGAGGACATGGCGAGTTAATTGGTGACCCTTTAGGGGACACTCTCTCTTGGCTTGTGGGCCCTTTCCTTTTTACTCATTTTTTGTTTCAATAATTTTTTACGCCTTTTAAGAATAAAAAATTAAAAAAATTCTTAATTAAATATCATAATAAATAACTATCATATAAATACATAAAATATGAAATAAAGTTTAATTTTTTTCATAAAACATAATAAAATACATTAATAACAAAATGAAACATAAAATACAAGCATATACTCTTGATTTCAACAATGTAACATCATCTAGCTAACATGTACATATATCTAAAATATCCCAAACTAAAAACTCGCCAATTTCTAACACTAGATTTACCCACTTGAAACTAGCATGCCTATGAATGAGGAGAGGTATAGTTTTATAAAAAGGGGTCTGGAGAAGTCATAGTGTGTGGCCAAGAGTGGGGAGAGGTCTAATATATTATAATAGCATCAACATTTATAGAGATTTTCTTTTTTAGTATTCCATGAAGAATTATGTACTAACACAATCCCTAATTTGATCATTCATCTCCTAAAAATGTTCCTAAGAGTTTGGCTTTTTCTTTATTCCTTGATCATTCATCTCCTAAGAGTTTGAAATGTCGAGTTTGAGAAGAATCAACACCAAAGGTGGGGGGTAGGGTTTCCAAGGGAGAGGATGATGCAGAAGATGCAGATGGAAGAGGTGGAAAGGGTGTGGCTTGCTCTTTCTTGGCATTTTTGAATGGGAGTTCTTCCTCCCTACAATGGTTCATGATTGGAAATGTCTAGCGACAGGTTGTCTTGCCTGTGATTGTTGTTTTGATAGTGTTTGGTTGTTGTGGGATGGTCTACATTTTCCCTCCTCATCTGTCTTAAGGATCGATTTTCTTGAGTTTGGTTTGAGCTCTAAGATTGTGCAACGCCCCTATTTTGGCTCTCAATATTTCTTTTTTGTCATTCTCTGCTCTTTCTTTCTAGATATTTTGGCTTTCTCAAGAGTGCAGATTGTTAGAGTTCTAAGGGGGTTTCGACACCTTTCCTCTTGCTTCTTCTTCCTCTCTGGGTAACCTCCATATATTTTTGTTTCAAGGGTTTTGCATGGTTGTGTCTCTTGAGATGACCCTGGCATCTCTTATAGAGGTGGAGATGTGTTTGGCCTATTTTCATTTGATTTATTGCAGGGAGCTACTCAAGGTAGTTGTTTTCCTTTGGGGTTGGAGCTTTCTGTGCTTATTGCTTTGGGAGTTGTTTTGGTCTCAGCAATTTCTACTTGTCCTTTTCCCTCCTACGTATGGTTGGAGGCTCTGCTATTTTTTCTTGTTATGGTTCTGGTAGCCATGCTAAAACCCAGTGTTTTTGGTTTGGGGATCCTATTAAAATCCCATGGGGAGGTTAGTATTGCTTGTGGGATCTTCTTGATAACCCTTGTTATTTTATTTCAGTGGAAGGTTAAGGGAGTCTTTTTAAAACCCTTGTTTTTACTATTGATGGGGACTGGTCTTTCATGTTCATATCTTTTGAATCCTATGTCTCTTCATGATGAGGGTTTTTCCTCCACCCTTTTTCTTGGTTTCTTGTCTTTGTCTGTTGTGCTTAATTTTTTGCATCTTGGGGTTACTCTAATTGTTCCTATTGAATTGGTCATATCTTCTATGTAGGGAAAGATGGATGTGGCTGGAGATGACCTATCTCCTATTGAGGTGGAGGTGGATGCATCATTTTTTGTCTGGATATGTTGTTCGGGGGCTGATGAATCTCAGGTGCTTGGCTATAAAGGTGTCGTTGATGGCATTGTTACTATCTTCTTCCAAATAGGTTGTGGGAGCCATCTAAAACCCACTCTCGAAGGTTTGGGGAGCCTTTCAAAACCCTTTAGTCCCAAATTTTGTTTGTATGTTTATCAAAAGAATCTCGAGGTTGTTACTTAGAGATCTTTGATCAGGTTATGAGGACTTGGAAAAACCCTTGTTTTCTCTATGTTCAGGTTAAGGATAACTTGTTAAAACCCTTGTTTTTGTGAGAGGTTTTGGCCTTGTCCCTTTTCAACTAGGTCTCTTGTTTTCTCTATGTTTCTAGGTTGAGTTTGGGCTACTGGGTTTTCATTGTTGTATCTTTTCGCAACTGTTTATTTCAGGTAGTGGATCCTGGTTTGATTTGAAGGTTTTGGGTCCCTTCGAAACCTATTGTATGGGGTTTCAGGTCCCCTCAAAACCTATTTTCCCCTTTAATCAAAACACAATCCCTAATTTTCATATATCCTCATCAAATTCACCTACAAGCAAATGTCAAGAAAAATATCTTAAAAATAAATGATTAAAAGACAGATCTAACTTAATAAATGCCATTAAAATATTTAAAACACTTTGAAAAAATTACTAATAAAATATTGATGAATAATTATACCAAATAGTCACTCCTATATTATACAGCATGGAATAGAAATCTCACGTGTATAAGAAAATAATAGAAGAATAAAAGAAACATGCACAAAAAAAAGGCCTAGGGGATGAGAAAAAGCTAGTCAAATGAAAAACAAATCAACAAGGGTGACATGATTTAAAACATATATATAGTTGGAAGTTGAAAATTTTTGTATTAGTGAATGAAAATGGATATTGAAGGAGAAACACAAGTAAAAATAATAGGAGCAGTACTTCATACAATTTGTAGGGTTGCAAACCAAGAATAATTGCATGACATTGAAAGAGATGGTTTCCAAATAGATTAGAGTTTGATTTAGAGACAATTTTGAAAGGGTTTAGTTTATTTTAAACAATTGATGCCAATGTTGCACCTCTATTTCTATAACATAGTAGATTCCTTCAAGATCTTGCATTGTCTAATGATTTTACTTAAGATCAAACCATTCTAAGGTGTTGTCATTTATGGATGTTGTGGATTCTGATATGGTTGTAAGCTCCATTGAAATCTATCACTTATTCCCATGTAGGCTCAAATTCTTATACAAGATTGTTTTCTCTTCATTTTCTTTATACTAGCAAGTTAAGAACCATGCACTAGAGTATTTACTCTACTCATGCATTGTATTGGTCATGCCATGATTTATAATAAGTGGCATGAATAAATGTTCAACTTACTATAAAAATTTTGATATAATATTTGGCACTCAATTTACTATATAAACTTCTGTAGTGTCCTAAAATTGCGACACTTACAATTTCGACCGCATTTGGGTCTTCACGATGGCGATGCAACACGAAACCTGAATGGAGACCCCGAAACTTGTTCATGACATCAAAAACTGCATTTTTCAGCACCCTGGCCTGATCCTCCTTGCACCCTGCTATCCCTAGAGGTGGGACCATGGCGCCCAGCGCCTTGATCCTTCAGGACTAGGGCGCCCAGCACCTTGGTCCCCCAGGACCATGGCGCCCAGCGCCCTGGTCCCTGGCCCTATTTTGGGCCCGGTCTCTTATGGGGCTTCGGGTCTTTATGTTTGCAAATTGGAAAATAATCTTCCCTGGTCGGCCTAAGGTCGAGAAAATCAATCTATCAGCCCTAATTGACAAGTATATAAACTACATTTCCTCTCCCATTTTGAGAAAGAGAAAAAAAAGGCGGAAACGATATTCAAGCATTCAAGCATTCCTTCAAGCAATTGATCATTCTAAATCTCCATTCAAGGCTAGGTGTTGCATTCAAGACAAGGATTCAACCATTGAAGAAGAGATCACATACAACATACAACATACTACATACATTACACCTTCGCATGTAAGAATACAAACATTCTTACAACAAGGTATCAGTACTTGTTTACATTACAAACATTTACATTTACAGCATTCTCATTTCTTGGTTAATTCTAAAACTGGGGTTTGACCTAAAGGCAAACCCCTCATCCCTAACCCCCCAATCGTCCTCTCTTTTTTGTGTGTAGGTTGCAGGTACGTGGCTGTAATTGAAGATCTGGAATCCTTGTGCAGAGACGAACAGATCCCCCTTCGTTTCGCGGATTTTTGGGAGGACCGTGTGCACGTTGGGCGCCATCATCCCGTCAACTTTTGCTCAAATTTACAGAACAGCACCATCTCAACTTTTTACTGCTAATTCCAGGTCCGCAGCTTCATCCCATATCCCTATCTCTGTTTATAAGTGAATCTTTCCTACTTTACATGCATTCCTAGTTCAATTTTTCTATCTACATTCTTTACAAAAGAGGGTATCCTTGCTATCACAACCCTTGAAACTCATTTAGAATCCAATCTTGCATTGCATGGGATTGGATCTTGTGGGTTTCAACCCCTCTTTTGAATGTAAAGTCTCTCCTAAGTGAAAACCATCAACCCTAGTGACTCCCCCTTCTCTCTCCTTGGAGTTGGAGAGGGGAGGACAAGTAGGGTTCGATTTTTCCGCTTTACATTTTGGTGAACCCGACGTGAACATCCTCATTCTGATTATTCATGATTAGATCTGAAAATTTTGCTTTCCTAAATTTCCATGTTTGATCTTTTGCAAATTTTAGAGGTTAATTGCATAAAAACCCTAAAATTTTCTTTTTAGTAATTAAGCTTGTGAAATGTTTAATTGTTAATGCTGGTTTCAGATTTACCCTTCTATTGCAAATTGTCAATTCATATTTGTGCTTTAATTCTAAAAATTAAGTGGTTAAATGTCAAAACCCTAATTTTTAAAACCTTCTTGATTCGACCTTTGACTGATAATTTCACTGATCAAATCACTTCCAAATCGGCTGTAACTTTGGATTCCGCAATAAAATCACAATATCTTTCATCCCTAAAAATTTGGAAAAAATTTGCGAGGACCGTGTGCACCCCGAGCGCCATCGTCCCCGACATTTTTTCCAAAATTTCGGGAGCTAGATCTTACTGTATTTTTCTGCTAAAATCCAGAATTTTGGCTGATTTTATCAATTTTAACACCTTCAAAATTAAAGTCAAAGTTGGTCTAGCGATTGCTTGGATTGAGGCTTCTAATCATTCAAAAATTGTTGAAATTGAAATTCATATCAAAATTGTGTTTCTTACAGTCCTAAATCTAAAAAGTGTGATAGCATTCATTCGAAATTTCAGTGTTTTATTCAAATTTTTGCAGTTTGTGACTTTTGAAATTAAGTGTTTAATTGCGGCAACCTTGATTTCCACTTTCAAAATCAAATTTTCCATGAAATCGAGTCAACTTTTAAATTTCAAAGCCTACATTTCTTTCAGCATTCCCTCTAAAATCATAAAATTCAAAATTTCAGTTTCCCTCTCTTTTTCAAAATTCAAATTTTACATTTTTCAACAATCTTGGTAGGGTTCAATTTTGAGATTGCAACTTTAATTTGGCCTATCTACAGATTGTAAAATCACTCAATTTTTTCAGATTAGCTTTAAAATCATCATAACTTTCATCCCTGAAAATTTCGAAAAAAGTTGCGAGGACCGTGTGCACTCCGTTTGCCACGGTCCTGGACATTTTTTTTGAAATTTCGGGAGATTGTCCTGATTGCATTTAACAGCTTAAATCTAGGAGATTGGCTGATTTTATTGAAATTTGCTACCTCTAAAATTCAAAATCTTCTCTCTCTCTTTAGTGCATGAGTTTTACAACAATAAGCCCTACTTACACTATTCACGTTAGACGAAGCCTTAGAATTAAGTCTTTCCAAGGTGTAATTACCGAGGAGATGGAACCTAATTTGAATGGCCTATTTAACGAGGACATGGGTAATTCCTCTAATCCTCTTAATGATGAAGAAGCTCTCCATGAGGTTTCTGTAGAACAACTTTCAAAATTGGATAACCAATTTGATGATTTTCGACAATGGATGTCTCAAGAATACCCCGATAGTGAAGCTCTTTCATTAATTGAGGGTCTAAAATGTATGGTTCAAAGTGATAAGAATGGAATTGATATTTTGCGTGGTATTGCACACATTGTAGATTCGAATGTGATGCCTATGAAAAGTTGTGCCGAAACCTTAAGTTACACACAACCTCCTACTCAAGTTAATCATTTTATTCCTTTGACAGCTCCTATTGCTAGTATACCTACTTTTACATCAAACATAATGACTACTTCAGTACAAGATATTCCTCCTATGATCACCAGTCATGGGGGCAATCCTTCTTCTTCAATCAACCCTCTTCCTTCATTCAATCCAACTTCTTCATTCATTCCTTCAATGAGTGTTCCTATTATATCTCCACAAATAAACATGACACAAGGGGGCAATTCATTTAACCCTTCCATTCCTCCTTGTAGTGTTCCTCCTTTCCAATCATCTCCTATGACTAACTATCATAGTGTCCCACCACCTTACTCTCTACCTTCTTTCAATAACATAACACCTCCATCACAATCTAACACATCTAATATGAACTCTTCGACTGAAGCGACCATTAACAATCTTGCACAAACTATCTCTTCTTTACAGCAACAAATTGCCTCTATGAATCAATCTAAGTTTAGTGTGCCCACATTTGATGTTGTGAGCCCACTTTCTCTTGACATTGTTTGAGCTATCCCCCCTAAACATGTTGAAATTCCGCATTTGGAGCTTTATAATGGTAAGGGTGATCCTCTAACACATGTTAAGACCTTTCAAACAATATGTACTGATTTTGCTTATGACCAAAGGTTGCTTGCAAAATTGTTTACTAGAACATTAAGAGATAAAGCCCTACAATGGTATTTCTCGTTGCCTTCCTATTTTATTACTTCTTTCGAACAACTTGCAAATGCTTTTATTCAACAATTTCAAAACAATATAAGTCCTAAAGTTACTTTGATTGATTTAATGCATTGTAAAAAAGGTGTTAAAGAAAAAGTGACTGATTTCATTGGTAGATATAAGCATTTGTATGCTCAAATTTCTTTTCCAGTGCCTGACAATGATATTCAAAGAATCTTTATTTCTAATTTACAAAAAGACATTAGAGAAAAACTCCTGTTTTCTGAGTTTACTTCTTTCCACCAGTTGTGCGCAACTCTTCACAATTATCAACTGACTGTGAGTCAAATGGAACAAGCAAATCCTATGGCTCCGAGTGATAAGGGTGATAGTAGTCAACAACCATTTGGGAAGTTTAAACCAAACAGAGAGTCCATTAAATTCAATGAAAAAATCATCAATAACAATGTGAATGCAGCATCAGGTGTGCCTCCTATTTCTAAGTTTTTCAAGAAAGAAAGAAAGTTTACTCCTTTGAATGAATCATTGCATAGTATTATGAATAAGTTATTGGAACAAAATGTGCTTACTCTTCCTCCTATAAGGCAAATAGATCTTGCAAAGATTAATTCACCCTATTTTGATAACAAATCTTTTTGTCAATTTCATCGTCATCCTGGGCATGATACTGAAAAATGTTTTGCTTTAAAAGGTAAAATTCAAGATTTGATTGATAATAATACTATCTCTGTTTCTAGTGTGAATGATAAAGGCAATACATCTGTAGCTCCTCCTAACCAAAATCTTAAGATTTTTACTGATCCATTACCTTCTCATACCTCTAATGCGATTGATACCACTGATTCCTCTGTCTCACCTGATGATCTTGTGTCTATGACTCCGAATGTGATTAACTTTGTAGAGCAGCAAAAAATCCCTAAAGAACTTTCCATCACCTTTGATTCTAGTGAAACTATCAGGGCACCTGATGGTCCTTTATATATAGTTGCAAAAATCAAGAATACACCTTGTTGTGGAGTGCTTATTGATCCTTCTTGTATGGTTAATGTCATTACTGAAGAATTTCTTTTTACTTTGCAATTGAATCAAGTGATCTATGATGAAACAAATGTGGTTGTGAAACTATTTGATGCATTTTCTTCTCCTGCAATTGGTTCTATTACACTACCTATTGAGGTCCATAACAAATCCCTTGATATGGACTTTGCTATTATTCCATCATCCGAACAATTTCGTGTGAAGCTAGGCTATCCTTGGCTATCTTCCATGAAAGCTATTGCTTCTCCTATTCACAAGTGTTTGAAATTTCCCCATAGTGGTGAAGTTGTTACTATCAGTCATAGTCTCTTTAAACTAGCTGAAAGAACTTCTAGCGTTCCTATTGATTATTTTTGGCCTAAACAATTCCAATCTCTTCCTCCGCGAAGTGATCATCTTTTCAAATCTTATCAAAAGTGGAAAAAAGATATGATCCTATCTCTAAGTGAACCTAGAACACCCAAACTTGATATTCCTATCATTCTTGAGAAGGAATTTCTTCCTTTGAAAGATAAAACTAATGTCTTTCCTCAAGAAGATTCCCAACCCATCCTTATGAATGTGACTATGCCTATGACTAATAAACTTCCTAAAAGTAGACCTATCCCTCCTCGTCATGATGGACTTGGTCTCCTTCCTAAACCAAATATTCCTCCCTTATATGGAGCAGTTCCTCCTCCTTCCTCTTATGGAGAGAAGAGACCTTCCTCTTCTCCTATTATTCAACCTAAGAGACCACAACCTAAACACCCAAGTGATAAGGATGAGAATATTCCTCCTCCTCAATCTTCTCAACTCCCTACTAAGACTAGACGAAATCGTTCTGCACGTGAACGCTGACGAAAGAATCGTCTTAGAGCTCAGGCAGCTGCTTTTCAAACTTTGCAATCCCCAAAAACACCTTCAACTAATATTATTCCATTTTCTCCTCAGCCGACGATTGAGCCGAAATCTCCTAAACATAAGATGCATGATGGTCTTGATCCTGTGCGAGTTAAAGATCCTATTTTTATAAATCTTGATGATGACATAGATGAAAATGTTATTCATGATGAAAATATTACTCCTGTTCACTCTGATAGTGAATATGAATATGTTGATGTTAATAACCATCTATCTCACGAATTTTCTAAAGCACTTATCCTAGCTCCTAGACAGGAACACCGTGGCTTGGAACATGAACATAGCCCTTGTTTGGATCTTGTGATAGCTCCATCTGCTATGTTGGATGTTCCTCCTCTAGCATGTTCCCTACCTTCCCGAAATATTGATCAGCAAGATCGGGGGGTAGATGACATGCTAGACTAGTTCATTAGCATAGCAAATTCTTTCCTCCTCTCTTTTATTACTTCTTCTATGTGTTACTCTCATTCTTCTATTTGTTATCCTTAGTGTTGTCTACTTGAGGACGATGCAAAACATTGAGATCTCTTTTGGTCTCTCTCATGTTGACTCAAAAGACACATGTGTTCCCTTCTTCTAGGTGACCTTCCTTAATTGGGGAATGAAGAACAATTATGCATACATACATATGATATACATGAATTATCATACAGCATACTGACCCTGAGGAAAGTGAAGTCACCTTGTGCTTTGTGTTTTGTGTCTATTATCCTTGGGCTTATCTCACACTTGGGGGCTAAATCCTTGTGATAACATGCTCCTTTCTCATCTCTTATATGTATCACTACCTTAAAGAAATCACCCCCAGTGAGGCGTGTGCGATTGCTTTAACGTAGGGGGGCATACATCCCGTCCATATCTTTTCAAGATACTTGAAAATTTCTTGGCAAACTTAGCTTTGCCTTGAAAATTTTTTATATCTTTCTTGCATGACTCATAGTGAGGGAACCTTACTACTGACAGTCATGGTTTTCCCTCATGATCTTCCCTTTTACTTTGTTAGTCGAAGTCGTAAGATCCTTAGTCCACTGGGGGCTTGGTGTATCTTGCCTCCTTGACGTGGTGAAAGTTATTCAATGTTGTTTCCTTGTACTTTACTGGAAGTATGAGCATACACTTATACTCCCGCTAAAGTGGGGGCTAAATGTAGTGTCCTAAAATTGCGACACTTGCAATTTCGATCGCATTTGGGTCTTCACGATGGCGATGCAACACGGAACCTGAATGGAGACCCCGAAACTTGTTCATGACATCAAAAACTATATTTTTAAGCACCCTGGCCTAATCCTCCTTGCACCCTGCTGTCCCTAGAGGTGGGACCATGGTGCCCATCGCCCTGGTCCTTTAGGACTAGGGTGCCCAGCGCCCTGGTCCCCCAGGACCATGGCGCCCAGCGCCCTGGTCCCTGGCCCTATTTTGGGCCCGGTCTCTTATGGGGCTTCGGGTCTTTATGTTTGTAAATTGGAAAATAATCTTCCCTAGTCAGCCTAAGGTCGGGAAAATCAGTCTATTAGCCCTAATTGACAAGTATATAAACTACATTTCCTCTCCCATTTTGAGAAAGAGAAAAAAAAGGTAGAAACGATATTCAAGCATTCAAGCATTCAAGCATTCAAGCATTCCTTCAAGCAATTGATCATTCTAAGTCTCCATTCAAGGCTAGGTGTTGCATTCAAGACAAGGATTCAACCATTGAAGAGGAGATCACATACAACATACAACATACTACATACATTACACCTTCGCATGTAAGAATACAAACATTCTTACAAGGTATCAGTACTTGTTTACATTACAAACATTTACATTTACAGCATTCTCATTTCTTGGTTAATTCCAAAACTGGGGTTTGACCTAAAGGCAAACCCCTCATCCCTAACCCCCCAATCATCCTCTCTTTTCTATGTGTAGGTTGCAGGTATGCGGCTGTAATTGAAGATCTGGAATCCTTGTGCAGAGACGAACAGATCCCCCTTCGTTTCGCGGATTTTTCGGAGGACCGTGTGCACGTCAGGCACCATCGTCCCATCAACTTTCACTCAAATTTACAGAACAGCACTGTCTCGACTTTTTACTGCTAATTCCAGGTCCGCAGCTTCATCCCATAGCCCTATCTCTGTTTATAAGCGAATCTTTCCTACTTTACATGCATTCCTAGTTCAATCTTTCTATCTACATTCTTTACAAAAGAGGGTATCCTTGCTATCACAACCCTTGAAACTCATTTAGAATCCAATCTTGCATTGCGTGGGATTGGATCTTGTGGGTTTCAACCCATCTTTTGAATGTAAAGTCTCTCCTAAGTGAAAACCATCAACCCTAGTGACTCCCCCTTCTCTCTCCTTGGAGTTGGGGAGGGGAGGACAACTAGGGTTCGATTTTTCCGCTTTACAACTTCATATTGGACTAGATTTCATATGGAAGGTGCAATCAATGTAGATAAATAGGAGTGCTAGGATTCATATTCTCTTTTCCTCCCCCCTATCTGTTTTGTCATCCCCTATTAGGTTTATGCTGGTGGTCAATGTTTCTAGGGTCCATTCCAGGTGGTTGTAGGGGATTTTTAGGGGAGCCGTTGCTTCTCTTAAACCTTTTTGTCTCTTTTTAACCTAAGGAATGGGATAGTAGAGCTTGTTATAGAGGTTATTATTGCTGGTAAGTGGTCGATATCACTTTATTAGAGAATTAATAAATAATAGAGAAATCAATCTAGAGCATTGTAGATCCAAAGATCAATTGACATACATATTCACAAAGGTTTTATCAAAAGAGAAATTTGAATATTTAGAGACAAATTAGGTATTGTGAATATTGATGTAATTAGTTATAAAAATTAAGAAATCCTGTAAAAAATCTTTGGCAATTTCTACCACCAACCTACATTAAATGCATTATCTAGAAATATCAATCAATAAAAAAGATGAATCTAGAAAAGCTTTAACCAGTGAAACATAATTATAGAAGTTTCTCCATCTTTCTAAATCATTTAGACATGTCAATAAAATTTTATTTTGTGTAGTAGCACATTTGTAAAAGCTTTGTTTAATTTTATAGCTCTACCCACTCACATAGTGGTATCAGAGCAGGTCAGAAAATATTTGTTAAAGGTTTAAGGTGCATATTATACTAGGGAGGTTGTCTAGTTTAGTCACAGCTAGAGGAAGCTATATATTGTCTTGAAGTGTAGAAGACTATTAAAGGAAAGGTCATTGTAAAAAAATTGTGTAGCCATAATGAAAGTGAAGTCAAATAAAGAGGAAGTCTTTACATGCTATTGAAAAGAGTTGCAAACTTAAATGAGCTTCATCTCTTGAGAAATCCATTATAAACAAAGAAATTAGTGGAAAGGAGTTGATATGGATAGGTCGCTGCCCAATTAGGGTTTGCTGCATTATTTTGTAGTCATCACAATTACCCTCTTTCTATTTTTCCTTGATGACAAAAATGATATACATTGGCATGATACATGGTTTGACATGGTTCACAGTTATTTACTCTAAGTTTGGTATGCTCAGTTTTTTTATCTCATGTGTTACTGATGATTTAAGTGTATGTGCAGAGCTATCATGTTCATTGGTTTACAAATTGGTACTTTGCTTATGGTATAATATATGTGCTCATAGCACACTATTGTGCTAGGCAATTTTATGGTTTATACATATCTTCATTTGCACTTTGGAGTGCATGGGATTCACTTGGTTTACAAAGCACTTTTAGTGCATGGCTTAGTCACACTTTATATAGCACTTTATAATGCTATCGATATTTGTTTACATTGCTATTATGGCTTTGAAATCTATCTGGTTTCAATTATTTAAGCACATTACATAGTGCTTGTCAGCATATTTCAAAGGGTCGACACCTAGTTCTTACTTAGACCAATGATGTGATATTTATTTGGCTTAGTTTGCATACACTTTGAAAGAAGTTTGTGGGACCGATATGTATAGTCATCAGTGACTTGGATTGGACTTGGAATTTTTTATTTTGTTTTAAATGATCGGATCTCAAAGAATATAAATTTGGTAAAGGGTTCAATATAGAGAATATAACAAACAAACAATAGCATTTCTTTTTGTTTGCTAAAACCCTAAAAAGGGTTGTCATCATGAAACATGTTCTAGTAGTTACAATGAGTCATTGGCTTGGACGTTCATTATGGGTTTCAGTTATGTTGGTCTACAGACAATGGAGATTCGAATGATGGGTTTTATGGTCAATATTATGGGGATTTTTTTTTTCGCAGATATTCAGCATCAAATTTTTTAGGTTCTTACCTTCATCAATAGGTAATTTCATTATGTTATTTTTAGTGTGTTCTTGAATCTTTGAAGAGTAAAAAGGTAAAAAGAAATTCTAGTATTTTATTTTCGGCAAAAGAAAAAGAGGGTTTCTTTTTTTTTGAAATGCAAATATTTGTCTAAAGCTCGTACTTTCAAAAACAAAAATAAAAGGAAATAAGGTTTTTCAAAAAGACATTTTTCAAGAATATTTGTCGATTTTGAAAAAGGAAAAAGGTTTTTCCTTGGCAAATAATGGTTGTGTTTTATTCAGTTTTATTTCAAACCCTAGTTAGGGTTTGGTAACACTCTATGAGGGTTATAGTTTGAAGACATTTAGCTTACTTCAATGTTATTTAAAGACATGTTTTCTGTAGAAATTGTTACAAAGTTTGAATGAAAACATAGCATTTATTGTTTTCGGATATAGGAAAAGGGTTTTGTTTTACTCTGATACTAAAAGAAAAATTTTATGAAAGAAGATTCTTTGTTTGTTATACAAAGATTTCAAAATCTTTATTAACAGTCTTTGTAGTTGAAATCATTGCATAACTTTGTTATATCAAACTCGTTCCATTCATTGATAATTTTGTGATTGCAAAATATATTGCAATTATAAGGTTACCAGTGATTGTAACTTGAGTTGTTTTCTAGCATTGTATGATACATAGGAGTTGGTGCTCCTTGAAATTTGATACTTCTAAATTCAATGTACAGAGTTGGTTCTCTTTGAGTTAATAAAATGATTACTTTGATGAGTGGTTTTTCTACCCCAAGAGGGTTTTCCACTCATGAAATTCTTGTTTCATGTATCAAATTGTTTCTATTTTTTTCATTAGATGTTATGCTCTGATACATTTTATTATCTTGTGTTGATTTTATGCAAAGTTTACTTCATATGTTTGTCAAACTATACTTCATTCATTATGTTTATATCTGCAAACTCTCATTGTATTAAAAAAGTCAAGTATGCAATTTATACATTATTTAAAACAATTCATTGTGCAATGTCAGGTTAAAAAAGTTAAGCATAAAAGGATTACTCAATCTGTTTATATTGAATAATTAGAAACACATGCTTAAATAAGAGTTAGTGTATCACATGTTCTATTTTTGGTAATAGGTTTGTCAAGTTATTCAAAAGTTTGATAATTAAGTAAAGTGAGTCAAATTTGTTATTGACTCTAATTCACCCCCCCCTATCAGAGTCAGTCCACTTCCAACAAGTGGTATCAGAGCATAGGGTCCCTCCTTTTAATTCTATCCTAGGGATTGTTTCTTGTCTTTTGAAGTTCATATGGCTCAATCAAAAGAAGGTGCTTCACTTTCTAGAGCTCCTCTCTTTGATGACACATATTATGTGTTCTTGAAGATTAGGATGGAAACTTACCTAGTTTATGTTGATCTTAATGTGTGGAACATTGTGACCACAAATTATGTTGTTCCTACTATTATTCCCATAGATCCAGATGCAAAGACACAATATGACTTAAATGCCAGAGCTAAGTATGATATATTGTGTGGTCTTACAAAGGATGTATTTGTTAAGGTTATGCATTGTTCATCTTCTCATGAGATATGGAACAAACTTTAAACTATTTATCAAGGAGATACAAAAGTCAAAGAATATAAAATTCTCACACTCAAGAATCAGTTTGTCTTTGAGAATGAAAGAAGATGAGACTATTTCAAATTATTTTCTCAGAATTGATGAAGTTGTGAATTCTAGAAGGGGTCTTGGTGAAAATATTGATGAAAAATATGTTATATGAAAGATCATTAGAACTTTTTTTCCCAAATTTGAAACTAAGGTTTCAACCTTAGAATAAAAAAGTGTTTTTCTACTATGTCTCTTGATAACCTACAAAGCATACTTACAACCTATGAAATAAGGATTGGCAGCAATCCTTCCACTTCTAAAGAGACTAATTTCAAAGTAGAAAAGAAAGAAGAACCTGATAGTGAATCTGAACTCTCAGATGCTATTGAAGCATTGCTTGTTAGGAAACTAAAAAAGAAATACAAGGGAAAATTACCCTTGAAAAGCTTTAATTGTGGCAAAGCTATGCACTTTGCTGCTCAATGTCCTCTAAGTGATCAAAATAATGAAGAGGAAAAACCAGAAAAATTTAATAAAAATAAAATATGGAACCCTAAAAGGAAACTCAATACTTTTAAGAAAAAGAAGAGTCTCTTTACAAAAGAAGACTCTGCAAATGAATCAGATGACTCACCTTGTGAAGGTGATGAGGCAATGTTCGTGGTAGAAATATAATCTTCCCCAACGAAAGCTATGACAAGCGAACCTGAAAAAAAAAATGATTTAGATCAAAGTGAAATTGATCTTGAGGGAGAGTTACGTTGCACTCTCAAATGAATAAATAAACTAAAAAAAGTTAGTATCTTCCCAAGAAAGCTCAAATCAGATTTTACAAGTTGAGTTAAATGACTCAATCTAGCAGTTGGAAATCTGAGGTCTCTTCTTGAAGACATATAAAAGAAAATTGAAACTTTAGAATAGAAAATGATAAATCTGCAAAAGTAAATTGAACAATATGAAAGTGCAATGCATTTAAATGATATATTGAGCAAGCAAAAACAACACAAGAATTTGACTAGTGTAGGCTTTGAAAAGGCCGAATCATCAAAATAGACCACTAAGACTGCAAATAAAAATCAATTTTAGGCTTACCATAGAATGACACCATTTAGATTGTGGTTCTTTCATGGCTATTACTTTTATTACAATAAGTTTGGCCATAAGGTTAACACTTGCAGATTTTTGCTACATAGAACTCCTATGTTTGGACACAAACAAGCCTATGGCTTTCCAAACATAGTGAAGTGTGTCAAGTGTAACACCTTTGGACATACCTCTACTCAGTGCAAATCAAAGGCATATATTGATAAGGTGTGGAAACCTAAGTTTGTACCTAGCATAGAGAACTCAATGTTAGTGCAGACTACACTTCTTTCAAATAAGAAATCAATGTGGGTGTTGGATAGTGGATGTTCACACCATATAGGAGATAGACATAACTTTCTTCATCTAAATGATTTTGATGGTATTTTTGTAAGATTTGGTGACAATTTAGGAGCTTATGTAAGAGGAAAAGGTACATTGCGGTTGAATGGTGATACTCCAATCCATGATGTTTATTATGTTGAAGAATTAAAACACAACCTGTTGAGTGTTAGTCAAATTTGTGACAGTGGTTATAATGTATCCTTTAGTTCTCAAGGTTGTGCTATCAAAATTAATTTGGTAAAATTGTTGTTGCCAGTTTGAGAACAATTGGCAATGTTTACAACTTGCTTGACTCCACCGATTATCAAAACAATGAAGGTATATTCCTTATGGGTCAAGTTGAGGAAAATTGGTTGTGGCACAAATGTCGGGGACATGTAAATTTTGACAATCTAGTTTGCATCAACAAGAACCAAAATGTCATAGGTTTGCCTATTTTAAGTAAACCTACAAACACGATATGCAAAGAGTGTCTAAAAGGAAAGCAAACAAAAATGTCTTTCAAATATAAAGAACACTCTTCCACAAGACCACTGCAACTTGTGCATACAGATCCTATGTGGTTTCACAAGGACTCAATCAATTAATGGTGAGAAGTACTTCATGCTCTTTATTGATGATTATACTAGAATAATATGGGTCACATTTCTCAAACACAAGGCTGAAGTATTTGATAGATTTAAGATATTCAAGAAAATGGTAGAACATGAATCTGATTTAAAATTGAAATGCTTGAGATCAGACAAGGGTGGTAAGTTGACATCACAAGAATTTATTGACTATTATGAAAAACGTGGAATTAAGAGACAATATGTTGTTGCCCAGACACCTCAACAAAATGGGGTGGTCAAAAGAAAGAATATAACTATCCAAGAGATGGCTCACATAATGCTTAATGAGGCAAATCTGCTAGACATGTATTAGAAAGAAGTTGTTCACACAGTTGTTTACATTTTGAACCATGTGCAAATCAGGGTAAAATCCACCTTTACTCCTTATAAACTCTGGTATGGTAAGGATGCCTCTATTCAATATTTCAAGATTATTTGCTGCAAAGGCTATATTAAGAGAGATGAAGAAAATCGAGGAAGCTTTGATACTAAAATTGATCAAGGTATCTTTCTTGGATACTCCACTCATAGCAAAGCTTATAGATGTTTCTGTTAATATTCTTTCGGAATGGTTTGTGTGTAACATTTTGGTTAAGTTTTTGCCCCTTCTTTTACTTTTTGACTCACTCTTCGGATCACTCATGCATGCCAAGTGGTGTCTCAACGTTTCCCTATGAGGCTCACTCTTCTTGCCCGATGTTGAGAGGATGCAGAGCCGTCATGTGGCGCTAGTCTTTTCTTTGGCGTATGCTTCCTAGCCCCACCATCTTCCATGTATTGGCAGTGACACTTAGTGCCCCCATGTTGCATGTTCAAGTTCTCTTTTTGTGCTTGACTTCGGGTCACCCTTGAGTTGTTGTGTGTCTTCCATGATGGTTCATAAACCAGAATGTTGTTTGTACTGTGATTTTATTGTTTAGTAGGTGAAAGGGTTGCCATGATGCGGTTGAGGTAACAACTTTTAAGGTCATTTTCACTAGGTAGTGTCTGGCAGAGTGCCACATTGCGAGATTCCTATCAAAAGCAATTACTAGGATTTTGCTGACACTTGTGTATTATTTGTTAAGAGCCTGAGGCTCTTTATAGGTCTTCTTTCTCTGCTTTTTTAGAGGTTCAAACTTTAGAGAGAATATTTTTAGACTTTGGCTCATTAAGAAGCCTTTATGTTAATTAAATTAGGTGAATGATAAACATATTTGATTGTGCCTATGGCCTATATGGTTGTTTAATTTGAAGCTTAGTAAATTGACTAATGTGTTGTATTCAGATTCATAAACTTTTTTGATATGTGTTGTGAGACTCTATAGATTAAACTATGTTTTAGAATTTGGTATATATTGAATGAATTGTGAATGTTATATTATGTTGAATAGAGTGTAGTCTGATCTTGTTCTCTAATGATGGTGAGCATGTAGATTGTTGAATGAGATTTAAAGCTGCATGTATCTGGGTTTCATATGTTGTTAGTGTTTTCAAAAATATTCTGGTGTATCACCCAAGTAGTGTAGTTTTTTAAGTCTTCCTTTTCCCCTTTTCTCCCCCAATTGTATGAAGAGTCAACTTCTCAAACCCTGAGGTTATTTACTGAGTCTCATGCAAAAGGTCCCCCATCACTAAATTTCCCATAAAGTTGTTAGCATTTAATGTAAAATAAAGAGTCAATGGTTCTTTTTCTGGCACACCTAGTGGGACCATAATTTTGAACAAGCCTAAGAAAGGTTATGAGCCATAGACCTATTACCAAGAGTCAAACATCTTTAAATCCCAGTTTTATTCTCCCACCCCTGGTAAGCATCCATTCGCCCGCAACTACTTCTTCTCAGAATCCACCTATTTTCCTTGCAGTACCCGTTCTCATAGTAATGGCTCGGATTCCTCCTAGATACTTTGTGACTTGGAATAGTAGTAGCCCTCTCATTCCTCCTATTCCACCTATAGTATGGGGGCCAATTCCTACCTATGCACTAAAAATCATCCCTAAATTCACCAAAGAATGTTTCAAGACGTCGGGGGAACACCTAAAAGATGTGGCCAATGTCTGCACTGTCCATAACATTACAAAGCATAATGTAGCTTTGAGATTTCTTGTAGCTTCATTCAAAGGGACAACTTTAGATTAGTATAGATCTCTTTGTCCAAACTCTATAACCAATTGGGACCAGCTGGGTGATCGCTTCTTTGAGATATTTTCCAGCAACGCTGATAGATCATCCTTAATGCAACAATTGATTACCATCAAAAGAGCTCCTCAGGAAGTGGTGACAAAATTCAATATGAGGTTTCAGAAGAACTAGCAAAGGATACTATTATCCAATCATCCTCCTTTAGATATGAAATTTGTTTTTTATCTAAAAGCATTCAATTTAGATATATCTGTGATGATCCAATCTCTCAAAGGAAATAATCTCCCGAATGCATATGATTCGGTGGTCTGACCAGAAAATAATTTAATTGATGCTGGAAATCTTGTGCCACAACCGCTCATGCTGGTGTTTCCTGAGCTATTCATTCCTAGCACATCTACACCCCAGCCTATGTACGTGTATCCCAGATCCCAACAAGTAAGTACGTCTTCCCCCTTATCTCTGGCTATAAAAGTCAATGATATAAAAAAATTGTTGAGATCTTTCTTAAATGAAATCATTAATTTGAAAAGATCCCAAATCACACTTGCTAGGTCTCCCTTCTAACAAAATTTCCAAAGGAATAGACCCACATATCAACAAAACTAATATGCAAATAACTGAGCTTCCTCAAGTTAATCGAATGGCTAGATAGATCTAGTTCCCAATCCTTTGTAAATTGTCTATCCCAACACCAATAAAGAGTTGACCATAGGACAAAAAAATCTAGCGGATGACACAAATTCTTGGTGTTTTTCATGTAACAATGCTCATGCCCCAAGAAACTACCCAAAAGGAAATTTGCAACAAAAAATTGCAGATCAGTGAAGCCAAGGTGTTGCCTCAAATGACTAGTTTATGCATCCCCTGGCATGGACAATGTAGCTCTCATCACATAGATGCAAGGTATGTCAATAGATCAAGAAACGAAGATAGCTCCAGACCATGCATTATTCTCTTGGATGGAGGATGAGGATGCCACACTCACAAATGGTACAATTGCATCAATGAGATTGTAGGCATGTAGGGGAGGTTCATTTCAGATCAAGTTCCTGAACAACTCACGGTTGCTACTACATATCCAAGAAAGAAGTTTTTTCCCTATAAGCTGAAAGAAGAAAAAACATTAGTGCATCAGTATTGGATGTGGTGGAGCAGCTAAAGAAAGCCCCATATAACATCTCCTTATGGAATGTCCTTAGCATCCCAGAGAAGAGGAATTGGTTAAAAGAAGCTCTATTAGAGGTGGAGAGACCTGCTAACAGGAATGTTGCTAGTTCTTCATAGGCTAATGAAGAAATATTCGTGCCCCCCGCAAAACAATCATGCTCACAAATAGTGTTGACAAACGAGGCCATAATGCCTAGTTCCCAAGTGGAAGGTAAGCCTAAACCAAACCCTTTCTATTTGACCCTCATAGTAGGAGACAAGCTATTACATAATTATATGATAGATTCAAGTGCTAGCACCATCATAATTCCTAACAAAATTGCTTAGGTTTTGAACATTAAATACGAGCCTCTAAGTAGGGGTGTTATGGAGCTAGATGGAAATAAAGTCTAGACTGTGGGTCTTATTAATAGCCTTCCACTGACATTGTTTGCATGTCCAGTGTCACTGTGTCACTGTGGCCCAAGAAGTTGTAGTTATTGACATACCACCTATTTTCACCATGTGCCTTTCTTGAGACTTCACCACCAAAATAGGAGGTTACCTATCTTTAGATTGGTCCCACCTCATCCTCTAGACCCAACATGGTGCTAAGCTCAAAATTCTTTTAGAACCCCTACACATCGAGCATGTAGCTGATCAAGCTATGCTCAACTTCGAGCCTACTCATACCTCCATCTCTAATGAGAAGAGAAAAATGGTAGAACTTCTAGAGGATGAAGAGGTGATCGGGGATATTACACCAGAGCAAGAAGTTTTTCTTAATGAATTCATAAATTCTAATCCATATTCCAATTACCATGCCATAGGTTTCAGTACCTACTATATTTTTGATGAGGATGAAATTATCCCAAAACTAACTAAGGGTCCACTAACCAAGGAGGAGTTGTCTTTTATGCTTTAGACCTTGCACTTTGATGGTGCAAGATGCAAGGTAGGTTTAGGCACTAAAATTTGCCTTAATTCTCCTTTGGGTGAACAAATCTTTAGATATTTCCACCTAAAGTTTGCTTGCTCCAACAGTGAAGTAGAATATGGAGGGTTGATCCAAGGCCTAAGTTTAGCAGAAAGGATGGGCATAAAACAACTGAAAGTTTTGGGTGATTCTAAGAAAATTGTGCACTAGGTCCAAGGAATCTCAAGTACCAAGCACGTTTGCATGAGGTCCTACCATCATAGGACATGGGATCTAATTGAAAGCTTTGATGCCTTCAATATATAGAGGATTCCTCGAAAGACAAATGCATCCGCTGATCGGATGTCCATTATTGGGTCGCAATTCAACCCTATTGTGGACTTGCTTGCCAACCCCCAGGCAATCTGTGTGATTGTTCGACTAGCTATTCCAAACAATGACACGCACTAGCAAGTTTTTGAGAATGATGAGAAAATTGCTATATTTATTCAAAAAATTGGAGAGTTTGCTTATCAATTGTAGTCTCAAGTAAAGGAGGCTTACGGGGATCAAATCATTCATTTTAAATCCAACAAGCTTTCGAATGGATTGATCACCCTAGTGAAATTATTTTGATGGCATTGCATGAAGACATTGATGAAGTATATTATTGTCATTGATGTCAATAGTAACTGGTAATGACGTTATATTACAATCGGTAGTGATGCAGTATTGCAACTGGTAGTAAAGAAGTGATGGAAACCAATATTGGTATTTGAATCAGAGTGATCAACCGGTAACCCTAACTAGTTGATATATAAAACCCTAACCGATGAAGCTTGTTGAATCGTTTATGATGATCTATGATCAAATGGTGATCAGAGATGAAGATGCCACATATGCATGATGCACGTGATGAGTTTCAAAGTGGTTTTGGTGCATGAAGATAACCATCTATCTTGGGAATGAGAAAATGCATAGTATGAAGTGGAAAATGTGTGATGAGCTACATGATCTAATGTGTGGTGATCCAGGAGCGGTTGAAGTTGTCTACAACAATGTGTAGTTGATTGTTATATAATCCAACGGTTATGATTGAACCGATATGTTTTTAATCTCTATGAGATTTGTAGATTTTGTGATGTGTTACCAACCTATTGTATTTGTATTTAAGGTTGATGAGTTGTTTGTTATTGTGTTGGAAATTTGGTTAAATGTGGTAGTGTGATTGTTGTCGAACTATAAGGAGTGTCTGCAGAATGTTGTGAAGGCAGATAGGAGTAGAAAAGGATCTAACTAAGCAAGATAGTTCTATTACTATATCAGCAAAGAAAATGTTGTTCTTTAACCATTACAACAATCAAATCCCTTAACTGGGTAAACTTTAATGGGTTTGGTGTTGTCAAAATCCTCTAACCGGGTGATCCATTATCTTGGATTTTAAATCCTCTATCGAGGTTACTCCTAACAGGGTATTTCCTTTAATAGGGTATTGTAGTCAATCCCTTAACCGAGTGGTCGCTAACCGAATCTATTCTTAATAGGAAATTATTGTATAAGCTTCTAACAAGGCTTGGTTCCTAACAAGGTGAACTTCATAAGAGTTCAAAATAATTGTGGGTATTCATCCCCACCATGGTTTTTGCCATTTGGGTTCCTACATGAAAAATCATTATGTCAAGTGGTGAATGGTTTTGTGGATGTGTTTTGATATGGTTGATTAATTAACTAGTAAAGCCACTTAGATATGTTTAGATGATCGGAAGTGATCTAAAATGAGCTATTACTGATGTTAGTAAAGTGTTTTAATATTTTGGTTCAATGGTATGTGAGCTTCAGATTTTTTACATTGTATCTTTGATGTTTTTGTCAACCAGTAAAGTTTGACAGTGCAGTTGTAGTTTTGGATATAGTGTCTAAACCAGTTTAGATTAGAAAGTTGTTTCTGAGTTGGGATTAAGTTTATTGAAAGTTTATTTTATTTTCTATATACTAATTCACCCCCCATCTTAGTAGTTGACCAAATCCTTATCATTTCATCATATTATCAATTGGTATCAGAGTGTTTCAGGTCCTCTTGTGTTTAAGCCTAATAGCTTGAGGAAAAGATCTAGGAGAACATGGTGAAGAAAGAAGGTCTGAAATTCAATAGGGAAAACTACATAATATAGAGTGATAGGATGAATATCTATATCAAGAGATTAGGAAGTCAATATTGGGAACATATTGTTACTAAATATATCTTGCCTAGTAGGATTTTGTTAGATGATCAAAAGAGGGAGCAACAGAGGAACAATCAAGCATTGGAGGCCATTATCAGTTCCTTGTCCGATTTAGAGTATATTGATGTTGATGGATTGGAGACTACTTATGAAGTGTGGAAGAAACTAGAGGAGATCTATAATGGTGATGACCATGTGAATATTGCCAAAGAAGAGAGTCAGAGAAGTAAATTTGATGATATGTGGATGGCTGAATGTGAAAACATTCAACAATATGGTCAGAGGATCAAGGAGATATTTGAAGAGATAAAAAGAGTTGGAGGTACAGTGGAGGATACCACAGTGGTTAGAAAGGTATTGATAACTCTTCTACTGGTCTACGTTATCTGAGTTGCAGCCATTTAGGAACTCAAGTCTATTGATAAATCAAAGGTAACTCTTGAATCCATCATTGGTAAATTAACTAGATTTGAATTAAATAGTTTTGATGGAAGTGTTTAGAATCTGTATTTAGAGCCTCATTTTCAAATGCACTTGTAAGTAAAAGTAGAGAAGTCAACTATAGTCATGAGTCTAGATCTAGTAGAGAGGTTGATGATGAAGATAGTCTGATTGAGCTTGAAGCATTTTTGGCCAAGCGGTTACCCAGGCATGCCAGTAAGTACAAAGGTAAATTATCTTTGAAGTGTTTTGCATGTAACTAGATTGGACATATTGCTGCTAACTGTCCTAATGGAGATAATGAGAAGAAACAAGAGAAGTATAAGAAGTATAAAGGCAAAGGTAAAAGATATTGTCTCATTGCAGTGGATGGAGGAATTACAGATGAGGAATCTAAAGAAGATGCAAATGAGGACATTGTCTTTGTTTCTATTAAAGAAGAGACATCAGATCAGAAGGAATTAGTCTCTCACATCGATAGTTTTGATTACTAAATTATAGATAGTGGTTGTTCACACCACATGACTGGTGATCGAAGTAAGTTTCTTACTTTGAGAGAGTTTAAAGGAGGTGTTGTGAGATTTGGGAATGACTCACCCTGCATGGTGAAAGGAAAGGGATCCATCTCTTTGAATGGAAAAAGCAATGCAGATGATGTCTACTAGGTTGAAGGACTAAAACATAATCTTTTGAGTGTTGCTCAACTCAACGACAAAGGTTACCCACTGGAATTCAAAAATAGAGTCTTCAAGTTTTATGGAAGAAAAGGTGAACTAATTGCAACCGGAAAATAGACTAGAGGTAACTTTTTTCATTTAAGTTCTAAAGTCAACAATTGTTTAATTGCAAAAGTAGAAGATAGTTGGCTTTGGCGTCAAAGATTCTGTCATGTAAATTTTGATAACATTGTAAAAGTCAATAAGTCCAAATCCGTAAGAGCTTTGCCATAGTTGGACAAAATGGTGAATGCTTTGTGCAAGAAATGTCAGCTAGGGAAGATGACATCCTCAACCTTCAAGAGAAAATATTTCTTAGCAGAACATTTGCTAGATTTGGTTCATACCGACCTTTATGGACCAATGAGGACTACAAGTATTCAAGGTGATCAATATTTCATGATTTTTACTGATGATTTCTCAAGGATGATGTGAGTCACATTATTGAAAGACAAGACATAAGCATTTAGCAAGTTTAAGGAATTCAGAGCCTTAGTTGAAAATGAAAGTGGAAAGAAGATAAATTGCTTAAGAATTGATCAAGGTGGTGAATTTACTTCAGAGGAATTCACTAGTTACTATGAAGATAATGGAATTAAGAGGCAACATTTTGCACCTAGGACACCACAATAGAATGGTATTGTAGAAAGGAACAACTTGTCAATTTTTGAAGCTTCTAGGACTATGATAATACAAGGAGGTGTAGCTAAGACATTCTGGAGAGAATCTATCAGCACAATTGTTTACACTATGAACCAGATACTTGTTAAAAGAGGTAAGGATAAAACACCCTATGAGTATTGGTATGGTAGATCACCTAATGTCAGTTACTTTTAAAAAAATGGTAGCAAATGTTTTATCAAGAGATGTGATTATGTTGGTAAGTTTGATGCCAAGAGTGGTGAAGGCATATTTCTTGGTTACTCCACCAAGAGAAAATCTTACAAGTGTTACAACAACCGGACCAAGAAGATCATTGAAAGTGTTAATGTCTGAGTTGATGAGTTTCCTAAGAAATTAGGAGAAACTGGTGAGGAGAAAAAGGAACAAGAACCTTATATATTTTTTTGGAACTGGAACCGGTGAAGCCATAAGTTGAAGAATAGATCAAAGAATCCCAAGTTCAACCGAAACAAGGAGGTCTAATAGAAGAAGAGGAAAGTGAAGAAGAAGAAGAACCTAGAAATTAGGATCATGTCATTCCAAGGTATGTTAGACTCAATCATAGCCCTGATCAGATTATTGAAGACATGAATGCAGGCGTGCTAACAAGAAAAAGGATTAGAGAGAACTCATGTATGATTTCCACCATTGAGCCTAGAACTGCAAAAGAAGCATTTGTAGATGAAGACTGGATCAAGGCAATGAAAGAAGAACTTGACTAGATAGAGAAGAACAATACATGGACATTGGTACCCAAACTAGAGAACAAGAATGTAATAGGTACAAAATGGGTATTCAAGAATAAACTAACTGAAGATGGAGTAGTGGTCAGAAATAAAACCAGACTAGCATGCAAATGATATGCACAAGAAGAAGGTGAAGACTATGGTGAGACATTTACACCACTTGCAAGATTGGAAGGAGTAAGGACTCTACTTGCATTTGCAACATATAGAGGATTCAAAGTATATCAGATGGATGTTAAGTCAACATTCCTAAATGGAATATTGGAAGAGGAAGTCTATATTGAACAACTAGATGGTTATGCTTAATTGTAGAAAAGGAAATGGTGTGAAAATTACATAAGGCATTATATGGACTAAAGAAAGAACCTAGAGCATGGTATTAAAGATTTCACTCTCACTTGATGAAGATAGGTTTTCAGAGAACCAGTGAAGAAAATAACATATATCTCAAGTCAAAAGGAGACAAGATACTAGTAAGTGAGGTATTTGTTGATGATATCACTTTTGGAGGAAATGATGATATGTGTCATGATTTTACTAATGAGATGAAGAATGAGTTTGAGATGTCACTAGTAGGTGAAATAAAAAAATTAATAGGTTTGCAAATCCAATAGATAAAAGATGGTATTTTTATCACACAGTCCAAATATGTGAAAGAAGTATTGAAGACTTTTGGAATGGGAGACTATAAACCAGTTGGAACACCAATGGTTATAGACTGTAAATTGTCTAAGGAGGATGATTCTGCGTCAGTGGATGAAAAGGAATATAGGTCAATGATAGGTAAACTACATTATGTTTTCCACAACAGATCAGACATTGCTCATGTAGTAGGATTGGTTGCCAGATTTTAGAAAAGCTCAAAGGAGACACAAATGGTAGCGACCAAAAGAATTTCTAGATATCTGAAAGGAACAATTGATTATGGTTTATGGTATCCATATGCAGGAGACTTTGATTTAAAATTCTATATAGATGCAGAATGGGCAAGCAATGTTGATGACATGAAGAGTACAACCAAGGGAGAATTATTTCTTGGAGGAAGACTAGTGTCTTGGAGCAGCAAGACACAAAGTTGTATCTCACAATCAACTACAGAAGCTGAATATGTTGTAGCATATATGAATTGTACCCAAGAAATCTGGATGAAACATATTCTAGAAGGTTTCAAGTTGAAACTTTAAGAATCATTAAGGATTTTCTATGATAACAGTAGTGTGATAAACATTTCTAAGACCCCAGTGTTACATGCTAGGACGAAGCATATTGAGCTAAAGTATCATTTCTTGAGAGAGAAAGTGAAAAGTAAAGATGTGTCACTCGAGCATGTATCTACTAAGGAACAACTACCAGATATTACTAAACCTCTACCTAAGGCTACTTTTGAGTATCTTAGAGGTAAGCTAGGGTTTGTACCCATACATGAAGTCAATTAAGAAGATGTAGAAGACATCAATCATGGAGATTATTGAAAATCTTGAAAAGGGATTGGTGTAGAGTGGAGCTACTCCACAGGGGGAGTAGCTAGTTGCAGATTGGTGAAGCATGGAAAGGTTAACCTTCACTTTGGCATTGTTTTCAAAGGGGGATAAGAACTGTATATGATTGATATCCAGTTACTAGCTAAAGAAATGGAGATACAGTTGAAGGAGAGTACATGGAAAAATGTAAACCAAGATTCCTATACCTGTGTATGTGCATTACTCTCAATCATCACAATCAAAGGGTATTGATATTTGTAATGTCATCAATGCCAAAGGGGGAGATTGTTGGAATTGCATGAAGATTGCATTGATGAAGTATATTATTGTCGTTGATGTCAATAGTAAGTGGTAATGAAGTTGTATTGCAATCGGTAGTGATGCAGTATTGCAACTGGTAGTAAAGCAGTGATGGAAACTAGTATTGGTATTTGAAATAGAGTGATCAACTGGTAACCCTAACCAGTTGATATGCAGAACCCTAACTGATGGAGCTTGGTGAATTGGTTGTGATGATCTATAATCAAATTGTGCTCGAAGATGAAGATGCCACATATGCATGATGTACATGATGAGTTTCAAAATGGTACTGGCATGTCAAGGTAACTATTTATCCTGGGAATGAGAAAATGTATATCATGAAGTGGAAAATGCGTGATGAGCTACGAGATCCAATGTGAAGTGATCTAGGAGTGGTTGAAGTTGTCTAGAGCATTGTGTAGTTGATTTCTATGTAATCCAATGCTTATGACTGAACCGATATGTTTGTAATCTCTATCAGATTTATAGGTTTTCTGATGTGTTACCGACCTATTGTATTTGTATTTAAGGTCGATGATTTGTATTTGTGTTGGAAATTTGGTTAAGTGTGGTAGTGTGATTGTTGTCGAACAAGAAGGAGTGTCTATAGAATGTTGTGAAGGCAGATAGGAGCAGAAAAGGATCTAACTAAGCAAGATAGTGCTATTACCAGATCAGCAAAGAGCTTGTTGTATTTTAACCATTACAATAGTTAAATCCCTTAACCAGGTAAACTTTAATGGGCTTGGTGTTGTCTAAATCCTATAACCAGGTGATCCATTATCTTGGATTTGAAATCCTCTATCAAGGTTACTCCTAATAGGGTATTTCCTTTAACAGGGTATTGTAGTCAATCCCTTAACCAGGTGGTCCCTAACTGGATCTGTTCTTAACAGGACATTATTGTATAGGCTTCTAACAAGGCTTGTTTCCTAACATGGAGAACTTCCTAGCAGTTCAAAATACGTGTGGGTATTCATCCCCACCATAGTAATTCCCATTTGGGTTTCCAAGTGAAAAATTATTAGGTCAAGTGATGAATGATTTTGTGGATGTGTTTTTATATGGTTGATTTGATTAACTGGTAAAGCCACTTAGATATGTTTAGATGACTGAAAGTGATCTAAAATGAGCTATTATTTATATTAGTAAAGTGTTTTAATATTTTGGTTAAATGGTATGTGAGTTTCAGATCTGTTACATTGTATCTTTGATGTTTTGGTCAACCAGTAAACTTTGACAGTGCAGTTGCAGTTTTGGATACAGTGTCTATACCAATTTAGATTAACAAGTTGTTTCTGAGTTGGGATTAAGTTTGTTGAATGTTTAGTTTGTTTTCTATCTACTAATTTACCCCTCCCTCTTATTAGTTGACCATATCCTTGTTGTTCCATCATATTATCATATTTGACCATGATGATCCTAAAAATGACAAGTGAAAACTCACAGTTGATAAAGGTGACTATGTCAAAATATCAGTAGGGAATGGGAGAACACTTAAGGTTGGAAAGGAAGTTCCCCTAGAAGATCAAGAAATATTAACTCAATATTGTAATGAATACATGGGCATGCTAGAATGGTCATATGAGAATTTGAAAGGTTACAATTCTAACATCATTTGGCACACCATTGAGCTCACCAATGGGGCCAAGCTGGTTCGATAGAAGTAGAGACCTGTCAATCCGAAGATGGAGTTTCTCATGAATAAAGAATTGAAAAAATTGATAGAGTCCAAGATTATCTACCCCATCAAGCATAGTACATGGGTATCAAATTTGGTACTAGTCATAAAGAAGAATGGGGATATCCGACTCTATGTGGACTTCCATGACTTGAACCAAGCCTCTCTAAAAGAACATTACCCTTTTCCACCAATGGAATAGTTGTTAAGCATTGTGGCGGGGTCAGAGATATTTTTGATGCTTGATGGATTCTCAGGTTATAACCAAGTGTTGGTAAAGCTAGAAGACCAACATAAGACAACCTTCACAACCAAATGGGGAATATTTTCCTACCAGAAAATTTCATTTGGATTGTCAAATGTAGGTGCTACTTTTCAGAGGGCTATGGATGTGCCTTTTAAGGAGCTGATTAATAAAATCATCCTCATCTACTTGGATGACCTGATGGTGTTTTCAAAGTGTAAAGAGGATAATTTTGACCATCTCAAACTAGTTTTCTAGAAGCGTTTGGAATTCAGCATTTCATTGAACCCAAAAAAATGCATCTTTGGGGTCCCGCAAAAGAAATTACTAGGAAACGTAGTGTCAAAAGAAGAAGTCTCCATCGATCTAGATTGACTGAAGGAAATAAAAGAGCTTCCTCTTCCTGTCAACAAGAAGGGCATTCAGTCTATCCTAAGAAAAGTCAACTTTGTTAGCTGTTTCATCTCAGACTTTGTTGGAATGGTGAGGCCTACACGCTAATGCTTAAAAAGGAAATGCATTTTAAATGGACTCCTGAAGAAAAAGAGGAATTTGAGAAGATCAAAGGTGCCATCTCTTCCACTCCAGTACTCTCCAAGCTTGATATGTCTAAGGATTTCATAATGTATGTTTTCTCTAGTGATTATAGTATTGTCATGGTACTAACCTAGAAAGATGCAGACAAAAAGGGTGAGCATCCCATAGCTTTCAATTCCAAAAATCTAAAAGAGTATGAGGATAAATACAATGTTGTTGAAAAACAAGCATTGGACATTGTCAAAGGCCTCAAAAAGTTCAGGCATTTCATTGCCTGCAATAAGCCTACTGTGTATGTCGCTCATCCTTCGATTTGGGAGTATATAATGGAGGGTGACATTACAGAGAAAAGGGAAAATTGGATTACCAAGATCTTAGAATATGACATTGATGTCAGGCCCACTAAGGTAATCTGTGGAAAAGGCCTTGGTGAATATATAGCCCAAGAGTCTGACCCTCGAGAATCTGAGACTACTGCAGAGGAGATTGCAATATTCGCCTCTAAGCAAATGGAAGAAAGTTGGATTGAGAGATGAAGAAACTTCATGGAGACAGGAATTTTCCGAGCTGATATTTCTCCTTAAAAGAGGAGATTATATAGGATGAAGAATAGCAATTTCCATCTTGTTGAAGGAGTGGTTTTCAAAAGGAATTTTGATGGGATTTTACTCCGTTGCATGGACCAAGACCAAGCCAATAAAATCTTACATGAATTCCACCATGGCCTTTCAGGGGTTCATTATTCAGCGCAAACCACCATCATTAAGATTACCCATGCTGGGTATTTCTAGCCCTCAATGTTTAAGGACACATATGCTCTGGTAAGAGAATGCAAGGAATGTCAATACTACAGTGGTAGGTGCAAGAAGGCAGCAATTCCAGTCAAGCCAATAATGGTGGAAGAACCGTTTTCTCAATGGGGTCTAGATTTCATAGGGATGATTAATCTTCCTAGCTTAACTAGACACAAGTGGATCCTTACTACTACTGACTATTTCACCAAATGGTCTGAGGTTGTACCCCTTGGGAATTCATCAAAAACATAAATACTCATATTTCTGGAGGAGATAATATATCGGTATGGCCCACAAAAGACCATAATATTAGATAATGCATGTGCATTCATGGGCTCCTATGTAACTCAATTTTCTCTCCACCAGGGCATATATCTGAAGACTTATTCAAATTATCACCCTCAAGGAAATGGCCTAGATGAGTCTACCTATAAGAATCTTATAAGACTCGTTATGAGAATGGGGTTTGAACACAAAAGGGAGTGGCATCACCACTTGAGAAGCATGTTATGGGTGGACTGGATCACGCCCAAGCAGGTTTTTGGAGATCCCTACTTTGTAGCTCCTCAAGTCCATTGAGGTGGCTGAAAATGAGCCCATGGAGGTAAGTTTGGTAGAGCTTATGGAGCTAGAAGAAGCAATGGAGGTGACATTTGAGTCTCTTCAAAACCACCAACAAACCATCAAGATGTGGTTTGATAACAAGAAAAGTTTTGACCTAGAGCTCAAATCGGGTGATCTTGTTTTAAAATTTAATGAGAGGGTAGCCAAGCCAGGTCAACATGCTAAGTTTGATGGTTTATGGGAGGGACCCTTCCACATCATGAATTGTAAGGGGTTTAATGCTTTCGATCTCGATAATATGCTGGGGGAATCTCTTGAAATCCTGGTTAATGAGTCTCATCTTAAACCTTTCTATTAAGTTTAGTGCCCCCAATGTAAATATTGTATTCTAGTGTGCCTTATTTATTTAATTATGTTTCTTCATGCATTGTAAGGAAAATAAGTAAATCATAAGCTATGCCATAATGAGAAAAAGTTTCTTTATATTATATATATTAGTGTCTTTATACAATGCTTAAATAGGCTTGCAACCTACAGATCTTAGTGACAAGGTGGAAGCTTTTCAGATGTCTTCCTCATCCTCATCCTCATCCATGAGAAATTTTGAGTTATCATCTTCATCACCATAATCTCCCATCCACTCGTGGCCAGAGTCACTGTCGGATTCCTGAGCTATCAACACTAGCACAAAGTTCAGGAGAAAGTGCGGCATCAGGATCCGTGGGAAGATGTGGTCGCAGAACTCGGTATACCATTCTGTGATGGCTAGAGTGGGCACTATTAGATGGAATCTAAGGAGGAACTTTGTAGTATGCTCTATGCATAGGCAATGAGTGGATAATGACATTCTCTTCAAGTCACCTATAAGTAGATACCAAGTCACCTCCTCTCTAAGGGTAATGAAATGCTACAAGTCTGAGGCTAAGGGCAAACCTCTAAAAGGGATGAAGTATTTTGTAACATCCTCAAGGCCACCCAAATACTCTGATGGGAAGAGCACCTTGGTCAGCTCTGTCATTAGGTAGTTGCCTATCCCAGCATTCAACAATGAAGCCACGAAGCAAGAGAAAATATCAGTGTTGACACGATATCTATCAATGTCATCAATAAAATCCACCCCTAGCACCCATTTAATTGTAGCAATGATAAACGGATTTCTCCGTTGGGTCATTCTTTGCAACCTCCGGTCTAAAATTTTGCCAAGAAAAGCAACTTGTGCCTTGCTGCTGGTAAGCCTAATGGGAGTATCCATAACTAAATAAACTCCATTGTTGAGATAATTTATGTGTGAAAGAATGTCTAAAAAGACATATTTATATCTGATTTCTAGCTTTGAGTGATAAAATCAAATTAAGAGCCAATACCCTCGATCTTTGATGTGGATGTCCTTTCTCATTACTTGCACAAATGAATGGAGTCAGGCCTAAAGGTTGTGTATGTCATGTTTGGAGCCTTAAAAAGAAAAATAGTATTGTTGGCATTGTGTTGTCATTAATGTCAACTGGTATGGGATGTTCACCGGTAGTAGAGATGTATGTGTAACAAAGATATGAAGGAGTAGGGGATGTGATATCTTGGATATCACCTTGTATGCAGAACACCGGTAGGGTAAGGAAAGTATGTCAACTGGCAAGTGTTGTGTTGACAAATGGGCAAGGTGTTTGAGTTGTTGTTTCTGATGAAGAGGTAGAATATTACTAGAATCACATCAACACTGGAAGAGCAAAATGAACAGGTATGTTGTGAGGTTGTAGAATAGCGGGACTCCCACTGGATGAAGATGCAGTCATCATGAGAAGAAATGACTGACAATAAATGTGCTCACATCAATTCACATGTGCTTGTTTGAAGAGATGTTGCACAAATAGGGAAGTCACATGAAGAGCATTGCAGGATGCAGGAGACAAGGTGTTATTCCACCCAGTAAGTGGAGCTTATCTCCTATTATGCATTGAGTGCATCATAGTTTGGAGAGATAAGAGTGAAGAGGAAAAGGCAAGCACTTGAAGGATCACACCAGATCTACCGAATGCCCTAAGTGCATGAGATCAAGGTTATGCACTACACCGAAAGAGAAGACATGATTGAGATGCTAGTATAGAGGAAGTGTAAAGTGTTTGTCATCTTGACAAACCGGTTGTGATATGGTCAAAGCTAATCAGGGGGAAGGCATAGCTGAGAAGATGCAGATAGAGGAAGAATGGCCTGATTGATGGTACAATCTAGAGATGATTAATGATTTGTCATGTCATCAAGAGGTTTTACAGAGTATGAGTGTCCATTGGTAATATGGACAATGTGTAGATGAAGAAGACTTCCTACATTGTGGGAATGTGCATGATTTGAATGGACATGTCTGATGACCGGTCAAGGAGCTCCATCAACAGTTCAAGCAAAAAATAGACATGATAAGGTAATTGGTATAATTGTTGAGACCGGAAGGGTTAGAAAATTGGCAAAAGTAAGGAACCGGTAGGGTGTTTGGTTGGCGATCCTACTTGGACCGACTTGGAGTTCCAAGATGGTAGTTGATTGACATGGATGCCACATGGGATCAAGGTGGCAATCTCTCAGAGGTTGGTGAAGTGCCGTGTGGAGGTAGGTAACTTGACTGGTGGGCACTGACAGTAGATCCTATGATTTGTACATCAGGTCAGAAGCATGTGGCTCGAGGAAGAATGAATCAACAAAGAAGAATCAGGGAGTTGTTGGTGCTTGAATCAAAGCAAGAAGATCAGGCTGATAGAAGAGCTCGAGAAGGAAAAAATAGAGACATTAATGGTGATTGACCAAGATAATACCGACAAATTGTTTGCAGATTATTGGAGATGGAAGTCATGTTCTTGAAGATGCATTGATGGCGGACTTGTGCAGGTGAATGTCAAGAAGATCAAATTGAGCAAGATCTGATTGGATTTGATCGACCTTGAGGATTGTGAGGAAACCCTAACCACCCAGATTTTGAATAGGGTTTTGGCGAGAAAACCAATCTATAAGTATGAAGGCCAAAGAGATTGTTTGTTGCTGCTATATAGAAGAATAATTGTACTATTGCGAAGTAGAAGACTTCTGCAAGTGAGAGCAAATCAACCAAGTTCTCAATGAGCATCTATGAAGAGAGTGAGAGAGAGGGAGAATCTAGTTGAAGCATTCAACTGGTTGGAGTGAAGGACCAATAGTGTTCATATCAGTCAAGTAGAATAGAATGAGGCTACAAAGAAGGTAAACATAGAACTGATAGAGAGTAGAACTGGTGAAGAGAAGATATCCTATGGAGGACATCGAACAGAGAAGCGGCAGGTGAAGAGCAGCAAGGAGAGCGAGTCGGTGTAGCAGAGAGGATATCTCACTGACAGAACAAAATATATGTAATGATTGCAAGATTCACTTGTAACAAGATAAATACTTATGCTTTTGATGTTTACATTGTGAACAGTGAGTTGTAGCTCAGTATAGGGGTTGGTTCTCCTTGGGTTGGCTCCCTAAAGTCAGGGGTTGGTGCTCCTTGGGTTGGTGCCCTAAACTTTATAATAGTGTTTTTCATTGTGAGGCTGGATTGGAGCAGTAGACTCCTGCAACATTGCTCAACGAGGTTTTTTTCCATCTTGGTTTTTCCTCATACATCTTGGTGTTATGTGATGTTCCCTTGTGTGTGTGTGTATTTAAGTTAGTCTCCTCACTAACCGATAATTTTGCATTGTGTTTGATCCATAAATTGGTATGCTCATAAAGGATAGCTAAAGGGAAAAGTTTAGAGGACCATTGAGTGACCCCCTCCCCCTCTTAGTGGTGCATTGTGTTTAACAATGGTTATCAAAGCCTAGGTTTCTAGTTAGAAGAGTGTTCTCCAACTTGGGTAGATTCTGGCCTAAGCACACAATGGTTTTTTTTGTATCAATTCCTGCTCCAATGTTTGATGGTTCAAACTATGCTATTTGGAGTTATAGAATGGAAGTCTTCCTGTCCACCCTAGATTATGATGCCTAGATGGTAGTTGTAAATTGTCTCCCTAGGAATGTATGTTCCCCCACTGGCACTGAAGAAGAAAGAAGATGCTTATGTAATGAACAAGTCATGAAGGCTATACTCAGTGGGCTCACCGGTGATGTCTCCTCACAGGTGGACAGATGCAAAAAAGCAAAGAGTCTATAGGATAGACTGAATATGCCTTATGGAAATGAACCCTGCACCACTGAATCAGCTTGGGAAAATGACAAGAACAATGTAGTAGATACATGTGCAGATGACAGAGGAAGTTTAGAGTGTTGCAGTAGCATTGGTGATGTAGAGACTCATCTCTTCATGATCCATGAGATAGACATTGAGGATCACACCTCAAAAAGGGGTAATGCAAAAAGATCTCACTGGTATGATGTGTTTGACAGTGACACTGAAAAAGAAGAAGATGCAGAAGTAGATCTTAAGTGTGAACTGGTAAGTGCTCTAGAAGAGCTTCAAAATGTTACAAATAATTTTAAAAACTACCAAAGATCAGTTCATGAGGATTGTAGCCAGTTGAGAACCTGCCTTGAAGTATCAACCCAAAAGGTTGGTGTGTGGGCTTGAATTTCATCCTCATAATGTTACCTACAATAAGTTAGTTTCACAAAATACAAATGGAAATGCATACAGGAAATCCAAATTCAACCAATGAAACTACATGAAATGCATACTAAAATAAAACATTATTTTACCTTCATGATGTATGTTTCATTGTGTCCTAACATTGTTCCTGGTTATAGATGGTGTGCTCTCAAACAATGCATTGTTGGCTTCCAAGATGGCATATGAAGAATGGACTGATAACTTGTAGTTAACTGATGCTATGATATGCAATACTACATGATTATGCTCAAATGATTATGCTAAATGATTATTGCTAATTGCTATTAGTATTTGCTATTTGCTTCAAAAACTCATGGATGCATATGATTGATTTGAAGACTATTTTGAAGACTAACTCTTTCTCAATTGAAGCTCTTGATTTTATAGACTTTGAGAGGATGAGATGATGTGTCTTAGATCAACGGTCATGATCAGATCTATAGATTTTAATGGCTGCGAGAAAAGGTGAAGGTTGAGAGAAAGTGGGAAGGAGAAGACAAGTGTCACTCATCTCACCTTGACTGGTTTGCTAACTGGGAGAATCTAGGGATGGTTGGAGAAGATTTAGGCATGATAGGATAAGTGGTCTCAAGTCCTTCCTAAGATGTAGGGGGTGTTGGAGAGAATATAGGAAATGGTTATGAAATATGTGTACGTACACAATTTTCATTAAGTTTGGAGGTTGGAGATAAATGATGAATTAATATTAAGAAATATTAATTTCCTTAGCCACAAGTTTGATGAGTTGGCAAAGGGAAGATGAAGTGGAGATGGAGGGTGAATTGGATAAGAAAGATTAAATAATTTAGGAATTATTTAATTTTTGAGACTATAGGGTAGGAGAATAACTATTAAATATTAGATATTTAATTTTTTGGAGGAGATAATTAAATATCAGATATTTAATTAACTAGAGGAATACGATAAATGAATTAATAATTAGAAAGACATGAAAATGAATTAAATAAATTAATCTTTTCAAATTAACTATTTAATAGAAGAATAATTATTAAATAAATATAAAATATTTATTTAATTGCTCATAACCAATTTTAGGTGTATACATTTTGCCCCTCTTTGAAATGATGTCGAGACAACATTGTTTCAAAGATTAAATCAAGTCTCGATAATGCGTTTGATAGAGACAAAAATTCTGATTGTATGCCCCCTCAAGAGATTGATCGTGAAATTGTCGAAAATTCTATTTTGAATGATTGATCTCATGATAATTGATAAAAAATTTGTCAATTAAATTCATTTAGAAAAAAAAAATTTAAATTGCCCCATTGAAATTAATTACTCATCAAATAGTAAATATTAAATTAACCAAGGCTAATTTTAATTTCATTGTTATCTTTGTCAGCTTGTGAAGAAAAAATTCTTGCTAAGGTGGCGAAATGGTGATTCCCATGGAGAACCATCATTTTGAGCGAGTTCGGTGATATTAGTGACCTGTCGAGCATATCTGGTAGGTATCTTATCCCGAGCCTTGTTTGCAAGTTTTTATTCAAATTTTTATGTTTTAGGCGCGTTTTTGAATTTTCCAAATTTTTTGAATTTTTTCGGCGTTAGGTTAGCGCAAATGCATTTTTTTTAGCGCAAATGTAATTAGGATTAGCACAAATGAATAGATTAGCGCATATGATCTTTTTCTTAGGGCATATGTTAAAAATGTAATTGCTTATACATGGGATAGCATAAATGCATCATTTGTTAGCACTTTTGCTAGAAAAGGTAGCGCTTTTGCATGGGTTAGCACGTATGCTTGTAGTTTTAGCGCATTTGTTCAAAAAGATAGCGCATATGTACTAGGTTAGCGCAAATGCCTTTAGATTTAGCTCATTTGTTGTAGTTTAATGCAAATGCTCAATAGGATAGTGCTTTTGCTCAGATTTGATGTTTTTGATAAGTGCAAAGGCTAAAAATCACTTTGATGATTAGATTTAACATGTTTAATATGCATTGATGATGAAATAAGGACTGGATTGAGCGATTGCGTGATTGCATGATTGATAGATAGCTTTTGATTAGCTTAATTGATAGAAAGCTTTTGATTAGCTTGATTGATAGAGTAGCTCTAAGAAATTGATTTAGTTTCTCATGTAAGAGCTTAGCAGAGTTTTTGAGTAAACTCAATGATTGATAAAAAAACCATGATTGATAGGTTTTAAAATGTTTTGATAGTGTAAGTTGCTTCAATTTGATTTGATAGATAGATTTGATGCTTCAGTTTTGATTTGATAGATAGATAGCATAGTTCGCTTCAGTTTGATTTGATAGATAGATTTGATGATTTAATTTTGATTGATTTGTTTTGATTCATTTCTCTTGACAAAATAGGAGAAACTTGATGTTCTCCAGTGTCGAGAGAAATTACTCGCAGTGCATCATTTAGTTTCGGATTTGACCCAGGCTAAGATTAGATAAATAAATGCTTGTGATTTATGTCATTTATTGTATATGCCTGAGATTACGCATAATAGAGGATTATTGATGGCGTTGGCCGAGAGATGGCACAGTGAGCATAACACTTTCCACCTGCCGACAGGTGAGATTAGTGTGACTCTTGAGGATGTCTGCAGGATTTTGCATATCCCAATGACTAGCGAGCTTGTGTAGTATGATTATCAGGATCGGGTTGGGATAGAAGCTTGCAGAGTTGTGTTTGCTAATGATAGCATTGGTAGAGGAGAGATCACATGGGTTGATATGGTGATGTATTATGAGGCTCTTCTTGTTATTCTTGCTAGTTTGATTGGAGGATTTATATGTCCTGATAGGAGATCATGAGGTTTTTTCAGTTAGATGGGGTGAGATTCTGCTCAGTATGATGCAGCATCATACTCGATATGCTTGGGGTGTTTGCATGCTAGCACATTTATATCATGATCTTCACTAGGTAGTGTATGTTGAGAGTGAGAGTTTGTCTACTGGATGCACTTTATTGTAGATCTAGTGCTGGGAGCACATTGTTGTTACTCGACCTATCCATCATAGAGTGTGTGGAGAGAGACAGCCATATGTATATTTTTATGTAGGTATCCTTACTCAGCATAAGCTGGGTAAGATGGAGTATTGGTGTTGGGTGCTGGATTCGTTGGACAACATTACTTAGAGACCATATCTTGATTATGAGCCATGGATGGATGATGCACAAACATTACCATTCATCATGCAAAGTAGATATCTCATTGGTTGGAGACCTTTCATTGTTGAGCGATAGTTGATTGGTCAGATTTTGAGACAGTTTGGTATCATCCAACCTATGCCTACTGGTGTGACAATATATGCTCAGCGTTACAGAGATAAATGAGATTGGGGACCTTCCTTTTCATTTGAGATTTCTCGTGTAGAGTTTGTTGCTACTCTGAGAGTGGCTTATGATATGAGATTAAACATTCTTGATCCTGGGGTTACTGTAGATTATGCCCAGTATATATTAGCTCATCCATTTTCTCACATTACTGATCCAACAGATCCTCCTCCTAGTTAGGAGATGTGATGATGATTTAGATGATCCAGTTTCTAGGACACAAAGATGGAGACAAGATCTTAGAGATGCTCAAGAGGTTGGGGGAGGTGGAGATGATGGTGGGGATGGAGGTGGTGGTGGTAGGAGACCTAGACACAGGGGAGGTCAATTGAGAGTTCGTGGAGGACCGTTTGGACTGGCTAGTAGGATTGAGAGAGCACGTCCTATGGGTGGGAGGGATGTTGGATGGATTGGGAGAGATCATAGCAGGGCAGGTATGAGATCACCGAGAGGATTACCATTGACAGGAAGCAGGGTGACTAGACTAGATGGGGGTTGCGGGAGAGGCATTGATTTTGGACAGATTCAGTAAGATCCCAGGGTTATTGCATCTCATGGTGGAGATGATGAGGATCCAGAGGATCATGTTCCCCTGATTAGATGGCAGATTTAGAGAGTTACTTGGACTGAGATTCCAGCAGTTGGATAGGTTGAGGGTGAGGGGATTGGGGTTCATGCACCATAGTAGACTTTACCAGAGCAGGTTGCACCAGAGCATGTTATGCCAGAGTAGGTTGCACTAGAGCATGATGTGCTAGAGCATGATACCATTGACAATCTAAGAGCACAAATTGATCAGCTTCAAGCATAGGTGCAGACTCTTATTACTTAGCGGGATAGAGTTGTTAGGAGAAAGTGGGATATTCAAGGCCTTCTTGATCATATTCAATAGGTTGGATCAGGTACTCTCTCAGCTGATACTATTAGAGCATTACTTCAGGTTGGGAAGGAGACTTCCCACTGGCAACGACGATATGAGGAGGTAGTTGCAGAGAGCCAAAGAGTAGGTAGTTATCATACCACCGTGCTGATGGATACTAGTAGTGGTGGGGTCATGGGACCTCCTCAGAGGAGTGGTGAGCATGGGGGACAAGCATCTGGAGGATCTTCTCGCCCATAGCCATAGAGATGGATAGATTCAGGTTGTAGTAGTACAGGATAGTCGTGACTTGATTTGTATTTGATGAGGCATTTGTATTGTTTATTTGATATCATTGTATACTTGGACTTTTATTGTTTTATGATGATCTATATGTAGACATGGATTCTATATGATGATGATGATTTATATGCATGTTATTACTCTATTTGATGATGATGCTTTATATGATCATGATCTATATGCTTTGATTATATGGATGCAATGATGATGTTATGTATGTTATTCTATTTGATGATGATACTTCATATGATGATGATCTATATGCATTTGTTGATTTTTGATTTTGATGACCTTGGATGCAAATGGAAATGATTTTTAACTTAAATGATACTAATACAATGATCTATATGGATTTACATATGAATGATTGATTAGCTTTTTATTTATGATGATGTAAATGTAAATGATCTATATGAAATGTTTTTGAGTTTTTTTTTTATATGTAATGTTTATAATGATTATGAATCTAAGTGCAAAGATGAAACTAAATGATCATTAATGGAATGATAATGCAAATAATAATTATGAATGAAATGCACTTAATTGAATGCAACTAATGCAATGATAAAATGCAGCTAAATGAAATGGATAATGATTAAAAATGAATGCACCTACAATGATTAAATGCAAATTGTTCTTGTTTGTCCAAGTATACTCAATCTTTATTTCTGACCATTGATTTGTTAATGAAATGATATGCTTATAATGCAACTTATCATGAATTCTTATAATGCAAATGAATAATGAGCTAATGAAATGATCTAACTAAAAATTGTACTACCATTCTTCATATGCTATCTTGTAATAGTGCTTGATTTCATCATTGAGATTTAAATGTTGTAAGAAAATACAAGCAACCCGACATAATGATTCAAGATGACCTGAGTATTTCTTACATGGATTTTGATATAGAAAGTTAATACAAGCAACTTGATATAATGGATCAAGTTAACCTAAGTATTGCTTGCAGAACAGACAAGGATTATCCCCTTTCATGCATGACTTGGAACATCCTCCTTGATCTTTTGTTGATTATATCCTGAGACAAGTTCATACCGTAGTAAGAGATAAACCACAGACAACAACTAGAGAAAATAACTGTGTCCCATCATAGCTTCTCTAGTCATGGACATCCTTGACTCGCATAGAGTACATGATTAACAATAAAATCAAGATATAAACATTGAATCTTGTATGTCATTCACATGTTCTTATCGTCATTAACTGATATAATCATCTTGATGAATGATCTTTAATAATCATGTATTACTTGCTGGTTGATTCTTTATTTTCTGAGTTTCACGATTCAGTTGTTGATGAAATGCCTTGATCTTTGTTGCTTTGTTGCTCATTATCTATTTCAAAACCCTAGGTGTTTTTTTTGTTTTTCTAAGTTTTTCGAATGTTTTTGGATTTTCAAATATTCAAAAGATCACCTTAGTAACAGGAATTAGGATTTTGCCCCCAGTGGAAACAAAAATTTATTATGGATGTATGAATTGATCAAGACCCAAACCAGGACGAGATACAAATATAGATTGATTGATAAAATCTAAGATAGGGACTATGACAAGTATGTCAAAGATCGATAACTTTTGGTAAGCTGCATATTTTTGTTGATGGTTCAAAGCGATGGATGTGAAAGATGGAATGGATAAGCTAAGATATGATGGAAGTGATAGATGTGATAGGATGGAGTGGATAGGTACCCAAAGTGATCTTCATAGATGGAGGAACTTACATTGTAGATAGTGCCTATTTACCAGGTTTTCACTGTCTAAATTTATTGCATTTTGTGGATTTTATATGCTTTTTATTGATTTTTTTCAGGACTTTATATGCTTTTATTGATTTTCTCAGGACTTTATATGCTTTTTATTGATTTTCTCAGGACTTTATATCTCAAGCATAGAATTTCTTGAGATGAATAGAATTGATAGGTTCATCAAACCAATCACCTTCAGGAGTAGATAACTTGTAAGCTCTTGATCCATATGTTGCTACTATGACAAAAGGTCCTAGCTAATTTCGTTCAAATTTTCCCTTCTTTTCCCAGTCTTGCTGTTTTATTTGATTCTCCCTTAGAACTATATCTCCAGTCTGAAAAATATGTGGTTTGACTCTGTGGTTGTAGCTTCTTTCCATTCTTTGTTGGTATACCTTCAAATGTTCTGTTGCATTTTGGAGATGTTCTTGGATCAATTCTAGTTCTTAGAGTCGAGAGACTCATTGTTATTCTTCTGGTATAAGACCGTGCAAGAATACTCGTAGAGAAGGTATTTCTACTTCTATAGGAAATATGGCTTCTGATCCATAGACCAAACAATATGGAGTTGCCCCTATTGGAGTGCGGACACTAGTTTGGTATGCCCAAAGAGCAGGATTTAGCTGAATGTGCCAATCTTTTCCAGCTTCATTTACTGTTTTCTTCAAGATTTTCAAGATAGTTTTGTTTGCTACCTCATCTTAATCCTTGTGGATAATATGGAGTAGAGAACCTATGTTAGATATGAAATTGTTCACATAGCTCTTTCACCTCTTTATTTTTGAATGGTCTTACATTAGCAGTGATAATGGTCATAGGAACTCCATAGCGATAGATTATGCAATTCAAAATGAATGTTGATATTTGTTTCCTTTTACTTTTATTAAAGGCACTGCTTCAATCCACTTAGTAAAATATTCAGTAGCAATCAAAATGAACTTATGTCCATTAGAAGATGAGGGATTGATCTTTCCCACCAAATCAAGGCCCCATTGTGAAAATGGCCATGATCCTATCATAGGATATAACTCTTGTGCTGGTGCATGAATTAGATTTCCATGGATCTGAGATTGTTTACATTTTCTAGCATAGGTGAATGAATCTCTTTCCATAGTAGGCCAAAAGTAACCCATATGAATAAGTTTCTTAGCCAATGTTAAACCACTTGAGTGTGTACCACAAATACTCACATGAATGTCATTAAGAACTCTCTCATATTTGTCTTTTTCAAGACATCTCAACAAAGTACCATCTAGACCATGCCTATATAGGATATCAGCAATAATAGTATAGTGAGAGGGCTGACAAAAAAAGTTTCTTCATTGATCACGAGATATTTCAAGAAGAAGAATATGATCTTTCAAATATTGTTAGGTTTGACCATATAAGGATTGACTGGTTCCTGACATATGGCAAATTTGATAGGTATGCTGGGATTGAATGGTAGGGGTTAAGATATCTTCCATGATAAATTCGTAATGTTGTTGATTCTCCTTATTTTGCAAGAGAGATGCTATTGTAGCCATTGCATCTGCTGCTTTATTCTCATTTATGGGAATTTGGGTGAATGTGATTTCTTTAAAATGTTCTTTAAATTCCTCCACTAGCTGTTTGTATGGTATAAGCTTATCATCCTTTGTTTGATATTCATCATTTATTTGATTTATGGCAAGTTGTGAATCACTATAGACATGTAGTTCTTTGACATTCCATTCAATAGCCATTTTGAGCCCTATAGCCAATGCATCATACTTTGCAGTATTATTGGTGCATGGAAACCACAGTCTATGTGATTTCGGAATTGTATGTCCTTGAGGTGTGTTGAAAAATAGTCCTGCACCTGATCCATATTGAGTATAAGAACCATCAAAGTACAATTCCTAAAAGTTTGTACTTATTATCAAGATATTTGCATTAAGAAATTTGATGTACAAAGGCATGTTATTTTATAAAGGTGCATCAGCCAATTGATCAGCAATGACTTGTCCCTTGATAGCTTTCTGGTCAACATATTCTATGTCAAATTCACTTAGTATCATAACCCATTTTGCTAATCTCCCTATCAATGTTGACTTGCTCAATAGATATTTGAGAGGATCTATCTTTGCTATTAGTTTTACAGAATGAATCAACATATAATGTCATAGCTTCTGAGTTGCAAATACAACTGCTAGACATATCTTTTCAATTGAGGAATAATTTAACTCATAGCCAACAAGTGTTCTGCTGATATAATAAATTTCTCTTTCTTTTCCTTCATCATCATGTTGAGCTAGGAGAGCACCTAATAATACACTTGTTTCTGATACATAGGGTAACAATGGTTTCCCTTTGGTTGGTGATATTAGTACTGGAGGACTCATAAGATATTCTTTTATTTGTAAAAGAACTTCTTCACATTTTATATCCCATTTGAATGGAACATTTTTATGTAGAAGATGGGTAAATGGAAGACATCTATCAGCCAATTGAGAAACAAATCTCCCGATTGATTGCAACCTTCCTTATAAAGATCGCAATTGACTTATGTTCTTGGGTGACTCCATCTCCATGATAGCTTTAAATTTTCTAGGATCTACTTCAATTCCATGAGCTAATATAATGTACCCAAGGAGCTTTCCAGAGGTTACCCCAAATGTACATTTCTTTGGATTTAATCTCAATTGATATCTTTCCAGCCTATCAAAAATCTTGCTTAAAATGTTCAAATGTTTTTTTCTTGTGTGAGATTTTGCAAGTATGTCATCGACATAATCTTCCATGAATTTATGCATCATATCATAGAAAATTGTCATCATAGCCCTTTGATAAGTCGCTCCTGCATTCTTAAGCCCAAATGGCATAACATTCCAGCAATATGTTCCCCATGAACAGGTGAAAGTTGTCTTCTCTTGATCTTTAGGTGCGATTCTTATTTGATTATATCCTGAGAAGCCATCCATTAATGAAAACATCTCGTGTCCTACTGATAAGTCTACTATGATATCAATGTTTAGTAGCAGGAAATCATCTTTTGGACATGCTTTATTCAGATCTCTGGAATTTGTGTAGAATCTTATGCTCTTGTCTGGTTTTGATACTGGTACAATACTTGAAACCCATTCTAGATAAGCAATTGGTCTTATGAAACCCACTTCTAATAGTTTCTTGAGCTCAGTTTTGACAAGGAGAGCAATATGTGGATGCATTTTTCTTAGTTTCTTTTTAATGGGTTTTTCTTTTAAATCCACAGTAAGATGATGCATGATAAGATCTAGGTTAAGTCGTGGCATATCTGCATAAGACCAAGCAAAATTTATTTGTCTTTTCTTAAATAATTCCATGTATTCTTTCCTCTCTCTTTCTGATAATGAGGCAGCAAAATGAAGTATTTTAGGATCTTTTGATGTATCAATGTTTATTGCTTCTGTTGGTTCTATCAGGATAGCAAATCTATCTTGAAAATATGGAGGAAAAATGTCAAACTTTCCATCTTCTGGTGCCTCAAGGAGGTTTTCACCATTAGATACACCCTTTTTTTTCTCTTTTGATTGATCTAATGTTGCCATGAAATGGTTTTCAACAATAGGTCTCTTTCCTTGTTTTATTTCCCTTTTGCAACTAGAAAGTTTGGCATTCTCCTGACTATGAGAAACATCAATTGATTCTGCAATGGAAGATATCTTAGGATGGATGGTTTCAATAGTGTTAAGGTACACAGCTAAGCCATGATCATTGGAAAAGACATTTAGTTCGAGGTTGTCTAAATTATCACAATCAATTAGTTCAGGTTGCAGAAGGGGTAAATCATAATCACTGTCATCATTAGGTGTTTCAATGTTCATGACATAATGGTCATAACTTGGCATAGAATAGGTATTGTCATAGATTAAATGTTTTTGAGAATTGTCTTTCTCAAGCATTTTCAGATTAGTCTTAACAAAATTAATATTAGCATTTTGTAGTTCACACTCAAGTGGTTCTTCAACTGACATTTTTCCCTTAAATGAATGGATTATATCCACCTACACATCTTTGATACTGCAAATCCCTTCTTGATTGACCTCATTTGCATTTTGGAGTTGACATATTTGTGCATATGATAAAGTGGATTCTTTTAATAGATTTTATCTTCTTTCAAACTCAACTTCTTATGGACTAATAGTTAGTCCAACTTGACTATTTCTTAGCTCTTCCATGGTTCTTCCATATCTGATCCATGTTTGCGCTTCCTGTGGCATTGCTTCTCTGTCTTTGTCATTTCCTTTCCTTTTTGCATATGCCTCTTTTCTCTAAATTCTGATTTTTTCTTGCCTTCTTTCTAACTTCATCTTTTGTTCTGCTATAGACAAGTCTTCTTTTGTGATAGCTTCTTGATCTTCATTATTTTCTTTACTTGATGTAGTGGATAAGACATTTGGACTCCATTCGTATTCATTGGAGTCTATTTTTGAATCCTGATCCAAGATTACTCCACTATACCATACTGGAATGTCGTATGGTGCAAAGAGTTCTTTGATTTCCGTCATCTCTATTTTTACTACTTTTGGAATATCTTGTTTAGATTTTGCCTTCGTTTGTATTTTCAAGACTTGTTCACAAGATTTTTCTTTATCTTTGATGGTAGTCTCCTCTTCTTTCTTTTCATGTTCTTCTTGCTTGTTTTATTTATTGGTTACTGTTTTGGCCGCTTAATGTAGCTTTCTTGCTAGTTTTCTTCTTTAGAAACTGATTTATTTCTCCATTTTTGTTGTTGATTATTATGTTGCTTTTGACTGGATTTTAGATATCCCAGCTCAGATTTATCTTCTATGGATTGTGAGTGTGGACAAATAAGTTCTAAAATACCTTGATGTTGCTTACCAATTGGTCATTTTCCTTCATATCCCATATTTTGCTTGATTCCATATCCTTTGCCATATTGTTTTATGAGAATATTGACTTTTGTGGTTGTTGCTATAGTTTTATCTTCATCCTTGTATAACCAACCAAGAATATCTTTGTCTTCATTTTCCTCTTCAAGAGTTCCAGCACTAACAAAGATTCCTTTAAACATATGTTTTGATTTTCTTGATGTCTTTAATTGAACATCTGTAGGCTTTCCATATGAATTAGGGGAAAGTGGAAAATTTTACAAAGAATACTTTCCCATTCCTTCAACATTTAACATGAGCTTTTCTTCAAAAGTTTCCCATAGCTTTGCTTGAATTTCTTTAGTAGGATATACTGATTCTTTGTTATGCGGAACTCTTGTATCTTGTGTTGGCTTCAAATTATTGCAATATTGACTGGAATCTGAAATTATAGTGATTTGTTTTCCTTCATGAGGAAATTTCAAACATTGATGGTATGTAGAAGGAACTGCTTGCATCTTGTGAATCCATGGTCTTCCTAGAAGAATATTATAGGAGAGGTTCAAATCTAAAACTTGACACAATGTATCTTTTTCCATAGGTCCTATCCTTATTGGTAGCACACCAATTCCTTTAGAAGAACACTCTGCTTCATCATAAGCTTTGATGGTTATTTTCTTTTTCGGGTCTACTACATTCTCTGAATATCCCAAAGATTTTATGAAACTTAATGAACAAATGTTTAAGCTAGCTCCTCCATCTATAAGCACACGTTTGATACGAGTTTTATTTATGGATACTTCAACATGTAAGGGAGCATTGTGAGGATGTTGTAAGGATGCGTCATCATTTTCAGAAAATGATAAGCAATGAGGAGCTATGAGGTGTCCTACCATATTTTGGAACTGTTCTATATCCAAATCTTTTGAAACTATTGTTTCCACTAAAGCTTTATCCAAAATGTCCTTATGCATAGGTGAAATCTTGAGAAGCTCTAGAATTGATATTTGAGCAGGTATTCTTTGTAATTTCTCTACTAACTTGTATTGTTATGGATTGGGTGTTGGGTATTTTGATATACCTGGAAAGGTAACCTTTGCTTTGCTTCTCATGCTAACATTGATTGGCTCTGAAGATGGATTTTTGTTAACAATAATCACATTTACTACATCATCGTAGGTATAAGTGTAATTCACCTTGGTTTTTCCTTTGTCATCTTTTAATTGGGACAATTCACCTTTGCCATAATTCGGAAGTGGAGTTTTAAAAGCCAAGTGTGATTCGTTTGTCTTATGGCTATCCACTATAGTGGCTCCGTTATCAATTAGATCTTGGATAAGGTGTTTCAATCTCTAATAATCATTTGTTAGGTGTCCTTTCTTCCGATGGTAATTGCAAAAATGATTGTCATTCCACCAATTGGGCTTGACTGGTGGTTCATAACTTCTTGCTTCTAGCAAAACAATCAATTTGTTAGTAAGTAAAGTTTTTAGAGCTGATTCCAAAGATTCTCCAATGTTTGTGAATTTCCTCCGTGGATTGGAGAAAAAGGACTTTGTTTTATAGTTTTGTGGATTGTTATTACTTGGGATTTGACTTGATAGATTGAAAATTGGTTGTTGTTGTTTTGTAGTACTATTATCATCATTCCCTTCATTGTTCACATTTCTATTCTTTGACCAGAACTTGGGTTTGTCATTGTTGTTGTTGTTGTTGTTATTGTTGTTGTTGTTGTATGTATTATTATAAAATTTTAGTTCTCCTTTCTTTACCATTGCGTTCTCTATTTTCAGACCATTCTCGATCATTTTCACAAAAGAGGGAGGACATTGCATCCTTAGTCGATAACTCATTTCACTGATAAGATTATCAATGAATATGTCCATTTTTTCTTGATCAGGTACATCTCTTGGATACCTATTAAACATGCATTTCTATCATTGCTAGAAAAACATAAAGGATTCACCATTCTTTTGTTTAACATTGCAAAGATCCAGCATTGTTATTTCATTCCTTATATTATAGGAGTATTGTGAAATAAACCTATTCACAAGTTCTTCAAAGGATTTGATTCCAGATGGTAATCTTGAAAACCACTCCATTGATTGTCCATTTAAACTCCTAGGAAAAAGACGCATAAGGTAAGTTTCATCATGAGAAAATTCCATGCTCATAGTACAAAACTCCCTAATGTGATCTTGGGGGTCTGATTTTCCATCGTATTTGTCATATTTAGGAATCTCACAATGTTGTAGAAATGGTATCATATTTAGATTTTTATCAAAAGGATATGGGAATATATCTTCTAGTGAATATTTCTTGGAGCTTGTCCCATTTTGCATGTCGTGTATTTGTTGCTGTAGAGTTTGTAATTATTGAGTAAGGTTTGATAATGGATTGTCCATATAGTTTCTCCTTGTTTCTTCATGAGCTCTCTTATCAATATGCTCTTTTCTTTTGTCCTCCTTCTATTTCCTTATTTCTTCATTGCTTTCTTTGTTCACATCTTCGTTATTTGGCTCATCTGTGTTTTGGCTATTACTTTCCTCCACATCTTGTTTCAAGCTTTCTATGTTAAAGTCTTGTGGTAGTTTAGCTCCAGATTTTGCCAACATCAAGAGATATTTTTCTTTTTGTTTTGCCAACAATTTTTCTATTAGCCTATCAAATTTGAAATCTTGCTCAAGGTCTCTAATGGTGCTATTGACTACTTCCTCATCAAAAAGGGTAAATCCAAAAGTGTGGAATATAGGAGCGTCTTCTTCCTCCATTCGTTGTTGCTTTCTAAGTTGCTCATGTTGGGATCTAGTCCAAACTAGCATGTGATTATTTCAATGTTGTTGAAACTTCCAAAGGACAAAGTCAATAGGTGATTATTGGTTTAGGAAGATATGTTTTGTTGATCTTACCACTATTGTTTGTTCATTGGGATAAAGCGTCTCTTTGTTGAAAAACACATCTTTATAAAGTTTCACCATCAAATTATGTGTCACAACCATGTAAGTAGTGACGATAATGGTCTAGAAATGTCCTATGTTTCAATAATATATTGCAATTGATATACAAGAATCTTATCCTTTTCTAAGTAGCTTTGTAATTGGGTTTTCTTTTCTTAAGGTGATACTTAAAAGTCATATAAGCATTTGGCAATTCACAAGTTTGTTTGATTCCAATGTTGGTGCAATTTTGGTTTTGATATGACCTAGGTTCAAAATAGGAAAGATATATCCAAGATTAGGAACCTAGCATAGATTTGCTCAAGCTTCGTGATAAAGGATTTGATTATCCTAATGAGAAACTTGTCAAAGATGTTGATTTTTTGCACTTAAGATGGTTGAATCGATAGATTGTTAAATGTTGATGTTTATAGAACCTTTTGAATATAACCTATTGGATTAGTAACTTAGTTGTTTGAGCTAGTTTGAAAATACGTGATGGTTTAATGATAGACCTACTTCAAGAATTATTTTGATATGGATGTTTTGATACTTTGATTTTGATCTGGCGTTTCAAGTGTTGGAAATTTTTTGTATTCCCCTTTTCAATCAAACTTTTTTAGAAATTTGTTGGATTTTTGCTCACTTGTAGATGATACTTTTCTTCAATTTTTGACCATTTGGAACATGTTACAGACATAGAAGACACAGTGTTTAATAAAAAAAATACACAAACAAGTAAAAATCCCTATGGCAAGCTGAGACAATAGTTGCTCAATCTCACGTGGGGTTTCCCCCGAGGCTATGCTATTCAAAGTGAATATTTAGATGCTTGAACCCACTAGCTCCACCCTCGGCACTCACTTCTTCGGGGTAGCCAAGCACCAGTTTCCATAAAAAATCCCCATGGAAAACTTTATATCTCTACTAGGAACCATCTGTATGTGAGCCGCTTCAGAGGTCCGACCTCCTGCACCAACAACTAGAAGGATTTTGGCAACTAATACAAGTGGTTTTTAGTAAAGGCTTCTGGTCATGTGGCCATACATGCAGCACTTTCAGGTCTATAAATACAGAAGGTTCCCAGCCTATAGAGGTTACGCTCTATAGGGTTTATGGGGAAACATAGTGTCGGTATGAACTTATCAGCACATGTTGTTTGGGACTTTCATCACAAACACAATTTATTTATAGTGGATTGGAAGGACTTGGTATTAGCCCATTTCCACTTTGGGTCGTTCCCCTCTCATTGGCCCCCTCAAGGAAGCTCGAGAAGGCAGACCCTCTAAAGGATTTAATTGCTTGAAAATAAAGAAAGCGTAAAAGAGTGGGTTTGGCTTTTTGGTCACCCAATTAAGGGGAGAGCATATACCTACCACTTTCGAGACACAGAATACAAGCATTCTTTTTATCCTTTTCAAAGAAAATATTGGCTAAGTCCTATTTGGAGATGTTGCTCCAACAAGCATGGTGTTCATTTTAGCTTTTTTAAAAGTCTATGTGTAAATTTTTTTAGAGAAAATAATAAAAATGCAAGTATCAATTCATCCTCTTAGTTAAACTAGATGAACAAGATATGATATATTACTTCCCAAATGATGACTTTAATTAACTAAATGATAAAATACATAAAATTTGCCTTAAATGTCATCCTATACATGCACGTTAGTAATCTAAAAAATCTGATTTCTTGGACATTCGGACCTACAAGAAAATTTTATCAGTTTTATGAACAGAAGCGCTAATCTAACATATGCGCTATCTTTTTTCTCAAAAGTGCTAACCTGCAGATCATAAGTACTAACCTAGACTACAAAAGTGTTGATCTGTGGATACAAAAGCATGATTTCTTTGACATATGCACTAACCTAGGGCACAAATGCACGAACCTGTAATGCAAATGTGCAAATTCTAAGACAAAAGTGATAACCTAGAATGCTCATGTGCTAACCTATGTTGCAAATGCGCTAACATAAAAGGCAAATGCGCTAACCTACAAAACAAAAGCACTGTCACAATTCACACATGTGTGAATCTGCATTACAAATGCATTAATTTAACTATTTGCGAGATTTTTAAAAGTATATGCGAGGCTTATGAGCCCCACGGTGGGCGCCAAAATGTGTGAGCTTGAATTTCATCCTTAGAATGTTACCTGCAATAAGTTAGTTTCACAAAATACAAATGGAAATGCATACAAGAAATCCAAATTCAACCAATGAAACTACATGAAATACATACTAAAATAAAATATTATTTTACCTTCATGATTTATGTCTCATTGTGTCCTAACTCAACTGTTCCTGGTTGCAAATGGTGTGCTCTTAGACAATGCATTGTTGGCTTCCAAGATGGCATATGAAGAATGGATTGATAACTTGTAGTTAGCTGATGCTATGATATGCAATACTACATGATTATGCTAAAATGATTATGCTAAATGATTATTGCTATTTTCTATTACTATTTGCTATTTGCTTCAAAAACTCATGGATGCATATGATTGATTTGAAGACTATTTTGAAGACTAACTCTCTCTTAACTGAAGCTCTTGATTTTATAGACTTTGAGAGGATGAGATGATGTGGCTTAGATCAATGGTCATGATCAAATCTACAGATTTGAATGGTTGTGAGCAAACGTGAAGGTTGAGAGAAAGGGGGAAGGAGAAGACAAGTGTCACTCATCTCACCTTGACTGGGTTGCTGACTAAGAGAATCTAGGGATGGTTGAAGAAGATTTAGGCATGATAGGACAAGTGGACTCAATTCCTTCCTAAGATGTAGGGGGTGTTGGAGAGAATATAGGAAATGGTTGTGAAATATGTGTGCGTACACAATTTTCATTAAGTTTGGAGGTTGGAGATAAATGATGAATTAATATTAAGAAATATTAATTTCCTTAGCCACATGTTTGATGAGTTGGGAAAGTGAAGATGAACTACAGATGGAGGGTGAATTGGATAAGAAAGATTAAATAATTTAGGAATTATTTAATTTTTGAGACTATAGGGTAGGAGAATAACTATTAAGTATTAGATATTTAATTGTTTGGAGGATATAATTAAATATTAGGTATTTAATTAACTAGAGGAATAGGATAAATGAATTAATTAATAAAATATTAATTAATAGAAAGACATGAAAATGAATTAAATAAATTAATCTTTTCAAATTAACTATTTAATAGAAGAATAATTATTAAATAAATATAAAATATTTATTTAATTGCTCATAGCCAATTTTAGGTGTATACAGTTGTTTATTGTCCACTCAAATAGAAGAGACAAAAGTATTGACTAATGAGTTGAAATTAGTTTTGGACTCCAAGGGAAGTGAAATGAAGAATCTAAGAAATGAATACAAGTTGCTTAAGAATGTTGTAGTTGTTGAGCAAAACTGGTTGATCAGATGCCTTGAAGAATCTAAGAAATGTATCTCAAAGTTAAAGAATCAACAAAAGGACACCAAGGAATGCAAGTACAAAGATCCAAAGGCTGAGCTAGAGACAAAGGATGAAGAGCATTAGAAAATAATTGTTGAAATGGAATTCCTCATAAAAGAACTTGAGAAATGTCAAGATGAGCTCAAGTTGAGGATGAATAATAGTACTGCATGGAGAAATAATGCATATCCCAAAGGAAAAGGGAAAATGGAAGAAGATAGCTTCATCGGAAGAAATTAAATAAGGAAGAAGCAAATAAGACCTCCTACTGTAAAGGACAAAGAAATGCTACCACCCACAAGGCAAAGCAAGTGTGGGAGAAGAAGAGACCAAATGGAAGAGCTGGACAAAATGGACAACCAAGGATCCATTCTCAAGAAAGAAGAAATGGAGATGCCAAATTGGTAAGATCTCCCCATGAATGGCAAAATAAATTTGTAAGTCATATGCCATCATTTATCGGTTACTGCTTTGCATGTAATACCTATGGCCATAGGGCAGAAGTATGTAGAAAGATATCTAGAAGGAATAATCTAGGATCTCATAGACAACATACATATGAGAAAAATGTTTCCAGGAATAGATACATGCATGTTTCCTCTCTCGGTCATTCTAATTTCATTTGTCATAACTTCAACAGTCTTGGTCATAGAGAGTCTGAATGCAAGAAGAGGAACCTGTAGTCACATGGAGGCTGGTACAATGGCTATGCTCTGCAGAAAGGTGTATATAGAGCATATGGAAATCAGAGACCTACATGGAACCAAAGAAGAAATATTCCTGCAGGAGCAAGAGGTCCACCGGTTCTAGTTGCCAGACACATCAACATGACTAGAAGTAGATGGTCAAACCGGTATGTATAGAGATTCCCCAAACATGAAGCTGGGATGGATGTTGTGTGATACTATAGCACTACTTCTGGCTGTGATGCAGAATCGGGAAATGGGAGGACCCATCAGTAGAAGAAGGAAAGACCTACTCCCAAGTTTGAAAATGGGAAGAAGAATAAGATCAAGAATGTATGGAGGAAGAAGACCTTGGATCGGCACTATGCATTCAGGGCATGGGTGATGTCTCCTAAGGCCTCAAGGAGATGCAGGATCTTAGGGGGAGTAAAGCACATTGAAACAATCATTCACCCTCTCAGTGAAGAAGGCAAGGAAGAACATGTTGTTTTTGGTGTGAAAGAAGAAAATGTAAAGATAAGTATGTGTAGATGTTGCCTTGACTACACACCTACAGATTAGTGATGGATCACCACTACATGTGTTGAGAAGTAATGGTTAACAATTGGTATCAAGTGTTAACCGGTATGTGCAGGATGTTACCGGTATGACTGCTAACAGGTACTTGTAGGTTATATAAGACAATCAAGATGGAATTTCATTGTATAACCCTGGTAGCATGGAATGGGGAGTTCATTTCTCAGGAGGTATTGGAAAATACCTGAATGAAATAGGATCAGCCTAGTTATTGATCATGCAAGTGATTTCTGGCATGATGATAACATAGTTTGGCATTGTGTAGATCCAGGATCATGACATAAGTTGTGGTGGATATAATGAAGTTTAAGGATCATCAGATGATCACATATACATAGCAAAATAGGTATATGGAGAATATTGGAGTTCTAGTATTGTACCTGACTGAAGATAAAGAACCTAGAGATGTATGACTCAGGGGAAGTTCAAGTGCTAATCATGGAGAGTCTCATAATGAAGAGTCATCTTACTTGAACCTGTAAGGATACTAACTACCCAAACTGCAGGAGATGGAAATTGCAGAGGTGTTGCAGGTTGACCAGCAGATGAGTAGTATTCACTGACACATTGGTATCAGTCATTCTGCAAAATAAGCTCAAATGGTTTCGAACCTGCATAGTCAATTGGTGTCAGTTGATGGTTAAGTTCCCCATCTCAAGTGTTGTGACTTGAGAAGATGTAACGACCAGTGATAAGATAATAAATGATATCAAAGAAAATGTTGCATCCATGATGACAAAGGGGGAGAAACTTTTATGCCAATGACCGGTACATACAAAGAGAAATAATATACTGACAATGCCCTTTGCCATTGTTGTCAAAGTGGGAGAAGGATATTGTATTATGCCATTTAATAAATGTGTTGACATCAATGCGAAAGGGGAAGATTGTTGGTATTGTGTTGTCATTGATGTCAACTAGTATGGGATGTTCACTGGTAGTAGAGACGTATGTGCAACACTGATATGAAGGAGTATAGGATGTGATATGAATCACATCAACACTAGAAGAGCATAAAGAACTGGTATGTTGTGAGGTTGCAGAACAATAGGACTCCCACCAAATGAAGATGCAGTCATTATGAGAAGCAATCACTGACAGTGAATGTACTCACATCAGTTCACATGTGTTTGTTTGAAGAGATGCTGCACAAACAATGAAGTCACATGAAGAGCATTGTAGGATGCAGAAGACAAGGTGTTACTCCACCAAGTAAGTGGAGCTTATCTCCTATTATGCATTGAGTGCATCATATTTTGGAGAGATAAAAGCGAACAGGAAAACATAAGCACTTGAAGGATCACACTGAATCTACTGAATGACCTAAGTGCATGAGATCAGGGTTATGCACTAGACCGAAAGAGAAGACATGATTGAGATGCCAGTACAGAGGAAGTGTAAAGTGTTTTTCATCTTGACAAACCAGTTGTGATATGGTCAAAGCTAATTAGGGGGAAGGCATAGCTGAGCAGATGTAGATACAGGAAGAATGGCCTGACTAATGGTACAGTTTGGAGATGATTGATGATTTGTGTCATCAAGAGGTTTTACCAATATGAGTGTCCACTGGTAATATGGACAATGTGTAGATGAAGAAGACTTCCTACATTATGGGAATGTGCATGATTTGAATGGACATGTCTAATGACCGGTCAAGGAGTTCCATCGACAGTTCAAGAAGAAAAGAGACATGATAAGGTAACCATTAGAATGGTTGAGGTTGGAAGGGTTAGCAAACTGACAGAAGTAAGGAACTGGTAGGGTGTTTGGTCGGTGATCATTCTTGGACCAACTTAGAGTGTCAAGCTGGCAGTTGATTGAGATGGATGCCACATGGGATCAAGGTGGAAAGCTCTCAGAGGTTGGTGAAGTGTCATGTGGAGTTAGGTAAGTCAACTAGTGTGCACTGACAGTAGATCCTATGATTTGTGGATCAAGTCTGAAGCATGTGGCTCAAGGAAGAATGAATCAACAGAGAAGAATTAGGGAGTTATTGGCACTTGAATCAAAGAAAGAAGATCAAGCTAATAGAAGAGCTTGAGAAGGAAAATGTAGAGGCATTAATGGTGATTGACCAAGATGAATGGCAACAAATTGTTTACATGATGCTGAAGATGGAAGGCATGTTGTTGAAGGCACATTGATGGCCAACTTTTGCAGGTGAATGCCAAGAAGATCAGATCGAGCAAGATCTGATTGGATTTGATCGGCCTTGAGGATTGTCAGGAAACCCTAACCGCCTAGATTTTGAATAGGGTTTTGGTAAGAAAACTAGTCTATAAGTATGAAGGCCAAAGAGATTGTTTTCTACCGCTGTATAGAAGAATAATTGTGCTATTGTGAAGTAGAAGACTTCTGCAAGTGAGAGAAAATCAGCCAAGTGTTCAACGAGCATTTGTGAAGAGAGTGAGAGAGGGAGAATCTAGTTGAAGTATTCAACCAGTTGGAGTGAAGAACTTGTAGTGTTCATATCGATCAAGTAGAAGAGAATGAGGTTGTAGAGAAGGTAAATAGAGAATCGGAAGAGAGTAGAACCGGTGAAGAGCAGAGAGCCTATGGAGGAGATCTAGCAAAGAAGCAGCAGGTGAAGAGTAGCAAGAAGAGTGAGTCGGTGTAGCAGAGAGGATATCTCACCGACATAGCCAAATATATATAATGGTTGCAAGATTCACTTGTAACAAGATAACTACTTGTGCATTTGATGTTTACATTGTAAACACTAAGTTCTAGCTCAGTGCAGGGGTTGGTTCTCCTTGGGTTGGTGCTCCTTGGGTTGGTGTCCTAAACTTTGTAACAGTGTTTTTCATTGTGAGGTTGGATTGGTGTAGTAGACTCCCGCAATATTTCTCATCAAGGTTTTTTTTGCCATCTTAGGTTTTCCTCGTACATCTTGGTGTTATGTGATGTTCCCTTGTGTGTGTGTGTATTTGAGTTAGTCTCCTCACTAACTAGTAAGTCTGCATTGTGTTTGATCCATAAACCGGTATGCTCACAAAAGATAGCTAAAGGGAAAAGATTAGAGAACCACTGATTCACCCCCTCCCCCTCTCAGTGGTGCATTGTGTCTAACAATATCCAGATGCCACATGTATTTTTGAGTATGTTGTGCCTTAACCCAATAGTCCACAGGTCTGTTTTGGCTCATGCAAGCCTCGCTAGATTTTTTTTTCTCCTAAATAAGGAGATCTGTCTAGACAAGAAAATCATCCCTAGTGGATTGGAATGACGACACAGTGGGATAAAGTATTTTTTAAAATGCAAGTGGCGACGCTTTTTCCTATTTTAGCATTAATGTTGTCTGGAACATGAAGTGGTATATGTTCTGGTAGATGCATATCATAAATGCTTCCTTTTCGCGGACAAATCTAGGCATGCGATACATTTAAGAAAAAAGATTCAAAAGTGCATGTCATATTTGCGTTTTGCATTCCTAGTGCCAAAAGTAATAGTGTCAAAAAAGCTTGCCTACAAGAATGGAGATGGATACCATAGCCTCAAGTCCTTCACAGGGTGAAATTTTGGTGGATATATACATAGAAGATTCATACTTGTCCCATGCCATGGCCCCCTAACCAGAATATCCCATAACCAAACCCAAATCTAAGATAGTCACCCATGATTCTATGGCAGTGATTGATTCCTTAAAAGAAGTCATTAAGCCCAAACTACACAAACAGTCAAGAGCTCTCATGGAGGCTGCATTTGGAAGAATGCTAAATTACATAAGTGAGCCGCAGTCTACGACATTCAATTTTTTGCATTCTGGCACTCCTCAGTTTGTGGTCCCTATGGTTCCACATTGTCCAAAATTAGTGGTGTCATGCACAAGGAGATTCATGCCAGACTCTCTTTCAATACAGGGCTCCTCTTTGTAGGTTGTCATAACCCTAGAAGCTATTCATGATATGCTATGTTGCCTCATAATTGATAGTACAGAGGTATTTGATAAAGACACTATGGAAAACTATTGGCATCGAAGGAGAGATACTGTCTCATTTTATTAAACTAATCTGAATCGGGTTTCGGTAGTCAAGACTCGAAAGCTCCATATCCACTATAGTGATTTAAAGAATGATGATCTCAAAGATATCTTCTCTACCATTGCATTCTTGTGCGGTCATGACAATGACTAAGAGATCATCACTTCTATGATGGGTTTCTTGTTCAAATGCTAGAAGCAGAAAGATCCATTCCATTTTGACTTCTTTGTGTTGATAGCCAGAGAAATGGTGAGGCAGTTGATTGATTTTGAGAAATAACAGTGGTTCAGGTTTGCCTCATTCCAAGTTCATTTGTTCGTGCACCAAAACGTCACTTTCTTTATTCAATTCATGTTGTTGGCTAATCATGATGAGTTAGGAAACATAATGCCTATGTCTCCTTGGACCCCGTACTATTAGTCACTTATGATGTATACCAATTTTCAGACTATTTCCTAGCTCCCATCCTTCTTGATCTTAGTGTCATCCCTAAGGATCATCTCACTCATTTTTCCCAAATTCTAATAAATTGGATGAGTAATGAATGCCCCTGCTATGACTGGTTCCTAGGTAAGGATTTATCTTTTGTCTGAGTGCATGGCTTCTCTAAAGAACCCTTTCACCTTCCTACTTGTGTTACTGAGAGAACCCTGGCTCTCAAGATGTCTTGAGAGCTGGTCGAAGTTGAAAAGGCTATAGGGGTGGGAAAGCATGATACATATATTACTGAGGACCACAAATTTATTGGCCCTATTATTCTTGAGTCAAGAAGCCTCATAGAGAGGGTCCTGACCTCCAAGATAGTGTAACTAGGCTTGGTAGTGTTGTATGATGTATGGAGCTATGACCCAGATGACTGTCTATCTAGTAAACACAGGAAAAATTCTATTAAGCAGGTGTTGCAAAACTCATGGGAGGGACGTAGTTTCCCATTGGTGAATGATCCAAGACTTTATGTGGATCCTAGTATCTTTCCTATCCTTGAGCACCCCCATGGTTGAATTTTTACCATATCTTTCAGAGGCACGATCCGGCTAAGCCTATTCCTCAGAACATGTCGCAAACCATGGAAATTGATCGTTGGGTGAAAAAGAAGACAAATCATTTCTAGATCTACTGCCAAGAGACTAATCAACCTAGGGCTAATATGGGGAATGCCCATTTTGATGAGTGTTTTGAGGAAGAATGGTGTAATCATAATAAGTTAGAAGAAGAGACAAGTGATGAGTCCTTGCATAATGACTCCTCCCCTAAGGAGGTCCAACCCTAGGAGAATGAGATTATAAATATAGAAGAGAAAGATACTGAAACCGACATTTCAGTTTCTCTCTTTTACTCAGTTCGAAAGTCACGTTCCCAATCTGCTAAGAGATCAGTTGAGAAGAAGATACCCAATTACCCTTCCAAGAAGAAATAATATTTGGGTTCAACGGATAAGGGTTTATCTTCTCAAGCCCCTATGGTTCCTCCAACCCCTCAGCAACCAATGGCTTCTATGGGTCAGGTACACTCTACTCTTCCCTCCCTCTCTCCTTAACCTATAGCTTCCTCAACTCCTTAAGTTGCGTCGATGTCTGCTCAGGTCCCTACTGCTCTTACATTAGCCCCTGTCAAAACACTGATTGAGCCTCAAGTTTCATCATCATAGGTTGCTTCTTCACTCCCTGCCCCTAATGTCATTTTTCTTGCAATGGTTTTCTCTTAGATTTCTACTAGATCTGCCATTTCATGTAGGCTTGGTTTTGGAGAGTCCACTCCTCCCTCAAATGTTAGTACAGCATCTGTTGATCCTACTCTTTTAGGAGCCTCTCCCTTTGTACCATTATTCTCTCTGACCACATTAGCGTGACCCATTCAAACCACTTTCGCTGGCCCTGTTTCTTATTTCCCCTATGTTGTCCCTCCTAGTGACGCATTTGCAAGGCAAGCCATTCTGGTCTCAGATACTTTTTATCATCAAGTTTCTTTTTCTAAATTTGCGCAGGTTAGCCAGGTATGCAAGAGAAAGGAGAAATATGGTGCTAAGCCATCCCGGCCATGTGTGTAGATACATTTTAGCAAAGAAAGTGATAATATCCTCTTTGCAACCATGTTCCCAAAGGTCAACAAGTCAAAGGTCCAAATGAAGCCCAATGACTACACTCTACATGTTGTCAGGGTTAATCTCTCAAATGCCACAGCTATGGATAAAGTAGAAATGATGGAATAAACTTTGAAGGTAGTGTCTTTAGATTTCATCAAGAAGAGCCATCATCCAAAAAAGATGCAAGAAGAGATCAGCCACCTCAAGGAACAATTGGATACTCAAAGGAAAGAGGACAAAGCTAGAAGTGCTGAGATAAACTGCTTGCAATGCTTGTTAACTCAAGCCAACTCTGAAAAAGGGAAGTTGCAGTCCACCGTGAACAACATGAGCTCTTATTTGAAAGGGAAAGAAGTGACGAGGAATGTGGAACTAAAAGAATTGTAGGAGTGGGAGCAAGAGATACATCAGTTAAAAGCAACTTCTAGAGATGCTACCCAAGTTCATACTCAGTTGCGATAGGAGGTCCACCTAAAGGAAGAATACACTCGACCACTAAGCACAACACAGGTCACACTTTGTAATGAGAGAGCGAATTTTGAAATAGAAATGTGTGAGATGTAGAGTAATATGGAATAGACTGAGAAGAAATTCTAGGATATAGAGAGATTATTACAGCTAGAGCAGGATTGCACAATGAAACTTCGAGAGGCTTTTCAAGATGGAGGTACTAAGATCCTCACTTTGGAACATCAAATGTTCCATGAGCAAGATAGATGCAAAAATATCTAGAATGAGATAAGAGCGAAGGATGATGAAATCGCACATTTATCTCATCTCCCTCCCCCTCTAGAAGTTCCCCAGGATCTATCCTCGATCATGGAAAAATTATATGTTTCTCATTGGGAGAATATCAAGTAGTATTTCCCTTCGTTTCAGCCTGTGCTGAGGTTACTAGGTGAGGCACAATTTCTCCATGCTGAAGTGAGCGCTCTTATTGATAACATTATGCTTTTCATTGGTCCTAAAATCCATGTGGCCCAGAGTTTGATTCAGTTGTTGTATGCTACTTCAGATGAGAAATTAAGAGCCAAAGGAGTGGCATATCGCAAATAATTGATTAGGAAGGCCAACATTTTCATTAACCAGCATAGGGAAACCATGCAAGCATCAACAATGCTTGAGTCCTTGAAGATTTTGGTTCCAGATATCAAGCGGTGTGAAGAGAAGTTTGTGTTCTTGGGTCTACCTTTACCTTTTCCTGTAGATGGCTTAAGTCATGAATCAAATTGAGCAATTAAAGCAAGATTGAACTTTCCTACAATGCCTTAGAAATCCTATTTTGGAAGAGGAACTCGAGAGTCTCTTGCATCCCTTGGCCCAGCTCTATGCGTTCCTGAAAATGGTCCATGATGAACTATCAAGCTTGCCATTTGATGAAGTGATCTATTTGGACCAGAATTGAAGCTCAGGTGTTACCCTCAGAAGATGATTGGTTTTCGTTGGAGCAGGTCTTTGATCTACTTTTCCTTGTTCAAGCATGAAGTCTGGTCTCTGAACTAGTAATTTTGGGTTCTAGCATTTTGCAAGTAGAATTCCCCATTAATTTGCCAAGAAATGTTAATATTATTTCAGAATGGTTCATCTACGACATTTTGGTAAAGTTTTGGCCCCTTCCCTTAATTTTTCACCTTCTCTTCGGATCACTCACGCATGCCAAGTGGTGTCTCGGTGTTTCTCTAAGCGGATTCCTCTTCTCACTTGATGTTGAGAGGATGCGTAGCTACCACATGGCACTGGTCTTTTCTTTGACATATGCTTCCTAGCCCCACCATCTTTCATGTGTTGGCAGCGACACTTGGTGCCCCCACATTAATTCTTCTAGTTCTCTTTTTGTGCTCGACTTTGGGTCTCCCCCGAGTCACCACGTGTCTTCAATGATGGTTCGTGAACCAAAATGTTGTTTGCTCCGCAATTTTCTTGTTTGTTAGGTGCAGGGGTCACCATGATGTGGTTGAGGTAACAACTTTGAAGGTCATTTTCATTGGGCAGCATCTCGTGGAGTGCCATACTAGGAGATTCTTGTCAGAAGCAGTTGCTAGGTTTTTGCTAATGCTTGTGTGTTGTTTGTTAAGAGCCGAGGGCTCTATATAGGCCTTCTTTTTCTACTTTTTTAGAGGTTCAAACTTTAGAGAGAATATTTTTAGACATTGGCTCATTGAGAAGCCTTTATGTTAATTAAATTAGGTGAATGATAAACATATATGATTGTGCCTATGGCCTCTGTGGTTGTTTTATTTGAAGCTTAGTAAATTGATTGATGTGATGTATTCAGATTCATTAACTTTTATGATATGTGTTGTGAGACTCTACAGATTAAACTATGTTTTAGAACTTGTTATCTATTGGATGAATGGTGAATGTCATATTATGTTGAATAGAGTGTAGTCTGATCTTCTTCTCTAATGATGTTGAGCATGTAGATTGTTGAATGAGCTTTAAAACTATATGTATCTAGGTTTCATATGTTGTTAGTGTTTTGAACAATATTATCGCATATCGCCCAAGTAGTGTAGCTTTTTAAGTCTTCATCTTTCCCTTTTCTCCCCCAATTGTATGAACAGTCAGCTTCTCAAACCCAGAAGTCATTCAGTGAGTCTCGTGCAAAAGGTCCCACATCACTGAATTTCCCATAAGGTTGTTAGCGTTTAATGTAAAATTAAGAGTCAACAATTTCAATAATAGGTTGAATAAAATTGTTGAAATAGTTAAAGTGAGATTTTATGAGCAGCTGCTTCTAGGTGATAATTTGCAAGATATTGAGGAGGAGACTTAAATAAGACTTGACAAAGCTCCTAAATTTGTAGAAGCAAAAGGAACAAATGAGGAGAGTGAACCAAGTCCTAAAACTAATGAGAAGAATGAACAAAGTCCTAAAGAAAAAACTCCTCTATATACACCCTCTAGGATCATTGCCAAAATACATCCTCAAATTCAAATTATTGGTGACAAAGATGCAGAAATCTTGACTAGGAGAAGAGAAAAAAGTAATGAACAAGCTCAAATGGCTGAGAATTATTGTTTGGTAACTGATTTTGAACCTAAAACTATTTTTGATGCTTTAATTGATGAATGTTGGTTAAATGCTATGAAAGAAGAAATGAGCCAAATAGAAAAGAATCAAACTTGGGAATTAGTACCAAGACGAGATGATAAAAATGTGATAGGTGGAAAATGGGTGTTTAGGAATAATCTTGATGAATCTGGAAATGTTGTTAGGAATAATGCACATTTTGTTTGCAAAGGATATGCATAGTAAGAAGGTGTAGACTTTGGTGAAACATATGCACATGTAGCTATATTAGAGTCAATTAGAATTTTTCTAGCTTATTCTTGCTACAAAAATTTTAAAGTTTACCAAATGGATATCAAAACTACTTTTCTTAATGGCTATCTTGATGAAGAAGTATATATGGAACAGCTGGAAGGCTTTGTTTTTACAGATAAACCAGATCATGTTTACAGGCTGAAAAAGGCTCTTTATGGCCTTAAACAAGCTCCAAGAGCTTGGTACTCCAGATTGGATGCTCACCTTATAGGGTGTATGCACGAAGTTGTTGTACCAAAAAGGTGCCACACTTCAAAAAAAATATTAATTGTCATAAGGCACGTGCCATATGACCTTTTCAAACCATTAAAAAATATAAGTCCGCATTTTGGATGCATTTTACACTCCCAAACCCGCGTTTTGGTGATTTGGGGTGCCATTTTCTTGCACTCGCCCTTTGTAGAAGCTTGATATTGGGAACTAAGTTGTCCATTTCTCATCAAAATTCTTCTATGCCATCAAAGAGATCGAAGAGGTATGTATTTTTTTTCTTATTGTCAATTTTTTATTAATATGAAGATTAAACTAAGTTTCTTGATTTAAATTTATTTTTATTATCAGGAAATGAGATTAGACAAGAAAATGTTGAAAACACTCAATCACCGCCTCATGAAGACCATATTGAAGAAGAAGCATGATCTGATTTATGAAAACCAAATTACAATACCTAGTGTGATACTTGCGGTATTGTAGATTTCAACACAAAAAAGAAATTGACAACAAGAAGATTGCAAACCAAAAACTGTCTCCATTCTATTCAAAATTGGAGTTTATACAAGTCGAATGTATCCCAAGGGTCACACAAATCCCTTGGAATTTGAAATGAAGAGTCATCATAATGTTTATTACAATTAAACTATTAAAACTATCAAAATTATCAAAAAACTAAATATAAAATTTCAGTCCACTTTGAGAAGGCATAACTTTCTCATCCTAGCTCCGAATTACAAACCATTTGATGCGTTGGAAAGGTACTCAAATAATCTAGAACCAAATTTCGGAAACATCAATGATGTTTCCGGCACCATATTTGTCCAAAAATGCACCGAAGACCCTCAAAATTGCAATTTACTAAAACATATAAAATTTTGAAAAAATTAGATTTCAATATTTTCCCAATTTAATCCTGATCAAAGCATATCAAGAACCTCCTACAATCCCTAGACATCCCATAGGTACACAAGAAAACATATTCAGTCAAATAGAAAATAGCTAAAAAGAGCTTGAAGGTTTAATCACAAGGCTTAAAGATCCCATTGGAACAAACTCCCATAGGACAAACCTTGCCAGTTCTTTGCAATATATTGTATCTCACATACAATCAGTGAGTGGGCAAATAATTTTTTGGTCCGATAAGAAGGAAGAACAAAAGCAATTTTATGCTGATAAATTATCATATTCGACAATGAAGAAAAAGAAAATTAATAAATTTGACTTGTGTGCTCTTTTTATGGACCCCTGAATGAATCAACCTTTACACCCTAGATATAGGATATTCCCTATTTATTGGTGTCATCATGAAAGGATTAATAACAATTTTTGGGATAGGTGGTGGGTGGTATTTGATCAGCCCCCATGCAATAATCATGAGGTACCCCAATACTTTTTGAGAAAATTGTACTATGAGTTTGTCCTTAATGAGATCCAAAACTATTTGGATTTTCTAGATTTCCAAGGTAGAGGTGGGGGTTCCTCACATGATAGAGAAGGTGCACAATGTGACCCAAATCTCCCACCAAGACCCTTGGCCAGACCTATGGTGGAGAATGTTATTATTCCTTCTATTATGAAGGAGAGTGTTGAGGTCGAAACTCTAGACTCCATTAGCTCACTCACTCAAACCCTTATACAATATGCTAGGCCTCTATTAGAGGGTGGTGCGAGTGATGATGGTGATTATTCTAGGCATCGAGTTCCAACTCATTTTTGTCGATCTTGTGGTTCTCTTTGCACTTATGATCCTAATAGTACTAAGAATGCATGTGCACAAGCGGAGTTTTCTACAAAGAACATTGTCATGACAGAATCCTTGCTGAACGAAACATTTGGCATTGATACCCAAGTAAGTTTCATTACAAGGTCATTTCATTATTTTTATTAAATATTAAATGAAAATTTAAGAATATATCTAAATTAGTAAATTATTATGATTAAAAATCAAGGTCAAAGTGTTCACAATACTAGCAACATCCCTGTAGCACCCTTTTTCATGACTTCGTCGACTCCACAGGTATACAACTAGTGAAGAAATATAATTATTATATGTATATAGTTGAACCTTATGTGTATGATTTTCTAATTACTCATTTTGGATGTCAAATAGTATGAAGCTAGAGCTTCAACATCAACACCTCGCAGTGTATCTCGCAGTGTATTTCATCGACAATCTTTCACCCAGGAAAGCAATTTATCTTTAATGTTGTTATTAAATAATATAGATAGTTTTGGTGATTGATCAATATACTTTGTTTAATTTTCAGATGTTGACATCAGAGACTCCTCCTGTTGTTCGTGTGTCAATGGAGCATAGTGTTGTTGCAGTAGTAGCAAGTTCAACTACTTTGATAGAAGTATGAGACATATTTGTAAATTTAGTAAATTTAGCATTAAATTTGTTATCTTAATAATATGCTATTGAAAATTTTAACGACACTTTTATTTTGTTTAATTTATATTATGATGCTTACAGGAGGGGCTTGTCACTCCAGATCATGAATGTGCACCTATTGTGGATGAACATCATGATTATTTGTATGCGATAAGTAACTATTCTATTTATGTCATTTTAAAATTCAATTTTTGTATATGATAACATCATCCTTTTCATTGTATTAGGTGGAGTTACAAAAAAGTCTAGAGAGGAGGTCAAGTGGGCATACTCGAAAGGCACCTACATCATATACATCTCCATCCCCCCGATAGGCAAAGATATCTCGTGATATGTTTCCTTCCTGTAGAGGTAAATGAATAGAATAGGATCCTATGTTGTATGCCTCTATGGCAATTTTGAACATATGTTTTGTATTATGAATATGTGACATTCTATGTCCATATGGCTTTTGACAAGCTCCTATTTGACTTTATTGGATACCATGTTGTATACCTATATGGCCATTTTGAACATATGTTTTGTATTACGAATACGTGACATTCTATGTCCATATGGCTTTTGGAAATATCCTATTTGACTTTATTGGGTACCATGTTGTATGCCTATATGGCAATTTTGAACATATGTTTTGTATTACTAATATATGACATTTTATGTCCATATGGCTTTTGGCAAGCTCCTATTTGACTTTATTAGATATCATGTTGTATGCCTTTATAGAAATTTTGAACATATGTTTTGTTTTATGAATATGTGAAATTCTATGTCTATATGGCTTTTGGCAAGCCTATTTGTCTATATTGGATATATTTGATACTTTTAACGTATACAATGTTATATGGATTTGTAGCTTTTTGGTTAATGCAAATCATTTATCATGGTTATCCTAATTGCAGTACAAATGATTAAATGAATAATTCCACAAATTTTATTGTTAATTAAGATTTGAACCTAAATATTTGTTTATAATCCAAGACACAAGCTTATAGGGATCAACACAAATTTAATAGTTATAGTCAAAATAAGACTATATAAGGGGATCATGGAAAGAACCAAAATCAGACAATGTAAGACATCATTGTACCAATATCCATTTAAAAAAAATTGAATAGCCCATACATTTCTATTCATCTAATGCATACCCTAATAGAGCTACTTTAAATGACTCCTAACAATTAATAATACTTAAGAGTATTTAGGTCTATTAATATAATGCATAGCCTAATAGAGTGTCATATCACAACCCAGTAGGATCAGATGACTCATTCATATGTCTCACGGGCATCAAGAAACGCATCACCGAAGTTTGACAACTTTTCGCGCTTTGAGCACTTAAATGGGATGGCTGGTAAGGTGTGGCCCACATTGATCCAATGAGTTTGAGAGAAAAATAAAGGCATTCCAAGAGTAAACCTAGCCACTCAGATGCGTACGAGCTGATGGTTCAGTGTCGCGACGAGCGGATTGAAAGTTAGAGCATTGTGCAACTTTTCATTGAACTCATCTGACTCTTTTTGTCGCAACTGAGAAAGTGTCATCATGAGCAATTGGATCCGAATCTTCAAAAATTAAGAGAGGCTTTTGTAGAGTGTCATAACATGACCTTGTAGGATCATATGGTTCATTCTTATGATTAACGAGTACTGAGAAACACGATGCCGAATATTGACAACTTTGAGCAACTTGAGCACTTAAGTGATTTTGTTGCTAGGGTGTGGCTCACATCGATCGGATGAGTTGGGGAGAAAAACGAAGGAATTCCTATCATAAACTTGGTCACCCCAATGCATACAAGCTGACGGTTTGGTGCCGCAACGAGCGGATTGAAAGATGGGGCATTGTGCAACTTTTCATTGAACTCATCTGATGCTTTTTGTCGCAACTGAGAAAGTGTCGCCATGAGCAATTGGGTCGAAGTCTACCTAAATCGAGAGAGGATTTTTTAGAGTACCATAACATGACCCCATTGGATCAGATGACTCATTCTTATGATTAACGGGCATCGAGAAACATGATGCCGAATATTGACAACTTTGAGCATCTTGAGCACTTAAGCGATTTCGCTACTACGGTGTGGCCCGCATCAATCGGACGAGTTGGAGAGGAAAAAAAAGGCATTCCTAGCATAAACCAAGCCACCCCGATGTATGCAAGCTGACAGTTTGGTGTCATGACAAGCAGATTGAAAGAGGGGGCATTGTGCACCTTTTCATTGAACTCATATGATGCTTTTTGTCGCAACCGAGAAAGTGTCGCCACAAGAAATTGGATCAGAGTCTAACTAAACCGAGAGAGGATTTTTTAGAGTGCCATAACATAACCCCATAGGATTAGATGGATCATTCTTATGCTTAACGAGCATTGGGAAACACGATGCTTAATATTGAAAACTTTGAGCAACTTGAGCACTTAAGTGATTTTGCTACTAGGTTGTGGCCCGCAATGATCAGACAAGTTGGAGAGAAAAATGAAGGAATTCTTAGCATAAAACCAGTCACCCCGATGTGTACGAGCTGACGGTTCAATGCCACAATGAGCAGATTGAAAGATGGGGCATTGTGCAACTTTTCATTGAACTCATCTCTTGCTTTTTGTCACAACCGAGGAAGTGTTGCTACGAGCAACTGGATCTGAGTCTACCTAAACCGAGAGAGGCTTTTTTAGAGTGCCAATGAGAGATGGTGTGCCTTCAACTTGAGATGTAAGAGATGGGGTTCCTTCAACTTGAATTGTAGTAGATGACATGCTCTCAACCTCGAGATTCAATTGTCTCATTGCGCGAAGGTTTTGCATCTGTTGCCTTTGTGTGGCCAATTTTGTCTCTCTCTTAGATTGGATGGATATTTCATGTTCCTCTTCAATTAGCATTCTTCTTCTATGATATTCAATTTCCTTGCTTCATGAAGTTGCTTCATTCCTTCTATTTTTTTTGCATTCTTAGCTTCACACTCTTCCGGTGTTACAGTTTTTGGTTATTTCCTTGACATAATGATGATTTCTACATGTACATGCACATAAAAGAGAATAAATTTAATTCATAAAGAGATTTCAAGAGGTGTAATGGGCAGTCCTAATGCATCTATAACTATCTGAATTATGTTAGGACAGTCCTAATGCATCTATGACTATCCTAATTATGCATATGTTAAAATGGATATATAAAATTGAAATTATTTCATGTATTCCTTTTTTAAATTATTTCATAATTTCTTAAAAAGGATGTATGAAATTGCAAATTTTGTTTTAAACCACTAAACAAAAAAAAATCTTATGCAACTTTCTTCAAATGCATTGTTAAATCTAATGTAAATCTAATCGGATTATAATCAATTTTGACAAAACACTTATTCTAACATTTAAACAAAATAACACTTAATAAGTATTTGAATTCTAAAAACAAGAAAATATTACCTTAATTATTCAAATTTGATAAAAAAAACTATGTTCTTCCTCTTCGACATTTCCAAATGAAAAAAAATGGTGGTGGAGAGCTGATGGAATGTATAAAATAACCTTGCATAAAATGTCAACACCATGCAAAAAGAATTTTTTTGTCTGATCATGCACAAAAACCAGACAAAATTAGAGAATGTGGGCCTAGATCACGGGTAAAGGATCCCATATAATCATTTTTTAATGCAGCTCATTTGGCTAGTGCCAAATGACTTCCATTGAAATTTTTTAACCTTTGATAAATTTGGAAAAAATTTGGAGAGTGATAAGAGGAAAATAAAAAGAGAGAGAGAAGGGAGGTGAAAAGTGAGAGACACACACAAACACATGAAACTCACCCATAAACCTTTTTTCCTCAATCAAAACTCCAAACTCTATACAAATACTCCAAGAATTCAAGTATACGTCAAATACTATAAACAATGTAATCCATACCCTTAACCCTATAATCTATACTCTATACCCTATAGTTTGATAGCCACAACCATAAAAATTAAACCATTTAAAACCTATAACAAATACCCTAGATCGTATGACCCAATATGCTAAATCCTCGACCCTATACAATTACCATAGACCCTATAACCCGATATGGTAAACCATATGAGGTAAGGATGGAGGGTGAGATATGGAGGGAGGGGGGGAATAAAGGGGGTGTGACACTTATAGAAGGAGGGATACAAGAACAAAGAGAGAGAGAATGGGGGATTACAGGAGAGTTAGAGATAGGGGTAAGGAGGGAATGTAGATACCTAGAGAGGGAAAGGAATGATTAAGAAAGTGAGGGAGATACCTAGAGAGAGGAGACAGTGAGAAAGAAAGTGAGGGACAAACCTAGAGAGGGAAGGGTATGAGTAAGAAAGTGAGGTCAACAGATTTGAGTATAAAGGACATAGAGGGGAAGGGAGGTAAAAGGCCATAAGGAGGATGAGGGGGATACAAAGGTAAACATGAAGGGAATGAGATACTTGGGGATAAAGGACATAAAGGGGAAGGGAGACCTAAGAGGCTTATAGGAGAGAGAGAGAGAGGTGGGATAAAGGACATGTAGAGGGAAAGGGAGGTGAGAGGCACAAAGGGGAGAGAGATGTGAGATGGGGGTTTAAGGAAGGTTGGGGGGGGATAGAGAATTAAGCATGAAGAAAGTGTGGGAGAAACCTAGAGAGAGGAGGGAGTGAGGAAGAAACTAAGGGAAAGAGGTGAGAGAGGGAATTAGATGGATGTAAGGATGGAGAGGGAGATAGAGAGGGATAGGGGAATAAGGTAATTATGAGAGCTAGAGAAGGGAGGGACAAAGAAGAGTACGGATCTATAAGAATGAAGAGAGAGAAGAGGTAAGGGGAGAGAGAGAATATAAGATCTAGTTCATATAGAGAGATGGAACTATGAGTGAAGGGAGATAAAGATGGGCCAATCTAGGCTAATTTAACTATTGAGATAGATTTTGAGAGGTGAGAAACCTAGAGGGGAGAGAGGGGTGATATGGGGGTTTAAGGATGGTGGGGGCGATATAGAGGTAAACATTCAAAGGGACTAAGAGGCTTGGTGATAAAGGGCATAGATGGGAAGGGATTTGAGAGGTCTAGAGGGGAGAGATAGGTATTGAGGTTTAAGGAGGGTGGAGGGTAGAGAGAGGTAAACATGAAGGGAACGAGAGACTTGGGGATAACGGACATAGAGGGGAAATGAGATCAAAGGCCTGGAGGGGAGAGAGAGGTGAGATGGGGGTTTGAGGAGGGTGGGGGGATAGAGATGTAAACATGAAGGAAAAGACATATTTGTGGATGAAGAACATAGACAAGAAGAGAGGTGAGAGGCATAGATGAAAGATTAAGGAGGATGAGGGGGATACAAAGGTAAACATGAAGGGAATAAGATACTTGGGGATAAAGGACATAGAGGGGAAGGGAGGTGAGAGGCTAGAGGGGAGAGAGAGGGGGGAGACTTGGGGATAAAGGACATAGAGGGGAAGGGAGGTGGGAGGCCTAGAGGGGAGGGAGAGGAGAGATGGGGGTTTAAGGAGGGTGGGGGTTATAGAGAGGTAAACATGAATGGAATGAGATACTTAGGGATAAAGTACATAGAGGGGAAGGGAGATGAGAAGTTCAAAGGGGAGAGAGAGGTGAGACAGGGTTTTAAGGAGGGGGGGGATAGAGAGGTAAACATGAAGAAAGTGGGGGAGAGACTGAGGGAAAGAGGTGAGAGAGGGAATGAGATGGGTGTAAGGATGGAGAGGGAGATACAAAGGGATAGGGAAATAAGGGAATTGTGAGAGCTAGAGAGGGGAAGGACAAAGAAGAGTAGGGATATAAGAATTCATGGAGATAAGAGGTAATGGGAGAGAGAATAAGAGATATGGTTCATGGAGAGATATGGAACTATGAGTGAAGGGAGATAAAGGTGGGTAATGGGATATCTAGTTCATATAGGAGGGTAATGGGACATGGATGAATATGGATACCTCGAGAGCTCAATGTGAGATGGATAGAGGTGGATACCTCGACAGGTGGAGAGAGAGGAGAGAGAGGCCATAATTAAGAGAGGGGAGTGAGATATAAAATGAGAGACAAAGGAACAAAGAGAAAGAGGGAAGGAGGGGTAGATGGTGATTTTTTGAGATACTTAGAGATGGTAAAGGTAGATATAGGTGAGAGGGAGAGTTAACAAAGCAAGAAAGAGGGGCATGCAACAATAGGGTGAGAATTAGAGAGGGAGAGATAAATATACATAAGGGAAATAGAGGTGATTTACTTAGAGCCTAAGGAGGGATTTATAAGAGACACAATAGGTACATATAGATATAAAAGGAGAGAGATGACATCATTTCTATGTGCACATTTTTTCAACTAAAAATTGTTTCTATGTACACATTTGGCACTCTCCCTATTTGGCGTGTGCCAAACATGGAATCGCACACTAGATGGGAAAATCCATTGATCACATTCGGTGCATGCCAAATAGGGAGAGTGCCATATTTGGAGCGCACCAAATGGCCCGCTTTGGGAAACACCAAACCTATGGGTTGGATTTTCCTTGGGCATCCAACCCAAAGGTTTGGATGACCGTTTTAGGCTAGAGACATGTTTTTATTAGAACATTAAAAATTTTGACATATTTTTTATCGTTCTCTTCGTCAAGTTTGCACGTGTTTCAAAGAAGTTAAAAAAAAATACCATGGTAAACTTGAGCTCCCACTTAGCTATCCAACAATGTAATTTATTTCAAATTTTGATTTCGTTAAGTCTTTCATCTATAATTTCTTTTGCCATTGTGTCTGTTTTTTGTCAAAAACCAACATGTACTATTTTGGGTATAGATTTTTACACATTCATCAGATTTTGAAAAAACTTACATTTTTAGAAACTAGACTCCATTCTACACAATTTTTTTTTTTTAATGATTTTTTATTAGTTTTCAATGATTTTAGGGAGGAACACACTCAAATTTCTATTTTTTAGGATGTGTCCACTTCGAAAATTAGTAAAAAATCATATACTCATTAAAAGATTAGCTGAAAAATCTAGCATAAACTACAAGGTGTTAGCTAATTTCTCACTAAAGTGATTTTAAAAATTCAACAAAAAAGTTAACATTTTAATAAGGGGGCCACAACAAATGCTATGTTATGTTTTTTGCATAAAAATAGGACCACTTTTTGCGGCCCCCCTTTTTGAATCCCTTAATCTCCACCATTTTCAAAATAAATTAGTTGTTTAGAAAGTAGACGCGAAGCACTCTGACTCTTGTTCTTGTTGCATCTTCAAATTTGGAGTGTAATTATGTTCAATTTGTTGTTGAAGTTCAGACTTTGCTGATTTCAGAAAAAAAAAAAGTGGCATCTTAAGACCCCCTTTTGGTACCACAACTTGGTGCATATACCTTACAACAAATGGATTCACAAGAGGTGGAGTGGACAACAACTTGTATTTCAAGGTTGAAGGTAATGACATTAGAGTTGTTTAAGTTTATGTGGGTGACATTATTTTTTTGCTGTAATAATGATTCCTTGTCTAAAAGGTTTTCAAAAATAATGGAATCTAAGTTTGAAATGTCAAAGTTGGGTGAATTAACCTTTTTCCTTGGCCTTCAAGTAATGCATCTTGAACTAGGCATTTTTTTGTCACAAACTAAATATGCAAAATAAATTCTTAAAAAATGTAACATCATAGATTGCAAACCAATTAGCACTCCAATGGAGATAGGGTGCAAATTGACTAAATCTGATGACTCGCCTGAGGTAAATCAATCAGAGTATACATCAATGATAGGTAGTTTACTATATTTGACTACATCTAGACTTGATCTGATGTATGCAGTATGTTTGGTTTCACATTTTCAATCTACATCTAAATAATCTCATTTGAATGTTGTGAAAAAAAAAATCAAGTACATTCAGGGTACTTTAGTGTTAGGTCCCGGAGGCAACTGAGAGGGGCGAGGTGAATCAATTGTCTGTTAATTTCAAACTAAAACTAACTTAGCCAAACTTAGTGCATAATAACGGCAAACCAAACTTTAATGTCGGTAGACAGTTTAGAAGTTAATAACAATACTAGTAAAGTTTAATGCATGAAACAGAAAGACAAATAACATACACAATACATAATACAGTTATTTGTACATGGAAACCTTGTAAAGGGAAAAACCACAATGGGAAACCTTACCCACAATTAGATGATACTATTGTAGATAGTATGTGTATACAAATGGGACCTGCACATGTAGAAAGGCCAACTGCCTAGAGCTCACTGCTCAATCACAAAATGGGAGTCACACTGACTACAATTGGATGGTTAAATCCAATGATAATGTACTACTCAAAATAGCATCTTCATATGCTGGATTTCGTACCGATTAAGCTCTGATTTGCCTTCTTCAAACCTTCCTTGAATCTTCAAATGATGTCTGCATGTATAGCTTTGCTTATATTCGCATATACCTTATTACAATCCTTTTTCCACTCACTTCTCTACTTTTTCTTAATCTCACAAATGAAATCTTACATATATACCAAAACCTAAGACCAAATGTGTAGGTCGGCTTACTAAGATATTACAATTAAATCAATTACAAATGAATCAATATGCAATGCATGATGTTGGCTCAATGCATTTACAATAATAACAAATAATCTCCATAACGTGGCATGTTGATCTAGAATAGATAATGCTTGTCGGTCCATAACCTAGACCTATTTGCTAGTAACAACAAATATGCAAACTTGATTGTACCAATAATCAAATCACCAAAACCAAGTATCCAAACAATGTCTTCAATATAACCAAGTAATCTCTAGATGATAACAAATCATCCTCAGTGTTGATGGACAATATAACCTGTCGGTGAGCCAGATACCGATGATTGTGCATAAGTCACTGAACATGCCAGTGAACATAACCAAAGATCTCTAAGTGTTCTCAAGTGTTCTCAAGTGTTGACAAATGTTGTCATCAATGAAAAAAACAATGCAAAACATCCATAATACCAACAATCTTCCCCTTTGACATTGATGGCAACACAAGATGGAAAAATCATCTAAGTGCCAAAGTAGAAATGCCAAAAACCAAAAACCAACAATCTCCCAATGAGATCATCAAAATACAAATATAGAGAGTAACAATCTCTCCCCAAAAGATAATGTGTTTTTCCATAGATATCTCTCCCCCTTTGACATCAAATGCCAAAGCAATACAAAACCAAATACAATCACTTCATAGAACTTGTTACAAATACCAATTGTTATAACCACATTTATTCAATCTACTCCCCCTGAGAAGTAGCTCTCCTTCATCAAAGCCAAAAAAAAGATTTCTCTATTAATTATGTCGGTCTGATGTCATGCTCCAACTATCTAAGTTTCTACTGATGATGGTATAACTCCAAGCTACTCTCTTAGATATTCAAAAGTTTCCTTAGGCAAAGGCTTAGTAAAGATATCTGCAATCTACTTTTTAGTATTCACATAAACCAATTTCACTTCTTTTGCTTCAACATTCTCTTTCAGAAAATTGAATTTGATAGAAACATGTTTAGTTTTAGAGTGAAATACCGGATTCTTTGATATATCAATTACTTCCATATTATAACAGTAAATGATTATAGGTTCTTTGCATTTTACCTTTATGTCCTTCAACATTTGCTTAATCTATAATACATGTGTACTATTAGTTGCTACTGTAACATATTTTGATTATGCTGTTGATAAGGATGTATAACTTTGTTTCTTGCTCAACCATGAAATTAGTCTGCTGCCAAGAAAAAATGATCTGTCGGTGGTGTTTTTTCTATCATCTACATCTCCTGCCCAATTTGCATCTGTGTATGCACATAAATCAAAATTTTCATCTTTAGGATACCATAAACCAAGATTTGTTGTGCCTTGTAGACACCGGAAAATCCTTTTTACTGTTGATTCATGATTTTCCTTAGGATTACTCTAAAATCTTGAAACAATACATACTACATTCATAATATCAGGCCTTGTTTGTGTCAAATACAATAAACCTCCTATCATAGACTTGCATCTTGTCAGATTAATAGGTGTTGATTCATCCTTCAATGATATTTTATTAGTTGTAGTCATAGGTGTACTTACCGGTTTAGAGTTTTCCATGCCAAATTTCTAAAGTAATTCCTTCAAGTACTTTGATTGATTTATGAATATACCTTTATTAGACTATGGTTTATGGTATCCTCAGAATAATTATTTTAGTCTTGTTAGTTTCACTGATGCTACCTGGGATGGTTGTATGGATGATATAAAAAATCACTAGTGGTGTTGTTTTTTTCCTAGGAGATTTTCTTGTTGCCTAGCACAACAAAAAGCAAGATTGTGTCACTTTATCTACTATTGAATCTGAGTACATAGCTGCTATAGCATGTTGTACTTAATTGATTTGGATGTCTTATCAACTTGCAGATATGGGCATTTATGTTGCTAAGATAATTTCAATCTTTTGTGATAACATAAGTGCAATAAATCTTTCTAAGAATCCTATTATGCATTCTTGCACTAAACATGTAGCAATCAAATTACATTTTCTACAAGAACAAGAGTTACCTAATGAATTTCAAGTTTTGTATGTGTCTACGTAGGCATAAGTGGATGACATATTTACTAAGGCTTTTTCTAAGGAAGTTTTTGAAACATTCAGGGAGAGATTGGGAGTTATCTCTCAATCTTTTATTGTTTAAATATTTGCATAGATTAAGGGGTAGCTTGGCTCTCCAAAACAACATTTGGTTGCTCTACTTGATTTCTTGTTGCCCATTGTCATCTCATGCAACATTATTTCTTCAAGTTTTATGCATATACTCTTTGTTACCCTTTGTCCTTGAGAAAAAAAGGGGGAGATTTGAGCATCATTGAGATTTGAAAACTTTGACAGGTTTTGACATTCTATACATTCTATTTTCTGACATTCTGAGAATTATGTAAAAGAATTATGTATGGCATTTTGGCACATTTTACATGTGGCATACAGTGGTTCAGATGGATATTTTACATATGGCATATAGTGGTTCATTGGCTTATAGTGATCCTTGTTTAATGATGGCTTGTTTTTTCCATCAAGGACAAAGGGGGAGTTTATTACCCTCTTTGTATTTGTCCTTGATGACAAAATTGATATACATTGGCATGATACATGGTTTGACATGGTTCACAGTGACTTATTCTCAGTCTGGTATGCTCATTTTTTTAATCTCATTTGTTACTGATGATTTCAGTGTATGTGCAAAGCTATCATGTTCATTGGTTTACAGATTGGTACTATTCTCATGGTATAATGTATGTGTTCATAGCACACTATTGTGCTAGGCAATTTTATGGTTTATACATATCTTCATTTGCACTTTGGAGTGCATGGGATTCACTTGGTTTACAAAGCACTTTTAGTGCATGGCTTAGTCATAATTTATATAGGACTTTATAATGCTATCGGTATTTGTTTACATTGTTATTATAGCTTTAAAAGTTATTAGGTTTCAATGATTTAAGCACATTACATAGTGCTTGCCAACATATTTCAAAGGGTCGACACCTAGTTTTTACTTACACCAATGATGTGATATTTATTTGGCTTAGTTTGTATACACTTTGAAAGAAGTTTGTGGGACTAATATGTACAGTCATCGGTGACTTGGATTCAACTTTGCATTTTTTTTTTAAATGGTCAGATTTCAAAGAATATAAAATTTGGTAAAGGGTTTGATATAGAGAAAAAAAAAAACAAGCGATAGCATTTATTTTTGTTTGCTCAAACCCTAAAGAGGGCTACCATCATGAAACATGTTCTAGCAGTTACAATGGGTCATTGGCTTGGACATTCGTTGTGGATTTTAGTTATATTGGTTTACAGACAATGGAGATTGGAATGGTGGTTTTTGTTGCCGATATTATGGGGATTTTTTTTTATTGATATTCAACATCGAATTTCTCAGGTTCTTACCTTCATCAATAGATGATATCATTCTGATATTTTCAGTGTGTTCTTGAATCTTTGAAGAGTAAAAAGGTAAAAAGAAATTCTGGTATTTTTTTTTCAAAAAAAGAAAAAGAGGGTTTCATTTTGTTTGAAATGCAAATATTTGTCTTAAGCTCTTACTTTCAAAAACAGAAAAAGAAATGGAAAAAGGTGTTTTTCAAATAGACATTTTTCAAGAATATTTGTTGGTTTTGAAAAAGGGAAAAGTTTTTTCTTTGGCAGATAATGGTTATTTTTTATTGAGTTTTATTTCAAATCCTAGTTAGGGTTTGATAACCCTATACGAGTGTTACGGTTTGAAGACATTTGTCTTACTGTAATGTTATTTAAAGACACATTTTTTGCACAAACTGTTACAAAGTTTGAATGAAAATAGAGCATTTATTGTTTTCAGATACAGCAAAAGGGTTTTGTTTTACTCTGATACTAAAAGAAAAAAATCGTGAAAGAAGATTTTTTGTTTATTCTACAGATATTTGAAAAGCTTTATTGACATTCTTTGTATTTTAAATCATTGCACAACTTTGTTATATCAAACTCATTCCATTCATTGATAATTTTGTGATTGCAGAATATATTGCAATTATAAGATTACCAGTGATTGTAGCTTGAGTTGTTTTCTAGCATTATATGAGACATAGGGGTTGGTTCTCCTTGAATTCTGATACTTCTAAATTCAGTGTACAGAGTTGATTCTCTTTGAGTTAATAAAAGGATTACTTGACAAGTGGTTTTTCTACCCCAAGAGGGTTTCCCAGTCATGAAATTCTTGTATCATGTGTCAAATTGTTTCTATTTGTTTCATTAGATGTTATGCTTTGATACATTTTATTATCTTGTGTTGATGTTATGAAAATTTTACTTCATATTTTTTTCAATCTATACTTCATTCACTATGTTTAAATCTGCAAACTGTTATTGTATTAAAAAAGTCAAGTCTACAATTTATACATTGTTTAAAATAGTTCATTGTACAATGTCAGGTTAGAAAAGTTAAGCATAAAAGGATTACTCAATCTATTTATATTGAATAATCAGAAACACATTCTTAAATAAGAGTTAGTGTATCACATGTTCAGTTTTTGGTAATAGTATCACATGTTCTATTTTTGGTAACAGATTTGCCAAGCTATTCAAAAGTTTGAAAATTAAGTAAAGTGAGTCAAATTTGTTATTGACTCTGATTCACCCCCCCCCACCTCCCCCTCCTTAGAGTTAATCCACTTCCAACAATCATTGCTCAATTCTATGGGAGATTGCAATTTGAAGCTGCCAAAATGGCAAAAAAAATCAAGTGTTGGTTTATTTGTGATCTGAAGAAAATGTTTATAAATGAGAGTTCATTTTATAATCGCTAAAAAGTGATTGTTATAAATCTATAAAGAATTAATATAGGCATAGAAGAATTTAGAAGCTTAAGTCATTGGTCGAATATTGTTAATTTTTTAAAAGTTGTAGTTGAGAAAAGAACCAGAGAGGAGATAAAGGAAATATTGCAAGTGTGGTCATTGTAACCCAAGTTGTTTTGAAACTAGGAGGTTTAAATATAACAAATATTTTAGTCAATTGTGTTTTTTTTAAATATTAAAATTTATTGAGTTGCATACAGGTAAGTTTGTTACTCTTGCAAACTACCACTAAGCAAAGAACAAATCATTGTTAAAAGATAGATTGCTAATTTTGGTTTTGTTTAAGTTGCCAAAAGAACTGAGATCCACAAGCATTTATAAAATTTTGAAGAAGAACAAAATTATTTTTCATCAAAAGAAATTGAAGTTTAAAGGTTCTGGATACTAGAAGAAAAGTAATCAGCCACTAAAGGTAAATGAATTCATAATCTTTTAAATTTGTGATTTGTTGATTGGAGAAAGAACATATAGTCGTTGTTGTTGAAGGATTGGTTACAGTAGTGAAGAAATCTAGAGAAGGTTGAAAGAAGCTACTAAATAACAGAATCATTACAAGTGAATAAGGTGGGTTTAATAATTTCTTTCAATGGGAAAGATAGGTAAGAAGGTGAAGAAAGAAAATAAAAATTAATTTCTGAAATAGATCTTTTAAAAAAGAAATTAATAGAAATGAAGAAATCTAATCCAAAGATGATATCTATTATAAAATAGAGACAAACAAGAAAAATAAACTTCTAGATGAAAACTGTGATCTTTGAAAAGAATTGGACAAAGTTAAAGATGAAAATGAATAATTAAAAGAAAGAGTAAAATTGTTTAGTGAGGTTAAGAAAAAGAACAAAGATTTAGAAGAAAAGTTGAAAAGATTAAAAGAAGAAAAATAATTTATAGAAGAAGGAAATATTAAAGTTGAAAGAAGAACCACTTGCAAAAATAAATGAATGTTTGAAGACAAAAAAAAATAGTAAGTGATTTCATGTGACACGGGAAATTTGTGTTTGTCATTTGGTAAATGTAATTTTGCTAAAGCTGGTTGTGACAAAGATGTTAATAAATCTACAAATCTTGATAAAAGTGATGATGAAAATATTATTGGTTTTAAAATGAAAAGAATGAGTTATGAAGGTCAAGGATTAGTAAAACATGAACAAGGAATAATAAATCCAATTGAGAAAACAATGAGGCCAAAGTATGAAGGACTTGGGTATAACACGAGAAAATGAAAGAATGATATGAGTCTTCCAACTAAAAGAAATCATTTCAAGTAATTCAAACTATGCAGTGTTCACATTATAACAGAAAAGGTCATACATATGATAAGTGTTGGAAAATTCATCCTTGCAGTATTTGTGATTTGAGGAATCATTGTGAAAAGACATGTTGGAATAAAGACAAACATAATGAATCTATAATAGGACACGTGAAAATTAATTGTGGATGGAGCAATGGATCAAATTGGCAAAAAATTACATTCATCATCAAAAATTTATTCAAGCATAAATGCCCATATGTTGGTAACAATTAAGAAAGATATCAAGTTTTAAGAAGAATAGCAAATATTGTTGGTCAAGATAAATTGTTGTTTTGACATACATAGAAAGAAGAGTTGAAAAAAGTTGTAGAACAAAGTTTTAAAATAAATGTTTGAGATATTTCTACAACAACTAGAGGAAGCCAAGAGAAAGGTGTCATAGTTGAAGCTAAAAAGATTGTAGAGATAATTTGAAGATATCATACAAGAAAATAATATGAGTGAGTTAAAAGACTTGGTTTCAAGCATAAGACAAAGAAGAGAAAGAAGACAATAGTCATGAGCAAAGAAAAATGAGTATTGTGAATTTTGTAGCATTCATGGTAGAAATTAAGGGGGAGTCTTGGTAGTATCTTGTAATTTCCACTACCTACCAAAAATAAATGCACCATCTAGAACTATCTGTAAAATAGACAAGTTCAAAAAAATGTTACTAATTGAAAGAAAATTCAAGAAACTACTCTAATGTTTTGAAGAACTCTATAAAATAGGGGAAAATGTAAACTATTTTACACAAACAATAAAATCCATGTTTTGTACAGCAAAATATTACAATTTTTGGGTGATTCAATTGGTAATTTTTTTGTGTATCCTGTTCCATCCACCACCAATAGTTTTTATATGTGTTAGATGTTGAGTTTGGTGTAAATCAGTGATGATAACCAGCCATTCTGATGCAGAGGGATCTCCTTCTCTAGAGCTCTCAAGGGTTCAGTCACTCAAGGTGACACTCTAGAGGATCCTTCTACATGCTAGGTGAAACCAACTCCCCATTAAAACTCCTATTGATCATGATTGATCATCTCATCAATTGTCTAGGACTGCACTCTAAAGGTTTTAGTGACCTACTCACACCTTTGGACCCTACTAAAGGATCAATAGTTGACTCTTAAGCCTCTCCATACCATAACACAAAGGTAGACTCTTCCCACATTAATTTGAGTTTCCTACAATCTACTAGACTCTAAACTAGGTTCACAAGCCAAAAATGCTTAACACTTTGATTAAATAAAACCAAAGTTACCTTCTTGTTGTCCTCTTAGATATACATATACACAGAGGTATATAACTTTTGAATCGGTTCAAAAATCATCAATCACTCTGGTGAACTTATGAATAACTTGGTTTGGAACACCATATAAAAACTTTAGACAAATCCAACGGTTTGACTCTGAGATATGACCCCGAATCAAGCTGCATTTTTATGTGACTGTCATTTTGTCACACTATGACAGTCTGCTGCTATCTTTGGAAACCCATTGGTTTAAGCCCTTCCTTGGGAACTCCACTTGCACCAATACCTTTGGAAAGGTTTTATACACACCAACAAACCTCCTTCTAATCCCTCCTGGCCATAACACACTTTTTCATATCAAACAAAGCCTATATCATTGACTGTGACAGTCAAACTGTCCCTTTGTGACTGCAACAGTCATGAAAACATCATGAAGCACATGTAAAACCTTGCATGACACCCTGAACACACCTTTGAAAAGTAGTATACACCCTTGACCTGATCCCTGCCCAAAATAAGGACTTTTCATGCATCAAAATAAAAGATACTACATTTATGAAGCCACTAGTTACCCTAAGCCAGGGTTATGACAATTTTTAGTAAAATGCCAAGAACTTTTTCTAAACACAATAAAAAATGAATGCCACAATCTCTAAAGTAAGGTTAAATAATTCCTCTATCATCCCCAAACAACAATCTTTCAAAATAAAAACATCAAATGCATCAAAATTAACAAGAGATCTAACTGTCCACGTTGAAAACTCAGAAAATGCACATTAAAATATGGATTTTATTGCTCCAAATGATTGTCTTCGACCAAACACTCACAATATCCCCCTATTTAATTTTTTTACAACTTTTTATAGCACTTATGGCCTACAAGACCAAACCATAACCACCCAACTACCTCTAACCAACTATTTTTGTCATTTTTTGCAATTTTGACAATAAAAGTTGCTCAAAAAGTTGTCATTTGACAAAGAAAGTTGTCAACATGACCAACTTGGACTCCTAACTCTACCAACACATAAAAATGGTCTTAAGATGACCTTATAAACATTTCAAACATTTTTTATTCTTCATAAACCTATTTTACCCTTCAAAACCCAATTTTAGCCCTTTTTAGGCCTAATTGCCAATTTTGATAATTTTACACTTTTTGACCTTTTCATTACATTTTATTGCATTTATTGGCTCTAATGGCCATGATTACATATTTTTAAGACCTTAAAGTCATTTTATACTTCATTACTCATTGATTCACTATGAGGGACTATCAGTGACCCTGGTGCACCTTGTCTTCATAGGTCTTCATAGGTGCTTCATAGGTGTTCCATAGATGCTCCTGCACCATACTCCCAGGGACAAAAGATTCAAGGTCCCCTTGAATGGTTGCCTCCTCTTTCTATACTTCCAATTCATAGGTACTTGCTCCTTGTACCCTAAAATAAAATTTCCATGCTTTGGTGGCTCATTGCAACTCCTTCTAAGAAAATGGTACTCAATATAAGCAGCTCCAACATTTTCATCCATGTAAACACTCAAAAAACCTGCATACAAATGATTAGAAAAAATAAATATAGTGTCATCATTGATTTCATTATTAGCTTGTTCCATCAAATGAATCTTTTGTGCCATCATCTCAAGTGAGTCAACCCCACCATGGCTTCTCCATTCTTCCTCTATGGCTTCATACAATGCCCATAGATCAGGTTCTTCTCCTTCACCAAATTCATTCTCATTCCCATGCCATTCACCTTGGCATCTCAGCTCATCAGTCACCTTCAAGGCTTCCTCATTAGCCTTCTTCTTTGTTTCTATTAGCCTCTTCACAGGCCAAACTACCCTCTTTTGCACCCTCGAGTGCCAACTCTTCACTTTCCTCTCTAGGTTTTCCAACCTCAACTTCATTTGTGCTTCATGAAGTTCATCTTCCTTTCTCAATTGCTCCCTCTCTTCTGCAAGTCTTCTTAACTTCTCATCAATCTCACCAAGATGTTTCTTCAATCTACTCAACTCTTCTTCATCTATCCTCTTCTTCTCTTCTTCTTTCTTCTTTCTCTCATCTTCCTTTCCTTTTTGTTTCCTTCCAACATCCAAGTATTCTGTGAAAGTATTACACAACTCTCTTTCTAACCTTGTCAGATACATCTTCTCACTCATCTAGGATTCCTACACACATATCCTAGACCTTTTGCTTTCTTTGATACCAAGGTGATACTTCAGAGGATCCTTCTACATGCTAGGTGAAACCAACTCCCCATTCCAACTCCTATTTATCATGATTGATCATCTCATCAATTGTTTAGGATTGCACTCTCAAGGTTTTAGTGACCTACTCATACCTTTGGACCCTACTCAAGGATAAATACTTGACTCTTAGGCCTCTCCATACCCTAACACAAAGGTAGACTCTTCCCACATTCATTTGAAGTCCCTACAATCCACTAGACTCCAAACTAGGTTCACAAGCCAAAAATGCTTAACACTTTGATTAAATAAAACCAAAGTTACCTTCTCGTTGTCCTCTTAGATATACCTATACACAGAGTTATATAACATTTGAATCACTTCAAAACTCCTCAATCTCTCCAATGAGATTATGAAGAACTTGATTTGGAACAACACATCCACAATTTAGACAAATCCAACAGTTTAACTCTGAGATATGGCCCCCACATCAGGCTTCATTTTTTTGTGACTGCCATTCTGTCACACTATGACAGTCTGATGCTATCTTTGGAAACTAACTAGTTTAAGCCTTTCATTGAGCACTCCACTTGCACCAACACCTTTGGAAAGGTTTTAGACACACCAACCAACCCTCTTCTAAGCCCTCCTGGCCATAACACACTTTTTCATATCAAACAAAGCCTATATCATTGACTGTGACAGCCAAACTGCCCCTCTATGACTGCAACAGTCATGAAAACATCATGAAGCATGTGTCAAACCTTACATGAAACCCTGCACACACCTTGGAAATGTATTATACACCCTTGACCTCATCCCTACCCAAAATGATGATTGGTTATGCATCAAAACAAAAGATACTACATTTATGAAGCCATTGGTTACCCTAAGCCAGGGTTATGACAGTTTTTAGTAAAATGCCAAGAAATTTTTATAAAAACAATAAAAATGAATGCCACCACCTCAAAAGTAAGGTTAAATCATTCCTCTATTATCCCCAAACAATAATATTTCAAAATACAAACATCAAATGCATCAGAATTAACAAGAGATCTGACTGTCCACGTTGAAAACTCAGGAAATGCACATAAAAATATGGATTTTATTGCTCGAAATGATTGTATTCGACCAAACACTCACAATATCCCCAAATTTAATTTTCTTACAACCTTTTATAGCACTTGTGGCCTACAAGACCGAACCATAACCACCCAACTACCTCTAACCAACTATTTTTGTCATTTTTTGCAATTGTGACAATAAAAGTTGCTAAAAAAGTTGTCAACATGACCAACTTGGACTCCTAACTCTACAAACACATAAAAATTGTTTTAATATGACCTTATAAACATTTCAAACATTTTTTATTCTTCATAAACCTATTCTACCCTTCAAAACCCAATTTTAGCCCTTTCTAGGCCTAATTGCCAATTTTGACAATTTTACACTTTGTGACCTTTGCATTACATTTTATTGCATTTATTGGCTCTAATGGCCATGATTACATTTTTTTAATACCTTAAAGGCATTTTAGAATTAATTAATCATTTATTATCCATGAGGGCCTATCAGTGACCCTAGTTCACCTTGTCTCCATAGGTCTTCATAGGTGCTTCATAGGTGTTCCATAGATGCTCCTCCACCACATTCATGGGTTTCCCTCTACCCTCATTTATCAATTACCTCCTTTCTCTCTTTGTTTTATGGTTTCCATCCTAACAGATCCTCTTCCCTGGTTGTGTATTTTTCCCTACCAGCTTGGGATCTAGGCTTCTAGCATCGTTGTTTTTTCAAGCTATGATCACTAATCAATTGCTTTTTTCTCCTCTCCTCCTTGGAAAAGAACCTGGTGCTGGAGAGATTATGGTAGTGGATAATCTCTATAATAGCTAGTGATGGGGTTGTGTTGGCTTCTATTGAGGGGTGCCTCTACTTTGGGTTATTTTATTTGTCTAAGATAAGTTGTGTTATTCCAGTTTGGATCATTGTTAATTATCTTTACTACTTATTAGGATTTGGTTTCTATTCTTGGAGGTATGGCTGGGGTTCTTCTCTTTTCTACTAGATCTAGCTTCCCAATTTGGATGGGTGTTGTTTCTCTAAGTATTTGGAGTCTTGGGGAGATTGATGGTGTTGGTGGTGAGATGATCGGCTATTATGTTGGCCTTGGGAGGCCTCTCTTTGCTCTATCTGGCAAAGGTTTTGGTTTCCCTTTGCTTGTTATATCCTTTCCCACCTCTTAGACTTTTTTTATTTCTTTGGCTACATTCTTATTTGTATTTTTTATTTTTATAACATTTTTATGGTTTATGTGGAGCCATTGGTCTCCTGTCTATGTATTGTCGATGTGAATTTGTAGTGGGGGATTTTTATTGAGGGTTTCACTATGCTTGTGTTTATTATATCAAAGGCTTCCAATAATGATGTTGCATTGTTGGATGTCTTATTTGTAGGGGCTTCTACTTCCTTTCTCCATTATATGAACTCATACAGGTCATGTAGAGGTGAGACCTACTATAGATTTGGATCCTACTTGTCCTATTGAGGTGGATTCGATGATATCTTTTTCTCTATAATAGTCTTTGTATTAGTTGGATGTAGTAAGAATATTTTATTTAGTCAAAGACCTTCATTTGTGGGCTAGTTTTGAAGTGGATTTTGTTGAAGTCATTTCTTCTATTGGACCTATAGATGTGTTTTCAATTGGGGGCCTGGAAGTGGTTGGTTGTTGTATCAATCCTTTTCTCTCTAGTTTAGTTTCCACTAGAAGAATATTTTTCCTACCTATGATTAAGGGTTCTCTATTAGCCAATTTTTTGGGTATTTTCTTTACAATTCAAGGTGTCTCTAGTATAAGGTTTTGGGATTCCTTTCAAGGACCTCTATTTTTGGAAGGGAAGTCTTAGTTCTAGGTCAAAACCGACGTTTCCCACTAGTTTATTACTCTAATTAAAAGCTTCTAGTCAATCTCACTTCTTGTGAGAAGCATTTTTCTCACCTTTTAGCTAATTCACTTTTTGCTTCAATGGCTATTATGTAACAAGTTTGGGTCCTCTCTCACTTTACCTAATAAAAATTTCATATTGAACTTTGGTTTAACATTTATGATCTTCTTAGTATCATCGCATGCCTTCAAAGTATTACACAATTTTTCAAGTTTTCTACATAAATGGATGTGTCATATTGAATGTTTAAATTATTTTTAGTTATAAAATAGTTGTCTTCAAATGTGTTGTGTATATTTGTTAACAATATTGATGTTTATGTGTTGTGTTTCACTACTATAAATTGTCCAATGTAATATTTACTATCCCAAATATATAGTGACTCTTTTGGATTAGAAAATTTTTGTACTATGCATTATTTATCTTATATGAATTGGAAGTTAATCTTTGTGTAATATAGGCTTTGGAGTACATTGTACTAAATATTCTATGAAATTCCCTTATTTGAAATTGAAATGTCTACTTATTTATTCTGATTACTACTATAATATGCCTTCTTTTCCCATTTATGTGTATTTTCTTAAATAACTTGTATAGCATTCACTTAACAAATTACAAAATTTTATGTGCACGTTGGTAGACAATTATAATATATTTCCTCGTTTCAATTATCAATCCAAAAAAATGTTATACAATTACATTTGAACACAATTAGAAGAATACTTTAGAAGGATCACATAATTAGTAAAGAGTATTTTCACTTGTAAGAAAGGTCTCAATAGGTTATATGTAGCACATAAAGAGAGTCAATGAGATAAAAACCCAATTTATTTTTAATTTACATTCTAGCAAGGTCAATGCATCACTGATCAATTTAGAAATAACAAACTATTTCCTTGTAAATCCTCATTATGGTAGTACAAAATTACCTTTAGATACCAGTACCATGTATCCTATCTCATTCCTTCATTTAAAATGTAAATCATAAGGCAATTGTAATTCTTCTCTCTATCTTTTAACCAACTTTGATTAAATTTCATTTATTTATAGAACATTCTTTCCATTTTGGGAGTTCTTATGTGATTGTTTTCATATAAGATCATAAAGTAGTCACTCTTTCTACTAAATAATTAAATATTCAATACTATACAAGATAATCTCATTTGTCTAATTGCACAATTATTTTCATGATCTTGTGCTAAGAACATCATATATTTGTCACTCTTTTTAATCGTGTATCTATTAGGTTTTAAATTTGTGCTTTCCAGACCATAAGGTTTATCTTAGTTGACTACCATTTATAGGGTGATGTTTCTATGAGATTGTGAAATACTCTCTATTTTTACAATTATTTTCATGGTCTTTTCAGTCCCTCCATTTCAGCCTCAAATTTGGACTACAAGTCAATTACCTAAAAAATATTTACTTCTTCTCTTTTATACTTTAGACCACAATAAACTAGATACTACAATTAAGAAACATGAAAGAACAAAGCACAATAAACATGTGAACACCAAATTTATATGAAAAACCCTTTAAAATAGGAAAAAATCACAGTGAGAATCACACTCACAATATGAATAACTAATTACAATATTTTAGGCTCAAGGCCAAGCAACTTAATGCACTTGATTGGACTTGAAGGACTAAGGTGCACAATCTTGGCACAAGATACAAAGGAATACACAAGTTTTCAAAAGGAACACACTGCACCTTCCAACATGCATAGGAAATAGATGAATTGAAATGATAAAGATCACCTAGTCATTAAATTATAATTGAACCATTATTTCAAGCAACCAATATCATGTCAAACACATCTTTAAACATTAACCATTGTCCCAAAAAATTGTCACACTAAATATATCATCATTAAATCTCTTCACAACTGACTTTTTCCCCAAATCTATTCGCATATAATTCACATCCACTTCACACTAGTTCACACACATTTCATTCCTCAACTTGTACAACCACACATCCATAAATACAATATCATTCATTAAAACCCTCAACTAGGTCATCCATAAACAAAATGTATAATGCTACATAAGTTAGGCCACTCAGACCAATAACACATAACAATAGTCTACTATAGGAGATAGAAGGGACCTAAAACCATCATAACAGATCCTTCTAAAATAATTCCAACAAACTGCACACACTAGCACATCCTCCAAAGTTGGCATCAAACAAAATGTGTACATAATCACTAAAGCATATTAACCAGTCTACCCAAAAACACCCTCCAATGTAAAATACACACCGTGGATCTATACATGCCATAGTGAGACACATATCAACATCCAAACTTAATCTTCAATGCATATCTAGACCAAAAGACCATGATCCAAATAAAATACACCACCTTAGTCAACCAAAAATCAAATGAGCTAACAACATTGAACACATAATAACATAGCTTCATTTACCAACCAAACTAGAACTAGAAAACTACACAAACCAAATGAACATGTCTTCCAAGATCCAAACTATGAATCCACATATCTGAGAACCACCAAGCATTTTCTAGACTAGTTTTGACAAACATCCTCATTGTTAGAAATAGCAACAACCAACTATATCATCTAAGCAATAGAGGACCCAAAAACTTGATAGTGTAATATATATAAATCATAAACATTATATCAAGAACCACAATCCATAATCTTCAAAAAATAGAGGAATTCAAAGTGTTCTTCCATAAGGACATTAAATACTCTTTCTTGCATATAAATATTGTTTCCTACATATTAAAACTTCCACTACACCAACCTTTCAAAAATACCTCAACATCACGAGTAGACCACATAACAACATCAAAAAACCCACTTCCAAACCATCTACAACACATAATGACATCAATGGCAACACAACTCAACATAACTAAAGTTTCCAACATGAGTAGGCTGGAATATGTGGAAGGAAATGCTCTTTCAAAGGAATTTTTTAACACTAAAAATAACTTCAAAACACAAATCAAAGTAACAATCAAGATTAGATTAAAAAGGGATCAAAACATAACACAAATCATTGCAAACTAAGTATGATGATCTCCTTGTACTGTAGATTTTCCCAATGTGATCAATTTCTATGTGTGCTCATGGAATTTTGATAGAATAATAGTGCTCAAAGAATTTGGATGTAAGATAACAAAAAATGGCCAAGTGTTCTTAAATTATGAATGAGAGGGAAGATGGAAAGGAGGGCTAGGATTTGATCATGAGGATCAAGGGTGTATATGAGAGATGAACCCTCAACTCACAAAATGGTAACAAATGTCACCATGGGATGGGTTGATCTAGGTGATTGATACTTCCCAAGGTACCCATGGGATATGAACGAGAACTTTCCATAAAGATATTTCTTTTCCATACACTCCAAAAAGATCTAAAGATATTGATGAGTTAAAAGGAATAAAATGATTTTTTAATTCCTTTGGAGTGCTTGGGAGAATAAGATCTATTTGGGGTATCTTCCCAAAATGGAAATGTTATTAAGGTTGAGTGGGATTGGAGGATGGACATTTTTGGCATTGAGGTGACCCCTCCCTTATCTAAGGGATTAGGAATGTGCAAGTGTTTAGAATTAGATTAGGTGGGAGATTATGCTTAGGTTTAAAGAGGTGAATGAGGATGATGACGAATTCAACATTTGGAGAGAGAAAGGGGAGGAAGTAAATTGAATTCCTTTAGGAACAAAAAGGGGATTTTGAATTAAATAAAATAAATTGGGGTGTTTATTTAATTTAATAGATGGAAAGGTTAAAATTTTATGATATTAGGTAAATTAATCAACATGGGAAGTTAGGTACAAGATATAAATGAATATGGGGTGTTGATCAAATAATAATAAATTATTTAATTAATGACGATAGCCAGGGTAGATGAATAATATGAATAAAAATGGCCAAATGATAGTGGTCAATTTTAGATGTCTACAACTATATGGCTTAAGATGATGTCCAAATTGTTTACTTTTTAACTTGATGGTTAGATGAAAAGATGAAGAGATTGATGGTTAATAATGGTTGAGAGCAATGGAAAGATGAGAGAGGAGATGTGTTCTCATTTGGTTAGACAAAATGGAGGGAGGTAGATTGTAGAAAAAATCAAAGGTGGAGATTCTCTTTGGGAAGGTTAGGTGGATAAAATGAAAGGGTTACTTTAAAAATATCTTTAAGGGATGTGCAAGTCTTTTGTATCATGACTATTAGATCTATGAACGAAAAACTTTAAAGGATATAAAGGATTTAAAAGGTTTTAATAAGAATTTTTAATGTACAAGAGAAGGGTTAATGGGTTAGTGAACTTTAACTCACTTAAGAAAGTGTAGAAAGTAAGAAATTAAATAAATACAATCTTATTTAATTTTTGGGGTGAGGATGGAGAGAAATAATTTAATGGTTAAGGTTAAAAATGGGTGTGGGTGAATAGTGATGAGTAGTGGATGAATAGTATTTTTAATTAATTAATAAAGAATGATATTTGGATAATTAATTGAATAATTAGGGCTGTATTCAATTAGCTATATACAATCGAATCCAGAAATAACAACAAGAATCATCTTATAGTGCTTCTTGATTTGATTGTGTGAGTTTGCTCTCTACTATCATCCTAATGATGGATCAGAAACGTTGATGCAAAAAACCTCACACAATCAAATCCAAAAGCATTATACAGATAGACTAATAAATTATAGAAATCTAATAACATTGATTGACATGCATCATTATTAACCTGTATCATTATTGTTGATTGTAAAAAAATAAACTTACCGTATATTCTGTCTTTCTTCTCTCCCCGTTATCACCGACTGTTCTTTGAACGGCAGTGGTAATATATTTGAAGAGAAGCAAATGGATTTGCCGGTTCACCATAAAATAAACATAAAGACAAAGCTAAAATAGCCTGGCTTTACACAATTTTATTAGGCACTTAAACAATCATTTCGTGGATTTTCCTCAGAAATAAGACAGTTAATTTAACACTAACGACAGATCTTCCATGCATTAAAAAAAAAATAAAAATTATGCAAATTTTAAGAATTCCGGTAAGTAGTACCATCACTTATTATGAGAAACATTATCTCAGTTTGAATTTAATTGTGTAATATCTTTAACATCACATTCAGAAATCAATGCGCAGTAATTTCATTGGTTTAAAAACTATTATACAGTGGAATTTAGAAATACTATTACACAGTCCAATTTAGAAATCTAACAAATTAAATTAAATTATGAAATGTCGAATTCTCATATGATTAAGTTTCAAGCTGTTAAAGCTGTTAATAAGTAATTATTTTTAAAATTACTAGGTGGATTTTCCCCAGAAATAAAACAGTTAATTTATCACTAAAGACAGATCTTCCATGCATCTAAAAATAAATTTTGTGCATCCCGCGAGAATTCCGGTGAGTAGTACGTCACTTATCATCAGAAACATTACCAATTTTTGAATTTAATTGTGTAATATCTTTAACATCACATTCAGAAATCAATGCGCATTAATTCCATTGACTCAAAATATATTATACAGTCTAATCCCAATATACTATTATACAATCGAATTCCGAAATCTATTCAAATTAAAATATCGAATGATATCATTAAGTTGCAGATGCTGTTAATAAGTAATTGTTTTTAAAATTACGAAAAGGAGTTGCAAGATTATATTCATCACAATAAGCATCCAAAATGTGTTGTAATATTTGCTCAGAATTACTAAGATTATTCACAGACAACCTTTGATCGTTGGACGAACAAAAGGGAAAAAATTTCGTGCGCGACAGCAAAAAAGCCGATGCCGCAAACAATTCTCACAAGTTAAACAGACAAGATAAAAAAACGAAGCCAATCTCCGTCATAAAGAAACTTCTCCTCGTCTGTTTACTCGTGAATTTTTACCGGCAGCCGCTTTGAGAAGAACATTTGATTTCTGATTAACAAGCAACCTAAGAATATCTCTCTTTGCGCTCTTCCGAAACGGAACGGAGGAGCTGAAAAAACCATCAATAAGGTGGAGATAAGCTTCGAGATCATGACAGCAGGCCATATCCGCATCAGGTTTCAAATACGGAGAATTTTTATTACTCACTCGGAGCTCCGTTCCGACGTGTCTGTAAGCCCAACCGTTCCGTTCCAAATACCGGAAAATCCAACTTTTCCGGGACCAATCCTGATTCAACACAACGCCGGGAACTTTAGTTATAACATCCTGCGTATTAACCATTCTGAGCACTTTGACTTTCATCTCCTCGATTCTCCGGCCAAAAGCTCGATTTCCGACTCGCGGCCCGCCGAACGAAAAAACCGTCACCGGAACGGGAACGGAAACGGAACGGTGGGGTTTACAACGGAAACGGGCTTTACCGACCTGGTAGGCGCAAAGAAGCGCAAGGGCTGCTCCCAGGCTATGACCGGTAACCGTAATGCTAATTTCTTCCCCAGCGTACAAATCCACCAGTCGTTTTAGTTCATCTAACACATCAGACGACGGGCTCCGCCCGTTGGAATCCCGACACGTGTACAGATTCCAGAACCCGGTTTGAACTTTTGTGTCCCTCTGACCGGTGACTGTGACCGGCGTCAAAATGTCTCGAAAATTCTCGAGCCATTCGAGAGGAGTTACAGTGCCTCTGAAGGCCACCACAATGTCTCTCCGACCAAGCCGGGCGACTTCCACGTCATCGTCGCAGACTGCCACGTAGCCGATCCAGTTGGTCCGCCGCGACATCCACGTGGCGTCGCAGTGGGAGAACGATGAGACCAAGGCCGTCAGCCATTGGGGAACTTTGATGGCTGACGTGGCGTGGATGTGGTGAGTTACTCTGTATCCGGTGCTCTGGAGCCCGAGCTGAGTCAGCAAGGATTCTTCGGGATATTTGCAGCGCCCATAGGTTCTGGATTGAGGATCGAAATCACAGGCACTGTAAGATGCCTGAACTAATTCGCCGTATTTTATGATTTCTCTCCTCAGATTGCTGTCCAATGGATCCAGAAGCCCTTTCCAGTCGTTACTTCCGGCGTACTCCCACCATTTCAGTCCCAGCATTTGCTTCGGAGAGCTTGGAGCATCGCCAGAATTTTCAGCCAAATTGCCGGACTTTTCAACAAATTTGCAGGAATTTTCAGCAAAATTGCCGGAATTTTCAACAAAATTTCCAGACTTTTCAACAAATTTGCCGTAATTTTCAGCCAAATTGCCGGACTTTTTAGCCAAATTGCCGGAATCTTCAACAAACTGTAAGCTCTGCTCACTGCTCGGCCAATGCTTTGCGAATTTACCGGCTGTTAAGGCTTGGATTCCATTAAAGCATGCATCTTTGTATCTCAGAGAAAGCAGCGGGACATTAAAAGACGATCTTTTTGATAAAGCCGGCATTTTGAACTTGGATCCATCGCCTTCGGGCCCGGTGAAAGATTTCAAAGCACAGAGCGGGGGTTTTGCGGCCTGCATTCAAACATCAAAGGTTTATACGCGAAAAAATTGGAGAATTAGATTGAGTCGGATCGTCGAGCCATTCGATTTATAGAGATCGTTAAGTACAAATAACAGCTTTACAAGGTGACGTCTTGACTGATCCGGTTTCGAACCCCGGGGCCTTTCCGCGGCCGGTGCTGAGCAGGTTTTTTCGTCCGCCGCACCTAATCATTAATAAATCTGAGTTAGGGTTTTCCGATAAATATTGTGGTCTGTTTTTCCATTTTCTCTGTTCGCTGAATTATTCTATGGACGGCCATTGCAAAGCGATCCTTTTCACCGGAGATTTTCTTGATCGTTTCCGCTGACTTGAACATTTTCCGCTGCGAGCGACGAGCTTTCATATAAAAATCGTACGTGTGGATTGAAGATATGGATTGAAGAAAGTTGAGGTCAAATCACAGACATGTTTGGAATGAAAGGAAGGAATGAGAGCACGATAAAAGGAGGGTGGTTTACGTTCTGACAGAAAAGTTTGAGGCTGCTATTGGCCAAATTTGTCTGAAAATCGGCGCGCCAGTGACTCGATCCTGTACGGGATGGCTACAGTTGCAGTCGCGTACACACTGTGCATTGAGGATTTTCCAGTTTGGAAGTAAACGGAATTACCGCTTTCATATAGGTATGTGCGCTGTCCTTTTCTCCAGAAAAGTCTACTCTTATTATTGTGAAAGATTTCTTATTGCTTTTTTATTATATCTTACCATCCAATATTTTGAGGATTTGGTCCTCCGTTAATGCGCATTTTGCAGCCCAGCTTTTATAATGCATTTAACCTTTTTTTTTATGGGTAAGGTTTTTGTCATTTTATTACGAATGCATATCTTAAATATATTGAATAAAAATTTTATATATTGTAGATATATGTAAATTTGTCATCATACATGGATAGGAAGTCGTTTTTTAAATTGTTTATTTTTTTTCATGCTATGAATTTTGTTTAGTGGTCCATCACAATAAAGATGAAATGTATTTATTAGAATTGTTTTGTTTATTAATATAAATATCTTAAATACATCTATCAAAAATATATTCATAGATATTAGTTTGGAATGCTTGAAATCTGAATACTTGACCTCTCCTTCATTGCTCTAATAATGCCTAATTAATTGCTCACTTGAATTTGAAAATATGTATTTGGAAACTTGTGCAGAGATGTTTCAAATGAGGGGGTAAGACTTGTTTTTATACCTAACCTCATGAAACGATTTGAAAATTGCATAGAAGGTTGACATGGAGAATAGGTTCTTGCTCAAAATTTCCCAATTGTTGGAGGGTTTGAAACATAGAAGGCTAACATGGAGAATAGATTCTTGCTCAAAATTCCCCAACCGTTAGAGGGTTTGAAATTGGGCCCTTTTGGTTTGGACAAGGGCGCTAGGCATCCTTGTCTATGAGAACAAGGGTGTTAGGTGCCCTTTTCTAGTCCATCTAAACATAATAAAGGTCTAGAGATTAGAGTAGGAGATGACGATTGTAGATTTGGAACCATTGTGAGTGAATCAGACATAATCGGGGCACAGAAGGTAGAAACACCAAAGTGAGGGCCAAGTAAGTATAAAATTGTACAAGGATACAATTTATGACACTATAACTATCATAATAGTATATCAGAGATATAGAAAAGGTAGGTGCAAGTCAGGGAAGGTATGTAGTATCTCTAATAAATAGATTTCAAAATTTTCTACCTTGAGTTGGACCTAAAAACGTGGTTTAGATTAGTTCTGAATTAGACAAGTGGTAAAAACAAGTTTTCCCTACAAAATATGTTATTTTCCTTATTATAATTTCCAATAGCCATTAGTGAACATGTCATAAAGTGGTAAATGATATACTAGTGAAGTGTCAAATGTGTCTCTATATTGACAATAAATTAGCATTTACATCTTGAGAGTTTTTATTTCTAATTTTAGAATTATAACAATATTATAACAACAATGACATGAATGAATTACCACATTTTCATCTACTCAACTCTTAATTAAATCTAAATTAATTGAACATTTGTACTTACATTTATTAATAAACTTAATTGTTATAAAAGAAACTATAGATATAAAATAACTTAAAATCTTTTAAGATTGCAATGCTACTTTATAAATGTTAATTTAGACATTTATTTATTACTAATATTATGACATCTATTCTCACCTATAAAACGTTATAAAAGAAAAAAATAAGTGACATCGTTTTCCACAAGTATATGGGCGGTTTGTCAGTTTGTTAATTAGTCTTGCAAGCATTGCACGTCATTCTGCCCTTCACATTCGGCGGTCTCTTTCATGGACTTTACAATAAAGTCCATTCTCGATTTTCATGGAACTCCCTAGTGCGGGTAGATTGCATTCGATTTTGACTTGAAACATATATCCCAATCATTGAATCATTTAATAATATTTAAGTAAAGTGATTATCATTTGACATTTCTACTTTAATCACAAATCATTATTGAATATGGAGGACAATGTTAAGAAAGTAGTAGTTATATAAAAAATTTACATAGACTATTAGTGTTATTAGATTGACATTTTTTTTATCATTTTAGAGGAATTACAATTTGAATGGAAGTCATCTCTCAACAATAATGGTTGACAATCAATCTTGGAGAGGTGCAAAAATCAAAATTGCATAGGTACAAAAACCAAAGTTATTGGTTCAAATTTGGGGATATAATTTCTAAAGTTTTTTTCTTTCAAGCTTTCATATTTTAGCATGCTTCTCATGCAATCAATACATCATCAGAGAAGGAACTCAATTATTTGAGGAGCTTCTTGACATTGATTTTCTTTGTTCAAATGCAATCATGAATGTAAGTTATCAAAGTCTAAGAGCCATATTTAGAGTAATCAAATTCTCTTGAGTAATTCATTTATGTGGTTCCTTGTAGGGTTTCGTCTACCCATAAAGTTTTGTGTGAACAAATTTCAACATACAAAGGCTGTCTTCAGCCTATCTTCTCTATGTCTAATGATAAAATGCCTATATTTAATCAATTTCCTTGTGAATTTAATAACTCTCTTTAACATATGATTTTAATGATCTATATAGTATCTAGAAGCATATAAGTCAATATTCTTAGGAAATATTATTAAAGTATATATTGAATTCATATCCAAAACCTTGAGATTAGGACATGTTATTAAAGTATAGATGATCCAATGTGTTCCTGAACAACCCTTTGAAAAGAAGATAAGGATCATCATAATCTAAGAGGCATGTATATTCCAAATAAATTTTATAAAAAACTAATTTGGTAATAAAACAATTAACTATGCTTTAGTTTCTTTGAAATTTTTATTATACATGCTTCAATATGTTCTCCAAAAAATCATAATAAAAATCACCAAAATAAAAGAGATATGTGCTTCCCAAAATGAGCTAAAAGTTTGAAAAAGAGTATTGTCTTCATAATGCTAAGATCAGGCATTGACATCACATGTTATTCTCCTTCTTGCGCTATGTCCTTAGGGGTCTGTGCTAGCTTTGGAGATTGTGATAAGTTTTTTTAGATCGTAATTTGGCTTGTTGGGATCTAGATTGATTTAATTCATTTAGACGATATGTTTTTGGGTAGATTGGTTATGTGCTAAAAGGTTTATCTACATGTTACCTTGTTGACTTTGGAGGATGTGTGCTAGCATGTGATATGTTTGGTTTTGCTTATAAATATGTGATATGATGTTTTGGATCCTTTCTATCTCCTAGATTGGATGAATTTCACCACAATTATGTTTGATGGCCAACTTGATAAGACTTTATGTTTTTCCTTTATTTTGGCCGACCTAATTTATGTTTTGTGAAGAAGGGAGTGATGCCTATATATATATAAGAGTGATACCTATATATATATATATATATATATATATATATAAGATCAAATTAGTGTGGATGGTTTGAAATGAGAGTGTGGATTAGAGTACTTGTAGATGATCATATCAATTATAGAGTATGTGATCCAAAGTTGAGGTAGAGGTAGTGTGTGGTGAATATTTTTGAAGTTGGTTTCCTAGAACCAAAACTCAAGGGTAACTTCATGCCGGGTGATTGTTAGAGGTAGGTAATTAAAGGCTTATTCATTTTGATTCATATATTCATGTACCTTGCTCAAATATAGTGAGTGTTAGGATAACTGGTGAACAACTGAGAGGGGGAGGGGTGAATCAGTTGTTAATAGATTATGTGAATTGAAGCACTTAAAACCTTTTACCCGAATAACTGATAAAGCATTAAAACATAATTGAAAACTAGAGAATCAATACCATGCAACCATAACACATAACACCATTATTTGTACGTGGAAAACCCAGTAAAGGGAAAAACCACGGTGGGAAACCCTACCCACAGTCGGATGATACTTCTACAGAAAGTATATGATTACAATAGGGGCCTACACACACATGCAGAAAGGCACACTGCCTAGACCACATTGCTCATCACAATGGAGTCTCACTAACTACAGAAGAGGCTAACTACCTCAAAATATTTGGACAACAATCCAAAAAGAAGAACTGCCTATGATAGCATCAAACATGCCAAATTACAGTTCCAGTTAAGCTCAATACCAAAGGTCTAAAACCTCTTACATAAACCCAACTCGATCACCTATGATTGACCAAATCCTCTACAAAAATGATTATTATATTATTCGCTCTTTTCCTATTGATCTACAATAAGATCTTACGTATATTTATACCAACCCGGGACCTAACCAATTAGGTCGGCCAACCAAATGATAATTCAATAGATACATTACATAATCCTAAAATAAAATCTTAAAACATGTCGACCTAAGGCCAAACAAACATCATCCAATCAATAAAACATCTCAAAAGCGCATCGAAGGATCCACCAACATGTTACATGAAATCAGTCCATAACCTAGATAGCACCGGACCTAAATTATATCCACACACACCAAAAAAATGACACCAATCAGTCGAGGCATGAACACAATCACCATCAAGATCCTAAATCCCTTCTAGAAGCTACACCAACACCACTTATGCATTTCATCATAGATCTTCAATAAAGCTCTGTCGGTGAAACCCTTACCGGACCTATAAAGCAGGCTTACTAGAACATAAGATAGCATCCAATCATCAATTCAATACCAACTGACTAAAACATACTTTAGAAGCATATGAACCATCCATACAAACTTATTCCATCATCCAGATCATACCGGTGACAATCAACTGATAATCTTCCCAATCCAATCCTTCTACCAGAAGCCGGTAAATAACCATAACAACTAGTGTTGACAACAATGACAAACATCAATGCAACACATAATCAATTCCATCATATTCCAACAATCTCCCCCTTTGGCATTGATGGCAACACTAGATGTGAAAAACATCCAAGTGCCAAGAAATGCCAAACAAGTCTCCCATAAAATGATAATGAAGCTCTGAACCAAATCTGAATGAAAAGACCAAATACCATGAAATTCCCCCTAAGGAGTTCAATCAATCAATGGTTTTTCACATATATTCCTCCCCCTTTGACAACAATGCCAAAGATATGACATAGATATCAAACATAATATGAAAACTCTAAATCTCAAGGCTGACTACTCCCCCTCAGTAGTAGCATTATTTTATCAGTCCAGAGGAAAAGATAGCTCTGATAATGCATATCGGACTGATGCACATCTGCATCATTTAAGTATCTACTAGAGGGGTAGAAACCCCCAATCTGTCTCTCAAATACTCAAATGATTCTCGGGACAAAGGTTTAGTGAAAATGTTTGCTATCTGATCTTTAGTGTTCACATAAACCAATCTAACTTATTTTGCTTCCACCTTTTCCTTCCAAAAGTTATATTTGATTGATATGTGCTTAGTCTTGGAGAGAAATAATAGATTCTTTGATATGTCAATAGCTACAGAGTTATCACAATTAATAACAACTGGATCATTACAACTCACTTGTATATCCTTCAACATCTGCTTCATCCATAGAACTTGAGTGCAATTAGTTACGACTGCAACATATTCAGCTTCAATAGTAGATAAAGAAATGCATGGTTGCTTCTTGTTGATCCATGAAACCAGCTTCTTCCCAAGAAATAATGCTCCACCTAATGTGCTCTTCCAGTCATCAACATCATCTACCCAATCTGCATCTGTATATGCACATAAAGTAAATTCATCATATTTAGGGTACCATAAACCATATTCAGTTGTTCCTTGCAAATACTGAATATCCTTTTTATTCCACTTTCATGATTTTCTCTTGGATTACTTTGAAATCTTAATACAATAATGATGGCATTCATTTTATCTGGTCTAGTCTGAGTTAAATATAGCAAACCACCAATCATGGATTTATATCTTGTAGAATTTACTGGATGTGATACATCTTTAATTGGCAATTTTTCACTTGTAACCATAGGAGTACTAACTGGTTTAGAATTTTCCATACCAAATTTCTTCAATAATTCCCTTAGATACTTAGTTTGACAGATAAAGATGCCTTTGTCTGTCTGAGTAATCTACAAACCTAGAAAAAAACTTATTTCTCTAGTCATAGACATTTCAAATTCACTCTGCATATTATCAGAGAATTCCATGCATAAATTTTCTTCACCTCCAAAAATGATATCATCAAATAGTCTAACAGCTTCAATTCTAGCTACAGGTACAAGAGTTCTACCATAATAAATTCCTTCCTTCTGAGAATATCCTTTGCAGACCAATCTAGTCTTGTTTTTTACAAATTTTCCATCCTCATTCAATTTGTTTCTAAAAACCCATTTAGTTCCAATAACATTCTTATTTTTAGGTCGGGGAACCAAAGTCCAAGTATTGTTCTTTTCATCTGATCTAATTCATCTTCCATAGCTTTCATCCAAAATTCATCTTTACAAGCTTCAATTACTGATGTCAGTTCAATTTGAGAAATGAAACATACCTCTTGATTTGCCAATATTCTCCTTGTCATAACTCCCTTGTTTTTGTCTCCAATGATCTGGTTTTCAGAATGATTTAGCCTTACATACCTTGGTGTTTTCTGATTTTCAGTATTTTTCTCTAGTACAGGCACTACTGGTTCACTATCATAAGATTTAGCTTGGTCTTTGTATTGTTCATCCACTTTCACATTAGCGCTCTCCACAATTCTTTGTAATCTTTTGTGATAACATCTATATGCTTTCCTCTTAGTTGAATAACCAAGAAATATTCCTTCATCACATCTAGGGTCAAACTTTCCTATGGAATCATCTCTTTTGATATAACACTTTTTTCCAAAATTTCCTAAAATACTTAAGAGTAGGGGAATGACCGAACCATAATTCATAAGGTGTCTTACTAGTATCTCCTTTGATATAAACTTCATTGAATGTATAAACCATTGTATGTACTTCTTCTCTCAAGTAGATATGAGGCAAATTAGCTTCCATCATCATGGTTCTGGCTGCATCTAAAATGGTTATGGTCTTTCTTTCCACAATGTCATTCTGTTGAGGTGTCTGGGGTGTAAATAACTATCTCCTAATGTCATTTTTCTCACAATAGTTGTTGAATTCATCGGATGTGAATTCACCACCTTGATCTGATCTCAGACACTTGATTTTCATTCTTGTCTTTGTCTCAACCATAGCTTTAAAGATCTTGAATTTCTCAAAGGCTTCATATTTCTCCCTTAGAAAAGCAATCCATAGCATTCTATAATAGTCATCAATGATTAGCATGAAATATCTATCTCCTTGAAAGCTTCTTGTATTAGTAGGACCACATAGGTCGGTATTAGGAGTACCAGTTGCAATCTCCCATCTTGATTTGCTAATGATTTTGCACTTTCCATCCTTGAATTGTAATTGAAATCCTCTATCTACCAATTGTCCTACACTCAAAATATTATGCTTCAGACCTTCAACATAATAGACATTATCAATGTTATTCTTATCATCCAATGAAATGGTTCCTCTTCCTTTGATCATGCATGCCTTGTTATTACCAAATCTGAATTGACCACCATCAAATTCTTGCAGGGTTAGAAACTTTCTTTTGTCTCCTATCATTTGATGAGAAAATCCATTGTCTATTACCCATTCATCTTTGTCCTCAAATTTTGTTGCAAGGGCCTTTTCCTCATTTTCGATAACTGGTTCCAAATCATCTTCCTTCATAGCATAAAATACCCAGTATTTTTCATTGTCGGATCCACTAGCTGAATCTCCTGTTAGTTCTTCTTCTAAGTCATCGGTTACTCCTTCCTCATCAACATAGTAGCATGATTTTTTTTGTTTCTCCTATACTTATGCTTGATCTGATATTCAAGGTTAGGCTTACAAGATCTTCTTTCTCTTTCTTCCAATTTTGAATTCCTTTTAGGATATCTAGATGCAAAATGACCTATCTTATTACATGCAAAACATTTGAAAGGATATTTTCCTTCATACTTACTTCCTATCAGACCTTTAGGTATCCTTCTAGAAAATAGGGCTTCAAGTTTCTCAAGCTCTTCATCTTCTTTCCTAATCTCTTTCAATTCCTTTACATACAAAATTTTCCAATCTTGCTTGCTGGTTGATGATGCAGATGCCTTAAATGTAGTATCAATCTTTGTAGCTCCTGGAGGACCAAATTATTCAAGCTCAAAAGCAGATATCTTCCCAACAAGAGTATCTCTATTAATAGAAGAATTAGGTATGGTTCTTAGCTCATTAATTGCATTTACCTTCATCTTAGATGTCGATGGAAAAACTCTTAAAACTTTTGAAACAATCTCTTCCTCGCTCAAAGATCCACCACAACACTGAATTCCTAATACAATTTCATTTACCCTTTCCATGAATGCAGAAATTCTTTCATCTTCCTCCATCTTCAAGCTTTCATATCTTACCCAATAACATTCAAGTTTTACAATTTTAACAGTGGGATCACCTTCATTCAGAGTCTCCAACTTGTCCCATATATCTTTTGCTGATGATTTATCTAATAGTATCATGATTTGTTGATCTAATAAGGCACTTAAGAGGGCTTCTCTAGCTCTGCAGTCATTCTCAATGTTCTTTTCCATGTTTTCCGGTGCAAGATTGCTAGATGTCAGATCATGAGGAGTGTAACCTTCCTGAGTTATTTCTCAAATTTCCTTTCCAATGCATCTTAAATGAAGCTCCATCTGAATTTTCCATACTCCATAGTTTGTTCCATCAAGCCTAGGGCTGTCCTTCTGGTAAACAGTAGTTGAACTATTAGTTTCCATAGGATCTTCCTCAAGCGGTTAAGCTTCTGCAAAAAAAGGACCAGGATATGATACCAATTGTTAGGATAACCGATGAATAACTGAGAGGGGGGTGAATCAGTTGTTAATAGATTATGTGAATTAAAGCACTTGAAACCTTTTACCGGAATAGCTGATAAAGCATTAAAGCATAATTGAAAACCAAAGAATCAATACCATGCAACCATAACACACAACACCATGATTTGTATGTGGAAAATGTGGTTAAGGGAAAAACCACGGTGGGAAACCCTATCCACAGTCAGATGATACTTCTGCAAAAAGTATATGATTACAATAGGGGCCTGCACATGCGAGAAGGCACACTGCCTAGATCGCACTGCTCATCATAATGGAGTCTCGCTAACTATAGAAATGGCTAACCACCTCAAAATATTTGGACAACAATCAAATGAAAAACTGCCTATGATAGCATAAAACATGCCAGATTACAGTTCCAGTTAAGCTCAATAATGGAGGTCTAAAACCTCTTACATTAACCCAACTCAATCACCCATGATTGACCAAATCCTTTGCACAAATGATTATTACATTATTCAATCCTTTCATATTGATGTACAATGAGATCTTACATATATTTAAACCAACCCGAGACCTAACAAATTAGGTCGACCACCCAAATGATAATTTAATATATACATTATATAATCCTCAAATAAAATCATAAAACATGTCAGCCTAAGGCCAAACAAATATCATCCAATCAATAAAACATCTCGAAAGCCCATGAGAGGATCCACCAACATATTACATGAAACTGGTCCATAACCTAGATAGCACCAAACCTAAATTAGATCCACACACGCCAAAGCAATGACACCAATCAGCCAAGGCATGAACACAATCACCATCAGCATCCTGAATCCCTTCTAGAAGCTGCACCAACACCACTTATGCATTTCATAAAAGATCTTCAATAAATATTTGTCGGTGAAACCCTTACTGGACCTATAAAGCAATCTTACTAGAACATAAGATAACATCCGATCATCAAGTCAATACCAACTTACTGAAACATACTTCAGAAGCATATGAACCATCCATACAAACTTATTCTATCACCTAGATCATACCAGTGACAATCAACTAATAATATTCCCAATCCAATCCTTCTACCAGAAGTTGGTAAACAACCATAATAACTAGTGTTGGCATCAATGACAAAACATTAATGCAACACATAATCAATTCCATCATATTGCCAACAAGTCTCCCTAGAAAGTTCCTTGTATCTTGTTTTGAGCTAGTGAATCTCAACTTGCAAGTCCCTTGTTGTTAGTGATGAATAATGATGAATAGTAAATACTCAACTGATACTGAGAGGGGGGGGGGTGAATCAGTATAGACAAAAACTTCTTTAACAACTTAAACTGCAAAGACTACACTAACTAGTAAACAACATCACTGATCTAAATCAAGGCACTACTGGTAAAACACAGTATGACTGTGAAAGAAATAAACCGATAATACTTAGATCTTCAAAAAACCTAACATCTCATTTCAACTTCACCCATATGCTTAAACAAGTAATACATCAGAAATATAATGGCCACTGGATTAACTTACATTACCGCTTAATAGAAAACACTAAAACATCACACATGACACACTTATTTTTCACCTGGAAACCCACCTGGGAAAAACCACGGTGGGGATGAATACATACAAGTTGTTCTTGAACTCTTTTGAAGTCCGCTCTATTAGGAGCCTAGTCTGGTTAAAGACTTTACAACAGGTTTTGCTAGGAACTGATCCTGCTAGGGATCACCTAGTTAAGGCATGGCTAAATACCCGGTTAGAGGTTAAAACCCTGTTAAAGGTTACCTTGCCAGAGGATTTAAAGAACTTGTTGATTTTGAGTCATCTTGTTAAAAGATTTACAAAAATCCTGTTAAAACTACCTGGCAAAGGGATTTTCCATCTTCTAAAATGGTTAGAAGTCAATAGGTAATACACTGATCTGATAACAACACTTAATGCCAAGACAAATCCGCTTCAGTTCTTTTACATCTGCAATCACACTCTGTAGATCTCTACTCACTACTCTGGTCTGGCAAGACTCACTTCACACACATTCATTTGCCAACAACTTCAAATGAGAATCATCATCGACCTTATAGACAACAATTAGGTCAGTGGAAAAAGCCTAAAAAAACTAAGCATCTAGGTTAACAATACAGTCAGTTCAATCCTGACCGTTTAAACACATTACATAGGGTAAAACAATCTTGGACAAATCTCAAGACATTCGGCATCATTTGTTCTTTGCTGCTTCTGGAAGCTAATAACCCATCACGCGTTCTCCACTGTTTACTAAGATTTTTCACATTCCCAAGGTAGATAGAATCAATCTTCTTCATTCAAGATCCTCAAGGAAATCCTTCACGTGCACAAGGCTGACATGGCAAAATGATCTAATCTTCATTTCAATTGCAACTCATCACAGGATGTTGTCGGCCGAATCACACAGACTTGGAATGCATCAATCGAAAACCTTGAAGTTGAGACTACCAATCGATAGTCATATCAAATGAAACCCATATACAAACTTTGCATATACTGGTTCACATTCCAACATACCGGTTCACTTTTTTGCATATATCGATTCATACCATCATACTAGTTCTCTTGCCAATTTGCTTACTTCAATATATCGGTTCATAATTCAGCATATTGACATCAATGACAACATACAATCTTATCATGTCATCAAACTATGCACATATGCCAACAATCTCCCCCTTTGGCATTGATGGCAATACACAAAGATATCTCTACATCTTCTTCCATATAATATGTCTTCAAAATTGCAGATATCTTCTCGACTTCACATCTTCTCCCCCTTTGACAATAATACCAAAGTGGAGGCATAAACATCCATGTTGCATTATGCTTCTCCCCTAAGGAGTAGCAACCTTCAACACATCAATCTTGAAATTTTTTGACAATGCAATACCTGACTGATGTGGAGCACATACCTTTAGTTCACCTCTTGAAGGAGCAAAATCCCTAATTCACCTCTTAAATAGGTAAATATAGCCTTTGATAGAGGCTTGGTGAATATATCTGCTAACTGCTCCTTACTGGAAACATGTTCCAATACAACCTCTTTGTTCTGAACTTTCTCCCTCAAGAAATGATACTTGAGCTCAAAATACTTGGTTCTAGCATGCAATACCGGAATCTTTGAAATATTAATTACACTTGTGTTATCACAAAATATACTCACCAGTTCAGATACAGGGACTTTGAAATCACTTAATACATGCTTCATCCAAATTGTCTGAGTGCAATTCATAAATGCTGCTACATATTCTACTTCTATTGTAGACTGAGAGATACAACTCTGCTTCTTTCTCATCCATGAGACTAGTCTACCACTGAGAAAGAATGCACCATCGGTTGTGCTCTTCTGGTTGGCCACATTACCAGCCCAATCGGCATCTATAAATACTTTGATATTGAAATCATTACTGTATGGATACCACAATCCATAATCTATAGTTCCCTTCAGATATCTAAGAATCCGCTTGACTGCTACCGAGTGGGATTCTCTTGGACTTTTCTGAAAACATGCAGCAATGCCCACTACATGTGCAATGTCTCGTCTATTGTGTACTACATAGTGCAACTTACCAATCATTGACCGGTATTCGTTCTCATTCACCAATGCCGAGTGATCTTCTTTTGACAATTTACAACTGGTCATCATTGGTGTACCAACCGGTTTGCTGTCTTCCATGCCAAAGGTCTTCAACACCTCTTTGACATACTTGGACTGAGTGATAAAGATACCATCTTTCATTTTTTGAATCTATAGTCCAATGAAGAACTTAATCTCTCCGATTAGTGACATCTCAAATTCCTTCTTCATTTCATCTACAAATGCATGGCTCATCTTGTCATCTCCACCAAAAATTATGTCATCAACAAACACTGCACAGATCAAAATCTGATCTCCTTCTGACTTCAGATAGATATTGCTATGTTCACTTGTTCTTTCTGTAGACACTTAAAATTGTCCAGTCTAATTAAATAAATATTTTATTTATTTAATTATCTAAGCCTAATTCTTCTATTAATTAAATAAATCTTTATTTATTTAATTAATTCATTTATCCTCTTCTAGCCTTATTTCTCATTTAAATAAATACATTTATTTATTTAAATTATCCCTTTCCTAAATTAAATAAATATTTTATTTATTTAATTATCCTACTTCTTCTATTAATTAAATAAATATTTATTTATTTAATCAATTCATTAGCTTTTTCTACACATGACACATGTCATTCATCTCTTAATTCATACACTACCTACCTCTTTCATTATTTTGGTATTTCTTTTACCTACCCTCTAATCCTAGCCGACCTCCCTTTTACACCTCTCAATCTTATCCCTCCATTTCATATTGTGTCTTCTATTTAAGGAGATGCCTTCTTCATTATCAAACCCTAATCACTCAGCCTAATCGACAATTTGGAGGACTCGACTACACTACGATCCTACTTGCAACCACATTCCGTTCTTTGTTGAGCTCTTGTGCATATTAAAATCTGAGAGCAAATATATCAAGCAAGATCAATGGAGATAGGAAGAATGGAGATCAAAACCCTATTGGACATATGATGGTATAATCTTTGTGATTTCATGTGATTTGCATTGTCTTAGGTAATCTTCATATGTTATGGTGGATCTTTGTTGATTATTAGGCTAGGGTTTGGTGGTTGAATTCATTTAGCCTTTCAATATTGTTATTATTGTTATCCATTTTCACCATACACATTTTGGCACGCCCGGTGGGACTCTTGTCCCTTTGCATTTAACCCTTTTGTTGCAGATTTTGCGTTTATGATGTTGCAGATCGGACATTTTTCAACGACATTTTAGGTATTTCCACGTCTGTGAGTGTTCGGATCGCGTCTCTAAGTTTCAGGAGCATCTGCGGAGGCGGGAATCGCGTCTGTGTTTTCAACAAATTTTGTTTTGCAGGTCTCAGACAGGGGCGTCTATGTTACATAATCGCGTCTGCGATACTTTTGATCACGTCTGTGTCCGAGAAGGGCGTCTGTGTGTTTTGGCCGTGTCTATGCATCACAAAACCGCGTCTGTGTCATACAGACGCGTCTGTGTCTGGTATAACAGCATCTGTGTTTTTACTGTTTTGGAATTTCAAACTTTCTTTGATTTGGTTTTTGGATTTCGCACCTAGGGTTTCAAATCTGGTTTATTTTTGGACTAACCCTTGCAGATTTAGCTAACCAAGTTTGTGCAGCTTGTCTTGGAAGCAAAAAAACATTTTTGTTGAAGGCCCCTTTTTCACAAAGTCTTTTGGGTTTCTAAAATTTACCTAACTTGTGTGCTTGCAGGAAGGGGTGATCATTTGAAACAACCCAAACTACTAACAAATTTTGTTGCAGGTCCTTGGCTAGGGTTTTTGAGATTTTGTTGTGTGCCTTGTTTTCATAGATTAGCAAACACTTCCATTGGTGCACTAAAATTGAATCATTGTCTTTTGTGTCTTGAGCAATAGGCTCTTTTTGTTTAATCTTTAGAGGGCTTGTCTTCCCGTGTGGTCATTAGGACTACTAGTGAGAATAGAACGACCCAAGTGGTAGCGAGGAAAACCCACCTCATCCGAACCACTATAATCAAATGTATTCATGGTGAAAACTATGAATAACGTGTGCTGATTAGTTCATACCGACACTATGTCTCCCCATAAACCCATTTGATCAAATTTATTTGATCATTTGTAGGGCGTAACCCCTACCGGCTGGGAGCTTTCTATATTTACAGAGCTGAAAGTGCCGCATGTATGGCCACACGAGCGGATGCCCTTACTAGCACCTTTTTGTTTTAGAAGCCCAAATCCTTCTAGTTGTTGAGGCAGGAGGTCGGACCTCTGGTAGCGGCCCACACACTTACGGTTCTTAGTAGAGATACAAAGTTTGCCATGGGGAGTTTTCATGGGGACTGATGCTTGGCTGACCCGAGAAGTGAGTGCCGAGGGTGGAGCCAATGAGGTCAAGCATCTAAGTATCCACTCTGAATAGCGTAGCCTCGGGGGTAAAACCCTATGTGGGATCAACAACTATTGTCTTGGCCAGCCATAAGAATTGTGCTTGTCTTATGTTAAACATTCAAACATTCAAGACTAAACAACTAAACATTGTGTCTTTTGTGTCTTCAAGTGTATGCAAAACAACTTTACATCAAACAACACACTTTTGGAGTCTAAAAACTTGCAAACATTGAGTCCTCATTAACATTGTGTCCTCTTGTCATGAAAAACAGTCAAACAGTCGGATTTGGTCACAACAAAACAACTTCACAGATTGGAAAAATTGCACGAAGTTTACAGAAATGCGTCTGTGTCTGTTCTAACCACGTCTGAGTCATCTAAGTGCATCTGTGAAGGGCAGAATAGAGTCTATGTCTGTAACAGCGTTTGTGTCAAACAGAGACACATCTATGTCTGGGAATCGCGTCTATGAAGTATACAGAAGCGTCTATGTCCAGAATTGAAAATTTTTACAGTCCAGCAAACAAAAGAAATCAGTTTCGGAATACTTGAGCTTCCTAGGTTGTTTCTTCAGGTTTCATCTAGCATTCAATCCGTCCTTGGGTCTCATACAGTCCATCATTGCTTCATATCTCGTTACATTCATACTTGTCTAAACTTGAGTCAAAAAGGTCACTTGCTTGTCCTCATTATACTTTGTCAACATACTACATACAACTACACTTTGCTAAGTGGTCCCTCATCAAGGTTTCTTACCTTTGGGTCTCATTTGGTCTTACTTAGAGTCAAGGTCAGCTTACCTCATCAAGAGAAACAATCATCTCTTTGGAAGTCACACCTACTCTACTACTTACATACTTGGTCTTACACTTTGGACATTGCAAGTACACCTCAAGATTCATTTACACTCCATACAACTCTTGGTCTTCCATACTCTTTTCATTTTTCATATAGTCTCTGACATCTTGGTCAAACACCTAGTTCATGGTTGAAACCCACCTTCAAAAATCTAGGAGAAAAGCTAAAGAAGCTCAAGAGTCCGCAAACATGAGTTCTTATGAGTATGACAATGATTTATTTTTCAATCCTGAGCACACTACATTGCCTGACATGGATGTTTATAGACACATTCCAAATATGGAAAACACAGACACTACAAACAAAAATGCTACACAAAATGACAATGTGGACAACTTTTCAGTACATTCAGCAGATGTGGAAGAATCCATTATGAATCCCCATTTCAATCGATTGGTTGAGGAAATAATGAGGAGAGATAGACAATACTTCTTACACATGATGGCACAAAGTGGAGCCAAGATACCTCATGACTTTGACATGTCTCAACTTATGGAAAACTGACCCTCGCAACAAACTCACTCCAACATGGATCAAAGGAGACCCAATAGTGGAGGAAATAGAGGACCACATATGGTACCTGAATCACCATAAGCTTTGCTTCAAAAACCAGAAATCCCACATACACACGGTCAAACATATGATACTTACCTTCGAAGACCATTATGGAAGTCTTATGCAGATAGATATGCTCAATCACATGCTCAAGCTATGGATCAATCAAAACAAGTGGACATTCAAAGGCATGCTCAAAATTTGGACACAAGGAAACCTCATGTCAAATTTGGGGGCAACACAATAGAACATGACATGCCTATAGAATATGGTATACACGCACAAAATAGATATGGGGTTCCTCAACATGAAGCTATACCAAGTGCTCCCTATATGCCGCATCAATATAGACCTCCTCCATACGAACATGTCTATGATCAATATCATCCATACATGCAACAAGCTCCTCCTCAAATTGGTGTCTCAAACATGGGGTATGCTACAAGAAATCGATCGCCACCTAAGAATAATTTGGAGCAACAAATCAGAGATTTACAAAAGAAAATGGAGGACATGAGTACACCAAAACCAACATACACTATGAGAGACATATGTCCTTATCCATTTGATAAGAGCATCCCAATGCCTCCATTTCCTGCACACTTTGTGACGCCAAAATTTGACAAGTATAGAGGAAAAGGAGACCCCAAGGCACACATAAGACAATTTTTCACAGCTTGCATTGAGGTAGCGGCAGAAGAAACATATTTGATGAGGTTCTTCCCGCAAAGCTTAGGCGATCAAGCTATGGAATGGTTCTCTCAATTACCTCCTGGTATTAAGTCATGGGGTGACTTAGCAGAGGCATTTATTCAGCATTTCTCTTACAATATAGAAACAGATATCTCAGTCACTACTTTGTGTAATACTAAGCAAAAGGAGGGAGAATCTTTTGCATCATTTTTACAAAGATGGAGAAATCTAGCTAGCAGATGCTCTTGCGAAATCCCACAGAAGCAAATGGTAGAAATGTTCACTCAAAACGTTAACAAGGACATTGGCTATGATCTAAGGAAAGCTTGTTTGTCCACCTTCAAGGATGTTATTGAAAAGGGCTTAGCAACAGAAAAGGTCTTAATTGAGAAAGGAATCATTAAGATATTCAAGGAAAACAAAGATGACTTTAAAGGAAAAGACAAGCCAAGATTTTGGAATAAAAACAAGAACACAGTCAATGATGGTGTTGTTGATGCCAATACAGTGAGACCCAAGTTCATCTTTTCGGGATCAAGTTCTACAAACAATCAAGTGAATACTCAAACAACTTCTAGATCATGAAGGAAGTACACCCCATTCGGAGAACCACTTGAATCAGTATTCAAAAAGCTTGTGGCAAACAAAGTGATCACAGTTCCAGATTTTCCTCCATATGAACCAAAGGTCAAACCAAATTGGTGGAATGATGATGAGTATTGTGAGTTTCATAAGAGCAAGGGTCACAAGACAGGTAATTGCCATCGACTAAAGAACATTGTGCAAGATCTCATTGATAGAGGTGATATTGAGATTGAGGGACACTCATCCAATCAAGAACATGAGATGTTTAAGGAACCATTCCCAAAACATGACAAGGGAAAAGCCAAAGTCATAGATGATCAGGCCAACTATACTAGAGCACCTTACAACTATGACTCAACTATCAATCACATCTCGATGGACAATCATATCTCTACTATTACCATCAAGAACAAAAATCCTGAGAATCCTCCTTAGAGACCCAAGATTGTCCTAAGAGGTGTTGGATCTTCTTCCGAACATACCCCTGAATGTCATGTTACAACCCATCAAGGTAAGATTACTTTGCCAGGTGCTTCCACTAAAAATGCCGCTTCTTCATCAACCAAACCTGAGTATGACCTTGTAGAATAGTTAGGGAAGACACCCGCGCTCATCTCCATCCTTGAGCTCCTACGTATATCCCCCGCTCATAAAGTTATTCTTGACAAAATCTTGAGAGATACTGTTGTTCCTACTGATCTGAATGTGGACCAGTTTCAAGCCATGGTGGGATACCTTTCCATTCCACATTCCCTTACATTCACAGAAGCCGATGATGCCTCCGTATGTCAGCCACATAATGCACCTTTACATGTTGAAGCCTTCATACACAAACATCGAATAAAGCGAGTCCTGATAGATGGAGGAGAAGGTCTAAACATTTGTACATTGAGCACCATTAAACAATTGGGATATTCTAATAAAGCTGTGAATTCAAAAAATCAAATCACCATCAAGGCATATGATGATGAAGAGCGCTCATCCAAGGGCACGGTCACCTTACCTCTAAGAATTGGGCCAGTTACAAAGGATGTGGTTTGTCAAGTCCTAGATCTAGATCTCACATACAACATATTGCTAGGACGTCCTTGGATTCATGAAATGAGGGCAGTCCCATCGACATACCATCAATGCATTAAGTTTCCTCATAATGGAGTCGAGGTAACAGTTAACGGTGATCCTAATCCGTTCATATATTGCAATAACTTGAGATCACATACGGAGACCATCATTCCTAGTAATCGTGAAGCTGTTCCTTCTTCGACATACATTGACCCTGAGTCATTGAAACCTTCGACATCAAAACAAGGTGAACTTAAAGGCAAATTTCAAGACAAAGGCATGGGAGAATACACTCTAAATCAGACAATGTATTTACGACAAGTCATGAGCTCTCCAAAAGAACATGGAAGGCCACATCCTAACAAGCAAATATCCATCATGATACTCAAATGAGATCCTACTACCTTTCAAAGATGGGGCGAACTAGAAGAGGAAGATTTATACAGAATGCTCTATAAAGACATTGAAGAGGACACACAAGATCATATCAATATACCCTGTGAGAAATATGGCAAAGGCTTCAAGATTCTACAAAAATTCGGGTATGATGGAAAAAGCCCTCTTGGGTTACGCAAAGAAGGCACTATGGAGCCCTTACAACCGGAATTGACTGTAAAAAGAGAACGCTCAAAGGGACTTGGTTTTCTGACTTCCAAGATCCACACTAAAAGGACAGAAGAGGCATCACAAATCAAAGTTGCCAAAGTTCAACAAGAAGATTACTATTCCACAGATTCCAACGAATGGGAATGGGGTTCAGACAAATCCTCCAGTGACTATGAGCTCATCGAGACATTTAGAGAGCCAAATGAACCGACAAAAGAAGAGGAATTTTATAAAAAGTTCAGGGTGGGTCAAGAAATAACCCATAAAGATTCTGCACAGTCTTCGTCTCAAGGTCTTAGGTCGAAATCACATAGGATGAGGACACCTGTCTCGGAAGGCGCTACTAGTGACGACAATTTGGATTTGCTTGCGATCGAAACTGATGAGGAGAGTGCCATCAATGACCTCAACAATTGCCTCGATATACCCGAATATAACCACATCTTCACTCTTAGCCCTGCAAACTCCGAAAACATTAAAGGCCTTCCCCTTGTTCACCACCAACTCATTGACTGGGATTATGAAGGACCAGCACAATTTGACACATTTCAAAATGATGAAGCTGTTATTCACTATCTGGGCATACGAGATGATCTTCCCCCTGGGGACCACAAAGCAGGATACACCATAGAACTCAACAACGTGGCATATTTTGGTGAGGGTGTCGGACCTTCCAGTTGCAAAAATGTGAAAATAAGAACAAATCAAGGGTCTTATGGCAAAAACCACACTGTGGCGCTATCTGATCCCAAAAAAGTAAAAAGAAAGGATGTATCTGAGGGCAAAAACCTCTCTGAGGCACCCAAAGATGGAAGGCTCGACATTCTCCCAGCATCATATGAGGAAAAGTCATCCATGTTGGTAGAAGAGACTATCAAAATGAACATTAGTACAGAAGAAGTTCCACACAATATATTCCTGGCTCAATCATTGACAGAGTCCGAAAGGGCAAAATTCATAAGCTTCTTCAAAGAATGACAAATCAACTTTGCATGGTCATACGCTGATATGCCTGGACTAGATCCGGATTTGGTAATGCATCATTTGATAGTCAAACCGGGGGCAAAGCTAGTAAAACAGAAATTAAGGAAAATGCATCCACAAGTGGCATTACTAGTCAAAGCAGAGTTGGAGAAATTATTGGATGTTGGATTCATACGCCCAATTGATTATCCTGAATGGATCTCCAATTTAGTACCTGTCAGTAAACCAGATCGTAGCATCAAAATATGTACAGATTTCAGAGACATCAACAAAGCTTGTCCGAAGGATGACTTCCCATTACCAAATATCGACTTGATCTTTGATCTCATAGCAGGTCATGAAATGTTATCTTTAATGGATGGATTTTTCAGTTATAATCAAATCAGGATTGCACCCGAGGATCAACACAAAACATCATTCACTTGTCTGTGGGGAACTTTCTGTTGGAATGTTATGCCCTTTGGGCTAAAAAATGCAGGTGCTACATATCAAAGAGCAATGACCACTATCTTTCATGATCTCATGCACATAACCGTGGAAGATTATGTTGATGATCTCTTGGGTAAATCAATAGACAGAGATACACATTTGGACATACTTTCAGTCATCTTTGATCGGTTGGAAAAATACAAGGTAAGATTAAACCCCAAGAAATGTGTCTTTGGAGTAACCTCCGGGAAGCTCCTAGGATTCATTGTGTCCAAAAGAGGAATCGAAGCCGATCCAGCAAAAGTCAAGGCTATCTTGGACATGCCGCCACCCAGAAATATCAGTCAACTTCGATCCTTACAAGGGAGACTCCAGTCTATACGAAGATTCATAGCACAATTTGCAGATAAGTGTAATCCTTTTCAGCACCTGCTACATAAAAATATCAAATTCAAATGGGATGATAACTGTCAACAAGCTTTTCAGACGCTCAAAGATTATCTTTTGAATCCACCAGTTTTGATGCCACCAGTTCCAGATCAGCCTTTGCTACTATACATATCAGCTACTCCAACAGCACTGGGGGCACTCCTAGCACAACAAATAGCTGACGGTAAGGAAAAAGCAGTATACTATATCAGTTGCACATTGGTGGGATATGAGCTAAACTACACACCAATCGAGCGTGCATGTCTCGCTGTGGTCTTTGCTTCACAGAAATTATGCCATTATATGTTCACTCACAAGACTAAGTTGATTGCAAGAATTGATCCATTAAAATACCTTCTCAACAAAGCTACACTTACTGGGTGACTGGCCAAGTGGGTAATGATCCTGAGTGAATTTGACATTGAGTATGTGGACAGAAAAGCAATAAAAGGACAAGCAATCACGGATCAATTAGCAGATGCCCCCATGATAGATGATGTTCCTCTAAATTTAGAATTTTCAGATGAATCCATTTTAACAATATCACACGAAAGACCATGGCAACTATACTTTGACGGCTCATACACACAGCACGGGGCAGGAGCTGGTATTCTCTTTATAACTCTTCAAGGTGATTCTATACCAAAATCATACCGATTATCATTTCCTTGCACTAACAATATAGCGGAATATGAGGCATTAACAACTGGATTACGAATTGCAGTTCAATGGAAGATCCAAGAACTTCATGTTTTTGGGGATTCTCAACTTGTCATCTATCAAGCAACTGATGATTACCAAATGAAAGATGAAAAATTAATGCCTTACAAGCAACTGGTAGATGATTTGAAACGACACTTTACAGAGATAGATTTTGAGCAGATACCAAGAGAGCAGAATCGTGCTGCAAATGCCATGGCTACAATCGCTTCACTAATTGACCTGCCTCAAAATGAAACCTGTTATGAGTTCTTGGTAGAAAACCTGTTGGTTCCTTCATATGAGATCACTCCTACTGAAATGATATGCGTTGTCGGTCCCGAATCCCAGTTATATGGTTCCATATTCACATATCTTCGTGACAATATCTTACCTCCTGATCTATCAAACAACCAATGCCGCACTTTCATTCGCCAATCCTCTCGATATGTCATTTTAGCTGATATCCCATACCGACGAGGTGTAGATGGCACTCTTCTTAGATGTTTAGAAAGCGATGAAGCTTAGATTGCATTACGTGAAGTGCATGAAGGGATATGTGGTCCGCATGCTAGTGGTCCTACCTTGGCCAAGAAACTCATCAGGACTGGATATTATTGGCCCAATATGGAAAAAGACTCATATCAGTTTGTCAAGAAATGTAAGCAATGTCAAATTCATGGAGACCTCATACATGCACCAGCACAAGAACTACAACCACTGGCGTCTCCTTGGCCCTTTTGTCAGTGGGGACTCGATCTCATAGGCAAGATTCACCCTCCTTCCAATGGTCATAAATTCATTATCACAGTCACAAAGTATTTCACAAAGTGGATTGAGGCTGTGCCTCTCACACAAGTCACTGGGAAACAAATTGCTACTTTCATCCTTAACTATATCATTTGCCGATATGGTATTCCTAAATCCATTATTACTGATAACAGGTGTCCCTTCAAAAATCAGGATGTTCGTGAACTCTGTGACCGCTTCCATATTTCCCATCGTTTCTCCACACCATATTACCCCCAAGGTAATGGCCAAGCTGAGGCGTCTAATAAAACAATTCTTAAAATCCTCAAAAAGACAGTCGACGATGCTAGCCGTAACTGGCATATCCAACTCAATCCTACACTTTGGGCCTACCGCACAAGTGTCCGCACACCTACAGGAGCTACACCCTACTCACTTGTCTACGGCGCTGAAGCCATCTTGCCTATTGAGGTCGAGTTACCTTCTTTACGGGTCTCTTTGCAAAACATCATTAGTGATGAAGATTATAAGGTCTCTCGCTTATAAGAACTAGAACTATTGGATGAACGGAGACAAATTGCTTTTAATCATCTCAAGGCTTACCAACAACGAATGAGTCGCAACTACAATCACAAAGTCAAGCCTCGCACATTTGAGGTAGGTGATTTGGTTCTCAGAGAAAATCCTAAAAATCAACAAGACAGAGAGAAGAGGGGCAAGTTTGAACCAAACTGGCTGGGTCCTTACATCGTTATAGCAGTCTATGGATCTGGGGCATATCAACTCTCTACTACAGAGGGTGAACCTTTGGAGGATCCTATCAACAATATGCATCTTCCCAGGTTCTACACATAGCTCTTCGGAATATCCTAATTCAAAAATACAAAAAAATCAAAAAATTTCAAAAATACAAAAAAATTATAAAACATAAAAAATCGTTACTTGGTGAAAACCTGGCAAACAGGCGCCTTGTGACACAAAAAAAAAAAAAAAAAAATTTGAAAAATCAAAAAAAAAAAAGTAAAGAGAAATAATTTCGTCCAACGGTGAAAACCACTTCGGTGGCGCCCTGGGCAAGTACCATGGTGAAAACTGGGTCACCAACGCCATGTGTAGAGACATTGCTCTTCCCTCCTTCAGGATTCACTTTCATCCTTCACTTTGCACACACTCACGACCTATTCGTCCACAATAAACTTACCCATTCCCATCATGGCTTGTTATCGATCTACCTAAGATTGGTTAGCCGTTCATAATAAACCTCCCTTTCCATCCATAATAAATCAGATCCTACCTGTGGCTAAGGCAAATCCTACGTCTAGTGATGGGTGTGGAACTAAGAACATCACACGTTCTGAGGAGTACAGTTTCTTCCAGCTTCCTTCAGTCTATCCGCTCACAATCCACAATAAAGCAACATTTGTATTGCAGATCCGCCATAAAGTTTCATCTTCTCCGCAATAAAGTATTAGTTTCATGGATTCAGTCAATTTCAGATGAGACACAGCAGCAACAATGGGCTTCAACAAAATCAAATCTTTCAACAGACTTAGACAACATATGGTTCAGTGCTATCTATCCTTTTTGTGAAAGTGAACATTGTGACCACAATCAAATACGACTTATACAAGTGACAAGAGACACTAAACTTGAGGACTACAGTGGATGTTGGGGGTCGAATCTTGGTTTTCTTTTGATTTCATCTTTTTGGTGACATGTCTTTTAGCTTTTCCGGGATGTCTCTGACTAGAGACTCTATCTCCAGGATGTCTTTGACTAGAAAGGTGAGGATGGGGTATCGTCACCTATTTGTATTTGCTATCTGTGGATTGTCTCTTAGTAATGCTATGACTTGTCCAAGGATATGAGGACACTATGAGTCTAGTGTGAACTGGGCATTCCTTGTTTGTGACTGTCTTATCTTCATGCAAATAGGTACAATGACTTTCTGGGTCGAACATATGCCTCGATTGTCATAACCTACTTGCCATAATAAAGCTCAATGATGATAATGCACAAGAAGCTCTTTCACATTCATATCTTCTGTCTTCCATCCCCCTTTCTTGATTGACTTCCATCATCCTTCTTGAGTCCGCATAGCCTGCTATCACATGACTGAGTATAATGACACACCAAAAATATTTGCATTTCATGTAGCTGCACCGGCATTACCACATATAAGCATTTCACACATACATATAGATATCACAATTGCATCACATCCTGCACACAACACTTGTTAGCACAATTTACATTTGCATTATCATATTCATCTGCATTACATACATTCACATTTGCGTCATGCATCACATATAAAACATAAAAGAACAAAAATATTGCATTGTATCATATACATATTTGCATCCATATCATAAGCATACATTCTAAGAACATCTCATCACATAGGTACACATGCATATAGCTGCTGCAAAAATGAATCATCTCTCATATATAATCAAATGTGTCATGATACAATGATGTCAAAAGAATCATATGGCTACAAAATCACCCGCAGGTGTCTACAATACAAAAAAAAAAATGGTACAAATACTGATACAAGGGAGCCCTCTATGGCTATGATGAACTCCCTCCCTCAGAGCTGCCTGGCCTTGACGGAATCTGAGCTCTAGAAGGACCCGCTCCAGGATCACCCTGCCTATCTAGTGGTGGAGGAGGACCCATGACCCCACCACTCGATGCCTGTCTCCTCCGGCTCCCTCTCGTAGTCGTCGCTGTCCGTGATGGTCTATGGAAGCTCCTTGCCCGCTGATCTACTGGCACGACACCATAATACAGGTCCCTCCAGTAGGCAATCTCCTCTCCAGCTCATAGGACATATGCATAGCCTGCTCCTGTGTCCTCTGCCACCTGCCTCCCTGCCCTCAGCGCTGTCTCAGCCTCAATGTAGTGCTGAATCGCCTGATCCCTCTCCCGCTCAGTATCCCTGAGCTGGGTCCTGAGCCGATCCCTCTCCCTCTCCAACTCCTGGATCTCGTCTTCCTGGCCCTGGCAGATCTCCCTGAGCTCAATCAGCTCATCCTCCTCTGGATCCCCACCCTCTGCCTCTGCCTGTGGCTCTCCCTCTGCGGGTGCCTGCTCCTGTACCTATCCCTGTACCTGTCTCGATACATGTCTAGGTCTCTGTACCTATCTCTGTCCCTGTGCCTGTACTGGCACCTGTCCCTGCACCTGTCCCTATCTCTGTCCCTGTGCCCTAGGACCCTGTGCTGCTGGTACCTACAGGGGCACTCCACCGTGACCCCTCACCACCTGGGCCTGTCCCTCCTGTCCACCCTCCCTCCGAGGTGCCACCCTCCTCTCCCCAACTACTCCCCTCCGCCTCTGTCGGCCTCTGCCCCTATCACCTCCACCATCATCATCGTCATCTCCTCCTACCTCTCCCTCCAGTAGCTCCCCTGGATCTGTCAGTCGCGGGAACGGATGCTCTTCCCAATATGCTATATACTCTGCATCCATGCCTGCATCCTCAATCTCTGGCCACATATCCTAGGGTAGGGGCATCATCTTTGCCAGCTGTGTAACTGCCTGATCATATGACAACAATGGCCCGAACTGCACCTGATCCCTCACTGTACAGGCATACATACCCGAGCCTCGTGGCATCCTCTGGATCTTGCCATACTGCTTGCATACTTTGTCTACCAGCTGCCTCTCCAATATATAGGGCGTCCGCCCAATCAGATATCTGCTCCTGAAGGTATAAGGCAGCTCAACTGCATCATCCTCCCACTCCTCACATCCCAGATATGGCCTCCAGATGACTACGTCAATATCATCTATCACTCGCCTCCAATGCTCTAACCTGCCAATCCGAGGCTGCGAAGTGATCATGTCATATAAATGCACAAAGCTCCGTCCATGACCCCTGCCTCTGAAATGTATCGGCCATGTGATAGGCAGATGCTCATATGCCCAAACCTGCAGAAGTGTCACTCCACAGCCCAGTCCCACTGATCCATGGTAGACGAACTGGTGAAGCTCATAATATAGGTGGGCCAACACACATGGACCCCATGCATATCTGGTGTGCTGAGTCACCAATATCTCTAGTGCTCCTCCCCAGCCCACTGCCAACCCCCGTGTCACCCTGTCCGGACATAGGAACCCACTGATAGCTCCTCCAATCACAACTGGCAAAGCTAATCCTGTCATGGTCATGGTGTCTCATGCCACATGCCCTGCTCTCATCTCTAGGCCGGGATCCTGAAACACCCATCTCAAAGCCTCTCTATCTCCATCGCGATCGTATGGAATCAGCTCTCCATCGATCGGTATGTGTAGAATCCTATAAACATCCTCAAGGGTGACTGTCATCTCACCCATCGACAAATGAAATGTGCATGTCTCTGAATGCCATCTCTCGACCAGCGCAGTCAGCAAACCCATGTTTGCCCGAAACTCAGGCACATACAGCACGTGTCTCAATCCCATCTCCTCAATGACAGCTCTATCCTGAAACGACAACTCTGGTCGCAACCTCTGTGTGGACGGGAATCTCTCCCGTGACTCCAACATAGGCAAATACTCCTGCAGTCAAGCAAATCAATCATGTCAGTCAGGGTGGCATTCACTGTTCATCACAAAATGCTACTCGCTATCTAAATGCATATGGTTATCTATTCTAGTGACAGTCACTGTTCATCACAAAGTGTTGCTTCTATCTTAGTAGTGCTCCCTGTTCATCACAAAGTACTACGTGTGTGACACTCCCTGTTCATCACAAAGTGTTACTCACATTTTGCACTCCCTGTTCATCACAAAGTGCTGCTCATACTTTGGGTACTCCCTGTTCATCACAAAGTACTCTATCTTGGTGCTCCCTGTTCATCACAAAGTGCCTTGATCTATCCTAGTCTTCCTCGAGGACCTGCTTGAGTGTATCCTCTCAGCAGCTTATCCAATCGACAGTGTATGTTCATCATAGAACTGCCGATTTGACCTAGAAGACCAAAACCTTGCATTTTTTGACATATACACACTTTTAACTCACAAACATGTTTCTACCTCACAAACGTGCCTATAGACTGTACAAGCACACCTAAACGACACAGATGCGCCTGTTTGACATAAACGTGCCTAAATCATTCACAAACGCGACTTTGGCACACAAATGCCCCTTTAGGACGTAAATGCACCCGCATCAAGCACAAACGCGGTTCCAGACACAGACGTGCCTGACACCGACACAGACACGCCTATTGGACACAGACGCGCCTGGCACCGACGCAGACGCGGTTGCACGTTTTTGCACTTTTTTGTGCCCTATTCCTAAGCACATTTATTGCTAACTAGCATGCATTAATGACAAAATTGAATGCGTTAAAGTACGAGGAGGTTTGGTGGTACTTACCGGCTCTCCTACCTCTACTGGTCTCTGAAATCAGCGAACGTGGTCGAATCTGTGTACGAAAGCCATCGCTGCTGACTGCTGCTACTCTTTTTCTTGCTCTGCAGTGTGATCTCGTGAAGGTGTAGATGACAATGAGGATGTCTTTTTCCCGTGGTCTATCTTATAGCCTGCCCTAGCCCTCGCCTTCATTTCCCGAGTCAGTCTTCTTCATCCCATGACTCTGTCACTTTATCCGGTCTATCCATTCTAGCCTTTCTTTCTTATCGAGAGATTGTCTGCAATCTTTTCAGACATTTTCATCCAATCTCTCGAGGGGGCATATTATTCCCATCTTGGGGCAACTCTGTATCAGTTCATCTTATCTTCTTTGAAACAACGCGACAAGCCGCATTGTCTCAAAGAGGGGCAAAATGTAGACACTTAAAATTGTCCAGTCTAATTAAATAAATATTTTATTTATTTAATTATCTAAGCCTAATTCTTCTATTAATTAAATAAATCTTTATTTATTTAATTAATTCATTTATCCTCTTCTAGCCTTATTTCTCATTTAAATAAATACATTTATTTATTTAAATTATCCCTTTCCTAAATTAAATAAATATTTTATTTATTTAATTATCCTAGTTCTTCTATTAATTAAATAAATATTTATTTATTTAATCAATTCATTAGCTTTTTCTACACATGACACATGTCATTCATCTCTTAATTCATACACTACCTACCTCTTTCATTATTTTGGTATTTCTTTTACCTACCCTCTAATCCTAGCCGACCTCCTTTTTACACCTCTCAATCTTATCCCTCGATTTCATATTGTGTCTTCTATTTAAGGAGATGCCTTCTTCATTATCAAACCCTAATCACTCAGCCTAATCGACAATTTGGAGGACTCGACTACACTACAATCCTACTTGCAACCACATTCCGTTCTTTGTTGAGCTCTTGTGCATATTAAAATCTGAGAGCAAATATATCAAGCAAGATCAATGGAGATAGGAAGAATGGAGATCAAAACCCTATTGGACATATGATGGTATAATCTTTGTGATTTCATGTGATTTGCATTGTCTTAGGTAATCTTCATATGTTATGGTGGATCTTTGTTGATTGTTAGGCTAGGGTTTGGTGGTTGAATTCACTTAGCCTTTCAATATTGTTATTATTGTTATCCATTTTCACCATACACACTTTCAAATCCAATCTTCACAAGATGGGAGTGTAAATGTTCATACCATTCTCTAGGTGCTTTCTTCAATCCATGCAAGGCTTTATGTAGCCTACATACCATATCGTTGTCTTCTAATAGGGAAAACCCATCTGGTTTCTCTATATGCACTTCCTCTTCAAGTATTCCATTCAGGAATGCACATTTCACATCCATCTGATACACTTTGAATCCCTTGAAGGCTGCATATGCAAGTAACATTTGAACTCCTTCCAATCTAGCTTCTGGAGCAAAGGTTTCTCCATAGTCTTCTCCTTCTTCTTGAGCATATCCCTTACATACCAATATTTCTTTGTTTCTTACCACCGTACCATCTTCATTCAACTTGTTTCTAAAAACCTATTTGGTGCCAATAACATATTTGTGCTTAGGTCTGGGTACCAAAGACCATATACCATTCTTTTCTATCTGGTCAAGTTCCTCTTCCATAGCCTTAATCCAATCTTCATCTTTGTGTGCCTCTTTAAATGTTTTGGGCTCAAATTCAGAAATCATGCAAGAATTCTCTTTGACCTTTCTTCTTGTAAGTATTCCTACATCCTTATTCCCTATGAGCTTCTTTGGATCATGATGCATCTTTACATACCTAGGAATGATCTTAACTATTCCTCTTGCTTTTCCTCTTCATCCTTATCTTCATCAACATCTACTAGTGTAGGAGCACTATTATTTGTACTTGGTTGTTTTGCAACCGGTTCGCAGAAGGTTGCATCTGGTTGAGGTTTCATCAACTCTAACATTGATACTTTCAACAATTCTTTGAGTCCTATTGTTAAAACACTTGAGAGCTTTTCTCTTGGTGGAATACCCTAGGAATATTCCCTCATCACATTTTGCATCAAACTTTCTTTGGTATTCACTTCTCTTGATATAACACTTGCTACCAAACACTCCAAAGTAGCTTACTACAGGAGTCTTACCAGTCCAATACTCATAAGGAGTTTTATCCTTACCTTTCTTGATGAGTACCCGGTTCATAGTGTATACTACAGTGTTCACCGCTTCTCTCCAAAAAGTGTGAGCAACCTTCCCTTAAATCAACATCATTCTAGCAGCTTCAACTATATTTTGGTTGTTCCTTTCTGCTAGACCATTCTTCTATGGAGTCTGGGGGGAAGACAGTTGCCTCTTGATGCCATTCTCTTCACAGTACTTATTGAATTCTCTAGAAGTGAACTCATCTCCTTAGTCGGTTCTAAGGCATTTGATTCTCTTACCACTTTCCTTTTCAACTAGTGCTCTAAAGGCTTTGAACTTTCCAAACTCTTCAGAATTGTCTTTCAAGAATGTGACCCACATCATTCTTGAGCAATCATCAGTAAGAATTGTAGACATATAAAAATGACCATATTCCTAAATGAATATTTCATGTTCATTTCTATATTTAATTAAATCCAATTTAATTAAATCACCTGTATTCCTCTATTTAATTAAGTAAATTACTCATTTAAATTCACTATACCATTTAATAGGATAAATTCATTTTATTCAATTAAAGCCCCTGTCCACTTTTTAATTAAATTCAAATTTAATTAAAATAGTTATCCTAAATTAAATAAATCTAATTTATTTAATTGCAACCAAATTGAATTTAATTCAATTAAAACCTATTTTCCCCCACCCACTTGCAAAATCCACCTCCCACTTGCATCCTAACCCTCTTTCTAACTTCTTCTAGATTCTTCTAAACCTAATTAATTAACCCAAACCCATCCATTATCCCTTTTCCCTAAATTTGAGGAGGTCACTTCTCAAATTTGGAGTAAAGTCTTCAAATTGCATTAAAGCCTTTATCCATGCCCCCAAATTTGGAAGGGCTCTTACAAAGTTATCCCCAAAGTCTTTATAGCCATTAATGGTTAACTCAACCCTCTTACATGGTTAAATAATTTCCATAAGCTCAACCTCCATCTAACCCAAGGGTCTCATCAAGAATTTATTGCTTTGACCATGGTTATCCTTAAACCTTTGCACAAGAGTTTATCCTTTGGGTAAAAGCTTTATCCAATGGATAACCCTAACTTAACCTTAACCCTTAACCCCTAGGGTAACCATGAGGTCTTCTAAAGAATTTAATGCTTCTTACACCTCCTCTCAACCAACCTTATGTTGACAATTGTCACCATTTCATTGGTGCCAATTGCAAACATGGATTCCCAACTTTCAAACTTGGCCCTTGATTGCCTCTTTCAATCCTGACCATCCATTGCCCTGTTTTTGCTATAGATAGAGCTCTCATTCCTCCATTTTGATCATCCAAGTCTTTAGCATCACACTTATACTTAAATCCATTCAAGCTTTCATATATACTTATCATTTAACCTCTCTTTAAACTAGGAATCAATCTAAAAATGCTAATTTAGAGTATGTTCCTTATCATTTAGATTAAATCATGAACTAATACAGTATGCTAGGATAGTCTAGTTTACTAACCTTGTCATCTTATAGCTAGTTTATTGCATTTGTAGCATCATGCATAACTTAAAATGCATCTCATATTAAAATCAACAAAAGCATCCCTCATTCTTGTATTTGTCATCACTAAACCATTTTGCTCAGTGATCTGAGAGCAAAAATGTTGGTTTGAGGGATAGTGCAAGATAGAGAACCATGGAACCATCCTTGGGAAGCTTAGCCATACTTCATGAATCTGTAGCTTGCACCAAGAAGTCTTGTGGGTGTGTGAGCAAGGCTCCATAGAACTCCATTTTTCACATTTCTAGTTCTATCGACCCGCTTTTCCCGCATACATTTCTGGTGCCCACCGTGGGGAATTACCCCATATATCAAATCGGTTTTTAAATTTAACCACTCTTGTAGGCCCGCAGGAAATGAGAATCAGTGCATGAGAAGCATTCCCTAGCGCATCTGGTCAATAGCCTAGCGCATCCAGTTTACTATTCAGCGCGTTGGGTCCATCATCTAGCGTGTCAAGTCTGTTTATTAGTGCATCAGAATACTAAACTTTTCCTATAGGTCTCGGCGTGGGAGAAAAATAGAGCAACACTTCTGGAACATAGACTAGCACATCCTGAAAACAGTGTAGCGCATCACCAATTTCTTTTAGCACATCACTGTTATTTTGTAGCACGTACAGTTTGTTCTGTAGTGCATCATTGACAGACAGAAATCAAAATTTTAAAATCTGTAATTGAGGATAAAAAGTAGACTTGTTGAAGTCCACCAATCATCTAACATTTTCCTCTTGTTTCCTTGTAGGATTCAAACAAATTTGTTGCAGATGGGAGCTTAGTTTTAAAATATTAAGATGGTTAGAATTTTCACTAACTTAGTTAAGTTAGTTTAAAATCTGAACTTCTTTTGTTCTTAAAATTGAACTCACTTTTTTGGGCTATAAAAAAAATCACAAATCAGAACATTTCTTGCTTTCATAGGAGAAAATTTATTTTGGGCTTTAAAAAGAACCATACAAACCTTCTTTTTTGTAAAATAGCTATAAAAAGAACCTCACCATCCTTTGGTGTATAAAAGGATTCATTTCAAAATTTTGCAAAGGAAAAAACCTCATCTAAATTTTTTTGTTGCAATCAAAGAGGCAAGTTATTCCCCTTTTGTCGGTTTCCTTTTGTTATCCAAAATCGAACTTTTGCTTTGTTGACCCAATTATTTTCCTAGATTAAATAATCACTGATTTGGGGAAATAAAATTAACACCATGCTTTTTTGGAGCAACATCTCCCAATAGAAGTTAGCAAATCATTTATCTTGAAAGGCTAAAAAGAAAAATTGTTTGCCTTGTCTCGAAAGTGGAAGGAATATGCTCTCCCCTTAACTGGGTGATCAAAAAATCCAGACCACTCTTAAAGCTTTCTTTACTTCAAGCAATAAATCTTTTAGTGGGCCTGCCTTCCCAAGGAGTTGAAGTCAACTCTTAAAGTCATTTATAGCCGGTGTGAAGGGAACAACCTAAGTGGGAAACGACTTTGATGCCAAGTATTCCAACCCACTATAATCAAAAGTGGAAAGTGACAAAAGTCCTTTTCAATGGTTGCGCGTAGTGATTAGCCTTCCCCCAGTATCCTCGAGATACATAAAGCCTTTGTTCTAAAGGTTGGGAAGCATCCTGAGGGAGTTTATCACTCATGGCCAAACATGAAGCTTGATTATGAACCATAGAAATAGAAACCTTGAGCCGAGTCAGTGACCAGACATTTATAACATCATAGTGCAAGGGTGGGGAAGAATCCGCCCCCAAGATCACTCACCATATATCTCCCAAGATAACTACTCAATTGTGAAGCGATTCACTTTGAGTTAATTTCTGGCAAAAGGCAAAAAAGCAGGCACCCTTTAGGGGGTGACACGGCTGTTTGAGCTGACGGAGTATCGAGACTAGTGGGCTATGATGTTATTTATGACCTTTGAATAAAGAGTCTTCTTGAAGTGTATTATTTATATTCAAACCTGTTAAAACATTGGGGATTTGAACACATCCTCACAGAACATACACTTTTTGTTAGATTAGGTAAAATGGTTGTCTTTTTTGTGTTGTGCTTACATTTACTACTTTAGAAAATCATCCATCAAGACTGAAAAATTCACAACAAAAATCCAAAAATTACGAAAACCAAGCAAAAGAAAATATCAGGGCAGTTTAGCGTGTGAGAACAACTTCTTAGCGTGTAGGGTACATTTGTTAGTGCATCAAAATGTAAAGTTAGCGCGTCCAGTCAAAACAATAGCATTTTATACAAAATTTCAAAATAGTGTTAAAAAGTTAGCACATCTGGAAAACATCCTAGCGCGTTGAAGCATCAGCTTAGCACGTAGGAGTCACACTTTAGCATGTAGGGTTTAATAGTTAGCGCGTCACAGACCCATACTAGTGCATAATCTTTTAAACTAGATAGAAAACCAATTTTAAACAATCAAAAACTTTAGCACGTGGCAGGGGGCAGCCTAGTGCGTGTGGTTGTTCTTTTAGCACGTGAAGTAAATTTGATAGTGCATCTTGTCTTTGTTTTAGCGCATGACCAAAAATAGAAAAACAGGGGGCAAAACAGTGAGGAATTTTGAAAATTTAGAAAACATTTTTAGAAGCCTCTTTTCATCAGCATCATTTTTCATCAAAGCAGAGTAGCGAAAACAAAGCTGTAAAAACCATTTCTTGCACAAAGTTTGTGTCAAACAAACGTAAAAATCTGAAACTGATTGCATGGTACAACATATCTATCCTATCAAAATCCGGAAACGTCATCACAAGTAACAAAGGGCTCCTTTATCAGCTCACGGATTTCATCTCAAAAATACTTGTTTAAAAACCTTAGGTTGTCAAATCAAGTTTCCATATTTGGAGACTTTATCCATATCATTTGACACACTTTGTCGTGAAGGGGCATCTAAACCTTCACTTTGATAGAGTAAAACTTAATTTTCAAAATAAGATCAACTATATCCAAAACCAATCAAAGGAAACCATTGATCACTTATGCATGACTAATCCCCATATTCTGAGAAGAAAGAATCTTTATCGTAACATCACGTTAAGAAAACAACAACCAAGTTTTTCCAAATTTATCAAGAGAAACAAGTTTTTATACATCAATCGTCAACTCTTCAAATCTCATCAAGTATTCCTTCATCACGTCAAACGTTATATCCAAAACAAATCCAATGAATTTGACAAAGAGCCTTTAAAGACTAGGGCGTATTGTCAAAAATCTACTTTTAATCAAATCATAAACCATGGAGGAAGGATCAATTTGGCATTCCTACCCGATGAGTGTATCACTTATAACACACCCCGACCTGAACCACCAACCCCCGAGCAACATATCAAAGAGGATTTTGTCCCCTTCATCACTGAAAGTTTCTACTAAAATGCCTGTTACACGCTCTCAAAAAAACAACAAAGTGAGGCACAAGTAGAATCTAGTATGAATCGAAGGTTATCAATTCCTTTTGAAGGTCCACATCTAGAGGATACTGAAATTTCTGCAGAACTTCTTCAGGAATGTCAAGAAAATGCTCCATTCCAAAAGCTTATAGAAAGACTCATGGAAAATGACAGAAAAATACTTGCTCATGCTCACAAGCAAAGGAGTCAAACTCCCTGAAAACTTTGACGCAGATGTGTTTAGAACAAGACCTCAACATTATGAATATCAAGAACGAAAACGGGAAGGAGAAGCACATGACCCTGAACAAGATATCCCTAATCAAAACATACCAGAACAACATACACCCAGACAAAACATCCCAGATCAAAATGTATCAGAGCAACATACACCAAGACAATACATTCCCAAGCAAAACATACCATTCCATACACCGTTTCAACCTAGGATCAATACAAGGGAAGAACTTTTCCCTCAGAAAAACAATGCGCCTTTGGTTGCCCTTACTCAACAAATGCAAATGTTACAAAGACAAATGCAAGACATGCAACAAGGGACAATAGTGTGGTACTCATTAAACGAAATATGTCCTTATCCTTTTGACAGAAGATTGCACATGATCCCTTTTCCTCCAAACTCAGACGTACCTAAATTTGACAAATATGATGGAAAAAGTGATCACCGTGATCATGTTAGAGAATTTTGTACCATTAGTCTTGAATTTTCTCATGATGACACCTATCTGATGAGGTTATTCCCAAGAAGCTTGGGAGGACAAACAATGGAATGGTTATCCAAAATTACACCACCTGTCAGATCGTTTGATGAATTGGTAAACAAATTCATAACACAATACTTCTATAACATTCAACATGCTATAACCATGCTAGACATCTACAACACCAAACAAAAGAACAATGAAACATTCATGATATTCCTTCAACGCTGGTGATGTATGGTGTCAAGATATCCTCGAGATATTCCCGAAAAGGAGAAAATGGAAATCTTCATCGACAACTTGAATGGTGAGATGAGTTACAGGCTTAAACTCCAATGCATACCATCTTTTGTTAAATTGATTGAAAATGACATTCAAGTAGAGGAAGCATGTGTCAAAAAGGGAATGCTCAAATTCTTCAAAGAAAGAACAAATTTATCAAACTACAATAAACAAAACAATAGCAACTTAGACAAGTCTCGATTCTAGACTCGAAACAAAAATGAAGGCAACAATGAATCGCATGATCCACAATCCAAGCAACCAGTGCTCGCATTATCCGGAAATCCTCAAGCTATGAAAAATCCTAAAGGTGCTAATCCAAACACTAACACATATGCACCAAATACCAATCAAGGTCAACCCAACGCAAACAACACCAACGATACCCAAAACAAAACCATGAATCAAGGACATAATAACAATTCACGTGACAACACTAACAATTTCCAGAAGCATCTCTTCACACCACTGGGACAATCACTAGAATCAACATTCAGAGAGCTCCTGGCGAACAAAATTCTCTCTTTGCCTGCAATCAGCAACTATGAACCCCAAATCAAACCACCTTGGTGGAATGATTCACACTATTGTGATTTTCATGGTAACAAAGGTCATCAAACAAACGATTGCATGAGATTGAAAAACATTGTTTAGGATATGATTGATCGAGGTAATTTAATGGTAGATTGTCTCAAAACAAATGGTGACCACAAAGCCTTTAAAAATCCTCTTCCAAACTACAACAAAGATGGAGCTTCAACCTCAAACGATACACGAGGAGCTCATATCAACTATATCTACAATAACACCATCAATCACATATCAGCTGAAGACCATCATGTGAATGTCATCACCATCCGAGACCAACATAATCATGAATCTATCAATGTCACAACCTGAGCTTAGAAATATGTCTTGAAGGGACATACCACGCCTACAATCATTACACCAAAAATCTAATATGATTTAGTCAGCAAACTACACAAAACTCTGGCTCAGATATCTATACTAGAAGTACTAAAACTATCACCAAAACACAAAAACATATTGGAGCAAGCGCTATTGGAAATAAATGTACCTCAAGATCTAGATACAGACAGATTTCAAGCCATGGTCGCTCACATGATAGGGCCTCATAATCTCACCTTCTCACAGCATGATAATACTTCCTTGAGTCATCCGCATAACACTCCTCTCCATATTGAAGTCATCGTTTATAAACACTGAGTAAAAAGACTCTTAATAGATGGAGGAGCTAGACTTAATATATGTACTTTAAAGCTTATCTATGCATTAGGCTTCTTAGAGGAGTCTATTGATCCCCGTAAAAAGATTACCATAAAGGCATATGATGATGAGGAAAGGTCATCTAAAAGAACTGTGATGTTACCCATTCAAGTTGGACCAGTGCAAAAGGATACTATGTGTTAGGTCTTAGACATAGACCTCACCTACAATATTTCATTAGGTTGACCCTGGATACATGAAATGCAAGCAGTGCCTTCTACGTATCACCAGTGTGTCAAATTTCCTTATAACGGACAAGAGGTTTCTATATCTACTGATCACAATCCATTTCAATATTGTAATGCAATGGGGGCAGCCCAGGATAGTTTGGTTCCTCATAATAGGGAAAAACAAAGATCCTCAACATCAGATCTACAGAAGGCAAAGCCTGAATCATTACCTAGAGATTTCAAGTAGAAAATGCAGATCAAAGAACAAGGTATGGGAGAATACTCTTTGGAACCCATGTGTTTGGCCAAATTACTGACATCGCCTAGATCTCATGGATTTCCCACTCCATCAACACATTAGGTAACTCAGCCCATCACCAAATTTGATGGTACCTTCATCCAACTAGGAACTCTAGCACATGAATCAGAAGATAAAGACATTCTTAGCTGGTTATAGAAAGATGAGGAAGAAGATAACAGAGCAGCTTCTCTGGACATAGTTCTACCAACACACCTATATGGAAAGGGCTACTCAATCATGCAGCAAATGGGATATGATGGTAAAGGACCTATTGGAAAATGCAAAGAAGGAGTCACTGAGCCAATAGACCTTCCTTCACAGCCTAGTAGAGACAAAACAGGATTTGGTTGTAAAATCACTTTCCTATTAAGAAGGACACCACACATAACTCCAAAACCTCAATGGAAAGCAAAGAAGAAGTACAAAGAAGAATCCTAGCAGGAAGCACTATTTGAGTCAGCTTAAACAATCTGCAAGGCAGTGAACGTCAAGAATAGAAGAAACATCAGGAAAAGCTTCTAAGTCACAAGAAGGCCATATCTGCAACTGTAGCTCATATTCAAACACCAATATCTCAAGAACTGATAGTATCATCTCCTGATACCATTGTTACTCCCCAAGGAGGCACAGTCTATGAACAAATACAGAAAGTAGAAGAAGGATCTGATAGTGAATCAACAAAAACTATCAAACTGGTATCCATCATCAAAGATCTATTTTCACCCTACAACATACCTATTTACAGCACTAATAGAATCTGGGATGATGCCTCAGAGACTAATTCCAATGAATATGAATGGGGTAGCTGCTCAAATACTACTGTAGATATCACTGAAAATACTGGTACCATATCCCTTTCTCAAGAAGAACATAACACAAAAGATAGACCTCTTGAATTTGGACCGCTGAATGTCTATGACACCAAGGAAAGCGAACAAAAACATTACGAACAAATCTATACGGAAGATGATACCATTGAAGACCTCGACAAAATCATTGACTTCTTTACCAAAACCAATCACGATGAAACCTCTATCTTGACACTTACAGTAGCAGAGCTTGATCCACCAAATGATTCCTTACCGCTTGTCTTTCTCGACCTCATTGACTAGGACGAACTCGAAATACATGATATACCAATTTTCCTAGACGATGAATCTATTATCCATTACCTATGTACCATTAACCTAGAAATAAGCTCTACCAGTGAATGAAGTCAAGATGTCTACAAACCAGGGAGTGCCAAGTCTCTCAGTCGCAAAAATGAACCAAATAAAAGATCTGATGCTGAAAACCAGTCAATGGCAGCTCTAGATCACAAAAAAGTAAAAATAAAGGATGCATCTGAGGGTGAAAACCCTTTTAAGGCACCTATGGATGGGAGACTTGGCACTCTTCCATAACACTTTCATGAGCGATCACTCATATTGATTGAGCCCACTCAATCAATCAACATTGGTACCACAGAGTCAGTCAAAAACATACACCTAGCAGAATCTCTGACAGAGGAGGAAAGATCGACATTTATCATCTTTTTTAAAGAAAAAAATTTAACTTTGCTTGGTCATATGTAGATATGCCCAGAATTGATCCACACTTAATCATGCATCACTTGTCCATCTCTCCAGGAGTTAAGCTAGTCAAGCAAAAACTACAAAAGATGAATCCACAAGTAGCACTCATGGTCAAAGCTGAACTAAAGAAACTATTGGATGTCAGATTCATCCGACCCATTGACTATGCCGAATGGATCTCCAACACAGTACGAGTATCAAAACCAAATGGCAGTATCAGAATCTGCACTGATTTTAGAGATGTCAACAAAGCCTGTCCAAAAGATGACTTTCCTTTACCCAGTATCGACATAATTGTAGACCTCACAGTAGGCCATGCAATGCTCTCACTAATGGATGGTTTCTCAAGCTATAATCAGATAAAAATAGCCCCAGAAGATCAAGATAAAATAGCGTTCACCTGTCCTTGGGGAATGTACTGTTGGAATGTTATGCCTTTTGGCTTAAAGAATGCAGGAGCTACTTATTAATGAGCAATGACAAAAATATTTCATGACATGATGCACACATTCATAGAAGACTATGTGGATGATCTGCTAGCTAAATCATTCACCAGAGCAGAACATCTCGGCATCCTAACAAAGATCTTTGATTGATTGGAGAAATTCCAAGTCAGGCTCAACCCTAAGAAGTGTGTCTTCAAGGTTACATTAGACAAATTATTGGGCTACATTGTCTCAGCTGAAGGTATTGAAGTGGATCCAGCAAAGGTACAAGCTATTATGGAGATGCCACCACCAAAGAATATCAGTCAGCTCAGATCTCTACAAGGACGAATCCAATCAATCAGGCGATTCATTGCTCAACTAGTTGATAAAAGTCTACCATTCAATCATTTGCTCCATAAGAATGTACCTTTCAGATGGGAGACCAAGTGTGCATAATATTTTTATCAAATCAAACAGTATCTGATGAACCCACCAGTTCTAGTACCACCAGTCGCAGGAAAGCCCCTTATTCTATACATTTCAACAACAGATATATCACTGGGGGCACTGTTAGCACAAGAAGATCAACAAGGAAAGGAATGAGCCATCTACTACATCAGCAAGACATTGAATGGCTATGAACTCAACTATACATTCATCAAGAAGGCTTGTCTAACAGTAGTCTTCACATCTTAAAAGTTCTGACATTATATGCTGGCACACACAATTAAGCTAGTAGCAAAAATTGATCCTCTCAAATATCTACTCAGCAAAGTAGCTCTTACCGGCCAGTTGGCTAAATGGGTCATGATTCTCAGTAAATTTGACATCCAATACATAGAAAGAAGAGCTATCAAAGGACAAGCAATTGTAGATCAGCTACCAGAAGCACCGCTACTAGGAAAACAAACTATGGAGATTGAATTTCTGGACAGGGATGTTCTTGCTATTTCTACCACACAATGGACCATATACTTTGATGGATCCTACACCCAACATGGTTCAAGTGTTGGCATTCTATTCATCACTCCTGAAGGGCATACCATACCAAGATCATACCGGCTTATGTTCCCATGCACAAATAATGTGGTTGAATATAGGCATTGGTTATAGGCATTAAAATGGCCATAGAATGGAAAATCATAGAGTTAATGGTCTATGGAGATTCACAACAAGTCGTCAATCAAATCAACAATGACTATCAAACAAAGGATGACAAGCTACTCCCCTACAAGCGAATGGTGGATGACTTCAAACAGTATTTTGTGCACATCACCTTCGAGCAAATACCAAGGTTGAACAACAAAGTAGCCGATGCCATGGCTACTATCGTTTCATTACTACAAATTCTAGAGCAACAGAGTCGTTATGAGTTCTTGGTAGAGCAACTATTCTCCCCAGCCTATGACCACTCTGAATCCCATGTTGTCAATGCCCTAACCAGTACGGATTCACCTTTATGTGGACTGATATATGATTATCTAAAGAACAATATCCTACCCATTGACTTATCCCATAACCAAAAATGTAATTTTATCCAACAAGCCACCCATTATACCCTTACTGCTGATACTTTATACCATCAAGGTCTAGATGGTACTCTTCTTCGTTGCATTGATCGTAATGATTCTGATTCCGCTTTACATGAGCTTCACGAAGGTATTTGTGGAACACATTCAAGTGGGACTACTCTTGCTAAAAAGCTTCTAAGGATGGGATACTACTGGCCTACAATGGAGAAATATTCTTACCACTTCGCCAAGAAGTGTCCTAAATGCCAGATCCATGGCAATTTGATACATGCACCAGCATAGGAATTGCAGCCATTTACGACATCCTAGCCCTTTTGTTAGTGGGGACTAGACCTGGTCGGCAAAATTCATCCTTCATCTTCAAATGGACACAAGTTCATTATAACTGCAACATAATACTTTACCAAGTGGATAGAAGCAATCCCAATGACCATAGTAACTGGAAAGCAAATTGTGTCTTTTATCTTGAACTATCAGATCTATAGATATGGTATTCCAAGTTCCATCATCACCAATAATGGACAACCATTTAAAAACCAAGATGTCCGAGAACTATCTGAGCAATTCAAAATACAACATCAGTTCTCTACACCATACTACCCCCAGGGGAATGGTCAAGCAGAAGCATCCAACAAAATAATACTGAAAGTTCTCAAGAAAATAGTAAATGATGTAGGCAAAAATTGGCATATACAACTCAATCCAGTACTTTAGGCATACAAAACCAGCATCCGTACACCTACAAGAGCAACACCTTTCTCATTGGTCTATGGATCATAAGCTATTTTACCACTCAAGTTAGAAATTTTGTCTCTTAGAGTTTCTCTAAAAGGCTTAATTCCAGATGAAGAGTATCAGGTCAACCGACTGCAAGAACTGGAATTATTAGATGAAAGGCGTTAGCATGCTTACACTCATCTCAAAGCATATCAGTAACGCATGTGCAGAAGCTACAATCACAAGGTCATCCCTTGCAATTTAAAAGTTGGTGACCTAGTCCTCAAAGAAAATCCAAGAAATCAACAAGATCAAGAAAAGAAAGGGAAATTTGAACCTAACTGGTTGGGTCCCTATGTCATCATATCAGTCTATGGATCAGGTGCCTATCAGCTCACAACCTCAGAAGGAGATGTGCTCGAAGAACCAACTAACAACACTCATCTAAAGAAATACTACACTTGAGTAGTCTAAAGCACGGAAAAAGCAAGAAAAACAAACAAAAAAAATCAAAAAATTAAGAAAAAGCAAATAAAAAGGTACAATAAAAGCAACTGGTGAAACCTAGTAGCAACCGCCATTGTGAAAGAATAGCTCCTTCATCTATACACTTGTAGTAAAGTACTATTGGCCATCGCCCGACACTTAGCAAATATCCATTCAAGACATACTTAGTGTAGTCACTATCCTGGTCTATCCATATATCCTTATACCACATTTCACCATGGCTTGGTAATCACTGAACGTATTCACATTAAGAGGTGCACTCAGCTAGGGGCAATAAATCGTCAAAACATGCAACACATTCAAGACATCAAGACTATTTGCAAAACTCAGAAACATCACATCCAACAACCAAAAACTTCACTCTATCACAGAGCAAAACATTGGATCACTAAAACAAAAATCACAAATACCAAAGATGGATGATTTTCTGAAGTACTAAATGTTACATTATCACATAAAGTCTTGACTATTTTTGCATTTGAACTTTTTAAAATTATTGGATTCTCTGCATTTTCTCCCTAAATGCTTCAAAGATAGAGATCATACGGAAACTCTAATATTTTCTTAGTCTTCTGTCTGTGAGGTGATCATTTGTACTATGTAAATACTTGTCTCGAGACATTATACATCGAATATCACTGAAGACATGATTCCAATTTACATATACAAATGGTTTAATCTTGTCTGTTAATATGCAATCCGCACTCTAGTCGTCCTGGTTCAATTATACCTTGACGCTTGTGCTATCTTGCAAAATCAAACATCATGTAAATTTTTCTCAGGTCATTATGGTTCAATTATACCATTATGCTTGTATAAATTTTCAACATATCCCAAATAAATCAATACTCAATGATGATACCTATATCGAAAGCAAATAACATATGGTTATATCAGGATGATAAATGCAGAATGAGGATGCTCCAAAAACAAATAGTTGCATATCATTTTAAAATAGTTGCATATCATTTTAAATTAGTTGCTTATCATTTTAAATTAGTTGCTTATCATTTTAAAAGTAGTTGCATATCATTTTGCATATCAAATCATACATCTTATTTTCAAAATGCATCTCACATCATTATCATACATCTCATTTTCAAGATACATCTCACATCATTATCATACATCTCATTTTCAAGATACATCTCACAACATATCAAAGCACACATCATACATTTACATCATGCATCATATCATCTATCTAAGCATTGTATCATCATCGAGTAATGAAAAAACATAAAGAACATGCATCCATATAACACATCACATGATCAAAGAAAATGGTGTCATCTCTATATATATATCAAAAATGGTCCAAATGTACAAAATCTGTTATGTCTATGCCCAGTACAAGCAAAACAATGATCTAAAAATACAATAGAGACATCGTCTCTCAAGTATGACTATCTCCTGAGGGGGATGGTCTCGCAGCTGATGTCCCAGCTCCTGGATCTCCAGGAGGATCCTATCTTGAGGGCCCCATCATGCCTCTACTCTCTGACTGTGTCCTAGTCTCTCGAGATTGACTCGATCTCGCCTGTGTAAAGCTCTGTACTTTGCACTTCCTGGGCACAACATCCTTATAATGGCATCTATAATACTCCCCCTCCCTCACTCTCGAGGATAGCTCTCTCATGATATCTCATCGGGCCCCCTGCTATCGCTCTCTGAATGCTCACTACCAGCTCCTCCACCCGACTGTGCTGCTGTATCTCTGTATCTCACTCTAGAGTCAGCTAAGTAATCTAACACTGCTGCGCCAATAGCTGTGCCTGCAGCTGCTAAACTGTCAACTGCAAGTTCCTGATCTGCGCATCCTCCACATGTGTCGGGACTCGGACTCGTAGGGGCACCTGTGAAGGGGTACCCCCTATCCCTCTACCTATCCTAGGTGCTGGTGGCAGTAACTCATCAACCCTCCTCCTCTATGCCAGCTGCCTCCACTCATCCGTCCCTCCCATTGTTTCCATCACCTCTCCCACTTTCCCCTCCTCCGCTACTCCTATCGCCAACCCTCCTCTCACCCTGTCCATCATAGCTCAATGAATTGCTCTCTCTCCACCCGGCCTCCCCCATCTCTACCCCTATCTCCTCTCCTCCCCTGATATCCTCTCCCTCATCATCTGCCTCCACCTCCATCATCTCCATCATCTCCATCTCCCCCAACATCCTCCTCATCATCATCGAAGATTGACCACATCTCCTCAAGATCTGATATCCTGGCAACAACATGAGCTGCAAATAAACTTGCAAACTCATGGGTCATCCCTATGTCTAATATCTCGGGAGCATAGTCCCATATCTACTTTGCTAAGCTGGAGAACTCCTCTACAGCTGCTCCATTGTCAATGGTAGGACCCCAATCAGGTATGTCCTATCTCTGACACGCATACAAGCAGGTCCCTTGTGGTATACCCTATTACTGACCATACTGCCTCAATACCCTACCCACCTGAAATCTCTCTATCACAAAGGGCATCCGCCCTATCAAAAATCGGCTCATAAACACATAGGGCATCTCTAGCCCATCCTCTGCCTAGACTTCACAATCTGTATAAGGTTGCCAGATGACCGTATCTATATCATCCAGGATCCTCCTCTAATGCTCTAGTTTGCCCAGCTTACGCTGGACAACTAGACCCCTGTAACCATAAGAATATGCCCGCCCCGCAGGCCTATCTCTGTCTACCAGTGATCTCACTGCTGGAATATGCTCCCAACACCATACCTATAAAAGTGTCACGCCAGCTGACAAACTGCCATAACCTAGATACACAACCTCATGCAGGTCCCTGTACAACTGGGCTAACATGGCTGATCCCCAAGTGAACCTGCGGCCCTGGGTCACTATCTCCTCAAGAACCAATCCCCAACCCATAGAGAATCCCTTTGACCTGCGATCAGGACAAAGGAATGCACCGATGAACCCTGCTAGTACTGACGGGAGGGGCGCATAATCTAAATCTAGGAACTCTTGCCATGAGATCTCATACCCGCATACCATCTCATCATGAAAAATACGTCGCAGCACCTCAGTAGCATCCTCCTCTGTCTGCTCATATGGTAATAAAGCACCTACTACTGGAATTCATAAGATCTTATAACAGTCCTCTAGAGTGACTATCATCTCACTGGTAGCAAAGTGAAAGGTGTTCGTATTACTATGCCACCTCTCAGCGAGCGCTGTAAGTAGACCCCGGTTCACAGTGAACCGAGGCATGTCTAGCAAATATGATAACCACATCTCTTGATCATATCTAGGTCAGCCTGTGCCAACCAAGGTATCAATGCCCAAGGTCTACAAAACCGCTCTCGCGACTGTACCACTTCCAATCGCTCCTATCAAAATCCAAAACAAGTTCAATATCAGTGTTCAATATCAGTGTCCATATCAAAAAAAAAATATCAAAATCAAAATCATATCAAAAGCATGAAACAATTTGCTTATCTAATCAAGTTCCACATCATATCATATCAACTTATAACACAACTCAAGTTCTCAAAAACCATATCAAAACTTGTAAAACAACTCAAGTCTCCACATCACATAAACTTGTAAAACAAATCAAGTTTCCCACCCATATCAGCTTGTAAAACAACTCAAGTTTCCAACCCATATCAACTTGTAACATAAATCAGGCTCCACACATTGAACTTGAAATAGTACAAAAACAAATCATGGTTTGATCAAAACAACACATTCATATCTACATCGATAACTTGAAACAAATCGCAAATTAAATCAAGTTATACCAACACTCATATTGAAAACATTTTCAAAAACATGATCAAAGACATAGAAAATGACAAAAAAACACCTCCCCAAGCAAAACTGACCTTTTCCTATGTAATTTTTCACATTCAAAAATTACTAACTCTTCCATGCGCTAATTTAACTTGGTTATGCGCTAAAATACACCCATGCGCTACTCTATTTTCTCCACGCGTTATTGTATCTACCCTATGCACTAGACTACCTCTATGCGCTATCTTTTTTTCTCCATGTGCCACCCAACCTACCCTAAGTGCTAAAACCGACTTATGTGCTAACCTATCCCATGCTTGCGCTACCTATTTGACCCTATGCACTAGGTCTAACCTATGCACTAAATCCCCCGACCCATGCGACTCCTTGTGGACCATATGCGCTAGGTTTGACCTATGCGCTACCCTTCTAACCTAACGTAGTACCCTATGTTCATCATGCGCTAACCTGAGACCATGCACTAACCTAAAACTTTCATGCGCTAACCTATTCATTTTCAGACGCTACCCTAAAAAGCTACCCTATGTGCTACCTAATTTATCATATGCACTAAACTATGACTTCTATGCGCTAAACCGTTAAAACCGAATTTCAAAAATAAAAAACGGGCAAAAAATGATCAAATTCAAAATCAAAAAGGGGTCAAAAGCATTGACTTACTGGTGGTCCGTATGCGGTAAGTATTCGATGCCTCCGAATGTGCTCGAATCGATGCATGGAATAAGGAATAGGCATTTTGTCTTCTCTCTAAAAATCTCTTTCTCCAAAGTCAACAAGCACAAATGAGACAAAACAAAGCACTTTTTCCCTTTTATAGGAGAAAAATGAAATTAGGGTTAGAGAAATGAGCATGTAATTTACTCGTGGTCTCCCTCATACCCTAGAACACATCAATTATCGGGAGATGAATCAATTTCAATGTTTCACCTAGCCAAAATCTTGCACACCAAATGCAAATTATCCAGTCAAATCAAATTTTTCAAAATATTGATTCATCTCCCAAGGGGGCATTATCACCATCGTTTATCAAATCTAGGGCATAACATAAAAATCATTAAAAAAAAATGACATCGATCATAAAATCACAACGACACATCATTTTCTTTGAAATAACATTTGCACACACGTCACTTCAAAGAGGGACAAAATGTAGACATATAAAAATGACCAAATTCCTAAATGAATATTTTATGTTCATTTCTATATTTAATTAAATCCAATTTAATTAAATCACCCGTATTCCTCTATTTAATTAAGTAAATTACTTAATTAAATTCACTATACCAATTAATAGGATAAATTCATTTTATTCAATTAAAGCCCCTGTCCACTTTTTATTTGAATTCAAATTTAATTAAAATAGTTATCCTAAATTAAATAAATCTAATTTATTTAATTGCAACCAAATTGAATTTAATTTAATTAAAACCTATTTTCCCCCACCCACTTCCAAAATCCACCTCCCACTTACATCCTAACCCTCTTTCTAACTTCTTCTAGATTCTTCTAAACCTAATTAATTAACCCAAACCCATCCATTATTCCTTTTCCCTAAATTTGAGGAGGCCACTCCTCAAATCTGGAGTAAAGTCTTCAAATTGCATTAAAGCCTTTATCCCTTTTCAACAAGCTAGCTTGTTGAATGCCCCCAAATTTGGAAGGACTCTTACAAAGTTATCCCCAAAGTCTTCATAACCATTAATGATTAACTCAACCCTCTTACATGGTTAAAGAATTTCCATAAACTCAACCTCCATCTAACCCAAGGGTCTCATCAAGCATTTATTGCTTTGACCATGGTTATCCTTAAATCTCTGCACAAGAGTTTATCCTTTGGGTAAAAGCTTTATCCAATGGATAACCCTAACTTAACCTTAACCCTTAACCCTTAGGGTAACCATGAGGTCTTCTCAAGCATTTAATGCTTCTTACACCTCTCAACCAACCTTATGTTGACAATTGTCACCATTTCATTGGTGCCAATTGTAAACATGGATTCCCAACTTTCAAACTTGGCCCTTGATTGCTTCTTTCAATCCTGACCATCCATTGCCCTGTTTTTGCTATAAATAGAGCTCTCATTCCTCCATTTTGATCATCCAAGTCTTTAGCCTCTTACTTATACTTAAATCCATTCAAGCTTTCATATATACTCATCATTTAGGCTCTCTTTAAACTAGGAATTAATCTAAAAATGCTAATTTAGAGTATGTTCCTTATCATTTAGATTAAATCATGAACTAATTTAGTATGCTAGGATAGTCTAGTTTACTAACCTTGTCATCTTATAGCTAGTTTATTGCATTTGTAGGATCATGCATAGCTTGGAATGCATCTATTATTAAAATAAATAAAAGCATCCCTCGTTCTTGCATTTGTCATCCCTAAACCATTTTGCTCAGTGATCTGAGAGCAAAAACGTTGGTTTGAGGGACCGTGCATGATAGAGAACCATGGAACCATTCTTGGGAAGCTAAGCCATACTTCATGACTCTGTAGCTTGCACCAAGAAGTCCTGTGGGTGTGTGAGAAAGGCTCCATAGAACTCCATTTTTCACATTTCCAGTTCTATCGACTCGCTTTTCTCACATACAAGAATCATAAAGTACCTATCTCCCTGAACACTCCTAGTTTTCATAGGACCACACAAATCAGTATGCACAAGATCAAGTAAATTATCTATTGTGAAAGATTTACCTTTGAAGGTTGAGGAATACATTTTCCCCAGTTGACATTCTCTGCACAAAGGATTCTCTAGTTTGCTCAGTACAGGAAATCCTCTAATTGCCTTGATCTTACTAGCCTTCACAATATTATCAAACTTTACATGGCCAAGTCTCCTATGCCATATCCAACTGTCATCAAACTTAGCCATTAGACATTGACCGATATTTGTATTTAACTGAAATAAGTTACCTCTGGTCTACATACTGGTGGCCATCAGTTCACCACTCTTTCCTATTATTTTGCATACTCCATCTTTGAATTCCAGAGTGAGTCCTTTATCATTCAGCTGAGCAACACTCAAAAGGTTATGCCTGAGACCTTCTACCCAATACACATTATCAACACTGCTTTTTCCATTTAGAGAGATGGACCCTTTTCCTTTTACCATACATGGTGCATCATTACCAAATCAGACTACACCTCCATCATACTCTTCCAGAGATAGAAACTTTCTCTAGTCACCAGTCATGTGGTGAGAACAACCACTATCAATAATCCACTCATTAGAATTATCAAAGTGGGAGACAAGAGCCTTCTTGTCTGACACATCTTCCTTAACAATTACAATACTATGTCTTTGTTTTCTTCATCTTCTGATTCATCATCAGTGACACCTTTATCAACTGCAACAAGATTGTTTCTCCTATTTCCTCCTTTGAACTTTTTAAACTTCTTCGATTTGTCCTTATTATCACTATTGAGACAGTTGATAGCAACGTGTCCTATCCTATTGGCAAAAAAACATTTCAAAGGGAGCTTACCTCTGTATTTTCCAGGTCCCTTAGGAAGTCTCTTGGCAAGAAGAGCTTCAAATTCTATCAGGATCTCCTCATCATCCATATCTCTATTTTGTCTAGGTTCATAGCTAGTACTAACTTCTTTACCCTTTCTAGATAGTGCAACAGATGCTCTAAAGGCTGAATCAGTCTTCTGAACACTACCATCATAACTGTTTAGCTCATATGTGGTCAACTTAGCAATGATGGAATCTAGGGATACCTTTGTCTTGTCAATAGATCTCAACTCCTAAATAGCGGCAACCCTTATTGCATAGACCGGTAATAAAGATCTCAAAACTTTACTAACAATGGTGGAATCATCCATTGTACCTCCTGCACTCTTGATGTCTCCAACAATAGTTTTAATCCTTATCCCATATTGTTGAATGGTCTCTCCTTCAACCATCTGCATGTCTTCAAATTTTCTTCTAAGTTTTTCTTCCTTAGCTTGCTTCACATGCTCATCACCTCCATAGATAGACTCCAGAGTATCGCATACATCTTTGGGATTTTCTTTGTCTTGAACCTCTATAAACTCAATATCAGATAGACTGCTAATAAGAGCTTCCATGACTTGCCCATTCTCCCGAATTTCTCTTCTTTGATCATTGGTGAGAGTACCAGTAGGGACAACATAAGTATTCTCAACATAGTTCCAATGTTGAGCACCCATGCTTTTAATGTATATCTTCATTATATCCTTCCATATCTTAAAGTTATCTCCATTGAACTTAGGACCTTCCCTCTTCATCATTAGAATAGGATCTTTTCCTCAAGCGGTTAAGATTACAACACACAGGGCATGGAGGATGCTCTGATACTAATTGATGAATAATGATGAATAGTAAATACTCAACAGATACTGAGAGGGGGGGTGAATCAGTATAGACAAAAACTTCTTTAACAACTTAAACTGCAAATACTGCACTAACTGGTAAACAACATCACCGCTCTAAATCAAGGCACTATCGGTAAAACATAGTATGACTGTGAAAGACATAAACCGGTAATACTTAGATCTTCACAAAACCTAACATCTCATTTCCACTTCACCCATATGTTTAAACAAGTAATACATCAGAAATATAATGACCATTGGATCATCTTGCATTACCGCTTAACAAAAAACACTAAAAAATCACATGAAAAGCATCACACATGACACACTTATTTTTCACATGGAAACCCAAATGGGAAAAACCATGGTGGGCATGAATACCCACAAGTTGTTGTTGAACTCTTATGAAGTCCACTTTGTTAGGAGCCTAGTTCGGTTAAAGACTTTACAACATGTTCTGCTAGGAACCGATCCTGCTAGGGATCACCCGATTAAGGGATGGCTAAATACCCGGTTAGAGGTTAAAACCCTGTTAAAGGTTACCTTGTCAGAGGATTTAAAGAACTCAATTATTTTGAGTCACCTTGTTAAAGGATTTACAAAAAGCCTATTAAAGCTACCCAGCAAAGGGATTTTCCATCTATTGAAATGGTTAGAAGTCAATAGGTAATACACTGATCTGATAATAGCACTTAATGCCAAGGTAGATCTACTTTTGTTCCTTTACATTTGTAATCACACTCTGCACATCTCTACTCACTACTCCGATCTGGCAAAAATCACTTCACACACATTTATTTGCCAATAACTTCAAATGAGAATCATCATCGACCTTATAGACAACAATTAGGTCTGTGGCAAAAACCTAAAACCCTAAGCATCTAGGTTAACAATACAGTCGGTCCAATCCTGACCGTTTAAACACATTACATAGGGTAAAACAATCTTGAACAAATCTCAAGACATTCTACATCATTCGTTCTTTGCCGCTTCTGGAAGATGATAACCCATCACACGTTCTCCACTATTTACTAAGATTTTGCACATTCCTTAGGTAGATAGAATCAATCTTCTTCATGCAAGATCCTCAAGGAAATCCTTCACGCACACAAGGTTGATGTGGCAACATGATCTGATTTTCATTTCAATGCTAACTCATCACAAGATATCATTGGTCAAATCACACAAACTTGCAATGCATCAACTAGAACCTCTGAAGTTTAGACTACCAACAGGTAGTCATATCAAATGAAACCCCGATACAAACTTTGCATATACCGGTTCACATTCCAACATACCGGTTCACCTTTTTGCATATACCGGTCCATACCATCATCCCGGTTCTCTTCATACCATCATACCAGTTCTCTTACCTGTTTGCTTACTTCAATATACAAGTTCATACTTCAGCATATTGACACCAATGACAACATACAATCCTATCATGTCATCAAACTCTGCACATATGCCAACAGTTAGAATTAGGGATCACTAAGAGGGGGAGGTGAATTAGAAATCTATTAGAAATAGAATCCACAAACTTATTCTTTATCCACCACTTAACAATGCATAACAGTAAACAACATAAACATGCAACAATTAATCCACAAATCCACAACACCAAAATTTTTATGTGGAAACCTGGAAAGGGAAAAACCACAATGGGGCTGAAACCCACAATATTCATATACTATGGCTAGGAGTACATAAATATTACATAGAGAATGCACTTGCATTTAGGCTCACTACCCAGAGCTCACTACCCAATTATAATTTCCCGGAAGGCTACAACCTTCAGGGAAGTCTCACTGACTTACAATTTAATTACAATGAAATGAACTCTCAAGTAGCATTTGACAATGCAAGAATGAGTTCCAGTTAAGCACTAAATCTCTGCCTATCTTCGCTCTATTGAATACTCTATTTCTATCTCGAGTAGCTACTAAATTGTCTGTAAGAAAAGTGTGCACATGAAACTGCACTCAATCACACCAAAATGGAACACCACAGTACTATTGCCTCCAAAACCAATTGCCAATTTGATCTTATATATTCGGTCATAGCACAAAAGTAATTTCCTTCAATTTGGCTTCAAGAAGTTTAACGTGTAGCTCCAAGCCAGCTTCAATCTCGAACAAAACATAGCACTGAACCAAAAGAGTGTAATCACATGCTTCCTAAGGATCTTCCCATTCAACAAGAGCACAAAATCAACCACCAAAATTACTGCAATCATCGGAAATTATTTTGAACCAGAACATTACTGAAATACCTTGCTTTACTAGTTAAATTTAGTTTCTAGATAAGATGATCACGACCGTCGGATTGAGTCTCCAAGAAGATTTTCCATCAATGACAACCCTAGACCATAAATTAAGCATCAAAGATCACCGGATGAGGGTCAATTGCCAACAATCTCCCCCTTTGGCATTGATGGCAACACTTGTGAAAAATGTCTAAGTGTTGAAACTTGTGAAACCTATACATTGAATGAAAGAATGAAAGAATTATAAGGCTCCCCCTTAGGTCAACAATCCAAAAATCTACATTACACCAGATTGTACACTCCATACATACAATCAACCTGTACATTTTTCACCTCATCTCTCCCCCTTTGACAACAATGCCAAAGATAGGGTGTGCATTAAAATTTCCTATATATATACACACATTCACAAGATGATCAAATCTATACATGTTTTAGGACATCTACATATGCCATTTTTAAGGAACCCAAGATATGTGTTCCATCCTGCCCGCAGCTTCTCCAAAATTAAAACAAAACCATTCAAAACATAAGCAATCAAATTTTATACCCGCAATCTCAGTAGGAGTCTCCTAAGACATGTTTTGAATGCAATCCATCTTATGATACACTAAGGTGTCCAATCAAGGACTAATTAGGCTGCATAGTTCATGTGAGGCCCTACCCCGACCCATCCTAGTATTTTAGTGATTTTCATGTTGGAACTATTATGGATGCTCTATTTTATTGCATTATGGATGTAGGACTTTATATAATCCCAAGAATTGGATAAGATTGATATATTGATGCTTCATTTCTATGCATTATAGATATAGAATTTTATATGACTCTAGAATAGGGTAACATTGAGGTGTTGTATGTCATGATTTGATTTGTAGGACTTTATTATGATGCTAGAAATATGGCTGCATATCTTATGAATGGATTAAATTATGAGGATTATGATGAATTGCTTATGTGAATTGCCTTGATATGTTGTAAATTGTATTGTATAATGTCAATTCTATGCAGAGTGATTGAATTGTATTCTTAATTATATGTTTAATATTATACGAGGCTATTGGAAAGTACTAATGTTTAAATTGAGATGCGTAGGAAATTATCCATGTGACCATGGAAATATTATGGAGAATCAAGCCTAGGCCTATGTACATTCATAAAACCAGGGGTTGTCTATTTGGAGAGACAACACCCCGTACATATCGTATTTTATTTGTAAACATAATTTTTTGCATGTGTGTAAATTGTATTTATTAAATTATTTAAATCACTCAAGAGACAATTGCGATGTGTGTAATTGTGATGTGGAATTATTTTTGTAGTGTCACTTGACACATATGTTGTATGTTGTGTTGGCAATTGTCATGTCATCTTTTTGGAGAGATTTATTTTTGTTTAATTATTATATTTTCTAATTATCCTTGAAGGTACCATGAAATCTAGGATAGTGAGCCATAAGGAGGGTCAACTCAAAGTTGACCCGTAGGTTAACTTTAGGTGGACTTTCTAAGGGTTAAATCAACTCTTAGAGTCAGTTTTGGAGCATTTTTATTAGGCCTCATGGGGTACCTATTGGTGAAGGCCAAATTTGGCCATGTGTGTTTCCCCTAGGGCTTGTTTAACCACCCAAAAAAGTGGTTTTTCCAAGATGGACGAATTTCATCTATAGGAGTGTCATCCTTGGTTAGATAACCTTCTTGGTATGTGTCATTCCTCTTCCCCATTTCATTCCTCTTCTTGAGGTGCCTTGGTTAGGGAGTGTGTAAGACCTAGGGAAGACCAACCAATGGGAGTCCCTCACTCTATCGAGGAGGTTGGAAGGAGTGAAAGAAGCCTTCTTAGACTATAGATTGAGGTTTAGTGAGTTAATCACCCACTCTCCATCTTTGGAGATCTTGCAATTTTTGGAAAAAAACTAGTTTTGGAATAGGAATTTTGGGCTAAGTGTTGTAGAAAAGATTTGTGGATTGGGATGCTCTTCTCCAAGCTATCCCTAGAATACCCTTGGCAGATTCAAGGTAGGTACATTTTCTTACTTGTATGTTAAAATCTGTTTGTAGAAATGCTTGAATGTAAATATTGTTTCTTTTCTTGTATTGTATTTGTGAAAGTTTTTATGTGGTTCTTTCGCCATCTTTTTGTTATGCATTTTATTGTGTTTTGGGAGTATCCAAGGGCAAAATGGCCTTGGGGGTGGAAGGAGTTTGACAACCTTAGAGTGAGAGGCTCTCATCATGAGTGATCTCAAGGGTTTGTCCATGTGACCCTTGCTGCATAGTTTTATTTATGTATTCGAGGGTCATAAGGGGAGAAAATATGGCATGTATGCCTTTGGGGGTCATAAGGATATGGGGGTTAAGATGATTTTTGTTGTGTTCCTAGATGCCATGAGTTGGCTATGAGTTATTATCTAGGAAGATCTCCTCAAAGGTACTTGGTCCACTTCCACATTTGTAAAACATCACATTATGTGATGAAGTTTTAGCTTTGGGATGAGAATGTGTGTTGTTGAGTTTTTCCCCTTGCTTGTTTGTGTTTGCTTGAGTGTAACCCATCTAGGACTTGGTTCTCCAAGCTCGGGGGTGGCTTCTAGTAAGCCTAGGATGGGAGGTGAGCACCCCATGGTCACAACCTTATATTTTGTATGCAGGTTGCTTGGAAAGAGGAAAAGAAAAAAAAGAAAGCTAGGATGTTGTTGATTTGTTTTTAGTTGCAGAAAGAAATAAGAATGTAATGGTTGTAATTATTTTGAAAGAAAGAAATGTGTTATTTAGTTAAGTCCTCAGTCATTAGGAATGAGAGACTAATTGGGTATTTTACCCATTTGTAAAAGTTGACAACTTGTGTTCAAACATTCATATAAGAAAAACTTTTTGATTAAATTCTATAATGTATTATGTTGCTGCTATTTTTATTTAATTCGGTCTTATACTGAAATCTGTTATTATTTATCTTTGCAATTTATATAAGAAAAAAAAAAGATGCAGAAAAAGAAATGAAAATGTTTTAAGTATTTTCCTGTAATATTTAAATGTTGTTGTTTACTGTCATTTTTTTTGACTTAGAACAAAAAATAGAAAGCTAAAGTAGAACCATGTAAATTTACTTTCCCTATAGATATCTAGTTGAAGTTAAAAATGCTGCTATAGTCATATTTATTACTGTCACTTTTATTCCTGTTTAAGCATTGCAAAAATTAATTTAGGAAAAATAATCTAGAAGTTAATTCTGGTATTATTTATTTTAAGGCATTTTAGAAAAAGGAAAGGAAAGTACATATGCAGCCTTAGATAATGAGAGAAAAAATTCTCCACTATGCTAAGTTTTAAAAAAAAAAATGGTTAGTTTAAGTGCTTGATATTAGGAATAACTGAGAATATAATTTAGTATGTTCATGTGGAAATAGATCATTTCAATATATATATCTATAAGGGTTGCCTGTACATTTTTAACATTTCTGCATGTTAACATTTGTCTAAATTTCTTTTTAGGAAAAGAGATAGAAAAAAAAGATTCTAACCCTAAGAGACTAATTTGTATATATAACTTTATATATATATATATATATATATATTTTTAAATATTTAAAAAAAATAATAATAAACAAAGAAAAAGGAGCGCTTTCCTAAGGGCCGAACCACTGTTAACATAGTGAACGACACATGAGCTGGACCACTGTGTTTACACACAATGGATGGCACGGGAGGTGCTGCCCACTGTGGGTACATATAGTGGATGACTCGGGCCACCACTGTGTTTACACACAGTGGATGGCATTGGCCGCCACTATGGGTGCCCACAGTGGACAACACCGGCCACCGCTGTGGGTAGTCACAATGGTGTCCGGGGAGCCCCACACTATGAACTCAGACCTCCATTCGGCCCTCGCCTTGCCCCTCCACTTGGCCGCCACCTTGCCCATCCACTTGGTCGTCGCCTCATGGCCATGAAACCTACATAACACACACAGTATACACACACACACACTCAAAAGAAAAGAAAATATAATAAACCCTAACCCCATTTCAGGTTAGGGTAAAAATTAAAAAAAATAGAAAGAGGAGAATACTTGATGCTAAAAATGCAACCCTAACCCAATTTCGGGTTAGGGTTAGCATTTAAATAACAAAGTTATAATAGAAATGCAACCCTAGCCCATATTCAGATATGGGTTTACATGTAAAAATATGAGAGGGAATTTGAATTAAAGTTTTTAAATTATCTTATAATTTAGGGTTATTTATAAGTTGCATTATAATATTTAATAGGCATAGTTGGTTCATTTTTTTTAAATAGATATACATGTATAAATAGGTATAAATATAGATTTGTTCATCCAATATATATATATATATATATATATATAAAATTTATATATATGCTATATTTTCACACACACACACACACACACAGACACACACAGACACACACACACATATATTTGAGGTTAAGTTGAAAACCTATTTTATTTTATTTTATTAATTTTTATCTAGTTCTCATATCACAATTATTGTATTTAATTATTGTCGTATATTTATAAAGGATTTTTAATAAGGATTTTTCATTTATAATTTTTGTATTTAATTAAAAATGGACGTCAAGTGGAATTTAATTTGGGGGAAATTTGCAAATGAGAATTATTAATTATTTTAACAAAAATTTAACCTATGAGGCCAATGTTGGCCAAATTATTTAATCGTCGAAATTTGAAGGTTTAGGGGAAATTAAATTGGCTAAAGTATAAATTAGATTTATTTGGCAAATAACATTATTAATTTTGAAACCTTGTTGGTTAAATATAAATCAGGAATTATGCGTGTGCTTGATTAATTAAATTTTAGATTTGAGATATCTGCATCATCATTCAATTAGCCCAGAATAATTTCAATGCAATTTAGATATTTAATTTTCCCTCTAATTTAATTAGCTGTAAATTAATTAAGTTAATTATGTTAACTCATTAAATTGCGTGGACCCTCTTAGGGAATAATTAGCCCTCATTATTAATGTTGCCTTTTTGAGTGAGTTAGTTAATCCAATGTTAGTGAACAATTCTACTTACATATTAGATAAGACAAAACTCAATAGATTTCTTTATAGTGTAGACTATTTTGAGAGTTTATGTGGTTCAAAAAAAATAAAATTTGTTGTTCTGTTTTTGCCCAAAAGTTTGGGCACAACATTTTGGTATCAGAGCAAGGTTTCCAACACTAGGAACCTTTCTCCATTACATTTCGCTTTAATTATTTAATTAATTAAATTTCCCCAAAAATTATTTATCTATTTAATTTAATTTAATTTTCTCATAAGGATACCTCAGACTATGCGACAAGCTCGCAAGCATGGAAGGGGTCCTAGGTGTACACGTATGGCATGCGAGGATGTTGATAGGGGGGAACTGGTTCCAGAAGGGAACCTAGAGGCCCCTCTTGAACCACCAGTTGACCCAAATTGAGACATATTATTAGCACTTCAGAACCTGACTAGGATAGTTTAGGATAGGCTTCCACCAATTGACCGTCATGCAGAAAACCAGAACTCAAGGAGCCATAGATCAATAGATAGGGAATGGAATGGGAGTCTACCTCCTAATCCCATAGAGGGCCAGGATGAGCATGAGCCTGAGTCTGTTCATCTACCCATACCACCTCCAGTAGCAGCACCTGTGTACTTTGAGAGAGCATGTCGGGAACCAAGAGACCTTATCAGAGAGGTTTTGCACCTCTAGCCACCATCTTTTGGGGGATCTACCAATGGGGTAGAAGCTGAGGCTTAGATTTTGAGCCTAGATCGGTGCTTCACATTGCATTCTTATGAAAGCAATCTGAAGGCATGAATTGTAGTCCACCTTTTGAGAGGGACGACCTCCACATGGTGGAGACGAGGAATACAAGTGTGGCCTAGCTGCAGACACCCTCACATGGAAAATTTTCACAGAGAGGTTTGGGGATAGATACTTGTCAGATAACTTCAGGTAGCGTAGGATAGATGAGTTCCATGACCTCCAGCAGAAGGGTCTCTTAGTGACCTAGTATGAGAGCAAGTTCATTGAGCTCCTACCTTATGTGGATTACCCGAAGGACGAGAAGCTTCTCGTCAACCATTTTATTAGGGGACTGAACCTCAGGATAGCAAGACCAGTGAGGATGGCCTCTCTAGGAAGCCTTTAGGTTGCCGTGGAGAAGGCCTTGATAGTTGAGGAAATTTAGGTTAGGCCGCAGGACATGAGGGATCGGTTTCAGAACCGAAATCCAACACCCTAGTCTTTCGGGTTTCAGAAAACCCATTGGAAAGGCAACCACAAAAATGCATCGGGGTCCTATAAACCCCCTCCTCCGTAGTAGTCATAACAAAGTCAGAGACAAAGGCTCCCTCAGGAATAGTAGGGCTCTAAGCCCAAGCAGTCACAGGGTCCTAGGCATGACCAGAGAGCATAGGGTAAATACACACCTCTGGCACAGACTCAGTAGTCCTCTAGGGGTGGGTACAGTGGTTTGAGCAAGACAAGTGGGCAACCTTTCTCTAGGCCTTAGGGCACACAGTTTTAGGCACGCAATGCTTGTTTTACATGTGGAGCCATGGGGCACATGGTGAGAGAGTGTCCACAGTGTCAAATAGTAGGTAGTCAGAGGATGGCAGCATCAGAGCCTACAGTTGGAGATATGGGCAAGTCCCATAGAGTCTTCACAGTAGTTGACAACCGCCAAGTAGAGAACCAGGCCATAGTCATTGAGGTTGTAGGTATGATCAAAGGTATTGATATTTCTATATTGTTTGACTCAGGAGTGACTGACTCCTTTATATCTCCATTGCTTGTGGAGCGTTGCAGGCTAGTGGTAGTTAGGCAAGGTGTCAGTTGGGAAATGGAGTTAGCTTTAGGGGCTAGAGTGTAAGTGGATTCAGAGGTTAGGGGATGTCTAGCCTAGATTGGTAATATCACCACCTTAGTAGACCTTAGACTTACACCACTCGGATCTTATGGCATTGAACTTGGCATGGATTGGCTTTACGTGTTGGCATTATGTAAACCTATATGAGGACATGATGACATTGTATGTTGTCATTGATGTCAATATGCTGAAGAAGAGAGAACCGGTATGTTACCAAGAATCGGTATAACATTGTGAACCAGTATATGTGCCAAAGTGAAGCGGTGTGTTTGTTCAAGGTGAACCGACATGAGGTTATGGGAACCGGTACATGGAAGCTTTGTATGACTACCAATTGGTAGTCTCAACTTCAGGGTTTTTAGTTGAAGTACTTCAAGCCTGTGTGACTCAACCAGTGACTTTGTGTGATGAGTTAACATTGTAACAAAGAACGGATCATGTTGCCACATCAGCCTTGTGCATGTGAAGGATCTTGCATGAAAGAGATTGTTCCTATCTACCTCGGGAATGTGCGAAGTCTGTAAATGGTGAAAATGCGTGATGGGTTATCAGCTGCCATGAAAGTGGTGGAAAACAAATGATGGAGAATGTCTTGAGATTGGTTCAAGACTATTGCATTTAATGCAATGTGCTCAATGGTCAGGATTGAACCATTTGAATTGCTTAACCTAATATGTTTAGGGTTTAGGGTTTATGCTACTGACCTATCTATTTTCTATAAGGTCGATGTCATGTTTCTTTTTGAGGTTGTTGGAAAAAGTTGTGTGTGTGTATCCAAGAGAAGAGATACATGATTCTTACTAGACTAGAGTAGAGAAGTGATACATGTAGAGTGTAAGTTCAGAAGGTGAAGAGGAGCTAAAGCGGATCTGTATTGGCATTGATTGTTGTTACTAGATCATTGTAATACCTCTTGATCTCTAACCACTTCAATAGTTGGGAAATCCCTTAACAGGGTAGCTTTAACTGGCTTACTATAAATCCTTTAATAGGGTGACTAAAAACCATTGAGCGTTTGAAATCCTCTAACAAGGTAACCTTTAAAAGGGTTTAACCCTTAACTAGGTATTCTAGCCATCCCTTAACCAGGTGATCCCTAACAGGATCGGTTCCTAACAAAACCTATTGTATCAATCTTTAATGAGACAAGGCTCCTAACAGAGTGGACTTCTAAAGAGTTCAAAAATAGCTTGTGGGTATTTATCCCCACCATGGTTTTTCCCAGTTGGGTTTCCATGTGAAAAAATCTATGTGTCATGTGTGGTGTTATTCATGTGATGGTTTAAGTGATTTGTGTCTGAAGGTAAATCATGTTGATCTAGCTATTTATATATCTTTGATGATAGACTACCTGTTCATGTATTAGGGTGAAATGAAAGTGTAGTATTAAGTTGTGTGGAAAGCTAAGTGTCAACTGGTTTATGCTTGTCTTAGTTATTCTGGGTTTTGTCAGTTGTACTCTATTTTAGACCAGTGTTACTGTTGGCCAGTAATTTACAGTGTTTGCTGGCAAATCAGTTTAGGATTGTGTTTTTGTCTGTACTCATTCACCCCCCCCTCTCAGTGCCAGTTTGGTACTATCCATTCATCACTGAGTTATCAATTGGTATCAGAAAATCCTCCAGGTCCTCTATGTTATAAGCTTAACTGGTTGAGGAAAAGATCCCAGTCTAATGATGAAGAGGGAAGGTCCAAAGTTCAATAGAGATAATTTCAGTATATGGAAAGACAGGATGAAGATATACATCAGAAGCATGGGTGCTCAACATTGGAGCTATGTTGAGAATTCTTATATTGCCCCTACTGATACTCTCACCGATGACCAAAAGAGAGAGATGCAAGAGAATGGGCAAGTCATGGAAGCCCTAATTAGTAGTTTATCTGACATTGAGTTTGTTGATGTCCAAGATAAAGTAAATCCCAAAGAAGTATGGGATACTCTTGAAAATATCTATGGCTATGATGAGCATGTAAAACAAGCTAAGGAAGAAAGCATTAGAGGGAAGTTTGAAGACATGCGGATGGTTGAAGGTGAGACCTTTCAACAGTATGGAATAAGAATCAAAACTATTGTCAGAGATATCAAGAGTACAGGTGGTAAAATGGAAGATTCCACTGTGGTAAGCAAAGTCCTGAGATCCTTATTACTGATCTATGCAATAAGGGTTGCTGCTATTCAGGAGTTGAGATCAATAGACAAGACTAAGGTATCCCTAGACTCCATCATTGCAAAGTTGACAGCCTATGAGCTAAATAGTTTTGATGGCAGTGTTCAAAAGACTGAATCAGCTTTTAAAGCTTCTGGTGTACCATCCAGAAAAGGAAAAGAAGCTAGCACTAGTGGTGAACCAAGACAGAGTAGAGAAATGGATAATGAGGAGATTCTGATGGCATTTGAAGCTCTTCTTGCCAGGAAACTTCCTAAGGGAACCGGTAAATACAAAGGTAAGCCCCCTTTGAAATTCTTTTTTTGTAATCGGATAGGACATATTATTGTAAACTGTCCTAATGGTGACAACAAGGACAAACTAGAAAGGTTCAAGAAATTCAAAGGAGGAAACCGGAGAAACTGTTTTGTGGTAGTTGATGAAGGTGTCACAGATGAGGAGTCAGAAGATGAAGAAAATAAAGATATTGTGTTTGTTGCTATCAAGGAAGATATGCTAGACAAGAAGGCTCTTGTCTCCCACTTTGATAATTCCAATGAGTGGATTATTGATAGTGGCTGTTCTCACCATATGATTGGTGATCGGAGCAAGTTTCTATCCTTGGAAGAGTATGATGGTGGTGTGGTATGCTTTGGTAATGACGCACCATGTATGGTCAAAGGCAAAGGGTCCATCTCTCTGAATGGAAAGAGTACTACTGACAATGTGTATTGGGTTGATGGTCTAAGACACAACCTTCTGAGTTTTGCCCAATTGAATGATAGTGGTCTCACTCTGGAATTCAAGAATGGAATGTGCACAATCAAATGAAAGAATGGTGAATTGGTGGCCACCGGCATGCAGACCAAAGGTAAACTATTTCAGCTGAATGCAAATATAAGTACATGTCTTATGGCTAAATTTGATGATAGCTAGATATGGCATAGGAGACTCTGCCATGTAAACTTTTATAAAATTGTGAAGACCAGTAAGATCAAGGTAGTTAAAGGGTTGCAGATGCCAAGAAAACTAGAAAATACCTTGTGTAGAGAGTTTCAATTGGGGAAAATGTCTTCCTCAACCTTTAAAGGTAAACCTTTCACTACTGATAGTTTACTTGATCTTGTCCATACTGATTTGTGTGGTCCTATGAAAACTAGGAGTGTGCAGGGTGATAGGTACTTCATGATTCTCACTGATGACTGCTCAAGAATGATGTGGATCACATTCTTGAAAGATAAGTCTAAAGATTTTGTAAAGTTCAAAGCTTTCAAAGTATTAGTGGAGAAGGAAAGCGGTAAAATGATCAAGTGCCTGAGAACTAATCAAGGAGGGGAATTCACTTTCGGTGAATTAAACAAGTACTGTGAAGAACATGGTATCAAGAGGCAACTGTCTACCCCTTGGACTCCACAACAGAATGGACTAGTAGAGAGGAATAACTGGATTGTGGTTGAATCAGGAAGAACAATGTTGATTCAAGGAAAGGTTGCTCACACCTTTTGGAGAGAAGCGGTGAGCACTGTAGTCTACACAATGAACCAGGTACTCATCAAGAAAGGTAAGGATAAAACTCCTTATGAGTATTGGACCGGTAAGACACCTATGGCTAACTACTTTAGAGTGTTTGGTATCAAATGTTACATAAAGAGGAGCAAACACCAGAGCAAATTTGATGCGAAATGTGATGAGGGAATATTCCTAGGGTATTCCACCAAGAGAAGAGCTCTCAAGTGCTTGAATAATAGGACTCAGAGAATTATGGAAAGCATCAATGTAAGAGTTGATGAAACCTCTGAGAAAACTGAGGAAATTGGTAGTGAGAAAGCGATAAATGAACTGGTTGTAACCTTTTGGGAACCAATTGCCAGTCAACCAAGTACCAATAACAGTGTTCCTACACCGGTAGATGTAGATGTTGATATTGATGGAGATGAAGATGAAGAAGAAAAGTAAGAGGAATCTATCAAGACCATTCCTCAGTATATCAAACTGAATCATGATCCTAAGTAGATCATAGGAGATAAGGATGCATGATTCCTTACAAGAAGAAAGGTCAGAGAGAACTCATGTATGATCTCTGAATTCGAGCCTAAATCATTCAAAAAGGCACATAAAGATGAAGACAGGTTCAAGGCAATGGAAGAGGAACTTGACCAGATAGAGAGAAATGGTACATGGTCTTTGGTACCCAGATTGAAGCATAAAAATGTCATTGGTACCAAATGGGTTTTCAGAAATAAGCTAAATGAGGATAGCACAATGATTAGAAATAAAGCTAGGCTGGTGTGAAAAGGATATGCCCAAGAAGAAGGAGAAGACTATGGAGAAACCTTTGCTCCTATAGCCAGATTAGAAGGAGTTCATATGCTTCTTACATATGTAGCTTTTCAAGGATTCAAAGTATATCAAATGGATGTAAAATCTGCATTCCTAAATGGTGTACTTGAAGAGCGGGTGTATATAGAGCAACTAGATGGGTTTGCCCTATCTAAAGATACTGACATGCTGTGTAGGCTACATAAAGCCTTATATGGTCTAAAGCAGGCACCTAGAGCATGGTATGAACGCTTGCACTCCCATCTTGTGAAGATTGGATTTGAGAGAACAAACAAAGATAGCAATATCTACTTGAAGTTTGAAGGAGATCAGATCCTGATCTGTGAGGTATTTGTTGATGACATTATCTTTGGTGGAGATAACAAGATGAGTCATGAGTTTGCAAATGAGATGAAGAAAGAGTTTGAGATGTCACTCATAGGGGAGATTATGTTCTTCATTCGACTGCAGATTTAGTAGATGAAAGATGGAATCTTTATCACTCAGTCCAAGTATGTCAAAGAGGTGTTGAAGACCTTTGGCATGGAAGATAGAAAACCAGTTGGTACACCGATGGTACCGGTTGTAAACTATCCAAAGAGGATGACTCAACATTGGTTGATGAGAAGGAATACCAATAAATGATTGGTAAGTTGCATTATGTAGTGCATAGCAAACCAGATATTGCACATGCAATTGGCATTACTGCAAGGTTCTAGAAAAGTCCAAGAGAATCCCACTTGGTTGTAGTCAAGCAGATTCTTAGGTATCTGAAGGAAACTATTGATTATGGATTGTGGTATCCATATAGAAAGAATTTCAACTTGAAAGTATTCATAGATGCTAATTGGGTAGGTAATATGGACGACCGAAAGATCACAATCGGTGGTGCATTCTTTCTCGGTGGTAGACTGGTCTCATGGATGAGTAAGAAGCAGAGTTGTATCTCTTAGTCTATAGCAGAAGCAGAGTATGTTGTAGCTTTCATGAACTGCACTCAGACAATTTGGATGAAGCACATATTAAATGGCTTCAAAATTCCTGTATCTGAACCATTATATATATTTTGTGACAATACTAGTGCAATTAACATCTCCAAGAATCCAGTTTTACATTCTAGAACCAAGAACTTTGAGCTTAAGTATCATTTCTTGAGGGAAAAGGTTCAGAACAAAGAGATTGCACTGGAACATGTTTCCAATAAGGTGCAGTTAGTAGACATATTCACCAAGCCTCTCCCAAAGGCTACATTTATGTACTTAAGAGATGAATTAGGGGTGTTGCCGCTTTAGAAGGTAAACTAAAGGTATATGCTCCACATCAGTCAAGTATTGCATAGTCAAATTTTTTTATGATTGATGTTGTAGCATCGTAAATTGTACGCACTCACTAGGGTGGTACAATTTCACACCTAGTTTAGCACTCGCCTTAGTGCATTTTGCATTCTGCATTGTATTTCTCCTTAAGCACTTAATTAATCAAATTAATTAGGTCTAAGGTCCCTATTTCATCATTCTCTACATCATAAAGTTGGGCCCTTTCACTAAAGCGTGCCCTTCGCATTTTATTCCTCCAATACATCACTTAATCAAAAACCCTAATTAAGTCCTATTTCAAACTTGGGGGCTTGGTTTCGGGGTCTAAACATCTCGAAATCACCTGTAACTTTGGGATTCTCTCTAAAATCATCATATCCGATGGCCCTGAAAATTTGGTGAAAAGTTGTCGGGACCATGGCGCCCGTGCAACATGGTCCCGGACATTTTTCCCGAAATTTTGGGAGCACGATCCAATCATAAAATAAAGCTTAACCCCAAGAAATTGGTGGGATATTCAATCTCTAGGTAGGCCAAAATACGAATTTACGACCTAGGGTTTCATACATAAAAGCTCTCTTTCCTCATTGGAAGGGATGGGATTTTTTGTTTCCAGGAACTTCATAGGCAGCAAAAGAGCAGATCTTGGAAGACTTCAACAACACTCAACATCATTCTATCAAGCATCTATCAAATTCATTCATTCATCCAATTAGGGCTTGGAAGACATTGAAGAACAATAGGAGATTACCGACTGAAGATTGGCTTGTACTCCTCCCTTGAGGGTTGGGTATGATTTCATATTGTTTTCATGTCCTTACATAAGCTTTGATATATCAGTTATTCATGCTTTAGATCACATTGCATCTTGATTTAGAGAATTTGCATTATCATTTACAAGCAATTAGGGTTTACTTTCTAGGTTGCTCTAGTTTGCTTTCTTGCATTTTGGACCTTGCACACACACTAGGTCTGCACACACAATACATTTTACAAAACAACTTGGCTATTCGTGGAGGTGGAAATCACCAAAGCGGGGGTTTGACTAAGGCAAAACCCTATATAGCCGCCCTTCCCCCTTTTCAGATATTATTGCAGGTTTCGGGATTCGGACGACGCTGTAGGACACAGATCTGGAAAGAGGAGACTGAGACAGAACCCTGTGTAAAATTGCAGCTCAGAAGACCAGGATAGGGGCGCTGGGCACCCTAGTCCTACCAGGACAGGGGCGCTGGGCGCCCTGGTCCTTGGGACAGAGGCGCTGGGCACCCTGGTCCTCCGGACAGACAGCTCTCCGACAGTTTCCAGACAGTGTTTCAGTGTGCAAAACAGTGGTTTCCGGTGTAGTTTTCAGGACAGTGGCGCCCGCGCCCCCGTCCTGAACATTTTTAGTCCAATTTCGACTCCGGGTACATATCTGCATTCTTCTTTTATCCTTACATTTACAGCTATCTATTGTTTAATCTCAATTCTGCAAACTTGTTACTAGTTCATACTTACATTTCGAGGTTAGGGTTTGAACTTGTATCATTTTAGCTTTCAATTTCAACAAGGGAATAGAAATCCTAATAGATATCCCGTGGCTCTCTCTTTCACCAAAAGAAGTAGCCAACTGTGCGATATCTCTAGGCTCTTTCGTATTCCACAATGTGTGTCAAAAGTTAGGATTAGGGTACATTGTCCTAGTCTCGCTTTTTCCCCTACACATTTTGGTGAACCCGACGTGAATCTATCATTGCTTCCTCTTGCATTGCATGTGTTAGATCTAGATCTAGATTTAGTGTGTTTTCATTTCATTTCATTAAAAGAGAAAAAGAAAAAAAAAAAGAGAGAACCTGTGTTTCTTTGCATTGTGTGTTTAAATTTTATGCAATCTTTTCAAAATGTCAGATTTCTATTTGCAAAATGTTCATGCATTTGATGATTATTATGAGTATAGCCAAGATGAATTAGATGAAGCTTTAGATGAGTTTTTAAACCCTAAGGATGCTAAACCTTCATTTTACCAAAAACTCATAAACCTTGTTACTATGCCATTTAGGTGTGATGAGAAAGATAAGTCGAATGATTCCTCTCAACGATACATTCCTATCCACTCTTCCCCTGAATCTAGTAACATGGTTGTTTTCAATAATCCCCTCTATGAGGAGATGTCTCCTTTTGAATCAAAAGATAAACCTTTTAACCGATATGATTATGCTTTGTTGGATGATGCCTTTGATGACTTTGTGGCTTTGTTGAAACCTATAAACAAAAATAAGACCTCTAAGTTGGTTAACATGATAAATTTGAATGAATATAACAAACCCCTCTTTGAAGTCCAAGGTGCTTGTCCTTCTCCCACCTTTCAAATCCCTAAGACTCCTCTCCTTACTGTCCAAGGGAGGTATGATCATGATTCCTTTGGTACTCCAAATAAACCAATCATTACCGTACAAGGAAGACAACCTATAAGTCCTTACAATTATGCTAAGCAAATAACTAGAGAGAGTTATCATGCGGTTGCCCATACTTATCATACTAGAAATAATAAGCAACCCAATCCTCCTCCTGTTATTCCAGTTTCACTTCCTAATCCTCAACCAATCCTTCCTCAAGCTCCTCGTATTTCGCAAGTTATGGGTAAGGAATATGATCTCATAGAACAACTTAAAACTACCCCTGCTAAGATATCCGTTTGGGATTTGATTCAAACTTCTTCTGCTCATCATGGAATGTTACAAGATGCCTTGAAAGATTTGAATGTTCCTCCACCGAATACATCTAGTAATATAGCATCTTTTGTTAACTCTGTGATGAATCCTAAGCCTCAAATTGTGTTTACGCAAGATGAGTTGCCTACTAGTGAAGTCCAACAACAATATGATCCCTTGATGATTGTGGTTGTCATGAAAGACACTGCTATAAGATGAACATTAGTAGATAATGGCTCTGGCCTTAATGTGTGTAGCATCAATCTATTACATAAGATGAATGTGGATACTTCTCTTATGGAGCCTGACTCTCGTTCCATTCGTGGTTTTGACAATGTGGCTAAGACTTCATTGTGTATCATCACCTTACCTCTCACAGTGGGACCTGTTACTTTGCCTACTCCTATCCATGTTATGCCGGGAAATTTAACATACAACTTGTTATTAGGGAGGCCTTGGATCCACAGCATGCAAGCTGTCCCCTCTACATTGCATAGACAAGTTAAATTCATCTATAACAACAAGACATATACCTTGATGGGTGATACTAATTTTCAAGCTTGTCTACAAACATCTAATTCCAAAGGAGATTCTTCTACGCCATCCTCGTCTAGTGATGACTCTTTAAACAAGAAACCAATCGATGAGTCTTCGCTTTCCAATGATCAAAATCCTTGGGATGAATCTGGAATTCCTAAGGAAGATCCTTCTCGGCTTGAAACTACACATAAAAAGGATTTTGATCCTGAGAAGGTTCTTGTAGAAGATGATTGGGGATCTCGACTTTAACCCTACCTTTGTGGGTGAATATAAGATTCCTTCTAGAGAACTTAAAGTTGAAAAGAAGGAAGAAGCTGGAAATCACAAAGTTGAAAAGAAAGAAGAAGCTAAAAGTCAATCAACCCTGCCTGAAGCTATGAGTAATAATTTTGTGGCCGCTTCTCAAACTTCCTCTTCTCACATCTACAACTATGAAGAGTTTGATTCTTTATCTTATGAAAAACCACCTTCTTTTCCTGAAATGGCTGATCGCTATGGTCGTGGTTTTTGCATTTTTGCTAAGCATGGGTATCATGGAAAAGGTTGTGGTGCTAATGAACAAGGGATTAGAGTTCCTCTAGAGACTAATTTTCAACATTACGCCTTTGGACTTGGCTATAATCCCTGTAGACGTACTAAAGCCTCTAAAAGACCATGCATTAGTGTTAATGCCATCTCTACATCTTTATCAACACAACACCCTGAGTATATTGATGAGGATTCTTCGGGTGATTGTGCTCTAGATATCTTCCCTACCGACGACGCTTTAGCTAAGTTCTTGGGAGCCTATGACACTCTTCCTCGTTATCATCACAATAGGGGACTCCCTTATTGTTTGAATACTGAAGCTTATTTTGGAAAAGAGATTGATAATGATAAGACTATGAAAGAATTCCCTCAGTTAAAGGATACTCCTCAACAAAGTAATCTTCTCATAAGTGATACCACTGATGTTAAGATGGATCCTTGCAACAAAGAAAAAATCATTAAAATTGGAAAATGTTTGGATAAAGAGGAACAGAAACAATATGAAGAACTATTGCATGAATTCCCTGAGATTTTTGCTTGGGCATACTCTGACATGCTTGGTATAGATCCTAAGATCGTTACTCATAATATTGTCTTAGTTCCTGATGCTAAGCCCGTGAAACAAAAGATTCAAAAAATGAATCCTAAGATAGCTCTGCTTGTTAAAGCTGAGATTGAAAAGTTATTGGAGGCTGGATTTATCCGCCCTATTGACTATTCCCCATGGATTTCAAACATTGTCGCTATGGCTAAACCAGATAACAAAATAAGAATGTGTACCGACTTTCGGGATCTAAATAAGGCTTCTTTAAAAGATGATTTCCCTCTTCCAAACATTGATATGATAGTTGATTCTATGGCAGGACATGCCCTCTTATCCTTCATGGATGGTTTTTCAGGCTACAATCAAATTTTCATTAACCCTCAAGATCAATACAAAACCGCTTTCACCACTCCTTGGGGTACGTTTTGTTGGATAATGATGCCTTTTGGACTTAAAAACACTGGTGCAACTTATCAACGAGCGATGACCCTTATCTTTCATGATTATATGCATAAGATTTTAGAGGATTACGTTGATGATATTTTGGCTAAATCCTTTCTTCGCATGGATCATGTTAAAGTCCTTCGTCAAATCTTCGAAAGAATTCGTAAATATCACATGCGCTTGAATCCCCAAAAATGTGTTTTTGGTGTGGATAGTGGAAAACTATTAGGGTTCATAGTTTCACATCGTGGGATTGAGGTGGACACTAAGAAAATAGATGCTATTGTTAACATGCCACCTCCTCGAAATGTATCTCAACTTAAAAGCTTACAAGGAAAGATTCAAGCTATTCGTAGGTTTGTGTCTCAACTTGCGGATCGTACCTTTCCTTTTACTCAACTTCTTAAAAAGGATATCACTTTTCAGTGGAATGAGGATTGTCAACAAGCATTTGAAGATTTAAAAGTGTATTTAGCTAGTCCTCCTATTCTTCCACCTGCCGAACCTTCTAAACCCTTTATCCTGTATACAGCTGCTTCTTCTCATGCTCTCGCAGCATTGTTAGCACAACATGATAAAGATGGTAAGGAGTGTCCGGTGTATTACATAAGTCGTACCTTACTCGATTATGAGACCCGATATTCTGTGATAGAAAGACAATGCTTGGCCGTGGTGTTTGCGACTCAGAAATTGAGACATTATCTTTTAAATTCAGAAGTCCATGTCGTGGTTAAGTTTGATCCGTTGAAGCATCTTTTCTCTAAAACTGATTTATCAGGACGTCTCGCTAAGTGGGTTATGATGTTAACTGAATTTGACCTTAAATTTGTTTCACAAAGAGCAATTAAAGGACAAGCGTTGACTGATCACTTAGTTGAGGCTCCTTCACCTTTTTCATTCCCTAACCCTGAGTCCTTTCCTGATGATTTCATTCTTTCTATAGAGAAAGATGAAACTTGGGAGTTATATTTTGATGGCTCTAAGTGTCGTACGGGATCGGGGGCAGGGGTTGTTTTGGTTTCTCCTACAAAGAAACCTATTCCCTTATCATATCGTCTAAATTTCCTGTGTACCAATAACATTGCTGAGTATGAGGCTCTTATAGCAGGAATAAAAGCAGCCCTATCTCTTAATATAAAACACATACATATCTATGGAGATTCACAATTAATTATAAGACAAGTAACAGGAATATATCAAGCAAAACAAGACAAATTATCACAATATAAAGACCTTGCTATATCTTTATTACAAAATTTCGATTCTTATACCATGGAACCGGTCCCTCGAAAAGATAACCGACATGCGGATGCGATGACATGTGTGGCTTCGTTAGTATCTTTAGAGGACCCTATGGTCGATCTTAACTTCGTTATTCACAATCTTACTTCTCTAGCTATTGAAGATGATTCTAGCTTGGTAACATGTTGTGACTTTGTAGACTCAGATGAATGGTTCTCGCATATTGTAAGATATTTGACCGATGGTACCTTCCCTGATTCTGCTAATAGGAACACTAGGGCTAGAATCCGCAAGTTGTCTGCTAGGTATATCATCCTTTCTAATGTCCTTTATCAAAGGGGTTATGATGGTCTCCTTCTTCGTTGTCTTAACAAGTCAGAAATCCCTGTTGCTCTTGAAGAGGCACATTCGGGTGCCTGTGGGGGGCATTTTGGGGGCAAATCCCTAGTTCATAGGTTGCTTCGTATGGGATACTATTGGCAAACTATGCAGAAGGATTCTTTCTCATTTGTTAAGAAATGTCACCAATGTCAACAACACAATAATCTGATTCATGCTCCTGCCCAAGAACTTTGTTCTCAAGTAGCTTCTTGGCCTTTCTCCACATGGGGTTTGGATCTTATTGGAAAAATCTCTCCTCCTTCATCTCAAGGACACACCTTCATTATAACTGCAATAGATTACTTTATGAAGTGGGTAGAGGCTATTCCCTTTCGCTCTACTACTGCTGAAGTGATTTGTCAATTTCTTCTAGAAAACATTATTTCTCGATTTGGTATACCTTCCACTATTATCTCAGATAATGGAACATCGTTTAAAAACAAGGATGTGAAGAAATTCCTCGAGAAGTATCATATCAAACATCGATTTTCTACACCATATTATCCTCAATCAAATGGCCAAGCCGAATCATCCAATAAGATAATTGAACAAATTCTTCGTAAAACCGTAAATAAGCATGGTAAGGATTGGAGTAACCAGCTGATCTATGCTCTTTGGGCCTACCGAACGAGTGTACGAATTGCTACAGGAACTACTCCTTATAATCTTGTTTATGGTGCTGATGCTATTATGCCCTTAGAGTTAGAAATTCCATCACTTAGGGTTTCTCTCAAAGGTATAGTAGATGATGACTCTTATAGGGAACAACAACTTCAACAGCTTGAGATGCTTGATGAACAGCGTATAAACGCTCTTGAGCATATTCAAGCATATCACAAAACTCTACAGCGAAGCTATAATGACAAGGTTATTCAACGTTCCTTCTCAGTAGGTGACTTAGTCCTTTATGAGAATCAGCGCAATGTGAATGCCTTACCTGCAGAAAAGGGAAAATTTAGTCCTAATTGGCTTGGACCATATATCGTTATTGAGGATTATGGATCAGGTGCTTACAAAATAGCGGATGTAGACGGTACGCCTCTTAAAGAACCTATTAATGCTATGCACTTGCGTAGATATTATGTTTAATTCTTCATTTTTCATCTATCTTCTTTTTCAATTCTTCAACATTGGATAATATGTTAGTATTTCTTAATTAAAGCAAAATAGAATTAAATGTTATGTTAATCTATATTGCTTCGTTCCTGACAAGCATGTCTTCTTACTTTATAGGTTTGTCTTGAATTCATTAATGTAAATTGTAAAAGGTTTACATTTCTCATTATGCTAGCATATTATACAATGTCTTTATGTATTAAGTAGAATCGTATCATGTTGAGTTTAAGTTCAAAATTAAATCACATTAGTTATATGATTCTTAGACTTAATGCATATTTCTTCCTTATCATCAATGTTGTACTTGATTAAACATTTTAATTAAGTCACACATGTATCAATTTAATCATGGAGCATTGAGAAATCAATCACATGGCAATTAAATTCTGAACATACATGTACATCTACCAAATGTAATAGATTTAATCAAAACAAAATATACATTGTTTTAGGCATTAAAGATAACACATTTGAGACAAAAATGAGAAGCATGTATATATACATATATATGTGTGGATCGTGTACAAACATAGGTCACTGTATATCCAAAATGTGACCTCTCTCTTACATCATACAATCATCTCCTATCCCTAGGGCTAGTGGCTGGAGAGTGTCGACTGGATGCTCCCTCCTGATCTGGCCGTGGAGTTGGACCCATGGGTGTATAGCGTGATACAGATCGTGAGTGACTCCGAGAGGAACTCCTACGATCTCTATCCATGAGGATCGCATGATAGGTGGTAGGCTCGGTCTGGGCTGCTACTAGATCTCGCCGCACCTGCTGGAGGTCCTCTGATAGGACTCTCTCTCTCTGCCCCACCTGATGGAGATCTTCTGATAGGACTCTCTCTCTCTGCCGCGCCTGATGGAGATCCTCCGATAGGATTCCCTCTCTCTGTCGTGCCTGACAGAGATCCTCTGATAGGACTCTCTCTCTCTCCCTCCATATATCTACCTGTAATCGGAATGGGAAAAACAAATCCTCATGCCGACCCGCGTTCCCCTGAGGCCTGTAGGTAATCTGTGAGGAACTAGGAATCTGTGCTATCATGGAGATGTCTGTCATTGCCTGCTGAATCAAGGAACGCCAGTCCTGCACATTAGTTGTGGCAGTAGAATAGATCTTTGTTAGTACCATTCTATATCATCGAAGCATTAATCAAATCAATATAAACCTACTATACCTGGATCTCCCTCGTGCCAGTAGGGATCATGATATGGTAGCATCTGTGACTGGGAACCGCTAGGCTCCCCTCGCTCGAATACTTTATCCATGATGGGTGTAGGCCGAACGGTACTGGTGACAGGTCTCTGTATCGCCTCCTGTTCCACCTGTTGGGGAATAAAAGGTGGATCCAGAGCTATGGTATCGTCTCCTGAATGGTGGGGAGCTGCATCTGAGTCCTCCTCATCATCTCTATCATCCTCCTCGTCATCCTCCTCATCATCCTCCTCATCATCCTCATCCTCATCCGCATCATCACCTGCATCCTCCTCGTCCTCCTCTCTATCTGCATCCTCCTCCTCCTCGTCACTGGACTGATCGCCTGTAGGTGGATCAGGATCTCCCGTCTCCTCATGACCCTCTCCCTCATCTGACTCCTCTGACCTGGATCCCTCATCCTCATCTCGGTCTCCATGTCTCCATGGGCCTGGATAGCCTGTCGGATGATCTGGTGGAAAGATAGGACCTGGATATGATCTCATGAACCATGAAACATATCTACGCTGTGCTCCAGGCTCTGCAGAATAGTCAGTGACTACATCCTGATCTGATCCCTCCAAGTCTGTCATCTCGATATCATCCACTGTCGGTCTCGCTACTGCTCTAGGTCTGGGAAGGACCCGTGAGTGTCGAGTATAGATGGGCACATTGGCTAGAACACACTGCTCTAGTCCGAACTGCCTCTGTACTCGGTCAAAGTAGAAAGGGACTATGATGTGTGCATATCGTCCTCGCAGTAGGAAGTTCCTCTGTAGACATGCTAACTGTCTCTCCATACCATCCCATCTGTGCATCAGTAGGTAAGGTCTCCACACTATCACCTCAGATGTCAGTCTGTCAATAATCACTCTCCAATACAACAAATCCCCAAATCTCCACTCGCTGGTCAGTGGATAAGCGAACACCCTAGGTCGCTCACTCGCTATACTCAGTGGATAGCCGACGGGCCTGGTGCATGTGAAGAGCTCTAAGATCCACACCTGCAGAAGTGTGCATGTCATCAAACTACAACCCTGTCCGAATACATACTCCTCAAGGTCGTGATAGAGATGTGCAAGCATACTCTGACCCCATGCATAAACTCTCCTGTGTCTCTCCATCCCTCTGATACACCATGTGAGGCCCCCATGCATGTGTGTCCCTCGCCCATTAGGGTAGACGGCTAGTGCTATGATGGCTATCATGATGCGTCTCAGAAGTGGTATCTCTCCTGTAGGATGTAAGAGCCAGCTGACCATGATACGACCTCTCATCTCGCTCGGCATGACTCTCCCTATGCAGTACATCTGCTCCCTCTGATGATCTTCTGCTACCCGATCAGTCGCATATGTGACTGTCGCTCCTCTGATAGGAAGACGCAGTATACGGTACACATCCTCGAGTGTGACCGTCAACTCTCCTACCGGAAGGTGAAAGGTACAGGTGTCAGGATCCCATCTCTCCATCAGTGCCATCAGCATCGCAGGATGAAATCGAATGGCTGGCATAAGAATCATGTACCACAATCCTACTATCGATAGGGTGTCTCTCTCTGACTGAGTCAGCCATGGAATCTGGTCTCGCAAAGTGCGAAGGATGTGTCCCGCTATATGCTCTCTCATGTACGGGAGACCCTGCAAAATGAAAACATGACCAAAATCAGTACTCAATCATCGAAATCGCAAATGCAAACTGTTGAACATTGAATGCTTGCCTTGTAACCCCTTGCCAGGCCCTGATTGAGGACCATGGCGCCCTGTCAGGGACCATGGCGCCCTGTCAGGGACCATGGCGCCCCTGTCAGGGACCATGGCACCCTGGGGGGACCAGGGCGCCCCTCAGGGACCATGGCGCCCTAGGTGGGCCTCGGTCGGCATTCAAGGTCCGCATTCGATCATGGAAAAGTCAAACATGCGAGAAATCAAAAGTCAAACGTTCAGTCAACTCACCTCGTCCAGTGGCTCGTCGTCGATCACGGCTTGGCGCAGGATCTCGATCCTCATGGGATGCTCCGGTTGTCGTGAAGGCATGATGATTAGGTGGGCTCCGCTGCACTGAATAGTATCCTGAAATCGGCAAAGTGACAAATACAAGTGTCACTTTTGAAGTATATACTCTCGTTTGTCTATTCTTACTTCTCGAAACCATAATTTTTTCCCCTATCATTCATTTTATCATAACTTGGGTTTGGGAGATGCGATTTTCGAGCCGTTTGTTGCGTTGGAATCGTATTTTCCTTCTCCTACTCTCGGGATGTTCCAAAAAGTGCTCTGATGAAGCCTATTTAGTGAACACCCCTCATCAACACTCTATTATACAATTTGTCGCAAGTAAACATGCTACCCTGTTTCACCTCCCTAAATAAGCAAGTCGAAACAGGGGGGGCATATAGCTACTCACAGATTTCATCACTTTCCCTAGTAAGCATTAGGTGATTTTGTGATCTAACGTTTGTTTTGTAGGGTGCGGTTCCTAACTGTGTACTGCAGATACCACTGGGGGCTTCGTCCGACGACTTATGGATATATCCTTTTTTCAAATGATGTTTACTTTTCTGTACTTTAGCTTGCATATGCACGTAGTACTCATATGACCGCTAAAGTGGGGGCTAAATGTAGCGTAGTAAATTGTACGCACTCGCTAGGGTGGTACAATTTCACACCTAGTTTAGCACCCGCCTTAGTGCATTTTGCATTCTGCATTGTATTTCTCCTTAAGCACTTAATTATTCAAATTAATTAGGTCTAAGGTCCCTATTTCATCATTCTCTACATCATAAAGTTGGGCCCTTTCACTAAAGCGTGCCCTTCGCATTTTATTCCTCCAATACATCACTTAATCAAAAACCCTAATTAAGTCCTATTTCGAACTTGGGGGCTTGGTTTCGAGGTCTAAACATCTCGAAATCACCTGTAACTTTGGGATTCTCTCTAAAATCATCATATCCGACGGCCCTGAAAATTTGGTGAAAAGTTGTCGGGACCATGGCGCCCGTGCAACATGGTCCCGGACATTTTTCCCGAAATTTTGGGAGCACGATCCAATCATAAAATAAAGCTTAACCCCAAGAAATTGGTGGGATATTCAATCTCTAGGTCGGCCAAAATACGAATTTACGACCTAGGGTTTCATACATAAAAGCTCTCTTTCCTCATTGGAAGGGATGGGATTTTTTGTTTCCAGGAACTTCATAGGCAGCAAAAGAGCAGATCTTGGAAGACTTCAACAACACTCAACATCATTCTATCAAGCATCTATCAAATTCATTCATTCATCCAATTAGGGCTTGGAAGACATTGAAGAACAATAGGAGATTACCGACTGAAGATTGGCTTGTACTCCTCCCTTGAGGGTTGGGTATGATTTCATATTGTTTTCATGTCCTTACATAAGCTTTGATATATCAGTTATTCATGCTTTAGATCACATTGCATCTTGATTTAGAGCATTTGCATTATCATTTACAAGCAATTAGGGTTTACTTTCTAGGTTGCTCTAGTTTGCTTTCTTGCATTTTGGACCTTGCACACACACTAGGTCTGCACACACAATACATTTTACAAAACAACTTGGCTATTCGTGGAGGTGGAAATCACCAAAGCGGGGGTTTGACTAAGGCAAAACCCTATATAGCCGCCCTTCCCCCTTTTCAGATATTATTGCAGGTTTCGGGATTCGGACGACGCCGCAGGACACAGATCCGAAAAGAGGAGACTGAGACAGAACCCTGTGTAAAATTGCAGCTCAGAAGACCAGGACAGGGGCGCTGGGCGCCCTGGTCCCTGGGACAGAGGCGCTGGGCGCCCTGGTCCTCCGGACAGACAGCTCTTCGACAGTTTCCAGATAGTGTTTCAGGGTGCAAAACAGTGGTTTCCGATGCAGTTTTCAGGACAGTGGCGCCCGCGCCCCCGTCTCAAACATTTTCAGTCCAATTTCGACTCTGGGTACATATCTGCATTCTTCTTTTATCCTTACATTTAGAGCTATCTATTGTTTAATCTCAATTCTGCAAACTTGTTACTAGTTCATACTTACATTTCAAGGTTAGGGTTTGAACTTGTATCATTTTAGCTTTCAATTTCAACAAGGGAATAGAAATCCTAATAGATATCCCGTGGCTCTCTCTTTCACCAAAAGAAGTAGCCAACCGTGTGATATCTCTAAGCTCTTTCGTATTCCGCAATGTGTGTCAAAAGTTAGGATTAGGGTACATTGTCCTAGTCTCACTTTTTCCCCTACACAGATGTGTTGAAGGATGGTACTCCTCAGGGGGAGCAACATAATGGAATAGGGAAGCTTGTGCCTCCACTTTGGCATTGTTGTCAAAGGGGGAGAAGAAGAGAAGTGGAGAAGATATCAGCAGAAATTGGGGGAGAAGATGTGAAGCAGAGAGATATCTTTGTATATTTCCATGAATGCCAAAGGGGGAGATTGTTGGCATTATGTGAACCTGTATGAGGACATGATGATATTGTATGTTATCATTGATGTCACTATGCTGAAGAAGAGAGAACCAGTATGTTACCAAGAACTGGTATATGTGAGAATTGGTATAACATTGTGAACCGGTATATGTACCAAAGTGAAGCGGTGTGTTTGTTCAAGGTGAACCGACATGAGGTTATGGGAACTAGTACATGGAAGCTTTGTATGACTACTTGTTGGTAGTCTCAACTTTAGGGTTTCCGATTGAAGTACTTCAAGCTTGTTTGACTCAACTAGTGACTTTGTGTGATGAGTTAGCATTGTAACGAAGAATAGATCATTTTGCCACGTCAGCCTTGTGCATGTGAAGGATCTTGCATGAAGGAGATTGTTCCTATCTACCTTAGGAATGTGCAAAGTTTGTAAATGGTGAAAACACGTGATGGGTTATTAGCCACCATGAAAGCGATGGAAAATGAACAATGGAGAATGTCTTGAGATTGGTTCAAGATTGTTGCATTTAATGCAATGTGTTGAATGGTCAAGATTGAACCATTTGGATTGCTTAGCCTAACAGGTTTAGGGTTTAGGGTTTATGTTACTGACCTATCTATTTCCTATAAGGTTGATGTTGTGTTTCTTTCTGAGGTTGTTGGCAAAAGTTGTGTGTGTGTAGCCAAGAGAAGAGATACGTGATTCTTGCAAGACCAGAGGAGAGAAGTGGTACCTGCAGAGTGTAAGTGCAGAAGGTGAAGAGGACCTAAAGCAGATCTACATTAGCATTGAGTGTTGTTACCAGATCATTGTAATACCTATTGATCTCTAACCACTTCAACAGTTGGGAAATCCCTAAATAGGGTAGCTTTAAGCTGCTTACTGTAAATCCTTTAATAGGGTGACTCAAAACCATTAACTTCTTGAAATCCTCTAACAAGGTAACATTTAACAAGGTTTAACCCTTAATCAGGTATTCTAGCCATCCCTTAATCGGGTGATCCCTAACAGGATCGGTTCCTAATAGAATCTATTGTATCAGTCTTTAACAGGACAAGGTTCCTAACAAAGCAGACTTCTAAAGAGTTCAAAAATAGCTTGTGGGTATTCATCCCCACTATGGTTTTTCCCAGTTGGGTTTCCACATGAAAAAATCTATGTGTCATGTGTGGTGTTATTCATGTGATGGTTTAAGTGATTTGTGTCTGAAGCTAAATCATGTTGATCTAGCTATTTATACATCTTTGATGATAGACTACCTGTTCATGCATTAGGGTGAAATGAAACTATAGTATTAAGTTGTGTGGAAAGCTAAGTGTCAACTAGTTTATGCTTGTCTTAGTTATTCTGGGTTTTGCCAGTTGTACTCTATTTTAGACTAGTGTTACTGTTGGCCAGTAGCTTGCTGCATTTGCTGGCAAACTGGTTTAGGATTGTGTTTTTGTCTATACTGATTCACCCCCCCTCTCAATGCCGGTTTGGTACTATCCATTCATCATTGAGTTATCATTACACACATAGAGCCAAGATGGATTATTGTCTTAAAAAGATCGAGTGTGAGGATGATCATGGTGCACCCATAGTAATCAGTGGGATTCAGAGGCTAGTGTCTCTTCATATGATTTCTACTATGCAACTTAAGTAGAGTATGCGAAAGGGATGCCAGTTGTTTGCTATCACCATTAGTGATAAAGAGGAAGAAAATGAGAGGGAGCCTTCCCTAGATGATCATCCCATCCTTGAGGAGTTTGCAGATGTGTTTCTAGCCGAGCTACTTGGTATGCCACCTAGTGGAGAGATTGACTTTCACATAGATCTGGTACCAGGAGCCGAGCCAGTTTTGAGAGCACCTTATAGGATAACCACACATGAGCTTAATGAGCTCAAGATGCAGCTAGAGGAACTCTTAGAGAAGGGTCACATTCATCCCAGTGTCTCCCCTTGGGGCACACCAGTCATCTCCATGAAGAAGAAGGATGGGTCCCTTCGGTTATGCATGGATTACAGGAAGCTGAACAAAGTAACCATCAAGAACCGATATCCCTTGCCTAGGATCGATGATTTGTTTGATTAGCTTCAAGGTGCTAAAGTGTTTTCCAAAATAGATCTGAAGTTAGGGTATCATCAGTTGAGGTTTGTGGAGAGTGATATCCACAAGACCACATTTCGTACCAGATACGACCACTATGAGTTCACTGTGGTCCCAATTGGTCTTACAAATGGTCCAGCTATATTCACAAGTCTCATGGATGGGGTATTATGCACTTTCCTTGACCGATTTGTGATTGTGTTCCTCGATGACATATTAATATATTCTTGGAATGAGAAGGAGCATGAGGAGCATTTGAGGCAGGTTTTGTAGTGTTTGAGGGACAATCAGTTGTATGGTAGTTTGTCGAAGTGTGCTTTCTTTAGATCAGAGGTCAAGTACCTTGGGCATGTTATATCTGATGATGGGATCTCAGTTGACCCATCAAAGATTAGAGCTATTATGGATTGGCTAGCGCCAACCAGTGTGACAGAGGTCAGGAGCTTCATGGGTTTAGTAGGATACTATAGACACTTTGTTGAGGGATTTTCTGGAGTTGCACACCCCATTACATCCCTCCAATGAAAGGGAAATAAATTCGAGTGGATAGAGAGGTGTGAGAGGGCTTTTCAGGATGTAAAAAGGGCACTCACTAGTACACCTATTCTTATTGTGTCAGACCCAATGACTGATTTCATGGTATGCCCAAATGCTTCTTTGGATGGATTAGGAGTAGTCCTTATGCAGGAGGGTAGAGTTATAGCATACGAGTCTAGGAAACTTAAGACTCACGAGCTTAACTACCCTATGCATGACCTAGAGCTTGCAGAAGTAGTACATGCACTTGTGAGGTGGAGACACTTCCTTTTGGGTCATCACTTTGAGCTTCATTCAAATCATCAGAGTTTGCAGTACATCTTCACCTAGCCTAATCTTAATGCCCGTCAGAGGAGATGGATGGAGTTCCTTTGTGAGTATGATTTTGATGTCCACTACATCAAGGGGAAATAGAATGTAGTCACAGATGCCTTGAGTAGGAGATGACATGAGGTATGCTCCATATCTATGAGCATAGATTTGAGAGACCGTATATTGCAGCGGTTGCCAGAGGATGGATGGTATATAGAGGTTTGTCAGAGGATTCGATCTCACGAGACCCTGGAGGGGAAGTATGTGTATTATTCCTTAGAGTCTAATGCACTATTACACCATAGAGGGTGCATCTATGTACCTTCTCCCAGGGGATTACAAGAGTTCATTGTCATGGAGGCTCATAGAGCTCCTTATACAGTGCATCCTGGGGTTAAGAAGATGCATGCAGACTTGAGGTAGTTATATCATTGGCCAGGTATATGACAGCTTATCGTTGAGTTAGTAGCCTGATGCCTTGAGTGTCAGAGAGTCAAGGCGGAGCACCACCATCCAGGTGGGTTGCTCTAGTTCCATGCTATACTAGAGTGGAAGTGGGATATTATATCCATGGATTTCATCATTGGTCTTCCCATGTCATTTTGTCACCATGATGCTATCTTAGTGACAGTTGACAAGTTGACCAAAGTGGCCCACTTCTCACCAATCCGAACTACCTTCATAGCACCAACAGTAGCACAGGTGTTCTTGTGAGACATTGTCAGGCTTCATGGTGTTCCATGCAAGATTATTTTTGATAGGAATTCTCTCTTCACTTCTTCCTTTTGGAAGGCATTACAGGCAACTATGGGCATCAAGCTCAATTTTAGCACAACCTATCATCCAGAGATGGATGGATAGACATAGTGGGTTAACCAGGTGTTATAGGATATGCTCTGCATGTACGTCATGGATCATCAGACCAGATGGGAGGAGTACCTTCATTTAGTAGAGTTTGCCTATAATAATGGGCATCACACTTCTTTGGGGATGCCACCTTTTCAGGCTTTATATGGCAGACTTTGTAGGACACCTTTGAGTTGGGACCGTATTGAGGATAGAGTGGCCATAGGCCCTGAGATGGTTTGTGATATGGAGCAGCAGGTAATTTTGATTAGACAACACCTTAGAGAGGCATAGGATAGGCAGAAGAAATATGTAGATTCAAAGAGGATAGACCAGAGTTACATGGTTGGGGATAGAGTTTTTCTGAGAGTGCGGCTGCATAAGATTCTAATATGTTATGGAAAAGGTTCTAAGCTAGCACCTCACTTTGTCAAACCTTTTGAGATCCTTGAGAGGATAGGACTAGTTGCTTATCACCTAGCTTTGCCACCTAGCCTATCATGCATCCACAATGTGTTTCATGTATCAGTTTTGAGGAAGTATATCTATGATGAGTCTCATATTTTAGATTGGGATGCCTTGCGGGTGAAGTCAGACAAGCAGCTAGCTTTGGAGCCCATTCACATTTTGGCTCACCAGACATTGGCCCTTTGAAGTCAAAAGATAGACTAAGTTAGGGTCTAGTGGGATTTCTATGATGAGGTTACAACTTCATGGGAGGACGCAACACGTATGAGATCACAGTACCCTCATCTTTTTGATTAACTCCAGGAGGACGTTCATGCCTAAAGGGGGAGGGTGTGAGGCCCTACCTTGACCCATCCTAGTATTTTAGTGATTTTCATGTTGGAACTATTATGGATGCTCCATTTTATTTTATTATGGATGTAGGACTTTATATGATCCCAGGAATTGAATAACATTGATATATTGATGCTTCGTTTCTATGCATTATAGATATACAATTTTATATGAAACTAAAATAGGGTAACATTGCGGTGTTGTATGTCATGATTTGATTTGTAGGACTTTATTATGATGCTAGAAATATGGTTACATATCTTATGAATGGATTAAATTATGAGGATTATGATAAATTTCTTATGTGAATTGCCTTGATATGTGGTAAATTATACTGTATAATGTCAATTCTATGCAGAGTGATTGAATAGTATTCTTAATAATGTGCTTAATATTATATGAGGCTATTGGAAAGTACTAATGTTTAAATTGAGATGCACAGGAAATTATCCATGTGACCATGGAAATATTATGGAGAATCAAGCCTAGGCCTATGTATGTTCATAAAACCAGGGGTTGTCTATTTGGAGAGACAACACCCCGTACGTATCGTATTTTATTTGTAAACATAATTGTTTGCATGTGTGTAAATTGTATTTATTAAATTGTTTAAATCAGTCAAGGGACAATTGCCATGTGTGTAATTGTGATGTGGAATTATTTTTGTAGTGTCACTTGACACATATGTTGTATGTTGTGTTGGCAATTATAATGTCACCTTTTTGGAGAGATTTATTTTTGTTTAATTATTATATTTCCTAATTATCCTTGAAGGTACCAAGAAATCTACAATAGTGGGAAATAAGGAGGGTCAACTTAGAGTTGACCTGTAGGTTAACTTTAGGTGGACTTTCTAAGGGTTAAATCAACCTAGAGTCAGTTTGGAGTATTTTTATTAGGCCTCATGGGGTACCTATTGGTGAAGGGCAAATTTGGCCATGTGTCTTTCCCCTAGGGCTTGTTTAACCACCCAAAAAAGTGGTTTTCCCAAGATGGATGAATTTCATCTATAGGAGTGCCATCCTTGGTTAGATAACCTTCTTGGCATGTGTCATTCCTCTTCCCCATTTCATTCCTCTTCTTGAGGTGCCTTGGTTAGGGAGTGTGTAAGACCTAGGGAAGACCAACCAATTGGAGTCCCTCACTCTATCCAAGAGGTTGGAAGGAGTGAGATAAGTCTTCTTAGGCTAGAGATTAAGGCTTAGTGAGTTAATCACCCACTCTCCATCTTTGGAGATCTTGTAATTTTTGGAAAAAAACCAGTTTTGGAATAGGAATTTTGGGCTAAGTGTTGCAAAAAATATTTGTGGATTGGGATGCTCTTCTCCAAGCTATCCCTAGAATACCCTTGGCAGATTCAAGGTAGGTGCATTTTCTTACTTGTATGTTAAAATATGTTTGTAGAAATGCTTATTGTATCGTTTCTTTTATTGTATTTGTGAAAGTTTTTATGTGGTTCTTTTCCCATCTTTTTGTTATGCATTTTATTGTGTTTTGGGAGTATCCAAGACCATCTTACCCTTGGGAGGGCAAAATGGTCTTGGAGGTGGAAGGAGTTTGACAGCCTTTGAGTGAGAGGCTCTTATCATTAGAGTGATCTCAAGGGTTTGTCTATGTGACCCTTGATGCATAGTTTTGTTTATGCATTAGGGGGTCATAAGGGGAGAAAATATGGCATGTATGCCTTTGGGGGTCATAAGGATATGGGGGTTAAGATGATTTTTGTTGTGTTCTTGGATGTAATGAGTTGGTTGTGAGTTACTATCTAGGTAGATATCTTCAAAGGTACTTGGTCCACTTCCACCCTTGTAAAACATCACATTATGTGATGAAGTTTAAGCTTTGGGATAGGAATGTGTGTTGTTGAGTTTTTCCCCTTGCTTGTTTGTGTTTGCTTGAGTGTAACCCGTCTAGGACTTGGTTCTCCAAGCTTGAGGGTGGCTTCTAGTAAGCCTAGGATGGGAGGTGAGCACCCCATGGTCATAGCCTTATGTTTTATATGCAGGTTGCTTGGAAAGAGGAAAAGAAAAAATAGAAAGAGAGCTAGGATGTTGTTGATTTGTTTTTAGTTTCAGAAAGAAATAAGAATGTAATGGTTGTAATTATTTTGAAAGAAAGAAATTTGTTATTTAGTTAAGTCCTCATTCATTATGAATGAGAGACTAATTGGGTATTTTACCCATTTGTAAAAGTTGACAACTTGTGTTCAAGCATTCATATAAGAAAAGATTTTTGATTAAATTTTGTAATGTATTATGTTGCTGCTATTTTTATTTAATTATGTCTTATACTAAAATCTATTATTATTTATCTCTGCAATTTATATAAGAAAAAAAAAGGATGCAGAAAAAGAAATGAAAATGTTTTAAGTATTTTCTTGTAATACTTAAATGTTGTTGTTTACTGTCATTTTATTTTACTTAGAACAAAAAACAAAAAGCTAAAGTAGAACCATGTAAATTTACTTTCCCTATAGATTCTAATTGAAGTTAAAAATGTTGCTATAGTCGTATTTATTACTGTCGCTTTTATTCTTGTTTAAGCATTGCAAAAATTAATTTAGGAAAAATAATCTAGAAGTTAATTCTGGTATTGTTTGTTTTAAGGCATTTTAGAAAAAGGAAAGGAAAGTATGTATGCAGCCTTAGATAATGAGAGCAAAATTTCTCCACTATGCTAAGTTTTAAAAAAAAAAATGGTTAGTTTAAGTGCTTGATATTAGGAATAACTGGGAATATAAGTTAGTATGTTCATGTGGAAATAGATCATTTCAATATATATATATATATATATATATATATATATATATATATATATATATATATATATATATATATATATATATATATATATATATATATATATATATATATATATATATATATATATATATATATATATATATAAGGGCTACCTATACATTTTTAACATTCCTGCATGTTAATGTCTAAATTTCTTTTTAGGAAAAGAGACAGAAAAAAAGATTCTAACCCTAAGAGACTGATATATATATATATATATATTTATTTGTATATTTAAATATATATATATATTAAATATTTAAAAATAATAATAATAAACAAAGAAAAAGGAGTGCTTTCCTAAGGGCTGAACCACTGTGTTTACACATAGTGGATGACGCGGGAGGTGCCACCCACTGTGGGTAGACAGAGTGGATGACTCGGGCCGCCACTGTGTTTACACACAGTGGATGACACCGGCCGCCACTGTGGGTGCCCACAGTGGATGGCACCGACCGCCACTGTGGGTAGTCACAGTGGTGCCCAAGGAGCCCTGCACTATGAACTCAGACCTCCATTTGGCTGCTGCCTTGCTCATCCATTCGACCACCACCTCATGGCCATCGAACCTGCATAACACACATAGTATACACAGACACACTCAAAAGAAAAGAAAATATAGTAAACCCTAACCCCATTTTGGATTAGGGTAAAAACAAAAAAAAAAGAAAGAGGAGAATACTTGATGATAAAAATGCAACCCTAACCCAATTTCGGGTTAGGGTTAGCATTTAAATAACAAAGTTATAATAGAAATGTAACCCTAGCCCATATTCGGGTTAGGGTTTGCATGTAAAAAAATGAGAGGGAATTTGAATTAAAGTTTTTAAATTATCTTATAATTTAGGGTTATTTATAAGTTGCATTATAATATTTAATGGGTATAGTTGGTTCATTTTTTTTAAAGAAATATACATGTATAAATAGGTATAAATATAGATTTGTTCATCCCAAATGTTTATACATATTTTATATTTTCACATATAGGTATATATTCAACTATATATCTATATATATATTTGAGGTTAAGTTGAAAACCTATTTAATTTTATTTTATTAATTTTTATATAGTTCTCATATCGCAATTATTGTTGTATATTTATCAAGGATTTTTAATAAGGATTTTTCATAGATAATTTTTGTATTTAATTAAAAATGGACATCAAGTGGAATTTAATTTGGGGGAAATTTGCAAATGAGAATTATTAATTATTTAAAAAAAAAATTAATCTATGAGGCCAATGTTGGCCAGATTATTTAATCGTTGAAATTTGAAGGTTTAGGGGAAATTAAATTGGCTAAAGTATAAATTATATTTATTTGGCAAATAACATTATTAATTTTGAAACCTTGTTGGCTAAATATAAATCTGGAATTTTGCGTGCACTCGATTAATTAAATTTTGGATTTGAGATATCCACATCATCATTCAGTTAGCCCAAAATAATTTAAATGCAATTTAGATATTTAATTTTCCCTTGACTTTAATTAGCAAAAAATTAATTAAGTTAATTAAGTTAACTCATTAAATTGTGTGGATCCTCTTAGGGAATAATTAGCCCTCATTATTAATGTTGCCTTTTTGAGTGAGCTAGTTAATCCAATGTTAGTGAACAATTCTACTTACATCTTAGATAAGACAAAACTCAATTGATTTCTTTATAGTGTAGACTATTTTGAGAGTTTATGTGGTTCAAAAAAAAAATTTGTTGTTTTGCTTTTGCCCAAAAGTTTGGGCATGACAGTTCACCTATCTACTTGATCATCCTTTCCTTCTCCTTCTGAAAATTCCTAATCTACTCCATGATATTCATAATTTGTCCTTCAATACTATTGGTTAAGTTGGTTGTAGGATCATAAGCCTGAGAAATATGAGCTAATTATCCTCGACAATTATCTATCTACTTGTCTATCTCAGTAGTAAAATTGGTCAAAATTAGACAAGACATAAATTTTACTGCTTTCCACTAAGGCCTCATCAATTAGTTTTAACTTCTTATCTAGCTGGGCCTTATCATTACTAATCATTTGCAAAAATGTTTGAACTTTAGCATCTTTAAATTTCTCCAAAGCTTGTAAGGTAGATGCCTTGGTCAAAGAATCAAACGGGGTTGATATATGAACTATTAAGTTTTGAAGCTTACCGAATGAACTAGTGTTTGCATCAAGTTGCAGTTTCGGTACCACTTACATTGCAAAAATTTAACTGATTTTTCAATGAGTCTCTTCTCTTCAGATTTTTTCTGTGCTAACTCCTAACTAGCTTGTGCTTGGTGAGAAGCAACAACAATCATCCTCTCTACTAGAGACATCTGATTGAAAGGTTTATTGAAACTAATATTAAACTATAGAAAAATCCCTTGGCTTTGAATTTTAGCTATGTCAATTGCCACAAGGATCAAAGTCTCTATTTCCTTTCCCTTTCCTTTATCTAGTTCTTCCTATTTTTCCTCAAACTTTATCTCAACTTTGATCTATTCGTATTTTCCTTCTTTAGGTGACTCTTATGCACCGATGTCACCACTTGGTGCACCATCTTCTGCCTTTGCCGATTTATCATTCTCTTTAGCAGGCTCAACCTCAACAAAATCTAAAATTTGTTGTTCTATAACATCTTGAGTGTTTTCCTCCTTATTTTCATCAATTATCAGAGGATTTTCTGATTGAGTGGCTTCATCTTGTGAGACAGTTTATACAAGCTATTTCTTAGTAAGAAACTTCTTCTAGATTGCAATGGTTTCTCTCCTTATTTCTCCAACTCAACCAACCATCAGACTATTTACTTTGTGCTTTCTCTTGGATTCCTTTTTATTAGCCAATAAAATCAATCTGTCAATTTGCTCTATAGTGATACTGGTGCATTGATTGACCAATTCACTCTCCTTTATTTCTCTATCCATTTGGCTAGTAGATTTTCTCCTAGCATCAATTAAACTGTACAAATATTTGGAAAGATATTTTTTTAATTCAATCAATGCTTTACTAAATACATCCATGTACAAAATTACAGGTTTCTCAATCTACCTTTGATCCTTAACATCCATATTCGCATAATATACAAAGATGTTCTTCAAATTTTCATCTTTAGTAATTTCATCAATTAATTCTTGAATAGACAAGGTAGGAATGTTACAACCTAGGGTTGTCATTGCACAAAATGATCAACCTTGCATAACCCTGGCTTGTCACTGGTTTGATTCAAACATGTTACTACCTTAATTGCATCAACAATAATCTTGTATGGTTGGTCTAGCCATATAAATTCAACATGGATCCTTCTTAATACATACCTCACCCATTCATTCTCATCAAATGTCAGAAAGTTTACAAATTGAGTGAAACCCTTTCTTTGCAACTGCACAAATTCTGGCTTAGGGTTGCCAATCTCATCCATGATGGTGTCAGTATAAAGATTCAAAATATCCTCAGATCCAGTTTCCTCAATATCACAGTGAATGTAGGCTCAAACATCATCAACTTGAAAAACTTCATGCAAAATGAAAGAGGAACCTCCAACCAAGTCGACTTCGATGGATATGTAGGGGTGTTCATTGAACACAGAATGGTTCCTTGTTAGGTCCCAGAGACAACTGAGAGGGGGGCGGGGGAGGTGAATTAGCTGTCTAATAAATTTAAACCAAAAACAACTTAATCAACTTAATGCTTAATACCAATAAACTAGTTAAGTATGCCAATAGACAGTGTTAATAGTTAATTGCTATACTGGTAAATATTAATACATGAAACATAAACACAAAGTCATCCAAAACACATAACACCAATATTTGTACGTGGAAACCCTATAAGGGAAAAAACCATGGTGGGAAACCTTACCTACAATCAGATGATACTACTGTAGATAGTAAGTGTACATAAATGGGGTCTGCACATGCAGAAAGGCCAATAGCCTAGAGCTCACTGCTCAATCACAAAATGGGAGTCACATTAACTACAGTTGGATGGTTAAATCCAATAAGAATGTACTACACAAAATAGCATCTTCATATGCTAGATTCAGTACCGGTGTAATGTTGATATGCTTCCACAAAAACCTAGCTTCACCTTCAAATGATGTCTTCATGTATAGGTCTACTTAATCTCACATATACCTTCACTTAATTCTTTTTTCCATTCCACATTCGATCTTACAAATAAGATCTTAGATTTATACCATAACCTAAGACCAATTTTAGTAGGTCGGCTCTACAAGATATTACAATAAAAATATTTTACAAACAATATATTATCCGATGCAATAACCAATTAAACATGTTAGCTTAAAGCATTTACAATAATAATAAATCATCTCCATAAAGTGCCATGCTGATCTGGAAAAGATAAACCTGTCGGCGTAACCCTAGGTAACCCTAGACCTATTTGTCGATAAAAGAAAATATGCAAATATGATTATACCAATGATTAATTCTTCAAAACAAAGTGTCCACACGATACCTTCAACATTAACAAGTGTCTTCCATATCATTCCAAGTGCTGGTGATCATTATATCCTGTCGGTGAACCATATACCAGTAACTGTGCAATAGTTACTTGCTTGTCGGTGAATGCTGTTGGATCTCCAAAGTGCTAGTGTTTTAGTAGGTGTTGACATCAATGACAAAACCATACCAAAATACAAACAATCTCCCCTTTTGGCATTGATGGCAACACAAGATGGAAAAACCATCAAAGTGTCAAAGCAGAAATGCCAAAAACCAAAAACCAACAATCTCTCCAAAAAGATCATAACTAGAATATAGAGAGTAATAGTCTCTCTCAAACAACAATCTCTCCCCTTGGGAGCAACATGTGCTATCCAAAGTTCTCTTAAAAGATAATGTGTTTTTCCATAGATATCTCTCCCCCTTTGACATCAAATGCCAAAGTTATAATAATAAAACTAAGTTCATATACAAAATACCAATCAATTCAATATACCAACAACTCCCCCTGAGAAGTAGCTTCCTCATCAAAGACTGGAGTAAAAGATTTGTCTTTTAATTCTGCTAGTTGATGACAATCATAAACTATCTAAGTCTCCACCGCTGGTGGTATGACTCCAAGCTAATCTCTGAGATATTCAGAAGTCTCCTTAGGCAAAGGTTTTATGAAAATATCTGCAAGTTGTTCTTTAGTATTCACATAAACCAGTTTTATCTCTTTTTCTTCAACTTTTTTCCTTAGAAAATTCAATTTGATAGAAACATGTTTTGTTTTAGAATGTAATACCGGATTCTTAGATATATCAATTGTTGTAGTGTTATCACAATATATAGTAATAGGCTCCTTGCATTTTACATTTATGTCTTTCAACATTTGCTTAAGCCATAGTACCTGTGTACAGTTAGTTGCTACTGCAACATATTCTGATTCTACTATTGATAAAGATGTACATCTCTGTTTCTTACTCAACCAAGAAACTAATCTCTTTCCAAGAAAGAATGCTCCACTAGTGGTGCTTTCTCTATCATCCACATCTCTTGCCCAAATTGCATCTGTGTATGCACATAGATCAAAATTTTCATCTCTAGGATACCATAATCCAAGATTTGCAGTGCCTTGTAAGTACTGGAAAATCCTTTTTACTATTGATTCATGATTTTCTCTAGGATTACTTTGAAATCTAGAAACAATACATACTACATTCACAATATCAGGTCTGGTTTGTGTCAAATACAGTAAACATCCTATCATAGATTTGAATCTAGTTGGATTAACAGGTGTAGATTCATCCCCTTGAGATAATTTGTCATTTGTAGTCATAGGTGTGCTTACCGGTTTAGAGTTCTCCATCCCAAATTTATTTAGTAATTCTTTCAAGTACTTGGATTGACTCAAAAATATACCTTTGTCAGTCTGTGAAATTTGCAATCCTAAAAAGAATTTTATTTCTCCAATCATAGACATTTCAAATTCTTGCTGCATTTTAATAGAAAATTCTTTACATAATCCATCTTCTAATCCAAAGATTATATCATCAACCAATACTTCTATAATCAAGATATCATTATTAGTTATTTTGTAATATAAATTGTTGTCTGCATTTCCTTTAGAAAAACCAATCTTTACAAGATACTTATCCAACCTTGCATACCAAGCTCTTGGGGTTTGTTTCAATCCATACAAAGCTTTTCTTAACCTACAAACCATATTATTGTCATCTGTCACAGAAAACCCATCAGGTTCTTCAATATAGACTTCATCTTCAACATCTCCATTCAAGAATGCACATTTAATGTCCATTTGATAAACATTGTAGTTCTTGTGAGCTGCAAAAGCCAAGAATAATCTGACTACCTCAATTCTTGCTACCGGTACAAAGGTTTCATTGTAATCAACTCCTTCTTTCTAAGAATATCCCTTACACACTAGTCTTGCTTTATTTTTGACAACCTTACCATCTTCATTAAGTTTGTTTCTAAATACCCATTTGGTTCCACTTACATTTTTATCTTTAGGTTGGGGAACTAATCTACAAGTATTATTTTTCTCAATTTGTTCTAATTCTTCTTCCATAGCTTTAATCCAAAATTTATCTTCACATGCCTCATTTATAGATGATGGTACAATTTGAGAAATAAGACATACCTCTTCATTTGCCAATCTTCCTCTTGTCATAACTCCTTGAAATTTGCTTCCAATTATCTGATCTTTAGAATGATTCAATTTTACATACTGGGGTGTCTTAGTTTGTTGTTGTTCTTCAATTACTGTGGAATCCTTTGATGGTATTGGGGTAATTGGATCTTCATTCTGTACTGGTGAATTTCGTATAGGTTCATTTATCACAATTTTTGTTGCTGGTTCAGAGTCTATATACCTTGAAGTTCCTCTGAATTGTTCATCAATCGTTACATTTGTACTCTCAACAATTTTCTGCAATCTTTTATTAAAACATCTATATGCCTTGCTCTTAGATGAATAACCAAGAAATATTCCTTCATCACTTCTAGGATCAAATTTGCCGATATACTCATCTCTTCTAATATAACGTTTACTTTCAAAAATTCTGAAATAATTAAGAGTAGGAGTACTACCAGACCATAGTTCATGAGGGGTCTTACCGGTTTCACCTTTGATGTGAACTTTGTTGAATGTATAGACCGTTGTGCTGATTGCTTCTCTCCAATATCCATGTGGCAAATTTTCTTTAGATAACATACTTCTTGCTGCATCCAAGATAATTATGTTTTTCCTTTCAACAACTCCATTTTGTTGTGGTGTCTGAGGTGCTAATAGTTGTCTTTTGATTCCATTCACTTCACATAATGTATTAAAGTCCTTAGATGTGAATTCTCCTCCTTGATCTGATCTTAAACATTTGATTTTCTTACCGGTTTCATTTTCAATCATTGCATTGGATAGTTTTAACTTTCCAAGTGCTTCTGATTTTCCTCTAAGAAAAGTAACCCAACACATTCTATAATAATCATCAATAATTAGCATGAAATATCTATCACCTTGTAAGCTTTTAGTTCTAGCTGGACCACAAAAATTAGTGTGAATCAAATCAAGAGTATTATTGGATTTTTCTAGAATACTTTTGAAACTTGCTCTAACTTGTTTTCTAAATTGACATTCCCTACATATTGTATTATGAGGTTTCACAATTCTAAGTAGATCTCTAACTTCCTTAGAAGTACTGATCTTTACCATGCAATCAAATTTTACATGACAGAGTCTCTTATGCCATAACCAATTTTCATCTATATGTGCAATCAAGCATGCCTTTTCACTATTATTCAAATGAAAGATATTACCTCTAGTCTGTTTATCAGTTTCAATTTCTAAACTAGTTCTATTCATCATTTTGCATTTTCCATTCTTAAATTGTAACTAAAATCCTTTCTCAACTAATTGACCAACACTTAAAAGATTATTCTTTAATCCTTCAACATAGTAGACATTGTCAGTGTTATGCTTACCATCAAGAGATATTATACCCTTACCTTTGATTGAACAGGCTTTGTCATCTCCAAATCTTACTAAACCTTAATTGTATTCTTGAAAGTTCAAGAATTTACCTTTGTCTCCTATCATATGATGTGAGCATCCTGAGTCAATGATCCAGTCATCATTTACTTCAACTTTACCTGCTAGGGCTTGTTCTACCGGTTGAGTAGTAGGTGTCGGTTGATCTTTTGTTATAGCAACAATAAGCCATCTATTGTCTATTGGATCCTCACTAGAATCATCAGTCACACCTTCATCAGCAACATAAGAAGATTTGTCTTTGTTCTTCTTAAATCCGTGTCTATGATATTTAGGATTAGGCTTGTATGTTCTTCTAGCTTCTTCTCTTAGTCTAGCATGTCTATCAGGGCATCTTGAAGCCATATGACCAACCTTATTGCAGTTAAAACATTTAAAGGGTGCTTTACTTTCATACTGACTTCCAACTAGACCTTTAGGCATTTTTCTTGCAAATAGTGCTTGAAGTTCTTCAAGTTCTTCATTCTCCTTCCTAGTTTCTTCAAGTTCTCTTGCATAAAAGGCTTTCCAATCTGATTTGTCAAATGATGGAGTAGATGATGTTGATGCTTTAAAGGCCAAATCTGTCTTTATAGTAGCAACAGGACCAAATTCCTCAATTTCAAAAGATGAAAGTTTCCCAATCAATGTATCCCTAGTTATTGATGTATTAGGCATTGTTCTCAACTCATTTATAGCAGTAACCTTGATTTTATATTCCAATGGAAATGCTCTTAAGATTTTTGAAACAATTTCATCCCCACTCAAGGTTCCTCCACAACATTTAATACCCAAAACAATTTCATTTAATCTTTCCATAAGAGCAAACATCCTTTCATCTTCTTCCATTTTCAGATGTTCATACTTGACTCGAAAGCTTTCAATTTTTGCAATCTTGACTGTGGATTCTCCTTCATTCAGTGTTTCCAAATGATCCCAAATAGCTTTAGCCGTAGACCTATCTGATAATCCCATGATTTGTTGAACTGATAAAGCACTCAGAAGTGCTTCTCTTGCTTTGCAATCATTTTCCTCATCTTTACCTAAGGTAGTTGGAGCGGCCTGACCGGCTACAGCAGTAGTATAACCATTCTTTGTAACTTCCTAGATGTCTTTACCAATGCAATTTAGATGTGTCTCCATTCTGATCTTCCATATCCCATAGTTGGTTCCATCAAGTTTAGGATTGTCCTTCCTAAAATAATTAGTAGTCATTGGATCTCCTCAAGTTGTTAAACTTCTACAAAAGTGGACTAAGCTTTGATACCAATTGTTAGGTCCCATAGACAACTGAGAGAGGGGGGGGGGGGGGGGTGAATCAGTTGTCTAATAAATTCAAACCAAAAACAACTCGATCAACTTAATGCTTAATACTGGTAAACTAGTTAAGTATGCCAGTAGACAGTGTTAATAGTTAATTTCTATACCAGTAAAGATTAATGCATGAAACATAAACACAAAGTCATCCACAACACATAACACCAATATTTTTACATGGAAACCCTGTAAGGGGAAAAACCATGGTGGGAAACCTTACCCACAATTAGATGATACTACTACAGATAGTAAGTGTACATAAATGGGGTCTACACATGTAGAAAGGCCAACAACCTAGAGCACACTGCTCAATCACAAAATGGGAGTCACACTAAATATAGTTGGATGGTTAAATCCAATAAGAATGTACTACACAAAATAGCATCTTCATATGCTGGATTCAGTACTGGTGTAATGCTGATATGCTTCCACAAAAACCTAGCTTCACCTTCAATTGATATCTTTGTGTATAGGTCTAGTTAATCTCGCATATACATTCACTTAATTATTTTTCACATTCCACATTCGATCTTACAAATAAGATCTTACATTTATACCATAACCTAAGACCAATTTTCGTAGGTCGGCTCTACAAGATATTACAATAAAAACATTTTACAAACAATATATTATCTGATGCAATAACCGATTAAACATGTCGGCTTAAAGCATTTACAATAATAATAAATCATCTCCATAGCATGCCATGCTGATCTGGAAAAGATAAACCTGCCGGTGTAACCCTAGGTAACCCTAGACCTATTTGCCGATAAAAGCAAATATGCAAATATGATTATACCAATGATTAATTATTCAAAACAAAGTGTCCACAAGATCTCTTTGACATTACCAAGTGTCTTCCAAATCATTCCAAGTGCCAGTGATCATTATATCTTGCCGGTGAACCATATACCAGTAACTGTGCAATAGTTACTTGCTTTGTGGTGAATGCTGCTGGATCTTCAAAGTGCTAGTGTTTTAGTAGGTGTTGACATCAATGACAACACCATACCAAAATACCAACAATCTCCCCCTTTGGCATTGATGGCAACACAAGATGGAAAAACCATTAAAGTGTCAAAGCAGAAATGCCAAAAACCAACAATCTCTCCAAAAAGATCATAACCAGAATACAGAGAATAATAGTCTCTCTCAAACAACAATCTCTCCCCCTAGGAGAAACATGTGTTATCCAAAGTTCTCTTAAAAGATAATGTGTTTTTCCATAGATATCTCTCCCCCTTTGACATCAAATGCCAAAGTTATAATAATAAAACCAAGTTCATATACAAAATACCAATCAATTCAATATACCAACTACTCCCCCTGAGAAGTAGCTTCCTCATCAAAGCTCGGAGTTAAAGATTTGTCTTTTAATTCTGTCAGTTGATGATAATAATAAACTGTTTAAGTCTCTACTGGTGGTGGTATGTCTCCAAGTTGATCTCTGAGATATTCAAAAGTCTCCTTAGGCAAAGGTTTTATGAAAATATCTGCAAGTTGTTCTTTAGTATTCACATAAACTAGTTTTATCTCTTTTTCTTCAACTTTTTCCTTTAGAAAATTCAGTTTGATAGAAACATGTTTTGTTTTAGAATGTAATACCAGATTCTTAGATATATCAATTGCTATAGTGTTATCACAATATATAGTAATAGGTTCCTTGCATTTTACCTTTATGTCTTTCAACATTTTCTTAAGCCATAGTACCTGTGTACAGTTAGTTGCTGCTGCAACATATTCTGATTCTGCTATTGATAAAGATGTACAACTTTGTTTCTTACTCAACCAAGAAACTAATCTCTTTCTAAGAAAGATTGCTCCACCGGTGGTGCTTTTTCTATCATCCACATCTCCTGCCCAATTTGCATTTGTGTATGCATAGAGATCAAAATTTTCATCTCTAGGATACCATAATCCAAGATTTGCAGTGCCTTGTAAGTACCAGAAAATCCTTTTTACTGCCGATTCATGATTTTCTCTAGTATTACTTTGAAATCTAGAAACAATACATACTCCATTCATAATATCAGGTCTAGTTTGTGTCAAATATAGTAAACCTCCTATCATAGATTTGTATCTAGTTGGATTAACAGGTGTAGATTTATCCCTTTGAGATAATTTGTCATTTGTAGTCATAGGTGTGCTTACTGGTTTAGAGTTGTCCATCCCAAATTTCTTTAGTAACTCTTTCAAGTACTTGGATTGACGCAAAAATATACCTTTGTCAGTTTGTGAAATCTACAATCCTAAAAAGAATTTTATTTCTCCAATCATAGACATTTCAAATTCTTGTTGCATTTTAATAGAAAATTCTTTACATAATCCATCTTCTCCTCCAAAGATTATATCATCAACGAATACTTCTATAATCAAGATATCATTATTAGTTATTTTGTAATATAAATTGATGTCTGCATTTCCTTTAGAAAAACCAATCTTTAAAGGATACTTATCCAACCTTGCATACCAAGCTCTTGGAGCTTATTTCTGTAGGTCCCAAAGACAACTAAGAGGGGGGGGGGGTGAATCAGTTGTCTAATAAATTCAAACCAAAAACTTATTAACCAGCTTAATGCTTAATACCGGTAAATCAGTTAAGTATGCCGATAAATAGTGTTAATAGAAAATTACTATACCGTTAAGAATTAATGCATGAAACATAAGCACAAAGTCATCCATAACACATGACACCAATATTTGTACGTGGAAACTCTGTAAGGGGAAAAACCATGGTGGGAAACCTTACCCACAATCAAATGATACTACTACAGATAGTAAGTGTACAAAAGGGGTCTGCACATGTAGAAAGGCCAACAGCCTAGAGCTCACTACTCAATCACAAATGGGAGTCACACTGACTATAGTTGGATGATTAAGTCCAATAAGAATGTACTGCACAAAATAACATCTTCATATGCTGGATTCAGTACTGGTGTAATGTTGATGTGCTTCTACAAAAACCTAACTTCACCTTCAAATGATGTCTTCATGTAAGCCTCTGCTTTATCTCGCATATACCCTTTCTTAAATCTTTTTCACATTCCACACTTGATCTTACAAATAAGATCTTACATTTATACCATACCCTAAGACCAATTTTAGTAGGTCGACTCTACAAGATATTACAATAAAAATATTTTACAAACAATACAATAACCAATGCAATAACCGATTGAACATGTCGGCTGAATGCATTTACCATAATAATAAATCATCTCCATAGCATACCATGCTGATCTGGAAAAGATAAACCTGTCGGTGTAACCCTAGATAACCTAGACCTATTTTCCGGTAAAAGCAAATATGCAAATAAGATATACCAATGATTATTACTTCAAAATAAAGTGTCCACACGATGTCTTCGACATTACTGAGTGTCTTCCATGTCATTGCAGGTACCGGTGAACATTATATACTGTTGGTTAACCATATACCACTAACTATTGCACAGTTTACTGTTTGTCAGTGAATGTTGCTGGATCTCCAAAGTAGGTGTATTTAGTAGGTGTTGACATCAATGACAAAACCATACCAAGATACCAACAATCTCCCCCTTTGGAATTGATGGCAACACAAGATGGAAAAACCATCAAAGTGCCAAAATAGAAATGCCAAGTGTAAAACCAACAATCTCCCTAAAGTGACAATCTCTCCCCCTGGGAGCAACATGAGTTATTCTATGTTATCTTGTACCAATTTTTACCATAGATATCTCTCCTCAATTGATAATGTGTTTTTCCATATATCTCTCCCCCTTTGACATCAAATGCCAAAGCTACAAAATTTGAAGTCCATACAAAAATACTAACTACTCCCCCTGAGAAGTAGCTTCCTCATCAAATACTGGAATAAAGAATTTGTCCATTTAATTCTACCAGTTGATGACAATCATCAACTGTCTAAGTCTCTACCAGTGGAGGGATGACTTCGAGCTAATCTCTGAGATACTCAAAAGTTTCCTTAGGCAAAGGTTCTATGAAAATATCTGCAAGCTATTCTTTAGTATTCACATAAACCAGTTTTATCTCCTTTTCTTCAACTTTTTCCCTTAGAAAATTCAGTTTGATAGAAACATGTTTTGTTTTAGAATGTAATACTGGATTCTTAGATATATCAATTGCTGCAGTGTTATCACAATATATAGTAATAGGTTCCTTGCATTTTACCTTTATGTCTTTTAGCATCTGCTTAAGCCAAAGTACCTGTGTACAGTTTGTTGCTGCTGCAACATATCCTAATTCTGTTGTTGATAAAGATGTACAACTCTATTTCTTACTTAACCAAGAAACTAATCTCTTTCCAAGAAAGAATGCTCCTCCAGTGGTTCTTTTTCTATCATCCACATCTCCTGCCCAATTTGCATCTATGTATACATATAGATCAAAATTTTCATCTTTAGGATACCATAATCCAAGATTTGTTGTGCCTTGTAAGTACTGGAAAATCCTTTTTACTGCTGATTCATGATTTTCCCTAGGATTACTCTAAAATCTAGAAACTATACATACTGCATTCATAATATCAGGTCTGGTTTGAGTCAAATATAGTAAACCTCCTATCATAGATTTGTATCTAGTTGGATTAACAGGTGTAGATTTATCCCTTTGAGATAATTTGTCATTTGTATTCATAGGTGCGCTTACCGGTTTAGAGGTCTCCATCCCAAATTTCTTAAGTAGTTCTTTCAAGTACTTAGATTGACTCAAAAATATGCCTTTATCAATCTATAAAATTTGCAATCCTAAAAAGAATTTTATTTCTCCGATCATAGACATTTCAAATTCATGTTGCATTTCAAGAGAAAATTCTTTGCATAATTCATCTTCTCCTCCAAAGATTATATCATCAACAAATACTTCAATAATCAAGATGTCATCATTAGTTACTTTGTAATATAAATTGCTATCTGCATTTCCTTTAGTAAAACCAATCTTTAAAAGATACTTATCCAATCTTGCATACCAAGCTCTTGGAGCTTGTTTTAATCCATATAGAGCTTTTCTTAATCTGCAAACCATATCATTGTCATCTGTCAAGGAAAATCCATCAGTTTGTTCAATATAGACTTCCTCTTCAAGATCTCCATTCAAAAATGCACATTTGATATCCATTTGATAAACTTTGTAATCCTTGTGGGCTGCAAAGGCCAAGAATAATCTAACTGCCTCAATTCTGGCTACCGGTGCAAAGGTTTCATTGTAGTCAACTCCTTCTTTCTGAAAATATCCCTTACACACTAGTCTTTCTTTATTTCTGACAACCTTACCATCTTCATTGAGTTTGTTTCTAAATACCCATTTGGTTCCAATTATATTTTTATTTTTAGGTCGGGGAACTAATGTCCAAGTGTAGCATCCGAAAATTGCGACACTTGCAATTTTGACTGCATTTGGGTCTTCACGATGGTGGTACAATGTTGAACCTGAATGGAGACCCCGAAACCTGCTTGTGACATCAAAAACTGCATTTTTCTGCACCCTGGCCTGATCCCTCCTTGCACCCCGCTGTCCCGGGAGGTGGGACCATGGCGCCTAGTGCCCTGGTCCCTGGCCCTATTTTGGGCCCGATCTCTTTTGGACATCGGGTCTTTAAGTTTGAAATTCGGGAAATAATGTTTCCTGGTCAGCCTAATGTCGGGAAAATCAGTATATCAACCCTAATTGACAAGTATATAAACTACATTTCCTCTTCCAATAAAGAGAGGAAGACATATGTGTGCAAAAGGCGGAAGCAATATTCAAACATTCAAGCATTCAAGCATTCCTTCAATCAATTGAGCATTCTAAGTCTCCATTCAAGGCTAGGTGTTGCATTCAAGACAAGGATTCAACCATTGAAGAGGAGATCACATACAACATACAAAATACAACATTCATTACACCTTCGCATGTAAGAATACAAACATTCCTACAACAAGGTATCAGTACTTGTTTACATTACAAACACTTACATTTACAACATTCTCATTTCTTCGTTAATTCCAAAACCGGGGTTTGACCTAAAGGCAAACCCCTCATCCCTAACCCCCCAATCGTCCTCTCTTTTCTGTGTGTAGGTTCCAGGTCTGCAGCTTCATCCCATATCCCTATGTCTGTTTATAAGTGAATCTTTCCTACTTTACATGCATTCCTAGTTCAATCTTTCTATCTACATTCTTTACAAAAGAGGGTATCCTTGATGTCTTAACCCTTGAAACTCATTTAGAATCCAATCTTGCATTGTGTGGGATTGGATCTTGTGGGTTTCAACCCCTCTTTTGAATGTAAAGTCTCTCCTAAGTGGAAACCATCAACCCTAGTGACTCTCCCTTCTCTCTCCTTGGGTTTGGGGAGGAGAGAACAACTAGGGTTTGAATTTTCCGCTTTACATTTTTGGTGAACCCGACGTGAACATCCTCATTCTAATTATTCATGGTTAGATCTGAAAATTTTGCTTTCCTAATTATATTTCCATGTTTGATCTTTTGCAAATTTTGGAGGTTGATTGCATAAAAACCCTAAAATTTTCTTTTTAAGTAATTAAACTTGTGAAATGTTTAATTGTTAATGCTTGTTTCAGATTTACCATTCTATTGCAAATTGTCAATTCATATTTGTGCTTTAACTCTAAAAATTAAGTGGTTAAATGTCAAAACCCTAATTTTTAAGACCTTCTTGATTCAACCTTTGACTGATAATTTCACTAATCAAAACACCTCCAAATCGGCTGTAACTTTGGATTCTGCAATAAAATCACAATATCTTTCATCCCTGAAAAATTTGGAAAAAAGTTGCGAGGACCATGTGCACCCCGAGCGCCCTCGTCCCCGACATTTTTTCTGAAATTTCGGGAGCTAGATCTTACTGTATTTTTCTGCTAAAATCAAAAATTTTGGCTGATTTTATCAATTTTAACACTTTCAAAATTAAAGTCAAAGTTGGTCTAGCGATTGCTTGCATTGAGGCTTCTAATCATTCAAAAATTGTTGAAATTAAAATTCATATCAAAATTGTGTTTCTTACAGTCCTAAATCTGAAAAGTGTGTTGGCATTCATTCGAAATTTCAGTGTTTTATTCAAATTTTTGTAGTTTGTGACTTTTGAAATTAAGTGTTTAATTGCAACAACTTTGATTTCCACTTTCAAATTCGAATTTTGCATGAAATCGAGTCAAATTTTAAATTTCAAAACTTGCATTGCTTTCGGTATTCCCTCTAAAATCATAAAATTCAAAATTTCAGTTTCCCCCTCTTTTTCAAAATTCAAATTTTACATTTATCAACAATCTTGGTAGGGTTCAATTTTGAGATTGCAACTTTAATTTGGCCTATCTATAGATCGTAAAATCACTCAATTTTTTTCAGATTAGCTTTAAAATCATCATAACTTTCATCCCTGAAAATTTCAAAAAAAGTTGCGAGGACCGTGTGCACTCCGTTCGCCACGGTCCTGGACATTTTTTTCAAAATTTCGGGAGATTGTCCTGATTGCATTTAACAACTTAAATCTAGGAGATTGGCTGATTTTATTGAAATTTGCTACCTCTAAAATTCAAAATCTTCTCTCTTTCTTTAGTGCATGAGTTTTACAACAATAAGCCCTACTTACACTATTCCCATTAGACGAAGCCTTAGAATTAAGTCTTTCCAAGGTTGAAAAACTGAGGAGATGGAACCTAATTTGAATGGCCTTTTTAACGAGGACATGGGTGATTCCTCTAATCCTCTTAATGATGAAGAATCTCTCCATGAGGTTTCTGTAGAACAACTTTCAAAATTGGATAACCAATTTGATGATTTTCGACAATGGATGTCTCAAGAATACCCCGATAGTGAAGCTCTTTCATTAATTGAGGGTCTAAAATGTATGGTTCAAAGTGATAAGAATGGAATTGATATTTTGCGTGGTATTGCACACATTGTGGATTCAAATGTGATGTCGACAAAAAGTTGTGCCGAAACCTTAGGTTATACACAACCTCCTACTCAAATTAATCATTCTATTCCATTGACAACTTCTATTGCTAGTATACCTACTTTTACATCAAACATAATGACTACTTCAATACAAGACATTCCTCCTATGATCACTAGTCATGGGGGCAATCCTTCTTCTTCAATCAACCCTCTTCCTTCATTCAATCCGACTTCTTCATTCATTCCTTCAATGAGTATTCCTATTATATCTCCACAAATAAACATGACACAACGGGGAAATTCATTTAACCCTTCCATTCCTCCTTGTAGTGTTCCTCCTTTCCAATCATCTCCTATGACTAACTATCATAGTGTCCCACCACCTTACTCTCTACCTTCTTTCAATAACATAATACCTCCATCACAATCTAACACGCCTAATATGAACTCTTCGACTGAAGTGACCATTAACAATCTTGCACAAATTGTCTCTTCTTTACAGCAACAAATTGCCTCTATGAATCAATCTAAGTTTAGTGTGCCCACATTTGATGTCGCGAGCCCACTTTCTCTTGACATTGTTCGAGCTATTCCCCCTAAACATGTTGAAATTCCACATTTGGAGCTTTATAATGCTAAGGGTGATCCTCTAACACATGTTAAGACCTTTCAAACAATATGTACCAATTTTGCTTATGACCAAAGGTTGCTTGCAAAATTGTTTACTAGAACATTAAGAGATAAAGCCCTACAATGGTATTGCTCGTTGCCTTCCTATTCTATTTCTTCTTTTGAACAACTTGCAAATTCTTTTATTCAACAATTTCAAAACAATATAAGTCCTAAAGTTACTTTGATTGATTTAATGCATTGTAAACAAGGTGTTAAAGAAAAAGTGATTGATTTCATTGGTAGATATAAGCATTTGTATGCTCAAATTTCCTTTCCAGTACCTGACAATGATATTCAAAGAATCTTTATTTCTAATTTACAAAAAGATATTAGAGAAAAACTTCTATTTTCTAAGTTTACTTCTTTCCAACAGTTGTGCATAACTCTTCACAATTATCAACTGACTGTGAGTCAAATGGAACAAGCAAATCCTATGGCTCCGAGTGATAAGGGTGATAGTAGTCAACAACCATTTGGGAAGTTTAAACTGAACAGAGAGTCCATTAAATTCAATGAAAACATCATCAACAACAATGTGAATGCGGCATCAGGTGTGCCTCCTATTTCTAAGTTTTTCAAGAAAGAAAGAAAGTTTACTCCTTTGAATGAATCATTGCATAGTATTATGAATAAGTTATTGGAACAAAATGTGCTTACTTTTCCTCCTATAAAGCAAATAGATCCTGCAAAGATTAATTCACCCTATTTTGATAACAAATCTTTTTGTCAATTTCATCGTCATCCTGGGCATGATACTGAAAAATGTTTTGCTTTAAAAGGTAAAATTCAAGATTTGATTGATAATAATACTATCTCTATTTCTAGTGTGAATGATAAAGGCAACACATCTATAGCTCCTCCTAACCAAAATCTTCAAATTTTTACTGATCCATTACCTTCTCATACCTGTAATGCAATTGATACTAATGATTCCTCTGTCTCACCTGATGATCTTGTGGCTATGACTCCGAATGTGATTAACTTTGTAGAGCAGTAGAAAATCCCTAAAGAACCTTCCATCACCTTTGATTCTAGTGAAACTATCAGGGCACCTAATGGTCCTTTATATATAGTTACAAAAGTCAAGAATACACCTTGCCGTGGAGTGCTTATTGATCCTTCTTGTATGGTTAATATCATTACTGAAGAATTTATTTTTACTTTGCAATTGAATCAAGTGATCTATGATGAAACAAATGTGGTTGTGAAACTATTTGATGCATTTTCTTCTCCTGCAATTGGTTCTATTACATTACCTAATGAGGTCCATAACAAATCCCTTGATGTGGACTTTGCTATTATTCCATCATCCGAACAATTTCGTGTGAAGCTAGGCTATCCTTGGCTATCTTCCACGAAAGCTATTGCTTCTCCTATTCACAAGTGTTTGAAATTTCCCCATAATGGTGAAGTTGTTATTGTCAATCATAGTCTCTTTAAACCAGCTAAAAGAACTTCTAGCATTCCTATTGATTATTTTTGGCCTAAACAATTCCAATCTCTTCCTCCGTGAAGTGATCATCTTTTCAAATCTTATCAAAAGTGGAAAAAAGATATGATCATATCTCTAAGTGAACCTAGAACACCCAAACTTGACATTCCTATCGTTCTTGAGAAGGAAGTTCTTCCTTTGAAAGATAAAACTAATGTCTTTCTTCAAGAAGATTCCCAACCCATCCCTATGAATGTGACTATGTCTATATCTAATAAACTTCCTAAAAGTAGACCTATACCTCCTCGTCATAATGGACTGGGTCTCCTTCCTAAATCAAATATTCCTCCCTTATATGGAGCAGTTCCTCCTCCTTCCTCTTATGGAGAGAAGAGACCTTCCTCTTCTCCTATTGTTCAACCTAAGAGACCACAACCTAAACACCCAAGTGATAAGGATGAGAACATTCCTCCTCCTCAATCTTCTCAACTTCCTACTAAGACTAGACGAAATCGTTCTGCACATGAACGTCGACGAAAGCATCGTCTTAGAGCTTAGGCAGCTGCTTCTCAAACTTTGCAATCCCCGAAACACCTTCAGCTAGCATTATTCCATTTTCTCCTCAGCCGACAATTGAGCCGAAATCTCCTAAACATAAGATGCATGATGGTCTTGATCCTGTGCGAGTTAAAGATCCTATTTTTATAAATCTTGATGATGATATAGATGAAAATGTTATTTATGATGAAAATGTTACTCCTGTTCATTCTGATAGTGAGTATGAATATGTTGATGTTGATAACCATTTATCTAACGAATTTTCTAAAGCACTTATCCTAGCTCCTAGACAAAAATAACGTGGCTTGGAACATGAACATAGCCCTTGTTTGGATCTTGTGATAGCTCCATCTGCTGTGTTGGATGTTCCTCCTCTAGCGTGTTTCCTGCCTTCCCGAAATATTGATCAGCAAGACCGAGGGGTAGATGACGTGCTAGACTAGTTCATTAGCATAGCAGACTCTCTCCTCCTCTCTTGATCTCTTTTGTTACTTCTTCTATGTGTTATTCTCATTCTGCTATTCGTTGTCCTTAGCTTTGTCTACTTGAGGATGATGCAAAACATTGAGATCTCTTTTGGTCTCTCTCATGTTGACTCAAAAGACACATGTGTTCCCTTCTTCTAGGTGACCTTCCTTGATTGGGGAATGAAGAACAATTATGCATACATAAATATGATATACATGAATTATCATATAGCATACTAACCCCGAGGAAAGCGAAGTCACCTTGTTCTTTGTGTTTTGTGTCTATTATCCTTGGGCTTATCTCACACTTGGGGGCTAAATCCTTGTGATAACATGCTCCTTTCTCATTTCTTATATGTATCACTACCTTAAAGCAATCACCCCCGGTGAGGCGTGTGCAATCGCTTTAACATAGGGGGGCATACATCCCATTCATATCTTTTCAAGATACTTGAAAATTTCTTGACAAATTTAGCTTTGCCTTCAAAAATTTTTATATCTTTCTTGCATGACTCATAGTGAGGGAACCTTACTATTGACAGTCATGGTTCTCCCTCGTGATCTTCCCTTTTACTTTGTCAATTGAAGTCGTAAGGTCCTTAGTCCATTGGGGGCTTGGTGTATCTTGCCTCCTTGATGTGGTAAAAGTTTTTCAATGTTGTTTCCTTGTACTTTACCAGAAGTATGAGCGTACGCTTATACTCTCGCTAAAGTGGGGGCTAAATGTAGTGTCCTAAAATTGTGACACTTACAATTTTGACTGCATTTGGGTCTTCATGATGGTGGCGTAATGTTGAACCTGAATGGAGACCCCGAAACCTACTTGTGACATCAAAAACTACATTTTTCTGCACCCTGGCCTGATCCCTCCTTGCACCTTGCTATCCCAGGAGGTGGGACCATGGTGCCCAGCGCCTTGGTCCTTCTGGACTAGGGCGCCTAGTGCCCTGGTCCCCCAGGACCATGGCACCCAGCGCCCTGGTCCCTGGCCCTATTCTAGGCCTGGTCTCTTTTGGGCATAGGGTCTTTAAGTTTGCAATTCAGGAAATAATGTTTCCTGGTCGGCCTAAGGTTGGGAAAATCAGTCTATCAACCCTAATTGACAAGTATATAAACTACATTTCCTCTTCCAAAAAAGAGAGGAAGACATATGTGTGCAAAAGGCGGAAGCAATATTCAAACATTCAAGCATTCAAGCATTCCTTCAAGCAATTGAGCATTCTAAGTCTCCATTCAAGGCTAGGTGTTGCATTCAAGACAAGGATTCAACCATTGAAGAGGAGATCACATACAACATACAAAATACAACATTCATTACACCTTCACATGTAAGAATACAAACATTCTTACAACAAGGTATCAGTACTTGTTTACATTACAAACATTTACATTTACAACATTCTCATTTCTTCGTTAATTCCAAAACCGGGGTTTGACCTAAAGACAAACCCCTCATCCCTAACCCCCCAATCATCCTCTCTTTTCTATGTGTAGGTTCCAGGTCTGCAGCTTCATCCCATATCCCCATCTCTGTTTATAAGCGAATCTTTCCTACTTTACATGCATTCCTAGTTCAATCTTTCTATCTACATTCTTTAAAAAAGAGGGTATCCTTGATGTCTTAACCCTTGAAACTCATTTAGAATCCAATCTTTCATTGCGTGGAATTGGATCTTGTGGGTTTCAACCCCTCTTTTGAATGTAAAGTCTCTCCTAAGTGAAAACCATCAACTCTAGTGACTCTCCCTTCTCTCTCCTTGGGGTTGGGGAGGAGAGAACAACTAGGGTTCGATTTTTCCACTTTACACCAAGTATTATTTTTCTCAATTTGTCCTAATTCTTCTTTCATAGCTTTAATCCAAAATTTATCTTCACATGCCTCATTGATAGATAATGGTTCAATTTGAGAAGTAAGACATACCTCTTCATTTGCGAATCTTCCTCTTGTCATGACACCTTTAAATTCTCTTCCAATTATCTGATCTTCAGAATGATTCAGTCTTACATACCAGGGTGTCTTAGTCTATTGTTGTTCTTCAATTACTATGGAATCCTCTGATGATACTAGAGTAACTAGATCATCATTCTGTACTGGTGGATTTATTGTAGGTCCATTTGTCATAATTTATGTTCCTAGTTCAGAGTCTATATACCTTAAAAGTTCCTCTGAATTGTTCATCAATCTTTACATTTGTACTCTCAATAATTTTCTGTAATCTTTTATTAAAACATCTATATGCTTTACTCTTAGATGAATAACCAATAAATATTCCTTCATCACTTCTAGGATCAAAAATGCCAATATACTCATCTCTTCTAATATAACATTTACTTCCAAAAATTCTAAAATACTTAAGAGTAGAGTATTACCAAACCATAGTTCATGAGGGGTCTTACCGGTTTCACCTTTGATGTGAACTTTGTTGAATGTATAGACAGCAGTGCTTACTGCCTCTCTCCAGTATACATGTGGTAGATTTGCTTCTGATAACATACTTCTTGCTGCATCCAAAATAGTTCTATTTTTCCTTTCAACAACTCCATTCTGTTGTGGTGTTTGAGGTGCTGATAACTATCTTTTGATTCCATTTACTTCACAAAATTTATTAAAATCTTTAGATCTGAATTCTCCTCCTTGATCTGATCTTAAACATTTAATTTTCTTATCGGTTTCATTTTCAACCATTTCTTTGAATAGCTTGAACTTCCAAAGTGCTTTTGATTTTTTTCTGAGAAAAGTAACCCAACACATTCTAGAATAATCATCAATAACTAGCATGAAATATCTATCACCTTGTAAGCTTTTAGTTCTAGCTGGACCACATAAATCAGTGTGAATTAAATCAAGGGCATTATTGGATTTTTCTGGAATACTTTTGAAACTAGCTCTAACTTGTTTTCCAAATTGACATTCCTTGCAAATTGTATTCTGAGGTTTCACAATTTTAGGTAGATCTCTAAGTGCCTTAGAAGTACTGATTTTTACCATGCAATCAAAATTTACATGACATAGTCTTTTATGCCATAGCCAACTTTCATCTATATGTGCAATAAAGCATGCCTTTTCATTGTTATTCAAATGAAAGATATTACCTCTAGTCTGATTACCGGTTGCAATTTCCAAACCAGTTCTATTCATGATTTTGCATTTTCCATTTTTAAATTGTAACTGAAAACCTTTCTCAACTAATTGACCAACACTTAAAAGATTATGTTTTAATCCTTCAACATAGTAGACATTTTTAGTGTCATGTTTACCATCAAGAGATATTGAACCCTTACCTTTGATTGAATAGGCTTTGTCATCTCCGAATCTTACTGAACCTCCATTGTATTCTTGAAAGTTCAAGAATTTACCTTTGTCTCCAGTCATGTGATGTGAGCATCCTGAGTCAATAATCCATTCATCCTTTGATTCAACTTTAGCTGCTAGGGCTTGTTATACCGGTTGAGCAATGTTATACCGGTTGAGCAATAGGTATCGGTTGATCTTCTGTTATAGAAACAAAGACCCATCCATTGTCTGTTGGATCCTCATCAAAATCATTAGTCACACCTTCATCAACAATGTAACGAGATTTATCTTTGTTTTTCTTAAATCTGTATCTCTTATATTCAAGATTAGGTTTGTATGTTCTTCTAGCTTCTTCTCTTAGTCTAGCATGTCTATCAGGGCATCTTGAAGCCATATGACCAATCTTATTACAGTTAAAACATTAAAAGGGTGCTTTACCTTCATACTTACTTCCAATTGGGCCTTTTGGCATTTTTCTTACGAATAGTGCTTCAAGTTCTTCAAGCTCTTCATTCTCCTTCCTGGTTTCTTCAAGTTCTCTTGCATAAAAGGCTCTCTAGTCTGATTTGTCAAAGGATGGAGTAGATGATGTTGATGCTTTGAAGGCCAAATCAGTTTTTATAGTAGTAACAGGACCAAATTCCTCAATTTCAAAAGCTGAAAGTTTTCCAATCAATGTATCCCTAGTTACTGATGTATTAGGCATTGTTCTCAACTCATTTATAGGAATAACCTTCATTTTATATGCCAGTGGCAAACCTCTTAAGATTTTTGAAACAATCTCATCTTCAATCAAGGTTCCTCTACAACATTTGATACCCAAAACAATTTCATTTACCCTTTCCATAAAAGTAGAAATCCTTTCATCTTCTTCGATTTTCAGATGTTCATACTTGACTTGGAAGCTTTCAAGTTTTGCAATTTTGACTGTGGAATCCCCTTCATTTAGTGTTTTCAAATGATCCCAAATAGCTTTTGCAATGGACCTATCTAATAATGCGCTCAAGAGTGCTTCTCTTGCTTTGCAATCATTTTCTTCATCTTTAGCTAAAGTAGTGAGAGCAGTCTGACTAGCTACAACAACAGTATAACCATTCTTAGTAACTTCCTATATGTCTTTACTAATGCAATTCAGATGTGTATCCATTCTGATTTTCCATATCCTATAGTTGGTTCCATCAAGTTTAGGACTATCCTTTCTGAAATAATTAGTAGACATTGGATCTCCTCAATTTGTTAAACTTTTGCAAGAAGAGGACTAGGCTCTGATACCAATTGTAGGTCCTAGAGACAACTAAGAGGGGGGGTGAATCAGTTGTCTAATAAATTTAAACCAAAAACTTATTAACCAACTTAATGCTTAATACTAGAAAATTGGTTAAGTATGTTGGTAAACAGTGTTAACAAAAAATTACTATACCGGTAAGAATTAATGTGTGAAACATAAGCACAAAGTCATCCATAACACATGACACCAATATTTGTATGTGGAAACCCTGTAAGGGGAAAAACCATAGTGGGAAACCTTACCCACAATCAAATGATACTATTGCAGATAGTAAGTGTACAAAAGGGGTTGGCACATATAGAAAGGCACAAATGGGAGTCACACTGACTATAGTTGGATGATTAAATCCAATAAGAATGTACTGCATAAAATAGCAGCTTCATATGCTGGATTTTGTACCGGTGTAATACTGATATGCTTCTACAAAAACCTAACTTCACCTTCAAATGATGTCTTTGTGTATGCCTCTGCTTTATCTCGCATATACCCTTTCTTAAATCTTTTTCGCATTTCACACTTGATCTTACAAATAAGATCTTACATTTTTACCATACCCTAAGACCAATTTTAGTAGGTCGGATCTACAAGATATTACAATAAAATTTTTTTACAAACAATACAATATCCGATGCAATAACCGATTGAACATGTCAGCTTAATGCATTTACAACAATAATAAATCATCTCCATAGTGTGCCATGCTGATCTGGAAAAGATAAACCTGCTGGTGTAACCCTAGATAACCTGGACCTATTTGCTGGTAAAAGAAAATATGCAAATAAGAATATACCAATGATTATTACTTCAAAATAAAGTGTCCACATGATGTCTTCGACATTACCAAGTGTCTTCCATGTCATTGCAGGTACCGGTGAACATTATATCTTGCCGGTTAACCATATACCGGTAACTGTTGCACAGTTTACTGTTTGCCGATGAATGTTGCTGGATCTCCAAAGAAGGTGTATTTAGTAGGTGTTGACATCAATGACAAAACCATACCAAAATATCAACAGTTTCAATCCATACAGAGCTTTTCTTAACCTACAAACCATATTATTGTCATCTGTCAAAGAAAATCCATCAGGTTGTTCAATATAGACTTCCTCTTCAAGATCTCCATTCAAGAATGCACATTTAATATCCATTTGATAAACTGTGTAGTTCTTGTGAGCTGCAAAAGCCAAGAATAATTTGACTGCCTCAATTCTTCCTACCGGTGCAAAGGTTTCATTGTAATCAACTCCTTCTTTCTGAGAATATCCCTTACACACTAGTCTTGCTTTATTTCTGACAACCTTACCATCTTTATTAAGTTTGTTTCTAAATACTCATTTGGTTCCAATTACATTTTTATCTTTAGGTCCGGGAACTAATGTCCAAGTATTATTTTTCTCAATTTGTTCTAATTCTTCTTCCATAGCTTTAATCCAAAATTTATCTTCACATGCCTCATTTATAGATGATGGTTCAATTTGAGAAATAAGACATACCTCTTCATTTGCCAATCTTCCTCTTGTCATAACTCCTTGAAATTTTCTTCCAATTATCTAATCTTCAGAATGATTCAATTTTACATACCGAGGTGTCTTAATTCGCTGTTGTTCTGCAATAACTGTGGAATCCTCTGATGGTACTAGGGTAACTGGATCTTCATTCTATACCAGTGGATTTAGTATAGGTTCATTTATCACAATTTCTATTGCCAGATCAAAGTCTATATACCTTGAAGTTCTTCTGAATTGTTCATCAATCTTTACATTTGTACTCTCAAAAAAATTTTTCAATCTTTTATTAAAACATCTATATGCCTTGCTCTTAGATGAATAACCAAGAAATATTCTTTCATCACTTCTAGGATCAAATTTGCCAATATACTCATCTCTTCTAATATAACATTTACTTCCAAAAATTCTGAAATAATTAAGAGTAGGAGTACTACCAGACCATAGTTCATGAGGGGTCTTACCGGTTTCACCTTTGATGTGAACTTTGTTGAATGTATAGACCGTTGTGCTGATTGCTTCTCTCCAATATACATGTGGCAAATTTTCTTTAGATAACATACTTCTTGTTGCATCCAAGATAATTATGTTTTTGCTTTCAACAACTCCATTCTGCTATGGTGTCCGAGGTGCGAATTGTTCTCTTCTGATTCCATTCACTTCACATAATGTATTAAAGTCCTTAGATGTGAATTCTCCTCCTTGATCTGATCTTAAACATTTGATTTTCTTACTGGTTTCATTTTCAACCATTGCTTTGGATAGTTTTAACTTTCCAAGTGCTTCTGATTTTCCTTTGAGAAAAGTAACCCAACACATTCTAGAATAATCATCAATAATTAGCATGAAATATATATCACCTTGTAAGCTTTTAGTTCTAGCTGGACCACAAAAATCTGTGTGAATCAAATCAAGAGCATTATTGGATTTTTCTAGAATACTTTTGAAACTTGCTCTAACTTGTTTTCCAAATTGACATTCCTTACTGTAGTCACATAAATCTGTCCATTTTAATTAAATGAATATTTCGTATTTATTTGATTAAAAATCCACTAGCCATCAGTTAATTAAATTAATATTTAATTAATTCATCTCCAAACATTCTTCTATTAATTAAATAAATTATTGAATTTATTTTAATTAATTCATTAAATCAAATTCACAATCAATTAAATAAATAAAATCTATTTATTTAATTAAATACCCCTATTCCTCTTTTAAATAAATTAAATAAAACATTTATTTAAATCATTAACCCCCCCCCACTTGCATTTTCCTACAAATGCAACTTGCACACATTTTGAAATAAATGAATTTTTATTTTAAATAAAATCCTATTTTCCCTCACCCACCAAATCCACTTGCAAAATCTAATCCCCTTCTAGATTCTTCTAACCCCTTCCTAATTAGCCTAATCCATCCCCTAAATATTGTCACATTCCTAAGCAAAGGGAAGTCACTTCTCAAAAGCCTAAAAGTCTTTGATAACCATTGAAGGTTTTCAACCTTCAACCACCAAAAACCCCAAAGTCTTTGAAAACCATTAAAGGCTTCCAACTTTCAACCACTTAATCCACAAAGTCTCCAATAACCATTAATGGCTAACCCAAACCCTCCTACATGGTTAAAACATTTGTTTTGACTCAACCTCTACCCAACCCAAGGGTCTCATCAAGCCTTTAATACTTTGACCATGATTATCTCTTAATCATTTGCACAAAGGTTTATCCTTGGATTAACTCCTAATCCAGTGGGTAATCCTAATTTAGGCTTGACCCTTAGCCTTTAGATAACCATGAAGTCTTCTTAGGCATTCAATGCCTCCAACCCCTTTCTTTCAACCCAATCCTATGTTGACACTTGTCACCATGTCATTGGTGCAAATTGTGCACATGGATCCCCAACTTTCAAGATTGACCCTTGATTAAACCTTTCAATCCTGGCCATCCATTACTCCATTTTTCTTATAAATAGAGCCCATTTCTTCATAATCCAGATCCTGAAAACTTGTAAGCATTTAGACTATAGCCATTTTAGAGAGCATTTAGCATAGCATAACTAAATCTTGTCTTTTTGGTAAAATCAATCATTTTAGCATTAAAAATAGCTTTTCATTTCATGTTTGGAGCTATTCTACAAATCTCAATCCTCCATAAGCATCCATAGTGCAAAAAGCTGCTGAGAGCTACACTATTTTGGAACTTGGAGAGGAGAGGAACAAGGGAGAAGAAGCTAAGGCCATGCTAAGAGATAGTTGGAGATATCTCATTGTCTTACTTCTTTAGTTAGATTCATTAGCATGTTTTTAGTGTCTCCTTTGGAATGCCTTCATATGTTTTAGTTTTTGATTGATTAACTCTAACGTCTTGTGTGTTTTGGGTTGTTTGATCAAGAAATAACATTTTGCCATTTAGGAGGGCATCACTTACATATTGTATTATGAGGTTTCACAATTTTAGGTAGATCTCTAACTGCCTTAGAAGTACTGATCTTTACCATGAAATCAAAGTTTACATGACAGAGTCTCTTATGCCATAACCAACTTTCATCTATATGTGCAATCAAGCATGCCTTTTCACTATTATTCAAATGAAAGATATTACCTCTAGTCTGATTATCGGTTGCAATTTCTAAACTAGTTCTATTCATGATTTTGCATTTTCCATTCTTAAATTGTAACTGAAATCCTTCCTGAACTAATTGATCAACACTTAAAAGATTATGCTTTAATCCTTCAACATAGTAGACATTGTCAGTGTTATGCTTACCATCAAGAGATATTGTACCCTTACCTTTGGTTGAATAGGCTTTGTCATCTCCAAATCTTACTAAACCTCTATTGTATTCTTGAAAGTTCAAGAATTTACCTTTATATCCTATCATATGATGTTAGCATCCTGAGTCAATGATCCATTTATCCTTTACTTCAACTTTAGCTGCTAGGGCTTGTTCTACCGGTTGAGCAGTAGGTGTCCGTTGATCTTTTGTTATAGCAACAAAAACCCATCCATTGTCTGTTGGATCCTCATTAGAATCATCGGTCACACCTTCATTAGCAACGTAACAAGATTTGTCTTTGTTCTTCTTAAATCTGTATCTCTGATAATCAGGATTAGGCTTGTATGTTCTTCTAGCTTCTTCTCTTAGTCTGGCATGTCTATCAGGGCATCTTGAAGCCATATGACCAATCTTATTACAGTTAAAACTTTTAAAGGGTGCTTTACCTTCATACTTACTTCCAACTAGACCTTTAGGCATTTTTCTTGCAAAAAGTGCTTCAAGTTCTTCATTCTCCTTCCTAGTTTATTCCAGTTCTCTTGCATAAAAAGCTTTCCAATCTGATTTGTCAAATGATGGAGCAGATGATGTTGATGCTTTAAAGGCCAAATCTATCTTTATAGTAGCAACAAGACCAAATTCCTCAATTTCAAAAGCTGAAAGTTTTCCAAACAATGTATCCCTAGTTACTGATGTATTAGGCATTGTTCTCAACTCATTTATAGCAGTAACCTTCATTTTATATGCCGGTGGCAATCCTCTTAAGATTTTTGAAATAATTTCATCCTCACTCAAGGTTCCTCCACAACATTTAATACCCCAAACAATTTCATTTAATCTTTCCATAAAAGCAGAAATCCTTTCATCTTCTTCCATTTTCAAATGTTCATGCTTGACTTAGAAGCTTTCAAGTTTTGCAATCTTAACTGTGGAATCTCCTTCATTCAGTGTTTCCAAATGATCCCAAATAGCTTTAGCAGTAGACCTATCTGATAATCCCATGAATTGTTGATTTGATAAAGAGCTGAGAAGTGCTTCTCTTTCTTTGCAATCATTCTCCTCATCTTTACCTAAGGTAGTTGGAGCGGTTTGACCAGCTACAACAGCATTATAACCATTCTTTGTAACTTCCCAGATGTCTTTACGAATGCAATTCAGATGTGTCTCCATTCTGATCTTCCATATCCCATAGTTGGTTCCATCAAGTTTAGGACTGTCCTTCCTAGAATAACTAGTAGTCATTGGATCTCCTCAAGTTGTTAAACTTCTACAAAAGATGACTAAGCTCTGATACCAATTGTTAGGTCCCGGAGACAACTGAGAGGGGGGGGGTTAATTAGTTGTTTAATAAATTCAAACCAAAAACAACTGAATCAACTTAATGCTTAATACCGGTAAAATAGTTATGCTTAATACCGGTAAAATAGTTAAGTATGCCGATAGACAGTGTTAATAGTTAATTGCTATACTGGTAAAGATTAATGCATGAAACATAAACACAAAGTCATCCACAACACATAACACCAATATTTGTATGTGGAAACCCAGTAAGGGGAAAAACCATGGTGGGAAACCTTACCCACAATCAGATGATACTACTACAGATGGTAAGTGTACATAAATGGGGTCTGCACATGTAGAAAGGCCAACAACCTAGAGCTCACTGCTCAATCACAAAATGGGAGTCACACTGACTACAGTTGGATGGTTAAATCCAATAAGAATGTATTACACAAAATATCATCTTTATATGCTGGATTCAGTACCGGTGTAATGCTGATATGCTTCCACAAAAACCTAGCTTCACCTTCAAATGATGTCTTTGTGTATAGGTCTACTTAATCTCGCATATACCTTCACTTAATTCTTTTTTACATTCCACATTCGATCTTACAAATAAGATCTTACATTTATACCATAACCTAAGACCAATTTTAGTAGGTTTGCTCTACAAGATATTACAATAAAAAAATTTTACAAACAATATATTATCCGATTGATAGGGAGACAAATGGACCAAACTCAAACTTAACAATACAAGACCCTTTGAGACTTTACAAACTGCCTCAATGTATTGACAAAGAAAAATCATTGCAAAACTACCACCTTGCTGCCATATTGATAGACCCTTACACAGTCACTCATAACTTTTGCAAATGAACAAATTTATTCGATCTCTCTAGTTAAAGTATTTGTAACTTGGTTATACAAAACATATCAAAAAATCAGAAAAATCCAACAGTGGAAACGTGAGATATGGCTCCCGTATTAGGACTATATTTTCTGCAACAGTCTGCCCCTAAAATTTCAGACCTTTACTCCCACAATGCACATGCCATCTTGTGCATGGCCTCCTGAAACCAAATCTTATGAAAATATACAATATAATACACCATCATACCCATTTTTGGGGTTAGATCAATCTGGAAATAAAATATACAACATTTTCATGCTCACTATTAACCCTATGGCAGGGATATGACTATTTTCACAAGAAATTAGACATCTTCACCAAAACAAAACCAAATCACTTCAAACCAAAGACAAAATAAACTTAGTTAATTATAGAAACATCTCCAACCATGAAGGAATGAAAACTAATTCATAAAAGCACTCAAAACAATGGAAAATCAAACTGTTCTATGTGGAAACCTGGAAAATACACATGAAAATCATATTTTTATTGCTTCAAAACTCCAAACCCGATCAAAAAAATCTTTTTTACCAACCACCACAAATGATTCAATTTCATCCATTTATAACCTTCAAGGCCTTCTAGGTCGAAATCCAACCTAAAACCAACTTATAACTAACTTATGACAACTTTTTTGCATTCTTGACAACTTTTTGACAACAAAAAGTTGCTCCAAAGTTGTCAAGTTTGACAACTATGTATGTCAACTTGCCAAAACTATATATAAAAATTCTAAAACATTAAAATGGTCATTATATGACCTTATAAACATATTTTATCCATCTAAACACACTTCTATCCCAAAAACCCAATTTTAGCCTTTTCTAGGCCTAATTGCTCAAAATGGCAATTTTACACTTTTTGACCATTACATTGCATTTCACTACATTTTATGGCTCACATGACCATGTTACATCATTTCAAGACCTTATAGGTCTTGTTTGTCTTCATTTTTCATCAAATCCTCCATAGGGCCTATCAGTGACCCTGCTCCACCTTGTCTTCCTGGGTGCTCTTGCACCACCAATGCAATAACTGATTAAACATGTTGGCTTAAAGCATTTACAATAGTAATAAATCATCTCCATAGCATGCCATGTTGATCTGGAAAAGATAAACATGCCGATGTAACCCTAGGTAACCCTAGACCTATTTGCCGGTAAAAGCAAATATGCAAATATGATTATACCAATGATTAATTATTCAAAACAAAGTGTCCACACAATGTCTTCAACATTACCAAGTGTCTTCCATATCATTCCAAGTGACGATGATCATTATATCCTGCCGGTGAACCATATACCAGTAACTGTGCAATTGTTACTTGCTTTCCGGTGAATGCTATTGGATCTCCAAAGTGCTAGTATTTTAGTAGGTGTCGACATCAATGACAAAACCATACCAAAATACCAACATTCCTATCCTTGACTTCAACAACCATAAGAGTAGTGATGAAAGATGTAGATGCCGTTTCAAATTCTCAAAAAAACTCAACTCAGAAATTCGCTTCAAAAAATACCTCAACCGACTGACGGATGCCCTAAATTGCTCACTAGATCACCTGGAAACCTTGATCACCTTGTTATTTAGCTTGAAAATGCTATTCGCAAAGTGAAAAATGATTCTCGTAATTTCTCTTTTTAACTTTGCAAACCCTAATTTTACTTTGAAATAAATGCACCCCAGATATCCAAACGGATGCCCTGTTCGACTACCAGATGTCAGAATCAGTCATCTGAATCTTAGATATCAACTGAAACTCAACTCCTACCATCTGTAATCCATCAACTTCATATCTCATCAAGGGGTACTGCAAGATTTGTATTAATTTTCCTCCCCCTAAGGCCAAAGGCCGTAGTTACCGGATGAAGGTTTTGCACTGGATTCAGGTATAGATCCATTATCTGCCTTAGATTCATCCTTCTTTACCCACATATTCTTATGTTGATCTCTAATCTCATCAACCTTTGCCTTTCCCTTTTCTCTGATTTGTTCTTATCTACCAGAGTATTATTTTTTCTTCTACAGTACTTTGCAATGTGACCGGTTTTGTTGCATGCTCTACAAACAACATTATTCTGCATAGGTCTGAAGTTCATTTGATTTGGTCTTGTCCTACACTAATTATAGATATGTCCAAACATTCCACAAGCATAGCATCTCTTATTCTAAAGATTAGATATTGCTGCTCTACACATATTTGATATGTGTCCAAATTTATTACATATGAAACATTGACCGATAAAGGTAGGAATATTATTCATGTTTTTCATCATATTATTATTGTTCATCATTCCATTATTCATCCTACTTCTACACCGAATCACCATATGACCAAACTTGTTTCAAGTAAAACATCTACCATTGAATTTATGAGCATTAGGTTGTCTTACCGAATGACTCTTTCTCTTCTTATGATCAGGTTTTGCATTGCCTTGTGCAGATCCAAAGGATTCACCTTTCTCAATTCCTAGGCCTCACATATCCTTTCCATGTCTTTGAATTTCCAACATCTCATCAAGCCTTGCTAAACTGGCTTTGAATTTGTCTTTGTATTCATTGGCAGTAGCAAGTTCATCCCACAAGGTAGCAATCTGTCTTTCAAGTTCTTGACCATTATTCCTTGATTGTGTCAACTCAAGCTTCAACTGATCATTCTCATAGGTAAGCCTGAAGTATTCATCAACTCTTTCCTTCAATGATTGTGCCATATTATCTTCATTCTTCTTCTAGTCCTCAATCTCCTTAATCAACCTCATCACAATGGATTGCATCTCATTATTCAAAGAAACACACTCTCTCTCAATTGTTAACTTCATCATCTTTGTCCTAGAATTCTAGGAGCTGATTTTCTTTCTCCTTCAACTTGTCCATTAATTCCTTACCTTCGTCTTCTCTCTATAGAAAATTGCATGATCCTTTAGCTCACTAATGAATTCATTAGTAGCATTTAGGTTCTTCTTCAAGGTACAGATCTCATTTCTAGTTGCATAAGGATCCTCAAGTGCCACATTGAGTTGTCTCTGAAAACTGGAATCCATTGAATCAATCTCCTTGATCTTCCTCAAGTGGTTAAACTTCCTCAGAGGAACTAGGTTCAGATACCAATTGTCAAAATCAAGGATAAATGAGAGGGGGGGGGGTTAATTAGTGATCTACCAGAAATCAAATCCACAAACTTATTCTTTATCCACTAGTTAACACTGCATAATAGAAAAGAACATAAATATGCAACAAATAATCCACAAATATACAACACGAGAATTTTTACGTGAAACCCAAAAAGGGAAAAACCACAGTGGGGATTGAAACCTACAATATTCGTGTACTATGACCAGGAGTACATAAATATTACATAGATGGGGAATGCACTTGTATTCATACTCACTACCTAGAGCTCACTGCTCAATTATAATTGCTCGAAAGGCTACAACCTTCAGGAAGTTTCATTGACTTAAACTTTGATTACAATGAGGAAATACAATGAAATTAACTCTCAAGTAGCATCTGACAATGCAAGAATGAGTTTCGGTTAAGCACTGAATCTTTGACTATCTTTGCTTTGCTGAATACTTTGTTTTTGTCTCAGTCAGCTACCGGATTGTCTATAAGAAAAGTACACACGTGAAAATGTGCTCAATCAAACCAAACTAGATCACCACAACAGTATTGCCTCCAAAACCAATCGCCAATCTGATCTTATATATTCGGTCTTAGCACAAAAGTAATTTCCTTCAAGTCAACTTCAAGAAGTGTAACGTGTAGCTCCAAGTCAGCTTCAATCTTGAACAAAACATAGCACCGGACCAAAAGAGTATATTCACATGCTTCCTAAAGATCTTCCCATTCAACAAGAGCATGAAATCAACCACCAAAATTATCGTAATCATCAGAAATTATTCCAAACCAAAACATTACCGAAATACCCTATTTTACCGGCTAACTCTAGCTTTCGGATAAGATGAATCATGACCATCGGATCGAGTCTCCAAAAAGATTTTCCATCACTGACAACCCTAGATCATAAATCAAGCATCGAAGATCACCTGATGAGTGTCAATTGTCAATAATTGTATCTTTCCCTAGGGTAGTGCACCTCAACCTAGTGGGTTACACTTTTTAGACAACTTTGACACTAAAATAATCATTTTGAGAAAAAAACTTCACATTGGAACACCTATTACTACTAAACCATAAGGAATTTCTAGATGATGTGAATTAGTGATTTGTGACATTTTGTGTATAGATTCCAAATATATTTTTCTAAAAAAATTTGGAATCAATTTGTATCCATTTTTCTATCTCCCTCGAAAACTAGTTTTTAACAGTAAACAACATTTTTAAACAGTGACACTCATTTGGTATGGCACACCTTTTTTTTTAATAATAGATGTGAATTTGATTCTTTTGAATTTAGTATTGTAACATCCATATCTAATGTTTGCAATCAATTTCATAACATTACCTTTAGTATTTCATATTTTATTGTTTTGAAGTTCAGTTAACTATAATGTTGACATATGTTCATTTGGTAGCTTGTAACTTGTTGTGTATGTATATGTTGACATATGTTCATTTGGTAGCTTGTAACTTGTTATGTATGCATTGAAATTTTATTTATTTATTTTGTTGGAAAGAGGACTTTAATACCTATTACGTAGATATTTTTCAAAAAAAAATTTCTATGCGTTGAACTATTGGCATTTACATGAGGATTGTATTAATGATATGCTATGTTGTCATTGATGTCAATAAACCGGTAATGATAATGTTGATATATTGTTGTAATAGTGTTACTATAACCAGTAGGAAGAATTTGTGGAGTGAACTGGTAACTAGTGTAAACCTTATCTATTGATGTAATCAGTAAACCCTACCTATTATTTTTTATAAACCTTAATCGATTAAGTTTGGTGAATTGGTTATATTGGTTTATGATTTGATGATGATCAGTAATGATGATGACACACATGATTATTGTATGAAGACAATTCGAAGATATTTTGGCAAGTTGTTGTAATGGTTTTTATTTAGGGAATGAGAAAATGTATTGCATCTAATGCAAAGCGCGTGATGAGTTACTAAGTTCAATGAAGCAGTGATCAAGGTTTTCTTGATTGATGTACATAGATTGCTATGTAACCCAACGGTCATACTTGAACTGAATTTGTTTGTAATCTTGATGAGAATTAGGTTTTTGTTTTGTTACTGACTTGATTGATTTGATTTTAAGGTCAATGAAGTTGTTTAGTTTTATAAAGTTGGCAAAGAGATGGACACAGTTCAGTTGAGTGTGTGGTTTCCAAACCAGATGATGTATCTGCAGTTTGAGTAAAGGCTGATAGAAGCATGAAATGGATTTGATCAAGCAAGTGTAGTGCTATTTAGATAGATCAACAAACTCTTGTTATTTTCTAACAATTATAGCAGAATTGAAATCCCCTAACTAGGTAACCTCTAATAGGCTTCGTGTTATTCAAATCCTCTAACAAGGTGGTCCATTAGATTGGATTTTCAAATCCTTTACCGAGGTTACTCCTTATAGGGTATTGCTTCTAACAAGGCATTTGTAGTCAATCCCTTAACTAGGTGATTCCTAATAGGATTAGTTCTTAATAGGACTTTTTGTAAAGCTTTAACAGGCTAGTCTCCTAATAGGGTGAACTTGAAAAGAGTTCAGATGGTTATCTTGGGAGTCTCATCTCACCATTGTTTTTACCTATTTGGGTTTCCACATCAAAAAATATTTGTGTCAAGTGGTGAATGTTTTTGTGGTTATTTTTTCATGGTTGATTTACTTAACTACTTAACTATTTTAGATAATTATTGATAACCAAAAGCATTAAGGAATGAAGAAGTTGTTTATTGTTAATTTGTTGTAACAGACAACTGGTTTATCTTATGAGTTTTTATCTTGATAGAGTTGTTAGTTCTAAGTTTACTTTGAGAGATTTATTGGTGAAGTTTATGTCATTTTTTCTATCTAATGATTCACCCTCCCCTCTCACTAGTTGACTGGATACTTATTCTTTCATCATACCATAAATTGGTATAGGAGCATTTTAGGTTCTCTAAGGTCTAAGCCTAATAGCTTGAGGTAAATATCTATTGATCATGATGAAAAAGGAAGGTCCGAAGTTTAATAGATAGAACTACAAGATATGAAGTGACAGAATAAAAATTTATATGAAGAGTTTGGGTAGTCAGTATTGGGAACATGTCGATACTAAGTATGTTGCACCTATTGGGATGTTGGCTGATAATTAGAAGAAAGAGCAACAAGAAAATCATCAAGCATTGGAGGCTATTATCAGTTCTTTATCTGATGTAGAGTATGTAGATGTTCATGGTCTTTAAACTGCATCTGAGGTATGGAAAAAACTTGAAGAGATTTATAGCGGTGATGAACATGTTAAGATTGCTAAAGAGGAGAGTCTAAGAGGAAAATTTGATGAAGGTGAGAATATCCAGCAGTATGGTCAAAGGATAAAAGAGATAGTCAATGAAATTAAGAGTGCAAGAGGTAAAGTGGAAGATTCCATAGTGATCAGTAAGGTATTGAGAACCCTGCTACCGATCTACGCTATCTGAGTTGCAGCTATTCAGGAGCTGAAGTCCATTGACAAAACTAAGGTAACTCTTGACTCCATCATTGGCAAGCTTACTTCTTTTTAATTAAATGGTTATGATGGTAGTGTACAAAAATCCAAGTCTACATTTAGAGATTTTGTTTCTAGCCCATCTGTGAAGAAAATTAGAGTTGCCAGTCACAGTTATGAATCCAGATCTAGTAGAGAAGCTGATGATGAAGATAGTTTAGTTGAGCTTGAAGCATTGTTGGCTAAGCAGTTGCCTAGAGGTATAGGTAAATATAGAGGCAAATTACCTTTGAAATGTTTTGCATGCAACAAGATTGGACACATTGCTGCTAATTGTCCTAATGGTGATAATGAGCACAAACGAGAGAAATTCAAGAAGTACAAGGGTAAAGGCAAAAGAGATTGTCTTATTGTTGTTGATGGTGGTCTCACTGATGAGGAATCTGATGGTGATGTTAATGAAGACATTGTGTTTGTAGCCATTAAAGAAGAGATGTTAGACCATACAACATTAGTATCCAGGATGGATAACTCTAATGATTGGATCATTGATAGTGGTTGTTCACATTACATGACCGCTGATCAGAGAAAATTTCTTTCTCTGAAGGAATTTGATGGCGGAGTAAGACTTGGTAACGACTCACCCTGCATGGTTAAAGGTAAGGGAACTATTTATCTTAATGGAAAGATTAGTGTAGATGGTGTTTATTGGGTTGAAGGTTTAAATCATAATCTTTTGAGTCTGACACAACTCAATGATAGAGGATACCCATTGGAATTTAAAAATGGTATGTGCAAAATCTATGACAATAAAGGTGAACTGATTGCAACTAGAAAGCAAACTAAAGGTAACTTGTTTCATCTTAATCCTAAAGTCAGTAATTGCTTAATTGCAAAGATAGATGATAGTTGCCTTTGGCATAGAAGATTTTGTCATATAAATTTTGATAACATTGTTAAAGTGAGTAAGTCAAAGATAGTGAGAGGTTTGCCTCAGTTAGACAAACTAGTTAATGCTCTATGCAAAGAATGTCAGTTGGGAAAAATGACATCCTCAAATTTCAAGAGAAAATATTTTTCAGCAAAACATTTGTTGGATTTGGTTCATACAGATCTTTGTGGAGCAATAAGAAGAAAAAGTATTCAAGGTGACAAATATTTTATGATCTTCATTGATGATTGGTCAAGGATGATGTGGGTCACATTCTTGAAGGATAAGACTGAAGCTTTTGGTAAGTTCAAGGCATTCAGGGCCTTAGCTAAGAAAGAGAGCGATAAGAAGATAAAGTGTTTGAGGACAAATCAAGGTGGTGAATTTACTTCTAAGGAATTCGTTAGGTATTGGGAAGAAAATAGTATCAAACAACAACTTTTTGCACCGAGGACACAACAACATAATGGTATCATAGAGAGAAACAATTGGTCAGTTGTTGAAGCTGCTAGGACAATTTTGATACAAGGAGGTGTATCAAAAATTTTCTGGAGAGAAGCTGCCAGCACAGTTGTCTACACTATGAACCAGATTATGGTAAACAAAGGTAAGGACAAGAATCCTTATAAATATCGGTATGGTAGATCACCTGATGTTAGTTATTTTAGAATATTTGGATGCAATTTTTTTATTAAGAGAGGTGATTATATTAGCAAATTTGAGGCTAAAAGTGTTGAAGGTATATTTCTTGGCTATTCTACGAAGAGTAAGGCCTACAAGTATTTTAACAACTGGACATAGAGAATTGTTGAGAGTGTTGATGTTTGAGTGGATAAATTTCCTAAAGTCTGAGAGGAAACTAGTTCAAAGAAAAAGAATGAAGATCCTTGCACTTTGTTTTTGGAACAAGAAACTGTGAAATCTGAAACTGGCAAAGCAAATTTTGATGTACCAATTCAACCAAAATAGATAAATTCAGAAGAAGATGATGATAATGAACAAGTTGAACCTAAAGATAATAATCATGTTATTCCAAGATATGTTAGATTGAATCACAATCCTGAACAGATTATTGGGGATAAGGATGCTGGAGTACTAACTAGAAGAAGAATTAGAGAGAATTCATGCATGATCTCCACTATTGAACCAAGAACTGCTAAGGAAGTATTTGGTGATGATCATTGGGTTAAAGCTATGGAGGAGGAATTAAATCAAATTGAGAAGAACAACACATGGACCCTGATACCCTGATTGGTAAATAAAAATGTGATAGGAACTAAGTGGGTTTTTAGGAACAAGTTGAATGAAGATGGTGTTGTAGTTCACAACAAAGCTATGTTGATTTGCAAAGGTTATGCACAAAAGGAAGGAGAAGACTATGGTGAAACTTTTGCACCAGTGGCAAGACTTGAAGGTGTCATAACTTTACTTGCATTTGCTAAACACAAGAAATTTAAGGTATACTAGATGGATGTTAAGTCAACATTCTTTAATGGGATACTTGAAGAAGAAGTATACATTGAGCAACCAGATGGTTATGCTCTGACTGATAAGAAAGACATGGTATGTAGATTGTATAAAGATTTATATCGATTAAAGAAGGCACCAAGAGCATGGTATGAAAGGCTTCATGCACATCTGATGAAGATAGGATTTCTAAGAACCAGTGATGATAGTAACATATATCTCAAATTTGAAGAATATCAAATACTAGTCAACGAAGTATTTGTTGATGATATCATATTTGGAGATAATGATGACATGAGAAATAGTTTTGTAGATGAAATAAAAAATGAGTTTGAAATGTCTTTAGTGGGAGAAATAATTTTTTTCATAGGCTTGCAAATACAACAAATGAAGAATGGTATTTTTGTCACACAGTCTAAGTATGTGAAAGAGGTTTCAAAGATATTTGGCATGAGTGACTGTAAACTAGTTGGAACACCTATGGTTATAGGTTGTAAGTTGTCTAAGGAATATGAGTCCAAATTTGTTGATGAGAAGGAATACAGGTCAATGATTGGAAAATTGCACTATGTTGTTCACAATAGACTAGACATAGCTCATGCAGCTGGCATAGTTTCTAGATTCCAGAAGAATCCTAAGGAAACACATCTGATAGAAACCAAAATAATTTTTAGGTACTTGAAAGGTACTATTGATTATGGGTTATGGTATCCATATGGAGGAAATTTTGACTTGAAGGTGTACATAGATGCAGATTGGGCAGGAAATGTTGATGACTGGAAAAGCACAACCAATGGAGCATTTTTTCTTGGAGGAAGGCTTGTTTCATGAAGTAGTAAGAAGCAGATTTGTACTTCACAATCTACTATTGAAGTTGAGTATGTTGCAACTTACATGAATTACACACAAGCTATATGGATGAGGCACATTTTGGAAGGTTTTAAGATGAAGACTTCAAAACCTATCAAGATTTAATGTGATAATACAAGTGCCATAAATATTTGCAACCCTATTTTACATGCACAAACCAAGCATATTGAATTGAAGTATCGTTTCTTGAGGGAAAAATTTCAAAGTAAAGATGTGATCTTAGAGCATGTTTCTACCAAGGAGCAGCTTGCAGATATTTTTACTAAACCTCTACCTAAGAATACTTTTGAGTATCTTAGAAGTCAGTTAGGGGTTGTCCCTCTTCATGAATTTAATTAAGTATGATGTAGATTACATTAGTCCTAGAGCTATTTGCAAAATGTTACAAGAGGATTGGTGTAGCAGTGGATTTATTCCATAGGGGGAGCATCATGTTGCAGAATGTTGATGATGCATAGTGAAATTTGACATTACATGTTTTACTTTCAATTTGCCATTGTTGTCAAAGGGGAAGAGGACTTATGTGATTATGGGAAGGAGAACCAATGACAAGCTAAAGACAGAGAGATCATGTGAATACTTGGTAATGTAAACTAGGATTTGAAGATAGAGAGAGCATGTGAATACTTGGTAATGTAAACTAGGATTCGAAGACAGAGAGAGCATGTGAATACATGGTAATGTAAACTAGGATTCCTATTCACAATCACACAACAATCAATGGTGTTGATATTTATATTGCCATTAATGCCAAAGGGGGAGATTGTTGGCATTTGCATAAAGATTGCATTAATGATATGTTATGTTGTCATTGATGTCAATAAACCGGTAATGATATTGTTCATATTGTTGATATTGTTGTAATATTATTACTGTAACTAGTAGGAAGAATTTGTGGAGTGAACTAGTAACTGGTGTAAACCTTATCTATTGATGTAATCGGTAAACCCTACCTATTACTTTTTATAAATCTTAATCGATTAAGTTTGGTGAATTGGTTATATTGGTTTATGATCTGATGATGATCGGTAATGATGATGCCATGCATGATTATTGTATGAAGACAATTCCAAGTGATTTTGGCGAGTTGTTGTAATTGTTTTTGTTTAGGGAATGAGAAAATGTATTGAATCTAATACAAAGTGCATGATGAGTTACTAAGTTCACTGAAGCAGTGATCAAGGAGTGATCAAGGTTTTCTTGGTTGATGTGCAGAGATTGCTATGTAATCCAATGGTCATACTTGAACCAAATTTGTTTGTAATCTCGATGAGAATTAGGTTTTTTTTTGTGTTACCGACATGAATGATTTATTTTTAAGGTCGATGAAGTTGTTTAGTTTTATAAAGTTGGAAAAGAGATAGACACAGTTAAGTTGAGTGTGTGGTTGCCGAACTAGATGATGTATCTACAATTTGAGTAAAGGCAGATATAAGTAGGAAATGGATCTGATGAAGCAAGTGTAGTTCTATTCAGACAGATCAGAAAAATCCTATTGTTTCTAGAAATTACAACAAAATTAAAATCCCCTAACTGGATAAGCTCTAACAAACTTAGTGTTATTCAAATCCTCTAACAAGGTGGTCCATTAGATTAGATTTTCAAATCCTTAACTGAGGTTACTCCTTACAGGGTATTGCTTCTAACAAGGCATTTGTAGTCAATCCCTTAACTGGGTGATTCCTAACAGGATCAGTTCTTAACATGACTTTTTGTAAAGCTTTAACAAGCTAGGCTCCTAACAGGGCAAACTTCAGAAGATTTCAGATAGTTATCTTGTGAGTCTCATCTCATCGTGGTTTTTACCTATTTGGGTTTCCACGTCAAAAAATATTTGTGTCAAGTGGTGAATGTTTTTGTGGTTATGTTTTCATGGTTGATTTACATGACTATTTTAGATAAGTCATGATAACTGAAAGCATTGAGGAATGAAGAAGTTGTTTACTGTTAATTTGTTGTAATAGACAACCAGTTTATCTTATGAGTTTTTATCTTGATAGAGTTGTTAGTGCTAAGTTTACTTTGAGAGATTGATTGGTGAAGTTTATATAAATTTTTCTATCTACTAGTTCATCCCCCCTCACAGTAGTTGATCGGATAATTATTCTTTCATCATACCATCATGAACTACAAAAGTTGATGTTTGGTGAGAAACCTATGTTTAGTTAATCTAAAAAGAAAAAACATAATAAACTCAATATATATTAAAATTATAATCATTGGAAATTTCTCTTCGTGTACTACTATCATGCATTTAGGTTTGTCAATATTGTTCCATTTTAGCCCTCAATTAGAGCTTCAAAGGCTAGAAATTTGTAGAAACTAGGAGAGCTTCAGGGGGACATCTCTAGCCAAGGGGTTTCATAGAACATATGTTCTATCAAAAGGGGTTTGACTGAACCCATGTTCTATCAAACATGCCCTATTTTAATGGCTGGCATTCAATAGAACCCCCTATTAGTCAATTTTCTTTTTTGTTTTTCTATGAATGATTGCATATAAATTTAGATCCTTTTTTCATTTTTTAGAAATCAAAGTTGAAGGATAATTTGTATTTTTCATAAAGAAGACATTTTGAAGTTAATTTTGTTTGTGTGGAATTTTCAAAGGAGATATAGAAAATAAAAGGACAAGGGTAAATAAGACTATGTGAAAGTATTTACCCGATACCCAAGAAAGACATCATGAACAAGAATTGGCAATATATGGGTACATGTAGGATCATGGTGGGCTAAAACAGACCCTTAAGTGGCAATGAAATTTCAGAAAAATAGAGTTATGCAACTTGATGTGAAAATTTGAATATCTTATGAACATTATTTCAAAAATATGTAAGAACATAAAAAATTGTAGCAAATGGAATGTAATTTCTAAGCTACTAGTTGTTTTTTGGAAAAAAAAAAATCTATTTGATGAAAATTTGAAATTTCAATGCAGTAGTACTAAAATTTTAGGAAAAAGATAAGAAGTAGGTGTATGTCTGACCACCCTAACCACAATCAAATCATAATTATTTTTCATAAGATTTTAAATATAATTAGTAGACTCATGTCTGGATGTGACACATTTTTTTATAATTTTTTTAAAGTAAATAATTAATTATGAATTTATTACTATAACTTTTTAGAAATATAAAAAAATTGTGTGTCTGACCACCTTAACTTAGTCTAAACTTTATAAAATTCAATTTATTTTTTAATCCTATAGTATGTGAAGCATAGAATGTGATGCATCTTTCGGATTAAAAAAATATGATACTTTTTGAAAGTTATAGATGCTTTTCATTCAGCCTATCAATCAGGACTTCAGTTAGAATTCAATAAGAAAATAAATAATATTTTTTTATTAAAGTCAAAATAATGTTGGAAAACTGAGAATGCCCTTAAAAAACAATTTTTGTTTTATCAATTTCAAGTAAAAAAAAGTCGTCAGCCACTAGGGCGAAGTCAAGGAAAACAAGGAAAACTCAAAAACATGTTTTTTGTGTTGACTTTTCGAGCTTGGCATGTCCTAGCCAAATCCCAAAGCATTATCGGATGAAAAATGGAGGGAAAAAATTATGGTTTTTAAAATCATATATCCGTTTAAATCAGATATTCGTTATAAAAAAATTAAAAAAACATATTTTAGTAAATTGGGCATAACGTTTTCATTTCACATCAAAATTTTGATTTTTTATTAGCGTTGGAAAGGTGACTTAGAGCTCTATGATATGGAATAGGTACTGGTTCTATATATATATTTTAAAAATAATTATAATTAATTTAAATTCATCCTTCATTTTTAAAACATCAAAAGCTCACAACTTTTTCATATGAATTTCATATTTCATGAAACTTTTGTAGCAATCATCTCAAAATAATCTAAACACTAAATAATTAATTAATAATATAAAATTTAAGAATTTAATTGAGTTTAATAAATTTTGGTAAACCATATTATCTCTCTTTGTTCTTTTCTCTACCTCTCTCTCTCCTAACATGTGAATCTATCACTCCACCTGTTTGTTTCTTCCTCCATCTCTTTTGTGCATATTTATACATATCTCTCTATAGATATCTTTTTAACTTTCATTGAATCCCTCATTACTTCTCTCAAGATATACACTTATATTTCTACCTCTTCATCACTTCCTCCTCTATCTCACTCTCTTCCCTAAGATCTAGTCTAGTCTCTCTACATTTCCTTCCCATCTCTAGCAACAAAATTCAAAGGGGATGAGGAGAGGTGTAGAGGGGAGTATCAACAAAAGGAGAGCGGGAGAGAGGTGAGAAGGAGAGGGTAATTGGGGGTAAGAGATAGTGTGTGTGAGAGATATTTAGAGTTAATTAGGTGGTAGGAGAATAGAGAGAGAGGGGGGTGATTTGGATGAAGAGAGAGTGAGGGAAGGTTTGGGATTATAAGGGGGTAGGAGGAGAGGGGGAGAGGGAACCTTATCAACAAAGAGAGAAGAGAGATGGGGAGAGAGGTGAGAAGGAGAGGGTAATTGGGGGTAAGAGAGAGTGTGTGTGAGAGATATTTAGAGTTAATTCGGTGGTAGGAGAATAGAGAGAGGGGGGTGATTTGGATGAAGAGAGAGTGAGGGAAGGTTTGGGATTATAAGGGGGTAGGAGGAGAGGGGGAGAGGGAACCTTATCAACAAAGAGAGAAGAGAGATGGGGAGAGAGGTGAAGAGAGAGATAGAGAGAGTAATTAGGGGGTGGGGAGAGGGGGATAGGGAAGAATCTATAAAGGCATAGGAGGAGAGAGGTGAGAGAGAGAGAGGGTAATTGAGGGAAAGAAATAATGAGAGAGAGAGAGAGAGAGTTGGGTATAATTAGTGGATAAGAAGAGAGGGAGATGGGTAAGTATCAACAAAAGGAGAGATAGAGATATGTGGAGAGAGGTGAAGAGAGAGATGGAGATAGGATAATTAGGGGGAGTGGGAGGGCGAGGGGGGATAGGGAAGTATTATAAAAGAGATAGAGAGAGGGAGGGTAATTATGGGGCTCTCTCACCATCTCCCCCTCCTTTTCCTTTGTTGATACTTACCCCCCTCTCTCTCCTTCTTTGTTGATACTTCCTTTCCCCCCTCTCTCCTCCCCCTAATTACCTTCTCTTTGGACCTCTCTCTTTGAACCTCTCTTCCCATCTCTCCCTCTATTCCTTTGTTGACACTTTCTCATACCCCCTCTCCTCCTACCCTCTAATTAACCCCAACTCTCTAATTATTTCTTCCCCAATTACCATCTCTCTCTCTCACACCTATCTCGCCCTATAACTTTACCCCAACTCTCTCTCATTCTCTCTTCCTCTCACTACCCTCTCTCTCACAAACCTCTCCCACTTGAGCATTTTGTTGATACTTCCCTCTCCCATTATCTCTCTCTCCCTCTCTCTCTCTCTCTCTCTCTCTCTCTCTCTCTCTCAATACTTCCCTCTCCCCCCTCTCCCACTCCCCATAATTACCCTCTCTCTATCTCTCTCTTCACTTTGATCCATGTCTCTCTTCTCCCTTTATTGATACTTTCCCCTCTCCCCCTGTCCTCCCACCCCTTTATTTCCCTAGATCTATCTCTCATTATTTCCTCCCCCCAATTACCTTTTCTCTCTTTAACATCTCTCCCCCTCTCCTTGTATTGATATTTTCCTCGCCCCTCTCTACTCCCTCCTCTTTAATTAATCTCTCTACCTCCCTCTCCCTCTCTCAATCTCTTTCCCCTTGATTACCCTCTTTCTCTTACACCCCTTTCCCCTCCCCCCTCCCCCTAATTACGCATTGTCTCTCTCTTAAACTCTCTCCCCATCACTCCTCTCCCTTTGTTAATACTTTCCCCTCTCCCCTCTCCTCCTACCCCCTAATTATCATCTCTCTCTCTCTCTCTCTCTCTCTCTCTCTCTCTCTCTCTCTCTCTCTCTCTCTCTTCCACCCAATAACCCTATCTTTCTCTAACCTCTCTTCCACCATATGACCCCTTAGGACACCATATAGCACATTAGAACATCATATTGTTCTAAGGGGTCATATGGTGTCCTAAAGGATCATATGGTGTCCTAAGAGGTCATATGGGATCCTAAGGGGTCATATGGTCTCCTAAGAGGTCATATGGGGTCCTAAGGGGTCATATGGTATCCTAAGATTTCATATGGGGTCCTAAGGGGCCAAACATGTGTTAGACCACCATATGACCCCTTAAGACACCATATGGACATCATATGGTCCTAAGTGGTCATATGGTGTCCTAAGGGGTCATATGGTGTCTTAAGGGATCATATGGTGTTGTTTGGGGTCACATGGGATCCACAGGGCCACACAAGTTAGAACACCATATGACCTATTAGGACATTGTAGCATCATAAAATTGTGACCCTATAATTTTTTACCACATTTGTGTCTTCGCATTGGCTGACGAATCCCTAAGCCTGACTGAAGACCTGAGACATGCTCATACCATCAGAAACCTACATTTTCTTGCATCCTGCACTGCCTATTCTCACTACCTATCCTGAATTAGGGCTGGACAGGGGCATGGTGCCCCTGTCCCACTTAGGATAAGGGTGTGGCACCCCTTTCCCTACATTGATCACATTGGTAATGAAGGAAAACCAACTGGTAAGCACAATAACTATCCCAAAACCTAGAAACAATCAACCAAAAGAGATAACTAACCGGGAAAGAATCCAAATAAAATGAAAATTTGGAATCAAGCACCTAAAACCATCTGGAAATTGAAAAATAAGATCTGCCATGAAGAACAAGCAACTACTAGTACCAACCAGTAAGAACACAAAAAACTGCACAAAGAACTAAACAAGAAGAAAACTAAAAAAGAAATATTTTTGGTTGATGCAAGATTGCTCATCGACCAGGGATGCTCTTACATCAAAAGGTTGCACCAAGCTTGTGGATTTTGAAGAATTGCAACCTTGACTGGTACTTTCTGCAACATCCATCCCCTTTAGGGCTTCTTGAAGTAGGTTTCTTTGAGATGAGATAGCAAGAGCATCCCACATAGATACATTGAGGCTTGCCCTCTTCATCTGTTCAACAATATTGAAGGGGATCGTAGCCTTAGCAGGGACCTTCACAACAAAAAGGTTTGGTTTTGATATTATAGGGGCCTTAGGCTACTCTCCCTACATGACATTTTTAGTCAAATCCTGCTCCTTATTTAGATAAACCACCCTACCATGGGTCTTTGGCATTGAATATTGTAGGATAGGTTGTGAAGCTTGAGCTACAAATGGAGTCTAAGCTACTACTACAAAAATATCACTAGGATCTATGGCCCTTCTTTTTTATCTTGTGTTGTTGGTCACACTATCTCCACTTGTTTGATTCATGCCACAAAAATTAGCCTCCTGCTATTTCATGAAATTTGTATCTCTCTATGTATGACTGGGGCAGTTAGCAAATTATTGTTGCCCTGATGTTGTTGGCTCCTCTTGTTCTACTAGGGCCTTAGAAAACTCACCATTCTGACATGAGGTCTGATTATGTGGCTGATTTCATGGAACACACCAATATTGTTCTTAAGAAAGATTGTTTTGAACTGGCACTATAGCCTTTGAGGTGCTTGTAGTTGTAGGATTCAAACTGTTCAAGGGCCTAGCATTGCTCCACTGGTTCTACCCTTGAAAATTAGGCCTTTGTTACTGATAGTCTTGATTTGATATTTGATAAGGCTTGTTGTTATCCTACGACAACTATCTCTTGATTGAGACCAATTCATTTCCATATCCTTGCAGTTAGTGGCTCATTTTTTTCATTGAAGCCTCCATAGCAGCCTTGAACTATTGGATTTCATAAACTGGAGGGGGTGTAGGTGTAAGCAAATAATTTGTAGAGGCCACCTGAATAGGAGCCAAAACAAGTTGTTGTGGAGGAGTCTTTGGAAATAAGGGCATTGGGGGCCTAGGTGACACCTTTCTTGCCTATATTAAGCAATTTTTTGCCCTTATGATAATCTCATAAACTAATGGGAGATTATTTATCCATAGATTGAATCATAGCTACATATCAATGTTCAAACCCTTAAGAAAATATAGAAAAGCATGGTTTGATGAAGGCTTTACCAATTATGGTATCCTATCCCATGTCTTTATAAATCTATAGTTAAAATCACCCATGAACTCATGGGGTGCTCTTTTGATTATGGTCAACTACTCTATAAATGATAGATGGTCACTTTTATCCTAAAAAGTTTTACATATCTTTTCTCCTAACTCATCCCAATTGTGAATGGAGTTACGAGCTAGCCCTCTATACCATTTGAAGACTTTTTCCCTTGAATGAGGAGGCAAGAAGGCTCAATGCAATATTGTCATCAGTGACATCAAACATTGTGCAGATACTTGCCATACCTTGTATGTGTTCCTCTTGGGAGGTAGATGTCTCTCCAGTAAAAAATGGTATAGCCTTCAAGGTTGCCACTGGAATATCATTCTTTTGAGTCAGGAATAAGGGGCTGCCACTATTGAAGGTGATAAAGGTATGTGCTCTTGGCATTGTCATAGCAAATAGGGGTCTATTGATATGAATGATAGGGCCTCTAGATTGTGTTAATATAATAAAAGGAGGGGTAGACTGAAACCTTAAGGGTGTAGATAATTCTTCTTCAGTTCCCCTTGTTGGTGGTAATGAAAGCCTGCCTCTAGTTCTTCTAGAATTTGAATATGAAAGTTCAAAGTATTGGAAATTGCCTCTAGAAGATGCTCTAGTTTGAATAATGGGCATGTAAGTGGTAGCTGGTCCTCACCAAGAGTCTGAATTCATTCCTTAGAGTCACCAAGTGTTTGATTGATTGCCTCCAAAGGCTGGATTGCCAAGAGCAACACCGAATCCTTAGCAGATATGTTGAAATTGGTCACACCGAGTGTGCCAAAAAATATTGTCACAAAAGTTTGCACCCTTGGTGATCAGGCTTGATTACCAACCTTGTGAAACATGGAAACAACCTCCCAAGTGTAGGATTTGCAAAAGTGAGGTTGAGTCTCCGAAGAAGGATGACTTCCTTTCCAATCTGATGCAGGTTTTGGACCAACACAACACAAATAATCTAACACTACTAAATTTTTAAGGGAAAAGGGAAATAAAGATTACTTGAAAAGGGAAAAGGTTTGCACCTAGATTGAACATTGACCTTCTTGCCTATTCTGCATAGAACATTAATAGAATTGCTCTTAGTATGCACAAATTCTTATCCTAATTGACCACCTAAGTGCGAATGAAGGTTGGAATCCTGTGAAATGAAGAGAGGAACTAAGTTCTCACAATCAACATCCACAGAGGGATCAACACAGACACTTACAACTAAGGAAAATAAAAGCAGAATACATTCATACAAGAAGGTAAAATGTTACATAGGTTGTAAGAACTGAAAGAGGCAAAGTTAAGCATAATCTATTAATGTAAAGACAAGACAACTTTTACAAATAAAAAAAACAAGTATTCAATTGAAATGAAAAAGGAAGAAGATCCTAAGAAAATTTTTTAAAATGCCTTTATAGCTCAGGCATAACTCTGGATTGAAGATCTAATGAAAACCCTAACCCTATCCAAGTTAGGTTACTAAATCTAAGAGAGGCAAAGATGATCAGATCGATAGATTTGATAGCATACTGAATCCAGCCTCTAAAGGCGTCATCTACCTCTGAAAGAGTGAAAACTACCCCTCAGTGAATTAATTCCTATCAACAAGCATGGTCGGGCACACTTGCAAGGACAAAAGTCTCTGTTCTATATTGAAGAGGGCATGGTGGCATCAAAAAATGGTCTATAGGGGTCACTTCTGGAGTAAAGATGAGAGAAGAAGGTAGTTGGCATGAGATCAGTCGAAGATTGAGCACTGACTGAGAAAAGAAATATCTTGACCATTGAGTTGAAAACTACCCTAGATAAAGTAATCAAAACCCAAGAGCCATTGCGAATTCAAATATTCACCATCAATCTGAGAGATTCACATGAAGATGGGCGTGCAAGATCTCTCCACATAGGAATCTAGCAAGCCCAATTGGTGATTAAAATATGGTCATCGGATTGGGCCTTTATGAGGATCTGACGACCATAAATGGCTGATGTGGCACCTCAGGTCCATGCTTCCCTACTGTGTTCAATCACTGAGAAACTCTGCATAACACATGGGATAACATTGTAAGACTATTGCCTTGGTGCATTCTTATCCCACAACCTCTTTTTACTCTCTTCTCAACCTCATGGGATAAGCCTTCTCTTTGTTTCTACTTTCTTTCTTATCTTGTGAGCCCTTCTATGTCTTTATTTTACCTGGCGGGATAAGAGAGGATGACCCTCTTCTTACTTGGGTCTTATCCCATGAGCTTCCCTTGTTGTTCTTTGCACCTTGCGGGATAAGAAAAAAATGTACCTTCGCCTTTGTTACTTGTAATTCTGAAGTAACATTTGAGCCTTTGTTAACTACTTGTCTCACGGGCCTTTGCTGAAGTCCCTCTAACCCTACAAGATAAGGAAAAAGACCACCCACTTTTGTCTTCCTTATCCCACAACTTCATTTGTATCTTTGTTCTACTCCATGGGATAAGGTTTTCTTCTTTTCTTTGGACAATTCCTTATCCCGCGAGATGTCATTGCTGCCTTTCTAACCCCACGAGATAAGCAAAATGCCTCTTGCTGGCCCCTGGGCCTTATCACCCATGACTTTATCTAAACCCACCAAACACTTAGCCAACTAGGGTCCGCCTTAGTGCCAAATAACACACTACAAACTAAGGTCATATCACTAACACAACCCGATCAATAAATGACATGTTATTAATATGAGCTATTCATATAGCATATTAGGCACGGGGTCAATAACACTTGTGTTATTGACACATCATATAACCTTCTTATTATATGACTCTCTATAAAAATTATGAAGAAGCGGTAACTTTGTTGAGACCGATAACATGACGTGATATCGGTATTGACTAACATGAAGTGTTAGCCACACTAAAATTCTAGATCTAATCTCTACTAAGGCTAGCACAACATATGATATCCTAAGGGGTCATATGGTGTCATTAGGGGTCATATGGGGTCCCAAGGGGCCAAGCATGTGTTACAACACCATATGACCCCTTAGGACACCATATGGATAGAATATGGTCCTAAGGGTCCATATGGTGTCCTAAGGGTCATATGGTGTTGTGAGGGGTCATATGGTGTTGTTAGGGGTCATATGGTTGTCCTAGGGGGCCACACATATGTTATAGGACCATATGACTTCTTAGGACATCATATGACCCATTAGGACAACATATTGTCCTAAGGCAGCATATGGTGTCCTAAGGGGCCACACATGTGTTAGAACACCATGTGACCCCTTAGGACACCATATAACCCATTAGGAGATCATCTTGTCCCTGGGGATCACATGGTGTCCCAAGGGGTCATATGGTGTTGTAAGAGGTCATATGGTGTCATTAGGGATCATATGAGGTCCTAAGGGGAGACGCATGTGTTAGAACACAATATGACCCCTTAGTACACCATATGGACATCATGTGGTCCTAAGGGGTCCTATGTTGTCATGAGGGGTCATGTGGTGTCTTAAGGGGTCATATGGTGTCGTTAGGGATCATATGGGGTCCTAAGAGGCCACATATGTGTTAGAACACCATATGACCCATTAGGACACCATGCGACCCATTAGGACATCATATTATCTTGAGGGGTCATATGGTGTCCCAAGTGGTCATATGGTGTCCTAAGGGGTCATATGGTGTTATTAGAGGTCATATGGGGTCCTAAGGGGCCACGCATGTGTTAGAACACCATATGACCCCTTAGGAGACCAAATATACATCATATGGTCCTAAGGGGTCATATGGTGTCATAAGGGGTCATATGGTGCCCTAAGGGGTCATATGGTGTCGTTAGGGGTCATATGGGGTCCTAAGGGGCCACACATGTTAGAAGACCATATGACCCCGTAGGATACCATATGACCCCTTAGGACACCAGATTGTCCTAAGGGGTCATATGGTGTCCTAAGGGATTATATGGTCTTCTAAGGGGTCATATGGTGTCTTAAGGGGTCACATGGGATCCTATGGGGCCACACATATGTTAGAAAGACATATGACCCCTTAGAATACCATATGACCCATTAAGACATTATATTGTCCCTAGAGGTCACATGGTGTCCTAAGGGGTCATATGGTGTTGTAAGGGGCCATATGGTGTTGTAAGGGGCCATATGATGTTTTTAGGGGTCATATGAAGTCCTAAGGGGCCAGGCATGTGTTAGAACACCATATGAGCCCTTAGGACACCATATGGACATCATATGATCATACGATATCATATGGTGTCCCAAGGGGTCATATGTTGTCCTAAGGGGTCATATGGTGTCATCAGGGGTTATAGAGGATCCTAAGGGGCCACACATGTGTTAGAACACCACATGACCCCTTGCAAAAACATAAGACCTATTAGGATATTTTATTGCCATAAGAAGTTATATGATGTCATAATAGGTCATGTTGTGTTCTAGGATGTCAAAAGGGGTCATATTCTATCATGAGGGATCATACGGTGTCCTAAGGGGTCATATGGTGTCCTAAGGGGTCATATGGTGTCGTTACAGGTCATAGGGAGTCCTGAGGGGCCAATCATATTTTAGAACTTCATATGACCCATTAGGACACCATATGACCCATTAGGACATAATATTGTTCTAAGGGGTCACATTGTGTCCTAGGAGGTCATATGGTGTCGTAAGGGGTCATGTAGTGTTGTTAGGGGTCATAAGGGGTCATAAGGGGCTACACATATGTTAGAACACCATATGACCCCTGCGAACACCATATGGGAATCATATGGTCCCAAGGGGTTAGATGGTGTCATGAGGGGTCATATGATGTTATAAGGGGTCATATGTTGTAGTTAGGGGTCATGTGGTGTTGTAAGGGGTCATATGTTGTAGTTAGAACCCCATATGACCCCATTAGGACACCATATAGACATCATATGGTCTTAAGGAGTCATATGGTGTCCTAAGGGATCATATGATGTTGTTAAGGGTCATATAGGGTTTTAAGGAGTCATATAGTGTTGCTAGGGTCATATGTGGTCCCAAGGGACCATGTATGTGTTATAACACCATATGACCCCTTAGGATAGCATATGAACATCATATGGTCCTAAGGGGTCATATAACACCATATGACCCCTTAAGACCATATTATGTCCATATGGTGTCATTAGGGGTCATATGCAGTCCCACGAGACCACACATGTGTTAGAACACCATATGACCCCTTTGGACACCATATGGACATAATATGGTCCTAAGGGGTTATATGGTGTCCTAAGGAGTCACATGGTGCCCTAAGGGGTTATATGTTGTCGTTAGGGGTCACATGCGGTCCTAAGGGTCCACACATGTGTTAGAAATCCATATTACCCCTTAGGACATCATATGATCCATTAGGACATCATATTGTCCAAATGGGTCATATGGTGTCCTAAGGGGTCATATGGTGTCCTAAGGTGTCATATGGTGTCACTAGGGGTCATATGTGGTCCCACAATGGTCCTAAGGGGCCAGTCATGTGTTAGAACACCATATGACCCCTTAGGACACTGTATGGATATCATATGGTTCTAAGGGTTCATATGGTGTCCTAAGGGGTCATATGGTATCCTATGGGTCATATGGTATCCTAAGGGGTCATTGTTGAAATGTATTGATACTGATAGTAAACTGAGAGGGGGGATGAATCAGTTTACTAACAATAAAAACAATCAATTCAATTATAAACCTTAAACCAAAGCACAAGCCAATGAATAATATAACATGAAAACACAACACACATAACACCAATATTTGACGTGGAAAATGAGGAAAGGGAAAAACCATAGTGGGAAATCCTACTCACAATCAAATGAATACTATAATAGTATTGTGAATAATTACAATGGGGTCTACGCATGCAAAAAGGCCAACAATCTAGAGTGCACTACTCATCACAAAGGGATGTCTCAATGACTTACAAAATCATCGGACTACAATCCAAAAAATAATGAACTGTGAAAGTAGCATATATTAATGCCTGATATAGTTCTAATTAAGCACTGATGTCTTCTCTGCAATACAAAACCTTTCCAACCTTCACCTAAATGATATGAATTTATTCACACTTAATCCTTCTCTGATAATGCAGACTTAACCAACCATCAATATCCCATCGAACTCCTATGAATTACATGAACAAGTCACCTATAAATATAGATCATCAACGTTATTGACAAGTCGACTAAACCCTAAACCCATAATTATAAATTTACATCATAGGAGACCATTGAACCAATATTATGATTTAGATTACATAGTATGGACCTAAATCAAGTAACAAAATAATTATATCTATCGGGGATTCTGCTAAGAAACCCATAGTGAAACTCTAACCAAATCAAAATATGTTGGCATTATGTGAACCAGTATGTGGACATAATGACATTGTATGTTGTCATTGATGTCAATATGTTGAAGATGTGTGAATCAACATATGTGAGAACCAATATAACACTATGAACTGACATATGTGCTAAAGTGAAGTGGTGTGCTTATTCAAGGTGAACCGGCATATGGTTATGGGAACCGACACATGGAAGTCTTGTATGACTACCGGTTGGTAGTCTCAACTTCAGGGTTTCTAGTTGAAGTGCTTCAAGCCTATATGATTCAACCTATGACATTGTGTGATGAGTTAGCATTGTAATGAAGAACAGATCATGTTGCCATGTCATCCTTGTGCGCGTGAAGGATCTTGCATAAAGGACATCGTTCCTATCTACCTCAGGAATGTGGGAAGTCTATAAAATGGTGATAACATGTGATGGGTTATCGGCCACCATGAAATCGGTGAAAATGGATGATGGAGAATGTCTTGAGATTGGATCAAGACTATTGCAATTAATGGAATGTTCTCAATGGTCAGGATTGAACTATTTGAATTCCTTAACCTAACAGGTTTAGGGTTTAGGGTTTATGCTACTGACCTATTTGTTTTCCTATAAGGTCAATGTTGTGTCTCTTTCTATGGTTGTTGGAAAAAGTTGTGTGTGTGTATCCAAGAGAAGGGATACGTGATTCTTGCTAGACCAAAAGGAGAGAAGTGATACCTGCAAAGTGTAAGTGGAGAAGGTGAAGAGGAGCTTAAGCAGATCTGCATTGGCATTGAGTGTTGTTACCAAATCATTGTAATACCTATTGATCTCTAACCACCTCAATAGTTGGAAAATCCCTTAATAGGGTAGCCTTAACTGGCTTGCTGAAAATCTTTTAACAGGGTAATTCAAAGCTACTGAGTTTGGAATCCTTTAGCTATTGAGTTCTTGCAATCCTCTAACAAGGTAACATTTAACAGGGTTTAACCCTTAACTAGGTATTGTAGCCATCCCTTAACTAGGTGATCTCTAATAGGATTGGTTCCTAGCAGAACCTTTTGTAATGTCTCTAACCGGACAAGGCTCCTAATAGAGAAAACTTCTAAAGAGTTCAAAAATAGCTTGTGGGTATTCATCCCCACCGTGGTTTTTCCTAGTTGGGTTTCTACGTGAAAAATATGTGTGTCATGTGTGATGCTTTGCTATTGTCTGTCAAGCATATGATGGTTCTGTGTTTTATGCCCATCAATAAAACATGTTGAACTAGCTGTTATTATGATCTGATGATAGATTACCTATTTATGCATAAGGGTGTAATGGTAGTGTAGTCTCGAGTTGAGTGAAAAGTTAAGTGAGTAACTAGTTAATGCTTGTCTTAGACATTGTTAGCTTTACCGGTTGCACTCTGTTTCAAACTGGTGTCACTGTCTGCCAGTCATTTGAAGTGTCTGCTATCAAACCGGTTTTGGACTGTATTTTTGTCTATACTAATTCATCCCCCCCTCTTAGTACCGGTTTGGTACTATTTGCTCAATATTAAGTTATCAATTGGTATTAGAGCATCCTCTAGGTCCTCTGTGCTATAAGCTTAACCACTTGAGGTAAAGATCCCAGTCTAATGATGAAGAGGGAAGGTCCAAAGTTTAACAAAGAAAATTTCAATATATGGAAAGACAGAATGAAGATATTCATTAGAAGCATGGGTGCTTAACACTGGAGCTATGTTGAGATTGTCTATGTTTCTCCTACTGGTACCCTTACCGATGACCAAAAGAGAGAGATGCAGGAGAATAGGCAAGTACTGGAAGCCCTAATTAGTAGTTTATCTGACATTAAGTTTACTGATGTTCAGGATAAGGTAAATCCCAAAGAGGTATGGGATACTCTTGAAAATATCTATGGCAGTGATGAGCATGTAAAACAAGCTAAGGAAGAAAGCCTTAGAGGGAAGTTTGAAGATATGTGGATGGTTGAAGGTGAGACCATTCAATAGTATGGAATAAGGATCAAAACCATTGTTGGAGATATCAAGAGTGCAAGTGGTAAAATAGAAGATGCCACTATGGTAACAAAGTCCTAAGATCCCTATTTCTAGTGTATACAATAAGGGTTGTTGTTATTCAGGAGCTGAGATCAATAGACAAGACTAAGGTATCCTTAGAATCCATCATAGCAAAGTTAATAGCCTATGTGCTAAATAGTTTTGATGGCAGTGTTCAAAAGACTGAATCAACTTTTAAAGCTTTTGGTGTACCATCTAGAAAAGGAAAAGAAGCTAGCACTAGCGGTGAACCAAGACAGAGCAAAGAAATGGATGATTAGGAGATTCTGATGGCATTTGAAGCTCTCCTTTCCAAGAAACTTCCAAAAGGAACCGGAAAATACAAAGGTAAGCTACCTTTGAAATGCTTTTCTTGCAACTAGATAGGACAGATTGTTGTAAACTGTCATAATGGCGATAACAAGGACAAACCGGAAAGGTTCAAGAAATTCAAAGGAGGAAACCAGAAAAACTATTTTGTGGCAGTTGATGAAGGTGTCACAGATGAAGAATCAGAGGATGAAGAAAATGAATATATTGTGTTTGTTGCTATCAAAGAAAATGTGTCAGACAAGAAGGCTCTTATCTCCTAGTTTGATAATTCCAATGAGTGGATCATTGATAGTGGTTGTTCTCACCATATGACTAGTAACTGGAGCAAGTTTCTAACCTTGGAGGAGTATGATGGTGGTGTGGTTCACTTTGGCAATGATGCACCATGCATGGTCAAAGGTAGAGGGTCCATCTCTCTGAATGGAAAGAGTAGTGCTGACAATATGTATTGGGTTGATGATCTCAGACACAACCTTCTAGGTGTTGCCCAGTTGAATGACAGTGGCCTCACTCTGAAATTCAAGAATGGAGTTTGCAAAATCAAAGGAAAGAATGGTGAATTGATGGCCACTAGCATGCAGATGAAAGGTAACCTATTTCATCTGAATGCAAATATAAGTACATGTCTTATGGAAAAATTTGATGATAGTTGGATATGGCATAGGAGACTTTGCCATGTAAACTTTGATAACATTGTGAAAGCAAGTAAGATCAAAGCAGTTAGAGGATTGTTAGTGCTAAGCAAACTGGATAATACCCTATGTAGAGAGTGTCAATTAGGGAAAATGTCTTCCTCAACCTTTAAAGGTAAATCTTTCCCTGCTGACAACTTGCTTGATCTTGTGCATACTGATTTGTGTGGTCCTATGAAAACTAGAAGTGTGTAGGGTGATAGGTACTTCATGATTCTCACTGATAACTGCTCAAGAATGATGTGGGTCACATTCTTGAAAGACAAGTCTAAAGCCTTTGTAAAGTTTAAAGTTTTTAGAGCTTTAGTGGAGAAGGAAAGCGGTAAAAGGATCAAGTGCCTGAGAACTGATCAAGGAGGGGAATTCACTTCCAGTGAATTCAACAAGTACTATGAAGAACATGGCATCAAGAGGCAATTGTCTACCCCCCAGACTCCATAGCAGAATGGCTTAGCCAAGAGGAATAACCAAACTCTAGTTGAAGTAGCTAGAACCATGTTGATTCAAGGAAAGGTAGCTCACACCTTTTGGAGAGAAGTGGTGAGCACTGCAGTCTACACAATGAACCGGGTACTCATCAAGAAAGGTAAGGATAAAACTCCTTATGAGTATTGGACTGGTAAGACACCTGTGGTTAGCTACTTTAGAGTGTTTGGTAGCAAATGTTACATCAAGAGGAGTGAACACCAGAGAAAATTTGATGCAAAATGTGATGAGAGAATATGCCTTGGATATTCCACCAAGAGCAAAGCGCTCAAGTGTTTCAACTATAGGACTCAGAGAATTATGGAAAGCATCAATATAAGAGTTGATGAAACCTCTGAGAAAACTGAGGAAACCGATAGTGAGCAAGCAGTAAATTAACTAGTTGCAACCTTCTAGGAACTTGTTGTCAGTCAATCGAGTACCAATAACAGTGTTCCTACACCAGTAAATGTAGATGCTGATACTAATGGAGATGAGGATGAAGAAGAAAAGCAAGAGGAATCCATCAAGACCATTCCTTGGTATGTCAAGCTAAATCATGATCCTAATCAAATCATAGGAGATAAGGATGCAAGAATCCTTACAAGAAGAAAGGTTAGAGAAAACTCATGTATGATCTCTGAATTTGAGCCTAAATCATTTAAAGAGGCACATAAAGATGAAGACTGGATCAAGGCAATGGAAGAGGAACTTGACCAGATACAGAAAAATGGTACACGGTCTTTGGTACTAGAACCAAAGCATAAAAATGTCATTGGTACCAAATGGGTCTTCAAAAATAAGTTGAATGAGGATGGCATAGTGATTAGAAACAAAGCCAGATTGGTATGCAAAGAATATGCTCAAGAAGAAGGAGAAGACCATTGAGAAACCTTTGCTCTTGTAGCCAGATTGGAAGGGGTCCATATGCTTCTTGCATATGCAACTTTTAAAGGTTTCAAAGTATATCAAATCGATGTAAAATTTGCATTCCTAAATGGTGTACTTGAAGAGGATCTATTTATTGAGCAACCAGATGGGTTTGCCCTATCTGAAGACAGTGACATGGTATGTAGGCTACATAAAGCCCTATATGGACTAAAGCAGGCACCTAAGGCACAATATGAATGTCTACATTCCCATCGTGTGAAGATTGGATTTCAAAGAACAAGTGAAGATAGCAATATCTACTTGAAGTCTGAAGGAGATCAGATCCTAATCTGTGAGGTATTTGTTGATGACATTATCTTTGGTGGAGATGACAAGATGAGTCATGAATTTGCAGATGAGATGAAGATAGGGTTTGAAATGTCACTCATAGGGGAGATTAAGTTCTTCATTGGACTGCAGATCTAGTAGATGAAGGATGGAATATTTATCACTCAGTCCAAATATGTCAAAGAAGTGTTGAAGACTTTTGGCATGGAAGATAGCAAACCAGTTGGTACACTGATGGTGACCGGTTATAAATTATCCAAAGAGGATGACTCAACATTGGTTGATGAAAAGGAATACCGATCAATGATTGGTAAATTGCATTATGTAGTTCATAGCAGACCGAATATTGCACATGTAGTTGGCATTACTGCAAGATTCCAGAAAAGTCCAAGAGAATCCCACTTGGTTGCAGTCAAGCGAATTCTTAGGTATCTGAAGGGAATTGTTGACTATGTATTGTGGTATCCATATAGCAAGGATTTCAACTTGAAAGTGTTCACAGATGCTGATTGGGTTTGTAATGTAGATTATGGGAAGAGCACAACTGGTGGTGCATTCTTCCTCAGTGGTAGACTAGTCTCATGAATGAGTAAGAAGCAAAGTTGTATCTCTCAGTCCACAACAGAAGCAGAGTATGTTGCAGCTTTCACAAGCTACACTTAGACAATTTGGATGAAGCATGTATTGAATGGCTTCAAAGTTCCTGTATCTGAACTGGTAAGTATATTTTGTGACAATACTAGTGCAATTAATATCTCCAAGAATCTAGTTTTACATTCTAGAACCATGCACTTTGAGCTTAAGTATCATTTCTTAAGGGAAAGGGTTTAGAACAAAGAGATTACACTGGAACATGTTTCCAGTAAGGAGTAGTTAGTAGACATATTCATCAAGCCTCCCCCAAAGACTACATCTATATACTTAAGAGGTGAATTAGGGGTACTACCCCTTCAGGAGGTGAACTAAAGGTATATGCTCCACATTAGTCATGTATTGCATAGTCAAATCTTTCTTTAGGATTGATATGTTGAAGGATGCTACTCCTTAGGGGGAGCATCATAATGGAACAGGGAAGCTTGTGCCTCCACTTTGGCATTGTTGTCAAAGGGGGAGAAGATGTGAAGCAGAGAAGATATCTACAGAATTTGGGGGAGAAGATGTGAAGTGGAGAGATATCTTTGTATATTGCCATCAATGCCAAAGGGGGAGATTGTTGGCATTATGTGAATTGATATGTGGACATAATGACACTGTATGTTGTCATTGATGTCAATATGTTGAAGAGGTGTGAACTGGCATATGTGAGAACCAATATAACACTGTGAATCAGCATTTGTGCCAAAGTGAAGCGGTGTGCTTGTTCAAGGTGAATCGGCATATGGTTATGGGAACTAGCACATGGAAGCATTGTATGATTGTTGGTTTGTAGTCTCAACTTTAGGGTTTCTAGTTGAAGTGCTTCAAGCCTATATGGCTCAACTGGTGACATTGTGTGATGAGTTAGCATTGTAATGAAGAATAGATCATGTTGCCACATCAGCCTTGTGCACGTGAAGGATCTTGCATAAAGGAGATTGTTCCTATCTACCTCAGGAATGTGCAAAGTTTGTAAAATGTTGATAACGTGTGATGGGTTATCAGCCACCATGAAATCAGTGAAAATAGATGATGGAGAATGTCTTGAGATTGGATTAGGACTGTTGCAATTAATGGAATGTTCTCAATGGTCAAGATTGAACCGTTTGAATTCCTTAACCTAACAGGTTTAGGGTTTAGGGTTTATGCTACCAACCTATCTATTTTCCTATAAGGTCGATGTTATGTCTCTTTGTAAGGTTGTTGGCAAACATTATGTGTGTGTATCCAAGAGAAGGGATACGTGATTCTTGCTAGACCAAAAGGAGAGAAGTGATACCTGTAGAGTGTAAGTGCAGAAGGTGAAGAGGAGCTTAAGAAGATCTACATTGGCATTGAGTGCTATTACCAGATCATTGTAATACCTATTGATCTCTAACCACCTCAACAGTTGGAAAATCCCTTAATAGGGTAACCTTAACCGGCTTGCTGAAAATCCTTTAATAGGGTAATTCAAAGCTACTGAGTTCGGAATCCTTTAGCTATTGAGTTCTTGAAATCCTGTAATAAGGTAACCTTTAACAAGGTTTAACCCTTAACTGGGTATCATTTCCATCCCTTAACCGGGTGATCTCTAATAGGATCAGTTCCTAGCAGAACCTTTTGTAATGTCTCTAACTGGACAAGGCTCCTAACAGAGTGGACTTCTAAAGAGTTCAAAAATAGCTTGTGGGTATTCATCCCCACCGTGGTTTTTACCAGTTGGGTTTCCACATGAAAAATATGTGTGTCATGTGTGATGCTTTTATCTTGTGATGCTTTGCTATTGTCTATCAAGCATATGATAGTTCTATTTTTTCTGCCTATCAATAAAACATGTTGAACTAGCTGTTATTATGATCTGATGATAGATTACCTGTTTATGGATAAGGGTGTAATGGTAGTGTAGTCTTGAGTTGAGTGAAAATTTAAGTGAGTAACCAGTTAATGCTTGTCTCAGATATTCTTAGCTTTACCGGTTACACTTTGTTTCAAACTGGTGTCACTATCTACTAGTCATTTGAAGTGTCTATTGTCAAACTAGTTTTGGACTATATTTTTGTCTCTACTAATTCACCCCCCTTCGCAGTACCAGTTTGGCACTATTCACTCATCATTAAGTTATCAAAATATAACTACCATAAAAGTACACCATCCAAAGAAAAGTCACCAAATCCTTAGGATATGATCAAAAAGAAACAACAACATGAAAGAAATCAATTCCATAAGCCGGACCCAAAATCCACTGACCAAGTTACAAAAAAACATACCACCAAAGCTATCGAGGAACGCTAGAAGTTGGTAAAGGCAAAAGCTAGTCGATAAAGCCAAGAACAAGCTAGTAATTGGAAATATCAAAAGTAATAACCAAATCATGAAACCGTTAGAATATAACAAACAAGAAACCATTAGAATAAGCATCCAAAACCGATTCCAGAGGCTTGATCATATTGGATCAAAATCACAGCCAAAACAAAATGATCACCAAGACTAAGCGAGATAGTCTCCAACTGGGATACAGTGTTGACATCAATGATAACACTTAACCCAATCCAACATATTGCCAACAATCTCCCCCTTTGGCACTGATGGAAACATTGAATGTGAAAAACATCCAAGTGCCAAGGAATGCCAACAAACTCCAAAACCATCAAAAGATCTAGCAATTTTCACATGAATACCTTCTCCCCCTTTGACATCAATGACAAAGGAAGAATACTAAACCAAGAGTACTAAATCAAACATCTGACTACTCCCCCTAAGTAGTAGTACCATCTTTATTAACCCAGATCAAAAAAGTATGTTTGATAAGCTCATCGGATTGATGCATCTTTGCATCACTAAGTCTCTTCCGAAGGGTTGGTAACCCCCAATTGATCTCTAAGATATTCAAAATTGTTTATAGGAAATGACTTTGTTAGAATATCTGCAATTTGTTCCTTAGTAGGCACATAAACTAGTCTGTCTTCCTTTGCTTCAACCTTTTCCTTCAAGAAATTATACCTTATAGAAATGTGTTTTGATTTGGAATGAAATACTAGATTCTTTGACATATCAATAGCAATAGTATTTTCACAATTAATAATAATAGGTTTATCATACTTACCCTTATATCCTTTAACATCTGTTTCATCCATAAAATCTGAGTACAGTTGGTAGCAGCTGCAACATGTTTTGCTTTAGCTATAGACAATGAAGTGCATGATTGTTTCTTACTAAGACATGAAACCAACTTATTTTCAAGAAATAATGCACCACTAGTAGTTTTCTTTCGGTCATCCACATCTCCTACCCAATCAGAATCTGTATATGCACATAATGTGAAGTCATCATTATTTGGATACCATAACCTAAAGTCTGTTGTACTTGCCAAATATTTGAATATCCTCTTGACAATAATATCATGAGTTTCTCTAGGATCTAACTAAAATATAGAAGCAATACAAAAAACATTCATTATATCAGGTCTTGTCTGAGTTAGGTACAACAAACCACCAATCATTGATTTGAATTTGCTCATGTTCACCTTAGGTGATTCATCATCCTTTGACAATTTGCAACTGATTATCATAGGAGTACCGACAGGTTTAGAATTCTCAAGTCCAAATTTCTTAAGCAACTCCTTCACATACTTAGTTTGACAAATGAAAATACCTTTATAAGTCTAAGAAATTTCCAAACCTAAGAAAAATTTCATCTCACCAATCATAGACATTTCAAATTCATTTTTCATGTATCATTAGCAAATTTCATGCATAGACCTTCTTCTCCTCCAAAATGATATCATCCATAAAGAATTGAATAATAAATATGTCATCATGCTCAATCTTGTAATATAATTTACTATCAGCATTACCTTTACTGAAACCAAGCTTTAAAAGATACTTATCCAATCTAGCATACCATGCTCTAGGGGCCTGTTTTAGTCCATATAAAGCTTTCTTCAATTTGTAAACCATGCCCTTGTCTTCTAATAAAGAAAACCAATCAGGTTGTTCAATGTAAACTTCCTCTTCAAGATCTCCATTCAAAAAAGCACATTTGACATCCATCTAATATACTTTGTAGTTCTTATGTCCAGCACAAGCAAAAAAAAGTCTTACCACTTCAATTCTAGCAACCGGGGCATAAGTTTCCCATAATCAATTCCTTCTTCTTATGAATAACCTTTGCAAACAAATCTAGCCTTGTTCCTCACCACTTGACCTTCCTCATTCAATTTTTTTTTGAAAGCTCATTTAGTTCCAATAATGTTCTTGTCTTTAGGTCTAGGTACAAGTTCCCATGTCTTATTCTTCTCAGTCTTATCTAATTCCTCTTCCATTGCTTTTAACCAATTTTCATCCTTACTTTCTTTAATGAAAGATTTCGGTTCAATTTGAGAAATTAAACATACCTCTTCAATAGCTAACCTTCTCATAGTCATCACACGTTTCCTTTTATCTCCAATAATCTGATATTTGGAATGATTTAGCTTTACATACCCGAGAGTCTTTGAATTTTCTTGATTTGGTAACTCATTCTATTGCTCCTCTATCACAGTTGAATTTTTTGATGCTACTGGAGTCACAGGTTCATTGTCCTGAACTGATTCTTGTATTATCGGTTCAGGTTTGATAAAATCATCTTTCGGTCCATAATCATATGCTTTGATTTGATTATTGCCATGCTTATACACCTTGACATTTATGCTTTCCAATATCCTATTCAATATTTTGTTATAACATCTATATGCTTTGATCTTAGTAGAATAACCCAAAAATTTTCCTTCATCACTTCTAGGATCAAACTTTCCTAATGCATCATCTATTCTAATGTAACATTTTCTTCCAAAAATTTTGAAATATCTGATAGTAGGAGTATGACCAAACCATAGTTCATAAGGAGTCTTACTGGTATCACCTTTAATGTGTCCTCTATTGAAAGTGGATACAACTACATTGACAGCCTCTCCCCAATAGATATCAGGTAATTTAGCTTCAGTCAAAATTATTTTGTTCTTCCTTTCCATCAATCCATTATGTTGTGGGGTTCTAGGTGAAGAAAATTGTCTCCTAATACCATTCCTTTCATAAACATTGTTGAACTCACTAGATGTAAACTCACCACCATGATCTGATCTTAAGCACTTTATCTTCAGTATTGTCTTAGTCTCAACCACAACCTTAAACATTTTGAATTTTTCAAAAGCTTCAAACTTCTCTTTCAAAAATGCCACCCACATCATTCTAGAATAGTCATCAATAAGTAACAAAAAATATCTATCACCTTGAAAACTTTTAGTCCTTTCTGGTCTACACAAATTAGTATGAATAAGATCAAGAATTTCTTTAGATTTATCATGTACACTTCTGAAAGAATTTCTAACTTGCTTACCCATTTGACATTCTCTACATACCAGATTATGAGGTTTAACAATCATAGGTAAATCTCTGACAGTCGATATTGAACTAATCTTTACTATGCAATCAAAATTAACATGACACATCATCTTATGCCATAACCAACTTTCATCAATCTAAGCAATCAAGAAAGCCTTCTCACTAGAGTTGAAATGAAAGATATTACCATTATTCTGAGTTCTAGAAGCAATCTCCAATCCAGATTTATTAATGATCTTACATTTTCCATCCTTGAATTGCAAATGAAATCCTATATCCACCATTTGGCCTACACTTAAAATATTATGCTTTAAGCCTTCAACATAATAAACATTATCAGTATTAGTCTTACCATCCAATGATATTGTTCCTTTGCCTTTGATACCGTATGCGGGAAAATATGGTGACAAAAATGAATAAATTGAATCTAAAAGACCCACACATCAATGAGATTCTTGATGCAAGTATATGAACTAATTCAATTAGTTCAACTTCCCAAGAGGTGTCCCATTGTTCTCTATCTCATAGGATCCTTAAAGTCAATGTTTTTCTCTCATATCATTAATAAAATGACTTAGGAATGACAACTCCAAGAATGAGTGATATTTTATTTATATGCATGAATGCATTCTAAGATATGTATGTTGTGTTAAAACTATGATGCTCAAGCTAGTATGAAGATAGTGATATGATAAAGATATTGCTAAATTATCCTAATCATGATATGTAGCATGGATATACTATTGATATAAAAATGAAATGCTTTTAAATGTTTATGATGATGGTTTAACAAAGAGGGGCTAAAATGATTAGTAAATTAGACTATAATGTAGATGCATGAAACTTGGATTATATGAAAATGAAGAATGAGAGCTCTATTTATAGAGAGAATAGGGAAATGGATGGTTAAGGTTAAATAATCTTAACAAAGTCTAGGACTGAAAGCTTATCAATCCATGTTTACAATTTTCACCAATGAAATGGTGACAATTATCAACAAGAGGTTGCTTGAGAGGAGATGCAAGAAGCATTAAATGCCCGAGAAGACATGAAGGTTACCCTAGGCGGTAAGGGTTAAGGTTAAGTTAGGGTTATCCAATGGATAAAGCTTTTACCCAAGGGGTAAACTCTTGTGCAAGGGTTAATAGGATAACCAAGGTTAAACCTATGAATGCTTGATGAGACCCTTGAGTTAAAAGGATGGTTAAGTTAGAGGAAAGTCTCTAACCAAAGGTCAAAGATGAGTTAACCATAAATGGTTATGTAAGAGCCTTTAATGGTTTGGAAGACTTTTAGAGGTTAACCATTTGAAGACACAAAGCCTTTAATGGTTATTGAAGACTTTGGAGGCTTTGAGAAGTGACTTCTCTTTGCTTAGGAATGTGACAATAATTAGGAGATGAATTAGGCTAAATTGGAAGTGATTAGAAGAATAATGGTTATTGAAGACTTTGGAGACTTTGAGAAGTGACTTCTCTTTTCTTAGGAATGTGACAATAATTAGGAGTTGAATTAGGCTAAATTGGAAGTGATTAGAAGAATCTAGAAGGGGATCAGGAGGCAAGTGGGAGATGTAGGCAAAAGCAAGTGGATGAGGGAAAAGGATTTTAATTAAAATAAAATTACTTGATTTCAACTAAAATAGAGGCAACTTGCATGGATACAAGTGGGAGGATTTAATTAATAAATCAGATTTATTTATTTGCAAGGATCAATTTAATTAAATGTAAATTTAATTAAAAAGGGAGAAAATGAAATTAATTAAATAAAGTGATTTAATTAATTAAAGGCTAGAAAAGGTTTATGTGAATTTAATTAAATGAATTAAGTAATTCATTTAATCAAATAGATGAAAATGAAGAAATTGATTAAATAGAATTTAATTAATAAGATGAATGGGGTTAAAATAAATATTAAATATTTATTTAGGAAAGTGGTTAGATTTATACATCTACATTTTTCCCCTCTTTGAAGTGACATGTGTGCACATGTTGAGTCAAAGAAAATTGCTAGATATGTTGCCAAAATTTTATCAATATGATGTCCCAGATGTAGATTTGATTAACAATATTGATGATGCCTCCTCGAGAGATGAATCAAGGATTTAGTGAAAAGTTGTCAAGGTTATGATCATTTTTTGAATTAATTGCAATATGAGAGTATTGACTGTGTTGTATGCCTATATTGATGCATCTCCCAAAAAATGATGTTGATAAGGTTAAAAATGAAAAAGTAGGAGTAAAATACATGCCCCACTTATTAACCCTTGATTTTACCCTATTAAAAGGTAAAAAGTGACTTTGAAAAATCATTTGTACACTTGTCTCTTTGTAATTATGACATTTGGAGCTCTGACGATGATGCTGATTCCATACTCCTCACACCGATTTGAGCGCATCAAGTGATACCGAAGACCTGCCACATATGGCCCACTAGTAAGTGGCCAAAATCCATCTTCATTTTTTATTAATATTATTTATTTTCATCACATTTTTCAATTTGGGGTTGGATTTTGCTAGTTTAGCGCATAGGGTAGGTTGTCTAGCACATACGATAAGAATTTTAGTGCATAGAAAACCCTATCTAGGTTTATCATCTCAGTGCCACATGTAGCATGGTCAGGGGGTAGGTTAGTGCGTAGGATGGTTTTAGTGCATAGGGTATGCATAGAAGCATAATGGGTAGCTTAGTTAGCGCATTAGGTAAACAAGGTAGTGCAAATGGTGTGTCAGTGAGCACGTAGGATATCTTACCATATAGGGTGTGTTTTACAATGCATTCATGGAAAAGGTTAGTGCATATGTGGTAGATTAGCACTTTGGGGCCTTGATTTAGCATGTGGGGTCCAAAGTTGGAAAAAAAGTGTTGTAAAAAATGTGTTGTGAGTCAAACAGATTAGATAGGTTGTGTAGATGTCAATATGGGTCTGTCAATTACTTTGATATAGTTTATGATCCAATGTGAGTCATGTTTTGTGATGATCTTTGATTCTGATATGCTGGTGGATTACGACATGAGTCTATAGTCGATATGGATCTTGTTTTGATATGTGTTGCTTTTTGATATGGATTGCTGAGTTGATTTGAGTCTTGATTTTGATATGGGTCTATGATGCAGAGCCCTCCTTGTTACTTGACAAACACCTCAAAATGTATGATACTGACCCCTAATACATGGATGGGATCCTATCAAGGCAAGGCTCTACAACTTTAGTACAATCTTCTCACCATCTCCAAGATCCTTACTGACTCAATCAAGGGTATCTTGCTACAAAAGACTCCATGATATCTCCAAGGGTTACAAATCATTTTCACACTAATTTTGGGTTATACAAATCTCCCTAAGTTCAAACAAAGCACCAGTGACAAGGATACATACTCACTCCTTAAGAAACTCACCCAATTAGGCCTAGTTTCTTGTAGCCCTATTTAGCGGGTAAAGGGGCCTTAAGTTAAGGGGTCTTTCCTTCTTCAAGTAAACCCACACCAAGTCTCCTACATCAAACTGAACATCTCTCTTTTTTTTGTCAGCATGAGATTTATATCTCTCTGTAGATTGTTGAAGATGAGTCATCACTTGGTCATGGATCTCTTGTATAGAAGTAGCAAAGATTTCTCCATCTACACTAATGGGTTCTCCTTGAGGTATCTCTCTCAACTCCAACACACCCCTTAGGTGGATGCCATAGGCAATTGGAAAAGGTGACTTACCAGTACTCTTATTGAATGTGTCATTTTAGGAGAATTCTGCCTGAGATAGTATACTATCCCACCTTTCTCCATGTTGTCTAGTCAAACACCTTAAGAGATTCCCCAGTGATTTATTTACAAATTTGGTTTGACCATCTGTTTCGGGATGGTAGGGTGAGAAGAAGGATAAATTTGTACCAAGTTTCTTTCAAAGGGTCCTCCAAAAGTGACCAACAAATTTTACATACCTATTAGAGACTATGGTCAAAGGCAAGCCATGTATCTGGGCAATCTCCTTAAAGAACAAATCTGCTATATAAGAAGAATCACAAGTTGTTTTGCATGGCAAGAAATGTGAGATCTTACTGAACCTATCCACCACTACAAAAACACTATCATATCCTTTCCTTGTCCTAGGCAATCCTAAAACAAAATCCATACTTATGCTTTCCCATGGTCTTGAAGGTATGGGTAAAGGCTGGTATAAACCTGCATTGGTGGACTTTCCTTTTGTCTTTTGGAGATCACACATGTCTCCACAAATTTCCTAACATCTGTTTGTAGTTTGTTTCAAAAATAGTATCTTTTCACCAAATCTAATGTCTTGTCAAGACCAAAATGTCTTGCCATTTCTCCACAATGTTTTTCCTTAATGATATTCAGTCTCATAGAGTATTTGGGTATGTATAATTATGGACCTTTAAACAACAATCCATTTTGAATAAAAAATTTAGAATACTCAACATGAAACCGTTCATCAAATGAAGTACATACCTTGTAGGCCTCTCCAAAATCTTCATCATCCTCATACATGGTTTTCAAAGAGTCTATTCCAACACTCTCCAACTGAATTTGATTTGTAGTTAGGACTCTTCTGCTTAAAGCATCTGCCACCTTAATCTTGACTCCTTTCTTGCGCTTAAGAATGAAAGTGAAAGCTTGTAGGGTCTCTACCCATTTCATGTGCCGGTGATTCAACTTTTCTTGACTGTTTATGAAGCTAAGGGCCTGATTGTCTGTAAAAACTATGAATTCTTTTGGTAGCAAGAAGTGTCTCCTTTTTTCATGGATTAGACTAGAGTATATATCTCTAGTTCATAAGATGAATATCTTCTTTTTGCCTCATTCAACTTCTCATTGAAGAAAGAAATAGGTCTTCATTCTTGACTGAGCATTGCTCCAATGGCCATATGACTAGCATCACATTCTACTTGAAAGATCTTGTTGAAGTTAAGTAGGGCAAGGACTGGTTGTTATGAAAATTTTCTTTTCAATGTTTCAAAAGAGTTATCTACTTCTTCTATCCAACTAAACTTGCACTTTTGTCCTCCCTTTATTGTATCAAGCATAGGGGCACAAATATGACTAAAGCCTCTTATAAACATCCTATAGAAGGTAGCTAAGCCATGGAAACTCCTAACATCATTCATTGTCCTAGGTGTAAGCCAAGACAATATGGCAGTCACCTTTTCTTTATCCATTTTCAATTCACCATATGAGATCATAAATCCCAAGTAAATGATCACTTCCTGCATAAAGAAACACTTTTCCAATTTGATCATTAATTGTTCTTCATATAATCTCCTTAGGACCAGGTCTACATGCTTTAGATGTTCTTCTTTGGTTTGACTGAAAACTAGAATGTCATCTAGGTAGACTATAACAAATTTCCCTATGAAATCCCTTAAGACCTTTCATTAACCTCATAAAGGTACTAGGTGCATTGGATAAGCCAAAGGGCATGACTTTCCATTCATACAACCTCTCATTTGTTTTAATGGCAGTCTTCCATTCATCTCCCGACCTAATCCTAATATGATGATAGCCACTTTTAACATCAATTTTTATAAAATATATAGCACCCCCCAAACAATCTAACAAATCCTCAATCCTAGGCATGGGAAACCTATACTTGATAGTAATCTTGTTGATAGCTCTTGAATGGGTACAAAGCCTCCAAGTTCCTTCCTTTTTGGGTGCCAAAACTACAGGGACTACACATGGGCTCAAAATTTTTCCAATCCATCTGGATTCCAAGAATTCTTCAACCTATTTTTCCATCTCAACATTCTAATCTGGTGTAAGCTTGTATGTTGCTTTATTAGGCAATGTGGATCCAAGTATAATGTCTATACAATGGTTTATGTCCCTCATGGGAGGTAGTGACCTTGGCATACCATCTGAGATGACACCCTTATTGCACTGCAAGGTCAATCAACCTCAATCTGTCCTCTTTCTTATCCTCAAACCTCTCCACCTTTGTTACTGTTAGAATAGGGATAAGGGCATAACAGACCATGCCTTCATTTTCTATGTTCTTCATGAAATGCTTCCCTCCTAATATCAACACCTTGGCTTCCTTTTGTTTGGTCTCCTCTTCACCCTCCATTAAAGGTAGCAACACAATCACCTTACTATCTTTGGTAATGTAATATGTATTCCTAGCACCATCATGTTGTGCCTTCAAATCAAACTGCCATGGTCTCCCAAATAGGAGATGTCAAGCATCCATCTTTGCAATGTCAAACATCAACTTATCTCTATAGGTTCCAATCTGAAATTCCACCCAAGCTTGCTCTTCCGCAATAACTTGCTATCCTTGTGTGAGCCATGAGACCTTGTAGGGGTAAGGGTGAGGTAGTCTCCTCAACTTTAGTTTATCCACCATCTCCAGAGACACAAAGTTCTCGGTTGAACCGAAAACTATTAGGACCTTGCAAACCTTTCCGCCTTCTTTGCAAGTGGTCTTGAATAGAGATTTCCTTTGTGGGGGTTCTCTACCAGACATATTCATAGTGGTTACTGTTCTTCTGATCATTAAGGCTTCACCTCTTTTAGGGTATCCATAATTGTTAGGGGTATTGACACTTTGGTATGTGTTTTCACTTGCCACACTTTGGCAGTCAGCCTCTAAAATCAAGTTACTTCTTTCTCATATGAAAATAGTAGGCTTCTACGGGCATCTATTAGCCATGTGTCCTTCTTGATTGCAGTTATAATATCTGATTAGACCTCTACCTTGAGATCTCCCTTTGAAAGGTGGTCTTCTTCCTCTAAAGTTACCTCTTTGATTGTATCCTCCATTGTTAATGGAACTACTCTCTCCTTTAGTGCCTTCTTGATTGGTTTCACTTTGATTTCCAAAACCATTTCCTTTGCTTCTGAAAATATTTCTTCCACCCCTTTGTTGTCTTCCTCTTCCTTTATTATTCTGCTCTTGTGTCCTTTTGATCTTCTCTTCCACCTTGATAGCAAGTTGATGGCATCTACCAATAGTGTATGGGCTAAGAAGGTTTAATTCTTCTTGAGTGTTGTACATTAATCCATTTAGGTACTGGGCAACTTTCTCAGTCTCTTCGTCTTTTGTTTTTGACTTCATGCATAGCATTTAGAACTCCTCTATATATGAGTTCACATCCATCTCTTTATTCTTGAGATTTTGTCTCCTCTTATGGAGTTGTATTTCATAGTGTTTGGGTACATAGGCCTCTTTAACTAAGACAACCATCCTCTTCCAAGAAACAATATTGGGCTTATTATCCTTCTCTCTTTCCTCTTGGACAAAGTTACACCAAGTTAGGGCTTGTCCCTTCAACTTAGACTTAGCAATCTTCACCTTCTGGTGTCCTGGAATGACTTCACACTCAAAGAAACTAGACAGGGAGTCTATCCAATCCATCACAACATCCAGTTCCATTTTCCTAGTGAAAGTTGGGAAATCAATCTTCTGATTTATGGTTCTCCTCTCCATGGATTTGAGGGCATTAAGGAAGTGCCTCTGGTAAGGAAGAATCTCTTCTGCCTCTAGTATAGGGATCTCATCCTCATCTCCTTCATCACAACTACCAATGCCTCCATCTTCCTTCCCATCTACTCTGCCTCTCAACCTCTCTAGCTCCCTATGCATTGCCTTGCAAGCGGTGACTTGCCAACATCTAGTTCCATCTTCCCAGTGAAAGTTGGGAAATCAATCTTCTGATCTATGGTTCTCCTCTCCATGGATTTGAGGGCATTAAGGAAGTGCCTCTGGTAAGGAGGAATCACTTCTTCCTCTGGTATAGGGATCTCATCCTCATCTCCTTCATCACAACTACCAATGCCTCCATCTTCCTTCCCATCTACTCTGCCTCTCAACCTCTCTAGCTCCCTATGCATTGCCTTGCAAGCGGTGACCTACTCTCTTACAATCTTTGCCAATTCCATGTTGGTGATTGGTCCTCTTGGGACCTCTTCTTCTTGTCCCTCTAACATCTCTCAATTTTCTATCTCCTTACCAAACCTGTTACTAGCTTTGATACCACTTGATGTAGAGCCCTCCTTGTTAGCTATCAAACACCTCAAAATGTATGGCACTGACCCCCCAATACATGGATGGGATCCTATCAAGGCAAGGCTCTACAACTTTAGTACAATCTTCTCACCATCTCCAAGACCCTTACTGACTCAATCAAGGGTATCTTGCTACAACACACTCCATGATATCTCCTAGGGTTACAAATCATTTTCACACCGGTTTTGGGTCATACAAAACTCCCTAAGTTCAAACAAAGCATTGGTGGCAAGGATACATAATCACTCCTTAACAAACTCACCCAATTAGGCCTAGTTGCTTGTAGCCCTATTTAGCAGGTAAAGGGGCCTTAAGTTCATATTTTACCAAACACATTTGTAAACAAATTATGGATTCAAACACCCTTTTGGAAGTTATACAAATCCCCAAAAGGAAGGGTCAAGGTCTGGAAAATAAAGGTATTTTCCAGTAGGAATTTGACTGTCCTAAAAGTGTTAATTAGGCCTCTTTTATGAAGAAACTATGTTTAGATGAATGAACTAGTGAATTAAAATCCCATGGGAATGTTGGGAAACATAAATCAATAGGGATTCTAGGGTTACATGCCTAGAAGCATCGCCATTTGCACACTAGGTGATTTTGTTTGTTCAAGGTCTAGGTAGCCACATAGAGATGTCTACCTAGGGTCGCTTCAAACACTTATCTCCCTTTCTCCTCCTAAAAAAAAATATTGGAAGTATAAAATACATTTACCATAATTTCCTTTCACCAAATCCCATGAGCCTCAAATTGGTGAAGTGCAAGATATGGCCATGAAGGAGGAAAAACTCAAGGTAAACCCTGGTTTTCTGGGTACCTACAACAAAACTTGAATATCAAGAGCAACACACACAATCAAGACTTAAAATCAAAACCAAAATAGAGTAAAATATTCTCTCAAATAAAATCACATCATTGGTAATGGATCCCAATCCACACTGAACCATACCACAGATGAAAACTCTAGAATTGCAGGAAAAATTTAGTATTTTATTAGTTTGTTTGCATCAAAACTCTTCTTTGTACAATCACACACTTGGAAATTGGATCCTTGAGTTGTATAGACCATTCCTCAACTACTCTCAACCAAAAATCAAGAGGTTAGAGCCATTGGAGAAGTTTCAAATTACAAAATGCAAAAAGTGCATAAAATTTGCTCATGACAACTTTTGACACCTTTTGCAGAAGTTGTCAAAATGTCATCTTTCACCTCCTAATGCCTTGAGTCAATATCAACCCCTCCTAAAATATCTTAAAACACTTAAAACTAACATATTGGATCCCCTATTGTCCAAAGCTCCTAATTGACTGATAGAAATGCCAAAATAGGAGTTTGGCTCACAAGATGGGGTTCATTATTACAAACATATAATGCATGATTTAAAACCTATACAAAAAATCCTAAAGACATTGTTAATGCTAACCTCCCTTATCAGAGTCTGACATGTCATCTTCTTGAAGGGTTTCATGAGGTGCTCCTACACCAGTCTGATTCTGATTTTGATATGGGCCCAATTTTAATATGGGTCTAATTTTGATAATAGTTTGATTCTGATTTCAATATGGGTCTTTGATTTTCAATATGGGTCCTTGATTTTCGATATGGGTCTTTGTTCTGATTTTGATATGGGTCTTGATTTTGATATAACTCTTAGTTTAGATATGCATCCTTGAGTCTAATTTTGATATGAGTCCTTGATTTTCGATATGGATCTTTGATTTTTGATAGGAGTTTTGATTTCGATATGGGTCCTTGATTTCGATATGATTCTAATTTTTATTTTGATATGAGTCTTTGATTTTTTATATGGGTCCTGATTTTGATTTCGATATGGGCATTGATATTATGCACTGATTGATTCATTGACATGATGTGAATACATTTCTAATCTGTTCTTGATATACTTCACTTTTTCAAGTTGATTTTTATTGATTGTTGATAGATTGGATGGAATTGAGAACTGATGATGGATATTTGTTGATTTGTAGGCAGAGCTTAGCGTGCTCCAATCTCGAGAGTGATTTCTGAGGCCATGGACACTTATCCCACGTTTGTCATAGGCTGATAGAGATGTGATTGATAGATGTGGGTTATCATCTTTGTTAGACATGCCCCAATATATCATTAACCGAGGGTTATTGATAACTTTGGCAGAGAGGTGGCACAGTGATACAAACACCTTTCACTTGCCGACTGGTAAGATGACAGTCACACCAGAGGACTATTATTGGACTTTGTAGATTTGTATGGTTGGGGCTATGTTACCTTATGATAAAACCAAGGAGGGTGGCATAGAGGCTGTCCATCATATCTTTTAGGATGATGAGATTAGTGGGCACACGATCCCCTGGCAGGAGTTTTGGGATTTAGTTTATGCTCTACTGCAAACAGTATTAGCAGGTTGGTGGGTTCCTGTGTCACGACCGTAGGTCAAAGGGACTAGCTGTTGGATGGGGATTGGTTCTGGAGGACATGGTGACATAGGGATGTAGGTTTGCATGGGGGTCTTTCATGTTGGCCCATCTATATAGAGAGCTTCACCAGGTTATCTGGGATATACTAGTTTATCAGTTGGAGTGACATTGTTACAGGTGTGGGCCTAGGAGCATATACCAGTGTCAAGACCACTTGTAGACAAGGATAGGTCAGTTGGTTAGGCATATGTTTATGGGTATATAGGTTTAGTTGTCCAAAGTAATCTAGGCAAACTAGAGCATTGGGAAAGGGCACTAAATGATATCGATACATTCATTTAGTGGCCATTAATGGATTGTGAGGTGTGGGAAGAGGATGGGCTAGAGATGCCCTATGTATATATGTCAAGGTACCTGATTGGGTGGGCACCCTTTATTATTGAGTGATTATTGCACAACAACATTCATTAGTAGTATGGTAGACATCAGGGTATGCCACATTGAGCCTATTTATATGCTCATCGGTGAGAGGATGTGTCAGAGTGGGGACCAACCTTAGATAGCGGAGCAACTATAGATGAGTACTTGCCCCTAGCGAGACATATTTGGGATTATGGGGTTGGGGTCATGGATGCTAGGATGATGAAGGAGTTGTTCACTTCCTTTGTGGCACATGTCATGGCACGCATATTTGATGCAGTAGAGATGTTACCATCTTTTGACGATGATGAGGAGGAGCAGCCACAGAGGTGAGGGGGAGATAGATGGAGAGAGCAGGATGAGGGAGAGGAGATAGGAGAGGGAGGTGGAGGTGGTGGTGGAGGAGATGGAGGTGGTGGATTAGGTAGAGGAGATGGAGGAGGTAGAGGAGGTAGAGGAGATGGAGGAGATAGAGGTGGAGGAGGAGCTAGAGGTGGAGATAGAGGTGGAGATAGAGATGGTGCTAGAGGTGAAGATAGAGGTGGTGCGGTGTTAGCTAGTGTGGGAGGGATAGAGAATGATTGGAGACCTTCCTAAAGGAGGAGATCTGACATTCTACCTCCACTAGCACCTTGAATTGGGACAGGTGTGTGTGGGACCATGACATAGGTACTTGTTTAGATCAGGGTGCTCACGCATCGATAGGATTCTCATATCATAGTGCTACAGGTCTTAGTGCAGGAGCTATAGGAACAAGTGCTAGTGTAGCAATGACATATTACACAGGTATCGTAGAATGAGATACAAAGATAGAGCATTAGGGATGGGCAGAGGCCCTTGCTGACAAGTTAGAGAGAGCCTCAATTGGTGCCCTAGTTTGGGACACACTGAGAGAGATATAGTTCTTGGCCAAGGAGGCTGAGTATTATAGGAATTTATACGAGGAGATGGTCCCTTGAGATCATAGAGATCCTAGCTATTCTACAGTGGTGTTGACTCGATCTGTCCATAGCCATACTAGGATAGAGAGTAGAGGTGTTACAGGGTTTGATCAATGTGATCCATTTGGTGGAGATTTGGTAGCTAGGACATTTGCTGCCAGACCATCCGTCTCAGGAAATAGTCATACTTGAGAGACCTATCTTTGTTTCTTTTGATCACTTTTGTTGTATTTTTACAGACATGGTATCCCTTGTACATTTTGACCATTTTTGAGATATATATATGGCAGTAATTTTTTTTGATCCACATGTGATATGTTATTGGTGATGAGTGATTTATGATATGCATTAAATGTTTTGATATGATGATTATATGAGAATGATTAGATGTTTATATAATAATGATGTTCTTGATATTTTGATTTTGATTATTATATGATGATGTGAATGCATGATTCATGATGGAATGGATGATAATGTGATGATGTATTGTTGTGTTTATTTTGAAATGAGATGTGATGTTATCTGAATGTTATGATTTGTGAGATGTATCTTGAGAATGAGATGTAGGATAATGATAATGATGTGAGATTTATCTTGAAAATGAGTTGTATGATAATGATAATGATAATGATGTGAGACTAATGCAAGATTAAAATGATATGCAACTAAATGCAAGGTTTTTAAAATGATATGTAACTAAATGCAAGTTTAAATGATATGCAATTAAATGCAAGTTTAAAATGATATGCAACTAAATGATCACTTTAATTCTGTTGTTGTCATTCTTGTTTAGTCACTTGTTTGTGCTCTTTTTGTCATCATTGAGCTTTTGATATGTTGAAAAATAATAAAAGAATTATGGTATAATTGAACCATAATGACCTGAGTAAAACTTACGTGGATGTTTGATATTTGCAAGATGACACAAGCGTTGAGGTATAATTGAACCAAGACGACCTAAGTATTGCTTGCATAAAACAAACAAGAGTTAACCATTTTCATGCACAAAGTGGAAAATGTCTTCAATGACATTTTTCCAATCATCTCTCAAGATAAATTTGCACCATACGAATGATCACCTCACAGACAGAAAAATAAGGAAAATATCATATTCCCTTGTTGCTTCTCTAGCTCACTGCATCCTTGAATAGCTTAGGAGATCTAATTATTCATAAATTAAGATATAAATAGTCAAAAATTCATTCCAAATGTAAACAAATCATAATTCAGAAAAATTATCCATCATGTGTGTGTTGAAGTTGCAATTGGATAATGATTCTATTTTCTAGTCTGATGAGCAGTTTTGACATTGGTTCCCTAGTATGTTGCGATCCTCATTTGTTGTTTGAATGCTAAAGTGAGATGAAATTTGGCCCCAGTTATGGATATTTTTCATGGTACGATATGATGTGGATTGAACTACATTAAGTATGTTCGGGATAATGCTGCTTCTATAAGAATTTGGCAATGGATATGGGCTTAGATTAGATGGATCAAAGATATGATGTGAGTACTAATAGATAGAGGAGTTTTTCTCTCACAAATGGCACCTGTTGCCGGGTTTTCACTACTTTTTTTTATTACATCTTTTGATATGTTTTTCATTGTTTTGAATTTTTCAAACTTTTTGCTTTGTTTTCTTTTTGGTTGATCCATGTATTGGAAGACTCAATTGTAGAACTTCTTCAGATTAATGCTATTGGTTGGTTCATCGAGCACATCCCCTTCTAAAGCTTGCAAATGATATGCTCCTGATCCATAGGTTGATATGATGACAAAGGGTCCCAACCAGTTAGGTTCAAATTTCCCCTTCTTTTCTTGATCTTGCTGATTTTTGGGATTTTCTTTTAGGAGAAGATCACCAAATTTCAAAGCCCTTGGGATGACTGTGTGATTATAGGTTTTGCACATTCATTGTTGATATACATTGGGATGATCATAGGCATGCTATCATTTTTCTTCAAGAAGCTCTAGTTCCTGCAACCTGTTCACTTGATATTCCTCATCTGGTATGAAGTCCTTCAAAAATTCTTGGAGAGATGGGATTTCAACCTCAAGAGGTAGAATTGCCTCTGAACTATACACCAAATGAATATGGTGTCACCCCTATAAGTGTTCAGATACTGGTCATGTAGGCCCAAACTATTGGATTGAGTTGTACATGCCAATCCTTGCCAGCATCATTTACTATTTTCTTGAGAATTTTTCAGGATTGTTTTGTTTGATGCTTCTGCCTGGCCATTCCCTTGCCATTCCCTTGTTGGTAGTATGGTGTGGAGAAGTGATGTTGGATTTTGAATCATCCGTATAGCTCTCATACATCTTGATTCTTGAAAGGACATCCGTTATCTGTGATGATGGAACTGGGAATGCCATGTCTGCAATTGAGATAGCTGAGGATGAATGATGAGATCTATTTTCTAGTTACAGTGGTTATCAGGACTCCTTCAATCCACTTGGTGAAATACTCTATGGCGGTGATAATGAACTTGTAGCATCGTAAATTGTATGCACTTGCTAGGGTGGTACAATTTCACACCTAGTTTAGCACCCGCCTTGGTGCATTTTACATTTTGCATTGCATTTCTCCTTTAGCACTTAATTAATCAAATTAATTAGGTCCAAGGTCCTATTTCATCATCCTTGACATCATAAAGTCAGGCCCTTTCATTAAAGTGTGCCCCTTTTCATGTTATTCCTCCAATACATCATCTAATCAAAAACCCTAATTAAGTCCTATTTTGAACTTGGGGGCTTGATTTTAGGGGTCAAAACATCTTGAAATCACCTGTAACTTCGAGATTCTCTCTAAAATCATCATATCTGACGGCCCTAAAAATTTGGCGAAAAGTTGTCAGGACCATGGCGCCCGGAGTGCACACGGTCCCGGACATTTTTCTTGAAATTTTAGGAGCACGATCCAATCATAAAATAAAGCTTAACCCCAAGAAATTGGTGGGAGATTCATCTCTAGGTTGGCCAAAAGATGAAATTATGACCTAGGGTTCATACATAAGAGCTCTCTTTCTTCATTTGAAGGGATCAAAATTTTGTTTTTAGGAACCTCATATGTAGCAAAAAGAGCAGATCTTTGAAGACTTCAACAACATTCAACATCCCTCTATCAAGCATTTATCAATTCCATTCATCCATTTAGGGCTTGGAAGACATTGAAGAACAATAGGAGATTACCGACTGAAGATTGGCTTGTACCTCTCCCTTGGGGGTTGGGTATGATTTCATGTTGTTTTCATGTCTTTGTATAAGCTTCAATATATCATTTATTCATGCTTTAGATCACTTTGCATCTTGATTTAGAGCATTTACATTATCATTTACAAGCAATTAGGGTTTACTTTCTAGGTTGCTCTAGTTTGCTTACTTGCATTTTAGATCTTGCACACACACAAGGTCTGCACACACATTACTTTTACAATACAACTTGGCTATTCATGGAGGTGGAAATCACCTAAGTGGGGGTTTGACTAAGGCAAAACCCTATATAGCTGCCCAAACACCTTTTTCAGATACAAGTGCAGGTTTCGGGACTCGGACGATGCTGTAGGTTGCAGATCCGGGAAAAGCAGGTCGAGACAGCACCCCACACCAAATTGCAGAGCAAAAGACCAGGACAGGGGCGTGGGGCACCCTGGTCCTGCCAGGATAGGGGCGCTGGGTGCCCTGGTCCCTAGGACAGAGGCGCTGGGTGCCCTAGTCCTCCCGATAGACAACATTTTAGACAGTTTTCTAGAGTGCAAAACAGCAGTTTCAGGTGTAGTTCCAGGACAGAATCAGGACAGTGGCGCCCACGCCCCCATCCCGAACATTTTCAATCAAATTTTGACTCTGGGTACGCATCTGCATTCTTGTCTTGTCTTTGTGTTTACAGCTTTGCCTTGTTTAAGTTCAATTCTGCAATCTTGTTATTAGTTCATACTTGCATTTTAGGGTTAGGAATTGGACTTGCATAATCTTACCTTTCAATTACAACACAGGAATAGAAATCCTAATAGGTAGCCCGTGGCTCTCTCTTTCACAAAAAGAAGTAGCCAATTGTGTGATACATCTAGGCTCTTTCGTATTCCGTAATGTGTGTCAAAAGGTAGGATTAGGGCATGTTAACCTAGTCTCGCTTTTTCCCCCACACATTTTGGTGAACTCGACGTGAATCTATCATTGCTTCCTCTTGCATTGCATTTGTTAGATCTAGATCTAGATTTAGTGTGTTTTCATTTCATTTTCATTAAAAAGAAAAAAAAAAAACAAGAGTGTGTTTCTTTGCATTGTGTGTTTAATTTTCATGCAACTTTCATTTCAAAATGTCAGACTTTTATTTGCAAAATGTTCATGCTTATGATGATTATTATGAGTATAGCCAAGATGAATTAGATGAAGCTTTAGATGAGTTTTTGAACCCTAAAGATACCAAACCTTCATTTTACCAAAAACTCATAAACCTTGTTACTATGCCATTTCGTTGTGATGAGAAAGATAAGTTGAATGATTTCTCTCAAGGGTACATTCCTATCAACTCTTCCACTAAATCTAGTAACATGGTTGTTTTCAACAATCCCCTCTATGAAGAGATATCTCCTTTTGAACCAAAAGATAAACCTTTTGATAGCTATGATCATACTTTGTTGGACGATGCTCTTGATGACTTTTGTGGCTTTATCAAAATCTTTAAACAAGAACAAGACTTCTAAATTGGTTAACATGATAAACTTGAATGAGCATAAAAAGCCTATCTTTGAAGTCCAAGGTGCTTATCCTTCTCCCACCTTTCAAGTTCCTAAATCACCTCTCCTTACTGTCCAAGGAGGGTATGATCATGATTCCTTTCATACTCTGAATAAACCAATCATCACTATGCAAGGAAGAAGACCTATAAGTCCTTATAGTTATGCCAGGCAAATAACTAGAGAGAGTTATCATGTGGTTGCCCATACTTATCATACCAGAAATAATAGGAAGCCTAGTCCTCCTCCTGTTATTCCAGTTTCTCTTCCAAATCCTCAACCAATTCTGCCGCAAGCTCCACATATTTCACAAGTTCTTAGTAAGGAATATGATCTCATAGAACAACTTAAAGCTACCCCTGCTAAGATATCCCTTTGGGATCTGATTCAAACTTCTTCCGCTCATCATGGAATGTTACAAGATGCCTTGAAAGATTTGAATGTTCCTCCACCGAATACATCTAGTAATATAGCATCTTTGGTTAACTCTGTGATGAATCCTAAAGCTCAAATTGTGTTTACCCAAGATGAGTTGCCTACTAGTGAAATTCAACATCAATATGATCCCTTGATGATTGTGGTTATCATGAAAGACACTGCTATAAGACGAACACTAGTAGATAATGGCTCTGGTCTTAATGTGTGTAGCATTAATCTTTTGCATAAGATGAATGTGGATACATCCCTAATTGAGCCGAACTCTTGTCCTATTCGAGGCTTTGATAATGTGGCTAAAACTTCATTAGGTACTATCACCTTACCCATCACAGTGGGGCCTGTTACTTTGCCTACTCCTATCCATGTTATGTCAGGAAATCTAACATACAACTTGTTATTAGGGAGACCTTGGATTCACAGTATGCAAGCTGTCCCCTCTACATTGCACAGACAAGTTAAATTTATCTATAACAATAAGACATATACCTTGATAGGTGATACTAATTTTCAAGCTTGTTTGCAAACCTCTACTTCCAAAGGGGGTTCTTCTAAGTCATCCTCGTCTAGTGATAACTCTTTAAACAAGATACCTATCGATGAATCCTCGCTCTCTGATGATCAAAATTCTTTGGATGAGTCTGGGGCTCCTAAAGAAGACTCTTCTTGACTTGAAACTACACATAAGAAGGATTTTGATCCTGAGAAGGTTCTCGCAGACGACGATTGGGGATCCCTTGATTTTAATCCCACCTTTGTAGGTAAATATAAGGTTCCTTCTAGAGAGCTTAAAGTTGAAAAGAAGGAAGAAGCTAAAAATCAATCAACATTACCTGAGTCTATGAGCAATAATTTTGTGGCTGCTTCTCAAACTTCTTCTCCTCACACCTCTAATTCTGAAGAGTTTGACTCTTTGTCTTATGAAAAACCGCCTTCTCTTTATGAAATGGCTGATCGTTATGGTCGTGGTTTTCGCATTTTTGCTAAGAATGGGTATCATGGAAATGGTTGTGGCACTCACGAACAAGGGATAAAAGTTCCTCTAGAGAATAATCTTCACAATTATGCCTTTGGACTTGGCTATAATCCCTGCAAGCGCACTAAAGCTTCTAAGAGACCATGTATTAGTGTTAATGCTATTTCTACATCTCTATCAATGCAACACCCTGAGTACATTGATGAGGATCCTTCGTGTGCCTGTGCTTTGGATGTTTTTCCTATTGATGATGCTTTAGCTGAGTTTTTAGGAGCATATGATACTCTTCCTCGTTATCATCACAATAGGGGACTCCCTTATTGTTTGAACACTGAAGCCTATTTTGGAAAAGAGATTGATAATGATGAAATTGTGAAAGAATTCCCTCAGTTAAAGGATACTCCTCAACAAAGTAATCTTCTCATAAGTGACACCACTAATGTTAAGATGGATCCTTGCAATGAAGAAAAAGTTATTAAAATTGGAAAATGTTTGGATGAAGAGGAACAAAAACAATATGAAGATTTATTGCATGAATTCCCTGAGATCTTTGCTTGGACATACTCTAACATGCCTGGTATAGATCCTAAGATTTTTACCCATAATATTGTCTTAGTTCCTGATGCTAAGCCCGTGAAACAAAAGATTCAAAAAATGAATCCTAAGGTGGCTCTGCTTGTTAAGGTTGAGATTGAAAAGTTATTGGAGGCTGGATTTATCCGCCCTATTGTTTATTCCCCGTGGATTTCAAATATTGTCGTTGTGGCTAAACTAGATAATAAAATAAGAATGTGTACCGATTTCCGAGATTTAAATAAGGCTTCTTTAAAAGATGACTTCCCTCTTCCAAACATTGACATGATAGTTGATTCTACGGCAGGACATGCCTTGTTATCCTTCATGGATGGTTTTTCAGGATACAATCAAATTTACATTAACCCTCAAGATCAATTCAAAACTGCTTTCACCACTCCTTGGGGTACGTTTTGTTGGATAATGATGCCTTTTGGACTTAAAAATGCCGGTGCAACTTATCAACGAGTGATGACCCTTATCTTTCATGATTATATGCATAAGATTTTAGAGGATTATGTTGATGATATTTTGGCCAAATCCATTCTTCGCATAGATCATATTAAAATCCTTCATCAAATCTTTGAAAGAATTCGTAAATATCACATGCGCTTGAATCCCCGAAAATGTGTTTTTGGTGTAGATAGTGGAAAACTATTAGGATTCATAGTTTCGCATCGTGGGATTGAGGTGGATACTAAGAAAATAGATGCTATTGTCAACATGCCACCTCCTAGAAATGTGTCTCAACTCAAAAGCTTACAAGGAAAGATTCAAGCTATTCATAGGTTTGTATCTCAACTTGCGGATCGTACTTTTCCTTTTACTCAGCTTCTCTAAAAGAATATCACTTTTCAATGGAATGAAGATTGTCAACAAGCATTTGAAGATTTAAAAGTGTATCTGGCTAATCCTCCTATCCTTCGACTGGCCGAACCTTCTCAACCCTTCCTTCTTTATATAGCTGCTTCCTCTCATGCTCTTGCAGCATTATTGGCACAACATGATAAAGACGGTAAGGAGTGTCTGGTTTATTATATAAGTCATACCTTACTCGATTATGAGACCTGATATTCTGTGATAGAAAGACAATGCTTGGCCTTGGTGTTTGTGACTCAGAAATTGAGACATTATCTCTTAAATTCAGAAGTCCACGTCATGGTAAAGTTTGATCCTTTGAAGCATCTTTTCTCTAAAACTGATTTATCAGGACGCCTAGCTAAGTGGGTTATGATGTTAACTGAATTTGACCTTAAATTTGTTTCACAAAGAGCAATTAAAGGGCAAGCGTTGACCGATCACCTAGCTAAGGCCCCTTCACCTTTCTCCTTCCCTAACCCTGAGTCTTTTCCTGATGACTTCATTCTTTGTACAGAGAAAGATGAAACTTGGGAGTTATACTTTGATGGCTCTAAGTGTCGTACAGGATCGGGGGCAGGTGTTGTTCTGATTTATCCTACAAAGAAGTCTATTCCCTTGTCTTATCATCTCGATTTCCTATGTACCAATAACATCACTGAGTATGAGGCTCTTATAGAAGGAATAAAGGCAGCCTTAGCTTTGAATATAAAACACATACATATTTTTGGAGATTCTCAATTGATTATAAGACAAGTAACAGGACTATATCAAGCGAAACAAGACAAATTATCACAATATAAAGACCTTGCTATCTCTTTGTTACAAAAATTTGATTCTTACACCATGGAACCTGTTCCTCGAAAAGATAATCGACATGCGGACGCAATGGCATGTGTGGCCTCTTTGATATCTTTAGAGGACCCTATGGTTGATCTTAAATTTGTTATTCACAACCTTATTTCTCCAGCTATTGTAGATGATTCTAGCTTAGTGACATGTTGTGACTTTATTGATTTAGATGAATGGTATTCACATATCGTAAGATACTTGACTGATGGTACCTTTCCTGATTCCGCTAATAGGAACACTAGGGCTAGAGTTCACAAGCTGTCCGCTAGATATATCATTCTTTCTAATGTTCTTTACCGAAGGGGTTATAACAGTCTTCTCCTTCGTTGTCTTAACAAATTGGAAATCCCTATTGCCCTTGAAGAGGCCCATTCAAGTGCCTATGGGGGGCATTTTGGAGGCAAATCCTTGGTTCAAAGATTGCTCCATATGGGATATTATTGGAAAACTATGCAGCAGGATTCTTTTTCATTTGTTAAGAAATGTCATCAATGTCAACAACACAATAATTTGATTCATGCTCCTGCCCAAGAACTTCATTCTCATGTAGCTTCTTGGCCTTTCTTTGCATGGGGGCTAGATCTTATTGGTAAAATCTCCCCTCCTTCATCTCAAGGACATACTTTCATTATAACCGCAACAGATTACTTTACAAAGTGGGTAGAAGCCGTTCCCCTTTGCTCTACTACTGCTGAAGTGATTTGTCGATTTCTTCTAGAAAATATTATTTCTCGATTTGGGATACCTTCCACTATAATCTCTGATAATGGGACATCATTTAAGAATAAGGATGTGAAGAAATTCCTTGAGAAGTATCATATCAAACATCGATTTTCTACACCATACTATCCTCAATCAAATGGTCAAGCTGAATCATCCAATAAGATAATTGAACAAATTCTTCGTAAAACTGTGAATAAGCATGGTAAGGATTGGAGTACTCAGCTAATCTATGCTCTTTGGGCCTACCGAACGAGCGTACGAATTGCTATCAGAACTACACCTTATAATCTTGTTTATGGTGCTGATGCTATTATGCCTTTAGAATTAGAGATTCCATAACTTAGAGTTTCTCTCAAAGGTATAGTAGATGATGACGCTTATAGAGAACAAAGACTTCAATAGCTTGAGATGCTTGATGAACAGCGTATAAATGCTCTTGAGCATATTCAAGTGTATCACAAAACTCTACAACGAAGCTATAATGATAAGGTTATTCAACGTTCCTTCTCAGTGGGTGACTTAGTGCTCTATGAGAATCAGCACAATGTGAATGCCTTACTTGAAGAAAAGGGAAAATTTAGTCCTAATTGGCTTGGACCATACATTGTTATTGAAGATTATGGATCAGGTGCTTGTGTAGACGGTACATCTCTTAAAGACCCTATAAACGCTATGCACTTGCATAGATACTATGCTTAATTCCTTATTCCTTATCATTCATCTATTTCCTTTCTCACTTCTTCAAAATTGGATAATATGTTAGCATATCTTTGTTAGAGCAAATGGAATTAAATGATGTTTTGTTTAATCTATATTGCTTCGTTCCTGACAAGCGTGTTTCTTTACTTTATGGTTTGTCTTGAATTCATTTTATGTAAATTGCAAAAGATTTACATTTTTCATTATGTTGACATATTATACAATGTCTTTATGTGCTAAGTTGAATCGTGTCATGTTGTGTTTAAATTCAAATTAAATCACATTAGTTATATGATTCTTAGGCTTAACACATATTTTTCTTCCCTATCATCAATGTAGTACTTGATTAAATATTTTAATTAAGTCACACATGTATCAATTTAATCATGGAGCATTGAGAAATCAATCACATGGAAATTAAATTCAGAACATACATGTACATCTACTAAATGTATTAACTTTAATAAAAATACACTTTGTTTTTAGACATTAAAGATAACACGTTTGAGACAAAGAAGCATCTATATATATATATGTGGATCAATATACAAAGGTAGGTCACTACACATCCAAAATGTGACCTACCCTACATCATAAGATCATCTCCTATCCCTAGGACTGGTGGCTGGAGAGTGACGACTAGAAGCTCCCTCCTGATCTGGCCGTGCAGGTGGACCCATAGGGGTATACCGTGATATAGATCGTGAATGGCTCCGAGAGGAACTCCTACGATCCCTATCCATAAGGATCATGTGACACGAGGTAGCCTCAGCCTGAGCTGCTGCTAGATCACACTGTGCTCGCTGAAGGTTCTCTGATAGAGCTCGCTCTCTCTCCCTCCATATCTCTACCTGTACTCGAAATGGAGAAAATAAATCATCATGCCGACCTACATTCCCTTGAGGTCTATAAGCAACCTGTGAGGAACTAGGGATCTGCGCCATCATGGAGATATCTATCACTGCTTGCTGGATCAGAGAACACCACTCCTGCACATTAGCTGTAGCAGTAGAACAGATCATCTATTAGTACCATTTTATATCATCAAAACATCAATCAATCAATTTAAACCTACTATACCTGGATCTCCCTCACGCCAGTAAGGATCATGATATGGTAGCATCTGTGACTGGGAACTACTAGGCTCCCCACACTCGAATAATTTGTGCACGATGGGTGTAGGCTGGCCTGTACTAGAAATAGGTCTCCGTATCGCCTCATGTTCCCCCTTTTGGGGAATAAGAGGAGGATCCAGGGCTATGGTATCATCTCCTGAATGGTGGGGAGCGACATCTAACCCCTCCTCATCATCTTTATCCTCATCCTCATCCTCATCCTCATCCGCATCCTCACTTGCATCCTCGTTCTCCTCATCTATATCTGTGTCATCATCCTCCTCCTCCTCGGCACTAGGCTGATCCCTTGTGGGTGGATCAGGATCTCCTGCCTCCTCATGACCCTCTCCCTCCTCTGACCTAGATCCCTGATTCTCATCTTGGTCTCCATGTCTCCATGGGCCTGGATGGCCTGTCGAGTGATCTGGTGGAAAGATAGGCCCTGGGTATGATCTCATAAACCATGAGAGATACCTGCGCTGTGCCCCGGGATCTGCAGCATAATCAGTGACCACATCCTGGTCGGACCCCTCTATATCTGTGATCTCGATATCATCTATCATAGGTCTCGCTACTACTCTGGGTCTGGGAAGGACTCGTGAGTGTCAAGTGTAGATGGGTGCATTGGCTGGAACACACTGCTCTAGCCCAAACTGCCTTTGTACTCGGTCAAAGTAGAATGGGACTATGATGTGTGGATATCGCCCTCTCAGTAGGCGGTTCCTCTGTAAACATGCTAACTGTCTCTCCATCCCATCCCATCTGTGCATCCGCAGATACGGTCTCCACACAGTCACCTCAGCTGTCAATCTGTCAAATGTCACTCTCCAATACGGTAGATCTCCAAATCTCCACTCGCTGGTAAGTGGATAAGCAAATACCCTAGGTCGCTCGCTAGCTGCACTCATCAGATAGCCGATAGGCCTGGTGCATGTAAAGTGCTCAAATATCCACACCTGCAGAAGTGTGCATGTCATCAAGCTGCAACCCTGTCCGAAAACATACTCCTCGAGGTCGTGATAGAGATGTGCAAGCATACTCCGACCCTAGGCGTATACTCTCCTATGTCTCTCCATGGCCCTGATGCACCATGTGAGACCACCATGCATGTGTGTACCTCGCCCATTAGGGCAGACAACTAGTGCAATGATGGCTATCATAAGATGTCTCATGAGGGGCACCTCTCCTGTAGGATGTAAGAGCCAGCTGACCATGATACGACCTCTCGTCACACTTGGCATGACTCTCCCTATGCAATATACCTACTCCCTCTAGTGATCCTCTACTGACCGATCGATCGCATATGTCACAGTAGCTCCTCTGATCGGTAGGCGAAGAATGTGGTACACATCCTCAAGTGTCACCGTCATCTCCCCTACTGGAAGCTAGAACGTGCATGTGTCAGGATCCCATCGCTCCATGAGTTCCATTAGCATCGCGGGATGAAATTGAATGGCCGGAATAAGAATCATAGACCATAAACCCACAATCGACAATGTGTCTCTCTCTGCCTGAGTCAGCCGGGGAATCTGATCTCGCAAACTATGAAGAATCAGCCCCGCCGTATGCTCTCTCATGTATGGGAGACCCTGCAACACAAAAACATAACTATAATCAGTACTCAATCATCAAAATCATTCATGCAAACTGTCGAACATTGTATGCTAACCCTGGTATCTCTCGCCAAGTTCTGATTGGCACCTGTTGCCGGGTTTTCACTACTTGTTTTTATTACATCTTTTGATATGTTTTTCATTGTTTTGTATTTTTCAAACTTTTTGCTTTGTTTTCTTTTTCGTTGATCCATGCATTGGAAGACTCAATTGTAGAACTTCTTCAGATTAATGCTATTGGTTGGTTCATCGAGCACATCCCCTTCTAAATCTTGCAAATGATATGCTCCTGATCCATAGGTTGATATGATGACAAAGGGTCCCAACCAGTTAGGTTCAAATTTCCCCTTCTTTTCTTGATCTTGCTGATTTTTGGGATTTTCTTTTAGGAGAAGATCACCAAATTTCAAAGCCCTTGGGATGACTGTGTGATTATAGGTTTTGCACATTCATTGTTGATATGCATTGGGATGATCATAGGCATGCTATCATTTTTCTTCAAGAAGCTCTAGTTCCTGCAACCTGTTCACTTGGTATTCCTCATCTGGTATGAAGTCCTTAAAAAATTCTTGGAGAGATGGGATTTCAACCTCAAGAGGTAGAATTGCCTCTGAACTATACACCAAATGAATATGGTGTCACCCCTATAAGTGTTCAGATACTGGTCATGTAGGCCCAAACTATTGGATTGAGTTGTACATGCCAATCCTTGCCAGCATCATTTACTATTTTCTTGAGAATTTTTCAGGATTATTTTGTTTGATGCTTCTACCTGGCCATTCCCTTGCCATTCCCTTGTGGGTAGTATGGTGTGGAGAAGCGATGTTGGATTTTGAATCATCCGTATAGCTCTCATACATCTTGATTCTTGAAAGGACATCCGTTATCTGTGATGATGGAACTGGGAATGCCATGTCTGCAAATGAGATAGCTGAGGATGAATGATGAGATCTATTTTCTAGTTATAGTGGTTATCAGGAATCCTTCAATCCACTTGGTGAAATACTCTATGGCAGTGATAATGAACTTGTAGTGTCGTAAATTGTATGCACTTTCTAGGGTGGTACAATTTCACACCTAGTTTAGCACCCGCCTTGAAGCATTTTACATTTTGCATTGCATTTCTCCTTTAGCACTTAATTAATCAAATTAATTAGGTCTAAGGTCCTATTTCATCATCCTTCACATCATAAAGTCGGGCCCTTTCATTAAAGTGTGCCCCTTTTCATGTTATTCCTCCAATACATCATCTAATCAAAAACCCTAATTAAGTTCTATTTTGAACTTGGGGGCTTGATTTCGGGGGTCAAAACATCTCAAAATCACCTGTAACTTCGGGATTCTCTCTAAAATCATCATATCTAACGGCCCTGAAAATTTGGTGAAAAGTTGTCAGGACCATGGCGCCCGGAGTGCACATGGTCCCGGACATTTTTCTCAAAATTTTAGGAGCACGATCCAATCATAAAATAAAGCTTAACCCCAAGAAATTGGTGGGAGATTCAATCTCTAGGTCGGCCAAAAGATGAAATTATGACCTAGGGTTCATACATAAGAGCTCTCTTTCTTCATTTGAAGGGATCAAAATTTTGTTTTCAGGAACCTCATATGCAGCGAAAAGAGTAGATCTTTGAAGACTTCAACAACATTCAACATCCCTCTATCAAGCATTTATCAATTCCATTCATCCATTTAGGGCTTGGAAGACATTGAAGAACAATAGGAGATTACTGACTGAAGATTGGCTTGTACCTCTCCCTTGGGGGTTGGGTATGATTTCATGTTGTTTTCATGTCTTTGCATAAGCTTCAATATATCATTTATTCATGCTTTAGATCACTTTGCATCTTGATTTAGAGAATTTACATTATCGTTTACAAGCAATTAGGGTTTACTTTCTAGGTTGCTCTAGTTTGCTTACTTGCATTTTAGATCTTGCACACACACAAGGTCTGCACACACATTACTTTTACAATACAACTTGGCTATTCGTGGAGGTGGAAATCACCGAAGTGGGGGTTTGACTAAGGCAAAACCCTATATAGCCACCCAAACACCTTTTTCAGATACAAGTGCAGGTTTCGGGACTCGGACGACGTCGCAGGTTGCAGTTTCAGGAAAAGTAGGTCGAGACAGCACCCCACACCAAATTGCATAGCAAAAGACCAGGACAGGGGCGTGGGGCACCCTGGTCCTGCCAGGACAGGGGCACTGGGTGCCCTAGTCCCTAGGACAGAGGTGCTGGGTGCCCTGGTCTTTCCGACAGACAGCATTTCAGACAGTTTTCCAGAGTGCAAAACAACAATTTCAGGTGCAGTTCCGAGACAGAATCAGGACAGTGGCGCCTGCGCCCTCGTCCCGAACATTTTCAGTCTAATTTTGACTCCGAGTATGCATCTGCATTCTTGTCTTGTCTTTGTGTTTACAGCTTTCCCTTGTTTAAGTTCAATTCTGCAATCTTGTTATTAGTTAATACTTGCATTTTAGGGTTAGGAATTGGACTTGCATAATCTTACCTTTCAATTACAACAAAGGAATAGAAATTCTAATATGTAGCCCGTGGCTTTCTCTTTCACAAAAAGAAGTATCCAATTGTGTGATACCTCTAGGCTCTTTCGTATTCCGTAATGTGTGTCAAAAGATAGGATTAGGGCATGTTAACCTAGTCTCGCTTTTTCCCCCACACAGAACTTATGCCCATTTGAAAATGAAGGATGAATATTTCCTACCAGATCAAGTCCCCATTGACAGAAAGGCCAAGATGTGGTGAATAGTTGTAGCTCCTACACTGGTGCATGTATGAGGTTACCGTGAATTTGACATTTAGGACATTTCTTAGAAAATTGATAGGACTCTCTTTCCATCGTCGATCAATATTATCCCATTCTTAGAAGTTTCTTGGCGAGAGTAGGACCACTTGACTGTGTACTTCAAATACCTTTGTGAATCTCATGTAAGACATAATCCAATTCATTACGATCAAGGCATCGAAGAAGAGTACTATCTAGACCTTGGCTATAAAGTTTGTCAACCATTAAGGTATAGCGAGTGACATGTTAGATGAAGCTGCATTTTTTGTTGTGAGATAGGTTGGGTGGGAGAGTATTGTTTTTGAGATTCATATATCTTCCCATATAGAGGTGAATCCAAATTGGTTAGGGCATAGATGACTAGGGATGCAGAATTCTCATAGGTTGGGGAACACAATTGCTCTACCAGGAACTCATAATGACTCTATTTATCTAGAATTTGCAACAGTGAAGAGATAGTGGTCATTGCATCGACAGCTCTATTGTTCAATCTTGGAATTTTCTCAAAGGTGTTGTGCACAAAGTACTTTTTGAAATCATCCACCATTCTCTTGTAAGGTATTAGTTTATCATTCTTTGTCTCATAGTCATCATTGATCTAGTTGATAACTAATTAAGAATTGCCATAGACTCTCAATTCTATGATTCGCCATTCTACAACTACTTTGATTCTTGTTACTAGGGCTTCATATTCAACAATGTTGTTGGTGCATGGAAACATTAGTCAGTAAGATCTTGGAATTGTGTGCCCCTCTAGAGTGATGAATAGGATGCCGACACTTGATCCATATTATGTATAAAATCCATCAAAGTGTAGGGTCCATTTCTTGCATGTGATAGTGAGAACATCCATATTTGGATATTCTACTTGTAGTGGTTGTTGGTCTGGTAGTGGTTCTTTTGCCAGTTGATTTGTAATTACCTATCCTTTGATAGCCCATTGTTGTGTACTGAATATCAAACTCACTTAGAATCATGACCCATTTAGCTAATCTTCTTGTGAGAGCAACTTTTCTTAGTAGATACTTGAGAGGATCGATCTTGGATACCAACTTGATTGTGTGGGATAACATATAGTGGTGGAACTTTTGAGAAGCGAACACCACTACCAAGAAATCTTTCTTAATGAATGTATAATTGAGTTCATATCTATTCAAACTCTTGCTGATGTAATAGATAGCTCGGTCTTTGCCTGCTAGATCTTCTTGTGCTACCAGTTCCCCCAATGATACTTATGTTGTTTATATATAAAGAACGAGTGGCTTGCCTACTATCGGAGGTACCAAAACTGGTGGATTCATTAGATATTGTTTGAGTTGGTGGAATGATTCTGCATGTTTTTCCTCCCATCTGAAAGGTATATTCTTATGAAGCATATGATTGAATGGGAGACATTTGTTTGCTAGTTGAGCTATAAATCGTCTAATGGATTGGAGACATCCTTGCAGAGATCTGAGTTAGATAATGTTTTTAGGAGGTGGCATCTCCATGATAGCTTGAACCTTTGTTGGACCTACTTTGATGCCATTTTCTAATACAATGTAGCCTAACAATTTATCAGATGTGACCCCAAAGACACACTTCTTAGGGTTTAGTCTAACCTTGAATTTCTCCAATCGTTGAAAGATTTTATCTAGTATGCCTAGGTGTTCTGCTCGACTGAATAATTTAGCTAGTAAATCATCCACATAATCCTTCATAAAAGTATGCATCATGTCATGAAATATTGTTGTCATGGCTCTTTGATAAGTTGCACCAACCTTTTTCAAGCCAAAAGGCATGACATTCTAACAATACATTTTCCATGGATAGGTGAATGTAGTTTTATCTTGATCCTCTAGGGCTATCTTGATTTGGTTATAGCTAGAGAATCCATCCATTAATGATAATATTGTGTGGCCTACTATTAGATCCACATTAGTGTCAATGCTTAGCAAAGGAAAGTCATCCTTTGGACATGCTTTGTTGACATCCCTAAAGTTTGTGCATATTCTGAAGCTTTTATTGGGTTTAAAAACTAGTACAATGTTTGAGATCCATTCAACATAATCTATAGGTTGGATGAATTTGACATCTAATAACTTCTTTAGTTCTTCTTTGACAAAAATGCCACATGTGGATTCATCTTTCTTAATTTCTACTTCATAGGTTTAGCTCTAGGAATGATGGATAAGTGATGCATGATTAGATTTGGATCTACCCCTGGCATGTCAGCATAAGACCAAGCAAAATTGATTTTATTTTCCATGAAGAATCGAATAAAATCTTGTTGTTCTTCTTTTGTGAGTGATTCTACCAAATGTATGGTTTTGACTATTGCTTCAGTGTCAATGTTTATTGATTAAGTTGGCTCAATCTATTAGGATTCCCATAGATATTGAGAGGGGGGGGTGAATGAGTATCTAACCAGTATATTAAATTTCTTAACTTAAAACATGCAGAACATATTAATACTATGTACTGATAAGAAGAAAGTAATGCAATAAACAAAGATAAAAACAACCACATGAAAAACACATCATAACACAAGGATTGAATGAGGAAACCCGGTGTGGGAAAAACCTCGGTGGGATTTGTGACCCACAATATTCACTTACTGGCCAATAAGAGAATATTACTGCTACAAGAGGGGCTTGCACATGCAAGAAGGCCAACTGCCTAGAGCTCACTACTCAAATAAAAAATAGAAAGTCTCACTGACTTGCAAAATGGACTATATAAATCCAATGTCTTGTACTACTTCAAAATAGCATCTATAATGCCAGATTCATTACCGGTTTCTGCTGTACTTCTAACATAAACCCTTAACCTATAATTCGCATAATAGGTTTGTCTTATTTCACCTAATTACATTCCTCTTCCTTACTTACAAATGTTCTACAATGATCTCTCTTATATAAGAGTCATTTTACAACTTACCAAGTCGGCTTACAATGATTTTACAAATAATAAACAAAATATATTACAACAAAAATCCTGTCAACCTCTATGCTAGTATACTACCTTTCACTGCCGGTGTTGGTGACCTGTGTGCCAGTGGAATGTCTTGTCAATGTCATTGGATTGTAAGGTTACCATCAATGACAAAACCTTCAATCACCTACAATGTCTAATTGGAGTGTGCATATGCCAACAATCTCCATCTTTGGCATTGATGCCAACACTCATGAGAAAATTTCAAAAGTGTATCCAAAACTTGTAATCCAAAGATGTGTACCAAAAATATATGGGCTCCCCCTAAGAAGATATGTCTTTTGTAGATTAGTTTCTCATACTACTACTCCCCTTTTGGCATCAATGACAAAGGTTGTCAATGTGTCAATAGAGTTGTAGTTTTTCTGTCTCAACCTTGTGACTAGGTGGTTACAATTTGAAAGAGATCTACCAAAACCAGATTTATGCTTTCCATTAACCTCTTATTATCTTTTATTACTACCTCTATTCTTTGAACTATGATGGTGAGGTGCTGCATATGCTCTGCCAGTGTTTTTTGTCCTTGTACTAATGCTACAGATATTTCCTTTCTCAAGGATACTAGATAGTCCAGTCTTGGACTCAGTCTTAGTCTTAGATTTTTAGCCTTGTTTATTATTCTCTCATTTTCTCTCTCTAGCTTCAGTAGATCTATCTCAAAACTACTTATCTTTTTCTCAAAAACTGATAATATATCAGGTGAATTAACAAAATTGTCACCAAGTTTATTTATTTCTTCCTGTATCCTGCTCATTTTCTTATCTATGTCCACTGTTAAAAAGTTTGCCTTGCAAGTATCTTTGTATAGAGTTTTACATTCCTTCAATATGTTGCATAGTTCTTATAGAAGTGTGTCAAATTCGCTAGTACACTTCTTTATTTGATCCTCAAAGAATTTCCATTTTTTAATTTCCAACCTATTTTTGAATGCATGTTCCTTTATCTGTTCAACTATCACTGTGTTGTTAGTAATGTATTTCGATAAAGTGTCAAGTTGACTCATGAATCCTTATTATCTGTGTTGCATTTTGGAGCTATCATCTTCAAAATTGGGATTGTGTCATCTATAGCTTTATAAGCTTGTGAACTACAATCAGTTATTTTCTTCAAATAATCTAAAAGAACTTCAGTTACATTGGTTGATTTATAGCCTACAGAGGAGGAACCAACATTCTAAATTCCACCGGTGGAGGAAGTAACCATGCTTGTAGTGACCTCTGGTAGGTCAGTCTGTGTTTCCATTTCCTTAAGCAAGGGTTTATGTTTCTCTCCTGTTGCCGGTTAAGTAGTCACTTAACTTTGTCTACCGATATATAAGTAATTTCAACTTCTCACCATCAACCGAGGGAATAATAGCATTTGTCTCATTGATTGCCAAACCCTCAAACAAATTTCTTCAATTTGATGAAGAGACTACTTCCAGTGGAGGGTTGCTTGGTTCTACTAGTGAAGCAGTATTCCTATCCACATTCAGTTCCGATTTCCTGATCCATTATTTTGAAAATTCTTGCTTAACTTCTTCAACCTTTTCTTTTCCTTTGAAACTAGGACCTTTGTTGTCTACTAGTGATCCTTTACTTCTACAAAATTTAGCAATATGCCCAATTTTGTTACATGCATAGCAAGTCACATTATTCTTTTGAATAGCTTTCCCATAACCTATGTCGGTTTGTATTCTGCATTGATTAGATAGGTGTCCAAATCTTCCACAAACATAACATCTCACATTCATTCTGCAATTTTCAGAGTTATGACCAACTTTGTTGCATTTTGAACATTGACCAGTGGGGGTGTTGATATTCTGATAATTTCTGGATCTACATTGATTTTCTCTATGACCATACTTGTTACAGTTAAAGCATTTTCCATTAAATTTATAAGGAGTAGGTTGTCTTACTGGTTTGCTGTGATCCTATGTGTTTGCAGTACCAGAGCTTTCACCAACTTCAAAGCCAATTCCACAAGTGTCAACTTTAGGTTTTTGATTCTTCAGCAAGTTACCAAGTTCTTCTAAGCGTTTCTTGAATTTCTCTTTATGTTGATTTGTAGTATCTAGTTCTCTTTCTAGGACTTCTTTCTATCTCATCAGTTCATTGGAGTCATTCTGAGTGTGCATCAGATCTATCTTCAATAAATCATTTTCATAACTGAGTCTCATGTTTTCATTTGCAGCATCACTTAGTCTTCTACTCAAATCTTCTTCATTTTTCTTTCTATCTTCCATTTCTTTACAAAATCTCATAGTCATATCTTGCATCTCATTCTTTGTTGTCATGTTCTCTTGTTTCAGCTTGTTTATCATATCATTAAGAGTTTCTTCTTCATCATTCTCATTTTGCATCTTTTCACAAAGTTCTCTTCTCTTGTTTCTTGAAATAGTAAGCTTTTCTTGAAGTGCTTGAATAATATCCTGAGCAACCTTTAGATCATCTTCAAGTTTGATATTTTTAAATTTTTCTGCATCATAGTCTGAGAGAGCTCCTTCAAGTTGTTTCATCAAATTTTCCATTTCTATCAGTGTCACGATCTTCCTCAAGCTGTTAAGCTTTCGAAAATAGAGGACCAAGCTCTGATACCAATTGTTACAATTCCCACAGATACTGAGAAGGGGGGGGTGGGGTGAATCAGTATCTAACCGGTATATTAAATTTCTTAACTTAAAACATGCAGAACATTTTAATACTGTGTACCGGTAAGTAGAAAGTAATGCAATAAATAGAGATAAAAACAACCACATGAAAAACACACCATAACACAAGGATTGAATGAGGAAACCCGGTGTGGGAAAAACCTCGGTGGGATTTGTGACCCACAATATTCACTTACAACACAATAAGAGAATATTATTGCTCCAAGAGGGGCTTGCACATGCAGGAAGGCCAACTGCCTAGAGCTCACTGCTCAAATACAAAATAGGAAGTTTCACTGACTTACTAAATGGATTATATAAATCCAATGTCTTGTACTACTTCAAAATAGCATCTATAATGCCAGATCTAGTACCGATTTCTACTCTACTTATAACATAAACCCTTAACGTATAATTTGCATAATAGGTTTGTCTTATTTCACCTAATTACATTCCTCTTCCTTACTTACAAATGTTCTACAATGATCTCTCTTATATAAGAGTCATTTTAAAACTTACCCAGTCGGCTTACAATGATTTTACAAATAATAAACAAAATATATTACAACAAAAATCCTGTCAGCCTCTATGTTAGTATACTACCTTTCACTGCTGGTGTCCGTGACCTGTGTGCCAGTGGAATGTCTTATCAATGTCATTGGATTGTAAGGTTGCCATCAATGACAAAACCTCCAATCACCTACAATGTCTAATTGGAGTGTGCATATGCCAACAATCTCCCCCTTTGGTATTGATGGCAACACTCATGAGAAAATTTCAAAAGTGTATCCAAAACTTGTAATCCAAAGATGTGTACCAAAAATATATGAGCTCCCCCTAAGAAGATAAGTCTTTTGTAGATTAGTTTCTCATACTACTACTCCCCCTTTGGCATCAATGACAAAGGTTGTCAATGTGTCAATAGAGTTGTAGTTTTTCTATCTCAACCTTTTGACTGGGTGGTAACAATTTGAAAGAGATCTACCAAAACCAGATTTATGCTTTCCATTAACCTCTTATTGTCTTTTATTACTGCCTCTATTCTTTGAACTATGATGGTGAGGTGCTGCATATGCTCTGCCGGTGTTTTCTATCCTTGTACTAATGCCTCAGATATTTCCTTTCTCAAGGATACTAGATAGTCCAGTCTTGGACTCAGTCTTAGTCTTAGATTTTTAGCCTTGTTTATTATTCTCTCATTTTCTCTCTCTAGCTTTAGTAGATCTATCTCAAAACTACCTTTCTTTTTCTCAAAAACTGATAATATATCAGGTGAATTAACAAAATTGTCAGTAAGTTTATTTATTTATTTCTGTATCTTGCTCATTTTCTTATCTATGTCCACTGTTAAAAAGTTTGTCTTGCAAGTATCTTTGTATAGAGTTTTACATTCCTTCAATATGTTGCATAGTTCTCGTAGAAGTGTGTCAAATTCGCTAGTACACTTCTTTATTTGATCCTCAAAGAATTTCCATTTTTTAATTTCCAACCTATTTTTGAATGCATGTTCCTTTATCTGTTCAACTGTCACTGTGTTGTTAGTAATGTATTTCGACAAAGTGTCTAGTTGACTCAAAGAATCCTTATTATCTATGTTGCATTTTGGAGCTATCATATTCAAAATTGGGATTGTGTCATCTATAGCTTTATAAGCTTGTGAAATACAATCAGTTATTTTCTTCAAATAATCTAAAAGAACTTCAGTTACATTGGTTGATTTATAGCTTACAGAGGAGGAACCAACATTCTGAATTCCACCGATGGAGGAAGTAACCATGCTTGTAGTGACCTCTGGTAGGTCAGTCTGTGTTTCCATTTCCTTAAGCAAGGGTTTCCGTTTCTCTCTTGTTGCCGGTTAAGTGGTCACTTAACTTTGTCTGCCGGTATAGAAGTAATTTCAACTTCTCACCATCAACCGAGGGAATAATAGCATATGTCTCATTGATTGCCAAACCCTCAAAGAAATTTCTTCAATTTGATGAAGAGACTCCTTCCAGTGGAGGGTTGCTTGGTTCTACCGGTGAAGTAGTATTCCTATCCACATTCAGTTCTGATGTCCTGATCCATTGTTTTGAAAATTGTTGCTTAACTTCTTCAACCTTTTCTTTTCCTTTCAAACTAGGACCTTTGTTGTCTGCTGGTGATCCTTTACTTCTACAAAATTTAGCAATATGCCCAATTTTGTTACATGCATAGCAAGTCACATTATTCTTTTGAATAGCTTTCCCATAACCTATGCCGGTTTGTATTCTGCATTGATTAGATAGGTGTCCAAATCTTCCACAAACATAACATCTCACATTCATTCTGCAATTTTCAGAGTTATCACCAACTTTGTTGCATTTTGAACATTGACCGGTGGGGTTGTTGATATTCTGATAATTTCTGGATCTACATTGATTTTCTCTATGACCATACTTGTTACAGTTAAAGCATTTTCCATTAAATTTATAAGGAGTAGGTTGTCTTACTAGTTTGCTGTGATCCCATGTGTTTGCAGTACCAGAGCTTTCACCAACTTCAAAGCTAATTCCACAAGTGTCAACTTTAGGTTTTTGATTCTTCAGCAAGTTACCAAGTTCTTCTAAGCGTTTCTTGAATTTCTCTTTATGTTGATTTGTAGTATCTAGTTCTCTTTCTAGGACTTCTTTCTATCTCATCAGTTCATTGGAGTCATTCTGAGTGTGTATCAGATCTATCTTCAATAAATCATTTTCATAACTAAGTCTCGTGTTTTCATTTGCAGCATCACTTAGTCTTCTAGTCAAATCTTCTTCATTTTTCTTTCTATCTTCCATTTCTTTACAGAATCTCATAGTCATATCTTGCATCTCATTCTTTGTTGTCATGTTCTCTTTTTTCAGCTTGTTTATTATATCATTAAGAGTTTCTTCTTCATCATTCTCATTTTGCATCTTTTCACAAAGTTCTCTTCTCTTGTTTCTTGAAATAGTAAGCTTTTCTTGAATTGCTTGAATAATATCCTGAGCAGCCTTTAGATCGTCTTCAAGTTTGATATTTTTAAATTTTTCTGCATCATAGTCTGAGATAGCTCCTTCAAGTTGTTTCATCAAATTTTCCATCTCTATTGGTGTCATGATCTTCCTCAAGCTGCTAGGCTTCTGAAAATAGAGGACCAAGCTCTAATACCAATTGTTACGATTCCCACAGATACTGAGAAGGAGGGGGGGGGGGGGGGGGGGGTGAATCAGTATCTAACTGGTATATTAAATTTCTTAACTTAAAACATGCAGAACATATTAATACTGTGTGCTGGTAAGCAGAAAGTAATGCAATAAACAGAGATAAAAACAACCACATGAAAAACACACCATAACACAAGGATTGAACAAGGAAACCCGGTGTGGGAAAAACCTTGGTGGGATTTGTGACCCACAATATTCACTTACTGGCCAATAAGAGAATATTACTGCTACAAGAGGGGCTTGCACATGCAGGAAGGCCAACTGCCTAGAGCTCACTGCTCAAATACAAAATAGGAAGTCTCATTGACTTACAAAATGGATTATATAAATCCAATGTCTTGTAATACTTCAAAATAGAATCTATAATGCTAGATCTTGTACCGGTTTCTGCTCTGCTTCTAACATAAACCCTTAACCTATAATTCGCATAATAGGTCTATCTTATTTCACCTAATTACATTCCTCTTCCTTACTTACAAATGTTCTACAATGATCTCTCTTATATAAGAGTCATTTTACAACTTATAATATATTACAACAAAAATCTTGTCGGCCTCTGTGCCGGTATGCTACCTTTCACTGCCAGTGCCAGTGACCTGTGTGCGGGTGTAGAGTTTGATCTTGCTAGTGCTCGTGGAATGTCTTGTCGGTGTCATAGGATTGTAAGGTTTCCATCAATGACAAAACCTTCAATCACCTACAATGTCTCATTGGAGTGTGCATATGCCAACACAATCAATATTAGTGATCTTTCTTGATAATGTTCAGGAAGAGTGTCAAGTCTCCCATCTTTAGGTGCCTCAAAAAGGTTTTCACCTTCAAATGCGACCTTTATTTTTACTTTTTTGCAATCTAATACTGCCACTGATTGGTTTTCACCATTAGATCTATTTTTTATTTCATTTTTGCGACTCAGAGACTTGGCACTCCCCTAATTGTAGATATCATTATTTTGTTCACTGGTTGAGCATGTTTTTTGGTTGAATGAGTATAGGTATTGTAAAATTGATTCATCATTTGGGAATATTGGTATATCATGATGTTCAAGTTCTTCCCAGTCTATGAGGTCAAGATATATGAGTAGTAAGGAGTCATTTGGTGGGTTAAGATCAACTGCTGTAAGTGTCATGATGGATTCATCCTTATAATCATTTGGGATATTGGTGAGGTTTATCATATTTTTGAGGTCTCAATGGTATTTTGTTCAATATTACCTTGTTTGTATTGTTTCTACTCATTCTCACTAGCCTCATAGATATGTCGCGGTCCGAATTCAAGCAGTCAAGATTCAGATCCTTGTCTCACCTGAGAAATGGGTGTGTATGCATGGATGGTATCCACCTCAATATCTTCAGTAATATCAAAACAACTATAACACTCGTACTCTTTGGAATCAATTTTAGAATCATTGTCCTAGGTTACCTCACTGTATCTGACAAGTATGTTGTATGGTGAGAAAATATCACTGATGATTGACACCAGTTTAGTAGCTTGTTATGATTCGGGATCAGTGCTTGCTTGGACTCTTTGCATTTGTTCATACATTGTTTCCCTTTTGTGAGTAGTTATTTCTTTAGGTGGTGGATCCACCTTGGTTTGATCATGTTCTTGCACATGATGTACTTTTTTATAAGAAGCTTCCTCCTTTCGAATAACGAGCTCTTCTTGTTGTTTATCATTTTATTAATGCTTTTTCTCCTTCTTTGTCTTTTCATTAGAAACCTTCTTATCTGGATGCTCCCCAACCTGTGGTAAACCAGTGATTGCCCTAATGGCCTCCTTTTTAATACTATATGGTCTATCTAACCAGATAAATTCTCCATGCACTCTACTCAAAACATACCTAACAATTTCATCTTTGAATTCTGGAATGTCCAGAATGTTGGTAAACCCTAAATCCTTAATGTGCTTGTACTTAGGCTTAATCTTTCCAAAATCTCTTAGTAGCTCATTCATGTACATGCCCTTGATATCAGATGTTCCCAAATACTCAATGTGACAATGGATGTAAGCTCTTACATCTTCGACATGCACAACTCCTTCCAGGACACGAGAAAAAGTACCAACTGAATCTTTCGGGGTAGCCACATGCAGATACCACTTGAAAATTGGCTTGGGAAAGTCCTTGACCTTAACTACAGTCAAATTTGCAACAAAGATAGGTAGAGATGATGATCCCACTTCCATGATTAAAGATAAATACTTGTGAATTGCTTCTGGTGAAAAAGTCTAAAGACCTCTTCCAATCGCTAGTGAAATATTTCAAGAAGATATTTGATCGCACTAAATTGCCTTTAATTGCTCTGAATTGCTTTGAATTTCTCTGAATTGCTCTGAATGCAAGGTGATCAGAAATGAAGTAGATTCAACCTTTTATCTTCCAAGAAAAACCCTAATCTTTCATTGACATCAATGGCTCCCGGTGAAAGATACTAGATCTCAAATAAAATATATCCATGTCGGATAAGCATCTCTAATGTCTGGAACATCTTCTAGAACCTCTTTTCGGGGCATATGCATCATCTTCATGAATTTTTGCCTACCCCTAAGGCATCTGCCTTAGTTACTAGACAAGCTACCTGTCGGTGCAAGAGCAACCTCCTTTGCCAGATAAGTAACCAGTGCATTCCCATCTATTGATTGTTCTTCAATATTTCTAACCCATCTCTGGCTATGATCTTGCTGGATTTCATTAACCTTTTCTTTCTCTTTCTCATTTGATCCTTCATTACCAATTGGTGGATTTTTGCTTCTACAAAACTTAGCAATATGTCCAACCTCATTACATGCATAACATGTAACATTGTTCTTTTGAATTGCTTTGCTAAAACTGGTATAATTTCTTGACCTGCACTGATTATCCATATGTCCAAATTTTTCACATGTATAGCATTTTACATTCATCCTACAATATTCTATTTTATGACCATACTTATTACATTTAGAACGTTTACTAGGAGCGGAATTATTGTTTTAATTTGCTCTATTTCTACATTGCCTAGCCATGTGACCAAATTTATTGCAAACAAAACATCTACCATTAAATTTATAAGCATTGAACTGCCTTACCGGTTCCTTATGGTTTTGATCTTCATCAGTAGTACCAGAACTCTATCCTTATTCAAATCCAAGTCCACTAGAATCTCCATTCTGCCTTTGTCTCTTCAATAACTCATCTAGCTGCACGCTGAACTAATCTTGAATTTTTCTTTATACTCACTTGTAATAGTCAGATCATCTCTTAGAATTATCATTTGTCCCTCAAGCTCTTGTTCATTACTCTAGGATTGTACTAAATCAGTTCTCAACATATCATTCTCATGAACCAACCTACCACATTCTTCAAATTTGTTCTTCAGAGATACAACAGGATTTTTATCCTTTTTCTTCCAATCATCAATCTCTTTAGACATTCTCATATTTATAGCTTGCATTTCATTTCTCATAAACATGTTCTCCTGACTCAGCTTTTGACATTGTTCCTTAAGTACATCTTTCTCTTCATCATCCTAATTTTGCAAAAGTTCCTTCCTCCTAGCTTGAACAGATGACAACCTCTCTTGTAGGACAATAATGAATTCCTTAGCAGAATTCAATTCATCTTGTAGCTTCAAGTTCTTCATCCTTTCAGCATCATAATCTTCAAGTGCCATCTCAAGTTGCTTTTCCAAACCCATATCCATGGATTCCGGATTCAGGATCTCCCTCAAGTTGTTAAACTTCCTCTGAGGTACAAGGCTCTGATACCAATTGTTGGAATCCAAGAACACTAAGAGGGGGGTTTAAATTAGTGTTCTACTAGTATGATCAATTTTAACCTTATTAAAACATGCATACACCAACCGGTATATCAATACATATAGAATTAAAAGAAATAAAGAAACTAATAAGCCAATCACTTAAATGAATACCATAACACATAGAATTATATGTGGAAAACCTCAAAGAGGAAAAACCACGGTGAGATTTGTGACCCGCAATATGAATCCACTTGCCATATGAAGAGATATTACAAAATAGAGGGGCCTACACTTGCAGGAAGGCTTACAACATAGATCACACTGCTCAATCACAAAAGGAGCCTCACTAACTACATATAAATCTAAACTACAACCAGGAGAAATGAGTGAACTGCTAAGATAACATCTTCTATGCCAGAATACGGCTCTGGTTAAGCTTTGTATGTTCCAGTTTGAAACCCTAAACCCTTACTAGAATAATCCTTACATAAATATCCTCACATACATAATCTCTTTGATATATTTTGCATCTTCTATCCATCCATATTTGCATTCATATCACCATCCACATGTATCAAAATGATCTAATCCAACTAACCTATATACCTTATACAATTTATCATGCCTTATGTTGACTTACAAAGATAATTACAATATCAATATACATGCCAACTAGATAACATAAATACATGAATATCAAAAAAAATTGTCGATGCCAGATCCAAAAGATGTCAGCCTTGAATACCGATAACCTTATTCTAAACCATGTCAGCCTACATTATCGGTATCCAAAGAAATCCTTCCTTCCTACTGATGTCACTGAAGTGTTTGTGAAGTGCTTGTCGATACACAACTGAACCAAAACATGAAGCCAGAACAAGATACCATGTTTCCATCAATGACAACATAGTGAAACCAACCAATTGATTGTCAATTGCCAACATTTTAATGAGAGGATATATTTTTAAGCATAATTGAAGTTTAATATTATACATTATGTTGGTATTATGGATATTTTGCATTGGTTTTTTCATTAATGTTAACACTTATCAACACTTATCCTTCTGGAGATCTTTGTTTATGTTCACTGGCAAGTTTAGTGACTTATGCACAATCACCGGTATTTGGTTCACCAGCAGGTTATATTGTTCACCGGCACTGAAGATGACTTGTTATCATCTGGAGATCACTTGGTTATGTCTAAGACATGGTTTGCACACTGGTTTTGATGATTTGGTTATTGGTCTAACCCGGTTGACATATTTGTTGTTACCGGCAAATTGGTTTAGGTTATGGACCGACATGCGCTATCTATTCCAGATCAGCACGACACATTATGGAGATGATTTAATCAATTGATATTGTTGTTGAGCTGACATGATTCATCTCATCTTGACATGTTGTAATTGATTTTATTGTAATATTCTTAGTGAGCTGACCTACACATTTGGTCTTAGGTTTTGGTATATATGTAAGATCTCATTTGTGAGATTATGTAATGGTATGGTAAGGTTGTGATATTCGGTATATGTGAATATAAGTAGAGCTACTCATGCAAACATCATTTAAAGATTCAAGGAAGGTTTGAAGGAGATAATCAAAGCTTAACCAGTATTGAATCCAACATTGGAGATGCTACTTTGAGCAGTACATTATCATTGGATTTAATCATCCAATGGTAGTAAGTGAGACTCTCATTTTTGTGATTGAGCAGTGAGCTCTAGGCAGCTAGCCTTTCTGCATGTGCATTACCCATTTGTATACACACACTATCTGTAGTAGTATCATCTGATTTTGGGTAAGGTTTCCCACCATTGTTTTTCCCCGTACAGGGTTTCCACGTACAAATCTCTATGTTATGTGTTGTGGATGTTGTTTCTCTTTCTATTTCATGCATTAAGTTTCATCGGTATTGATAATAACTGCTAATCTATTTACCAATATTAAGTTTGGTTTACCAGTATTAAGTATCAAGTTTGATTAAGTTATGTTTGGGTTGAAATTAATAGACAACTGATTCACCCCCCTCCCCTCCCTGTTGCCTCTAGGTCCTAACACACTAGCTTAAAATTACACATTGGATGTTGATTTGAAGGCATTAGTAACCTTCGATAAACTGGAAACTAATGATAAGAAGGTGACTGCTCTAAAGGGATATAATTCAATTAATGTAAAACATTTAAATTAATTTTTATTTAATTATATATTTATTGAATCAATTTTAAATATTTAGATTATTTTATGTTAATTTATATATTTATTAAATTATATTAAAAAATAAATTTTAAAATCCACCTTAACAAATTAAATATAAATGATTTTAGGGGATGTTATGACATCTGTACGAATTGTTAACTCCCAAAATAAAAATCTTAAAACATATTAAAAAAATTATATTAACTATGTGAAGTCTATTTTAAGTTAACCCTTTGAATTATATTCAACAGGACCGTAAATAAATGTCTATGTACCTAGTTAGTTGGACTTTTAATTCACTTGTTTTTCGTGAGATAAACATCTTTTTTTATATTTATAATCAATGTACAAATAATTATTGAAACGAACTATATTTTTTTATTATTATTAAATATAGAGGAAGAAACATTACATAAAAAAAATCACAGTATTAAATTTATTTCCATTGTTTAACAAAATATTGAAATAATGTAGCTCATAGACAAAAAAAATGTAGTCATAAACATTGCGATCCTTATTGGATGCTATCACTTGCAGCCAATCCCTAACATTATGTTTTTTCAAATACTTATTTGTCAAGCACTTCAAATATCTTTTAGAAAAGGCCATCTCAGAAGTGACACTGAGTTTGTTCTTTGACTTTAGAGAAGAAATTCAAATAGACCTGCTATTTTTTTATGGTGAAAATTAAAACTTATATCCACACAAATTAATAATTATTTAAGCTATTTAAAAACATAATGATTATGCTAAGTATCTTGCCATGGCATGATGTCAGCAAAAAATAATAAAATGAAATAGAAAGTGTTTTTATATCCATAAGAGGCAAACTGAAACGAACTGGAATTTACAAAATTATCATTAATATATGTTTCACAAATTTACAATATTTACATGTCGGAGTCCCTCAAAAAATTTGAAGCCAAAATGAGTGAGGTTGCAAGGAAATAGCCAAAAAAATAAAATTACTAGGGGGTCGGGGCTAGGGTATAGGCAGTAGACACATTCATGGTTTACCCTAATAATATTGCCCTCCCTCTATGTAGAATTCTTCAGACATTATAAGTTGTGAGAATTATTCAAGCCATTTGTAGTCTAGAAAGTCATCCAAGAGAAACCATTTCCAGAGAAAGTCCCTACCAATCTGTGCCCATTTCCTATGATGCATCAACTACTCTGCATTCAGGTTCAAAAGAAAAGGTTGCATGGCCAATGTTTGGTCAGGGAGGAGAAGCGTGGTTAATTCATTCACCCAAAGGATCCCCACCCCTACTTCTGCAAAGATGACAACAATAACGTCGTCTCTAGGGAAGTCTTCTTTAAATACCTTCCTTAACAACAACAATATATCCACCTTGTCTCCTATGAGGTACAGAAAAGATGCCAAGAACTGGGATGTAATGTTTGTGTTAACATGGTATCTATTTTTATTTTGCAAAAACTCTCTGCCCAACACTATTCTCACAACCTCATTAGTGAACATCCCAACCTCCTTATAGACTAATTGGAGGGTTGGGTCTCTAACGGAGCCCAAATTAAAAGGCCCTTTGGTCCTCCACAGACATGCTTCTCAAGTGGATAGGAGTGTCCATCTTGATAAATCAGAATACCAAATTATATAGGCTGAGCCTATAAACCTAAACCAGAGGCAGAATTTAACTACCATGAGCTCCAACGATTTGTCTACCAAAGGATAATTGAAGATGAAAGAAGAAGAGATCATCTATAAATAGCTAAAGCTCTTGATTGTAATAATTCCTTCTCTAACCGTATTAATTCCTTTAATTTTTTAAAAATATTTCGTATATCTCTGCAAATCATTCCCATAATTGCACTAGTGTGCAAAATTGGAAACAACTCTAAACCAGTACCAAATACCATATTGAAAGTCATTCTGAAGTCATGGGGGCAGAGTGAAATGTAGTTAGTGACAAGACATATATTAAATGACCAACATTATTGACCATGAAATTTTACACGTGTCTATTGAATCCAATTCCATTCCGGGCACTTTCTGGAGAACTACGTTCTCTTCAAAAATTTGGGCCGAAATAAAACTCCAGTCATTGATCTATGATCATCGAATGGTTTAAAATCATTGATGGATTTTAGGTATGTGTGATGTGTCAATGAGGTCGCACTTATCAATACATCATGCAGGGTCCAGACTCAATGTGATGTGATGTGATGTGCCTTGTCTATTAATGACAATGAATTCATGAAATCGCCAATAAAATATATATTTTTTCCATAAATAATGAAACATTATCCAAAAAAATTAAATAATTTTCAAATGGTGGATAAAAATTGCCAATACACTTAAATAATTTTTCCTTCAGAGTAAAAATTTTCGCCCATACACTTATATATTTTTTCCTTTAAATGAAAAACATTTGCCTCCTACAATATATATTTTCTCCACAAAACAAGGTATTATTTGCTAGAATTTTATGGAATTTTCATACCCTAGAAAAAAATTGTCAATACAAATTAATTTTTTTTCTACTTTGAAAAAAATTTCACCATCAATATGAAAATTTTCCCCCCAAAATAATGCCTGATTCGCCAAGGTTTTACACTTTTGCCCAGGGGCTGCTTTCTTAAAGTTATCCCTAGTCGGGGGTCATATGGGGTCCGAAGGGGCTACGCATATGTCAGAAGACCATATTACCACTTAGAACACCATGTGGACATCATATGGTCTGAAGGGTTTAGATGGTGTCGTGAGGGGTCATATGTTGTAGTTAGGGGTGATATGGGGTCCAAAGAGGCCGCAAATGTGTTAGAACACCATATGACCCCTTAGGACACCATATGGTCCTAAGGGGTCATATGGTGTCATGTGGGGCCATATGGCATCCTAAGGGGTGATATGGCATTGTTAGGGGTCATATGGGGTCCTAAGGTGTCATATGGTGTTGTTAAGGGTCATATGGAGTCCCAAAGGGCCACACATGTGTTAGAACACCCTATGACCCCTTAGGACAACATATGGATATCATATGGTCCCAAGGGATCATATGACACCATATGACCCCTTAAGACCATATGATGTGTATATGGTATCTTGAGGGGTCATATGGTGTCATTAGGGGTCATATGCAGTCCTACAAGGCAACACATGTGTTAGAACACCATATGACCCTTTAGGACACCATATGGTCCTAAGGGGTCATATGGTGTCCTAAGGGGTCATATGGTGTTCTAAGGGGTTATATGATGTCATTTGTGGTCACATGTGGTCCTAAGGGGTCACGCATGTGTTAGAACACCATATGACCCCTTACTACACCATATGTCCTATTAGGACATCATATTGTGCTAAGGGGTCATATGGTTTCCTAAAGGGTCATATGGTATCCTAAGGTGTCATATGGTGTCATTAGGGGTCATATGTGGTCTGCATGTGGTCCTAAGGGGCCACTCATGTGTTATAACACCATATGACCCCTTAAGACACCATATGGACATCATATGGTCCTAAGGGTTCATATGGTGTCTCGAGGGGTCATATGATGTCCTATGGGGTCATACGTTGTTGGTAGGGGTCATATGGGTCCTAAGGGGAAACACATATGTTATATCACCATATGATCCCTTAGGACACCATATAGCCCATTAGCACATCATATTGTCCTAAGGGGTCATATGGTGTCCTATGGGGTCATATGGTATCCTAAGGGGTCAAATGGTGTTGTTAGGGCTCATATGGGATCCCAAGGGGCCACACATGTATTAGAAAATTGTATGGACATCTTATAGTCCTAAGGGGTCATATCATGTCTTGAGGGGTAATATGGTGTCCGAAGGGGTCATATGGTCTCATTAGAGGTCATATGGGGTTCCAAGGGGCCACACATGTGTTAGAACGTCATATGACCACTTACAACACCATATGGACATCATATGGTCCTAAGGGGTCATGTGGTGTCGTTAGGGGCCATATGGGGTCCTAAGGGTCCACAAATGTTCTAGATCATTTGACCCGTTAGGACACCATATAACGTATTAGGACATAATATTGTGCTAAGGGGCCATATGGTGTCATAAGGGGTCATGTTGTGTACTAGGATGTTAAAAGGGATCATATGGTTTCCTGAGCGATCATATGGTGTTCTAAGGGGTCATATGGTGTCATTAGTGGTCATATGAAGTCCTAAGGGGCCACACATGTGTTAGAACACTGACACCATATGACCCCTAAGGACACCATATGACCCATTAGGACATCATATTGTCCTATGGGGTCATATGGTGTCCTAAGGGGTATTATGGTTTCCTAAGGGATCATATGGTGTCATTGGGAGTCATATGGGATCCTAGGGGGCCATGCATGTGTTAAAGACCATATGACCCCTTAGGACACCATATGACCCATTAGGACATCATATTGTCCTAAGGGATCATATTGTGTCCTAATAGGTCATATGGTGTTCTAAGGTGTCATATGTTGTTGTTAGTGCTCATATGAGTCCTAAGGGGCCACATCTGTTAGAACACCATATGACCCCTTAGAATACTATATGGTGTTGTTAGGGGTCATATGGTGTTCTAAGGGGTCATATGGTGTCTTTAGGGGTCATATGGGGTCGTAAGGGGACACACATGTGTTAGAAGACCATTTGACCCCTTAGGACACCATATGACCCATTAAGACATCATATTGTCCTAAGAGGTCATACGGTGTCATAAGGGGTTAGGTCATGTACTAGGATGTTAAAAGGGGTCATATGGTGTCCTCATGGGTCAAATGGTGTTGTTAGGGGTCATATGGGGTCCTAAGGGGCCACACGTGTTAGAACACCATATCTCTCTCTCTCTCTATCCCTCTTTTTGTCTCTCCCTCTCTCTCCCTTCCCTTTCCATCTCATTTTATCTTCCACCCAATAACCCTCTCTTTTCCTCTCCCTTTGTTGATACTTTCCCCTCTCTCCTCTCCTCCTACCCCCTAATTATCCCCAACACTCTTTCTCTCTATTTGTCTGTTTGTCTCTGTCTTTGTCTCTGTCTCTCTCTCTCACACACACACACATCCAATAACGCTCTCTTTCTCTTCTCTAACCTCTCTTTGCCTCTTGCTTTATTGATACTTACCCCTCTCCCCTCTCATCCTTCTCTCTAATTATCCACATCTTTTTATCTCTCTCTTCCACCAAATAAACCTCTCTCTAATCTCTCTTTTCCTCTCTCTTTGTTGATACTCTCTTCCCCCTACCCACTACTTTTCTCTCCATGTCTCTCTCTCCACTTCTCTCCCCATCTCTCCCTCTTGTAGTCTCTATCGCTCTCTCTGACATCTCTCCCCCTCTCTCCCTACCTCCTTAGCAATAAAATTCATTCGGGAAAGACACTCCACACACCTCATCAAGGACTAAGATCCAAATATATCTAACACAAAAACATAGAAATTAGAAAGATGATCAAGATCCATTACCAGTGGGGAGAGAGATCTCTACATAGATAAAAATAGAGATAAAGAGGGAGATACAAATAAAGAGAGAGGAGAGGGATAAAGAGAGGTAGAAGAGATAAATATATAGAGAGGGAGAGATAGATATGTATAAAGATAAAGATACAAATAAGAAGAGATATAAGGGTGAAGAGAGATGAAGATCTAAATAGAGGGAGATATAGAGGTAGAAATAGAGAGAGATAGACATACCTAGAAAAGAGATAAAGACATAAATAGAGATATAGATATTAAGGATTATGAAGAGAGAGTGAGAAATACTAAACGACAAGGATGGATAGAAAGAGGGAGACATATCTAGAGATTGAAAAGGGGAGAGGAAGGTAGAGATAAAAATGAATATAAAGGGAGAGCGATATGAATAGATATACAGAAAGAGATAAGTAAAGATAAATATAAATATATAGAGAGATAGATAAAAATGGATAGAGATGGGTAAAGAGTGAGATACAAAAAGGAAGAGATAGAGAGATATAAAGGTAGAGGAACATTGATAGAGATGTAGATAGTGCAAGAGAGTGATAAAGAGAGAAATAGAGATTATAGACATGAATAGATAGAGTGGGAGAGAGATAGAGGGAGATATAGAGTGATATATAGGGATTATATAGAAGGATGGAGGGAGAGATCTAGAGATATATAGAGAGGGAGTAAATAAAGAGATAAAGGTAGAGAAAGGGAGAGATACATAGATAGGGTGATATAGCAAGAGATGGATAGGTAGATTAATCATGCATAGAGGAAGATATATAAAGATAGAGGGACATATAGAAAGAGAGATTGATAAGTAAATAGATAGAGATGTGAAGATGGAGGTAGAGATAGATATGGATATAAAGTGATAGAGAGAGTAGGACAAAATGAGGGAGAGATGGAGTGAATAAGTGAGATTTAGAGATAATGAGATATAATATACATGAAGATAGATCTATAGAGATATAGAGATAGAGGGGGCAAGATAGGGAGGTAAAGGAGGTGATAGAGATAGGTAATAAATAGGTATAGGTAGGATAAGGTATAGGGGGGAGATAAATAGAGAGATATATAAATAAGGAGTGACAAGGATATAGTGGGAGAGGGAGAGATAGGAATAGAAAGAGGGAGATATATGTAGAGATCGATGTAACCTGGGAAATTTTTAGATGGGATGACAAAAGAAGTGAGATAAGTAGAGAAGGAAGAGAGAGATAAAATATATTTATAGAAGTATAGATAGACAAGTGATAGATAAAGGAGGTGATAGGAAAAAAATAGAGACTTTGTATGCAAAATTTGTGAGTATTTAAAGTTTTAAAGATGAAGGATCAACTTCATATGATTGTATAATTAATTTTTTTGTCTATAACATAATAAAATTACCTTTCCAATGCGTATAAAAGATCCAAATTTAGATAAGAAACACAAAAATTATGCCAATTTTACTAAAGTATGGTAAAATAGATATCTAATTAGGAAAATTATGACATCACAATAATGATGTCACAAATTGAATATCCGTTAATATTGGATATTCGTTATTAGCGAATATCCATTTTGGTTTCGTATTACCAAACCAAATTCAAATTTTGGCTAACCCATACAAAAAGTCAAAGCAGATTTGGCGTGTTTGGCAAAGCTTAAAATGCATTTTTTTCTCCATTGCCACTTTTTGGCCCCTCATGATCTCACACATACCCATATCATAGGAAGAAAATAGGTATGCATATTTAAAATTTAGAATTTATCAACCCACTTAAATTAATAAAATTATAAAATATAATAGAAATAGAAGGAATTTTCTCCATGTTGAAGAGTGATGCATGCTTATATTTTTGGAATATAATTTTTAGGTTTTTTATTGCAAATCTCTCTCTCTCCTTTTAGTCTTAAATAAGTGATTATTAAATTTTTTTAGGATATCTTTAGGATATCTTTAAGAAAAAGAATGAAGTTGTGTCGTACTTGGGGCTAACTGGGGGTAGTCTGGTTCGACTAATTTTGGACGGACTTAGTCTGCTCGAACTACCTCCCACCCACGTGGCATCTCGTGTCACTGGTGTGGCACCTAAATGGCACCAAGAGTTCAGTTGGACTATTGGCTACATTATCCTAATTTTTGTGAGAGTTTGAGCTGAGAATTTTTTTAAACAATTCGAAATAGTTCACCCGGACTCACCTATGTGGCAGGTGACGTGGCAACCAAATCACCTATTGTGTTTGTATTTCTGAAACTTTTCACTTCTGCTCAATTTTTCTTTAAGTAGAATATTTTTTGACAAAAATCCAAAAATACCTTTTTGTAGAGCTCGAAGTCACGAATCTACCCATATAATTTTTTTAGTATTTTAATTAATTTTAATATTTTTTATCAATGAAACATTCCAAGTAGGTTTTGTAATTTAAAAAAGAAGCTGATTAGAAATTTAAAAAAAAATTGAATGATATAAAAAAATTTTTAAAAATATATTTTTCACTGGATGAGAGAATCTTCTCCAAAAGAGTATAATTTTTTTTTGATAATCATAAATTTAGTAGACAAAAGGTGATGTCAAATGAAAACTACCAAATTCAGCTATGTTGGACTTAAAAATATTATTACGAGAAAAATATACATCAAAAATTATTTTTTATTTTTATTTTTAACACTACATATGTATGTCCTCTATTTGAAAAATTGAAAGTGGAAAAAATAAGCTCATTTTCATTTTGTTTGGTGATGCTAACTAGAACCCTTGATTTTTTCAGCAATAATTTTTTTATCTTTGAATATATAAAACAAATATCAATTTAGAAAAAAAGAAAAACAAAATAATAGACATAAATTTCAATAATACTTCTATATTTGATCAGTTTGCATCATTTTGAAATTCAATTTAGAAATGTCACTTTTATGTGGTCGAAGTTAAATAATTTTTGTTGTGTTGGCCACTTCTTTTATAAAAGTGTGACATAACATTGTGCTTTTACCCCCCCCCCCCTCCTCTCTCTCTCTCTCCTCTTTTAGTCTTCTTAGGTGATTAAAGATAAAAATACTCTCCCTCTCTATCTCCTTCCTTTTAGGACCTTCAGTAGATGAATATTAAAGATTTTTTAGGACCTCTCTATCTCTCTCCTTTTATTCTTCAATAGGTTCATTATTAAATATTTTTAGGATCTCTCTCTTGTTGGATATTAGAGTTGTTGGAATGTGTTGTCATTGATGTCAACATATTCCTGTGTTGCAGAGATTTGGTTTGGATGATTTGTTGTAGATGTACTGATGTGGTTTATTAGGTTTTGAGATATTTATCTCTAGTTGATTCAGTATGAGTTTCATGATGCTATAAGGTGATTTGATCAAGCTGTGAGGTCTACTATGTGGACTAGTTTTTCAGTATTCAATGTTGTAGAGTTGTGGTATTTGATTCATATTGCTCTAGAATAATGGTATCTTGAGTTGCAGATTTTGGAGAGTGATTCAAGGGACATTCATGTGTTTTATCAAATTGGATGGTTCATGATTTGGAACTTCACAAGTGTATCTTTCAATTTTTTAGTTGGTGTTGTTGAGCTCCGATAATGATGATAATGATGATTCTTATTATCTATGTTGTTGTGGTGATTGTGGTGGAATTCACATTTCTTGTTGATGTTCTCTGATTGTGTCCTATGTTTTGGTGGTTTGCATTGATTATGGTGCATGTTATTGAAGATTTCATTAGTTTGGTGGTATTGTTCGTGTTATGTGACGTTTTCGGTGGTGTAGTGTGTTGCAGATAATTTTGGCAAATTATTTGATGGTTTTGTGTGTTCAAGGATTTGATTTTGGTCCATCCTATTTCCTTGCTGACATTGTATTGGTCTGGTTATGGATTTATGTATTGTGTGATGTAATTTTTTAATTAGGTCTTATGTGTTGAACCGACCTTATGATTAAGGTTGATGAATTGTATAAATAGGTGATGCAATCATGTTTGTTGTATGTCTATGGTTGTGTTTATGAATTGAGACATTAATGTATGTGCAAACAAGAAAATATATCATTTGAAAGTGTGGAAGAGAAGAGAAGAAATGTTGCGCAGACAATGTGCTTAAGCGGAACTGTGATCAATCATTTGGAGATGCTCTTATTTCATTTCACGTAATTTGGATTGTTTCCCAATCTTTGTAAGGCAGTGAGCCTTCCAAGGGTTGTAGCCCTTTGTTGTTTTGAGCAATGAGCTCTAGGAAATGTGCCTAAATGCATGTGCATTCCCTATTGTAATATTTACACATACTACTGCAGAGTAATATCTTACTATGGGTAGGTTCCCACCATAGTTTTTCCCTTAACTAGGGTTTTCCATGTCAAAAATCTTTGTGTTATGTGTGTTTTTGATGTGGTGATTTATCTTGTTATTGCTATTCATGATCAGGTCTATAATTAAGGTTAGCTTGGTTGAGTTTGGTGAGAGCTGATTCACCCCCCCCTCTTAGTTTTCCTGTTGCTTTGCTGCCAACATCTTTCTCTTACTCTCCTACTCTATTTAGGTCTTTTTAGTATCCCCCCTTAAGAGACACACACTCTCTCTCTCTCTCTCTCTCTCTCTCTCTCTCTCTCTCTCCCTCCTTTTAATCTTCAATCTAGGTGTTTATTAAGTATTTAAAGAATCTTTCTCTCTCTTACTCTCCTACTCTCTTTAGGTCTTTTTATTCTCTCCCCTTAAGACTCTCTCTCTCTCTCTCTCTCTCTCTCTCTCTCTCTCTCTCTCTCTCTCTCCCTCTCTCTCTCTCTCTCTCACACACACACACACACACACACACACACACACACACACATTTTAGTCTTCTTGGGTGATTAAATATTTTTACTCTCTCTCTCTCTCTCACTCCTTAAGTCTTTGTAGTCAAATTCATACAATTCAAAATTATTATTTTTGTAAATTTTATTTTGTTTGTAAATAGCATTGCACAAGCACAAGATCAAGTAGTAGGTCAAGCTACAAACGTTGGAGAAGGGTTAGCCCAAGCTCAAGCAAGTATGCTTCTTTACTTCTTGATCTCTCTCTCTAGATATCTAACTCTCTCCCTCTATCCCCTTTAGTCATTATAATTAAATTTATACTGTCTCTAAAATTTCTAGAGATCTCAAATAAAATATAAAATTAGCTTTCACAATCATAAATGTTGCAATCAATTTTATATCTAGTAGTATATCTAAAAAAATTGAATACATTTTGAACATGAGAACATAAAATGCACATCAATATGTAAATGTACATTCACAAAAATCTTAAACATGCATTAATCATGTATAAACACACATGTAATGTATGCAACAATTTCATAAATTTGAATCATAAACAGGGCTCAATTTTGAATGCTAGTATGTACACCTAAAATATGCTTTTCAAATCTTGAGTAATTACATGAAATTTGAAGCTTGGTCATGTGTTCCAAATATGAAGTAGAACAAAGAAAGGTAGGGCCCTTAAAGGTGGTGGGGAGAGAGAGAGAGCTCTAGTCTTAAAGGGATCTAGAGAGAGCAATTTGGTGATGGGCATTGGATCTACAACTTTAAATCTGGTTATTGATTCAAGGTAGTTGTTTCTCATTATTTTCTTAGAGGATTCAAGGTGGAACAACTCTAAATTAGCCAATGAAGTACTATTTACTTGTAAATATTCCAAGGAAAGGTGTTAGTAGAAGAATAAGGAAAAAGATCTAGGTCAAAACATATATTTTTTAGGAGATTTAAGTCTCTTGGTAAAAAAGCTAATATGATGGGAATATACAAATAAATAGGTCACATTTAAACAAGGATGTGTTTGGTATTATTGTAATTCTTTCATTGGTAAACTCTATATTTCATGTTCTGATAGCTAGAAAAGAATTGAGAATTTTAGTTAATTTAAAGAGTTTAAGTCTCTTAAATATATATATATATATATAATATAAATATAAATGTAAGAGACTTTATCTCTTTAAACTTACTAAAATCCTCAAAAAAAAAATTTCTAATGAAACATACATATATGTATGTATGTATGTATGCATGCATGCATGTGGGTATGTGTATGTGTATACATACATGCATACATACATACATACATACATACATACATACATACATACATACATACACAAACACATACATATATATACACATATATACACACATACATACACACACACACACATATATATATATGTATATATATATACACACACACATATACATATATGTACATATACATACATATACATACATTTACACACAAACACACACATATATAATTTCTAACTCTACCCACACACACACAAATATATATATATATATATATATATATATATATATATATATATATATATATATATATATATATATATATATATATATATATATATATATATTTGTGTGTGTGATAATAACCAACCTCAATACTTGATGCTCATTGGTTTGGATGTTCGTGATGTTGCTCCATTTGCTCCAAGGTCCAGTGTTATGGAAACTGTCTCTTGATACTTAATTGCTTTTTTAATTTCTCTATTTTGATATATTACTTATTCCTATTCCTTGTATAGAATACTAGAGTGTAAAATCCTTTTTGTGATATGATGAATCTAAATAACTTTTTTATAGATACTTTAAATAACACTAATTCATTAAAGAAAATGAATAGAATTTTTTAGTGACATTTATTTGTATTAATTGGATTGAAGCACAAAGTTATTGATTAAATTTTTTCTTAAATGTTTGATGACAAGGAAAATCATAATGTATTTTGAGTTACCATATATAGATGGGAAAACTATTTAAATGAAGATATTTTTATTTCTCTTTTGTCATTTGAAAATTTATTAGGATAGTGAGATTTTATGAAAGTCGGGTATATTCTTTGGATAGATAGTGATTATGAGTTATGGATTGCAAGTAAGGATTAGGGATTAGGGTTATGGCTAATAGATTGGAAAATAAGAATCTTAGAAAATAAAATAAATTACCAACCAAGTATTATGGATTATTTTGAATATTGAATTAAGGATTATGAATATATTCTTGAACAATTTAATAGTTGATGAATTCTAGAGTGATGCAATTTTTTAATTTAAAAAATAATATAATATAGTTGAAAGCTATTAATTTTCCTATAAGCCTAGGTAAGGCATTTGTGAACCTCACAAAAAAGTATCAATGCATAGAATCTAGTAACTAAAGGTTCAGTACATCATACTAGACTATTAAAGTTGCTTATTTCCCAAGCTTTTAACAATTTACATAATTATGACCAAGTCACATATATACTCAAAGTGAAAGACATTTTAGTGATCCAATATGAAATTTTGTAAGAATCCTTATTTTCCTTCTTCCTATTTAGCTTAATCCAATCTTAATTATTCAAATGCATAACATTGTCCATGTCAATATGGTTGAAATATTCTAATTCACCCTTTAAATCCATTAAGGCTACATTTTAATTAACCTCAAGACACCCAATGCTTGGTGGAACACCAAATGACTTACTCAATATAAGAACTCTTGGAAACTTTCCTTTATATGATACAAAACTATTTAAACTTACAATAAATATGTAAATCTACCAAATAATGAATGATAATACAACAACAATAAAATATAAAAATAAATTAAGAATAAAAGAACGTAAGTATTTGTATTTAAGGTGTTTAGGATGTGCAATGAATGAACTAAGCTATAATATATAGGATCATGGATGTAAAAGTTAGCCAAAAAATTGATGATATGATGAATCAATAAGGATATAGACAACTACTGAGAGGGGGGGTAAATCAATAGATAGAAAACAAAATAAACTTTCACCAAACTCAAAACCCAACTCATATATCAATCACTGAACTAATTGGTTCAAACACTGAACTACAAACTACAACAACACTGTCAAGTTTACTGGTTGACTAGCATACCAAAATAACAGTGTAACAGATCTAAAACTCTCAAACCATTTAACCAAACATCAAACTATTTTACTAACATTAGTAAAATCACATTTCAGATCACTGCCAGTCATCTTAACATATCTAAGTGGCTTTACTAGTTAAAAAAATTAACCATATCAAAACATAACTAAAAAAATCATTCACCACTTGACATAATGATTTTTGACCTAGAAACCCAAATGGGAAAAGCCACAGATTCTGAACTCTTTTGAAGTTCACCCTGTTAGGAGCCAAGCCTTGTTAGAAGCTTTACAAAAATGTCCTATTATGAACAAATCTGATTAAGGACCACCCAGTCAACATATTGACTACAATACCCTATTAAAGGCAATACCCTATTAGGAGTAACCTCGATAGAGGATTTAAAATCCAATCTAATGGATCACTTGGTTAGAGGATTTAGAAAACACCAAGCCTATTAAAGCTTACCCGGTTAAGGGAATTAATTGTTGTAATTGTTAGAGAACAATAGGGTTTCACTGATCTGGTAATAGCACTACTTTGCTTGATCAGATCTTTTTCATGGTCCTATCTACCTTAAAACATACTGCAAATACTCCTTTTGGTTTGGCAATCAATCACACTGACATTTAACAAAAATTGCCAACACTACTGCAGAACAACTCATCAACCTTATAAGCAGAACAATAGGCTGGTAACACATCATAAAACCTAAGATCTCATAGAGATTACTAACAAATCAGTTCAAACATGACCTTTGGATTACATAGCAATCATTTGCATATTGTACAAGACAACCTCGACTGCTCTTGGATCACCACACATAGGATCTTGTAACTCATCACATAGTTTCCATTTTATGCTTTGCACTCACTCATTCCCAAGATAAAATAGTTATCTCTACGTGCCAAAACCACTTTGAAACTCATCACATGCATCATGCATACATGGCATAATCATCTTTGATCACCGTTTGATCATAGATCAACACAACCGATTCACCAAGATCAATCGGTTAGGGTTCGACATATCAATAGGTAGAGTTACCGGTTGATCTCATTGCTTCAATAGTAATATCAGTTTCCTTCACTAGCTCAACTATTGATTGCATTACAAATCAATTACCAGTAATGACAACACTTAAAATTTATTAATGCAATCTTCATGAAAATGGAAACAAAAATGTCCTAGAGGAGAACTATTAACTAAAGACTAAACCGTTTATAAGAGAGTATGTTTTAGGTCAGCTCATCTTGATGAAAAAGTAAACTCACCTTGATGAGGGAAATGTGGCACCTAGCTTATATCAATCAAGGATTTAAAAGAGCTAGAAACGATATGTGTTCCCAAAACTTTAAGATTTAATGTTTTCTTTGATTTCCTAATTTACCAAAATAATTAAATATTAGTTATCTACGTAAACATAATATAAAGTACATTAATAATTAATTTCTAGAAATATGTGCCATCATTGATGTCAACTTGATGTTTGATATTATGTATTGTCAGTAAGTAGATATTTGGAGTATGTGCAGAGATCAATGATGTGTTTTATGTTGCATCAATAGGTTGAATATATTGGATGGCAAATGTGCCAACGATCAGAGATGTAGAAGACAATCTGGAGAATCACCTAATGACATCATACTAGTATGGGGTAAATGCCATGGAGAAAATGGTATTCATTGTCTTCTTTGACTTATCGATATGTTGCAATTATCTTGGATGAATTTTACTTGATATGGGGGTCAATTCTATGAAGTTTGGGTATAGCGATATGTTTAAATAACTGAGAAAATTTGTCAAAGTACAAAATAGTTAGGTTTCATGTTGCTATGTCACAAGGTATTTTACTCCACATTAATCTACCCTACATGATTTTTATATGCGGATCTAGAATCATGCTCTAAAGTATGCTAGGTATCATTCTACCATATTTCAAGTTGCAAATATTTGTACAAAGAATGTTATAAGTGTTGGATCTCTAGTTCACAATCTATCAATATAAGTTGTCTCGGTTGGGTCACTAGAATGCTCTTCATTCTACCACAATGACTGATATGACCTAGAAATTTTGGGAACTGGTTGAAGGTAGTATTTAGGACAAATAATATTTTTAGAGTAGTTGGTGCTTTGGTGTATGTTATTATTCATAATAGTTTCATGTAGTTGGTCTAGTCTACACAACATTTACTACTTCAGTGATATTGCTCCTCTATAGTAACATATTGTTTTGGTGTGGGAATTTAGGGATTCGCCACTTAAATTTATAAAGCCACTAATTTTTTCTTGAGACCACCAATAAATGGAGGGAATTGAATTTGATTGATCCAATCCTAAAAGAGCTTAATCTAGATCAAATTAATCCTTTTTGTTTGAGTTGAAATTGTATTCGAATTAGGGTTGAATTGTAGTGCTAGATCTAGGACAAACAATGAGAAATTGACATAAAATAGTAGTAACAAAATATTTCAGATATCATGCTGAGATATAAACTTAGATCCGAGGATGTGAAATAGATTAGAACTTGTTATGGAAAGTTTGAGCAAAATTATCAAGACTGGGGGAAGTAAGTCATCCTAGTCCTCTGAATATTGGGGGTAGATAAACTTCATGTTTTTTGGATCAGGATGACAAACAAAATCCATTGTCAAAAGATCATTAGAAATTTTTGGGATCGCGGTGATCTGATCATCTTGGTCCTCCATTTTTTGTGCCCTAAAAAACCAAGTCTGATTGTCATAGTCTAGTCTTTTGTATTCCTCCCTAATAGCTCCTAAGATGACTCCTTGCACATAGAAAGAAGGAAATAGGGTTTTTTTATGGGGGTTTTCTGATGCAGGAGAATCCTCAGTTCAAAGCAATCTTGCATCAACCAAAAACATTTTCTTTTCTATTTTGTTTTTTGTTTACAGTTTCAGTTTTCCTTTCTATGTGTCTTGGTTTTGGCTCACCTGATCCTGTGGAGTCGGATTTTACTTGAATAATTGATCATATTTATTGCTTTCAGACTGCATCTCATTTGAATCACTTTTCGGTAAAATATCGCTACCAGTTTCCATGATAATTTCTTGTTACTAGTTGTTCCTTTGTTATCGGTTTCCTAAGACCTATTCGGGTGATCTACTGGGATCCATTCTAAATCTTGCAGAGCCTTGAGTGTTGATTTCGATGTTCCTTGGTGTCTGGCTGACCTTTTCCTATGATCTACATTTCATCCTTTGTATTTTCTAAAGGAATCTCTTGGTGGAGGTTGACCTTGTTTATTTTGCATGTTAGGTCTTGTTCTTCAAGTTTTGATCCATGTTGGGCTAACTAGATCCTTTGGATTGATATATATTTGTAATCATGCTTTAGAATGTAATCAGTTAGAATCAATCAGAGTATCAGATAGATAGACTGTGCCTAGAAGATAAATCTTTCAATTCAAGGTCCTGGTTGTGACCTATTCTACCAAGGTTGTGTGTCGGTATGTTGTAACCCAATTGTTACCAGTTGGGTGTAATCAAATTTCATGCAATAAAACTATCTGTTTTGCATTGCCTCCATCATATTTGCATGTCTCCATTGTGTTTACTCTTGCTGACTGGTCCAAATTGATCTCTTTGAGGTCCCTCCTCATCAATGATTGCTTCAAGTGGTATCAAATCAAAGTTCCATTCTAAAGGTTGCATATCCTGAATTTCTTATTGTAGGGTAGCGGATTGCGGATCCGACCTGCAATTGCAAAGGACTAGCATGAATCGATGGCACAAAGAGGAACTAGGAATGGTGGAGCGCATGGGAATATAGACCCTATTGTGATGGAGATGTTGCGAGGAATAGAAGCTTAGTTAGAAGTCATGGAGATAGCCTAGAGAAGAGGCTGACATATTCAAGATGCAAGTGAAGATGAAGGAGAAGAAGCCCCAATAGAACAAGTAAACCTACCGATAGCTGATCCAAATCAAGAAAGGTTTTTAAGGGTCTTGAGTAGGGAGAACATTAAACCTCATTTTAACCCACCAAAATATGATGGGAAGCTAGACTCAAATGAATTTATGGATTGAATCTTAGAGATGGATAAGTATTTCGATTTTGAAAACACTGTAGAAGAGAGAAAGGTGAAATATGCCTGAACCTAGTCAAAAGGTCATGCATCTCTTTAGTGAGAGACTTTCCAAGTTGATAGACAAAGAAGAGGTAAAGAAAAGATTAAAACATGGGATCAGATGATTGCTAAGTTGAAATTGAATTTTGTGCTGATGAATTATCAAGTGGATTTGTTCCAAAAGTTGTAGAATCTAAGACAGAAGATATCTAGTGTGAAGGAGTACACCGAAACATTTTACAAGTTGAACATCAAATCCGGAAATGTTGATGATGAAGTTGAACAAATTGCAAGATATCTAAATGGATTATGGATGTTTATACAAGATGAACTCAGTATGATCAAATTGGAGCGTGTTTAAGAGGCTACCAGTATGCACTAATGGTTGAAGAGAAATTAAACAAAAGACATGAGCAAAGGCAAAGAGGTAGAGGTGGAAGGTTTACCAGAGGAATATTTGAAGGAGGAAGAGGATATACTAGAGGAAGAGGATCTAGTATAGATCAGAACAAGGATAAGGAAGTGAATAAAGAAGGTAACTCATACTGAAAGGATGATAGAAATTTCTACCGGAGGAGAGAACTAGATGGTTACCAGAATGAGAACTTTGGAAGACAAGATAAGAGGACATTTAGAGGAAATTGCTTTAAGTGTGGAGGAGAAGGACACCATTCATTTGAGTGTAAGAAGATAGAGGCTACTAGAAAGAAGCAGTGGTGGAAGAAAACCCCACCAAATCAGATAATAAATTGAAAGATGGAGAACCATTGATGATGAGGAGAGCTTTGTGTCATACTAGAGGAGATGAAGAACCCTTGCAGAGGAAGAATCTATTCAAAACCATATGTAAGGTATCCAAAAAGTGTTGTAAAGTTGTTATTGATAGTGGTAGTTTAGATAATCTTATTTCAGAAGAGATGGTGAATAAGTTGAAATTGAAAAGATTGAAACACCCTAAGCCTTATCAAATAGCATGGATTCAGGATGAACATAAGTTGTTAGTAAGTGAAAAATGTTTGGTGAAATTTAAAATTGGGAATTATATGATGAAGTTTTGTGTGATATTATGCCTATGGATATTTGTCATCTATTGTTGGGTAGACCTTGGTAGTTTGATAGATAGGCAATACATGATGGAAGGAAGAATACATACACTATTGTGGTCAATTGGATGAAGCAAACCTTGTTACCTTTTGAGGAACCTTTGAAGAATGAAGTCTATACAAATTCCATAATCTATTTAGTAGATAGAAGGAAATTCATGGATGCATTGAGACACGAGAATGTGTGTTTTTCCTTAATTCCTAAGAAGACTGAGAGACCGGAACCAGAAGAAGAACACCCAAAAGAGATAAGAGATTTGCTGATAGAATATGAGTATATAATTTCAGATAATGTACCTGATGGATTGCCACCTATTAGAAGTATTAGTCATTGCATGGACTTGGTTCCTAGAGCTAGTTTGCCTAACAAAGCTACACATCGGTTGACACTGACAGAGAATGAACAATTGAATAGACAAGTGTAGGAGCTGTTGAAGAAAGGTTTGATCAGGGAGAGTCTGATCCCTTGTGAAGCACCATCGGTATTAGCACCCAATAAGAATGGATAATGGAGGATGTGTACTGATTCAAGAGAAATAAACAAGATCATAGTTTAATATAGGTTTCCTTTGTTCAGGATGGATGACATAATGGACTATTTGAGTGGAGCAAAATAATTTACAAAGATAGATTTGAAGAGTGGATACCATCAAATCAGGACCAAAGAAGGTGATGAGTGGAAGACAACATTTAAGATAAATGAAGGACTATATGAATGGTTGGTGATGCCTTTTGGATTGACTAATGCACTGAGTAATTTCATGAGGCTGAAGAATGAGGTATTGAAGAAATTATTGGGTAAGTTTGTTATTGTGTATTTGGATGACATTCTGATTTTCAGTAAAACAAAAGAGAAGCATTTGTTGTAGTTAAGATAAGTTTTACAAAGGTTGAGAGAAGAAAAGTTGTTGATCAATATCAAGAAGTGTAATTTCATGAAGGATGAGTTAGTCTATTTAGGATTTGTGATATCTAAGGATGGTTTGAAGATGGACCCTAAGAAAGTGAAAGCCACTGTTGAGTGGCCTACACCAAAAAATATTGGGGAGGTAAGATCATTTCATGGATTGGCTAGTTTTTACCGAAAGTTTATAAGAAATTTTAGTTCAGTTTGTAACCCTATGACTGAGACCATGAGAGGAGATCAGAAGGAATTCAAGTGGACCACTAGAATAAACAAAATTTTTGAATTGTTGAAGTATAAAGTGACTGAGTAGCCTGTGTTAGCTTTACCAAATTTCAATAAAGTATTTCAAGTGGATTGTGATGCAAATGGAACAACAATAGGAGCAGTTTTGAGTCAAGAAGGGAGAGTAGTAGCCATTTTTAGTGAGAAATTGAATGATTCCCGAAAGAGATATCCAGTGTATGATCAAGAACTCTATGCCATAGTTCAAGCATTGAAGAAACAAAGATACTACTTGTTGCCTAAGGAGTTTGTGTTGTATACAGATCATCAAGCTTTGCAGTATTTGAACAGTCAAAGTAAATTAAATTAGAGACATGTGAGATGGGTAGAATTCTTACAGAGTTACACCTTTGTGTTAAAGCATAGAAGTGGTAAATCTAACAAAGTTGTTGATGCATTGAGTAGAAGGAATTTGTTGACTGAGATGAGAGTGTCAATATTAGGTTTTGAAGATTTGAAGACCTTGTATGATGAAGACCCAAATTTTACAAAACCTTAGAAAGTATGTAGAGAACCATTATGGTTGATAGGAGCAAATGGATGGATTATTTCATTCAAGATTGGATGTTATTCAGGGGAGTTCAGTTGTGCATACCTAAGAGTTCCATGAGAGAGAACCTAATAGATGAGAAACACAGTGGAGGACTAGCTGGACATTTTGGCATTAACAAAATAGTTGTATTGGTGAGTGAGCTATAATTTTGGCCCTAGATTCGTAAGGATGTTAAGAGATATGTGCATAGCTATAGAGTTTGTCAAGTTACAAAGGTAGTAGTCAAAATGTAGGATTGTATAAAAACCTTTGACAGTATCGGTAAGAACTTGGGAGGATATAAGCATGGATTTTGTACTTTGATTACCTAAGACACCAAGAGGGAATGATTCTATATTTGTGGTAGTGGATAGATTTTCAAAGATGGCTCATTTCATACCTTGTAAGAAGACATCAGGTGCATTGCATGTAGCAGACCTATTTTTCATGGAAGTGGTGAGATTGCATGGATTACCTAAGAGCATAGTTTCAGACAAAGACAAAGCTTGTTGGCTATTTTTTGAAGAACACTTTGGAAGAAGATGAAGACAGATTTGAAGTTCAGTTCTACTTTTCATCCATAGGCTAATGGAAAGACAAAAGTTGTTAGATGGAGTTTGGGAAACTTGTTGAGATGTTTAGTGGGAGATAAAACTGAAAGTTTGGATTTGATCCTTGCACAAGCAGAGTTTTCCTACAACAATTCAGAGAATAGAACTACCAGAAAAACACCTTTTGAGATTGTTATCGGAGTGCATCCTAGATGAATATCAAAATTGAGAGACATTAGCAGTGAAGACTGGAAGAGTTTAGAAGCATAATATTTTGCAGATCACATGGCAACATTGCATATTTAGGTTAAACAATAGTTGGAAGACATGAACAACAAATATAAGGAGAAGACAAATGAGAAGAGGAGACATAAGGAATTTTAAGTTGGTGATGAAGTGATGGTATATCTGAGAAAAGAGAGATTCCTGGTTGGAACTTATAATACGTTGTGGATGAAGAATTTCGGACCCTATAAGATTTTGAGGAAGTTCAGTTCTGGAAATGCATATGAAGTGGAGCTACCAGATAGTCTAATTATTTCACCTATATTCAACATTGTAGATCTTCATGAGTAGCATGAACCAGAATTCAGTGAGGATAGTGTTGTAGACTTGGAGAAAAAATTTCCCTTGAAGGAACCATATTAGATTGAAGAGACTTTGGATAGTAGGATTGGGTGTAGTACCTAGAACAGTTAGTACAAAGAATATCTTGTGAAGTGGAAGGGCATACCAATTGAAGATTCATCTTGGATTTCTTAGGTAGAGGTAGACTGCCTTGGTTTCCCTCTGACCCCAGCAAAGTGAGAGACTCACATTTTCAATAACCTTGGATGTCTGATGTAGGAGCATCCCCGGTTCACATCAATCTTGCATCAACCAAAAACATTTTCCTTTCTGTTTGTAGTTTCAGTTTTCCTTTCTATGTGTCCTAGTTTTGGCTCACTCGATCCTGTGGAGTTGGATTCTACTTGAAGACTTGATGATCTTTCTTTATTTCAGATTGCATATCATTTGGATCACTTTTTGGCAAGATATCACTACCGGTTTCCATGACAGTTTCTTGTTACTGGTTGTTCCTTTGTTACTGGTTGCCTAAGACCTATTCTGGTGATCTACCAAAATCCATTTCGAAGCTTGTAGAGCCTTGAGCATTGATTTCAGTGTTCCTTGGCATGTGGCCAACCTTTTCCCACAATCTATGTTTCATCCTTTGTATTTTACGAAGGAATCTCTTAGCGTAGGCCGACCTTATTTATTTTGCATGTTAGGTCTTGTTCTTCGGGTTTTGATCCTCGTTGGGCCGACTAGATCCTTTTGATCAATATATATATATATATATATATGTATTTGTAATCATACTTTAATGTAATAAGTTAGAATCAATCAGAGTATCAGATAGATAGACTGTGCCTAGAAGATAGATCTTTCGATTCAAGGTCCCGGTTGTGACCTATTTTACCAAGCCTGTGTGTCGATCTGTTTTAACCCAGTTGTTACTAGTTGCGTGTAATCAAATTTCATGCAATAAAACTATTTGTTATGCATTGCCTCCATCATATCTATGTGTTTCAATTGTGTTTACTCTTGCTGACTAGTCCAGATTGATCTCTTTGAGGTCCCTCCTCACCAGTGACTGCTTCATTTTCCTTAGGTCAAAGTTTGGGTTAAGAATTAACCATGAAATTGAAATGATAGTTAAAATGGAATTGAAGTAGAATGATTTCCTTTTGAGGGAAAGACTATATCTAATTTGAAAATGCTTGAAATTGAACTTGATACCTTGATGAAGCTTGTTTGAATCCTCACACAAGGGTTTAGGAGGTCATGAAGAATGTCTTCATAGAGTGTTGATCATGAATGCTTGAACTTAACTTCTCGTTCAATGATTGATGAATTCTTGATTGCTTGATCACTTAGGCTTGAATTGATTTTGTAATTAAGAGCTCGCTTATGATTTTCCTAGAACTTATTTTCAAAATGAGTTGGGGGTAAGCTTCCTTATATATCTAACCATGGAATTATTCTCTTATGGGTCTGAAGAAATAGTTAAGGGATATTTGGCCTAGTAATGTATGATAGTTCTTTTGGATAGTTGATAGGTAGAAGGTTATATGAAGGTATTTGTACACATTTTGTTCTTCTTCCTTTTTAAGACTTTTGATAGGAGGAATTTTAGGTATGATCAATTTTTTTTTGAAAGAAGAGTTTCCCTTTATCATTGATGTCAAAGGGGGAGAAGAATTATGTATATGAAGAATTATGTATATGAAGAACTATGTATGTGTTTTTGCTATCATTGATGTCAAACCTATTGTTGTGGTCAGGGATGTCAAATCTATTGGGTCTAGTTATTATTTTGGTCTTGTTGTTGGTTCTACTAATCTAGAAGTGATGTGATGTAGAAGTATATGGCCTCACAACATATTCTTGCTAAGTCCTTGATATTGATTGTATTTGCTTATTGGTCTAGATGTCTACCAGTCAGTAATATGATACAAAGTTTATGTAGATTCTTGTGAAGAATGATGTGGTGGTTTCATGATTAGGAGGATATGCTATTTTAATTATTTGTAAGCTTTCTAGATGGCTAATGTTGATGATATGTTGTGTTTCTAGAAGATTAATGTGTTTTGATTTGTCTAAAAACTGTGTTACTATCTTTGATGACTATTCTAGTGAATAATATCTTTGTATAGAAATGTATGGATGTACCAAATATGTATAAGATGGCTATTAGAATGATTATGGCAGATTTATCTCAATTTCTCAGTTGGATGGATGTTTCTCTTAGAGCGTCATTTATTTTTGTGATCAGTGTTAGTGCAATTTCAGGATTTTGTGGAGGAACACATTGCATTAGTCATCTTGATATTTATTTGAGTTTTTTTTGGATCATTGGATATTGTTTGTAGAACATCATGCCTCTTTATTGGTGGATGACATATTTTATTTTTGGGTCTAGATTAAAACAATTTTGGGTAAAGCGGATTAGTATGAACTGTCTTATACGGTTTGGTCTATGAGGTTGTGTATAGAACCTTTATGAGGATAGTTGGAAGGTGTGTCGACTTGGTGTGAATATTTACACATATTTTTGTGCTTTACAAATGCAATATTTTGGGTTGTTTACAAATATACATGTTACATATTTAAGCCAACCTAATTGAGATTAATGATGATCTGGTGGATATATAAAGACAAATAAATTGAACTATATGGAAATACAAAAATAGAAAACATAAACACGGTATGAGAGAACAAATAGAGAGAAAGTATAAGAGATGAAGTGAATAAGGATGAGAATGTCATGATAGTTTGATGTGATACAAAAGTTTGGTTGTGTTATAGAGCATAGATGAAAGATGAATCAGATGAGTATTAAGATGTGAACTATTATCAACATGTTGGTAGATGATATTCCCTTTGTTGTTCAATTTCTCATTCTCTTTGCATCAGGACATATGTTTTTTTAATCTTTCCCTAAAGAATTGATGTTCAATTGTGCAAGTCTCTTTTGTATCTTTCCCTAAGGTTGTTTTCCTTAGCCTACAAGTATAGAGCAATAAGCTCCCTGGCCTATGGTCTAAACATTTATAAATAGTTATTATATATTGTGAGTTTGATTATCACTGTGGTTTTTCTCAAATCGTGTTTTATGCATAAAAATCTTGGTGTTGTTGTGTGGATGCATTTACTATTTTAGTTTTTTTGCTTTTATGCACATGTGATTAATGCTTGATGTGGAATAAATATTTTAATTTGAGATCAATTTTTAGTATATGTTGACTCAGCCCCCACCTCAATATCTGGGCCCCAAGCGTCCGCTCCCTACATCAATATCTTGGGTGATATTGGCTCGTCTACTAGGAGAGATTCTACCAATGTGTTGGTGGGTGTTTCTTCTGCTGTTTTTTCCTCTTAGGTGAGGGGCGGTTCTATTGATTGGCATAGTAAGGTCGCACAAGTGGAGGAGGATTGGGTCACTATTCAAGGTAAGAAAGCTAAGAGTTCTTCACTTTCTTCTGATATGACTCTTTGTTCTCACAAGAGCAAAGTTAAAGGTAATTCTTGATGAGCTAGCTATTGGTTCTTGTTTCTGGCTATGGGAGCCTCTTGTCTTTTGGTTGTCTATGTATCTAATGCTTCATCTTTAAGACAACTTCTCTTTTGATTTTTTGTTTATTCTAATTCTTTTATAATCTCTATTGTAAAGTGTTTCAAGGTCCCCTTCAAAACGTGTGTTTCCCTTAATCAAAAACATTTGGTAGTGTTCAATAGTATTTTCAAATTGATGATAGGGGGATAATTTGTTATATTACCTTAGATAACTTACACCCTTAAAAAGTTTGAAAATTCATGTGAGTTTATTGTTTCCAAAATAGCTTTCAAATTCCCAAAAAGCTTCTACATAAAATTAACACTATGGTTTAGTACAAATACATTATAAGTTTCTAGATAAACAAAAGTTATAGGTTGCTAAAGTGGCTAGAAAGTTGAAAGTGACATGTAAGTTTAAAGATAATAGGAGAAAACCATTTACACCATTATGTGGAGCTTGGAAAATTACTATATATTTAAAACGAAGACAAAAGGGAGGCTTTTTGTGAAATTTATAAGCATATGAAATCTTAAAAAGCATAATTGAGTACCAAAATATATGAGAAAACTAAAATTGTAGTAAAACCAAACATCATGATAAAAAACTATTTACATAGATATGAACAAGATAAAAAAATTCTTCGTTTCAAAAATTGTTGGCCATGAAATGGCCTCCATAAGGCCAAGGAAAGCCCTTCAAAATTTCTTCTTTAGAATTTAAGATACAAATAGAGAAGGGGATCATTGGTATGATGATAGGAAGGTGGTGCATGGGTGGAAGAAAGGTGGTACTACCTATAAAGGTAGTGGATAATTGGTGATATGATGAAAACTAAATAATGGAGTGAGTGAGTGAGATTGGCATATTGACTCAACTTCACTTAAGTAGCTCTTAGGAATAAATTAGTCATTGGTTCTACAATATGAGATGTAGTAGCTAAGCTATGGTGGAGGGTGAAGCTTATGTTGGATGAGTGGTAGTCATAAGATTTGAAAATGTTAATGGGTTTAAGGTGCCACATTGCCTTGCTCATGTTAGAGGCATACCCTATCATGGTGTATAAGGGTGTAATGTCACCAAAATGTAATGGTGGGTGAAAAATGTGTGAATGAGAGATCAAGAGGAAAGATACCCTTTCCCTCAAAGGAGAGATGAGAGTTTCACTATGAATTTCCCTTCAAACACTTTTCATGCATTACATTGGTAGAGGGGGGGGGGGAATTCACTAGATTCAACCTTCAAAGAAGAAGATAGAATTCTGAATAAAATAGGAATGATAAGTGTTAGTTGTGTTTAGAGTCGCCATATTAATTCAAGGGTTCCCCTTTAAAAACCCCGCCTATCTTATTCGAGGCCTCCCCTTCATCATCTAAGTGTCTATTGTCCTTTGAAGAAGTTGGTCAAGGTCGCAAGCTTCCACGGTCATTCCTCCCCTCCCTTTTGAATCGCTTCGAATCATTTCGAACCTCGGTTCGAAGTAGTTCAAAGTGGTTCAACCAATTTTTTCACACTAACACTCTTTCTTTGGTAGGAAGTATCTTTTATCGCGGCGGTCTTCTTTGAAATACTTTGAACCGTTTTGAAGCTCGGTTCAAGCTTATTTAAAGTGGTTCTTGACAAGTGTTGACGGTGGGAGTTTATTTTTGGAGTACGATGCACCACCTTTCTCTCAAGCAATCAATGGTCACGTCAGCATGTCAAATCAAAAGATTTTATTTCTTTTTCAAGGGAAAGGGCATCATTATTATGAGTGTGAGTGGACCTTCATTTTAGGAATGACTGGATACTGCATGAAATCAATTATTATTAACTCATGCGAAAGGGTAAATCATTAATCGAGGCATTTATGCATTGACGCCTCGAGCATGTCAATCCTGATGTGAGGTGATGAACTATCATTATCCGATCTTCCCATGTATAAAGTTTCCCTGTGATAAATTTTCATTCAGTTGCCTGGTAAGTTATCCAAAAACAAAAAAAAGAAAAAGGAAAAAGGAAAGGAGGTCTGATTTCGGAGAGAAGGAGCAGTTAGGGAAGCTAGAGAAGATTATTTGCTTTTCAATGGAAAATAGGTGAGAGTTTAGTAATCTTTGTTATGTTCTGCAAAACTGTTATTTTCAAAGGTTTGTCTGAAAGAGGTCTTGCTTGTTTAAGTTGAGAATGAAGTTGGTTATGCATTTTCTCGGTAATGTTTCTAGCCTTGAATGTAAAAGACCAGTGATTTGTGATATCAATTTAGAAGGGGTAAATCTGGAAAGTCTTCAAGCAAATTTTCTTGCGAATACGGAAGAAGTTAAGGGATGTATGAAAATATTAACGAGCGGGTTAATTGAAGCTGCTGCGTTTCCCCCCGCCTTCGTAAACCCTGAACTCCTACAACTTTGCATTGACCATTATGATGTAAGAAGCAAGAGCATAGTAAGCAAAAATGGTAATACCATACTTCCTGTCTCCAGGGAAACCATTTCTTCTGTTTTGAAATTAACAGCAAGTACCTTTGCCGCTTTCTCATCCACTCAAGCTGAAGCTGAGTATCAGGAAAACCCTAGTGTGTACCGAAACACCCTTGCCAGGAAATGGACCAAGGTTAACTATGGAGGTGGGTCTAGATTCCCCAAGGTCATTACTAGAAGCCACATGAAACCCCACATACACGACCTGGTGGTATTATTATAGAGGGTGAAAGGTTCAGCTGATGTATGTTTGTTCGAAGAATGGATGTATAGGTACATTGAAATTATCTTAAAGGGTGAACAATGGATGGATTGGGTGGAGATTATTGCCACTTCCCTGAGAAGCCAGCTCAAATGCACCAAAGAGTCTGGAGAAGATTTTCGTATGGCCTCATATTTGACTTACTGTATTGCCTGCACGTGTGATCTCACTGCTCTTCCACATGAGGTATGGAATGAGGAAATGACCATCTTCCAATATTGTCCGTTGTTGCAAAAAGACAGAGTTCTGGAGGATTTCCGTAAGGTGCATGATGTATTGTTTGAAAACATTTATTCGGCTGTAGAAGGTGTTCAGATGCCACAACTCTCTCCTGAATCGCTGAGGCTGGTTCAACATTATGGGAGTTCTTTTATTCAGTTTCCTAGGTTCACATATTTGAGAGTCAGAGGGTTTGAGGAAGAACCTGTGAGATTGCCTTGATATGCCCTTGATTGTTTCATTTTAGCCGAATTGTGCGGGCAACTTTCTGCTATTATTAAGGATAATATCCCTCAGGAGAAATGGGAGACGGTCTTCCCTATTAAGCTGCGCTCTTTGGTCTGTAATAACATGAATAACGCTTCCATCATCGGAAGCAATTTGCTGGGATTCAATCTTGGGTTCTACTGCAGCAGGAGAAACTTCGATAGTAAGGGATATGCAGCTCTAACCCTCAGCCTTGAAATCAACTCATCAGTTGCTCCGCAGCTAGAAGATCTATGGGAAGACTGTGAAAGTGAAGAAGAAGTCTTGAAAAAGGATCATTCTAGACTCACCTTGCAGCAAATTAGCTTTTTTAAATTGAAGTTCAAAACACAAGGAATCGTCGAAGATGGCTCATTTTTAGTTGAACCCGGATGGGAAGGATCAAACGAAGCAAAATCCTTGACACTTGATTGGAGCAAGGAAGAAGATGATGATATTAATTTGAGAGCCAGATCCATATTAACTTATACGGATGATTGGCTGCAAAGGAAAAGAAATGGAAACATCAATGAGTCTTCTCCTAAGGTGATTTCTCTCTTGGAACCACTTCAATCTGACATTTCACTTTCTCATGTTGCAGGTGATGCATTGGCTTCAGATAAGAAAATAAAGTCTCCTTCCTGATCACAAGTCACGGCTCCTAGGACGAGATCCCATTCCAGGAACAAAGCTTTGAAGTAGCCTAGTTCCTAGAAACAGAAAATGACATCACCAGAGCAGGATTCAAGTGACAAGTTCGCTTTCCCAGATGGGGCAGACGATGAAGTCCAATTCATTGAAACACCAAAGACAGATCAACCCAATCTCTTGACTCCGACTAAAGATACTCAGATGATATCACCTACTCCCACTATTCCTTTATGGTTGTCAAATTCAATCAATAAGAAGCGGAGTTTGCAACCAGTGGCCACGCCAGTAAAAGATATTGTCACTAGGTATGCGGCTAGAGGGTCTAAAACAAAGAAAATGAAAATGGATGCTTGTCTCACTAAAGATCCAGTGACGAGGAAAATCATAGCGGAGGTGGCTACTTATAAACAGAAAAGGGACTCAGGGGAAATTGATGAGGAAGGATTCAAAGTCACTTCTATTGAACTGGGTGTCCTTAATAGGAATACTAGTGATAATTTCTTTAAATTTTCTGCCAACCACATGCTCACGCAATCAGAAAAAGATTCCAGAGAGAAGAAAGAATTGAAAGCAATGGTGGTGACGATGGCCACATACATCAATTCGCTGATTAATTTGGGACCTGACCCAATAATCCAGATGCCTCAACCATTCGATCCAAATTCTGCCGAAAGCCAGCAATTGATGAAACAGATGCAGAGGAGAAAATTGCTATCTGACGCTGTGGTTAGTTGGGTAAATAGCATATTAGATCAAGGGAATAAATTTATTTCCGAAGTTACTAGTATCTATTCCGAGGGTGAGGCATTGCTCGGGGAAATTCAAACTTTGATACCAGTATGGGAGATAGAATTGTGACGGTGCCAAACCATAGTTTCCTGAATAACAGAGGTTGAAAAGTTTGGAGTTCTCAAATTATTAGGTGAAAACCCCATGAAAGCCGTGGACCCGTGCATATTATTTATCCTGAAAAGTAATATGAGCTGGAAGGAGTCCATCTACAAAGAGGCCATCAAAGAGATCCAAGGCGTCGAGAATCAAATCACAGACATGCATAAGGAACTGGTTAAAGACATGAAGATTATTAACCCCACAGGCATCTTACAATTGGATGAAGGCAGCATGGACATTGAAGTGTTAACCAAAAGTTTCACCGAAGCAGTTGAACGGATTAGGGACAAAGAAACGCCAAAGGTCGATGATTTCACTTCATTGGCATGTATAGAATCAATGTTGCGCCTCAATGAGAAACTGATGCCACGTCAGAGCCTAAAGATGAAGGAGTATAGGTGGCAGAAGGACGCATGTAGAGCCTGGCTGATGAGTTTAAAGAACCCGCACTCACATGCCATGCAGGAATTCATGTCTACTTTCCGGAGCTGGAAGCTGGTACGTCAAACCATCGGAGATGAGGACGAAGCCGGCGAATATAGTGGAAACTGAATCGTCACCCGCTGGCATTCTATCTTTTTGATAACTGCTTTCTAGTTTCATAATGGTTTCTTGTATTAACCCGATAGGGCTGGGTTTTAAGGGAGGCCCTTCGGGATTTTAAAGAAAAAACTATAAATGCTGGGACATGAAATGTTTTTGAGGGTTTTTTTTTTTAGCAATAGGGAAGAAAGAATAGCAGATTAGATATAGCTTTAAGATAGATTTTTCTGAAGAACAGTGATCAAGGATAGTATATGCATGTTTTAGCTTTCAAAGACTTTGTGCATTGAAGTTGGATATACATATATAAAAAAATTTTGAGTTATGCTTTGAAACTTTGTGTTCTGGGTGTTGAATTATTATCACTTTGTGGAGGTAATTCAGCGATTCGAAAGTTCCTTATTGCTATTGGTTAGTCGTAAGTTCATCTATTTCTTGTTTTGATATATGTTGAAAATCTAGCAGAAAATTCACTCTTTAAAATAGATTTTGTTGATTATATGTGTGTGAATCTTTTCATTTTCGAGCTATATTTTGTAATTACCTCACTACCTAAGAATAGTTGAGAGAACCTTATGCACTTTCGGGAAAAAGTGTAATTGTAAAAACTGAATTCATTGCAAATCAGATGAGGGAGTTGTACCTGTAGAAAATTCAGAGAGGAAGTTGAAGTAAAATTAATACTTTCTCAATTGTAATGAATGATTCTGTTCTCTTCATAATATTGGGCATAGAGTAAATTAAGAGAAGTTGAGTGAGAGGACAATCTGTTCACTAACAGATTTTTGGCGACTCTGCTGGGGATAACGAGTTCTTTTGAAGGAACCTTAATCTTTAAATATAATGTATAACCATGGTTCTTCAACATAATGAGGTCTTCCCTGTATTACAACCTAATCTTCGATTTGAAGATACTCAAGAAGACATAATTTCAGACCTGGCGGCAACTGCTTGGCGAGAATGTAGAAGTGGTCAACACTATCAAAAAATATTAGTGGTTCTGGAAATAGAAGAAGAAAGAGCCGAGTTCTTGAGAGGAGTGTCGGAAGTTCAGGAGGCTGTTGTTGTGAATAGACTAGCCTAGGCACCTGCAAGACATTGAACACATCAGTAGTTTAGAACTGGCTACTCGTAGATACACAAGAGGGGAAAGAAAAAAAGGAATTCTTGATGAGAACTTTGAGTCATTGAAAAACCTAAAACTCTTGCCAGATTTTAACGACCCTAAAAATAAGCAGATCAAATCCCAAAGCAGGCCTAGCTCACCACCAAAGCCTTCTCCCTTCTCACCTTTGGTTCAATCCTTGCTTCCATTGAGTGCCCTTGTTCCAGCCTATATATCAATCCCACCCTTGCAAGTTGTATCACCCAACATGGCTGCTAATCAACCTTGGGGGCAGAACATAGGTCCACTAAATTTAGGTGTGAACCCCGCAGCACTCCCTAAAGGAGCTACTGAAGTTTTACCCAAGTTTAGTGGAGATGGCAAAGTCTCAACAGATGACCACCTAAGCGCTTTTCATTCTGCTTGTGCTGTTATAAGCGTCCCTACACAGGAAGTCATTGTAAGATTGTTTGTGTGAACCTTGATTGATGCTGTTGCTGATTGGTTCAATCATTTGCCCCATCATTCTATTACTAGTTGGGATGATATGAAAAATGCCTTTGAAACTAGATTTAAAACCCCTGAAAATGAATGTTCTCTATTTTCCCAACTCAGTCAAATGAAGAAAGATATGCATGAACCCATGAGAGAGTTTGTGGCCAAATTCAATAGATTGGTTCAAAGAATTCCCACGACGTCAAGACCTAGTGAAGAAAATCAAAAATCATTTTTTATCAATGTCGTTCCAGCAGATATAATTTTTCATCTTATTAAAGATGCTTGTGCTGATTTAGGCGCTGCTCAGAGATTGGCTATTCAACTGGAGGATGCGCTCATTAATGCTGGTAAGTGGAAAAGAGAAGTACATACTCCTGGGACCGTTTCATCTTCTACATCCACAGACCCAGTCTTACAAAAATTGATGAATGACATAGAAATGATGAAGAGGCAGCAGAATAAAACACATACTCAGTATCCTTCCCCTTATCAAGACATTCACAGATGGCAGCAGTCTCAAAATTTTGGGAGAGCTCCCCTATTAACTGCTCCTTAGCCGAGACTACAAATTGAAGAAGCCCCTAAAGAAACAATGTGTTCCTTCCACATGACTTCGGACCATGATGAATGAGAATGTCCTGATTGGCTAAATTGTATTCAGCTAGCAAAGAATGCTCTTATGGCAGAAGCAATGATTGAAAAAGAAGATGCAGAAAAGGTTGAGTCTAGTAGTTACTTCCTTGAATATGAATCTGATTCAGAAAGAGGAGGTGATGTTTTTACAACACTTCAAGAATCTGCCTGCACAGTCATGACTAGAGGCCAACGGAATCAAAAATTCTATCCTCAAAACACCCCAAATGTATCAAATTCAAAAAGTAAGGAGCATGTTCAGGCTGATGCGACGAAAAGTATGGAACCTAAGATTTTGCTCAGGACTGAAACGCAAGCTAGTGCCTCAACTTTTGACATTGTAGAATTTTGTAAAACTTCTTCTATATCCATTTCACCAGCGGAATATCTAAAGCTTAATCCTAAGGAGTTAGACAAGTTGGTTCAGTACATGAAGGGAAGTCCAGTCACTAGCGCACATATTACAGATAATGTTTCCGAGGGTGTAAAAGCTGCTGATGAACCCACCTTTGTATCCGAGAGATGCTCCAAGGGCATTGAGGCTACTGCTAATTCTGTTCAAAAGGAAACGGAGGAGAAAAAGCCCAACCCATTTTATATATCTTTGTTATTAAATGGTCAAAGGCTTAGTAATTGTATCATTGATTCCGGAGCATCAGACAATATTATGCCTCAGCCAGTTGCAAAAGCCCTTGGTTTGGAGCTCACAAAAACTTTTGGGTGTTGCTATGCTATGGATGGGAAGCAGGTACCCCTAGTTGGCCAAGTGAAAGATGTACAAGCTGTTCTTTACGCTTGCCCTGAAAAGAGAGTGAAGCTTACTATTCTGGTAGCTGATATTCCAGCTAGCTATGGGATGCTACTTAGCAGAACTTTCTGCAAGGATATAGGTGGAGAAATTAAAATGGACTGGTCCGAAGCATATATTCTTGTGGGAAAGAAGAAAATAAAGTTAGAACCTGAGCCGAAAAACAAATATACTGTGGTACCTTCTAACAATCCCAATGCATAGATATTATATGAGGAATGTCAATTCGGGAATTACATCATCTTACCCGAGAAGTCATGTGAAGAAAATGTGGTAAGTGCTGAAGAAACCTTGTGGACTTTAGAATTTGATGGAAGTTGCTCGAACTCAGGCTCAGGTGCTGGTGTAGTACTCATTTCACCTTCTGGGGAAATTTTCCCTTTCTCTTTTAAGCTGGACTTCCATAATACAAATAATACAGCAGAATACGAGGCGTTACTTCTAGGTTTACAAGAAGCAAAGGAAAAAGGTATAAGGCAGCTAAAAGCAAAGGGGGATGCTGAACTCATTGTTAAGCAGGTGAGAAAACAATTCTCTGTAAAAAATGATCGACTGAGGCATTATAGAAATCTGGTTTGGGATGAAATTGAGTCATTTGAAGCTTTTTCTATTGAATTCGTCCCTTGTGCTCAAAATACCAAAGCTGATTCTTTAGCTGTCTCTGCATCTTTATTATTGCCCCATCCCGAATTCAAAAACAATATTTACAGGATTGAGGTGTTATACAGACCAAGAGTCCCAGATAATGTTAATCATTGGCAGGTCTTTAATGATGATGAACAATTAAAAGAATTCATGGCATGCGCGGGAAGTTTCGCTGAAATCCTTTTCGAAGGGTCTGAACATTGGGGCAAGCCAATTGGTGAAGAATCAACAGAAACAGGGGAAGTGATCCAACTTCAAGGAAACAGAATTCCTAAAGGCCTGGTTTCTTTGGAATATCTTTTTGGTAGAAAGGATGACAGTACTCTAAAGAAAGATATTGATTCTAATGAAAAGAAAGAGGAACATGACAAGGTAAACATTGGAAGTGAAGAGGACCCTAAGCTGATTTCTATAGGCAAAACCTATTCTGCAAGGGAAAAGAGGAACATATCTGAGCTTTTAATCCAATATATAGATGTTTTTGCATGGGATTATGGTGACTTAAAAAATTTCAGAAATGGTGAATTCGTGCATCACATACCATTGAAACCAGGGGCCACCACCTTCAGACAAAAGCTTAGAAATTACAACCCCAAAGTTTTAGAAGCCATTTTTAGAGAGGTAGAAAAGATGTTGAAGGCTCGTATAATTTACCCAATACATCATTCAACATGGGTGGCAAATATCGTTCCGATAAGGAAAAAGAATGGCGAAATAAGGATTTGTGTAGACTTTAGGAATCTGAATCAAGCAAGCCTTAAAGATAACTATGCGCTTCCTACTATGGATTATGTCTTGCAGTCAGTAGCCGGATCCGAAGTAATGTCGATGCTGGATGGTTACTCAGGGTATAATCAGATTAGTGTCATCTCAGAAGATCAACACAAAATAGCCTTCATCACTCCCTGGGGTACTTTTGCTTACAACCGAATGCCTTTTGGTCTAATTAATGCTGGAGCTACTTTTCAGCGAGCGATGAATTCCTCTTTCAAAGACCTGCGAGATAAGATAATTGTTATATATCTTGATGATTTAACTATCTATTCTAAAAGAAGGAAACATCATTTGAGGGACTTAAAGAAGGTGCTGGAGAGATGTAGACAGCATGGTATATCTTTGAATCCGAAGAAGTCTATTTTCTTCGTTGAAGAAGGCAAATTGCTCGGGCATGTTATTTCTAAAGAGGGTATAAAAATTGACCCAGAAAGGGTGAAAGCAATACAGAAGCTGGTTCTGCCTACAAATAGAAGTGATTTGAAATCTTTCTTTGGTCAGATCAATTTCCTAAGAATTTTTGTACCCGAATTTTCTGAAAAGGTGAGATACATGCTGGACATGATGAGCGAGAAACGTCCTTTCAGATGGCAAGAAGAGGGTAAGAAATCTTTTGAAGATATCAAAATAGCTATCGCAAGTGCTCCAATGCTGGTAAGCCCTAATTTTAAGAAAGACTTCATTATTTATTGTTACACTTCTGAGCACTCTCTATCTAGTATTTTAACCCAACCTAATGATGAAGGAAAAGAAGCTCCAATCGCCTTCATGAGTGTTCCATTGAAGAAGCATGAATTAAATTATAGTCCAACAGAAAAACATGCCTTTGCTATAGTAAGGGCATTGAAACAATTCAGGTATTACATACTACACTCTCATTCTATTGTATATGTGCCCGAGACCGCAGTCAAAAGTATCTTAACTCAGCAAGAAGTAGGAATGAATAAACGAGTGACTTGGGTAGCTAAAGTGCAAGAATATGATTTAACAATCAAACCTACTTCTCTGGTAAGGGGGTGTGGTTTGTGCAAAATGATAGCTGAGAATAGAGATGTGTCTCCCGGTAAATCCGATGAAGCCCATACGGTTTTACTGGTCAGCCTAACAGATCCTTGGTTCTCTGACATTGCATATTTTCTTTCATACGGTGAATGCCCATCAAATATGAATTATAAAGAAAGACGGAATCTCAAACTGAAAGCTGCCAAATATGTAATTTCAGATGGTGTTCTATATAAGAGGGGAATCGATGGAACATTTTTAAGGTGCGTGGAAGCAGAGCAACAAGAAAAATTGTTAAAAGCGTACCATTCTGAGGCTTGCGGGGGGCACTTTTCATCCACTGTTACTGCTTTTAAAATTTTCAGGAATTGTTTTTACTGGCCATGTATGTTCAAAGATGCTTATAAATTTGTGAAAAACTGTGAGAGATGTCAACTTTTTACTGCACGTCCTCAATTAGCAGCATTACCTCTCAGACCTGTAGTAATTGATGAACCATTTCAACAATGGGGCATCGACTTTATTGGACCTATAAACCCTCCATCAAGTGCTAGACATATCTACATTCTAACAGCGACAGATTATTTCACTAAATGGGTGGAGGCGATTCCAACGAAGAAATCTAACTCTCAAGTGGTATGTGAATTTCTGATGGAGCAAATTTTTGTTAGGTTTGGTGTACCTCAGAAAGTGGTTTCAGATAATGCCACTTATTTCTCATCGAAGGAAATATCACTTTTCTGTTACGAGCATGGTGTATCATTGGCACATTCATCAGATTATTTCCCACAGGGAAATGGGCAGGTAGAGTCTAGCAATAAGAATCTAGTGGCCATCATAAAAAAATTGGTATCTGACAATTCCCGAGATTGGCACAAAAGGCTCTATGAAGCATTGTGGGCAGACCGGATCACACCAAAAATAGCTATTGGGATGGCTCCATTTGAATTAGTATATGGGATTGGAGCTCAGGTATCTTTACCCCTGGAGTTATCAGCTACTAAATTGCAATCGGTCATTGAAGATCAATTCTTTAAAAATTCATTAGAGAAGAGAGTCATGTATCTGCACAAGTTGGAAAATGAGAGGAGAAAATTGGTTGATCACATCACAGAACACCAGATGAATGTGAAGCGCATCTTTGACAGGAAAGCTCGACCAAGAAATTTCCTTAAGAATGATGAAGTACTCCTGTGGGATAAGAGGAAAGAACCAAAAGGAGCACACGGAAAATTTGAATCTCTTTGGAAAGGTCCGTTCTTTATTTCAGAAGTTGTTCGTCCTAACACTTTCCGTTTGCGATACCCAGATGGAACAATTCTGTCTTTTACATATAATGGGCAGGATTTGAAGCTGGTCAAATTCTAAGTTTTGATGTCCCCTACTGTGTACATAGTATTTTGTTGTGTATAGTTTTCTCGTTCTTGTTGTTTTCTTTCCTGTCTGCTGTGTTGAGTTTTACCCCTTGTTTCTGAGTTCTTTGTGTATTCCACATACACAGTCCCCAGTCAGAGCCCCTGTTAGTTGTGTTTAGAGTCACCATATTAATTCAAGGGTTCCCCTTTAAAAACCCCACCTATCTTATTCGAGGCCTCCCCTTCATCATCTAAGTGTCTATCATCCTTTGAAGAAGTTGGTCAAGGTCACAAGCTTCCACGGTCATTCCTCCCCTCCCTTTTGAATCGCTTCGAATCATTTCGAACCTCGGTTCGAAGTAGTTCAAAGTGGTTCAACCAAAATTTTCACACTAACACTCTTTCTTTGGCAGGAAGTATCTTTTATCGCGGCGGTCTTCTTTGAAATACTTTGAACCATTTTGAAGCTCGGTTCAAGCTTATTCAAAGTGGTTCTTGACAAGTGTTGACGGTGGGAGTTTATTTTTGGAGTACGATGCGCCACCTTTCTCTCAAGCAATCAATGGTTCCGTCAGCATGTCAAATCAAAAGATTTTATTTCTTTTTCAAGGGAAAGGGCATCATTATTATGAGTGTGAGTGGACCTTCATTTTAGGAATGACTGGATACTGCATGAAATCAATTATTATTAACTCATGCGAAAGGGTAAATCATTAATCGAGGCATTTATGCATCGACGCCTCAAGCATGTCAATCCTGATGTGAGGTGATGAACTATCATTATCCGATCTTCCCATGTATAAAGTTTCCCTGTGATAAATTTTCATTCAGTTGCTTGGTATGTTATCCAAAAACAAAAAAAAGAAAAAGGAAAAAGGAAAGGAGGTCTGATTTCGGAGAGAAGGAGCAGTTAGGGAAGCTAGAGAAGATTATTTGCTTTTCAATGGAAAACAGGTGAGAGTTTAGTAATCTTTGTTCTGTTCTGCAAAACTGTTATTTTCAAAGGTTTGTCTGAAAGAGGTCTTGCTTGTTTAAGTTGAGAATGAAGTCGGTTATGCATTTTCTCGGTAATGTTTCTAGCCTTGAATGTAAAAGACCAGTGATTTGTGATATCAATTTAGAAGGGGTAAATGTGGAAAGTCTTCAAGCAAATTTTCTTGCGAATACGGAAGAAGTTAAGGGATGTATGGAAATATTAACGGGCGGGTTAATTGAAGCTGCTGCGTTTCCCCCCGCCTTCGTAAACCCTAAAATCCTACAACTTTGCATTGACCATTATGATGTAAGAAGCAAGAGCATAGTAAGCAAAAATGGTAATACCATACTTCCTGTCTCCAGGGAAACCATTTCTTCTATTTTGAAATTAACAGCAAGTACCTTTGCTGCTTTCTCACCCACTCAAGCTGAAGTTGAGTATCGGGAAAACCCTAGTGTGTACCGAAACACCCTTGCTAGGAAATGGACCAAGGTTAACTATGGAGGTGGGTCTAGACTCCCTAAGGTCATTACTAGAAGCCACATGAAACCCCACATACACGACCTGGTGGTATTATTACAGAGGGTGAAAGGTTCAGCTGATGTATGTTTGTTCGAAGAATGGATGTATAGGTACATCGAAATTATCTTAAAGGGTGAACAATGGATGAATTGGGCGGAGATTATTGCCACTTCCCTGAGAAGCCAGCTCAAACGCACCGAAGAGTCTGGAGAAGATTTTCGTATGGCCTCATATTTGACTTACTGTATTGCCTGCACGTGTGATCTCACCACTCTTCCGCATGAGGTATGGAATGAGGAAATGACCATCTTCCAATATTGTCCATTGTTGCAAAAAGACAGAGTTCTAGAGGATTTCCGTAAGGTGCATGATGTATTGTTTGAAAACATTTATTCGGCTCTAGAAGGTGTTCAGATGCCACGACTCTCTCCTGAATCGTTGAGGCTAGTTCAACATTATGGGAGTTCTTTTATTCAGTTTTCTAGGTTCACATATTTGAGAGTCGGAGGGTTTGAGGAAGAACCTGTGAGGTTGCCTCGATATGCCCTTGATTGTTTCATTTTAGCCGAATTGTGCAGGCAACTTTCTGCTATTATTAAGGATAATCTCCCTCAGGAGAAATGGGAGACGGTTTTCCCTATTAAGCTGCGCTCTTTAGTCTGTAATAACATGAATAATGCTTCCATCATCGGAAGCAATTTGCTGGGATTCAATCTTGGGTTCTACTACAGCAGGAGAAACTTTGATAGTAAGGGATATGCAGCTCTAACCCTCGGCCTTGAAATCAACTCATCAGTTGCTCCGCAGCTAGAAGATCTATGGGAAGACTGTGAAAGTGAAGAAGAAGTCTTGAAAAAGGATCATTCTAGACTCACCTTGCAGCAAATTAGCTTTTTCAAATTGAAGTTCAAAACACAAAGAATCATCGAAGATGGCTCATTTTTAGTTGAACCCGGATGGGAAGGATCAAACGAAGCAAAATCCTTGACACTTGATTGGAGCAAGGAAGAAGATGATGATATTAATTTGAGAGCCAGATCCATATTAACTTATACGGATGATTGGCTGCAAAGGAAAAGAAATGGAAACATCAATGAGTCTTCTCCTAAGGTGATTTCTCTCTCAGAACCACTTCAATCTGACATTCCACTTTCTTATGTTGCAGGTGATGCACTGGCTTCAGATAAGAAAATAAAGTCTCCTTCCCGATCACAAGTCACGGCTCCTAGGATGAGATCCCATTCCAGGAACAAAGCTTTGAAGCAGTCTAGTTCCCAGAAATAGAAAATGACATCACCAGAGCGGGATTCAAGTGACAAGTTCGCTTTCCCAGATGGGGCAGACGATGAAGTCCAATTCATTGAAACACCAAAGACAGAACAACCCAATCTCTTGACTCCGACTAAAGATACTCAGATGATATCAACTACTCCCACTGTTCCTTTATGGTTGTCAAATTCAATCAATAAGAAGCGGAGTTTGCAACCAGTGGCCACGCCAGTAAAAGATATTGTCACTAGGTATGCGGCTAGAGGGTCTAAAACAAAGAAAATGAAAATGGATGCTTGTCTCACTAAAGATCCAGTGACGGGGAAAATCATAGCGGAGGTGGCTACTTATAAACAGAAAAGGGAGTCAAGGGAAATTGATGAGGAAGGATTCAAAGTCACTTCTATTGAACTGGGTGTCCTTAATAGGAATACTGGTGATAATTTCTTTAAATTTTCTACCGACCACATGCTCACGCAATCAAAAAAAGATTCCAGAGAGAAGAAAGAATTGAAAGCAATGGTGGTGACGATGGCCGCATACATCAATTCGCTGATTAATTTGGGACCTGACCCAATAATCCAGATGCCTCAGCCATTCGATCCAAATTCTGCCGAAAGCTAGCAATTGATGAAACAGATGCAGAGGGGAAAATTGTTGTCTGACACTGTGGTTAGTTGGGTAAATAGCATATTAGTTCAAGGGAATAAATTTATTTCTGAAGTTACTAGTATCTATTCCGAGGGTGAGGCATTGCTCGGGGAAATTCAAACTTTGATACCAGTATGGGAGACAGAATTGTCACGGTGCCAAACCATAGTTTCCCGAATAACAGAGGTTGAAAAGTTTGGAGTTCTCAAATTCTTAGGTGAAAACCCCATGAAAGCCGTGGACCCGTGCATATTATTTATCCTGAAAAGTAATATGAGCTGGAAGGAGTCCATCTACAAAGAGGCTATCAAAGAGGTCCAAGGTGTCGAGAATCAAATCACAGACATGCATAAGGAACTGGTTAAAGACATGAAGATTATTAACCCCATAGGCATCTGACAATTGGATGAAGGTAGCATGGACATTGAAGTGTTAACCAAAAGTTTCACCGAAGCAGTTGAACGAATTAGGGACAAAGAAATGCCAAAGGTCGATGATTTCACTTCGTTGGCAGGTATAGAATCCATGTTGCACCTCAATGAGAAACGGATGCCACGTCAAAGCCTAAAGATGAAGGAGTATAGGTGGCAGAAGGACGCATGTAGAGCCCAGCTGATGAGTTTAAAGAACCCGCACTCACATGCCACGCAGGAATTCATGTCTACTTTCCGGAGCTGGAAGCTGGTACGTCAAACCGTCGGAGATGAGGAGGAAGCCGGCGAATATAGTGGAAACTGAATCGTCACCCGCTGGCATTCTATCTTTTTGATAACTGCTTTCTAGTTTCATAACGGTTTCTTGTATTAACCCGATAGGGCTGGGTTTTAAGGGAGGCCCTTCGGGATTTTAAAGAAAAAACTATAAATGCTGGGACATGAAACATTTTTGAGGGTTTTTTTTTTAGCAATAGGGAAGAAAGAATAGCAGATTAGATATAGCTTTAAGATAGATTTTTCTGAAGAACAGTGATCAAGGATAGTATATGCATGTTTTAGCTTCCAAAGACTTTGTGCATTGAAGTTGGATATACATATATAAAAAAAATTTGAGTTATGCTTTGAAACTTTGTATTCTGGGTGTTGAATTATTATCACTTTGTGGAGGTAATTCAGCGATTCGAAAGTTCCTTATTGCTGTTGGTTAGTCGTAAGTTCATCTATTTCCTGTTTTGATATATGTTGAAAATCTAGCAGAAAATTCACTCTTTAAAATAGATTTTGTTGATTATATGTGTGTGAATCTTTTCATTTTCGAGCTGTATTTTGTAATTACCTCACTACCTAAGAGTAGTTGAGAGAACCTTATGCACTTTCAGGAAAAATTGTAATTGTAAAAACTGAATTCATTGCAAATCAGATGAGGGAGCTGTACCTATAGAAAATTCAGAGAGGAAGTTGAAGTAAAATTAATACTTTCTCAACTATAGTGAATGATTCTGTTCTCTTCATAATATTGGTCATAGAGTAAATTAAGAGAAGTTGAGTGAGAGGACAATCTGTTCACTAACAATAAGTTAATCTCCTCTTCTGTTTGGAATGGAAAGGAATTGATTGAATTATGTATAGATACTAAGTGTAAAAGTGACAAAGAATAGATTATAACTTAAGATCAGAGTGTGGGATGAAGTTGTGCACCTGGATCTGGCAGTAATATGTTGAGACAAAGCCGCCCTGCGAATTTGAGGAAAAGTTGCCCAAACCGTGGCAGGAATGTACATGGTTCGACGAAAAAACTATGAAACAAAAAGGGTATTTCTGCCTCTGCAAATGGAGTCCAAATCCAAAAGTACAGTTGTGCACCTACAACCTACACACAAAAAAGAGAGGAAAAAGGGTTGGGATTGGGGATTTGCCTTCAAGTCAAACCCCAGTTTTGGAATTAACCAAGTAATGAAAGAAAGTACTTGCAAGTAAATGTAATTGAAAGACTGTAATGTAAATCACCTCAAGGGAGGTTGTAGATAGAATGTAGGTAGATTTGCTTGTGTGGAATTGAATGTTGGAATGAATCTCCTCTTTAATGGTTGAATCCTTGTCTTGAATGCAACACCTAGCCTTGAAGGGAGACTTGAGATGCATAATGCTTGAATACATCAATGCTCTTGAACGCTTGATCACAAATTTTCACCTTATTGAATTTCTGCAAATGGGAGGGCAAATGCAATTTTTATACTTGTCAATTAGGGTTAATGAAACTGATTTTCATCATAGGCCGACATCGGGAAATTTTTCCCACTCACTGTACAATCTTCAATGCAAACTTAGGAATGGTCCTGCCCCAAAATAGGGTAGGGACATGGACGCCACACCCCCGTCGTACCCTTTTCTCCAGGGCAAAGTGCAAACAGGGTGGTGCAGAGGGCAAGGGGGAAGCAGTTTTTCAGGGATTGAGTAGTCTCTAGTCTTCGATTAGGCTAGGGGATTTGATTTTGCATGCGTGAGGACTCTAATGTGGTCGAAAATTGCTAGGGTCGCAATTTTATGGCACTACAAAGGGTACTACCCACCATGCCTCATATGCCTTGCGAACTTTTACCAAAATTATGATCCCATTGTATTTTTTGACAATATTTTCTTTTTCCTAATTTCAATAAAAAAGAAAAAAATATATTAAAAAATCTAAAGAAAATAAAAAATATTTTGCAATACTTGCACAATACTATACAAGGAAGCCATACAAAATCCCTAGGAATAAATTTCCTTAGGCTTTCACTTCTTTCGCATGAACTTTGAGGAATCAATATTTAATCATTTAGTTTTGATACCTTTTAAATTCTATGGTACTATCTTTATATTTAGAATTATCTCAAAATTTGTGTAAAAACCATACAACTAAAACTGGTGATTTAATTTCACAATGTCAATCAATGTGTTGAATTAGATAGAGGTGACATATGTTCCCTCAATCAAATGAATAAATATTAATTATCTAATTAAGTTAATATAAGATATAATTATATTAAATTGTACCATCAAAATCTAGAGTTTACAATTAGAAAAGTGGGAGTGATGAAGGGAGGCAAATAGTAGAGAAAAGGATATTTGCATTAGTATTATCTTATTTTCTAGGCCAGCAATAAGATGATGGTCCTCTACTCCAAGTCATCGGGTAGAATTTCTTGTTTCATTTCATGTTAAGATATGCATGGTCATGGATAAAATATCTTTTACAAATGAAATTGATTTTTTTTTTTTTTCTGGTAATTCATAGGTTGCCTTCAAGCTCTATTTTAACCTTCAATACTATTTTTATGGGAAGTTTCTTGAATAGTTTCACTTTCACATGTTATAGATAGTTTGATAATTGTCTCTTTCACAAGATAAAAATTTGTCAAATGATTTTACTTTAATATACAAACCTAAGTAGCCTAATAATATAACAAAATATATTGAAAGTGAATCTTAAATTTGTTGAATGATTTAACAATAATATACAAACTTAAATGTCCTAATAATATGACAAATATATCGGAAGGAAATCTTGATAAGATGAAATTTGCTAAATGATTTGACACTAATATACAAACCTAAATACCCTAAAAATATGACAAAATATATTGCAAATGAATCTTGATGAGATCAAATCAACAAGACTCACCATGCACGTTGAATGATGGAAGCCAAAGTTGCATGCACTAGAAATTATCCTTTAGTGTCCAAAGAACAAAACCCTTATCCACTCCTTATCAATAACAGAAGAAATGAGTGTGGGAATGGATAACGAATGCACCGTCTAGAAAGCATTTCCAAGAAGTGGAGATCCAATCATGGAGGTCCAATAATTTGGGATCAACGTTGCAAATCTTACAAATCAATACTTTCTATCCCATAATGATTTCAATCAGGAATGGAAATGACTTCAGAAACACCCAAAGAAGCATTACTTGCATGACGTAAGGGCACGATCTCTAGAAGTGGAAGTTTTCGATTGAATCGAAGTTCAAAATTTCACGTACTACACTCAATCCTTAAAATGATCAATGTTTATCACTAAATCTTTAGCTCACCTCAGCATACGATGATCTAAGAAGATTGGATCATGAAATTAGATTTATGACAATGTAAGGCTCTATTTACCTCTTCCTTAGAATCAAATACAATGAAAGTGGAGCCTTTTGAATACAGATTCTCATGTTATTTAGGGATACATAGATCTATTACATTAGATTTATTACATATGCTTTTGGATTAGATTGTGTAGAATTTTTTACATCAATATTTTAGATCACAATCTATGATCTATCATCAAGATGATTTTCCTCCTTCAGCTTTCTTTATTATTCTGATGATAGATCATGGAGTCTGATTCGAAACATTAATGAAAAGATTCTACACAATCTAATCCAAAAGCATCTGTAATATTTCACTATGGATCATGGAAACTTGATATTGTTAATCTATAACATTTCCAAAAGATCATTCTCACTAACAAATTAAAAGATATTTCATAGAAACAAGTGAAAGCAACAACCAAAAAGAGGGAAAAACAATTATTAAATTTTTATTGAAAATAAATTATATAAATTTAGAATGGTTAGTGTCCCTTCTATAATTTAATTTGGTTCAGGAAGTTTGTCAATTTTGATGGTGAAGTTGAGAAATTTTTTAAGATAACACTAAATGTATGGGTTTATAAGATTCTAATAAGTTTAAGGAATTTCACTTGTTTATATTAAATGTAATTTTAAAGATCAGTGGGAAAATCTTGTTCTACAAATGAGAACAATCTTTCCATCCAGCTTTAAATATAAATAAAAAAATTGACACATTTTCATTTAAAACTTCCCTTTTTCCATTGCCACTATTTGATCCATCCTAATATTCTTTTCATCCTTATTAGATTGCATGTGCATATCTAAATATAGTAACATCCATAAATTCTATCTTGTTCAATCTATATAATTTTTCGATTGACCTTAGATAGTTGTTGACTTTATTGAATAATGTGTCATTCATATTTTTCTTTCATTTAAATCACCTTAAAATATATTACAATAATATTGCATGAAATTCAATGAATCTGACTAGTTGTCATTGATATAGAAATGATAATCCATCAATATTATTGATTTTAATGTTTACTATAGGATATATATCTAATATTCATATGAACGAAAAATGGTTAGTTTTATTAAATTTTATTTTATGAATAAATAATTTCTTATAGTACAATAATATATACCGTTTTAAAAAGTTAACAACACAAAATTTATTCCCATCATAAATGTATCTCTAGATATGCAAAACTATTGAAACATTTGATATGGTTAGAGTGTTTGAACTCCTTTTATACCATTTTCTCCTTGAATTATGTTATGGATGAAGTTACACTAATATTTTATAACATTGTTGATAATGAACACTTTTGAACCTCCTTTTGCACATTGTAAACTATTTAAAGAATAAAGAGTTGCCACATCTTTTACTTTCCCTAGAAATCTAGAATTCTTTTAGTAAAAGATTTCTTTATGTTTTTTCAGTTAACAATATTGGTGTCAAATTTCTAGCTATTTTAAGTGGTAGGTTAATATTACATTACTCGACAATATCCAATTGGTATTTTATGTATAAAAAATTTATTCATACACCTCATAATAATAAGAATATTAAAAAAAGGTTTTGCAACAATTAGTGGGTTATCTTTGAATTTTTACATACCAAACTTCAAATTTCTTAAATGACCTTTACCTTAAATTAATTATTCAATTTCATATTTAAATGTTTTCTATAATTTTGTTTGAGACATTTTGAAAAATGTTATAGATGTCCAGGGCTTTGTTTATCTATTTTTTCCATTTTATTTCACCTCTACTATTAGGATGCACCCTTATATTGTCATGTATTTTAAAAATCAAACAATGTGTTTCATTATTTATCATGTATGACATTAAGATTCTATTGTTTCTATTAGAAGTAAAATAGGTTTTCAAGGGGAACCTAAAACCCTATACAACAAAATGTTGCCTTAAAAGAAAGCAACAACAAACCAACAACCAACCATCAACATAACAACAAGAAATGAAACAGAGACAAGGAAGCAAAAAAACTATTGTAATTCCTTTAGGATATGAGCAAATTCGATATATTTTTGGATTAGGGATCATGAAGATTGATAACCTCAAGAATAATCTTCTTTTGGTCCTTCATAGCGTTGAACTTATTGTGAAATCTAGTATATGACCCCTAACTGAGTAGAAATATTTTTACCTTTATCAACATTGACAACATCACCTTTTTTATCTTTACTAGCATCATCAAAATTAGTACCAATGCATTTATCTTGCTTCTCCCACTCTCCAATATTCTAATTCTTCCCTTTATTATTGATAATTTGGAGTCCTTTAAGTAGCTTATCTTGGATGGTTGTTTGGCTAACTTTAACAATAGTTTCAAGTTTCTGATGCACTCTATGTATGATGTCTTCAAGCATTTTATTCTTCCTTAATAAAATGGAAATCATTTTATAACTATCATCCTTTCTTTTCTCATGATCCACCCAACCTTCAACTTTCTCCAACCCACTCTGAAGATTTTGTAGTCTCAACTTAATGAGGATAATCTCAACATAAAAAAAATTAGGCAACCTAAGTTGTCCCATAGCACCATCTTTGGCCATACCAATGAAATCACCAGCATGATTCTTCTTATTAGTGAAAATAGAGATATCATCCTCTGCAAGATCATGTTGTTCATCATTTGATTAGCATCAAACCCCTCCATCTCATCCTTACCCCATTCCCTCTTGGGATCAATATCCTCATTAGCACTCTTTGTTCCATTTAAAGTCTCCTTAAAAATTTCCCCACTACTTCTTTCTTAACATTCCTAAAAGCTTTACCTTTTGTCAAATGTAGAATTATCTACATCCTCCTCTTCACTAGTGAAGGAGCTATTAGACCAAGAGATTTGGGCTTTTGTTCATTTTTTTAGGGGTTTTGTTGGGAGAAGTATTCCTAGACTCCCCTTCTTCAACATCAGTAGCCCATTTGTCTTCTTTAGGAAAGGTTTTATCCTCTATATCCATGCTCATGTCTAAATAGTGGACCTTAAAAGGCTTATAAATCTTATGGGGCTTAGGCTGATTAGGGTTAATTAGCACCTGGAGATAGATTTTTCATGTTCCATTATTAACAAAATTAAAATCTTGTGAGGAATAGGAAAATTAGCATTCTTTTTATAATCTCTACTTTCTCATCTTCAAGATAAGAAACCAAATAAAAAGGAAATGAAATAACTTGCTTGTGATGGAAATTTAATTTAATAATATAAAATGATGACCAAATAAACTTGTAAGTCTTTCACCAAAAGTAAAGTGCCTCATAATAGCCTCTACAAATTTGGCCCAAAAGGGTTTCATATAATTTCTATCATATCCAACAGATGAAAGATTCAAAAGTTTATTTCTATCTCCCTCTTTAAAGAAGTTGTTCATGGACGATTGGGAGGCTTTATGGTCCTTGAATATCTTCTTCCCATTAGTTAGTGATCTAGTAATTTGAGCTATAAGATCCTCCATGATTTCCAATTCTATCTTATAGATATTTACAATCCTTTTTTCCCATCCTTTCACAAAAGCCTTAGTTGCTTGGGGGTCTATACTATGAAGCTTCTCCATAAAAGGAGTAACTCTACCCTCATTCAATTTGTCCCACACTAGAGAATTAATCATCCATTAATTACAAGATCTTAACTCCAAATGATTGCTATCACCTCCCATTATCCTGAGATGCATAGGGGAAAAACACAAGCTGAACACTATCAAAGGAATACCACAAGAGATGGAACAAAGAAGAATGAAGTAGTTTATGGTTAACCAAGAGATAAATTTTTACACAAAATCCATCTAGAATTGACTGTGAAATGATAGGGGTTCATAATGAAAAAATAAGAAGCCACCTCCTTAACATTTAATAATTTTTTGGTCAATAATTGCTTTAACATCAAGGGATATGGGATCATCGGGAACCCACCTATGAATAGAATCCTTAGTGGCCCCTAGGATAGAAAAATAATCCATCACAACCTTACCCTCCTAGTAGATGTGATAACTATAGCTATTATCAAATGAATTAAAAATAGAAATGCAATCTATAATATAACCCTCAATGGTCCAACTCATTTTTTGAATTGGGTTAAGGAAATTGATGATATTTAGCAAGTCTCTTTCTATCCAAATTTTCTTGAAAACTTGAGAATGAACCATTTTCAAACCAATGTAGGTTGAATATGTACAATTCTATAGTTAAATGGAGATCACTATAATTTGAATAACAATCATATGTAAAAATATTTTTCCTCATCTTTACAAATGTATAATATTTATTCTTAAAACTTATCTTTTTTCAGTCCAAAATATTATTCAATAAAGTTGTGTTGTATATTAGACAATATTACTATTGTTGATGTGGTATGCCCCTAACCCTATAGTGTGTACTATATTATGGTAGTCATCTTGTGGCTACGTTAACTCCTAAATAATTTATATAATCGTTATTACATTGCTATTTAGTTAGTTAGGCTGGTTGAGGTGTTATACTAGGCATAAATAGGGTATCTATAGGAGCTAGTCTTTTAGGATTATATTGTGAAGTGTTCTCTCATTGGAGATATCTCGAAGTTTTCCCCATGAAAGTGTCTTATTATTTTCTCTTATTATATATCATTCTCAACATATTTCATATTTTATTCATCATTTGTTCAAGTTATTTAATTACAACTGGTATCAAAGCATGATCTTGGCACCATGAAGGCAAGGCATTATTCTTAAAAAATAGTTTTGAATAACATATTGAAGCACCTTCAATCCATTTTTTTTACAAATTAAAGCAAAATTGAGTGAGTTATTGTAAAATTAGGCTTTCTTCCCTAATTATTTGTAAACACCATATCTCACATATTTGAGTGAATTTATTCTTAATTTTTAAAGGGTTTTTGAGGAATTTGTCTACAATCTTAGTTTTAGAGACATTAGGGCATAAAAAAGGGATTTCTTTAAAAATTAGGGTTTCTAATAAGTTTACTCAAATATAGTTATTTTGTGGAGATATTTCTAGGTAAATGATATTTTGACCATAAAAAGTATTCCTAAAAGTTTCAAATCATTTAAATTTTATTTATGTGATTTATTGCAAAATTATTATTTTCTGTCATGATAGAGCCTTCTATAAGAGGCAAGAAGATTTTTTCCACACCGGTAAAAAAACCCTATTAAGAAAGAGGGAAAAAGTAAAGATATTATTTCTAGTGAATAAGCAAGGAAGGTTAAGAAAGAAATGTCTATTTGACACTCATTGTTATTGATGTCAACCTATCTTGTATTGATATGGAAGTAAGAATAGTAAAGAAGATGCTTTTATATGCAAGAAAGAGTATTTTATGTACAATGTTAAATGTTCTAGTATTGATGGAGATGTTGTGGTATTTTTTGAAGATTGGTATAGTGGAAGTTTCTATATGTAGGAAATAATATTTAATGTCTCGGTAGAAGAATGTATTACATTCCTCAAGTTTATGAAGAATCTTATATGTTATGGTTTTACATATGATATCTATACTCTATGTACATTTACATTGCACCAACCTTTGTGCAGATGCTTTATGGCTTAGTTGGATGAGTTGATTACTATTGTTTCTGATATTAAGTTTATCTATCAGATCAAGTTAGGAAAAGGTTGAGAGGCTTTCAAATATGTCAATTTAGGTACTACAGTTTGGATGATATGTTCATGTGATCTATGTAGTGTTCCAATTGATATATCAAGTGGCAACTTGATTGACAAGTGAAGTTATGATGATCTGAGTTCTAGGTGTCAGCTATTCTAGTGTCCAATTAACTATGATGTTGTATTATACTTGGATCATATTATTTTAGTTCAGGTTTTATTCAGAGGGTGTGTATGGCTAATGTTTTGGTTCTCGCTGTGGAATATGTATAACCCTATTGATTTTCATTTATTGGTGAATATTTTTAGGCTAACTGGTTGACATGCTTTATTGTTCATCTACACATTTCATTCGATGTCAACCTTGGAGGATGTGCTAGCATGTGTAGTTTGTTGGAATAATTTAGAAATGTTGTATTGTAATATTTTTGGGTCCTCTTTATCTTATGCAATGGATCACATTTAAAATTTTAAGTTTGGGTGGCCAAATATATGTAAAAACGTATATTCTATCAATGGCCAACCTAGTTAAGGGTTTTGATGATTAACTAGGCTGTATATAAAGGAGCATGGATATGTTAGTGAGTGGGTGTAATGGGTGTGAATTAATTTGTCAAAGGTGTGAAAGACCTAAAAGTGGATGTGGTATTGGAGATGTGAAAAAGACTATGGTAAAGAGCTTTGATTATGATATTCTTAGCATGACAAAGATCAGAGATTGTGTTCTTTAATTAGAAGAGTTAAATGCTATTATTTTTATTGCTTGACATAGTGGCTCAAGATCATTTTCATGATCAGGAGATCTCATTCATTCTAATTCAGTAATTTTTTTCTCTGTTGGAAGATAGTGAGTCTCTTGGTAGCTTTCTATATCTTTCCCTAAAATAGTGAGTTTCAGTCTTGCAAGTCACTTGTATCTTTCCCTAAGGTTGTGTGCCTTATGTTTGAGATTCCTCTTAGGAGTAGGGTATTTTAGAGGCAACATTGCAACAAATTTTATTTATATTGTGAGTTTGATTCTCTCTCTTTTTTTTCCTTGATTGTGTTTTCTACATAAATCTGGTGTTCATGTGTTTGTTGTGCTTCATACTTTCATAATTTATTATTGTTGAGATTGTATGCTTGTGATTTAAAGTTTGAACATCAATATTTAAGAATTAGAAGGTTCATAATGATTCATCCCCCTCTCAGTGTTGTGGTGTGTTCAACAATTAGTATTAGAGCAAGGCTCCTCTTTTGAAAATTAACCACTTGAGGAAGATCTAGGATGTCATAGGACTATACATTCAAGGCTTTAAATTTTGATTGCACAAATTATTATTATTGGAGAGAAAGGATGGATTATAATTTGGCTACTATGCTAGCTCATATTTGGGAAAGCACTAAGAAAGGTTATGTTTCCTTTTAGAATGGTCCTACAATTATGGATGAAATCAAAGCATATGAGAGTAATGCAAAGGCTACTATTGCAATGCTACTTTCTTTAATGATACAATGCTCAAAAAAATTATAGGGGCTGAGTCATCTAAAAAAAATTAGGACAAGTTGGATAATGTATTTGAAGGAGATGAGAAGACAAGGCAAGCCAAGATTATGAATCTAAAGCACAAGTTCAAGAATATGAGAATGTCTAATGTTGAAAATATTGAAGGTTACATTCATGAAGTGAATGAAATAGTAAATGGTCTTAGAAGTGTTGGTGGATTGATAGAAGAAAGTGAAGTTTTAAGGAAGATAATGTCAACATTACCCAAAAGATATAAATAAAAGAAGTATACCATAGAGGAAAGCCATGACATGAATAAATATATTGTCAATCAGCCTCTCAGGTCACTTTCTACTTTTGAGATTACAAAATTAGATGACATAAAGAAGGAAAGGAAGGAAGAAACATTAAAAGACACAAAGAATCCTTAAGATGAACCCAAAAGGAAATGAATATTTGGATGAGATTGAAGAAAACTTTGTAAGAATATTGAGGAGATGAACTGGCAAGTACAAAGGTAATTTACTCCTAAATTTTTTCAATTGTGGAAGAATATTTGGATGAGATTGAAGAAAACTTTGTAAGAATAGGAGATGTATGTATAAGGAAGATTATGGTGGAAGACCTGTGACAATAACAAAGGAAAGGAAAACTATAATTAGATTAATAGAGATAGTAGAAGAGATGATAGAGACAAGTAGAAGATAATTTTTTGTTTGTAGGCCTACTCATTTGAAGAATAAGAGGATATGAATGAAGAATACTTTTTCTTGGATTTAGAAGAAAAGAATGATAAATGGTTTGGAAATTTAGAAGACAAATCTACTCTACATGCTAAAGTGGAACCAAAGGCATGGATCATTGACCCCAAGTGTTCTAATCATATGATTGGAGATAGAGATGAGTTGAGTAACCTTGAAAAATATGATTGTTGATTGCTCAAGTTTATAGGAGACGAAGCTACACTAGTTTGTGGAAAAGGAAGCATATTTATTGATGGTAAGCATAAAAGTAATGATGTTTATTATGTTAAAGATCTAAGAAAATATAATTAGTGTAATTCAAATGTGTAGAAATGGTATAAGGTCATATTTCCTTAGACTGGATGTGAAATTAGATAGGGAAGCTATAAAAGATTGGTTTTAGAAGGTGTAAGAACTAATGACAACGCTTACTGTGTAAAGAAAAATTTAATGGATATAATCATTCACTGGTACAAGTCTGTAATTGGACCAAGGATGTAGCTATGATTGTGGATACTCCTACTACTATTATAAAGATGAATATCTTAGAAGATAATATTTAGGAAAAGATGGTAGGAGAAAAATTGAATTAGACAAAGGAATGCAGAATAGTGAAACCAATACCTAGCCCTATTGACAAGAATCTGGTAGAAGACAACTAGAATAAGGATGGTAGAGATAAGGTCATGAATGAAGCAAGGAATCCTAGTAAAAAAAAATTCTCTTAGATCTGGAACAAAGATATGTCTAGGAGGTCTCATACTCAAATCAGGTACTCATCAACCTTCAATGGTAACTATTTGTCATGCAATATGATTGGACATAGAGCTAGAGAATAAAAAAATAAAATTAGATCTCATCTATTTAATGGTCAGTGTTACATCTGTAAAAAGCTGGTCATAAGGCTAGTAAGTGCAGAAATAGAATAGTGATGAATTCAAATAGTAGAAATGTTCAAATGTTTTATGGACATTGTTAATCTTATAACAATCAAGGTTATAAATATACTGAGTGCAAAAGAGTTATCAAACAAAATGGAAGAATCAAAAGAGAGAGGAATTCCTAAACAAATAGATGTACTTATCAGCAAAGTTTTATATGTTAGAACTTTTAGAGGATGGGATTTGCTACCATTGAATTTATGAACTTCAAGGAACAAAGTGACCTTCACTCTACCTCACTTAAACTAGCGCTAAAGGTGAGCCAAGGGATGCAAAGTATAAAACTAGAAAAATTAACTACACACAAGACTCCTAGACGAATCTATTAAGCCTCTATCTTTGGGACAAACGTGCAAAACTAGGACACCAGTGCCACCCACTACCATCATGTATGGATAGAGTACAAAAACTATATAGAAGACATAGATATGATCATATGACTGAACAAATGATATTATAATAAGAAAGATAATAATTACAAAATGAGAATAACTAAAAAGAAATGAGAAAAGGTGGATGGAAGATGAGAATCGATCCATGATTGAAGCCTCTTGCTAAATAGATTTCTTTCCTCAATAAGGAACCTGCACACAAGCGAAGAAGGAAAATACTTGGAGTTGCGTTTAGAGACCTGCCTCAGTTAGACCCATGTTTTGGTGTTTTCACCTCCATAGACAACCCAAATAGTAGCAACAATTGAAAGGAAAATGATAAAGATAGAAAATGGATAGATAGACAAGATAGTGAGGATACTAAATAGAAAACAATGGATACAATGCTATGAAACATGAATGAGAAAGTGGAGATAAATTCCCTATAATAACCATAAAGTTGGCACTTGAAGGAGTGAAGCCAAGCACACCAAAACCTCTTAGAGTTGTAACAATGGTGGGTGAGAAGTGCTGAAGAACTTATGAGAAATGTATAAGATAGGCCAAGAGCTTTAAAAATTTAGCAAATGATTGAGAAGTCTCAAGAAATTATCAAATGAGTAAAGATATAGTCTTCAGAGAGGAATATTGACATTAGTGACTGCAATTAGAGACATTATGAATTGTTCTAGGTGTAGGTGTAACACTCGAATAGCCACCTACGGACTGACATATTCATCGGATGATAGCGTGGTGTGTGGACATATCTACAACATGCTAGATTCCATGGGTCAAATGATCAACATGATCGATAAAAGCCAAATTCTTAGCTGACAAGGAAATCCATGTGGACAAAAGGACAAGAAGGAAATAGATGATTCCAATCAGCCTAAACCGAAGGTTCTTATGTGACATGGAATTGTATGAGATGCAATTTATAATGTTACATTTTTCTCCCACTTTAGTGAGCATATCACTATTGAGAGATGCGAAACTAAAGTAGAGAAATGTTACCAAGATTTACAAAGGGGAAGAAAAATTTGCTAATCAAAAGTTGCCCCCTATGAGATAAATTTGAGATTGCTTTAGATTTTGCTAAGTCATTTCATCAAAAACACGTTAGCTACAAACCAATGTGTTAGACGAAAAAGTGACCATAGGTAAGATGGTGTAATAGAAACAAACCCCGCTTAATAGAGGAAAACCACTAGTACAAAAGATAAAGAATAGTAGCTATTGAGATAAAAAGTATGGAACTGGTATGGGTAGCAAAGTGTGTTATGCTAGATAGGCATACAATAGGACATCGATTTGTAAGATTTCACTACTATGGATAGAAATATATATTATGATAGATAGCCATACGATAGGGTGAGATTTCACCGGTTGATGTAGGAGAATCCCCGGTTCTTGGCAATCTTGCATCAAGGAAAAATATTTTTTTTCTATTTTGCTTTCTGTTTTGCAGTTTCAACAGTTCATTCTGCATTTTCTAGCATTGGCTCACTAGATCTTGTGGAGTTGGATTTTTCTTGAGGAATTGATCATCTACCTTATTCCCAAACCCCAGAACATTTGGATCATTTTTTGGCAAGTTATCTCTATCGGTTTCTAAGATAGTTTTCTGGTACCGATTGCCTCGAGCTATTTGCATTAGTGATCTATCGGGTTTCTTCTATAGCTTGTGGAGCCCTAAGCATTGATTTTGATCTTCCTTGGCATGTGGTCGACCTTCCTTGAGTTCTACACTTCATCCTTTGGATTTTTTGGAGGAATTTCTTTGGTGGAGGTTGACCTTGTCATTTTTACATGTTAGGTCTTGTTCTTTGTGATTCAATCCCTTTTTGGGCCGAACAAATTCCTTGGACCATATAAATCATTGTAATTAATCATTAGAATAGGGATCAAAGGTATTAGAAAAAACATAGAAGATGGATCATAATATTTGAGGTCTCGATTGTGGCCTGTTCTGTAATTGACCATATTTAAGTAGGCCTGTCAGCTGGTTTTTGTAACTCAGATGTTACTGGTTGATTGTAATCAATTTTCATGATATAATTCATTCTATTTTGTATTGCCTCCATCATGTCATTGTGTTTTTGTTGTGTTTACTCTTGCTTACCGGTCTGAACTGATCTCTTTGAGGTCCCTCATAGTCAGTGAGTGCACCAAGTGGTATCAGAGTGAGATTTCATTGTGGAGATTTCGTTGTCCTGAGAATTTTGTTGTGTGGTAGCAGATTGCATATCCAACCTACAACTGCAGCTAGTGTGAAGATGGTGCAAAGAGGAAATAGGAATGGTGGAGCACGTGGCAATGCATACCCAATAGTGATGGAAATGTTGAGAGGAATTGTAGCCCAGTTGGAAGCCGTTGAGACAACCCTGAGAAGAGGTCAACATATTGAGAATGTAAGTGAAGATGAAGTAGAAGAAGCCCCGACAGAACAAGTAAACCCACCGATGATTGATTTGAATGAAGAGAGGTTCTTGAGGGTTTTGAGTAGGGAAAATACTAAACCTTATTTTACCCCACTAGAATATGATGGAAAGTTGGATTCAAATGAATTGATGGATTGGATCATGAAGATGGAGAAATATTTTGGTTTTGAGAACACTGCAGAGGAAAGGAAGGTAGAATATGCATGTACTCGGTTAAAAGGTCATGTATCTCTTCGTTGGGAATATTTCTAGGTTGATAGATTGAGAAGAGGTAAAGAGAAGATCAAAACATGATATTGGATGGTTGCTAAGTTAGAATCAAAGTTTATGCCAATTGATTATCAAGTAAATCTATTCTAGAAGTTGTAGAATTTGAAGTAGAAGGAATCTAGTGTGAAGTACACCAAAGCATTTTACACGCTGAATATCAGATTCGAACATGTTGATGATGAAGTTGAACAAGTTGCAAGATATTTGAAAGGATTGCAGATGTCTATACAAGACGAACTCGGTTTGATCAAATTGCTAAATGTTGAGAAAGATTATCAGCATGCCTTGAAAGCATAAGTGAAGTTGAACAAAAGACATGAGCAGAGATAGAGAGGTAGGGGTGGAAGATTTTTTGGAGGAGGATTTCAAGGAGGAAGAGGATATAAAAGAGGAAGAGGAACCTTTATATATCAGAAAAAGGACAAGGAAGTAAGAAAAGAAGGTAATTCATATCAGAAGGATGTCAAAAATTTCTATCAGAGGAGAGAACTAGATGACTACCAAAATGAGAATTTTGGAAAAGATGATGGAAGACAAGATAAGATAGTGTTTAGAGGTACTTTCTTTAAGTGTGGAGGAGAAGGACATCGTTCATTTGAGTGTAATAAGCAAAAGAATACTAGGAGAATAGTAGTGGTGGAAAATGAGGAGAGATTTGTGTCATACTAGAGGAGATGAAGAGCACTTACAGAGGAGGAATTTGTTTAAGACCTGATGTAAGGTATACGGTAAGTGTTGTAAAGTTGTTATTAATAGTGGTAGTTCTAATAACCTTGTTTTAGAAGAGATGGTGACTAAGTTAAATTTAGAAAGATTGAAACACCCCAAGCCTTATCAGATAGCATAGATTTAGGATGAACATAAGTTGCTAGTAAGTGAGCAATGTTTGGTGAAATTAAAAATTGGGAATTATATGTTGATCACAGAGCACCACTAAGAGGGGGGTGAATCAGTGGCTCCTAAACTTTGTGACCTTTTTAAAGAAAATTTACAATATCAATTAATATCTCAAGCACCAAACTATCAAACTGGTAAAGCAAAAGGGAACTAAAGAGAACAATCACACAAATGCAACTCACAACACCAGATATATGAGGAAAACCCAATATGGGAAAAACCTCGATGAGAAATGATGTTGGAGACTACTGTTTCAATCCAGTCTCACAAGAAAGACACAAGATTACAAATATTTAGGGCACCAACCCAAGGAGCACCAGCCCCTGCACCAAGCTCCAATTTGGTGATGTATATATTTAAATAAAATTTAGATACAATTAAGGCTTCTTGTTGTAAATGAATTCTGCAACTCTTGATCAAATATCTTACTACCAATTGATAGACTTTTCTTCTTCATTGGATTTCACACTATGGGTTGTGAGATTACTCTCCGTGATTCTTGGTTTCTCATCACTCTCTCTCTCTCATAGTCTCACAATTTACTGTGTCATTCTTGGATGTTGTCTTTCTTTGACACACCTCACCAGTTTGCTTAATTGTTACACCTACTACAGTTATACTGATACTCAATCACTACCTGTTAAACCCTCTCACCAGTCCGCTTGCTTACTCACTCTAAAACCTTCTTAGAATAAATTTAAGGCCAAATGATCCTCTTCTGCACTTAAGCTCTCTTTCTCTTCTCTTCAAGCATCACCTTGCTCTATTTCGAGCTTATTTATTTATCACCATAGTTTCCCATCAAAAGATGCATTCCAACACTTTCATGATAGGTTTTTCTTTTCAATCTCAATCCATATCTTTTTTGATGCAATTTGCTTTTCAAAGATATGATCTATATGACAACGTTCAATCACCAACTGAACTTCGCATTCCAATATGTGTTTTCTAAATTTGGAGTTCTATACCACGCTTTTATGCTTTTCTCTGTCACTTCACCACTAATGGCTTTTCTATTTCCTCCACCTAATAGGTACAAAGATCAAGTCTCTTGCAAGATAAATGCAATTGCTTTTCCAGCTTTCCTTCCTCGAGCCACAATCTTATGGCATCCTCCATGACTTGTAGACTCCTCATTAAAGTTGATCTGCATGTAGATTTGTTTCATCGATGCACACTCCACTGACTTGTGCAATACCTCCACCTAGCATCCAGCTATCATGCTTATCGACATCCTCCTTTGCTTGGATTCCTATATTAGTTTGACATATTTTGTCGACCCAAGTTGACTAACAATTTAGTCTATGTTACCGATATGACCATCAACCATCCTTTTTGTTCTGTTCATTGATTATTGTGCCTTCATAACACACAAATAGCTTTCATCGGTTGATGATCTGAGTCATGATTACTAGTATCCTTCCTTCTATCTACTCACTCTCATGTGTATCACCATCATATTAATCACCACTTCTAACTTACCGGTGACCTTGCCAAACCAGTTGACATCAATGACAACTTAGTGCCGAATTGCCAACAATCTCCCCCTTTGGCATTAATGTGAACTTACCACAAGACACTTCATACTGGTATATTTCTCCCCCTTTGAAAAAATGAAAAAGGGTATGGTGCACTCCCCCTTTGACTACTATAAACTCCCCTTGAACCATATAAACCCTTCCTAGGTAGATGACACAACTCCCAACTTGTGTCAGAGGTACTCAAAGGTGCTTACCAATAATGCTTTGGTAAAAATGTCTGCTACTTGTTCTCCGATAGGAACATAATCCATCCTTACCTCCTATCCTTCAACCTTCTCTCTGAGATAATGATACTTGATAGCAATTTGCTTTGTTCTAGAATACATCACAGGATTCTTTACTATGTTGATTGCACTTGAATTATCACACCAGATGAGAATAGGATTAGTGATGTCCACCTGGATATCCATGAGGATTTGCTTCATCGAAAGCACCTAGGAGCAGTATGTAGTAGCAGCAATGCATTCAACTTCAGCAATGGATAGAGAGACTGAGTCATGTTTCTTGATATGACATGAGACCAACTAGTCACCTAGGAAGAATGCACCACCACTTGTGCTCTTCTGATCATCAATGCAACCTGCCCAATCAACATCACTCTATGCTTCCAAGATAAATTTTCCTTGTTTAGGGTACCAGAATCCATAACTGAGTGTCCCTTGTAGGTACCTAAAAATTGTGCTTACAACATTCATATGTGACTACTTAGGTGCAGCTTGGAATCTGGCCACCATGCATACTACCTATACTATATCCATTCTAGATGTAGTTATATACAATAGACTTAATATCATGGATCTATATAGAGTCTAATCCACCACTGATGATTCATCATTCTTGCTCAATTTACTGTCGGTCACCATGGGGGTACTTACTAGTTTACAATCCTTTAAATGGAATTTCTTCAATATTTCCTTTGCATACTTGATTTGTGAGATAAATAATCCCTTATCTTGCTGTAATATCTGTAGACCAAGGAAGTATGTCAATTCACCAAGCATTGACATCTCAAATTCTGACTGCATCTGATCCACAAATTCTTTATAGAGGGTGTCCTTGTTGCCTCCAAAGATAATGTCATCTACATACACAACCACAATGATCATGTGGTTCCCATCTTTCTTTATGTACAAATTATTGTCAACACTCCCCTTTTTGAATCCCCGCTCCTTTAGGTACTGATCTAATCTTGAATACCATGTTTTAAGAGCTTTCTTTAGATCATACATGGCCTTCTTCAACTGACACACAAATGTTTCATCATCATGCAGCAAAAACCCTCCGAGTTGCTCCATGTACACTTCTTCCAAATTTCCATTTAAGAAGGCATATTTTACATCCATTTGATAAAATTTATAGCCATTGTAGGAAGAGAAGGGTAGAAACATTCTAATTTCTTCTAGTCTAGCTACCGGTGTAAATATTTCTTCAAAGTCAATTCCTTCTACCTATGAGTATCCTTTGCACACTAGTCTAGCTTTATGCCTGACAATTTTACCTACTTCATTCATCTTGTTCCAGTAGACCCATTTATTGCCAATGATGTTCTTATCTTTTGGTCTAGGGACTAATTCCCAAGTCTTGGTCCTCTCAATCTATTGCAGTTCTTCTTCCATGGCATCCATCCACTCTTGTCTTTTGCTGGCCTTATTGAATGTTTGAGGTTCTACTTCAGTCATGAGGCAGAAGTTGACTTGCTCATCATTCCGGACAAGTCTTCTTCTAGTCTACACACCATCACTCTTCTTTCCCAGAATTTTCTCTTCTAGATGATTCAACTGCACATACCCGTTGGGAGCTTTCTTGGAAGCTTCTTCTAGTTCATTGTCTGACTAAGCTTCATCACCAGAATCACCAGAATCATCATACCAGTTAACCTATGGTTGACATCCTTTGTGCATATCCTCATCAACTTTTACATGCATACTCTCAATGACTCTTCTTAGTCTTTTCTTGTAGCATTTGTAGGCCTTGTTGTTAGATGAGTAACCAAGGAAGATTCCTTCATCACTTCAGGAGTCAAAACTTCCTAGACCATCCATGTCTATCTTGATAAAGCACTTTCTTCCAAATACTTTGAATTATTTGGCTAATGGCTTCCGATCATACCACATCTCTTAAGGTCTCATTCTATTGTTTGTTCTTAATTGAAACCAGTTCAAAGTATATCCAATAGTATGAACAAATTCCTTCAAATATGTGTCTAGTAGACTGGCCTCATTTAACATGGTTCTAGTCATCTCCTTAATTGTCCTGGTCTTTCTTTCTACCACACCATTCTCCTATGGTGTCCTAGGGTTTGAATATTGCCTTCTAATTCCATATTTTTCAAAATAATCTTCAAACTCTTATGATGTGAACTCTCCACCCTGGTCTAATCTTAGACATTTTAACTTGCACCCACTTTCTTTCTCCACCAGTTTCCTAAAGATCTTGAATATAGAAAATTCTTGTGACTTATCTTGCAGGAAGGTGACCCAAGTCATTCTTGAGTAATCATTAATAAAGAGCATAAAATATCTTACGGCGGTAAGATCTCTTGTCCTAGTTGGACCACACAGATCTGTATGCACAATCTCAAGTGGTCTAGAGGTGTTGTGCTCTTTTGTCTTGAAACTCACTTTAGTTTGTTTTTCTTTCACACATTCATCACAAAATTTGCTTACTGGTTTGATGATGGGTGGAATATTCCTAACACACCCATTTCTGCTCACTATAACTATGTTATCGAAGTTTATGTGGCCTAGTCTTTGGTACCATAGCCAGCTTTCATCAACCTATCCCGTCATGCATTGGGACTCATCGAATTATTTCAAATTATTAATATTTCCATCTATTCTCTTTCCTTTTTCCACAACCTGGTCGATACTTACTTTCTTTATTTGGCAACTAGTTGAGTCAAAGGTGAATTTATAACCTTTGTCACACATCTGACTCATGCTCAACAGATTGTGCTTTAGGCCTTCAACATAATATACATCATGTTCCTTCAATTTTCCACCAATACTTAGAATGTCTTTTCCTTACTTTATCAATCCATACTAGTTTGATGAATTTATTTTTGTCACCAGTCATGTGGTTGGAGGAACCACTATCTACAACCTATAGATTTTTTCTTTCAGCATGTAAGGCAGTCTGCACTATGGGATTTGATTCTGCCTTTTCCTTTTCTTTATCAATCCATACTAGTTTGGTTTCCTTCTTCTTGTCAGCTGCTATATTGTGCTCAGGTTCAATTACTAGTTCTTGATCAGGATTTGTCTTCTTTTGCTTTATCTTCCTATGTTTACACAACCTTGCTATGTGTCCAAAGTCTTGATAGTTATAACACTTCACATTTTTATTTAAAGATAAATCCTTAAAATTATTGTAGGGCACCAGTTTATTCTTCCTACATTCAAAGCTCTTATGACCATATCCATTGTACTAATAACATACAACATTCATATCCCAAAGTGCATTAAATGGATCTCTACTTTCATAACTTATAGAGGACTTATTGATTAGTCTATAGTTATCTATTCTATGCTTGAATTTGTTACACCGGTAACAATAACCATGAAAGTTAGAAACATACCGATTAGGTTGCCTAGGTCCTACAAAGGACTCCCTCATTGGGGGTCCTCCCTTCATATTGTCAACTCTGGTGAATCCTTCATGGTCAGCTCTTACATTTCTCCTTGGATTTGCATGTCGATACGATGAGTGTGGTCTACGGTTCATTGCTTGTGTATACCGGTTTGTGTGGAGATTTCCAACAGTATCTACATATGTCTTTTTATTGGTATCCATGCCTACAGTAAATGTCTTCTTTTATTTTCCAGATATATATTTGTTGGTTGAACTTTGACCTTCTTCAAATCCTAAGCCACTAGTGTCTTTGGATTTCCTCTATTTTCTCAACATCTTGTCTAAGGATTCAGTGTTGCCTTCATATTTGCTTCTTACTTTTATTTCTTCCTTACTTTCTTCAAACTCCTTTTTGAGCTTCACTATTTCTTCTTCCAAATCTTGATGCTCATGTTCCTTCTTTGTTAGATCAGAGGATATAACTTCACATATCCTCTTGGTTTCTTCTAGCTGCAATTTCAAGTTAGATATAACTTGACTAGACTCATCCAAGGATCGCTTCAAGAGACCTTTTTGATTTCTCTTCTTGTTTTACTCAATTCCTCAGGAGCACTGATAAGCTCACCTTCTAAATTTACTTTAGCTTCAACATCCCGCTCTTCCTCATCTTCATCAACTGGTTCCCAAAGTGCCATAAAGTGATTGACTTTTTTGTCATTCTCATGGTAATCATCTTCTGATGCATTTTTTTCATCTGTTGTATCATCCTCAATAGTATATAGGTTATTTTGATTTTGGTAGTCTTTCCTTCCTTGCCAGTAGACATTTCTTTCTCTATCTTTGCCACCAGATTTGCTGAACTCTCTTGACTCATCTTCGTCTGTTTGTTTGTAGGGAGATTTTGCAGCAAAGTGTCCGACCTTACCATAGTTGAAACATTTTTGTGGTAGCTTTCCTTTATACCGGTCGGATCCTCTTTTTAGCTTCCTAACAAATTTTTCTACCTCTGCATCAGAGTCCTCATCGGATTCTTTATGAGTAGCTACTTCTTTGCCCTTTTTGGTGGTCTTGAATGTTACTTTTTTCCTTAAGGAAGCATCATCAGTTGTTCTTATTTCATAGGTTGTTAGTGAGAGAAATAGGTAATCTATTGTTAAATTCTTCATATCCTTGGCTTCTTCTATGGCAAAGACCTTAGTATCATACTTGGGTGTGAAAGATCTAAGTACCTTCTTGATAAGATTCTCATCTGCAATTTCTTCTCCAAGTCCTCTGATGGTGTTCACATTTTCATCAAATCTGTGAAGGTAGTTTGCAATCATTTCATCATCTCTCATGTTGATGCCTTAAAGTTGGCCCCTTAGTGCTTCCATCTTGGCTTCTTTGACTTTTGCATCTCTTTTAAATAACCTCTGCAATTTATCCCAAGTCTCCTTGGCTGATCCACAGTGCATGACTTTGATAAACTTGTTATCAGACAACTTGCTCAAGATAACATGTTTGGACTTTGCATTGTTCTCATACTCTTTTTTGGCATCGAGATCAATGGGAGGAACACTAGGAACAACATACCTATTCTTGATAGACATCCACACATCAAAGCCAAGGGAGGGAATATAGGTCTCCATTCTTCTGCTCCAAAAGGCATAGTTGGATCCATCAAACATGAGGGATTTTGAGGAAGCAGACTCATTTCTTGCCATTGTGTTCTAAGTCCAAAATCAACCCAAGGTTTTTTTTTTTAAATAATTGGTAACCTAGGCTCTGATACCAATTGTTGAACATAGAGTACCACTGAGAGGGGGTTGAATCAGTCGTTCCTAAACTTTGTGACATTTTTAAAGAAACTTTACAATATCAATTAATATCTCAAGCACCAAACTATCAAACTAGTAAAGCAAAAGGGAACTAAAGAGAAAAATCATACAAATGCAACTCACAACACCAGATATACAAGGAAAACCCAATATAAGAAAACCTCAATGAGAAATGCTACTGGAGACTACTTCTCCAATCTAGCCTCACAAGCAAAACATTAGATTACAAAGATTTAGGGCACCAGCCCAAGGAGCACCAACCCCTGCACCAAGCTCCAACTTGGTGATGTATATATTTAAATACAATTTAGATACAATTAAGGCTTCTTGTTGCAAATGAATTCTACAACTCTTGATCAGATATCTTACTACTGGTTGAGAGTCTTTTCTTCTTCATTGGATTTCACACTACTGGTTGTGAGATTACTCTCCCTGATTCTTGGGCTATCTTCACTCTCTCTCTCTCTCTCACAGTCTCACAACTTATTGTGTCATGCTTGGATGCTATCTTTCTTTGACACACCTCACTAGTTTGCTTAACTGTTGCACCTACTATAGTTATACCGATACTCAATCACTACCTGTTAAACCCTCTCATCGGTCTACTTGCTCACTCACTCAGCAACCTTCTTAGAATCAATTCTAAGGCCAAATGATCCTCTTTTCCACTTAAGCTCTCTTTCTCTTCTCTTCAAGAATAACCTTGCTCTATTTCGAGCTCATTTATTTAGCACCATAGTTTCCCGCCAAAAGATGCATTCCAACACTGTCGTGTTAGGTTTTTGTTTTCAATCTCAATCTGTATCTTTTCTGATATAATCTTATTTTCAAAGATATGTTCTTTATGACAATGCTCAATCACCAACTGAACTTTGCATTCCAATATGCATTTTCTAAATTTGGAGTTCTGTTGCACACTTTTTTGCTTTTCTCTGTCACTTCGCCATTAATGGCTTTTTTGTTTCCTTCACCTAATAGGTACGAAGATCAAATCTTCTTGCAAGATTAGTGTGATTTTTGTTCCAGCTTTCCTTCCTTGAGCTGCAAACTTCTAACATCTTCCATGACTTGTGGTCTCCTCATTAAAGCCAACCTGCATGCAGATTTGTTTCATCAATGCACACTCCACTGACTTGTACAATACCTCCACTTGGCATCAAGCTGTCATGCTTGTCGACATCCTCCTTTTCTTGGATTCCTATGTCAGCTTGACATACTTTGTTGACCTAGGTTGACTACTGGTTTAGTCTATGTTACAGATATGGCCATCAGCCATCCTTTCTATTTTGTTCACCTATTGTTGTGCCTTCACAACACACATATATCTTTCATCCTGGTTTATGTCTTACTGGTAAGCCTTCTTTACCGATTGATGATCTAAGTCATGAGTATTAGCAACCTTTCTTATATTTGCTCACTCTCATGTGTATCACCATCATATTAATCACAACTACTAACTTACCGGTGACCTTGCCAAATCGGTTGACATCAATGACAACTTAGTGCCGAATTGCCAACATTATCATGATGAAGTCTTGTGTGATATTATGCCTATGGATATTTGTCACCTTTTGCTAGGTAGACCTTGGTAGTTTGATAGACATGAAATACATGATGGGAGATATAAAATATATATTATTGTGGCAAATAAGATGAAGCAAACCTTTTTACCCTTGGAGGAGCCTTTGAAGAGTGAAGTTTGTATGAATGCTAGAGTCTATTTGGTAGATGGAAGGAAATTCCTAGATGGGATGAGACATGAGAATGTATGTTTTTCTTTAGTTCCTAAGATGACTGAGAATCCAGAGCATGAAGAAGAACAACCAGAAGAGGTAAAGGAGTTGTTGACAAAGTATGGAGACATCATTTCAGATAATGTACCTGATGGATTACCACCTATGAGAAGTATCAGTCATTGCATGGACCTAATTCTTGGAGCTAGTTTTCTTAACAAAGCTACACACCAAATGATACCAACAGAGAATGAAGATTTTAATAGATAAATGAAAGACCTGTTGAAGAAAGGTTTGATCAAAGAAAGTTTGAGTCCTTGTGCAATACCAGTAGTATTAGAACCAAAGAAGAATGGAGAATGGAGGATATGTACCGATTCTAGAGCAATAAACAAGATCAGAGTGAAATATTGGTTTCCTTTGCCTAGTATGGATGACATAGTGGACTTTTTGAATGGAGCCAAATACTTTACAAAGATAGCCTTGAAGATTGGATATCAATAGATCAGGATCAGAGAAGGAGATGAGTGGAAGACAACATTTAAGACAAATGAAGGACTGTATGAGTGGTTGTTGATGCCTTTTGGGTTGACTAATGCACCAAGTACTTTCATGAGGTTGATGAATGAGATATTGAAGAAATTATTGGGTAAGTTTTTTATTGTATATTTAGATGACATTTTGTTTTTTAGTAAGACCAAAGAGGATGATTTGTTGCATTTAAGACAAGTTTTGCAGAGGTTGAGAGAACAAAAGTTGTTGATAAACCTTAAGAAGTGTACTTTCATGAAGGAAGAGTTAATCTATTTGGGATTTGTGATATCTGAGGATGGTTTGAAGATGGACCCTAAGAAAGTAAAAGCAATTGTTGAATGGCCTACACCAGACAGCATTGGAGAGGTAAGATCATTTCATGGATTGGGTAGTTTCTATCGGATGTTTATCAAAAAAATTAGTTTTGTTTGTAGTCCTATGACTGAGACAATTAGGGGAGATAGGAAGAAGTTCAAGTGGACCACTAGAGAAAACAAAAGTTTTGAACTATTAAATCAGAAAGTGATTGAGCAACCTATGTTAGCTTTACCGTATTTCAACAAAGTATTTCAAGTAGATTGTGATGCAAGTGGAACAATAATAGGAGCAATCTTGAGCTAGGAAGGGGGAGCAGTAGCTTATTTTAGTGAGAAGTTGAATGATGCCCGAAGGAAATATTTAGTGTATGGTCAAAATTTTTACGCCATAGTTCAAGCCTTGAAGAAGTGGAGACATTACTTATTTCTTAAGGAGTTTGTTTTGTATACTGATCATCAATCTTTGAAGTATTTGAACAGTCAATGTAATTTGAATTAGAGACATATGAGATGGGTAGAATTTTTGCAGAGCTACACCTTTGTGTTGACGAATAGAAGTGGGAAATCTAGCAAAGTTGCTGATGCATTGAGTAGAAAAATGAATTTGTTGACAGAGGTGAGAGTCACACTATTAGGATTTGAGGAGTTGAAGACCTTGTATGATGATGACCCAGATTTTGTAGAATCTTGGAGAGCATGTAGAGAACTAGTTATGATGGATAGAAGTAAGTGGTTGTATTATTTCTTTCAAGATGCGATGTTATTTAGAGGAGTTTAGTTATGCATACCTAAGAGTTCTATGAGGGAGAATCTAATAAAGAAGAAGCATAGTAGAGGCTTATCCAGACACTTTCATGTTGATAAAATACTAGCATTGGTGAGTGAGCATTACTTTTGGCTTCAGATTCATAAGTATGTTAGGAAATTTGTGTAGAGTTGTAGAGTTTGTCAATTTGAAAAAGGTAGTAGTCAGAATATAGGATTTTATAAGCCTTTGAGAGTACCGCTAAGACCTTGGGAGGATATCAGCATGGATTTCATATTGGGACTACGTAAGAAATAGAGAGGGAATGGTTCTATATTTGTGGTGGTGGATATATTCTCAAAGATAGCTCATTTCATACCTTGTAAGAAGACATGAGATGCAGGGCATATAGTTGGCCTATTTTTCAAGGAAGTGGTGATATTTCACGGATTACCTAAGAGCATAGTTTCATATAGAGATACTAAGTTTGTTGGTTATTTTTGGAGAACACTTTGGAAGAAGATGAAGATAGATTTGGAATCCAATTCTACTTTCCACCCACAAATTGATGGATAGACAAAGGTAGTAAACTGAAGCTTGGGAAATTTGTTGAGATGCTTACTTGGAGACAAAATCGAAAGTTGGGATTTGATTCTTGCATAAGTAGAGTTTCCATGCAATAATTCAACAAATAGGAGTACTGGAAGGAAACCTTTTGAGATTGTTACTAGACCATACCCTAGAGGTATATCAAAATTGAGAGATATCAGTAGTGAAGACTAGAGAAGTTTAAAAGAAGAAGAATTTGCAGATCACATAAAGGACTTACATATTAAGGTTAAGTAGCATTTGGAGGATATGAATAGAAAGTATAAAGAGAAAGTGGATGAGAAGAGGAGACATAAGGAATTTGAAGTTGGTGATGAAGTGATGGTGTATCTATAATACACAACACTTCAATCAATGCTTATCCATTCATGTACTCAAAATCTCTTTTGCCTTGCTAGACACTAGGGGCAAACTTTTGAAAAAGTCCTAAAAAATCATAAAATGTCCTGAACAAAATCCTAAAAATCAAAAAAGTCCTGAAGAAATTCATAAAAGAAAAGATTACATAACTTTTAGTCACTTTTGTGACATCCTGGTTCTTTTGGAATCCTCATGGCTTGAAACCGATCAATGTCCTAGTCTTAGGGTAATTGGCTGAGGAATTTACGTATCCTAAGTAGTATCAACCAAGTCATCTTTACGTTAGTGAAACCTAGTCTTCTACTCTCAGTCAGTCACCTATCTCCTGACTACTGAAGAGTTTTATCACTTAGTAAACAAGCAAAACAACATAACGAAAAACAATCACTAAACTATTTGAGATATGCATGGAAATTTTCTTTGTGTTCTATCTTTTATATTGGTTTTTGATTATTATCCCTCTGAGTAACTTGAGGAAGTCTATTGTGACTAAGAGGAGCAAGGATTGGGGGCATAATATTTTCTTTGTTTTCTATTTGAAGGAATGATTCCAATGATCTGGGAACATCTAAATTAGCTGGGTGTCTATGATAAGAGCCTTCACATCAAGCTGAAATTGCCACACATAACTCGACTCCACTTATTTGAATGCTACAGGGAGGTTCCCATCATTTCTTTGTCTATTTTGAGGAAATTTCTTTATTGTGCAATTCGGGTCCACGCGTAATTTGTCCAAGGATATGAACGAAAAAAGGGTCATTGCGAACAAGATAATTAATATTGCACATGAAAAGAAATGAACTCTATTCTATGTACTATAATTCCAAACGTACCCACTCCAGAAGTCCATTTCCAAAATGCTTCCCCATCATGTCAAAATATGGAGACCTTCCAAGAATCCCCTATGCCTATGAAAAAGCCTATCCCTTCCTTAGAAGTGACTCCATGTAAAGAGGATAATCAAAATTCCTTTTGCCTTAATAGACACTAGGGGCAAACTTTTGAAAAAGTCCTAAAAAATCATAAAATGTCCTTAAAAAAATCCTAAAAATCAGAAAAAGTCCTAAAGAAATTCAAAAAAAGAAACAAGAAAAAAGGACTACATAACTTTTAGTCACTTTTGTCACATCTTGGTTCTTTTGGAATCCTCATGGCTTGAAACCGATCAATGTCCTACTCTTAGGGTAATTGGCTGAGGAATTTACGTATCCTAAGCAGTATCAACCAAGTCATCTTTACGTTAGTGAAACTTGGTCTTCCACTCTGAGTTAGTCACCTATCTCCTAACTACTGAAGAGTTTTATCACTGAGTAAACAAACAAAACAACATAACGTAAAACAATCACTAAACTAGTTGAGATATGCATGGAAATTTTCTTTGTGTTCTATCTTTTATATTGGTTTTCGATTATTATCCCTCTAAGTGACTCGAGGAAGTCTATTGTGACTAAGAGGAGCAAGGATTGGGGGCATAATATTTTCTTTGTTATCTTCTTGAAGAAATGATTCCAATGATCTGGGAACATCTAAATTAGCTAGGTGTCTATGATAAGAGCCTTCACATCAAGGTGAAATCGTCAGACATACCTCGACTCCGCTTATTTGAATGCTATAGGGAGGTTCCCATCATTTCTTTGTCTGTTTTGAGGAAACTTCTTTATTGTGATTTTCGGGTCCATGCATAATTTGTCCAAGGATATGAACAAAAAAAGGCTCATTGCGAACAAGATAATTAATATTGCACATGAAAAGAAGTGAACTCTATTCTGCGTGTTATAATTCCAAACATACCCACTCCAGAAGGCCATTTCCAAAATGCTTCCCCATCATGTCAAAATATGGAGACCTTCCAAGAATCCCCTATGCCTATGAAAAAGCCTATCCCTTCTGTAGAAGTGACTCCATGTCAAGAGGATAATCTAAATCCCTTTTGCCTTGCTAGACACTAGTGGCAAACTTTTGAAAAAATCCTAAAAAATCATAAAATGTCCTGAACAAAATCCTAAAAATCAGAAAAAGTCCTAAAGAAATTCAAAAAAAAAAAAAAAAAAGACTACATAACTTTTAGTCACTTTTGTGACATCCTGGTTCTTTTGCAATCCTCATAGCTTGGAATCGATCAATGTCCTAGTCTTAGGGTAATTGGCTGAGGAATTTGCGTATCCTAAGCAGTATCAACCAAGTCATCTTTATGTCAGTGAAACCCGGTCTTCCACTCTGAGTTAGTCACCTATCTCCTAACTACTGAAGAGTTTTATCACTGAGTAAACAAGCAAAACAACATAACGGACAACAATCACTAAACTATTTGAGATATGCATGGAAATTTTCTTTGTGTTCTATCTTTTATATTGGTTTTCAATTATTATCCCTCTGAGTAACTCGAGGAAGTCTATTGTGACTAAGAGGAGCAAGGATTGGGGGCTTAATATTTTCTTTGTTATCTGCTTGAAGGAATGATTCCAATGATCTGGGAACATCTAAATTAGCTGGGTGTCTGTGATAAGAGCCTTCACATCAAGGTTAAATCACCACACATACCTTGACTCTGCTTATTTGAATGCTACAAGGAGGTTCCCATCATTTCTTTATCTGTTTTGAGAAAATTTCTTTATTGTGCAATCTGAGTCTGTGCGTACTTTGTCCAAGGATATGAATGAAAAAAGGGTCATTGTGAACAAGATAATTAATATTGCACATGAAAAGAAATGAACTCTATTCTGCATGCTATAATTCCAAACGTACCCACTCTAGAAGGTCATTTCCAAAATGCTTCCCCATCATGTCAAAATATGGAGACCTTCCAAGAATCCCCTATGCGTATTAAAAAGCCTATCACTTCCTTAGAAGTGACTCCATATCAAGAGGATAATCAAAATCCCTTTTGCCTTGCTAAACACTAGGGGCAAACTTTTGAAAAAATCATAAAAAATCATAAAATGTCCTAAACAAAATCCTAAAAATCAAAAAAAGTGTTGAAAAAATTCAAAAAATTCAAAAAAAAAAATACTACATAACTTTTTGTCACTTTTGTGACATCCTGGTTCTTTTGGAATCCTCATGGCTTGAAACTGATCAATGTCCTAGTCTTAGGGTAATTGGCTGAGGAATTTATGTATCCTAAGCAATATCAACCAAGTCATCTTTACGTCAGTGAAACTTGGTCTTCCACTCCAAGTCAGTCACCTATCTCCTAATTATTGAAGAGTTTTATCACTGAGTAAACAAGCAAAACAAAATAATGGAAAGCAATCACTAAACTGTTTGAGATATGCATGGAAATTTTCTTTGTGTTCTATCTTTTATATTGGTTTTCGATTATTATCCCTCTGAGTAACTCAAAGAAGTCTATTGTGACTAAGAGGAGAAAGGATTGGGGGCATAATATTTTCTTTGTTTTCTGCTTGAAGGAATGATTCCAATGATCTGGGAACATCTAATTTAGCTGGGTGTCTGTGATAAGAGCCTTCACATCAATGTGAAATTTCCACACATAACTCGACTCCGCTTATTTGAATGCTACAGGGAGGTTCCCATCATTTCTTTGTCTGTTTTGAGGAAATTTCTTTACTATGCAATTTGGGTCCATGCGTAAGTTGTCCAAGGATATGAACAAAAAAAGGGTCATTCCGAACAAGATAATTAATATTGCACATGAAAAGAAATGAACTCTATTTTGAGTGCTATAATTCCAAATGTACCCACTCTAGAAGGCCATTTCCAAAATGCTTCCCCATCAAGTCAAAATATGGAGACCTTCCAAGAATCCCCTATGCCTATGAAAAAGCCTATCACTTCCTTAGAAGTGACTCCATAAGAAGAGGATAATCAAAATCCCTTTTGCCTTGCTAGACACTAGGGGCAAACTTTTGAAAAAATCCTAAAAATGCATAAAATGTCCTAAACAAAATCCTAAAAATCAGAAAAAGTCCTCAAGAGTTCACAAAAAAAAAAAAAAAAGATTACATAACTTTTAGTTACTTTTGTGACATCCTGGTTCTTTTGGAATCATCATGGCTTGAAACCAATCAATTCCCTTGTCTTAGGGTAATTGGCTGAGGAATTTACATATCCTAAGTAGTATCAACCAAGTCATCTTTACGTCAGTGAAACCTGGTCTTCCACTCTGAGTCAGTCACCTATCTCCTAACTACTGAAGAGTTTTATCATTGAGTAAACAATCAAAACAACATAACGGAAAACAATCACTAAACTGTTTGAGATATGCATGGAAATTTTCTTTGTGTTCTATCTTTTATATTGGTTTTCGATTATTATCCCTCTGAGTAACTCGAGGAAGTCTATTGTGACTAAGAGGAGCAAGGATTGGGGGCATAATATTTTCTTTGTTTTCTGCTTGAAGGAATGATTCCAATGATCTCGGAACTTCTAATTTAGTTGGGTGTCTATGATAAGAGCCTTCACATCAACATGAAATTGCCACACATACCTTCACTCCGCTTATTTGAATGCTACAGGGAGGTTCCCATAATTTCTGTGTCTGTTTTGAGGAAATTTCTTTACTGTGCAATCCGGGTCCATGCGTAAGTTGTCCAAGGATATGAACAAAAAAAGGGTCATTGCGAACAAGATAATTAATATTGCACATGAAAAGAAATGAACTCTATTCTGAGTGCTATAATTCCAAATGTACCCACTCTAGAAGGCCATTTCCAAAATGCTTCCCCATCATGTCATATGGAGACCTTCCAAGAATCCCCTATGCCTATGAAAAAGCCTATCGCTTCCTTACAAGTGACTCCATAACAAGAGGATAATCAAAATCCCTTTTGCCTTGCTAGACACTAGGGGCAAACTTTTGAAAAAATCCTAAAAAGTCATAAAATGTCCTGAACAAAATCCTAAAAATCAGAAAAAGTCCTGAAGAGTTCAAAAAAAAAAAAAAAAAAGATTAAATAACTTTTAGTTACTTTTGTTACATCCTGGTTCTTTTGGAATCATCATGGCTTGAAACCGATCAATGTCCTTGTCTTAGGGTAATTGGCTGAGGAATTTACGTATCCTAAGCAGTATCAACCAAGTCGTCTCTACGTCAGTGAAACCTAGTCTTCCACTCTGAGTCAATCACCTATCTCCTAACTACTGAAGAGTTTTATCATTGAGTAAACAAGCAAAACAACATAATGGAAAACAATCACTAAACTATTTGAGATATGCATGGAAATTTTCTTTGTGTTCTATCCTTTATATTGGTTTTCGATTATTATCCGTCTTTGTAACTCGAGGAAGTCTATTGTGACTAAGAGGAGCAAGGATTTGGGGCATAATATTTTCTTTGTTTTTTGCTTGAAGGAATGATTCCAATGATCTGGGAACATCTAAATTAGTTGGGTGTCTGTGATAAGAGCCTTCACATCAAGGTGAAATTGCAACACATACCTCGACTCTGCTTATTTGAATGCTACAGGGAGGTTCCCATCATTTCTTTGTTTGTTTTGAGGAAATTTCTTTATTGTGCAATTCGGGTCCATGCGTAATTTGTCTAGGGATATGAATGAAAAAAGGGTCATTACGAACAACATAATTAATATTGCACATGAAAAGAAATGTACTCTATTCTGTGTGCTATAATTGCAAACGTACGCACTCCAGAAGGTCATTTCCAAAATGCTTCCCCATCATGTCAAAATATGGAGACCTTCCAAGAATCCCCTATGCCTATGAAAAAGCCTATCGCTTCCTTAGAAGTGACTCCATATCAAGAGGATAATCAAAATCCCTTTTGCCTTGCTAGACACTAGGGGCAAACTTTTGAAAAAATCATAAAAAATCATAAAATGTCCTGAACAAAATCCTAAAAATCAGAAAAAGTCTTGAAAAAATTCAAAAAAAAAATAAAAAAAATACTACATAACTTTTAGTCACTTTTGTGACATCTAGGTTCTTTTGGAATCCTCATGGCTTGAAACTGATCAATGTCCTAGTCTTAGGGTAATTGGCTAAGGAATTTATGTATCCTAAGCAATATCAACCAAGTCATCTTTACTTCAATGAAACTTGGTCTTCCCCTCCAAGTCAGTCACCTATCTCCTAATTACTGAAGAGTTCTATCATTGAGTAAACAAGCAAAACAACATAATGGAAAACAATCACTAAACTGTTTGAGATATGCATGGAAATTTTCTTTGTGTTGTATCTTTTATATTTGTTTTTGATTATTATCCCTCTGTGTAAATCGAGGAAGTCTATTGTGACTAAGAGGAGCAAGAATTGGGGGCATAATATTTTCTTTGTTTTCTGCTTGAAGGAATGATTGCAATGATCTGGGAAGATCTAAATTAGTTGGGTGTCTCTGATAAGAGCCTTCACATCAAGGTGAAATCACCACACATACCTCGACTCCGTTTATTTGAATGCTACAGGGAGGTTGCCATCATTTCTTTTTCTATTTTGAGGAAATTTCTTTATTGTGCAATCTAGGTCCATGTGTAATTTGTCCAAGGATATGAACGAAAAAAAGGGTCATTGCGAATAAGATAATTAATATTTCACATGAAAAGAAATGAACTCTATTCTACATGCTATAATTCCAAACGTACCCACTCTAGAAGGCCATTTCCAAAATGCTTCCCCATCATGTCAAAATATGGAGACCTTCCAAGAATCCCCTATGCCTATGAAAAAGCCTATCGCTTCCTTAGAAGTGACTCCATAACAAGAGGATAATCAAAATCCCTTTTGCCTTGCTAGACACTAGGGGCAAACTTTTGAAAAAATCCTAAAAAGTCATAAAATGTCCTGAACAAAATCCTAAAAATCAGAAAAAGCCCTGAAGAGTTTGAAAAAAAAAAAAAAAAAAAGATTACATAACTTTTAGTTACTTTTGCGACATCCTGGTTCTTTTGGAATCATCATGTCTTGAAAACGATCAATGTCCTTGTCTTAGGGTAATTGGCTGAGCAATTTACGTATCCTAAGCAGTATCAACCAAGTCATCCTTACGTCAGTGAAACCTAGTCTTCCACTCTGAGTCAGTCACCTATTTCCTAACTACTGAAGAGTTTTATCATTGATTAAACAAGCAAAACAACATAATGGAAAACAATCACTAAACTGTTTGAGATATGCATGGAAATTTTCTTTGTGTTCTATCCTTTATATTGGTTTTCGATTATTATCCCTCTTTGTAACTCGAGGAAGTCTATTGTGACTAAGAGGAGCAAGGATTTGGGGCATAATATTTTCTTTGTTTTCTGCTTGAAGGAATGATTCCAATGATCTGGGAACATCTAAATTATCTGTGTGTCTGTGATAAGAGCCTTCACATCAAGGTGAAATTGCCACACATACCTCAACTCTGCTTATTTGAATGCTACAGGGAGGTTCCCATCATTTCTTTGTCTGTTTTGAGGAAATTTCTTTATTGTGCAATTTGGGTCCATGCATAATTTGTCCAGGGATATGAATGAAAAAAGGGTCATTGTGAACAAGATAATTAATATTGCACGTGAAAAGAAATGAACTCTATTCTATGTGCTATAATTCCAAACGTACCCACTCCAGAAGGCCATTTCCAAAATGCTTCCCCATCATGTCAAAATATGGAGACCTTTCAAGAATCCCCTATGCCTATGAAAAAGCCTATCGCTTCCTTAGAAGTGACTTCATATCAAGAGGATAATCAAAATCCCTTTTGCCTTGCTAGACACTAGGGGCAAACTTTTGAAAAAATCATAAAAAATCATAAAATGTCCTGAACAAAATCCTAAATATCAGAAAAAATCCTGAAGAAATTCAAAAAAAAAAAAAAAAGACTACATAACTTTTAGTCACTTTTGTGATATCTTGGTTCTTTTGGAATCCTCATGGCTTGAAACCGATCAATGTCCTAGTCTTAGGGTAATTGGCTAAGGAATTTATGTATCCTAAGCAATATCAACCAAGTAATCTTTACGTTAGTGAAACCTGGTCTTCCACTCTGATTCAGTCACCTATCTCCTAACTACTAAAGAGTTTTATCACTAAGTAAACAAGCAAAACAACATAATAGAAAACAATCACTAAACTGTTTGAGATATGCATGAAAATTTTCTTTGTGTTCTATCTTTTATATTGGTTTTCGATCATTATCCCTCTAACTCAAGGAAGTCTATTGTGACTAAGAGGAGCAAGGATTGGGGGCATAATATTTTCTTTGTTTTCTGCTTGAAGGAATGATTGCAATGATTTGGGAACATTTAAATTAGTTGGGTGTCTGTGATAAGAGCCTTCACATCAAGGTGAAATCACCACACATACCTCGACTCCGCTTATTTGAATGCTACAGGGAGGTTGCCATCATTTCTTTGTCTATTTTGAGGAAATTTCTTTATTGTGCAATCCGGGTCCATGAGTAATTTGTCCAAGGATATGAACAAAAAAAGGGTCATTGCGAACAAGATAAATTAATATTTCACATGAAAAGAAATGAACTCTATTCTGCGTGCTATAATTGTAAAACACTCAATGATTACAATTAAGCTTTTCAAAGTCCAGTGACTAGGTTTAGGTTGCATCTCATTTTGCATCTCATCTTGCATTTCATTCTACATTCTGTGAATTTGGAGTGATTTCGGTATAGTAACAATGCTTCCTCTTTGTCTACTAAATGAGAGTTGCAGCATCAATTCATACATTCACTATCATTCATTTGCATTCATCTTATTGCATAGAAAAAAAAAATTGCATTACCCATTCTCATTACTCATTCACATTCATTTATTTGCATATGAAAAGAAACAAAAATAAAAACTCATATTTCATTTACATTCATACATTCATGCTGAAAACAAATGCATACATATAGAATAAAGCATATAGAACATCTCATAATCAATCAACACAAGTACGATGAAATCAAATCAAGAGCTTGTAAATCGGCTGTCCTGAGTCCATTTTCGAGATCGAAATCGAAATCTGACGTCAACTCTGTCATCAAAATTTCACAAAAATTTTGACCACTTAGCGCTCTTTTCATCAAATGCTTTCTTTAACTTTGCGCTCAATTTCTCGCAAATCAATGATGAATCTCAATTTAATTTCTACAAATCAACTTTGTGCTCAATTTCTCGCAAAATTTTCAAAAATTCCTTTGAATCAATTTATGCTCAAACAACTTATCATCACTAAAAAATTGGCTATCATCATGTACCCTCGCTATTTTTCGATTTCGCTCTCGAGGGGGCATACTCATGACCTTATGATCTCACATCTTCAAATGTTGAGGAAAATTTTCAAATCTTCATCGAAATTTGAGCAAAAATATTTTTCAACTAAAGAAAAACAATCAAATAAGATCTCAATCTCTAGGGGCATATCAGTTTCATCGCTTCATATCAAGCTGATATTTGTCTTTTATCTGAATCAATCTCTTTACATTAATCAATTCCATCGCTTTTCATCAAGCTGATTTTTCATTTAAACTCAATCAAGGGTTTAAAGAGTATCTTTAATCATGCTAAATCTAAGTAGGTGTTACGTTTTATTCATTTCTTGATCAAGCTGAACAATTTATCTTCATCATATCTTGATCAATCAAGTTCAAGATCAATTTTTATCTTCACTCACTTTATCTAAGTTCAATCAAGTTCTAGATCAGTAAGATCCACTTCTTGATCAATCGAGTTCAAGTTTGGTATCTTTTGTATTCTATCACTCCCAAGTTCAATCAAGTTCTAGAACGGTATCACGTTAATCAAACTTTATTCAACTTTGTCGCTTCGAATCAAACTAAACACCTTGCTTTTATCTAGTTTGTGATCAATCAAGTTCAGAACTGACATCTCCTAGACATCAAATTTTCTTTGAACCAACACGTTGCTTGCACATTAATTCAAAGAGGGGCAAATGTAATACCCTAAAAATGGTCATCTAAACAATGAGCCCCTAATCTCGACAACATCACCAAGGTCCTAACCAAAGGAAATTAAATCAATCTTGAGCACACAATTCATTCTAAAATCATTAAATGTCACATGGCAAATCAATCACTCAATATTAATTAAATATTTATTTAATTAATTAAATCATTCCAAGTAAATCATTTTAAACAATTATCTTATTTATTTAATTAAATATCCTAGCATATTTAATTAAATAAATCAAATTGCCATAAATCTTCACAAAAGGAAACAAGTCAAGAAAGAGGAATTAATTCAATTAAATAAATCAATTGAGCACAAATCTTCAAAAATGGAAATAAATCAAAAAAAGAATTAATTGACAAAAAAGAATTAAAATTTGAGAAAAGAAATCAATTGGAGATAATCTTGAAAAAACAAATTAAAAATTGATAGATAATCTCAGAGGAAGCAATTAAAACAATTAAATATTAAAATTGAATGAAATAGATAATAAATCAGTTTTTCCTTGATTTTATCTTAATTTTAGTTCAATTTCCTTTAAATCAGTTTTTCCTTGATTTAATCTTAATTTTAGTTCAATTTCCTTTAAAACTGAGAAAAGCATCCAATCACATCAATTCACCTGGATTGTGCTTCCTCTTGGAAAATCTTGTCCGCTCATCATCATTTGATCTCAACCATTGGTTTCTTTCTGAATTTTCTATAAATTCAGGCTCATCTCTCATTCAAGGAGAGGCTGGAGAATATATTGTTATTATACTATTTTTGCTCTAGACTCATTGATATATTGCATATTAATTATTTCATATTAATTAAATCATTTATCTTAATATTGTTTAAATCTTGTTAGATCAATATTGCATCCATCTAGCATTCATCATGCTCATATAGATTAAATCCTTCGTCTTGATGTTGTCTAGTCACTGGTATTGCTGAGAATCTGAGAGCAATCTTATGCTCGCATCTTTTAGAAGGCAATGGGTCGATTTGCTATGGTTTTCATATTCATATTTACATCTGTCTAACCATGCATGTAATGACTTGATTGAAGTGTTGTGTCTTGCAGATACAGATTCTTAGTCCACTTTTCACACACATAGTATCTAAGGAAAAAAAGATTTCCATTTGGGACCTATAACAAGTTGCAGATGAAGAAGTTTTGACCTTGCAAGATTTTGAGAAAGTTCAATTTCGAAAATGCATATGAAGTGGAGTTATCAGCTAGTCTAAGTATTTCACCTATATTCAACATTGTAGATCTACATCAGTATCATGAACCAGAATTTAGTGAGGACAATATTGCAAACTTGGAGAATCAGTTACACCAAAAGGAACCAGAGTAGATTGAAGACATTTTGGACAAAAGGATTGGGCGTAGTACCCGAAGCAGACAGTACAAGGAGTATCTAGTGAAGTGGAAGGGAAGACCACTTGAAGACTCATCTTGGATTTCTCAGGCAAAGGTAGACTACCTTGGTTTTCCTTTGATCCCAACAAAGTGAGAGACTCAATTTTTCAACAACCCTAGATGTCTGATGTAGGAGCATCCCCGGTTCTTGGCAATCTACCATCAACCAAAAATATTTCTTTTTTGCTTTGCTTTCTGTTTTGTAGTTTCAACATTTCATTCTGCATTTTTTGGCATTGGCTCACTAGATCTTGTGGAGTTATAATTTTCTTGATGACTTGATCATCTACCTTATTCCCAAACCATAGAGCATTTGGATCATTTTCTGGCGATTTATTGTTGGCATTTTAGTAGGAAGAAAGATTGTTGATATTCAATAAGGATATTGAGAAGGTTGTTGAATATTATTCATATAACTGAAGAAGGTTGATAAATATCTTTATAACATTATTTTGTCATTGATGTCAAGAAATTGATTATCTAATTTAGTATGATATTGCCATATCTTGAGAAGATTGATTAGAAGAGAATTAAGATGTTGGTAAAAGACACAGAAAGAATGTGATGAATAAGAGGAGGAATAAGTTATTCAATGGGCAACTATTACCGAGTTAGACAATGATGAGATCATGATGTTTAGATTGTTTTGATATCCTACATATGTTGTTGATTGTAAGGTTAATACTATACTATATCACCGAGCAAAGAACCTAGTCGGTAAACCCTAAGGAACCTAGTTGGTAAACCCTAAGGTTATCGATATTGGTTAATGAAGGCGAAATGTCTACCGAGTAAGGTTTAGTATTTACCGAGTTGCAACTGAGTTATGATAGTGCGCATTGGATGGATAAAAACATTATTTAATGAAGGACAATGATTAGCTGGAGATGTATAAATGATTGGTATGTCATGCATGAAGTTTGTTAGGGATCTATGGCAAAGGAAAATTGGCAGGAAAATCTACAGTGCAGATTTAATGGCAATCACCTTGTGCAAGTTCCAAGAAGGGAATGCAAGTCCCTAGGCAAGGTAAAACATTTTCAGATTAGAAGGATACATTGAACTTGGTCAAGTTTGAAGATCTAATGGCTAAGATTGATCATGGGAAATGTGATCAAGGAGATTTAGCAGTTAGCAATTGTTTATAAATAAGGAATTGTTAATAAACAATGTATGTAGGAAAGTGTAAGCACAGGAATGCTACATAGTGATTACCGAGCACAGAAGCTTGAAGACATATTTGAATAACAAAGTAGAGAGCCCAGCAGAGGGACAAGATAAGTCCTATGACTAGATTGTTTTTAGCAAATAAGAATCTGCTTTAGCATTTTAGATGTGAAGTTGTAGATATATTTTATTACTGTTATTTTGTAAGTGACAGGAAATCTCTTAACCAAGTGGACTTAACAGTCTTATTTGTAAACCCTGTAGCAAGGTAACATTCTAAATGAGTGTTTGAAATCCTTTAACAAGGTTAGTTCTAACAAAGTGAAGATCCTAATAGATCTGAGGGAAATCCCTTAACTGGGTCACATCTAGCAATGTGTTTGTAATCTTTAACAGGATTTGCTTTTAACCGAGCATACTCTAGAAGAGTATATTTCTTAGTGGGTCTGAAATCCCATAGTGGTTTTTCCCTATTTGAGTTTCCATGTTAAATCTGGTGTTATGAGTGTTACAATGATTATGTGTCTATGAGTTTGCATGTTTAGAAGTTTTTGGTTAAGTTGTTGAAGTATAAGTTACCAAGGTTGAATTTGTTGATTTTATGGAAGTTTAAGTTTGTATGATTCACCCCCCCCCCTCTCATCTTGTTAGCTATTGGCATCTATACTTTACTTCTAGTATCAGAACTATTAGTTATCGCTACCGATTTCCAAGATAGTTTTCTGGTATTGGTTACCTGGACCTTTTTGTATTAGTGATCTATCGAATACATTTTGTATCTTGCGGATCCATGAGCATTGATTCCAATGTTCCTTGGTGTGTGGCAGACCTTACCTGAGTTCTACACTTCATACTTTGGTGGAGGCTGACCTTGTTTTTTTTACATGTTAGGTCTTGTTCTTCGGCTTTTGATACATTTTTTGGGTCGATCGAATCCCTTAGATTGTAGAAATCATTGCAATTAAGCATTAGAATGGGGATCGAAGTTATTAGACATAACATAGAAGATAGATCTTAAGATTTGAGGTCTCGGTTATGGCCTGTTCTATAATTGAGCATATTTTAGTAGGCATGTTAGTCAATTTCTATAACCCAAATGTTACCGGTTGATTGTAATCCATTTTCATGATATAATTCATTCTATTTTGCATTTCCTCCATCATGTCCTTGTGTTTTCGTTGTGTTTACTCTTGTTGAATGGTCCAGACTAATCTCTTTGAGGTCCCTCTTAACCACTGACTGCACCACCAACATAGATAGAAAAATGCGAGATAGCCATGTGATTGGGTGACCATAGATTAATTTAATAAGTAGTGGATTCGCTCTTACAAAAGGTGAATATATCAAGTGGTTTGGCCCCCACCAAAGAAAACAAGATAAAAAAGAACAAGTGGTTTGGCCCCCACCAAGGCAAACTAGAATGTTAAGATAAACAAATACAAATTCCAAATGAAGATTATGAAAATATGGTAGCCTCCCCTTAGAATGGTATGCATGAAAGGCATGCCATTCTAAGGAGAAGAAATGTTGTGGCACATCAACATAGCGAGATGTTTATGTGGAATGTCATCTTTGATGGATGATGTATAAGACCCACAACTTCAAACAAAATGCAAGAGCATAGGAGGATCTTCTTTTTTAGCATTAAAATCCATAGAAATAGGGTAAAATAAATAATATAGCTACATATGGGCATTTCATTATAATGCCAAAGTTCTCAGATTTGAAGAAGGGAACATGAAGACAAAGATAAAATAAAGATCCAAGTCAACATGGAAGAAGGCCTAAATGCCCCTAATGCTTTGAATCATCCTTGAATGTCAAAAAGAAAGATACAACAGATAGAAGAAGAAATAGATAACATATAGAATAAGTTGTGTGATTGGAAATATCTTGTATCCGAGAACCTATCGAGTAACTCAGGTCCTTTAGGAGAGAACAATAGATAAAGCCAATCAACTTCCTATTTCAAAGCACCTACATAGTAACTGGTGTCCCTAGGGAGGGAACAAACATGTAAATGAAGCACGAGGGAACATAATCATGCACACACACTATGCTACAAGATAAAGAAGGTACTATACTACAACCCCTTAATGATCAGGTCATCATCCTCCCAATATTTGATCATATGGGGAGAGACACAAAGACCAAAGTTCAACAATTGCAAGGGTAGCACTAGGTTCCTCACTAGTAGCGAGAGCAAGGGATGAGGCAATGATGTAGGTGCATCCCCAGTTCTTGGCAATCTTGTATCAACCAAAAAATATTTCTTTTTAGTTTGTTTTCTATTTGCAGTTTCAGCTTTCCTTTCTGCATTTTATTACATTGGCTCACCGGATCTTGAAGAGTTGGATTTTGTTTCTGAACATGATCATCTTCCTTATTCCTAAACAACAGAGCATTTGGATCATTTTATCGCAAGTTATCGATTCCAGATTGTGAGATAGTTTTCTAGCTTAGGACACCGGAACTACCTGGACCTATTTGCTATTGATGAATCTTATAAATCCTTTATGTAGCTTGCAAAGCCCTAGTTCATTGATTCCAATGTTCCTTGGCATGTATCTAACCTTCCCTCTTATCCATACTTCATCCATTGGATTTTTTAGAGGAATCTCTTTGGCGGAAGCTGACCTAGTGGTTTTACACATTTCATCATGTTCATCGATTGTTGATTATTCTTGGGCCAACTAGATCCCTCTGGACCATATAAATCAATGTCAGCTGGCATCATAATTGATTAAAGAGAACATACAAGACATATCTTAAGATTTAGAGTTATGGAGTTGACAAATGTTGTAATTGAGCATGTATGTAGCAGGCTAGTGAGCCAAATATTATAATCCAGATGTTACTAGTTATTTGTAATCAGTTTTCATGATCTAATTCATTCAGTTCCACATTTCCTTCATCATATCCTCTTGTTTATATTATGTTTAGTGTCTACAATATTAGAAGAAACAAGACTCAAAAATTGTAGAAATATCATAGATAATGTCAGGATATCCTATAGAGAGTTTAACTAGAGTTCCTCTATAGAGGAAGAAAGTGACTTAGTCTGAGGATCTGATAGAAAATTTAGACTAGAAGTGACAAACTTGGGAAAAGGTGGGGCCTTCTCAACAACACAAACAAAAATAGGCACCAAAGAAGGAATTGAAGAAGGAAAAGAGATAGGTGAGGATCATACCTGAGCCAATTTGCATTGACAAAACTCTCAAATGGGGCCTTGCTTAAACATGGATTTAGGCTGGATAGGAGACACAAGTTTCCTATCAACCATGGCAGGTTTGAAGATCTTGAAAAATATTTGATGAAGAAGCAACTATGAAACAAGAGGATCAGACAAAATGACACTAGACACCACCTACATGTGCATAATATCTAGGGGTCAAGACAATGGAGGTACATCTAGAAATGAGGTGATAAGAGGTGGATCCAAGGAAGGAGAAATGAAGACTTGCACCTATTTAGGGCGAGGTTCATCAATAATCCTAGAAGCAACTAGTAGCGATATCGAAGATGATGCAGAGATCAAAATATATGAAGAGATGGGAACAAATAGGACAGGAGCAGGTACCAAAGATGCACCAAAAGACTTCAAAGAAACATTGTGTTCCTGAGCCATCACCCATTGATAGCACTTATGCTCATGTGAATGTTAATTATGATGAAGATGGGGACTAGGAACTAAAGCCTAAGAAGAGTTAGGAGCATTATGCTCCATAGGAGAAGGCCCAATCTATGGAACATGAGGTACACCTAAGATAGGCACTACATTCATAGTAATAGGTGCCCTACCTTGCTTTAATCGAGGAGTAGCTGGAGTAATAGAGGGTGCCTACATTGGCTATGAAGTAGGGGAAAGTGGTGATGAATGACCATGAGGGGAACACTTCCCCTTCTCATATTGTGAAGGCTGAGGGATATTGACCAGGACCAGGAGCTTGAAGGGATGGTGGGATACAAAATTTGATAGTATGGGTGCCTTTCCCTTGTTTGCAATATGTGTAGTTGCAAGAACAAAAGATACTGCTCGAGGCTATGTAGTCTTGGACAGATGAGGAGGTGTACTTAGAGGAATGGGCTTAACCTCAACCCTCTATGATGAAGGGGCATAAGGCACTACCTTCTCTAACACAAGGATAGACAAAGTAGATATTGATGTAGGAAGTGGCAACAAATAGCTAGGTTGAACCAACTTAGGGGCTGACTCCCCCATCTTATACTACTAATATTCTTGATACATTAAGTCACCATGAGGAAACATAGGCCCAACTAGAGCAGACTCAAAATGGTCTAATGAAAAGTTGCCATAGGCTACCAAGGGTCAATATCTAGTATTCTGGATGACATGCACTAAACCCTCATCAGGAAAATTTAGGCACTTATTAATTATTGAAGGGACTACATCCATAGAAATCAACTAGGGAATACCTAGTTTAACTCAAAAAAATCCTAACTTGGGAATGATAACAAATGTAGACAAAATAGCCTTGGGTCCCACAACAACCATAAAGGTGATACTACCTAAAGGAGTAAGAGATAGCCCATTATGTATTGTCAAGGTAGAACAACACATCATATCTCAGCCTATGCCACCAATTCAAAAATAAAGTCTCCTCTGTGATGACTTCAACTCTGCATGAAGGGTCAACCATCACACCATAGCAATTTAACCATTAAGATTCACATGGATGTATAGCAGAGCAATCTCTCCATAATATTGGACATTTAGAAGGGTGAATGATATGTCAAATATTTTCATCTTCTGGTTGGTAGGCAAGATTGAAGTTATAGTACCCATATTAATGTATGGGCCACCATCTAGTACTAGACCTAAATCTAATGCAGAGAAAAAGTTAAATGAATGCAGCTAGAACAAATCTATGCAAATTTGCAACTCACTATTTATCTTGTCAATAGACTTCTTAGATTTATGCTTTCTATCACCAACCTTTATAGCTCCACTCTTAATATATTCTTGGACTATATGTCTAAGATGATAACAACACTTAGTTTTAGGACTAGGCACATGGTGATATTGGCAATATTTGGAACCATTATACCAATGAGGGTATGGTCTATTGTCAAGAAGAGGTATAATCTTTGGAATAGTTATGAGATTATCCTTTAATGACTTTTACATTATGCTCAAATAGGAGTCATTCAAATTTGTGAAAGCCTTATTACACTATGGTTCTTGTCCAACAACTATTCAAGGTTTAGCTATGAAATTAGACACAACTTTGTTCTTCCTAGACCCTTCTGTGGGCATGATCACAAAAACACTAGTACGAGGGTTTGAAGTAGATTCTCCAAACTAAATCATTGTATGTGTTGGCATATGTGCAAAATATGTTAACACGATGATATTGTGTTGTCATTGATGTCAATATGTTGAAAGAATGAACTAGTAATATGCTAAAGAGAGAACCGGTAATACGTTGAAAGAGTGAACTGGTAATATGCTGAAGAGTGAACCGGTAATATGATGAAGAGTGAACATGTTTATTGTAGTTAAGCAACTAGCAAAGTGAATCGGTATAATGTTGAGAACCGGTATATGTGCAAAAGGTGAAGCGGTTTAATATGGTATGACTACCAGTTGGTAGTCTGAGTTTCAGAGTTTCTGGTTGAAGTGTTTAGAGCCTGTGTGATTTAACCAATGGCATTGTGTGATGAGTTAGCATTGTAATGGAGATTAGATCATGTTTCCACATCAGCCTCATGAACGTGAAGGATCTTGCACAAAGGAGATTGATCCTATCTACCTCAAGAATGTGTGATGGGTTATTGCCTCAAAGAAGAAGTGAAGAACAAACAATGGAGAATGTCTTGAGATCTGTTCAAGACCGATGTATTCAAATGAAAAGTTTTCAATGGTCAAGATTGAACCGACTGAATTGCTCAACCTAAATGTTTAGGGTTTATGTTACCGACCTATCTATTTCCTATAAGGTTGGTGCTTTGTTTCATGTTGAAGTTGTTGGCAAATGTTGTGTGTGTATCTAAGTGCAAAGATACGTGATTCTTGCCAGACTAGATAAGAGGGTTGATACCTGTAGAGTGTGCATGTAGAAGAAAGGAACTAAAGCAGGTCTACATTGGCATTGAGTGCTATTACTAGATCATTGTAATACCTATTGATTTCTAATCACTTCAACTGTTGGAAAATCCCTTAATAGGGTAGCTTTAACTAGGTTGCTATAAATCCTTTAACAGGGTGACTCAAAGCCATTGAGTTCATAAAATCCTGAAACAAGGTAACCTTTAACAGGGTTTAACCCTTAATCAGATATTATAGCCATCCCTTAAATGGGTGATCCCTAATAGGATCAATTCCTAACAGAACCTATTGTAACAGTCTTTAACCGGACTAGGCTTCTAGTATAGCAGACTTCTAAAGAGTTCAAAAACATCTTGTGGGTATTCATCCCCACCGTGGTTTTTCCTAGTTGGGTTTCTACATGAAAAATATGTGTGTCATATGTGATGTCTTTTTCATCTGATGTTTTGTTGATTTATGTCAAGAGGTGAACCATGTTGATCTAGCAAGTTATTATATTTCTAATGAAGATTGCCTGTTTATGCACAAGGATAATGTGGAAATGAGGGTGTAGGTTATGTGGTAAGATAAGTGTTTCTAGTTTATATCTTTCATAGTCTCATTGTGCTTAATTGGTAGTAATTTGGTTTATGATCGGTGTTAGTGATTTCCAGTCAAATTAAACTGTTTGCAGTCAAAACCGGTCCAGGAAAAGTTTTTGTACCTGTACTGATTCACCCCCCCTCTTAGTACCGGTATGGTACTCACTATTCATCATTGTGTTATCAATTGGATTAGAGCATCCTCCAGGTCCTCTATGTTGTAAGCTTAACCTCTTGAGGGAAAGGTCCTATTGTAATGATGAAGAGGGAAGGTCCAAAGTTCAACAAAGATAGCTTTAAAATATGGGAGGACGGAATGAAAATATACATCAGAAGCATGGGTGCTCAACATTGGAGCTATGTTGAGAATGTTTATGTTATCCCTATCGGTACTCTCACAGATGACCAAAAGAGAGAGATTCAGGAGAATGGGCAAGTCATGGAAGCCCTAATTAGTAGTTTATCTGACATTGAGTTTATTGATGTCCAGGATAAAGAAAATCCCAAAGAAGTATGGGATACTCTTGAGAATATCTATGGTGGTGATGAGCATGTGAAATAAGGTAAGGAAGAAATCCTTAGAGGAAAGTTTGAAGACATGCCGATGGTTGAAGGAGAGACCATTCAACAATATGGAATAAGATTCAAAACTGTTGTTGGAGATATCAAGAGTGCAGACGGTAAAATGGAAGATTCCACTATTGTTAGCAAAGTTTTGAGATCCTTATTACCGGTCTATGCAATAAGGGTTGCTGCTATTTAGGAGTTGAGGTCAATAGACAAGACTAAGGTGTCCCTAGACTCCATCATCGCAAAGTTGATAGCCTATGAGATAAATAGTTTTGATGGCAGTGTTTAGAAGACTGAATCAACCTTTAGAGCATCTGTTGCACCATCTAGAAAAGGCAAAGAAGCTAGTACTAGTGGCGAACCAAGATAGAGCAGAGAAATGGATGATGAGGAGATCTTGATGGAATTTGAAGCTCTTCTTGCCAAGAGACTTCCTAAGGGAACTGGTAAATACAGAGGTAAGCTTCTTTTGAAATGCTTCTCTTGTAACTGGATAGGACATATTGCTGTAAACTGTCCTAATGGTGATAGCAAGGACAAACCAGAAAAGTTCAAGAAGTTCAAAGGAGGAAACTGGAGAAACTATTTTGTAGCAATTGATGAAGGTGTCACTGATGAGGAATCAAAAGATGAAGAAAATGAGGATATTGTGTTTGTAGTAGTCAAGGAGGATGTGTCAGACAAGAAGGCTCTTGTCTCCCGCTTTGATAATTCCAATGAGTGGATTATTGATAGTGGTTGTTCTCACCATATGACTGGTGACCAGAGTAAGTTTCTTTCTTTGGAAGAGTATGATACTGGTGTCATTCATTTTGGTAATGATGCAACATGTATGGTCAAAGGCAGAGGGTCCATCTCTTAGAATGGAAGAAGCAGTGCTGACAATGTGTATTGGGTAGAAGGTCTAAGGCACAACCTTTTGAGTGTTGCTCAACTGAATAATAATGGACTCACTCTGGAATTCAAAAATGGAGTGTGCAAAATCAAAGGAAAGAGTGGTGAACTAATGGCTACTGGTATGCAGACCAAAGGTAACCTATTTTAGCTAAATGCTAATGTCAGTACATATCTTATGGCTAAGTTTGAAGACAACTGGATATGGCATAGGAGACTCTACCATGTAAACTTTGACAATATTGTGAAGGCTAGTAAGATCAAGGTAGTTAGAGGATTGTCGGTGCTGAGCAAACCAGAAAATCCTTTGTGCAGAGAGTGTCAACTAGGGAAAATGTCTTCCTCAACTTTCAAAGGTAAATCTTTCACTATAGACAATTTACTTGATCTTGTGCATACTGATTTGTGTGATCCTATGAAAACTAGGAGTGTGCAGGGAGATAGGTATTTTATGATTCTTACAGATGATTGCTCAAGAATGATGTGGGTCACATTCCTAAAGGACAAGTCTGAAGCCTTTGGAAAGTTCAAAGCTTTCAAAGCACTAGTAGAGAAGGAAAGTGGTAGAAGACTCAAATGCCTTAGAACTGATCAAGGAGGAGAATTCACTTCCAATGAATTCAACAAATATTGTGAAGAGAATGACATCAAAAGGTAATTGTTTGCCTCCCAGACTCCACAACAGAATGGCTTAGTAGAGAGGAACAACTGGACTATGGTTGAAGTGGCTAGAACCATATTAATCCAAGGAAAGGTTGCTCACACCTTTTGGAGAGAAGCGATGAGCACTACAGTCTACACAATGAACCGGGTACTCATCAAGAAAGGAAATGATAAGACTCATTATGAGTACTGGACCGGTAAGACACCAGTGGTAAGCTATTTCAGAGTGTTTGGTAGTAAATGTTATATCAAGAGGAGTGAACAACAAAGCAAGTTTGATGCTAAATGTGACGAGGGAATATTCCTAGGGTATTCCACAAAGAGAAAAGCTCTCAAATGTTTCAACAATAGGACTCAAAGAATTGTTGAAAGCATCAATGTTAGGGTTGATGAAAACTCTGTGAAACTTGAGGAAACTAGCAGAGAGCATGTAGGAGATGAACCGATAGTAACCTTCTGGGAACTGGTTGCAAATCAGCCCAGTACTAGTAATTGTGCTGCTACACAGGTGGATGTTGATGCTGATGGAGATGAGGATGAAGAGGAAAAGCAAGAGGAATTTTTTAAGAATATACCTAGGTATGTAAAACTCAATCATGATCCAAAGCAGATCATACAAGACAAAGATAAAGGAATTCTTACAAGATGAAGACTGGATCAAGGAAATGGAAGAGGAACTTGATCAGATAGAGAAGAATGGTACATGGTCTTTGGTACCCAGACCGGAGCATAAAAATGTCATTGGAACCAAATGGGTCTTCAGAAATAAACTAAATGAGGATGGTACAATGGTAAGGAACAAAGCCAAACTATTATGTAAAGGATATGCCCAAGAAGAAGGAGAAGACTATGGAGAAACCTTTGCTCCAGTAGCAAGATTGGAAGGAGTTCGTATGCTTCTTGCATATGCAGCATTTAAAGGATTCAAGGTATACCAAATGGATGTAAAATCTATATTTCTAAATGGAATACTTGAAGAGGAGATGTATATAGAGCAACCAGATGGGCTTGCCCTATCAAAAGACAGTGACATGGTGTGTAGGCTACATAAAGCCTTGTTTGGTTTGAAGTAAGCACCTATAGCATGGTATGAACACTTACACTCCCATCTTGTGAAGATTGGATTTGAAAGAACAAGTAAAGATAGCAATATCTACTTGAAATCAGAAGGAGATCAGATTCTGATCTGTGAAGTATTTGTTGATGACATCATCTTTGGTGGAGATGACAAGATGAGTCATGACTTTGTAGATGAGATGAAAAAGGAGTTTGAGATGTCACTCATACAGGAGATTAAGTTCTTCATTGGACTGTAGATTTAGAAAATGAAAGATAGAATATTTATTACTTAGTCCAAGTATGTCAAAGAGGTGTTGAAGACCTTTGGCATCGAAGATAGTAAACTGGTTGGTACACCAATGGTGACCGGTTGTAAACTATCAAAAGAGGATGACTCAACATTGGTAAATGAGAAGCAATACCGATCAATGATTGGTAAGTTGCATTATGTAGTGCATAGCAGACTAGACATTGCACATGTAGTGGGTATTACTGCTCAGTTTCAACAAAGCCCAAGAGAACCCCACTTGGTATCAGTCAAGTGGATTCTTAGATATCTGAAGGGAACTATTGACTATGGATTATGGTATCCATACAATGATGATTTCAATCTAAAAGTGTTCACAGATGTTGATTGGGCTGGTAATGTGGATAATCAGAAGAGCATAACCAGTGGTGCATTCTTCTTGGTGGTAGACTGGTCTCATGGATGAGTAAAAAGAAGAGTTGTATCTCCTAGTCTATAGCAGAAGCGGTGTATGTTGCAACTTTTATGAACTACACCCAGACTATTTGGATGAAGAATGTATTGAATGGCTTCATAGTTCCTGTATTTGAACTGGTAAGTATATTTTGTGACAATAAAAGTGTAATTAACATTTCCAAGAATCCAATTTTACATTCTAGAACCAAGCACTTTGAACTCAAGTATCATTTCTTGAAGGAAAAGGTTCAGAACAAAGAGGTGGTATTGGAACATGTTTCCAATAAGGAGTAGCTAGAAGACATATTCACCAAGCCTCTACCAAAGGATACCTTTACCTATCTAAGAGGTGAATTAGGGGTGCTGCCCCTTCAAGAGGTAATTTAAAGGTTTGTGCTCCACATCAGTCAGATCTTACTTTTCTATATCTTTTCAAGATTGATGTGTTGAAGGATGCTACTCCTTAGTGGAAGCAACATAGTGGAATAGGGAAGCTCATGCCTCCACTTTGGCATTGTTGTCAAAGGGGGACAAGATGTGAAGTGGAGAAGATATTTGCAGTATTGAGGAGAAGATGTGATTCAGAAAGAGAGATATCTTTGTATATTTCCATCAATGCCAAAGGGGGAGATTGTTGGCATATGTGCAGAATATGTTGACATGATGATATTTTGTTGTCATTGATGTTAATATGCTGAAAGAATGAACCAATAATATGCTGAAGAGAGAACCGGTAATAAGCTGAAAGAGTGAACTGGTAATATGCTGAAGAGTGAACTAGTAATATGATGAAGAGTGAATAGGTTTATTGTAGTTAAGAAACTAGAAAAGTGAACTGATATAATGTTGAGAACTGGTATATGTGCAAAAGGTGAAGCAGTTTATTATGGTATGACTACCGATTGGTAGTCTCAGCTTCAGGGTTTCTAGTTGAAGTGTTTCAAGCCTATGTGATTCAACCGATGGTATTATGTGATGAGTTAGCATTGTAATGGAGATTAGATCATGTTACCACATAAGACGTGCACATGAAGGATCTTGCATGAAGAATATTGATCTTATCTACCTTAAGAATGTGCAAAGTCTCTGCAAACAGTGGAAAATGCGTGATGGGTTATCGCCTCCAAGAAGTGGTGAAGAACGAATGATGGAGAATGTATTGAGATTTGTTCAAGACCATTGTATTTAAATGCAAAGTGTTCAATGGTCAGGATTGAACCGACTGAATTGCTCAACCTAAATGTTTAGGGTTTAGGATTTATGTTACTAACCTATCTGTTTCCTATAAGGTAGATGTTGTGTTTCATGTTGAAGTTGTTGGCAAATATTGTGTGTGTATCTAAGTGCAAAGATACATGATTCTTGATAGACCAGATAAGAGGGTTGATACCTGTAGAGTGTGCATATAGAAGAAAGGAACTAAAGTGGGTCTTCATTGGCATTGAGTGCTATTACCAAATCATTGTAATACCTGTTGATCTCTAATCACTTCAATAGTTGGAAAATCCCTTAACAGGGTAGCTTTAACCAACTTGCTGTAAATCCTTTAATAGGGTGACTCAAAGCCATTGAGTTCATAAAATCCTCTAACAAGGTAACCTTTAATAGGGTTTAACCCTTAATTGGGTATTCTAGCCATCCCTTAACCGGGTGATCCCTAACAGGATCGGTTCCTAACAGAACCTATTGTAATAGTCTTTAATCGGACTAGGCTTCTAACAGACCAGACTTCTAAAGAGTTCAAAAATAGCTTGTGGGCATTCATCCCCACCATGGTTTTTCCTAGTTGGGTTTCCATGTGAAAAATATGTGTGTGATATGTGATGATGTCTTTTTCATGTGATGCTTTGTTGATTTCTGTCAAGAGGTGAACCATGTTGATCTAGCAAGTTATTATATTTCTAATGATAGATTGCCTTTTTATGCACAAGGATAATGTGGAAATGAGGGTGTAGGTTGTGTGGTAAGATAAGTGTTTTCTGTTTATATCTTTCACAGTCTCATTGTGCTCAACCAATAGTAATTTGGTTTATGACCGGTGTTAGTGATTGCCAGTCAAGTTCACTATTTGTAGTCAAAACCGGTTCAAGAAAAGTTTTTGTACCTGTATTGATTCACCCCCCCCCCTCTCAGTACCGGTTTGGTACTCACTGTTCATCATTGTGTTATCAGTATGTTGGTAATCACTGAGTGCAAGACACAAATTAGCAAAGTTTTGATAGTCATTAAGAGATACTTGTTGGAATTTTTGAGTTTGTTGGCATTTTGCATAGAGATTCCATTAATGATATATTGTCATTGATTTTAATTGAACTGGTAAGGGTATTCATGTTTTTCTTGATATTGTTGTTTTTGATATTGGCTAGTAATCGGTAAGAAGAGATTTGTGGAAGATATTGTAAACTGGTATGTAAAGTTTGTGAGTTGAACTGGTGAACTAGTGTAAAGGGTTAAACCTTTCTAAGCAATGTAACCGGTAAACTCTATTAGTTGTTAAACCCTAACTGATCAAGTTTGTTGGTTTATTATATGATAAGTGGTAATGATGAAAACACATGTGATCATTGTATAAGAATAAGTTCAAATTGTTTTGGCACTTTTTTTTTTGTCTAGGGAAGGAGAAAAGTGGATTACATCTAATGCATAGTGCGTGATGAGTTGCAAAGTTTGATGAAGCAGTGATCATGGAGTGGTTGGAATTTTCTTGAAGAATGTGAAGAGATTGTCATGATTTCTAATAGTCAAGATTGTATCGACTTGTTTGTAATCTCAATGATGAGAATTAGGTTTTTATTGTGTTACCGACCTAACTGATTTGCATTTAAGGTCGATAAAGTTGTTTGTAAAGGAGGTTGGAAAGATTGATAGAAACCTGTTGAGTGTGTAGTTGCCTAACTAGTAATGGATTTGCACTTTGAGTGAAGGCAAATTGAAGCTTAGAAGGATCTGATCAAGCAAATCTAGAGATACTCAGACAAATCAAGAAAACTTGTTGTTTTCTAACAATTATAGCAGTAGTGAAATCCCTTAATCGGGTAAGCTCTAACAAGCTTGGTTACTCATTAAATCCTCTAACAAGGTGGTCCATTAGTTTGGATTCTTAAATCCTCCAGCGAGGTTACTCTTAACAGGGTATTGTGCTTTTCATCAAGGCATATTTATAAATCCCTTAACTGGGCATTTCCTAACCAGAATTAGTTCTTAACAAGACTTATTGTAAAGCTTTAACAGGCTTGGCTCCTAATAGGGAAAACTTTAGAAGAGTTCAGATAGATATCCTTGTGAGTCTCATCTCATCATGGTTTTTACCTATTTGGGTTTTCCATGTACAAACATTTGTGTCAAGTGGTGAATGCTTTTGTGGTTATGCTCTTATTTGTTTAATTGGTTAACTTATGATAAGGCATGATAAGTAGAAGCATTGAAAGATGAATATGTTGAGTTATGATTAAGCATTGTTGATGTTTACAAGATTAAAGTTGTTTACTATTAAGTTGTCATAACAGTTAAACCGCTTGATGTCAAGTATTCTTATGAATATTGATCTTGAATGAGATATGTTTACTTTGTGTGACTGACTTTGAGATTGGGAACTTTGTATCATTTTTTCAAAATACTGATCCCCCATCCCCCACTCTTAGTATTCTATTGGATACTTATTCTTTCATTATACCATCAATTGGTATCAAAGTGTCTCAAGTCCTCTTAATCTAAAAGCCTAACAACTTGAGGAAAACATCTTGTAGATGATGATGAAGAAAGAAGGTCTAAAGTTCAACAAAGATAACTATAGAATATGTAGTGACAAAATGAAGATTTACATTAAGAGGTTTGGTAGTCAGTATTGGGATCATATAGTAACTAAGTATATTGCACACACTAGAATCTTGACTAATGATCAGACGAAAGAACAACAAGAAAATCACCAAGCATTAGAGGCCATTATCAGTTCTTTGTCTGATGCTGAATATGTAGATGTTCATGGTCTTGAGACTACACAGGAAGTGTGGAAAAAACTTGAAGAGATTTATAGAGGTGATGAACATGTTAAGATTGTCAAAGAGGAGAGTTTAAGAGGAAAGTCTAATGACATGAGAATGTCTGCAGGTGAGAATATACAATAGTATGGTCAAAGGATTAAATAGATAGTTGGAGAGATAAAGAGTGTAGGAGGGAAAGTGGAAGATGCCACAATAATCAGATAGGTACTAAGAACCCTACTACTAGTCAATGCTATTCAAGTTACAACTATTCAAGAGCTGAGATCCATTGACAAGACAAAGGTAACTCTTGACTCTATTATTGGCAAACTTACTACTTTTGAAGTAAATGGCTATGATGGTAGTGTACATAAATTAGAATTTATATTCAGAGCTTCTATCTCTAACTCATCTGTGAGAAGAGGTAGAGATACCAGCCATAGCTATGAATATAGATCCATTAGAGATGGTGATGATAAAGACAACTTAGTGGAACTTGAAGCATTGTTGGAAAAATGACTCCCTAGAGGCACTGGTAAATATAGATGTAAGCTACCTTTAAAATGTTTTGCATGCAACAAGATTGGTCAGATAGCAACTAATTATCCTGATAGTGAAAATGAATACAAGAGAGACAAAATTAAGAAGTATAAGGGTAAATGCAAGAGAGATTGTCTTGTACCTATTGATAGTGGTATTACTGATGAAGAATCTGATGATGATGCTAGTGAAGATATTGTGTTCGTAGCTATTAAGGAAGAAATATCAGTTCAGAAGGCACTAGTATCCATAATGGATAACTTTGATGATTGGATCATTGATAGTGGTTGTTCACATCACATGAACGGTGATCAAAGCAAATTTCCTTCCTTGAAGGAATTTGATGGTGGTGTTGTCAGATTTGGCAATGACTCAACCTGTATGGTTAAAGGTAAGGGAATTATTTCTCTTAATGGGAAGAGCAGTGTTGATGATGTCTATTGGTTTGAAGGCCTAAAACACAATCTTGTAAGTGTGGCACAACTTAATGATAGAGGGTACCTACTAAAATTAAGAAATGGAATGTGCAAAATATTTGACAACAAAGGTGAATTGATTGAAACCGAGAAAAAGACCAGAGGTAATCCATTTCATCTCAATCATAAAGTTAGCAACTGTTTGATTGCAAAAATAGATGATAGCTGGATTTGGCATAGGAGATTTTGTCATATAAATTTTGACAATATTGTTAAAATAAGTAAGTCTAAGACAGTAAGAGGTCTATCTCAGCTAGACAAACCGGTTAATGCTCTTTGTAAATATTGTCCACTAGGAAAGATGACTTCTTCAACTTTTAAGAGAAAGTCCTTCTCAACAGAGAACTTGTTAGATTTGGTTCATATAGATCTATGTGGACCAATAAGAACAAGAAGCATTCAAGGTGACAGATACTTCATGATCTTCACTGATGATTGTTCAAGGATGATGTGGATCACATTATTGAAGGATAAGAATGAAGACTCAAGTAAATTCAACGCATTAAAAGCCTTGGCTAAGAAAGAGAGTGGTAAAAAGATAAAATGTCTAAGAACAGATCAAGGCAGTGAATTCACTTTTGTGGAGTTCACTAAGTATTGTGATGATAATGGTATCAAGCAACAACTTTCTACACCAAGGACACCACAACAGAATGGTATAGCAGAGAGAAACAATTGGTCAGTGGTTGAAGCTACTAGGAATATGTTGATATAAGGAGGTGTAGCAAAAATTTTTTGGAAAGAAGTTGTAAGTACATCTGTTTACACAATGAACTGAGTTCTGGTGAAAAGAGGTAAGACAAGACCCCATATGAATATTGGTATGGGATATCACCTACTGTTAGCTATTTTAAGATATTTGGAAGCAAATGTTATATTAAAAGAGGTGATTACATAAGCAATTTTGAAGCTAAGAGTGATGAAGGCATATTTCTTGGCTATTCCACCAAGAGTAAGGCCTATAAATGATTCAACAACTAGACACAGAAAATTGTTGAGAGTGTTGATGTTTGTGTAGATGAATGTCCTAAAGTTTTAGAACGAACAAGTTCTGAGAAGAAGGATTAAGATCCTTGCATTTTTCTTTTGGAACCTGAAATTGTTAAATCAGAAACTGGTAAAGCAAATCCTGATGTACTTGTTCAACTAGAACAAATAAATTTAGAGGAAGATGATAATAAGGAAGCTGAACCTAAAGAGAATGATCATGCTATTCCTAGGTATGTGAGACTGAATCACAGTCCTAAACAGATAATTTGAGATAAGGATGTTGGTGTACTAACTAGAAGGAGAATAAGAAAGAACTCTTGCATGATCTCCACCTTTGAAACTAGAAGTGCTAAGGAGGCATTTGGTGATGATCATTGGGTGAAAGCTATGGAGGAGGAGTTGGATTAAATTGAGAAAAACAACACTTGGACCCTGGTACCTCGACTGGTAAACAAGAATGTTATAGGTACTAAATGGGTGTTCAGAAACAAGTTAAATGAATATGGTGTTGTAATTCATAACAAGGCAAGATTAGTATGCAAAGGTTATGTGCAAGAAGGAGAGGATTATGGAGAAACTTTTGCACTAGTAGCAAGACTGGAAGGTGTCAGAACATTGCTTTCATTTACAGCTCATAAGAAGTTCAAAGTATACTAGATGGATGTCAAGTCTATATTTTTGAATGGGATACTGGAAGAAGAGGTTTATATAGAGCAGCCTGATGGTTATGAATTGACAGAAAATGAAGACTTGGTATGCAAATTTCATAAAGCTTTGTATGGATTAAAGAAGGCACCCAGAGCATGGTATGAACGGCTTCATACTCATCTAATGAAGATAGGCTTTGCTAGAACTAGTGATGACAATAATATTTATCTCAAGTCTAAAGGAGATGAAATACTGGTCAGTGAAGTATTTGTTGATGACATTATATTTGGAGGTAATGATGACATAAGTAATTGTTTTGCAGATGAAATGAAGAATGAATTTGAGATGTCATTAGTAGGGGAAATAAAAAATTTCATAGGCTTACAAATACAGCAGATGAAAAATGGTATTTTCATTACTAAATCCAAGTATGTGAGAGAGGTTTTGAAGACTTTCGGTATGAGTGGTTGTAAACCAGTTGGAACTCCAATGGTTATAGGTTGTAAATTATCCAAGGAAGATGCATCTAAGTCTATAGATGAAAAGGAATACAGGTCAATGATTGGAAAATTACACTATGTTGTTCACAGTCATCTGGATATTGCCCATGCACTTGGTATTGTTGCTAGATTTCAAAAGAATCCAAAGGAGGCACATCTGATGGCAACCAAAAGAATTTTTAGATATTTGAAAGGTACTATTGACTATGGGTTATGCTATCCATATGGTGGAAATTTTGATTTGAAAGAATACACAGATACTGATTGTGTAGGAAGTATTGATGACCAGAAAAGTACTACTTTTGGAGCATTCTTTCTAGGAGGAAGGCTACTTTCATGGAGTAGTAAAAATCAGAGTTGTACCTCACAATCTACTGCTGAAGCTAAGTATGTAGCATCTTATATGAATTACACACAAGCTATGTGGATGAGACACATTTTGGAAGGTTTGAAGATGGAAATCTCAGAACCAATAAAGATTTTGTGTGATAATACAAGTGCAATAAACATTTTTAAAAACCATGTTTTGCACGCAAGGACTAAGCACATTGAATTGAAATATCACTTCTTGAGGTAAAAAGTTCAAAGTAAAGATGTTATCTTGGAGCATGTTTATACCAAGGAGCAACTCACAGATTTCTTTACCAAACCTCAACCAAAGACCACTTTCAAGTATCTTAGAAGTCAATTGGGGGTTGTCCCTCTTCATGAAGTTAGTTGAGAATGATGCTGATTGCATTAGTCCCTGAACCACTTGCAGAATTTTATATGGATTTATGAAGAAGTGGATCTATTCCATAGGGGGAGCATCAAGTTGCAGAATGATGTTGATGGACAATGAGAGCATAATTACATTTTCTTTTTACATTAACTTTGGCATTATTGTCAAAGGGGGAGAAGAATTATGTGTTTAATTAAGTGAACCAATGGCAAGCTAAAGACAGACAATAGCAAGGTGAATACTTGGTAATGTAAACCAGGATTCCTATTCACCAATCTCAGCAGCAATCAGAGGCATTGATATTTGTATTCCCATTAATGCAAAAAGGGGACATTGTTGGGATTTTGCATAGAGATTGCATTAATGATATGTTGTCATTGATGTCAATCAAACTGGTAATGGTATTCATGTTATTTCTGATATTGTTTTTTTTTATATTGGCTAGTAATTGGTAAGAAGAGATTTGTGGATGATGTTGTAAACCAGTATGTAAAGTTTGTGAGTTGAATCGGTGAACCAGTGTAAAGGGTTAAACCTTTCTAAGAAATGTAACTGGTAAACCCTATCAGCTGTTAAACCCTAAACAATCAAGTTTGTTGGTTTATTATCTGATAAGCAGTAATGATGAAGACACATGTGATCATTGTATAAGAATAAGTTCAAATTTTTTTGGCACGTTTGTTTTTTCTAGGGAAGGAGAAAAGTGAATTGCATCTAATGCAGAATGCGTGATGAGTTACAAAGTCCGATGAAGTGGTGATCATGGAGCGGTTGGAATTTTTTTGAAGAATGTGAAGAGATTTTCATGATTTCTAACGGTCAAGATTGTACTGACTTGTTTGTGATCTCAATGATGAGAATTAAGTTTTTGTTGTTTTACCGACCTAACTAGTATGTATTTAAGGTCGATGAAGTTGTTTGTAAAGTTGGTTGGCAAGACTGATAGAAACCTATTGACTCTGTAGTTGCCTAACTAGTGAATGGACCTGCATTTTGAGTGAAGGTAGATTGAAGCTTAGAAGGATATGATCAAGGAAATATAGTGCTACTTAGACAGATCAAGAAAACCTGTTGTTTTCTAACAATTACATCAATAGTGAAATCCCTTAACCAGGTAAGCTCTAACAAGCTTGGTTACTCATTAAATCTTCTAACAAGGTGGTCCATTAGCTTGGATTCTTAAATCCTCTAGTGAGGTTACTCCTAACATGGTATTGTTCTTTTCATCAAGGCATATTTGTAAATCCGTTAACCGGGTGATTCCTAACCGGAATTAGTTCTTAACAGGACTTATTGTAAATCTTTAATAGGCTTGGCTCCTAAGAGGGAAAACTTCAGAAGAGTTCAGATAGCTATCCTTGTGAGTCTCATCTAACCATTTTTTTTACCTATTTGGGTTTTCCACGTATAAACATTTGTGTGAAGTGGTGAATGCTTTTGTGGTTATGATCTTATTTGTTGATTTGGTTAACTTCTGATAAGGCATGATAAGTAGAAGCATTGAAAGATGAATATGTTGAGTTATGATTAAGAATTGTTGATGTTAACAAGATTGAAGTTGTTTACTATTAAGTTGTCATAACAGTTAAACTGGTCTATGTCAAGTATTCTTATGAATATTGATCTTGACTAAGATATGTTTACTTTGTGTGATCGAGTTTTAGATTGGAACTTTGTATCAGTTTTTCAATATACTGATTCACCCCCCCTCTCAGTATTCTACCAGATACTTATTCTTTCATCATACCATCAATGCCTTCTATGTCAATATTGACTCTATATTTTTGATAAACATTATTTGCAAGCCAATATCTAGCAGGGAAAAGGTAATGCTAGTAGAGATAGATTGATAACGAGAAATGAAATCTATAACCTTCTCATTTGAATTTTGTTTATAATGAACAAGGTCTACGATGGTAACCTTGATACTAATGTTATCCTAGAACCATCTGAGGAACATATCCATAAGCTAATCAAATGTCTAGATGGAGTGATCAGGCAATGAACTATACTGTTCAAACATAATCCCCTTAAGAATACGTGAGAATAATTTGATCACGACAAAGTCCAAACTATGATAATTGCTACACATGGTCATGAATGAATCAATGTGCACATTAGAATCTTCATCACCATTGAAATGATCAAAATTCAATTCATTAGCCCCCTGGGGAAGGATAGTATTGAGGATGGTGAAATCAAACGGGATCTTAGGCATCAAATATTGGATAGAGGTAGACACAAGGTTCATGAGCTGCAATTGCAATTATCCCATGTTCTACAATATGGTATTTAGGATAAGGTTAGTAGGTAGAGGAGGAGGAGGAGGAGTAGCACCATATGCACCACCACCTCCACTAGCACTAACATGAGGACTGATGGCACCACTAGAGATATCACTAGCACCTGGACTAGCACTAAAAAAAGTGGTATTCCTTGCAATGGAAGTGGTAGTGAAATTGATAGCCATTCCAATGTAACCTGGGGGAATAGCATAATCAACCATGCACACTATCATCCTAGGTATGTCAATGCCATGATGAAAACCATAGGTGTCAAACTGATAATCTTGGGGAGATTTACCAACTAAGGGTACATTATTCTTAATGATCTAGGATAATGCCCTCAACATCTCTAGGTCTCTTATATCTAAGATCAACATGTCTCTTAGGGTGTTTACAACATTTCTAGTCTAGGGGAGGACATTCTCCCAGTTTAGAAAACCCTCAAAATCTCTCAAGTTCTGCTCTATAATATGAATCTATTCAAACTTGATAGTGATCATAGAATCATGATTAATGGCAGGAGGAGAAGATGGGGAGAATTCATTAGGATATTATTCTAGGAATTTGATTGTGAATCAGATGGAGGAACCCCTTTCAAAATGGTCCTAGTAAGGTGATTTTGTTTGCAGAATGCTACAAATATGTGCTTAATAGATATTTGAGAAATGCATTGCCATTGATGTCAACATATTTCTCTATCTATGGGAGTAATGTAGTGAAGTTTAGTGAGTGATTTTTTTCATCATGATGAAGACCAGAGTTTGCGGATTAAAGGGTTTTTAGAGGGATGTCTATAGTTGATTTGTTTCAATTTTCAGAGGTCTACATGAAGATTTGATTGAGATATGAGTATATGTGTTGTGACTAGTTTTTCAGTTGTTTAGTGATGACATTATTCAGTATTTTTCTCTACATTGTAATATCTTGATCTACAGATTTGGAGGAATGTTTAAGATGTTGGTATATATCTTCAATTCAAGTAGTTTGTAGTGTGGAGCTTCGCAAGTAATTTTTTAAAGTTGACAATCATTGATGTTAGTGTTCTTGAAGTTTGATATGATGATGTTGATGATTCTAGTAATTTGTGTTGGTGTGGATATTGTGGTGGTAACTCATGATTCTTGTGGGTGTTTCTAGATTGTACATGCCTTCTATTTTGGTGATTCATAATGATCATTGAGCTTGTAATTGATGATTTTATTCAGTTGTTGATGTTCTTCATGTTCTTGGCTAACCAAATGCTTGTAGCTTGTTGTGGATAATCAAGGCATAAGTTTTGGGGGTGTACCATGTTTAAAGCGATTGATTTAGGTTTGTGCTATATCTTAGCCAACATTGCTTGGTTCACATATTATATTGTATTGAGTGTAATTATATTTTTGTAATTAGGTGATGTGTGTTGACCCAAACTTGTTGATCTTTCCAAGGTTGATGTCATGTATAAATAAATGTAATATCTTTTTAATTGAATGTAGATGAAGAGTGGAAGATTATGTGTGTGAGTGAATAATGTATTGATATGTCAAAAGTAGAGAAGAAGTGTGAAGAAGAGATAGTTGTTATGTATGCTTCGCTATAACTGCAACTAGTTATTACGGAGATGCTATTTTCCAGTTGATGACTTCTAGATGTGATCCAAATTTGTTTGTAAGGCAGTGAGCTTTCCCTAGGTTGTTGCCCTTTTTGCATTTGAGCAGTGAGTTCTAGGTAGTGTGCTTGAATGCATGTGCATTACCCATTGTAATACTTCTAGTAGAGTATACCTATTTTGTGGGTTCATTCCCACCATAGTTTTTCCATTGACTAGGTTTTCCACATAAAAAATCTTGGTGTTATGTATGTTCTTTATGTGTTGTTGATTTATGATTTCATGTTTAATTTTCAAATCTTAGAATAAGTTCAAGTTTTGTAGGTTTTTGGTGACAAATGATTCACCCCCCTCTCATTTGTCTACCCTATTACATCAGTTGGTATCCTATTTTATCAAAGTTGCCATGATATTATTTAGATTAGGAAGCAAATCATTAAACATTGAACCTAGTTGAGGAGGATTATAGCAATTCGGGGGAATACTATTCCTAGTAGTCCTTACAATGACTCTTGTGGTAGTCTATGTCATAAATCTAATAAACAAGGTCTACAATGCTTTGACCATGCTACAAGGTTGTCACAAGGATTATACAATAGTCTAGTGATGAAGGAACTTAGTCTAACTTTTGTTAAAAGTTAAAAATTCATTTATGTATATCCCTTTCTCTTCTTTTCTTTTTCCTTAGATTTTAAATAAAACTATAAAAACAAGCACTAAAATAAATAACAATGCAACTATCTTCATGTTGAGTACACCAAAATGTAGAGGATAGGAATTATTACCCTTGAAGTGATGAACTTCAAGGAATAAACTAACCTTCTCTCTACCTCACTTAAACTAGTACTAAAGGTGAGCCAAGGGATGTAAAGTACAAAACTAGACAAATGAACTATGGATATGGCTCCTAGATGACTCTACTAAGTCTTTATTTTTGGGATGAACACACAAAAATAGGACACCAATGTGGTGCACTACCATCCTATATAGATAGAGTACAAAAACTATACAGAAGACACATACATGACCATAGGAATAAATAAATAATATTATAATAAGGAAGCTAATAAGTATAGAATGTGAATACCTAAAAGGAAATGAGAAAAGGTGGTTGGAAGTTTATAACCCATCGACGATTGAAGCTTCCCACTAAATAGATTCTTTCCTCAATTAGAAACTTACATACAAGTAAAAAAGTTAAATATTGGGGGTTGTGTTTAGAGGCCTGCCTTAGTATGACCCCTGTTTTGATGTTTCCACCTCCATAGACAACCCAAATAGTACAAAAAATGATAAAGATATAAAATGGATAGATAAACAAGATAGTGAGGATAATAAATAGAAAATAATGGATACAATGCTATGAAATGTTAATGAGAAAGTGGGGATAACTTCTCTTTGTTGGCAATTTACACTCATCTGGTGGTCTTCGGTGACTTTTGGTGGTTTCCGGTGGATGATTATTGGTTTAAGATTTTCATTGATGGAAAATATTCTTGGAGATCTGATCCGGCAATCATAATTCATCTTATTCGGAAGTAGGTGTTAACCGGTAGCATGTTAATCGATATTTTAGGAAGAATAGAGCATTTTTGGGTCCGGATGCTTTCCGATGATTGCAGTGCATTGAATTGTGTTCTTGTTGATTGGGCCAACTTAGATACATTATTTTATTATTATTTTGGTGATCCATATTTTTCTACACGATACACCTTCAGGCCCACATGATGTATAACCTATTTTGTGGTTAATGGTATATAAGTTTGGTGTGGGTTGTAGTACCCCTGTCCTAATCAATTTCTAATCTCAGTTCAACCTTGGTTAGTTTATCATAATATAATGATTATAGTCAGATGTTTTGATTTTAGTGCATACCTGTTAATGTGGTTTTCACACCAATTTGTATGCAAGTTATTAATTCTCTTATTTTGTGTTATTATCTCAGGCTAACACTTTCATTAAGTTTATATATGTATGCATGTATGACTCTTGGTTGCAAGAGATTTTAGGTACAGTACCTCTTTGACCCTTAGAGTTGGATTAGGTGATCATAAGACCCTCGTTTGACCATAGTCATGCTCAAGTGAGCATCGTCAGTCATCGTTGGTATTCCCTTTGGTTGGGTATGTGGTTCGTTTGTCTGTTTGGCTTTCTTGGGTTGCATGTTTTGTGTGTGGTTTAATCAAGTAATTAATCCTTAATCTTTAATTTGATTTTATGTGTGTTTTCGCATTAGTATTTTGAGGATTAAATTAAATAGGCTCCATTTTTTATGTGATTAATCATTAATTGAATTGCTCAATTCAGATTGGTAGCAAGTTCAATTAAATGGTTAATTTTAATGTCAAATTATTATGTTTATCATGTTGGAAAAGAAAGATTTAGATTTAATTAAAATAGAATTAATTTTATCTTGTTGGCATTTTGGAAATAGAAAGGTTAATTTCAGTTATTTGAGAAAATCAATTTTAAATTGAAAAGCAAGTTTAATTTATTGATATAGTTTAAAAGAATGATTTTTGTGATTTATTTTAAATAAAAATTTTAAATCCAAAATAAAAATTTTGGTCAAACCTTTCCCCATTTAACCTAGGTTTTGAAATTAATTTAGGAGGTTGATTTTTTTTGGAAAATATTCTGGATGGAAAATTTGGGGGTTTTGGAAAGAGAAGGATTTATTGAGCTACAGGTTGGGGCTCTCCATCAGATCTTTTCCAAGAATGCTTATTGAGGTAGGAATTGGTTTATCAATTTGGCTAATTGTTTAATTAAAAAAAAATGGACTTGGATGTTCTTCATGTAGCTTTGTTTTAAATTCTCTATTGATTGCCCTCAAGATTAAGAATTATAGTAGAAATTAGTTAAAGATTGGCTGATTGCTTGAATCTTTGTATGAGAAATGAGCTTCCTTATGCCCAAAAAATTGCTTTTTGGAGGGTTATTCAACAAATTCCTCTATATTTTAAAACCTTAAACATTTGGGAAATTTTTATTTTAAGTCTCAGTATGAGACTGTTTTTAAAAAATGGGGGTTTGCCTTTTAAAAAAAAAATTATACAAAACAAAAATTATAAAATCAAAATCAATTTTATTTTTAAAAAGATCAAAATTTATTTATTAAAAAAAATATATATACCATATTGGGGTTGGAGGGCGGAGAGCCGAGGCTCAACCCACACCTCCTCCCCTCTGGGCTCTCAGCCTAGGCGGAGGGTCTGCGATCGATAGTGGTCGTAGGAAGCTGCGACCCCCACGATGGCCGCACGGTCCCCCGTGTCCACTGCATGGGCGCCGCAAGACCTGCGTCAACCGTCGTGGCCACAACCCTGCGGCTAGGGCACGACCGCCCCAACCCACACGTATGGGAGGTGGGCTAGGCTGCCCTCACCGCCTCTTTTTTTTTTTTTAGATTTAAATATATATATATATATATATATTAAATTTAAAGTGTTTTTTTTTAATATAGTTTTTTTAATTAATTACTGATTATTATTAATATATATTTATTAATGAAAATTAATACATATATATATATTAATTAATATTTAATTTGATATTTGTGCATTATTAAATTATTATTAATATATATATTTTATCAATGAAGATTAATATATATATATATGTATGTATATGTATATGTATGTATATATATATATATACATATACATATAGATGTATAGATATATACATATATGTATACATATACATGTATATATATACATGTATACATATACATATATATGTATACATATAAATGTATACATATACATGTATATATATATGCATACATATATACATATATATGTATACATATATATGAAATATTTTATGATTGGACATTTTGAAAAATTTAAACGATATGTTATTGGGATTATTGGAAATTTAATAAAATATCAATTGGAAAAATTGGTAAGTTACTGATATTTTCATTTAGTAAAATAAATGGTGTAGTTATATTTTTCCTCCGTTTGAGAAATAGACAAATGGTACTATTAATATTGTGGTATTGCATTCACCTTGTAATGACGATTTCCTGTTAGTGTATTTTGGAAACTTAGACCATTTAGAAAACTTGATCGACTTTTATTGTTTATATCAATATGGGAAAAGATTGTCTCCATCGGTTATTGCATGTACAAGTTTAATTTATGTTTTCGCTTTTTCTTAAGTAATGGCAAGTCATGCTTTGTTTGATTGGACCATGTCGTATGGATTGATTTGGGGTACCTTTTTCAGTCCTCGATCTCGAGTTTGACTATTGTTTTGTGGTGGTGTCGTAATTGGTCATATCCTTTTTGCGGGTGTCGAATGATGATTTGTGGTTGACCATAGCTGGTCAGGTCCCTAGTTAGAGTACCGTTAGTCAATGCACCTTATATGAAGTCGTGTTTGACCAAATGGTTGTTCCGTCCATTTTGAACTCTAGTTCCTTGACCATGTGTATTCCTTGGTTTTTGAGTTCGTTTGAGTATAGTCTAGTGTCGTATGGGAAAGTGGCTTTCGATTGGGGGTTGGGCCCAAAGTGGCTATTGGGTAACCCATCGAAAGTGTGTCTAAAAAGTGATAACCTAATAGTAGATTAGAGTGTTAGTAATGAATCTCTAAGTAAGATAATTGTGCCTCACACATGGGATGAGTGCTAACCCAGACTCGGCATGTTGTGAGAAGGCCTAAAATGGCAAACCATCATCCTTGTCTTCAAAAAAGGATATGTGGGTCCACATGACGCTTGGATGGGCTGAAGTTTTGGATTAGGTTGCCAGCGTAACCCAGTGGATGGGGCTAGAACCTATGAAGACCTACCATGGTAACCATACTAAGTTGTGTGATGACACTTGTCCCCTACATTCGCTAGTGTGTTGTTGTATTGTCTTGATAGCAACATGTTTGTGGAGTCGTCCTATTGTTTACACCCTTGTGAGTACCTAGTTTCATGTTAGACCTTGGGTTGTGATGACTTAGTTTTGTGGATGCTCTAGTGGTCCTTTGTAATTGCTTCTATTATGTTCAGTTGGATCATTTCCTTTTCAGGGATCGTTTATGTATTTATGGACCAACGTGGTCGTTTGTATATTGGTTATGTTTCGCCTTGATGGCAGGATTGTAAATGATGTGAACCTCATGTAATCTTAACCTTATTTATTTATGAGAGGGGTCTTGCAGTTGAGTAGACCTGGAGATGTAGCCCTCTAGGGGTGAACTCCGAGATCAATTTGGTGTTATGTGATGCTTTTTCTCTTATGTTTCCTTTTTCAATTTTAGCATGTATGAATGACATCATGTTAGAATGCTTAAAGTGCTTTAGATGAAATTAATCTTAAATGCATGCATGTAGTCATCTTTTAAATGCAGTAAATTGGATCATGAAAGAATGTAGCTTAGTATAATGGAATATATTCAGTTATTGTTAAAGAAATTAAGTATGAATGGAAAGATCTCATTAGTAGATGATGAAATTCAAGTGTGTTATTAAATTAGATGCATGGCTTAAATTTTAATGAAAAGTATAAACGAAAGGTATGAATAAATCTTAATGGATGAACCTTATCTTGTGATCTATATTTTGTCTTACTGAAAGAAATTATCCTTGTTTAAGAATTATCTCATTATTAAGACAATTGACTTATTGGATTTATTAGTGTGAGTTAAGTGAAATATGGAATTAAGTAATCACGTTGGGAAACCCTTTAGGTGTTAGTTGATGTCTTCCGCTATGTAATCTAAATTTTGATATCTCGTTGTATCTTAATGTTGTGTTTAACTTTAAAAAAAATAAAATTATTGCACTCTATTCTTGTGTTTTAGTTTTATCCCTTCGGGGTTTCCTAGCAGGGCATTACATGGGTAATCTTTTTGATGGATGGTGAGAATGTATGGAAGCGAGAGGTGATCGAGAATCCATTTTGTTGTAGTTTCACGTGTGCATTCTTGATCTAGTAGCTGACTGAGACAATGTACAAGGCAAAAAAAAGTAGAACAAAGAAGGTAATCTAGTCAGTGTTTTTGCACTTAACCAGAACTCATCCAAGCATAGTAGATGCTATTTAAAATTTTATACATTGTAATTCATCACTATAACAACTACGTAAGTTAGTGAGACTTCCCTGAGGGTTGTAGCCTTCTAGGTTATTGTAATTGAGCAGTGAGCTCTAGGCAGTGTGCCTGAATGCATGTGCATTCCCATTTTGTAATATTGTTTTGCTATTGGCCATAGTGGAATAATATTGTGGGTTCAAATCCCACCGTGGTTTTTCCCATTTGGGTTTCCACATTAAAATCTAGTGTTATGATCTTGTGGTTATTTGCCTCATATTTCTGCATTTCATTTTTAAGTGTTTGCTTCTTGTGGTTAAAAGTTAAGTTTGAAAATATCTCAACTACTAGATCACTAATTCACCCCCCTTCTTAGTGATCCTTGATTCCAACAATTGGTATCAGAGCCTAGTTCCTTTGAGGAATCTTAACTACTTGAGAAAGACTCGGGAGATTGAATCAATGGATTTCAGTTTTCAAAGACAACTTAATGTGGCACTTGAGGATCTTCATGTAGCTATAAATGAGATCTATACCCTGAAGAAGAACCTAAATTTTGCTGATGATTTCATTAATGACCCGAAGGATCAAGAAAACATCTCTAGAGAGAAGAGAAAGGAATTTTTGAACAAGTTGAGGGAGAAAGAAGATCAGATCATGGAATACTAGGATAAATCTCATGAAGTTAACAAGATTGAAAGAGAGAATGTTGCTTTGAAGAATGAGATGCAATCCATTATGATGAGGTTGACTAAAGAAAATGAAGATGAGAAGAAGAATGAAGAAAATTGAGCACAATCATTGAAGGAAAGAGCATATGAATACTTCAGGCTTACATATGAGAATGATCAATCAAAGCTTGAGATGACATAGTCAAGAAATAATGGTCAAGAACTTGAAAGAAAGATTGTTACCTTGAGGGATGAACTTGCTATTGCTAATGAGTACAAAGACAAATTTAAATCTAGGTTAGCAAGGCTTGATGAGATGGTGGAAAGTCAAAGACATGGAAAGGAGATGCAAGGACTTGGATTTGAGAAAGGTGAATCCTCTGGATTTGGACAAGGTAATGCAAAGGCTGATCAAAAGAAGAGAAATAATCCTTTGGTAAGGCAACCTAATGCCCATAAATTCAATGTAGATTATTTACTTGCAATAAGTTTGGTCATATGGTGAGTCAATGCAGAAGTACGATGAGTAATGGAATGAACAACATGAATAATATTCATACCTTTACAAGTCAAATGTGTGTCGAGCAATAATGAATAATTTTAGAACAAAAGATGCTATGCTAGTCGAATATTTGGACATATCTTTAATCAGTGTAGGATAAGACTAAATCAGATGAACTTTAGACCTATGCAGAATAATGTTGTTTGTCGAGAATGCAACAAAATCGGTCACACTGCAAAGTACTGCAAAAGTAAGAACAATGCTCCGGTAGACAAGAATAATTTAGATGAGAAAGGAAAATAAAAAGTAGAAGAGATCAAGGAGAAACAAGAGAAGATGTGGGTAAGAAAGGATGAATCCAGAGCTGATAATGGGTCTGCACCTGAATCCGGTGCAGGATCTTCATCCAGCAACTAGGGCTTTATGCATTAGGGGGATATTTTTCATGTAGATTCTAAGAACACCCTCTTTGGTGGTATGTAATCATTTCTGGAAGGTTGCAGAAGGATTGAAAAACATATACAGATGATATCCAAAATTTTGAAAAGGAACTAGTGCTCTAGTATGCAATTTTGTGAAAATCATGGTAACTGGTTCTTGCATTTATTATAGTGGAAAATTAAGTTTTAGAAGGATAAAGGTGCATTTCAAGACTTCATTTGTCACAATAAAATCAAGTAAGGCAAAGAAGAAGGGAGAGTTTGTCAGATTGGTGAGGAAGATGTAGTTCAGTGGATCCCAACAAAGCAAAAAGGCTAAATCAGATACTATCCCTACCATAAGGCCCAAGACAGAAAGCAAATTCAAGACTCAACCAAAGTCTAGTACACATCAAGGTAAATATGAATCGGTTCCCTCATTGACAACATATTAGTTAATAGATAAGATAATAGTTGATGGCAACCTGAATAATATTGGGGCTTGCTATGAAAATTTGAAGGAGATAAAAGAAAAGTTGAGGAAGTAGTTGTATTATATTTACATAATTTCAATAAAACATTAATTGAATTAGAAAAGACCATTCCAAAGGATCTATACAATTTGATAGATTCTAGAAGGATGATTGCAAGCAAGATTGATAGGGAGATGAAGGAGAGAGAATTGATAAATTTTTGTACATGTGTTTCACAAAGTGAAGATAAAATATTGATTGAAGAGGCAAATAAAAAGGAATTTAGAAGTAAAAACATGATCAATAGATTGATGATTGGAAATTTATAGGAGGTGAGGAAAGAAATAGAGGAGATATGGAGGAAGATAATTGCAAATAACCCTCTATACAAGGATGCATTTAAACCATATCATCTAGAAGATAAACAAGTTGTTTCTGGAAGTCTGAAGGTTGAGACTCAGTCTGAAAATCAAATGGAAGACCAAGGTAATACCACACTTGATGCTAAGATAAGTGATGCTCCTCTAGTGGTAGATAGATCCGCAACCCTTGTGATTCAATAGGTTGACATTGCACCAAGTGGTGACATTGGTGCAATAGATAAAGGGGATAAGGGAGAAAAGAAGGATGTTGAGACAACAAAAGATAAGGTTGCTAAGGTAGATAAAGGTAAAGATATGGCAGATTCGACAATTGCCACTCCTCTGGTTGAAGGGACACTACCTCAGATTCCTATTAATCTTGATAGTTCTGTTGATATTGGGAAGATGTCTCCTATTGAGAATATTATGCTCATAGTTGTTGTACAAGATCAAGCTAGTCAAGATCTGGTGAAGTATGACTCAGAGGATAAGAAGCTAATTTTTATGTCAATAGATGTTTTGCAAAAGGTGGCACCGAATATACAAATAGATTCAAATAACAACCCCTTTGGTAAATTGTTATAGTTAATTAACAGTGTAAATACCAGTTTTGAATCTTTGGAGAAGATGGATACACAGAAAGTTTTGGATAAATTCAAGGATGTTAGGAAGCAAACATTCTGGAAGATGATTGAGGATGATAGGGTGAGAGATTGCAGATTATTTCTGACACATTGTTAGTAGCTGGTAGATTGTATAAATTTTCCCTAATTTTGCCCAAATTCACTGTTGATATTGATAAGAAGATAGGTGTTTGTTAGGGTAAACTTGCTAGCATTTTCTCAGTCCTTTGATCCTAATGTAACATTAACCAGAAGTGTTGAAGGATAGATTATAGCCCTACATGATGAGATCTCTAGCCTTCAAGAAGACAAGGAGATTTTTTTTAAGAAAGTAGGTGAACTTCAAAACTTGATTGCCACCTAGTTGGACACCATATTAAGTAATAAGGTGGACTTTATGAAGGAGATTACTCGACCTGTATCATCATATTTAAGAGAGTTAGAAATTCATGCCACTATATTTTGTACATTTATCACAGTTTTGGACAACTTGAAGAGTGGGTGGGATACTCACCTAGTATATTTGAAGACTGTCTATGATGACCTCTTTAAGTATTTGTAAAGTGTTTATCATTTGTATATAAATTTTGGACAACACCACAACTTTGGCATTGTTGTCAAAGGATGAGAGATTAGATGAAAAATGTATAGGCTGATTGTGTATGGAGTGTACAATTTTGGTTGTTGATCTAAGGGGGATCCTTCTAATTATTTCATTCTTGATCTGGTGTACAGGTTTCATAGGTTTCTACACTTAGCCATTTTTCACAGTTATTGCCATCAATGTGAAAGGGGGAGATTGTTGGCGATTGACATTCATCAAGTGGTCTCTAGTGACTTTTGGTGGTTTCCAATGGATGATTATTGGTTTAGGATTGTCATTGATGGAAACTCTTCTTGGAGATCCAATCTGGCAGTCGTAATTTGTCTTATCCAAAAGTAGGTATTAACTGATAGTGTGCTAACCAATATTTCATGAAGAAGAGAGCTTTTTTTGGTCTGGATTATTTTCGATGATTGCAATGTATTGAATCATGTTCTCATTGATTGTGCCAACTTAGATACATTATTTTATTATCATTTTGGTGATTCACATTTATCTTTTATGGATTCGGTCAAGCCGACATGCATCTACATAATACAACTTCAAGATGACATGATGTATAACCTATTTTGTGGTTATTGGTATATAATTTTGGCATGGGAAATCTTTTTTATGGATGGTGTGAATGTATGCAAGTGAGAGATGATCAAGAATCTATTTTGGTGCAATTTCACATGCTATTATTGATCTGGTAGCTGACTGAGACAATGTATAGGGTACAACTAAGAAGGTGATTCAGTCAGTGCTTTTGCACTTAACTGGAACTCATCCAAGCATAGTAGATTTTATTTTAGAGTTCATACATTGTAATTCATCACTGTAACTATATACACCTAAAAATGGTCTGAAGATAATTAATTAAATAAGCAATTATTTAATTAATCTCTCCTTCCCAATTTAATTGAATTCACTAAGCAATTTGATTAAATTTTTCTCATTCATCTACTTATTAATAAATCTGAGGATTTATTTAATAGGTTCATTTCATCCCTTTAATTAATTAATTCAAATTAATTAATTCCCCCCATCAAAATCATTTCTTCTAAATCTCCTAATTAATTAAAACAAATCAAATCAATGAGTTGTTGAGATTAATGAGCCTTTTCCTATTATTTGAATTTCTAAATTCAAATTCTCCTAACTTCTACCACTCCTAAACCTAACCATTCCTAAACCTAACCCATTCTACCTACCACCATGTACCCTTTCATCCAACATCTTCTAGAACCTTTGTGACACTTGTCACTAAGTGTTCCCTTTAGTCCAACCCCCTTTGCCATCTTCCTTCAAATTAACCATTGATTCATGCCAACTCACCCCTATCCTTGGGAAATCCTATAAATAGACCTCATTTTGGAGCAATATTGGTCCCAATTTCATATGATTTTTGCATATCATTTGATCCCATCTCATTCGTAGCTTAAGCATTGTTACTATAGGCATGTAGCTTCTAGTTTATCATTTCTTAGCAATGTTATCATTCTTATCATGCTCATTTTAGCTTAATTGCATCTTCATTCTAGTTCATTTCCTAGATCAATCATGAACTCATATTGCTTAATCATGTTATTCTTGCTAGATCATGCATTTTCAGCATTCAAATCCTCCATCTAAGTGTAGTCAAGTCATTGGAATTTGCATACTAAGATCTGAGAGCAAAATTCATACTCGCATTTACTAGGAGGCAATAAGTCAATTAGCTATGGTTTTACTTTTCATTGTTTCAATTTACTAACCATTACTTGTAATGATTTATTGAGTGCATTGTGGTTGTAGGTACAGGTACACTTCACAGAGCATGACATTTTGGCACCCATCGTGGGGCAAAAATTATCATTTTTAGCCTCTTAATCCTTAGCAAACATCTTCTCTTCCTGGCTGTGATGTAGAAATTCGTACGAGTTGCCTTTTTAGCTCGTATGAACTTCCTTTCAGTCTCGGACGACAACTCATCCTAACTTGTATGAGGTATAAATCTATTTCGTATGAGGTTTTAGACTGCAAATTCTTTACTCGTGCTCTGTATAATCCTGACTCGTATGGGCTTTTACATTGAAAATTCCTTACTCTTTCTAGCTTATTCCTGTGTCATACAAGTTGATTTTCACTATCGTACAAGAGCTAATTCTGTTTCGTACAAATTTCTGCTTGTTAAATCCTATGTCGTACAATTTGGTTTTTATCTCTGTGTGAAATCTAAATATTTGTCATTCTATCTGATAAATCATGTCATACGAGTCTCTGGTTCTATGATTTTTTGAAAAAACTGCAAATTAGAAATTTCAAATTTGTCTATACGTCAGTAATCTGCATTTTTGAAGGCTTTCTGGTCATTTCTAGCCCCTGAGAGTTTGCAACAAGGTAAACGGCTTGTAATTTTGAGTCCCAAGCAAAAAGTTATGCCTATTTGAAGTTAGGCGAAGTTAGGCTAAAATTTCATATAGTTTTTTTGAAAATTTCATAGTTTGGATCACTAATGCTAATCTTGTTACGTCTATGAGATGTTTGTAGCCTAACTCTTTTCTTGCAAATATTCTTGTCAAAGACAAATTCAAAACACAATCATGACTACTAATGGATCTATTTTGCAGGTTGCCTAAGGATTCAACAAAAACTTTGTGTATTCTTTAAGATTTTTAGGCACACTTCAATTTGGGCTTAAAGAAATGAACTATCATGTCTTATGTGCTTGTGATGATAGGTGAGTATGCTTTCACCTTCCTTAGGTGATTAGAAGCTAGACTCATCTTTTTGCTTTCAATAGTGCATACCTTTAGCGGGCCTGTCATAGTGGGAAAAAGTAATAACCCTATGAGAACGACCCAAGTGTGTGCAGCTGGACCTGAGCATTCCAACTCACTATAATAAATAGGTCTCTGATGATTAAAGTCTCAGAGGATGGGATTATTTGAGTCTTCTCTTTGAGATCTCTTATATCGGGCATTTTGTAGGGCCTCGCGGTCTCAATCACGTTTACACGACTACAACTTGTTTTGGTACCTTGTCGGGCTATAGGCCTCAATCATGCTTGCGTGACTTCAAGGGGTAATTTTAAATGGAATTCCTGACTAAGAACTATAAAAATAGAAGCTACCTGATTCACCTCCGAAAGGGTGATAATCCTTGTGCAAGAGAGATGGTAAATCTCCCAAGACACTTGCCATATCATGCCCCCATTAGCGTTTGGAGTTGGATAATACGACGTTGAGAATCCATTGCATGAGACTCAACAGCCATATTCTGATTAGCTATTGGGTATGTACCTAAGTCAGCAAGAAAAGGTTTTCATTCTCAACCAACTTCCTTAGGGTTTAGCTTGATTGGAGTCATTTATCACATCATGTGTTTGTTGTGTATTCATCCCTAAATTGCAATATTAGACACTTAAAATTGAAAAACCAAAGTAAAACGTCAAAATTCAGTGATCAAAACTCAAACAAGCAAGCACTTTTTACAACTACTCAAATACCCGTTGGACAAGTCAGGAATCTCTGTCATATTGCTTGATCTTTTGTCATACGAGTCAAGGTTCTATGTCATACAAAAAACTACTTTTCACATGAAGTCACTAGTCTATCATTCTGTCTTGTATCTTTTGTTGTCCTATGCTACATTTGTAAGTCCAGAACTATGTCTTACATGCCTAGTTTCAGATTTATCATTTCTGCCTGATCAATTTGTAGTAAGCATAAACACCTATTATCTGTCAATCTATGCTTAAATTGTCTACTTGCTTTGCTTGGTCAAGTTATCACTCATCAAAATCAGACTCTAGAACATAAACACCTTAAGATTTTCAAAGTACTTACCCCCAACAAGTTCAAGATCTAAACATCTCAAAGTGCATTATCACCCTCTTTGGTAAACTGATCACTCAAACATAGTTTCTCATCAGGATCAATCATCCTTTATCATGAAATTGAAATGTTTGGTTAGGATAATCTCGTCCCACATTGTAGGATATATCTTTCGTACTAGACCTAGTTCTTATCAATCATCACCATTGCACTCCTAAACCGAAGATTGAAAAACTTGCAAACTTTTTAACACTTTAATCCTCTTTTAGTGTCATATCACTCTATGGCCTTGAAATTGACTATTAATCACTTACCCAAAACAACTTTTAGACAATCAAACCCATGAAATGGAAACAAAAACATTTGAAATAGCTGAAAATCATATCAACATGACATATCAAAGAAAAACACAAGAACACATGACAAACTAGCATATCAGAGCAATCAAACAAGTCCAAGATAAAAATACAACTATGCTAAAACCTCACAAGGATTCAAATACATCTTAGGAGAAAAGTGGCTCTTTTATGCACCTCTTAAAGAGATCTCTAAAGGATTTGGCTAAAGAAGATCAAAATCATGCACCCATGTCTAACAATGATCCATCCATCCATAAGCAAATTGATTATCCAAAGGCATCTATTCCTGCACCTCTTGAAAGCTTGCAAGAACCTTCCATAGAATCCTTGCCAAACAATACATCCAAAGCTAAAGTTCCCCAAGGGATATCCAAAATTGCCATCAAGCCTCTTTCAGAGGATCCTACTCAAAGCTCATCTCCTTCATATCCAAGCATTGATTCATTGCAAAATCCCCATAATGCTTCCTTGCAAATTGAAGTCCTCATTCATAGAATGCTTGTTAAACATGTCCTAATAGATGGGGGAGCTAGCTTGAACATGTGCTCTAGGATATTCAAAAGATGTAGCTGATCCCTAGAAAAAGATAAAAATCAAATCACATAATGAAGAAGAGCATTCATCTAAAGGAATGGTGATATTACCCATCACAGTGGGACCCTTGCAAAAACATACAACATGTCAAGTTTTAGACTTGGACCTACCATACAATATACTCTTGGGGAGACCATGGATATAGGGTATACAGGCTATTCCGTCAACATACCACCAATGTGTAAAATTTCCCTATGAAGGACAACAAATCACAATATCAGTAGAATCAAATCCATTGCAATTTTGTAATAATATGAAATCAGCTCAAGAGGTCATTGTTTCACATAACAAAGAGGCAGCACCTTCAAGCACACAATCCAAAGAACAATCATTTGCATCAATCTTGTCAAGCATGGAAGAACAAATGCAGCTGAAAGATCAAGGAAATGGAGAATATTTGCTATCATGGAAAAACAAACAAGAGAAAATTCAAATTGAGAGAGATGAAGAAGCAAATATAGTAGTCGATGTAGTTCACGCGTATGCAGAACAAACATTAGGAACTAGCCTACTTGAATCAAAATCACATTTGACTGACATGGACTTAACCAAGGATGATCAAGATTTTCTTATACAAGGTCATTCTGATGAGAGTATCATTCTAGACATGGAAATATATACTAAAAGCTCTGACATCTCTATCATGACCCCTAATATCTTTGAAACTATTCAACCTGAAGATCCTTTATCCTTAAGCTATCCTGAACCTATGGACTGGGAAAATGAAGGACATACTGCTATTGATACCTTTCTGAATGACCATGTATATCCTTATATCTTGATGAAATCAAACCCACAACAACTTTCACCAGGGATTCCGCTAGCATATCTTCCAGTCAAATGGGTACCAAATCTCCTAGTCGCAAAAGTGAAAATAAAGAAAATAACATCAAGTCTAATGCTGAAAACCATTTATTGGCAACATTAGATCAAGAAAAAGTAAAAACAAAGGATGCATCCAATGGTGAAAACCTCCTTGAGGCACCAGAAGATGGGAGATTTGACACCTTACCAGAATTTTATCAAGAGAAGTTATCTATCCTAATAGAACCAGCAAAGGCAACTATCATTGGCACAACTGATCTACATCTAGCAGCAATCTCTCTATCAGAACTAGCAAGGCAAAGATATTTGAAACCATTCAAAAGATGGCAAGTCAACTTTATCTGTTCATATACAAATGTTCTAGGTTTCGATCCATATCTTACAATACATCACCCAAATATTAGTCCAGGAGAAAACATCAATAATGGAACACATCATGGATCAAGAGCAAGCATCAATAATGGAACACATCATGGTTCAAGAGCAAGCATCAATAGATGAGCACAACATAAATTAGAAGTAGGCATTCTATTCATCAAAATGGCTATAGAATGGAATATTAAACAACTTCAAGTCTTTGGAGACCCTTAGCTTGTCATTAATCAAATCAATGATGACTATCAAACAAAAGATGACAAAGTCATGCCTTACAAAAAGATGGTGGATGATTTCAAGAAGTACTTTGTAGAAATAACTTTTGAACAAATTCCAAGGAATGATAACAAAGAAGCAGATGCCATGGCTACACTTGCTTCTCTATTGCAGACACAGGAAAATCAAGAGCGTTATGAATTCTTAGTTGAAGAGTTATTTCATCCTGCCTATAATTGTCCAGATTCCCAAACCATCTGTCAACTTATTGGACATGATTCCTCCCGCTATGGCCAAACTTACACATACTTGAAAGATAATATCCTACCTCTTGACTTCACAAAAAACCAAAAGAGAAATTTTATTCACCAATCCTCACATTTTACTCTCGTCGTGGATACCCTGTATAAACGAGGTCTAGACGGTACTCTCTTAAGATGTCTTGAACAAGAAGAATTTGAGAAGGCTTTACATGAATTCCATAATGGCATTTGTGGCACTCATTCAAGTGGTCTTACCCTTTCGAGAAAACTCATATGCTTGGGCTACTATTGGCCGACTATGGAACAAGATTCTTTTAAGATAGCAAGAACATGCAAACAATGTCAAATCCATGGGAATTTGATTCATGCACCAACACAAGAACTACATGCTTTAGAAACATCTTGGCCTTTTTGTCAATGGGGACTTGATCTAGTAGGAAAGATAAATCCTTCCTCATCTAATGGACACAAATTCATCCTGGTAGCTACTGAATATTTTATAAAATGGATTGAAGCAGTACCTCTCATCAACATCACAGGAAAACAAATTGCTGCATTTATCTTGAACTATATCATATGTTGCTATAGAATACCAATAACCATTATCACTGATAATGGGTGACCATTCAAGAATCAGGATGTACAAGAGCTATGTGAGAAATTCAAAATCCAGCATAGATTCTCCACACCATATTATCCATAGGGAAATGGGTAGGCAAAAGCATCTAACAAAACTATCCTGAAAATTCTTAAAAAGACAGTGAATGATGCTGGGAAAGATTGGCATATCCAACTAAACCCTGATCTATGGGCTTACCGCACCAGTATCCGCACATCGACAGGTGCCACACCTTTTTCTCTTGTATATGGATCAGAAGCCATATTGCCAATCGAAGTAGAGATACCCTCTCTACGTGTATCACTAAAAGGACTCATCCCAAATGAAGAACAAAGATTATCTAGACTGCAAGAGTTAGAACTAATCCATGAATGCAAACACAATGCCTTTGATCATCTGAAGGTATATCAGCAAAGAATGTGTTGGAGCTATAATCATAAGGTCAAACAAAGAATATTTCAAGTTGGAGAACTAGTGCTAAAAGAAAATCCGTGCAACCAAGCAGATCAAGAAAAGAAAGGAAAATTTGAACCAAACTGGTTAGGTCCATTTGTGGTCACAATAGTATTTGGGTGAGGAGCATATTAGCTATCAACACAGGATGGAGATCAGCTCAAGGAACCTATCAATAGCATGAACCTAAAGAAGTTCTATGTCTGAAAGATCAAAAAATAAAAAAATAGTGAAAAATCAAAAATAGGGAAAAATAAAAAAAAAGTGAAAAAGCAGAAAATCCAAAAAACATAAAATCATATATCAAAAAAAGCACAATAAAAATAGATGGTGAAAACCTAGCAAACATGCACTATCCATCTGCTAGCTCTTCCATCTATTAGTTCATGCATTCATTTTTCCATCAGCGTTGATCATCATGAAGCCTTTATACATATGCAAGCATCCCAAGTGGCTTCTTACCATGGTTTGGATCATTGGATATATCATAAAGACTTTATTTCTAGGCTTGGGGAAAAATCCTACACCTAGCTAGGGGCAAAAATTTTGATCAATTTTGAGCTTAATCAAACAAGTAGACCAAACAGTTAGACAACTCTTATCAAGCGAAAATTGAGACACATCCAACATTGAACACCAGATCAAACTATCAACTATCAAGCTATCATGAAGTCAACCTAAGCACATCACACACTTTTAAGTGGATAATATCTTTTTGAATAATGATTTATTGTAACATGATTGTTCAAATTTTCTATATTGCTTTTCACTATCATGATTTCTGAGTGACTCTAGGATGTCATTGACTAGAGGAACAAGGAAGAAACATGATTTTTTTTCTTGTCTATTGTCTAAAAATTAATCATTAATATGTGCAAATTTGTCTCAAGACATGATCATCAGAATATCATTAAGGACATTTCCAATTTGCTTATTGAAATGATTAATACTGCCTATTTTATGCAAACAACACTCAGGTCATCTCGGTTCAATTATACCTCGATGCTTGTGTTAACTTGCTATATCAAAATCCAGGAAAATAGTGCTCAGGTCATCATGGTTTAGTTATACCATCAATGTTTGCACTCACTTCCCACATTTCAAAATCTCAATGATGACAAAAATGCAAAATAATCCAGTGACTCATCCAGTCATAGCTTTGCATTACGTTACATTTCATTTGCATTTTAGCTTGCATTTCATTCTTGCATGTGATCCTACAAACTCCTTTTATCCAAGGTTAAATCTATCGTAGGAATCATCAAAGTATCATCACAAATGTATACGCAATTAGAATGACGACTCATCTCTTTCATGCTATTATCGACCTAGCTCAAATCTTATGCTATCTCTCTCAACAGAACCAACAATCAGCATATCCAAAATATTTCTGCAACTTGATATCAACAAAATGTCATTTCTTTATCTAATCAACCTTATCAAATCAAATCAATCAATCAAACCTAATCAATTCTATCGCGTCTTATACAAGATGATTTGATTCTGATTCATGTCTTATACAAGATGTATCCTTCCTGAAACCAGATGACCTGATTTTGATTCATGTCTTATATAGGATGTATCCTTCCTGAAACCAGACATTCTAATCATGTCTTATACAAGATGAATCCTTCCTGAAACTAGACATTATGATCATCCATGTCTTATACAGGATGAATCCTTCTCGAAACCAGACTGAATCAAATCAATCAAGATTTTTCAATCTTATCAATCTAAGCAATCAAGCTAATCAAAGAACTTGCATTTTCATCAAACAATAGTTGCAGAAATCAAATCAAATCTATTGGGATATCAATCTCGCAGAAACTCCAAAGATCAATTATCTCAATTGATCTCCTGAGGGAGCATCATTATACCGGGATTTAGCAATCGAGAGCTGGGGCATCCTATCAAATTAATATTAACATCAAAATGAGATTATTCTTTGAATCAACGCGTCATCACACCTCACTTCAAAGAGGGGCAAAATGTATACACCTAAAAATGGTCTGAAGATAATTAATTAAATAAGCAATTATTTAATTAATCTCTCCTTCCCAATTTAATTGAATCACTAAGAAATTTGATTAAATTTCTTTCATTCATCTACTTATTAATAAATCTAAGGATTTATTTAATAGGTTCATTTCACCCCTTTAATTAATTAATTCAAATTAATTAATTCCCCCCATCAAAATCATTTCTTCTAAATCTCCTAATTAATTAAAACAAATCAAATCAATGAGTTGTTGAGATTAATGAGCCTTTTCCTATTATTTGAATTTCTAAATTCAAATTCTCCTAACTTCTACCACTCCTAAACCTAACCATTTCTAAACCTAACCCATTCTACCTACCACCATGTCCCCTTTCATCCAACATCTTCTAGAACCTTTGTGACACTTGTCACTAAGTGTTCCCTTTAATCCAACCCCTTTGCAATCTTCCTCCAATTTAGCCATTGATATCTTCAGATCAATCTCAACCATTGATTCATGCCAACTCACCCCTATCCTTGGGAAATCCTATAAATAGACCTCATTTTGGAGCAATATTGGTCCCAATTTCATATGATTTTTGCATATCATTTGATCCCATCTCATTCATAGCTTAAGCATTGTTACTATAGGCATCCAACTTCTAGTTTATCATTTCTTAGCAACGTTATCATGCTTATCATGCTAATTTTAGCTTAATTGCATCTTCATTCTAGTTCATTTTCTGGATCAGTCATGAACTCATATAGCTTAATCATGCTATTCTTGCTAGATCATGCATTTTCAGCATTCAAATCCTCCATCTAATTGTAGTCAAGTCACTAGAATTTGCATACTAAGATCTTAGAGAAAAATTCATATTCGCATTTACTAGGAGGCAACAAGTCGATTAGTTATGGTTTTACTTTTCATTGTTTCAATTTACTAACCATTTCTTGTAATGATTTATTGAGTGCATTGTGGTTGCAGGTACAAGTACACTTCACAGAGCACGATAATAAAAATTGTGTAAGTTAGTGAGACTTCCCTGAGGATTATAGCCTTTCAGGTTATTGTAATTGTGTAGTGAGCTCTGGGCAGTGTGCTTGAATGCTTATAGATTTCCATTTTGTAATATCATTTTTCTACTGGCCATGGTGGAATAGTATTGTGGGTTCAAATCCCACTGTGGTTTTTCCCATTTGGGTTTCCACTTAAAAATCCGGTGTTATGAGCTTTTGGTTGTTTGCTTCATGTTTCTACATTTCAGTTTTAAGTGTTTGCTTCTAGTGGTTAAAAGTTAAGTTTGAAAATCTGGCAATCGGTAGATCACTGATTCACCCCCCCCCCCCTCCCTCTTAGTGATCCTCGATTCCAACACCCTTAAACAACCAAGAATTTGGCACTTCGAGGAGTGAATCCAAGCACACCAAAACCTCTTAAATTTGTAACAATGTTGGATAACAAGCACTAGAGGAACTTGTGAGAGATGTAGAAGATATGCCAAGAGCTTCAAAAAATTGCCAAATGATCCAAAAGTCCCTAGAAAGTATCACATGAGTAAGATATAGTCTTCAAAAAGGAATCCTAATCTCGGTATTCATGAATACCGGTTTTTAAAATTCTTCCAAGCATAGGCATAATGCTCAAACGACCACCTATGAACTGACATGTTTGCGGGATGCTAGTGTGGCACACAAACATCTCTATGATGCACTAGAGTCCATTTGTCAAATGATTAGCATGATAAATAAAAGCTAAGTTTGACACTGATAAGGAAATCCATGTGGACAAAAAGAAAGAAGGCAACAAATAATCCTAATCAACCTAAAATGAAGGTTCTTGTGTGAGGTGAAATTACATAGGGTGATATTTACAATGTTAAACAACTATAAAAGACTTGGGCACATTGCCAAATTTTACAGAGAAAAAGGTGGGAAAGATGGTCTAGTAAATAATATTGATATCAATGTAGAAATAGAGAAAATGCAAAAGATGTGGGTGAAGGAATCAGAAGTGGAGGAAAAATGTGGGGATGGGTCCACACCCTTTCATGGTGATAATTCTTTTTCTAGTAACTAGACAATATGCACTATCTTAGGAGGCGAGTGAAATGAAAATCTTACAATGCCTCGTGTGGTTTGTCGCTAAAATTTTTTTTCAGCATGGTAGAGATTTTTATGTTTTCCTCTCATTTATGAGGTTCTAGAAGTCTACAAATAATTATTCATACATGTAGATGGAGAAGTTGTTTGGGCTCCTAGATGATATTAGGCTAGAGCTAGTTTGGAAGTTAATGCAGGCATGAGAGAAGAAGAAATGACAAAAGATAATGTTCAAAAATGTTGATGATAGAAAGGGAAGGTGCATCTATCTAAGGGGAGCCATTTGGCTATGCTTTTGTTTTTTTAGGTTGGTGTTATTTTTTCTCTCATGGGAGAAAATAAGGATAATTATTTTTACATATCCTTATTAGGGGGAGTAATGTCATCTCTTGCTACATTTCATATGTGTTGTACTCATTAGGGGAAATAGTTTCTATTAGAAGAAGAACTATTCAGAGTTGTCATTGTTGTCCTTGATGTCAAAGGGGAAGGAAATTCAGTATGGTGCCCTTTTTCCTTAATGTCAAATAGGGAGAGATATTTAGGTTGAGTTCAATTGTCTTTTCTATTGGTGGTACACCTGTGTTTTCATCAATGACAAAGGAGGAGAATGTCAAAAACTTCTTGTCATTAATGTCAACCTATCTTGCGTTTTCATTGATGTCAACCAATATTGTATTGGTATAAAAGTAAGAATGGTATATTAGATGTTTCTATATGTAGGAAAGAGTATTTATGTACAAAGTTGAATGTTCTAGTATTGATTAATATGTTGTGGTATTTCTCGAAGATTGATACAGTGGAAGTTTCTATATGGAGGAAAAACATTTAATGTCCAAGTGGAAGAATGTCTTGAACTCCTCTAGTTTGTGAAGATTATATGTTACGGTTCTACATATGGTATCTATGCTCTATGTACATGTACATTGCACTTTCCTTTTGGCAGATGTTTTATGGCTTAGTTGGTTGAGTTTATTATTGTTGTTTTTGATAGTAAGGTTGTCTATTAGAAAAGGTCCATAAAAGGTCTAGTGGCTTTAAAATATGTGGATTCTTGTGCTATGGTTTGTAGTATTTGTTCATGTAATCTACGTAGTGTTCTAGTTTAGTTTTAAAGAGGCAACATGATTCATAAGTGAAGTTATGATGTTATGAGATCTAGGTGCTAGCTATTTTGTTCTTTGATTAACTATGATGTTGTATTTTTGTTGGATCATATTCTTTTGGCCTGGGTTTTCTTTGGAGGATGTGTATGGATAATGTTTTGGGTCTCACCATGGTGTGTGTAGATTCATATTGAGTTTCATGAATTGAAGAATTCTTTTAGGTCGGCTGGTTGGTGTCCTTCATTGTTCATGTACATGTTTCATTTGATGTTGACCTTTGACGATGTGCTAGTATGTGTGGTTTATTTTAACCATTTGGAAATGTTTTATTGCAATTTTTTTGGATCGTCTCTATCTTCTGGAGTGGTCTGCATTTGATATTTTAGGTCTAGATGGCTGAATTTTTGTAATAATGAATATTCTATCTATGGCCATCCTAGTTAAGGGATTTGATGATTAAGCTTGTCTATAAAGGAGTGCAGATGTATTAGAGAGTGGGTGGAATGGGTGTGATTTGATTTGTCAAAGGTGTGAAATAGCTACAAGATGATTTGGTATTGGATATGTTAAGAGATTGTGGTGAAGAGCTTTGATGATGATATTCTTAGTGTGACAAAGATCAATGATGTTGTTCTTAAATCAAAAGAGTTTTTTATGATACTGATCACTTGAAATGGTGGCTCAAGATAAATTCTATGATAAGGAGATCTTGTTCATTCTAATTCAGTTATTTGTTTCTCTATCGAAAGACATTGAATCTCTTGACAACTTTCTATATCTTATCCTAAAATACTGAGTTTCAATCTTACAAGTCACGTGTATCTTGCCATAAGGTTGTGTGCCATAGTTTTGCAAGTCCTCTTTCGATCAAGGTTTACTAAAGGTATAATTACAATAATATATTTTATTTATATTGTGAGTTTGATTATCATAGTGGTTATTTCCTAATTGGGTTTTCCATGTAAATCTAGTGTTCATGTGTTTATTGTGCTTCATACTTTCATAATTTGTTATTCCTGAGATTATATGTTTGTGATCTAAAGTTTGAGGATTCATATTTAATAATTAGAAGGTTTGAACTTATTCACCCCCATCTCAACCTCATGGTGTGTTCAACAATATCATCAATGAAGAAGGATATCTATTGACTATAAGGAGATATACAAAACCTTAGAGAAGATTTATTTAACATAAAGAGCATGTTAACTTCTTATATGAATGGCTCAACAAAAGATGTATCAAACAACCAAGGTGAATAATAGAGGTCAATTAGTTTTGATTGAAATTATAAATGCTCATTTGGGATGTAGGAACTAGATACCAAAAGTTGATATGTGCAATTTTGTTGGTAATGATTCACTAACATGCATAAACCAAATGGAGAGTTTTTTTGTGTATTAAATACCAAGTGGACAAAAGGTGACTATGGCATATTTATATCTAGAGATAGATAAATTTATTGGGTATTGATGTCTATGTACTCAATGATAGAAAAAAGGTCCCATAGTCTCATAGTCAATTTTTACAGAAGAGCTGAAAGCATAGTATAGCACTAGTGTGAGCAACAACATCTTTACGAAACTAGCTAAATTTCAACAATCAGGATTTATTAAATATTACATTAAAAAAAAATTTAAAATATATATGAGAGTGGATACAATAATACAGGAAAACTTGAATGACTTATTTTTTGGAGGTGTCAAATATCATATTCAACATGTGATGCATATGTTTAATCCTACCTCTATAAATGAGTTTGTTCTCTTAGTACATGGGCTAGAAGATAAATTTTGAATTTCTAGAAAGAAAGGGGCTAGTGGGATAAGAGAGAAAGGGTTATCAATACCTCATCCTCAACCCACTAGATTAACACCACAACAAATTGAGGAGAAGAGAAAAAAAATTTGTTTCTTTTAATTTCCATATCAAATACAATTGAGAATATAAATGCAATGGAAATAAATTATTCAATATTGAAGGTCCAAGTGAGGAAGAAGAGGAAGAATTGATATTAAAAGTGACAAGAAATTAGATGAGGAATCACATGATTCTTAAGTAATAATTTTGTGTCACACACTTGTTAATTATACTACCCAACAAATACTCAAAATAATGGGTTTCTTAAAGGAGAAAGTGACAATGTTGATAGACTCTAGTCGTACTCATAACTTCATCAACAAAAAGTTGGTTGTGCATCCAAATTATTTTACATACATAGATCTAGAGTTTCAAGTTTTGATTGTAGATGGTGGTTGTGTGAGTAAAAATGTGAGTACGAAAACAAAGAGATTGAGATAAAAACCAAGCAATCTAAGAAAACACAAAATCCATCAAACACTCAAGATAATGATGATTGAGAAGGGAAACTAGATAAACAAAGTAATAGAAATTAAAATGAAAAGTCTAGATTTATCCTTCAATTTGATGGTCCTTTGATTTGATGTGTGCTTGATCTATTATTCCAAGGGCACTTGAATGCGCTCTGTGATGATGAGTATGCAAACTAGACTAAAATGGATGCAAATGGATGTTATATGAGGTTGCAAATGAGAGTGATGTGAGTAGTTAATTCAGTATTATGATGATGTGGTTGCATGAAAGGGGATGATTAATGAAGGAAAATGGTGGGATTAAATAGGCAAGGATGGGAGAGGAAGAGGCTTGAAAAGAAGACACTTGTCTTCAAAGAGGACAAGTGACAATCTTCAATATGTCATGTGGAATGAGATTCCACACTTGTTCTGGCTAAGCCAAGGGTGACAAGTATCCTTGAGAAGGGAAAGTGTCATGGAAAGGAATGACAAGTGTCCCCAAGGACACATGTCTATTTGGGAGAGAAATGCCCAAATAATAGATTCTTTTCTGAATATTAAGAATGTTAATTAGGAATGTGCACATAGATGTGAGGGAGGGGGTTGGAAAGGATAAGGTTGGTTTGAAAGAATAGGGCTAGTTAGAACCCAAGGGTTAGATAGTGGGTAAGGTTAGAAGAAGGGTTAGATGAGGGTTTAGGTTAGGAACATATGGGGAAATAGGATTAATTAATTTGATTAATTAACTTTATATTGGCAAAAGAAAAGGACAAATTGAATTAAATACTCAAATTATGCATTTAATTTATTTAATAGAAGGGATAGGATTTAATTAATTAAATGATTTATGGTTTATCAAATAATTAATTAAAAGGAGACTATAGTGTAATTAATAAAATTAATTAGCCAGAGGAAGGGAACACTAATTAATTAAATAATGAATAATTATTTAATTTACAAGCATTCAGGTTAGCTAAATTCAATTAATTAGATTAATCAAAATTTAGGTGTCTATAGTGGTACAATTAGTTGTTCCAAAAAATTCCACAACTTTAAGTTATCCATGAGAGATTATCATCTTGATAGCCGAATGTATGCTATCTTTATAGGTGAAAAAGATACTTTTTGGGAGTGCAATGGCTTACTACCTTGAGAACAATTGACATGAAATTTCAAGAACTATTCATGATATTTCAATCAAAAGGAAATAAAGTGGAGTTAAGAGGGTTGTATGCAAAATCCCCATAAATCATGAACTCTCCCATCAAATTCAAAAGTTTCTTAAGAAAGGAGCTAATAGATTTGTAGCTCAATTATGTTCATTAGAAGCTTATCAACTGTTTATGCCCTTATCAATCTAGACATACAAGAAACTATAGATTGCCACTTAGTAATTTTTGGAGAGACACCTAATGGACTTCCTCCTATGAGGGATCATTATCATGCCATGCAATTAATTCTAGGAAGCAATCAACCCAAGAACAAGCCCTACTAGCACCCATATATACAAAAAAAGTGAAATAAAAAACATTATTCAAGAGATGTTAGAAGAAGCAATTATCAGACATAGCCAAAGTGATTACTCCTCCCTAGTTGTAATGGTGTGTAAGATGGATGATAGAAATTGAACACTCAACAGCATTGAGATGAGAGGGGGGGGATTGAATCAGTCTGGCACTTTAAAAGAAGCTATTAATAAACTTAATCAGTGTCAACACTTTAATATAATAACAATTTTTAATTTTTTTTAGGCTTCCAGCCAAGGAGCAGCAATACCTGAAGGACTTGCAGACCTAAGGTGCACAACCGTAGGCAAGATACAAAGGACTTGTGCAGCTGAAGAACACTTCTTTAGGACAAGAAACACACAACTACCAAATGACTAATTTTCAATTAAAAATGAATGAAATAGATAAATTGAAATTGAGAAGGATTATCCTAATCATGAAATTGTCCTTGAATAGTAGTCAAGTGACCAATAACATGGAAAACATCACTATGAATCTCCACTATCACAACACTTTGTCTGGCAAAATATATTAGCTTCAAAGATCTTCCCAAACTATCTTTAGCATCATTACAAGCTCAAATTTTATTGCAAATCATTCACATACACTTCTCACACAATTGACTTCTCATCCATACTCAATTCATCATTGTGCACATCCTATATATGAGATACAACAAATTGAAATCTTAAACAAGGGCCGATCAAGACAAAATAAGGCACCCAAACAAAAAATAACTTCATCATATAAAACTATGATATTCTTAAGAGTTTATTTCATCCATAAAACTAGAGTACAACAATATGTTGCTGCAATATATTCAACTTCATCAGTAGGCAATGATACAGATTCTTGTTTCTTTCTCATCAATGAAACCAATCTATCTCCTTAAAGGAATACTCCACCACTTGTACTCTTCCTCTCATCCATACTTTTGTCCCAATCAACATCTATATATGCTTTCAATAAGAACAAAAATACTTAGATTGGTCCACTCAATGAGAAAGAGGGAACCAGAACATATCATAATATATTATCTGATGAATAATCTGACAAACTGCATACACTAAAATATATACCAAAAGACTTTACAAAGCATACATGTATATATAATCAACTAGTTGGCCTTATAAACACTTTTGATGTAAAATACTCCATGTGGAGCTCCACAAGTGAAAGTGAGACCCAACTAATCAAATCAACACATCTTCCAGCACATATACAGACCAAAAGAACATGATCCACTAAACTACAATGCAATTAACAACATATCTGGAGGGTGCCAAAATGTTTCTAGACCGAACTCTATCTAAACAAACATGGTATGACAAAGTATATCCAAACCAATATCTATCTAGATAACTAGGTTTTACATCAATGACAACCATACAAGCTCATGCTTCAACAAGATCCCCCTTTATTATTGATGGAGAAACCAACAAACAACTAACATACATCAACTAATAAATCTCACAACAACTCTCCCCCTTTGAGAAAAATGACAAAGGGAACATAAACATACTGACCACTCATGCCATTTCTCTCCCCAAGAGCATCAATAACATCAATCTAGGAAGAAAGATAAGAACAAAGCCCCCCTCTAGAAAGATGCACCACCAAAACTGCATCTAGTTGGAAGAAGGAGAGGTAATGACACCTAACTACTATTTGAGATACTCAAAAGTATCCTTCACTAAAGACTTTGTAAAAATATCTACTATCTGCTCTGATGTAGAAATGTATTCTAGTTTGACTTCTTTTTTAGCAACCTTCTCTCTTAAGAAATGATAACAGATTGATGTGTTTAGTCCTTGAAAACATATTTGGATTCTTTGAAGTGTTTATAGCACTAGTATTGTCTCACATGATGGGAATAGCTTCATCATATACAACTCTGATATTATTAAGATTATATTTCATCCATAAAACAAGAGTACAACAAGATGCTTCTACAATATATTTAGCTTCATCGATACAAAATGATACGGGTTTTTGTTTCTCACTCATCAACGAATCCAATATGTCTCTTAAAAATAATGCTCCACCACTTTTACTCTTCCTAACATCAATACTTTCGGCTCAATAAATATTTGTATATGCTTTCAACATGAAGTATCTATCCCTTTTGTGCCATAGGATACTTGAGTTTCTTTCAAATATGTGAATATCCTTTTCATTGCTTGATCATGATTTTTCTTCAGATTATCTTGAAATATTTCAACCAAGCATACATCCTACATAATATTAGGTCTAGAAGTGGTAAGACACAATATTCCTCCAATCAATCAATCAATCAATCAATATATATATATATATATATATATATATATATTTATAAATATCTAGAGATGCAATATCTATTCCTAACTTGAACCCAAAAGATAAAGGGGTAGAAACAAGTTTACAATTCTCCATATCAAACTTCTTCAACATCTCTTTAACATACCAAGCTTGAGAAATGAAAATTTCATCATCCAAGGTTGAGTAACTTGAAGCTCAAGAAAGAAAGACATTTCACCAAACATAGACATCTCAAATTCTTTTAGAATTTCTTCAAAAAATTCTTTGTGCAAACGATCGCTTCCTCCAAAAATAATATCATCAACATAGACAACAATGATCATCATATTAATACCTTCAACCTTAAAGTAAATATTTTTGTTAGCAGTACCTTTCTGAAAATTTTATTGTAACAAGTACTTGTCTAGTCTCACATACCATGCTCTAGGTGCTTGTTTAAGTCCATACAATGTCTTCTTTAACCTACAAACTATATCCAACTTTTTTGATATTCTACATCCAAGTAGTTGTTCAATATACACTTCTTCTTCCAATTCTCCATTAAGAAATGTTGACTTAACATCAATCTAAAACACTCTAAAGTTTTTGTAAGAAGAAAATGGAAGAAATTTTTTGATAACTTCCATCCTAGCAACAAGGGAAATTTTTTCTTCAAAATCAATTACTTCTACCTGAGAATAGCATTTACATAGAAATATTGCCTTGTTCCTTGTGACTTGTCCTTATTCATTCAATTTGTTCTCGAACACCCACTTTGTTCCTATCGCATTCTTGTCCACTAGTTTAGGTATTGATTCCCAAGTTTGATTCATCTATATCTAATTTAGATCTTCTTCCATAGCTTTAACCCAAATTTCTTCCTTATTGCTTCCTCATATAATTTGGGTTTAATAGGTGAAAGACAACAACTATTAGCTTGCTCATTTACCTCTAAAACATTTCTTCTTGTTTGAAATCCTTTATTTTTATCTCCAATTATCTAATCTTCTGAATGATTCTTCTCCACATACTTTCGGGTCTTGATCATTTGTTCCACTTCTTATTTATCTTCTTCTGCTTCATCTGGTTTTTGTTCATTTCTTCCTACTAGAGGAGTCTTTTCCTTTACAATAGTAGGTATTATCTTAAATTTAGCTTCTTGAATAGGTTCTGCGGCAATCTAATGCCATGCTTTGTGTACTTTCACATTTGTTCTCTCCACTATTTTGTTAAATATTTTCTTGTAATATTGGTAAGCCTTGATTTTTGTTGCATATCCAAAGAACATCCCTTTATCAGCTCTAGTATCAAACTTTCAAAGATCATTGTCATCTCTTCTAATATAACAATTTCTTGCAAATATTCTAAATTACTTCACATTAGGTGGTCTTCCACACCACAAATCATAAGGTGTCTTTATATGTTGTATCCTTATTTGAACTTTGTTAGGAATATAAATAGTAGTATGCACAACTTCTTTCCAATAAATGTTGGCCAATTTAGAAACTTTCATCATAGTTCTATCCATTTCAATAATAGTTTTGTTCTTATTTTCTACCATGCCATTTTTTTGAGGGGTTTTCAGACCAAAAAGATGTCTCCTAATCACATATCTCTCACAAAAATTGTCAAACTCATTTAAAATGAATTCTCCAACTTTATCAGATCTCAAACACTTGATTCTAGAATCAAATGGATTCTCTATCATTGAGTTTAAAAACTATAAATCTTTCAATTTAATATTCAAATTTGTCAACCTAATTTTTTACCATTGACTTAGAAACTTTAAATCTTCCAAAAGCTTCATATTTTTCCCTAAAAAACATAAACCATGAATTCTAGAGTAATCATCACTGAGTAGCATAAGATACCTTTCAAAATCAAGTCCATATGTCTTTGTAGTTCCACATAGGTCTGTGTAAATTATCTCCAATGGGTGTGATGTAGAATACTCATTGTCCTTGCAGAATATTGACATTCCATGCCCAAAATGTCAATAGGTTTGATAATCCTTGATAAATATCTTATAAATTTATAGTTATTGATCTTTATCATGTTGTAAAAGTTAACATGTCTCATTCTCTTGTGCAATAACAATAATTCATTAGTATATCTTAGATAACATGAATTTGTACTTGTGTACTTTATGTAGTAAATATTTCCACTTGTTTTGATTCCTTCTACTACTAGCTTTTGAGTTTTACCTTTTCTAATCATACATCTAGTTTCTATGAACACAACTTCATAACCTTTGTTTCACATATAACTAACACTCAAAATACTATATTTCAATCTCTCTACATAATAAACACCATCAATTTTATGCCTACCATCAATAGAGATACTTCATATCTCACAGATCGGTGAAACTTCCTCTCCTACAAATTTTATAGATCCACCATCATACTTCTTTAGGGTAATAAAATTAGCTTTATGTTCAATCATGTGATTTGACAATCCATAATCAATGATCCATGATCTAGGTCCAACTTTAGCATGTAGTGCAATCTTCTCTTCTGATCTTTTGATATATTCCTGATACTTCTCTTCAATTTCTAGAAATAAGGATTCTTCATTTGAACCTTTGACATCTTCTTCTTCATATGAGTGTGCTTCTAAAGAATACAAACTCCTTTTCTCTTTATCATCCATTCTTCTCTTAAAGTCATTTTTGCTAAACCTACTTTTCTTTTCATCATCCTCCAACTTTCTATAATCTTCTTTATATGTACATTCTAAAGCATAATGACCAATTCTTCCACAATTAAAACATCTGAAGAGTAACTTACCTTTGTACTTCCCTATTCCTCACTTCATCCTCCTTACAATTTTTTCTTCAATCTCATCTAGGTTCTCACTTTTTTTGGTTCATCTCTTGATATCCTTGAAACATTAAATGTGGTTTCTCTTCTATAAGACTTTCTATCTTCCATCTCACCAATCTCATAGGTAGATGATGTACCAATAAGTTGATCAATTGTGTAGTTGTTCAAATCATGACAATTTTCAATTGGGAACATTTTTAGTTTATACAGTTTTTTAAAGTAAATTGAATGTTTTTGATAATCACTTTCTTCAAGCATTCCACCAACTACTTGTATAGTCTCAATTGTATCATTTACTCTATGTGTGTAACTCTCAACACTTTCATCATCAACCATTATAAAACCTTCAAACTTTTATTTTAGTTTCAAGATTCTTGCTTACTATGTCTTTAGATCACCTATATATGCCTAACTCAACTTGTTCTAGTTTCCCTTAAATTCCTTTATTCCTTTGACTTTACCAAAAACTTCATCACTGAGACAACTGGTCATAATTGTTCTAGCCTTTACATTTGTTTCATATCACTTGGAGGTAATTGATAATGAGTCAGGATACTCTCAAAGATTCCAATCTGCAATACTTCCAAACATGGTTCCATTATTTCCTTCAAATAGTTGTAGTTAGTTCCATCAAACATTAGAGCTTTGACATGAAGGTCCTATGCCATCTTTAGATCTACCTCAAGTAGTTAAAAATTCTATAGAGGAACCTTGCTCTGGTACGAATTGTTAAACACCTAGCAAGACTAAGAGGGAGGTTGAATTGGTCCAAAAATTTAAAAGCAATTATTAATAAACTTATTCAATATTAACACTTTAATCATCAACACATCAAAAAAAAATACATAAACACATGAACACTAGATATACGTGGAAAAGCCAAACAAAGAGAAAACCATGGTGAGAATACAACACATAATATAATAATAGTGTTTGCAAGTTTTTAATCTTCACTAATAAATTTTCCCTAAAATTTTTACAGAGAAGGTATATTGTGAACAAATTTGATTTTTTTTTTGAAAAATTGCCCGCATTCCTCGGAATTCCGATGATAATTCAATATATGTTTTCGACAGAGAAGGAATTGGCAATGACATTTGTGTTTTTTACAAAAAGTGCCCACGTTCGTCGAAGAACATCTATCATAGGATAAATAATAGAGGAATTTTGTTACTCATCCAAAATAAAGCCATGTTAGAGTTATGATCTTCAATATTTTCTCTTAGATGAGATAAAAATAAAAAACCACATGATTACTACAATAAATTTATTTTCTTATTAAAAATATAAATAATTACATTAGATATATTTTGCACATAAAGAAAAGAAATGATGAAAATCATTTGTGTCCTAAATAATGAGATCAACAACTAAAAATGGGAAAATTAATAATATCCTAATTACGACTCCCTAATTAGTATAAGATACTATTTCCAATATTATACTAAGGATAAATATTCAAAAATTATAATAATTACACTAATACATATATCACTCTCATGCCTTCCTTAATTTGATATAAGTTCCCTCTATCCAAATATGAAGTCTCAAGGGAGTTGTATGTGTCAATTATTCAAGCTTCTTCTAAATCTATTCCATCCTCTTCTTCCAACACATGTCTTGATGATGGTTAAGGATCTTTAAACTTTGAAAATATGAATTTAAATACCACATGTAATCATACACATGGATGCAATGGACATGATTTAGGATGTGTGCAATGAAGTGTAGAGGTTCATGAGAAATATACATTACATTTTTCTAAAGAAGATTTAGGTTTATATCCTCCTCCTTTGTTGACATCCCCTCCCCTATTGTCTAATATATCTGTGATTTTTCCAACAACTTTTAATCACAACAAGAGATAATTTTCTATGAGTTTCTTACAGCCAACTTTATTACTCTCCCCTTGAAAAATTGAAGGAAAAACCATAAACAAAATTAGGACAATCCTTCTTTCAAGCATCATCAACTATTCCACTAATGAATGTCATCATTTGGAGATTAAAATTCAACAACTTACTGTAGCTCTAGTAACATTTAAATAATAGGTGACAATCAGTTATACACTCATCATATCCTTTCTAAATGACATTTATAACCTATTATGTTTGTATCTTGCTATATGACATTGGTAGCTTAATTACCTATTAGGGGCTCATTTTCATTCATGGTACTACAATTTCATGTGCATTCATACTTGGAAGGCAACATAATAGCCCAGTATTTCTTGTCTCTACATTGTGGAGAAATAATAATAGTTGTCAATTGTTCCTCTTTTTTAAGGATCCACTCTACCTTTGTTGATTTTTATCTTTTATAACTTGATATCCTTTCTTGCATAGAATTGTCCCAAATCCAAATTCTATCCTTGCTTGGACATGTGTGTTACTTGATTAGGACCTCTTTCATTGTTTTTCAGGCAAATAAACAAAGACATCAACCTCTCCTCTCTACCTATACACAAAATGGCTAATTGAAACCACTTCATATACACAAAATGTCTCCTTGCACTGATCGAGCCTAAAAAATGTGACACCCTTGTTCAACAAGGGTTGATACTCTACAACATGATGCCTATCATTCATGAGCTCAAGGTGGTTGCTTTCATGCTCAATAAAAATATGATGAACACTTTTTGTAGTTTCACCACCATCATAATATCATTTTTCTATTGTTAACATCGGACATCCTCATGCTATGCTGGCAATTCATCGGGCTCTTCAATTTATTCACTCTTTAAATGTTAGTGACTACCTTTAACTTATGAACCTTCAAATAAATCATCATAATGACCCCTTCACTATCTTGTGTTGAATGAAAATCCTTCAATTGGATTGCATTGTATAAGAATTTGGTGTGAATCTTTCATTCTTTCCTTGATTTGCCATTTTTTATTGTTCCACCCTACAATTTTGTATTTGAGGTATGTAAAATAGTTGCTCTATAGAGTTTTTTTATCTCTCTGCATTCTTTTGGTTGCCTTCATTTAAATTATGTTTAATGTTTCCATAATATCTCCTTTACAACTATCTCTTCCTTTCTTATAGCAATGAGGCATGTACAAGAATTTTTCTTCCTAACTTGGAATGCATGTATGTTTATTAAAGGTATCTTCTTGGTGTTGAAGGTGCTTATCAGCCTTGATTGCTATCTACCTTAAGATATCAACCGAGAGGTATGTTGACATCTTAAGGGGAGGCATATGAGCTCTCCTTTTTTCTTGTGTTAATTCATTTATGGTTATTATTATTTTGAGATTAATTACTTGGAATAGCATGGATTAATGCTAGTGTGACCATTGTTGTTGTTTACACCTTTTCAAGTGTTGGTTATTATTGTTGTTTGTGTTTTGTGTCACTACGACAACCATTTTGTAGTAGAGTTTTTCGATTGCCTTGCGAACAAATGGTTTTTTTTGTTAATCTTCTCTATCATGGATCACCTAGCATAACACAACTTGCTAGCCAATAAAATCCATGATGTAACATGAATCACCCAACATTACACAACTTGTTAGCTAGTAGTATTCACATTTCTTCTCTTTTCTCTTATCATATGACTAATAGTAAGCATCTCCTTAGTAGACCTAGAAGTCATATCTCTTCTCCTGTGATAGAGTATTCAAGTAGAATTTTTGGGACTAGGAGGTGCAGATCAACCAGATCCTCCACCTATCGAATGTAGACAAAATGAATGCTTTTTGGATTAGGATGGTACACAGAATCTACTATCAAAAGGTTGTCAAAAATTCTTGGGAATAGGAGGTGTGAAATGGCCTACTCTTATACTTTTCATGCCATCAAAATTTGAGATTGATTGTCATCGTTTACTTTGCCAAATTCTTCACATGTAACTCTTGAATCAATTTCCTACACACAAAATGATGAAAAATAGGTTTGTTGATGGGGGCTTTCCTAGGTCAAACCTCGGGTTGTGAATTAACCTTGAAGTATAATGTTTTCCTTTTGAGGGAAAGGATATATATAATCTAAAAATGCTTAAAATTTAACATGATACTTTGATGAATCTTTCTTGAATTGTAGTTAGACCACTTCAAATGACAAGGTAGGCTTCCTTTTATACCTAATCATACATAAAGTGTTTGAATTTTTTCTCACACATGAGGCAAGAAATGAGGGGTCATATTTTGGGTCCCCATTGTTGGGGCTTCAAATTTCCAAATAATTTCAAGCATCGTACTATTAAAAAGGGTGGTCACTTCATGGAAATGACATATAATGGATGATTATTGATTTGAATAACTAGAGTAAAGGACAATATGAATAAATTAATTCTAATGGACCCCATGAAATACTAGTGTTTTTGATCTATAGAAACAATGATATGAACAGAAAATTAAACTGAATGAAACATGAAAATATAAGAAATACCCATTTCAGAAAATCAAGTTTCCAAGTTCCAGTAAAAATATTGGATCTGTACAATGTGTTTTTGGCTATAGAGCATATAGAAGACCGTAAAAAGGCTGAAAAGCCTATTATTTCGACCTGCATGAAAGAAGATGTCGACTTGGAATGAAAATGTATGTAAATATCAAATCTAATGAAGACCCGTTTTAGAAATCAATGTTTTATACCACCAAAAAAAAATTAAGATTCGTATCTGAAGTTTAAGGCAACCGACCAAACAAAAACCCGAAAGATAGATTAAAGCAAGGTTATTGACTAACTAGTTTGCATATTAATTTCAAAGGGTTTTGTTAATTTTAATGTAAAATGGTGACTTTTCACCCCAAAAGGGGTATGGTGCCCATTCAACCACATATATAAGTGGTTAAAAAATGTAGATATGGGGGGGAGAGTCATAAGAACAACATAATGCTGTAAGGATTGAATATCATTTTGTATTAGAGAAGTCTATAGGAAAAATAAGTATCATTTTGTGCAAGCAATCTGTAATGAAGTATTTACAAGTGGAGCTTAAGTATGCAATTATTTCCTAAAGATTAATATACAAGGTTCACTATCTCTTTTTCCAAATATTGTGTACACTTTTGTGTTGATGAGTTATCTTTGTCCTCTTGATAAATCTATTTATAGATTTGCTATGATGTGAATCACATGCTACTGCATTAGGTGAAAGATTGAGCTCTTACTGTTTGTGTAACACATGCTGAACCTTCATAGTTGATGAGAAATTGTCTCTTGAGTTGATAAGATATTCTGTCCATAAAGTGTCATATGCATCCCTGGATAGAGGCACTGGTCTGTTATTGATGTTTCAAGGTCCTTGATAGAAAAAAATTCTTCCCAAATCCTATATGAACTAATCTATGCATATGTCTTTTAGGTCTTGAAAGCAATCTCATTTTCAATATACATTCACAATTATTCATATTCAAAGCATTTAGTTAAAGCACATAATAAAGTATAATTGCAGACAACAATTTGCCAGTTTGTAATTTGATAAAAGGCTTAAATCCACTTTAAATAATCTCTTTTGTGCTTGAGTGTGTGAGGTACACCCACCTAGGTTTAGTGGAGCCTAAAGTGAAAAGGGCTTTAATTTTTTACTATCCTTGTTTGTTGGCCAAGGCTGATTGGACTGCTTGAGGATTTCAAAAATCATTGGGTTTTCCAATCTGTGGTTTTGGGCACCAACAGATTGGCGACTCTGCTGGGGAGTTGTCTACAGAATTTCAATTCCAAAATCTCTGTTAAGGTGTGCTCTACTGGAAGGAAGAACCCAAGATATCAGTAAGTAATATCAGGAGGTGGTGACTCTATTCTACATAACAAGATCAATTTCAGATTGGCGACTTTACCGGGGAGAAGATCTAAAAGGAGATGAAAATTTTCCATTTTGAAAGAAATAGCAATTTTGGTTTAGGATGTTTCAAAGAAAACAATTTATTCCAGATGGCATTGGGCCATTGGATCTCAGAAGCTTTCAATTTATCCCAAACAAGTTGTTCCCTAAGATTTCACAACTTGTACCAAAATTCTATGGGGAATATGATGAATTAGCACTTGAACATTTGTGCTCATTTTATACATTCGTAAAGGATTATGAGATTTATGTAGAAGATTATGTGATGAAGTTATTCATCAAGACATTGAAGGATAATCCAAGATAAGCCTATGAATCACTTCCTACACAAAGCATCTCATCATGGAGGGAGTTGGAGCAATGGTTCCTTGATATGGTTCATGGTGCAGGTGACGAAGGAAGCATGTGCTATGAGCTAGCGAAAGACCAAAAATACACTATGGAAACAAAATTTTGTGCGTCTCCCTTGGATGAATTTTTAAATATAAAAAATAAGAAGATGAATCTGTAGTAAATTTCTTCAAGAGGATGTTCAATAATTATTAGGAGATACCTTCAGATGTCAAGCCTCCATTTTATGAGTTATTAAATAAAATATATAAGTTAGGGTATGACTCTCAGCTGTATAGTTTTCACAAGTATCTACATGATAAAATTGTTGTAGAAGATAGTGGATGCAGGATGAGATCTACAGAGGGAACACAAAACCCTAATACAGAGGGAAGTTTGGATCAGATTGAAGAATAATCCATTGTTGATGAGACCTGTGTGGAAATAGACAACATGCAATATCAAACAGAAGATTACCTGCTCAGTAGTGAACAAATTTCAAATCTTCTGGATAGAGAGTATCAGAGAAATGCAGCAAAGGAAAAAGAGGTGTGTCATGGACAAAAGATAGAATGTGCACATGCACCTAGAAATAGGTTCAAATATTTTTCAAATTAGTTGTGTGATGACATGACAGAGGATGGTTGCCATTCGGAAAAAAATTTATGTGATGAGTCCTCCTATTTCTCTAATAAATACATTAATGACAGTGAGAGCACATATGATGACCAAAAAATTGAAGAGTCATATAACTATCAAGATCATTTTAAATGTTTTACAAATCCTCTTTATAATAATGCAGATATAAATGATGTAATGACATACTGCCAGAGTATGTCTAACAAAGATCTCTATGTGCTTTCAAATCCACTATATGAAGAACAAGAAATATCTCCAGATGATCAGGAGATCTTATTTAGCAATGTCATAAATAACAATGAGGATAATTGGGAGCATTGTTATGGATCATAAAAGTTGCATTCTCCAAAGCACACTCAGACAAATAAAATTGGTTATATAATTTTTTCAAAAATAAAAGAAAATGTTCATGAGAAAAGTTTAATTTTTCCAAATAATCTATCTCTCCAACCAAAGGTACAATTGAAAAGTACGCCTAAGTATGAATTTTTTACTTTAGGTTTACATCAATCACATAGGCGAGTAACAAAGAAAAAAAAAAAATTCTCCCAATTTTGATGTTGATATTGTTAGTATGATTTCACCTAATCACAACAAGGAAATAAAGGTTGAAAGCCAACATCTCTCGGGAGAAATGGAGAAACCCTATAAAATATGGATGAATATTGATGTATTTCCAAATATAGGAGTATTTCAAAGGAAAAACCCTTATAAGGATAAAAGCATGATGGTTCAAAGGAATTTGATTTCCTATATGGTAAATTAAAGAAGGAGGGGTAAAAAGAAATATTTTGGGGATGATTTGGAGCGTGTCCATAAAGTAAGGAGAGATAATGTGATATTTAAAAATATTAGAAAGTCTCAAAAGATAAAACTTTATAAATCAAATCATATAATGATTTATTAAAGTTTGATGCCCTATGTGGTGAAAACAAAAGGAGATTGGTGTGATTCTTTTAGAATAGAATATCAAGAAAAAAATAAAATATATTACAACATATATGGTAAACATGAAAAATATGGCAATTGGTAAGCTTTACAATGAAATTGGATTGGTTAATATGTGCCAAACTCGAATATTTTTACATGATCAGAACTAGGTGTTTGATCTAAGAAAAATAAGTGTTCATGTTTTTGGACCTAGGGGCCAACAGATGTAGTTTTAACATAATCTATAGAAGGGAGGTGATTGGCAGTGGTCTACTCTACCAGAGAAAACTAGACTCTTGCTATGCTCGCAAGGGACATACATCCCCAGATAGAGCCACTATTGGGGCTTCAAATTTCTAAATAATTTCAAGCACCGTACTATTAAAAATGATGGTCACTTAATGAAAATGACATATAATGGATGATTAATTATTTGAACAACTGGATTAAAGGAGAATATGAATAAATTAATTCCAATGGACCCCATGAAATACTAGTGTTTTTGTTCTGTAGAAAAGATGATATGAACAAAGAATTAAAATGAATGAAACATAAAAATATAAGAAATACCCATTTCACGAAATCAAGTTTCCAAGCTCCACTAAAAATATTAGATCTATACAATGTGTTTTGGGTTGTAGAGTGTACAGAAGACCGTAAGAAGGCTGAAAAGCTTGTTATTTCGACTTGCATGAAAGAGGATGTCGACTTGGAATGAAAATGTATGAAAATATAAAATCTAATGAAGACCCATTTTAGAAGTGGATGTTTTCTGCCAGCACAAAAAAATTCAGATTTGTATCTAAAGTTCAAGGCAGCCGACCAAATATTTCAAAGGGTTTTGTTATTTTAATGTAAAATGGTGACTTTTCACCCCAAAACGGGTATGGTGCCCATTAAAACACATATATAAGTGGTTAAAAATTTAGATATGGGGGGAGAGTCATAAGAACAACATAATGTTGTAAGGATTGAATATCATTTTGTATTAGAGAAGTCTAGAGGACGAAGAAGTTTCATTTTGTGCAAGCAATATGCAATGAAGTATTTACAAGTGCAGCTTAACTATGCAATTATTTCTTGAAGATTAATATACAAGGTTCACTATCTCTTTTTTCAAATATTGTGTACACTTTTGTGTTGATGAGTTGTCTTTGTCCTCTTGTTAAATCTGTTTATAGATTTGCTATGATGTGAATCACATGCTATTGCATTAGGTGAAATATTGAGTTCTTATTGTTTGTGTAACACATACTGAACCTTCATAGTTGATGAGAAATTGTCTCTTGAGTTGATAAGATATTTTGTCCACAAAGTGTCATATATATCCCTAGATAGAGGCACTGGTCTGTTATTGATTTTTCAAGGTTTTGATCTATATGCATTAGAGGTCCTTGACAAAAAAACATTGTTCCCAAATCCTATATTAACTAATCTATGCATATGTCTTTTAGGTTCTAAAAACAATCTCATTTTCAATATAAATTCACAATCATTTCTTTTCAAAGCATTCAGTCAAAGCACATAATAAAGCATAAATGTAGACAACAATTTGCCAGTTTGTAATTTGCTAAAAGGCTTAAATCCACTTTAATTAATCTATTTTGTGCTTGAGTGTGTGAGGTACACCCACCTAGGTTTAGTTGAGCCTAAAGTGCAGAGGGATTTAGTCTTTGACTATCCTTGTTCGTTGGCCAAGGCCAATTGGACTGCTTGAGGATTTGGCAAGTTTTTGGGTTTTCCAATTTGTGGTTTTGGGCACCAACAGATTAGCAACTATGTCGGGGAGTTGTCTACATAATTTCAATTCCAAATTCTTTGTTAAGGTGTGCTCTACTAGAAGGAAGAACCTAGGAGATCAATAAGTAATATTTTCCTCTACAGGAGGTGATGACTCTATTCTACATAACAAGATCTATTTCAGATTGGTGACTTTACTAGGGAGAAGATCTAGAAGGAGATGAAAATTTTCCTTTTTGAAAGAAATAGCAAATTTTGTTTAGAATGTTTCAAAGAAAACCATTTATTCCAGATGGCATCAGGCCATTGGATCTCAGAAGCTTTCAATGTATCCCAAACAAGTTGTTCCCTAAGCTTTCACCACTTGTACCAAAATTCTATGGGGAATATGATGAATTAGCACTTGATCATTTGGGCTGATTTTATACATTCGTAAAGGATTATGAGATTTATGCAGAAGATTATGTGATGAAGTTATTTGTTAGAAAATTGAAGGATAATGCAAGAGAAGCCTATGAATCACTCCCTACACAAAGCATCTCATCATGGAGGGAGTTGGAGCAATGCTTCCTTGATGTGTTTCATGATGCAGGTGAAGAAGGAAGCATGTGTTATGAGCTAGAGGAAGACCAAGAATACACTATGGAAACAAAATTTTGTTCGTCTCCCTTGGATGAATTTTTAAATATAAAAAAACAAGAAAATGAATCTGCAGTAAATTTCTTCAGGAGGATTTTCAACATTTATTAGGAGATACCTTCAAATGTCAAGCCTCCATTTTATGAGTTATTAAATAAAATATATAACCTAGGGTATGACTCTTAGTTGTATAGTTTTCTCAGGTATCTACATGATGAAATTGTTGTAGAAGATAATGGATGCAGGATGAGATCTACAGAGGGAACACAAAACCCTAATGAAGAGGGAATTTTGGATCAAATTGAAGAAGAATCCATTGTTGATGAGACCTGTGTGGAAATAGACAACATGCAATTGTAAAGCGGAAAAATCGAACCCTAGTCGTTCTCCCCTCCCCAACTCCAAAGAGACAGAAGGGAGAGTCACTAGGGTTGATGGTTTTCACTTAGGGGAGACTTTACATTCAAAAGAGGGGTTGAAACCCACAAGATCCAATCCCACGCAATGCACGATTGGATTCTATATGAGTTTCAAGGGTTAAGACATCAAGGATACCCTCTTTTGTAAAGAATGTAGATAGAAAGATTGAACTAGGAATGCATGTAAAGTAGCAAAGATTCACTTATAAACAGAGATAGGGATATTGGATGAAGCTACGGACCTGGAATTAGTAGTAAAATGTCATGACGGTGCTGTTCTGCAACTTTGAGCGAAATTTGACGGGACGATGGCGCTCGGCGTGCACACGGTCCTCCGAAAAATCCGCGAAACGAAGGTGGATCTGTTCATCTCTGCACAAGGATTCCAGATCTTCAATTACAGCCACGTACCTACAACCTACACATAGAAAAGAGAGGATGATTGGGGGGTTAGGGATGAGGGGTTTGCCTTTAGGTCAAACCCCAGTTTTGGAATTAATCGAGAAATGAGAATGTTGTAAATGTAAATGTTTGTAATGTAAACAAGTACTGATACCTTGTTGTAAGAATGTTTGTATTCTTACATGCGAAGGTGTAATGTATGTTGTATTTTGTATGTTGTATGTGATCTCCTCTTCAATGGTTGAATCCTTGTCTTGAATGCAACACTTAGCCTTGAATGGAGACTTAGAATGCTCAATTGCTTGAAAGAATGCTTGAATGTTTGAATACTTGAATATCGTTTCCACCTTTTTTTTTCTCTCTTTCCCAAATGGGAGAGGAAATGTAGTTTATATACTTGTCAATTAGGGTTGATAGACTGATTTTCCCGACCTTAGGCTAACTAGGAAACATTATTTTCCAATTTGCAAACTTAAAGACCCGAAGCCCCAAAAGAGACCGGGCCCAAAATAGGGCCAGGGACCAGGGCGCTGGGCGCCATGGTCCTGGGGGACCAGGGCGGTGGGTACCCTAGTCCTGAAGGACCAGGGCACTGGGCACCATGGTCCCACCTCCAGGGATAGCAGGGTGCAAGGAGGATCAGGCCAGGGTGCTGAAAAATGCAGTTTTTGATGTCATGAACAAGTTTCGGGGTCTCCATTCAGGTTCCGTGTTGCATCGCCATCGTGAAGACCCAAATGCGGTTGAAATTGCAAGTGTCACAATTTTAGGACGCTACATTTAGCCCCCACTTTAACGGGAGTATAAGCGTACGCTCATACTTCCGGTAAAGTACAAGGAAACAACATTGGAAAACTTTCACCACATCAAGGAGGCAAGATACACCAAGCCCCCAGTGGAATAAGGATCTTACGACTTCAATTGACAAAGTAAAAGGGAAGATCATGAGGGAGAACCCTGATTGTTAGTAGTAAGGTTCCCTCACTATGAGTCATGCAAGAAAGATATCAAAAATTTTCAAGGCAAAGCTAAATTTGTCAAGAAATTTTCAAGTATCTTGAAAAGATATGAACGGGATGTATGCCCCCCTACGTTAAAGCAATCACACACGCCTCATCGGGGGTGATTGCTTTAAGGTAGTGATACATATAAGAAATGAGAAAGGAGCACGTTATCACAAGGATTTAGCCCCCAAGTGTGAGATAAGCCCAAGGATAATAGACACAAAACACAAAGCACAAGGTGACTTCGCTTTCCTCGGGGTTATTATGCTGTATGATAATTCATGTATATCATATGTATGTATGCATAATTGTTCTTCATTCCCCAATCAAGGAAGGTCACCTAGAAGAAGGGAACACATGTGTCTTTTGAGTCAACATGAGAGAGACCAAAAGAGATCTCAATGTTTTGCATCATCCTCAAGTAGACAACACTAAGGACAACGAATAGAAGAATGAGAATAACGCATAGAAGAAGTAACAAAAGAGAGGAGGAGAGAGTCTTCTATGCTAATGAACTAGTCTAGCATGTCATCTACCCCCCAATCTTGCTGATCAATATTTTGGGAAGGTAGGAAACATGCTAGAGGAGGAACATCCAACACAGCAGATGGAGCTATCACAAGATCCAAACAAGGGCTATGTTCATATCCCAAGCCACGGTGTTCTTGTCTAGGAGCTAGGATAAGTGCTTTAAAACATTCGTTAGATAGATGGTTATCAACATCAACATATTCATATTCACTGTCAGAATGAACAGGAGTAACATTTTCATCATGAATAACATTTTCATCTATATCATCATCAAGATTTATAAAAATAGCATCTTTAACTCGCACAGGATCAAGACCATCATGCATCTTATGTTTAGGAGATTTTGGCTCAATCATCGGCTGAGGAGGAAATGGAATAATATTAGTTGAAGGTGTATTTGGGGATTGCAAAGTTTGAGAAGCAGCTGCCTGAGCTCTAAGATGACGCTTTCGTCGGTGTTCACATGTAGAACGATTTCGTCTAGTCTTAGTAGGAAGTTGAGAAGATTGAGGAGGAGGAATATTCTCATCCTTATCACTTGGGTGTTTAGGTTGTGGTCTCTTAGGTTGAACAATAGGAGAAGAGGAAGGTCTTTTCTCTCTATAAGAGGAAGGAGGAGGAACTGCTCCATATAAGGGAGGAATATTTGGTTTAGGAAGGAGACCAAGTCCATCATGACGAGGAGGGATAGGTCTACTTTTAGAGAGTTTATTAGATATAGGCATAGTCACATTCATAGGAATGGGTTGGGAATCTTCTTGAGGAAAGACATTAGTTTTATCTTTCAAGGGAAGAACTTCCTTCTCAAGAACAATAGGAATGTCAAGTTTGGGTGTTCTAGGTTCACTTAGAGATAGGATCATATCTTTTTTCCACTTTTGATAAGATTTGAAAAGATGATCACTTCGCGGAGGAAGAGATTGGAATTGTTTAGGCCAAAAGTAATCAATAGGAATGCTAGAAGTTCTTTCAGCTGGTTTAAAGAGACTATGATTGACAGTAACAACTTCACCATTATGGGGAAATTTCAAACACTTGTGAATAGGAGAAGCAATAGCTTTCATGGAAGACAGCCAAGGATAGCCTAGCTTCACACGAAATTGTTCGGATGATGGAATAATAGCAAAGCTCATATCAAGGGATTTGTTATGGACCTCAATAGGTAATGTAATAGAACCAATTGCAGGAGAAGAAAATGCATCAAATAATTTCACAACCACATTTGTTTCGTCATAGATCACTTGATTCAATTGCAAAGTAAAAAAATTCTTCAGTAATGACATTAACCATACAAGAAGAATCAATAAGCACTCCACGGCAAGGTGTATTCTTGACTTTTGCAACTATATATAAAGGACCATCAGGTGCCCTGATAGTTTCACTAGAATCAAAGGTGATGGAAGGTTCTTTAGGGATTTTCTGCTGCTCTACAAAGTTAATCACATTCGGAGTCATAGACAAAAGATCATCAGGTGAGACAGAGGAATCAGTAGTATCAATCGCATTAGAGGTATGAGAAGGCAATGGATCAGTAAAAATCTAAAGATTTTGCTTAGGAGGAGCTACAGATGTGTTGCCTTTATCATTCACACTAGAAACAGAGATAGTATTATTATCAATCAAATCTTGAATTCTACCTTTTAAAGCAAAACATTTTTCAGTATCATGCCCAGGATGACGATGAAATTGACAAAAAGATTTGTTATCAAAATAGGGTGAATTAATCTTTGTAGGATCTATTTGCCTTATAGGAGGAAGAGTAAGCACATTTTGTTCCAATAACTTATTCATAATACTATGCAATGATTCATTCAAAGGAGTAAACTTTCTTTCTTTCTTGAAAAACTTAGAAATAGGAGGCACACCTGATGCCACATTCACATTGTTGTTGATGATGTTTTCATTGAATTTAATGGACTCTCTGTTCGGTTTAAACTTCCCAAATGGTTATTGACTACTATGACCCTTATCACTCGGAGCCATAGGATTTGCTTGTTCCATTTGACTCACAGTCAGTTGATAATTGTGAAGAGTTGTGCACAACTGTTGGAAAGAAGTAAACTCAGAAAATAGGAGTTTTTCTCTAATATCTTTTTGTAAATTAGAAATAAAGATTCTTTGAATATCATTGTCAGGCACTGGAAAAGAAATTTGAGCATACAAATGCTTATATCTACCAATGAAATCAGTCACTTTTTCTTTAACACCTTGTTTACAATGCATTAAATCAATCAAAGTAACTTTAGGACTTATATTGTTTTGAAATTGTTGAATGAAAGCATTTGCAAGTTGTTCGAAAGAAGTAATAGAATAAGAAGGCAACGAGCAATACCGTTGTAGGGCTTTATCTCTTAATGTTCTAGTAAACAGTTTTGCAAGCAACCTTTGGTCATAAGCAAAATTAGTACATATTGTTTGAAAGGTCTTAACATGTGTTAGAGGATCACCCTTACCATTATAAAGCTCCAAATGCAGAATTTCAACATGTTTAGGGGGGATAGCTCGAACAATGTCAAGAGAAAGTGGGCTCGCAACATCAAATGTGGGCACACTAAACTTAGATTGATTCATAGAGGCAATTTGTTGCTGTAAAGAAGAGACAGTTTGTGCAAGATTGTTAATGGTCGCTTCAGTCGAAGAGTTCATATTAGACATGTTAGATTGTGATGGAGGTGTTATGTTATTGAAAGAAGGTAGAGAGTAAGGTGGTGGGACACTATGATAGTTAGTCATAGGAGATGATTGGAAAGGAGGAACACTACAAGGAGGAATGGAAGGGTTAAATGAATTGCCCCCTTGTGTCATGTTTATTTGTGGAGATATAATAGGAACACTCATTGAAGGAATGAATGAAGAAGTCAGATTGAATGAAGGAAGAGGGTTGATTGAAGAAGAGGGATTGCCCCCATGACTGGTGATCATAGGAGGAATGTCTTGTGTTGAAGTAGTCATTATGTTTGATGTAAAAGTAGGTATACTAGTAATAGGAGTTGTCAAAGGAATAGAATGATTAACTTGAGTAGGAGGTTGTGTATAACCTAAGGTTTCAGCACAACTCTTCATAGGCATCACATTCGAATCCACAATGTGTGCAATACCACGCAAAATATCAATTCCATTCTTATCACTTTGAACCATACATTTTAGACCCTCAATTAATGAAAGAGCTTCACTATCGGGGTATTCTTGAGACATCCATTGTCGAAAATCATCAATTTGGTTATCCAATTTCGAAAGTTGTTCTACAGAAACCTCATGGAGAGCTTCTTCATCAATAAGAGGATTAGAGGAATTACCTATGTCCTCGTTAAAAAGGCCATTCAAATTAGGTTCCATCTCCTCGGTAATTACACCTTGGAAAGACTTAATTCTAAGGCTTCGTCTAACAGGAATAGTGTAAGTAGGGATTATTGTTGTAAAAATCATGCACTAAAGAGAGAGAGAAGATTTTGAATTTTAGAGGTAGCAAATTTCAATAAAATCAGCCAATCTCCTAGATTTAAGCTGTTAAATGCAATCAGGACAATCTCCCGAAATTTCAGAAAAAATGTCCAAGACCGTGGCGAACGGAGTGCACACGGTCCTCGCAACGATTTTCAAAATTTGCAGGGATGAAAGTTATGATGATTTTAAAGCTAATCTGAAAAAATTGATTGATTTTACGATCTGTAGATAGGCCAAATTAAAGTTGCAATCTCAAAATTGAACCCTACCAAGATTGTTGAAAAATGTAAATTTTGAATTTTGAAAAAGAGAGGGAAACTGAAATTTTGAATTTTATGATTTTAGAAGGAATACTGAAAACAATGCAGGCTTTGAAATTTAAAAGTTGACCCGATTTCATGCAAAATTCGAATTTGAAAGTGGAAATCAAAGTTGTTGCAATTAAACACTTAATTTCAAAAGTCACAAACCACAAAAATTTGAATAAAGCACTGAAATTTCGAATGAATGCCAACACACTTTTTAGATTTAGGACTGTAAGAAACACAATTTTGATACAAATTTCAATTTCAACAATTTTTGAATGATTAGAAGCCTCAATCCAAGCAATCGCTAGACCAACTTTGACTTTAATTTTGAAGGTGTTAAAATTGATAAAATCAGCCAAAATTCTGGATTTTAGCAGAAAAATACAGTAAGATCTAGCTCCCGAAATTTCGGAAAAAATGTCAAGGACGATGGTGCTCGGGGTGCACACGGTCCTTGTAACTTTTTTCCAAATTTTCAGGGATGAAAGATATTGTGATTTTATTGCGGAATCCAAAGTTACAGCTGATTTGGAGGTGTTTTGATTAGTGAAATTATCAGTCAAAGGTTGAATCAAGAAGGTCTTAAAAATTAGGGTTTTGACATTTAACCACTTAATTTTCAGAATTAAAGCACAAATATGAATTGACAATTTGCAATAGAAGGGTAGATCTGAAACAAGCATTAACAATTAAACATTTCACAAGTTTAATTACTTAAAAAGAAAATTTTAGGGTTTTTATGCAATTAACCTCTAAAATTTGCAAAAGATCAAATATGGAAATGTAATTAGGGAAGCAAAATTTTCAGATCTAACCATGAATAATCAGAATGAGGATGTTCACATTGGGTTCACCAAAATGTAAAGCGGAAAGATCAAACCCTAGTCGTTCTCCCCTCCCCAACTCCAAAGAGAGAGAAGGGAGAGTCACTAGGGTTGATGGTTTTCACTTAGGGGAGACTTTGCATTCAAAAGAGGGGTTGAAACCCACAAGATCCAATCCCATGCAATGCACAATTGGATTCTATATGAGTTTCAAGGGTTAAGACATCAAGGATACCCTCTTTTGTAAAGAATGTAGATAGAAAGATTGAACTAGGAATGCATGTAAAGTAGGAAAGATTCGCTTATAAACAGAGATAGGGATATGGGATGAAGCTACGGACCTGGAATTAGCAGTAAAATGTCGAGATGGTGCTGTTCTGCAAATTTGAGTGAAAGTTGACGGGATGATGGTGCCCGGCGTGCACACGGTCCTCCAAAAAATCCGCGAAATGAAGGTGGATCTGTTCGTCTCTGCACAAAGATTCCAGATCTTCAATTATAGCCACGTACCTGCAACCTACACACAGAAAAGAGAGGATGATTGGGGGGTTAGGGATAAGGGGTTTGCCTTTAGGTCAAACCCCGGTTTTGGAATTAACCGAGAAATGAGAATGTTGTAAATGTAAATGTTTGTAATGTAAACAAGTACTGATACTTTGTTGTAAGAATGTTTGTATTCTTACATGCGAAGGTGTAATGTATGTTGTATTTTGTATGTTGTATGTGATCTCCTCTTCAATGCTTGAATCCTTGTCTTGAATGCAACACTTAGCCTTGAATGGAGACTTAGAATGCTCAATTGCTTGAAAGAATGCTTGAATGTTTGAATACTTGAATATCATTTCTGCCTTTTTTTTTCTCTCTTTCCCAAATGGGAGAGGAAATGTAGTTTATATACTTGTCAATTAGGGTTGATAGACTGATTTTCCCGACCTTAGGCTGACCAGGAAACTTATTTTCCAATTTGCAAACTTAAAGACCCGAAGCCCCAAAAGATACCAGGCCCAAAATAGGGCCAGGGACCAGGGCGCTGGGCGCCATGGTCCTGGGGGACCAGGGCACTGGGTGCCCTAGTCCTGAAGGACCAGGGCATTGGGCGCCATGGTCCCACCTCGAGGGACAGCAAGGTGCAAGGAGGATTAGGCCAGGGTGCTGAAAAATGCAGTTTTTGATGTCATGAACAAGTTTCGGGGTCTCCATTCAGGTTTCGTGTTGCATCACCATCGTGAAGACCCAAATGCGGTCAAAATTGCAAGTGTCGCAATTTTAGGATGCTACAACAATATCAAAAGGAAGATTGTCTACTTAGTAGTGAACAAATTTCAGATCTTCTAGATAGAGAGTATCAGAGAAATGCAGCAAAGGAAAAAGAGGTGTGTCATGGACAATAGATAGAATGTGTACATGCACCTGGAAATAGGTTCAAATCTTTTTCAAATCAGTTGTCTGGTGACAACACAAAGGATGGCTGCCATTCGGAAAAAAATTTATGTGGTGAGTCCTCCTATTTCTTTGATAAATACATTAATGAGAGTGAGAGCACATATGATGACCAAAAAATTAAAGAGTCATATAACTATCAAGATCATTTTAAATATTTTACAAATCCTCTTTATAATAATGTAGATATAAATGATGAAATGACATACTGCCAGAGTATGTCTAACAAAGATCTCTATGTGCTTTCAAATTCACTATATGAAGAACAAGAAATATCTCTAGATGATCAGGAGATCTTATTGAGCAATGACATAAATAACAATGAGGATAATTGGGAGCATTGTTATGGAGAAAAAAAGTTGCATTCTCCAAAGCACACTCAGACAAATAAAATTGGTGATATAAAGTTTTCAAAAATAAAAGACAATGTTCATGAGAAAAGTTTAGGGTTTCCAAATAATGTATCTCCCCAACAAAAGTTACAATTGAAAAGTAAGGCTGTATGAATTTTTGACTTTAGCTTTACATCAATCACATAGGGGAGTAACAAAGAAAAACAGAATTCTCCCAATTTTGATGTTGATATTATTAGTATGATTTCACCTAATCACAACAAGGAAATAAAGGTTGAAAGCCAACATTTCTCAGGAGAAATGTAGAAACTTTATAAAATAGGGACGAATATTGATGTATTTCCAAATATAGAAGTATTTCAAAGGAAAAACCCTTATAAGGATAAAAGAATGATGGTTCAGAGGAATTTGATTTCCTATATGGTAAATTCAAGGAGGAGGGGTAAAAAGAAATATGTCAGGGATGAGTTGGATCATGTCCATAAAGTAAGATTTATAAAAGTTTGATGCCCTGTGTGGTGAAAACAAAAGGAGATTGTTGTGATTCTTTTAGCATAGAATATCAAGAAAAAAATAAAATATATTACAACATATATGGTAAACATGAAAAATATGACAATTGATAAGCTTTATGATGAAATTGGATTGGTTGATGATATGTGCCAAAATGGAATATTTTTGCATGATGAGAACCAGGTGTTTGATCTGGGAAAAATGAGTGTTCATGTTTTTGGGACCTAGGGGCCACCAAATGCATTTTTAACATAATCTACAGAAGGGAGGTGATTGGCAATTGTCTACTCTACTAGAGAAAACTAGATTCTTGCTATGCCTGCAAGGGGCATACATCCCCAAACAGAGCCATTGTTGGGGCTTCAAATTTTCAAATAATTTCAAGCACTGTACTATTAAAAATGGTGGTCACTTCAAGGAAATGACATATAATGGATGATTAATGATTTGAACAACTAGAGTAAAGGATGATATGAATAAATTAATTCGAATGGACCCCATGAAAGACTAGTGTTTTTGATCTATAGAAACGATGATATGAACAGAGAATTAAAATGAATGAAAAATGAATATATAAGAAATACCCATTTCAGAAAATCAAGTTTCCAAGCTCCAGTAAAAATATTAGATCTGTACAATGTGCTTTTGGTTTTAGAGCCTACAGAAGACTGTAAGAAGGCTAAAAAGCCTGCTATATCAACCTGCATGAAAGAAGATGTCGACTTGGAATGAAAATTTATGCAAATATGAAATCTGATGAAGAACTACTTTAGAAGTGGATGTTTTCTACCACCACAAAAAAATTTAGATTCGTATCTGAAGTTTAAGGAAGCCAACCAAATAAAAACCTGAAAGATAACTCAAAGCAAGGTTATTGACTAACTAGTTTGCATATTAATTTCAAAGGGTTTTGTTAATTTTAATGTAAAATGGTGACTTTTCACCCCAAAAGGGTGTTAGGATTCCCAAATATACTGAGAGGGGGGATGAATCAGTATCTTACCGGTTTGATAATTTTCTTAACTTAAAACATGTAAACATATTAGTATTGTATACCGGTAAACAAAAAGTAATGTAATAAACAGAGATAACATCAATCACATGAAAAGCACACAATAAAATAGTAGTTTAACGAGGAAACCCAGTGTGGGAAAAACCTCGGTGGGATTTGTGACCCACAATATTCACTTACTGGCCAATAAGAGAATATTACTGCTACAATAGGGGCCTACACATGCAGGAAGGCCAAGTGCCTAGAGCTCACTGCTCAATTACAAAATGGAAGTCTCACTGACTTACAAAATGGATTATGCAAATCCAATGTCTTGTACTACTTTAAAATAGCATCTACTATGCCAGATCCAGTACCGGTTTAAGCTCTGCTTCATACATAAACCCTTAACCTATAATTCACATAATAGGTATGCCTTATTTCGCCTATCTACTTCCTTACAAAATTTTCTATAATGATCTCATACATATATGAGTCATTTTACATCTTGCCAAGTCATCTTATAATGATTTTATAATTATTTACAAAATATATTATAAATAAAATTTATGTCAGCCTGGGTGGGGATATACTTCCTTTCACTATTGGTGTTCTATGTGTCGGTGTAGAGTCTGTCGTTGCTGGTGCTGGTAAATTGTCCTGTTGGTGTCATAGGATTGCAAGGTTGCCATCAATGACAAAACCTTCAATCACCTACAATATCTCATTGGAGTGTGCATTTGCCAACAATCTCCCCCTTTGGCATTGATGGCAACACTCATGAGAAAAATCCAAAAAGTGTCATAAAAATGAATCTGCCAGAATTGTCTTACCAAAAATTGCATACCAAAAAAAATATGTGCTCCCCCTGAGCTGATGATCCATTTGATGATTATTTTTTTCATTACTACTACTCCCCCTCTTTGGCATCAATGACAAAGGTTGTCAAAGTGTCAATTGAGTGTGGTTTCCAGCTTTATCCTTGTAACTAGTTGGTTACAATCTGAAAAAGGTCTGCTAATACCAGATTCAAGCTCTTAGTGAACCGTTTGCTATCTTTTAATGTAGCCTCTATCCTCTGAATTCACCTAGTGAGGTGTTGCATTTGTCGTGCCAGTGTTTTCTATCCTTGAATTAAAGCCTCAAATATCTCTTTTTTTTAGGAGGCGAGGTAGTCCAATTTTGGACTAAGTCTCCATTTTAGATCTTTTTCCTTTCCTTTTATTCTTTCCTTTTCTCTTTACAACTTCAAAAGTTCCTCCTCAAAACTTGTTATTTTCTGCTCAAAAACTGATAATGGTTCAGATGAATTAATGAAATTATCAGCTAGTTGATTTATTTCTTCCTATACCTTGTTGATCTTCTTGTCTATATCTACTGTCAAGAAGTTTGTTTTGTATGTATCTTTGTACAAAGTTCTAAACTCTTTTAGTGTATTACATAGTGCCTATAAAAGAGTGTCAAATTGTCTCATGCACTTCTTTATTTCCTCTTCAAGAGTTTGTGTTTTTCCTTCTCTAGTTTCTCCTTGAATGCTTCCTCATTTATTTGTTCAACTATCATAGTGTTGTCAGTAATATACTTAGACAATGTGTCAAGTTGATTCAAAGAATCTTTATTATCTATATTACACTTGGGTGCTATCATTTTCAAATTTGGAATTGTGTCATCAATTGCTTTGTATGCTTGTGAACTACACTCTGTTATCTTCTTGATAGAATCCAAAAGAACTTTTGTCACATTTGTTGGTTTGAATTCTACATTGGAAGAACCAACAATTTGTATTCCATCGGTGGGAGCAATTTCTTTGCTTGTGGTGACCTTTGGTAGGTCAGTTTGTGTTTGCATTTCTTTAATAAAAGGTTTGGATTGCTCAGCTATTGTCAGTGGCACTGTCTCTGCATGAACCTATTGTTGTGAGGGAGCTTGTTGCTCTACCTGTTTCTCAGTGTTGTCACCTGCCAGTTTACCTTTTGTGCTATGTGTTGCCGGTGGGTCATTTGCCACATTTGTTTTCACTGTTGAATCCTTATCTACCACAATATTGACCTTCTGAGTGTCAATGTTCATGGTATATAACACCTTAGAATCAAGATTTGTGTCCTCGTGTGGTATGTCCATACTCTCACTAGCCAGTTGATTGTCAGTAGTAACTACTGGTGGAGTATCTAGAGGCAGTGGGGATAAGTTATCTATTATTTTTTATGCTAGGTGGTCCACTAACCTTACCTTTTCCCTTATCCTTTTGATATACCAAGATGGGTTTAGGGCTTCGATACTCTTCCTGCTTTTCCTTCTCTACAAGGAATATGTCCCATGCATTAGTCATTTCTTTTGTCACCTCATTCACTCTCCCTGCCATTAGTGCTACATGCTAGTGAGCAGTTGAAAATACTAACCAGTTAGCCTCTGAGATCAATTTATCTATCTCATCAGGTGAGTTGATAGGATGTACAACAAGTAATTTTTCAATTTTTATTTTCTTATCAAGTTCAATAATACCTACTCTCCTAGCTTCAAGTCTGTTGTAGAGATCTGTCGGTATTTTGTCAACAACTTGCATCAAAAATTTCTTAAAAATATCTAAGTGCAATATTACATTGTTCTCTACTTTATCTTTGTCATCATCTGATAATGTATTATACATTTTGCTGATATTTTTCAATTTACCATCCTCAGTCATTTCATCTAGTAATTTATCAATAGGAGCTATAGACTTCTTCTTAGGAGTCACCTTTTTCTTATTTGGAGTTAATTTCTTTGCTAGGGGCCCTACTGCCTATTGTTTCTATCTTGTTCTTCTAGGAGAAGGTGAAGATACCGGTGAAGATTTCCTTTTTCTCACAACTCTTTTGAATGCAACTAGTATGTCACTTTCTGAAGAAGTTCCAACCGTTGAAAGGTGAATTTCTGGTTGAAGTGCTTCTAACTCATCTTCAGTAATACCAGTTTGTTTAAGTACATCTTCCTTAAGAGTTTTTGCTTGCTTGGATCCTTTTCTAACTATTGCTTCAACCTTTTTAACATTTTTCTTTGATTGAATTTATTTTTCAATAGTCTCAGCACTACCAAATACCTTTTCTTTGGGTTCCTTAGGTGCTTCTAGGAGGGCTTTTGCATATGTTTCTATTATGTGGTCATCAGTTTCATACCCCATTTTAGTAACCCAGATGGTTCTTGGGATAACTACCTCCATCCAAATTTCATCCTTCTTTATAACAAAATAGATTTCATCTTTATACTTGTTCACAATTGCTTGTGACAATCTGACTCTGGTCTTCATCCGGGCCTTCAGTGCCCGAAAATACTCATTTATGTTCTTTTCTCTGTTCTCTCCCATGTTGTTTAGTAAATCTGACAACTGTTTGCGTACCGATATATCAAAACCAATATTTCTGTTACTGATACCGAGTACTTATTTGGTTATGTGTAGCATTAGATAGACAAGTAGGTTTCCAAATCTGAATGTTCCCTTTTTGTCTTTCTTTATCTTTCTCAAATTGTCAATTAGTTCATCCTTAAGCCATTCGCACACATCTATTTTTGTATTATCATTAACCATGTCATAGGCACTTTTTATGCATAGGCTAGAGACTGAGTTTAACCTATTTGCATGTGTGGTTTTGTAGCCTAAGATCATACTAATGAATTTGACATTGATATCAGTTACATCATTTACCCTTAAGGATCTCTTATCAGATGTTGCACCAGTTAGGTTAATCACTAGGTCATTTGAGACCACCTTTGTTTTATTAGGTCTATTATTAGTGGAAGGTAACCCTGTCACAACCTTTACTACTTCTTTTGTGATTTTGTGAACTGAGTCCAACCAGAAGAATGCAGCATGTACCCTGCTTAGTACTATCCTTATAACATCCTTGGGAAAATCCAGGATACTGAGAATTTCAGTGAAACCTAGGGTTTCTACTATCTTGTGTTCAGGGTTGATATTTCTGGATTCATCACAAATTATAGATTTATACATATTCATAATTTCCTCATCACCTAATTCCTTTATATGACAATGTATATACATTCTAGGGTCTTCAACAAAAACTACTCCTTTAGGGATTTGGGAAAATGCACCAATATTATCATCTTTCTTGGCAATTTCAAGAACTAATTGGAATATGGGTCTAGGGCATTTAATAACTTTGACAACAGTAGGGTTTGCAATGAATTCAAGAACATATGAAGAAGCCATGATTATAAATACCTTTATCTTCCTTAAGGAATGTTTTCTTGATAAATTGCTTCACTTCTTTGCTTGGAATGCCTTCACTCGGGAATTTTCGTGCTCTCAAAAATTTGAATCCTTAGTGAAATGGAAATGGAGCCAAAACACTTATTTTATAATGTTAATTTTGCCAACCACCACATTTAATGCTTGTTAGTTAAGTAATGACTTAACTTATCTTCCGGTATAGAAGTAATTTCAACTTCTCACCATCAATCGAGGGAATAATAGCATGTTTCACATTTGGTTTCTAAACCCTCAAAGGAATTTTCTTCAGTTAGATGAAGAGTCTCCTACCGATGGAGTGTTACTCTATTCTGCCGATGGAGGAGAATTCCTATCAACATTTAGATCTGACTTTCTAATCCATTGTTTTGAGAATTCTTGCTTTACCTCTTCACCCTTTTCTTTACCTTTCAAACTAGCACCATTATTACTTGTCGGTGATGCCTTACTTCTGCAAAATTTTGCAATATGTCCAATCTTATTGCAAGAATAATAGGTCACATTATTTTTCTAAATAGCTTTCTCATATCCTATGTTGATTTGTGTTCTACACTGATTAGATAAGTGTCCAAATCTTCCACAAACATAACATCTTACATTCATTCTACAATTTCCTGAATTATGACCAACTTTGTTGCATTTGGAACATTGATCGGTGGGTGTATTAGTGTTTTGATAATTTCTAGATCTACACTGATTTGCTCTATGACCATATTTGTTATAGTTAAAGCATTTTAAATAAAATTTATAAGAAGTAGGTTGTCTTACCAGTTTGCTATGATCATGTGTGTTTGTAGTACTAGAGCTTTCACCAGCTTCAAAGCCAAGGCCATTAGTGTCACCATTAGGTTTCTGATTCTTCAACAAGTCACCAAGTTCTTCTAAGCTTTTCTTGAATTTTTCTTTGTGCTGATTTGCAGTATCCAGTTCTCTTTCCAAGATACCTTTCTGTCTCATGAGTTCATTTGAGTTATTTTGTGCATGCATCAGATCTATCTTCAACATATCATTTTCATAACAAAGTCTTGTGTTTTCATTTGCAGCATCATTCAGTCTTCTAGTCAAGTCTTCTTCATTTTTCTTTCTATCTTCAATTTCTTTACAGAATCTCATAGTCATATCTTGCATCTTATTCTTTGTTTTCATGTTTTCTTATTTCAGCTTATTCATCAAATCACTTAGAGATTCCTTTTCATCATTCTCATTTTGCATCTTTTCACAAATTCTCTTCTCTTGTTTCTTGTAATGGCAAGATTTTCTTGAAGTGCTTGAATAATGTCTTGTGCAGCTTTTAGATCATCTTCAAGTTTGATATTTTCAAGTTTTCTGTATCATAGTCTGAGAGAGCTGCTTCTAATTGCTTCATCAAGTTTTCCATTTCTACCGGTGTCAAGATCTTCCTCAAGTTGTTAGCCTTCTGAAAATCAAGGACCAAGCTCTGATACCAATTGTTAGGATTCCCAAAGATACTGAGAGGGGGGGGTGAATCACAATCTTACAGATTTGATAATTTTCTTAACTTAAAACATGTAAAGCATATCAGTACTGTATACCGGTAAACAAAAAGTAATGTAATAAACATAGATAACATCAACCACATGTAAAGCACACCAAAACACTGTTAGCATTTGGCATTATAATAGACAATGGAAGATTGTTGGCATTTCAATAAGGATATTAAGAAGGTTGTTGATGGTTATGGATATAACTGATTAAGGATGTCTATTGTCTTAATATTATTATTTTGTCATTGATGTCAAGAAATTGATTTTCTAATTCAGTATGATGTTGCCATATCTTGAGAAGTATGATTTGGAAAAGTATAAAGATGTCGGTAAAAGACAGAGAAAGATTATGATGAATAAGGGGATGAATAAGGTATTCAATGAGAAACTATTACCGAGTTAGACAATGATGAGATCATGATGTTTAGATTGTTTTGACATCATACATATGTTGTAAATTGTAAAGGTTAATGCTATACTATGTTACCAAGCAAAGAACCTAGTCGGTAAACCCTAAGGTTATCGCTATCGGTTAATGAAGGCAGAATGTCTACCGAGTGAAGTTTAGTATTTATCAAGTTGTTACCAAGTTGTAACTGAGCTATAATAGAATGCATTAAATGTTTACATGCGTTATTTAATGAAGGAGGCTGATAAGCTGGAACTGATTAGATGATTGGTATGCCATGCATGAAGTTTGTTAATGAATCTATGGCAAAGGAAAGTTGACATGAAGATCTACAGCTCAGATTGAACCGCAATACCCTAGCACAAGTTCCAAGAAATGTATGCAAGTTACAAGGTGGGGTAAAATGTTTTCAGATCGAAAGATGCATTGAACCTAGACAAGATTGAAGATCTGATGGCTATGATTGATCATGGGAAATATGATCAAGGAGATTAAGCGGTTAGCTAATTGTTTATAAATAGGGAACTATTGATAAACAATGCATGCAGACAAGTGTATGCACAGGGATGCTACATAGTGAATACCGATCACAAAAGTTGAAGACCTATTTGAATAATAGAGTATAGAAGCCCAACAGATGGACAAGATTAGTTCTATGTCTAGATTGTATTGAGCAAATAAGAATCTACTTTAGCATTTTAGATGTGAAGTTGCAGATAGATTTTTATTACTGTTATTTTGTGAAAGTGACAGAAAATCTCTTAACCGAGTGGACTTAATAGTCTTATTTGTAAAACCCTCTAGCAAGGTGATATTTTGATTGAGTGTTTGAAATCCTTTAACAAGGTGAAGATCCTAACAGATCTAAGGGAAATCCCTTAACCGGGTCACATCTAGCAATGTGTTTGTAATCTTTAATAGGATTTGCTTTTAACCAAGCATACTCTAGAAGAGTATATTTCTTAGTGGGTCTGAAATCCCATAGTGGTTTTTCTCTATTTGGGTTTCCACGTTAAATCTGGTGTTATGAGGTTTATGATGTTTATATGCTTTTGAGTTTGTATGTTTAGTAGTTTTGGTTATATTACTGAGGTATATGTTACCGAGGTTGAATCTGATGTTTTTATGGAAGATTAAGTTTGTATGATTCACCCCCCCCTCTCATCTTGTTGACTATTGGATATGTACTTACATTAAGTATCAGAACTATCAATTGGTATTAGAGCCTCAGACTCTAGAAGGAAAGTTTAAAGGCACTTGAGTTAAAGATCCAAAGATGTATAAGAGGGATGCACTGAAGCTAAACAAGTCAAGTTTCTCTACATGGAAGAAAAGAATGAAGCAGCATCTATCAGGAGTTGGAGAATATGTTGTATACTATCTGGAGAATGATTTTTTTACACCAAGCACCTATACATTGACAATGGAAGAGATAAAGGTAAAGCAAGAACATATCCAAGCAATGATTGAAATAACATATGCATTCACCGACTCAGATTTTAATGACCTAGAAGGCTGCAATGATGCAAAGGCTATGTGGGATAAGCTCATATTAGTATATGGAGGAGATGAACATGTTCAAAGAGCAAAAGTAGATAGTCTAAGAGGACAAATTGAATCTATGAGGATGAATGAAGGTGAGAACATAACTTAGTACAGTACAAGACTAAAGGAGATTGCTAATCAAATCAAAGGAGCAGGTGGAACTATTGAAGAAAAGGATATAACAAGTAAGTTGTTAAGAACCCTTCTACCAACTTATGCAATTTGAGTCTCTGCATCAATGAATTGAGGTATGTACCTAATATGCCAATTTCTTTAGATGCTACTATTGGTAAGCTACATGCATTTGAGTTAAGTAACTTTGATAATAGTGGATCTTCGGTAAATAAAGTTGAATCTGCATTTAGTTCTTTTCATCTTGATGAATCTAATGATTACAATGAAAGAAAGTATAAGTACTCTGAAGGAGATCACAATGGAGCAAGTGAAAGATTTCATAAGAACATGGAAGAAGTACACAAACTATATGAGGAAATCAGAAAGCAAGAAGAGTTTGAAGCACTATTAGCCAGAAAGTTACCGAGAGGCAAAGGTAAGTATAAAGGAAAACTACCTTTGAAATGTTTCAATTGTGATAAAGTAGGACATATAGCTTCTAACTGTCTTGACAAAGATTCTAATAAAAAGAGAGTTTATCAAGATGATAGACAGAAAGATAATCATTACAGAGGACACTGAGATTTCAGAAGAAGAGATAGAAAGACATGCTAATAGCCGATGAGGAATCAAACAATGATAAATCAGATGAAACTGATACAGAGGAAGTAGTTTATGTGGCTATCAAAGATGGATCAGATGAAGAAAGGTATGAAGAAAAATCCCTAATATCTCACATAAAAACTAATGATTCTTGGATCATAGATAGTGGATGCTCACATCATATGACAGGAGATAAACACAAGTTTGTTATATTAGAAGATTATGATGGAGGCTATGCTAGATTTGGTAATGATGCACCATGTCCGATAAGAGGTAAAGGATCTATAACACTTCTTGACAGTGCTAGATGCAATGATGTTTATTTGGTTCAAGGTTTGAAATACAATTTGTTGAGTGTAGCACAGCTAAACAACACAGGTTACCGAATAGAATTTCAAAAAGAAATGGTCAAAGTTCATGACAAGCATGGAAAGTTATCTACTACCGAGACACAAAAAAAAGGTAATACATTTCACCTTGACTCAACTCGGAACAAGTGTTTGTATGCAAAGATAGATGATACCTGGTTATGGCATAAAAGGTTTTGTCATGTAAATTTTGATAATCTAATAAAAAAAAGCAAGAAGCACTGAGTAAGAGGTCTACCGAGTCTTGAAAAACATGAGAATTCTATGTGCCGAGGATGCCAAATGGGTAAGATGACAGGATCAAGCTTTACAAGTAAGTCTTACACTTCTAAGGAAATTTTAGATCTTGTGCACATTGATCTTTGTGGTCCTATGAAAGTTCAAAGTTATTATGGTAATAAATATTTCATATTATTTGTTGATGATTACTCAAGGATGATGTCAGTAATGTTTTTAAAAGAAAAATTAGAAGCTTTTCAAATGTTTAAATGGTACAAGGCAAGAGTTGAAAATGAAATAGGAAGACAACTAAAATGTCTTATATCAGATAGAAGAGGAGAGTTTACATCTGATGAGTTCAACTTATTGTGCAATGATCATGGTATTAAAAGACAAGTCTCTGCACTGAGAACTCCACAGCAGAATGGAACAGCTGAGAGAAGAAACAGATCTATTGTGGACTATGCTAGAACACTAATGATTGAAAAGAAAGTGCCACAAACATTTTGGAGAGAAGCAATAAGCATAGCAGTTTACACCTTGAACTGAGTACAACTAAAGAAAGGTACTTTGAAGACACCATATGAAATTTGGTATGACAAGAAACCTCATGTAAGTTATTTTAAAATCTTTGGAAGTAGATGCTATGTTCACAAAGATGATAGAAATGGCAAGTTTGATCAGAAAAGTGAATAAGGAACATTTCTAGGTAATTTTTCCAGAAGCAAAGCATTTAAATGTTTGATCAAATCATCTAACAAAATAGTAGAAAGTGCAAATGTGAAAATTGATGAATTTACAGAAAGAAATGATGAAGGAAATTCCAAGGAACCAGAAGACTATGATGAATTTGTCTATGTTCAACCGACAAGTCTTATTGAGAAAACTGTTGAAGAAAATGAAAAGAATATCCAGTTACCAAGTGATGAAGAAGATCATACAGAGCCTACCGAGCCTATATTAGCCAAGTATGTCAGAAGACATCATGCACCAAGTCATATTATAGGAGATAAGGATGATCTAGTGATGACAAGGAACAAACTGAGACAGAACACATGTTTGATATTTGAATTTGAATTGAGTATAGTGAAAGAGGCATTTAACAGTGAAGATTTGATAAATGCTATGATAGAAGAGATTGATCAAATCAAGAAGAATGACACATGGACACTAATCCCAAGATCGAAGGACAAAAATGTAATCAGTACAAAGTGGATTTTCATAAACAAGCTAAATGAAAAAGGAGAGGTCATTCGAAACAAAGCAAGACTAGTTTGCAAAGGTTATGCTCAAGAAGAAGGAATTGATTATGGTGAAACTTTTGCACCCGTTGCTAGACTTGAAGGAGTAAGAACATTGTTGGCATATGCTGCTTTCAAAAATTTCAAGGTATATCAAATGGATGTCAAATCTACATTTCTGAATGGAATATTAGAAGAAGAAGTTTTTATTGAACAACCTGAAGGATTTGTTGAAGACAAGAATAAAGATCAGGTATGTAAATTGAACAAAGCTTTATATGGTTTAAAACAAGCACCTAGAGCATGGTATGAAAGATTGCACTCTTATTTGATTAAGATTGGTTTTATAAGGACAAGTGAGAACAACAATATGTACATGAAGAATGATGAAAATGGAATACTGATCTCAGCCATATTTGCTGATGATATTATATTTTATGGAAATGACTCTTTATGCAAGAACTTTGGAAATGAAATGAGAAAAGAATTTGAGATGTCATTAATCGGTGAGATAAAGTATTTTATAGGTTTATAGATAATGCAAATGAAAAATGAGATTTTCATTACTCAATCCAAGTACATAAAGGAAATGTTGAAGAAATTTGGAATGGACGATTCAAAACTAGTAAGTACTCCTATGACTACCAACTGTAAATTATCAAAGAATGATAAATCTGCATCTTTTGATGAGACACTTTACCGGTCCATGATTGGAAAGCTACAATATGTTGTTCATAGCAGACCAGACATAGCACATGCAGTAGGTATAGTTGCAAGATTCTCTGCAAATCCTAAGGAAACAGACATCACAACAATCAAAAGAATTTTTAGACACTTGAAAGGCACAGAGGATTATGGATTAGTATATCAGAAAGGAAATGATTTTGAGTTAAAAGTTTATACTAATGCTGATTGGGTAGGTAACATTGATGACAAAAAAAGCACAAGTGGAGGAGCTTTCTTTTTAGGAGAAAGACTAGTGAGTTGGCTTAGCAAGAAACAAAGATGTGTTTCACAGTCAACAGCAGAAGCTGAATACGTTGCTGTAGCATTGAATTGTACAAACATTGCATGGATCAAACAATTGTTGGAAGGTATAAATGAGAAAGTTACCAAGCAAGTAACTATATTCTATGACAATACTGGTGCCATTAACATTTCAAAAAATCCTATTATGCACTCTAAGACAAAGCACATCTCTATCAAATATCATTATCTTAGAGAAGAAGCTCAAGAGAAGAAAGTGGTGTTGGAATATGTTAGCACAAAGGAACGAATAGCAGATATCTTCACCAAACCACTACCAAGGGACACTTTTGAATATCACAAAAGTAAGTTATGGGTCCTACCCCTATCTTCTACTCACTGACCGAGTTCGGTGAAAGCATCAATTCAATGACTCTATCGAATATCTTTTTAGAGTTGATGCTGACTTACACACTTTAGGATGTTTTCTAAAGGTTTACAAGAAATATTACAGGAAATAAGGTAGGAAACGATACAGGGAACAAGAATTGAAGACAAAATGCTCTAACCGAGACTCAGTTGATACACAACAACAAGAATTCACTTCATACAGGCATAAATTATGTTTTAGCTCTTTACTTTTTGGCATTGTTGTCAAAGGGGGAGAAAACTGAGAAAGGGGAGAAGACTGAAGATTGGAAAGAAAACTGAAGAGAACAGGAGAAGTCTAATGTATGGGGGAGAAAATCTATTGACAACAAGAGAGCATTTCAGCATTTTAGAATCACAACAATTCGAACCTTTTTAAGGTCAAATCAATTGGTTTTGCCATCAATGCCAAAGGGGGAGATTGTTAGAATTTGGCATTATAACAGACAATGGAAGATTGTTGGCATTTCAATAAGGATATTGAGAAGGTTGTTGATGATTATGGATATAACTGATTAAGGATATCTACTGTCTTAATATTATTATTTTGTCATTGATGTCAAGAAATTGATTTTCTAATTTAGTATGATGTTGCCATATCTTGAGAAGTATGATTTGGAAAAGTATAAAGATGTTGGTAAAAGACACATAAAGATTATGATGAATAAGGGGATGAATAAGATATTCAATGGGCAACTATTACCAAGTCAGGCAATGATGAGATCATGATGTTTAGATTGTTTTGACATCATAATTATATTGTAAATTGTAAAGGTTAATACTATACTATGCTACTAAGCAAAGAACCTAGTCGGTAAACCCTAAGGTTATCGCTATCGGTTAATGAAGGCGGAATGTCTATCGAGTGAAGTTTAGTATTTACCGAGTTGTTACCAAGCTATAACCGAACTATAACAGAATGCATTAAATGTTTACATGCGTTATTTAATGAATGAGGCTAATGAGCTAGAACTGGTTAGATGATTGGTATGTCATGCATGAATTTTGTTAGTGAATCTATGGAAAAGGAAAGTCAGCATGAAGATCTACAACTCAAATTGAACTGCAATTCCCTAGCACAAGTTCCAAGGCGGGGTAAAACATTTTCAGATCGAAAGATGCATTGAACCTGGACAAAATTGAAGATCTGATGGCTATGATTGATCATGGGAAATGTGATCAAGGAGATTAAGAGGTTAGCTAATTGTTTATAAATAGGGAACTGTTGATAAATAGTGCATGCAGGAAAGTGTATTCACAGGGATGCTACATAGTGAATATCGAGCACAGAAGCTTGAAGACCTATTTGAATAACAAAGTATAGAAGCCCAGCAGATGCACACGATTAGTTCTATGTCTAGATTGTATTGAGAAAATAAGAATCTGCTTTAGCATTTTAGATTTGAAGTTGTAGATAGATTTTTATTACTGTTATTTTGTGAAAGTGACAGAAAATCTCTTAACCGAGTGGACTTAACAGTCTTATTTGTAAAACCCTCTAGCAAGGTGACATTTTGATTGAGTGTTTGAAATCCTTTAACAAGGTCACTTCTAACAAGGTGAAGATCCTAACGGATCTAAGGGAAATCCCTTAACCGGGTCACATCTAGCAATGTGTTTGTAATCTTTATCATGATTTGCTTTTAACTGAGCATACTCTAGAAGAGTATATTTCTTAGTGGGTCTAAAATCCCATAGTGGCTTTTCCCTATTTGGGTTTCCATGTTAAATCTAGTGTTATGAGGTTTATGATGTTTATATACTTTTGAGTTTGTATGTTTAGCAGTTTTGGTTATATTAATGAGGTATATGTTACCGAGGTTGAATCTGATGTTTTTATGGATGATTAAGTTTGTATGATTCATGCCCCCCCATCTCATCTTGTTGACTATTGGATCTATACTTACATTAATTATTAGAACTATCAAACATAGTAGTTTAACGAGGAAACCTAGTGTGGGAAAAACCTCGGTGGGATTGGTGACCCACAATATTCGCTTACTAGCCAATAAGAGAATATTACTACTACAATAGGGGCTTGCACATGTAGGAAGGCGAAGTGCCTAGAGCTCACTTCTCAATCAAAAAATGGATTATGCAAATCCAATGTCTTGTACTGCTTTAAATTAGCATCTACTATGCCAGATCTAGTACCGATTTAAGCTTTGCTTCATACATAAATGCTTAACCTATAATTTGCATATTAGGTCTACCTTATTTTTCCTATCTACTTCCTTACAAAATGTTCTATAATGATCTCATACATTAATGTGTCATTTTACAACTTGCCAAGTCGGCTTATAATGATTTTACAATTAATTACAAAATATATTATAAACAAAATTCTTGTCGGCTTGGGTGCCGGTATACTTCCTTTCACTACCGGTGTTCTATGTGCTGATGTAGAGTCTGTCATTGCTGGTGCTGGTAAATTGTCTTGCTGGTGTCATAGGATTGCAAGGTTTCCATCAATGACAAAACCTTCAATCACCTACAATATCTCATTGGAGTATGCATTTGCCAACAAAGGGGTATGGTACCCATTTAACCACATATATATGTGGTTAATAAATGTAGATATGGGAGGGAGATTCATAAGAACAAAATAATGCTGTAAGGATTGAATATCATTTTGTATTAGAGAAGTCTATAGGAAGAAGAAGTATCATTTTGTGCAAGCAATTTGTAATGAAGTATTTACAAGTGCATCTTAAGTATGCAATTATTTCTTGAAGATTAATATACAAGGTTCATTGTCTCTTTTTCCAAATAGTGTGCACACTTTTGTGTTGATGAGTTATCTTTGTCCTCTTGATAAATTTATTTATAGATTTGCTATGATGTGAATCACATGTTGTTGCATTAGGTGATAGATTGAGTTCTTATTGTTTGTGTAACACATACTGAACCTTCATAGTTGATGAGAAATTGTTTCTTGAGTTGATAAGATATTCTCTCCACAAAGTGTCATATATATCCCTAGATAGAGGCACTGGTCTTTATTGATGTTTCAAGGTTTTGATCTGTATGCATTCAAGTTCCTTGATAGAAAAACATTCTTCCCAAATCCTATATGAACTGATCTATGCATATGTCTTTTAGGTCCTGAAAGCAATCTCATTTTCAATATACATTCACAATCATTTGTTTCCAAAGCACTTAGTTAAAGCACATAATAAAGCATAATTGCAAACAACAATTTGCCAGTTTGTAATTTCCTAAAAGGATTAAATCCACTTTAAATATTCTCTTATGTGCTTGAGTGTGTGAGGTACACCCACCTAGGTTTAATTGAGCCTAAAGTGCAAAGGGATTTAGTCTTTGACTATCCTTGTTCATTTGCCAAGGCTGATTGGACTGCTTGAGGAAATGGCAAATCATTGGGTTTTCCAATCTATGGTTTTGGGAACCAACACCAATCATGAGTACCAAGGCACCTAAGGTGTCCTAGTCTTGTCAAATTAGGATGTGACATGCTAAAGTGGGCATCAATTTCTCAAGATCAGATGGACCTTAAGTGATTGTCTCCCTTTCATGTGATTTGTTTGGGTGATAAAATTCACCATTCTACTCAAAATAATTTTATTAAGTCTCAAATATAGGGATAATAACTTATTAATGATGTAGTGAAAGTCCTTCATGAAGGACTTGTAGAAGTATTTTTGGATGAGTCTTTGTCAAGTGCAGAGAAAACACAATTGATGCTTAATGGATTTAAGGAACATTCTTTCAAATTGGAAGTCAAAGTTTTGAAGGATGTAGAGAAGAAGGTGGAAGAGAAAAGACAATAAGTTTTGGTGATTAGATGTGCAACAACACATATCCAACTATAAGAAAGCATAATTTTCTTTTTAGAAAAGTGTAAAGGATGTAGTGGTGGCATACATATTTTAAAGGCAACGGCCTAAATATACTAAGGATATTAGGGGTCACATAGATATTGTTAGGATTCCCAAAGATTCTTAGAGGGGGGGGGGGGGGTGAATCAGTAACTTGTCAGTTAACAGATTTTCTGACTTTATTAAATAAATTGTATTCCAAAACATTGTACCGGTAAACAAGAATTAATGCAGTAAATATGAACAATAAGCACAACGTAGAAAGCACATCATAACACAATATTTTTAACGAGGAAACCCAGTGTGGGAAAAACCTCGATGGGATTTGTGATCCACAATATTCACTCACTAGCCAATGAATGGATATTACTTACAAGAGGGGTCTACACATGCAGGAAGGCCAACTTCCTAAAACTTACTACTTAATTACAAAAGGAAGTCTCACTGACTTACAAAATGGATTATTCAAATCCAATCTAATGTACTACTTTAGTTCAACATATGCTATGCCAAGTTCAGTACCGGTTTAAGCTCATACAATAAGCATAAACCTTACTCCAAAATCTGCCTTAATATTTGCATATTACTTCTGCAATAATCTTTCCATGTTCACATCTATAAATGATCTAAAAGATCTCATACTTATATATGAGTCTTATTACAATATGCCTTGTTCGCTTACAAAAAGACATTACAAATAAATAAAATTCTGTAATAAATAAAATCCTATCAGATAGGGTGTTGGTAATCATCTTTGCGATTGTCGGTAAACTATCTACTGGTGTAGAGTCTGCCAGTGCTGGCGCCAGTGCCATAGGATTGCAAGGTTGCCATCAATGACAATACCTTAAATCACCTACAATTTCTCATTGGAGTGTGCAATGCCAACAATCTTCCCCTTTGGCATTGATGGCAACACCCATGAGAAAAATTCAATAATGTATCCAAAATTTGAAGTCCAAAAATTTTACCAAAACTGTGTGCTCCCCCTGAGCAGATGATCTCTTATGTCCATCATTTTCCTCATCTCTACTACCCCCCCTTTGGCATCAATGACAAAGGCTGTCATAAATGTCAATTGAGTGTAGTTATCAGCTAGAGCCCTGTAACCGGTTGGTTACAATCTGAAATAGATCTGCCAATACAAAATTTAGGCTCTCAGTGAACCTTCACTATCCTTCAATGTTTCTTCAGTCCTTTGATTTGTATTGGTGAGGATGTGCATTTTCTCTTCCAGTGTCTTTAGTCCTGAAACAAGTGCCTCTAAGATCTCTTTTCTCAAAGAGATGAGGCTGTCAAGTTTTGGACCAAGTCTACACTTAATCTCTTTTGCCTTGAACTTTATTCTCTCCTTCTCTTTTTCAACATTTTCAATTTTCTCCTCAAAACCTGATATCTCTTGTTCTATAGCCGATATGGGTTCTGCTGAATCGATGAGATTATTAGCAATATCATTTATTTCTTTCTACTCTTTACTAATTTTCTTGTCTATATCCACTATCAAAATATCAGTCTTGCATGTGTCTCTTTATAACTCCTTAAATTTTATTATTGTTTTTCTTAGTGTCGGTAATAGGGTATCAATGTGTCCCATGCACTTCTTTATTGTCTCATCAAAGAATTTTTCCTTTTCCTTATTCATTTTCTCACTGAATGTCTCCTCATTTATCGATCAACTATTAATAAGTTTCTGGTGATATGCAAAGACAATGTGTCTAATTGACTTAAAGAATCTTTATTGTCCACATTGCACTCGGGTGCAATCAATTTTAATAAAGGAAGTGTATCATCAATAGCCTTATATACAAGTGCATTACAATCTATTATTTTCTTGATGGAATCCAATAGTACCTCTGTTATATTAGTTGGTCTGAATTCTGTCATGGAAGAACTAGATGATTGTCCAACTACCTTAACAATCTACATTCCACTGGTGTGAGTAACCTCTTTCCTTGTGTTGTCCTTTGATAGGTCAGTTTTGTCTGCATCTCAACTAGAAAAGGCTTAGGTTTCTCAGTAGTAGTCGGTGGCACTATCTCAGCATGAACCTGTACCTCAACCTTTTTCTCTTCCTGTTTCTTAGTGTATACCTCTATTTGTTTCTCTGTTCTTTATTAAGTCTCAGTATTCATTGTCTATTTCTCAATATTCACCTTTGAACTGTCCACTATCAGTATCTCTAACTCTATGGGTTTTTCAATGTGTGCACCAGTAGTATCAGTCACAATTCCAGAAGCTAGAGGATCAACTGATTGTTCAATTTGTGTCTAAACCCCAATTGCAGTATTTTCAACTGTGTGCTTTTCATGTGTTTCCACTGCAATATTCTCAGTCGGTGGCTCAGTAGCCACATCTTTCTTCTCACCAGTGGTTTCCTTATCAACCACAATATTGACCTCTTGTGTATCAATATTCATTGTATACAAAACTTTTGAATCAAGATTGATGTCCTCATGTGTTGATTCTAACTCAATATTATTAGTAGCCACTGGTGTATCAACAGTCTCAATCGATGGAGTATCAGAAGAAGGTGGGGGCAAATTATCTATTACTTTTATGCTTGGAGGTCCACGTACCTTTCCTTTACCTTTGTCCTTATACTTTTGGTAAAGTCGTTTGAGCTCTTCTTGCTTTTCTTTTTCCACAAAGAAGATATCCCATTTATCAGTTGTCTCTTCAGAGATTTCATTCACTCTTCCAGCCATTAAACCTACATGTTGGTGACCACTAGAGAATACTATCCTATTTGCCTCACTTATCAACTCATCAATTTCTTCTACTGATTTAACTAGGTGAAATGCAAGTAATTTTTTTATTTTTATCTTCTTATCCAATTCCATAATAGCTAGTATTTTTGCATCAAGTCTTCTATACAAGTCACTCGGTAAATCATCTACAACTTCTATGAAAAATTTCTTGTAAATGTCTAAGTGTAGAATGATACTATTTTCTATGCTTTCCTTTTCTTCATTAGTAAAAGTATACTACAATTAACTGACATTTGACAAGTTTCCATCATCCATTATTTCATTCAAAAGATTGTCTAAAGGAGGAATAACCCATTTTTCCTTCTTCTTCCTTGGTGTCATGTTCTTTGTTGGGGGCCTTACTGCCTATTGTTTCCTTCTTGTTCTCTTAGGTTGTAATGCCCAAACTTTTGGGCACGAATGGGATAATTTTTTTTTTTTTATAAATCACAACTTAAAACATTAAATTTGCTAACACATAAGGCACTAGCAAGTTTGCCTCAACTATGTGTGAGTTAATCCTAACCACTAACTCAAGTAGGTGATATTAATTTAAATCAAATGCGGAACACTAAAAGAACTATTTATTATCTCATTGTTTTAAGTCAATAAATTAATTTAGTCAATTAATTGACGTAGATAAAATTAATCTCCAATAACCATTATTTGTATTTTTTTTTTTGGAACTAATTAAATTAGTCCTAGCTATTAGTTTATAAATGTCTATATTTTATTTTAACAATAATTAGAATAAGATTAAACTAAATCGTCTAAAGGGTCAATTATACTCATAATGAAAATATGTTCTATAAAGTTTAATCTCATCAAATACCTATATTTAGGTGGACCTATAATATTTCAACTTATTATAAAATTTCTAAAAGATTAAACTTCATAAGTATTTTAATCATCTTATATAAATTTACCCATATGTTTATTATAAACATATATAGATTAAAAACACTTAATAAAATATTTAATCTAAAACTTTCCCTATCCCTTCATATTTTTAAATTCTACACACACACACACACACACACATATATAAATAAATATGTTTCCACATTGTTATAAATTATACATGCAAACCTTAACTTTATTATTATAAAAATAAAATCATTTTTATTTCTTTCATTCCTTATTTCTTTCTTTACTTTTCGAATACCCTAACCCAAACTGGGTTAGGGTTTTGAATTATCATTTTTTTTTTATGTAGGGGGGCCGAGCGTATACAGTGGAGGCCGAGTGACGGATTGTGGAGAAGGCAGAGGTGGCCGAAGTTTTTTTTTGTTGTTGTTGAGAGGGAGGCGACAGATGCCATGGGGGGGCCTCCCTACAAGGGTGGCCACTGCCGAGTTTGCTGGTCACAACCCACAAAGGCAGCCTAGGCCACTGTTGTGGGACGCGGCCTACAGCTTGGCAGCGTCGCTGCTATGGGATGTGGCTCCTAGCCCGGCAGCGGCGCTGCTGTGGGATGCGGCCCACAGCCTAGCAGTGTCGCCGATGTGGGGCACCGCCCATAGAGGGGGCCGAAGCCTCCCACTGTGGGTTACGACTGCGGCCAATGCTGGGGGGTCGCCGCCCACTGTGCGAGGGGGGGTGGTGAGGCCTTACCAAGCTTTTTTTTCTTTTTTTCTTTTTATGATATATACATATATATGTATATATATATATATATATATAAATTTATTTCATGTTAATTTTTTTTTGTTTAAATTAATTAATATATATTATATATATATATATATATATATTTAGAAATATATATTAAATATATAATTGCATGTTAAAAATAGGTGTAGTATATATATATATATATATATATATATATATATATATATATATATATATATATATATAAGATGTTTTTGATACCCAGGCTAACTCTGTTATGCAAAAATACAGATATCATATATATATTTTTTTTGATAAAAGAAAAATCTTTTTTTTAAAAAAACAGATTGATTTAAATATGTTGATTTAAATCAATGTATTTTTCTTTTTAAAATCAAATATCATAAAATAGTGATAAACTATTTGATTTTAGATTTATTTTCTGCAATTAACTGATTGATAGAATTCCATAAAAATTAAACAACTATATAAATAGGATATTATTTAAATTAAAATAGACTATTCAAATTAATAAAATGACAATTTCCAATAAAATTAAAGAACAACTATAGAAATATGAAATTATTTAAATCCAATAGGCTATTTAACTCTAAATTTTATTTTTCTGCAAATAAGCATGTGAGAGAATTTAATAATTCTAAACAACAACCTTATTTATCTAGATTCATTAGAATTTAACCTTAGAGATATGCAATAAGGAAATAGACTGAACATTTATTTTCAGAATTAACATGCAAAATAAATTTTCATTTTCAAAACTGACATGCATACCAAAATATACTTTCAGTAACTATATAGAACTTAATCCAAGATAAACATATTTCTTTTGCAACAAAATAATACATTTCCTTAGAGTACATTTAAAATACATTATAGCCATCAATACAAATGGAATCTCTCATTTCTATTAAACAAGGACCTTTAATTAAAATAAATACATTTTCTTTTCAAAGTATCTACAACATATAGTTTTACATTCAGTCTGCTGCAACTTTAAAATATAAACTATTATATTTCTGACTCTTTTCCTACAACACATAAGTCCAACAACTTCTACTTGTCCATTTCTTTTCTTTCAACAACCTGCAAATAAAATCATAGGCTATGACCATAGAGTGCTCACCTCACAGCCTAGGCTAACTAGTGGCCACCCCTGTGCTTGGAGAACCAAGCCCTAGACAGGTTACACACATGCAAACACAACAAACAAGAGAAAACAATCACAAACATATTCCCAACCAAGGCTACACTACACCACACAATGTGATGTCTTTTCAAGGGTGGTAGTGGACCAAGTACCCTGAGGAGACTGCAAGTATGGAAAAACACAAAGCCACCTCATGGCAAACTAAGATTTATCATAAGTAAAATAATCCCCACATCCTTATGCCTCCCAAGGCATTGATGCCTTATTTTCCTCCTTATGACCCCCAAATGCATAAACAAGCCATGCAACAAGGGTCACATAAATATCCCTTGAGATCACTCTCACAACAAGACCCTCTCACTCGAGGGTTCTCAAACTTCTACCACCCACAAGACCATCCTCTCTCCCAAGAGTAGGAGGTCTTGGTTACTCCCAAAACACAAAATGCATACAAGAAATAAAAGACAACGCGTAATAATTTTCACAAAAGAAAAATGCAAGAACTAGCCTTTTCTTACAAGCAAATCTTTTAAACATAACATGCAACATGAAAACAATACAAAGGGAAGTTAAACCAACCTTCAAACAGCTTAAAGGTATGCTAGATTAGTTGAGGATTAGCAGCCCAATTCCACAATCCTTGTTTCTCTACACTTAGCCCAATTCCTATACCAATTCCTTCCCTTTCAAAATTGTCTTGTCTCCAAAAATAGAGAGTGGGTGATTACCCACAAAATCTCTCATTCTTGCCTAAGAAGACCTTAATGAGAGTTCTCATAGGTTTCTAGAAATTGAAAAAGGAAAAGTCAGAAAAAGATCAAAAGGGATCTCTCATCAAAAAGGAAAGTTAACTAACCTAGATGATGCCTTCTAAATTCAATTTTCTCACATCTTAGAAAACTCACCTTTTGGGATGATTAAACAGTCACATGGGAGTTGTCACATGCCTAAAATTACTCCTAACCCTTAGGTATACCTTATGGGCTTTAGGAAACACCTTTAAACTACCCCTAGGAGTCCATTTAACCCTTATTAAACCCATCTAAAGTTAATTTTCGGGTCAAACCTAAGTTGACCACCCCAAAGATTATCTACCCAAGGAAAATATAGAACCATATCAAATTATTTGAAAAAGCTATGGTTAAAACAACTCCCTCCAAGAGACAATTCAAAAATCAAGACACAAATCAACACATGTGTCAAGTGACACAATAAAAATACTTTTACAAAATTACACATGAAATTTGGTCTCTTGTTGGATTTACACAATTTAATAAATTCAATTTATCACACATGCCACATTCACTTTCACAAATAAAATATGATACAAACGGGGTGTTGTCTCTCCAAATAAACAAACCCTAGTTTTACGAATGTACATAGGTCTAGGTTTGGTTCTCCATAATGTTTCCATGGTCACATGGATAATTTTCCTGTGCATCTCAATTACACATTAGTAATTCCAAATAACCTCATATAATATAAAACACATGAATAGGAATACACATCAAACACTCTGCATACAATTGACATTAACAAATCAATATCTCATATATCCCAATTTATCCACATAATCCATTATCATAATCCTCATAATTTCCTTCATTCATAAGATACACATCATATTTCCAACACCAAAATAAAGTTTTGCAAATCCAGATATAGCTGACATATGTTAGATCAAGATTATCCAATTACTGGATCTTTTAGAATTTCAAATTCATAACACATCAAAATGTACACCACAAGGTAAAATGATTCTATAACTTGATTCATTTACTTTTCTCACCAATCTATCTGTCTAACATAGCCCATCGTATTAAATTATAGCATTTATTAATAGGGTCAAACATGGTCAACTAAGTTAATCAAAGCTTGGTTGGGGAGGGCCTTACATCCTCCTCCCCTAGAGTTCAACTTACTCCTGGAAGTCACATGAGTAGAATTACGAAGTAGGGACATAACATTTCCCACAATTTCAATAAGTTACTTAAAATCTTATCTTGCCTACTAGAAAGGTGAAATACCAAAATCAACTTATTATTGTAATTAACTTACTATCTTCACAAGGTTAAATTCTTAGTATTTTTATTACATTTCTCTTCAATCTTAGGTAGGTATTTACAAGTTCTATCTTTCAATAACTTACATTAATGCGCCATCCAAATCATATCAATAACACACATAAACTCCCACAATCAAGGTTACATGTGTCAGTTTACTTATTACTTTCTAGGAGTCATACTTATTAAGGGTTCAGGTAAAACATGTTTATCCCACCACAATTGTCATCCATGCTTGCCACTAAAGAGAATTGACATCACAATTTATTCTTAATGAATCTACTTATTTTACATCAAGGCACCTCATTAGGGTGATAATAAAATATTTGTTAAACCGTCCTGCTTAATTTCTTCCAACTTCCTTAGGTAACAAGGTCTAATCAAATTTAGGTTCTTTAGATCCACCCCTATATAGGGTAGTTTTCTACCACTAGGGATTACAATGTTTATATTTCTAGGCACCAAGGTTTGAGTTTCATAGGGTACATTATTCACAATTTCCAAACATTAAGGTACATAACAATCCCATTCTAAGGGAGTGATGGAAATTATTAATACTTATTTTTAGACATCATCCATGCAATCATCTCCATACACATTCCAAATTTACCAGTCGACAATCATCACTTTCACAATTCATTAGTTCTAGGTCACACTATTGTTATAAATCTTTCTCTTCCAGATAACTCGCAATTAATTTTACTTAGGAGGATATTCCTTCTTTTTTCTTAGTTTGATAAAATATATTCTTTGTTAATTCTTTGTGCCTAATTTCACTCCTTGTGGTATTCTCCCTTGACACACTATCAGTGGTTCAATGAACATGATAGCCATTTACACAAATTACATCACTAGGGCTAGCTATATCAACCATCAAAATGACCACTTGACAATTTAAAAGGTCAAAATAAAAAATTACTTTTACCAAGTCCCTTCAAAAGAAGAAAAATGTTGGCAATTGAAAGATATTAAAACTAGAAACATGGCAAGTGCCATAGTTCCAATAAAAAGAAACATAAATTTAGTGGTCCTCTCTTCATAAAAGAAAATAAAATAAATAAAGAAAAGTACTAGCCCCTAGGTCACAATATACTTTTCAAAGAAAGTTGAAAATACTGACAAATCAAAACTCGAAACAAGATGACCATACTGGTCATACCCTAGGGAGTAACCACAACACCTCACCCAAAATCACATGTTCTGAGTGTGTTAGGAAGTTATTGTTAGACTCTTAAGGTTATTAGATTCTTTATAATCCTTTATTGATTTATGAAATAAATTCTTATACGCAAGAGATCGCATTCATTTTTATAAATCATGTTCCATTTTAACCTTCACGTGCTTACTATTTCAAGCAACACTTTCCGATATAATCCACTATCTATATAGGGTTATTAACATCCTTAATTATGTTCTAATAGGTGATTGCACTAACTCTTCCATTCTCCATCCATTCCTCTTGCACTAATTTTTTTTTTTGAATACTTAATTATATGCAATCTATGCTTAATTAGAGGTTAAAGCTTAACAAGTTGATCCAATGAAACCTTAGGTCTCGATAAAACTCCTAGGCGATAGGATTAAGAAAATTACTAACATAACAATTATGATAACTCCTATTATCAAGTGGATCGAATAAATTTTATAAGGGAAATAATTATTTCACTCAAAAGTCCCTTTCATTTCAGTTGCATTTAATAGTATTTAATTAGATCATCTTCTACTAAATAGACATTTATATAGTTACTTGGTTCAATATCAATTATTTAATAAATATTCAGTTTCCTCTATCCTGTTAATACATCCTTCCTTAATAACTTAATTTAATATGGCTTCTATTAATTATCTTAATATGCTAAACCTTGATTCAATGTTATGTGGTAGCTCGAGTATCTACACTTCCATGTCTTACACACATGGTTGATAGTTCGGTACAAAATTGACACTAGTTTACTTAGAACCACTTAGGATTTGTATAATGTAATCATATAATTTACTAGGGACATCATTTGTTTTCTTAGCACCTTATGCTAGCTCCTTATATTTTTACCTCTAACATTCACTTGCCTTCATTAGGTAGGAGCTTGTTGTCAAATTACTAACACATTTGGGGTGGAATTATTGTCAAGTAAGATCGATAATGATTGACAACAATTGCTACCCACACATTTCATGAAATATTTCAAACAACTCGGAGACTGGACTTATTCTCTCCTACTTCACTTATGCAACTATGAAATCAAGGGGGTGTGCACTCGAAAAGTGACCAACACCCATCCTTTTAATTAAAATTTAGTAAAACTAAAGTTATCTCGTTCCATATTACTTATTTATATTTACTTACTAGCCCATTTCTGACATATCACAACCTTCGATTTCTTCAATCTGAAAAAAAATTAATTTAAAAAAAAAAAATAAACACCTTATCATCATAATATTTTGTTACCTAATTACGGTATAACTTAAAGGTGTCCAATAATTACCAATGTCTTAAGACTCCCATAATTTTCCAAGTTCTCCCTTGGCTAACCACAAAATTCAGCTCCTTATCAATGTTCTCATAAAATCTTTTATACTGCCAGCAAATTCCCATTAAAACTTTGGTATTATATTGTCGTTATACTATCTTTCCATAAGCCATTTCCATCTACATGTTGCTTCATCCATACTTAATGTTTCCTTATACTTCTACATTTGAGTGCCATAATTTGCAAAACTTCTTCGATTGTGCCTAGTAGTTAAATTGTGTTACATATTGTCTTGTACCTAGCGACTAACCATGATTGGGTTGCACTTTTCTTCCTAGTTTTTTGAACGAGTATTAGTTACTTATTCCTATATTATAAGATCCTAATAATTTTACACTCCTTGTACTTCAATGGGGATTTTTGTACGATTCCCAAATCAACTCTACTCTCTCTTCCATTATTTAATTTCTCCAAGATTATCTTCCCATAAAGGAACTAGTTGAGGTTTTACTTGCTTGTTTCCCCAATTATATAACTATGGATGAACTTAGGGTTCATTGTAATTATGTGTTTTAACCCAAGAAGTTCATGCCTCCTTTCTTCTTATTTAACTCATCTATAGTATTACTAGGGTTTTCTGATCATGGAGTTTTCCATTCATCATTTTAGTTCTAATCTTCAGGGTTATCCAACTCTAGCTTCACTGCATTACTACAAAAATTGTCTAACAAATGCTCTTAATAAGAAATCTAGCATGACCACATTCTTAAGGTACCTAGTCATTAGGATAGGTTAATGCTTCTATCTGAGATTCGCAAGAGTTCCTTTTAACTCTTCTTCATTTATGTCTCTAATGGCGGCCTTGATCTTTTTAACCATCATAATTTCACATAGCTTAAAAACTTAACTTGAACTATTTCGATCTTATTTATCTTGTTTATTGTGCCTTTATCTTAGGTCTAACTATCTTGCTTGACTTGCCATGTCAATAACATATCTTGATGGAAGGCATTCTCTTAGTTACCATAAAGAGTATTTTATTGAAGAATTAACTCCTCATACTTGATTTGATTAGGGAAATTATTGTGTTTAGGTTCCAATTGAATGGTACCCCATAAGTACTAAAGAGCTAAATTCCGTGATTAAACACCGAAAATACATCATATAAATAAATAATTGAAAATTTCGTAGCCTTTGGGGTTTTATTTAAGCCATAAATATTATGACTAATAAGTTTCAATTTCAAGGCTTATAGTGATCCTTGGATTCCCCTTGAATTGATATATGTTGGTTTGTTGATTTAAAAGAATTTTCACTTATGTTTCACTTTGCTATTTCGCAAGTTTTTAACTAGGTGTTATACTTCAAGCCATAGTTTGGTTTCAACTAAGTTATGAATGTAGCCCATATTCACCAGTGTTTGAACCTACGATTCTGATAACAAAATGTCATGCCCAAACTTTTGCGCTCAAACGGGATAATTTTTTTTTTATAAATCACAACTTAAAACATTAAATTTGCTAACATGTAATGCACTAACAAGTTTGTCTCAACTATGTGTGAGTTAATCCTAACCACTAACTCAAGTAGGTGATATTAATTTAAATCAAATGTGGAACACTAAAAGAACTATTTATTATCTCATTGTTTTAAGTCAATAAATTAATTTAGTCATTTAATTGACGTAGATAAAATTAATCTCCAATAAGTATTATTTGTATTTTTTTTTTTGGAACTAATTAAATTAGTCCTAGCTCTTAGTTTATAAATGTCTATATTTTATTTTAACAATAATTAAAATAAGATTAAACTAAATCGTCTAAAGAGTCAATTATACTCATAATGAAAATATGTTTTATAAAGTTTAATCTCATCAAATGCCTATATTTAGGTGGACCTATAATATTTCAACTTATTATAAAATTTCTAAAAGATTAAACTTCATAAGTATTTTAGTCATCTTATATAAAATTTACCCATATGTTTATTATAAAAATATATAGATTAAAAACACTTAATAAAATATTTAATCTAAAACTTGCCCTATCCCTTCATATTTTTAAACTATATATATATGTGTGTGTGTGTGTGTGTGTGTTTCCACATTGTTATAAATTATCCATGCAAACCCTAACTTTATTATTATAAAAATAAAGTCATTTTTATTTCTTTCCTTTCTTATTTCTTTCTTTATTTTTCGAATACCCTAACCCAAACTGGGTTAGGGTTTCAAATTATCTTCTCTTTTTTTTATGCAGTGGGGTCGAACGTATACAGTGGAGATCGAGCGGCGGATTGTGGAGAAGATGGAGGCGGCCGAAGTTTTTTTTTTTGTTGTTGAGAGGGAAGCGGTAGAGGCCATGGGGGAGGGGGGGAGGGGGGGAGGGGGGCTCACCATAGGGGTGGCCACTGCCGAGCCTATGGGTCACAGCCCATAGAGGTGGCCTAGGCCGCTGCTGTGGGGTGCCTCCCAAAGAGGGGGCCAAAGCCTCCCATTGTGGGTTGCAGCCCATAGTGGTGGCTACGGCCGCCGCTGGGGGGTCGCCACCCACTGTGCGGGAGGAGGGGGTGGAGGGGTCGAGCCCTTACCAAGTTTTTATTTTTTATTTTTTATGATATATTTAATAAAAAAAACTATTTTTTTTGATAAAACAAAAATCTTTTTTTTTTTTTTAAATAGATTGATTTAAATATGATAATTTAAATCAATGTATTTTTCTTTTTAAAATCAAATATCATAAAATAGAGATAAACTATTTGATTTTAGATTTATTTTCTGCAATTAACTAATTGACAGAATTCCATAAAAATAAAACAACAACTATATAAATAAGATATTATTTAAATTAAAATAGACTATTTAACTCTAGGTTTTATTTTCTGCAAATTAATAAAATGACAGTTTCCAATAAAATTAAACAACAACTATAGAAATATGAAATTATTTAAATCCAATAGGCTATTTAACTCTAAATTTTATTTTTCTGCAAATAAGCATGTGACATAATTTAATAATTCTAAACAACAACTTTATTTATCTAGATTTATTAGAATTTAAGCTTATTAGAGATATGCAATAAGGAAATAGACTGAACATTTATTTTCAGAATTACCATGCAAAATAAATTTTCATTTTCAAAACTGACATGCATACCACAATATACTTTCAGTAACTATAGGGAACTTAATCCAAGATAAACATATTTCTTTTGCAAAAATACTTAACAAAAATAATACATTTCTTTAGAGTACATTTAAAATACATTATAGCCATCAATACAAATGGAATCTCTCATTTCTATTAAATGAGGACCTTTAATTAAAATAAATACATTTTCTTTTCAAAGTATCTACAACATATAGTTTTACATTCACACTGTTGCAACTTTAAAATATAAAGTATTCTATTTCTGACTCTTTTCCTCCAACACATAAGTCCAGCAACTTCTACTTGTCCATTTCTTTTCTTTCAACAACATGCAAATAAAATCATAGGCTATGACCATGGAGTGCTCACCTCCCAGCCTAGGCTAACTAGTAGTCACCCCCGAGCTTGGAGAACCAAGCCCTAGAAAGGTTACACACATGCAAACACAACAAACAAGAGAAAACAATCACAATCCCAACCAAGGCTACACTGCACCACACAATGTGATGTTTTTTCAAGGGTGGTAGTGGAGCAAGTACCCTGAGGAGACTGCAAGTATGGCAAAACACAAAGCCATCTCATGGAAAACAAAGATTTATCATAAGTAAAATAATCCCCACATCCTTATGTCCCCCAAGGCATTCATGCCTTATTTCCCTCCTTATGACCCCCAAATGCATAAACAAGCCATGCAACAAGGGTCACATAAATATCCCTTGAGATCACTCTCACAATGAGAGCCTCTCACAATGAGAGCCTCTCACTCGAGAGCTATCAAACTTCTACCACCCACAAGACCATCCTCTCTCCCAAGAGTAGGAGGTCTTGGTTACTCCCAAAACACAGAATGCATACAAGAAATAAAAGACATAACGCGTAATAATTTTCACAAAAGAAAAATGCAAGAACTAGCCTTTTCTTACAAGCAAATCTTTTCAACATAACATGCAACATGAAAACAATACAAAGAGAAGGTAAACCAACCTTCAAATTGCCTAAAGGTATACTAGATTAGTTGAGGATGAGCAGCCCAATTCCACAATCCTTGTTTCTCTACACTTAGCCCAATTCCTATACCAATTCCTTCCCTTTCAAAATTGCCTTGTCTCCAAAAATGGAGAGTGGGTGATTACCCACAAAGTCTCTCATTCTTGCCTAAGAAGACCTCACTGAGAGTTCTTACAGGTTTCTAAAATTGAAAAAGGAAAAGTCAGAAAAAGATCAAAAGGGATCTCTCATCAAAAAGGAAAGTTAACTAACCTAGATGATGCCTTTTAAATTCAATTTTTGCACATCTTAGTAAACTCACTTTTTGGGATGATTAAACAGTCACATGGGAGTTGTCACATGCCTAAAATTACTCCTAACCCTTAGGTATACCTTATGGCCTTTAGGAAACACCTTTAAACTACCCCTAGGAGTCCATTTAACCCTTATTAAACTCATCTGAAGTTAATTTTCGGGTCAAACCTAAGTTGACCACCCCAAAGATTCTCTACCCAAGGAAAATATAGAACCACATTAAATTATTTGAAAAAGCTATGGTTATAACAACTCCCTCCAAGGGACAAGTCAAAAATCAAGACATAAATCAACATGTGTCAAGTGACACAATAAAAATACTTTTACAAAATTACACATGAAATTTTGTCTCTTGTTGGATTTACACAATTTAATAAATTCAATTTAACACATATGCCACATTCACTTTCATAGATAAAATACAATACAAACAAGGTGTTGTCTCTCCAAGTAGACAAACCCTAGTTTTACGAACATACATAGGTCTAGGTTTTGTTCTCCATAATGTTTCCATGGTCAAATGGATAATTTTCCTACGTAGCTCAATTACACATTAGTAATTTCAAATAACCTTATATAATATAAAACACATGAATAAGAATACACATCAAACACTCTGCATACAATTGACATTAACAAATCAATATCTCATATATCCCAGTTTATCCACATAAGTCATTATCATAATTTCCTTCATTCATAAGATACGCATCATATTTCCAACACCAAAATAAAGTTTTGCAAATCTAGATATAGCTAACATACGTTAGATCAAGATTATCCAATCAGTGGATCTTTTAGGATTTCAAATTCATAACACATCAAATTGTACACCACAAGGTGAAATGATTCTATAACTTGGTTCAATTACTTTTCTCACCAATCTGTCTGTCTAACATAGCCCATCCTATTGAATTATAGCATTTATTAATATGGTCAAACATGGTCAACTAAGTTAGTCAAAGCTTGGTTGGGGAGGGTCTTACATAGGTGTAGGAGAGGGTGTCGGTGAAGGTTTTCTTTTCCTTTCTACTCTCTTAAACTCAACTGGGATTTCAGTGTTAGATGAAGTTCCAATAGGCAAAAGATGAGCTTCTGGTTGTATCCCTTCCAGGCCACTTTCCTTAATACCAATGATATTCAATATGCTTTCCTTGATCTCTTTGGCCTATTTTATTTCTTTTATGATAGATTGATCTCTTTTCTTCCTTCATTTAAGGATTCGTACCTTGTTCTCAATGGTTTCAGCATTTCCAAATATTTCCTCTTTAGGTTCTCTAGGGGCTTCATGTAGGGCTTTAGCATATGTCTCAATTATGTTTTCATCTATTTCATAACCCATTTTTGTCACCTAAATAGTTCTAGGAACCACTGCTTCCATCCTTATTTCATTTTTCTTTATAACAAAACATATTTCTTTCTAATATTTGTCAACTATGCTTTGAGATAACCTTTCCCTTGTTTTCATTCTATCCTTAAATTCTTGAAAGTATTCAATTATATTGTTTTCCCTATCATCTCCCATGCCGCTAAAGATATCCAAAAGTTGTTTACCTACCGATATGTCACAGAGAAATTATTTCCTACCTATACTGAGAACTTCTTTAGTAATGTATAGCATTAGGCACACAAGTAGATTACCAAATCTGAAAGTACCTTTCTTATCACCTTTAATTTTCTTGAGGTTGTCAATCAATTCATCCTTTAGCCATTCACATATCTCAATCTTAGTGTTACTATTCACCATGTCATTAGAACTCTTGATACATAAACTAGAAATAGAGTTTAGTATGTTAGCGTGTGTAGTTTTGTATCCTAGTATCATGCTAATGAATCTGACATTTATATCTTTTACATCATTGACTCTCAAGGATCTGCTATCATGGGTTGCACCAGTTAATTTCATCATAGTGTTATCTAGAATGCAACTACAAATAAATGGTATGCAACTATATCTATTTGGAATGCATACAGATAAATGGTATGTAACTGTATCTATTTGGAATGCATTACCCAAGCAATGCAATCGATCAGTCGCACACAAAGTTCCACAAGTATGATCTTTTTCAAATCCTAATATGATTTCTATCTCGTCAACCTCTAGAGTAGCCACCTGACCTGGCCCCACCCAAACCAAGATCCATTCTTCCCACTTTTCAAGAATGTATTTCTATTCACTATCTTGCAGTTTCCCTCATGAATTTTCAATTATAGTGCAGAGTTCTTCATAAAGGACACCACCATATCATCTAGAGTCTATGCTTCAATTTTTTTATTTGATCCCATGGATCCCAATAGTCCTTTTTCTGAGGAAGTGCTTCCTGAATATTCATGGGGGAGAGAGGTAATGCTTGAAATCGCCCTTCTATTGGGAGATTGTGTACATAACCTCTTGGTCTTCTAGAAGCTGAAAAAGTACTTTGAGTCCACCAACTTTGGTTCCACACTATAGAATATTTTGGATATTGCCTTCCAAATATCATTCAGTGCAAAAGAATCATTCTCATAATAGAAAAAAGGCGGTGCTTGCATGAACACATTGATTTCCTCCAAGCATGGCCCAATAGGTTTCCTAGGAACTCCAAAACCAGTTAGTCCCTCCGGACATAAATTAGAGATGTCACATCACACACTCCAAGTTCTTTTTTATATATTGCATACTCTTTATGTATTTATCACCCTTTAACACTTTCCTCTGATTTTCTCCAGTCACTCTCTTCTAGGCAGTTGATGAGCTCATTTCCATATCATTCAAGATAATTCTTGCTTTCTTTTTTTTAAGAAATTTACTTGCGCATGAGTCTTCAGCTTGTATCTTCTACTTCCACAGAGATATAAACTATAATTCACACTCAGATGATACTTAAATAAAATAAGCATTTGTAAAGAAAAGATTTAGTCAGTGGATGTTAGATATTATCTGACAGAAAGCTCCTAGACAATTCTTGGAGAAAGGAAACATCATTGATAATCTTTTTTTCCAAATAACACTAAATCAAATAAATAAATAATGTTTTATGCAATTTTTAAAAGTAGAACATGTTCAATGCTTTCATGCACCGACGACAAAGCTGACAAAGCCGTCTGACCCACAACATTTGATACCATCAAAATTTTGATGACAACTAAAGAAACATCTGACAAGAATGTTGTATATCCGACATCACTTCCTTGTCGGATAGTTGTCTAGGAGAAAACATAGCATCCGTCAGAACTCCAATCGTAATTTGTGTAAATTTTTGGCCGGGGGAGAAAATATAGCCACCGTCGGAAGATTTCATAACGTTGTCAGAATTTTGATGCCAATGGCATCATCGGAAAGACTGACGATGCATTTTCGACGGTTTCATTTGTCGAAAGTTTGATGTGGTGTCATCAGACTACAAACAATTGTCTATTGGAAATTAGGCCCAAATGTACTAGTTCTTGTATTCAAGGAGCACCAACACATGAAGGACTTGAAAAGTTAAGGAACACAAACTTATGGAAGATACAAAGGACTTGTCCAATTGAAGAACACTTCTTTAGGACAAGATGCAAATTGCTGCTAAAGGACTCATTGTTAATCAACAATGAATGAGACAACTGAACAGAATTTGAGAAGGATTCTCTTGATCGTGAATTATCCTTAAACAATAATCAAGCAAGCAATAACATGGAAAACATCTCTGATAATCTCCACTGTCACAACACTCTATTTGGCAAAATATATTACCTCCAAATCTCTTCCCAAATTGTCTTTCGCATTAGCACAACCTTAAATATTATTTCAAATCATTCACACAATTTACTTCTCATCTATACTTAGTATATCCTTTCCTACATCTTATATATGAGATACAACACTGAAATCTTAAACTAGGGTTGTCAAAGACAAAATAAACCACCCAGACCAAAAATACTTTTATTAGTCCCCTTAAAGAGAAAGAGGGAACCAAAATATATCATAATACATCCAATGAATAATCCAACAAACTACACACACTAATACACATCCCAAAATATGTTACAAAGCATAACATGTAGATATAATCAACCAGCAGGCCACATAACCACTTTTGATGCAAAATAATCCATATGGATCTTTACAAGCCAAAGTGAGACTTAAATAATCACATCAACACATCTTCCAACATATATGCAAACCAAAAGAATATGATCCACTAAACTACAATGCAATTAAAAACATATTTGGAGGATGCCAAAAGCTTTCTTGACCAACCTAAATATAGGATGTCACAACGAACAGCAAAAGTGTATCTAAACCAAATTCTATACGAATAACCAATATCTAACAAAGTATTTTTGGACCAATTTCCATCCAAATAACTAGGTTTGAGATCAATGACAACCATACAAGATCATGCTTCTAACAATCTACCCCTTTGTCATTGATGGAAACACCAATAAACAACTAACAAACATCAACTGATAATCTCACAACGACTCTCTCCCATAATATCACAACAACTCTCTTCCCCTTTGACAACAATGACAAATGACACATAATGACCACTCACACCATTGTATTCCTAACAGAAATAACTATTAGAATGTTCTAATACCGGGAGTAAAATGAGAGGGGGGGGGGGGCGTGAATCAATGTACTCACAATAACATCAATCAATTCAATTATAAACCTTAAACTGAAGCACAGCACAATGAAGAATGTAACATGAAAGCACAACACACATAACACCAAAATTTTGATGTGGAAAACCCACAAAGAGAAAAACCATGGTGGGAAACCCTACCCACAATCAGATGAATACTATGCAGTAGTATTGTGAATAATTACAATGGGGCCTACACATGCAGAAAGGCCAATAGCCTAGAGAGCATTGCTCATCACAAAGAGAAGTCTCACTAACTTATAAAATCATCAAACTACAATCTAGAAAACAATGAACTATGAAAGTAGCATCTACAAATGCCTAATACAGTTTCAGTTAAGCACTGATGTCTACCCTGTAATACAAAACCTTCCTCAAACCTTCACTGAATGATATAAACCTGTTCACTCATAAACTAGTCCCTGGTAATGCAAACTTAACCAACCATAACCATCAATCATACAAATTACATGAATAAGTCACCTATAAATATAGATCATCAACCTTATTGACAAGGTCAACTAAACCCTAAACCCAAAAACCCATAATTACAAAAATTACATCACACGATACCACCAGACCGATATTATGATTTACATTTCATATAATGGACCTAAATCAAGTAACCAAACAATTATATCCATCGAGAATTCTGCTAAGACCAAAATCCAACCTGCTTCACTAGCTGGTAGAAACCCTTAGTGAAAGTTTAACTAGATCCAAATAGGACCACCATATCAACACACCATCCAATGCAAAGTAATCAAACACTTGGGATATGATCAAGAAGCACCAATAATATGATGGAAACCAGTTCCATAAGATGAACCCAAAAACTATAGATGAAGTCACCAAATAGAGCATACCAATAAAGCTAATTGAGAACACCAGAAGTCGGTAAAGCCAAAAGTTAGCCGGGAAAGCCAAGAAAAAGCTGGTTACTGGTAGATACCAAAAGTGATAACCAAATCAAGAAACCACCAGAATATAGCAAGCATATAACCATTAGAATAAGCATCCAAAACCGATTCTAGAGATCTGATCATACCGAATCAGAAACACAACCAAAACCAAGATGGTCAACAAGACTAACCAGGGTACAATGTTGACATTAATGACAACACTTAACCAAATCTAGCATATTTCCAACAATATCCTTCAATAAATTATACCTTATAGAAATTTGTTTTGACTTGGAATGAAATACTTGATTCTTTGACATATCAATAGCAGTAGTATTATCACAGTGAATAACAATAGGCTTATCATAACTTACCCTTATGTCTTTTAACATCTATTTCATCGAAAGAATCTAAGCATAGTTGGTAGCAATTGCAACATATTCTGCTTGAATAGTAGAAAATGAAGTGCATGATTGTTTCTTACTAAGCCATGAAACCAACTTCTTCCCAACAAAGAATGCACCACAAGTATTTCTCTTTCAATCATCCACATCTCCTACCTAATCAGAATTTGTATATGCACATAATGTGAAGTCATCATCCTTAGGATACCATAGACCAAAGTGTTACTACTTATCAAATTTCCATTAGTTTCATATCCAAAGTCATACTATATATTCTAGTCAGTTAGTATTACCAAATCATGCAGTCGGTACACACAGAGAAGTTGGTATGAACAGTCTAGTCCATTACTGAAGAAAGCACTCACAGAATGCAGTATTCACCGAGCTATTTATCGAGTAAAGTTTCATGGCTACCGAGTGGTAAAGTTAACTCACCGAGTTGATATTCACCAAGTGAAAACTTTTACCAGATACATTGAACCTAGACATGCACATGAAAACGTGTTACAACATCGAGGCACATCTAACCGTTTTTGCATTTGGAATTGCAATATGAGATTGTGTATGATTACAAGGTCAATCTAACCAATGAGATATTTTGTTTAGTTATTCATTCAAAGAATCTTTTGTAAGATCGAAGCAATGAATCAGATCACCGCTGTAAGAGATCTATTTATACAACATGATTCTAGGGTTAGATATATGAGATGCAATAAGAGATAACAGAGTGTATGCATGAAGGAAGACTGTTACAGAGACATAGAGAAGTCACCGAGAAGGTTATCAGTGAACAGTCGAAGAACAGAGTAAACAGAAGGGTTTACTGAGGTATGCTACAAGCTAGGTAATCTTATTCTGAGCACATAGAATCTACTTTAGCATTTCAGATGTAAAGTTGCAGATATTTGTAATGATTTTATTGTAATATTTTGAAGTTGTAAGAGAAACCTTTAACAAGGTAAAAGACTCTAACCAAGTCTATAAATTGTAAATCCTTTAACTAGGTGCTACACTTATATAGTGTTGTAAAAATCCTTTAGTAAGGTAGATCTAACTGATCTTGATACTCCTAACAAGGTAAGCTATCAGAAATAGCTAAATGTAGCTCTAACCGAGCATTCTTTATTATTGCAGTAGTGAAGCTATGAGTGCCATCGCCACCGTAGTTTTTCTCTCTAACCAAGAGTTTCTGCGTGACCAAAATATATGTGTTATGGAGTGAATCATGTATGATTGTTATCTGTTGATTTTAGTTTTATTTTATGTTACTACATTATTTTGTCTATGCATAACAATAAGGTTATTATCTGAGAAAAGTTTTGGAGTACTGATTAACCCCTCCCCTCTCAGTACATTAGCTTTCTATATTGGGCCTAACAATTGGTATCAGAGCTTGAATCTTGGAAAAGGGTTTAACTACCTAAAGAGAAAGATCTTAGCAATGGAAGGCTACAAACAATCTCGGAGGATTGTGCATCTTCAAGAAGAGTTGGATAATGCAAATCAAGTGATTGCAGACATGCAGAGGCAAATGCAAAAATCACTGAAAGTAAGGAGAAGATTATCTGATGACTTGTAGGATTCTCAAGAGCTAGTAGAACAATTCGAGACATCATCTGAGAAAAGTATATCTGAAGAGACTGAAGAAATGATTGGAATGTTGAAAGAAAAGAACAAAGCATTGGCTGATCAACTAAAAGCTATGAAAAGAGAACATGAACATTTCAGTACACAAATGACTGAAAATCTAGATGCATTAAGGATAGCTGAGGATAAAGCAAGAGATCTACAAAGAGAGAAACAACAACTTGAAGCTCTAGTATCTGATAAGGATAATGAAATCATAAGGTTAACTGGTATTCAACAAAATATGACAGATCAACTAGGTTATGCACATCATGAAGCAATTTTGAAGAATGATGAAAATCAATCATTGAAACTTGAAGTATCAAGGTTGACTGGTGAACTTGAAATAGAAAAGAAATCCAAAAGATCATTGGAGAAAAGTTATGAAGCATCAAAGATGTTGGATGAGCAACTGAGTACAAGAAGACTCTACAAAGATGGAGGACTTGGTTACAAAGGAAAAGACTCTACTGAGAAAAGAATTCATACTACTGAGAGAGGAGAATCATCAAAACAAGCTGGAAAAAGGAATAACATCAAAAGGAAGAAGCCTATTTGCTACTACTATGGAAATCAAGGTCATACTGCCAACATATGCCAAATCATAAAAGGTAAGCAACCGAATATCTCTAAGTCCAATGGATATTGTTATAATTACAATAAATATGGTCACACACCTAATCAATGTAGGACAAAGTCTATTAACAACTATCAGAAGGCAAAGTTCAAAGAGTTTTGTAAAAACTGCAATAGATATGGACATAGTACTGAGAAGTGCTAGTTTAAGCAGAAGAACTACATGAAGTATCCACCCCGAGCAAACACTAGAGGTTACCGAACTCACACATATCCTTACCGACAATATGCAGCAGTACCATGGGATTACAATACAAGGATATGGTGTGAATGTTGTGGAAGATATGGATATATGAGTGCCAACTATTTTATAAGATTTGGAATGAACAACTGAAGATCATGGAGAAATCCTGGTATGGCATGTTTTCATTGTCACAAAGTTGGACATTTAGCTGGAGATTGCAGAGATCAACCGAGAAGAGACACTGAAGAGATAAAAGAAAAATTCAAGATGATTTGGAAAAAGAAAGAAATTATGTCTGATGAAGAAAGAACCTTACCTACCGAGTTAGGTGCACCTATTTCAAATTAGTCAAGAAAAGGTATGAAGGGACTGCATTCTTTAAGAGTTGAATCATAATAGTTCCTATTCTATTATGTACAAAATTCAAAATCTGCATAGTTAAGATGCAATTAGTCAGTTTATAAACTATATAGGAAACCTGTCAAGTCGGTTAATGAAGCTAAGTTGGGTACTCGGTGAAAACAAAAAATGGAGTAAATCGGTAAAAGGTGAATCGAGTGCATTTAATATCTTGACCTAACTTGCACGGAGCCCGATAAGGTATTTTTGAGTACTTAAAAATGTTTTCGTGGTCATTTTCATTCACCCATGTTTTCAAGAAGCAAAGAAGAGTGAATCAAAGTGATCAAACTTCATTCAGAGCGAATTTTGAGGTATTTACATCAATCTATTCACACTATTTAGCTGGTTTTCGATCTAGTCAAATTGCTATTGTCTATCAAGTGTGAAGAGTCAGTCACTTGTAAACCCTAAGGATAACTTGTCGAATCTTACCTGAAATCTACCATGGAGTCCAAGATCCAAGACCCTGTAGTTGTCCAAAATGTGGAGAAGCCCTCACTGAAATATTCCCTAACTCCTAAAGTTGCCTCAGAACCGGATGATAAAACTACATTTTCACTCATCCCGGATCGAGTCTTGTTGGTAGAAGATGTCAGATTCTTTACCAAATGTCGTGTTGAGGAACGTGGTCATGTAGAGATTAGTGACACATATGATGAACTATGCACTGATGGCAAACTGGATAGCAAATTCAAGCATATCAAAATCAAGGGATTAACTGAAGCCCTAGTCTATCCCCATGTGTTCAAACCCCAATGGGTTAAGTTTGTATTGAGTAGAGTACATGATGATTTCATGTGGCTACAAGAGCAACCGTTCAAGATCATGAAGGAAGTCATTCACCTGATCACTGGATATCCCATCTATGATCATGCTCGTGCACAAAAAATGATATCACAAAAGGAGCTAATCAGTCTAACCGGAGTAGAATCCGATTACCGAGGACTAATGTCACTGATGTTGAACTAAAATTTACAATCAGAGTTATTGGTTACTATTTCTTCCAATCTGCAAGGAAAAATAGTGTACCATGTGCTACAGTGGACCTGGCCTACAAAATAGTGAAGAAGGGAATGAAAGTAGACTTATGTGAAGTTCTACTAAAGAACTTGTTTGAGAACCTAAACACAATAAGGAAGTCAAAGAAGAACAACTCAGAAAACACACTAAAGTTCGGTCCACTACTTGTATGTATGTTTTTCTATTTTGAGAAGTTCTTTCCCTCAGTCGGTAAAGTAGTATGGGAGCTACACCAACCTATCACCCATCAGATCAATGAATACATCAAGAAGTTAGGAGATAACTTTAATGATATCATGGATGATTACTTTAGCAAATTCCAAGAGAAAATGCACAATAGGTATAGGATCCCACCATAGCTGGTTGAAAAATACAAGGACAAGATATGTTTTGAAGTCGACACTGATTATTGCTATGTAAATGTTGTTGAACCGAAGATTCAATCGTTGCAACCAATGGGTTATGAAATTGATTATGATATCACACAACAACAAATTGATGCCTATCTATCATTGCCAAGGCATGCAACTGAACTAAGGTATGGAACCTATGAAGAGGTGAAGGAGAAAGTAAAAATGAGCATTGTAGTTCCTAAGGCTACAAGAAAATCTACAAAGATGATAAAGGCTTTATCTAAGAAATTCAGAGAAGAATCCTCCTCTACACCTGTCAAAGGCAATCTTGCCATTATCAAGGAAGAATCAGAGGCATAGAAGGCTACAATAACATTGAGCACAGAGTTGCCAAAGGGAAAAGTTCTAAAAAGAAAGAAACAGGACATCACAAAGGCCCTACCGACTCCACCAACAAAGAGACCCAACACCAGAGCATCAGCTACATCACCGAGTAAGAAACAAAAGACTGTTGCCATTCCTAAGGTAACTAAGACTTACAAGAAATCTACTTAGAAACTCATTTTAGCAAAAGAGTCAAGTGATACAGAGTCTGATGATGCAAACAAATTCCAGGTTGTGAAAAGCAAAAAGGTAAACATTCACAGTGTTGAAAACTTTTGTGCCAATCTCAAAGAATACAGTGGATTTGTAGGATTCAGATATGTTAAGTATGAGTCTAGGAATAATGATGAGAAATGATAGATTGAAGAAGCTATCATATGTACACTTCTGAAGTTTCGGTTAGCACCATTAGAACTAGCAAAGTCACTTCCGAGTGAACTCTACTCACATATTGACAACAGATGGAACTATGCAATGGATTCAGAGAAACAAATAAGAGAAAGAAGTCTAGTCCATCTATTTCCTAACATGTCCTTAGCTGATATCAAGGAGCATTTGTCCACATACAATTCAAAATTTCTTGTGAAACAAAGAGCCTTAAAATTGATGAATGGGCTATATATTGATGTCGAAAATGAAACTAAAGACAAGTGGCAGGAGATCTTCAAACAAAAGGATGTTAGTGAAAAATCTCAAATTGAAATTGTTGATGTCATCGAGCAAGATCCAGATGTCACCGAGAAAGGTCAAAACCCAGTTGACACTATACAAATTGATGAAGATGTAATGGATGAAGCAGCACTGAAGCAGGAAATGATTGAAGGCACCACTTATGCAAAACTTGTCTCTAGTGAATCTGTCTTAGAACAAGTTTAGCCTTATCTACCGGTGAAGCCACCAGTCTCAACCGAAGCTCCCAAGGATACCGAGCAAGCTACCAAAGGAAACAAATCTTAAGCTAAAGGTGACACAACCAAAGATCAAACGTCTCAAGCATAGACAAGCACTGCAAATATTACAACTGAGACCCCTAGCACCAAACCACCCAAAGACATTGCAACTACCACAGGAACAAACCAAAGTGTTGCATCTATCAAGCAACCTACTGAGGGTCAGCAAGCCTCACAAGCACTTGTCTTAGTGCCATAGACCAAAGGAAAAGAGAAGAAGGTGAGAAAGCATGGTTTTAAATTTGACTTATCTAAACTGATCGTGTTGCCCAATGTAGACATTTCCAAATTGAAAGGGCAAGCACTCACTGAATTCGGTGAACTATGCAAAGAAAAGGCCGAACAGGAGAAGCAACTGGCCATCTAGAAAAAGAACAAAGTACTTCAGAAGGTTAGGACACTACTCATAGAAATTCTACCATCAGCAACAGTGTCAACCGATGCAGCCATCCATATTCAGTTGGATGAACTCCTTAATCAGATTGAAACATCTTGAGTTGATGCATCTGAGTACTTAAGCAAGCTTAAGGATAAAGAGCTTACAACAAAAATGATAGAGGAAGTACAAAAAATCAATTGTTGTTGGCAAGGTAAAACTTGTCAAATTCATTGCTGGGTTGTCCCCTCAACTCAAGCACATTCTTTATTTATTTCAGAAATTGTGTACATTTTCTTTATTTATTAAAGATATCAAAAATAAAACTGATGCAATTGAAAAAGAGATCACCGATCTCTCATCCAAGTTGACCACTAAGCCTAATTTAGTTCAGAATTTTTACAAAATGCTACAACAACTCATGGCTCAACAGTTAGAACTGAGGAATGAAGAGCATAAAATTAGGATGGATATAATGACCCTTCAAACATTTTTCCTTCCTCATCTATCATCAGTACAGGAGCAGCTCAACCGAGCTACAAGCTTATCAACTACACAAGAGGGAAGCACTCTTGATGGCTTGATATCACTCTTATCTGATATTCAAGCACAAAACTCCCTTATGGAAAGTCTCAAGGACTCACTCTCAGTCACCCTCACCGACACCCAAACCAAGTATAAGACTATTTTTTATCAGTTGCCACCTCCGGATGGAAATTAAGTTTTTAATATTTGTCAAAAAGGGGGAGTAATATTATGATACTACATAGAGGAAAGATACTACATACAGGAAAGCCCAGCAAAGGGGGAGTAATTCTACACTTGGAGAGTAGTATAGTTTTGATAACACAATTTTGAGTATTGTATACAAGGGGAGTATATCGAGCAAAATATATAGAGCATTTAGAGTACACAAGTACAGAATAAAACTGAACATGCAAAATTTAGAGTTATGTACAGGATAATGATAAGGGGAGTATATCTGCATATACTATTTTATTGACTATTGTACATATTGTCAAGTATAGTCATTTTGTCAACTATATAGTTTTTGAGTTATGACTTTGTAAGTAGTTTTTGTCAAACATCTCAACTAATGTCAAAAGGGGAGATTGTTACTACTTATCAAATTGCCATTAGTTTCATATCCAAAGTCATACTATATATTCTAGTCAGTTAGTATTACCAAATCATGCAGTTGGTACACACAGAGAAGTCGGTATGAACAGTCTAGTCGGTTACTGAAGAAAGCAGTCACAGAACATAGTATTCACTGAGCTGTTTACCGAGTAACATTTCATGGCTACCGAGTGGTAAAGTTAACTCACCGAGTTGATATTCACCAAGTGAAACATTTTACTAGATACATTGGACCTCGACATGCACATGAAAACATGTTACAACATCGAGGCACATCTAACCGTTTTTGCATTGGGAATTGCACTATGAGATTGTGTATGATTACAAGGTCAATCTAGCCAATGAGATATTTTGTTTAGTTATTCATTCAAAGAATATTTTGTAAGATTGAAGTAATGAATCATATCACCGCTGTAAGAGATCTATTTATACAACATGATTCTAGGGTTAGATATATGAGATGTAATAAGAGATAACAGAGTGTATGCATGAAGGAAGACTATTACAGAGACACAGAGAGGTCACCGAGAAGGTTATCAGTGAACAGTTGAAGAATAGAGTAAACAGAAGGGTTTACTGAGTTTCATTATGGGTTACCAAGGTATGCTACAAGCTAGGTAATCTTATTCTGAGCACATAGAATCTGCTTTAGCATTTCAGATGTAAAGTTGTAGATATTTGTAATGATTTTATTGTAATATTTTGAAGTTGTAAGAGAAACCTTTAATGGGGTAAAAGACTCTAACCAAGTCTATAAATTGTAAATCCTTAAACCAGGTGCTACACATATATAGTGTTGTAAAAATCCTTTAGTAAGGTAGATCTAACTGATCTTGATACTCCTAACATGGTAAGCTATCAGAAATAGCTAAGTGTAGCTCTAACTGAGCATTCTTTATTATTGCAGTAGTGAAGTTGTGGGTGCCATCCCCACCGCAGTTTTTCTCTCTAACCAAGAGTTTCTGCGTGACCAAAATATGTGTTATGGAGTGAATCATGTATGATTGTTATCTATTGATTTTAGTTTTATTTTATGTTACTGCATTATTCTGTTTATACATAACAATAAGGTTATTATCAAAGAAAAGTTTTGGAGTACTGATTCACCCCTCCCCTCTCAGTACATTGGCTTTCTATATTGGACCTAACACAAAGTTTGTTGTACCTACCAAATATCTAGATATTCTCTTGACAACAATATCATGAGTTTCTCTAGGATCTTACTGGAATCTAGAAGCAATACAAACAACATTAATTATATCAAGTCTATTTTGAGTTAGATACAACAATCCACCAATCATTTATTTGTATCTGCTTGGAATCACTTTAGGTGATTCACTATCCTTTGACAATTTGCAACCGGTTATCATGGGTACCAATAGGTTTAGAACTATCAAGTCCAAACTTCTTAAGTAACTCCTTCACATACTTGGTTTAACAAATGAAAATACCTTTATTAGTCTGAGTAATTCGCAAGCCTAAGAAGAATTTCATCTCAACAATCATAGACATTTCAAATTCATTCTTCATATCATCAACAAATTTCTTGCATAAACCTTCTTCTCCTCCAAAAATGATATCATCCACAAAGACTTCAATAATCAATATGTCATCATGCTCAATTTTTTAATATAAGTTACTATCAGCATTACCTTTACTAAAACCAAGCTTTGGAAGATACTTATCTAGTCTAGCATACCATGCTCTAGGGGCCTATTTTAGTCCATATAAAGCTTTCTTTAGCCTGCAAACCATGTCCTTGTCTTTTGATAAAGAAAACCCATCAGGTTTCTCAATTTAAACTTCTTCTTCAAGATCTCCATTCAGAAATGCACATTTAACATCTATTTGATATACTTTGTAGTTCTTGTGTACAACATAAGCAAGAAAAAGTCTTACCACTTCAATTCTAGAAACCAGAGCATAAGTCTCTCCATAATCAACACCTTCTTCTTGTGAATATCCTTTCAAAACTAATATAGCCTTGTTCCTTAACACTTTACCTTTCTCATTTAATTTATTCCTAAAATCCCATTTTGTTCCAATAATGTTCTTGTCTTTAGGTCTAGGTACAAGTTCCCATGTCTTATTCTTTTCAATCTGATCTAATTCTTCTTCCATTTCTTTTATCCAATTTTCATCCTTACTTGCCTCAATAAAAGATTCTATTTCAATTTGAGAAATTAAACATACCTCTTTAGCAACTAGCCTTCTCCTAGTCATCACACCTTTCCTTTTATCTCCAATGATATGATCTTCAGAATGATTTAGCTTTACATACCTAGGAGTCTTTGAATTTTCTTGGTTTGTTGACTCATTTTATTGTTCCTCTATCACTATTGAATTTTTTGATGCTACCAGAGTCACGGGTTCACTATTTTGAATTGATTCTTGCATTACCGATTCAGGTCTAATAAATTCATCTTCCCATCCATCATCATAAGTTCTGATCTAATTACTGTCATGCTCATCCACCTTGACATTTATGCTTTCCATTATCCTATTCAATCTTTTGTTATAACATCTATATTCTTTTCTCTTAGTAGAATAACTCAAAAATATTCCTTCATCACTTCTAGGATCAAACTTTCCTAATGCATCATCTCTTCTAATGTAACATTTGCTTCCAAAAATTCTGAAATATCTAATAGTAGGAGTATGACCAAACCATAATTCATAAGGAGTCTTACTGATATCGCCTTTAATTTGTACTTTGTTGAAAGTGTATACAATGGTATTCACATCCTCTCTCTAATAGATACTAGGTAATTTATCTTTAGTCATCATAGTCCTTCCAGCATCTAAGATTGTTATGTTCTGTTGTGTAGTTGTAGGTGCAAAAAATTGTCTCCTAATACAATTCCTTTCATAAAATTTGTTGAACTCACCGAATGTAAACTCACGACCATGATCTAATCTCAAGCATTTTATCTTTAGTCTTGTCTTAGTCTCAATCATAGCCTTATAGATTTTGAATTTCTCAAAAGCTTCAAATGTTTCCTTCAAAAATGCCACCCACATTATTCTAGAATAGTCATCAATAAGTAACATAAAATATCTATCATGTTGAAAACTTTTAGTCCTTGCCGTTCCACACAAATCAATATGAATAAGATCAAAAATTTAATTAGATTTATCATGTATACTTCTTAAAGAAGTTATAACTTGCTTACCCATTTGACATTCTCTACAATGTGGATTATGAGGTTTAACAATTTTAGGAAAATCTCTGATAGCCGGTATTGAGCTCATATTCACTATGCAATCAAAATTCACATGACACATCCTCTTATACCATTACCAACTTTCATCAATATGAGAAATCAAGAAAGCCTTCTCACCAGAGTTCAAATGAAAGATATTACCTTTAGTATGAGTTCCAAAAGAAATCTCCAATCTAGGTTTATTAATGATCTTGCATTTTTCATCCTTGAATTGCAAATGAAATCCTCTATCCACCATCTGACCTACACTCAAAATATCATAATTTAAGACTTCAACAAGTTGGCAATTGACACTCATCCGACAAGGGTTCATGGCATAATGGGTTATCATTGATAGAAACTCATCATCTCAGAGTAAATGGTTTCATTTTTTGGTTAACCGACATGCTTTGCACTAACCAGTATTGGTATTCACATTGCTTTACACTAGCACCGACACTGGCATTCACTTCATCCTGACTAAGTCTTCATCCTGGTAACTTGTCCTGATCTCGATAACGTGTATATAGAACCTGGTAATGGATACGACCCAACTAAGGAAATCTTTTGATCTCGATTATGTCTTCATGGATTTTGGTGGTAATGTGTGATGGCCGACATGGTCATTGGATTTATGTATGAGTTTTATTATGTTCCGATAGCTGACTTGTTTATATTTCTTGTTGAAGGAAACAAGGTTAAGTTAGAAAGATATTTAAGTAGATCAACTCAGTGATTGATCATATATGTTAGATAGAATGCAAAATTTTGGTTGCGAATGTTTCAGTTAGTTTTGGTATGCATTTTGGTATGTGATTGGAAGCAACTATGTGTAGTTTCACATGCACAACATAACCAGTAGCAAAAAAATGTATCAGAAAACTGGAATACAAAGGAGGTTATCAAAGAATTCACCAGAACTTATCCAGCATGGTCAGATGTTATTTATAAGTTCACTTTCATTTGTAAACACCTGTAAATGTTATTTAAGTCAATGGCACTTCCTATATTTTGTGTTTGAGCATTGAGCTCTAGGCGGTTGGCCTTTCTGCATGTGTAGACCCTCTTATGTAATATTTGTATACCTTGATCAAGTATATAGATAATGTGGTTATAATACCCACCATGGTTTTTCCCTTTGTAGTGTTTTCCACGTAAAAATCTTGGTATTATGGTGTTGCCTTTCATTGTGTTACTTTGTGTATGCATTCTATTTTTATTTACTGTTAACCAGTTGATAAGGAATAAGTTCAAATATAACTCCTCTGGTAGAAAATTGATTCACCCCGCCCCCTCTTAGTGTTCTTGGATTCCAACAATTGGTATCAAATCTTTATTCCTTGGAAGAATTTTAACCACTTGAGGAAGATCCAGAATTTGGAATCAATCGAAACTAGTTTGTAGTAGCAACTTAGACTTGCTCTTGAAGATCTTGATAATGAGTAGATGGAGAACAATAAACTGAAAATTGAATTTAAGCAAGCTAGAGAACACATCATTTCATTGCAAGGAAAGCTTTCAACTGTCAAGGGTAAGAGGAAGGAACTTTGTGATCAATTGCAAAATCAAAACAATGATGAGGAAGATGCTATGAAGGATCATTGTGAGAAGCTTATTTAGGAGAACACTATCTTGAAGAATAAGATACAAGCCATAGCCATGAGAATGTGCAAGGAGATTAAGGATAGGAAGAAAAATGAAGAAAATCTAGTTGAAGCATTGAAGGATAGATCTGAGCAATGAAACATATTGACTCATGAGAATGATATATTGAAACTTGAATTGGTCCAGTCCTAAAACAATGAATAGGAACTTGAAAGACAAATTATTATCATGAGAGATGATTTGGTCACTGCTAATGAGTACAAGGACGATTTTTAGCCAACTCTACCAAACTTGATGAAATGCTGAAAAATCAGAGACATGCTAATGACAAAAGAGGTCTTGGTTATGAAGAAGGAGAAAGCTCTAGTACTGCACAACAAGATACAGCAACTAGAAAGAAGCAAAATCATGTCATTCAGAACTAGAAATCACCAGTAAGACATCCTAATGCTCACAAATTCAATGGCACATGCTTTATTTGCAATAAATATGGTCATATGGCTAGTTAGTGCAAAAATAGGAACAACCAGAACAATGCATCATTCACTGGTCTTGGAAATGTAAGATGTCATGCATGTAGTAGATTTGGACATATGGATAACCAATGCAAATCAAAAAGAAATCAAGGAAATCAAGGGGTTAACAAGGCAATTCAGAAGAACTATATTATCTATTTTGCATGCAACAAGATTGGGCATATCACTAAATATTGCAGAAGTGAGAATCCATCGACAACTAATGGAAAGATTGATGAGAAGGGAAAGGAAAAAGTGGAAGACATCAGGAGGCAACATGAGATGAGATGGGTGAGAAGAGTTGATACACAATCAACAAAACAACCAATAGAATCATCAAGTCCTACATTGGAAGCAAATACAACCAATAACTAAGGCACTCGGCCTTAGGGGTAGGCAAATCATTAAAGATCATGCAAATACCTCGGATTAGGTTTGTAGTCAAAAGATTCTGATTATGGATTGATACTGAGGATATTTTAGTGGTTTACCAGAATCCACTTGCATATCATGTGAACTGGTCCAGTCTAACCGACATCATTTATGACAATGGATAATTAGGTTTAAGAGTGATCAAAAGGGGAAAGTTACGTTATTCTCTTAACAGTGATAAAAAGTATGTACCAAAAAAGTTTCCATGATTTCCTAATAATATTGTTCAACATAAACTAAATTATAACCATTTATTAACCTTTAAAACATAAAATCATATTTGTATAAGCAAAGAATAGAAACAAAACATGCACCACACAAGAACACCATGATTTTTACATGGCGAGGATCAACTCACAATATATGAAATAGGTATTACAATGTTTGTTTTAGAGTCACTGCTAAGGAAGCTCACTACTCCTTGAATAGACTTGTAGGCTAAGACACACTATCCTAGGGCAAGATACAAATGGACTTTCAAATTGAATTTCACTTCTTGAAGGAAAGATACAATGAACACAATAATGTGAACTACTATAGAAGAAGCTTCTAACAAATGCTGATAGTGCAGGCCTCTTTGTAGCCTAAATATTTTGTCACACAGATTTCATACACTTCATAATCATCTAATATATCACTGATTGATTTTATACATCACAATACATCAGATCAACTTTAACATCTGTACAAATTAGTGTTGGTATTTCGGTATAGTTTTGTCAGTCAACACCTACTAAAACACTAGCACTTTGGAGATCCAACAACATTCACTAGCAAGCAAGTAACTATTGCACAATTACTGGTATATGGTTTACCAGCAGTATATAATGATCACTGACACTTGAAATGATATGGAAGACACTTGGTAATATCGAAGACATCGTGTGGACATCTTATCTTAATAAATTAATCATTGTTATATTCATATTTGCATATTTGCTTTTACCGGCAAATAGGTCTAGGGTTACCTAGGGTTACACTGACAGGTTTATCTTTTCTAAATCAACATGGCACACTATGGAAATGACTAATTATTGTTGTAAATGCATTAAGCCGACATGTCCAATCAGTTATTGCATCGGATATTATATTATTTCTAAAATGTTTTTATTGTAATATCTTGTAGAGCCGACCTACTAAAATTGGTCTTAGGTTATGGTATAAAGGTAAGATCTTATTTGTAAGATCAAGTGTGGAATGCGGAAAAAGGATTGTGTGAAGGTATATGTGAGATTAAGCAGTGCAATACATGCAGACATCATTTGAAGGTGGAGTTAGGTTTTTGTGAAAGCATATCAGCATTACACCAGTATTGAATTCAACATATGAAGATGCTATTTTGTGTAGTACATTCTTATTGGATTTAACCATCCAACTGTAGTCAGTGTGACTCCCATTTTGTTATTGAGCAGTGAGCTCTAGGTTGTTCGCCTTTCTGCATGTGCAGACCCCATTTATGTACACTTACTATCTGCAGTAGTATCATCTGATTGTGGGTAAGGTTTCCCACTGTGGTTTTTCCCCTTACAGGGTTTCCACGTACAAATATTGGTGTCATGTGTTATGGATGACTTTGTGTTTATGTTTCATGCATTAATCTTTATTGGTATAGCAATTAACTATTAAAACTGTCTATAGACATACTTAACTGGTTTACCAGTATTAAGCATTAAGCTGGTTAAGTTGTTTTTGGTTTGAATTTATTAGACAACTAATTCATCCGCCCCCTCTCAGTTGTCTTCGAGACCTAACAATTGGTATCAGAGCTTAGTCCTCTTTTGCAGAAGTTTAACAACTTGAGGAGATCCAATGTCTACTAATTATTTCAAGAAGGATAGTCTTAAACTTGATGGAACCAACTATGGAATATGGAAGATTAGAATGGAGACACATCTAAATTGCATTGGTAAAGACGTTTGGGAAGTTACAAAGAAAAGTTACACCGCTATTGTACATGGTCAGCCTAGTCCAACTACCTTGGCTAAAGATGAGGAAAATGATTGCAAAGCAAGAGAAGCACTTTTGAGCGCATTATCAGATCAACAAATCATGGGATTATCAGATAGATCTACCATTAAATCTGTAGCATAGAAATTAGGATTCATCAAAGCAAGTAAAGTAGATCAAAACATTAAACATGATAGCTCAATCATAAGAAAACTCATTGAAATGAACCTAATTCTAAAGCACATTCAATAGAGGTATGGAAACAAAGCATTCAAAAGTAAAATTATGCAAACCATATGCTTCTTCCATGCGGCTCCATTGTTGTTCTTTCCTCTTCAATAGTTTTGTGGATCTCACCTACAAGTGCTCACACAATTTGAAAGCAAAAAGGCTCAAGAGTACTAGAAACGAAGGTTCAATAAAAATTCGAGATTCATGAAGGAATTGATTGAAGAAAACATCCAATTTATAGAGAAATTGGATAAATGAGCAAATTAGTATGAAAGAGATTTGAATAGAAATTCAAATCAAAAATAGCATATCTATGACAAATTGCTATGCAAAGAGGCTTATGACAGATTTTATGACAAATTGCTATGACATTTTATGACAAATTCTATAACACATTTCTATGTCAAGAATTTTATGACAATTTTGGACAAATTCTATGACACATTTCTATGCCAAGACAAAACTCTATGACAAATTGCTATGTCAAGAGTATGACGCATGAAGCACACAAATAGGGAGAACTAGAGACAAGATAATTAGGTGGAATTTGAATTAGAAAATTAGAAAATAGGTGGAAATTAGGAATTAATGAAAATAGGAAATTAGAAATTGAAAGAAATTAGAAATTAGGATTTAGTAAATTAATTAATAATTTTTCATTTATTAATCAATTCACAAAGAGGAATAATTAGACAATTAAATGAAGATTTAATTGTAATAAGGAAACTTAGGATAAATAAGTAATTTATTTAATCCTAAAGGAAGAAATGACAAATTAGGTTAAATGATTGAATCATAAAACCCTAGAAGACGAATTAGAAGTGCGAGGATGACAATTAGGTCTATAATTGACTTGATCATGATTTGATTTGATAAATGACCAATGCGACAAAATGATTTGATTGATAGATGCGCCAATTGACGAGGAACAATGACAAATTGATCCAAATTGACATAATTGAGACAGATAACGATCGATGACAAATCGGTTGAAAAATGACAAAATTGACAAAATAGATTGCAAGATGACAAGATTAGACATGACCACGATCGATGACAAATCGATCGCAAGATGACAAGATTGAAGGATTGATGATAAATCGACAAGATTGATAAACCGATCGCCAACTGATAAGATTGAAAATAGGACAAAACCCTAATTAGGATTGACGATGTCCAAAATGATAAGATTGATGATAAAATTGATAAGATTGACAGAAGGACAACGATCGCAAGATTGACAGGATTGATAAGAGGACAAAACCCTAATTAGGATTGATGATGTCCAAATTGATGCGAATGAATGCGCATATTGATGTGACAGAGTAAAATCGATCAGAATCATGACTAGATAATGTTATCGCCAAGACCAAATTCGAGGACAAGATGATTGAAGAATATAGAAGAATGAGTCGATGTTCGCAAATGATAACGACCAAGTGCGTGACATAGGAGAAATGTTAATGCGACGCAAAAACCTAAAATGAGGCAATGCGCGAATGTTAAAGTATGACTTCGCAAGCGTTGACCATTTTTGGGTGTCTACATTTTGCCCCTCTTTGAGACAATGCGATTCTGAGCGTTGTTTCAAAGAACAATAACTAAATGCCCCAGACAACGATAATGACATATGCATGCCCCCTCGAGGAATTGGCCGGAAACATGCAGAAAAGAGGCCAATTGATCGATAAAAATGATAGAAAATGATAGGATCAAACGGACTGACAATCGGAGATCGGATGCATGATAGACAAGCAATTTAAGGAGCACAAGACCGTGACCAACATAAGATGGAGAGGACACACGTCCATCTATGCAATGACAAAGAGCTACAAATGGGACCAAGAGGGTGAAAATGACTCATTTGCAGTAGCGAAAGAGGAGGATTTGTTGCTCTGGACAAGGACACTTGCAGACAGATGGCGAACATTCCAATGACGGATCACCTTGGAGAACGTGTACGCACATTCAAACAACCGGAGGATGCAGGAGCAGCGGTATGTATCTCGAAAACCCATGTTTTGAATTTCATGAATTGTGATGGCTTACAGGACATTGCGGGGCCCACAGAGGATACCAAAATGGACATCTGCGCTTGTGTCATCTAAACCTACGCTTGTGTAAGGAGTTCTGCGCTTGTGTAGGAATACACAAGCGCAATTCACCTGACACAAGCGCAATTTATCTTACACAAGCGCAAGAGTTGAAAAATGACTCACTTTTGATTGGAAATGGCATGCAAATGACCTGATAGGGGGGGGAAGGGTAGGATAGGCCAATGTAGATGAAAAACACCCCGATTTGGACATGAAAATGAGGAAATGCAACCCGTAAGAGCAAACCCTAAAACTGACAAAATGATGCCTCGATTGTGATGCAGAGTCGACAATATCCATTGATCGCACGGGAGAATCGACCGGACTGTTTCATGCGACGACATAGACTCAGGAGCACAGAGAGAGACACATTAGCTGGACTGGGATTGGCGAGGAGAGACTGTACTGGAGGACACTATATGAGGGTGCAGTTCCACCGGAGCGGAGAGCACCTTCATATCGGGCACGATCGAGGACAGAGAGCAGGTCACGCTCTCGGAGGACATTGAGCAGCATAGGAGTGAGTGGACCGATGAGACCACCGCAGCCAAGACCAGGACCAGGTACATCATCTGCGAGACATGGCAGGGATGAGGAGGACAGAGGGAGCACCCAGTGACAGAGGCACGTGCTCCATATGACAGACAGTGGACATCATGTAGTTTGCCATTATGTAGTCAGCCTGCGGGTCATACTTAGGACAGACAGTCCGATTTTGTACTCCGATATTATTATGATATGTGATATGATATGCATCGATATGATGGATGCAATATGTTATGACTAATGTAGTGATTTTGCTATGTATGGATGACTTATGTACTGGTTTATGAACATGTATGAATGCATTGTATGTACTTTGGATGTATTTATAATATGAAATGTATAAAATGCGTGATGTAATATGTAATGGAATGCAAATGCATTGACCAAATGTATGCAGGACACAATATGGTTTTGGATATCGGAGCACTAGACCGAACTGACTATCCGACCGGACGGAAGAAGTGTTAGTAAGAAGAAATAAGACAGAGGACAATTAGAGATGATGAAAATTTGCTTTCAGTAATGCACTTTGTAGGTGAGAACCTTTATTTTTATTTAGCAAAATGGATGTGTAGCATCATGGCATTGAAGGCCAGAGCTGAAATGCAACCCGATTTGCAAAAGACAGACACATCACAGACAAACAAAAATCACAATCAAAAAAAAGAAAAGGATCATGAGCCATCCCGGTCACTCTAAATCACTCAGTGACATCATCGAGCAACATAGGAACATGATCGAAGATAAATCAATAAAAAGATAAGATGCACTAATTCAAACAAACAAACAAACATCTTGATCTTCATTGTCAAAAGTTGAACGATCATGCTGATAGGACGATCATGCTGTCTGGTGTCAGGAAATGTGATACCCCGTCTAAGACAGGACACAGTCTGGTTTCGAGTATACCACACCCTGTATAAGACCCATGATAATGTGACAAGGACAAATGATTTTGATGCTGATATTCGATTGATAAGACAATTTGGATCAGTTTGAATGCTTGGTTTGAGTTGAAAAAGTTCATCTGTTAATGCGTGATTTCAGTTAAAGCACAATGTTTGATTGCAAATTGTTGGACGTATACGCAGTGAGCTGTCGATGCACAAAGGGAATAATTTATTGCAGAATGTTTGTTTTGGTTTTGAAGTTTTACAATGTTTTTGTGTTTTCAATTTTTTCAGGACTTTATATGATTTTTATGAATTTTGTTGATGACATTTTTCAATTTTTTATGACTTTTTTCAGGACATTATTCAATTTTTATGAATTTTTTTTTTGTCAGGACATTTTAAGATTTTTTTGGAATTTTTTCAGGACTTTTTAAGATTTTGTTGGAATTTTTCCAGGACTTTTTAAGATTTTTTTGGAATTTTCTCAGGACTTTTTAAGATTTTTTGGGAATTTTTTCAAATTTTGCCCCCAGTGTCTAGCAAGGCAGGGAATATGACAGGTGAATAAATAGGCTTGCTGACATGATGGTGGATAGAGGGATGATAAAGGCCTTTTATTATGGAGACAATATGGATGCAATTTTCAAGGGCTATTGCATGATGGGACAAGAGACTGGATATGACAATGTAAATCAGTGACAGGGCATGAGGGACATATCAAGAGGTTTTTGAAACCATGTTTAAATTTTTGCGTCCTTATGTCAGATCAAGATCAAGGAATGAAATAGAGTGTATGGATAGCGATAAGATATGGATAGGATAAGCAAGACCAAGAATGGATAAGGGACATGGACTGAAGGTCAGGATAGGCTAAGGGATAGTGGCAGAAAGTTGCAATAAGACAGGGAATATGGATGAAAGGTTGTAATAAGCAAATGGATAAATGACCAAAAGCTATGATAGACTGAAAGCTGCAAACAAGATGCATGATGCTCATGATGATCGTCAGCCTTGTCAAGATCAAAAGTGGAAAGGGAAACTGGACATGAGGGAGAATAGGATATGAAGGGTAATGACATGGTGTGATAGGATAATGAAGGGCAATAGGATATGAAGGAGGAAACCTGCCCCCAAGTGTGATTGTGCAAGAAGTTCATGGATTACACATGACGCCTGTTTGCCAGGTTTTCATCACGGTACTTGCCCAAAGCGCCTGTTTGCCAGGTTTTCACCAGTGGACGAATTATTTTTCTTTATTTTTTTTCTTTTTCTTTTCTTTTTTTTTTGCTTTTCACTTTTTTTTTTTTTTTTTTTGTCTTTTTTTTTTGCTTTTCACTGTTTTTTTCTTCTTTTTTTGTATTTTGACCTTTTCAGAAGAAGATGGACACATGATAGGGGATGGAAGAAGGACTCAAGAATCTTTTTGTTTGGATAGTAGCCTTGAAAAACAATGGACCATGACCTTTAAAAGTATGCTCGCAGATGTTGGTAGGATAAGGACATGGAAAATGAGATGAAACTAAGGCAAGAATTTATGCAAAGGATTGGATCAAAGGGATTGAAGGATGGAAAATATGCATTGGATAATGGATGGGGTATTGGGAGAATTGGGCTTTAGTGGATGGAAATGAAGGCAAGATCGACATTGGCACACACCTTGAGGGGTGATGGACTGATGAAGGACAAATGTATTTTGGATTGTAAGATTTGTATGGAGGAATAGCTTGGGATTTTGGGACATAAGGGCCCAAAATTGATGAAGGAGGTGATGGAGGAATAGACTTGGAAGATTTGGATGGAGGAATAGCAATTTTGGATGCCAAGTTTGATGTTTCTCTTTGTGCTTCAAGGAGCTTCTTGGGGATCCACATGGTTTTTGATTTTTCATGCTTTTGTGGTTCCTTGGAGTGCATTGCTTGCACAAGGGATTTAGGAACCCATATAGATCTTGACTTTACTTTATTTTGCTCAGTGGGCCTTTGTGGCCTTTTTGATTTTTCTTTTTCTTTATAGATCATATTGCTCTTTGTTTTGACATGTCGATTAGATTGGACATGTTGATCTTTGAATACATGTGGATTGCTAGACTTATGACTTTTATACTTGGCATCCAAATTGCTTGGAGGAGGGAATGAATGTCGGTGTGGATGGGAATGATATGGAGGCATGTGGGATGGATGGAAGGTTCTCCAAGATGTGTGCCTCTGCTGATGTTGCATAGGAGATGGAGGGATATAGGGACCTAGAATGGATGGAAGCGATGATGGGGAAGGTGGACATTTGGATTTTGACTTTGAAGGGATACCAACGCCTTGAGTGTGAGCTTTGTAGCCATGACCATTAGTATACTCTTTCACATGTAGGGGTTCTTGCTTATGGAGATCTACTCCTTTGCCTTTATCAATATTTTGACTAATAGGATACTCTTTTCTTTGGGAAGAAGACGCTAGTCCATTATGAGGTGGAGGTGATATGATGGAAACGATGAGATCATGAAGTGGATCAGATTGCACCAAAGTGGAAGAACCCATTATGCATGTCGAGGGTTCATGAACATCTTGCACTGACACATTAAAATCATGAGGGGTATCAGGATCATGAGAGGGACTAGGATTTTGTGGTGGACATGGTTCAATGACAGGCTCTTCAAGAGATGGAATGGGAGAAATAATGGGATCGTCAAAAGAAATACGATCTTGGAGTGGATATGCAGGATTAGGGCAAGGAGATGGAGGAACAAGTGGATCTTGTGGAGGATCTGAAGGAATGATTTGATCTTGACAAGGAGGAAGATCATTGGAATCTTCTTTAAAGGTGCTTTGCTCTTGACTTTCAATGGGATCATCGGAAAGGATGGAAGGGATATCTTGATCTTTCTGAGGAAGTGGAATATCAATGGGATTTGAAAGGACATTGTGTTCATGAAATGGAAGGGGATCATTTGGGATTGGATGAACTGGGATATCTTGATCTTGCTCGAGGAATGGAGTGTCAATAGGACTTTGGATATGATGGACAAGAATAGGAGAATCATCATGAATGTGTGGGAAGATGGGGTCCTGGTCAACAATTGGATGGGATGATAACGTTTTCTGATCTTGATCTTGATTTGTTTCAAGACACATTTCTTCATGCTCTAAACTATCCTCTTGACATGGAGTTGGACTTTGAATATGCATGGGGGATTTTGGCAAGGGATTAATGCTTTGGCATGAAGGAAAGGCAATTTGAACATTTGTAAGATCAGACATTCCAATCGTAAAGCTTTCTTGCATCTTAGATTTGGATCCACTTTTTGGTATTCGAGGAACCACTTCTTGTTGAGGGACACCTGTCATCAACATTTTTGTGGCCTTCATTTGATCTGGTGTTAAAGGTGTTGCATTAAACAATGGATTGTTTATTATTTTGAATGTGGACTTTTGAGGAATAGTCACTGTCAATGCCTTTGAAGCACGTTTACTCATCAAGGTGGGTTGGGTTTCTTGTTGCACATGTTCTTCATTTGGATGCGGAGAGAAACCTAACAACTCACCGCCTTTTTGTTTTTGCACATTAATTTGCTTACTTGAGGAGGTCACATTACTCATCATGTCAAGATACTTCTGTGGAAACATCTTAAAGATCTTATTCAAGAATTTATCCATTTTTTTTGTTACTTTTGGATCTTGAAGGAACATGTCAATATCATTTGAATCATCGGAATCGGATGAAGAGTCTGGTTGGATATTCGGATTCACTTCTTGTTGGATGCCTTGATCTGACCCAAATCCTTGCGAAAGAGTTTGTTCTTCATATAAGGTTTGAGTTTGAATATCATGTTGCAAGTTTAGTTGATTCCAATTAAAGGGGGCACTTCCTCTTGGAGTTGGTGGGACACTCCCCTGTCCTGGTTTCATAGGTACAAACACTGGTTCATATAATGGTGGTGGTCCAAGTTGTACCGTTCCATATGGTGGTAGAGATGTGTTTGATGACGCTTCAACTTGCACTGGTTGGCTAGTTTGACACTGCGAATTTACTATGTTATCCATGGATTGATACATTGATTCACTCATCTTCTTAGATCTTGATCTTGTCTCAACTGGCATGTCACTTATGCAAATGCAATTTTTTTTTGGAATTTTCAAGGATAATGTATGATATGCAACTAAATGCAAACTAAATATATGAAAATGCAATCTATGTTTTTGTTGTTTTGAAGATTTTGACAAACTTTTGAAATGCAAATCTAAAAAGAGACCCTTAGGAAATTGAAATGATGTCTAGACCTCAAAGGACAAAAGGACTTAATGGACAAAGGACAAGATGACAATGTCTCCCCTATATGCTTGGATACTAAGCTAGGTTTGATGAAATGATATTGATGACAAAAGGACAAAAGACTTGATGAGGTCTAGACTTCTTAACAATGACTTGGGGTTTATCAAAGATTTGGATTGCTCAAGTATGACAAGACCTAGGTTTGACACTATATGCGAAAGGATAATTAATATGCAAATGATCTTAATATGATATGACAATGACTTAGGCTTAATGAAGAGACTTGGGATATGCAAATGCAAGTGTATGACAATGTTATGACTTTAATGCAAGAGGACATATGCAAGTGGATGACTCTTATTGACATGCAAAGGAGTATGACTTAGGTGAAACCTAACCTTGATACTTGACAATGACTTTGAAAAATGCAACCTAGGATGAACCTAAATGCAAGTGACATGAATGTTAAGACAAGATTTTGAACAATGTTGGATAACCATGCTTTAGGAATATGATCCTTGAATCTTGTTGAATTTTTTGTTGGATGAATATCTTTTGTGTTTAAATCTTATGTTGGATCAATGTGCTTGTTCTTGAAATGGTATTCAACTTTTGACAATCAAAGAATACAAGATGTTATAACTTAGACTCAAGACAATCATGCTCATTTCCACATTCCCTAGGGTAGGCAAAGACATTAGGTACTTGAGAGGTAGACTCATTATGGGATTCAAGGAGAATACATAGATGCTTGACCCCACGGGCTCCCCTCCACGGCACTCACTTCTCAGGGCAGCCAAGCATCAGTCCCCATGGAATCTCCCCATGGCGAACTTAGTATCTCTTCCAAGTATCCGAATTTGTCCTTCTCAAGCAACTAGAAGGGTTTTTGGCCTCTAAAAACAAGGTATGTAGTAAGGATTTCTGTTAAGCATTACTTCTTGATGTCATGCAAGCATGATTGAGACATTAAGCCCATCAAGATACCAACAAATGTAGTCACGCAAGCGCGATTTAGACCAAGAGGCCCTACTTAGATGTTGATATGAGAAAGAGTTTCAAGGGGCATCACTTCCCAAGTAACTACAATTCCCACGTAACACTTCCTTCAAAGCTTTCGCCCATCAGGTATTTTTTTATAGTGAGTTAGAATGCCAAGGAATTCTAGCCGTACTCACTTTGGGTCGTCCCCTTCTCACGATTATCACTCGCTTGCTAAAGCAAAGTGGTCGGGAAGGCAGGCCCTCTAATGGAGACAAACAATCAACAAGACAAGCATGGTATTGAAGATCTGGATTTCTGATCACCCTATAAAGGATGAGAGCATACTCTCCTACTCCAATGTCATACTTAACAAACAAAGCAAACAAAGGTTCATTTCAACCTACTTATAAATCACTAAATGCCTAATTAAAAACTCAAACACACAATTTGGTTGTTTCTCCAAGGCAACCTGCAAAACACATGTCAGAAGTTTGATTTGTTATCTTTGACCATCGAATCTACATAACACATGTTAGTAGTTTGATTTGTAGTCTTTGTCATGCGTACGCCAAGATCCTGCACAAATAATTAGTACCAAAATCCAAAGCATAGAAAACAGAAAGCAAAAACACCAAAAATTATTTGCATGAATGCATGATTAATTTGCCAAGCTAAATTAATCTAGATGAAGGTTGCATGATTTTGTTTTTTTCAAAATTTTGACCATTTACAGTAGCATAATTAAAAACGTCATAACTTTCTCAATATTTATCCAAATTACAAACCGTAAAATGATCTGGAAAGATAACAACGTGATCTAATAAACCCAGAAATCGTTTATTTTAATTCTGCACGCATTTTTTTACGTTTTCAATTGATTATGACTGTTTTTTTCTTCGAAGAAAAATCTGCAATTTCTCCACAAAAAAATCTGCAACTTCACAAAACATTCCAAAAGATATTAGATCCAAGCATGTTCACGTCGGGTTCACCAATTAATGTAGCGTAGAAATTAGGATTCATCAAAGCAAGTAAAGTAGATCAAAACATTAAACATGATAGCTCAATCATAAGAAAACTCATTGAAATGAACCTAATTCTAAAGCACATTCAATAGAGGTATGGAAACAAAGCATTCAAAAGTAAAATTATGCAAACCATATGCTTCTTCCATGCGGCTCCATTGTTGTTCTTTCCTCTTCAATAGTTTTGTGGATCTCACCTACAAGTGCTCACACAATTTGAAAGCAAAAAGGCTCAAGAGTACTAGAAACGAAGGTTCAGTAAAAATTCGAGATTCATGAAGGAATTGATTGAAGAAAACATCCAATTTATAGAGAAATTGGATAAATGAGCAAATTAGTATGAAAGAGATTTGAATAGAAATTCAAATCAAAAATAGCATATCTATGACAAATTGCTATGCAAAGAGGCTTATGACAGATTTTATGACAAATTGCTATGACATTTTATGACAAATTCTATGACACATTTCTATGTCAAGAATTTTATGACAATTTTGGACAAATTCTATGACACATTTCTATGTCAAGACAAAACTCTATGACAAATTGCTATGTCAAGAGTATGACGCATGAAGCACACAAATAGGGAGAACTAGAGACAAGATAATTAGGTGGAATTTGAATTAGAAAATTAGAAAATAGGTGGAAATTAGGAATTAATGAAAATAGGAAATTAGAAATTGAAAGAAATTAGAAATTAGGATTTAGTAAATTAATTAATAATTTTTCATTTATTAATCAATTCACAAAGAGGAATAATTAGACAATTAAATGAAGATTTAATTGTAATAAGGAAACTTAGGATAAATAAGTAATTTATTTAATCCTAAAGGAAGAAATGACAAATTAGGTTAAATGATTGAATCATAAAACCCTAGAAGACGAATTAGAAGTGCGAGGATGACAATTAGGTCTATAATTGACTTGATCATGATTTGATTTGATAAATGACCAATGCGACAAAATGATTTGATTGATAGATGCGCCAATTGACGAGGAACAATGACAAATTGATCCAAATTGACATAATTGAGACAGATAACGATCGATGACAAATCGGTTGAAAAATGACAAAATTGACAAAATAGATTGCAAGATGACAAGATTAGACATGACCACAATCGATGACAAATCGATCGCAAGATGACAAGATTGAAGGATTGATGATAAATCGACAAGATTGATAAACCGATCGCCAACTGATAAGATTGAAAATAGGACAAAACCCTAATTAGGATTGACGATGTCCAAAATGATAAGATTGATGATAAAATTGATAAGATTGACAGAAGGACAACGATCGCAAGATTGACAGGATTGATAAGAGGACAAAACCCTAATTAGGATTGATGATGTCCAAATTGATGCGAATGAATGCGCATATTGATGTGACAGAGTAAAATCGATCAGAATCATGACTAGATAATGTTATCGCCAAGACCAAATTCGAGGACAAGATGATTGAAGAATATAGAAGAATGAGTCGATGTTCGCAAATGATAATGACCAAGTGCGTGACATAGGAGAAATGTTAATGCGACGCAAAAACCTAAAATGAGGCAATGCGCGAATGTTAAAGTATGACTTCGCAAGCGTTGACCATTTTTGGGTGTCTACAAAATCTATTTGGGATCATTTGGAAACACTGAATCAAGGAGATTCCACAATCAAAATTGCAAAACTTGAAAGCTTCTGGGTCAGGTATGAACATCTGAAAGTGGAAGAAGATGAAAGGATTTTTGCTTTTATAGAAAGAGTAAATGAAATTATTTGGGTATTAAATGTTGTGGAGGAACCTTAAGTGAGGATGAAATTGTTTCAAAAATTTTAAGAGGATTTCCACCGGCATATAAAATGAAGGTTACTGCTATAAATGAGTTGAGAACAATGCCTAATACATTAGTAACTAGGGATACATTGATTGGAAAACTTTCAGCTTTTGAAATTGAAGAATTTGGTCTCATTGCTACTATAAAGACAAATTTAGCCTTTAAAGCATCAACATCATCTGCTCCATCATTTGACAAATCTGATTGGAAAGCCTTTTATGCAAGAGAACTTGAAGAAAGCAGGAAAGAAAATGAAGAACTTGAAGAACTTGAAGCACTATTTGCAAGGAAAATGCCTAAAGGTCCAATTGGAAGTAAGTATGAAGGTAAAGCACCCTTTAAATGTTTTAACTGTAATAAGATTGGTCATATGGCTTCGAGATGCCCTGATAGACATGCTAGACTAAGAGAAGAAGCTAGAAGGACATACAAGCCTAATCCTGAATATCAGAGATATAGATTTAAGAAGAACAAAGATAAATCTTGTTACATTGATGATGAAGGTGTCACTGATGATTTTGATGAGGATCTGGCAGACAATGGATGGGTTTTTGTTGCTATAATAGAAGATCAATCGACACATACTATTCAACCGGTAGAACAAGCCCTAGCATATAAAGTTGATGTAAAGGATGAATAGATCATTAACGCAGGATGCTCACATCATATGATAGGAAACAAAGGTAAATTCTTGAACTTTCAAGAATACAATGGAGGTTTAGTATGATTTGGAGATGACAAAGCCTGTTCAATAAAAGGTAAGGGTAAAATATCTCTTGATAGTAAGCATAACACTGACAATGTTTACTATGTTGAAGGATTAAAGCATAATCTTTTAAGTGTTGGTCAATTAGTTGAGAAAGGATTTCAGTTATAGTTTAAAAATGGAAAATGCAAAATCATGAATAGAACTGGTTTGGAAATTGCAATAGGTAATCAGACTAGAGGTAATATCTTTCATTTGAATAATAGTGAAAAGACATGCTTGATTGCACATATAGATGAGAGTTGGTTATGGCATAAGAGACTCTGTCATGTAAACTTTGATTGCATGGTAAAGATCAGTACTACTAAGGCAGTTAGAGATCTACCTAAAAATGTCAAACCTTAGAATACAATATGAAAGGAATGTCAATTTGGGAAACAAGTTAGAGCTAGATTCAAAAATATTCTAGAAAAATCCGATAATTCTCTTGATTTGATTCACACTGATTTATGTGGTCCAACTAGAACTAAAAGCTTACAAGGTGATAGATATTTCATGCTAATCATTGATGACTATTCTAGAATGTGTTGGGTTACTTTTCTCAGAGAAAAATTAGAAGCACTTGGAAAGTTCAAACTATTCAAAGCAATGGTTGAAAATGAAACCTATAAGAAAATCAAATGCTTAAGATCAGATCAAGGAGGAGAATTCACATCTAAGGACTTTAATACATTCTATGAAGTGATTGGAATGAGAAGACAACTATCAACACCTCAGACACCATAGCAGAATGAAGTTGTTGAAAGGAAAAATAGAACTATCTTGGATGCAGCAAGAAGTATGTTATCAGAGGTAAATTTACCACATGTGTATTGGAGAGAAGCAGTCAACACATCAGTCTATACATTCAACAAAGTTCACATCAAAGGTGAAACCAGTAAGACCCCTCATGAACTATGGTTTGGTAATAATCCTACTCTTAAATATTTTAGAATTTTTGGAAGTAAATGTTATATTAGAAGAGATGAGTATATTGGCAAATTTGATCCTAGAAGTGATGAAGGAATATTTTTTGGTTATTCATCTGAGAGCAAGGCATATAGATGTTTTAACAAGAGATTGCAGAAAATTGTTGAGAGTACAAATGTAAGAATTGATGAATAATTTAGAGGAACTTCAAGGTATATAGACTCTGAACCAGCAACAGAAATTGTGACAAATGAACCTACACCAAATCCACCGGTACCGAATGAAGATCCGGTTACCCTGATACCATCTGAGGATTCCACAATAATTGAAGAACAACAACAAACAAAGACACCCCGGTATGTAAGATTGAATCATTCTAAAGATTAGATAATTGGAAATAAATTTAAAGGAGTTATGACAAGAGGAAGATTGGCAAATGAAGAGGTATGCCTTATTTCTCAAATAGAACCATCATCTGTTAATGAGGCACGTGAAGATAAATTTTGGATTAAAGCTATGGAAGAAGAATTAGAACAAATTGAGAAAAATAACACTTGGACATTAGTTCCCTGGCCTAAAGATAAAAATGTAATTGGAACCAAATGGGTATTCAGAACCAAACTTAATGAAGATGTCAAGGTTGTCAGAAATAAAGCAAGACTAGTATGTAAGGGATATTCTCAGAAAGAAGGAGTTGACTACAGTGAAACCTTTGCACTGGTAGCTAGAATTGAGGTAGTCAGATTATTCTTGGCTTTTGCAGCACACAAGAACTACAAAGTTTATCAAATGGATATTAAATGTGCATTTCTGAATGGAGATCTTGAAGAGGAAGTATACATTGAACAACCTGATGGATTTTCTTTGACAGATGACAATGATATGGTTTGCAGGTTAAGGAAAGCTCTATGTGGATTAACACAAGCTCCAAGAGCTTGGTATGCAAGATTGGATAAGTATCTTTTAAAGATTGGTTTTATTAAAGGAAATGTAGACAACAATTTAGATTAAAAAATAACTAATGATGAAATCTTGATTATAGAAGTATTCATTGATGATATAATCTTTGGAGGAGAAGATGGTTTATGTAAGGAATTTTCTACTAAAATGCAGCAAGAATTTGAAATGTCTCTGATTGGAGAAATAATTTTTTTTTTAGGATTGCAGATTTCACAGACTGATAAAGGTATATTCTTGAGTCAATCCAAATACTTGAAAGAGTTACTAAAGAAATTTGGGATGGAGAACTCTAAACTGGTAAGAACACCTATGACTACAAATGACAAGTTATCTCAAAGGGATGAATCTACACCTGTTAGTCCAACTAGATACAAATCTATGATAGGAGGTTTACTGTATTTAACACAAACTAGACCTGATATTATGAATAAAGTATGTATTGTTTCTAGATTTCAAAGTAATCCTAGAGAAAATCATGAATCAGTAGTAAAAAGGATTTTTTGGTACTTACAAGGCACTATAAATCTTGGATTATGGTATCTTAGAGATGAAAACTTTGAATTATGTGCATACATAGATGCAAATTGGGTAGGAGATGTGGATGATAGAAAAAGAACCACTGACGGAGCATTCTTTCTTGGAAATAGACTAGTTTCTTGGTTGAGTAAGAAACAGAGTTGTACATCTTTATCAACATCAGAATCAGAATATGTTGCAGCAGCAACTAACTGTACACGGGTACTATGGCTTAAGCAAATGTTGAAAGACATAAAGTTAAAATGCAAGGAACCTATTACCATATATTGTGATAACACTGCAACAATTGGTATATCTAAGAATCCAGTACTACATTCTAAAACAAGACATGTTTCTATCAAACTGAATTTTCTAAGGGAAAAAGTTGAAGAAAAGGAGATAAAACTGGTTTATGTGAACACTAAAGAACAACTTGCAGATATTTTCACAAAACCTTTGCCTAAGGAGACTTTTGAATATCTCAGAGATCAGCTTGGAGTCATACCACCACTGGTAGAGACTTAGATAGTTGATGATTGTCATCAATCAGCAGAATTAAAAGACAAATCTTTTACTCCGGTCTTTGATGAGGAAGCTACTTCTTAGGGGGAGTAGTTGGTATACTGAATTGATTGGTATTTTGTATATGAACTTGGCCTTATTATAACTTTGGCATTTGATGTCAAAGGGGGAGAGATATGTGGAAAAACACATTATCTTTTGGAGAGATTGGTATGGAAACTTTGGATAACACATGTTGCTCCCAGGGGGAGAGATTGTTGTTTAGGAGAGACTATTACTCTCTATATTCTGGTTATGATCTTTTTGGAGATTGTTGGTTTTTGGCATTTATGTTTTGGCACTTTGATGGTTTTTCCATATTGTGTTGCCATCAATGCCAAAGGAGGATATTTTTGGTATTTTGGTATAGTTTTGTCATTGATGTTAACACCTACTAAAACACTATCACTTTGGAGATCCAGGAGCATTCACCAGAAAGCAAGTGAGTATTGCACAGTTACTGGTATATGGTTCATTGATAGGATATAATGATCACCAACACTTGAAATGATATGGAAGACACTTGGTAATATCGAAGACATCATGTGGACATCTTATCTTAATAAATTAATCATAGGTATATTCAAGTTTTCATATTTTCTTTTATTGGCAAATAGGTCTAGGGTTATTTAGGGTTACATTGGTAGCTTTATCTTTTCCAAATCAGCATGGCACATTATGGAAATGATTAATTATTGTTGTAAATGCATTAAGCCATCATGTTCAATTGGTTATTACATCAGATATTATATTATTTGTAAAATGTTTTTATTATAATATCTTGTAGAGCCGACCTACTAAAATTGGTCTTAGGTTATGGTATAAAGGTAAGATCTTATTTGTAAGATCAAGTGTGGAATGCGGAAAAAGGATTGTGTGAAGGTATATGCAAGATTAAGCAATGCAATACACACAGACATCATTTGAAGGTGAAGTTAGGTTTTGGTGAAAGCATATCAGCATTACATGTTAGGCCCAATATGGAAAGCTAATGTACTGAGAGGGGAGGGGTGAATTAGTACTCCAAAACTTTTCTTCAATAATAACTTTACTATTATGCATAAACTAAATAGTGTAGTAACATAATATAAAGCTAAAACAAATAGATAACAATCATACATGATTCACTCCATAACACATATATTTTGGTTACGCAGAAACTCTTGGTTAGAGAGAAAAATTGCAGTGGGGATGGCACCCCAACTTCACTACTGCAATAATAAAGAGTGCTCAGTTAGAGTTACATGTTTAGCTATTTCTGATAGCTCACCCTGTTAGGAGTAACAAGATCTATTAGATCTACCTTGCTAGAGGATTTTACAACACTTAAACTAAATTCTGTACCTGTTAGAGGCTTTAAAATTTATAGACTTGATTAGAGTCTTTTACCCTGTTAAAGGTTTCTCTTACAACTTCAAAATATTACAATAAATCATTACAAATATCTGCAACTTTACATCTAGAATGTTATAGCAGATTCTATGTGCTCAGAATAGATCACCTTGCTTATAGCATACCTCGGTAAACCATATAGTAACTCGGTAGACCCTTATGTTTACTCTATTCTTTGATTGTTCTCTAAAAACCTTCTCGGTGACCTCTATGTCTTTGTAACAGTCTTATTACACTCATGCACACACACCTTTTTAATTCTTAACTCATGTTGTATAAATAGATCTCTTATGTTGGTGATCCATTCATTGCTTCGATCTTACAAACATGTTTTATCGAATGAATAACCATGCAAAATATTTCATTGGTTAGATGACCTCAAAATCATACACAATCTTTAACTGGAATTTCCAATGTGATAACTGTTAGATGTTCCTCGATCTTGTAACATGTTTTCATATGTATGTCCAGGTTCAATGAATCTGGTAACATGTTTCACTCGGTGCATATCAACTCAGTGTGTCATCTTGCTGCTCGGTAGACATAAAATGATACTCGATAGATAGCTCGGTGTAAACTACGTTCTGAGACTACTTTCTTCAATAACTGACTAGACTGTGCATACCGACTGAATATCTCGATAGAGATAACCAACTAGAGTATATAGAATAACTTTGAACATAAAACTAATGGCAACTTGATAAGTAGTAACATTACACCGGTACTGAATTCAGCATATGAAGATGCTATTTTGTGCAGTACATTCTTATTGGATTTAAACATCCAACTATAGTCAGTGTGACTCCCATTTTGTGATTGAATAGTGAGCTCTAGGATGTTGGCCTTTCTGCATGTGCAGACCCCATTTATGTACACTTACTATCTACAGTAGTATCATCTGATTGTGGGTAAGGTTTCCCATAGTGGTTTTCCCCCTTACAGGGTTTCCACATACAAATATTAGTGTCATGTGTTATGGATGACTTTGTGTTTATGTTTCATGCATTAATCTTTACCGGTATAGCAATTAACTGTTAAAACTGTCTACCGACATACTTAACTGGTTTACCGGTATTAAGCATTAAGTTGGTTAAGTTGTTTTGGGTTTGAATTTATTAGACAACTGATTCACCCCGCCCCTCTCATTTGTCTCTAGGACCTAACAATTAGTTCCTTCTTTATAATATATCCTTGTCAACATCCCAAAACATAAATTAGGTCATCTCAAAAAGGACCTAACTAATGAAACATGCAACAAAACATTGGTCAACCTCAAATACATTTATAATCATTAAAAAATAGTTTTTGGATTAACTTGGAAATTAATTGAAGAGCCAACACATCATACCACATCTTTCAAAGAAAAATAAATAGGTTGAGATCAATCACAATTGAAGGAACATACCTAGTTAGCTCAAATATCAACACTATTATGCTAACCGTTTGTCTTCTTACCATTGAAGAGAGACTCAAAACATTATGCTAAGCAAGATGAAGTCACTGAAGACCATCTACTACCTTTCTAAACATATCTCTTGTTGTGATCAATCAATAAGCATTGGTGCAAAAGAACATTATTGAATTGATAAATATTGTGTAGACTAAACAAACTATGTGGCATCAACATGGTAAATAGTATGTACCAGAAAACACTATGCAAATCAAACAAACTATGTGGCATCAACATGGTAGATAGTATGTACCAGAGCACCGACACACTTGAAAGTCATATCATTGATCTAATACACCATCCTTAACATCCTCCTAAAACCATCAAAGTAAAGCACTTAAATTTACAAATTTTAGAATGACTTTCTAACAACTTGCAACAACTATAAATCCTCTTAGAGAGCTCCACAATTGTTAATTAAAGCTTGGAAATAAAATTGACTACACTTGTAAGCATAAAAAAAATTCACATTAATAATATGACATATTTTGAAAAATTTATTTTTTATGTGATTAAATTATCATTTTTCTACTATGATAATAGGAACATGTTTCTCATACTAGCTATTAATACCTAACCCTAACAAACTATATTACAAATCTAAGATCATGGATTTCAAAGAAAAAATTAAAAATAAATAATATACCACTAAAAAGAATAAAATTTTACTTCAAACAATAAAATTTAATATTCATGAAAAACTAAAATCAACTACTATTAAAAAAGATAAACCCGTATTTAGGAAATTAGTAGCTTTTTAATATACTATTCATATGCTAAAACAAGTGAAATCAACTACTGAGTAACTTCTCATTTAAGCAACCTATACCTAAAACTAATAGTTTCTACCACTTGAAAGACAAATTTAAATATAATATAATTTTATTAATAAAATAATTGATTTATATTAAGTACCTAATGTCTTCTCTAAATATAGAGAGATTATTGTCCCAGCTCAATAATGTTTTGGAAAAATGATTGTACTACCGTGGGCATCATTGAGTTAAATTGTCAAAGACGACATCATAAAATATTGAATTTGTGATGAGGTTGATTGTTTCTTTATCACCACAACTCCATTAAATACTAACGACAAAAACAACTAACTTAATCATTGCATGGTAAGAAATATTAAAAAAATAAATTTGTACAATAATTGGATTTGTGTATACATTTGTCTTAATATGTTATATGGATTGAATTTGTGAAAAGTCCTTTATGAAATAGATTTATAGATAACTTTTAAAAGAAAATAGATAGAGCTTATTTTTCAAAAAGTATACATCAAATGCAATAATGTTTTATGGTCATGTAAATTAGGTATAATATAGGAAATAAAGCAGGAGATTTACAATATCATAAGATTTTTTTGAAAAGAAAGAATAGAAAAATTAGGTAAAGTAATTCATATTGGAAGGAGGGTTTTGATTATCTTATCTTTCATTTGGTCAATTTTTTTCATCATCAATGGGCATCCAATCAATGAGGGTTAGTGTATGTTGTTGTTTTTTCATCTATTTTTAAGTGTTATTTTTTTAACTACATTTTAAGAGGCTTGCTTAGGATATTAATGTGAATAATGTGATGTGGTGATATCTTCTTTTATAATTTTTTTTTTCAATAAAAATGATTGCGGTCACTAAATATATATTAGTTAAAAAAAAAGTCTTTCAATATCAAAAGAATTCTAATCTAGAAAAAAGAACAAAATTTCCTAGAAGGGAAGTAGTTTGTAGTTTAAAACGCTAATAGAATCAAAAGAGAAAACCCTACTAGAAGAAACCATCAAATGGGGTCATACGAAGAACACAATCTACCTAGTAACATTTAATCTTACATTAATAAACCAAACCCAATTACATTTGTACATATATCATAAATACAAAGAGTCTACATGTCATAATAAGAAATTGAATTTATTGGACCAACCTCTTGAGGCACAAGAGATAGAGTTGACTTAGTATTAACATCACTTTGTATATAGGAGTCATCATCACCTTCCATAGGAGGAACTTGTTGAATAGGTCCAATGTTTAGAGGCTCGTCATCATCATGTTCTGGATGGACAAATAGAGCATGCAAGCGAACAAAGCAATACCAAGAAACCACAAGAATGCTAGCATTGACATAATCCAACAATCTCTCAAATTATTGCACTGTTTGATCATACTTGTTGTAAATTACACTTGACTTGATAATAGATAACAACTCACCATAGTATTGTTGAGCACACCACTAGATTGAGACGTGGGGGTAAATCAGTCTTGACCTTAAAATGTTGTATTTCTAATCTATCAAACTTCAAACCACAATTAACTTATTATTGCACTTATGAAACATGATAGCACAAAGCAGAATAAACACATGAACACCATATTTACATGGAAAACCCTAAACAAGGAAAAACCATGGTGAGAATCACACTCACAATATGGATAACTGATTATAATGTTTTATGCTCAAGGCCAAGGAGCTCACATCACCTGATAGGAATTGAATGACTAAGGCACATGACCTTAGAGAAAGATACAAAGGACTTGCATTATCGAGATTCACTGTCTCGAGGCAAGATACACATGATTACACAAACTGCCAAAAGAAACACACCTTCTTCTCTTAGGTGCAAAGAATCAATGAATAGAAATAAACAAGATCTCTTGATCTTGAAATTGTCCTTGAACCATTATCTCTATCGACAAATATCATGGAAAATACATCTAACATCAATCACTATCTCAAAACACTATCACGCTGAAGATATCATCATCAAATATCTTCACAAACTGACTTTCACACCAAATGCTTCTTGCATATAGTTCATATCCACTTCACATCAATTCACATACATTTCATACATCAACTCTACAACCACACATATGTATAAATGAAAACATTAATTAAAACCCTAGTTAAGGGTCGACCATATATAAAGTAAACAATATTACATAAATTCGGCCACCCAAACCTATAACATCCATTGTGGTCTACTTTAGGACATAAAGGGACCCAAGCAAATCACAATACATCCTCCAAAGTCGATTCCAACAAACTGCACATGCTAGAACATCCACCAAATTTGATATCAACCATAACATGTAGAACAACAAAGAAACACATGAACCAGTCGATCCAAACACACCCAAAGAAAAATACTTAATGCAAATATACACTCACCATGCTTAGACCCATATCAATATCAAAACTCAACCTCTAATGCATATCCAAACCAAAAAAGGCATGATCCAGATAAGATACACCACCTTAATTATCTAAATACCAAACTAGTTGACAACACTAAACACATAACAACATAACTCCACTCGCCAATCAAAATAGCACTAGAAAAATAAATTGGAATACTACACAAACAAAATGAACATGTCCTCCAAGTCACAACACTTGAATCCACATATCAAAGAACCGCCAAGCATTCTCCAAACTAGTTCTGACAGACACCTTACTATTAGAAACAACAACTAACCCTACCATCTGAGCAACATAGAACTTGTAAGCCTAATTGTGCAGCATACAAAAATCATAAAATGTATATCTAGAATTGTAATCCATAATCTTCACAAACCAAAGGAATGCAAAGCATTCTTCCACTGGGACATTAAATACTCTTTCTTGCATATAAATATTGTTTCCTACATATTGAAACTTCTACTACACCAACCTTTTAGAGACACCTCAACATCACCACAAAGATCTGATGGGTCATAGATAAGATGCACCTCCAAGCAACAAATGGTCAAATATCAAAATAATTGAATGGAGAGAAATCTATAATGAGATAAAAATAGAAACAAAAGAGAATTTTGAGAAGACTCTCACCGATCTACCACTAAACTAGTGAAGGTGAGAGTATAGTTCTTTTTTATATAGAAAAATAATAACATCGACATCCAAGAGGTGCATTAACTCCCAGCCCCCATAAAAAGTGGGAGTTTTAACATACTTGGTAAATGCCAAAATATATGGCATAACCTCCTTACATTAAACCAAAAAAGGATTTATAAATTTGGCACATAAAGCCAAAAGAGGGTGAGAAACCCAACTACCCCATAACCCACTTAGGAAATGATAAACTAGTGGTTATGTGAGGTGGAACACCAAGCCAAAAGAGGGCATGTAACCCAACTACCCTATAAACTACCTATGAAATGGCAAAATAGTGGTTATGTGAGGTGGCACAACAAGCCAAAAGAGGGTGTGTAATGCAACAACCCATGAGTGGGTGGGAGGTACACATGTAGTTGAACTATTTTGCTACATGTCCTCATATTAGCCACTCCTAATAACTTAAGAAATCTTAATTAATATGTGTAGGAAAAAGAAATACCCCCTAACATAAGGAAAAATAAAAAACCTACACTTACACCCCTCCTTAAGCGTATCTTAGGTGGATGAAAAGATGGGTCCTGATAAATGAGGCCATGTTAGGTACCCATGTACATAGAGATAACCCCAAAAGAAGAATCCCCCCTCATAATATGAATAGCCCCCCAAAATAGAGAGAGAAAAATGAAGGACTAAGAAGCCCTTCCTGAAGTAGACACCTATCACATCCCAAGAAAAGCTCATAAATGAAGGAACTTGCTTTTGGTGAAGGGTTTTGGTGAATATGTCTATAGTCTTCTTTGATGTAGAACCATACTTAAGATCAATGATGCCTTCTTCAATTAGCCCCCTTATGTAGTGCATATATATCTCAATGTACTTCATTCTTTGGCAATGAACTAGATTTCTTGAGATCTGTATATCACTTTGATTATCACAAAAGAAGATTGTAGTCTTTTTGAACAAAATACCAAATTCAGTGAGAATATTGTGAAGCCAACTAGCCTCAGTGGTAGGATTAACTACCCTTTTATACTTAGCATTTATTTATGAAAGTGCAATTGTAGACTGCTTCTTTCTCAACCAACAAATTGGATCGGAACCAAGTGAGAAGCAATGCCCTAAAGTAGACTTGTGATCTTGAAAATCACCTGCCCAATTTGAATTTATGTATCCCACCAAGTCAATATCCATGTCTAATACATATTGAATATCATAATTGTGAGTACCTTAAATATAGTGGAGAATCCACTTCGATGCTTTCCAGTGCAACTCATGCAGCTCTTGCATGAATCCAGAGACCATGCCCACAACATATGAAATGTCAAGTCTTGTATGGGTCAACTAGATGAGACTCCCAATAAGTTGTTGATATAAATTTCCATCAACAAAGGGTGAAGAACACTTAGCCTCAAGTTTGACCCCTAACAAAAGTGGAGTCAATGCAAACTTAAAATTATCCACACGAAATCTAGAGAGCATATCAAGTGCATACTTGGGTTGTCCAAGGAAGATACTTGAAGATGACCGAGTGATCTCAATCCCCAAAAAGTAATGTAAAAGACCCAAGTCTGACATAAAAAATGTATCATGTAGATAATTTTTCAGTACCTTGATGGTGGATGACTGACTCCTCATGATCAACAAGTCATCAACATAGAGAACCAAAAATGTGAGAGTTTCATATTGTTACAAAATGTATACATTCGAATCAAATGTATTGAGTGAAGCTAACTATCAAAAAGCATGAATCTATCTTTGCATACCAAGCTCGAGGAGCTTGTTTGAGGCCATAGAGAATTTTAAATTCAACACACAAGTGGAGGATCCTAAACAAATCCCTATGGTTGCTCTATGTAAATTTCCTCCTAAAGGTCACAATGAAGAAAGGCATGCTTTGTATCCATTTTATGAACTTCCCAATGATGAGCTGCAACTATAGAAAGGACAAGTCAAATGGAATTCATCTTAGTAATTGGTGCAAAAGTCTCAAAGTAGTCTATCCCAAGAACCTAGAAGAATACTTTTGCAACCAAGTGAGCCTTATACTTATCAACCAACCCATCTACTACAAATTTTATTTGATAGATCCACTTGCATTGAATAAGTTTCCTTTGCTTAGGAAGAGGGACTAAATCCCATGTGTGATACCTTTCCATGGAATTGAACTCTTCTTGCATTGTGACATCCCACTCAAAAACACCTAAAGCTTCTCAAAAAGACTATGGATCAGAATTTGAGGCAAAGAAGAGATGTGGAGCTTGTTGAAATCATGACCATGTTCTTCTTGTATCTGATAGATCATCCAACCAATCACCTACTAACTCAATTTTTTGTCAAGCCCAAACTAGAGGCATTGAGGGTGGAGAGTCTAGGGGAAATCATCAACCTCTGAATGATGACTATGAGAGGAATGTGAATCCTCATTATCAATATCACCATCTGAAGTGGTGGAAGAAGGCTCCTCATCAAGATTAGGAGGACCAAGATCCTTTGAAAAATTGTCATTATGATGCAATGTCTCCAATGTGATAGTGGATGGATAAGTTGTATGAGAAGAAATGGAAGAAAGCTCCTTAAAATGAACACTCCTCTCAATGAACAACTCATGTGTGGTGGGATGGAGAATCCTATATCCTTTGACATTATTTGGATACCCAATAAATATTAAAGGCTTTCTCTATGGATCCACTCTAAAGTTCTTAACTATGGGTTTTCGACCAGTCCTAGCTTGAAAATGAGTTACCCCCTTCACAACTTTGTAAAGAACTTGATTTTGGATGTAACATGCATAGTTGATGGCCTTTACCCAGTATTGAGGTGCCAAAGACTTAGAGTGAATCATACAATTAGCCATCTCCTTCAAGGACCTTTCTTTCATTCTACAACACCATTATGCTGATGACTATATGGAATAATGTGCTACATGTTGATACCTTATGAAGCACAAAATTGTTCAAATTGATTATTAATATATTCAACCCCATTATATATACATAGAATCTTGATGAACTTCCTAGATTGTTTATCTACAAAATCTTTCAAATATAGAATATTCTCAAAAACCTGAGGCTTTTGTTTGAGAAAGTAAACCCATGTATATTTGGAAAATTCATCAATAAATGTCAAGACATATCTAGCCCCGCTAAAGGATGGTTATGGAAATAGTCCTTCCAAGTTACTATGTACCAACTCCAATAACTAGGTAGCTCTCCATGATTTACCTTTATCATACTTCTTCATAGGATGCTTACCAAGATTGCATCCTTGTAAACTCTTTCAAAAAATTAAATAGAAGGAAACATAGAAAGCATGTCATATTGACTGAGTTGTTCCAAGTAACGATAGTTCAAGTTGTTGGAAAAATGTGTTGTTGTGGTTGTCATTGATGTCAAACTTCTTGTTCTAGATAGTTGTTGGTCCAAAATGTTTGTGTTGGTATTCTGGTATGGTTTTGTCATTGATGTCAACAACTACTAAACTCTTATCAACTCTTGCACTTTGGAGAATCAGCAACATTCACCGGCAAACAAGTGACTCATGCACAGTCACCGGTATCTGGTACACCAGAAAGATATAATGATCACCAACACTTGGAATAATATGGAAAACACATGGTTATGTCAAAGACATCATTTGGACATCTTGTCCTAGAGTTTTGTTCATTGGTATATTCATAGGTGCATATTTGTTGTTACCGGCAAATAGGTCTAGGGTTACATCGACAGGTTTATCTTTTCCAGATCAACATGGCATGCTATGGAGATGATTAATTACTGTTGTAAATGCATTAAGACGACATGTTCAATCCGTTATTGCATCGGATATTATATTGTTTGTAAAATATTTTTATTGTAATATCTTGTAGAGCCGACCTACTAAAATTGGTCTTACGTTATGGTGTAAATGTAAGATCTTATTTGTAAGATCAAATGTGGAATGTGAAAAAGGATTGTGTGAAGGTATATGTGAGAATAAGAAGAGCTATACATGCAGACATCATTTGAAGATTGAAGGAAGGTTTTTTGAAGACAATTAGAACTACACCAGTACTGAATCCAACATATGAAGATGCTATTTTGTGCAATACATTCTTATTGGATTTAACCATCCAACTGTAGTCAGTGTGACTCCCATTTTGTGATTAAGTAGTGAGCTCTAGGCGATTGGCCTTTCTACATGTGTAGACCCCATTTATGTACACTTACTATCTGCAGTAGTATCATCTGATTATGGGTAAGGTTTCCCACCCTGGTTTTGATGAATACTAAGAGGGGGGGGTGAATTAGTGTGCCAAAAAACTCTGTACTTAAATAGTTTAACAGACAGATCGATTATCATATATGCAAACCAAAATGTGAATAAAGCATTCACCCACAAAAGTAGTACAACCATAACAAAAGATATTTGACGTGGAAACCCAAATGGTAAAAACCACGATGAGATGGAACTCACAAGTCACTATTTGCAGAATAGAAACCAGATCGGTTAAGGTCAGACCAGTTAAGGTCTTACAATGTTCTTCACTAGAACAGATCCTGTTAGGGATCTCAATTTCTGTAAGGAGATAAGTCCGATTAAAGACTACCTTGTTAGAGGATTTTAGATTCATAGAGGTGAACCACCTTGTTAGAGGATTTTACAAAGGCTTTTGGGCCTACCTAGTTAAGGGCTACAAACTTGTCAAAGATGTGAGTAATCAACAAGTGTTTTATCTATCTAATAGCACAGACTGCTTGGTTAGATCTAGTATAGTTCACTGCTAAAGCATTCTAGCATTACTTCAGTCTTCTCTATCTCTCTCTTAGTTACAACTTAATCTTCTCAGATAAGATCACTCTTTCAACAACTCAACAATCACCTTAAACCCTAGCACAACATAAACCCTTTCGATAACCACCTAAAACCATAGACATGATGTTCTTTTAAAGGAATCTGATTTCATGTCGGTCCAGTAGGATTACATTACAATTTCCTAGGTTCAATGAATCTAGACATACTTAGTAACATGACACAAAAAGCACCGTCAGTGTGTCCGCACCGTCAATCAATCAATGGATTGGTAACTCATCACAAAATGCCAGTTGGTAACTCATCATAGAATATTACCAGTTCATACAAAATACCAGTTGCCGGTTTGACAAAAAAGAAGACTGGTAAGAATGTGTTATGCCACTTTGCTTCCTCGTATCGCTTGAGATCTATGAACCTCTTGGGGTTGACATGTCACTTCAGACTGGGAAACAGATTCTGCAAAATTACCAATAGTCTAAAGACTAGAGTACAACATACCGGTTGGAACAAATACTAGTTGAGCTCTAGCTCATACATATAAAGGGGATCTCAATACAAGTGTGTGTCCATCAATGACAATCACAACATAAACATCAAACATGCCAACAATCTCCCCCTTTGGCATTGATGGCAACTCTTAGGAAAATAAAATTTTGACATCTAAGTGTTTTACAACAAAAACATGCCTTTAACAAAATTGCTCCCCCTAGGCATATACACTATCCCTTAATCAATACAATGTATAGCAATTTTGCATATAGAACATAAACATTGAGATATCAAAGCATATAGCATATATCAAAACACATATCAAAATTATAAAACCAGATACTTCTCCCTATTTGTCTCCAAAATAGATAGAGTACTTCTCCCCCTTTGCCAACAATGACAAAGTACCACTGAACAACCCTGTTTCCATTTGATATATATAATAAAAATTTATGACAAAAATGAATAATACTTGTCAAAAACTGATTTATAGTCCTGCAAAAATTGTTTCATGGATAGAGACCAAGACTCAAGTAGGGAGGTGGCCACTTCTTTCTCTGTTTGCATCTAGGATACCTGTTCCTCCATGGCATCAACTGTGCTCAGCTCCTGCGTAACTATCAAGGCATCCAAGTTCAGATAACACTTCTGAAGAATTTGCAGATGTGGAAGTAAAGCCAGTTGTAGCTCCTACAAATCTCTAGATTATGTACTGATCTCTTGCTCCATTTTGGCTGACTGGATCTGGAACTGGTGAATGGTTTGCCCAGAAGTTTCAAAGGAATCATATGGTGGCTTAAATGTGCTCAAGTAGGACTATAAGTCCATTTGAAGCTTTTGCTTCTAAGTTAGCACATCATCACAAAATAGATGGGGTTGATATATTTTTCTTAGCAGCAAGTTTCCCTCATCCAAAGCATCCCTTATATCCTTTTGGTCTTTTAGAAGTTCAGACCGGAGCTCATTCAACTTTTTCACCAAAGCAATGTTAAGAGCCTTTTGATGCTCTTTCTTGACATTTGCCTTAGCTTCTTCTTCTAGGCTCTACACCTAATCATCCACTACAGTGCATAGTAGTTTGAGCTGTGCTAGTGATGATTCAGTGTTAGGAAGATTGGTACCTGGGATCAAACCGGTAAGGGTGTCTACAACCGCTTGAATTATGTCTTGCTCCTTTTTCCTTCGTATGATTTCAAGGCACTCTTGAGCAACCTTTAATGCTCTGCATAAGCTCCGACTCACTTATAGACCAAAGATCGATAGGATTGGAGATATCAGCCGGTTTGGCTTGACTCTCGGTTGCCTTCGGAGTCTCCATCTATGTGCTCTTCATTGCTTCCACTACCTTGTTTGCTTCTTCTTTCTTCATTTTCTCTGCTTCCTTCTTCTTCTCCTCTTCTTTCTTTTCTTCCTCTTCCTTTTTCTTCTTCTCTTCTTCCTTCTTTTGTTCTTGTGCCTTGTCTTCCTCTTCTTTCTTTTTCCTCTCTACTTCCTTCCTCTTCTCCTCTTCTTTCTTTTCTTCCTCTTCCTTCTTTTTCTTTTCTTCCTCTTCCTTCTTCTTCTTTTCTTCCTCTTCCTTCTTCTTCTTTTCTTCCTTATCCTCTTCTTCTTTCTTCTTCCTATCATCTTCTTGCTTCTTCTCTTCATCTTTTTGTTTCTCCTCTTCCTCTTTTCTCTTCTCTTCCTCTTTTCTCTTTTTCTCATCTTCATCCCTTTTCTTCTTTTCTTCCTGTTCCTTAGCTGCTTCCTATGTGTCCTTGGCTTGCTCACTGCCCTATTTGGCTTGTTGACCCTATTATGTTCCTTCAAAAGGTATGTCCTAAGTGACATCTTCTATGTCCAGTGCATCGACATCAATAGTGTCGATTGGTTCTTCAACCAGGTTTCCTTCTTCATCAAAAACTTCATTCGGTTTGGATACAACTGGTTCTTTTTCCGCTTGGAGGTTGGACATTCATGGTTTGTAAGAATTGGTAGCATAGTTCATATGCTGATGAGTGTCTTTTTCAACATCATCAATTCTTCCCTCTAATAGCTAGAGTCTTCTTCTCCTTGTGAAGAAGAGTCCTTTATTCTGATCCAAGACATCAAATAATTCCGAATTTGAGAGGTCAGGAAAGTACTATGCAAAGACTTTCTCCCTAATCTCTTGTTCTTTTTCAATGGCAATGCACCATTTATTATCTAATGCTTTATATAAAGAATCCGGTGTTTGAGATTTAATCTCTGATGGCGACCGGTCATTTTTACACAAATAAATAATGATTTCCTGTAATACTTCTTCTTTCTCCTCATCACTGAAATCATCATAATAATCTACTAAATCATGAAGTAATTTTCTCCTAATATTCTTTATTTTCCTTTGATAATGTATCAAAGGTTTGTATGAGGAGATATCAATATTTACCGATGCGAATGCTGCTGGTTCATTCTTCTTCATTTTCTTTGTCTATCTGGCCTTCTTTGGCTTTTCATCAAACTCAATCTCTTTGGAGTCTGGTTCATTTGACTTAGTCTTTCTTTTTCTTTCAAAGACTTTTTCCGGTGCCACTTTTGGTTTCCTTTCCAGATGACCGCTTGGTCACTCTTGGAGTTGTAGTGGTAGTCGGTGCCGATGCCGCAGGCACTGCCTTTGCTTTCTTTGTTGCAGGTTCTTTTCCTTTCTTAATAGATGGTTCCTCGGATGGTGCAATCCTCTCCAAGTAGGTTCCAGTCCTTTTAGCCTTAGGATCAAGAGGTGAGGCAATAAGGGTTGAGGCATACCCTTCCAGCATATCATACATAACCTCATAGCCCATTGGCTCCACTTTCTCCATTCTAGGCTCAACAACCTCCATTAAGCATTTGTCCACCTGAATGGTGAAATAGATGTCATCTTCATATTTCTTAATGATGTCACTTGAGATCCTTACCCTTTGACTCATCTTCCTTCTGAACTCATCAAAATATTTGTTCAACACCTCAGGGTAACTATTTCCAATGCCTTGTATGCTTTCCTTGATCTGCTTGGTTACTGGTTGGTCAGGAGACCACTGGACATCTCCTACTCTAGGAAAGTAGCCTTGGAAATAGAAAAATAACCCAACTAGTAGTTGTCTGAACTTGAATCTTAGTGCATTATCTTATTTAATCGACTTCAAATTAGATAGGAGTTGCCTCTGCATACCAGTGCATAGGTCAAATGATGCATCCTCTTTAACCATCCGGTAAGTGGCATTTACCGCTATAGCAAATACCGAATTAATCTTGTTGGCTGAGAATGTTCTGTAGCCTATCACCATGCAGGCGTATTTCACCAAATCATCCTTGATAGGGTTAATTGTCATACCCCGTGAGTCACTTGTTGAAACGGTGAGCTTGGCCATTTCCATTTTGCTTACCGTTCTTAGGGCTGGCACTTCCCCTATGTTACAGAAACTGGTGACTGCATGAATTTCCTGTGGTGTGATATCATGCATCCTCTCTAGGTACATCTTGTCACCATGGACTCTGCTCAAAATGATCTTGATATGATCCTCCATAAAATCTTCCAGAAAATATATTGTATTATGGAGTTTCTTCTTCTCTAGGATACTAAACTCCAGTTTGATTTTCTTGTCCTTACCGCAAAATAAACCTAACTGGGTGTGAATCGCTAAAGACCCTTCATATGTTAAAAATTTATTGGGAACAACCTCTAAAGTTCCTTTAAGTAGAGTAGAAAATTTCCTTCAGTTGCAAACTATAGATAAGGGAAAAACATTTCCTAGGGGTATTATTCTGCAAGAGACCCAGACGACACTAGTAGTGATGATTCTCCTACTAGAGAGAATCTTTTCTTTGGTTAAACCTTCCCAAGGATGGATAGAAATCCTTCCAACCCTTATTATGAGGATCTAGTTCAAGCCAAAGAAAGATAATATCAAATCCATGCAAAGTTTGAGAAGGTTAGAGTCCAAAGAGATAATGAGGATAGATATGTTGAATAGTTAACAAACACCCAAGTTGAGCTTAGCCAAAGTATGTCTAATCTTGAAGTAGTGAATGTTGCTCCCATATCCATGAGTTACCCTCCACTCCAAGCCCAATTTCAGGTCCATTTTACTGATGCAAATGTGTGTTCTACCTCTAGAAACACTTATGGTGAGTCAATAGAAGATTTTCAAAGACAAAATGACTAGATGAAAAAAGATAGACTGAAACTCATACAGGAAAGAGATTTGATCGCCCAAGAAATTATAAATTTAGCCTCTTAGTCAATCTTGCCTATCCCTTCTATTATAGGTCATTGTAGAAATATGACAAGGCAGATAGGAGGAAATATTCGCCCCTCTATGTCATATGTTCCTATATAATGTACATTAATTGCTAATAGTACATCTCTCCCTCAAAATATGAGTGCTAGTACTCAGATCATTGTTACAAATATTGCAATATCGCAATTTGTAGGTTATACGATCCAAGTTAATATAAATGCTCAGAAAAGTGCTTCAAATGCTTCTACAAGTTCCATACCTATGTATTTTCCTTAGACCATTGGAATTCCTAACATGTCTTCTATTTCCACAAATGTGAATCAGTCCCATGTTGGTGCTCAGTATGGCAATACTAGTCAAGCAGGCACAAGCCAATAGAAAAATCAGTATCAACAATAATTCATTTCTTTAAACCAACTCAATAGGCCAGGGCCTAGACATAACACTTATAATCCTCAGTTCCCTTTGCCTCCACTACATGGGCCTTTTCATCAGTATCCTCCCCCACCGTTGTATCCACAAAATAACCAAATGGGAGGAAACACTACCTACCAACAATACCTTTAGTTTTTGCAATATCAACAACAAGTGGTAGGCTAGGCCCAACACCAAAATCAACAACATAATCAATAGCAACAAATCCCTAATCAAGGGAATGTGCAACAATATCAAGATCATCATCTATTTTCTCAAAGACCTATATAATTAGACAGATACAAGAAAATTGACTTCATGTGGATCATAGGATTTCCTAATAATATTAATAATTAAGTAATAAATGCATTGCCTAAGTTCTCAAGGAATGATGCAATCACTTGTGAAGATCACAAAAGAGCTTTTTTAGAATGTGATGGATAATTTTGAAGTAGAGAATGAGGATGTATTCATGAAGTTGTTCATGGAATCTCTTATTGATGATTCTAGGGAATGGTATAAGGGCTTTCTTGATTTATCCATTAGATCCTTTCAAGATTTTAAGAGGATGTTTAGGGATTAATACAGTGATCATTTAGACCCTAATTTTTCCCTACATGAGTTAACTAGTATAAAAAAGGGGCATAACAAAGAGGTGTCATGTTTCAACAATAGGTTCATTAAGTTTCTAAATAACATACCTCCTCATTTGAAGCCCACTGATTATATGTGTCTTGTTTTCTATTTTGATGCATTTGACACAAAGATTGGCTATGAGCTGAGGTCAAATAATCCTCCAACTTTGGGTGCAGTGTTTGAGGTTGCACAAACTATAGAAAATAATAGGAAAGCTTCTGGCAAGGCAACTAGGAGGGATGATGTTAGAATCCTGCAGAACCCCAAAGGACATCATAGCAAACAACCCAAGGAGGTGTAATAGAGGGAATTTTTTACCTCAAGGATGATGAATCCTTAAGGACAAATTGTCCTTCCAATTACCTCTTCAAATAGGCACAATGCTGAGACATGGGATAACATAATCATATATATAATGTTAGATGCCCAAGAGAGATCTCTAGATGGCTCTGCAGAGCCTCTATTTGTAGGAGCATGTGGAGTAGGGACGGAAATGCAACACATTGTCATCCTATATGAATGGAGTACAAAGTCCAAAAAGAGAGCTCAGGACATGTTGACGAAACTTGCATATTAGCTAAACAATACTAAAATGTACGAAAAACACAAATTATGAAGTGGAATGAGGAGAGTGCTAAATGGATGAAGGAATCTTACAATCGGTCCATGCTATGAAGCCTCTCGCAAGATGTTCTCCTCTCCATGAAGCTGCACCTACACACATGAAACAAAGAAAATGTTGGGGGTTGTGTTTTGGAGCCTGCCTAAGTCAGACCCCCGTTTTGGTGTTTCCATCTCCATGGACAACCCCAGATAGCCATGATAAATGAAGATGATAAAGAAGAATGCAAAGACAAATGCAAATATGATGCTATTCTATTCGATAATTGGAAAGTAAAAGAGATTTGGAAATATAAGATAGAGTTAGATTACTCCCCTAATTCTTGGGAAGTGTTAATACCCTTGATGAACTTGGTAGCTTGACAATGCTACAACAATGGTGGTAGTATCTCTAAGAGAAAGTCTTCAATCTACCAAAGGATCCCTTGGAAATGTCTTGAGACCAAAGATATAGGCTAAGGGATGAATCTAGATGTTGGTGGTCACATAAGGAGGCATTATGATTCCTTCCTGACATGGGCCGTAACGTCCCAACAACCACCTACTGGCTGGCAGGTTGGCAGGATGGTAGTGCAACATGAAGACATTTGCACGTCGCGTCTACGTCTATGAACTAGTTTGGTTGGCAGAATTGATAACACCTCCGGGGAAGTTGACATGGACTTCTTTGGTGGATAAAAGGACAAGTTGGTGGACCTATCCTCCAAGCAGCATGCGGGAGGCGCCACATGTTGCAATTGCCACTAAAGGTGATGGTGATATTTTTGACTCTATAGAAGGAAGACAAAATAGATAAGGTGATGAGTGCCATCAAGGATTTAAATTATACGATTGCAAAAAATGAGAAGGGCTTATCCCATGATAGGCCTAGCTATTAGAGTCAAGATAGGCCAAGATTTCATGACATGCCATATAACACAACTTGGAAGGATGGAAGACTAGTGAATAATCAACAAAGGGCAATAGAAAATAAGGAAACTCCTGATCCTTTGGAGAAGCTAGGAGTGTATTTTGTGGAAGAAAATTCTTGGTGTACTGTATGCAATTTGCCACATTCTCAAACACAATGTTCCATTGCGAGAGCAATGGATGAGGATGAGGTTTATGCTAGCTATAGGGAGGATGGTTTTGAGTCTGACCACATGGTTAATATGTTGTCATTTTATAGTGGTGATGCAAGGTATGCCTCCTTCGAAGAACGTGGATCAGAAATTGATGTTGACAACTGTTGGTTAATAGATTTTCCTTTTATACATTCTAATTCTTTGACTTGTACATGCCCATAAACAAAAGGCAAAAACACACCAATAGTTGGATAACTGCTTAAATAGTTAACCTCTATATATGGGTACAACTTCCCAAGAATGATTTTCAATAAGCTTAAATTATGACAATTTCCATGCACACTTTTTACCAGAAAGCATTAAAGGCATTTAAGCATTCATATGTCAACATAAAATGAACACTGCAATATTTTCAAGCACCGATTTCTTCTAAAAGCTCATAGAGTTTCATTCTTCTAATCAACAAGACAAACATTTCAAAAGTTTTCCTTTTACACACTCATATACACTGTATTAGAAAGATAACAAATTCTGCAATTGAATCAAATCCTCACAGAGATTCATACTTCTATTCATAAACACACAGATTTATAAAACAAAAAATGCTACAATTTCATTCACAGATCAAATTGTATTTCTTTTCAGAGTACATAGTATTGCAAAAAATATAAAAGATTTCTATTCTATATTAACCAAAAATTCTTGAACCTTTTACAAGGCTTTTAATTGAGTATATATAGCCACCAAGCTTTGATAGTTTGTTACAATTAAACCAGAGTAAAAATATTAACTCTCTATGAGAGTTAAAGAAATATATCCTTAAAACTGAAAATCAACTACTAAATAGGAAAAGTGGCATAAGCCGTGAGCAATGGTGATGCGATCAAACTCTTGTAGATGACGTGGCCTCCACCTATTTATCCTGAGGTGAAGGAGTGCTCTAAATATTTTTCCATTCCAAATGAGCCAAGGAGAAGTTGAGAATAAGTTGACAATGTGGAAGACCGATATGAAGTATTCGCTGCTTCTGCACTTCTTTCTTTTTCTCACCTGCACAACCTTACCCTTATGTGTCTCAAGATGATCAAAGCAAACCACTAGCATGGATTCAATTTTTGCAATTTTCAAGAAATCCTTTATTGTTAAGGATTTTTCTCCCTAGATTTGTTGCACTCGATCCTTGAAAGCTTGAATCATATTAGATGAATCTTCTAGCATCTGCTTATCTTCTTTCAAAAGCTGAATATCTATGCACTTCATATCTTTCTATATTGTTTTAATTAGTTCTTTTAATTCCTTCAAGAGCTTGATGGATTCTTCATGTCCCTATTCAATAGTTGAATTCCTCCACTCAATATTTTCTTTGCATATGAAAAGCACATTGTCATCAAGACCATGTATTGGTTTTTCTACCAGGAAGTTCATGACTCCATACCTCTGAGTATCCCTCATTTGCTTCAGTACAACCACCCATTTTCTTTTCTATTTTTTGAAGAAATTATTTTTGTTTCCAACTCCTTGCCCATAGACTCTGCATTTTCAAATACTTTAACCAGATCAAAAATGTAGCTTGTACCTTGTTGGGCAATTGATTCTATCCATTCACTCAAGCTGTCTACTACCATCCGACTTCTCTGAACCTGATCAAGCAGTTTCTAGTTCATTGGTGACCTTGGATCAAATGATAAAGGAACTTGAGAAAGCAGTTGTGGATTAGGATCCTGTATGGCATTGATGTACTAGGCCATTTGCATTATGATCTGTTTCATTTCATTTTTATCCTTTTCATCTTTCCAAGTCCTAGTTAGAATGGTCTTGGTGGAGGTCTCCAACTGTTTAGCATCTACAGCTCAAGAGGTCATCCTTAAATCAATATTTTCAATAACAAAATCCTTCTTAGTGATATTCTTAGCATCTTTATCTGTTTGGGGTTTGGCTACTTCTGCAATCCAATGTCTTGTTTGGTCTCCCCAAACACTTACTGACCATGTCCTCCATTGAAATAGAGATGGGAATTATGTTTCTTTTCTTGGTATGTGAATCACTTAACCATTTGGGAATAGTATATGTTTCTCTAGGTGGAGGTGATTGCTGGTTGGTGATGACAATGACCATGGTGTTCATAGAATCCTTAGCTTCTTGGGTTTCCTTTCCCTTATCAACAACACCTGTAATGAGCTTGTCCTGCATTTGAGCATCCATCATTCCTTTAGTTTCTTCTCTGGAGTCCAAATCTACTACAAGTGGACTTGTAAGGAGTTTCTGGCTGCTTTTCTTACTACGAGATCTGGTGACACAAGAAGGGAAGAAACTCAATGAATATTCTACTAAGTTTTCAATTTTTGTTTTCTCGGTCTTTTGTTTCTCATTACCTACAATATCAATAAAAATGCTAGAAGAGGGAAGAGATACTTGAGAAGTTGCATGAGTTCGACCAACTTTTCTACTCTTAGGTGCAGACATGGGTTATTGTCCAAAATAGTAGTCTTTTAACCATCCTTTTGTCTAACTAATTACATTGAAGGTTTTAGCCAAAATGTTGTCATCCCCTTTTCTATCCCAATCAACCTCGGGAATGGGTTGCCCCTATATCTTCTCATTGAAATCAGGATCAACAACTTCCTCACCTTCGTCCTCTTGTACGTTGGAGATATTCATGGACAAACCCATTGTCACAATTTGTTGAACTATGAACCTCGACCACAATCTTCTTCTCACTTTAAATTCATCATCAAAGTTCTCCCAGTAATCTTCTAGCCGAGGTTCATGACAAAAATCATCATCAACATTTAAGTTCTCTATAGCAAACCTTTAGCTATCAAATTTATGTCTAGCAACATATAACTGCAGATTGAACTTCTTGAATTCAAGTTCAAGGTTCAAGGCATCTAAAATGGATCTACAGCTATAGTATTCCAGCTCTACTAGAAAGACAACTCCATACTTTCCTCCACTTCTCTTATCAATATATTCTATATGTCGACTGAATTTAATTAAAATATAGCTATCTAGAGCATACCTAGGTAACCTGAAAGTTTCACCTTGAAAGCCACCAACTCTAATATAGGTGAACTGAGCAAACTGGATAAAGAAACTATCATAAATACCAATAAATTCCATTGCTTCTATTGACAATCTCCTATTTGTGTTACCTTGCAACTCATGAACCAATCTTCCTACAAAAAATGTCATTCCATCTCATGAATTTTTCAACATATCTTTGCTACTGCAGGTGAGGATAGTATTCATATACCCTTATTCCATCAATCCAAGGTACATGGTGTAAGCCATTTCAATCTCGAGCACAAGGAAGCATATAAAATAGGTACTTGGACATATAAAAACCACTCATCCCTACAAATTTATTTAAACTCTCATGCAGTCACTCTGCAACAACTTGTCCCCAATCTAGGTACGCACTTCCATTCAACATGACTTGAATGTAGAAATACATCTAGTCTTACCAATAAAAGGAATGAGCATTTCCTTTCAATTTGTTCAACAGAACAACAATATCCCATACTTATGTTATGAAATGTTCTTTGATGAGTGGCTTTGGTAACCTAGAACCTCCTTTTTGAATTTTCAATAACCAATTCCTAGAAATTATGCTTATGTAAGTGCTCTTCTTCTTCTGAAAAAAGGAATATGAAGTACCAATGGTCCAATCTTCATACGAATCCTTATGAGGAATGCCCATGGCTGCCATTATGGTCCCTTTCAATTTTCAATAAAACCTCACCATTGATGTCCCTAATACACTTTTTTGTTGCATCATACCGGTTCATACATTCTAAAACTAGCTTCGGGCATGGTGCAGCAATGGGAAATGCAACAACCTCAACCAAACCACTTCTTACCATTTTTTCCATCATGGAATTTTGGTCTGGGTTCTTAACTCTTTCAAGGAAATCAAAGAGGTCTTCTTGTCCTAATGAAGTATCACCCATCTTTGAAAGCAAGCTAATCAAATAGCAAGTGAACCCCAATTTTGGCAGAGTTGGTATCATGATGGCCCCTCTCATATTTATCAAATAATTTTAGGAATGAAATGAATTCTTATACACAACAAAGGGAACAAACAATAGCTAGCTTTTGAACAAATAAATACAACAAAATAAGAAACAATTGAAACTAACCCGATCCTGATAGAAAATTCTCAAAAACCTTCTGAATGCAGATACAATACCTTTGGCTTCCCTTGCTTTCATGGCTACTAAGAAGGTACTAGAAAGATTGCTAGTTTTTGCAACAAAGATGAATAAAATCACACTCAAATCCTAGCTAGCTATACTAATTAAGTAAGCTCATGTGAATTGACACCTAATTTGATAGATAACCGACATGCATTTAATTTCAGGTCATTCCATCACATGACACACAAATTACCATGATTGTTTGCCATAATTAGAAACTAACACTTCAAACTACCCGAAATATTCTCGTTTCTCGCTGCCATTATTTGCAATTATGTAGAGGAGGAGATATGGGGATGGGGACCTAGGTTATCATATGCCCTAGCATGTAGGAGTTGATAGGATTTTAGTGGCTCAGGTGGTACTATTTAGAGGATATTGCAGATGCGGGGGTATTGTCCCAGTACAAGGATTGGTTCTAGTAGAATCCATTCCCTAGATTGATCTAGTGGAGCATGCACCTCTAGTAGAGGAGATTGAGGATGATGCCCCTCCACAGGCATGTGGATAGGGATAGAGGCAGGGATAGAGAGCTAAGGCTCCAAGGAAAGAAGGCGGTGATCCTAGTGCTAGAAGCAAAAGAGAGGAGAGGGTCGATCCCTAGGGGCTATTGGTGTCAAACTAAGTGGAGCTAGGGTACCAGAGGGTGGAGGTGAGGAGGAGCGATTAGCTCCCAGGTAGGTGAGAAAGAGGAGAGATGAGCAGGGGGGAGATGGAGGTGGAGATGGGGGCAACGATGGAGGTAGAGAGCTTGCGAGGGAGTAGGAGGTGGATGCAGTGGGGTCGATGAGAGCACGTTTGGCAGGTCTGCAATCATAGTTGATAGTGGCACAGACATAGCTAGTGGAGTGAGACTAACAACTAGTAGAGATTAGGGCTATAGCAAGACACTTTGTAGGAGGAGGTTCTCCATCAGACTAGTCGGGTGGCCTATTATACTACATCTTATAGCATAGCAATTCCATTAGCACAATAGGTTGTACCCTACTCGCAGTACATGGCATAGTCTAAGGGAGCTCGAGCACCTCGTCAGGACCCTAGTCAGGAGGCTCAACCTCCTCCACCACATGGTGATGAGGGAGAAGCAGACAACTAGATTTTTTTGTAGCTCTTAGATTTTGTTATATACCCCATTTTTGGTAGCCCTTACGATTCTTGCTCCAATGGGAGTTTGTACATGTCAGTTGACATTATTTTGTACCCCGAGACTTTATCATTATATATATGAGACCTTCATTTGACTTCATTGTACTTGTTTCAATCGATTATGAGATGTTTTCTATATGCTTTATTCTATATATGCATATCTTTTTAGTATGGATGTAATGCAAATGAATATGGATGTTTATTATTTGTTTCTTTTCATATGCAAATAAAATGACTGAAAATGAGTAATGAGTAATGCAAATTTTTCATTTTTCTATGCAATAAGATGAATGTGAATGAGTGATAATGAAATGTATGAATCTATATAAGATGCTTATGTATGCAACTAATATCTCAATACACAAGTACTCAATCAGAGAAATGATGAAAAAGAGACCACTTAGCTAAGAAATGATGATGCTTCCAACTCTCATTTAGAAGATAAAGAAATCATTACCATACTGAAATCACTCTAAATTTACAAAATGCATGAAATTCAAAATGAGATGCAACCTAAACCTAGTCACTGGATTTGAAATGCTTAAGTTTCATCATTGAGCGTTAACAAACATAGCAGATAGATTAGAGTTCCTTTCTTTTTATGTGCAATATTAATTATCTTATCTGCAATGACCCTTTTTTCATTCATATCCTTGGATAGATTACGCATGGACTTGGATTGCACATTTAAAGAAATTCTCTCAAAATAGACAAAGAAATGATGCTAACCTCCCTGTAGCATACAAATAAGCGGAGTCGAGGTATGTGTGGCAATTTCACCTTAATGTGAAGGCACTTATCACAGACACTTAGCTGATTAGATGTTTCTAGATCATCAGAATCATTCCTACGAGCAGAAAACAAAAAAAATATTATGCCCCCAATCCTAGCTCCTCTTAGTCAAGATAGACTTCCTTGAGTTACTCAGAGGGATAATAATCAAAAACCAATATAAAAGACAACACAAAAAGAAATTTTCATGCATAGATCAAACTGTTTAGTGATTGTTTTCATTAATGTTGTTTTTCTTATGTACTCAGTGATAAAACTCTTCAGTAGTCAGGAGACAGGTGACTGACTCAGAGTGGACGACCAGGTTTCACTGACGTAAAGTTGACTTGGTTGATACTGCTTAGGACATGTAATATGCCCTATCGATTAACGTAAGACTAGGACATTAATCAGTTTCAAGCCATGAGGGTTCCAATGAACTAGGATGTCACAAAAGTGACTAAAAGATATGTACAAGCGAAAGTGAAGATTAATGAAAGCAGAAATGCCAACATTGTGTTGATAGATGGAGCACTTGAGTATAAGAGGCGCCTGTTTGCCAGGTTTTCACCTGCTTGGCAAAGATCTTTTTTTTTTTACCAAGGTGCCTGTTCACTAGGTTTTCAACTACTTGGAAAAGATCTTTTTTTTTTTTTTTACCAAGGTGCCTGTTTACCAAGTTTTCACTAATGCATTTTCTCTCTTTTTTTCTTTTTTTTTTTTCTTTTTTTCTTTTTTGTTTTTTTTTCTTCAGGTCTTTTTCTGATTTTTTTAATTTTTTTTTTTAGGACTTTTTAGCTGTATAGGTTGCTAGAGTAGAGAATGCTAAGTGAAGAAGTTTTTCAAGTGGATGGTGTTAATCAGTTGATGAAGTTGTTCTCCTTTTGATGTTGAGAGCTGATAGGCACCAGAGCCAAAGACTGCAGTAATGATGTAGGGACCTAGCCAATTGGGTTCAAACTTCCCTTTGTTCTCTCGAAACTGCTGATTTTTAGGATTTTCTCTCAGAACAAGGTCACCAACTTGAAATTTTTGTTGTTGAACCTTCTTGTTATATCCTTTAGACATTCTCTTTTGATACACTCTCAGATGATCAAACACCACTTGCCAACATTCATCTAGGAACTCGAGTTCTTGCAATCTAGATATTCTATAGTCTTCATTAATAACAAGACCTTGCAAAGAAACTCTTAAAGATGGTATTTCCACCTCAATAGGTAAGACTACTTCGGACCCATACACCAAATAAAAAGGTGTAGCCCCTGTAGGTGTTCTGATACTTGTTCTATAAGACCATAGTGTAGGATTGAGCTGCAGATGCCAATCCTTCCTAGATTTGTTCACTGTTCTATATAAGATAGTCAACAAGTTTTTGTTAGATGCTTTAGTTTGTCCATTACCTTGAGGGTAATATACAGATGACCAGTGCTATTTAATTTTGAAATTGTCACAGAGCTTGTCTAGATCTTTATTCTTGAATTGTCCTCCATTGTTAGTCACGATGGATGAAGGTATCCCATACCTACAGATGATATAGTTAAGGATGAATAGAGCTACTTGTTTACTGGTTGCTTTGATTAGCGGAACCACTTCTACCCACTTAGTGAAATACTCAGTGGCAGTTATGATGAACTTGTTTCCATTGGATGATGTAGGATATATTTGACCAATGAGATCAAAGGCCCATTGCTGAAAAGACCAATGTTAAATGAAGGGCATGAGACCCCTTGCTGAAGCATGTATGAGATTCTCATGTAGCAGACACTTCTCACAAGTTTTAGAAAACTTTATAGCATCCTTCTCCATGTCTGGCCAGTAGTAGCCAGCTCGTAGTAGTTTTCAAGCTAAATTAAGACCATTCAAATGAGATCCACAAATACCTTCATGGACTTCCGATAATGCACATTTAGACTCTTCAATTTCTAGACACCTAAGCAATGTATCATCCAAACCTTGCCTAAATAGATCGTTAGCGATGATGACATACCGTGAAGTGTTTTGGGTTACGTTCCTTTTCTCATTATGGGTAATATTTTCAAGGATAATTTGGTCATGCAGATAAGAGTAAATGTGGCTGTAGCGAGATGAGTCATGTCTGATAATAGAACAGACTATCTAGGACTTGGGAGAATCATAGGCAAGGTAATGTAACTCTTCCACTAGGAATTCAAAGCAAAAATTAGATTCTTGTAACTCTGGTATAGATTGTAAGGTGGCCATAGCATCTGCTGCTCTGTTTGCTGATCTGGGAATCTATTAGAATGATACAAAAGTAAAATATTTCTTGAGATCATCCACCATTCTCTTATAAGGCATCATTTTCTCATCTTGATTCTTATATCTATCATTGATTTAATTGATAATTAGCTGAGAATCTCCATAGATGTCTAATTCTAGAACCTTCCATCCGATAGCCACCTTGATCCTATTTACTAGAGCTTCATACTCTTCAATATTGTTTGTACAAGGGAAAAAAATCTTGTAAGCCTTCAGGATTGAATACTTTTGAGGAGTAATAAAAAGTATTCCAGCATCGGAACCATGTTGAGTGAAAGACCCATCAAACAACATCTTCCATGATTGTTGAGTAAGGTGCATTATTGATTCATTTGGAAACTCTATATGCCACGGTTGAGTATCTTCAAGTGGAGCATCAACAAGTGGATATGCAATTACCTATCCTTTGATGGCTTTGCATTCCACATATTCAATATCAAACTCTGTAAGAACCATGACCCATTTAGCCAATCTTCCTGTAAGTGTTTCTTTGCTGAGAAGATATTTGAGTGGATCAATCTTAGCTACTAGCTTGATGGAATGTGGTAACATGTAGTGTCTCAATTTTTGTGATACAAAGACTAATGCCAAACATGCTTTTTCTATTATAGTGTAGTTCATTTCATATGACACCAATGTTCTGTTGATGTAATATATACCTCTCTCTTTTTTATTTTCATTTTGTTGTGCTAGAAGTGCCCCCAGTGATGAATCGGTAGCTGATATGTATAGAACGAATGGTTTGCCTTGAATTGGTGGCATCAATATTGGCAGATTAGACAAGTATTCTTTGATTTGTTGAAGGTGTTATTCACATTCTTGATCCTAGTTGTATATTACTCATTTCCTCAATATTTTTGTTAAAGGTTGAGCTTTATCTACTAGTTGAGAAATAAAGCATCTGATTGATTGGAGACGTCCCTGTAAACTTCTCATTTGACTAATGTTTTTCAGAGGTAGCATTTCCATTATAGCTTAGACATTCTCAGGATCAACCTCGATTCCCTTCTTTGAAATAATGTAGCCAAGTAATTTCTCTGATGTTACCCTGAATGCACACTTTTTTGGATTTAGCTAGAGTTTGAATTTTTCCATTCTGTCTTGTATGAGGCCTATCTCTTGAATATGGGTGGATCTCTTCATAATCTTTACTAAGGTGTCATCAACATAGTCTTCCATGTTTTTATGCATCATGTCATGAAATATAGTAGTTACCACCCTTTGGTAAGTTTCTCCTACATTCTTTAGCCTAAATGACATGACATTCCAACAAAAGGTTCCCCATGCATAGGTGAAAGTTGTCTTTTCTTGATCCCCAGGAGCTATTTTGATCAAATTATAACCAGAGAATCCATCCATTAGTGAGTACATCTCATACCCAATAGTCATATCGATTATCATATCAATGTTTGTCAATGGAAATTCGTCCTTCAGACAAGCTTTGTTGAGATCTCTGAAGTCTGTGCAAACCCTAATAGATTTGTTTGCCTTTCACACAAGTACTATGTTTGAAATCCATTCTGCATAGTCTATAGCTCTGATAAATCCATCTTTTAGCAGTTTTTCTAGCTCAGTCTTGACTAGCAATGCCACGTGAGGGTGCATCTTATGAAGTTTTTGCTTGACTTTGTTTAACTCCTGGTGTGATAGAAAGATGGTGCATGATAAGATACAAATCCAGACCTAAAATATCAGAGTACGTCCATGCAAAATTGATCTTCTTTTCTGAAAAGAGATGAGTGAAATCTTTCAATTCTTCTACTAATAGTGATTGAGCTAAGTGAATGATGTGTGGTGTCTCTTGACTCCCAATGTTCACTAGTTGAGTTGGCTCGATCAATATAGAAGACCTCTCCTGGAAGTGACTTGGCAGTATATCTGATGAATACTAAGAGTGGGGGGTGAATTAGTATGCCAAAAATCTTTGTACTTAAACACCTTGCTAGACTAATAGTAAACCGGTAAAATAGTTTAGCAAACCAATGAGTTAGCATGTTCCAAATGCATTCCAACATTACTTCCATCTTCTACACATTCATACTCTCTCTAACTCATTAACCACCTTAAACCCTAGCAACAACAACATCAACCTAAAACCCTAGACATGATTTCCTTATAAAGGAATATGATTTCATGTCGGTCTAATAGGATTACAATACAATTTCCTAGGTTCAATGCATCTAGACATATTCTGTAACATGACACAAAAAGCACCGTTGAAGTGTCAGCACTGTCAAACAATCAGTGGATGGTAACTCATCACAAAATTCTGGTTGGTAACTCATCATAGAGTATTACCAGTTCATACAAAATACTGGTTGCCGGTTTGACAAAATGAAGACTGGGAAATATGTGTTCCACCGCTTTGGTCCTTCGTACCGCTTGAGATCCTCGAACCGCTTGGGGTCAACATACCACTTCAGATTGGTAATCACTTTCTGCAAAACACCAATAGTCTAAAGACTATAATGCATCATACCAAATGGAATAGGTACTAGTTGAGCTTTAACTTATACATACAAATATGATCTCAATGCAAGTGTGTGTCCATCAATGACAATCACAACATAATCATAAAAAATTCCAACAATCTCCCTCTTTGGAATTGATGGCAACACTTAGGAAATTTTGACATCTAAGTGTTTTACAACAAAAATATGCCAAAATCAAAATTACTCCCCCTAAGCATATACACTATCTCTTTTGCAGAAAATACAATGTATACTACTTGTTTAACAGAAATAACATGAAAGTATACATCAAAACATTCAAAATTTATACTTCTCCCCCTTTGCCAACAATGACAACAAAATATTATAGACTAACCCTTGTTTCATTAGTATTAAAAGAATATGAGTTTATGACAATAAGGAATAAAACTTGTGAAAAACTAATTTAAAGTTGTGGAAGAATTGTTTCACAGATAAGGACCAAGACTCAAGTACGGAAGTAGCCACTTCCTTCTCTGTCTACATCTGGGAGACCTGTTCTTCCATGGCATCTAGTGTGCTCATCTCCTAAGTCACTGTTAAAGCATCCAGATTGAGATAACATTTCTGAAGGATTTGCAGGCATGGGAGTAGAACCAATTGGAGTTCCTGCAAATCTTGAGTCCAGTTGCTTATTTCCAACTCTATTTTGGCAGACTGGATATGAAATCAGTGAATGGTTTGCCCATAAGCTGTAAAAGAGTCATATGATAGGTTGAAGGTACTCATATGTAACTGTACGTTAGTTTGAATTTTTTGCTTCTATACAAGCACATCATCATAGAAGAGATGGGGTTGGCAAATCTTACTCAGTAGTTGATTCCCCTCATCTAGAGCATTCCTTATATCTTTTTGTGCTTTTTGCAGTTCAGACCGGAGCTCATTAAGCTTCTTCGCGAGGGCAATGTTGAGAGCCTTTTGATGCTCTTTCTTGACATTTGCCTCTGCTACCTCTTCTAGGCTCTACACCTGATCATCCACTACTATGCATAGGAGCTTCAATTGTGCCAATGATGAGTCAGTACTAGGGAGGTTTGTGCCAAGTAACAAACTAGTAAGAGTGTCCACTATAGCTTGGATCACATCTTCCTCCTTCCTCCTTAACACCTCAAGGCATTCATGAGAAACCTTAATGCTCTATAGCAGCTCCATTTCACTTGCAGAGTGTAGGTGAATAGGACTGGTGAGGTTAACTAGTTTGGCTTGACTCCTGGTTGCCTTTGGAGTCTCCATCTGCATGCTCTTTGTCGCTTCTCCTTCCTCGTCCTTCTCTACCTTCTTCTTCTCTACTTCTTTTCTCTTTTCCTCTTCCTTATCCTCCTCTACCTTCTTCTTCTCAGCTTCCTTCCTCTTCTCCTCTTCCTTTTCTTCCTCTTCCTTCTTCTTTTATGCTTCCTTTCTCTTCTCCTCTTCCTTTCTTTTCTACTCATCCTCTTTTCTCTTTTCTTCCTATTTCTATTTCTCCTCATCTTCTTCCTTCTTCTTCTTGTCCTCTTCCTTTTTCTTCTTGTCCTCTTCATCCTTCTTCTTCTTCTCCTTTTCCTTCTTCTTTTTCTCCTCTTCATCCTTCTTCTTTTCCTCTTCTGCTTTCTTCTTCTCTGCTTGCTTCTTTGCTTCCTCCTTTTTGTCCTCAGTTTCCTTTTTCTTTTCTACTTGTTCTACCTACTTTTCCTGTCCTATTGCTTTTGATGGTGTACCCTAAGCAACATCTTCTACATCCAGAGCATTGACATCAATAGTGTCTGTGGGTTCAACAGCCAGGTTTCCTTCAATATCAAACACTTCATCCAGTTTAGTTATTGTCAGTTCTTGCTCAGACTTCCTGTTGGCTTCAACCAACTGATGCATCTTAAGATCTTCTAGAGAAAGAGTGTGTGTATTCTTGAGCACTTCTTGACCCTTTCCTTCTAGTAACAGGAGTCTTCTTCTTCTCATAAAGAAGAGGCCTTTGTATTTATTCATAACTTCAAACAGTTCTAAATTTGATACGTCAGGAAAGTGTTCTCCCATTTCCTGATCCTTCTCTAAGGCAATGTGCCATTTATTGTCTAAGGAATTGTACAAATAATTTGGTGTCTCAGATCTAATTTCTGAAGGCGACTAGTCATTAACACATAAATACTTAATGATTTCTTTTTCAACTACTTATTTTTCATCATCAAAACAATCAATCAAATCATTCGACACTTTTCTCCTAATATTTTTTATAGTTCTTTGACAATGTGTCAAAGGTTTGAAGGAGGAGATGTCAATATTTACCAGTGCTAATGATGTCGGTTCATTCTTTGTCTTTTTCTTTGCTTGTCTTGTCTTCTTAGGTTTTTCCTCAGACACAGTTTCTTCTGAGTCTGATGAGTTATTCCTTGTCTTCCTCTTTCTCTCGAATACTTTGGCAGGTACTGCTACCGGTTTCTTCTTTGCAAGTCATCGCTTGGTCACTTTGGGATTGGCTGTAGCTGCCATTGCCAATGCCAAAGGCACTGCCTTTCCTTTCTTTTTAGGAGGATCTACAACTAGTGCAACCCTTTCTAGATAGGTGCCGTTTCTTTTTGCCTTAGGATCGAGAGGTGAGGTGATTAGGGTAGAAGCATACCCATCCAACATATCATACATCACCTCATAGCCCATAGGCTCTACTTCTTCCTGTCTTGGCTCAATAGCCTCCATTATGCATTCATCAAATTTGATGATAAAGCAGATATCGTCTTCATATTTCTTGACAATATCACTGGATATCCTCATCCTTAGACCCATCTTGCTTCTGAACTTATCAAAGTACTTGTTCAGAACATCAGGGTAACCAGCTCCAACTGCTTGTAGGCTTTCTTTGATCTGCTTGGTAACCGGTTGGTCTGCAAACCACTGAATATCTCCCACTTCGGGGAAGTAGCTTTGGAAGTAGAAAAATAGTCCTACTAGAAGTTGTCCAAACTTGAATTTTAATGCATTATCCTATTTGATTGATTTAAGATTCAACAGGAGTTGCCTTTTCATACTAGTGCAGAGGTCAAATGATGCATCTTCCTTGATCACCGGTAAGAAGCATTTACCATTGCAGTAGATACAGAGTTAATTCTACTGGTAGAGAACGTCTGGTATCCAATCACCATGCATGCATATTTCATGAGGTCATCCTTGATGGAATTAACAGTCATTCCTCATGAGTCGCTCACTGAACCAGTGAGCTTGGACATTCCATCTTGCTGACCTTCCTTAGGGATGGCACTTCACCGATGTTGCAGAAACTGGTGATGACATGAACAACTTGTGGAGTGATATCATGCATTCTCTCCAAGTACATCTTGTCACCATGAAATCTGCTTAGAATGATTCTAAAGTGGTCATCTGTGAAATCCTCTAGGAAGTAAACCACATTGTGAAGTTTCTTCTTCTCCAAAATGCTATACTCCACTTTGATCTTTTTATCCTTCCCACAAAATAGACCTAGCTGCGAATGGATCACAAGAGACCCTAGGTCTTTGATTTTGTAGTCTATATAATCTGAAATCCCTTCTTCTACTATAACCCCAGCTAGTATTTGTGACAGAGCATTATATTTCAATTTTCTTTGAATGAAATCCATAAAATTGACAGTTGCACTAGAACTATCATGAGATGCGGAAGCCATGACAAAACATAAAACTTGAGAAATACCTTTCAGAAATCAAGAATTTAGGGCTTTGCAAATTCCACTTTGCCTTCCACTTCATCAGTTGCAGAATCATCAGTTTGAGTTCTTCTCTTGACCATTTGATATTTGCTTCTAAATCTTCTTCAAGGTTTTGTGATTTCCTTGAATCACAACTCAAATCACTTTTTCTTTTCTCTGCAATTGAAAAACATCTTCGCTCAAAAAATGATAGTGAGAAATGATTTGAAAATTCCTTTTAAACATATTCCTCACCAACTATAATTAATGCTCCACCATTAGGGTGTAAACCCTAATCTACCTTTTACCATTTCTGGTCTTCCGCCAAATGACAGGTATCGCATACCGGTTAAGGTCTTTTACCGGTGTAAACCGGGGGTTTGAAACGTTTCATCATTTGCTCCCCCTAAGCTTTTTATATGCTTAGTTTGTCGGTTCCGTCATTTCCACACTAGGTGCAAAAATGGGTTCTTCTTGCAACACCATTGGTTTCTTCTTCCAGGTTTTGTTCATATCTTCTTGAATAGTGTCAATATCAATCTTTCCTTCTGGTGTGACTGATATATCATCCTATATGTTCTTTCTTGATCTACAGAATCTAGCAATGTGACCCGGTTTGTTGCAATGATAGCAGACCATTCCAGGTGCTCTCGAAGGTCCATTATTCATGTTTCCATTCTTCCTCCTGCATGTTGCAGTAGTGTGACCATGATTATGATAGATCAAATAGTTTTCTCTCCATCCAATTGATGCTTGATAGCCACCATTTCTTGACTGGTGATTGAAGGCATTAAACTGGTTGTGATTCCGGTTCACAAAAGGTTCCGAACCTACTCCTTGAGTTCTCTAAGGATATCTTCCAATGTTGTTCATAACTAACCTGCATTCAGATGCTCTATGCCCAAACTTGTTGCATGCATAACAATTACCATTGAATTTATAGGATCTAGGCTTATCATTTAGAAAATAAGGAAAATTATTGTAAGGCTTACTCCTACACACATTTGCAGTATGTCCTTCTTTAAGACAGTTAAAGCAAACAGGTTTAAAATTTTTCTTACCTTTATCCTTTGATGTCGGTTGATTCTTTGATGCTCCAACATTTGTACCAGAGGTCTCACCTTCCTCATGACTGGAATAACCAAGTCCATCAGTGTTCTTGACAGGTTTGGCAGATTCAAGTTTTTTCTCTAGCTCAACAAAGCTCTTGTTGAACTTAGCAAGTATTTCCTTTGACTCAGAGAGTTCTTTGGAAATAGAAGCATTTGTTTCCATTAGATTTAAATTCTCAGAGATGGCAATGTTTAGCTCTCCTTGCATGTCTTCCTTTTCCATTTTGCTCACATGGAGCTGAGTAGTTAGGGCACTGATCTCTTGCTTCAGCTTGGAGTTTTCATGATCTTTTTCTTTGACCAGATCTTCAGCTTTTCTTCAGTTCTCAAGCTCTTGGCACATTTGGATAGTCAGTCCTTCCAATTATTTTCTCAGGTTGGAATTGGATTCATTCAACTTTTCTACTTCTTGAATCAGGGCTTCCATGTCCGCTTCATCAGAGGAACTATTTTCAGATAGCTCCATTAGCTTTTCAGCATGTTCTCTCCTCTTTGCTTGAGATGCCTTATATTTGACCATAAGATCATCATAGCCTTGCTCAGACTGAGTGACCTGATGAGTAAGTTCCCTCAATGTGTGTTCCCCCATACCTCTTTCCAAGTAGTTAAACTTATAGAAAGGTTGGCTCTAATACCAGTTGATGAATACTAAGAGGGCGGGGGTGTTGAATTAGTATGCCAAAAATCTTTGTACTTAAACACCTTGCTAGACTAACAGTAAACGAATGCATTCCAACATTACTTCAGTCTTCTACACATTCATACTCTCTCTAACTCATAAACCACCTTAAACTATAGCAACAACAACATCAACCTAAAACCTCAAACATGATGTCCTTATAAAGGAATCTGATTTCATGTCGGTTCAATAGGATTACAATACAATTTCCCAGGCTCAATGCATCTAGACATATTCTGTAACACAACACAAAAAGCACCATTGAAGTGTCAACATCATCAAACAATCGGTGGATGGTAACTCATCACAAAATGCTGGTTGGTAACTCATCACAGAGTATTGCCGGTTCATACAAAATACCGGTTTAAGAAAAATAACGGTTGCCGGTTTGACAAAATGAAGACTGGGAAATATGTGTTCCACTGCTTTGATCCTTCGTACCGCTTGGGGTCAACATACCGCTTCAGATCAGTAATCACTTTCTACAAAACACCAATAGTCTAAGGACTATAATGCTTCATACTAGTTGGAACAGGTACCGGTTGAGCTTTAACTTATACATACAAAAATGATCTCAATGCAAGTGTGTGTCCATCAATGACAATCACAACATAATCATCAAAAATGCCAAAAATATCAAGTATCTCACCTTCAAGCGCCTCAAAGAGGTTTTCATCCTTAGGTACATCCTTTATTTTCTCTTTTTTATATTCTGACATCACCACAATGTGGTTTTCACCATCAGATCTTTTATTTTTATTTTTCTGATTTTTGCAACTAAGATACTTGATGTCTATTTCAGTCATGTTCTCACTATGTTCACTGGTGGAAGAGTCCATGGGTTCGACTATGTTGAGGTAATAGGCTAGCGTGTAGTCATTGGAAAAGATAGGTACATTCATAGGTTGGTTTTGGAGACTACAGTCAATTAGTTAAGGATGTACCAAGGATAAGGTTTGGATAGGCTCGAGAGAGTTCATGGTATTATCATCATAACTTTGGACCAACAAGTCAAGTTCTAGAAGACTATCTTGTGTAAATGTCTCAAAACCAGGAATAGTTACAATATGATCATTAAAGTATACATTAATATTTAGTTAACCAAATCCAATAGACCTACTCGTAGCACCATTTTTTAATGCCAGAATGGACTACATATCATGGTTCGACAGTAACAATATTAGTAGACAAATTCTCAACATCCATGACAAAGGAGTCAAAGCTTGATGCTGAATAGGTATTATCATCAATAGGACTATTGTCAGAGTCATCAGAGTCATAAGAGGGAGTTTCCGACTCTTCTTCAAGTGATTGAGTGAATTTATGTATAGTGTCAATACCTACATCTTTGATGCTACAAGTTCCTTCGTGATTTGGTTCATTTATCACTTGTATCTGACATAATGTTGTAATACCCTAAAAATGGTCATCTAAACCATGGGCCCCTAATCTCAACAACATCACCAAGGTCCTAACCAAAGGAAATTAAATAAATCTTGAGCACACAATTAATTCTTTAATCATCAAATGTCACATGGCAAATTAATCACTCAATATTAATTAAATATTTATTTAATTAATTGATCATTCCAAGTAAATCATTTTTAAACAATTATCTTATTTATTTTATTAAATATCCTAGCATATTTAATTAAATCAATCAATTTGCCATAAATCTTCAAGAAAGGAAACAAATCAAGAAAGAGGAATTGGAAATTATGAGCACAAATCTTCAAAAAAGGAAATAAATCAAAAAAGGAATTAATTGACCAAGAAAGAATTAAAAATTGAGAAAATAAATCAATTGGAGATAATCTTGAAAAACAAATTAAAAATTGACGAATAATCTCAAAGAAAGCAATTAAAACAATTAAATATTAAAATTGAATAAAATAGAGAATAAATCACTTTTTTTTTCTGATTTTATCTTAATTTTAGCTCAATTTCCTTTAAAACTAAGGAAAGCATCCAATCACATCAATTCACCTATATTGTGCTTCCTCTTGGAAAATCTTGACCACTCATCATCATTTGATCTCAGCCGTTGGTTTCTTTTTGAATTTTCCATAAATTCAAGCTCTCATCTCTCATTCAAGGATCCTGGAGAATGTATTGTTATTATGTTGTTTTTGCTCTAGATTCATTGAGAATTTGAATTGAGATATTGCATATTAGTTATCTCATATCTCTTAAATCATTTAGCTTAAATATTCATATATTTCTTAGATTAATCTTGCATATCTAGCTTAAATCTTGCATCCATTTAGCTTAAATCCATGCTCATATAGATTTAAAAATCCCTCGTCTAGGTGTTGTCTAGTCACTGGATAGCTTAGCAATCTGAGAGCAATCTAAACTCACATCTACTAGAAGACAATTGGTCGATTTGTTATGGTTTTACTATTCATGTTTATATCTGTCTAACCATGCATGTAATGACTTAATTGAAGTGTTGTGTATTCCAGATATAGATACAGCTCCACTTTTCACACACACATTTTTGGCACCCACTGTGGGGAAAAAGACTACTTTTTCGGCCTCAAAATCATTTTTTTTTATCCTACAGGTTTCATCCGTACAATCTCTGGGAAATATCGTACAAGTAGTTTCACTACATTGTACGACATTAAATTGAAGCCTGCTATTTGTTGTACAACATTATATTGAAGCCTGTTATTTGTCGTACAAATCAGAAAATGGTGTTGTACGATATTTTGTTTTGAATATTTGATTTTGTCTTTTGTCATCCTATGCTTACTTCTAACTCATATGACAAAATCCTTTTGTCGTTACATTCTATGAGAATTGTCGTACGATTTTGTTTTTTGTTGGATTCAAGTTTCACTTTTCAGGGTTTTTTTTCTTGAATTAAATTTTGATTACGCTAACGCTAACCTTGAATTATCTTCTGTTTGCCTGGTATTTTCACAGCCTAACCAACTTCTTGTAGGAAGCTTGTCAAAGAATTTATCAATCAAACATATGCCTATCAAAGAATAAAAACAACATGACTACTGATACATTGTTTTTGCAGGTTACCTAAAGAGAATCAATCAAACATTGTGTATTCTTTAATTTTTTAGGCACCTAACTTGCTATTTGGTTAATGAAAAAATCTTTCTTTCATGTTTTTCGAAAATTCTGAGAGGTAGGAGAGTATGCTCTTGTCTTTTTTTAGACAATCAGAAATCTAGACCCTTGAGGCATTTTCTTTGTTTGAGATTTGTACATCTTTAGTAGGCCTGCCCTCCCGAGGGGTTGAAAAACTCTTAAAGTCATTACAGCTAGTGTGAGGGGAATGACTTAAGTGGGAATGGATAAATGCTAAGTACTCCAACCCACTATAAAATAAATGTGATTTGATGAAAATTAAGTCAATGATAGTGCTCGGGAATAGCTCTCCTTAGTACCTTCGGATATATTGAACCTTGGTTTTCAAGGCTGGGAGACCTCTTAATTGATTTTATACCTCGACACGCCAAATGAAACCCTTACTAGATCCAATTAAAATTAGAAGCTACCCGATTCACCTCCAAAAGGTTGATAATCTTTGTGCAAGAGAGATAGTAACTCTCCCAAGACACTTGCCATATCGTGCCCCAATTAGCATTTGGAGTCAGCTAATATGGCATTGAGAATCCATTGCGTGAGACTTAGTGGCCATATTCTGATTAGCTATTGGGTGTGTACCTAAGTCAGTAAGCAAAAGTTTTCTTCTTTAAGCCAACTTCCATAGGGTTTGCATGCTATGATTGGAGTTACTATTCATACTGTGTGTTTTTTGTTTTTTCATCCCTTAAACTAAAACTGAAATACTGAAACTAGAGAAAACAAATCAAACAAATCAACAACTCAGTGATGAAACTCTATTCCTATCAAAACTAGTCTATCCTGGTAAAAAATCAGTCCACCTTAGAATTGGTCATACTCAGTTGTCATACTCAGCTATTGAAAAGCTTAGACTTTTTGTCTCTGCCCTGTTAACAGTCATACGAGCCTGATCATTTGTCGTCCTGCACCATATCCTGTGTCATACGAGATAGAACTGCATTGAATCCTTTGTCATTCAGGACATGCCCATTTGTCATACAGTACTAGGCAGCAACTCGTACAAAACAAAACTGTTATTATCCTGAAGTTATTATACTGTCGTATGATCTTAGAAATCCTATCGTATGAGTCTCTTATTTTGCCAGTCCAGAATAGTCAAACTTGTCTAAAATAGTCTATAGCAAGCCTAAAACTAGTTATCATCCTCTTGAGCATAAACAACCTTGATAGTGTACCTTTGTCATTGCATTGCATGATTTTGTCGATCATCTCTCAGCTAGTTCAAACAACATCTTATCAAGTCTAAGTTAACTTAGATAACATCTTACATGGGATAGATCATTCTTAAAACCAGACCAGATCTTAGTAACTTCTCTCAATCACTATGTTAAATGAACTAGTAGCTACAATTTGATCTTGACTTCTGCAACACATTTAGCTCTTGGTCCTGTCGATTACAAATGCATGTTCAAACCAGAAACTCTCATAGCAAAATAGATAAAGAAAAAGAAACACCTTTTTCATCAAACGACAATCCATTCTTTATAGAAAACCCCTTTCAAAATAAACCGTCCTCATCACAAATACCAGTTTACGATCTACTAATCTTTGGTCAGCCCCTATCTCCCACCATTTTTGGGGAAAGACAAGAAAGAGAAGCTATTAAATGAGACACTCACAACAACTTCAGCAATCATGCCACTGATAGTGATTCCTCATCAACTGAATCTAAGCTTCTTGAGCCTCCTAAGGCCGAAATACATAAATGTTAGAATGATAAAAAATTCAAAAAATGATGAAGGTCATCATGGCTAGGGAAAAAGAAGACTAATTCCTAGAATTAGCAAAGGTAGGTGCCAAACTACCTACTGGTTATAATGTGGAGGCCCTCGTCACTAAAGAGGAAGAGACACCATGGGGAAAGATAAGCAAACAAATGCAAACATTAGAAACAGAGGTCACAAAACTAAAAAACAAAGATAAAACACCAAAACAATCTTCTCTGGACTCCCATTTGACAAAAACCTTTACATGCCTCCATTTTCCTCAAGAGTAGAAATGCCTACATTTGACAAATATGATGGGAATACAAACCCCCAAGATCATATCAAATAATTTTGTGCTTTATGTATGGAGTTCATGTATAACCAAACGTATCTCATGCGCATTTTCCTGAGAAGTTTAGGAGGGCAAGCTATGGAATGGTTCTCAAGTCTACCCATGAGAATAAAAAAATTCAAAGAATTAATCCAACTATTCCTACAGCAATACTCCTACAACATTCATCACGTGGTGATAGAACTTTGCAATACCAGACAAAAGATAGGAGAACCCTTTCTCACTTTTCTCCAACAATGGAGAAAGATGTTCTCTAGGTATTCACGAACTATCCCAGACCTTGAGAAAATGGATATCTTTGTCAACAACTTAATCCTTGAATTGAATTATAGTGTCCAGATGCAAGTACACCCTTCATTCAACAAAATGGTAGATAATGCCCTCAAAATGGAAGATGTGCTTATAAAAAAGGGAGATATATTGCTTTGGAAAGAAACATCGCAAAGTTCTAGTTCTAAAGAAAAAAACAAGTACTGTAAATATGACAAAGATAATAATAGAAATGTTGTTAGTGATGGAGTGGTAGATACTATCCAAGAAAATATAAAATCCACGATATTTAACTTGGCCAATGGCACGCAAGCGCTCAAGGCAGCTGAAACTGCAATAGAAAATCCTCCAAAGAAAGCAAGAGAATGGTTTAAAGAAAAGCCTTGGCTCTCAAAACCTAAGCATGATTTTACTCCTCTAGTTGAATCATATGAATCCACTTTTAAAAGCTTATTGGTGAATAATCTGATAACGTTGCTAAACAATTCTAGACCATATGACCTAGAAATTAGACCCAAATGGTGGAGAGAAAATGAATACTATGACTACCATTAGAACAAGGGACATAACATAAACAACTGCATGAAACTCCAACATGAAATACAAGATCTGATTGACGCTGGCAAGATCGTTGTTGGAAATCATGAAACTAATGTTGATCATAAGGCCTTTAAAAATCCCTTACCGACTTATGAACAAGGAGATTCCTCAAAATCCAAGGGAGGAGCTAGAGTCAATTATACCTACACTAACAACAATAACGTGATCAACATGATTGAATCTTCTCAACCTGAATATTGCAATGTGATCATAATCTAGGATCACCCAAGTCAAGCACAAACTGCTAATGCCATGACTCGCGTTCAAAGGAAGATTACTCTCCCAAGACCTAGTTCCTCAACTTTTGATCAAACAACATCAAATCTACCAAATAGACAAATAGATACAATCATGGGCAAATCAAAACAACTGGCTTCATCATCTTCTCCTAGTTATAGTATTGTCGAACAATTGAAGAGAACCAATGCTCAAATCTCCATTTTGGGACTGCTTAAGATCTCTTCTGCTCATAGAGATGTCCTAGACAAGGCTTTACTTACCACCAATGTCCCTAAAGATTTAGATGTAGATTGGTTTCAATCTATGGTGGGTCACTTGACCTCACCTCATTACCTCACTTTCTCTGAAGAAGATGATAACTCACTGAGTCACCCACATAACCAGCCATTGCACATTGAAGCCATGATCCATAAACACCGAGTTAAACATGTTTTGATAGATGGAGGCACTGGGTTGAATATTTGTACATATAATCTACTGACATAGCTAGGATTTTCTGCAACTGTTATTGATCCAACAAAGAAAATAACAATGAAGGCTTATAATGAAGAAGAAAGAACCTCTAAGGGTCTGGTGCGATTACCGATCAAGGTAGGACCTATAGAAAGAGATGTCATTTTTCAAGTCCTGGATCTTCATCTTTCATACAACATCTTACTGGGTAGGCCATGGATTCATGAAATGAAAGCAATACCATCTACATATCATCAATGCCTAAAATTTCCTTATAATGGAGTTGAAGTCAGTATTCCTACCGATAGAAGCTATACCTACAATGCATTAATGCAAAGTGCTAATGCTTTTGTTCCTCATAATAGAGCAACCTCTACAGCTGAAAGTTTGGAATCTTTGCTGAAAGATTTAGAAAAGAAATTGAAAATCACAAACACTAGCATAGATGGCTACAAAATAGAGCCTATATTCTCACTAATGTCTCTTCCTCCATCACCAAGATAGTCGGGGAAACCATCAAAGGTTATGAAGCCACAAACTTCAACTCCAGAAGTCATTTATGATGGTCTCTTTATATAGTCCTCTACTTCTCTTGCAGGTGAAATAGAAGAGGATGATGTTCTCAAATCACTTTTCAAAGAAGATAGTGCAAATAAAGAAATATGATATTGTGATATTTCTCAGACACAATATGGTCCAGGCTATAAGATGCTTGAACATATGGGATATTCAGGTACTGGTCCTCTAGGCAAATGTCAAGAAGGTATTGTTGAACCTATTCAATTACAAACCAAGTCTGCCAATGATAAAGCTGGATTGGCATATAATCCAAGAAAGACATCAGATCTAAAGCACATGTCCCACCATCAACTTAAGTGGAATATAAAAATACTACCTTTAACAACACAAGAAATTAATACTCAACAAACTTAGGAAGAGTGTGATGGTGAACAAGAAGAATTGCCAACCTAGAGAGAAGAAACAAATGGTAATCAAATTCCAATTATATCAGCTATAATACCATAGGAAGTAGAAGTCTCGAAGGATATGAGAGATGAAGTATATAGGACCAGAGAATTGTTTGCACCACTAAAAGTTCCAGTCACATAGACTGGCAGACAACAAGTAGATGATTCAGAAACTGATTCAAATGAGTATGAATGGGGTCCAGACCACCTCTCAGATACATCTACTATAGAAACCCCTAAAGAATCTAGTGATATCACAGATGATGCACAAGAGCTGATACGCCTAAAAATGCAAAAGGAAATGGAAGAAATTAGACTATGAACGATAGTTGGAGGAAGAAAGGACACAAGCAATTTCTTCACCTGCTAACTCTCCCTCTAACGAGATAAGACAAATTATGTACAAAACTACAAAAGAAGAATTAGAAGCTACAGAAATAGAACCAGTCATGTGTCTAGAGGAAACTGAATGGAACAGACGATAAAGATTAACAAAACCATCAAGGTTATGTCCACAAGTGTGTCAAATAAAAGTACTCAATGAACCAAATCATGAAGGAACTTGCAGCATCAAAGATGTGGGTATTGATACTATATATACTTTTACTAATCCACTTGAAGATGAGTCAGAAACTTCATCTTATGACTTTAATAACTTAGATAGGAGCTCTATTTATAACAACAATTATTCATAACACATTATGACTACTCTATCATGAATGTTGAGATGATGTTCGCTGACCTTGTTACTGTCACACCACGGTATGTAGTCTAGTCTAAAGTAAGTGACAATGCTAGAAGTAGGCTGGTTGGGTTAGGTCCACTAAATATCCAGATAAAAGTGCACCCATCATTCAACAAAATGGTAGATAATGCCCTCAGGATCAGATTGTTGATGAATATATCCATTTTCTCAGAATCAGGAATAGGCCACAAATATCTAGAGAACATCTTTCTCCATTGTTGGAGAAAAGTGAGAAAGGGCTCTCTTGTTTTCTATTTGGTATTGCAAAGTTCTATCATAGTGACTAGGTGACAAATGTTATAGGAGTATTGTTGTAGAAACACTTGGATTAATTCTTCAAAAGATTTTATTCCCATAACTAGGCTTGAGAACCATTCCATAGCTTTTCCTCCTAAACTTCTTGGGAAAAGGCGCATGAGATACATTTGGTCATGCATGAACTCCATACATAAAGCACAAAATTCTTTGATAGGTCTTGGGGATCTGATTTGCCATCATATTTGTCAACTTTCATGATCTCCACTTGTGAAGGAAATGGAGGCATGTAAATGTTTTTGTCAAATGAAAATGGGCATATTGTGTCTAGAGAATATTGTTTTGGTGATTTATCCTTGTTTTTCAGTTTTGTGATCTCAGTTCGTAAGGCTTGTAATTGTTTGTTTACCATTACTAAGGGCGAATCTTCCTCTTTAGTGACAAGGGTCTCAACATTATAACCAGTAGGAAGTTTAGTGCCTTGTTTTGCTAGTTCTAGAAAATAGTCTTTTGTTTCTCTAGCTATGATAACCTTCATCATTTTTTGGAAATCTTTATCCTCTTGGCATTTCTATTTATCAGTTTTTGGAGGTTCAGAGGCTTCAAATTCACTTGATGAGGAACCACTATTGGTAGTATGTATACTAATATCATCATGAGCAACATGTTTAGCACCTTGTCTTTCTTGTCTTGTTGTAGATATGGTGGGAGATAAGGGTTGATCAAAAACTGGCACATCTGATGATGAAGGTTTATTATTGAGTGGGTCCTTTATGTAAAATGGGTTATCTTGATATGAAAAGGATTTCCCTTTTCCTTTGGCATCTTTCTTACAAGAACTTCTGGTTTGAATAGGCATTTATATTGACTGATGTGACCTAAAGTTGTTTGTGATGCAAAAGTCAAGATCAAATTTGGAGCTAGTTGTTCGTTTAACGTACCGGTTTAGAGAAGCAACTAAGATTTAGTCTGGTTTCAGGAAAGATCTATCCTGTGTAAGATGTTTATCTAAGTTACCTAGTTTGATTTAAGAGAAGCAACTAAGATTTAGTCTGGTTTTAGGAAAGATCTATCTTGTGTAAGACGTTATCTAAGTGACTTAAATTTGATAAGTAGTTGATTGAACTAGCTAAAAGATGATCGACAAAATCATGCAACACAAATGGGAGAGGTACACTATTTTGATCTTTTTATGCTCAAGATTATGATAACTAGTTTTATGCTCACTGTAGACTCTTTTAGGAAAGTTTGGTTGTTCTGGACTGATAAAATCATAGATTCGTACGATAGGTTTTACAGGACTAGACTATAGTGTAATAGCTTCAGGATGATGACAATAGTTTTTTGTATGAGTTGTTGCCTAGTACCATATGATAGATGGGTAAGTTTGAAATGACAAACTGATCAATGCAATGATTTATCATATGACACATAATGCAGGATTGAATGACAGTTCCCTAAACAAGACAATAGATAATCAACTATCATATGACACAAAATGCACACCCAAATGATAGACTGTTAGGATTGATGGAATCTCATATGAAAATATATATGTAGCAGGATGATAAATCAGAAGATTCACACGATAGTTTACTGGACAAAGGCAAAATTCTGAGTTTTCAATGACTGAGTATGACCAGTTTTGAGGTGGACTAAGTTTTGACTAGGATAGACTAGCTTTTGACATGCGCAGAGTTTTGACCACTAAGTTTGTTTCTTGTTTTCTCTAGTTTTGGTATTCCAATTTTAGTTTTAGGGATGAAAATATAGAAAACACATAATATGAATAATAACTCCAATCACAACATGAAAACCCTATGGAAATTGGTGAGAGAAGAAAACCTTTGCTTGTAGACTCAGATACACACCCAATAGCTAATCAGAATACGACCATTGAGTCTCATGCAATAGATTCTCAACACCGTATTAGCCGACTCCAAATGCTAATGGGGGCATGAAATGACAAGTATCTTGGGAGATTACTATCTCTCTTGCATAAAGATTATCCCCCCTTTCAGAGGTGAACCTGGTAGCTTCTAATTTTAATTGTAACTAGTAAGGGATCCATTCGGCATGTCAAGGTATAAACTCAATTAAGAGGTCTCCTAGCCTTGAACACCAATGTTTAATATACCTAAAGGTACGGAGGAGAGCTATTCCCGAGCACTGTCGTTGACTTGATTTTTATCAAATCACATTTATTTTATAGTGGGTTGGAGTACTTGGTGTTTAGCCATTTCCACTTGGGTCATTCCCCTCTCACAGAACATAATGGCTATAGAGCTATTAGCTCCTCGCAAGGGTAGGCCCACTAAAGATATACAAATCTCAAACTTAAAGAAAATGCCTCAAGGGTCTGGATTTCTAATTGTCTATAAAGACAAGAGCATACTTTCCTACCTCTTAGAATTTTCTTAAAACACAAAATACAAATTTTTTCTTTAACCAGATAGTAGTTTAGGTACCTAAACAAAAAGAATTTAAAGAATACACGATGTTTGGTCCATTCTCCTCAGGCAACTTGCAAATATAACAAATTAGTAGTCATATTGTCTTTGTACGACAAGCAAATTCTTCGACAAGCGTTTTGCAAAAAATTGATTAGGCTGTAAATAATTTTCAGATAGATAGATAACAAGCCAGGATTAGCATCACTATAATAAAAATTGAATAGAGAGCCTGAAGAATGAAATCTCTTTTTTTACCAAAAAATACAGATCCGTACAATAATTCTCACCTAGTCGTACAATAATCCATACCAGATTGTACAATACCTACAGTGTGTCGTTCTAGCATATGGGAGATACAGTATGATGTTTTGCTGCAACTGTACAGAAAAAAATCTGAAAAGTCCGAAATCCGAAAAAAATAAAAATAAAAAGTTAGTCTTGGAGGCTGAAAAAAAAAAGTAGTCTTCTGCCCCATGGTGGGCACTATAAATGTGTGTGTGAAAAAGTAAAATAAGTCTGTAAGCTGCAAGACACAACACTTCAATTAAGTCATTACATGTATGGTTAGACAAATTTAAGCATGAATATGAAAACCATAACAAATCGACTAATTGCCTTCTAAAAGATGCGAGTATAAGATTGCTCTCAGATTTGTATAGGCAATACCAATGACTAGACTACACCAAGACAAAGGATTTAATCTATATGAGCATGATATTAAGCTAAATGGATGCAAGATGGATGAATAGATTCAAGCAATATGGATTGAAGAAATCATAAAGTATGCAAAAAGAAATTAAACTAAGATGCAATAATCTCAAAAAGCATGCACAATATCTTCAATGACTCGAGAGAAAAAACTGTATAATAACAATAAATCTCTAGGGTGTTTTGAATGAGAGCTGAAGGCTGAATTTATAGAGATTCACATGAGAAATCAAGAAAAAGCACAATTTAGGATTAATTGAAATAATTAAGAAATCAGATTTAGTTAACCTTGAGATAGATTCCAATTATAGCTTAATTGAAATACATTCAGATTATAAGTTTGAGTTGCATTGGTGATAGAATTAATTAATTCCATGCACTTGTGATAAATATAGGTGATTCCATGTGATTCTTTGATTTATTCAAGAAAAGAGTCTTTTCAATGCAACTGAACTTCTTTTTCTCAAAAGCTTTGAGTTCTAATTTTAGAGAATGATTAATAATTCAATTTAATTGTTTTTCTGATTTCAAGTTAATCTCAATTTAGAAGAAAAAATAATATAATATCTCAAGTTTGATTTCTCCTTCAATTCAATTTTTTTATTCTATTTTCAATTTAACTCTTTCTTTGTGATTAATTCCTCTTTTGTAATAAATTAATTCCCTTTTTACATGATTAAATGGCAAATTTATTAATTAATTAAATAAGATAGGATATTTAATAAATTAAAATAGGATTATTGATCAAAATAATATTCTTGGAATGGTTCAATTAATTAAATAAACATTTAATTAATATTGAGTAATTGATTTACCATGTAATATTTGATGATTGAAGAATTAATTATGTTCTCAAGATTGATTTAATTGCCTTTGGTTAGGACCTTGGTGATGTTGTTGAGATTAGGGGCCCATGGTTTAAATGATCATTTTTAGGGTATTACAAATAATACTTATGTAGTAAGTATATGATTACAAATTGAGGGGCCTACACTAGTAGGAAGGCCAATAGCCTAGAGCACACTTCTCATTACAAAAGGAGTCTCATTGACTACATAAAAATTGAGACTACAATACAAAAGAGTGAATGAACTACAATGATAGCATCTCCTATGCTTGAATACAGTTACAATTAGGCTCAATATTAGAGGACTAAATCCTCTTACATAAACCCAAATCGATCACCAATAATCGACCAAATCCTTTGTATGAATGATTATTACATTATTCGCTTCTATACATCCTATATCATCACATATGATCTACAATGAGATCTTACATCATATATATACAAACCCTCGACCATAAATAGTCAGGTTGGCCACCAGACAATAAAGCAATTACATTATTACAAAACATGTTGGCTTGAGACCAAACAAATAATATCCAATGCATAGGACATCTTGGTAACACATCGAGAAGACCAACCAACACGTTACATTAAGCCGGTCCATAACCTAGATAATACCGGACCCAATTTAGGTCCACACACACTAAAACAATGATCCCAATCAGCCAAGTCTCAAACACGATCACCATCAGCATCCATAATCTCTACTAGAAGCTACACCAACACCACTTATGCATAACATCAAAGATCTTCAACAAAGCTTTGCTAGTGAAACCCTCACCGGATCAATAAACCAAGCTTACTAGCATACAGGATAGCATCTGATCACCAAATAAAAACCAATTGAATGAACATGAATCTGAGTAGCATGAATAGAATATCTAAGCCAATTCCATAAGCCAAAACATACCAGAGCATACCAGATCATCATGATCTAATCCAACCAGAAACCAAACAACCTACCAGGACCAGAAGGATATCAGTAAACAACAAAGACAACTAGTGTTGACATCAATGACAAAGAATCAATGCAACGCATAATCAATTTCTCCAAATGGCCAACACATTTGGGTTCTTTTCTAGTTAGTTATCGCTTCTAGTTGGCTATTTTTGGGTTCCTGGGATAGTTCTTGTGCTTACCAGTTGGTTTTCCTTCATTACCAGTGTGATTCTTGGTGTGTGGATCCATCTTGGGTTTTGTCTGATGTTCTTTGGCATGTGGTCGACCTTCCTGCTGAACTACATCACTTGGTTGTTATTTTTCAAAAATATTTGTCTAATTTTTAGGGCCGACCAAATTACACGTTTCATTTTCTTGCATTGGTGAATGTAATCTTATGAGGCTGACCTAGATATGTTCTAGTGGATATAAATATGATGTTATGTAATCATTTGTATGAGCAGAGGAAGTAAAACTGAGAATAAGGATTGAGATTCGCATATTGTGATCTGGTTGATTCTTAGAGTCCCAATTGGATCATTTCTGGCTTGAAGCCTGCATGTAACCGGTTAAGTATGGGATGTTCTTTGATAATAATATGATGATTGTCGAATGATTGCCAAAATTTCTAAGGCTTTATTATTATCTGTTTATGTAAATTTGTTGTGTTTTCTTATTGATTTCATGGTGTGGCTTTTGCTACATAAGTCAGTTGACTCCTTCGTGGGTTTTTACAAGTTATGGTTGCATCAAGAAAGAAAGGTCCAAGTACCGAGATGTAAGATCCAATTACCTAGATGCAAGAAGAAAGGGGGATTTTTGAGTACCTTTGTGTAAGACTTAAGTACCCAAAATTCATGTGCAAAGAAGGTTCAAATATGCAAGTTTAAGGCTTGAGTACTTTGGAAGCATGGTCAGGCAAAGGTGCAAGTACCCAAGTGGTGTAGGGCAGGTAAGGTCCAAGTACCCATGTAATGTGAAGATATTTGACCTTTTTATTTTATAAAATAGCTATTTACTTGCAACGTGTTGTTGTGTCATGATGAGGTGGATTTGTAGGAGAATACAAGGCGTGGAATATTTGTGATTTTAGAAGAATTTTAAAAAAATGAATTATATAATTAAATTGAGGAAATTAATTATATAATAGAAGAATATTAAATAATATTTACATCCATATTAATTAATTGAGCCATATTTATGTGTATACACATACCAAACCCTAAGAGAGGGGTACAAGCGAATCAACAATTGACAATCTCCTTATAATTCTTCAATATCTCCTAATCTTCCATGGATGATGAAAAAACTTGATTAAGAATTGATGAATGATAAATTTACTAATTATAGACTTTAGGTAAAACCTTTACTTTCACTTCATAAGGGTCTCCTTCAATTGCTAGATTTTGGATCATCAAATGAGGGAAATAAAAGGTTATATATATCCGATGGAGTCAAAACATCTTGAAATCAGCTATAACTTCGGGATTCTCTCTAAAATCATCATATCCGATGGCCCTGAAAATTTGGTGAAAAGTTGTCGGGACGATGGCATCTGGAGAGGACCATGGCGCTCGGAGTGCACACAGTCCCAGACATTTTTCCTGAAATTTTAGGAGTGCGATCCAATCATAAAATAAAGCTTAACCCTAAGAAATTGGTGGGAGATTCAATCTCTAAGTCAGCCTAAAGTGAAATTAAGACCTAGGGTTTCCTATATAAAGACTCTCTTTTCTCAATTGAAAGCATAGGAGACATATAAGGAAGAATCATGAATGGAGACAACAACAACAAGCAACAAAAAGGAAGGCATTGTAGCAAAAGAGAAAGTCTTGTGGGATCTTCGACAACACTCAACATCCATTAATCAAGCATTCAATTTCATTCATCAACTTAGGGCTTTGAAGACATAGAAGAATAATAAGAGATCACCGACTGAAGATTGGCTTGTACCCCTCCCTTGGGGTTGGGTATGGTTTCATGTTGTTTTCATATCTTTGCACAAGCTTCATTACATCCTTTGCACTCATGCTTTAGATCACTTTGCATCTTGATTTAGAGAATTTTACTTTGTCAATTACAAGCAATTAGGGTTTACTTTGTAGGTTGCTCTAGTTTGCTTACTTTCATTTTAGGATCTTGCACACACACAAGGTCTGCACACACAAATTTTACTATACAACTTGGCTATTCATGGAGGTGGAAATCACCAAAGTAGGGGTTTGACTAAGGAAAAACCCTATATAGCCACCTACAACCCTTTTCATATATAAGTGCAGATTTCTGAATTCGAAGGACACTGCAAGTTGCAGATCCAACGGAAGCGAACTGAGATAGAACTTCACACCAAATTCCAACCCAGAAAGATAGGACAGGGGCATGGGGCACCTTGGTCTTGCAAGGACAGGGGCGCTAGGTGCCCTGGTCCTTGTCCATTTCAGTGAATTTGGGCAGTTTCAGAGGTAGCAGCTTCAGTATTTCAGGCTTCTGGCTTCAACGGTAGATCTTGTAGAATCAAATCCATTCAAGGTATAGATTTACATTTCTCCTCTTATCCTTACAATTGTTCATCATTAAATCTCAATTCTACAATCTTGTGCTCAAAGTTACTAGTTCATACTTACACTTTAGGGTTAATAGTTGAACTTGCATCATTCTATCTATCGTTTGCAACAAAGGAATAGAAATCCTAATAGGTAGCCCATGACTCTCTCTTCCACAAAAAGAAGTAGCCAATTGTGTGATACCTCTATGCTCTTTCGTATTCCACAAGTGTGTGATTGAAAGTGAGATTAGGGCATGTTTGCTTAGTGTCACTTCCCCCCCCCCCCCCCACACACACACACACATATATATATATAAACCTAACTTTAATTTTGATCATAGGCCAACTTAGAATTGATAAAAATTGACACAAAGAGGGATTTAAACATTATAATATTTCAAAATTTGGGGAGAAAAGGTCGAGACCAAAATGGTACCATTTTGGTCTGGTCAACTTTTTTCCAAATTTCTAGGGGTGCAAGATATTGTGATTATAAATTCAAATCCAACACAATAGGTCAATCCAAAGTATTTAGATATGCAAAGATGTGTTTTGAAGATGGGAATTAGGACATTATTAGGATTAATTAAAATAAAATAAAAAGGGGCATGCTTGGAGTTAAGGGCCCAATTTTATATTATGTGAATTGATGAGAGAGGACTTTAGATTTAATTAAATTAATAACTAAATGCCTACAGAAACCTTGAAAATGAAAAATGCAATTAGACACACTAAGGCAGATGCTAATCTAAGCATGGAATTGGACAACCCTAATTAAGGGTGTATAATTTACAATTCTACATTTAGCCCCCACTTTAGTAGTGATATGACACTATGTGCATATGCAAACTAAAGTATAGAAAAAGTAAATAGTTATGGGAAAAAGGATATGTCCATAAGTGATAGTTCTGATACTTAATATAAGTACAGATCCAATAGCCAATAAGATGTGGGGGGGGGTGAATCATACAAACTTAATCATCCATAAAAACATTAGATTCAACCTCGGTAACATATATATCAGTCATATAACCAAAACTGTCAAACATGCAAACTCAAAAGCATATGAACAATATAAACCTCATAACACCATATTTAACGTGGAAACCCAAATAGGGAAACACCACTGTGGGATTTTGGACCCACTAAGAAATATACTCTTCTAGAGTATTCTCGGTTAAAAGAAAATCCTATTAAAGATTACAAACACATTGCTAGATGTGACCCGGTTAAGGGATTTCCCTAAGATCTGTTAGGATCTTCACTTTGTTAGAAGTGACCTTGTCAAAGGATTTCAAACACTCAATCAGAATGTTACCTTGCTAGAGGATTTACATATAAGACTATTAAGTCCACTCAGTTAAGAGATTTTTTGTAACTTTCACAAAATAACAGTAATAAAAATCTATCTGCAACTTCACATCTAAAATGCTAAAGCAGATTCCTATTTGTTCAATACAATTTAGACATAGAACTAATCTTGTCTATCTACTATGCTTCTATACTCTATTATTTAGATAGGTCTTCAAGCTTCTGTGCTTGGTAATCACTATGTAGCATCTCTGTGCATACACTTGCCCGCATACATTGTTTATCAACAGTTTCCTATTTATAAACAATTAGGTAATCGCTTAATCTCCTTGATCACATTTCCCATGATCAATCATAGTCATCAGATCTTCAATCTTGTCTAGGTTCAATGCATCTTTTGATCTGAAAATGTTTTACCCTACCTTGGAACTTGCATAATAGTCTTGGAACTTGTGCCAAGGTATTGCGGTTCAATCTGAGCTATAGATCTTCATGCTGACTTTCCATTGCCTTAGATTCATTCACAAACTTCTTCCACGGCTTACCAATCATTGATCCACTCTAGCTCATTAGCTTCTTTCATTAAATATGACATGTAAACATTTAATGCATTCTGTTATAGCTTGGTTACAACTCGGTAACAACTCAATGAATACTAAACTTCACTCGACAGACATTCTGCCTTCATTAACTGATAGCGATAACCTTAGGGTTTACTGACTTGGTTCTTTGCTTGATAACATAGTACAGTATTAACCTTTACATTTTACAACATATGTGATAGTTCTGATACTTAATATAAGTACAGATCTGATAGCCAACAAGATGAGAGGGGGGGGGTGAATCATACAAACTTAATCATTAATGAAAACATCAAATCCAACCTCGGTAACATATATCAGTCATAGAATAAAAACTGTCAAACATGCAAACTCAAAAGCATATGAACAATATAAACCTCATAACACCAGATTTAACATGGAAACCCAAAAAGGGAAAAACCATTGTGGGATTTTGGACCCACTAAGAAATATACTCTTCTAGAGTATGCTCGATTAAAAGACAATCCTGTTAAAGATTACAAAACACATTGCTAGATGTGACCCGGTTAAGGGATTTCCCTCAAATCTGTTAGCATCTTCACTTTGTTAGAAGTGACCTTGTCAAAGGATTTCAAAAACTCATTTAGAATGTCACCTTGTTAGAGGATTTACTTATAACACTGTTAAGTCCACTCGGTTAAGAGATTTCCTGTTACTTTCACAAGCTAACAGTAATACAATCTATCTGCAACTTTACATCTAAAATGCTAAAGCAGATTCTTATTTGTTCAACACAATCTAGACATAGAACTATTCTTGTCTATCTACTAGGCATCAATACTTTGTTATTCCAATAGGTCTTCAAGCTTCTATGCTCGGTGATCACTATGTAGCATCCCTGTGCATACACTTACTCGCATACATTGTTTATCAACAGTTTCGTATTTATAAAAATCATTTAACCGCTTAACTCCTTGATCACATTTCCCATGATCAATCATAGCCATCAGATCTTCAATCTTGTCTAGGTTCATTGTATCTTACAATTGAAAAATATTTTACCCCACCTTGGAACTTGCACAATCATCTTGGAACTTGTGTTAGGGTAATGTGGTTCAATCTAAGCTGTAGATCTTCTTGTTGACTTTTCATTGCCTTAGATTTGTTAACAAACTTCTTCCACGGCTTGCCAATCATTGATCCACTCCAGCTCATTAGCTTCTTTGATTAAATATCACATGTAACCATTTAATGCATTCTGTTATAGCTCGGTTACAACTCGGTGAATACTAAACTTTACTCAGTAAACATTCTGTCTTCATTAACTGATTGCGATAACCTTAGGGTTTACCGACTAGGTTCTTTACCTTATAACATAGTGTAGTATTAACCTTTACATTTTACAACATATGTATGATGTTAAAACAATCTAAAACATCAAGATCTCATCATTGTCTAACTCGATAGAGTTGCCCATTGAATAACTTATCCCTTTATTCATCATATTCTTTCCTGTGTCTTTACTGACTTCTTTATAATCTTCATATCATATTTCTTAAGATATGGCAACATTATACTGAATTAAAAAATCAATTTCTTGACATCAATGACAAAATAATAATATCAAGACAGTAAAACATCTTTAATCAGTTATGTCCATAATCATCAACAACCTTCTCAATCTACTTGTTATATTGCCAACAATCTCCCCCTTTGGCATTGATGGCAAAACCAATTGATTTGACCATTAAGAATTTGGATTGCTGTGATTCTGAAATGGTGAAATGCTCTCCCCCATACATCAGACTTCTCTTCTAGTTTTCTCTCAATCTTCTCAACTCTTCTCCTCCTGGTAGTCTTCTCCCCCTTGTAGTCTTCTCCCCCTTTGACAACAATGCCAAAAAGAAAAGAACTAAAACATAAGTTGTTTCTATAAGAAGTTATTTCTTGCTGATGTTTATCAACTGAGTCTTGATCAGAGCATTTGTTTACAATTCCTATTCCCTGTATCATTTTCTCTATTATCCCTATATTCTTCCAGTATACTTTCATAAAAGCATTCTTAAAGTGTATCACTCTAGCTTCAGCTCCCTAAAAGATATTCAATAGATTCATCGAAGTGATGCTTTCACCAAACTTGATCAGTGAGTAAGAGATAGGGGTAGGACCCCTAACTTACTTTTGAGATATTCAAAAGTGTCCTTTGGTAGTGGCTTGGTGAAGATATCAGCTATTTGTTCCTTTGTGTTAACATATTCCAACACCACTTTCTTTTCATGAGCTTCTTCTCTAAGATAATGATATTTGATAGATATGTGCTTTGTCTTAGAGTGCATAATAGGGTTCTTTGAAATATTAATGGCACTAGTATTGTCACAGAATACAGCTACTAGCTTGGTAACTTTCTCATTTATACCTTCCAATAATTGTTTGATCCATGCAATCTTGGTACAATTCAGTGTTGCAACAACATATTTAGCTTTGGTTGTTGACTAAGAAACACATCCTTGTTTCTTGCTAAGCCAACTCACTAGTCTTCCTCCTAAGAAGAAAGCTCCTCCACTTGTGCTTTTCCTGTCATCAATGTTGCCTGCCCAATCAGCATCAGTATAGACTTTCAAATCAAAATCATTTCCTTTCTAATATGCTAAGCCATAGTCTTCAGTGCCTTTCAAGTATCTGAAAATTCTTTTGATTGCTGTCTTGTGTATTTCCTTAGGATTTGCAAAGAATCTTGCAACAATACCTACTACATGTGCTATATCAGGCCTATTGTGAACAACATATTGTAGTTTTCCAATCATGGATCGGTAGAGTGTCTCATCAACAGATGCAGATTCATCATTCTTTGATAGTTTGCAGTTTTTAGTCATAGGAGTACTTACTAGCTTTGAATCCTCCATTCCAAATTTCTTCAAGATTTCCTTTATGTATTTGGATTGAGTAATGAAAATTTCATTTTTCATTTGCAGTATTTGTAAGCCTATAAAATACTTTATCTCACTGATTAATGACATCTCAAATTCTTTGCTCATTTCATTACCAAAGTTCTTGCATAAAGAGTCATTTCCACAAAATATAATATCATCAACAAATATGGCTAAGATTAGTATTCCGTTTTCGTCATTCTTCATGTACATGTTGTTGTTCTCATTTGTCCTTATAAAACCAATCTTAATCAAATAAGAGTGCAGTCTTTCATACCATGCTCTAGGTGCTTGTTTCAGACCATATAAAGCTTTGTTCAATTTACATACCTGATCTTTATTATTGTCTTCAATAAATCCTTCAGGTTGTTCAATGAAAACGTTTTCTTCTAATATTCCATTCAGAAATGCAGATTTGACATCCATTTGATATACCTTGAAGTTTTTGTAAGCAGCATATGCCAACAATGTTCTAACTCCTTCAAGTCTAGCAACAGGTGCAAAAGTCTCACCATAATCAATTCCTTCTTCTTGGGCATAACCTTTGCAAACCAATCTTGCTTTGTTCCGAATGACCTCTCCTTTCTCATTTAGCTTGTTTCTAAAGATCCACTTTGTAGCAATTACATTTTTGTCCTTAGGTCTTGGGACTAGTGTCCATGTGTCATTCTTCTTGATTTGATCAATCTCTTCAGTCATAGCATTTATCCAATCTTCATTGTTGAATGCCTCTTTTACTATTCTTGGTTCAAATTTAGATATCAAAGATGTGTTATGTCTCAGTTTGTTCCTTGTCATCACTGGATCATCCTTATCTCCTATAATCTGACTTGGTGCATGATGTCTTCTAACATATTTGGCTAATACAAGCTCGGTAGGCTTTGTATGATCCTCTTCATCACTCGGTAATTGGATATCTTCCTCATTTCCTTCAACAGTTATCTCGGTAGGACTTTTCGGTTGCACATTGACAAATTCATCATAGTCTTCTAGTTCTTTGGAATTACTGTCATCAATTCTTTCTTTAAATTCATCAATTTTCACATTTGCACTTTCTACTATTTTGTTAGATGATTTGATCAAACATTTAAATGCTTTGCTTCTAGAAGAATATCCTAGAAATGTTCCTTCTTCACTTTTTTGATCAAACTTGCCATTTCTATCATCTTTATGAACATAGCATTTGCTTCCAAAGATCTTAAAAAAACATATGTTAGGTTTCTTGGCATACCAGATCTCATAAGGTGTCTTCAAAGTACCTTTCTTCAATTGAACTCGGTTCAAGGTGTAAACAGTTGTGCTTTTTGCTTCTCTCCAAAATGTTTGTGGAACCTTCTTCTCAATCATTAATGTTCTAGCACAATCCACAATAGATCTGTTTCTTCTTTGAGCTATTCCATTCTGTTGTGGAGTCCTTGGTGTAGAGACTTGTCTTTTAATACCATGATCATTGCAAAATAGGTTGAACTCATCAGTTGTGAACTCTCCTCCTCTATCTGATCTAAGACATTTCAGTTGTCTTCCTATTTCATTTTCAACTCTAGCATTGTACCACTTAAACATTTGAAAAGCTTCTAATCTTTCTTTTAAAAACATTACTGACATCATCCTTGAATAATCATCCACAAATAATATGAAATACTTATCACCATAATAACTTTGAACTTTCATAAGACCACAAAGATCAGTGTGTACAAGATCTAAAATTCCCTTAGAAGTGTAGGACTTACTTGTAAAGCTGGATCTTGTCATCTTGCCCATTTGTCATCCTCAGCACATAGCATTCTTAGGTTTTTCAAGACTCAGTAGACCTCTTACTTTGTGCTTCTTACTTATCTTGATCAGATTATCAAAATTAACATGACAAAACCTTTTATGCCATAACCAGGTGTTATCAATCTTTGCATGCAAACACTTGTTGTGAGTAGAGTCAAGGTGAAATGTATTACCTTTTGTTTGTGTCCTGGTAGTAGCTAACTTTCCATTCTTGTCATGAACTTTGACAATTCCTTTCTGAAATTCTGTTTGGTAACCTGTGTTGTTTAGCTGTGCTACACTCAACAAATTATATTTCAAACCTTCAACCCAATAAACATCATTGCACTTTGCATTGTCAAGAAGTGTTATGGATCCTTTACCTCTTATCGAACATGGTGCATCATTACCAAATCTATCATAGCCTCCATCATAATCTTCTAACATAACAAACTTGTGTTTATCTCCTATCATATGATGTGAGCATCCACTATCTATAATCCAAGAATCATTAGTGTTTATGTGAGATATTAGGGTTTTTTCTTCATACCTTTCTTCATCTAATCCATCCTTGATAGCCACATAAACAACTTCCTCTGTATCAGTCTCATCTGATTTATCATCTTCAGATTCATCATCAGCAATCAAGCAGGTCTTTCTATCTCTTCTTCTGAAGTCTCGGTTGCCTTTGTAATGATTATCTTTCTGTTTGTCATCTCAGTAATCTCTCTTTTCAGTGAAATCTTTGTCAGGACAGTTAGAAGCCATATGTCCAATCCTATCACAATTGAAACATTTGAAGGGTAGTTTTTCCTTATACTTACCTTTGCCTCTTGGTAACCTTTTGACCAATAGTGCTTCAAACTCTTCTTGCTCTCTGATTTCTTCATACAGTTTGTGTACCTCCTCCATGTTCTTCCAAAATCTTTCACTTGCTCCACTATGGTCTCCTCCAAAGTACTTATACTTTCTTTCATTGTAATCATTAGATTCATTCAGATGAAAAGAACTAAATGCAAATTCAACTTTATTTACCGATGACCCACTATTATCAAAATTACTTAACTCAAATGCATGTAGCTTACCAATAGTAGCATCCAAGCAAACTGGCATATTAGGTACAGGCCTCAATTCATTGAATGTAGAGACTCAGATTGCATAGGCAAGTAGAAGGGTTCTTAACAGCTTACTTGTCACACCCTTTTCTTCAATAGTTCCTCCTGCTCCTTTGATTTGATTTACAATCTCCTTTAGTCTTGTACTTTACTGGGTTATGTTCTCACCTTCATTCATCCTCATAGATTCAAGTTGTCCTCTTAGACTATCAACTTTTTCTCTTTGAACATGTTCATCTCCTCCATATACAGATATGAGATTAGTCCACATAGCCTTTGCATCATTGCAGCCTTCTAGATCATTAAACTCAAAATAGGTCAATGTAGATGTTATTTCAATCATTACTTGAATGTGTTCTTGCTTTGCCTTTATCTCTTCCATAGTCAATGGATAGGTGCTCAATGCAACAAAATCATTCTCCAGATAGTATATAGCATATTCTCCAACTCCTGATAGATGTAGCTTTATCCTTTTCTACCATGTAGAGAAACTTGACTTATTCAGCTTAGGTGCATCCCTCTTATACATCTTTGGATCTTTAACTCAAGTGCCTTTAAACTTTCCTTTCGGAGTCCAAAGCTCTGATACAAATTGATAGTTCTAATACTTAATATAAGTATAGATTTGATAGCCAACAAGATGAGAGGGGGGGGTGAATCATACAAACTTAATCATTAATGAAAAAATCAGATCCAACCTCTATAACATATATCAGTCATAGAATAAAAACTGTCAAACATGCAAACTCAAAAGCATATGAACAATATAAACCTCATAACACTAGATTTAACATGGAAACCCAAAAAGGGAAAAACCACTATGGGATTTCGGACCCACTAAGAAATATACTCTTCTAGACTATGCTCGGTTAAAAGACAATCCTGTTAAAGATTAAAAAACACATTGCTAGATGTGACCCGGTTAAGGGATTTCCCTCAGATCTGTTAGGATCTTCACTTCGTTAGAAGTGACCTTGTCAAAGGATTTCAAACACTCATTTAGAATGTCACCTTGTTAGAGGATTTACTTATAAGACCGTTAAGTCCACTCGGTTAAGAGATTTCTTGTTACTTTCACAAGCTAACAGTAATACAATCTATCTACAACTTTACATCTAAAATGCTAAAGCAGATTCTTATTTGTTCAACACAATCTAGACATAGAACTATTCTTGTCTATCTGTTGAGCATCAATACTTTGTTATTCCAATAGGTCTTCAAGCTTTTGTGCTCGGTGATCACTATGTATCATCCCTATGCATACACTTGCCCGCATACATTGTTTATCAATAGTTTTGTATTTATAAACAATCATTTAACTGCTTAATCTCCTTGATCACATTTCCCATGATCAATCATAGCCATCAGATCTTCAATCTTGTCTAGGTTCATTGTATCTTACAATTGAAAAATATTTTACCCCACCTTGGAACTTGCACAATCATCTTGGAACTTGTGTTAGGGTAATGCGGTTCAATCTGAGCTATAGATCTTCTTGTTGACTTTTCATTGCCTTAGATTTGTTAACAAACTTCTTCCACAGCTTGGCAATCGTTGATCTGCTCTAGCTCATCTGCTTCTTTCATTAAATATCACATGTAACCATTTAATGCATTCTGTTATAGCTTGGTTACAACTTAGTGAATACTAAACTTTACTTGGTAGACATTCTGTCTTCATTAACTGACTGCGATAACCTTAGGGTTTACCAACTAGGTTCCTTAGGGTTTATCGACTAGGTTCTTTGCTTGATAACATAGTGTAGTATTAACCTTTACATTTTACAACATATGTATGATGTTAAAACAATCTAAAACATCAAGATCTCACCATTGTCTGACTCGGTAGAGTTGCCCATTAAATAACTTATCCCTTTATTCATCATATTATTTCCTGTGTCTTTACCGACTTCTTTATAATCTTCATATCATATTTCTTAAGATATGGCAACATCATACTGAATTAGAAAATCAATTTCTTGACATCAATGACAAAATAATAATATCAAGACAGTAAAACATCTTTAATTAGTTATGTCCATAATCATCAACAAGCTTCTCAATATCCTTGTTATATCGCCAACAATATGTATAATGTTAAAACAATCTAAAACATCATGATCTCATCGTTGTCTGATTCGGTAGTAGTTGCCCATTGAATACCTTATTCATCCCTTTATTCATCATATTCTTTCCTGTGTCTTTTACCGACTTTTTTATAATCTTCATATCATACTTCTCAAGATATGGCAACATCATACTGAATTAGAAAATCAATTTCTTGACATCAATGACAAAATAATAATATCAAGATAGTAAAACATCTTTAATCAATTATATCCATAATCATCAATAACCTTCTCAATATCCTCATTGAAATGCCAACAATCTTTCATTGTCTATTATAATGCAATATTTCCAACACATAAGATGTCAAATGAAGCCCCCAATGGTATTTGTAGTACAACATTAGCAACTACATAATACAAAACCATATTATTAGTTGAAATCACAAAATCACCTAAAATACTTACTAAGAATGATCAAATTTGAGGGTAGCTATATGCCCCCCTGTTTCGTCTTGCTAATTAGTGAGTTGAAATAGGGTATCATGTTTACCATGCCAATTTGTGAAGGAAATTTATGAGAAATGGTCACAATGAGGTGTGATATAAGATCAAAACTAATCAAGGATAATTTGGTAATAAAGAGATCTGAATCATGATACCAACATAATAGACATTTTGGGAATCAAAACTCTCTAACCCAAGATGTGAAAGATTAAATGCAAAATGTAAAATTAGGGTTTGGAAAAATAATAACCTTTTAAATTATAGTGGTAAGATAGATAAAAGGAGGAAGATATCATTATACAAAGATATCCACCTTCAATAATAGAGAGGATATTTGATAAAAATAACATCTTTAAAAAGAGGAGAAGGAAAATAAGAATACACACCTTCTCCAATACTTAAAAAAAAGTAAATTCTTAGAGAAGGATTGCACACTTTCACTAAGGAGAGATCATTTATGAAATATGTATCATTTCAAATAGAGAATAGGTCATAAACAAGTAACACACATATTCTATGTGATAAATTCCATCAAATGAAAGATACAACTCAACAAAGGAAAGGTGAATCCTTTAAAAAAGATAGAAGATTTAAATATGATTCTTGCCCCCAAGTATGGAGTCAAGGACACCAAAGAGAGATTATTTATAAAATAAACACCCTTCTAAGAGAAGGAAAGAGATCCTCATCAAGGATACATTTTCCTGCAAGAGGGATGAGATCCTTAATAGGGATAACACATCCACAATATAGAAGTGTTCATTATAAAAGATACCACTCAATAAAGAAAAAGATTTGATGAATGATTATAGACTTTAAACACTAAATAAGAGTTATCAATTAAGGATATGTACTTAAGATCCTCATTAGGGATACTTGTTCCAATAAGAGGAAGGAGATCCCCAACAAGGATATACACCTCCATAATCAATAAGAGATCATCATAGAAGACACTACTTCACAAAAGGGAAAGTTTTAATATTTAAGAAGTAGATATGTTTGAAATCATTCTTGACCTCTTACATAGAGACAAGATATGCTACAAAAATAGGTTATTATGTTGCTTCCAATGTATGATTGCATGTGAAATTGTACTATCATGAATGACAATGAGTCCCCAATAGGTAAGATGTCAATGCCACATGGTAAATAATAACATAATAGCCACTAATGTTATTTAAATATAATATAGATTGGATGAATAATTTGACTACAACATGTTAAATTCTCCACAATCAATGAGAGTAAAAAATTGTATAAGATGATAAGTATTGAAATGTCTTGATCAATAAAGTAGTCTCTAGGAGAAGAATAGGTCATTAAGTCTCGTTCATCTTGCACACAAACTTCATCATACATAAAACAAACCTTAGGAGAGGGATAAGTATAGTTCATTAGGATCTTTTTCTATAAGGGAGGATATGAATAGAAGGTAAATCCACATAAATGGGATTGCCAATCTCTTGGGGAGATTCATAAAGAGACTTGTCAATCATCATAATTTCCTTATGACTGGGATGAGTGTTGATAGATGTAAAGGATGATTTAATTGAGATGTAGTCATCATCAATACTAAATATGGCAGTCACATTGAGATATGGTCTTTGAGATGCTTTGGTGGGCTTTGAAGGATTATATCCAAGTCCAAATGATACTTCATGTATGTTATTTTCTAAAGGAACCTCAATCCCTTGTTCATTTGTGTCACAATCATTTCCACTATATCCACTTTTAGCTAAAATGTGAAATCCTGGACCATAAAGGGATACCATATTGGAAAGAGATAGTAGGGCCTCATAAGTCTCAATGTCATAATTAGATAAATTAGAAAAAGATTTTGAAGAATTTTTTTAATTCGAAGCAACCACAAAATTATTACTAAGTTGTTTAGACAATATAGGTTTCTTTTTAGTTTCTACCATATCATCTTCCTTTTTAGTCTTAGGCTCTCTAGGAGGGACTTTATATTCTCCTTTGAAAGATGTTATAAAGTCTAAAGTCCCCCAATCATCGCCTAAGAGTACCTCTTTAGGTGAAGAAGAAGTATCTTTGAGAGAAGATGGTGATTCGGTTTGAGTGAAAGAAGAATCAAGAGTACTCGAAGAAGTAGGAGTACTTGGAGAAGAATTAGAAGTATATGAATAAGATTGAGAAGATGAGGTTTGCAAACAAGCTTGTAAATTGATATCAAAAATAAAATTATACATCTTATTGTTATAGATAAATTTAACTTGCCTATGTAAAGTAGAAGGAACAACTTGCATACAATGAATCTGAGGTCATCCTAACAAAAGATTGTAGATAGTATTATCAGGCATGATATGAATAGGTGTAGGTAAAATAATAGGTCCCACCTCGATAGGAAAGGTTATAGTACCTAAATAACTTCTAGAAACATTATCAAAGACATAAATAGAAAGAGAATCTAGTTTAATAAGGGAGGTGTCCACATTTATCTTATGCAATACATTAATGCTACAAACATTAAGGACAAAGCCATTGTCAACAAGGGTTCATCTAATAGAATTACCATTAATAAGGACAACAATCATAAGAGGATCATATTGGTGTTTGAATCTCATGAGAGGGTAAACCATCTTGTGTGAACACAATTTGAGCTTTAGGTGTGGTCATGGAGTCAATCAAAGAAGCCACATTATTAGGTGTCACTACAAGTGGGATATATAAAGTCTTTAAAGAATCTTGTAACAATCTACGATGCATGGATGAAGTTTGAATTAAATCCCAAAGAGATATCTTGGTGGGAGTAGCTTTAAGTTATTCAATGAGATCATACTCTTTACCAAGATGTTGTGATATATGAGGTGCTTGTGGAAGAATAGGTTGTGAAGTACGAAGCGAAGAAGGGATAATCGAAGTAGGATTAAGTTGCCTATTATTTCTTGTATTATATCTGTGGGAAACTAATTTATAACCCTCTTGGGTGAGTTTTTTGGCATATTCATAAGGACTCTTAGTGGGATAACCCCCTTGCACGATAATAACTAATTTGTTAGGAGTGTAAAAGGCATCATTACTATAACCACCTTGAACCAAAAAAATAGGCTTGTTGAGAGTGAGAATTTGGAGAAGGATTAGCACCTTAAACTATTAAGAGGGGTTTATTAGTTGTTTCATAACCATTCACATGTATCATAATGATCAAAGAGGGTTTGGGAATATGCGAGGAAGGTATAGTAAAGCTTGTTGGCAATTGACACTCAATTGGTTGGTTTCACTATGTTGCCATTGATGGCAACATGGTATATTATGTTAGGATTCCCAAAGATATTGAGAGGGGGGGTGAATCAGTATCTGACCTGTAAGTGAACTTTCTTAAATTATAACATGAAAAACAATTCAAAACTATGTACTGGTAATCCAGAATTAATGCAATAAATAAGAATAACAAACACAACATGAAAGATACACCATAATACAATATTTTAACAAGGAAACCCAGTGTGGGAAAAACCTCGGTGGGATTTGTGACCCACAATATTTGCTTACTAGCCAATAAGGGAATATTACTGTTTACAATATGGGCCTGCACATGCAGGAAGGCCAAGTACCTAGAGCTCACTGCTTAGTTACAAAAGAAGTCTCACTGACTTACAAAAATGGATTATACAAATCCAATGTCTTGTATTGCTTCATATCAACATCTACTATGCTAGATTTAGTACCAGTTTAAGCTCTGCAATATACATAAACCCTTATCCAATATCTGCCTTACAATTCGCATATTAGGTCTACATTAATCCTTACATCTATGTCTATATAAATGATCTATAATGATCTGATACTTATATGAGTCATATTACAATCTGCCAAGTTGGCTTACAAATTATTTTTACAATTAAATACAAAATACATTTATACAAAATTCCTGTCGGCCATGGTGTCAGTAATCATTCTTTTGGTGTCGATGAACTTGTATGCCAGTGTAGAGTCTATCGGTGCCGGTGCCTACTGGTATCATATGATTGTGAGGTTGCCATCAATGACAATACCTTCAATCACCTACAATTTCTCATTGGAGTGTGCATTTGCCAACAATATCCCCCTTTGGCATTAATGACAACACTCATGAGAAAAATCCAAAAAGTGTCCAAAAAGAATTTGCCAAAATTGTCTTACCAATTACCAAAATTGTGTGGTCCCTTTGAGTTGATGATGTCTTTCTTCTGATCATTTTTCTCATCTCCACTACTCCCCCTTTGACATCAATGACAAAGGTTGTTATTCACTGTCAGTGGAGTGTGGTTCCTGCCTAGATCCTTGTAACCGGTGGGTTACAATTTGATAGTTTTTTGCCAATACAAAATTTTGACTGTCATTGAACCTTTTGTTGTCCTTTAATACCGATTCTATTCTCTGAAATGTACCAGTGACTATGTGCATTTTCCCTTCCGGTGTCTTAAGTCCGAGAACCAAAGCCTCAGAAATTTCTTTTCTCAAAGAAATGAGGTAATCTAGTTTAGACCTAGTTTGCATTTTAAATATTTTTCCTTAACCTTTATCTTTTCTTTATCTTTTTCTAGCTTCTCAATTTTCTTGTCAAGATCTACAATGTTCTTTTCAATTTCAAAAAATGGATATGATGTTCCTATTAAATTGTCAGCAATTTTGTTAATTTCTTCTTGTGCTTTGCTGATCTCCGAATCTATGTCCTCTATCATAATATTAGTTTTCCAGGTATCTCTATATAGTTTCTTGAAATCCAAAATTGTTTCTCTATATAGTGTTAGTAATAAGGTATCTCTATATAGTGTCAGTAATAAGGTTTCCATTTGTTCCTTATTCTTCTTCACTATTTCCTCAAAGAATTTTTCTTTCTCCTTATTCATTCTCTCTTTGAATGTGTCTTCATTTATTTGATCAATTATCAAAATGTTATCAGTGATGTACTTAGACAATGTGTCTAGTTGACCGAAGGAATCTTTACTTCCCCCAATGCACTTGGATGCTATCAATTAAAGAATAGGAATTGTGTCATTAATAGCCTTGTAGGCTTATGCATTACACTCAGTGATTTTCTTAATAGAATCTAATAATACCTCTGTAACATTAGTTGGTCTAAATTTTGTCATTGAAGTACCAGATGTCTACCCAACTATTTTCACAATCTCCATGCTGCTAGTTGTAGTAATAAATTTACTTGTTTCGACCTCTGGTAGGTCAGTTTGTGTTTGCATTTCTACTAGCAAAGGTTTAGGCTTTCAGCTGTTGTCAGTGACAATGTCTCAGTTTGAACCTATGACTCTAACTGTTTTTATTTCTTTTTCTCAACCTATGCCTCAGTGGGTTTCTCTATGTTCTCAATTGCTGGTTTTTCTGATATAGTCTTAGTGTGCACTATCGGTCTCTCTGTATTCACCTTTGCACTATCTATTGTTGGTGACTCAGTCGGTATTTTAGTTTCTGTAGTTTTCAGTGGCTTAGTAGATGCAATAGTATGCACATATGTGGTCTCTTCCTTCTTAGTGTCCGGGGGATCATTTGATTCTTTAGTTTGTTGTTGTTCCCCAATTCCAATGTTATCAATTCCAACATTTTTTGTTGGTGGCTCTGTTGCCACATTTGTCTTTTTAGTTGATTCCTTATCTACCACAATATTTACCTCTTGGGTGTCTATGTTCATAGTGTACAATATTTTAGACTTAGGATTTGTATCCTCATGAGGAGTCTCCATACTCTCTGTTTCTGGTTGTGTGTTAACGGTTTCTACCAGTGGAGTATCAGAAAGAGGTGGGGGTAAGTTATCAGTTTTTTTAAGGCTCGGAGGTCCACCTTCCTTACCTTTCCCCTTATCCCTATCCTTTTGATAGACTCTGATAGTCTTCGGTCTTTTAAGTTCTTGTTCCTCATTTGCAACAAAGAATATATCCCATTGATCCATAGTCTCTTATGAAATTTCATTTACTCTTCCTACCATAAGTGCAACATGTCAGTGACCAGTTGAAAATATTGTTCGGTTGGCCTCACTGATTAATTGATCTATCTCTTCAGTGGAGTTCATTAGGTGAACTATAAGTAATTTTTCTATTTTTATCTTTTTGTCTAACTCAACAATAGCTACCCTTCTAGCTTCTAGTCTTGTCTATAAATTAGTGGGTATATCATCAACAATCTCCATCAAAAATTTCTTGTATATGTCCAAGTGTAAGATTACACTATTCTCTATGCTTTCTTTATCATTAGTAGAAAGTGTGTTATACAGCTTGCTAATATTTTTCAATTTTCCATCCTCAGTTATTTCACTTAGAAGTTTGTCCAGTGGAGCAATATCCTATTTTACCTTCTTCTTCTTTGGAGTTAACTTCTTAACTAGAGGCCTCACTGCCTGTTACTTTTGTCTTGTTCTTTTGGGTGTAGGTGAGGGTGTCGGTGAGGGTTTTCTTTTGCATACTACCCTTTTGAATTCGGCCAGTATATCACTTTTAGAAGAAGTTGCAACCAGTGAAAGATGAGCTTCTAGTTGAAGTCCTTCTAACTCACTTTCCTTAATACGAGTTTGCTTCAATACATCTTCCTTAATTTCTTTAGCTTGTCTTGTACCTTTCCTCACTATCTATTCAGTTTTCTTAATTCTTTTCTATGATTGAATACCACTCTCAATTGTTTCAGCTAGAGACTGAGATTAGTCTATTTGTATGAGTAGCTTTGTAGCCAAGTACCATGCTAATGAATTTGACATTTACATCTTTAACATCATTGACTTTAAGTGATCTCTTATTGAAAGTTACATCGGTTAGGGTCTTTATAGTGTCATTAGAGACCTTCTTAGTTTTGTCAAGCTTGCTACTGGTGGAGGGTAAGCCTATCACTACCTTAACTGCCTCTTTCATGATCTTATGAATTGAATCCAACCAAAATAGTTCACCATGCACTCTTCTTAGCACAATCCTTATAACATCCTTAGGAAAATCTGGGATACTAAGGATTTCAGTAAAACCTAAGGTTTCCACTATCTTATGTTCCAGTTTGATGTTTCCAGATTCATCACATAAAACAATTTGATACATATTCTTGTTTTCTTCATCTCCTAGTTCTTCTATGTGACAATGTATGTACATTCTAGGGTCTTCGGAATATACTACTGCTTTAGGAATTTGAGAGAATGCCCCTAGGGTATCATCTTTCTTTGCAATGTTGGGAATGATCTTAAACATGATTCTAGGGTGTTTAACTTCTTCTACATTAATAGGGTTTGCAATGAATTTAGGAACAAAGGAGGATGCCATGGTTATGAATACCTTAATCTGCCTTTAGGATGAGTGCTTGAATGATTTTCTTCTCGCTATGGATGCCCTTGCTCAGAATTTTCATGCTCTTGGGAGATTTAAATGTTTGGTGAATGAAAAAGGAGCCAAAACACTTACTTTATAATGTTATTTTCCCCAACTACCACATTTAATGCTTGCCGATTAAGTCACAACTTAACTCATCTACCAGTAAAGAAGTAATTCAACTTCTCACCATCAATCGAGGGTATATTAGCATACTTTCAATTTGTTGCTAAACCCCCAAAGGATTTTCCTTCAGTTAGATGAAGAGTCTCCTGCCAGTGGAGTGATACTCTGTTCTACCAGTGGAGGAGTATTCCCATCAACATTTTGATCTGACTTTCTGATCCATTTCTTTGAGAATTCTTTCTTTACCTCTTCAACTTTTTCTTTACCTTTCAGGATGGGTCCTTTGTTATTTGCTGGTGATGTCTTGCTTCTACAAAATTTTGTAATATGTTCAATCTTGTTACAAGCATAACAAGTCACATTGTTTTTCTGAATAGCTTTTCGATATCCTATGCCGGTATGTGTTCTGCATTGATTAGATAGATGTCCAAATATTCCACAAATATAACATCTTACATTCATTCTACAATTTTCTGAATTATGACCAACTTTGTTGCATTTAGAACATTGACTAGTGGGTGCATTAGTGTTCTGATAATTTCTAGATCTACACTAATTTTCTCTATGACCATACTTGTTATAGTTAAATTATTTCCCATTAAATTTGTAAGCATTAGGTTGTCTTACTGGTTTGCTATGATCATGATTGTTTTCAGTACCGGAGCTTCAAAGCCAAGGCCATCAGTATCACCATTAGGTTTTTTATTTTTCAGCATGTCAACAACTTCTTCTGAACTATTCTTGAATCTCTCCTTGTGTTGATTTGCAGTAGCTAGTTCACTCTCCAAGATTCCTTTCTGTCTCATGAGTTCATTTGTGTCATTTTGTGTATGCATGAAGTCTATCTTCAACATATCATTTTCATGACTAAGTCTTGTGTTTTCATTTCTAGCATCATTTAGTCTTCTAACCAAGTCCTCTTCATTCATCTTTCAATTTTCAGTTTCTTTACAAAATCTCATAGTCATATCTTGCATCTCATTCTTCATTGTATTGTTTTCTTGTCTCAGCTTGTTTACTAGATCATTAAGAGTTTCTTTTTCATCATCATTATTCTGCATCTTTTCACAAAGTTCTCTTCTTTTATTCCTTGCAATAGTGAGATTTTCTTGAAGTCCTTGAATAATATCCTGTGCAGCCTTCAGATCATCTTCAAGTTTGATATTCTTTACTTTTTTTGCATCATAGTCTAAAAGAGCTATTTCCATTTGCTTTCTCAAGTTTTCCTTCTCTACCAGTGTCAAGATCTTCCTCAAGCTATTAGGCTTTTTAAAATAGAGGACCAAGCTCTGATACCAATTTTTAGGATTCCCAAAGATACTGAGACGGGGGGGTGAATCAGTATCTGACTGGTAAGTGAACTTTCTTAAATTATAACATGAAATGCAATTCAAAAATGTGTACTGGTAAACCAGAATTAATGTAGTAAATAAGAATAACAAACACAACATGAAAGACACACCATAACATAATATTTTAATGAGGAAACCCAGTGTGGGAAAAACCTTGATGAGATTTGTGACCCACAATATTCTCTTACTGGCCAATAAGGGAATATTACTGTTTACAATAGGGGCTTGCACATGCCAGAAGGCCAAGTGCCTAGAGCTCACTGCCCAGTTACAAAAGAAGTCTCACTGACTTACAAAAATGGGTTATACAAATCCACTATCTTGTACTACTTTAGATCAACATCTACTATGCCAGATTCAGTACCGGTTTAAGCTCTGCAATATACATACACCCTTATCCAATATCTGCCTTACAATTCACATATTAGGTCTGCATTAATCCTTCCATCTATGTCTATATAAATGATCTACAATGATCTCATACTTATATGACTCATATTACAATCTGCCAAGTTGGCTTACAAAAGTGTTTTACAATTAAATACAAAATACATTTATACAAAATTCTTGTCAGCCATGGTGCGGGTAATCTTTCTTTTGGTGTCGGTGAACTTGTATGCTGGTGTAGAGTTTGTAGGTGCCAGTGCCTACTAGTGTCATATGATTGTAAGGTTTCCATCAATGACAATACCTTCAATCACCTACAATTTCTCATTGGAGTGTGCATTTGCCAACATCTTATTCTGACTTCATGTTTTGGTTCAATTGTGTACCGGCAGGCATGTCACAGACACTACACTGACACCAGCACTAGTAGGACAAAAGGATTTCTTTGGTTACCGACAATGCAAGTCAACATGGTTTAGAATATGGTTATCGGTATTGGAGGCTGACATCTCTTGGATCTGGCATTGGCAATTGTTTTTAATATTTATGCATTTATGTTATCTAGCGGACATGTAATTTGATATTGTAATTATCCTTGTAAGTCGATATAAGGCATGATAATTTGTATAGGGTATATAAGTCAATTGGATTAAATCATTTTTGATATAGACAATGGATAAGAGTAACAAACATGGTGATGGATATGTGTATACAAATAATGAGAAATATATCTGAGAGATTATGTATGTGAGGATATTTATGTAAGGGTTATTCCAGCAAAGGGTTTAGGGTTTCAGTTTGGATCAAATAGAGCTTAAACCAAAACTATATTCTTACATAGAAGATTCTATCTTAGTAGTTCAACACTTCTCCAGATTGTAGTCTAGATTTGTATGTAGTCAGTGAGGCTCCTTTTGTGATTGAGCAATGTGCTCTAGGCTGTAAGCCTTCCTACAAGTGTAGGCCCCTTATATTTTGTAATATCTCTTCATATGGCCAATGAATTGATATTGTGGGTCACAAATTCCACCATGGTTTTTCCTCTTTGATCTCTTTGAGGTTTTCCACATATAATTTTGTGTGTTATTATTCTCATTTATGTGATTGGCTTATTGGTTGCTTTACTTCTTTCAATTTTGTATGTATTAGTATACCGGTTGGTGTATGCATGTTTTAATAAGGCTAAAATTGATCATTTTGGTATAACACTAATTTACCCGCCCCCGCCTCTCAGTTTTATTGGATTCCAACAAAGCTAAAATCATCAAGTGGTTCATAAAGAGGATTATAAACCTTAAGAATCTCTTCATGAATAAGTTTTTCTTCCGATTGGATAAAAGGGACATCTTCATAAAGAGGGGTATTTATGATATTAAACCTTTGTAACCTAAGATCATTCTCTTGTTCCAAAATATCCTTACAAAGGGTGTACATTTGAGGAGGAGGATCAACATCATTCATATGATAGGGATTATTGATAGAAGTGTTGATAGTCTATTATTGCACAAAAATGTTATCATGGATAGGATAAATTTTGGGAGAGGAACTAGCACTAGTTAGTAATGCTTCATCCCTAGAGGGAGGGTTATTGAAAGAAGGCATGGTGTTACTAGGAAAGGTAGCCATGATATCTTCCTCTATCACCAAAGGATCCACATGGGGGAGGTACATCCTAGGAGAAGGATCAACATTAGTCTTGAAAGATTCATCCTTGAGAGGGAGAACTTTTAAATAAATAGTAACAATCTCTTCTTGAACTAGGGTGCCATCATGAGTAGAGCCAATTTGGGGAGGTGAGGTGTTATTGTAATAGCAGGAATTTTCCACCTCAAGGATGATGCCCCAGGGGATAAAATAGAAAACTAGGGCAATTGCCCCTGATCCAGGACTCACAGATGACTCTGTCAAGCCTCTGTCCTAAAGACGAGTGTGCAAAGTTGGGACACTATCGCAATATGTGGTCATCCTGTACGAATGAAGTATGTAGCACGTACAAAAATTTCTGAATACATGGATAATATAATGAAACACACAAAAAAAATGAACTAAGCTAAAAGTTGCAAGATTCAAAATGACTAAAATAAAACAAAAGGAAGGGAGAAGGATGAAAACACTCACAGTTGGTCCATGATTGAAACCTCTCGCTAAATGATGATTCTCTCATCTCCATGAACCTACACACAAGAAAGAAGGGAAAATGTTGGGGTTGTGTATTGGAGGCTACCTAAGTCAAACTGTTTTGGTGTTTCCTCCTCCACAGACAACCCAAGAAGCCACGAGAATAATAATATGATAAAGAATTGAAGGGATGTAACAAAACATTGATAAAAACTATTGAAAAATAGAAGAAATAGATTAAGGAAACTCCCCTTTTACGAACAATTGCTGGAAATATTGGTGTAGTGTGCTTGAGATGCTGTAATAATGGTGATGTTGATGGAATTCTATCCAAAGTGGTCTCGAAGAGATTAACTTACAAGAAGATTGCCAAACTTGCCAAACAATCCCTTCAAAATTCTTCCAAAGTGGAAGATAAAGGCTCAGGAAGGAATTCAAAAATCAGTGGGTGCATGCATAGGCATTATGCTTCCTTTCAAGAACAAGCATAATGCTTAAACGGCCACCTACAGAATGTCAAATTTGTGGGACGCTAGCGCACCACGCAGACATCTCTGCATCATTCATGTGTCCTCAAAGGTGACAGGCTGGTAAATTTGGTAATGCTTTGGCCAAAGCTGACATGGATGGTCTAAGTGGACAAAAGGACATGATGGCAAATCCTGACCTCTGATGACATGGACGAAAAGCATCATTTGTCACATTAATTACAAGGGATAATATTTTGGATAGTACAGTTATTAAGGGAATTGTCAATCATATCACCCTCTTTTACCATAATATCATCTTCTTTCACTAAGGTACTTCTATGGGAGAGGAACAAATTAAGAGAATAATCAACATCATTGTCCAATTGTTCATCCCAAATAGGGAGATCATTGAGAGAAGTGTTAAAAATATCTTCTTGCACTATGATGTCCTCATGGGTAGGGAAAATTTTGGGATGGGGAATAGCACTATTTATTAATGCTTCATCTTTAGAAGGGAGATAATTAATAAAGATATTATTAAAATCATCCTCTTTCCTCAAAATTTCCTTAGTAGGATTATTAGGAAGGAGTTGAAGTGTTAGAACAGGGTCTAAGAAACTTTAATGATGGAAAGACAAGTCAATCAAATGTCGACATGTCATCATAAGATTGGTGACATGGAATGGGGTTTGGGGAAGTGCCCCCCCAACTAAAATTGGCAACATGAAAAGATTTGAAAATGTCCTTTTTTTTACAATGGAATGAAATAAACAATGCAATTAAAGTAAGTAAAGTAAATGTTTAAGTAATGAAGTAACTATGTGATTAACTAAGTGCAAGCATATGAACTAACTAATACAATGTTGGATATTGTTGAGAAGTTTGCTGGAATAATGTGTTGTCATTCATGTCAACATATTCCTCTATGTGTTCCAATGTTGCAGTTAGATCAAAATGGCTAGTGAGTTGCAGATGAGTTATTGTGGATTAAAGGGTTTTGAGATAAGTATCTCTAGTTGATTCAACTTAAGTTTCAATGGACTACATGATGATTTGATTGAGTTATGAAATTTGGTATTGCGGTTGTTTTCTGAGTTGTTCAGTGTTGAGCAGTGTTATGGATTTTGGTCTACATTGCAATATCTTGGTTTGTGGATTTGGTAGAGTGTTTGGGATGTTCATATGTATCCTTAATTTAGATGGTTAATGATTTGGAGGTCCACAAGTGAATCTTTCAGTTTGACAGCCAGATCATTTAGTGTTCTTCATGTTCATTATAATCATGATGAAGATTCTAGTAAGTTGTGTTGCTATGGATTTTTCTGTGGTAATTAATGATGCTTTTGGATGTTTCTAGATCATGTCCTATTTGTGTTGATGGTTTGGAATAATCATTGTGTGTGTTATTAATGATTTTTCTTGAACTGGTGGTATTCTTTATGTTCTTGGCCAACATGATGATTGTGGCGTGTTGTGGATGTAGGCATAATTTTTGGAGGTGTTTCATGTTTGAGGTGTTGATTTAGGTCCATACTATGTGTTAGCCAACTTTATTTTGGTTTGCATGTAATATTGTAGCATGTATGGTTATAGCTTTGTAATTTGTGATGTGTGTTGAGCCGACCTTGAAAGATAGGTTGATGATATGTATAAATAAATGTAATACTCATGTGAGAGAGTGTCTGTATGTGTGTATAATTCTTTAATCTGTTAGAAGCAGTGAAGTAGTGTGAAGAAGTGTGAAGAAGTGTGAAGGAGCAGTATATATGTTATGTGCTTAACCAGAACTCTAACCAAGCATGAGGAGATTCTATTCTATCAGTTCATAACCTTCCAGATGTAAATCAAATCTTTTTGTAAGATAATGAGTCTTCCCAAGGGTTGTAGCCCTCCTTGTTATCAGTTTTGAGTAGTGATCTCTAGGCAATATGCCTGAATTCATGTGCATTCCCCATTGTAATATTTTGTATACTTCTAATAGGGTTTCATCATATTATGGGTAGGTTCCCACTATGTTTTTTCCCTTGGCCGAGTTTTCCATGTCAAAAATCTTGGATTTATATGTGTTATTGATATGGTGTTGATTTATGCTTTCATTGTTAAATATCATATCTTAAATTGTGTTTGAGTTAAGTAGAGTTTTTGATAAAAATGATTCACCCCCTGCCTCTCTCATTTTTTCCCCTTGTTGCAAACAATTGCTATCAGATCTAGATCCTCAAAAAGAAGCTTGACCGCTTGAGGTGATTCGAGATGGCAACCTATGCTTACAAGAAGGATAGTCCAAAATTTGATGGAACAAATTACACTCTTTGGAAAAACCGGATGAAGTGTCACTTGAGATGCATTGGTGAAGATTACTGGAAGATTACTAAGAATGTGTATAATGTTCCTCTGAATGGTCCTACAACTCCAAATGAGATAAAGGAATCTAAATACAATATTAGAGCTAATGAAGCATATTTGAGTGCCTTGACTGATTTTGAGATGACTAATGTTATGGATTTGTAGACTGCTCATTAGATCTAGAAGAAGCTAGAGACTTTGTATGAAGGTGACAACCGTGTGAAAGTTACTAAGTTGCAGAGCCTAAAGGATAAGTATGAGATACTGAGAATGGGTGAAGATGAGAATATTACCTCCTTTATGTAGAAAGTGAATGAGTTTGTGTTGAATATTAAATGTATTGGTGAAGTGTTGGAAGAATTAGAGATTGTAGCTAAAGTGTTCAGATCCTTACCTTCTGCTTACAAACACAAAGTTCTTTCTATTGAGTAGGTCTAGACCATGAATAATGTGACTAGAGACATGCTAATTGGAAAGCTTGTTTCCTTTGGGTTGAGTAAATTTGGTGAATCTCTTCCTAAGTCAGAATCTACATTCAAAGATATTATTTCAGGGATGAAGAAATATGATCTAGGAGAAAGTTCAACAAGAGTGTCTAGATATGAGAAGAAGATGAGAGAACTTGAAGAAGAAGAAAGAGAGCTTGAGGATCTTAAATCCCTTATTGCCAGGAGATTGCGTAAAGGATCCAGTAGGTATGTGTTTGCATAATGGATAAATTGATTATGTGTTGCATTGATGTGAACACTAACTGTTATGGTTGGTTACTAGAAGACAAGTTTTGGTTACCGGTAGAATATCTAGTTTTACCGCTAGAAGAGACTATCTGTTGGACACTTCCGGCATGTTTGGATTAGTGAACTATATTTGATTTCATGTGTTATATGCTCCATGAGCATGTTTTGGTCAGTTCGTATTGGCTTGGTAATCGAATACTATCATACACTCTAGTAAACCCTTACCGACACTGGTTTTAGGCTTTATCGATAGAGCTTTCATTAAGGAATCATGTCAGGATGCATGGTTGGTGTTGGTGTAGCTTCTTCATTGATTTCAAGATGCTAAAGATGTTCTTTGATCATGCTTCAACTGCTTGAAGATATTTCTTTGGAGTGGTGGACCCAAAATAGGTCTGGTACCTATCTAGGTTATGGACCGAGATGTTTCAAGAGGATTTGCAGATCTGTTGTTGTTTTGGTCTTGAGTCGACATGGCATATCATTATAATATGTAATTATGTAATGATCTTATTGTAATATATTTTAGGTGGCCGACCTAATCGGTTTAGGCCTTAGGGTTTGTATAAATAAGAGGTAGAAATGATTTGTAAAGTATCATGGTTATTCAAAAGGTCATGGTCAAGGAATGTAATGTGTGAATATTGTACTATCATTCCGGCAGAGGAGTTGGTCGATCATTGGTGATTGAATTGGATTCAGAAGAGGATTTAGTCCTCTGACACTAAGCTTAACCTGGACTGTAATCAAGCATGGTAGATGCTATTTCTAGCAGTTCACTCTATTGGATTGTTGTCCATTTATCTTGAGATGGTTTTAGCCTCTCTGTAGTTTGTGAGACTCTTTTTTAATGAGTAGTATGCTCTAGGCAGTGTGCCTTCCTACAAGTGTAGGCCCCTCATTGTAACACATACTTTCTGCAAAAGTATCATCTGACTCTGGGTAGGCTTCATGGTTTTTCCCTTTTTGGGCTTTCCACGTACAAATCATGGTGTTATGTGGTATGGCTACTTTGCATTGATTATATGGTTAATTGTTAAGTTGTATTGTTTACTGGTATTTGCTCCTACCAACATTTGTATATGTTTTACCAGCAATTGATTTGTTCAAGGTTGTATTGTGGATTAAAAGTTATAATATGTTAACAACTGATTCACCCCCCCTCTCAGTTGTTCCCTGATTATCCTAAAAATTGGTATTAGAGTTTTGGTCCTCTTTTGCAAAAGCTTAACCACTTGAGGTAGATCATATGGAAATTAACACTTCTAATCCACCGGTAACTATTTTCAAAAGAGAAATCCCTAAGCTTGATGGAACAAATTATGGGATATGGAAAATTTGAATGGAAACTCATCTTAGATGTTTTGGCAAGGATATTTGGGAGATCACTGAGAAAGGGTACACATCTTATGATCTGGCATCTGAAAATCCTTCTCCTACAGACCTGGATAAGAATATTGAAAATGATTGTAGAGCTAGAGAAGCCCTCTTGTGTGCACTTACCATTCAACAAACCATGAGATTGACTAACAAATCATCAGCTAAGGTTATGTGGGACAAATTGAAAACTCTGAATGAAGGTGACCCTACTATCAAAATTGCTAAACTTGATGGTTACCAATTAAGATATGAAAACTTGAAGATGGAACATAATGAAAGAATTGTTGTGTTTATGGATAGATTAAATGAGATTGTTATGGGAATTCAATGTTATGGAGGATTTCTAAGTGAAGATGAAATTGTTTCCAAAGCCTTGAGAGCCCTTCCACTGGTTTACAAGATGAAGGTAACTGTGATTTATGAGTTGAGAATGATGGCTAACTCTTCAGTTAATAGAGAAATTCTGATTGGAAAATTATCTACTTTTGAGCTTGAAGAATTTGGATCTTCTGGAGCTGTAAAATCTCAACCTTCTTTTCAAGCATTATCATCAACATCTCCTAGAAATAGTGATTGGAAAGCCCTATATGAAAAAAAATGGGAAGACATGAGGAAAGAAGATGAAGAACTTGAGCAACTTGAAGCCTTATTCAGTAGAAGAATACCTAAAGGACCAACTCGAAGTAAGTATGAAAGAAAAACACCTTTTAAATGTTTTGCATGTAATAATATTGGTCATTTTGCATCTAGATGTCCTGAAAGGAATTCAAGGTTTGAGGAAAGAGTTAAGTGTTAGGATTCCCAAAGATACTATGTGTGTGTGGGGGGGTGAATCAGTATCTAACAGGTGGATGGATTTTCTGAACTTATTAAATGAATCGCATCTCAAAATAGTGTATTGGTAAACCATAATTAATGCAATAAATAAGAACAATAAACACAACATAGAAAGCACACCATAACACAATATTTTAACGAGGAAACCTGGTGTGGGAAAAACCTCGGTGGGGTTTGTGACCCACAATATTCACTTACTGGCCAATAAGTGAATATTATTGATACAATAGGGTCCTGCACATGTAGGAAGGCCAAGTGCCTAGAGCTCACTACTCAGTTAAAAAAGAAGTCTCACTGGCTTATAAAAGTGGATTATATAAATCCAATGTCATGTACTTCTTTGGATCAGCATTTTCTATGCTAGGTTCAGTACCGGTTTAAGCTCTTGCAATAATCATAAACCCTATTCCAAAATCTACCTTAATATTTGCACATAATATCCATCTATGCATATTTATCATTACAAATGTTCTACAAGATCTCAAACTTATATATGAGACTTATTACAAAATGCCATGTCAACTTACAAAAGATATTCCAATTAAATAAATTATGCAATAAACAAAATCTTCTTGGCCAGGGTGTCAGTAAACATCTTTTCACTGCCAATGAACTATATGCTAGTGTAGAGTCTGCTAGTGCTGGTGCCTGCTAGTGTCATATGATTGTAAGGTTGTCGTCAATGACAGTACCTTCAATCACCTACAATTTCTCATTGGAGTGTGCATTTGCCAACATTAAGAAATCTTTTCAGCCTAACCAGAATAAATATAGATTCAAGAAGAGTAAACAATGCTACATAGAAGATGAGGAAGGAGTAACTGATGACTCTGGAAATGAACTGGTAGAAGACTCTCCTAGTGGATCCGACAATGGAAAGGAATGGATGTTCTATGCTTTGAAGGAAGATGAACCAGAATCGGCTATCAAGAATGAAGAAAAGGCCTTGATAGAAAAATTTGAAGATAAGGATGAATGGGTAATTGATAGTGGATGCTCACATCATATGACTGGAGATAAAAGAAAATTACCATCCCTACAAGAATACAATGGCGGTCAAGTTATATTTGGAGATGATAAGGCATGTATGATCAAAGGTAGAGGTATTATTTCTTTGGATTGAAAGCATAACACTAATAATGTCTATTATGTAGAAGGTTTGAAGCATAATATTTTGAGTGTTGGTCAATTGGTTGATAAGGGTTTTCAACTTCAGTTTAAAGATAGAAAATGCAAAATCATAAACAAAACTGGTTTGAAGATTGCAACCGGTATTCAGACACAAAGTAATATCTTTCACTTAAACACTAGTAATAAGACATATTTGATTGCTCATATTGATGAGAGTTGGCTATGGCATAAGAGGTTGTGTCATGTTAATCATGGATATTATTACACTTACTTAAGTTTACTTAGGATAATGCATTTCATAGTAGTTTGGATATGAGACACTTGGGTGTTTGTGCCACATTGGGATAGTGTGTGTAGGAGAAATTCCACCTTTTATGGTGTTGATCTTGTTATTACACTATCATATCCACTTATAGTGGAGTGATAATTCCACCTTCGGTGGGTGATCCACCTCACGTGGAATATTATATTATTTCTCCTACCTACCCACACCTATTTCCTACCTACCCTTGTTTCTTATTGAGCCACATGTCATATTTGTGTGCTCATACATCCATATGGCCTTGCCTATATAAGCAGGCCTCTATTCATTGTATGTAACTATTGAATCCAGTTGATTATTGATCATTTTCTATTGATGAGAATACAATTTATTCTTGTCCTATATTGTGTCTCTATTTTGTACATTTCATTGAGCTCTTGATCTTGGCAAAATCCAACAATTTTGATTGTATTGTTAAGATCAATTCAACTTAGGCAGTTATAGATATACCTAAGATTGTGAAGCCTCATAATTCGGTATGTAAGGAATGTCAATTGGGTAAGAAAGTCATAAGTTCTTTTAATAGAATACATGATAAATCTAATGATGTAATTAATTTAATTCACACTAACTTATATGGTCCAGCAAGGACTAGAAGCTTTCAAGGTGATAGGTATTTTATGCTGATTATTGATGACTATTTTAGAATGATGTGGGTGACTTTTCTAAGGGAGAATTCTGAAGCTTTTGAGAAATTCAAGATCTTTAAAGTGAAGGTTGAAACTAAAACTAGATTGAAAATCAAATGTCTAAGATCAAATCATGGCGGTGAGTTCACTTCTCATGAATTTAACAGTTATTGTGAGACAAATAGAATCAGGAGACAACTATCTGCACCTTGGAATCCTCAACAAAATGGAGTAGTGGAAAGAAAGAACATAACCATTTTGGATAGATCTAGATCTATGATGATGGAAGCCAAATTGCCTCATATCTACTAGAGAGAAGTAGTGAGTACATCAGTCTACACATTCAACAGAGTTCACATCAAAGGTGAAACCAGTAAGACCCCTTATGAACTATGGTTTGGACATACACCTACTATTAAGTATTTCAGAATTTTTGGAAGTAAATGCTATATCAAAAGAGATGATTCAATTGGAAAGTTTGATCCTAGATGTGATAAAGGGATATTTCTTGGTTATTTAATTCAAAAAGAAGCATATATATGTTATAACAAAAGATTGCAAAAAATTATGGAGAGTGATAATGTGAAAGTGGATGAATAGTATAGAAATCATTCTATATCATATGACAGGGAACCGGTAATAGAAATTATCATAACTGAACTGACAATGCCTCAATTGGTATAGGAATCTAAGACAGTTACACTGGCACAATCAAAAAATTCAACTGTGACTTATGATCAGAGCAGTGAACCTAAAGTTCAAAAGACACCAAGGTATGTAAGATTAAATCATTCTGAAGATTAAATTATTAGAGATAGAAGCAAGGGAGTTATGACAAGAAGAAAACTAGAAAATGAAGAGGTATGTCTTATTTCTCAAGTTGAACCAACAACTGTTATTGAAGCTTGTAAGGATAAACATTGGTTAAAGGGTATGGAAGATGAATTAGATCAAATAGAGAAGAATGCAACTTGTTCTTTAGTTTCCTAGTCTAAAATAGGAATGTTATTGGAACTAAATGGGTTTTTAGGAATAAATTGAATGAAGATGGTCAAGTTATAAGGAACAAGGCTAGATTGGTTTGTAAAGGATATTCTCAAATGGAAGGAATTGATTATGGTGAGACATTTTCACCTATAGCTATAATTGAAGTTGTTAGACTATTTCTTGCCTATGCAACTTATAAGAACTATAAGGTTTATCAAATGGATGTTAAATGCACATTTTTGAATGGTGAGCTTGAGGAAGAAGTTGACATTGAGCAACCTGAGGAATTTTCACTAACAAATGATAAAGATATGGTTTTTAGATTGAAGAAAGCTTTATATGGATTGAAATAGGCTCCTAGAGCTTGGTATGCAAGGTTGGATAAATATATTTTGAATCTTGGTTTTACTAAAGGTAGTGCTAATACCAATCTATATTATAAGATCACTGATAATGATATTCTAATTATTAAATTTTTTGTTGATGATATCATTTTTGGAGGGAAGATAAAGTATGTATGGAATTTGCTAACAACATGAAGAATGAATTTGAAATGTCCATGATTGGTGAGAAGAAATTTTTCTTAGGTTTGCAGATTACTCAAACCGACAAAGGGATTTTTATCTATCAAAATAAGTATCTAAAGGAATTTTGAAGAAGTTTGGTATGGAGAATTCAAAAGTGGTAAGTACTCCTATGGCTACAAGTGAGAAATTATCATTCAAGGATACTTCTACATCAGTAAATCCAACAAGGTATAAGTCTATTATTAGTGGTCTATTATATTAAACTTAGACTAGACTTGATATTATGAATACAGTAAGTATTGTTTCAAGATATCAAAGTAATCCTAAAGAAAATCATGAATGTGCAGCAAAAAAGATATGCATTTATTTATCTACTGCAAAAGCTGAGTATGTTGCAGTAGCAAGTAATTGCACTCAAGTCTTGTGGATGAAGCAAACATTGAAGGATATTAAGGTAAATTCTAGTGAAGCGGTAGTTATCTACTGTGATAACTCTACAGCTATTGACATGTCTAAGAATCCAATGTTTCACTCTAAGACTAAGCATATTTCAATAAAGTATAACTTTCTGAAGGACAAGGTTGAAGAAAATGAAGTCAAATTAGTTTATGTGAACACTAAAGAACAGATTGCAAACATATTCACTAAACCATTGTCTAAGGAATCATTTGAGTATTTGAGAGATAGGTTAGGGGTTTCTGCCTCTCCGACAGAGACTTGATTGATGAAGTTTGTCATTAGTTCGGTATACATTACTAGAGACATTAATCATTTTGGCACTGATGAGTGGTGCTACTACTCAGGAGGAGTAGTCAGCTTTGAGATTCAAAGGTTTATATCATTGCTTTGATATTTTTGTCAGGTTTCTAGCATTGATGTCAAAGGGGGAGTGATAGTAATGTGAAAAATCATTCAGAACCTTATAGAGATATCATCCACAGGGGGAGAGCTATTGATTGTTGGTTGTCTTCCATAGGGGGAGACTTGTTTGGTATTTCTTGGTACTTAGATGTTTTTCACATCTAGTGTTGCCATTATTGCCAGATGGGAATATTGTTGGCACAATGGATCAATTGATTATGTGTTGCATTGATGTCAACACTAGATATTATGGTTGGTTACCAGTAGAAAATATAGTGTTACCGACAGAGAGACTATCTGTTGGACACTTTCGACATGTTTGGATCAGTGAAGTATATTTGATTTCATGTGTTATATCCTCCATGAGCATGTTTTGGTTAGTTGGTATTGGCTTGGTAATCAGATGCTATCATACACTCTGGTCAACCATTACCGGCACTCATTTTAGGCTTTATCGATAGAGCTTTCATTGAGGAATCATGACATGATGCATAGTTGGTGTTGGTGCAACTTCTTCATGGATTTTAGGATGCTGAAGATGTTCTTTGATCATACTTCAACTACTTGAAGACATTGCTTTAGAGTGGTGGACCCAGAATAGGTCCAATACCTATCTAGGTTATGCACTAGTATCATGCTAACGTGTACTCTACATGTTACCGAGATGTTTCGAGAGTATTTACAGATCTGTTGTTGTTGTTTTGGTCTTAAGATGACATGGCATATCATTGTAATATGGAATTATGTAATGATCTTATTATAATATGTTTTAGGTGGTTGACCTAATTGGTTTAGGCCTTAGGGTTTGTATAAATAAGAGGTAGAAAATCTTTGTCAAGTATCATGGTTATTGAAAAGGTCATGGTCAATGAGTGTAATGTGCGAATATTATAATATCATTCAGGCAGAGGAGTTGGTTGATCATTGGTGATCAAATTGGATTCGAAAGAGGATTTAGTCCTCTGACACTGAGCTTAACCAAGATTGTAATCAAGCATGGTAGATGTTATTTCTAGCAATTCACTCTATTGGATTATTGTCCATTTATCTTCAGATGGTTGTAGCCTCTCTATAGTCAGTGAGACTCTTTTGTAATGAGTAGTACGTTGTAGGCAGTGTGGCTTCCTGCAAGTGAAGGCCCCTCATTGTAACACATACTTTCTATAGAAGTATCATTTGACTATGGGTAGGATTCCCACCATGGTTTTTCCCTTTCGACGTTTTCCACATACAAATCATGGTGTTATGTGGTATGGTTACTTTGCATTGATTATCTGGTTAATTTTTAAGTTGTATTGTTTACCGGTATATGTTCCTACTGGCATCTGTATATGTTTTACTGGTACTTAATTTGTTTAAGGTTGTATTGTGGATTAAAAGTTATAATCTATTAAAAACTGGTTCACCCCCCCACTCTTAGTTGTTCACTAGTTATCCTAACAGTATGAAGGAAAGTTACCTCTTAAATGTTTTTCATGTAGTAAGGTAGGACATTTTTCTTCATGGTGTTCAAAAAGAGTTCCTAAGAAAACCTACAAGCCTAAATATCAGAAGAAATGTTATTATGTTGTTGTTAAAGGTATAACAGATGATGAATCTGATAAGGGAAATTCAAGAGATGAATGAGTGTTTGTTTCTATCAAGGAAGATGATCCAGTGCCTATTGATTCTACTAGTTGCATTAATGAGGGGAAAGTTTTGGCTACTAAAGTTGAAGAGAAAGATGAATGGGTTATTGATAGTGGCTTCTCTCATCATATGATAGGTGATAAGAGTAATTTTGTGAGTATGAAAAAGTATGATGGTGGTGTAGCAAGATTTGGTGATGACAAAGTTGGTATAATCTATGGTAGAGGTTCAATTTCTCTTGATGGTAAGCATAATACTGATGATGTCTTATATGTAGAAGGTCTAAAGAATAATCTCCTTAGTCTTGGACAAATGGTTGACAAGGGATATGATTTGCAATTCAAGATTGACAAGTATAAAATCTTAAGTGGTTCTGAAATTGAGATTGCATCAGGGACAAAGACTAAAGGTAATATCTTTCACTTGAATGCTGGTGGTAAAAATTATTTGATTACTCAGATTGATGAAAGTTGGTAATGGAATAGAAGGATGTGTCATGTAAATTTTGATTGCATGGTTAGGATAAGTTCTACTTAAGAAGTAAGAGATCTTCCTAAGTTGGAAAAGCCTACTAATCTGGTATGCAAGGAATGTCAATTAGGAAAGAAGACAAAAGTTTCTTTCAAAAGAAAATAATATAATTCTAATAGATTGATGAATCTTGTGTATACTGATTTGTGTGGTCCTTCTAGAGTGAGAATCTTGCAGTGAGACATTTATTTCATATTGTTGATTGATGACTATTCAAGGATGAGGTGGGTTACTCTCTTAAGGGATAAGTTTGAAGCCTTGGAAAACTTCAAGATTTTCAAAACTATGGTTGAGACTGAAACTGGATTGAAGCTGAAGTATCTGAGATCTGATAGAGTTGGTGAATTCACTTCCAGTGAGTTCAATGCTTTCTATGAAGAGCCTGGAGTGAAGAGATAGTTATCTGTACCTAGAACTCCTTAGCAAAATTGTGTTGTAAAGAGGAATAATAAAACAATTCAGGAAACTTCTAGAACCATGATGATTGAAGGAAATGTTCTGCATATCTATTGGAGAGAATCTATGAATATTGTTGTATATACTTTTAACTAGGTGCATATGAAAGTTGATACTGGTAAGACTCTTTATGAGTTATGGTTTGGTCATATTCCTACAGTTAGATATTTCAGAATTTTTGGAAGAAATTGCTATATCAGAAGAGATAAATATTTAGAAAAGTTTGATGCTAGATGCGATGAAGGAATCTTTCTTGGTTATTATACTAAGAGAAAGGCCTACCAATGTTATAATAAGAGATTAAGAAAGATAGTTAAGAAAGATAGTTGAGAGTGCTAATGTGAATATTGATGAAAGCAATGTGAGACAAATCAAATCTTGCAGATATGATTCAGATGATCATGATGTCAGTTAAGATAAAGGATAGCAAGTGCAAACCTAGAATCAAATTCAAATTGTTCTAGAAAAAAGCCTAAGAATGAAGGAGAAGGTACAAGTGTTAGTGCAGAAGAAAGAAATCAAGAGTCCAGAAATCAGGAAAATCCTAAGACTCCTAGGTATGTAAGATTGAATCATTCAAAAAATCAAATCATAGGAGATAAGAATAAAGGTGTGATGACTAGGAGAAAAATTACTGAAGAATATTGCTTGATTTATAAGATTGAACCTAAAGATGTTAGTGGAGCATGAAAATATAAAAATTGGTTAAAGCAATGGAAGAAGAATTGAACCAGATTGAGAAGAAAAATACATGGATTCTTGTTCCCAAACCTAAGGATAAAAATGTAATTGGAACTAAATGGGTGTTGTAGAATAAATTGGATGAAAAAGGTGAAGTTGTTAGTTGTGAAAAAATTAATTGTTTGTAAGGGATATTCTCAGATGTAAGGAATTGACTTTGAGGAGACTTTTGTTTCGATGACAAGAATTGAAGTTGTTAGATTATTTCTTGCTAATGTTGCTTACAAAGATTTGAAAGTTTATCAGATGGATGTCAAGTGAGTCTTTTTTAATGGTGAGTTGGAAGAGGAAGTTTATATTGAGCAACCAGATGGACTCTAGTTGACAGATTAGGGAGATATGGTTTCCAAATTGAAGAAAGCATTGTATAGATTGAAGCAAGCCCCAAGAGCTTGGTATGCTAGATTGGATAAGCATTTGCTGAAGCTTGGATTCAATAAAGGTGGTGTTGATAGTAATATGTATTTCAAGATTTATCATGATAACATTTTAATTGTTGAGGTATTTTTTGACAATATTATTTTTCGTGGAGATGATAGTTTGTGCAAGAAATTTGCTGATAACATGAAAAATGAGTTTGAGATGTCTATGGTTGGTGAAATGAAATTATTTTTGGGATTACAAATTACCAAGTTGGATAAAGGCATTTTTATATCTCAGTCCAAGTATGTGAAGAAATTGTTGAAGAGGTTTGGTTTAGATGATTCAAAGCCGATTGGTACCCCTATGGTGACTGGATGTAAGTTGATAAAGGATGATGATTCTTCGAAAGAAAATCAAACAAAATACAAATATATTAATGGTGGACTGATTTATTTGACTTAGACTAGACCATATATTATGAATGTTGTGTGTCTTGTTGCTAGATTTCAAGTTGATCGTAAGCAATCTCATGTTGTTGTTGTTGTTAAAATAATCTTTAGATATTTGAAAGGGATAGTTGATTTTGGTTTGTGGTATCCTAAAGATGATGGTTTTACTTTGAGTGCTTTTGTTGATGCCAATTGGGTCGGTGATGTGGATGATAAAAATGTACTAGTGGTGGTGCATCTTTCTTGGGAAAGAGATTGGTTTCTTGGATGAGTAAGAAGAAGAATGTTATTCCTTTATCTATTGCAAAGCTTGAGTATATTGTTGCTACTAGAAATTGTACTTAGGTGGTATGGATGAAGTAGATGTTAAAGGATATCATAGTTTTTTTTTATGAGCCTACTGCTATATACTGTGATAATTCAAGTGCTATCGACATTTCTAAGAATTTGGTGCTGCATTTAAAGACTAATCATATATCAATCAAGTTTCATTTCTTGAGACAAAAGGTGAATGAGAAGGAAGTCTGATTGGAGTAATTATCTACAAAGGAACAAATTGTAGATATCTTCATGAAGCCTTTACCTAAAGATACTTTTGAGTATCTCAGAGAGAAGCTAGGGGTGATTTCCCCTCCCGATGAGAGCTAAGATGCATGGATTTGCATCAGTCTAATGGATTTCACATTCATATCTTGTGATCAAGATTGATGAGTGGTGGATACTACTTAGGGGAAGTAGTCAGTGTTGTGGTTTAGATGTTCAAATTTGTTAGTTTTGATGTTCAGCTGTGGGGAGAGATATTTGTGCAATATGCGCCTTCAGCATTGATGTCAATAGGGGATAGAGCTATGTGAAAAACTTGTGTTGAGCTATGTGCATGATCTAAGTGGGAGTTGATTATTTTCTTTCTTTGCATTAATTTTTTTTCACATTCATATGTTGCCATCAATGCCAAAGGGGAAGATTGTTGGATATCGTTGAGAAGTTTGCTAGACTAATTTGTTGTCATTGATGTTGACATATTCCTCTCTATGTTCCAATGTTGTGGTTAGATTAAATGAGTTGGTTTGGCTAGTGTGTTGCAGATGAGTTGTTGTGGATTAAATGGTTTTGAGATAAGTATATATAATTGATTCAACTTGAGTTTCAGTGGACCACATGATGATTTGATCAAGTTATGAAATATGGTAAAACAATTGGTTTCTCAGTTGTTCCGTGTTGATCGGTGTTCTGGATTTTTCTCTACATTGTAATATATTAGTTTGTATATATGGTAGATTATTTGGGACATTCATAGGTGTCTTTAGTTTAGATGGTTCATGATTTCGAGGTGTGTAATTGAATCTTTCAGTTTGGCAGTCAGTTTAGTATAATGATGATGCAAATTCTAGTAAGTTGTATTGTTGTGGATGGTTTTGTGGTAATTTATGATTCTTGTGGACATTTATAGATCATGTCCTATTTGTGTTGATGGTTTGCATTGATCGTTGTGCACGTTATTTGTGATTTTTCTTGATTCGGTGGTGTTCTTCATGTTCTTGTTTAGCATGATGATTATGACATGTTGCGGATGTTTGAGGCATAATTCTTGGAGGTGTTTCATGTTCAAGGTGTTGATTTAGGTCCATACTATGTCTTAGATGACATTGTTTTCGTCTACATGTAATTTACGATGTGTGTTGAGCCACTCTTGAGAGATAGGTTGATGATATGTATAAATAAATGTAATACTCATGTGAGAGAGTGTCTATGTCTGTATAATGCTTTGATCTTTCAGAAGCAATGAAGTAGTGTGAGGAAGTGTGAAGAAGTCCGAAGGAGTAGTATATATGTTATGTGCTTAACTAGAATTGTAACCAAGCATGAGGAGATGTTATTATATTAGTTCATGATCTTTCAGATGTAATTTGAATGTTTTTATAAGATAGTAAGTCTTCCCAAGGTTTTTAGCCCTTCTTGTGATGAGTTTTGACCAATGAGCTCTAGAAAATGTGCTTGAATGCATGTGTACTCTCCATTGTAATATTTCATATGCTTACTATGCACCTGATTTGTTGGAGGCCTGCAAGACAACACACAAACATCAAATTCACCCATGAAACATTATATCAAGAAATCTAAATAAATAAAACATGTTCATCAAATCAAATTGCTCAAAACCATCTCATGGTCCTCTATCTCCGAGGATCTTCAAGATTGAAGGTGGCCCTCACTTGGAAGAGCACTTGATCTTTAAGATAAAAATGTAAAGAACAAGATCAAAGGATGTGATCTAGGGTCAAAATGGATGCAACTAAGATCCTAGTGATGAGGTGAAAAGTTATTGATATGATATGTAAGATGGAGGTGTATTTCCAAATTGAAAGATTAAGTGACACAATTAAGCTAATATGAAGATGAGATATGAGAATACTATGGAATTGACATGAAATTCAGCTAAATTATAATCTAAAGCATGATATAATCTAAACTATGATGCAATTAGGATGGCCTAGATGCTTGAGGATGAACAATTGGAGCTCCTTGATAACTTGCACAATAAAATAACTATAATATGGATGAAAAATATGATGGATATCAAAAGATGAAGAAATGGGCTCTATTTCTAGAGAAAATAGAGAAATGGATGGCCAAGATTGAGCAGTCTTAAGAAGGGCTAGGATGGAAAGTTATCAATCCATGAGGGGGATTCAATCCAATACCAAATTGACAAATGTCACCTTGAGATGGCTTGAGAGGATGCTAAGCAAGCATTAGGGATAATCTCAAGAGATGATATCATTGGATAATGCCATTATCCAAGGGAGCATGCTATTGTCCAAGAGGTAAACTCTTGTGCAAACTTGAGGGATGGCCAAAGGGACAACCATCATGGGCTAGGATGATGTCTTGTAAGAGGCATTAAATGATCTTTGAAGACTTTGGAGGTTAACTTGTTGAAAGTTAGATAACCTTACAAGTTTGGAAGACTCAAAAAGTTAACTTGTTGAAGAAGGTAGAGTCTTCAACACATTTTGAAGACTTTCCTCAAATTTGGAGAAGTGACTCCCCCACTTTTAAGGCTGTGACAAGATTAGAAGAATTTAGGCTAATTAATGAGAGGTTAGAGGGGTTCTAGAAGAATATTAACATGCTAATAGAAAATGTAGAAGAATGAAAGTGGAGGAAAAAAGGTATTTTTAGATAAAATAAAAAAATTTGTATGTGGGAAAAGCGGGTCAATAGAACTCAAAATGTGGAAAACGGAGCTCTATGGAGCCTTACTCACACACCCACAGGACTTCTTGGTGCAAGCTATGGAGTCATGAAGTATAAATCAGCTTCTAAAGGTTGGTTCCTTGGTTCTCTATTTTGCACGGTCCCTCAAACCAATGTTTTTGCTCTTAGATCACCGAGCAAAATGGTTTAGGGATGGCAAATGCAAAAATGAGGGATGCTTTTTGTTGATTTAATATGAGATGCATCCTAAGCTATGCATGATGCTACAAATACAATAAACTAACTATAATATGGCAAGGTTAGTAAATAAAACTATCCTAGCATACTATATTAGTTCATGATTTAAGCTATATGATAAGGAACATACTCTAAATTAGCATATTTAGATTAATTCCTGATTTAAAAGAGAAGCTAAATGATGAGCATATCAAATATGAAAGATTGAATGGATTTGAGTATAAGTGAGATGCTAAAGTCTTGGATCCTCTAAAATGAAGGAATGAGAGCTCTATTTATAGAAAAAATAGGGAAATGGATGGCCAGGATAGAAAGGTTTAATCAAGGGCCAAGTTTGAAAGTTGGGAATCCATGTTTGTAATTGGCACCAATGAAATGGTGACAATTGTCAACATAAGGTTGGTTGAGAGGACGTGTAAGAAGCATGAAATGCTTCAGAAGACCTCATGGTTAGCCTAGGGGCTAAGGGTTAAGGTTAGGCTAAGGTTATCCATTGGATAAATATTTTACCCAAATGATAAACTCTTGTGCAAAGGTTAAAGAGATAACTATGGCCAAAGCAATAAATGGTTGATGAGACCCTTGGGATAGATGGAGGTTAAGTTTATGGAAATTCTTTAACCATGTAAGAGGGTTTGAGTTAACCATTAATGGTTATGAAGACTTTGTGGATAACTTTGTAAGAGTCCTTCCAAATTTGGGGGCATTCGCTTTAATGCATTTTGAAGACTTTACTCCAAATTTGAGAAGTGACCTCCTCAAATTTAGGGGAAAGGGATATTGGATGGGTTTTGGTTTAATTGATTAGGATTAGATAGATTCTAGAAGAATTGGGAATAGGATTTAGGATGCAAGTGGGAGGTGTAGGATTTTGCAAGTGGGTGAGGGAAAATAGGTTTTATTAAAATAAATTTCTTTATTTCAATTTGGTTGGAATTAAATAAATTAGATTTATTTAATTTATGATAACTATTTTAATTAAATTTGAATTTAATTAAAAAGTGGATAGGGGCTTTAATTGAATAAAATGAATTATCCTATTAAATGGTATAGTGAATTTAATTGAGTAATTTACTTAATTAAATAGAGGAATGTGGATAATTTAATTAAATTGGATTTAATTAAATAGAGAAATGAACATAAAATATTCATTTAGGAATATGGTCATTTTTATACGTCTACATTTTGCCCCTCTTTGAAGTGATGTGTGTGCATATGTTATTTCAAAGATAATCATGTGTCATTGCGATTTTTTGATCGATGTTGTTTATGATTTTTATGATTTATATGTCGTGCCCCAGATTTGATGCGTGATGCCCCAGATTCGATAATTGATGGTGATGCCCCCTCGGGTGATGAATCAATATTTTGAAAATTTTGATTTGATATGATAATTTGTGTTTGGTGTGTATGATTTTGGCTAGGTGAAATGTTTAAATTGATTCATCTCCCGATAATTGATGCACTTTAGGGCATGAGGGAGACCGCGAGAAAATTACATGCCCATTTCCCTAACCCTAATTTCATTTTTCTCCTATAAAAGGGAAAAAGTGCTTTGATTTGATTCATTTGTGCATTGTTGACTTTTGAGAAAGAGATTTTGGAGAGAAGTCAAAATGTCCATTCCTTATTCTAGGCATCGTTTTGAGTGTGTTCGGAGGTATCGGAGACCTACCGTGTATGGACCACCAATAAGTCAATGTTTTTGACCCATTTTTAATTTTTCATTTGATCATTTTTGGTCCATTTTTTATTTTTAAAATTCGGTTTAATGGTTTAGTGCATAGAAGGTGTAGTTTAGTGCATGTGATAAATTAGGTAGCACATAGGGTATAAATTTTAGGGTAGCATCCAAAATTTAATAGGGTAGCGCATACAAACTTTAGGCTAGCGCATGGCCCAAGAGTAGCGCATGATGAACATAGGGTAGCGCATCAGGCTAAAAGGGTAGCACATAGGTTAAACCTAGTGCATAGGGTATGCAGGAGGTCGCATGGGTAGGGGGATTTAGTGTGTAGGCTAGACCTAGTGCATAGGGTCAAAAGGGTAGCGCTAGCAAGGGATAGGTTAGCGCATAGGTCAGTTTTAGCACCTAGGGTAGGTTGGGTGGTGCATGGAGGAAAAGGAATAGAGCGTAGAGTCAGTCTAGCACATAGAGTAGACACAATAGCGCATGGTGAAAATAGCGTAAAGCATGGGTGCATTTTAGCGCATAGCCAAGTTTTTGTAGTGCATGGGCCGGGTTTTGCTAGAGTTAGTAATTTTTTTGAAGGTGGAAAATTACATAGGATAATTTCATTTTGCCTGGGGGATGGATTTTTGGTACTTGCTTGGTTTTTTTATGGTTTTTTGAAAATGTGTCCAATATGAGCATTGATATAACTTGATTTAAGTTGTGATTTGTTTCAAGTTATTGATATAGATATGAATTTGCTATTTTGATCGAAGCATGATTTGTTTTTACACTGTGTTTCAAGTTCAATGTGTGGAGCCTGATTTGTGTTACAAGCTGATATGGGTTGGAAACTTGAGTTGTTTTACAAGCTGATATGGGTTGGTAACTTGATTTGTTTTACAAGTTTATGTGATGTGGAGACTTGAGTTGTTTTACAAGTTTTGATATGGTTTTTGATAACTTGAATTGTTTTACATGTTGATATGGAATGATTATGATGTTGAACTTGATGTAGATGAGACAATTGTTTCATGTTTTTGATGTGATTTTGATTATTGATATCTTTGTTTGGATGTGGAAACTGATAGTGGACTTATTTTGAGTTTGGACAGGAGCGATTGGGAGTGTTGTAGTTGTGGGAGCGGTTTCCCAGACCTTGGGCACTGATACCACAGTTGGCACAGGCTAACCTAGATGTGATTGATAGATGTGGCCTATCATCCTTGCTAGACATGACGTGGTTCATTGTGAGCCAGGGTCTACTGACAGCGCTTGTTGAGAGGTGGCATAGTGACACGAACACCTTTCACTTTGCTACGAGCGAGATGACAGTCACTCCAGATGACTATTATAGGATCTTACGGATTCTAGTAGCAAGTGATTTATTGCCCTATGAGCAGACAGAGGAGGGTGGTACTAAGGCACTACAGCACATTTTTCATGATGAGATAGTATGTGGGTATGAGATCCCATGGCAAGAGTTCCTAGATTTAGATTATGCCCCCCTCCTGTCAGTACTAGCAGCGTTTATCAGTGGATTCCTTTGTCCTGATCGCAGGTCAAAGGGGTTCTCTGTGGGTTGGGGATTGGTTCTAGAGGAGATGGTGACCCATAGCCATAGGTTTTCTTGGGGATCAGCCATGTTAGCCCACCTGTATAGGGACCTGCATGAGGTGGTGTATCTAGGTTATGACACTTTGTCGGCTGGCATGACACTTTTACAGGTATGGTGCTGGGAGCACATTCCAGTAGTGAGACCATTGGTAGATAGAGACAGGCCTACTGGGCGGGCATATGCTTATGGTTATAGGGGTCTAGTTGTCCAGCATAAGCTAGGCAAATTGGAGCATTGGAGGAGGGTCCTGGATGACATAGATACGGTTGTTTGGCAACCATATACAGACTGCGAGGTCTGGGTAGAGGATGGGCTGGAGATGCCATTTGTATTTATGAGCTGGTTTCTGATAGGGTGGACACCCTTTGTGATAGAGATATTCCAAGTGGGTAGGGTGTTGAGATAGTATAGTTGGTAGCAGGGTATACCACAAGGAACCTGCTTGTATGCGCGACGTAGACAGGATGTATCTGATTGGGGTCCCACTATTGATAGCAAGGCAGCCATAGAGGAGTTCATGAGATTAGCAGCTCAGATATGGGACTATGCTCCCGAGGTACTGGATGTAGGGATGACTCATGAGTTTGCGGGTTTGTTCGTAGTGCGTGCTATTGCTAGGATATCAGATCTTGAGGAGATGCGACCAGCTTTTGATAATGATGAGGAGGATATTGGGGGAGATGGTGATGATGGGGATGATGGAGGAAAAGGCAGATGATGGGGGAGAGGATATCTAGGGAGGAGAGGAGACAAGGGTAGGGATGATGGAGGTCGAGGAAAGAGAGTAGTTTGATGAGCTGTGATGGACAGGGGGAGAGGAGGGCTGGCTATTGGAGCAGGGGAGGAGGGGAGAGTGGGAGAGGTGATGGTAGTGGTGGGAGGGACAGATGAGTGGAGGTGGCCAACACAAAGGAGTAGGACTGATGAGTTACCTCCCGTAGCACCTAGGATAGGTAGAGGGATAGGGGGTAACCCTTCATAGGTGCCCCTATGGGTCTGAGTCCCAATGCATGTGGAGGATGCGCAGATTAGGACCTTGCAGTTGATAGTTCAATAGCTATAGGCACAGGTATTGGTGCAGCAATGTCAGATCACTCAGTTGACACTAGAGCAAGACACGGAGATATAGCGGCATGGTCCGTTAGAGGAGCTGGTAGCTAGTATTTAGAGAGCGGCAGTAGGGGGCCCAATGAGGGATATCATGAGGGAGCTATCCTTGAGAGTGAGGGAGGCAGAGTATTATAAATGCCATTACAAGGATGGCATGCCTAGAGAGCATAGAGTATAGAGATTCATGCAGGTGAGATCGAGTCGATCTCGAGAGACAGGGACACAGTCAAAGAGCAAAGGCGTGACGGGGCCTTCGAGACAAGATCCTCCTAGAGATCCAGGAGCTAGGACATCAGCTATGAGACCATCCCCCTCAGGAGATAGTCATATCTGAGAGACTTTGTCTTATTGTATTTTTAGATAATTGTTTTGCTTGTACTGGGCACGGACATGACAGATTTTGTACATTTTGATCATTTTTGTGATATATATATATGGCACCATTTTCTTTGATCATGTGATGTGTTATATGGATGCATGTTCTATGTGCTCTTTCTTTTCTTTTATGATGATGCAATGCTTGTTAGGGTTCCCACAGATACTGAGAGGGGGGGGTGAATTAGTATCTGACCGGTAATGAAATTTTCTTGAAACTAAATATGCAGAACATAAAGTAACAGTATACCGGTATGCAAGAATTAATGCAAATAACATAATAAAAAACATCCACGTGAAAAGAACACCATAACACAAGATTTTAATGAGGAAACCCAATGTGGGAAAAACCTCGGTGGGATTTGTGACGCACAATATTCACTTACTGGCCAATAAGAGAATATTACTTACAATAGGGGCCTGCACATGTAGGAAGGCCAACTGCCTAGAGCTCACTGCTCAATAAGAAGTCACACTAACTTACAATGAGGATTTACACAAATCCAATATTCAGTACTAATTTACAATAGCATCTTCAATGCCAGATTCAGTACCGGTTCTTGCTTTGTTCTTTTCATATACCCTTGACCTACAATTCGCACATTAGGTCTGCCTTATAATTTATTTATGCTTCACATTCATATCCTACAAATGTCTATAATGATCTCTTTTATATACAAGAGTAATTTTACAATTTGCCAAGTCGGCTTACAATAATAAACAAAATATTACATATCAAAAATCCTGTCGGCCTCTGTGCCAGTATACATGTTCCTTTCTGTGGCGATGTACATCTTCTGTGTTGGTGCCGATGTAGATTGATTTTGTTGATGTCGGTGGTTTTTTTTGAGTAATGCTTTGCTGGTATAATGTCTTGCCGGTGTGATAGGATTGCAAGGTTGCCTAAGTAATGCTTTGTCGGTGCCATGGGATTGCAAGGTTGCTTGAGTAATGCTTTGTCGGTGCCATAGGATTGCAAGGTTGCCATCAATGACAAAACCTTCAATCACACACAATGTCTCATTGGTGTGTCCATATGCCAACAATCTCCCCCTTTGGCATTGATGGCAACACTCATGAGAAATTTCAAAAAGATATCCAAAAAATGTTAGCAAAAATGTGAGAGCTCCCCCTAAGCATGTGATCCCTGTGTTTTGAATTTTCTCATCTACTACTCCCCCTTTGGCATCAATGACAAAGGTTAGTAGATTTTGTAGTTGTACCAATTCATAACCTCAACCTTGTAGTTGGGTAGTTATTATCTGAAGAATATCTCCCAAAATTAAGTTAATGCCATCCATAAACTTCTTGCTCTCCTTTATTGCTATCTTAGTTCTGTATACTGTACCGGTGAGATGCTACAAGTGCTCTGCTAGTGTTTTGCTACCCTGTGTTAGTGCCTCTAAGATTTCCTTCCGTAGAGATGCTAAATAGCCTAATCTTGGATTTAGTTTAGATCTCAAGAATTTTTCCTTGTTTATTATTTTCTCTTTCTCTCTTTCTAATTTTAGCAATTCTTCCTCAAAATTTCTTATCTTTTCCTCAAAAGTTGATAATGTATCAAGTGAGTTAATAAAATTATCTGCAAGTTTATTGATCTCTTCTTGTACCTTGCTCATCATTTTGTCTACATCCATGCTCAAAAATTTTATCTTACAGGTGCCTTTGTATAGAGTTTTGTACTCTTTCAATAAATTGCATAGTTCTGGTAGAAGTGTGTCAAATTCCTGGTTACACTTCTTTATTCCTTCCTCAAAGAATTTCTGTTTCTCTTTTTCTATACTTTCCTTTACAGTTTCTACCTTTGTTTGCTCAAAATTTCCAGAAATATATTTACAAAGTGTATCCAACTGGCCTAAAGAATCTTTATTGGCTATATTACAATTGGGAGCTATTGATTTCAAAATTGGAATTGAGTCATCTATCACTTTATAAGCTTGTGAGCTATAATCAGTTATTTTCTTGATAGATTCGAGCAATACCTCTGTTACATTTGATGGTGACCCAACAAATTGAGTGCCAGTGGAAGTGATCATGCTAGTATTGACCTCTAGTAGGTCTATTTGTGTCTCCATCTCTTTAAGCATTGGTTTTCCTGCATCATTTCTTACCAGTGGCATCTATTTTGGAGCCTTTAACTCAGTTGGGTGCTCTGTTTGTGTTCCAAATTCCATCTTTTTCTCTGAATCCACTGCCAGTTTCTCTTTGTTTTCTGATTTATCTGTTGTATCCTTATCTACAACTATGTTGATTTTCTGAGTATCAACATTCATAGTATATAGGATTATAGGATTAGGATTATTATCCTTTGTGTCCATGCTCTCAGCTGCTGGTTGATCTTCTGCAGTAGTTATTTTTACCGGTGGAGTATTTAAAGGAGGTGGGGGTAAGTTGTCTCTAATCTTGATACTTGGTGGTCCACCAACTTTACCTTTCCCTTTGTCCTTTTGATATACCAGAATGGGCTTGGGATTCCTATATTCTTCTTGTTTTTCTTTTTCAACCAAGAATGTATCCCAACCATCTTCTATTTCCTTTGAAACTTCAGTAACTCTACCTACCATTAGTGATATTTTCCAGTGTGCAGTGGAAAAAACTATCTGGTTGGCCTGAGCTATTAGATCATCAATTTCCTTAGGTGAGTTGACTGGGTATACTACAAGTAATTTTTCTATTTTAATCTTCTTATCCAACTCAACTATTCCTTGCCTTCTAGCCTCAAGTCTTTTATATAATTCATCAGGAATTTCATTTAGGACTTGCATCAAAAATTTTTTATACATGTCCATGTGTAATATAACACTCTCCTCGACTTGTCCTTTCTCGTCATCTAATAGGGTGTCATAGATTTTCCCTATATTTTTCAATTTACCTTCCTTTGTGATCTCATTCAGTAATATGTCAAAAGGGGCCAAATAAGTGTTTGTCTTCTTCTTCTTTTTGGGGGTCAGCTTTTTCTTAGGTGTGGCTTTCTTGACTGGAGACCTCACAGCTTGTTGCTTCTGTCTTGTCCTTCTAGGTGAAGTAGTGGTTAGTGGTGAGGGGTCTCTTTTCCTAACAACTCTTTTGAAAGTTGCTGGCTTATCTCCTTCTGAGGAGGTATCTACCGGTGATAGATGAGTTTCAGGCTGTTGGGCTGCCAACTCTTCTTCTATTATGCTAGTTTTCTTTAATACATCTTTGTTTATGGCTTTTGCTTGTCTGGTTCCTTTCCTCACAAATACCTCAACTTTCTTTACTCTCTTTTTAGATTGAATTTGACTTTCAATGGTCTCAGCACTACCAAATACTTCTTCCTTTGGTTCATTGGGGGCTTCCAAAAGTGCTTTGGCATAAGTTTCCACTATGTGGTCATCTATTTCATACCCCATCTTTGTAACCCAGATTGTTCTTGGGATGATTGCTTCCATCCATATCTCATCCTTTTTTATTACAAAACATATATCATCCTTGTATTTGTCGACAATTCTCTATGATAGTCTGATTCTTTTATTCATTCTGACTTTTAGTGCTTGAAAATACTCATTGATATTATTTTCTCTATTTTCACCCATGTTGTTGAATAAGTCAGACAATTGTTTTCCTACCGATATGTCGAATCCAAAATCCTTGTAGCCTATACCAGGAGCCTGTTTGGTTATATGTAGCATTAAGCATACAAGTAAATTTCCAAATCTAAAGGTTCCTTTCTTATCCTTCTTGATTTTTACTAAATTGTCAATTAACTCATCCTTTAACCATTCATAGATATCAATTTTTGCATTGTCCTTCACCATGTCATAAGCACTTTTTACGCATAAACTAGAAACTGAGTTAAGCCTATTTTCATGAGTTGCTTTGTAACCTAGAATCATGCTAATGAATCTCACATTTGTATCAATCACATCATTAACCCTCAATGATCTTTTGTCAGATGTTGCACTAGTTAATTTCATTACTAGGTCATTGGAGACCTTCTTGGTTTTGTTGGGTCTACTACTAGTAGAGGGTAACCCTGTCACTGCTTTCACAGCTACCTTTTTAATTCTATGCACTGAGTCAAGCCAAAAGAATGAGCCATGTACCTTGCTTAGAACTATCCTAACCACTTCCTTGGGAAATTTAGGAATGCAGAGGATTTCAGTGAATCCTAGGGCTTCAACAATTTTATGTTTAGGTTTCACATTTCCGACATTGTCACATATAATAGATTTATACATGTTTTTAATTTCTTCATCACCTAATTCCTCTATGTTGCAATGAATATACATTCTAGGATCTTCTGCATAAACAACACCTTTTGGAATTTGGGAAAAAGCACCTGTGTTGTCATCTTTCTTAGCTACCTCGGGAACTTGCTGAAATACAAGCCTAGGTCATTTTATAACCTCGACTACTATAGGGTTTGCTATGAATTTAGGTGTAGAGGAGGATGCCATGATGATAAATACCTTTTTCTACCTTTGAATGGATTGATTGCTGAAGTGCTTTGCCTCTTTGCTCAGAATGCATTTGCTCAGAAATCTTCGCACTCTCTGAAAGTTTGAATTCACGGTGAAATGAAATGGAGCCAAAAACCTTATTTTATAAAGTCTTTTCTGCTACCTACCACATTAATTGCTTGCTGACAATGTATTAGCTCAACTTTATTTGCCAATAATGAAAGTTTTTCAACTTCTTTTCTCTAACCGAGGGAATAATAGCACATGTGTCATTTGATTGCCAAACCCTCAAGATAATTTTCTTCAATTTGATGAAGAACATCCTATCGGTGGAGCATCATATTGTCCTGCCGGTGAAGCATTTGTTGGTTCTATCGGTGGAGGAGTAGCCCCAATATTTAGATCACCTTTTCTAATCCATTGCTTTGAAAATTCTTACTTAACCTCTTCAACCTTTTCTTTACCTTTCAAGCTAGTACTTTTGTTATCTATCGGTGTACCTTTACTTCTACAAAATTTAGCAATATGACCAATCTTGTTACATGCATAACAAGTTACATTATTTTTCTAAATAGCTTTCCCATAACCTATGCCGGTTTGCGTTCTGCATTTATTTGATAAATGACCAAATCTTCCATAAACATAACATCTTACATTCAATCTACAATTTTCAGAGTTATGACCAATTTTGTTGCATTTGGTGCATTGACCAGTGGGAGGATTGATGTTCTGATAATTCCTAGATCTACATTCATTTGCCCTATGACCATATTTATTACAGTTAAAGCATTTTCCATTGAATTTGTAAGTATTAGAAGGTCTTACTAGTTTTCTATGATCCTAGGTATTTGCAGTACCGAAGCTTTCTCCAACTTCAAATCCAATTCCTGAAGTGTCACCTTTGGGTTTTTAATTCTTCAATAAGGTACCAAGTTCTTCTGAGCTTTTCTTGAATTTTTCTTTGTGTTGATTTGCAATTTCCAATTCCCTTTCCAAGATCTCTTTTTGTCTCATTAGTTCATTTGAGTCATTCTAAGTATGCATCAAATCTGTCTTCAACATGTCATTTTCATAGCTAAGTCTTGTGTTCTCATTTGCTGCATCACTTAATCTTCTGGTCAATTCTTCTTCATTCTTCTTTCTATCCTCAATCTCTTTGCAAAATCTCATAGTCATATCCTGCATTTCATTTTTTGTTGTCATGTTATCTTGTTTCAATTTTCTTATCATATCATTTAGTGATTCCTTTTCATCATTCTCATTTTGCAATTTTTCACAAAGTTCTATTCTCTTGTTTCTTGTAACAGTAAGATTTTCTTGAAGTGCCTGAATAATGTCCTGAGCTGCTTTTAGATCATCTTCTAATTTGATATATTTCAACTTCTCTGCATCATAGTTAGTAAGAGCTCCTTCAAGTTGCTTCATCAAAATTTCCATCTTTACCGATGTCAAGATCTTCCTCAAGCTGTTAGGCTTCTGAAAATAGAGGATCAGGCTCTGATACCAATTGTAATGAAATTTTCTTGAAACTGAATATGCAGAACATAAAGTAGCAGTATACCGGTATGCAAGAATTAATGCAAATAACATAATCAAAAACATCCACATGAAAAGAACACCATAACACAAGATTTTAACGAGGAAACCCGGTGTGGGAAAAATCTCGGTGGGATTTGTGACCCACAATATTCACTTACCGTCCAATAAGAGAACATTACTTACAATAGGGGCCTGCACATGCAGGAAGGCCAACTACCTAAAGCTCACTACTCAATAAGAAGTCACACTGACTTACAATGAGGATTTACACAAATCCAATATTCTGTACTACTTTACAATAGCATCTTCAATGCCAGATTCAGTACCAGTTCTTGCTCTATTCTTTTCATATACCCTTGACCTACAATTCGCACATTAGGTCTTCCTTATAATTTATTTATGCTTCACATCCATATCCTACAAATGTCTACAATGATCTCTTTTATATACAAGAGTCATTTTACAATTTGCCAAGTCGGCTTACAATGATAAAAAAAATATTACATATCAAAAATCCTGTCGGCCTTTGTGCCGGTATACATGTTCTTTTCTATGCTGGTGTACATCTTCTATGTCGGTGCCAGTGTAGATTGATTTTGTTGATGTTGGTGCACTGTTTTGTTTGAGTAATGCTTTACTGGTATAATGTCTTGCCGATGCCATAGGATTGCAAGGTTGCCATCAATGACAAAACCTTCAATCACACACAATGTCTCATTGGAGTGTCCATATGCCAACAATGCTTAGATAGATGATATGATGCATGATGTATGCTTTGATATGCTATGAGATGTATCTTAAAAATGAGATGTATCTTGAAAATGAGATGTATGATAATGCTAATGATGTGAGATGTATCTTGAAAATGAGATGTATCTTAAAAATGAGATGTATGATAATGATATGCAACAACTTTTAAAATGATATGTTAAAATGATATGCAACTATGTTTTTGGAGCATCCTCATTCTACATTTTCCATCCTGATATAACCAGATGTTATTTGCTTTCGAGATAAGTATCATCATTGAGCATTGATTTTTTTGTGATATGTTGAAAATTTATACAAGCATAATGGTATAATTGAACCATAATGACCTGAGAAAAATTTACATGATGTTTGATTTTTGCAAGATAGCACAAGCATGAAGGTATAATTGAACCAGGATGATCAGAGTGCAGATTGTGTATAAACAGACAAGATTAAACCATTTGTATGCGTAAAGTGGAATCATGTCTTCAGTGATACTCGATGTATCACATCTCGAGACAAGTATTTACACAGTACAAATGATCACCTTCTAGACAAAAGACTAAGAAAATATTGGAGTTGCCCGATGATCTCTAGCTTTGAAGCCTTTAGTGAGAAAATGCAAAGAATCCAATAATTTAAAAAGTTCAAAATGCAAAAATAGTCAAGATTTTATGCTATAATGTAACATTTAGTACTTTAGAAAATCATCCATCTTTGGTATTTCTATGATGCTTTGTTTTGTTTTTGCGATGAAGTTTAGTTTTGGTCGTTGGATGCGATGTTTCTGAGTTTTATAAATAGTGTTGATGTCTTGAATGTGTTGCAAGTTTTGATGATTTATTGCACCTAGCTAAGTATGCCTCTTGATGTGAATATGTACAGTGATTTCCAAGCCATGGTGGAATGTGGTAAGAGGATATATATGGATAGACCAGGATAGTGACTACGCTAAGTATGTCCTGAATGGATATTTGCTATGTGTCAGACGATGGCCGATAGTGCTTTACTACGAAGATAAGGATGTGGATATAGATAGAGGAGCTGTCCTTTCACAATAGCACCTATTACCAGGTTTTCACCAATTGCTTTTATTGTACCTTTTTTTTTTTTATTGTTTTTTTCTTTTTCTGTGCATTTGGACTACTCAAATGTAATATTTCTTCAAATGAATGTTGTTAGTTGGTTCTTCGAGCACATCGCCTTCTGAGGTTGTGAGCTGATAAACACCTGATCCATAGACTGATATGATGACATAGGGACCCAACCAGTTAGGTTCAAACTTCCCCTTCTTTTCTCGATCTTGTTGATTTCTTGGATTTTCTTTGAGGACTAGGACACCAACTTTGAAGTTGCGAGGGATGACCTTGTGATTGTAGCTTCTACACATGCATTGCTGATATGCTTTGAGATGAGTGTAAGCATGTTGACATCTTTCATCTAATAGTTCTAGTTCTTGCAATTGGTTGACCTAATACTCTTCATCTGGGATTAATCCTTTTAGAGAGACTTTGAGAGATGGAATTTCTACCTCTAGTGGTAAAATAGCTTCAGATCCATAGACCAATGAGAAAGGTGTTGCTCCTATAGGTGTATGGATGCTGGTTCTATATGCCCAAAGTGTTGGATGGAGTTGGATATACCAATCTTTGCCTGCATCATTTACTATTTTCTTGAGAATCTTCAGTATTGTTTTGTTGGATTCTTCTGCTTGACCATTCCCTTGGGGGTAGTATGGTGTAGATAACTGATGTTGTATTTTGAATTGTTCATATAGTTCTCAGACATCTTGGTTTTTGAATGGTCATCCATTATTGGTAATGATGGAACTTGGAATACCATATCTACAGATCAGATAGTTTAGGATAAAAGATGCAATTTGCTTTCCAGTTATTATGGTCATTGGGACTGCTTCTATCCACTTGGTAAAGTATTTTGTTGCAGTTATAATGAACTTGTATCCATTTGAAGATGAAGGATGAATTTTGCCAACCAAGTCTAGCCCCCACTAGCAAAAGGGCCAAGATGTTGTAAATGGCTGCAATTCCTGTGCTGGCGCATGTATCAGATTGCCATGGATCTGACATTTAGGACACTTCTTGGGGAAGTGGTAAGAATCTTTCTATATTGTAGGCCAGTAGTATCCCATTCTTAGAAGCTTTTTAGCAAGAGTAGTCCCACTTGAATGTGTTCCACAAATACCTTTGTGAAGCTCATGTAAAGAGGAATTAGATTCATTTCGATCAAGGCAATGAAGAAGAGTACCATCCAGACCTTGACGGTACAAAGTATCAGCAATAAGGGTATACCGGGTGGCTTGTCAGATAAAATTATGTTTTTGGTTATGGGATTGGTCAATGGGTAAGATGTTGTTCTTTAGATAATCATATATCGGTCCATATAAAGGAGAATCCGAACCAGTTAAGGCATAGATGACATGGGATTCAGAGTGGTCATAGGCTGGGGAGAATAGTTGCTCTACCAAGAACTCGTAACGACTTTGTTGCTCTGGAATTTGTAGTAATGAAGTGATAGTAGCCATGGCATCAGCTGCTTTGTTGTTCAACCTTGGTATCTGCTCGAAGGTGATGTGTACAAAATACTATTTGAAGTCATCCACCATTCATTTGTAGGGTAGTAGCTTGTCATCCTTTGTTTGATAGTTGTTGTTGATCTGATTGATGACTAGTTGTGAATCTCTATAGACCATTAACTCTGTGATTTTCCATTCTACGGCCATTTTGATGCCTATAACCAATGCCTCATATTCAACCACATTATTCGTGCATGGGAACATAAGCCTATATGATCTTGGTATAGTGTGTCCTTCAGGAGTGATGAATAGAATGCCAACACCTAAACCATGTTGAGTGTAGGATCCATCAAAGTATAGAGTCCATTGTGTGGTAGAAATAGCAAGAACGTCCCTGTCCGGAAATTCAATCTCCATAGTTTGTTTTCCTGGTAGCAATGCTTCAACTAGTTGATCTGCAATTGCTTATCCTTTGATGGCTCTTCATTCTATGTATTGGATGTCAAATTCATTGAGAATCATGACCCATTTAGCCAATCAGCCAGTAAGAGTTGCCTTGCTAAGTAGATATTTGAGAGGATCAATTTTTTCTACTAGATTAATTGTGTGTGCTAGCATATAATGTCAGAACTTCTGAGATGCGAAGACCACTGTTAGACAAGCCTTCTCACTGAATGTGTAGTTGAGTTCGTAGCCATTCAATGTCTTGCTGATTTAGTAGATGTCTTGTTCCTGTACTTGTTGATCTTTTTGTGCTAACAGTGCCCCCAGTGATATTTCTGTTGTTGAAATGTATAGAATAAGGGGCTTTCCTATGATTGGTGGTACTAGAACTGGTGGGTTCATCAGATATTATTTGATTTGATAAAAAGATTCCACACACTTGGTCTCCCATCTGAAAGGTACATTCTTATGGAGCAAATTATTGAATGGTAGACTTTTATCAGCTAGTTGAGCGATGAACTGCCTGATTGATTGAAGTCGTCCTTGTAGAGATCTGAGTTGACTGATATTTTTGGTGGTGGCATTTCCATAATGGCTTGTACCTTTGTTGGATCCACTTCAATACATTTAGCTAAGACAATGTAGCCTAGTAACTTTCCTATGTAACTCCAAAGACACACTTCTTAGGGTTGAGCTGAACTTGGAATTTCTCCAATCAATCAAAGATCTTTGTTAGGATGCTGAGATGTTCTACTCTAGTGAAGGATTTAGCTAGTAAATTATCCACATAGTCTTCCATGAATGTGTGCATCATATCATGAAAGATTGTTGTCATTGCTCTTTGATAAGTAGCCCCTGCATTCTTTAAGCCAAAAGACATAACATTCCAATAGTATGTTCCCCAAGGACAGGTGAATGTTGTTTTATCTTGATCTTCTGGGGATATTTTGATCTGATTATATCCTGAGAAACCATCCATTAGTGAGAACATTGCATGGCCCACTATAAGGTCTATAATTATGTTGAAGTTGGGCAGAGGAAAGTCATCTTTTGGACAAGCTTTGTTGACATCTCTGAAATCAGTGTAGATTTTGATACTGGCACTATGTTGGAGATCCATTCTACATAGTCGATGGTTCGGATGAATCCGACATCTAATAGTTTCTTTAGTTCAGCTTTGACCATGAGTGCCACCTGTGGATTCATCTTTCGTAGCTTTTGTTTGACTAGCTTAACTCCTGGAGAGATGGACAAGTGATGCATGATTAAGTGTGGATCTACTCCGGGCATATTGACATATGACCAAGCAAAGTTAATTTACTTTTCTTTAAAGAAAATAATAAATGTCGATCTTTCCTCCTCTATTAGAGATTTTGCAAGGTGTATGTTTTTTACTACTTTTGTGCTACCAATGTTGATTGATTGAGTGGGCTCAATCAATATGGGTGATTGCTCATGAAAGTGCTCTAGAAGAGTGTCAAGTCTCCCATCTTTAGGTGCCTTGAAAAGGTTTTCACCCTCAGATGTGTCCTTTATTTTTACTTTTTTGTGATCTAGAGCTGCCATTGATTGGTTTTCAGCATCAGATCTTTTACTTGGTTCATTTTTGCGACTGAGAGACTTGGCACTCCCTAGTTTGTAGACATTGTTACTTTGTTTGCTGGTAGAGCCTGTTTCTGGTTTAACAGTACATAGGTAATGGATAATAGATTCATCGTCTAGGAAAATTGGTATATCATGTATTTTGAGTTCATCCTAGTCAATGAGGTCAGGAAAGACAAGTGGTAAGGAATCATTCGGTTGATCAAGTTCTGGCACTGTAAGTGTTAAGACAGAGGTTTCATCGTGATTGGTTTTGGGAAAGAAGTCAAGGATTTCATCGAGGTCTTCAATGGTATTATCTTCTGTATAGACTTGTTCATAATGTTTTTGTTTGCTTTCCTTGGCATCATAGATATTCTACGGTCCAAATTCAAGAGGTCTATCGTTTGCGTTACGTTCTTCCTAAGAAAGGGATATGGTACCAATATTGTTAGTGATATCTGTAGTAGCATTTGAGTAGGTACCCGATTCATATTCATTGGAATCAGTTTCTAAGGCATCACCCCAGATTCTATCAGTGCTGTAAACATGTATGTTGTAGGGTGAGAATAGATATTTGATGATGGATACCAGTTTGATAGTTTTTGTTGATTCGGTGTCAGATCTTGCTTCTACTTTCTGTATTTGTTCATAGACTATGCCTCCTAGGGGAGGAATAATGGTATCAGGAGATGATATTATTAGTTCTTGAGATATTGGTGTTTGAATATGAGCTACTACTATAGATATGGCCTTCTTGTGGCTTAGGAGCTTTTCCTGATGTAGCTTCTTCTCTTGACGTTCACGTGCCTTGCAGATTGTTTCTACTGACTTAAATAGTGCTTCCTACCAGGATTCTTCTTTTTACTTCTTCTTTGCTTTCCATTGAAGTTTTGGAGTTTACAACCCAATCTTGTTTTGTCTCTATTGGGCTGTGAAGGAAGATCTATGGGTTTAGTGACTCCTTCTTTGCATTTTCTAATAGGTCCTTTACCATCATATCCCATTTGTTGCATGATTAAGTAGCCTTTTCCATATAGGTGTGAGAACAATGTCTAGAGCAGCTGTTCTATTATCTTCTTCCTCATCTTTGTATAACCAGCTAAGAATGTCCTTATCTTCTGATTCATGTGCTAGAGTGCCCAGTTGCATGAAGGTACCATCAAATTTGGTGATGGGTTGAGTTATCAGATGTGTTGATGTAGTAGGCAATCCATGAGATCTGGGTGATGTTGGTAACTTGGCCAAACACAAGGGTTCCAAAGAGTATTCTCCCATACCTTGGTCTTTGATTTGCATTTTTTGTTTGAAATCTCTAGAGAATGATTCGGGCCTTCCTATCTATAGATTTGCTGTTGAGGTTTGCTTCTTTTCTCTATTATGAGGAACTAAACTATCCTGGGCTGCCCCCATTGCATTACAATGTTGAAATGGATTGTGATCAACAGATATGGAGATCTCTTGCCCATTATAGGGAAATTTGACACACTAGTGATACGTAGAAGGCACTGCTTGCATTTCATGTATCCAGGGTCGACCTAACAAAATATTGTAGGTGAGATCTATATCTAAGACTTGACACATGGTATCCTTTTGCACTAGTCCAACTTGAATGGGTAACACCATGGTTCCTTTAGATGACCTTTCCTCATCATCATATTCCTTTATGGTAATATTTTTATGGGGATCAATAGACTCTTCTGAGAAGCCTAATGCATGGATAAGTTTTAAAGTACATATATTAAGTCCAGCTCCTCCATCTATTAAGACTCTTTTTACTCGGTGCTTATAAACGATGACCTCAATATGGAGAGGAGTGTTATGCGGATAACTCAAGGAAGTATTATCATGCTCTGAGAAGGTGAGATTATGAGGTCCTATCATATGGGTGGCTTGAAATCTATCTGCATCTAGATCTTGAGTTACATTTGTTTCCAAGAGCGCTTGTTCCAATATGTTTTTGTGTTTGGGCGACAGTTTCAGCAATTCTAGTATAGATATCTGAGCCGGAGTTTTGCATAGTTGGCTAACTAAATCATATTGGATCTTTGGTGTAGTGGTTGTTGGTGTTGTATGTCCTTTCAAGACATATTTTTGAGTTTGGGTTGTTACATTGACAAATTCATGATCATGCTGGTCTTGGATGGTGATGGCATTTACCTGATGATCTTCAATTGATATGTGATTAATGGTGTTATTGTAGATATGGTTAATATGAGCTCCACATGTATCGTTCAAGGTTGAAGCTCCATCTTTGTTGTAATTTGGAAGAGGATTTTTAAAGGCTTCATGGTCACCATTTATTTTGAGACCATCTACCATTAAGTCACCTCGATCAATCATGTCTTGAACAATGTTTTTCAATCTCATGCAATTGTTCGTCCGATGACCCTTGTTACGATGAAAATCACAATAGTGTGAATCATTCCACCAAGGTGGTTTGATTTGGGGTTCATAGTTGCTGATTGCAGGCAAAGAGAGAATCTTGTTTGCCAGAAGTTCTCTAAATGCTAATTCTAGTGATTGCCCCAGTGGTGTGAAGACACACTTTTGGAAATTGTTAGTGTTGCCGTGTGAATTGTTATTAGGTCCTGGATTCGTGGTTTTGTTTTGACTATCGTTGGTGTTGTTTGTGTTGAGTTGTCCTTGATTGGTGTTTGTTGCATATGTGTTAGCGTTTGGATTAGCACCTTTAGGATTTTTCGTAGCCTAAGGATTCCGGATAATGTGAACACTAGTTGCTTAGATTTTGGATCATGCGAGTCATTGTTGCCTTCGTTTTTGTTTTGAGTCCAGAATCAAGATTTGTCCAAGTTGTTGTTGTTTTGGTTATTGTAGTTTGATGAATTTGTTCCTTCTTTGAAGAATTTGAGCATTCCCTTTTTGACACATGCTTCCTCTACTTGAATGCCATTTTCAATCAATTTGGTGAAAGATGGTATGCATTGGAGTTTGAGCGTGTAACTCATCTCACCATTCAAGTTGTCGATGAAGATTTCCATTTTCTCCTTTTCAGGAATATCTCGAGGATATCATGATACCATACATCACCAGCGTTGAAGGAATATCATGAATGTTTCGTTGTTCTTTTGTTTGGTGTTGCAGATGTCTAGCATGGTTATAGCATGTTGAATGTTATAGGAGTATTGTGTTATGAACTTGTTAACCAATTCATCAAATGATCTGACAGGTGGTGTAATTTTGGATAACCATTCCATTGTTTGCCCTCCCTTCTTGGGAATAACCTCATCAGATAGGTGTCATCATGAGAAAACTCAAGACTCATGGTACAAAATTCTCTAACATGATCACGAGGATAACTTTTTCCATCGTAATTGTCAAATTTAGGTACGTCTGAGTTTGGAGGAAAAGGGATCATGTGCAATCTTTTGTCAAAAGGATAAGGACAGATTTCATTTAATGAGTACCTCATTGTTGTCCCTTGTTGCATGTCTTGCATTTGTTTTATAACATTTGCATTTATTGAGTAAGGGCAACCAAAGGTGCATTGCTTTTCTAGAGGAAAGGTTCTTCCCTTGTATTGATCCTGGGTTGAAACGGTGTATGGAACAACATATTTGGTTTGGGAATGTATTGTCTTGGTGTGTTGCTCTAGTATGTTTTGATCCAGGATGTTTTGTCTTGGAGTATGTTGTTCTAGTATGTTTTGATCAAGAATATCTTGTTCAGGGTCACGTGCTTCCCTTTCCCATTGTCGTTCTTGATATTCGTAATGTTGAGGTCGCGTTCTAAACATATCTGCGTCAAGGTTTTCAGGGAGTTTTACTCCTTTACTTGTGAGCATGAGAAAATATTTTTCTTTGTCATTTTCCATGAGCCTTTCTATAAGCTTTTGGATTGAAGCACTATCTTGACATTCCTGAAGAAGCTCTTCAGAAATTTTAGTATTCTCTAGGTGTGGACCTTCAAAAGGATTTGACAACCGTCGATTCATACTGGACTCTACTTGTGCCTCACTTTGTTGGTTTTGTTGAGAGCGAGTAATAGGCATTTTAGTAGAAATTTTCAGTGATGAAGGGGATAAAATCCTCTTCGATATGTTGCTAAGGGGTTGGTGGTTCAGGTCGGGGTGTGTTATAAGTGATACACTCATCGGGCAAGAATGTCGGATTGATCCTTCCTCCATGGTTTATGATCTGATTAAAAGTGCATTTTTCACAATATGCCCTAGTCTTTAAAGGCTCTTTGTCAAATACATTGGATTTGTTTTGGATATAACATTTGACGTGATGAAGGAATACTCAATGGGATTTGAAAAGTTGACAATTGATGTATAAAAACTTTTTTCTCTTGATGAATTTGGAAAAACTAGGTTGTTAACTAGGTTGTTGTTTCTTCAATGTGATGTTACGATAAATATTCTTTCTTCTCAGAATATGGGGATTAGTCATGCATAAGTGATCAATGGTTTCTTTCGATTTGTTTTGAAAATTCAAGTTTTACTCTATCAAAGTGAAGGTTTAGAAGCCCCTTCACGACAAAGTGTGTCAAATGATATGGATAAAAGTCTCCCGATATGGAAACTTGATTTGACAACCTGAAAATTTTAAACAAGTGTTTTTGAGATTAAAATCCATGAGATGGTAAAGGATTCTTTTGATACTTGTGATAAGGTTTCCGGATTATGATAGGATAGATATGTTTTACCGTGCGATCAGTTTTGGATTTTTACAACGGTTATTTTGACACAAACTTTGCTCAAGAAATAGCTTTTAAAGTTTTGTTTTCGCTACTCTGCTTTGATGAAAAATGATGCTGATGGAAAAAGGCTTTTGAAGATGTTTTCAAAATTTTTACAATTCCCCACTGTTTTGCCCCCTGTCTTTTTGCTTTTGGTCACGTACTAAAATAGAGACAAGATGCGCTACTAAATTTACTTCACGCGCTAAAAGAATGACCATAAGCACTAGGCTGCCCCCATACACACGCTAAAGTTTTGATTGTTTAAAATTTTGTTTTCTGTCTGCTTTGAAAGGCTATGCGCTAGTATGGGTTTGTGATGCGCTAACTATTAAACCCTACACGCTAAAGTTTGGCTTTCATGTGCCAAACTGATGCTTCAATGCGCTAGACTATTTTCTCGATGCATTAATTGTTTAACCCTATTTTGGAATTTGGATAAGATGCTATTATTTGGATCAAACGCACTAACTTGATGCTTGGATGTGCTAACAGAAATACCCTACATGCTAAGGAGTTGTTCCCATGTGCTAATCTGCCCTAATTTTTCCTTTGGTTGGTTTTTCTGCAATTCTCGGATTTGATTGTGAGTTTTTCAGCCTTGATGGATAATTTTCTAAAGTAGTTAATGTAAGCATAGCACAAAGAAGACAACCATTTTTGCCTAATCTAACAAAAAAGTGTATGTTCTGCAAGGATGTGTTCAAATCCTCAATGTTTTAACTAGTTTGGATATAAAAAATACACTTCAGAAAGACTCTTTATTCAAAGGTTTGGATACTCCGTCAGCTCAAATAGTCGTGCCACCCCCTAGAGGGCACCCATTTTTTTGCCTTTTGCCAGAAATTAACTCAAAGTGAATTGCTTCACAATTGAGTAGTTATCTTGGGAGATATATGGTGAGTAATCTTGGGGGGGGGGATTCTTCCCCACCCTTGCACTATGATGTTATAAATATCTAGTTACTGACTTGGTTCAAAGTTTCTATTTCTATGGCTCGTAATCAGGCTTCCTATTTGACCATCAGTGATAAGCTCCCTCAGAAGGCTTCCCAACCTTTAGAATAAAGGTTTTACATATCTTGAGGATACTGGGGGAAGGTTGATCGCTATGCACAACCATTGAAAAGGACTTTCATCACTTTCCACTTTTGATTATAGTGGGTTGGAACACTTGGCATCAAAGTCATTTCCCACTTAGGTCATTCCCTTCACACCGGCCATAAATGGCTTTAAGAGTTGATTCCAACTCTTCGGAAAGGCAGGCCTACTAAAGGATTTACTACTTGAAGTAAAGAAGGCTTTTAAGAGTGGTCTGGATTTTTGATCACCCAGTTAAAGGGAGAGCATATTCCTTCCACTTTCGAGACAAGGAAAACAATTTTTATTTTTTTTCAGCCTTTCAAGATAAATGATTTGCTAACCTCTATTGGGAGATGTTGCTCCAAAAAAGAATGGTGTTAATTTTACTTCCCCAAATCAGTGATTATTTAATCTAAGGAAATAACCAAGTCAACAAAGCAAAAGGTTCGATTTGGTCAACAAAAGAAAAATTGGTAAAAAAAAGGGGAATAACTTCCCTCTTTGATTGCAACAAATCTTTTAGGTGAGGTTCCTTCCTTTGCAAAAAAATTGAAAATGAATCCTTTTATACACCAAAGGATGGTGAGGTTCTTTTTATAGCTATTTTTGCAAAAATGGAATGTTTGTCTTGTTCTTTTTAGAGCCCAAAAATAGGTTTTCTCCTATGAAAGCAAGAAATGTTTTGTTTAGTGGTTCTTTTTATAGTCCAAAGGGAATAAGTGGGTTCAATTTTTAAGAATAGAAGAAGTTTAAAAATTTAAACTAACTTAACTAAGTTAGTGAAAATCCTAACTATCTTAATATTTTTAAAATTTAAGCTCCCATCTGCAACAGATTTGTTAGAATCCTACAAGAAAACAAGTTGAAAATGTTAGATGGTTGGTGGACTTCAACAAGTCTATTTTTTTATTCCCAGTTATAGATTTTGAAACTTTGATTTCTATCTGTTTTTGATGTGCTACAGAACAAACTGTATGCACTACACAATAGCCGTGATGCACTAAAAGAAAGTGGTGACATGCTACACTATTTTTTGAGATGCACTACTCTATGTGCCAAAAGCACTGCTTTGTTATTCTCCAGCGCCAAGACCTATAGGAAAAATTTAATATTCTTATGTGCTAATATACAGACTTTACGCGCTAGATGATGCACCCCACATGCTGAACAGTGAACTAGATGCGCTAGGCTATTGACAAGATGCGCTAGGGAATGATTCTCATGTGCTGATTTTTGCTTTCCGTGGACCTGCAAAAGTGGTTATATTTCAAAACTGATTAGATATATGGGGTAATGCCCCACGGTGGGTGCCAGAAATGTATGCGGGAAAAGTGGGTTGATAGAACTCAAAATGTGGAAAATGGAGCTGTATGGAGCCTTACTCACACACCCACAAGACTTCTTGGCGCAAGCTATGGAGTCATAAAGTATAACTCAGCTTCCCAAGGTTGGTTCCATGGTTCTCTATTTTGCACGGTCCCTCAAACCAACATTTTTGCTCTTAGATCACTGAGCAAAATGGTTTAGGGATGGCAAATGCAAGAACGAGGGATGTTTTTTGTTGATTTAATACGAGATGCATCCTAAGCTATGCATGATGCTACAAATGCAATAAACTAACTATAAGATGACAAGGCTAGTAAACAAAACTATCCTAGCATACTATATTAGTTCATGATTTAAGCTATATGATAAGGAACATACTCTAAATTAGCATATTTAGATTAATTCCTGATTTAAAAGAGAAGCTAAATGATGAGCATATAAAATATGAAAGCTTGAATGGATTTGAGTATAAGTGAGATGCTAAAGTCTTGGATCCTCTAAAATGAAGGAATGAGAGCTCTATTTATAGAAAAAATAGGGCAATGGATGGCTAGGATAGAAAGGTTTAATCAAGGGCCAAGTTTGAAAGTTGGAAATCCATGTTTGTAATTGGCACCAATGAAATGGTGACAATTGTCAACATAAGGTTGGTTGAGAGGAGGTGTAAGAAGCATGAAATGCTTGAGAAGACCTCATGGTTACCCTAGGGGATAAGGGTTAAGGTTAGGCTAAGGTTATCCATTGGATAAAGCTTTTACCCAAATGATAAACTCTTGTGTAAAGGTTAAAGAGATAACTATGGTCAAAGCAATAAATGGTTGATGAGACCCTTGGGTTAGATGGAGGTTGAATTTATGGAAATTCTTTAACCATGTAAGAGGGTTTGAGTTAACCATTAATGGTTATGAAGACTTTGTGGATAACTTTGTAAGAGTCCTTCCAAATTTGGGGGCATTCAACAAGTTAGCTTGTTGAATGGATAAAGGCTTTAATGCATTTTGAAGACTTTACTCCAAATTTGAGAAGTGACCTCCTCAAATTTAGGGGAAAGGGATAATGGATGGGTTTTGGTTTAATTGATTAGGATTAGATGGATTCTAGAAGAATTAGGAATAGGATTTAGGATGCAAGTGGGAGGTGTAGGATTTTGCAAGTGGGTGAGGAAAAATAGGTTTTATTAAAATAAATTGCTTTATTTCAATTTGGTTGCAATTAAATAAATTAGATTTATTTAATTTATGATAACTATTTTAATTAAATTTGAATTTAATTAAAAAGTGGATAGGGGCTTTAATTGAATAAAATGAATTATCCTATTAAATGGTATAGTGAATTTAATTGAGTAATTTACTTAATTAAATAGAGGAATGTGGATAATTTAATTAAATTGGATTTAATTAAATAGAGAAATGAACATAAAATTTTAATTTAGGAATATGGTCATTTTTATACGTGTACAGATTGTGTTTAGCCAAAAGGGATGCAACTTGCATTTGTAGGATTTTGCAAGTGGGGGGAGTATTCACAAACAAGTAATGATTTATTTAAATGCAAAGGGATTTTAATAAAATGTAAATTCAATTAAAAGGGAAAAGGAGTCTTAATTAAATAAAAAAGATTTATTCAATTAAATGGCTAAAGGATACTTAATCAAACCTTAGTTTAATTAATAGGTTAGGCTAGAAGAAAAGGGTTTTAATCAAATATTTAATTTGATTAATAGGCTGATTAGAAGAATATGGATATTAATTACACCTTAGTCCAATTAATAGACTAATAAATGATGATTAAATGAATAAAATTCATTTAATTAGTTGTGCAAGTTTTAGGTGTCTACATTTTTCCCCTCTTTGAAGAGACGTGTGACCACATGTTGATTCAAAGAAAAAAGCTTGATATGTCACCAAAAATTCCCGATATGATGTTGCTGTCAACATTGCTGATATTGTTGGTATTATGGATGACTTCGTCATGTGTTGCATTGGTTTTGTCATTGATGTCAACACTTATCTTTCTGGAGGTCTACATTGTTGATTTGGCACTCTGGTTATATTGGTTTGTTGTTGAACTGACACATTGTGGTTCTGGTATGGATACTAGCTTATGCATAGTCACTGGTATATGTTTCACCGGTAGCTCAGGAAGTTGATGATGACTTGTTATTTTTTGGAGATCATTTGGTTGTGTCAAAGACATGGATTGGATGTTTACATTTGATGTTTTTTTTATTAGTTTGATCGGGTTGACATATTTGCCTTTACCGACAACTAGGTCTAGGTTATGGACCAGTACAAGATATCATGTTCCAAATCAGCATGACACATTTTGGAAATGGTTTATTGATTGGATAATGTATAAATGTAGTGAGGCTGACATATTTTATTGCATCAAGACTTATTTTATAAATGTAATATCTTTAGGGAGCTGACCTAATCATGAGGTCTTAGGTTTCATATAAATAATTGTAAAATCCTATTTGGAAAATATGTGTACATATTGAAGATCATTGTTAAGAGCAAAAATAAGAAGATCCTTGTGCGAATCATGTAGATATTATTTGAAGGTTGAAGGAAAGGTTATGAAGGTGTTTGGCACTCATGGTCAGAGATTAAACTGATACTGAATCCAACATTGTAGATGTTATACTAAAGCAGTACATTGTTATTGGATTTAACAATCCAATTATAGTTAGTGTGACTCCTATTTTGTGATTGAGCAGTGTGCTCTAGGCAGTTGGCCTTTCTGCATGTGCAAACCCCATTATTGTATTCACTTACTATCTGTAGTAGTATCATCTAATTGTGGGTAAGGTTTCCCACCATGGTTTTTCCCCTTACAGGGTTTCCATGTCAAAATCTTTGTGTCATGTGTTGTGGATGTGTTTTTCTTTTTGTTTCATGCATTAAGTTGTATTGGTATTGCTATAACTATTAATTTGTTCTACTGGTGTTGTTCACCAAAACTGGTTAACCCGAGTTCACCTGCAATTGATCTATGAAATGGCCAATTTCAATTTATGAAATACCTCAGGACCTGGACAACATAACATAGGACCCTAATGATCCTTCTGCACTTCAGGTTCTGCTAGACCTAGGGGGGACACCCTTTTGATGCATAGAATTAAACCCATTACACACTTATGACAACATCAACAGATAGCAGATAGATCTCACTAAGGCTCAACAAAAAGGAAGTTATTGCAGATGGGCTAGATCTACACATACAACTCAGCTATGTTTGAGCATGAGATGGATGGAACACTACCACAAAATAGAAAACAAAAGATAGTCTGATTTTGGATTTTAAAATCATGTTCTAACAATCCTTCAACATTACAAAAGACCAGTGCCTTATCTAGGTCACAAAGTCATGCATAAAACTGGAAGAGAAATCTTAGGTGCAAGCTTCTTTCAACATTAAATTTTCATGTATTAATGCATTACATTAACACAATCCTCTACTTTGTCACAAAATCATACTTATATATACATCCAATATACACATTCAAAATCATTAATGTTGGGTTTCAGGATTTAAATCCTTCCTAGAAGAATACCCAACAGATAAAAATTACACTCTCAGAGAAGTTTGAAAGAGACAAATCCAAATTACCCTTGATAAAATGAAATTGTATAAATTCAAATGGTATCTTGGAGACAATTTTGGTGGAAACTCACATATATGTAAGCTTGTGTTAGGTCCCGAAGACAACTGAGAGGGGGGGTGAATCAGTTGTCAAATAAATTCAAACCAAAAATTTATTAACCAACTTAATGCTTAATACCGCTAAACCAGTTAAGTATGCCAGTAGACAGTGTTAACAGTAAATTGCTATACCGGTAAGGATTAATGCATGAAACATAAACATAAAGTCATCCACAACACATGACACCAATATTTGTACGTGGAAACCCTATAAGGGGAAAAACCATGGTGGGAAACCTTACCCACAATCAGATGATACTACTGCAGATAGTAAGTGTACATAAATGGGGTCTGCACATGCAGAAAGGCCAACAGCCTAGAGCTCACTGCTCAATCACAAAATGGGAGTCACATTGACTATAGTTGGATGGTTAAATCCAATAAGAATGTACTACACAAAATAGCATCTTCATATGCTAGATTCAGTACCGGTGTAATGCTGATATGCTTGTACAAAAACCTAACTTCACCTTCAAATGATGTCTTCATGTATATCCTTGTTTGATCTTGCATATACCTTCACTTAATTCTTTTTTTTGCATTCCACACTAGATCTTACAAATAACATCTTTCATTTATACGATACCCTAAGACCAATTTTAGTAGGTCGACTCTACAAGATATTACAATAATTTTTTTTTACATATAATATAATATCCGATGCAATAACCGATTGAACATGTCAACTTAATGCATTTACAACAATAATAATTCATCTCCATAGTGTGCCATGCTGATCTGGAAAAGATAAACCTGTCGGTGTAACCCTAGATAACCTGGACCTATTTGTTGGTAAAAGCAAATATGCAAATATGAATATACCAATGATTATTTCTTCAAAACAAGGTGTCCACATGATGTCTTCAACATTACCAAGTGTCTTCCATATCATTCCAGGTACCGGTGAACAATATATCATGCCGGTGAACCATATACCAGTAACTGTTGCACAATTTATTGCTTTCCAGTGAATGTTGTTGGATCTCCAAAGTAGGTGTTGACATCAATGACAAAACCATACCAAAATACCAATAGCCTGCAAACTGAAACAAGACCTACAACAAAGACAACACTAAAAACTTAGAAGAAACACACTATCATTTGCAAAAATAGAAAAATGCCATCATTGGAACCTACAATTTCAGATTTCTCCCTTGGAGAAAATTTCCAAAAAACTGGGAACCCTTACAATTGAGAATAATTTAGAATAAAAAGGAGAGGGAAAAAGATTAGATTTGCATCAGAAATCACAAAGTGTCCTCTTTCCCCAACTGAAGATTTTCCTTGCATCCTTCCCATGGAAACTTCTCTCAAAATATCTAAGATCTATTGAATTTGATAGTAGAACTAAATTCCTCATTTCAAGACCTTTCCAATGACATATAATACTTACATATTTGGGTAAACAATACCCCTTAGGAGAATTAATCTCTTAGATGGATCCATCATTTAAATTTTTTGAATTTATTCAATAGTCAGAACTATATCAATTAACTTTGGTTTTTACACAATTTATCCTCTATGCCCTACCACGTGTCACCCTGTGATTCGCTCACAAGTCCACTAGGATGACACCTCATCTGCCACTTGCCCACCACTGGACCACCACATCATCAGTCGCCATGTCGTAGGGATTAATTGTCACACATCTTTTTGTTGTGGTATAGCGATAATCATTTGATCTTCCCGGTCCAACTCAACCTTTAACACCTGAGCTGCTCATCTATTGAGCCCACCATCTAGTCACCATGTTGCGGGGATTAAAGTTCAGATGCATTTCCACTGTGGTATAGTGATGGCCATCGGATCTTCCTCAACTTGCTCGATCTTTAATTCACCCTTCTACTGCAAAATTTGCTTTCCTTGGGAATTGTGCACATGCGTGGGGTCCACTAAGTCATCAAGTTAGCTCCTTGTCTCCTCAATATTTGTGCACAGATGCGTGGGGTCCATTGGGTGCCAAGCTTGCACTTGTGTCAAAAGCCTAAAGGCTTTGACACTATGGATATGTGTGTCTTTGGTTTTAAATACCTAATTGTCCCCATGCCCATCCAATGTGGGATATATGCCTTTTTCGAGAACTTGCATTTGCCTAAAAATTTAATGGCCTTTGTCTATAGCCACGTGAACTCTAGCAACTGGATTTGCTTGAAGGTTTCATTGGCCTCTAATTTGCCCCACCAAACTCACACCACGTAGGGGCATTTGGTTTCAAACCTGCCAATTGAAGTCATGGTGTTTGGGAATACACCTACCAATCACATTTGCTAAAAGTTTCATAAACCTCTTATCTACCCCACCAACACATTTTATAGAAAACTTAATGGCTTTTCAAACGCCATTCACAGCCACACTTCACACAAGGGAGGAGGAAGGTTATACACCTAGCAATTTGAATTTGTTTAAAAATTTCTTTGGCTTTTTCAATAGCCATGCAGGGATGATGGCTTTACAGTTGGCATATGAATTTGCTTTAAAGTCTTAATGCTCCATACTCCACCTCACACGCACAGCAAGGAGGATTGCTGCCAATGGCCATGGAAATGGTTTTACGCCTAGCAATCACATTTGCTTGAAAGTTTCTTTAAAAATCATCCTCACCTTTTACCTGGCACACAAGGGAGAGATGATAGAAAGGGCTATGGGGCTGCATTTGTTTGAAAGCTTTAAATGTCACCCTTTACTCATACCACACAGGGAGGGAGCTTACACCTACTAATCACATTTGATTTAAAGGTTTTTTGAACATGAAGGGGGAGGATGAATGGCATTGTACCTACCAATTGCACTTGCAGAAATTTTATTTGCTGCTTAAACACCATACCATGCACCACCAAACTTCACGCAGGGGTGTTGGCCTTGAGCCTGCCAATTGAATTTGCTTTGAAGGTTTCTTTTTAAAACTGTTGCTGTCCAAAAACAACACAAAGGAAGGATGCAGGCAAGGTTTATGGACTCTAGTTTACATCTGCCAATGGATTTGTTTGAAACTTTTTAAATACCCTCTTCTCCTTCGTATGGGATATTGGCTTCAAACCATGCCAAATGCATTTGCTGGAGAGTTCTTTAAATGTCTCCTAACTCCACTCCATGAAGCCCCTTGCATTTGTTGAATTTTAATTGGCCTCTAAACTACCACACCGTTGAGGGAAGATTAGAGAAAAGATGTGGATTTTGGCATTACACCTAACCAATGCACTTTCTTGAAAGCTTCAATCCCCTCTCCATTCCACACCATCTACCAAGTGCATTTGCATTTTTTTAATGTCTCTTCTCCATCGCTGAAGGAGGATTTGGCATTAAACTCACCAATTTTAAATTGCCTAGAGTTCTATTAGCATCTTAAACTCTTATGACATGTCTCATTATCACAATCCAAATTTAAATATTCTGAAATTCTCTCAGTGAACCAAGTCGCCAATAAAATTAATATTGCAAGGGCATGAGCTAGATCAGGCCCCAAAGTGGGCATAACTAAAAAAAATTCATTTCCATTCAACTAACCCTTGAAATGCCTCAGGAACCTTGAACATACCTCCGGAGTTGATTGAGACAGTTTTCTAATCATTAAACTAATTTTTGTAACTTGCAGGCTCTTGCACCACATTTTTCGCATTTAAACTCAAAGATGCAATTTTAAAACTGGTCAAAACAACTTTCTGGACTTCACAAACTGATAGGCGCACTGTCTAATATATAGGCATTCACTCTACCAAACCATTTCTCAAGACAAATCCTGAGTGGAGAAATATTAATGCACAAAGTTGATCAATTGGCTCTATCAGCGTTATGAACCTAATAAAATCAATGTGCAAGGACCACAAAGTGCACACATTAAAAATATCAAGTGGTGTCCATAGATCCCCAAATTTGGGGCATAGATACTTTGAAGTATAAGGAAGATCATGGAATGTTTAGTTTAACCAAAAGGTTGACTAGGTGCAAATGGTGAGCTCATGAAAATAGCCACTTAAAAAGATGTAGCAATGAGAATGCAGAAAACTGAATGAAGTGGCTCAAGAAATCATCTTGGCAAAATGATCAAACGGATTGGCAAGAGCTCCAAACTAGAAACATAGCTTGTCTTTCATACCATCAATAGCTCGGAAGAAATATTCTGATACAACACTCAACTAGGCATTTTTTACACATGTGCAAAGTAGGGCTCTAACTAGCTGCGAAAACAGGGACTTATGCAAACAACACAAATTGCAAATGGATTGGGCTTACCAAACTCAACAAATGGATTCATAGGGACTTTAAATTTGGCATGTTGACTAGCCTATATGCATAAAATTCAATGCACTTTTAATTTCAACATGACAATCAATTGGGCAAAAGTTATAGGTTCTCAAAGTAGGCCACTTAATAAAATCTGAATTTGTGCATAGAACAACTTTCAGTCCACCCCTTGAAATGGGTACTTGATAAACTGATCTAAACTGAAATCTAAAAGATGTATAACACTTCATAGGCCAAATGAAAGGTGCACAAAATTTTTCCAAAGCTTTACCTCTTGATAATCGACTAGCTCCATTTTACATGCCCTAAAATAGGCCTCTCAGGTTGATTCAATGGGTGGTCCTTTGAAAGTGTAGATGCAAAATTTTGAAATAGGCCTAAAAAAAAACTCAACGTTTATGAGTCCCAACAACCGGCACTGAAATTTAAGTTGAAATAATTGGTTTTGGGTTATAATTTATTAACAACTAATTCACCCTCCCCCCCCTCTCAGTTGTCCTTTCGGTTCCTAATAGATATGATGCCCCAGGAAAAGTTGATATGAATTTGGTTTTGATATGAGAGTGATATTAAATTAATATCGATATTAGATATGATAATGCTCCCTTGGGAGATCATTCATGCACTAAAGGCTTGAATGATCTCTCGAAAGAAGAAGAATGTTATTTGAAAGATAGAAGAGTGGATAGTTAATGACATACATGGGTTTAATAAGATTGATCAGATTTATAAGAATGAGATCAAATCTGGTTTTAGGAATGACACCTCCTGTATAAGATAAAGATGATCAAAACATTTGGTTTTAGGAACGGTATATCCTGTATAAGACCTGAACAAAACGTTTGGTTTTAGGAAAGATACTATTGGCAATTGACACTCATTGGATTCATATGTTGTCATTGATGGAAACATGGCAACAATATTCATAAGGAAGCATACACCAGCATACACTGGCACTAGGAGGGATTCATTGGTAGACATCGACATTGGAGTATCCAGGGTTACATCAGCACCGACATCCAGCACTTCAGTGAAGCCGACATCAGACTTTGACTTGAAGGAATTTTTATTTGTAAAATCATTTTGTAATTATTGTATAAGGCCAACATTGTATATCTTTTGTAATGCATTGTAAGCCAACATAAGGCCTATTGTTTGTGAAGGGTATATAGGTCAGTTTGTTAAGGTAATTATAAATATAGATGAGATAGATTGTAATAAGGATATAGGAGATTGTGTAATACAAAGTATATGTATGTAGATCATTTGTATGCAAATGTTATATCATGCAATGATCTATAGATAGTCTGCAAAGCATTCTTGGAGGAGAGAAGATACTAGTATAAGTGTTCAGGGTTTATGAACCAGTATAGAGCAAAACTATAACCAAAACTCTTTTTGGCATAACAAATGCATTTTGTGAGTTCATTATTACTGTTTTATTTCAGCAAAATCTTGTAGTCAATGAGACTCTTTTGTGATGAGCAGTGTGCTCTAGGCAGTGTGCCTTCCTATATGTGTAGGCCCCCATTTTATGTAATATCCTTACATATGGCTAGTGAACTGATATTGTGGGTCATAAATCCCACCATGGTTTTTTCTCTTTGAGTTTTTCCACATATAAATTCTTTGTATTATGGTGTTCATTTATGTGGATGGTTTATTTTCTTAAAATTATATGTTTCTTCATTTACCAGTTTATATGTGGATGTTATAAATGGGTAAAATCATATCTTACTGGCAGAACATTGATTCACCCCCCCTCTCAATGTTCTTAGATCCCAACAATTGGTATTAGAGCCTAGTTCCTTGGAAGAAGTTTAACAGCTTGAGGAAGATCCTCAAACCAGAATCATTGAATATGGCTATGGAGAAGCAACTTGAGACGGTTCTTGAGGATTATGATGCTGAAAAGATGAAGAATTTAAAATTGCAAGATGAATTGAATTCTGCTAATGAATTCATTCTTATCCTGCAAGAAAGGTTGTCATTTGCTCAAGCCAAGGGAAAGGAACTTTTGCAAAACCAGGATGATGAAGAGAAAAATGCATTTAAGGAACAATGTCAGAAACTAAGTCAAGCAAACATGCCCATGAAGAATGAAATGCAAGACCTCACTATGAGGTTATCAAAATATATTGAGGACAGAAAGAAGAAGGAAGAAAATCTTGTTATATCTCTGAAGAACAAATTTGATGAATGTGGCAGATTGACTCATGAGAATAATCTGTTGAGAACTAGTTTGGCACACTCCCGGAATAATGAACAAGAGATTGAAAGACAAATAACTACTTTGAGAGATTATCTAACTACTACAAGTGAGTATAAAGAAAAATTCAAGATTAGTGTTGCATGGTTGGATGGCTTATTGAAAAGACAAAGGCAAAATGATGATTCTAGAGGACTTGGATTTGTATAAGGTGAAAGATCTAGTACTGCAAATGAAGATCAGACAACTGGTATGCATAACTCATCAGACCAAAGGAAACCGTTAAGACAACCTAATTCTTATAAATTCAATGGTAGATGCTTTTTTTGTAATAAATTTGGGCTTATGGCTAAACAATGTAGAAATTGAGAAAATCAAAACTACAATTTTGTTCACGGTTACAAGAAATATGGTCATAGATCAGAAGATTGCAGAATAAATGTCAAATGTCATGAATGTGGAAAGTTTTCTCATTTGGCTAATAAATGTAGGTCAAGGAATGACATCAGATATGTTAAAGAAATTCAAAAGAACAATGTTACCTGTTATGCATGCAACAAAATAGGTCATATTGCTAAGTACTACAAAAGCAAGACTCAACTGGTTAGCAATGATACAATAAATGAGAAAGGAAAGAAGAAGGTAGATGAAATACAACAAGATCACACCAAGAGATGGATTAGAAAGTCTAAAGAACCAAGTGGAGATGGATCTATGCCGGTAACTCCACTGGTAGAACAAAGCATTCTTGTAGCAGTAGGAAATTCCACTAGTAAGCCTTAGGGGTTGGAAAATCTATTACAAATCTTGCATATTCCTCGAAAGATATCTAAAAAAGATCTGGAAGAGATCTGGAGAGTTGTCTTAATCATTGATGAAGGTTTACCTGACATAAGACTATGAAACCGACATTTTGTAGGGTACATCGAGAAGCATTTATGACAGTGAAGGATTAGGGTTTACTTGCTGATAAAAGGGGAAAGTGAATTCATTTTCACTCACCCATCATTCAAGCAATCTAGAGAAAAGCAAAGGTGAATCTCAAGCGATTAAGAGCGAGAAAAGGCATTCTGAGAGGATTTTGAGCAATCATCTGACAAGCAATCAAATCTTCACACCGATGATCATTTTTCAGGTATTTCTTTGAAATGGCATCTAGGTCATCTGCTCCTACTTTCATTTCAAATCCCACCATTGTTGAAGTTAAGGATAGGCTAAGACCCATTTTAAAGGAAGTTCCACAAATAGCTAAGAAAGAAGACTCTATGGGCGCATTCTCTATGGTTCCTGATAGTGTGATGTATGTTGAGAATGTAAGGGCATATATTCACTGCACCTTGGAGGATCTAGGTACAAAAGAGATAAAGGGCATGTATCAATCTATGATACTAGGAAGCTCCAAAACAATCAATCTGAAATATAAGATCATTGAGGATCTAGGGTTAACCAATATCCTATACATACTGGAATTCAAAGATGAGGTGATCAGATATGTTCTGAGCAGGGTTCACAATGAGTTCATCTGGCTAGATTGGGCCTACATGATCACAAAGGAAGAAATTCAAGCAGTCACCAACTTACCCAAATTCGGACAAGAACCTGGCAAGAATATTTCCACCACTACGGTTGAGAAGTTCACTGACGTAACCCATGATAGAAGATCTATGAGGGTTAGCACAATCAAAGACACTGATGTGAAATTTGTCAGCATGATAATCGGTTATAAGGTAACTCAATCTAGTCAATTGAACTCTATTTCTAGTTCATGTATCCATGTTGCTTATCAGATGTTAAAGAATAATGAGAAGTATGATTTGTGTGAATGGCTGAGAAGTGAACTAATGTTGAATCTTGGAAAGATTAAGAGTTTTAAGAAAGGAACTTTTAGGTTTGGAAATCTCATTGTTTGTTTAATGCTTTACTTCATTAATGAGCTACTCAGTTTAGGGAAGAATCATTGGGCTCATGACATACTGGTAGGTATGAAAATCAACAAAGCAATCACTAGTCTTGGTACTGATAGGGATGAAAATATTTGGGGCTATTTCAAAACATTTTAGGAAAATATGAGACAAAGGGAAAGAATATCAAAGCACATTGTGGAGAAGTACTCCACTGATATCTGTTTTATGGTGAAGACTGATGAAACTCTTATGGAGGCAATAGAACTAGGACCATATGGGTCACTGAGCTTGGATATGAAGTGGATGATATCTTTTTTGAACTTTATGCAAAAATGCTACTTGAAGCTCCATTGGATGATAAGACAAAACACTTCGGTACTTCTTAAGAAAAGGCTCTTGAAGTCAAGATTGGCTTCGACAAGAAAAAAAGATAGAAGGAAATAGATAAGATGTCTATATATATACAAAATGTAATCCATAAAATTGACACTCAACTGGGTTCTGGATCCAAACTAGCAAAGGAACCGGCAATGGTTAGTGCTCCTGAGGCAAAGAGGCCTGAAACTTTCATTTCTTCTGTCACTTCTGACTCTGATCAAGAGGATAATGAACCTCTAGCATTCAGAAGGGTACAAAAAAAGAAAGCTAACTAGCCTCTGGTAGAGGAGAAGAAGGTGGAGCCAAGGAGGAATCTTGTGAGAAAAGTAACAAAACCTACTGCACCCCCACCTCCTACAAGGAAACCTATTCAGGAGAGGAAACCAGTCACATCCACTCTGGAAACCCACATCAAAAATAAGAAGAGTGATGATGCTATTGAATATGGTAAGGTTACAATGACCTATGTTGAATTGATTGATGAAGTAACCAAGGATGGAATTTTGAAGAATGTATCCATTTATTATGAAGATTTAGAGGATAATGAGTAGAATGAGATTGAAGAGGCAATTTTGTTACACATAGATATATATAAGAAAGCCTTAGTAGAAATTTTGAAGGAAATTACTCTATCACTATATAATAAATTAGATGCTAGAAGACTTGATGTAGTCAAGAGGGATAGAGAAATCAAGCAAGTAGAACTTTTGGGTATGTGTGGTTCAATAAACAATGAGGAAATGAAACAATGTATTGATGTTGCAAACAAAACAATTTTTAATAGTAAACCCTAACAAATAAGTCTAAAGATTGGCAGGGTAAGTGAGGTAGTAAATGAGACCAAAGATGGTTGGATCAAATTCTTCCAAAAAAATCATGATTTTCTCACCTCCCAAGAAGAATTTGTAAAAGCAATAACTTCCACCATCCCGGACAGATCTAAAGGGAAAGGTATTTTGGATAGTTCAGCTCCAATTTTAAATAAACTGGTAGTAACTATAAGTATACAGATACTACCGACAATTAATATTGATTCCCAACAAATATTTTGGCAATTGACACTTCTCAAGCTGAGAAGAAATCAATCACTAAGATGAGTCCAACTGAGTTAATGATGATGGCTACTCATAAACTAATAAAGGGGGGATTGACAGATAAAGGAATAATAGATAACTCAATCATAGTTTTGCACAGACTGATTCCTGATTGTAAGATTGAAAATGAATCAAGCCCTTCCAACAAGCTTAAGGCATTAACTAAGCATATATCTAACAACTTTCAATCTTTTCTGCAAATTTCAGATCGACAGGCACTCGAAAGATTTACTATGGCTAAGAGAGCCACTTTTGATTAGATTATTCAAATAGAGAAGAGGAAAATTGAAGAAAAATTGATTCTTATTGAGAATTGTTTGAAATAGTATACAAATATCTATAGGGTTTGTTGTAACATAGAAACTCTTACATCAAATGTAGATAGCAGATTAAAGGAGTTACATGATAAGGTTGCCAATAATAGAAATTATTTTGATGGATTAACCTCACAAACTGTTGGTATTTTGGTATGGTTTTGTCATTGATGTCAACACCTACTAAACTCTTATCAACTCTGGCACTTTGGAGAATCAGCAACATTCACCGGCAAGCAAGTGACTCATGCATAGTCACCGGTATCTGGTACATTGACAAGATATAATGATCACCGACACTTGAAATGATATGGAAAACACTTGGTAAGGTCGAAGACATCATTTGGACATCTTGTCCTAGAGTTTTGTTTATTGGTATATTCATATTTTCATATTTGTTGTTACTGGCAAATAGGTCTAGGGTTACACCGACAAGTTTATCTTTTCCAGAACAGCATGGCATGCTATGGAGATGATTAATTATTATTGTAAATGCATTAAGCCAACATGTTCAGTCAGCTATTGCATCGGATATTGTATTGTTTGTAAAATGTTTTTATTGTAATATCTTATAGATTCGACCTACTAAAATTGGTCTTAGGTTATGGTATAAATGTAAGATCTTATTTGTAAGATCAAATGTGGAATGTGAAAAAGGATTGTGTGAAGGTATATGCGAGAATAAGTAGAGCTATACACGCAGACATCATTTGAAGATTGAAGGATGGTATTTTGAAGACAATCAGAACTACACTGGTATTAAATCCAACATATGAAGATGTTATTTTGTGTAGTATATTCTTATTGGATTTAACCATCCAATTGTAATCAGTGTGACTCCCGTTTTGTGATTGAGTAGTGAGCTCTAGGTGGTTGGCCTTTCTGCATGTGTAGACCCCATTTATGTACACTTACTATCTACAGTAGTATCATCTGATTGTGGGTAAGGTTTCCCACCATGGTTTTTCCCCTTATAGGGTTTCCACGTACAAATATTGGTGTTATGTGTTGTGGATGACTTTGTGTTTATGTTTCATGTACTAATTCTTACCAGTATAGCAATTAACTATTAAAAATGTCTACCGACATATTAAACTGGTTTACCGGTATTAAGCCTTAAGTTGGTTAAGTTGTTTTTGGTTTAAATTTATTTGACAACTAATTCATGCCCCCTCCCTCTCAGTTGTCTCTGGGACCTAACAATTGGTATCAGAGCTTAGTCCTCTTTTGTAGAAGTTTAACAGCTTGAGGAGATCCAATGTCTACTAATTATTTCAGGAAGGATAGTCCTAAAATTGATGGAACCAACTATGGCATATGGAAGATTAGAATGGAGACACATCTAAATTGCATTGGAAAAGACATCTAGGATGTTACAAAGAATGGTTATACTGTTGCTGTACAAAGTTAGCCTAGTCCAACTAACTTGACTAAAGATGAGGAAAATGATTGCAAAGCAAGAGAAGCACTTTTGAGCGCATTATCAGAACAAAAAGTCATGGGACTATCAGATAGGTCTACTGCTAAAGCTATTTGGGATCATGTGGAAACACTGAATGAAGGAGATTCCATAGTCAAAATTACAAAAACTTGAAAGCTTCCGGGTCAGGTATGAACATCTGAAAATGGAAGAAGATGAAAGGATTTCTGCTTTTATGGAAAGAGTAAATGAAATTGTTTTGGGTATTAAATGTTGTCGAGGAACCTTAAGTGAGGATGAAATTGTTTCAAAATTTTTAAGAGGATTGCAACCAACATATAAAATGAAATTCATTGCTATAAATGAGTTAAGAACAATGCCTAATACATCAGTTACTAGGGATACATTAATTGGAAATCTTTCAACTTTTGAAATTGAAGAATTTGGTCCTATTGCTACTATAAAGATAGATTTGGCCTTTAAAGCATCAACATCATCTTCTCTATCATTTGACAAATCTGATTGGAAAACCTTTTATGCAAGAGAACTTGAAGAAAGGAGGAAAGAAAATGAAGAACTTGAAGAGCTTGAAACACTATTTGCAAGGAAAATGCCTAAAGGTCCAATTGGAAGTAATCCAACATATAAAATGAAATTCATTGCTATAAATGAGTTAAGAACAATGCCTAATACATCAGTTACTAGGGATACATTAATTGGGAATCTTTCAACTTTTGAAATTGAAGAATTTGGTCCTATTGCTACTATAAAGATAGATTTGGCCTTTAAAGCATGAACATCATCTTCTCTATCATTTGACAAATCTGATTGGAAAACCTTTTATGCAAGAGAACTTGAAGAAAGTAGGAAAGAAAATGAAGAACTTGAAGAGCTTGAAACACTATTTGCAAGGAAAATGCCTAAAGGTCCAATTGGAAGGTAAAGAACCCTTTAAATGTTTTAACTACAATAAGATTTGTCATATGGCTTTAAGATGCCTTGATAGACATGCTAGACTAAGAGAAGAAGCTAGATAGGAACAGGTTCATGTGGAAATAGTGCCACCGGCAATAGGAGAGAAACAAAAACCCTTGCTTAAGGAAATGGAAACACAGACTGACCTACCAGAGGTCACTACAAGCATGGTTACTTCCTCCACCAATGGAATTCAGAATGTTGGTTCCTCCTTAGCAGGCTACAAATTAGCCAATGTAACTAAAGTTCTTTTAGATTCTTTGAAGAAAATAACTGATTGTAGTTCACAAGCTTATAAAGCTATAGATGACACAATCCCAATTTTGAGGATGATAGCTCCAAAATACAACATAGATAATAAGGATTCTTTGAGTCAACTTGACACTTTGTCTATGTATATTATTGACAACATAGTGATAGTTGAATAGATAAAGGAATAGGCATTCAAAGACAAGTTGGAAATTGGAAAACATAAATTCTTTGAGGATCAAATAAAGAAGTGTACTAGAGAGTTTGACACACTTCTATCAGAACTATGTAACATATTGAAGGAATTTAAAACTCTATACAAAGATACTTGCAAGACAAACTTTCTGACAATGGACATATACAAGAAAATGAGCAAGATACACGAAGAAATAAATAAAATTGCAGACAATTTTGTTAATTCACCTGATACATTATCAGTTTTTGAGCAAAAGGTAGCTAGTTTTGAGGCAATCAAATTATTTTTGGCTTTTGCAACACACAAGAACTACAAAGTTTATCAAATGGATATTAAATGTGCATTTTTGAATGGAGATCTTGAAGAGGAAGTATACATTGAACAACTCGATGGATTTTCTTTGACAAATGATAATGATATGGTTTGCAGGTTAAGAAAAGCTTTGTATGGATTTAAACAAGCTCCAAGAGCTTGGTATGCAAGATTGGATAAGTATCTTTTAAAGATTGGTTTTACTAAAGGATATGCAAACAACAATTTATATTATAAAGTAACAAATGATGACATCTTGATTATAGAAGTATTTGTTGATGATATAATATTTGGAGGAGAAGATGGATTATGTAAAGAATTTTCTTTTAAAATGCAACAAGAATTTGAAATGTCTATGATTGGAGAAATAAAATTCTTTTTAGGATTGCAAATTTCACAGACTGATAAATGTATATTCTTGAGTCAATCCAAATACTTAAAAGAGTTACTAAAGAAATTTGGGATGGAGAACTCTAAACTAGTAAGCACACCTATGACAACAAATGACAAATTATCACAAAGGGATGAATCTACACCTGTTAATCTAACTAGATACAAATCTATGATAGGAGGTTTACTATATTTAACACAAACTAGACCTGATATTATGAATGCAATATGTATTGTTTCAAGATTTCAAAGTAATCCTAGAGAAAATCATGAATCAGTAGTAAAAAAGATTTTTCAGTACTTACAAGGCACTATAAGTCTTGGATTATAGTATCCTAGACATGAAAAGTTTGAATTATGTGCATACACAGATACAAATTGGGTAGGAGATGTGGATGATAGAAAAAGAACCATCGGCAAAGCATTCTTTCTTAGAAACAGACTAGTTTCTTGGTTGAGTAAGAAACAAAGTTGTACATCTTTATCAACAACAGAATCAAAATATGTTGCAGTAGCAACTAACTGTACACAAGTACTATGGCTTAAGCAAATGTTGAAAGGCATAAAGGTAAAATTCAAGGAACCTATTACTATCTATTGTGATAACACTGCAACAATTGATATATCTAAGAATCTAGTATTACATTCTAAAACCAAACATGTTTCTATCAAACTAAATTTTCTAAGGGAAAATGTTGAAGCAAAGGAGATAGAACTAGTTTGTGTGAATACTAAGAGCAGATTGCAGATATTTTTACTAAACCTTTGCCTAAGCAGACTTTTGAATATCTTAGAGATCATCTTGGAGTCATACCACCACTGGTAGAGACTTAGATAGTTGATGATTGTCATCAACCGACAGAATTAACAGAGAAATGTTTTACCTGGTCCTTGATGGGAAGCTACTTCTTAGGGGAAGTATTTGGTATACTAAATTGATTGGTATTTTGTATATGAACTTGGTTTTATTGTAACTTTGGCATTTGATGTCAAAGAGGGAGAGATTGGTCTGGAAAAACTTTGAAAAACACAAGGAAAACACATGTTGCTCCCAGGGGGAGAGATTGTTGTTTAGGAGAGATTATTACTCTTTGTATCTGTATTTTGATTTCTGTTTATGATCTTTTTGGAGATTGTTGGCTTTTGGTATTTGGCATTTCTATTTTGGCACTTTGATGGTTTTTCCATCTTGTGTTGCCATCAATGCCAAAGGGGGAGATTGTTGGTATTTTGGTATGGTTTTGTCATTGATGTCAACACCTACTAAACTCTTATCAACTCTGGCACTTTGGAGGATCAACAACATTCACCGGCAAGCAAGTGACTCATGCATAGTCACCGGTATCTAGTACACCGGCAAGATATAATGATCACCAACACTTGAAATGATATGAAAAACACTTGGTAATGTTGAAGACATCATTTGGACATCTTGTCCTGGAGTTTTCTTTATTGGTATATTCATATTTGCATATTTGTTGTTACTGGCAAATAGGTCTAGGGTTACACTGGCAGGTTTATCTTTTCCAGAATAGCATGGCATGCTATGGAGATGATTAATTATTGTTGTAAATGAATTAAGCCGACATGTTCAATTGGTTATTGCATCGGATATTGTATTATTTGTAAAATGTTTTTATTGTAATATCTTGTAGAACCGACCTACTAAAATTGGTCTTAGGTTATGGTATATGTATATGGTGAAAAATGGATAACAATAACAATATTGAAAGGCTAAATGAATTCAACCACAAAACCCTAGCCTAACAACAACAAAGATCCACCATAACATATGAAGATTACCTAAGACAATGCAAATCAAATGAAATCACAAAGATTATACCATCACATGTCCAATAGGGTTTTGATCTCCATTCTTCCTATCTCCATTGATCTTGCTTGATATATTTGCTCTCAGATTTTATGTGCACAAGAGCTCAACAAAGAACGGAATGTGGTTGCAAGTAGGATCATAGTGTAGTCAAAATGATTATTAGGGCATTAAGTCATTAGCTCATTAGGTCATTAGCTCATTAGGGTTTGATAATGAAGGAAGCATCTCCTTATATAGAAGACACTATATGAAATGGAGGGATAAGATTGAGAGGTGTAAAAAGGAGGTCGGCTATGATTAGAGGGTAGGTAAAAGAAATAAGAAAATAATGAAAGAGGTAGGTAGCGTATGAATTAAGAGATGAATGACATGTGTCATGTGTAGAAAAAGCTAATTAATTAATTAAATAAATAAAGATTTATTTAATTAATAGAAGAAGTGGGATCAATTAAATAAATAAGATATTTATTTAATTTAGGAAAAGGATAATTTAAATAAATAAATGTATTTATTTAAATGAGAAATAAGGCTAGAAGAGGATAAATGAATTAATTAAATAAATAAAGATTTATTTAATTAATAGAAGAATTAAGCTTAGATAATTAAATAAGTAAAATATTTATTTAATTAGACATGACAATTTTGGGTGTCTACATTTTGCCCCTCTTTGAGACAATGTAGCTTGTCGCGTTGTTTCAAAGAAGAAAAGATGAACTGATACCGAGTTGCCCCAAGATGGGAATGATATGCCCCCTCGAGAGATTGAATGAAAATGTCTGAAAAAATTGCAGACAATCTCTCGATAAGAAAGAAAGGCTAGAATGGATTGACCGGATAAAGTGACAAAGTCACGGGATAATGAAGACTGACTCAGAAAATGAAGGCTAGGGCTAGGGTAGGCTATAAGATAGACCACGGGGGAGAATACATCCTCATTGTCATCTACACCTTCACAAGATCAAAGTGCAAAGCGAGAAAAGAGAAGGAGCAGTCAGAAGCGATAGCTTTCATGCATAGATTCGACCATGTTCGTCGATTTCAGAGGCCAGCAGAGGCAGGAGAGCCAATAAGTACCACCAAACCTCCTTGTACTTTGACGCATTTAATTTTGTCATTAATGCATGTCGAATAGGGCAATAAATGCGCTTAGAAGTAGAGTCAAAAAATGTCAAAAACCATCTAACCGCATCTGTGTCGGTGCCAGGCGTGTTTATGTCCACCAGGCGCGTCTGTGTCGGTGTCAGGCATGTCTGTGTCTGGAACAACGTCTGCGATGTGTAGGGGCATCTGCATAGTCTAGTCATGTTTATGCCCGTCATAGGCACATTTGTGTTATGCAGGCACGTCTGTGTTGTGTAGGCGCGTCTGTGCAGTCTGTAGGCGCATTTATGTAATGTAAGCGCGTTTGCGTTGAAAAATGCAAGTTTTGGTCTTCTAGGTCAAATCGGCAGTTCTGTGATGAACATATGCTGTCAATTGGATAAGCTGCTGAGAGGATACACTCAAGCAGGTCCTCTAAGGAAAACTAGAATAGATCAAGGCACTTTGTGATGAACAGTGAGTACCAAGATAGAGTACTTTGTGATGAACAGGGAGTACCCAAAGTATGAGTAGCACTTTGTGATGAACAAGGAGTGCAAATGTGAGTAACACTTTGTGATGAACAGGGAGTGTCACACATGTAGTACTTTGTGATGAACAGGGAGTACTACTAGGATAGAAGCAACACTTTGTGATGAACAGTGAGTGTCACTAGGATAGATAGCCATATGCATTTAGATAAAAAGTAGCATTTTGTGATAAATAGTGAATGCCACTATAACTGACATGATTGATTTGCTTGACTGCAGGAGTATTTGCCGATGCTGGAGTCATGGGAGAGATTCCCATTGACACAGAGGTTGCGACCGAAGTTGTCATTCAAGGACCGAGCTACCATCGAGGAGATGGGCTTGAGACATGTACTATATGTGCCTGAGTTTCGGGCAAACATGGGTTTGCTGATTATGCTAGCTGAGAGATGGCACTCTGAGACGTACACGTTCCATTTGCCTATGGGTGAGATGACAGTCACCCTGGAGGATGTATATAGGATTCTGCGGGTGCCGATCGATGGGGAGCTGATCCCATACGATCAAGATGGCGATAGAGAGGCCCTGAGATGAGTATTCCAGGACCCTGGATTAGAGATGAGGGCAGGACACGTGGCATGGGATACCATGACAGCCACAGGGTTAGCATTACCGGCAGTGATTGAAGGAGCTATCAGTGGGTTCCTGTGTCCAGACAGGGCGACACGGGGATTGGCTGTGGGCTGGGGGGAGCACTGGAGACACTGGTGATGCAGCACACCAGATACACTTGGGGACCATGTGTGCTGGCCCATTTGTATTACGAGCTTCACCAGTTTGTTTATCACAGGTTAGTGGGATTGGGCTGCGGGGTGACACTGCTGCAGGTGTGGGCTTACGAGCATCTGCCAGTGACGAGGCCGATACACTTCAGAGGCAGGGGACATGGATGCAGTTTTGTGCATTTGTACGATATGATCACCTCACAGCCACAGATTGGCAGGTTGGAGCATTGGCGGCGAGTGCTAGACGATATCGATGTGGTCATATGGAGACCATATCTAGGCTACGAGGAGTGGGAGGATGATGCAGTGGAGCTGCCCTACACCTTTCGGAGTAGGTACCTGATTGGGCGGATGCCCTATGTGCTAGAGAGGCAGTTGGTAGACAGGATTGACCAACAGTTTGGCTGGATTCAGAGGATACCGCGGGGCTCAGGCATGTATGCCCGTACTGTGAGAGATTAGACATAGTTTGGGTCGTTGCTGTTGTATGATCAGGCAGTGACACAGCTGGTGGAGATGATACCTCTACCCTGGGACATGTGGCCAGAGATCGAGGATGCTGGCATGGATGCAGAGTATACAGCCTATTAGGCAGAGCATCCGTTCCCACAGTTGACAGATCCAGGAGAGGCACTGGAGGGAGATGGTGGGGGAGAGGATGATGACGGTGGAGGTGATGGGGGTCAAGGCCGATGGAGGAGGAGGGGAGTAGCTAGAGAGAGGAGGGTTGCACCTCAGAGGGAGGGTGATGAGGAGAGACCGGCTCGGGTGGTGAGGGGTCACGGTGGATTGCCACTACAGGTACTAGCAGCACAGGGTACCAGATAGGTACAAGCACAGGGATAGGGATAGAGACAGGGACCAGTATAGGTACCAGTACAGGTACAAGTATAGGGACAGGGGGAGCCACAGGCAGAGGCAGAGGTAGAGGGGGTTGACCCAGTGGAGGTTGAGCTACTGGATTTGAGGGAGATCTGTCAAGGACAAGCAGATGAGATTCAGGAGCTGGAGAGGGAGAGGGATCGGCTCAGGACAAGGCTCAAAGATACTAAGCGGGAGAGAGATCAGGCGATCCAGCACTGTACAGAGGCCGAGACAGCACTGAGGGTAGGGAGACAGGTGGCGGAGGACACAGGGGCAAGATATGCATATGTCCTATGGGCAGGAGAGGAGATAGGCTACTGGAGGGACCTCTACTATGGTGCAGTGCCAGCAGATCAGTAGGCAAGGAGCTTCCATAGACCATCGCGTACAGCGACAGCTACGGGGGGGAGCCAGAGGAGACAGGCATCGAGTGGTGGGGTCATGGGTCCTCCACCACCCCCAGATAGAGGGGATAGGCAGGATGATCCTGGGGCGGGTCCTTCAGGGGCTCAGATTCCACCGAGGCCAGGCGGCTCCAAGGGAGGGAGTTCATCATAGCCATAGAGGGCTCCCATTGTATCAGTTTTGTACCATTTTTTGTATGATGATGTAGACACCTGCAGGTGCTTTTGTAGCCATCTGTATTTTTGACATCATTGTATCATGACACTTTTGATTATATATATGAGATGATTCATTTTTTTTGCAGCAGCTATATGCATGTGTACCTATTTGATGAGACGTTCTTATAATGTATGTTTTATGCTTATGGATGCAAATGTGAATGTATGGAATGTAAATGAATATAATAATGCAAATGTAAATTGTGTTAACGGGTGTTGTGTGCAGGATGTGATGCAGTTGTGATATCTATATGTATGTATGAAATGCTTATATGTGGTAATGTAGGTGCAACTACATGAAATGCAAATGTTTTTGGTGTGTCATTATGCTCAGTCATGTGATAGCAAGCTACGCGGACTCGAGAAGGACAATGGAAGTCAATCAACAAAGGAGGATGGAAGACAGAAGATATGAAAGTGAAAGAGCTTCTTGTGCATTATCATCATTGAGCTTTATTATGGCAAAATAGGTTATGACAATTGAGGCATATGTTTGACCCAGAAAGTCATTGTACCTGTTTGCATGGAGATAAGACAGTCACAAACAAGGAATGCCCCAGTTCACACTAGACTCACAGTGTCCTCATATCCTTGGACAAGTCATAGCATTACTAAGAGACAATCCACAGACAGCAAATACAAATAGATGACGATACCCCATCCTCGCCTTTCTAGTCAAAGACATCCTGGAGATAGAATCTCTAGTCAAAGACATCCCAGAAAAGCTAAAAGACATGTCACCAGAAAGATAAAATCAAAAGAAAACCAAGACTCGACACCAACATCCACTGTAGTCCTCAAGTTTAGTGTCTATTGTCACTTGTATAAGTCTGATTTGATTGTGGTCACAATGTTTACTTTCACAAAAAGGATAGATAGCACTGAACCATAATGTTGTCTGAGTCTATTGAAAGATTTAATTTGTTGAAGCTCATTGTTGCTATTGTGTCTCATCTGAAATTGACTGAATCCATGAAACTGATACTTTATTGCGGAGAAGACGAAACTTTATTCTGGATCTATGATGCAAATGTTGCTTTATTGCAGATTGTGCGTGGATAGACTGAAGGAAGCTGGAAGAAACTGTACTCCTCGAAACATGTGATGTTCTCAGTTCCACACCCATTACTAGATGTAGGATCTGCCTTAGCCACAGATAGGATTTGATTTATTATGGATGGAAAGGGAGGTTTATTATGAATGGCCAACCAATCTTGGGTAGATCAATAACAAGCCATGATGGGAATGGGTAAGTTTATTATGAATGAATAGGTTGTGAGTGTGTGGAAAGTGAAACGATGAAATGGAATCCTGAAGGAGGGAGGAGCAATGTCTCTACGCATGGCGCTGGTGACCCAGTTTTCACCATGGTACTTGCCCTGGGCGCCACCGAAGTGGTTTTCACCATTGGACAAAATTATTTCTCTTTACTTTTTTCGATTTTTCAATGTTTTTTGTGTCACAAGGCGCCTGTTTGCCAAGTTTTCACCAAGTAACGATTTTTTTTTTTTGTATTTTTGAATTTTTTTGTATTTTTGAATTTAGGATATTCTGAAGAGCTATGTGTAGAACCTGCAAAGGTGCATGCTGTTGATAGGATCCTCCAAAGGTTCACCTTCTATAGTTGAGAGCTGATATGCCCTAGAGCCATATACTATTGTGATGATGTAAGGATGAAGCCAGTTTGATTCAAACTTGCCCTTCTTCTCTCTGTCTTGCTGATTCTTGGGGTTTTCTTGGAGAACCAAGTCACCTACCTCAAATGTGCGAGGCTTGACTTTGTGATTGTAGCTGCGACTCATTTGTTGTTGGTAAGCCTTGAGATGATTAAAAGCAGTTTGTCTCTGTTCATCTAGCAGTTCCAGTTCTTATAAGCGAGAAACTCTGTAGTCTTCATCACTGATGATGTTTTGCAAAGAGACCCGTAAAGAGGGTAGCTCGACCTCAATAGGCAAGATGGCTTTAGAACCATAGATTAGTGAATAGGGTATAGCTCCTGTAGGTGTACGGACACTTGTGCGGTAGGCCCAAAGTGTAGGATTGAGTTGGATATGCCAATTACGGCCAGCATCGTCGACTCTCTTCTTTAGGATTTTAAGGATTGTTTTGTTAGACACCTTAGCTTGGCCATTGCCTTGGGGGTAATATGGTGTGGAGAAACGATGAGAGATATGGAAGCGATCACAGAGTTCACGAACATCCTGATTTTTGAAGGGACACCCGTTATCAGTGATAATGGAAATAGGGATACCATATCGGCAAATGATATAGTTAAGGATGAAGGTGGCAATCTGTTTTCTAGTGACTTGTGTGAGAGGCATAGCTTCAATCCACTTCGTGAAATACTCTGTGGCTGTGATAATGAATTTATGACCATTGGAAGAAGGAGGGTGAATCTTGCCTATGAGATCGAGTCCCCATTGACAAATGGGCCAAGAAGACGCAAGTGGCTGTAGTTCTTGTGCTGGCGCATGTATGAGGTCTCCATGAATTTGACATTGCTTACATTTCTTGACAAACTGATATGAGTCTTTTTCCATATTGGGCCAGTAATATCCAGTCCTAATGAGTTTCTTGGCCAAGGTAGGACCACTAGCATGTGGACCACATATCCCTTCATGCACTTCACGTAACGCAATCTGAGCTTCGTCGCTTTCTAGACATCTAAGAAGAGTGCCATCTAGACCTCGCCAATATAGGGTATCAGCTAAAATGACGTATCGAGAGGATTGGCGAATGAAGGTGCGACGTTCATTATTTGATAGATCAGGAGGTAGGATATTGTCACGAAGGTATGTGAAGATGGAACCATATAACTGGGATTTAGGACCAACAACACATATAATTTCAGTAGGAGTGATCTCATATCATGGAACCAAAAGGTTATCCACCAAGAACTCATAGCGGGTCTCATTTGGAGGTAAATCAATCAATGAAGCAATTGTAGCCATGGCATCTGCGGTGCGATTCTGCTCTCTTGGTATCTGCTCAAAATCTATCCTTGTGAAGTATTGTTTCAGATCATCCACCATTTGTTTATAAGGCATTAGCTTCTCATCTTTTGTTTGGTAATCACCAGTTGCTTGACGGATAACAAGTTGGGAATCCCCAAAAACATGAAGTTCTTGGATCTTCCATTGAACTACAATTTGTAATCCTGTTGTTAATGCCTCATATTCTGCTATATTGTTAGTGCAAGGAAATGATAAGCAGTATGATTTTGGTATAGAATCTCCTTGAGGAGTTATAAAGAGGATGCCAGCTCCTGCCCCATGCTGTGTGTATGAGCCGTCAAAGTACAGTTGCCATGGCTTTGCATGTGACATTGCTAAAATGGATTCATCTGGAAATTCTGAACGTAGAGGAACATCATCTATCATGGGGGCATCTGCTAACTGATTTGCGATGGCTTGTCCTTTTATTGCTTTTCTATCCACATACTCGATGTCGAATTCACTCAGGATCATTACCCATTTGGCCAGTCGCCCAGTAAGTGTTTCTTTATTGAGAAGGTATTTTAATGGATCAATTCTTGCAACCAACTTAGTCTTATGAGTGAGCATGTAATGTCGTAATTTCTGTGAAGCAAGGACCATGACGAGACATGCACGCTCGATTGGTGTGTAGTTTAGCTCATATCTCACCAATGTGCGACTAATATAGTATACGGACTTTTCCTTGCCCCCAACAATTTGTTGTGCTAAGAGTGCTCCCAGTGCTATTGGAGTAGCTGATATGTATAGTAGCAAAGGCTGATCTGGAACTGGTGGCATCAGAATAGGCAGATTCAAGAGATAATCCTTGAGCGTCTGGAAAGCCTATTGACAGTTATCATCCCATTTGAATTTGATATTTTTATGTAGCAGGTGTTGAAAAGGATTACACTTATCTACAAGTTGTGTTATGAATCTTCGTATAGACTGAAGTCTCCCTTGTAAGGATCGAAGTCGACTGATATTTCTGGGTGGTGGCATGTCCAAGATAGCCTTGACCTTTGCTGGATCGGCTTCAATTCCTCTTTTGGATACAATGAATCCTAGGAGCTTCCCTGAGGTTACTCCAAAGACACATTTCTTAGGGTTTAATCTTACTTTGTATTTTTCCAATCGATCAAAGGCAACTGAGAGTATGTCCAAATGTATATTATTGTCTATTGATTTACCCAAGAGATCATCAACATAATCTTCCACAGTTATGTGCATGAGATCATGAAAGATAGTAGTCATTTCTCTTTGATAAGTAGCACCTGCATTTTTTAGTCCGAAGGGCATGACATTCCAGCAGAAAGTTCCCTAAGGACAAGTGAATGATGTTTTATGTTGATCCTCGGGTGCAATCCTGATTTGATTATAACCAGAAAATCCATCCATCAATGATAACATTTCGTGACCTACCGTGAGATCAATAATCAAGTCAATGTTTGGTAATGGGAAGTCATCCTTTGGACAAGCTTTGTTGACACCTCTGAAATCTGTGCAAATTCTGATGTTGCGATCTGGTTTACTGACAGGTACCAAGTTGGAGATCCATTCAGGATAATCAATTGGGCATATGAATCCGACATCGAGTAATTTCTCAAGTTCTGATTTGACTAGTAATGCCACTTGTGGATGCATTTTTCTTAATTTCTGTTTTACTAGTTTTGCCCCCGGTTTTACTGTCAGATGATGCATTACCAAATCTGGATCTAATCCAGGCATATCAGTGTATGACTAGGCGAAGTTGATTTGTCACTTTTTGAAGAAGCTTATGAATTTTGACCTTTCAGACTCTGTCAGTGATTGAGCTAGGAATATGTTGTGTGGAACCTCTTCTGTACCGATGTTTGTTTTGATAGTCTCCTCTACCAACATGGATGATTTTACCTCATATGATGATGGGAGAATGTTGAGCCTTCCATCTTCGGGTGCCTCAGAGAGGTTTTCACCCTCAGATACGTCCTTTCTTTTTACTTTTTTGGGGTCAGATAGCGCCACAGTGTGGTTTTCACCATAAGACCCTTGATTTGTTCTTATTTTCACATTTTTGTGACTGGAAGGTCCGACACCCTCACCAAAATATGCCACACTATTGAGTTCTATAGTGTATCCCACTTTATGGTCTCCAGGGGGGAGGTCATCCTGTATGCCTAGATAGTCAATAAAAGCTTCATCGTTTTGGAATGTATCCAACTGTGTAGGTCCTTCATGATCCTAGTCAATGAGTTGGTGGTGAACAAGGGGAAGGCCATTAATGTCTTCAAAGTTAGCGGGGCTAAGAGTGAAAATGTGATTATATTCAGGTATGTCAAGGTAATTATCGAGGTCATCGATGGCAATCTCCTCATCAGTCTCGATCACGAACGAATCCAAATTATCATCACTAGTAGCGCATTTCGGAACAGGTGTTCTCATCCTATGTGATTTCAACCTAGAACCTTGAGACAAGGACTATGTAGACTCCTCATGGGTTGTTTCTTGACCCACTCTGAATTTGTTATAAAACTCCTCCTCTTCTGTAGGTTCATCTGGCTCTCTGAATGTCTCGGTGAGCTCGTAGTCACTAGAAGACTTATCGGAACCCCATTCCCATTCATTGGAATCTGTGGAATAGCAATTCTCTTGTTGAATTTTGGCAGCTTTGATTTGTAAGGCTTCTTCTGTCCTTTGGGTGTGGACCTTGGAAGTTAAGAAACCAAGTCCTTTCGAGCATTCCTTCTTGAAAGTCAATTCAGGTTGTAAAGGTTCAATGATGCCTTCCTTTCGTAACCCCAGAGGGCTTTTTCCATCGTACCCGAATTTTTGTAGAATTTTGAAGCCTTTGGCATATTTCTCACATGGAAGATTGATGTGGTCATGCGTTTCCTCTTCATTATCTCTGAAAAGTATTTGGTATAAATCTTCCTCTTCTAGTTCACCCCATCTTTGAAAGGTAGTGGGATCCCATTTGAGCTTCATGATGGAGATTTGCTTGTTAGGATGTGGTCTTCCATATTCTTTTGGGGAACTCATGACTTGTCGTAAGTACATGGTCTAATTGAAAGTATATTCCCCCATGCCTTTGTCCTGAAACGTGCCTTTAAGCTCACCTTGTTTGGATGTCGAAGGTTTTAATGACTCAGGATCAATATATGCCGACGAAGGAACAACTTCCCAATTACTAGGAATGATGGTCTCAGTCTTTGATTTCAGGTTATTGCAATATATGAATGGATTAGGATCGCCATTAACTATTACTTCCACTCCATTATGAGGAAACTTAATGCATTGGTGATATGTGGATGGGACTGCCCTCATTTCATGGATCCAAGGACATCCTAACAATATGTTATAAGTGAGATTTAAATCCAGGATTTGACAGACCACATCCTTTGTAACTAGCCCAACTCTGAGAGGTAAGATGACTGTACCCTTGGATGAATGCTCTTCATCATCATATGCCTTAATGGTGATCTTGTTTTTAGAATTTACAGATTTATCAAAATATCCCAATTATGTGATAGTGCTTAATGTGCAAATGTTTAGACCTGCTCCTCCATCTATCAGGACTCGTTTTATTCGATGTTTGTGTATGAAGGCTTCAATGTGTAATGGTGCATTGTGTGGCTGACTTACAGAGGCATCATCGGCTTCTGTGAATGTAAGGGAGTGTGGAATGGAAAGGTATCCCACCATGGCTTGAAACTGGTCCACATTCAGATCAGTAGGAACAGCAGTATCTCTCAAGATTTTATCAAGAATGGCTTTATGTGCGGGAGATATGCGTAATAGCTCAAGGATCGAAATGAGCGCGGGTGTCTTCCCTAACTGTTCTACAAGGTCATACTCAGGTTTGGTTGATGAGGAAGCGGTGTTTTTAGCTAGAGCACCTTGCAAAGTGATCTTACCTCGACGAGTTGTAACATGACATTTAGAGGTAGGTTCAGAAGAAGATCCAACACCTTTTAGGACAATCTTGGGTCTCTGACTAGAATTCTCAGAGGCTTTGTCCTTGATGATAATAGTAGAGACATAATTGTCCATTAAGATGTGATTGATAGTTGAATCATAGTTGTAATATGCTCTTGTATAGTTGGTTTGGTCATCTGTGGCTTTAGCTTTTCCCTTGTCATGCTTTGGGAATGGTTCCTTAAACATCTCATGTTCTTGATTGGAGGAATGTCCCTCAATCTCAATATCACCTCTATCAATGAGATCTTGTATGATGTTCTTCAATCGATGACAATTTCCTATCTTATGACCCTTTCTCTTATGAAATTCACAATACTCATCATCATTCCACCAATTTGGTTTGACCTTTGGTTCATATGGCAGGAAATCTGGAATTATGATCACCTTGTTTGCCACTAGCTTCTTGAAGACTGACTCAAGTGGTTCTCCCAATGGGGTATACTTCCTTCGTGATCTAGAAGTTGTTTGAGTATTCACTTAATTGTTTGTAGAACTTGATCCAGAAAAAATGAATTTGGGTCGCATTGTGTTGGCATTGACAACACCATCATTGACTGTGTTCTTGTTTTTATTCGAAAATCTTGGCTTGTCTTTTCCTTTAAAGTCATCTTTGTTTTCCTTGAATATTTTAGTGACTCCTTGTTCAATTAGGACCTTTTCTATCGCCAAGCCTTTTTCAATGACGTCCTTGAAAGTGGACAAACAAGCTTTCCTTAGATCATAGCCAATGTTTTTGTTAACATTTTGGGTGAACATTTCTACCATTTGTTTTTGTGGAATTTCACAAGAGCATCTGTAGGCTAGATTTCTCCATCTTTGTAAAAATGATGCAAAAGACTCTCCCTCTTTTTGCTCGGTGTTGCACAGAGTAGTGACTGATATGTCTGTCTCTATATTGTAGGAGAAATGTTGAATAAATGCCTATGCTAAGTCACCCCATGACTTAATTCCTGGTGGAAGTTGGGAGAACCATTCCATAGCTTGATCACCTAAGCTTTGTGGGAATAATCTCATCAAATATGTCTCTTCTGCTGCTACCTCAATGCGAGCTGTGAAAAATTGTCTTATGTGTGCCTTAGGATCCCCTCTTCCTCTATACTTATCAAATTTAGGCATCACAAAATGTGTAGGAAAAGGAGGCATTGGAATGCTCTTGTCAAATTGATAAGGACATATGTCTCTCATTGTGTATGTTGGCTTCGGTGTATTTATGTCCTCCATTTTCTTTTGTAAGTCCCTAATTTGTTGCTCCAAGTTGCTCTTAGGTGGAGATCGACTTCTTGGACCATACCCCATGTTTGAGGCACCCATTGGAGGAGGTGCATGTTGCATGTATGGATGATATTGATCATACACATGTTCATATGGAGGAGGTCTATAATGATACTGCGTATACGGAGCACTTGGTATAGATTCATGTTGAGGAACACCATATTTATTTTGTGCATGTATACCATACTCTACAGGCATGTCATGTTCTACTGTATTGCCCCCAAATTTGACATGAGGTTTCCTTGTGTCCAAATTTTGAGCATGCCTTGGAATATTCCATTGCTTTGGTGGTTGATCCTTAGCATTGATATGTGATTGAGCATATTTTTCTCCATAAGACTTCCATAATGGTCTGCGAAGGTGAGTATCATATGTTTGACCATGTGTATGTGGGAGCTCTGGTTTTTGAAGCAAAGCTGATGGTGATTCAGGTACCATGTGTGGTCCTCTATTTCCTCCACTATTAGGTCTCCTTTGATCCATGTTGGAGTGAGGTTGTTACAAAGGTCTATGTTCCATTATTTGAGACATGTCAAAATCATGAGGTATCTTGGCTCCACTTTGTGCCATCATGTGTAAGAAGTATTGTCTATCTCTCCTCATTATTTCCTCAACCAATCGATTGAAATGGGGATTCATAATGGATTCTTCCACATCTGCTGAATGCACTGAAAAGTTGTCCACATTGTCATTTTGTGTAGCATTGTTGTTTATAGTGTCCATGTTCTCAACATTTGGATTGTTTCTATAGGTATCCATGTCAGGTAATGTAGTATGATCAGAATTGAAAAAGATATCATTGTCATACTCATAAGAACTCGTGTTTGCAGACTCTTGAGCCTCTTTAGTTTCTCTCCTAGATTTTTGAAGATGAGTTTCAACCATGAACTAGGTATTGACCAAGATGTGAGAGACTAGATGAAAAATGGAAAGAGTATGGAAGACCAAGAGTTGAATGGAATGTAAATGAATCTGAAGTGTACTTGCAATGTCCAAAGTGTAAGACCAAGTATGTATGTAGTAGAGTAGGTGTGACTTCCAAAGAGAGGATAGTTTCTCTTGATGAGGTAAGCTGACCTTGACTCTAAGTAAGACCAAATGAGACCCAAAGGTAAGAAACCTTGATGAGGGACCACTTAGCAAAGTGTTGTTGTATGTAGTATGTTGACAAAGTATGATGAGGACAAGCAAGTGACCTTTTGACTCAAGTTTAGACAAATGTGAATGTAATGTGAGATGTAAAGCAATGATGGACTTTGTGAGACCCAAGGACAGGTTGAATGCTAAATGAAACCTTAGAGAGATGACCTAGGAAGCTCAAGATTTCCAAAACTGACTGTGTTTGCTTGCTGAACTATAACAATTTTTCAATTCTGGACACAGACGTGACTGTATACTTCACAGACGCGGTTTCCTGACACAGACGCTACTATGTTTAACATAGACGTGCTTATGAGATTTTCTTGTTTATGTTTACTGGACTGTAAAATTTTTATTTTTTTTTTGCAATTTTGGACACAGACGTGCCTGTATACTTCACAGATGCGGTTACCTAACACAGACGTGTTTCTATTCAACACAGATTCTGTTATAAACATAGACGCTATTCTGCCCTTCACAGACACGCCTAGACAACACAGACGTGGTTAAAACAGACACAGACGCATTTTTGTAAAATTTGTGCAATTTTTTCCAATCTGTGAAGTCATTTTTTTGTGACCAAATCTGACTGTTTGACTATTTTTCATGACAAGAGGACACAATGTTGATGAGGACTCAATGTTTGCAAGTGTTTAGACTGACAATGACTCCAAGAAAAGTGTGTTGTTTGATGTAAAATTGTTTTGCATACACTTGAAGACACAAAAGACACAATGTTTTTGCTGTTTGGTCTTAAATGTTTTAAATGTTTAACATAAGTCAAGCATAATTCTTATGGCTGGCCAAGACAATAGTTGTTGATCCCACATGGGGTTTTACCCCTGAGGCTACGCTATTTAGAGCAGATACTTAGATGCTTGACCTCATTGGCTCCACCCTCGACACTCACTTCTCGGGTTAGCCAAGCATCAGTCCCCATGAAAACTCCCCATGGCGAACTTTGTATCTCTACTAAGAACCGTATGTGTGTGGGCCGCTACCAGAGGTCTGACCTCCTGCCCCAACAACTAGAAGGATTTGGGCCTCTAAAACAAAAAGGTGCTAGTAAGGGCATCCGCTCATGTGGCCATACATGTGGCACTTTCAGCTCTGTAAATACAGAAGGCTCCCAGCCAGTAGGGGTTACACCCTACAACTGATCAAATAAATTTGATCAAATGGGTTTATGGGGAGACATAGTGTCGGTATGAACTAATCAGCACACGTTATTCATAGTTTTCACCATGAATACATTTGATTATAGTGGTTCGGATGAGGTGGGTTTTCCTCGCTACCACTTGGGTCGTTCTCTTCTCACTAGTAGTCCTAATGACCACACGGGAAGACAGGCCCTCTAAAGATTAAACAAAAAAAGCCTATTTCTCAAGACACAAAAGACAATGATTCAATTTTAGTGAACCAATTGAAGTGTTTGCTAGTCTATGAAAACAAGGCACACAATAAAAATCCAAAAAACCCTTGCCAAGGACCTGCAACAAAGAGTTGTTAGTAGTTTGGGTTGTTTGAAATAATCACCCCTTCCTGCAAACACACAAGTTAGGTAAATTTTGAAACCCAAAAAACTTTGTGAAAATAGGGGCCTTCAACCAAACGATTTTGCTTCTAAGACAAGTTGCACCAATTCTGTTAGCTGGATCTGAAAATGTTAGCTCAAAATAAACCAGATCTGAAACCCTAGATGCAAAATCCGAAAACTAAATCAATAAAATTTCAAAATTTTGAAACAGGCAATACACAGATGCGATTACCCCTGACGCAGACATGACTCTATGACACAAATGCGGTTCTGTGAGACACAGACGCGAGTAAAAATCACAGACGCTCTTTACAAACACAGACGTGGGTAAAAATGGTACAGATGCGCTTCTGTAACCCAGACGCGCCTCCCTGGAACCTGCAAAATGAAATATTGCCAAAACACAGACGCAGATCCAGTTGTCTTAGATGCGCCTGAAAATAAAAAACGCGATCCGAAAGTGCGCAGACGTGAAAATACCAAAAATGCTGCCGAAAATGTCTAATCTGCAACTTCAAAAACACAAAATCTACAACAAGGAGGTTAAATGCAAAGGGACAAGGGTCCCATCGGGCGTGCCAAAATGTATATGGTGAAAAATGGATAACAATAACAATATTGAAAGGCTAAATGAATTCAACCACAAAACCCTAGCCTAACAACAACAAAGATCCACCATAACATATGAAGATTACCTAAGACAATGCAAATCAAATGAAATCACAAAGATTATACCATCACATGTCCAGTAGGGTTTTGATCTCCATTCTTTCTATCTCCATTGATCTTGCTTGATATATTTGCTCTCAGATTTTATGTGCACAAGAGCTCAACAAAGAACGGAATGTGGTTGCAAGTAGGATCGTAGTGTAGTCAAAATGATCATTAGGGCATTAAGTCATTAGCTCATTAGGTCATTAGCTCATTAGGGTTTGATAATGAAGGAAGCATCTCCTTATATAGAAGACACTATATGAAATGGAGGGATAAGATTGAGAGGTGTAAAAAGGAGGTCGGCTATGATTAGAGGGTAGGTAAAAGAAATAAGAAAATAATGAAAGAGGTAGGTAGTGTATGAATTAAGAGATGAATGACATGTGTCATGTGCAGAAAAAGCTAATGAATTAATTAAATAAATAAAGATTTATTTAATTAATAGAAGAAGTGGGATCAATTAAATAAATAAGATATTTATTTAATTTAGGAAAAGGATAATTTAAATAAATAAATGTATTTATTTAAATGAGAAATAAGGCTAGAAGAGGATAAATGAATTAATTAAATAAATAAATATTTATTTAATTAATAGAAGAATTAATCTTAGATAATTAAATAAGTAAAATATTTATTTAATTAGACATGACAATTTTGGGTGTCTACAGTATAAATGTAAGATCTTATTTGTAAGATCAAAGGTGGAATGCAAAAAAGGATTGTGTGAAGGTATATGCGAGAATAAGCAGAGCTATACACACAGACATCATTTGAAGATTGAAGGAGGGTTTTTTGAAGACAATCAGAACTACACCGGTACTAAATCCAGCATATGAAGATGCTATTTTGTGTAGTACATTCTTATTGGATTTAACCATCCAATTGTAGTCAGTGTGACTCCCATTTTGTGATTGGGCAGTGAGCTCTAGGCGGTTGGCCTTTCTGCATCTGCAGTAGTATCATCTGATTGTGGGTAAGGTTTCCCACTATGGTTTTTCCCCTTACAGTGTTTCCACGTACAAATATTGTTGTTATGTGTTGTGGATGACTTTGTGTTTATGTTTCATGTACTAATTCTTACTGGTATAGCAATTAACTATTAAAACTATCTACCAACATATTGAACTGGTTTACTGGTATTAAGCATTAAGTTGGTTAAGTTGTTTTTGGTTTAAATTTATTTGACAACTGATTCACCCCCCCCTCTCTCAGTTGTCTCTAGGACCTAACACTAACAACATCTATTTATGGACAAATTTTGTCTTTGGAGAACCAAATTTTTTCTTTTGAAAAGGAAAGAGCCAAGATCATTCAGAGAGAAAGGAGACTTACAGGATTAGTGAGTCTAAGATTGGATTCACTCAGTGTACATAAGAGGGAATGTATGGATATGGTAGCTAAACCTACATTGGAGGATGTCAAAGAGAAGGAAACATTTGCACACTTACTGAGTGGACTTGTATCCATATCTGAAACCTTCAAAACCAGCTGGAATACATATTTATAGTTACTAGACAAGGCTTAAACAAAAATTTTGAAATTGGTAAAGCTCTGATAAAGAAATCTATATTTATTCATTCTTTCAATTCTTTCACCTGTCTTTGACATTGATTTTAAAGGGGGGGTGTATATAATGTGAAAAATATCAGATAAAAAAATATGGGAAGGATATTTGAAAGGAGTATATTTCTCAAGGGGAGCATACTTCAGGTTGAACCGGTAGGGAATCCATTTTTCACATGAGTGTTGCCATCAATACCAAAGGGGGAGATTGTTGGCAATTGACACTCATTGGATTCATATGTTTTCATTAATAGAAACATGGCAACAAGATTCATAAGGGAGCATACATAGGCATACACCGACACTAGGAGGGATTCACCAGTAGATACTGACATTTGAGTATCCAGGGTTACATTGGCACTAACATCCAACACTTTAGTGAAGCCAACATCAAGCTTGGACTTGAAGGAAGTTTTATTTGTAAAATCATTTTGTAATTATTGTATAAGACCGACATTGTATATCTTTTGTAATGCATTGTAAGCCAACATAAGGGATATTGTTTGTGAAGGGTATATAGGTCAGTTTGTTAAGGTCGTTATAAATATAGATGAAATAGATTGCAATAAGGATATAGGAGACTGTGTAATGTGAAGTATATGTATGTAGATCATTTGTATGTGAATTTCATATCATGCAATAATTTGTAGATAGTTTGGAAAGCATTCTTGGCATAGAGGAGATATCAGTAGAAGTGTTCAGGGTTTATGAACCTATACAGAGTAGAACTATAACCAAAACTCTTTTTGGAATAACATAATAATTTTGTGAGTTCATTATTACTATTTTATTTCAGCAAAAACTTGTAGTCAGTGAGACTCTTTTGTGATGAGTAGTGTGTTCTAGGCAGTGTGCCTTCCTACATGTGTAGACCCCCATTTTATGCAATATCCTTTTATTTGGCCAGTGAATTGATATTGTGGGTCACAAATCCCACCATGGTTTTTCCTCTTTGAGGTTTTCCATTTATAAATTCTATGTGTTATGGTGTTCATTTATGTGGATGGTTTATTTGCTTCAAATTATATATTTCTTCATTTACCAGTTTATATGTGGATGTTATAAAAGGGTAAAATCATATCTTACTAGAACAACACTGATTCACCCCCCTCTCAGTGTTCTTGGATCCCAATAGATACATCCATTATAAGACATGATAGAATGGATAAAATGAAATTGATTGATAGAATTGATAAGATTGAGATCAAGTCTGGTTTCAGGATTGACACCTCCTATATAAGACAAAGATGATCAAAATGTCTGGTTTCAGGAATGACATATCTTGTATAAGACTTGATCAAAACTTCTAGTTTTAGGAAAGATAGATCCTATATAAGACATGATAGATGAGAGTTGGATGAATGATGAAGATATGAAAGTGAAGAAAGATTCCATGTTGATGCGATAGATATGCATGTGATGGATGCAATGATGAATATGACTAGATGATGATGATGATGATATAAAACTAAATGCCATGATATGATATTGAAACTAAATGCAAATTTTAGGAATGATCTAAAAAATGCACCTAAGCACTTAACAATAATATGAAGCCTGATATGAAATGCACTCTTATTCTTGATATTGTCACCTTTTCAATCAAATTAGATATGCTTCCTTTTTATCATCATTGACCCTATGATATGTTGAAATTTGATACAAGAATCATGGTATAATTGAACCTTGATGACCTGAGTATAACTTAAATGGGTTTTGATATTGCAAGATAAGACAAGCATCTAGGTATAATTGAACCATGATGATCTGAGTGTGGCTTGCGTAAACAGACAAGAGCTAACCTTTGTCCGATACAAATTGGAAATGTCCTCAGTGATATGCCACTAGATCACATCGTAGAAAAAAATTGCATAGTAAAAAGGATTCACTCACAACCAACAAACAAAGAAAATATCATACTCCTTCATTGCTTCTCTTGTTTCAAGAAATCCTTGAATCACTTGGGAGATATGATAAGCAAAAATAAAAAAATAACCATACATAAACATACATGCCATCCTATGTATTTTTCTCGGATAAAACATCTTGCAAATGCCTTGTTGTTTAGTTTTTATCAGTTCATGTTTATTTGTTTTACCATTGATTGTCATGATCTTGTTTTTGTCTTGATGTGTTTTTTGTGATCGATTGTCTATTTGAAACCCAAAGGTGACCTACCCCCACTGAGGGTAGGATTATTCCCCCACTATAGATACTACTTACGATATAGAATATGTACATTGACCACCAAGCCATGGTGGGATATGATACGGATGACTGTTTAGATAATCAAGGACAATGACTACACTATGTATGTCTAGGATTGATAAGCATTAGTGACATTGTGAATTTTTGGTGATGGCTTAGATGGGTGGATATGATATTTACAAATAGATGGAGGAGCCTCTCTATCACAAATATCGCCTATTTCGAGGTTTTCACCACTTGTTTTTATTGGACATTTTGATTTTTATGATTTTTTGAAAGATGAAACATGTCTTGCCATCAATCGATAAAGATAAGAGTAATTAGAACAAATTACAACAATCACACTGATCTATGTCATTATTTTGATTTGTTTGATGATTGATAAGAATGTCTGGTTTCAAAGAGTGAGTACCCCGTATAAGACTGATATGTCTAGTTTCAAGTGTACCTATCCCTATATAAGACATATTGATGTTGATGTTGATGTTGATGTTGATGTTGATGTTGATAGATGGATTGATTAACAAGACTTGATGATTGATTGGAATGTTTGGTTTCAAAGAGTGAGTGGGGTGTATAAGACCGATCTATCTAGTTTTGAGTGTACCTATCTCTGTATAAGACATGTTGATGTTGATAGATTTCTAGTCATGAATTGATTAACAAGACATGTGATAAGTTTGATTGTAGACTTCAAAAGTTTCTAGTTGTTGATTTGATGGATTGGCCATGCATTCATGCTTTGATTTTTAATTTTTAATTTTGAGTTTTTAGTTTGTTTTTTTAGACATTTCTGATTTTTGGAGCTTTTTGGATTAGAAGAAAGATGTATTTAGTTTCCCCAATGTATAGAAAGACAAGGAATATTATGAATGGATGACTGAATCATTGAGGTGGAAATGAATAGGAGAAAGATGAAATTAGCTTATGAGGAGACACATCAAGAGCTTTTTGAAATCATGTTTTTGTCCTTAGTTTTGATCAAGATCAAGGATGGAAAATGGGATATGGATAGGAGAAACAAGATCATAAATAGTGATAGATGATGAAAGAAATGAATAGTTAGGATAGATGGTATGGATTAGCATGAAGCAAGATCGTAGATAGAACTGGATGAATTTAGATAGTGTAATGGATATTGGAGGAAGGATAATGGGAGATGTGGTATGAAGAATAGAGTGGATAAAACTTTGACCCTAAGTATAGAGGTCTCCATTTGCAAAGAGGTGATATGTAAGATTGTCACAATATTTAGTATCACCTGAAATATAAGTGTTCCTAAACTTTTTCAAATATAGAGACCCAACCCACACTTAGAAGCTCTGAAAAATTCAACTGAACATATCTAGCAACTAGGAAGTATACTCAAAAGGGAAGAAGAATCACAAATTGGATCAAGGTACTTAGTCTTTGTTAGGTCCCAGAGGCAACTAAGAGGGGGGGTGAATAAGATGTCTACTAGTTTCAACCCAATTATAAAACCAAACTTAGTGCATAATACTGGTAAACCAAACTTTAGTGTCGGTAGATAGTTTAGCAGTTAATAACAGTACTAGAAAAGTTTAATGCATGAAACAAAAAGATAAATAACATACACAACACATAACATAGTTATTTGTACATGGAAACCCTGTAAGGGAAAAAAACATGGTGGGAAACCTTACCCACAATCAAATAATACTACTATAGATAGTATGTGTGTACAAATGGGGTCTACACATGTAGGAAGGCCAACTGCCTAGAGCTCACTACTCAATCACAAAATGGGAGTCACATTGACTACAATTTTTGATGGTTAAATCCAATGATAATGTACTGCTCAAAATAGCATCCTCATATGCTAGATTCAGTACCGGTTAAGCTCTGATTGTCTTCCTCATACCTTCCTTGAATCTTCAAATGATGTATGCATGTATAGCTCTGCTTATATTCACATATACCTTATTACAATCTTTTTCACATACCTCTACTACTACTCAATCTCACAAATGAGAACTTACATATATACCAAAACCTAAGACCAAATGTGTAGGTTGGCTCACTAAGATATTACAATTAAATTAATTTCAAATGAATAAATATGTGATGCATGATGTCGGCTCAATGCATTTACAACAATAATAAATCATCTCCATAACGTGTTGTGCTGATCTGGAATAGATAATGCTTGTCGGTCCATAACCTAGACCTATTTGCCAGTAACAACAAATATGCAAACTTGATTAGATCAATGACCAAATCACCAAAACCAAGTGTCCAAACAATATCTTCAACATAACCAAGTAATCTCCAGATGATAACAGATCATTGTCCGTGTCGGTGAACAATATAATCTGTCGGTGAACCAGATATTGGTGACTGTGCATAAGTCACTGAACATGCGAGTGAACATAACTAGAGATCTCTAAGTGTTCTCAAGTGTTGACCAGTGTTGACATCAATGACAATACCAATGTAACACATCCATAATACCAACAATCTCCCCCTTTGGTATTGATGGCAACACATGATGGAAAAACCATCTAAGTGCCAAAGCAGAAATGCCAAAAACCAAAAACGAACAATCTCCTAAAGAGATCATCAACTAGAACTCAAAATATAGATATAGAGAGTAACAATCTCTCCCTAAAATATAATGTGTTTTTCCATAGATATCTCTCCCCCTTTGACATCAAATGCCAAAGAAATATAAAACCAAATACAATTAGTTCAAAGAACTTGTTACAAATACCAATTGTTATAACCACATTTATTCAATCTACTCCCCCTGAGAAGTAGCTCTCCTTCATCAAAGCCAAATTTTTTTTTTTCTGTTAATTCTACCAGTCTAATGCCATGCTCTTGTTACTATTTACTAAGTTGTCATTAGTTTTATGTTCAAGTCATCCTATATACCCTAGTCGGTTAATACTATAGAAAGATTCAGTCGGTAAGCACTAAGGGTGTCGGTTACAAAACATAGGCTAGTCACCGAGATGATATATACCGAGTTGTCTATCAAGTAAATTCCCTATGTCCACTAAGTAGCAAAGAAGGTACACCGAGTTAATCTGAACTGAGTGGAAACGTGTTACCAGATTCGATGAACCTAGACACATTTGCGGAAACGTGTTACAATATTCAAGAACAGGGAACCATTATTTCATAGGGAATTGCACTTATGGATTTTGTATGGTTTTGAGGAAGTTTATCCAATGAAATAATTTCTATGTTTATTCATTCGATAAAACATGTTTATTTAATTGATGTATGAACAAGATCACCACCTTAGAGATCTATATACAGAGTGATTTGAGTATCTAAGAAGAGAAAAAAGATGGTGAGTTGAAGATAAAAATCTTGTGAAAAGATAAGATGTGATAATTGAATAGAGGTATTCAAAGGTCACCAAGAAGATTTTTAGAAAATAGTTTAAGGGACAAAGAATACAGAAGAGGTCACTGAGTTGATCTATCAATTACCGAGGTATGCTATGAGCATGGTAATTTCATATTGAGCACATAGAGTCTGCTATAACATTTCAGATGTAAAGTTGTAGATATTTTGTAAAAGATTTTGATTGAATTATTTTGAGTTGTGTTAGAAACCTTTAATAGGGTAGAAGACTCTAACAAGGTCTATAAATCATAAAGCCTTTAACTAGGTACAACATTTTGTAAAAGTGTTTGTAAAAATCCTTTAGCAAGGTAGATCTAGAGATCTTCATACTCCTAACAGGGTAAGATATCAGAAATAGCTAAACATGTAGCTCTAACCGAGCAACCTTTATTATTCCAATAGTGAAGTTGTGGGTGCCATCCCCACTGTAGTTTTTCTCTCAAACCAAGAGTTTCTGCGTAACCAAAATCTTTGTGTTATGGAGTGAAATGTGTATGGATGTAATTTCTATGATTGTGTTTTGGCTTTATATATTATGAGATCAGCTATATATAGTTTATGTTTAACAGTAAGATTGTTTTAAAGAAAATTTTTGAAGTACCAATTCACCCTTCCCCTCTCAATACAATAGCTTTTATTGTTGGACCTAATAGCTCCAACTATCTAAGTTTCTACTGGTGAGGGTATAACTCTGAGCTGCTCTCTTAGATATTCAAAAGTTTCCCTAGGCAAAGGTTTAGTAAAGATATCTGCAATATGTTCTTTAGTATTCACATAAACCAATTTCAATTCTTTTACTTCAACATTCTCTTTTAGAAAATTGAATTTGATAGAAACATGTTTAGTTTTTTAGTGAAACACCAGATTCTTTGATATATCAATTGCTGCTATATTATCACAGTAAATGATTATAGGTTCCCTGCATTTTACCTTTATGTCTTTCAACATTTTCTTAATCCATAATACCTGTGTACAATTAGTTGCTGCTGCAACATATTCTGATTCTACTATTGATAGTGATGTACAACTTTGTTTCTTGCTGAACCATGAAATTAGTTTGCTACCAAGAAAAAATGCTCTGCCGGTGGTTCTTTTTCTGTCATCTACATCTCCTACCCAATTTGCATCTATGTATGCACATAAATCAAAATTTTCATCTTTAGGATACCATAAACCAAGATTTGTTGTGCCTTGTAGATACTAGAAAATCCTTTTTACTACTGATTTATGATATTCCTTAGGATTACTCTGAATCTTGAAATAATACATACTCCATTCATAATATCAAGTCTTGTTTGTGTGAAATATAGTAAACCTCCTATCATAGACTTGTATCTTGTCGGATTAACAGGTGATGATTCATCTTTCAAAGATAGTTTATTAGTTGTAGTCATAGGTGTACTTACTGGTTTAGAGTTTTCCATGCCAAATTTCTTAAGTAATTCCTTTCAGTACTTTGATTGATTTATGAATATACCTTTATCAGTCTATGGAATCTACAATCCTATAAAGAATTTTATCTCTCCAATCATAGACATTTCAAATTCTTCCAGCATCTTATTAGAAAAGTCTTTACACAATCCATCTTCTCCTCCAAAAATTATATCATCAACAAAAACTTCAATAACCAAGATGTCATCATTAGTTACTTTGTAATATTAGTTGTTGTTAGCATTACCTTTAGTGTAACCAAGCTTCAAAAGATATTTGTCCAATCTAGCATACCAAGCTCTAGGAGCTTGCTTCAATCCATATAAAGCTTTCCTTAACCCGCAAACCATATATTTGTCATCTATCAAAGAAAATCCATCAGGTTGTTCAATGTAAACTTCCTCTTCAAGATCTCCATTTGTAAATGCACATTTAACATCCATTTGATATACTTTATAGTTCTTATGTGCTGCAAAAGCTAAGAATAATCTGATTGCCTCAATTCTAGCTACTGGTGCAAAGGTTTCATTGTAATCAGTTCCTTCTTTCTATGAATATCTCTTACACACTAATCTTGTTTTGTTTTTGATTACCTTACCATCTACATTAAGTTTATTTATGAATACCCATTTAGTTCCAATTATATTTTTGTTTTTAGGTTGGGGAACCAATGTCCATGTGTTATTATTTTCAATTTGTTCCAATTCATCTTCCATAGCCTTAATCCAATGTTTGTGTTCACATGCCTCATTAATAGTTTCTAGTTCAAATTGATAAATTAGACATGCCTCTTCATTTGCTAGTCTTCCTCTAGTCATAACACCTTGATACTTATTCCCAATTATCTGACTTTCAAAGTGATTCAATCTTACATACCTGGGTGTGTTCACTTGCTCCTATTCTTCAATCACTGTGGAATTCTCAGATGATACCGGTGTGACTGGATCACCATTCCGTATCGATGTATTCATAGAAGGTTCATTTGTGATTATCTCAATTGTTGGTTCAGAGCCTATAGACCTTCTAAACAATTCATCAATCTTCACATTTGCACTTTCAATGATTTTCTGTAATCTCTTATTGAAACATCTATATGCCTTGCTTTTAGATGAATAAGCAAGAAATATTCCTTCATCACTTTGTTAGGATTCCCAAAGATATTGAGAGGGGGGGGGTGAATTAGTATCTAACTGGTTAACAAATTTTCTTATCTTATTAAATATTTTGCATTCCAAACTAATGTACTGGTAAACAAGAATTAATGCAGTAAATATGAACAATAAACACAACATAGAAAGCACACCATAACACAAGATGTTTAATGAGGAAACTCAGTATGGGAAAAACCTCGATGGGATTTGTGACCCACAATATTCACTCACTGGCCAATGAATGGATATTACTAACAATAGGGACCTGCACATGCAGGAAGGCCAACTGCCTAAAGGTCACTGCTCAAATACAGAATGAAGTCTCACTGACTTACAAAATGGATTATGAGAATCCAATATCATGTACTGCTACAAAAAGCATCTGTTATGCCAAGTTCAATACAGATTGAAGCTCATACAATAACCATAAACCCTTCTACAAGATGTGCCTTAGTATTCGCTCTACATATCCATCCTATCATCTCATTCTACAAAATGATCTACAAGATCTCATACTTATTTGATTCTTATTAGAATATGCCATGTCAGCTTACAAAAAAATATTACAATTAAATACAATATACAATAAACAAAATTCTATTAGCTAGGATGTCGGTAAATAATCTTGTCGCTGCTAGTGAACTATCTGTCGGTGTAGAGTCTGCTAGTACTGGTGCCTATCGGTGCCATAAGATTGCAAGGTTTCTATCAATGACAATACCTTGAATCACCTACAATTCTCATTGGAGTGTGTAATGCCAACAATCTCCCCCTTTGGCATTGATGACAACACCCATGATAAAAATTCAAAATTGTATCCAAAAATTGAAGTCCAAAAATCTTACCAAAACTATGTGCTCCCCCTGAGTAGATGATCTCTAAGTTATTGGATTTATCTCTTGTTTACTACTCCCCCTTTGACATCAATTACAAAGGTTGTCAAAATGTCAACTGAGTGTTGTTTTAGCTCAAACCTTGTAACCGGTTGGTTACAATCTGAAATAGGTATGCTAATACCCAATTCAGGCTCTAAGTGAACCTGTCACTATCCTTGAATGTTGCCTCTGTTCTTTTAATTGTATCGGTGAGGTGATACATTTTCTCTTCGGGTATCTTCTATCCCTGAATAAGTGCCTCTGAGATCTCTTTCCTTAAAGAAATGAGGTTATCCAATTTAGGACTGAGTCTACATTTAAGTTCTTTTGCCTTTCCTTTTATTCTTTCCTTTTCTTTCTCCAATTTCTCAAGTTTCTCCTCAAATCCAACTATCTCCTGTTCTATAACTAATATTGGTTTTGATGAACCAATGATATTGTCAGCTATATCATTTATTTATTTTTGTACTTTGTTGATCTCCTTATCGATATCGACTATCAAAAGATTGGTCTTACATGTATCTTTATATAGTTCCTTAACCTCCATAATGGTTTTACTCAGTGTCGGTAAGAGGGTATCAATGTGTCCCAGGCACTTCTTTATTGTCTCATCAAAAAATTTCTCTTTTTCCTTATCCATTTTCTCTTTAAATGTTTCTTTGTTTATTTGATCAACAGTCAATATGTTGCTGGTGATGTACTTAGACAGTGTGTCTAATTGACTCAAAGAATCTTTATTGTCTATATTACACTTGGGTGCAATCAATTTAAGAATAGGGATGGTATCATCTATAGCCTTATATACCAGTGCATTGCAATCAGTAATTTTCTTAATAGAGTCCAATAATACCTCAATTACATTTGTTGGTCTGAATTCAGTCATGGAAGTACCAGATGACTATCCAATTACCTTAACAATCTCCATGTTGTTAGTGTGAGTAACCACTTTTCTTGTTTTGACCTATGGTGGGTTAGTTTGTGTCTGCATTTCTATCAGCAAAGGTTTAAGCTTCTTAGCTATTGCCAGTGGCACTATCTCTATATGTAACTATGACTCAACCTTTTTCTCAACTTGTATATCTGTGCTCTCTTCTTCCAGTTTTCCAGATGGTTTCTTTGTGGTATCCACTACTAGTTTCTATGTCTGCACCTCTGTGTTGTCCATTATTGGTGACTTAGTAGGTTTCTATGTATTTTCTATAGTCGGTAACTCTATCTCCATTGGTTTTTTAATGTTTGTATCAATGGTATCAATCACCATGCCAATCTCAATATGTTCCACTATTTGTTCTGCATGTGTCTCTACCTCAATATTTTCATCTAGCGGCTTAGTAGCCACATCTTTCTTCTCAACAGTGGTCTCCTTATCAACCACAATATTTACCTCCTGAGTATCAATGTTCATTGTGTATAGGATTTATGATTCAGGATTTGCATCCTCATGTGGAGTCTCCACATCCTTAGTAGTCGATGTTGCATCATTCTAAATCGGTGGAGTAACAATAGGTGGTGGTAAACTGTTTGTCACTTTTATATTTGGTAGTCCACCTATTTTGCCTTTTCCTTTGTCCTTATCCTTTTGGTATACCTTAAAAGCTTTTGGTCTCTTTAGTTCTTCTTGTTTCTCTTTTTCCATAAAGAAGATGTTCCATTTATCTACTATTTCTTTTGATATCCCATTAACTCTGCCGGCCATTAGACTTACATGTCGGTGACCACTAGAAAATATTGTTTTGTTAGCTTTGCTGATCAACTCATCAATTTCTTCCACTAATTTAATAGAGTGAATAGCTAGCAGTTTCTCAATCTTTATTTTCTTGTCTAGTTCCATAATGGCTATCCTTTTAGCATCAAGCCGCCTATACAAATCGCTAGGTAAATCATCTACCACCTCTATCAAAAATTTCTTATAAATGTATAGGTGTAAAATGATACTATTTTCTATGCTTTCCTTTTCTTCATTGGTAAATGTATCATATAATTTTCTAACATTTGACAAGTTTCCATCATCTATTATTTCATTCAATAGATTGTCAAGAGGAGGAATAACCTATTTTTCCTTTCTCTTTCTTGGTGTCGTCTTTTTAGCTGGGGGCCTTACTGCCTGTTGTTTCTGTCTTGTTGTCTTGGTTTTCTTGGGAGGAGGAGAGGGTACCAGTGAAGGTTTTCTCTTCCTTTCTACTCTTTTAAACTCAACTAGAATTTCACTTTCTGATGAAGTTCCAACCGATGAGAAGTGAGCTTTTAGTTGTAACCCTTCCAAGTCACTTTCTTTGATACCAATGATATTCATTATGTTTTCCTTGACTTCTTTCACCTATTTTGTTTCACTTCTGATATATTTCTCCCTTCTCTTTCTTTGTTTCAATGTTTGCACCCCACTTTCAATTTTTTTAGCATTACCAAACACCTTTTCCTCTAGTTCTCTAGGGGCTTCAAGTAGGGCTTTGGCATATGTTTCAATAATGTTCACATCAGCCTCATATCCTATCTTTGTCACCCAAACACTTCTAGGAAGAATTGCTTCCATCCAGATCTCATCTTTCTTGATTACAAAATAAATTTCTTTTTGATACTTGTCTACAATACTCTAAGGTAGTCTTTCCCTAGTTTTCATTTTAGCCTTAAATGCTTGGAAATATTTAGTTATTTTGTTTTCCCTATCTATTCCCATGCTGGTGAAGATATCCAACAGTTGTTTACCTACCAGTATGTCATACCAAAGTCTTTCCTACCTATACTAGGAACTTCTTTTGTAATATATAGCATTAGGCATACAAGAAGATTGCCAAATCTAAAAGTACCTTTCTTATCTCTTTTGATTTTCTTCAAATTATCAATCAATTCATCTTTCAACCACTCACATACATCTATTTTAGCATCATTGTTAACCATATCATATGCACTCTTGATACATAGATTGGAAACTAAGTTCAGTTAGTTAGCATGTGTGGTTTTGTATCCTAAGATCATGCTAATGAATCTAACATTGTCATCTTTCACATCATTAACTCTTAGGCATCTACTATCATAGGTTGCACCAGTTAAAGTCATTACTATGTTGTTTGAAACTTTCTTGGTCTTATCTAGCTTGCTACTAGTGGAAGGTAATCCAGCCACAGCCTTAACTACTTCTCTTGTGATCTTATGGATAGATTCTAACCAAAAGAATTCTCCATGAACTCTACTGAGTACAATCCTCACAACCTCCTTAGGAAATTCTGGAATGTCAAGGATTTCCACAAAACCTAGGGTTTCAATAACCTTATGCTCAGTTTTTATAGTTCCATTTTCATCACAAATCACTTTTTTGTACATTTTCATGATTTCATCTGAACCTAGTTCCTCAATGTGGCAATTTATGTAAATTCTAGGGTCTTCTACATATGCACCTCCTTTAGGGATTTTAGAAAATGCACCTAGGGTATCATCTTGTTTTTCTACTTCGGGGATAATCTTGAATACGGACCTAGGGTGTTTAGCTACTTCAATAATAGTAGGGTTTGCAATGAATTCAGGAGCAGAGGAGGAAGTCACTGATAAATACTTTAATCTACCTTTTATGTTTGGATGCTTGAAAGATCTTGCTTCACTTCTCACTAAGGATGCCTTTACTCAAGTTTTTTGTGCTCTTAGGAAATTTGAATGCTTGGTGATTGAAAAAAAAGTGAAAAACACCGATTTATAATACTTTTCCTTCAACTACCACTATAAATGCCTATCAGTTAAGTGAAACTTAACACATCTATCGATAAAGAAGAAGTTCGTCTTCTCACCATCAACCAAGGGTAAACTTACATGATTTTTGATTTGTTGCAATACCCCCAAAAGGTTTCTTTTCAGTTAGATGAAGAGTCTCTTGTCGGTGGAGTAATACGTTGTTCTACCAGTGAAGGAATAGTCTCATCAACATTTTGATCTCTCTTTCTAATCCATTGTTTTGAAAATTCTTGCTTTACCTCATCAACCTTCTCTTTGTCTTTCAAACTAGGTCCTTTGTTATTTGTTGGTGATGCCTTACTTCTACAAAATTTTGCAATATGTCCAATCTTGTTAGAGGCATAACAAGTCACATTGTTCTTCTGAATATCCTTTCCATATCCTATGTTGGTTTGTGTTCTGCATTGATTAGATAGGTGTCCAAATCTTCCACAAACATAACATCTTACATTCATTCTACAATTTTTTGAATTGTGACCAATTTTGTTGGATTTGGAACATTGACCGGTGGGTTCATTAGTGTTTTGATAGTTTCTAGATCTACATTGATTTTCTCTATGACCATACTTGTTATAGTTAAAGCATTTCCCATTAAATTTATAGGCATTAGGTTATCTTAGCAGTTTACTGTGATCATAATTGTTTGTAGTACTAGAGCTTTCACCAACTTCAAATCCAAATCCATTAGTGTCTCCATTAGGTTTCTGACTTTTCAACATATCATCAAGTTCTTCTGAACTTTTCTTGAATTTCTCTTTGTGTTGATTTGCAATAGCCAGCTCATTTTCCAAAAAATCCTTCTATCTCATATGTTCAGTTTTATCATGTTCCATGTGAATCAGATCTGTCTTCAACATATCATTTTAATGACTGAGTCTTAGATTTTCATTTCCAGCATCATTCAGTCTCCTAGTCAAGTCATCTTCATTCTTCTTTCAATCTTCAATGTCTTTACAAAATCTCATAGTCATGTCTTGCATCTCATTCCTCAAGGTCATGTTTTCTTGCCTCATCTTACTTACAAGATCATTAAGAGTTTCCTTTTCATCATCATCATTATGTATCTTCTCATGAAGTTCTCTTCTTTTGTTTCTAGCAATAGTGAGATTCTCCTGAAGTCCTTGAATAAATTCCTGTGCAATCCTCAAGTCATCTTCAAGTTTGATATTCTTCAACTTTTCTGCATCAAAGTCTTCAAGAGTTGTTTTCAATTGCTTTCTCAAGTTTTCCATCTATACCAGTGTTAGAATCTTCCTTAAGCTATTAGGCTTATGAAAATAGAGGACCAGGCTCTGATACCAATTGTTAAGATTCCCAAAGATACTGAGAGGGGAGGTGAATCAATATCTAACCGGTTAACGGATTTTTTGATCTTATTAAATATTTTGCATTCCAAAACAATGTACCGATAAACAAGAATTAATGCAGTAAATATGAACAATAAACACAACATAGAAAGCACACCATAACACAAGATGTTTAATGAGGAAACTCGGTGTGGGAAAAACCTCATTGGGATTTGTGACCCACAATATTCACTCGCTGGCCAATGAATGAATAGTACTTACAATAGGGGCCTGCACATGTAGGAAGGCCAACTGCCTAAAGCTCACTGCTCAAATACAAAAGGAATTCTCACTGACTTACAAAATGGATTATGAGAATCTGATATGATGTACTGCTACAAAAAGCATCTACTATGCTAGGTTCAGTACTAGTTGAAGCTCATACAATAACCATAAACCCTTCTACAAGATCTGCCTTAGTATTCGCTCTACATGTCCATCCTATCATCTCAATCTACAAAATGATCTACAAGATCTCATACTTATATGAGTCTTATTATAATATGCCATGTCTTCTTACAAAAAGATATTACAATTAAATACAATATACAATAAACAAAATCCTATCAGCTAGGATGTCGGTAAACATTCTTGTCACTATTGGTGAACTATCTAGCGGTGCTGGTGCCTACCGGTGCCATAAGATTGCAAGGTTGCCATCAATGACAATACCTTCAATCACCTACAATTCTCATTGTAGTGTGTAATGCCAACACACTTCTAGGATCAAATTTTCCAATATAATCATCTCTCCTAATATAACATTTGCTTCCAAATATTCTGAAATATTTAAGAGTGGGAGTATTACCAAACCATAGTCCATGAGGGTTCTTACTAGTTTCACCTTTGATGTGAACTCTGTTGAATGTATAAACAGTAGTATTGACTGCTTCTCTCCAATACACATGAGGTAGGTTTTCTTCTAATATCATGCTTTTAGCTACATCCAAAATAGTTCTATTCTTCCTTTCCACAACTCCATTTTACTGGGGTGTCTGAGGTGTTAATAATTGTCTTCTAATTCCATTCACTTCATAGAATATATTAAATTCCTTAGATGTGAATTCACCTCCTTGATCTGATCTCAAACATTTAATTTTCTTACCGGTTTCATTCTCTACCATCACCTTAAATAGTTTGAATTTCCCAAAAGCTTCTAATTTCTCCCTAAGAAAAGTAACCCAACACATTCTAGAATAATCATCAATGATTAGCATGAAACATTTATCTCCTTGTAAACTTCTAGTTCTTGTAGGACCACATAAATCAAATATGAATCAAGTCAAGAACATTATTGGATTTTTTTGCAATACTTTTAAAAGTTGTTCTAACTTGCTTTCCAAATTGACATTCCTTACATATGAGATTGTGAGGTTTAACAATCTTAGGTAAATCTCTTACTGCCTTAGTTGTACTAATTTTCACAATGCAATCAAAATTTACATGACACAGTCTCTTATGCCATAACCAACTTTCATCAATATGTGCAATCAAGCATGTCTTCTTGTTGTTATTCAAATGAAAGATATTACCTCTAGTCTGATTACAGGTTGCAATTTCCAAACTAGTTCTATTCATGATTTTGCATTTACCATTCTTGAATTGTAATTGAAATCCTTTTCCAACTAATTGACTAACACTCAAAAGATTATGCTTCAAACCTTCAACATAGTAAACATTATCAGTATTGTGCTTACCATCAAAAGATATAGTGCCTTTTCCTCTGATCAAACAAGCTTTGTCATCTCCAAATCTTACTAGACCTCCATTGTATTCCTAAAAGGTTAAGAATTTACTCTTATCACTAGTCATATGATGTGAACATCCAGAATCAATAATCCATTCATCCTTTTCTTCAATTTTAGCTATCAGGGCCTGCTCTACCGATTGAACAGTAGGTGTCAGTTGATCTTCTGTTATTGCAAAAAAAGCCCATCCATTGTCTATCGATTCCTCATTGGAAGCATCAGTAACTCCTTCATCAACATAGTAACATGATTTTTCTCTATTCTTCTTAAATCTATACCTCTGATATTCAAGGTTAGGCATGTATCTTCTTTTAACTTCTTCTTTCAATATTGCATGTCTATCAGGAAACCTAGATGCCATATGACCAATTTTATTGTAGTTAAAACATTTAAATGGTGCTTTACCTTCATACTTACTTCCAATTGGACCTTTAGGCATTTTCCTTGCAAATAGTGCTTCAAGCTCTTCAAGTTCTTCATTCTCTCTTCTAATTTCTTCAAGTTCTCTAACATAGAGTGCTTTCCAATCAGATTTTTCAGATGATGATGATGTTGTAGATGATGAATCTTTGAAAGCCAAATCTGTTTTAGCTGAAGCAATAAGACCAAATTCGTCAAGTTCAAAAGATGAAAGTTTTCCAACCAAAGTATATCTAGATACTGATGCATTTGGCATTGTTCTCAGTTCATTAATAACAATTACTTTCATTTTGTATGGAAGTGGCAAAGCTCTTAAAACTTTAGAAATTTTTTCAACTTCACTTAAGGATCCTCCACAACATTGTATACCCAAAACAATTTCATTAACTCTTTCCACAAAAGCAGAAATCCTTTCATCTTCTTCCACTTTAAGATTTTCATACTTGACCCAGAAGCATTCCAGTTTTTCAATTTTGACAATGGTATCACCTTCATTCAATGTCTCCAATTTATCCCAAATAGCTTTAGCAGTAGATCAGTCTGATAATCCCATGTTTGCTGATCTGATAATGCACTCAAAAGTGCTTCTCTTACTTTGGAATCATTTTCATCATCTTTAGCCAAGGTTGGTGGATTAGGTTGACCTTGAGTAGGAACAACATAGCCATTCTTTGTAACATCCCATATGTCCTTTCCAATGTAATTCAGATGTGTCTCCATTCTGATCTTCCATATACCATAGTTGGTTCCATCAAGCTTCAGACTTTCCTTCCTGAAATAGTTAGTAGACATATGATCTCCTCAAGTTGTTAAACTTTTGCAAAAAGAGGACTATGCTCTGATACCAATTGTTAGATCCCAGAGGCAATTGAGAGGGGGAGGGGTGAATCAGTTATCTATTAATTTTAGCCCAATTATAACTTAACCAAACTTTAGTGTCGGTAGATAGTTTAGCAGTTAATAACAGTACCAGTAAAGTTTAATGCATGAAAAAGAAAGACAAATAACATACACAACACATAACACAGTTATTTACACATGGGAACCCTATAAGGGGAAAAACCATGGTTGGAAACCTTACCCACAATCAGATGATACTATTGCAGATAGTATGTGTGTACAAATGGGGTCTGCGCATGCAAAAAGGCCAATAGCCTAGAGCTCACTGCTTAATCACAAAATGGGAGTCACACTGACTACAATTGGATGGTTAAATCTAATGATAATGTACTGCTCAAAATAGCATCTTCAAATGTTGGATTCAGTACCAGTTAAGTTCTGATTGTCTTCCTCATACCTTCCTTGAATCTTCAAATGATGTCTATGTGTATAGCTCTTCTTATATTCACATATACCTTATTAAAATCTTTTCCACACACCTCTACTACTACTTAATCTCACAAATGAGATCTAACATATATACCAAAACCTAAGACCAAATGTGTAGGTCAGCTCACTAAGATATTATAATAAATCAATTGCAAATGAATCAATATGTGATGCATGATGTCAACTCAATGTATTTACAACAATAACAAATCATCTCCATAATGTGTCATGCTGATCTAGAATAGATAATGCTTGCCGGTCCATAACCTAGGCCTATTTCCTGGTAACAACAAATATGCAAACCCAATTAGATCAATGACCAAATCACCAAAAACAAGTGCCCAAACAATGTCTTTGACATAACCAAGTAATCTCCATATGATAACATATCATCCTCAGTGCCAGTGAATAATATAATTTGCCAGTGAACTAGATACCGGTGACAGTGCATAAGTCACTGAACATGCTGGTCAACATAACCAAAGATCTCCAAGTGTTCTCAGGTGTTTACAAGTGTTGACATCAATGAAAAATCAATGCAACACATCCATAATACCAATAGTCTTTGATTACCCATGTGTGTGCAATTAGGTTCATTCTGGCTCATATGATCATTGTAATCTTTAGAATCCAACATGGCTAGCTACATAAGTTACCTTGACTTCAAAAACATCCTGGATAGAGCCTTGCTGCCAGCAAGCATCCATAGCTCCAATGAGGTTATTGCTATAATATCACAAATATTTCTCCATTGGCAGCTAGACATCCATATCCCCAATGGAGTTACTCGCATGTTCCCATAGCGTTGAATTTTGATATTTTATATTTTTCCTTAATATTTCTTTTCTTGATGTTGGCAATTTTTATGTTTATGTTGTGATTGTCATTGATGGACACACACTTGCATTAAGATCCTCTTTATATGTATGAGTTTGAGAACAATTGGTATTTGTTCCAATTGGTATGTTGTATTATTATCTTTAGACTATTGATGTTTTGCAGAATTTGTTTCCCAGTCTGAAGCGGCATGTTGACCCCAAGCGGTTCGTGGATACCAAGCGGTATGAGGGACTAAAGTGGCATAACACATTTTTACCAGTCTTCATTTTTGTCAAACTAATAACCGGCATTTTGTATGAACTGGTAATACTCTGTGATGAGTTACCACCCACCAATTGTTTGACAGTGCTGACACATTAACGATGCTTTTTGTGTCATGGTACCAAGTATGTCCAGGTTCATTGAACCTAGGAAATTGTTATGTAATCCTATTGGACCAACATGAAATCGGATTCCTTTATAAGGACATCATGTCTAGGGTTTTAGGTTGTTGATGTGGATATAGTGAAATTTTATGTTGTTGCTAGGGTTTAAGGTGATTGAGGAGTTGGAGAGAATATGAGTGTGTAGATGACTGAAGTAATGCTGGAGTGCATTAGGAACGAGCTACCAAGGATCTAACCAAGCAGTCTGTGCTACTAGCTAGATCAAACACTTGTTGATTACTCACTTCTTTGACAAGTCTATAGCCCTTAACTAGGTAGGTCCAAAAGCCTTTTGTAAATTCTCTAACAAGGTGGTTCACATCTATGGATCTAAAATCCTCTAGCAAGGTAGTCTTTAATCGGACTTATCTCCTAACAGAGATTGAGATTCCTAACAGGATCTATTTTGGTAAAGAACATTCTAAGACCTTAATTGATCGGGTTCCTATTTTGCAAATAGTTACTTGTGAGTTTCATCTCACCATGGTTTCTCCCATTTGGGTTTCTATGTCAAAATCTCTTGTGTTATGCTGTTTGTGCTTCTATGGGTGAATGCATTATTAGCTTTTTGGTTTGCATGTTTGTTAACCAGTTTACTGTCAGTCTTGTTAAGTGTTTAAGTGCAGATACTTTTGGCATACTAATTCACCCCCGCCCTCTTAGTATTCATCAATTGGTATCAGAGCCTACCTTTCTATAAGTTTAACCACTTGGAAAGAGATATGAGGGAATACACTTTGAGGGAACTTACCCACCAGCTCACTTAGTCTAAGCAAGCCTATGATGATCTTATGGTCAAATACAAGGCATCTCAAGAAAAAAGAAGAGAACATGCAAAAAAGTTGATGGAGCTATCTAAAAATAGTTCTTCAGATGAAGCAGACATGGAAGCCCTAATTGCAGAAGTAAATAAGTTGAATGAATCAAAATCCAACCTGAGAAAGGAGTTGGAAGGACTGACTATCCGGATGTGTCAAGAGCTTGAGAACTGAAGGAAAGCTGAAGATCTGGTGAGAGAAAGAGATGATGAGATCTCCAAGCTGAAACAAGAGATCAGTGCCCTAATTGCTCAACTCCATGCAAGAAAAGTGGAAAAGGAAGACATGCAAGGAGAATTGAACATTGCCATCTCTGAGAATGAAAACCTGTTGGAAACAAATGCTGCTATTTCCAAAGAACTCTCCGAGTCAAAGGAAATACTTGCTAAGTTCAACAAGAGTATTGTCAAGCTAGAGCAAAAGATTGAATCTACCAAACTAGTCAAGAATACCAATGGATTTGGTTATTTTAGTCATGAGGAAGGTGAGACCTTTGGTACAAATGCTGTAACATCAAAGAAAAACTAACATCAAAAGATAAAGGTAAGCAAAAGTCTAAACCTATTTTCTTTAACTGTCTTAAAGAAGGACATACTGCAAATGTGTGTAGGAGTAAGGCTTACAACAATTTTCCTTATTTCCTAAATGATAAGCCTAGATCCTATAGATTTGATGGTAACTATTATGCATGCAACAAGTATGGGCATAGAGCATCTGAATGTAGGTTTGTTATGAATAACATTGGAAGATATCCTCAAAGGACCCAAGGAGTTGGTCCTGAACCTTATGTGAATCGAAATCACAACTGGTTTAATGCCTTCAATCATCAACAAAGAAGTGGTGGCTATCAAGAAGCAACTAGATGGAGAGAAAACAATATGGTCTGTCATGGTCATGGTCACACTGCTACAACATGCAGAAGGAAGAATGGAAACATGAACAATGGACCTTGGAGAGCACCTGGATTGGTCTACTATCACTGCAACAAACTGGGTCACATTGCCAAATCTGTAGATCAAGAAAGGACATATCTAATGATATACCAGTCACTCCAGAAGGAAACATTGATGTTGAAAATGTTCAGGCAGACATGAACAAAACTTGGAAGAAGAAACCAATGGTGTTACAAGAGGAACTAGTTTCTGCACCTAGTGTGGAAATCATGGAACCAACAAAGTAAGCTTCAGAAAAGATTAGGGGGAGAAAACGGTGAAATGTTTTGAACCCCCGGTTTACACTGGTAAAAGACCTTAACCAGTATGTGATACTTGTCGTCTGGCAGAAGACCGAAAATGGTTAAAAGGAAAATTAGGGTTTATGTCCTAATTGAGGAGCATTAATTGTGGTAGGTGAGAAATATGATTAAAAGGATTTTTCAAATCATTTCTCACTATTAGTTTTCAAGTGAAGAAAAGTTTTTCAAAGAGCAGAGTGACGAAAAGGTGATTTGAGCTCAGATTTTGAGAAATTGAGAAACTACAAAGGAAATTCAAATTCAAACTGCAAATGGTCAAGTGGAGAACACATAGCTATGATTCAGCAACCGACGGAGTGTGAAGTGAAGGAGAATCGACAAGCCCTAAATTCACGAGTTTCAAAAGGTATTTCTCGAGCTCTTGAAATTTCTATCATGGCTTCCGCATCTCATACTAGTTCTAGTGCATCTGTCAAGTCTGCAAGTTTTATTCAATGAAAGTCCAAGTATAATGCCCTATCACAAATTCTGGCTGGTGTGATAGTAGAAGAGGGAATTTCTGACTACATAGATTGCAAGATTGAAGACCTAGGGTCTCTAGCCATCCACTCCCAGTTAGGTTTATTTTGTGGCAAGGATAAGAAGATCAAACCGGAGTTTAATATTTTGGAGAAGAAGAATCTCCACAATGCTATTTACTTGGAGGTTTTCATAGAGGATCATATAAGGATCATTCTGATTAGAGTCCATGTTGATAAGATGTACTTGGAGAGAACATGTGGCATTATGCCACAGGCAATTCATGCAGTCACCAGATTCTACAACATAGGGGAAGTCCCATTCCTAAGGACAGTAAGCAAAACTGAAATGTCCAAGCTCACCAGTTCAGTGATGACTCACGAGGCATGATAGTCAATTCAATCAAGGATGATCTAGTGAAGTATGCATGTATGGTGATTGGATACTGGACATTCTCAACCAACAGAATTAACTTTGTATCTGTTGTAGTAGTAAATGCCACTTACTAGATGATAAAGGAGGATGCATCATTTGATCTATGCACCGGTATGTAGAGACAACTCTTGTTGAATCTAAAGTCGATCAAATAGGATAATGCACTAAGGTTCAAGTTTGGGCAACTACTGGTTGGGTTGTTCTTCTATTTCCAAGGCTACTTTCCAAGAGTAGGAGATTTCTAGTGGTTTGCTAACCAACCGGTGACCAAGATAATCAGGGAAAGCATTGAAGCAATTGGAACTGGTTAGCCTGATGTTCTAAACAAGTATTTTGATGAGTTCAGATGGAAAATGAGCCAAAGAATGAGAATATCTGGTGACATCATCAAGAAATATGAGGATGATATTTGTTTCACCATCAAGGTGGATCAATGTATAATGGAGGCTGTTGAGCCTAGAGAGGAAGAAGTGGAGCCAATGGGCTATGAGGTGATGTATGATATGCTGGAAGGGTATGCCTCTACCCTTATTGCCTCACCTCTTGATCCTAAGGCAAAGAGGACCAGAACCTATCTGGAAAGGGTTACACCAGTCAAGGAACCCTTTGCAAAGAAAGGAAAAGAACCTGCAGTGAAGAAGGCAAAGGTAGTGCCTGCAACATCTGCACTGGTTACTACTGCAACTCCAAAAGTGACCAAGCGGTCACCAGCCAAGAAGAAACTAGAAGCAACACTGACTAAAGTGTTCAAGAGAAAGAGGAAGATAAGGAATACCTCTCCAAACTTAGAAGAAACTGTGTCTGAGGAAAAGCCAAAGAAAACACATCAAGCAAAGAGGAAGACAAAGAATGAACTAGCATCATCTACACCGGTAAATATAGATATCTCTTCCTATAAACCTTTGACACATTGTCAAAGAACAATAAAGAATATTAGGAGAAAAGTGCTACATGACTTAATTGAGTGTTTTGATGAATTTAATGATGATTAAAAGGAAGTGGTTGAAAAGGAAATAATTTAGTACTTATGTGTCAATGACCGGTCGCCCTCAGAGATTAAATCTCAGACATCGGATTCTTTATATATGTCAGTAGATAATATATGGTGCATTGCCATAGAAAAGGAACAGGAAATTAGGGAGAAAGTTTTTGCATAGTACTTTCCTGACCTATCAAATTCTGAATTATTTGATGTTATTGACCAAAATAAAGAACTCTTCTTCACTAGAAGAAGAAGACTCTGACTGTTAGAAGGTAGAGTTGATGATGTTGAAAAAGACACTCATCTGTATATGAGAACCATTGTCCAATCTCACAAAGTGTGTCTAGCCAACCGACAAGCTAAAAAAGAACCGATTATATCCAAACCAGACAAAGTATTTGATGATGAAGGAAATCCGATTGTTGAACTGATCGACATCATTGATGTCAATGCTCTAGACATAGAGGATGTTACTTAGGAAACACCATCTGAGGCAAAAAAATAGGAGCAACGGGCTAAATAGGTTGATAAGCAAGTCGAGGACAGTGAGGAAGTGGCAAAGGAAGAGGCTAAGAAGAGGAAAAAGGATGAAGAAGAGAAGAAGAAAAAGGATGAAGAAGAGAAGTGGAAAAAAGAAGAAGAAGAGAAAAAGAAGAAAGATGAAGAGGAGAACAAGAAGAAGGATGAAGAAGAGAAAAAGAAGCAAGAAGAAGAAAAGAAGAAGAAGGAAAATGAAGATAAGGAACAAGAGAAGAAGAGAAAAAGAAGCAAGAAGAAGAAAAGAAGAAGGAAAAGGAAGATAAGGAATAGGAGAAGAAGAAGGAAGAGGAAGATAAGGAACAAGAGAAGAAGAAGGAAGCAGAAAAGAACAAGGATAAGGAGGACAAGGAAGAGGAGAAGAGGAGAGAAGCATAGAAGAAGAAAGTGGAAGAGGACAAGGCAAGAGAAGCACAAAAGAAGAAAGTGGAAGAGGACAAGGCAGGAGAAGCAGAGAAGAGCACCCAGATGGAGACTCTGAAGGCAACCGGGAGTCAAGCTAAACTAGTTGATCTCACCAGTCCTATCAATCTCCAGTCTGCAAGTGAAATAGAGCTAATGTAGAGCATTAAGGTAGCTCAAGAGCACCTTGAAAACATTTGAAGGAAGAAGGAGCAGGATGTAATTCAAGCAACTATTGAAACTCTTACCGATTTGATACCCGGTACAAATCTTCCCAACACCGATTCATCACTAGCTAAACTTAAGCTCTTATGCATAGTAGTGGATGATTAGGTGCAGAGCCTAGAAGAGGCAGCAGAGGTAAATGTGAAGAAGGAGAATCAAAAAGCTCTTAATATAGCTCTGGTGAAGAAGTTGAATGAGCTTTGATCTGAACTGAAGAAAGAACAAAAGAATATAAGGGACGCTCTAGATGAGGGGAATCTGCTACTCGGCAAGATCTACCAACCCCATCTATTCTATGATGATGTGCTAGCTCAGAAGAAAAAGCTTCAAATGGACTTGTAGTCCTACATGAGCATATTCAAGCCACCTTATGATTCCTTTACAACTTATGGACAAACCGTTCACCAGTTTCACATCTAGTTAGCAAAAATGGAGCAAGAGATCAGCACTCGGTCTAGAGATTTGTAGGAGCTACAACTAGTTCTACTCCATTGATTGCAAATACTTCAGAAGTGCTATCTGAACCTCGATTCCTTAACAGTTACATAGGAGATGAGCACAATTGATGCCATGGAAGAACAGGTCTCCCAGATGCAGACAAAAAAAGAAGTAGCCACCTCCCTACTTGAGTCCTGGTCTTTGTCGATGAAACAATTCTTGCATGACTTTAAATCTATTTTTGACAAGTATCATTCCTTATTGTCATAAACTTTTATTATTCTAATATCAAATGAAAACAGGGTTGTACTTTGCCATTGTTGGCAAAGGGGGAGAAGAATTCTATTTGGGAGAAGTATCTAGTAATCAAAATTTTGATTATATGCTCTGAATATCTCAATGTTTATGCTCTATATGCAAAATTGTTATACATTGTATTGTCAAAGGGATAGTGTATATGCTTAGGGGGAGCAATTTTGCAAATGGCATGAATTTGTTGTAAAACACTTAGATGTCAAAATTTTATTTTCCTAAGTGTTGCCATCAATGCCAAAGGGGGAGATTGTTGGCATTCTTTTATGTTTATGTTGTGATTGCCATTGATGGACACACACTTGCATTAAGATCCTCTTTATATGTATGAGTTTGAGCACAATCGGTATTTGTTCCAAATAGTATGTTGTATTATAGTCTTTAGACTATTAATGTTTTGCAGAATGTGTTTCCCGGTCTAAAGCGGCATGTTGACCCCAAGCAGTTCGTGGATACCAAGCGGTATGAGGGACTAAAGAGGTATAACATATTTTTACCAGTCTTCATTTTTGTCAAATCGGCAACCGACATTTTGTATGAACCGGCAATACTCTGTGATGAGTTACCATCCACTGATTGTTTGACGGTGCCGATTTTGGCACTTTTGTTTATTTATGTTGTGATTGTCATTGATGGACACACACTTGTATTGAGATCCCTTTTATATGTATGAGCTTGAGCTCAACCAGTATTTGTTCCAACCGGTATGTTGTATTCTAGTCTTTAGACTAGTGGTGATTTTGTAGAATGTGTTTCTTGGTCTGAAGCGGCTTGTCAACCCCAAGTGGTTCATAGATCCCAAGCAGTACGAGGGAGCAAAGTGGCACAACACATTCTCACCAGTCTTCATTTTTGTCAAACCAGCAACTAGTATTTTATATGAACTGGTAATACTTTGTGATGAGTTACCAATCCACCGATTGTTTTAACAGTGCCGACACATTGACAGTGCTTTTTGTGTCGTGTTACTGAGTATGTCTAGATTCATTAAACCTAGGAAATTGTAATGTAATCCTATTGGACCGACATGAAATTAGATTCCTTTAAAAGGACATCATGTCTAGGGTTTTAAGTTGTTGCTGAAAGGGTTAATGTTGTGCTAGGGTTTAAGGTGGTTGTTGAGTTGTTGTAAGAATGATCTTATCTAAGAATATCAAGTTGTAACTAAGAGAGAGAGTGAGAAGACTGAAGTAATGTTGGAATGCATTAACTATGAGCAATACTGGATCTAACCAAGCAGTTTGTGCTATTAGATAGATCAAACACTTGTTGATTACTCACATCTTTGACAAGTTTGTAGCCCTTAACTGGGTAGGCCTCAAAGCCTTTATAAAATCCTCTAACAAGGTGGTTCACATCTGTGAATCTAAAATCCTCTACCAAGGTAGTCTTTAATCAGACTTATCTCCTAACAGAGATTGAGATTCCTAATAGGATCTGTTCTGGTGAAGAACATTGTAAGACCTTAACCAGTCTAGTTTCTATTATGCAGATAGTGACTTGTGAGTTCCATCTCACCGTGGTTTTTCCCAGTTGGGTTTCCACATCAAATATCTTGTGTTATGGTTGTATTACTTTTGTGGGTGAATTCTTTATTTGCATTTTGGTTTGCATGTGTGGTAACCGGTTTGTCTGTTAGACTGTTTTACCAGTTTATCTTTAGACTCTGGAAGTGTTTTAGTGCACTGATTTTTGGCATATTAATTCACCCCCCCCCATCTTAGTATTCATCAGCCAACACATTAACAGTGCTTTTTGTGTCATGGTACCAGGTATGTCCAGGTTCATTGAACCTAGAAAATTGTTATGTAATCCTATTGGACCGACATGAAATCAGATTCCTTTATAAGGACATCATGTCTAGGGTTTTAGGTTGTTGATGTGGATATAGAGAAAGTTTATGTTGTTGCTAGGGTTTAAGGTGATTGAGGAGTTGGAGAGAATATGAGTGTGTAGAAGACTGAAGTAATGCTGGAGTGCATTAGGAATGAGCTACCAAGGATCTAACCAAGAAATTTGTGCTACCAGCTAGATCAAACACTTGTTGATTACTCACATCTTTGACAAGTCTGTAGCTCTTAACCGAGTAGGCCCAAAATCCTTTTGTAAATCCTCTAACAAGGTGGTTCACATCCGTGGATCTAAAATCCTCTAGCAAGGTAGTCTTTAATCGGACTTATCTCCTAACAGAGATTGAGATTCCTAACAGGATATGTTATCATAAAGAACATTGTAAGACCTTGACCGGTCTGGCTCCTATTCTGTAGATAGTTATTTCTGAGTTCCATCTCACTGTGGTTTTTCCCATTTGGGTTTCCATGTCAAAATCTCTTGTGTTATGGTGTTTGTGCTTCTATGAGTGAATGCATTATTAGCTTTTTGGTTTGCATGTTTTTTAACCGATTTGTCTACTAAATTGTTTTACCAGTTTACTGTCAGTCTTGCAAAGTGTTTAAGTGCGGAGATTTTTGGCATACTAATTCACCCCCCCTCTTAGTATTCATCACTTGATTGTTAGAATATTTAATCTTTATTTGTCTTAGGTTTATTTGTATTTAGTTTAGGATATTCCTTTGGAATTCCTACATGTAATTTGTCCTCTAGTACACGTCTAAGGACAAGTCATTTCTTTTATTTTATTTTATTAAGGAATATTAGATTTCCTCCATAAGAGGATGTGGACACATGGTATACACATTTTATAAATGGCAGCATTCATAGATTTGGGAGTTACTTTGTAACTCCTCTCCTCATCTCTATTTAAGAGATGTCTCCTCTCTCATTTCTTCCCAATGACATTATTGTAAAGAGATTCTCTCTCTCTCTCTCTCTCTCTCTCTCTCTCTCTCTCTCTCATTTTAGGCATTGCCTCATTCATAATATCACAAGGGGTTTTTCTTTTTTTTTCCCCTTTCAAAAGTTCTTGTGCCTCCTTCACATTTGGGTGATTTCTCCAAGGTTTTTGCATTTCTCTTGGTAACATTTACTTCATCAATAAACTTACTTGGATTTTGTTATTCTTTCCTTGCTCTAGTATTTCCTTTCATGGTATCAGAGCAGGTTATAATCCTTGTTTCAAGCTGAGATTGATGAAGGTTACCATTCTATGGAGCTGACCTTCTTGGAGGCATTCTTGAGAGGAGAAGAAGTTCTTTCTCTAATATTTTCTATTGTGTAGGTTTTTTACTTTAGATTTTTAATTTTTTTTCAAACTTGTTAACAAGTTTGCCTACAGGTTCAATCTTCTTAGATTCTACTTTTTTTTTTTTAAATAAGCTTTGGAAGGCTTGCCTCCAAAGTTTCTTCTTTCTGGTTTAAAGTTGTGGCTTTGGAAGTCTTGCCACCAAAGTTTCTTCTTTCTAGTTTAAAGTTGTGGTTTTGGAAGGCTTGCCACCAAAACTCCATTTCTAACCTCTTTTCCTATATTCTATAATTTATATTTATCAGTTTGGAGGGCTTGCCGCCATAACATTTTGCATTATTTAGTTGCTTCTCTGTTTGTTTGCAAATTCTAAAATTTTATTTCACTTGCAAATTATTGTTGGTTTATATATTTTCTAACAATTTATGTTTGCATATTCAGAAAAAAGACAAACTATTTATGTTTCTCTCTGCTATAGTAATTTTATTATTTTATATTATTTCAATTTTTTGTTAAATCTTTCATCTTTTTGTTTAAATCTGTTTAAAATAATTCTGTTAAATCTAAATTTATTTCATTTTAAATCTTAATCTATTTATTTTAGCTTCTGATCTCTATGCTTTTCCGGAATCTTCACCTCCTTGCTTTGACACAAATTCTTCCAGCTTTGCTTTTTGTATTTGTTGAGTTTGAATTGATTATTTTCATCACCAAATAGGCCCTTCATTTCCCTTCAATTTCTTCCAGCTTTGCTTGTGCATTAACGTTTCTGGCAGCCTACCTTAACTCTTGTGTAACCCTCTTCCCATCCTTAGTTAGGCTACCTCTACTTGTGCTATCTGCAGGTTTCTATTGCCTAGTGTAATGCCATTCTTTCAAACGTTTAAATCATTACAGTATATGCAAGTTTTAATAACTTTATAAGTTTAAAAAAAAAAAAAGTTTATATCCTTCTTTGTCTTTATCGTGCCATTTCTCATTAGTTCCTTGAAAAGTTTATGAGTTTAAAAGGTTTTATATATTTATGGAAAGTTTGAAAGTTTAAACATTTATAATTAAAAAAAAAACCTTAAAAAGTTAAGTTTAGTTTAGTTTAATCTTCTAAAAAGTTTATAATCATTTTTAATAAAGTTTTTTTTAATATATAATTTTTTTAATATAAAATTGTTTAATTTTATTAAGATTTAAAGTTTTTTTTACTTTTAATAAAGATTTATTTATTTTTTAATAAAATTTGTTTAAATTTATATTTAAGATTTTAAATTTAAATTTGTTATTAAATTTTTGAAAGTCATAATTTTTTGATATATATATTTTTAAAGTTATTATTGTAATTTGATTCAATTTTTAATCAAGGAGGTTATTTATTTTTCATTTTTAATTTAAAGGGTATTTTTTCAATACTAATCATAATTTGTTCATTGTTTTGCTATCATGTCTACTTTAATTCCTGAAATTAAGTTAAATAGTAGTAATTATCATTCATGGAAAACGCATATCTCTTTTATTTTTCATTTCAAACACCTTTTGGATGTTGCTACTGATAAAACATCTGAGCCCGCTACAACTGCTCCTCAAGCCGACCGAAACAGGTGGAAGGCTCAAAATGGGGAAGCACTTGGTTTAATTGGTATTTCAATGGTTCTTGATTTGTATGTTTTAATTAGAAATTGTACAAAAGCGTATGAAGCTTGGGAAATTTTAAAAACAACTTATGATAGCTCAAATGAATCCTGAAAAATTCAGCTTCAAGATCAACTCGAAGATCTCAGGTATACGGATTTTAAAACCATGGATGAATTCTTATTAAAGTTTGATTCTATTAATAGTCAATTAACTGGTTTAGGAGTTACTCTAACTAATTTACATTTAATTCATCTTATTCTTAAAAAATTTCTTCCTCATCAATTTCAATAATTTATTATGAATATTCATGCTCAACTTGCTATTCCTAGTTTAGCTACTCAAACTTATGATATTTTTCATAATTTATTATGTCAAGAGGAAGCTAAATTAATTCAATTTGGTACTCTTAAAAGTAGTGAACATGCTTTTATGTCTAAAAATAATAATCATTTTAGATCCAATAATAATAATCATAATCATAATAATAATCACAAGTCTTCTAATTACCAATCTTATTCTAAATTCCAGCAATTAGTGTACCGGATCCCATTAGAACTCTACAGTTAAGTTCTCTTGGGCCGAAGTAGTACTGGGATGGGTGACCTCCCGAGAAGTCCCGATGTTGCACCCTTTTAATGAGATTACTTCATTATGTTTGCATTATTGTGTGTAATCTTAGCCTTGGTATGGGTTTTTTGCCTTTAGTGCAATTGGTTGGGACTTGTGGTGTGCAGGAGCATCTTATAATCATGCTCTACACTTTGATTACACACTTCAAATCTGCCCTACGCTTAACATTCTTGTCGTGTGGTTTTTGTTTGCTTCTAACTCATTTGTAGAAGCATGACCTTGTACATTGCTTGGCGATTATATTCAGGCATGCACTAATGTGATGTTGATGGTCTTTTTGGTCTTCATTATTGTGTGTAGTCTCGGTTTGGGTATGGGTTTTTGCCTTTATTGCAATTAGTTAGGACTTGTGGTGTGCAGAGGCATCTTATAATCATGTTGTGCACTTTGTTTACACACTTCAAATCTACCCCACACTTAACATTCTTGGCATGTGGTTTTTGTTTGTCTAAATCATGATGTTTGCACAGTTTTTTGTGTTGATTTCTTAATGGTTGTACTTCTGTCCGGATGGCTTGCTTTCAATTTTAACAATTCATTTGTCTTCTTCTCTTGCAGTTCCAGTTTATTGAGATATTTCATTTCATGTGGGAGATTTTGCTCATGTGGCTATCTTGCTCTATTATTTGACATGCTTATGTTGATTTATGGCTATAAGTATCGTGCAGAGATTGTCATCATTTTTTATGAAGGTGGCAGCTTGTGGTTGCTATTTTGCATGTATGTCATGGCTTTGCTTGAGATAATACTTACTGCTGCATCCTTTGGTGGTTGTGTTGTTCTCTCATAATGGCATTTGATCTCTTTATATTCCTATGCGCTCTATTGGTTTTGCATTATCTTTTTATGGAGTTGCTGGGCTACCACATTTTGATGCCTCACAAGCATTATGATTTCCAAGATTCTCATGAATTTGATGATGAAAAGCTTGGTCATCTATTTCAAGTTTATTCGCTGGATTTCTCTCTGGATTTTTGCAAGGTTTTGGGACAGCGATGGCTGGTGGAGAACTCAGGTTGTTTTCTTGCTAAAATTGTATCTCATTTTCTCACTATTTGTATGGATGTGCTTCTTGATTCTGCTATGGTTAGTGCACTTTTTGATGTATACTTCCACTCCTATTTCTACACTATTGATGATTTGGGTAGTGCATTATCTTTTTACCATTTTAAATTTGGTAATTTTGAGTATGGTGGTTTCCTATCTCGTTCTCAGTTATTATCTTCTGGCTGGCACAGGAAATTTCTTTCAATCTTGAGAAATGGCTTGATTTCTAACCTATATGATGATACTTTGTTTTCTATGATAGCTCTATTAGATTATGTATCACCAGATTGTTTGGCTGCAGCTGTCAATATATTTTTAGGTATTCACTTCTCCTAGAATTGATGCACATTGATCAGTCTTAGCCAACTTCAATTTTGCCTATTCAGATGGTGCCTCCTACAGTTCTTGTTGAAATTGATACCCGTCTTCTTCTCCTCTATTGGAAAGCACTAGTTTGTGGTATATGAATTCTTAAATGTAACTTTCTCAGATAGAGAATTTTTTGTACTTAGTACAAGGGGTTGGTTTCTTTTAGCCATCATGACAATTATGTAATCTCGAGTGGGCCTCTATTTGGTTTTTAGATATGAGCTAGACCGGAGGTTTTCTTCACCTGGTTCTTTCCTACCGGTGCTCTTTGAACCAGGTTGTAAAAAAAAAATATATTAATAAAATTTAGTGGTTTTACCACTTTTATTATAAAAAAAATCTCATTCTAAATCCTATCATAACAATTCTCATAACAATAATCATAATAATTCGTACAATAATCAAAGGAATAATTCTCAAACAAGATCCCATTGCACATATTGTGGGAAAGATGGACATATTACTAATAATTGTTTTAAGAAGCCAAATGGTAAAAAAGCCCATGAACCAAAATAATCAAAATAATCAACAACATAAACCTCATTATAAGAAAGGTAATAATAATGGTAATTCATCTCATCATGCATTTACATGTACTTATAATGTTTCTAAACCACTTGAGTGGATTATTGATTCTGGTGCATCTCAGCATGTTACTTCTCATAAAGAATGTTTTGAATCTTTGCATCCTAATAGCTTTAATATTCATGTTCAATTAGCTAATAATCATAGTTGCAAAGTTGATGCCATTGGTGATGTGAATGTTCCTAATGGGAAATTACATGATGTTCTTTATGTTCATGAATTAAAATCAAACTTGATTTTAATTCCTAAACTTTCTCAAGATTATAAGATTAACTTTTATCGGGGCATGTGTTATAACATTGATCCAAAAACTAATCATGTTATTGCTACTGCTAAAATGGATAGTGATAACTTATTCAAGTTCTATTAATTTGCTCCTACAAAGTATTCCTTGCTTACTACTATTGATTTTACTATATGGCATGAAAGACTTGGCCATCCTATTGGCATTTGGCATTATAATAGACAAGGAGAGATTGTTGGCATTTCATAAGGATATTGAGAAGGTTGTTGATGATTATGGATATAACTGATTAAGGATGTTTACTGTCTTAATATTATTATTTTGTCATTGATGTTAAGAAATTGATTTTCTAATTCAGTATGATGTTGCCATATCTTGAGAAGTATGACTTGATGAGTATAAAGATGTCGGTAAAAGACACAGAAAGAATATGATGGATAAGGTGAGAAATAAGTTATTCAATGGGCAACTATTACCGAGCTAGACAATGATGAGATCATGATGATTAGATTGTTTTGATATCCTACATATGTAATTGATTGAAAGGTTAATACTATACTCTGTTACTGAGAAAAGAACCTAGTCTGTAAACCTTAAGGAACCTAGTTGGTAAACCCAAAGGTTATCGCTATCGGTTAATGAAGGCAGAATGTTTACCAAGTGAAGTTTAGTATTTATCGAGTTGCAACCGAGTAATAACATAATGCATTGAATGAATAAAAGCATTATTTAATGAAGTTGATGAGCTAGCTATGATTAAATGATTGGTATGCCATGAATGAAGTTTGTTAAAGAATCTATGGCAAAGGAAAATTGGTAGGAAGATCTATAGCTTAGATTGAACCGCAATACCCTAGCACAAGTTCCAAGAAATATATGCAAGTTTCAAGGTGGGGTAAAACATTTTTCAAGTCAAAGGATACATTGAACCTGGACAAAGTTTGAAGATTTGATGGCTATGATTGATCATGGGAAATGTGATCAAGGAGATTAAGCGGTTGGCGAATTGTTTATAAATAGGGAACTATTGATAAACAATGTATGCAGGCAAGTGTATGCACAGGGATGCTACATAGTGATTACTGAGCACATAAGATTGAAGACCTATTTTAAATAACAGAGTATAGAGCCCAGTAGATGGACAAGATTAGTTCTATGTCTATATTGTATTGAGAAAATAAGAATCTCCTTTAGCATTTTAGATGTGAAGTTGCAAATAGAATTTTATTACAGTTAATTTAGTGAAGTGATAGAAAATCTCTTAACCGAGTGGACTTAACAGTCTTATTTGTAAAACCCTCTAGCAAGGTGACATTCTAATTGAGTGTTTGAAATCCTTTAACAAGGTCACTTCTAACAAGGTGAAGATCCTAATAGATCTGAGGGAAATCCCTTAACCAGGTTACATCTAGCAATGTGTTTGTAATATTTATAGGATTTGATTTTAACCGAGCATACTCTAGAAGAGTATATTTCTTAGTGGGTCCAAAATCCCACAATGGTTTTTTCCCTATTTGGGTTTCCATGTTAAATCTGGTGTTATGAGTGTTATGATGTTTATATGCTTTTGAGTTTGCATGTTTAGCTGTTTTGGTTATATTACTGAAGTATATGTTACCGAGGTTGAATCTGATGTTTTTATGAAAGATTAAGTTTATATGATTCACCCCCCATCCTCTCATATTATTAGCTTGGCATCTGTACTTATATTGAAGTATCAAAACTATCAATCAGTATTAGAGCCTTGGACTCTGGAAGGAAAAGTTTAAAGGTACTTGAGGAAAAGATCCAAAGATGTATAAGAGGGATGCACTCAAGCTGAACAAGTCAAGTTTCTCTACATGGCAGAAAAGGATGAAGTTGCACCTATCAGGAGTTGGAGAATATGTTGTATATTATCTGGAGAATGATTTCATCACACCAAGCACCTATCCATTGACAATGGAAGAGATAAAGGCAAAGAAAGAACATATTCAAGCAATGATTGAAATAACATTTGCATTGACCTATTCAGAGTTTAATGATCTAGAAGGCTACAATGATGCAAAGGCTATGTGGGATAAGCTCATATCTGTGTATGGTGGAGATGAACATGTTCAAAGAGAAAAATTGGATAGTCTAAGAGGACAACTTGAATCTATGAGGATGAATGAAGGTGAGAACATAACCCAGTACAATACAAGACTAAAAAAGATTGTCAATCAAATCAAAGGAGCAGGTGGAACTATTGAAGAAAAGGATATAACAAGTAAGTTGTTAAGAACCCTTCTACCGGCTTATGCAATCTGAGTCTCTGCAATCAATGAATTGAGGTCTATACCTAATATGCTAGTTTCTTTGGATGCTACTATTGGTAAGCTACATGCATTTGAGTTCAGTAACTTTGATAACAATGGGTCATCAGTAAATAAAGTCGAATCTATATTTAGTTCTTTTCATATTGGTGAATCTGATGATTACAATGATAGAATGAGTAAGTACACTAAAGGGGATCACAGTGGAGCGAGTGAAAGATTTCGCAAGAACATGGAGGAAGTACACAAACTATATGAGGAAATCAGAAAGCAAGAAGAGTTTGAAGCACTATTAGCTAGAAGGTTACCGAGAGGCAAAGGTAAGTATAAAGGAAAACTACCTTTGAAATGTTTCAATTGTGATAAGATAGGACATATGGCTTCTAACTGTCTTGACAAAGATTCTACTGAAAAGAGAGATTACCAAGATGATAGATAGAAAGATAATCATTGTAGAGGACATCGAGATTTCAGAAGAAGAGATAGAAAGTCATGCTTAATAGCCGATGAGGAATCCAATGATGATAAATCAGATGAAACTGATACAAAGGAAGTAGTTTATGTGGCTATCAAAGATGGATAAGATGAAGAAAGGTATGAAGAAAAAGCCCTTATATCTCACATAAATACTAATGATTCTTGGATCATAGATAGTGGATGCTCACATCACATGACAGGTGATAAACACAAGTTTGTTATGTTAGAAGACTATGATGGAGGCTATATAAGATTTGGTAATCATGCACCATGTCCGGTAAGAGGTAAAGGATCCATAACACTTCTTGATAATGCAAGATGCAATGACATTTATTGGGTTGAAGGTTTGAAATACAATTTGTTGAGTGTAGCACAGCTAAACAATATAGGATACCGAATAGAATTTCAGAAAGGAATTGTCAAAGTTCATGACAAGCATGGAAAGTTAGCTGCTATTGGGACACAAACAAAAGGTAACACATTTTACCTTGACTCAACTCAGAATAAATGTTTGTATGCAAAGATAGATGATACCTAGTTATGGCATAAAAGGTTTTGTCATGTAAATTTTGATAATCTGATCAAAATAAGCAAGAAGCACCGTGTAAGAGGTCTACCGAGTCTTGAAAAACTTGAGAATGCTATGTGCTGAGGATGCTAGATGGGTAGAATGACAAGATCAAGCTTTACAAGTAAGTCTTACACTTGTAAGGGAATTTTAGATCTTGTGCACACTAATCTTTGTGGTCCTAAGCAAGTTCAAAGTTATTATGGTGATAAATATTTCATATTATTTGTGGATGATTACTCAAGGATGATGTCAGTAATGTTTTTAAAAGAAAAATCAGAAGCTTTTCAAATATTTAAATGGTACAAGGCAAGAGTTGAAAATGAAACAGGAAGACAACTGAAATGTCTTAGATCAGATAAAGGAGGAGAGTTCACATCTAATGAGTTTAACTTATTCTGCAATGATCATGGTATTAAAAGACAAGTCTCTACACCTAGAACTCCACAACAAAATGGAATTGCTAAGAGAAGAAATAGATCTATTATGGATTGTGCTAGAACCCTGATGATTGAAAAGAAAGTGCCACAAACATTTTGGAGAGAAGCAATAAGCACTGCAGTTTACACCCTGAACCGAGTACAACTGAAGAAAGGTACTTTGAAGACACCATAGGAAATCTGGTATGAAAAGAAACCTAATGTAAGTTATTTTAAAATCTTTGGAAGTAGATGCTATGTACACAAGGATGATAGAAATGGCAAGTTTGATTAGAAAAGTGAAGAAGGAACATTTCTTGGTTATTCTTCTAGAAGTAAAGCATTTAAATGTCTGATCAAATCATCTAACAAAATAGTAGAAAGTGCAAATGTGAAAATTGATGAATTTGCAGAAAGAAATGATGAAGGAAATTCCAAGGAACCAGAAGATTATGATGAATTTGTCTATGTTCAACCGACAAGTCCTACCGAGAAAACAATAGAAGGAAATGAAGAGAATATCCATTTACCAAGTGATGGAGAAGATCATACAGAGCCTATCGAGCCTGTATTAGCCTAATATGTCAGAAGACATCATGCACCAAGTCAGATTATAGGAGATAAGGATGATCCAGTGATGACAAGGAACAAACTAAGACATAACACATGTCTGATATCTGAATTTGAACCAAGAATAGTGAAAGAGGAATTTAATAGTGAAGATTGGATAAATGCTATGATAGAAGAGATTGATAAAATTAAGAAGAATGACACATGGACACTGGTCCCAAGACCGAAGGACAAAAATGTAATTGGTACAAAGTGGATTTTCAGAAACAAGCTGAAAGAAAAAGGAGAGGTCATTTGAAATAAAGCAAGACTAGTTTGTAAAGGTTATGCCCAAGAAGAAGGAATTGATTATGGGAGACTTTTGCACCTGTAGCAAGACTTGAAGGAGTAAGAACATCGTTGGTATATATTGCTTACAAGAATTTCAAGGTATATCAGATGGATGTCAAATCTGCATTTCTGAATGGAATATTAGAAGAAGAAGTTTTTATTGAACAACTTGAAGGATTTGCTAAAGACAATAATAAAGATTAGGTATGTAAATTGAACAAAGCTTTATATGGTCTGAAACAAGCACCTAGAGCATGGTATGAAAGATTGCACTCTTATTTAATCAAGATTGGTTTTATAAGAACAACTGAAAACAACAATATTTACATGAAGAATGATGAAAATGGAATACTGATCTCAGCCATATTTGTTGATCATATTATATTTTGTGGGAATGACTCTCTATGTAAGAACTTTGGAAATGAAATAAGAAAACAATTTGAGATGTCATTAATTGGTGAGATAAATTATTTTATAGATTTACAGATACTGCAAATGAAAAATGAGATTTTCATTACTCAATCCAAGTACATAAAGGAAATCTTGAAGAAATTTGGAATGGAGGATTCAAACCAGTAAGTACTCCTATGACTACCAACTGTAAACTATCAAAGAATGATGAATCTGCATCTATTGATGAGACACTTTACCGATCCATGATTGGTAAGCTACAATATGTTGTTCACAGTAGGCCAGACGTAGCACATACAATAGGTATAGTTGCAAGATTCTCTGCAGATCCTAAGGAAGCACACATGACAATAATCAAGAGAATTTTTAGATACTTGAAAGGCACTGAGGATTATGGCTTAGTATATTAGAAAAGAAATGATTTTGATTTAAAAGTTTATACTAATTTTGATTGGGCAGGCAACATTGATGACAGGAAAAGCACAAGTGGAGGAGCTTTCTTTTTAGGAGAAAGACTAGTGAGTTGGCGTAGCAAGAAACAAGGATGTGTTTCATAGTCAATAGAAGAAGCTGAATACATTGTTGTAGCATTGAATTGTACCAACATAGCATGGATCAAACAACTATTTGAAGGTATAAATGAGAAAGTTACCAAGATAGTAACTATATTCTATGACAATACTAGTGCCATTAACATTTCAAAGAATCCTGTTATGCACTCTAAGACAAAGCACATCTCTATCAAATATAATTATCTTAGAGAAGAAGCTCAAGAGAAGAAAGTGGTGTTGGAGTATGTTAGCACAAAGGAACAAATAGCAGATATCTTCACCAAGCCACTACCAAGGGACACTTTTGAGTATCTCAAAAGTAAGTTAGGGGTCCTACCCCTATCTTCTACTCACTGACTGAGTTCGGTGAAAGCATCAATTTGATGACTCTACAGAATATCTTTTTAGGAGTTGATGTTGATTTACACACTTTATAATGTTTTCTAAAGGTGTACAAAAAATAATATAGGGAATAGGAATTGAAGACATAAATGCTCTGACCGAGACTAAGTTGACACATAACAACAGAAAATCACTTCATACAGGAAGAAATTATGTTTTAGTTCTTTACTTTTTGGCATTGTTTTCAAAGGGGGAAAAGATAGAAGAGAAGATGAGAAGACTGAAGAAGAGGAGAAGACTAATGTATGGGGGAGAATTATGATGACAGAAGGAGAGCATTTTAGCATTTCAGAATCTCACAGCAATCTGAATCAATTAGGTCAAATCAATTATTTTTGCCATCAATGCCAAAGGGGGAGATTTTTGGCATTTGGCATTATAACAGACAAGGAGAGATTGTTGGCATTTCATAAGGATATTGAGAAGGTTGTTGATGATTATGGATATAACTGATTAAGGATGTTTACTTTCTTAATATTATTATTTTGTCATTGATGTCAAGAAATTGATTTTCTAATTCAGTATGATGTTGCCATATCTTGAGAAGTATGATTTGATGAGTATAAAGATGTCGGTAAAAGACACAGAAAGAATATGATGGATAAGGGGACAAATAAGTTATTCAATGGGCACCTATTACCGAGCTAGACAATGATGAGATCATGATGATTAGATTGTTTTGATATCCTACATATGTTATTAATTGAAAGGTTAATACTATACTATGTTACTGAGCAAAGAACCTAGTTGGTAAACCCAAAGGTTATCACTATCGGTTAATAAAGGTAGAATGTCTACCGAGTGAAGTTTAGTATCTACCAAGTTGCAACTGAGTAATAATAGAATGCATTGAATGAATAAAAGCATTATTTAATGAAGGAAGCTGATGAGCTAGCTATGATTAAATGATTGGTATACCATGAATGAAGTTTGTTAAAGAATCTATGGCAAAGGAAAATCGGCAGGAAGATCTACAACTTAGATTGAACCGCAACACCCTAGCACAAGTTCCAAGAAATATATGCAAGTTCCATGGTAGGGTAAAACATTTTCAGATCGAAGGATACATTGAACCTAGACAAAGTTTGAAGATTTGATGGCTATGATTGATCATGGGAAATGTGATTAAGGAGATTAAGTGGTTGGTGAATTGTTTATAAATAGGGAACTATTGATAAACAATGTATGCAAGCAAGTGTATGCACAGGGATGCTACATAGTGATTACCAAGCACAGAAGCTTGAAGACCTATTTTGAATAACAAAGTATAGAGCCTAGTAGATGGACAAGATTAGTTCTATGTCTATATTGTATTGAGCAAATAAGAATCTATTTCAGCATTTTAGATGTGAAGTTGCAGATAGATTTTTATTATTGTTATTTAGTGAAGTGATAGAAAATCTCTTAACCGAGTGGACTTAATAGTCTTATTTGTAAAACCCTCTAGCAAGGTGACATTATGATTGAGTGTTTGAAATCCTTTAACAAGGTCACTTCTAACAAGGTGAAGATCCAACAGATTTTAGGGAAATCCCTTAACCGGGTCACATCTAGCAATGTGTTTGTAATCTTTAATAGGATTTGCTTTTAACCAAGCATACTCTAGAAGAGTATATTTCTTAGTGGGTCCAAAATCCCATAGTGGTTTTTTCCCTATTTGGGTTTCCACGTTAAATCTGGTGTTATGAGTGTTATGATGTTTATATGCTTCTGAGTTTGCATGTTTAGCTATTTTGGCTATATTACTAAAATATATGTTACCAAGGTTGAATCTGATGTTTTTATGAAAGATTAAGTTTTTATGATTCATCCCCCCCCCCTCTCATCTTATTAGCTTGGCGTCTGTACTTATCTTTAAGTATCAGAACTATCATATCTTAATTATGATTATATTTTATTGATGCAAAAATAAAAATATGGTTGATGGATTGCCTAGTATTGTTCCTTCTCAAATTGTTTGCAATGGTGGCATGAGTGGTAAGATGCATAGGGAACTCTTTCCTCATGGTCAATCTTGGAGGGCATATACTAAATTGCATCTAGTTCATAGTGATCTCTTGGGTCCCATGGAGAATCCCTCCATCCAAGGTTCAAGGTATGCACTTACCTTTGTTGATGATTTTTCAAGGAGAACATGGATATATTTCCTTTATAGTAAGGATCAAGTGCTTGATGCATTTACTAAATTTCATATGTTTGTAGAAAGACAATCTGGCTCTACAATTAAGATTCTTCGTACTGACAATGGAAGAGAATATGTCAATAATGCATTTAATGCTTATTTGAAATCTTTTGGAATTAAACATGAGCTTACCATTCCTTATACACCACAACAAAATGGTGTGGTGGAACAGAAGCATAGGACCATTGTGGAAATGGCAAGATGTTTATTGCATGCAAAAAATATGGATTACAAGTTTTGGGCTGAAGCTATGGCTTGTGCAACTTATTTAATTAATAGAACACCTACCAAAGCCTTAAAGGATAAAACTCTCAAAGAATCTTGGTCTTGTAGAAAGCCCAATTTGCAGAATTTAAGAATTTTGAGTTCCATAGCTTATGTTCACAAACCTAAGGAGAAAAGAAAAAAATTAGATGCTAAATCTTCTCCTTTTATTTTTGTTGGTTATGATGAAAATACTAAAGGTTATAGAGTTTACAATCCCATTACTAACAAGGTAAAAGTTGCAAGAGATGTTTGTATTGCAAAAAAAGGCATTCATGATTGTTCTAAAGTGGAGGATGATGAACTTGCTCAAAGAAAAGTTGTGCTAGTGGAGGACCAACCTCCTTCTCTTAACCCTACTCCTAATGCATCTCGTTCTATTACTTCTAGTGATATTGATGATGATAATAATAACTCTACTCCTCATGACTCTTCTTCTAGTGATAAATCCATTACTTCTAAAAGAAGACCTAAATGGCTTAAATCTTTAATTCAATATAGTGATGAATACTTAGCTAGAATGGATGGACTTCAAGCTAGAAGAGTTAATTATTGTAATTATTCTTTAATGACTACTATTATGAATTATAATGATCCTAAAACATTTGATCAAGCTAAAAATCAACCACATTGGCAAAAAGTAATGAAGGAAGAATATGATACTTTAATTTCTAACCAAACTTGGGATTTAGTTACCTTGCCTCATGGTAAAAGTATTGTTTCTTGCAAGTGGCTTTATAAAACTAAATTGAATGCTAATAATCAAGTTAGTAAATTTAAAGCTAGATTAGTTGCTAGAGGTTTTTCTCAAATTGAAGGATTAGATTATACTGAAACTTTTTCTCTTGTTGCTAAAATGCCTACAATTAAACTTGTGCTTTCTTTGGCTTCTAGAATGAATTGGCCTATTCACCAAATGGATGTTAAATGTGTTTTTCTTAATGGTGATTTACATGAGGAAATTTATATGTCTCAACCTCCTGGTTTTATTAAAGAAGGTAATGCACACTTAGTTTGTAAATTAAAGAAATCAATTTATGGATTAAAGCAATCTCCTAGGGAGTGGTATTCAAAGATTAATGCATTCTTTCTTTCTCAAGGATTTATTAGAAGTAAAAATTATCCTAACTTGTATATTAAACATAGTGAATATGATATTGTCATTATTATCTTGTATGTAGATGATTTGATTGTTACTTCAAGTTCCAATACTTTGATTTCTGATATTAAGTTTCAACTTAATCAAAAATTTCAAATGACTGATTTAGGTCTTTTACATTATTTCTTAGGAATGCAAATTTGGTAGACCTCTAAAGGAATTTTCTTATCTCAAAGTAAATAAGCTCAAGATCTCATAGATAAGTTTAACATGAATGATGCTCACCATCTTTCAATTCCTATTGAATTAGGCACTAAGTTAATGCTTGATATGCAAAATCCTCTTGTTGATCCTACTTTGTATAGACAATTAGTTGAAAGTTTGAATTATTTAACTCTTTCTAGGCCGGATATTGCTTATAGTGTTGGTTTGGTTTCAAGATTCATGTCTAAACCTCAACAAAAACACTTTAAAGTTGCTAAACAAATTTTAAGATATATTAAAAGAACTGTTAATGTAGATTTGTTTTATGATGCAAATTCTGATTTTACTTTAAATGGTTTTACTAATTCCGATCTAGGTGAAGATCCCAATGATGAGAAATCTACTTTTGGTTATTGTTTTTTTGTTGGTTCGAGAGCAATTTCTTGGAATAGTAAAAAGCAACAATCTACCTCTCTTGGATCCACTGAAGTTGAGTACAAAGGATGCACTAATGCTTCCAAAGAAGCCTTGTGGCTTAGAAGACTATGTGAAGATTTAGGTCTACCTCAACATGAACCAACTCCATTGTATTGTGACAACCAAAGTGTCATTTCCTTGGCTAAAAATCTAGTTTTCCATGCAAGGACAAAACACATTGCTCTCCAACACCACTTTATTAGAGATCAAATTGAAGACAATAAAGTTTCACTCCTCTATTGCAAGGGGGAAGACCAAGTTACAAATATTTTGACCAAGCCACTTTGTAAAGAAAAGTTCCAATTTCATTGTAAAAATCTTGGATTGCAACCCATTGAAGGATTTGATGTAAACTCCCCAAGTAAAGCTTAAGGAGGAGTGTTAGAATATTTAATCTTTACTTGGCTTACATTTATTTATTTTTAGTTTAGGATATTCCTTTGGAATTCCTACATGTAATTTGTCCTCTAGTACATGTGTGAGGGCAAGTCATTTCTTTTATTTTCCTTTATTAAGGAATATTAGATTTCCTCCATAAGAGGATGTGGACACATTGTACACACATTTTATGAATGATGGCATTCATAGATTTGGGAGTTACTTTGTAACTCCCCTCCTCATCTCTATTTAAGAGATGTCTCCTCGCTCATTTCTTCCCAATGACATTATTGTAAAGAGATTCTTTCTCTCTCTCTCTCTCTCATTTTAGGCATTGCCTCATTCATAATATCACAAGAGGTTTTTCTTTGCTTTTCCCCTTTCAAAAGTTCTTGTGCCTCCTTCTTCACATTTGGGTGATTGCTCCAAGGTTTCTGCATTTCTCTTGGTAACATTTACTTCATCAATAAACTTACTTGGATTTTTTTATTCTTTCCTTGCTCTTATATTTCCTTTCATTGATCATGCTTTTGATCTTTTGATATTATATTTTTCTTTTCTTATTTTGATTGCATTGGCTTGTAAGTAATGAAACTTACATGGGTCTGATAATTACAGTTGCGCTAAAGAAAGATTTTAGATTTTTCATTAGCCATGTCTTTGACTAAGAGATCACAATAATTTAGAGAAATTGAATAAGTGTATGAGATATAGTAATCAAAAGATGTCAGTACCAAGATATGACAAGTGGTTCTTTTTTGGATTGACTGTGTATCCCAACCAAAAGAAAATGATAAAGAGGAACAACCTCAGATTCTGAAGCATTTCATGAATAGATATCTAGGAAAAGGACTGAACATGAGATTTGAGCATGGGCAAGCATGTGACAAAATAACACAAATGCCTATTTCACAGATGATGAATTTATGCAAAGGATTGTATGAAAGGGATGGAAGGATAGAAAAGAGGTGTTGGATAATAGATACAATGCTTGAAGATTTGTGTGAGGTTAGATGGAAATGTATTCAAGATGAGTGTTGGTACACAACTCAAGAAGTGATGAAGAGATGGAGGAAAATTGAATTTTGGGACATAAGGACCCAAAATAGATAAAGGAAATTATGGAGGAATAGTTTTGGAAAGATGTTTAGATAGATGGTTGAAAGTGTTGGCAAATGCACACTCCAATGAGACATTGTAGGTGATTGAAGGTTTTTGTCATTGATGGAAATCTTACAATCCCATGACACCGGCAAAGCATTCCACCGACACTAGAAAGATCAGACTCTACACCGGCAGTCAGACCACCAGCACTGGCAGTGAAAGGAAGCATACCGACATAGAGGCCGACAGGATTTTTGTTGTAATATATTTTGTTTATTATTGTAAAATCATTATAAGCCAACTTGGCAACATTGTAAAATGACTCATATAAATAAGAGATCATTGTAGAACATTTTATGTAAGAATGAAGGAAGGTAATAAGGCAGACCTATTATGTGAATTATAGGTTAAGGGTTTATGTAAGAAGCAGAGTAGAAACTGGTACTAGATCTGGCATTATAGATGCTATTTTGAAGCAGTACAAGACACTGGATTTATATAATCCATTTTGTAAGTCAGTGAGACTTCCTATTTTGTATTTGAGCAGTGAGCTCTAGGCACTTGGCCCCTATTGCAGCAGTAATATTCTCTTATTGGCTAGTAAGTGAATATTGTGGGTCACAAATCCCACAGAGGTTTTTCCCACACCAGGTTTTCTCGCTAAAATATTATGTTATGGTGTGCTTTTCATGTGGTTACTATTATCTCTATTTATTGAATTACTTTTTGTTTATCGATATACAGTATTAATATGTTCTGCATGTTTTAAGTTAAGAAATTTCTCTAACTGGTTAGATATTGATTCACCCCCGCCCCCCTCTCTGTATCTATGGGAATCCTAACAAAAAGAAATTCAAAGATGTGTGCCTTTTTTGATCTTTCTTATGGATCATTTGAGGTGATGGATTGGTGGATAAAGGGAGGTAAGGACCCAAGATGGATGGAAGGGATGGAGAGTTTCACTTTGCAATGAAAGGACGTAAAATAGATTTTGAGGATGAAGAGTTTGACTTTGGAATGAAAGGACCTAAAATACATTGGGAGGATGAAAAGATTCCTTGATCTTGATCTTCAATTAGAGTAGGATCATTTAAGTTTTTGCTTTTCTCTTGATTTTGCATTAGATTAGTGAAGAATATGGAAGGGATATCATGCTCTTTCTTAGGAGGTGTATATTGAATGGGACTATGCTCTTGAGATAAAAGGGGATGATCATGGATGGAATACCAAAATCTGAGGGGATCATCATAAGATTCTTGATAGGTGGGATCTTGATAAAAAATGGGATTAGATTGGAGAGCCATGATATCTTGATCTTGATTTAGGCTAGGACTCATTTCCTTTGAATAAGATTCTTCTTTTTCAAGCAACAAGAGATGGTCACTTGAGTGATCAAAGTTTCAGTTTGGATAGGTTGATGTTGTTGACTTGATGGATATGCCAAATGATATGGATAAAGTTGTAGGTCTCGGAGACAACTAAGAGGGGGGGGGTGAATCAGTTGTCTAATAAATTCAAACCAAAAACTTATTAACCAACTTAATGCTTAATACCAATAAATCAGTTAAGTATGCCAATAAACAGTGTTAACAAAAAATTACTATACCAGTAAGAATTAATGCATGAAACATAAGCAAAAAGTCATTCACAACATATGACACCAATATTTGTATGTGGAAACCCTGTAAGGGGAAAAATCATAGTGGGAAACCTTGCCCACTATTAGATGATACTACTGTAGATAGTAAGTGTACAAAAGGGGTCTGCACATGCAGAAAGGCCAATAGCCTAGAGCTCACTACTCAATCACAAATGGGAGTCACACTGACTACAGTTGGATGATTAAATCCAATAAGAATGTATTGCACAAAATAGCATCTTCATATGCTGGATTCAATACTGGTGTAATGTTGATATGCTTCTACAAAAACCTAACTTCACCTTCAAATGATGTCTTTGTGTATGTCCTTGTTTGGTCTTACATATACCTTCACTCAAATCTTTTTCACATTCCACACTTGATCTTACAAAAAAGATCTTACATTTATACCATACCCAAAGACCAAGTTTAGTAGGTCGGCTCTATAAGATATTACAATAATTTTTTTTTACAAATAATACAATATCCGATGGAATAACTGATTGAACATGTCGGCTTAATGCATATACAACAATAATAAATCATCTCCATAGCCTGCCATGCTGATCTAGAAAAGATAAACCTATCGGTGTAACCCTAGATAACTTGGACCTATTTGTTGGTAAAAGAAAATATGCAAATAAGAATATACCAATGATTATTACTTCAAAATAAAGTGTCCACATGATGTCTTCAACATTACCAAGTGTCTTCCATGTCATTTCAGGTACCAGTGAACATTATATCCTGCTGGTGAACCATATACCGATAACTATTGCACAGTTTACTGTTTGCCGGTGAATGTTGTTGGATCTCCAAAGTAGGTGTATTTAGTAGGTGTTGACATCAATGAAAAAACCATACCAAAATACCAACAATCTCCCCCTTTGGCATTGATGGCAACACAAGATGAAAAAACCATCAAAGTGCCAAAACAGAAATGCCAAGTACAAAAACCAACAATCTCCATTTCTCCCCCTGGGAGTAACATGTGTTTATCTAAAGATTTATTTTCAATACCAATCTCTCCTTAAATGTGTTTTTGAAATTCTCTCCCCAAAAAGATAATGCATTTTTCCATAGATTTCTCTCCCTTTTTGACATCAAATGCCAAAGTCACAAAAAGTCAAGCTCATACAAAATACCAACCAATTCAATATACCAACTACTCCCCCTGAGAAGTAGCTTCCTCATCAAATACCGGAATAAAATATTTGTCCATTTAATTATGTCGGTTGGTGAGAATCATCAACTATCTAAGTCTCTACCGGTGGAGGGATGACTCTGAGCTGATCTCTGAGATACTCAAAAGTTTCCTTAGGCAAAGGTTTTGTGAAAATATCTACAAGTTGTTCTTTAGTATTCACATAAACTAGTTTTATCTCCTTTTCTTCAACTTTTTCCCTTAGAAAATTCAGTTTGATAGAAACATGTTTTGTTTTAGAATGTAATACTGGATTCTTAGATATATCAATTGTTGCAGTGTTATCACAATATATAGTAATAGGTTCCTTGCATTTTACCTTTATATCTTTCAACATCTACTCAAGCCAAAGTACGTGTGTACAGTTTGTTGCTACTGCAACATATTCTGATTCTGCTATTGATAAAGATGTACAACTTTGTTTCTTACTTAACCAAAAAGTAATCTCTTTCCAAGAAAGAATGCTCCTTCAGTGGTTCTTTTTCTATCATCCACATCTCCTGTCCAATTTGAATCTGTGTATGCATATAGATCAAAATTTTCATCTTTAGGATACCATAATCCAAAATTTGTTGTGCCTTGTAAGTACTAGAAAATCCTTTTTATTGCTGATTCATGATTTTCCCTAGGATTACTCTGAAATCTAGAAACTATACATACTGCATTCATAATATCAAGTCTAGTTTGAGTCAAATATAGTAAATCTCCTATCATAGATTTGTATCTAGTTGGATTAACAGGTGTAGATTCATCCCTTTGAGATAATTTTTCATTTGTAGTCATAGGTGTGCTTACCAGTTTAGAGTTATCAATCCCAAATTTCTTAAGTAGTTCTTTCAAGTACTTAGATTGACTCAAAAATATGCCTTTATCAGTCTGTAAAATCTACAATCCTAAAAAGAATTTTATTTCTCCAATCATAGACATTTCAAATTCTCGTTGCATTTTAATACAAAATTCCTTACATAATCCATCTTCTCCTCCAAAGATTATATCATCAACAAATACTTCAATAATCAAGATGTCATCATTAGTTACTTTGTACTATAAATTGCTATCTGCATTTCCTTTTGTAAAACCAATCTTTAAAAGATACTTATCCAATCTTCCATACCAAGCTCTTGGAGCTTGTTTTAATCCATATAGAGCTTTTCTTAATTTGCAAACCATATCATTGTCATCTGTCAAGGAAAATCCTTCAGGTTGTTCAATATAGACTTCCTCTTCAAGATCTCCATTCAAAAATGCACATTTAATATCCATTTGATAAACTTTGTAAACCTTGTGAGCTGCAAAGGCCAAGAATAATCTAATTGCCTCAATTCTAGCTACCGGTGCAAAGGTTTCATTGTAATCAACACCTTTCTGAGAATATCCCTTACACACTAGTCTTGTTTTATTTCTGACAACCTTACCATCTTCATTGAGTTTGTTTCTAAATACCCATTTGGTTCCAATTACATTTTTATTTTTAGGCTGGGGAACTAATGTCCAAGTATTATTTTTCTCAATTTGTCCTAATTCTTCTTCCATAGCTTTAATCCAAAATTTATCTTCACATGCCTCATTGATAGATAATGGTTCAATTTGAGAAATAAGGCATACTTCTTCATTTTCCAATCTTCCTCTTATCATGACTCCTTTAAATTTGCTTCCAATTATCTGATCTTTAGAATGATTCAGTCTTACATACCAAGGTGTCTTAGTCTATTGTTGTTCTTCAATTACTGTGGAATCCTCTGATGATACCGGAGTAACTGGATCATCATTCTGTACCAGTGGATTTATTGTAGGTTCATTTGTCATAATTTCTATTCTCAGTTTAGAGTCTATATACCTTGAAGTTCCTCTGAATTATTCATCAATCTTTACATTTGTACTCTCAACAATTTTCTATAATCTTTTATTAAAACATCTATATGCTTTACTCTTAGATGAATAACCAAGAAATATTCCTTCATCACTTCTAGGATCAAACTTGCCAATATACTCATCTCTTCCAATATAACATTTACTTCCAAAAATTCTGAAATACTTAAGAGTAGGAGTATTACCAAACCATAGTTCATGAGGGGTCTTACCGGTTTCACCTTTGATGTGAACTTTGTTGAATGTATAGACATCAGTTCTTACTGCCTCTCTCCAGTACATGTGGTGGATTTTTTTTTGATAACATACTTCTTGCTGCATCCAAAATAGTTTTGTTTTTCCTTTCAATAACTCCATTCTGTTGTGGTGTCTGAGGTGCTGATAACTATCTTTTGATTCCATTTACTTCATAGAATGTATTAAAATCTTTAGATGTGAATTATCCTCCTTGATCTGATATTAAACATTTAATTTTCTTAGCGGTTTCATTTTCAACCATTGCTTTGAATAGCTTGAACTTCCCAAGTGCTTCTGATTTTTCTCTGAGAAAAGTAACCCAACACATTCTAGAATAATCATCAATAATTAGCATGAAATATCTATCACCTTGTAAGCTTTTAGGTCTAGTTGGACCACATAGATCAATGTGAATTAAATCAAGGGCATTATTGGATTTTTCTGGAATACTTTTGAAACTAGCTCTAACTTGTTTTCCAAATTGAAATTCCTTGCAAATTGTATTCTGAGGTTTCACAATTTTAGGTAGATCTCTAACCGCCTTAGAAGTATTGATTTTTACCATGCAATCAAAATTTACATGACATAGTCTTTTATGCCATAGCCAACTTTCATCTATATGTGCAATTAAGCATGCCCTTTCAATATTATTCAAATGAAAGATATTACCTCTAGTTTGATTACTGGTTGCAATTTCCAAACCAATTCTATTCATGATTTTGCATTTTCCATTTTTAAATTGTAACTGAAAACCTTTTTCAACTAATTGACCAACACTTAAAAGATTATGTTTTAATCCTTCAACATAGTAGACATTTTCAGTGTTATGTTTACCATCAATAGATATTGAACGCTTACCTTTGATTGAATAGGCTTTGTCATCTCCGAATCTTACTAAACCTCCATTGTATTCTTGAAAGTTCAATAATTTACTTTTGTCTCCAGTCATGTGATGTGAGCATCCTAAGTCAATAATCTATTCATCCTTTGATTCAACTTTAGCTGCTAGGGCTTGTTCTATCAATTGAGCAATAGGTACCAGTTGATCTACTTTTATAGCAACAAAGACCCATCTATTGTCTGCTAGATCCTCATCAGAATCATCAGTCACACCTTCATCAGCAATGTAACAAGACTTATCTTTGTTTTTCTTAAATTTGTATCTCTGATATTCAGGATTAGGTTTTTATGTTCTTCTAGCTTCTTCTCTTAGTCTAGCATGTCTATTAGAGCATCTTGAAGCCATATGACCAATCTTATTGTAGTTAAAACATTTAAAGGGTGCTTTACCTTCATACTTACTTCCAATTGGGCCTTTTGGCATTTTTCTTGCAAATAGTGCTTCAAGTTCTTCAAGCTTTTCATTCTCCTTCCTGTTTTCTTCAAGTTCTCTTGCATAAAAGGCTCTCCAGTATGATTTGTCAAAGGATGGAGTAGATAATGTTGATGCTTTGAAGGCCAAAGCAGTTTTTATATTAGTAATAGGACCAAATTCCTTAATTTCAAAAGCTGAAAGTTTTCCAATCAATGTATCCCTAGTTACTAATGTATTAGGCATTGTTCTCAACTCATTTATAGCAGTAGCCTTCATTTTATATGCTAGTGGCAAATCTCTTAAGATTTTTGAAACAATCTCATCTTCACTCAAGGTTCCTCCACAACATTTGATACCCAAAACAATTTCATTTACCCTTTCCATAAAAGAAGAAATCCTTTCATCTTCTTCCATTTTCAGATGTTCATACCTGACTCGGAAGCTTTCAAGTTTTGCAGTTTTGACTATGGAATCCCCTTCATTCAGTGTTTCCAAATGATCCCAAATAAGTTTTGCAGTGGACCTATCTGATAATCCCATGATTGTTGATCGAATAATGCACTCAAGAGTGTTTCTCGTGCTTTGCAATCATTTTCTTCATCTTTAGCTAAAGTAGTGGGAGCAGTCTGACCAGCTACAATAGCAGTATAACCATTCCTAGTAACTTCCCAGATGTCTTTAACAATGCAATTCAGATGTGTCTCCGTTCTGATTTTCCATATCCCATAGTTGGTTCCATCAAGTTTAGGACTATCCTTTCTGAAATAATTAGTAGACATTGGATCTCCTCAAGTTGTTAAACTTCTGCAAGAAGAGGACTAAGCTCTGATACCAATTGTAGGTCTCAGACACAACTGAGAGGGGGGGGGGGGTGCATTAGTTGTCTAATAAATTCAAACCAAAAGCTTATTAACCAACTTAATGCTTAATACCGATAAATCAGTTAAGTATGCCAGTAAATAGTGTTAACATAAAATTACTATATCGGTAAGAATTAATGCATGAAACATAAGCAAAAAGTCATTCACAACATAAGACACCAATATTTGTACATGGAAACCCTATAAGGGGAAAAACCATGGTGGGAAACCTTATCCACAATCAGATGATACTACTGTAGATAGTAAGTGTACAAAAGGGGTTTGCACATGCAAAAAGGCCAATAGCCTAGAGCTCACTGCTCAATCACAAATGGGAGTCACACTGACTATAGTTGGATGATTAAATCCAATAAGAATGTATTGCACAAAATAGCATCTTCATTTGCTGGATTCAGTACCGGTGTAATGCTGATATGCTTCTACAAAAACCTAACTTCACCTTCAAATGATGTCTTCGTGTATGTCCTTGCTTGATCTTGCATATACCTTCACTCAAATCTTTTTCACATTCCACACTTGATCTTACAAATAAGATCTTACATTTATACCATACCCTAAGACCAATTTTAGTAGGTCGGCTCTACAAGATATTACAACAAAAATATTTTACAAATAATACAATATCTGATGCAATAACTGATTGAACATGTTGGCTTAATGCATTTACAACAATAATAAATCATCTCCATAGCATGCCATGCTGATCTGGAAAAGATAAACATGTCGGTGTAACCCTAGATAACTTGGACCTATTTGTCGGTAAAAGCAAATATGCAAATAAGAATATACCAATGATTATTACTTCAAAATAAAGTGTCCACATGATGTCTTCGACATTACCTAGTGTCTTCCATGTCATTTCAGGTACTGGTGAACATTATATCCTATTGGTGAACCATATACCAGTAACTGTTGCACAATTTACTGTTTGCTGGTGAATGTTGCTAGATCTCCAAAGTAGGTGTATTTAGTAGGTGTTAAAATCAATGAAAAAACCATAACCAAAATACCAACAAAAGTCTCCTAATATGGAAACTTGATTTGACTAACTTGAATATATTGACCATTTGGTGGAATTGATTATGTATTGCATTGATGTTTTGTCATTGATGCCAGCAATAGTTATTTGGATGCTTTATCAACACCCTCGTGGTCCCAGTAGGTTGAGTGGTTTTTGCTTGATTTGGATCTGGCATGATCCGGTAGGCTCCGATATAGTTTGATGATGGAATCGGCTTGTTCATGATACTCATGCTCATATTCAGTCAGTTGGTTTTGGCCTAGTTATCAGATGCTATCCTATTTGCTTAGAAGCTTGGTTTCTAGTTCCGATGAGGGTTTCATCGATAGAGCTTTTGATGAAGATCTTTGATGAATTGCATAAGTGGTGTTGGTGTAGCTTATAGTGGAGTTTTAGGATGTTGTTGGTGATCATGTTTGAGACTTGATAGATTGAGATCATTGTTGTAGCATGTGGACCTATATTGGGTCCTGGTTGGTCTAGGTTATGGATCGACTTTAATATAAAGTGTGGATTGGACCTCTCAATGTGTTTATGGGATGTCTTATGTGTTGGCTATTATTTTCTTGGTCTAAGGCCAACATGGTTTGTAATTATGTAATTGGTTTGTTATCTAGTGGCTGACTTGATTGTTTATGGTTGAGGGTTTGTATTTATAGATGAAAGATATCATTGTAGATCATCATGGTTATGTTAGAGGTCATGGTCAAGGAATATAATGTGCTAATAATGTAATATCTTTCAAGTAGAGGATTTGGTTGATCTTTGGAGATCAAATTGGTTTTATGTTAGAGGATTTAGTCCTTTTGTATTGAGCTTAACCGAAATTGTACTCACGCATAGGAGATGCTATCTTTTGCAGTTCAACACTTCTCCAGATTGTAGTCTAGATTTCTATGTAATCAGTGAGACTCCTTTTTTATGATGAGCAGTGTTCTCTAGGATCTTGGCCTTCCTGCAAGTGCAAGCTAAAAGTGCAAGCCCCTCAATTGTAATTCACATACTTACTATAGGAGTATTATCTAACTATGGGTAGGCTACCTACCATGGTTTTTCCCTTTACCAGGTTTTCCATGTACAAATCTTGGTGTTATGTGTATCGTATTTATTTTGTGATTATTTTTTATGCTTAAATGGTTTAACTTCTATTCTGGTATTAGTGTCTTGGGTTTCGGTAATCTATGACAATTGATTCACCCCCACCCTCTTAGTTGTCTTTTGGTTAATTTAACTATCTAACAATTGGTATCAGAGCTTTGGTCCTCTCTACAAAAATATTAAGTGCTTAAGGAATATCCTATGGCAACCAATAGTTCAAGTTCATCTAGTTCATCTAGAGCTATCTTTCAGAGAGATATTCGTAGGCTTGATGGAACAAATTATAGAGTATGGAAGATTCAGATGGAGACTCATTTGCGTTGTCTTGGCAAGGAGATTTAGGAGATCACATAGAATGATGTCACACCTTATAGTCTGGCATCTGGTAATCCTCCTCTGGCAAACCTGGATAAGGAGCTTGAGAAAGATTGTAGAGCAAGAGAAGCCCTCTTGTGTGCACTTTCTGATCAGCAAATAATGGGATTATTTGATAAATCATCTAGAAAGGCTATATGGGATAAGTTGGAGACTCTTAATGAAGGTGACCCTACAGTGAAGATTGCTAAACTTGATGGTTATTGGTTAAGATATGAAAACCTAAAGATGGAAGAATATGAAAGGATTATTGCATTCATGGAAAGGGTAAATGAGATTGTTATGGGAATTCAATGTTGTGGTGGAACTTTGAGCAAAGATGAAATTGTTTCTAAATTTCTAAGAGCCCTACCACTAGCTTACAAAATGAAGGCTACTACTATTAATGAGTTGAGAACAATGGATAATACATCTATCAACAGAGATACTTTGGTTGGGAAACTTTATGCTTTTGAGCTTGAATAATTTGGACCTTTTGGAGCTATGAAGACTGAACCTGCTTTTCATGCATCTACATCTGCAACCGGTCAGCAAGATTGGAAATCTTTGTATGCAAAGGAATTGGAAGATATGAAGAGAGAAGATGATGAGTTTGACCAACTTGAAGCACTATTTTCTAGAAGAGTACCTAAAGGATCGGTAGGAAGTAAGTATAAAGGAGAAACACCTTTTAAATGTTTTTCATGTAATAAGATTGGTCATTTTGCATCTAGATGTCCTAAAAGGAATTCAAGATTTGAAGAAAGAGTTAGAAGATCATTTAATCCTAACCCTAGATATCAGAACAAGTGTAATTATAGGAAAAACAAAGACAAATTGTGCTACATAGCGAATGAGGAAGGTATTACTGATTCTAATAATGAACCGACAGAAGACTCTGCTAGTGGTTCTGGAAATGGAAAGGAATGGGTGTTCCTGGCTATCAAGGAAGATGATCTGGCACTAGAAGAGAATGTACCTGATAAGAAGGCACTTGCTACTAAAATTGAAGAAAGGATGAATGGGTAATTGAAAATGGTTGTTCACATCATATGACTGGAGATAAAGGGAAATTTCTATCTTTGCAAGAATTTGATGACAGTCTAGTTAGATTTGGAGATGATAAGGAATGTAAGATCAAAGGAAAAGGAACTATATCATTAAATGGTAAGAATAATACTGACAATATTTATTATGTTGAAGGTCTAAGGCATAACCTTTTAAGTGTAGGACAATTTGTGGATAAGGGATTTCAATTATAGTTCAAGGATGAAAAATGCAAAATCATTAACAAATTTGGCTTGGATATTCTAACTGGTACACAAAAAAAAGGTAAGATATTTCATTTGAATTTTGGTGAGAAGACATGTTTGATTACATGGATTGATGAGAGTTGGCTATGGCATAAAAGGTTGTGTCATGTGAATTTTGATTGCATTGTGAAGATCAGTTCAACTAAGGTAATTAGAGATATACCTAAGATTAAGAAGCCCTATAATCCAGTATGTGAAGTATGTCAAATGGGTAAATAGGTCAAAACCTCTTTTAGGAATATACAAGATAAATCAAATGATGATCTTGATCTTATTAATACATATTTGTTATGCCCTACTAGAGTTAAAAGTATTCAAGGTGATAGATATTTCATGCTAATCATTGATGATTATTCTAGAATGATGTGGGTTACTTTTCTACAAGAAAAACCTGAAGCATTTGAAAAGTTTAAAATCTTTAAGGCTAAAGTGGAAAGTGAGACAAGATTGAAGATCAAATGTTTGAGGTCAGATCATGGTAGAGAATTCACATCCGACAAATTTAATAACTATTGTGAGAAGCATGGTATAAGAAGACAATTTTTGCTCCCCAGATACCTCAATAGAATGGAGTTGTGGAAAGGAAGAACAAAACTATATTGAATGCTGCTAGAATAATGATGATGAAAGATAGTCTACCTCATATCTACTAGAGAGAAGCAGTGAGCACAATAGTTTATACATTCAACAAAGTACATATCAAAGGAGAAACTGATAAGACACCTTATGAAATATGGTTTGGCAATATACCTACAGTTAAGTATTTCAAAATTTTTGGTAGTAAATGTTATATAAGGAGAGATGATATCATTGGGAAATTTGATCCCAGATGTGATGAAGACATATTTCTTGGTTATTCTAATGAAAGAAAAGAATATAGATGTTATAAAAAGAGATTGTAGAGAATTGTGGAGAGTACTAATGTTAAAGTAGATGAGCTGAACATAAGTCAAATCAGAGTTTACGAGAAGGAAATAATAGTGGAAATGATTATATCTGAAACGATAGCACCTTTACAAGAATAGAGTGTTGAACTAGTTAGTTTGGTAGTATTAGAATTCTATAGTAATTGAAGATTAGGGAAGAGGAACAGTGAGTCAGAGGACTCCTAGGTATGTGAGATTGAATCATTTAGAAGATCAGATCATTGGAGATAATAAAAATGCAATGATGACAAGAAGAAGACTGGAAACTAATGAGGTATGTTTGATTTCACACGTTGAACTAGTATCAATATTTGAGGCATGTAAATATGAATATTGGTTGAAAGCTATGGAAGAAGAATTAGATCAAATTGAGAAAAATAACACATGGACTTTGGTTCCCCGGTCTAAAAATAAAAATGTTATTAGAACTAAATGGGTTTTTAGGAATAAATTGAATGAGGATAGTCAAGTTATAAGAAATAAGGCTAGATTAGTTTGTAAACTATATTCTCAAGAGGAAGGAATTGATTATGGAGAGACTTTTGCACCTATAGCTAGGATTGAAGCTATAAGATTATTTCTTGCCTATGTTGCTTATAAAAACTACAAGGTTTATTAGATGGATGTTACGATGGTATGATGAAAGAATAAGGATCCGGTAAACTACTGAGAGGGGGGGGTGCTAAATCGGTAGATAGAAAACTGATATAAACTTTTCACCAAAAAAAAACAACCTGTCAAAGAAAACTCTAAACTAATTGGTTTAAACACTGAACTTCAAATGCAATATTAGTGACAAGTTAAACTGGTTGACTGTTATAACTAGCTAACAGTAAAACAACTTTGAAACTATCAAAACCTTTTAACTATATCATTCAAATACTTTACTAAGAGTAGTTAAAACATATTTTAGATTGTTGTCGGTTAACATAACATAACAAAGTGGATTTAGTAGTTAAGCAATAAAACCATAGTAAACATAACCAAAAATCATTCACCACTTGACACAATATTTTTGTGGTGGAAACCCAAATAGGAAAAAGCATGGTGGGGATGAATACCCACAAGTATTCTGAAGTTCACCCTGTTAGGAGCCTAGCCTGTTCAAGCTTTACAATAAGTCCTATTAAGAACATATCTTGTTAGGGACCACCCGGTTAAGGGATTGATTGTAATACCCTATTAGAAGAAATACCCTATTAGGAGTAACCTCAGTAGAGGATTTGAAATCCAAGCTAATGGACCACCTAGTTAGAGGATTTGAATAACACTAAGCTTGTTAGAGCTTACTCGGTTAAGGGATTTGACTTTTGTAATTGTTAGAAAACAATAGGGGTTTTCTGACCTGTTTGAATAGCACTACACTTTCTTTTTTAGATCCTTTTCATGCTCCTATCTTCCTATACACATATTGCACATACATCATCTGGTTCAACAACCACACTCTCCTACACTCAACTACAAATTTCCAATTCAACAACAAAACAACTCACCGACCTTATAAACAAATCAATAGGTAGGTAACATATCACAAACCTAATTCGCATAGAGATTACAAACAAATTGGTTCAAGTATGACTATTGGATTACATAATAATCACTAGACATCATTCAAGATATCCTTGACCACTCCTTGATCATTGCTTTATTGAACTTTGTAAATCATCACATAGTTTCCATTACATGCAATGAACTTGATCATTCCCAAGACAAAAAATGTTTTCTCTACGTGCCAAAAACCTTTTGAAACTCTTCTCATACAACATGCATATGTGTCATAATTATTACCACTCATCATTTGATCATAACCCAATACAATTGATTCACCAAACTTCATCAGTTAGGGTTTATCATATCAACAGGGAGGGTTTATCAGTTGATCTCACTTCATCTCTAGTAATATTGGTTTCCTTCACAAGCTCTTTTACTGGTTACAAAACAATATTATTACAACATCATAACCAATTAATTGATATCAATGACAACATAATATTTCATTAATGCAATCTTCATGCAAATTCCAACAATCTTCCCCTTTGAAATTTATGGCAATTCAAATTATCAATACCCTTGATTGCTATGATTGTGAATAGGAATCCTAGTTTACATTTTACCATGTATTCACCTTCAACTAAGTCTCCATGTCTTCAACTGGTAATTGGCTATAGATCTTCTCTCTGTTAATCATACAATTCTTCTCCCTAATCATTGTTAGGATTTCCAAAGATACTGAGAGGGGGGGGTGAATCAGTATCTAACTGGTTTGTGGATTTTCTAAACTTATTAAATGAAATGCATGCCAAAATAGTGTACAAGTAAACCATAAATAATGTAGTAAATAAGATCAGTAAACACAACATAGAAAGAACACCATAACACAATATTTTTTAACGAGGAAACCTAGTGTGGGAAAAACCTTGATGGGATTTGTGACCCACAATATTCGTTCACTGGCCAATAAGTGAATATTACTTACAAATGTGGTGCCTGCACATGCAGGAAGGCTCACTGCCTAGAGCTCACTACTCAAATACAAAAAGGGAAGTCTCACTGACTTACAAAAATGGATTATGTAAATCCAATATCATGTACTACTTCAGTTTAGCATCTTCTATGCCAAGTTTAGTATCAGTTTAAGCTCATACAACTTCCATAAACCTTATTCTAAAATCTACCTTAATATTCACATCTTCCTATTACATTCCATCTATGCTCATATAAATGATTTACAAGATCTCATACTTATATGAGTCCTATTACAGTTCATCTTGTCGGATTTACAAAAAGATTTTACAATTAAATACAAAATATAGTAAACAAAATCCTCTTAGTTGGGGTGTCGATAAACGTCTTTGCCAGTGCCAGTGCTTGTGCCTGTGTCAGTGTTTGTGCCTAAGTCGGTGCCATAGGATTGTAAGGTTTCCATCAATGACAATACCTTCAATCACGTACAATTTCTCATTGGAGTGTGCATTTTCCAACAATCTCCCCCTTTGGCATTGATGGCAACACTCATGAGAAAAAGCCAAAATTGTATCCAAAAGGTGTTGTCCAAAAAGTCTTACCAAAACTATGTGCTCCCCTTGAGTAGATGACCTCTTATGTCATATCTTTACTCTTTTTCCCATCCTCTACTACTCCTCCTTTGGCATCAATGACAAAGGATATCATTCAATGTCAATTGAGTGTAGTTCTAGTTTGGATCCCTATAACTGGTTGTTTACAATCTGATGCAAATTTGCTAATGCAAAGTTTAGGTTGTTATAGAACCTTTCACTATCCTTTAGTGTTGCTTCAATTCTTTGGATTGTATCGGTGAGTATGTGCATTTTCTCTTCCGGTGTCTTAAGTCCTAGAACAAGAGCCTCATAAATCTCTTTTCTCAAAGAGATGTGGTGCCTGCACATGCAGGAAGGCTCACTGCTCAAATACAAAAAGGGAAGTCTCACTGACTTATAAAAATGGATTATGTAAATCCAATATCATGTACTACTTCAGTTTAGCATCTACTATGCCAGGTTTAGTACCGGTTTAAGCTCATACAACTTCCATAAACCTTATTCCAAAATATACCTTAATATTTGCATCTTCCTATTACATTCCATCTATGCTTATATAAATTATTTACAAGATCTCATACTTATATGAGTCCTATTACAATTTGCCTTGTCGTCTTTACAAAAATATTTTACAATTAAATACAAAATATAGTAAACAAAATCCTATCGGCTGGGGTGCCAGTAAACATCTTTGTTGTTGCTGGTGTCAGTGCTTGTGCCTGTGCCGATGTCCATTCTTATGCCGATGCCATAGGAATGTAAGGTTTCCATCAATGAAAATACCTTCAATCACCTACAATTTCTCATTGGAGTGTTTATTTTCCAACAATCATATAGTGCTTCTCCCCCTTTGACATCAATGCCAAAGTGAAAGTAAAACATGCAATGTCAAACTTCACTATTCTGCAACATCAATCTGCAACTTGATGCTCCCCCTGTGGAATAACTCCACTCTACACCAATCCCACTATAAAATTCTGCAAGTAGCTCTGGGACTAATATATTCTACATCATGCTCAATTGACCTCATGTAGGGGTACAACCCCTAGATGACTTCTAAGATACTCAAAAGTAGTCTTAGGTAGAAGTTTTGTAAAGATATCTGCTAGCTGCTCCTTGGTAGATACATGTTCCAATATCACATCTTTACTCTACACTTTTTCTCTCAAGAAATGATACTTCAATTCTATATGCTTGGTTCGTGCATGCAAAATAGGGTTCTTTGAAATATTTATGGCACTGGTGTTGTCACATAAGATCTTTACCGGTTCTAAAAATTTTATATTGAATCCTTCTAGAATGTGTTTCATCCAAATAGCTTGGGTACAATTCATATAAGATGCAACATACTCAGCTTCAATAGTAGATTGTGATGTACAACACTATTTCTTGTTAGTCCAAGAAATAAGTCTTCCTCCACGAAAGAATGCTCCACCTATTGTGCTCTTCCTATCATCAACATTACCTACCTAGTCTGCATCTGCATAAACCTTCAAATCAAAGTTACATGCATATGGATACCATAATTCATAGTCAATAGTACCTTTCAAATATCTAAATATCATCTTGGTTGCTATCAAATATGTTTGCTTTGGGTTCTTCTGAAATCCAGCAACTAAACCAACTGTATGAGCTATATCTGGTTTGTTGTGAACAACATAGTGCAATTTCCCTATCATTGACCTTTACTCCTTTTCATCAATAGATGTGGCTTCATCTTCCTTAGACAACTTACAACCTGTAACCATTGGTTTCCCAACTAGTTTATAGTCACTCATTCCAAATGTCTTCAATACCTCTTTCACATGACTGTGTGATAAAAATACCACTCTTCATCTACCGTATTTACAAACCTATGAATAATTTTATATCTCCCACTAGAGACATTTCGAATTTATTTTTCATCTCATTTGTAAAGTCATTGCTCATGTTATCATTTCCTCCAAATATGATATCATCTACAAACACTTCACTAACTTGTATCTTATCTCCTTCAGATTTGAGATATATGTTGTTGTCTTCACTCATTCTCTGAAAACCTATCTTCATCAGGTGTGAATGTAACATTTCATACCATGCTCTCGATGCTTTCTTTAACCTATATAGTGCCTTGTGCAATTTGCATACCATGTCCTTTGCATCAGTCAAAGCATAACCATCTGGTTGCTCAATGTATACTTCTTCTTCCAGTATTCCATTCAAAAATATTGACTACACGTCCATCTGATATACTTTGAATCTCTTATGTGCTACAAATGTAAGTAAAGTCCTAACACCTTCCAATCTAGCAATTGGTGCAAAATTCTCACCATAGTCTTCTCCTTCTTCCTGTGCATAACCTTTGCATACCAATCTAGCCTTGTTTTAGACTACTACAGCATCTTCATTCAGTTTATTCTTGAATACCCACTTAGTACCTATCACATTTTTATTCACTGGTCTAGGTAATAGGGTCCATGTGTTGTTCTTCTCAATTTGACCAAGCTCCTCCTCCATAGCTTTAATCCAGTGATCATCTCCAAATTCTTCTTTAGCAATTCTAGGCTAAATAGTGGAGATCATGCAAGAATTCTCTCTAATTCTTCTTCTCGTTAACACTCTAGCATCTTTATCTCCAATAATCTAGTCAGGATTGTGATCGAGTCTCACATACCATAGAATAACATGATCATTATCTTCAGGTTCTTCTTCTTCATTATCATCATCTTCTTCTAAAACTACCTGTTATGGTTGAACTGGTACAACACCATTCTATTTATCAGTTTCAGGTTTCACTGGTTCTAGTTCCAAAAATAGAATATAAGGATCTTCTTCCTTTTTCTCCATACTAGTTTCCCCTGAGACTTTAGGATACTCATCCACTCGAACATCAACACTTTCAATGATTTTTTGTGTCCGGTTGTTGTAACATTTGTAGGCCTTACTCTTGGTGGAGTAACCAAGAAATGTGCCTTCATCACTTTTAGCCTCAAACTTACTAACATAGTCACCTCTCTTAATAAAAAAATTACTGCCAAATATCTTAAAATAACTGACATTAGGTGATCTACCATACTAGTATTCATAAGGAGTTCTATCCTTACCTCTTTTTACCAATATCTAGTTCATAGTGTAGATAGTTGTGTTGATAGCTTCTCTACAGAATTGTTTTGCTACACCTCTTTGTATCAACATCATTCTAGTAGCTTGAAAAACTAACCAATTGTTTCTCTTTGCAATACCATTCTGTTGTGGTGTCCTTAGTGCAGAAAGATTCCTTTTGATATCATTTTCTTCACAATATCTAGTGAATTCCACAGAAGTGAATTCACCACCTTCATCAGTCCTCAGACACTTTATCTTCTTACCACTTTCCTTTCCAGCTAAGGCCCTAAATACCTTGAACTTACTAAATGCTTCTATTTTATCCTTCAAGAATGTGACCCACATCATTCTTGAGGAATCATCAGTGAAGATCATAAAATATCTATCACCTTGAATACTTGTAGTCCTTATTGGTCCACATAGGTCGGTATGAATCAAATCTAACAGATGTTCTGCTAAAAAATATTTTCTCTTAAATGTTAAGGATGTCATCTTCCCAACTGACATTCCTTACATAGAGCATTAACCAGTTTGTCCAATAGAGGCAAAACTCTCACTGACTTGGACTTACTCACTTTGACAATGTTATCAAAATTTATATGACAAAATCTCCTATTCCAAAGCCAACTATCATATACTTTAACAATTAAATAGTTGTTGACTTTAGAATTTAGGTGAAATAGGTTGCTTTTAGTCTTCTTGCTGGTTGCAATTAGTTCACCTTTGCTCCCATAGATTTTGCACATTCCATTCTTAAATTCCAATGGATAACCTCTGTCATTGAGTTGTGCAACTCTCAAAAGATTGTTCTTTAATCCTTCAACACAGTAGACATCATCTGCACTGCTCTTTCTATTAAGAGAAATAGTTCCCTTGCCTTTTACTATGCAGGGTGAGTCATTACCAAATATCACAACTCCTCCATCAAATTCCTTCAAGGTAAGAAATTTGCTCCAGTCACTGGTCATGTGGTGTGAACAACCACTATCAGTGATCCAATCATCAGAATTATCCATGCAAGAAAATAATGCTTTTTGATTAGATGTCTCCTCTTTAATAGATACAAAAACAATGTCTTCATTAGCATCTCCCTCAGATTCCACATCAGTTATACCACCATCAATTGTAATGGGACAATCTCTTTTACCTTTTCCTTTGTACTTCTTGAACTTCTCATGTTTGTGCTCATTATAACCATTAGGACAGTTAGCTGCAATGTGTCCAATCTTGTTGCATGAAAAACATTTCAAAGGTAATTTACCTTTGTACTTACTGGTACCTCTGGGCAACCACTTGGCCAACAATGCTTCAATCTCAACCAAACTATCTTCACCATCAACTTCTCTAGTGGATCTAGATTCATAACTATGACTGACATCTCTACTTTTCCTCATAGATGGGTTAGAAACTGAAGCTCTAAATGCAGATTCATATTTTTGAACACTACCATCATAACAGTTTAATTCAAAAGAAGTAAGCTTACAAATGGAGTCAAGGGTTACCTTAGTTTTGTTAATTGACTTTATCTCCTGAATGGTTGCAACTCGAATAGCGTAGATCATTAGAAGGGGTGTCAACACCTTACTACTCACTGTGACATCTTCCACTTTACCACCAACACTCCTGATCTCACCAACTATCTCTTTGATCCTCTAACCATATTGTTGTATATTCACACCTCCAGCCATCTACATGTCATCAAATTTTCCTCTTAGACTCTCTTCTTTGGCAATCTTCACATGCTCATCACTGTTGTAGATTTCCTCAAGTTTCTTCCATACCTCATAAGAAGTCTCCAGAGCATGGACATCAACATACTTTGCATCAGACAAAGAACTAATAATGGCCTCCAATGCTTGATTATTTTGCTGTTGCTCTTTCTTCTGATCATCAGTCATAATCCCATTAGGTGCAACATATTGAGTACCAATATGTTCCCAATATTGACTTCCTAGACTCTTGATATACATTTTTGATAACTCAATGATAAACCATGAGTACCAAACCGGTACTGAGAGGGGGGGGGTGAATCAGTACAAACACAAATTTAGTCCAAAACCGATTTGACAGCAAATACCCCAAATGACTGACAAACAGGGATACTTGTAAAACAAAGTGCAACCGGTAACATCTAGTATAGCTCAATCAGTCATGAACTAGTCACTTAATAAGCTACCCTCTTAGCTCAATACTATAGTATCATTATATTCTCATGCATAAATAGGTAAACTTTAACCATCAGATATTCACAACAGTGAGTTCAATATGTTTTATAGACAGGCATAAAACATAAATCCTTCATATGCTTAACAGCTAAAACTAAGCATCACAAGACAAAAGCATTACACATGACACACATATTTTTCACATGGAAACCAAATTGGGAAAAACCACAGTGGGGATGAATACCCATTTTGAACTCTTTAGAAGTCTGCTCTATTAGGAGCCTTGTCCGGTTAAAGACATTACAATAGGTTCTGCTAGGAACCGATCCTGTTAGGGATCATTTGGTTAACAGATACCCGGTTAATGGTTAAAACTAGGTAGGGTCACCTTGTTAGAGGATTTCAAGAACTCAATAGCTGAAAGGATCTCCTAAGCTCTCTAGCTTCTTAGAACTCATTAGCCTCGAGTTACCCAGTTAAGGGATTTGAATCAAGCCAGTTAAGACCACCTGATTTAAGGGATTTTAAATCAAGCCAGTTAACGCTACCCTGTTAGGGGATTTTACAACTGTTGAAGTGGTTAGAGATCAACAAGAATTAAAATGATCTATTAGCAACACTCAATACTAATGTAGATCCATCTTGGCTCCTCTTCACCTTCTACACATTCACTTTGCAGATATCTCTTCTCTCCTTTGGTCTGGCAAGAATCATGTATCACTTCCCTTGGATACACACTCACAAATTTTTCCAAGAACCTTAGAAAGAAACACAACATCGACCTTATAGGAAACATATAGGTCGGTAGTAAAAACCCTAAACCCTAAACCTGTTAGGTTAAGCAATTCAAATGGTTCAATCTTGACTATTGAATCATACTGCATTAAATGCAAAAATCTTGAATCTATCTCAAGACATTCTCCATCATCCATTATCCACCAATTTCATGGTGGCTGATAACCCATCATGTGTTATCACCATTTGACAGACTTTGCACATTCCCGAGGTAGATAGGAATAGTCTTCTTCATGCAAGATCCTTCATGCGCATAGAACCTACATGGCAACATGATCTATCCTCCATCATACTGCTAACTCATCACACAAAGATCACCAATTGAGTCACACAAACTTGAGCTACGCCAACTGGAAACCCTGAAGTGGAAGCCACCTATCAACTGGTAGTCATACAATGCTTCCATGTGCCAGTTCCCATAACTACATGTCTGTTCACCTTGAACAAATATGCCACTTCACTTTGGCATATAAACCGGTTCATACAAATGTTGGTTCCTCTCTCTCTTCACTTATCACATGTGCCGGTTCACACTATGTTTCATATTGACATCAATGGCAACATACAATATAATTATGTCTTCATGGTGGTTCACATAATGCCAACAATCTCCCCCTTTGGCATTGATGGCAATATACAAAAGATATCTTCTCTACTTCACATCTTCTCCCCATTTGCTACAGATATCTTTTCGCTTCACTCCTTCTCCCCCTTTGACAACAATGCCAAAGTGGAGGTACAATCATCTTTGTTTCATCATGCTGCTCCCTCTGAGGAGTAGCATCCTTCAACACACAAATCAACCAAAATTTGTCTTTCTAATACCTAACTGATGTGGAACAATTACTTTTAGTTCACCTCCTAAAGGGGCAATACCCCTAATTCACCTCTCAAATGCACAAATGTTGTCTTTGGGAGAGGCTTGGTGAATATGTCTACTAACTGCTCCTTACTAGACACATGCTCCAATGCAATCTCTTTATTCTGAACCTTTTCCCTCAAGAAATGATACTTAAGCTCAAAATGCTTGGTTCTAGAATGTAAAATCGGATTCTTTGATATATTGATAGCACTTGTGTTATCATAGAATATACTTTCCAGTTCAGATACAGGGATCTTGAAGCCTTCCAGTACATGCTTCATCCAAATTGTCTGAGTGCAGTTCATGAAAGCTGCAACATACTCTGTTTCTACTGTATACTGAGAGATACAACTCTTCTTTTTACTCATCCATAAGACTAGTCTACCACCAAGAAAGAATGCACCACCAGTTGTGCTTTTCCAGTCATCCACATTACCTGCCCAATCAGCATCTGTGAACACTTTTAGATTGAAATTATTGTTGTATGGGTACCACAATCCATAGTCAATTGTTCCCTATAGATACCTAAGAATCCGCTTGACTGCAATCAAGTGAGATTCTCTTAGACTCTTTTGGAATCTTGCAGTAATGTCAACTACATGTGCAATATCTGGTCTACTATGCACTACATAATGCAATTTACCAATCATTGATCGGTATTCCTTCTCATCAACTAGTGCGGAATCATCCTCTTTTGTCAATTTTCAATCGGTCACCATTGGTGTACCAACCGGTTTGCTATCTTCCATGCCAAAAGTCTTCAACACCTCTTTGACATATTTGGACTGAGTGATGAAGATTCCATCTTCCATCTGCTGGATCTGCAGTCCAATGAAGAACTTAATCTCCCCTATGAGTGACATCTTAAACTCTTTCTTCATCTCATCAACAAACTCATGACTCATCTTGTCATCTCCACCAAAGATGATGTCATCAACAAAAACTTCACAAATCAAGATCTAATCTCCTTCAGACTTCAAGTAGATATTGCTATCTTCACTTGTTCTCTCAAATCCAATCTTCACAAGATGAGAATGTAGGCCCTCATACCATTCCCTTGGTGCTTGCTTTAGACCATATAATGCTTTATGTAGCCTACATACCATTTCACTATCTTCAGATAGGGCAAACCCATCTGGTTGCTCAATATACACCTCCTCTTCAAGTACAACATTTAGGAATGTAGATTTTACATCCATTTGATATACCTTGAACCTCTTAAAAGCTACATATGCAAGAAGCATACGAACTCCTTCCAATCTGGCTACAAGAGCAAAGGTTTCTCCATAGTCTTCTCCTTCTTCTTGAGCATATCCTTTGCATACCAATCTGGCTTTATTCCTAATCATTGTGCCATCCTCATTCAGCTTATTTCTGAACATGCATTTGGTGCCAATGACATTTTTATGCTTTGGTCTAGGTACCAAGGACCATGTACCATTTTTCTCTATCTGGTCAAGTTCTTCTCCCACTGCCTTGATCCAGTCTTCATCTGTATGAGCCTCATTGAATGACTTAGACTCAAATTCAGAGATCATACATGAGGTTTCTTTGATCTTTCTTCTAGTAAGGATTCTTGCATCCTTATCACCTATGATCTTCTTGGGATCATGATTCAACTTGACATACCGAGGAATGGTCTTAACTGGTTCTTCTCACTTTTCTTCTTCATCCTCATCTTCATCAGTATTAGCATTCACCGGTTCAGGGACACTGTTACTAGTACTCGGTTTGCTAACAACCAATTCCCAGAAGGTTGCAATCGATTCATTTATAGCTTGCTCACTGTCAGTTTCCTCAGTCTTCTTAGAGGATTCATCAACTCTTACATTGATGCTTTCCATAATTCTCTGAGTCCTATTGTTGTAACACTTGAAAGCTTTACTCTTGGTGGAATATCCTATAAATATTCCTTCATCACATTTAGCTTCAAATTTGCCTTGATGTTCACTCCTCTTGATGTAACATTTTCTACCAAATACCTTAAAGTAGTTAACCACAGGTGTCTTACCGGTCCAATACTCATAAGGAGTTTTATCCTTACCCTTTTTGATGAGTACTCAGTTCATAGTGTAGATTGCAGTGCTCACCGCTTCTCTTCAAAAGGTGTGAGCTACCTTTCCTTGGATAAACATGGTTCTAACTACTTCAACCATAGTCTGGTTATTCCTCTCTAGTAGGCCATTCTGCTATGGAGTCTAGGGGGCAGACAACTGTCTCTTGATACCAAATTCTTCACAATACTTGTTGAATTCAGTGGAAGTGAATTCCCCTCCTTGATCAGTTCTGAGACATTTGATCCTTTTACCGCTTTCCTTCTCCACTAATGCTCTGAAAGCTTTGAATTTCCCAAAAGCTTCAGACTTGTCTTTCAAGAATGTGACCCACATCATTCTTGAGCAGTCATTAGTGAGAATCATGAAGTACCTATCACCCTGCACACTTCTAGTTTTCATAGGACCACATAAATCAGTATGCACAAGATCAAGCAAGTTGTCAGTAGTGAAAGTTTTACCTTTAAAGGTTGAGGAAGACATTTTCCCCAATTGACATTCTCTACACAAGGTATTATCCAGTTTTCTCAGCACTGACAACCCTCTAACTACCTTGATCTTACTAGCCTTCACAATGTTGTCAAAGTTCACATGGCAAAATCTCCTATGCCATATCCAGCTATCATCAAGCTTAGCCATAAGACATGCACTTATATTTGCAGTCAGATGAAATAGGTTACCTTTAGTCTACATGTCGGTGGCCACCAATTTACCATCTTTTCCTTTGATTCTGCAAACTCCATTCTTGAATTGCAGAGTGAGGCCACTATCATTTAGCTGGGCAACACTTAGAAGGTTGTGTCTTAGACCATCAACCTAGTACACATTGTCAACACTACTCTTTCCATTCAAAGAGATGGATCCTCTGCCTTTGACCATGCATGGTGCATCATTGCCAAAGTGAACCACACCACCATCATACTCCTCTAAGGATAGAAACTTGCTCTGGTCACCAGTCATATGGTGAGAACAACCACTGTCAGTGATCCACTCGTTGGAATCATCAAACTAGGAGACAAGAGCCTTCTTGTCTACCAAATCTTCCTTTACAACAACAAACACAATGTCTTCATTCTCTTCATCTTCCGATTCCTCATCTGTGACACCTTCATCAACTGCCACAAAACAGTTTCTCTGATTTCCTCCTTTGAATTTCTTGAACCTTTCTGGTTTATCCTTGTTGTTCCTATTAGGACAATTCATAGCAATATGTCCTATCCAGTTACAAGAGAAACATTTCAAAGGTAGCTTACCTTTGTATTTACCAGTTCCTTTTGAGAATTTCCTGGCAAGAAGTGCTTCAAATTCCATCAGAAACTCTTCATCATTCATTTCTCTACTCTGATTAGGTTCCCCACTAGTGCTAGCCTCTTTTCCTTTTCTGGAAGGTATAGCAGAGGCTCTAAAAGTAGATTCTATCTTTTGAACACTGCCATCAAAACTATTTAGCTCATAGGCTATCAACTTGGCTATGATGGAGTCCAAGGACACCTTAGACTTGTCTATTGATCTCAGCTCTTGAATAGCAGCAACCCTTATTGCATAGATAGGCAACAGGGAACTCAGGACTTTTCTTACAACAATGGAATCTTCTATTTTGCCACTTGCACTCTTGATTTCTCCAACAACCATTTTGATTCTTATTCCATACTACTGAATGGTCTCTCCTTCAACCATCCACATGTCTTTAAACTTTCCTCTCAGGATTTCTTCCTTAGCCTATTTTACATGCTCATCACCACCATAGATATTTTCAAGAGCATCCCATACCTCTTTGGGATTTGCCTTGTCCTGAACATCAATAAACTCAATGTTAGATAGACTACTGATGAGGGTTTCCATGACTTGCCCATTTTCTTGTATCTCTCTCTTTTGGTCATCCGTGAGAGTACCAGTAGGAACAACATATACATTTTCAACATAACTCCAGTGTTGAACACCTATGGTTTTGATGAATATCTTCATCCTGTCTTTCCATATACCAAAATTTTCCCTGTTAAACTTTGGACCTTCCCTCTTCATCATTTGACTAGGATCTTTTCCTCAAGCAATTAATCTTACAACATAGAGGACTTGGAGTGCTTTGATACCAATTGATAACTCAATGATAAACCAAGACTACCAAACTGGTACTGAGAGGTGGGGGTGAATCAGTACAAACACAAATTTAGTCCAAAATTGGTTTGACAACAAATACCCCAAATGACTAACAAACAGGGATACCTGTAAAACAGAGTGCAACCGGTAACATCCAGTATAGCTCAATCAGTCATGAACCAGTCACTCAATAAGCTACCCTCTTAGCTCAATACTACAGTATCATTATATTCTCATGCATAAATAGGTAATCTTTAACCATCAAATCTTCACAACAGTGAGTTCAATATGTTTTATAGACAGACATAAAACATAAAACCTTCATATGCTTAACAGGTAAAACAAAGCATCACAAGACAAAAGAATTTCACATGACACACATATTTTTCATGTGGAAACCCAATTGGGAAAAACCACTGTGGGGATGAATACCCACAAGCTACTTTTTGAACTCTTTAGAAGTCCGCTCTATTAGGAGCCTTGTTTGGTTAAAGACATTACTATAGGTTATGCTAGGAACCGATCCTATTAGGGATCACCCAGTTAAGGGATACCCGGTTAAGAGTTAAAACCTGGTAGGGTCACCTTGTTAGAGGATTTCAAGAACTCAATAGCTGAAAGGATCTCCTAAGCTCTCTAGCTTCTCAGAACTCATTAGCCTCGAGTTACCTGGTTAAGGGATTTGAATCAAGTTGGTTAAGACCACCCAATTTAAGGGATTTTAAATCTAGCCAGTTAAGGCTACCCTGTTAGGGGATTTTACAACTGTTGAAGTGGTTAGAGATCAACATGAATTATAATGATTTTTTAATAGCACTCAATGCTAATACAGATCCGTTTTGGCTCCTATTCACCTTCTGCACATTCACATTGCAGAAATCTCTTCTCTCCTTTGGTTTGGCAAGAATCACGTATCACTTCCCTTGGATATACACTCACAACTTTTGCCAACAACCTTAGAAAGAAACACAACATTGACCTTATAGGAAACATACAGGTCAGTACCAAAAACCCTAAACCCTAAACCTGTTAGGTTAAGCAATTCAAACGGCTCGATCCTGACCGTTGAATCATACTGCATTAAATGCAACAATCTTGAATCAATCTCAAGACGTTCTCCATCGTCCATTATCCACTGATTTCATGGTGGTTGATAACCCATCACACATTTTCACCATTTGACAGACTTCACACATTCATGAGGTAGATAGGAATAGTCTTCTTCATGCAAGATCCTTCATGTGCATAGAAATTATGTGGCAACATGATCTGTCCTCCATCATACGGCTAACTCATCACACAAAGATCACTGATTGAGTCACACAAACTTGAGGTACTCCAATCGAAAACCCTGAAGTGGAAGCTACCTAGTAATTGGTAGTCATACAATGCTTCCATGTGTCGGTTCCCATAACTACATGCTGATTCACCTTGAACAAATATGCTGCTTCACTTTGGCATATAAACTGGTTCATACAAATGTCGGTTCCTCTCTCTCTTCACTTATCACATGTGTCGGTTCACACTATGTTTCATATTGACATCAATGACAACATACAATATCATTATGTCTTCATGCCAATTCACATAATGCCAATAATTTTCATTCTATCACTCCATATGTTGTAGTTCTCTCTATTAAAATTTGAGCCTTCTTTCTTCATCATGTTCTTCAAGATCTTTACCTCAAGTTGTTAGGCTTAGACCTTAGAGGACCTGAATAGCTTTGATACCAATTGATGGTATGATGAAAGAATAAGCATTCAGTAAACTATTGAGAGGGGGGGGTGAATCAGTAATAGAAAACTAATATAAACTTTTCACCAAACAAAAACAACCTCTTAAAGAAAACTCTAAACTGACTGGTTTAAACACTAAACTTCAAATGCAATAATACTGACAAGTTAAACCGGTTGACTATTATAACTGACTAACAGTTAAACAACTTTGAAACTCTCAAAACCTTTTAACTGAATCATTCAAATAGTTTACTGATAATAGTTAAAACATACTCCAAATTGCTCCTGGTTAACATAACATATCCAAGTGGATTTAGTAGTTAAGCAATTTAACCATAGTAAACATAACCACAAAAACATTCACCATTTGACACAATATTTTTGACATGGAAACCCAAATGGGAAAAATCACGGTGGGGATGAATACCCACAAGTATTCTGAACTCTTCTAAAGTTCACCCTATTAGGAGCCTAACTTGTTAAATATTTACAATAAGTCCTTTTAAGAACATATCCTGTTAGGGACCACCCAGTTAAGGGATTAACTATAATGCCCTATTAGAAGAAATAGCCTATTAGGAGTAACCTCAGTAGAGGATTTGAAATCTAAGCTAATGGACCACATGGTTAGAGGATTTGAATAGCAGTAAGCTTGTTAGAGCTTACCCGGTTAAGGGATTTGACTGTTGTAATTGTTAGAAAACAACAGTGGTTTGCTGATCTGTTTGAATAGCACTACACTTGCTTGTTTAGATCCTTTTCATGCTCCTATCTACCTTTACACATACCATAAATACATCATCTGGTTTGGCAACCACACTCTCTTACTCTCAACTACAAATTGCCAACACAACAAAAAAACAACTCATTGACCTTATAAACAAATAAATAGGTTTATAACACATCACAAACCTAATTCTCATAGAGATTACAAAAAAATCCGTTTAGGTATGATTGTTGGATTACATAATAATCATTATACATCATTCAAGATATCCTTGACCACTCCTTGATCATTTCTTTATTAAACTCTATAACTCATCACATGGTTTCCATTACTTGCAATGAACTTGCTCATTCCCAGGACAAAAACCATTATCTCTATGCACCAAAAACCTTTTGAAACTCTTCTCATACAACATGCATATGTGTCATAATCATTATTCCTCATCATTTGATCATAAACTGATACAGCCAACTCACCAAACTTTATCATTTAGGGTTTACCGGTTGATCTCACTTCATCTATAGTAATATTGATTTCCTTCACAAGCTATTTTACCGGTTACAAAACAATATTATTACAACAACATTACTGGTTAATTGACATCAATGACAACATAATATTTCATTAATGCAATTTTCATGCAAATGCCAATATGTTAAATGTGCATTTTTGAATGGGGATCTTGATGAGGAAGTTTATATTGAGAAAATTGATGGTTTTTCACTATCAGATGATACAAATATGGTTTGTAGGTTAAGGAAAGTTTTATATGGATTGAAACAAGCACCTAGAGCTTGGTATGCAAGGTTGGATAAATATCTTTTGAAGCTTGGTTTTACTAAGGGTAGTGCTGATAGTAATTTATATTATAAGATCACTGATGATGATATACTGATTATTGAAGTATTTGTTGATGACATTACTTTTAGGGGTGAAGATAAATTATGCATAGAATTTTCTAAGAATATGAAGAAAAAATTTGAAATGTCTATGATTGGGGAAATGAATTTTGTCTTAGGTTTGTAGATTACTCAGATAGACAAAGGTATTTTCATCTGTCAAACTAAGTATGCTAAGGAATTATTGAAGAAATATGGGAGATTCTAAACTGGTAAGTACTCCTATTATTACAAGTGAGAAATTGACAAGAAAAGATGTTTCTGCACCATTAAATCCTACAAGATACAAATCTATGATTGGAGGTCTACTTTATTTGACTCAGACTAGGCCTAACATTATGAATGATGTCTGTATTGTTTCAATATTTCAGAGTGACTCTAAAGAAAATCATGAGATTGCGGTACAAATTATTTTTAGATACTTACAAGGTACATCAGAATATGGTTTGTGGTACCCTAAGAATGACTAAGTTATGTTATGTGCATATATAGATGCTGATTGGGCTAGAGATGTTGATGAATAGAAATGTACTTCCGGTGGAGCTTTCTTTCTTGGAAATAAGTTGGTTTCATGCATCATCAAGAAACAGTCATGTACTTCTCTATCTATTGTTGAAGATGAGTATGTTGTTGCTGCTACTAACTGTACACAAGTCTTATGGATGAAGAAAATGTTGAAGGATATAAAGGTGGATTGTGATGCACCAGTAGTTATTCACTATAATAACTTTTCTGCTATTGTAATATCAAAGAATCCAATATTTCATTATGAGACAAAGCACATATCTATCAAGTATAACTTTTTGAAGGAAAAGGTGGAAGCAAATGAAGTTAGACTGGTTTATGTGAACACTAAAGAACATATTTTAGATATTTTCACTAAACCTTTGCCCAAGGAATCATTTGAGTACCTGAGAGATAGATTGGGAGTTTTTGCCCCTTTGGTAGAGACTTGATTGATTCGGATTGGAATCAGTCTGGTATGCATTATCAGAGATACTATTCATTCTAGCACTGATGTGGGGATGCTACTTCTTAGGGGGAGTAGTCATCTTTGTGAATTAGTGGTTTATGTTTTTGCTTTGATATTTTTGTAAGATTTCTAGCATTGATGTAAAAGGGGGAGTGATATAGAAGTGAAAAAGAAAACTTAAGGAGTTGTATACATCATGGGGAGAGAGATTCAGAGCATTACATAGATATCATTCTCAGGGGGATTTTTGTCTTTGTTTTAGAAACTCATTGCTCCATCTATTTGCAAGTGATTGTCAGCTATCTTCTATTGGGGAGACTTGTTTGGCATTTATTTGTACTTAGATGTTTTTCACATCTTGTGTTTCCATCAATGCCAAAGGGAGAGATTGTTGTCCATTTGGTAGAATTGATTATGTGTTGCATTGATGTTTTGTCATTGATACCAACACTAGCTGTTTGGATGCTTTACTAACACACTTCTGGTCCTGGTAGGTTGAGTGGATTCTAGTTGATTTGGATCTAACAAGATCTGGTAGGCTCCAATATAGTTTGGTGATGGAATTATCTTATTCATGATACTCATGCTCATATTCAATGAGTTGGTTTTGGTATGGTTATCAGATGCTATCATGTTTTCTTAGAAGCTTGGTTTTTGGTTCAACAAAATTTTTAATGAAGATCTTTGATGAATTGCATAAGTGGTGTTGGTGCAGCTTCTGGTGGAGTTTTAGGATGTTGTTGGTGATCATGTTTGAGACTTGGCAGATTGAGATCATTACTATAGCATGGGGACCTATACTTGGTCCAGTTGATCTAGGTTATTGATTGGCTTTAATGTAATGTGTAGATTGGACCTCTCGATGTGTTTCAAGGATTTCTTATGGGTTGTATATTATTTTCTTGGTCTAAGGTCGACATGGTTTGTATTTATATAATTGGTTTATTATCTAGTGGCTGACCTGATTGTTTATGGTCGAGGGTTTGTATATATAGATGTAAGATCTCATTGTAGATCATCATGGTTATGTTAGAGGTCATGGTCAAGGGATGTAATCTGTGAATAATGTAATATCATTTAGGAAGAGGATTTGGTCGATCATTGGAGATCGAATTGGGTTTATGTAAGAGGATTTAGTCCTCTATTATTAAGCTTAACTAGAACTGTACTCAGGCATAGGATATGCTATCTTTTGCAGTTCAACACTTCTCTGGATTGTAGTCTGGATTTCTATGTAGTTAGTGAGACTCCTTTTTTATGATGAGTAAAGTGCTCTAGGTTGCTGGCCTTCCTACAAGTGTAGTCCCCTCAATTGTAATTCACATACTTACTGCATAAGTATTATTTGACTATGGGTAGGCTTCCCACTATGGTTTTTCCCTTTACTGGGTTTGCCATGTACAAATCTTGGTGTCACGTTGATGGTATCTATTCTATGATTATTGTTTATGCATAATTGGTTTAACTAATATTCTAGTATTAAATTTTTAATTTCTAATGGTTTCAATTATCTATAACAACTGATTCACCCCCCCCCCTCTTAGTTGTCTTTCGGTTACTTGAATTATCTAACAGAATACCTAGCTAGGTATTATTGTCATTGAGATAGTTGGATGATAAACTATTGATCACTTGATTTGATACTCCCCTAATATTGTTGGATGAAAGTCTTGCCTAAAGATAGTTGAAAAGTTAATAACCACCTCAAAAGGTGCTTTGCTGGATTTGTAAACTTCTCCACTCTATGATTCCTTTGTTTGAATGATTTTTTTTTATTTTGTTGATTGATATTGTGCAAGATGTTTGAGTAGTTTGCAAATGCACACTTCAATGAGAAATTGTAGGTGATTGAAGGTATTGTCATTGATGGTAACCTTACAATCCTATGACACCGGTAGGCACTAACACTGACAAACTCTACACCGGCATACAGTTCACCAACAATGAAAAGATGATTAATGACACCCTGGCCAACATGATTTTGTTTATTACATAATGCATTTTATTGTAATATCTTTTGGTAAGCCAACATGGCATATTGTAATAAGGCTCATATATAAGTATGAGATCTTGTAGAAAAATTGAAATAGGTAATATGCATAGATGGATATTTTGTGCAAATATTGAGGTAGATTTTGGAGTAAGGTTTATGATTATTGCAAGAGCTTAAACCGATACTGAACTTGGCATAGCAGATGCTAAACCGAAGCAGTACATGATATTGGATTTACATAATCCATTTTTGTAAGTCAGTGAGACTTCCTTTTGTATTTAAGTAGTGAGCTTTAGACAGTTGGCCTTCTTGCATGTGCAGGCCCCTATTGTATCAGTAATATTCACTTATTGGCTAGTGAGAAAATATTATGGGTCACAAATCCCACCAAGGTTTTTCCCACACTGGGTTTCCTTGTTAAAAATATTATGTTATTGTGTGCTTTCTATGTTGTGTCTATTATTCTTATTTACTGCATTAATTTTGGTTTACTAGTACATTGTTTTGGAATGTAATTCATTTAATAAGTTCAGAAAATCCATTAACCGGTTAGATACTAATTCACCCCCCCCCCCCTTCTCAGCATCTTTGGGAATCCTAACAATTGGTATTAGAGCTTGGTCCTCTATTTTCAAAAGCCTAATAGCTTGAGGAAGATTCTGACATCGGTAGAGATGGAAAACTTGAGAAAGCAATTGGAGACAACTCTTTCTGACTTTGATGCAGAAAAGGTGAAGAATATCAAACTTGAAGATGATCTGAAGGCTTCAAATAAATCTCACTATTGCAAGGAATAAAAGAAGAGAACTTTCTGAGAAGATGCAGAGTGATGATCATGAAAAAGAAACTCTTAATGAACTTGTGAAAAAACTGAGACAAGAAAACATTACAATGAAGAATGAGATGCAAGATATGACTATGAGGTTTTACAAAGACATTGAAGATAGAAGGAAGAATAAAGATGACTTGGTTAGAAGACTGAATGATGCTGGAAATGAAAACATAAGACTCCATCATAAAAATGATATGTTGAAGACATATTTGATGCATACACAAAATGATAGAACTGAACTCATGAGACAAAAAGGAATCTTGGAAAATGAATTGGCTACTGCAAATCAACACAAAGAGAAATTCAAGAAAAGCTCAGAAGAACTTGATGGCATGTTGAAAAATCAAAAACCTAATGGAGATACTAATGGCCTTGGCTTTGAAGTTGGTGAAAGATCTAGTACTACAAACAATCATGATCACAGTAAACCAGTAAGACAACCTAATGCTTACAAATTCAATGGGAAATGCTTTAACTGTAATAAATATGGTCATAGAGAAAATCAATGTAGATCTAGAAATTATCAGAACATAAATGCAATAAAGTTGGTCATAACTCAGAAAATTGTAGAATGAATGTAAGATGTTATGTTTGTGGAAGATTTCGACACCTATCTAATCAATGTAGAACACATACAGGCATAGGATATAGAAAAGCTATTTAGAAAAACAATGTGACTTGTTATGCTTGTAACAAAACTGGACATATTGCAAATTTTTTTAGAAGTAAGGAATCACCAACAAATAACAAAGGAACCTTCTTGAAAGGTAAAGAAAAGGTTGAAGAGGTAAAGCAAGAATTCTCAGAACAATGGATTTGAAAGTCAAATCAGAGTGTTAGTGAAGTTATTCCTTTACTGGTAGAACAACGTATCACTCCACCGATAGGAGGTTCTTCATCTAATTGAAGAGAAATTCTTTAGAGGTATGGAAAAAAATTGAAAAACATGCTAATTTACCCTCGGTCAATGGTGAGAGGTTGAATTACTTCTTTATCGATAGATGTGTTAAGTTTCACTTAACCGATAGGCATTAAATGTGGTAGTTGAAGAAATGACATTATAAAGCAAGTATTTTTGGCTCTTTTTCATTCACTGAGCATTCAAATTTCCTAAGAGCGTGAAAATCCTAAGCGAAGGCATCCATAGTGAGAAGTGAAGCAAATAATTCAAGTACTCATGCCTAAAGGAAAATTAAGGTATTTATAACAATGGATTCCTCCTCTACACCCGAATTCATTGCAAACCCTACTGTAATTGAAGTTGTTAAGTGCCCTAGACCAGTATTTAAGATTATTCCCAAATTTGCAAAGAAAGATGATACCCTAGGAGCATTCTCAAAAACACCTAAAGGAGTTGTATATGTTGAGGATCCTAGAATTTACATACATTGTCATATAGAAGAACTAGGAGATGATGAAATTAAGAACATGTACAGGACTGTTATATGTGATGTAAATGAAAATGTTAAAATGGAACATAAGATAGTTGAAACCCTAGGTTTTGTGGAAATTCTTAGTGTTCCTAATTTTCCCAAGGATGTTATATGGATTGTGTTAAGAAGAGTACATGGGGAGTTCTTTTGGTTGGATTCAATTCATAAGATAACCAAAGAGGCAATTAGGGCAGTTACAGGCTTACCATCCACCTGTAGCAGGCCTAACAAGACTAAAAAGGTTTCAAATGATATTGTAATGACCCTAACCAGTGCAACCTTTGACAAAAGATCCCTGAGAGTAAATGATGTCAAGGACATCAATGTAAGGTTCATTAGCATGATTCTTGGATACAAGGCTACTTATACCAACAGATTAAACTCTATTTCTAACTTATGTATCAAAAATGCTTATGACTTGGTAAACAACAATGGAAAGATTGACATATGTGAATGGTTGAAGGATGAACTGATAGAAAATCTAAAGAAAATCAAAGGGGACAAGAAAGGGACTTTCAAATTTGGCAACTTACTTGTGTGTTTAATGTTGTATACTACCAAGGAAGCATCCGGTATTGGTAGAAAGGATTTTGGTTTTGACATACTGCTAGGAAAACAACTACTAGAAATTCTAAACAACATGGGAGATGATAGGGAAAATAACATAAATGAACATTTTCAAGCACTAAAGGCTAGAATGAAAACAAGGATAAGGCTATCTCAAGCTATTGTGTACAAATATCAAAAGGAGATATGCTTTTTAATAAAGAAGGATGATATTTGGATGGAGGCAGTAGTCCCAAGGACTATTTGGGTTACAAAAATGGGATATGAGGCAGATGAGAACATAATTGAAACCTATGCAAAGGCCCTCCTAGAAGATCCTAAAGAACCAATAGAAAAAGTATTTTGGAAATGTGGAAACAATTGAAAGCAGTATTCAATCTTAGAAAAGAATAAAGAAAACTGAATAGATAGTTAGAAAAGGAACAAGGCAGGCAAAACCAATCAAGGAAGACGTATTAAATAAAATTGGTATTAAGGAGAGTGACTTGGAGGGACTACAACCGGAAGCACATCTTTCACTGGTTGCTACCTCCTCTGAGAGTGAAATACCAACATAGTTTAAAAGAGTAGTAAGGAAAAGGAAACCTTCACTGGTACTCGCCCCTACACAAAAGAGAACAAGACATAAACAATAGGCAGTTAGGCCTCCAACAAAGAAGTTGACACCAAAGAAAAGGAAAGAAAAACAAGTTGTCCCTAATTTGGACAAAATTTTGAATGAGATAACTGAAGATGGAAAATTATCAAATATCAGCAAGTTGTATAACACACTTTCAGATGATGAAAAAGAAAGTATAAAAAATAGTGTTATTTTACACCTTGATATCTATAAGAAATTTTTGATGGAAATTGTAGATGATATACCTAATGACTTGTATAGAAGGTTAGAAGCAAGAAGGGTAGCAATTGTTGAATTGGATAAAAAGATCAAGATAGAAAAACTACTTGCATTTCACCTAGTAAACTCAACACAAGAGATAGATGAATTAATAAGTGAGGCTAACCGGACAGTATTTTCAACCGGCCACCAGCATGTAGCACTAATGACAGACAAAATTAATGAGATATCAGAAGAAACTGCAAACAAGGGATATATTCTTTGTTTAAAAAGAAAAACAAGAAGAGCTCAAACATCCAAATACCATCAGAGTCTATCAAAAGGATAAGGATAAGGGGAAAGGAAAAGTAGATGGTCCTCCTAGCATAAAGATAACAAATAACTTGCCCCCACCTCCTTTTGATACTCCACTAGCACAAACTATTGACACACAACTGGTAATAGAGAGTATGGAAACACCACATGAGGACACAAATCCTGACTCAGAGGTGTTGTACACAATGAATATCGACACATAGGAAGTCAACATTGTGGTTGATAAGGAGACAAGTGAGAATAGAGATGTGGCAACTGAGCCACCGGTAGAAGATATTACAGTTGAGACAAATATTGAGGATATAGTTGGAAACATTGAAATTGGGACTAAGCAACAAACTAAAAAATCAGTTGATTTCTTGGTTACTAGAATGGTGACTGATACCATTGATGCCAACATTGAAAAACCAACAAATGGGATACTGGCTACAGAAAAGCCTATTGAGTCACCTACAATGGATAGTACTGAGGTACAAATAGAAAAACCGATAGTGGATACCACTGTAAAATCATCAAAGATACCATCAGAGAAACCATTAGTAGAGAGCACAGAGAAAGAGGCAGAGACACATACAAAGAAATAGGTAGAGCAATAGGTTCATTCATAGGTACATACAAAGACAGTGCCACCAGTTACAACTAAAAAATGTAAACCTTTGGTAGTTGAAATGCAGACACAAACTGACCCTCCAGAGAAAGAGGAAAGTAAAGCTATTACTACCACCGGTGGGTTACAAATTGTGAAGGTAGTTGGATAGTCATCTCAAACCTCCATGACTGAATTTAGACCAACTAATGTGACAGAGGTATTATTAGATTCAATCAAGAAAATAACAGATTGTAATGCACTAGCATATAAGGCTCTTGATGATACCTTAGCGATTTTGAAATTGATAGCACCCAAGTGTAAAATAGAGAATAAAGATTCTTTAAGCCAATTAGACACATTGTCTAAGTACATAACTGGCAACCTCTTAACAACTAATCAAATCAATGAGGAGACTTTCAGAGAGAAAATGAATAAAGAGAAGGAAAAATTCTTTGAGGAGACAGTCAAGAAGAATAAGGAACATATGGATACATTATTACCTATACTAGGCAAGACAATTTTTGATTTCAAAAAATTGTACAGAGATACATGTAAAACAAACATTTTGACTGAAGACATATTAGATAATGAGATCAGCAAAGCACAAAAGAAAATCAATGATATTGCTGACAATTTAATAGGTTCATCACACTCAATATCGGTAGTAGAACAAGAAATTGCAAGATTTGAAGAGAAAATAGAAAAAATTGAAAAATATAAGGAAAGGTTAAAATTTAAGGCAAAGGAACCGAAGTGCAGATTAGGTCCTAAGCTAGATATCCTCATCTCTTTGAGAAAAGTGATTTTTGAGGCCCTTGTTCCAATGCTTAAGAAACCAAAAGAGAAAATGCACTTACTCCCTGATACAATCTAGAGGAATGAAGCAACACTAAAGGACAGTGAAAGATTCTACAACAGTCTGAATATTGCTTTAGCGGATCTTTATCAAATTGTAACCCACCGGTTATAGGGATCCAGACAGGAACTACACTCAATTCACATTGAATGATAACCTATCATTGATGCCAAAGGGGGAGTAGTAGAGGATGAGAAAAAGGAATAAGGATGAGAAAAATGTATGATAGAAGAGATCATCTGCTTAGGGGGAGCACACATTTTTGGCAAGATAGTTTTGGACAACACTTTTTGGATATACTTTTTGACTTTTTCTCATGAGTGTTGCCATCAATGCCAAAGGGGGAGATTGTTGGAAAATTCACACTCCAATGAGAAATTATAGGTGATTGAAGGTATTGTTAATGATGGCAACCTTACAATCCTATAACACCGGTAGGCACCGGCACCGACAGACTCTACACTAGCATACAGTTCACTGGCAGTGAAAAGATGATTATCGGCACCCTGGCCGACAGGATTTTGTTTACTACATAATGCATTTTATTGTAATATCTTTTTGTAAGCTGACATGGCATATTGTAATAAGGATAATATATAAGTATGAGATCTTGTAGAACATTTGAAATAGGTAATATGCATAGATGGATATTATTTGCGAATATTGAGGTAGATTTTGGAGTAAGGTTTATGATTATTGCAAGAGCTTAAATCGATACTGAACTTGGCATAGTAGATGCTAAACCAAAGCATTACATGATATTGGATTTACATAATCCATTTTTGTAAGTTATTGAGACTTCCTTTTGTATTTAAGCAGTGAGCTTTAGGCAGTTGGCCTTCTTGCATGTGTAGGCCCCTATTGTATCAATAATATTCACTTATTGGCCAGTGAGCGAATACTGTGGGTCACAAATCCCATCGAGTTTTTTCCCACACCAGGTTTCCTCATTAAAAATATTGTGTTATGGTGTGCTTTCTATGTTTTTTCTATTGTTCTTATTTACTACATTAATTCTGGTTTACCGATACACTATTTTTGAATGCAATTCATTTAATAAGTTCAGAAAATCCATTAACTGGTTAGATACTGATTCACCCCCCCTCTCAGTATCTTTAGGATTCCTAACATGATCATTTGTGACAAGAATATATAGCACACATGAAGACAATGGTCACTCTAATGCTAAACATTTAGTGTATGTTCTTTGAGGATGTGTTAAAATCACTGATGTTTTTACTGGTTTGGATACAAATAAGACAGACCAAGTAGACTCTTTATTCAAGGGTCATCAACAATATCATAGCCCACAACTCGCTACTCCTTCAACTCAAACAACCATGTCACCCACTAAGGGATGCCTTTTTTTTTGCCTTTTTTTAGAAATTAACCCAAAGTGGATTGCTCCTCAATTGGGTAGTTATCTTGGGAGATGTATGGTGAGTGATCTTGGGGGTAGATTCTTCCCCACCCTTGAACTATGGTATTGCCAATATATGGTAACTAATGCAGCTCAAAGTTTCTACTTATATGGTTTGTAGTAAAGGTTTCGTTCTGCATGACAAATTATAAACTCAATTAAGAGGCTTCCCAACCTTTAGAACAAAGGCTTTTCACATCTCAAGGATACTATGGGAAGGCTATCAAATACACACTTCCATTGGAGGGGATTTTCATCAGCCTCCACATTTGATTATAGTGGGTTGGTAAACTTGGATTTAGTCATTTCCCACTTGGGTCATACCCTTCTCACTAGGCCCCTCAAGGCATTCAGGAAGGTAGACCCTCTAAAGGTTTAAATTTTTTGAAAGTAAATAAATCATAAAAAGAGTGGGTTTGGCTTTTTGGTCACCCAATTAAGGGGAGAGCATATACCTACCACTAAAGAAAAAGAACACAAAGTTCTTTTAACCCTTTCAAATAATTTTTTTTCTAAGTCCTAATTGGAGATGTTTCTCCAATCAAACATGGTGTTCTTTTTAGTCAAACATAGCAATGATTTTCTAAACTAGGAATTGGAAACCCTGGTCAACAAAATGAAAATCATTGCAATAAATTAAATTGCTTTTCAAAAGGGACAAGTTAATTGTTCTTTTTAACTTGCAAATAAAGATTGATTGTGAATTTTATTCTTGCAAGAAATGAAAGATTGTCTTGTTCTTTTTTAGAGCCCAAATAAAGTGTGAGATCCTGACTTGCAAAATTGGGAAATTTGAGTTTGTGGTTCTTTTTATCCTTTGCAAAAAGAACTAATTAACTCCTCCTTTAACCTTGCAAACCACTTGTTAGAATCCTGAAAGAAACCTGTTAGTGAAAATGAAAAATCCAAGGTGGGCTAGACAAGCCTAGAATTCTAAATTGTGTTACAATTCTTGGTAATTTGTTTTTTGTTTTAATTAATTAATTAATTAATTTTTCTATCACATATGTGCTAAAATAGAGTGCATATGTGCTAAAATAGTCCACATGTGTGCTAAAGCACTTCACACATCCACTAAAACAATGCACATATGCACTACAGGATCAAAATTTATTATTTTATTTTTCTATCACATATGTGCTAAAACTGTTAGTGAACAAATTTTGTCTTTCTTTAAATTGAATTGATTCTAAGCTTTGTTACCCCTTTGAAAGACAAAAGTCCAACTAAACAATTGGAAAAGTGTGGCATACATCACTTCCCTCCAAATTTTAGATAGGTACAACTCCCTCCATTAGTTATTTAGGGAATAATCTAACTAAACAAACTGATATGCTTTTAACCTGAAAGCATGTAAGGTTGCTGGTGTAGGAGCACCTAGTTGAGTAAAACTCTCATTTTTGAGTATTTAATGCTTTAATGTTTGTAAAGTATTGTGTTATGTTGTTTATGTTGTTTTAGGTTGTTTTGGGTCATGTTTAGTGGTTTTGATCTCATTTTGGGCTCTAGAAATCAAGTTTTGCCTTTTAGGCTTTGAGTTGACAATTTTTGGCAAAAATGTGCAAAATTGCCAAAAGGGTCTTCTAATGCTTTCCAAGTTTTTAGGCATGTCTAAGTTGTTTAGACAAGTTGATAAGGTTAGTTTGTGAAAAATGCATCTTGGAGCAAGAAAAGTTGTCATTTGGCTTGAAAAGTTGTCAAAAGTTGTCATTTTGGGGTTTTTCTTGCAAAATGAAGTTATGAAAGCCTCATGTCCATACTAAGGCTTGATAAAAAATTGGAAAAAATATAAAAGGCCTCCCTTTTCCTTGGAAATGGTTGGTGTTTGTATTTACAAGATAATCTTAATAGAAATCATGCTTTTTTTGGCTTTTAAGACTGTTTTGTCTTCTTTGGAGTAACAGTCCGTACTGTAGCATTCTTGTACATACTATAACTTCTGGGAGGTGTTCATATTTTTTATTCCATGCACCACAAGTGAATATTTTTTTTGTTTCTTTTGTAAATTGGTTTGTACAAAAATATTTGCAAACTATGAGTTTGTTGCCTTGCCAGGGTTTTGGAGTTTAGAAATGCATCAACTTGGTTGATCCAGGTCTGGGATCCCTCCAATGGATTCTTCCAAGTTTATTAATGTGTATATAATATACATATATTTCACTTTGTTCCAGAGAAGTGTTTGGAAGATGCACTTGAGTGAATACTAGGCAAGTGTTTGCCATTTGGCTAGTAGCATGAATAAAACTCAAAGTTTGCACTCAAAAGCAATTTGAAGTGAACAAATGAATGAGGGGGAGGTATGGACATGTGACCAATGGTGTTGAGAATCATTTTGGTTTGTTAGAGTAGTTTGTTCCTTTTAAAAATATTCTTAATTTGTAAGCAAATAGTGAGTTCACTGTTTTTGCAACTATGTTTGTCAAAATACCAAATGGAATGCTTCAAAAGCATTATCCAAGCCTTGTAACTAAAAAGGAAATGTAATAGGAAGATTGATTGTTGTTTTGCAGAACTCATTGAGGTATATCTCCAGTACAAACTCCTTGATATATAGGTCTAAAGAAGTGGCAGCAACTGACTAGTAAAAGGGCAGTTTTTGACAGTGAAAGTGTCAATTGTTTTCTACTTCCTCAAAGGTTTGCCAAGTGTTTGGAAAAATAACAAAAGGAAAGGCATTTTATAGTGGTCTCTAAGTTGGGTCAGACCTACTCAGTCAGTGTTAGAACTTGATACATCAAGGAGTTGGCAATACAAGCCTTACATCCTCAAAGCCCTCATGAAACCCTATGCTTATGCCTAAAATAGTGGACAATCACTAAAATAGGTTGAGGAAGCCTAAAACCACAAAAATCTCTTAGCCTAGACTTATTCCACACCATCCAAATCATCTCCCATGGTCAAGAAGCCCATCATTGGGCAGAGTGAGCAAAAATAGGCCAATTAGGCCTCCATGGGCTAGTAGCCCTTTTTGTTGCATAACACACATTTTTCTAGAACTCGATTGCAAAGAGGAGTTTGGGGCTCTTGAGACCTAGTGTGAACTTTTTAAAATAGTAAATCAAATGACCAAGAGGACCTTGGAGATTGCATGGCCTTAGTTGGAGTTTTGACCCTTGGTTGTTGAGATGAGTAGGCTAAGGCTATGGGTTTTCAACTGAATTGTGAACATCAAAACTTGAACAAAACTTTGCTGCCCCTACATGTACATGTAAAAGACTCCTAAAGCACTTGGAAACAGAGGATTGAGGGTGTGTAGATGTATGGAATGAGCATTTTCAGTAGATTTGGAGCATGGGTGTGAGCCAACACCAATAGGAGAGTTTGTTAGTGAAGACTTGGAGAGAGACCTATCAAGTAGGACTAAACTAGATGTTTACAAACATAAGGAGAAGACACTAACTATACATCTTGTTTCCTTTTATGGCCTATTGAGCAAATTGGCCTTTTTTAGCACTTTCCGTGCAAGCTCCCTATCATAGTGTTATTAGAGCCAACAAAAGATTTAGGAGGAAAGGAACATTAGGCAAACATGGTGAATAATGTAGAATTGGTGAAGAAGGTTGAAGATAAAGAAGAGGAAAATAGGGCACTCAAAGAGAGATTAGATCAACTAGCAATGAAACTAGCTGAAGTAGAAGTCAAAACTAAAGAAGTCCATGATAAGGTTGGAGATCGGGGTAAAATGATGGCAATAGAGGATTAAGTCCCCATGCTTGACCCTATCATTGAGAAAGAACCATTCTTGAAAGCCTTGAGAGATATGAGTGGTAAGACCTTAGAAGGAGTGGCTCTTTTCAGTGGGAAGATGGATCCAGATGCTCTGATAGAGTGGATTGAAGGGCTAGAAAACCATTTTGAATGTGATGGAGTAACTGAAGCACAAAAGGTTAAGGTGGAAAAATCAAGGCTGAGAGGGGCAGCCTTAACATGGTGGAAATTCATCCAAGAAGGGTGAAGGAAGGTAAGCAACCACTAGCCACCTGGAAAGCAATGGTAGCCAAAATCAAAGAGATCTACCTTCCTAAAGACTATGAGATACAACTTAACAAGAATAGACAAAACTTGAGACAAAAAGACCTAGATGTCAGTAGCTACACTGAAGAGTTTCAGAAACTATGCATGAGATCTAGAGTAGTAGAGGATGAGAGCATAAAAGTGGCAAGGTACTTGAATGGGTTAAGATGGAACATCCAGGAAGAGATGAGCTTGTTATGCCCACAAATAGTACACAAGTGCTATCAATTGGCAGTTAAGGTGGAAGAGAAAGGTAGGAGGAAGCAAGAACAAAACAACAGGGGATGAGGTAGGGGAAGAGATGGTAGAGGCCATAGAGGTAGTTTTGGGGGAAGAAACATAGATCAACGATCCCAGGGAGAGTCTAAACTTATAGATAAAAGTGGGGATTTTCAGAGAAAACCCAACTATAGGGGTAGGGGATCAAGCAACCTGAGTAGAGGTAGATCTAATGGACCAGGGAGAGGGTCCAACTTCTCAACCATGAAGTGCTATAACTACCAAAAGTCAGACCACCCTACCTATAGATGCCCAGAGAAGCCTAGTTCATCCTCTTGTGGTGAAAAGAGAGTAAACTATGTTCAAAAAGATGGAGGTAATACTACAACTTCAGCATTGAGAAACCTAGCTTTAGAAGATGGTGAGAGTTTAATGATCAAGAGAGTGTTAAAGAAGAAGCCACATAGTACAGAGGCCTCATAGAGAAGAGCATTGTTCAGGATCAAGTGTAAAATCATGGGAAAGGTGTGTAAGTTGATCATAGATTCAAAATCCATAGATAACATCATATTAGAGGAAGCAGTAAGCAAATTGAAACTACCTAGGATACAACACAAGGAGCTATATAAAGTCACATGGTTGAATAAGGGACAACATGTGTTAGTAAATGAGCAAGACTAGGTAGATTTCCACATTGGGGAATATGTAAATAGGATCCTATGTGACATCCTTCCTATGGATGCTTGCCACCTACTGTTGGGTAGACCATGGTAGTTTGACCAAAAATCAGAATATGATGGGGAAAGAAACTCCTCTTCATTTCAGAAAGATGGAGTAGCCTATCAGATTTAGTCCCTCACTAAAGAAGGAGAGAGCAGCAATAAGGTGCCTAACATCTTGTTAGTGAATGAGAAAGTGTTCATAAAAACACTGGAAGAAGGTGAAGGAGTAGGATTTGCACTCATAGTGAAGCCTAAGGAAGAAAAGGTAGAAAAGAAAGTTGAGATACCATATGAGGTGCAGAAAATCCTTGATAACTTCAAAGCAATAATCATTGATGGTACACCTGTAGCTTTACCACCTCCTAGAGCCATTAGCCATCAGATTGACTTCATTCCTAGAGCCTATTTGCACAATAAGGCAGCCTACAAGATGACCCCTGAACAAAACAAAGAGGTAGCAAGACAAATAAAAGAACTCTTAGACCAAGGGCTGATTAGGAAAAGCATTAGTCCTTTTGTAGTACCTATAGTGTTGGCACCTAAGAAGGGTGGAACATGGAGACTTTGTATAGATTCTTGAGCCATAAACAAGATCACCATTGGATATCGATTTCCCATACCCAAGATAGAAGACTTGATGGATTGTTTGAGGGTTGGACAGTATTTCAGTAAGATTGATTTGAAGAGTGGTTACCATCAGATAAGAATCAAAAAGGGGGATGAGTGGAAGACAACTTTCAAAACAAATGAGGGTCTATATGAGTGGCTTGTCATGCCTCTTGGACTCTTGAATGCTCCCAACACATTCATGAGACTCATGAATAAATTTTTACATGATTCCATTGGCAAATTTGTTGTTGTGTATTTAGATTATATTCTTATTTTCAGCAAGACTAAGGAAGAGCACTTACAACATTTAGCTAATGTTTTGAAACAATTATATGATGAACAACTAACCATTAATCTTGAAAAATGTGATTTTATGAAGCAAAAATTGGTCTATCTTGGTTTTGTTGTATCAGGAGGCAATCTGAAAATGGATCAATCTAAAGTTGCAGTAATATCTAGTTGGCCAACTCCTAGGATAGCCAGTGATGTCAGAAGCTTCCATGGTTTGGCACAATTCTACAGAAAGTTCATCATGGGATTTAGTGAGATTTGTGCTCCAATGTTAGACACCATCAAGGGGAGTGTAAAGGTAAAATTTTAGTGAACAAGTGCAGCCAATAAGGGGTTTGAATTATTGAAAACTCAAGTAGCTACTCAACCAATGCTCATTTTACCTAGTTTTGATAAGCATTTTACTATTGAATGTGATGCTAGTAATATTGTTGTAGGAGTTGTTTTAAGTCAAGAAAATAGACTAGTTGCATTCTTTAGTGAGAAGTTGAATGATGCAAAGAAAAAGTACTCTTCCTATGATTTAGAAATCTATGCGTTAGTACAAGCACTTAGGAAATGGAGACACTATCTTCTTCCTAAGGAATTTGTTGTTTACATAGATAATCAAGCACTCAGTTTCTTGAACTCATAGGATAAACTGAATCATAGGCATGTTAAATGGGTAGAATACTTACAAGATTACACTTTTATTCTTAAGCATAAGAAGTGTTAGTTGAATAAAGTAGCAGATGCTTTGAGTAGAAGGTTGTTAACTATTTATGAGATTCAAGTTCAAAGCATTGGTATTGATAGTTTCAAAGAGATGTATCCTACTGATGATGATTTTGTTGAAGCTATAAAGTTTGTCATGATTTTGAGAATAATTTCCATGGTGCATATGCTGATTTCACTTTATAGGATGGTTTGTTATTCAGGGGTGGATAGTTGTGTGTTCCAAAGGGTTCTATGAGAGAGAACCTCATTCAAGAGAAGCATAATGGGTGCTTAAGTGGACATTTTGGTCTCAATAAGACCTTAGGGCTGGTTCAAAGGTTCTATTATTGGTCTGAGATGCAGAGAGACATCACGAGGTATCTTGAGCAGTTCTTGGTATGTTAGAAAGCTAAAGGTAATTCCTCTAATGCTGGTTTATATCAGCCTCTTCCCATTCCACATAGGCCTTGGGATTAGATTACTATGAATCTTGTGGTAGGTTTACCTAGAACTCAAGTAGGATTTGATAGCATTTTTGTAGTGGTTGAAAGATTTAGCAAAATGGCTCATTTTATTCCTTGTAAAACAACACATGATGCAAGTCATATTGCTTATTTATTTTTCAAGGAAGTTGTTAGAATACATAGATTGCCTACTAGCATTGTTTTAGATAGGGATGTTTAGTTTCTTGGTCATTTCTAGAAAACATTGTAGAAGAGATTGGGTACCAATCTCTCTTTTGGTTTAGCTTATCATCCACAAGCTAATAGCCAAACAGAAGTTGTGAACAAGTCTCTTGGAAACATGCTTAGATGTTTGACAAAGGAATATGGGCAGAGTTGGGATCAGCTCATTCATCAAGTAGAATATGCCTACAATGACAGTGTTAACCGGTCTATAGGTAAAAGTCCACTTGAAGTTGTTTATGGAATGCATCCAAGGGGCATAATGGATTTGAGGGATATCACTAACTTGCAGCATAAGAGTGGAACAACAAATGACATGGCTCACTCCATGAAGGAGGTTCATGAGCAAGTGAGACAAGCTCTCTAGGATACCTCTCCAAAAGTAAAGGCAAGAGTGGATGCTACAAAGAGAGATGTTTAGTTCTCCATAGGTGATTATGTGATGGTTCATTTGAACAAGGAAAGTCTACAAAAGGGAGTTCCAAGAAAACTTCAGATGAGGAGGATAGGCACTTGCAAGATCTTGGCTAAGTATGGGTCTAATGCTTACAAAGTTGATTTGCCTACTAATGTTTCTTTGTCCCCCATTTTTAATGTTGTAGATCTGATTACTTTCAAAGGGCAGCCACCTGAGGAGATTCAAAGATTTTTAGATGTTTCAAAATCCCTTTTTGATCTATCTCTCCCTTCTCTTTCTTTTCCCCAAGCTGAATAGGTTCTAGACTCCAAAAATCTCAAAAAGACAAGGCATCACACCTACATGGAGCATCTCATAAAATGGAAGGAGTAGCCAATCTCAGAGGCCACATGGATACCTGAAGCTAACTTTTATAAAGTTGGCATTCCTTCTTCTTTTCTGCCTCAAGGAGTCACATGACTTCTTTGTTTTTGGGGGAGTATGGTGCAAGAGCACCTACTTGAGTAAAACTCTCATTTTTTAGTATTTAATTCTTTAATGTTTGTAAAGTTTTGTGTTAGGTTTTTTATGTTGTTTTAGGTTATTTTGGGTCATGTTTAGTTGTTTTAATCTCATTTTGTGCTCTAGAAATCAAGTTTTGCCTTTTAGGCTTTGAGTTGACAACTTTTTGACAAAAATGTGCAAAATTGCCAAAAAGGTCTTCTAATGCTTTCCAAAGCATTGAAACATGTTTTTAGGTGTTTTTAGGCATGTCTAAGTTGTTTAGACAAGTTCATAAGGTTAGTTTGTGAAAAATGCATCTTGGAGCAAGTAGAGTTGTCATTTTTGGGTTTTTCTTGCAAAATGAAGTTATGAAAGCCTCATGTCTATACCAAGGCTTGATAAAAAATTGGGAAAACTATAAAAGGCCTCCCTTTTCCTTGGAAAGGGTTGGTGTTTGTATTTACAAGAGAATCTTAATAGAAATCATGCTTTTTTTGGCTTTTATGACTGTTTTGTCTTCTTTGGAGTAACAGTCTGTACTATAGCATTCTTGTCCATACTGTACCTTCTAGGAGGTTTTCATATTTGTTATTCCATGGACCACAAGTGAATATTGTATTGGTTTCTTTTCTAAATTGGTCTGTACAAAAATATCTGCAAACTGTGAGTCTGCTTCCCTGCCAGGGGTTTGGAGTTTAGAAATGCATCAACTTGGTTGATCCAGGTCTAGGATCCCTCCAATGGATTCTTCCAAGTTTATTAATGTGTATATAATGTACATATATTTCATTTTGTGCCAGAGAAGTGCTTGGAAGATGCACTTGAGTGAATACTAGGCAAGTGTTTGTCATTTGGCTAGTAGCATGAATAAAACTCAAAGTTTGCACTCAAAAGCAATTTGAAGTGAACAAATGAATGAAACAGAGGTTTGGACATGTGACCAAGGTGTTGAAATGTGGCAACTAATCAGAAAATTATTGTACACTCAACACATATCCTCACCGGGGTCCAGGGCCGGGGTGGGCCCCGAGCAGGGGTTCGGGGGTGACAGCCCCCGAGAAATTTTTTTTTGCCATTTTTTGTTGATGAAAACGGACATTGTAATAAAACCCTAAAAAGGTCAACTTTGTTTGTTGCCCTAAAAATGCATGTTATAAGCGGCTGGGATGCTTAAGGCATTGTAAGGTTGATGTACTATTTTTGTTGGATAACAAGAAAGATTGGATAGCTGTGTATGGTGGACGTAACCCATTCTGGGTGAACCATGTTAAATCTCTGTGTTATCTATGTCCTGTTTTATTTCTTTATCTTTTGTATTTAAATCTGCATATAATTGTTAGTTCATATTTGCTTCGGATCTGCTTGAAACCCTAACAATTGGTATCAGAGTGAGGTTTTCTATAAATTGGCAGGACTTTCAGATTTGAGTGGGAGCAATGGAGGATTCCAAATTCAAGGTCAAAAAGTTTAACGACCAAAATTATCAGTTATGGAAAATGCAGATGGAGGATTACCTGTATCAAAAGGATTTGTGGCAGCCATTGGAAGGAAAGGCAAAGAAACTGACGACAATATTAGATGAAGAGTGGGACATTTTAGATAGAAAGGCACTATGATCCATTTGATTGTGCCTTGCATCGTTTGTAGCATTCAATATAACAGACGAAAAAACAACTATAGATTTGATGGCAACATTGGCTAAGTTGTATGAAAAACCCTCGGCTTCGAATAAGGTATTTCTTATGAAGCGTTTGTTTAATTTGAAAATGAGTGAGGGAGGATTTGTAGCAAAGCACTTAAATGAATTTAATACAATTACCAGTCAATTGTCTTTAGTAAAAATTACCTTTGCAGAAGAGGTTAGGGCTCTCTTGATTTTATGTTCTTTGCCAGAAAGCTGGAATAGCTTGGTTATGGCTGTAAGTAACTTTGTCTCTGGTAAAAATACTTTGGTATTTGATGATATTGTTGGTGTTATCCTAAGCGAGGAAATGCAAGGAAAAGCACAGGTGAGACTTCAACATCATCGGGTAGTGTTTTGAATGTGGAGAACAGAGGAAGATCAAAGGAAAGAGGAAAAGGCCTTGGGAATGAGAAGTCACGAGGAAAGTCAAAGAAAGGATGCTCTCAATCTAGAGGAAAGAAAGATTGTTGGTACTGCGGAAAGCCTAGTCATCTAAAGAAAGACTGTTGGTCTCAGAAAAACAAAGGATACAAAAATGAAAATGACAGTAAGGAAGCTAATATTGCAAGTAATACTTTACAAGATGCTTTAATCTTATATTTGGATAATGTTAATAATTCCTGGGTAATAGATTTTGGGGCTTCATTTCATGCTACACCCCATAGAAAATATTTTCTAGATTATGTTCAAGGTGATTTTGGACAGGTATATTTGGGTGATGATGAGCCATGTCAAATTGTTGGAAAAGGAAAGATAAAGATCAAGTTGTAGAATGGTAATGACTGGTTTCTACAGGAGGTAAGACATGTTCCTAATTTAAGAAGAAATCTGTAGGGCAACTAGGTAGTGAAGGTTGCATAGTTACCTTCTCAGACCGTATGTGGAAGGTCACTAAAGGATCATTAGTAGTAGCTAAAGGTGCGAAGGTAGGCACATTATATCTATGTACTGGTAACACTTACTCTACCTTAGCTGCTACAGATAAAGTTACTACAGGGACAACAACAATAAATGTTGGAAGAACAGATTTGATAATGTGGCACCATAGGCTTAGGCACATGAGTGGGAAAGGGATGAAAATCCTTCACTCCAAAAATCTATTGCCAGGACTAAAGAAGATTGATTTAAAGTTCTGTGAAAATTGTGTTTATGGTAAACAGAAAAGAGTCAGATTTCTCAAGGTTGGGAAAGAGAAGAAGAGTGAGAAGTTAGAGCTTGTACATTCAGATGTATGGGGACCGGCTCAGATATCATCTTTTGGTGGCTCTTGTTATTATGTTATTTTTATTGATGACTCAACCAGAAAAACATGGGTATATTTCCTAAAAAAAAAATCAGATGTTTTTGAAACTTTTAAGAAATGGAAAGCTTTGGTTGAGAATGAGAAAGGGAAAAAGTTGAAGTGTCTCAGATCAGATAATGGAGGTGAGTATTGCAGCAAAGCATTTGAAGATTACTATTCCTTAAATGGGATTCAAAAGCAGAAGATAGTTCCAGGAACTCCACAGAAAAATGGTGTGTTAGAGAGAATGAATAGGACCATCATGGAACGTGCGAGGAGCATGAGATTGCATGTTGGATTGCCCTTACATTTTTGCAGATGTTGTACATACTGTTGTCTATTTGATAAATAGAGAACCTTCAACCCCTTTGGATGGTGGTATTCTAGAGGAGGCATGGACTGGTAAAAAGGTAAATTATTCTTTTCTAAAAACTTTTGGTTGCGAAGCTTTTGTCCATGTTGATAAAGAAAATAGAACCAAGCTTGATGCTAAATCTCAGAAATGTACCTTCATTGGATATGGGATAGATGAATATGGCTATCAGTTATGGGATTTTGAAAATAAGAAAATAATTAAAAGTTGAGATGTTATATTCAATGAGAAGGTTATGTATAAAGAACAGATGCAAGAAAAGAAGCATGAATAGGACAAACAAGAATATGTGGTGTTGGATGAGATTCCTGAAAATGAAATGCCATAGGTACCTGATGCTTAGTAACAACAGATTGTCCCACAAACTCCTGCAAGTGTTAGACGTTCTACAAGGACAAGTAGACCCCCTGAAAGATTTTCTCCTTCTTTGTATTCTAGTTTATTAACAGATTCTAGTGAACCAAAAGAATATGAAGCAATGCAGGTGGATGCCAAACAACAGTGGCAGCTAGGCATGAAAGAGGAGATGGACTCCTTGATGAAAAATAAGACTTGGGACTTAGTCCCTTTACTTGCAGAAAAAAGAGCCTTGCCTAAAAAATGGGTTTATTGGCTGAAGGAGGAGGAAGGAGGTCAGAAAAGATATAAGGCTAGACTTGTGGTAAAAGGTTTTGCACAGAAAAAGGGTATAGATTATGATGAAATATTTTCTCCAGTTGTAAAAATGACTTCAATTAGAACTGTACTTATTCTTGTGGCTGCAGATGATTTACATCTTGAACAATTAGATGTCAAAACAGCTTTTCTCCATCGAGATTTGGAGGAGGAAATTTACATGTTGCAACCACAGGGATATGAGGTCAAAGGTAAGGAGAACTTGGTGTGCAGGTTGAAGAAAAGTCTGTATGGCCTAAAGCAAGCACCCCAACAATGGTATTTTAAATTTGATAGTTTCATGGCTGAACACGACTATCATAGATGTTATTCTGATCATTGTGTATATTTTAAGAGATTTGATAATGGCAGTTATATTATCCTGTTGCTTTATATTGATGACATGCTTGTTGTTGGGTCTAACATGCAACATATAAATAATCTTAAACAAAAATTAGCTAGGTCATTTGCTATGAAGGATTTGGGTGCAGCTAAGCAAATTCTTGGTATGAGGATTACACGGGATAGGAAAAATAGAACCTTGAATTTGTCCCAAAGTGAGTATATAAAGAAGGTGTTGAAAAGATTTAACATGCAGGATGCAAAAGCAATTTGTACACCTTTGGCTAGTCATTTCAAATTGACTAAGGAGATGTGCCCAAAGGCATAGGAAGAGGTTAATAAAATGTCTAACATCCCATATTCATCAACTGTTGGTAGTCTGATGCATGCAATGGTATGCACAAGGCCAGATATTGCAGATGTAGTGGGAGTTGTGAGCAGATTTATGAGTAATCTGGGTATGGAACATTGGAATGCTATGAAATGGATTCTTTGGTATTTGAAAGGAACTACTATGAAGGCATTATATTTCAAAGGATCTAATGCTGCTCTGAGTATATTTGTTGACTCTGATCTGGCAGGTGATATTGATTCATGGAGGAGTACTATAGGGTATGTTTTTACTATAGGGGGAATTGCAGCCAGTTGGATTTCTAGGTTGCAAAAGGTTGTTGCACTTTCAACCACTGAAGTTGAGTATGTTGCTGCTATAGAAGCTAGCAAGGAGATGATTTGGTTGCAATGTTTTCTGAAGGAATTGGGTCAGACACAAGAGGATAGCCCATTGTATAGTGATAGCCAGAGTGTCATTCATCTTGCAAAGAACTCTACTTTTCATTCAAGGACAAAGCACATTCAGCTCAGGGACCACTTCATTCAGACTATTTTGGAGGAGGGTCAGTTATGGCTTGAGAAGATTCACACAAGTGAGAATCCTGCCGATATGTTCACAAAGGCAGTTCCACAGGAGAAGTTGATTTCTTCATCAGTTTCTATTGGTCTTCTTGATTGATAATTGTGGAATTTATACCAGTCAAGTCCTAGTGTTTTATCCAACAGATGTTGGATGTATAATGGTGTCATGTAGTATCAGTCTCCAAGTGGGAGATTGTTCGGTGTGGATCCTGATTAGTCTCCAAGTGGGAGATTGTTCGGTGTGAAGCCTAATCAGTCTCCAAGTGGGAGATTGTTGAAATGTGGTGAATGATCAACAAAGTACTATACACTCAGCACTTATCCTCACCAGGGTTTGGGGCCGGGTAGGGGGTCAGGGGCAGTAGCCCCCAAGAAAAGCAGGGGTTCAAGGGCAGCAGCCCCCGAGAAATTTTTTTTTGCCATTTTTCGTTGATGAAAACCAACATTGTAATAAAACCCTAAAAAGGATGACTTTGTTTGTTGCCCTAAAAATGCATGTTATAAGTGGCTGGGATGCCTAAGGCATTGTAAGGTTGATGTACTATTTTTGTTGGATAATAAGAAAGATTGGACAGTTGTGTATGGTGGGCGTAACCCATTCTAGGTGAACCACGTTAAATCTCTGTGTTATCTGTGTCTTGTTTTATTTCTTTATCTTTTGTATTTAAATCTGCATATAATTGTTAGTTCATATTTTCTTCAGATCTTCTTGAAACCCTAACACAAGGTTGGTGAGAATCATTTTGGTTTGCTAGAGTAGCTTGTTCCTTTTTAAAATATTCTCAATTTGTAAGCAAATAGTGAGTTCACTATTTTTGCAACTATGTTTGTCAAAATGCCAAATGGAATGCTTCAAAAGCATTATCCAAGCCTTGTAACTCTAAAGGAAATGTAATAGGAAGATTGATTGTTGTTTTTTAGACCTCATTGAGTTATATCTCTAGTACAAACTCCTTGATATGTGGGTCTAAAGAAGTGGTAACAGCTGATTGGTAAAATGACAGTTTTTGACAGTGAAAGTGTCAACTATTTTCTACTTCCTCAAAGGTTTGCCAAGTGTTTGGCAAAATAACAAAAGGAAAGGCATTGTATAGTGGTCTCCAAGTTGGGGTAGACCAACTCAGTCAGTGTTAGGCCTTGATACATCAAGGAGTTGACAACACAAGCCTTACATCCTCATAACCCTTATGAAACCCTATGCTTATGCCTAAAATAATGGACAATCACTAAACCAGGTTGAGGAAGCCTAAAACCACAAAAGTCTCTTAGCCTAGACTTATTCCACACCATCCAAATCATCTCCCGTGGTCAAGAAGCCCATTGTTGGGCAGGGTGAGCAAAACTAGGCCAATTAGGCCTCCATGGGCTAGTAGTCCTTTTTGTTGCATAACACACATTTTTCTAGAACCCAATTGCAAAGAGGAGTTTGGGGCTCTTGAGACCTGGTGTGAACTTTTTAAAATAGTAAATCAAATGACCAATAGGACCTTAGAGAGTGTATGGCCTCAGTTGGAGTTTTGACCCTTGGTTGTTGAGATGAGTAGGCTAAGGCTATGGGTTTTCAATTGAATTGTGAACATCAAAACTTGAACAAAACTTTGCTGCCCCTACATGTACATGTAAAAGACTCCTAAATTACTTGGAAACAGAGGGTTAAATGCCAAAGAACAAAGATTAAGGGTGTGTAGATGTATGGAATGAGCATTTTTTAGTAGATTTGGAGCATCGGTGTGAGCCAACACCAATAGGGGAGTTTGTTAGTGAAGACTTGGAGAGAGACCTATCAAGTAGGATTAAACTAGATGTTTGCAAACATAAGGAGAAGACACAAACTATACATCTTGTTTCCTTTTGTGGCCTATTAAGAAAATTGGCCTTTTTTAGCACTTTCATGGCAAGCTCTCTATCAGCTGCCTACTTCATTCTTAGATGAGAGGCTGGGTAATATGTAAAATAATTCAAAATAACCTTCTCCAAGATGCTTTAACGCGAATATTAGAAAAAATTAAAACAAAGTTTAATAACATTGATTTCAGCACTTCTTAAAAATAGACAAGAGAATCAAAGTCTCTCTTCAACTAAAAATCTTTCTAAAGAACACGTAAAGAAGCTCCATACTAATATCAACATCCACCATCAGAAAGGTAATCATAGACATTTTGAGTAAACTAATATTTGCAAAGAAATACCACTCCATGGATCCAAACTCTAAGATTTTCCACCTCAAAATTCATATGATCTTATATATATATTTCATGCAACAAAGACATAACAATACACACATAAGTTCTTTCCAAGTTCAGATTTTGAAAGACTTGATCACTTCTTTCCAACAAAACCAAAACTTCTAAAGTCTAAGCTTACTGTTTTAACCCTTTCACTATATATCTTCATCTAATTCATAGTAACTTTTAAAGAACATAGGAGATCTCCTTGAAAATTTGACCTCCTCTAAGATAGTTATAAAAACCAACAGATTATTTAGGGCGCAGATGTCCCGAAGTCATTGCAAGATTATGAAAAACATATAAAATAAAAACAAAGCAGTAACATCATGCTATGCCTCTTCTCCATCGTCATCCTCTCCACCACTTTTATGGGCATTGTGGGCAGTTGTAAGCTCTTGAATTATAGAATGACTCAGATTTTTCATGGCATTGATCTTTGCTTTTGTGGCTTCTTTCTCCTATCTATGTTTCACCATTTTCTCAGCATGCTTAGGTAACTGATTGTTACCAATGAATGTCATGGACTCAATTCAGGCGATTTGCACTACATCTTCAGGAGTGAAGTTGCCTTTGGCCTTAACTTTCTCCATGTGCAACCTAAATGCCTTTATTGCGTCCTGCGTGTTCAACGCACAAAGTTCTTGAAGCTTATAAATAGAGGCCCTGGCAACAGAAATCACATTTTTGAATGCAATTACCTACCATGCTATAGTTTTCTTCAATACAAAGAGCTAACACTCATCAATTACCAATTTAATTAAATTTTTTGCTAGAAACCATGTGGCTCTATATTCTTCTATCTTGGTGAGCATGGGTAATACATTCTCCCATTTATGCTCTTCTTTTTCCCATGGCACAATCTGATTTTGAATCTCTATAGTGAGGTTTTGCATCTCATTGCATAGCTTCCTGGAGCTTGTAATATATTTTTCACCATCTCTAATCACTCCTTCAATCCATTTCTCTATGGCCCCTATGATGCTCTTGGCTTGCTGAACTTGATTCATTAGTTTCTTGTTCTCTGATGAGGTGGGGTCAAAATTTTCTTAAGAATGCAATATGGGAAGTGCTCTAAAACAACCTATGCTATCAATGAATTGAGCTAGAATCTTGATATGTCATTTCAATTCTCTTTTCTCTTGCTCATCTTTTTCTGACCTGGTGAGCATCTTCTTAGCTGATATTTGGAAAAGGTGATTATCAAAATTCCTTCTCATGTTCTTGAGATCCACTTTGGTGACCTCAAAATCCTCTACATTTACTTCCTTAATGATCTCATCTTTGGGCTTATAGGAAGCAATTTCGGTAACTCACCTCCTAATCTTTTCATCAGCATCCAATCTAGTAGTTGCTTTGAACTTCTTTTGTTTGGGACCCTTCTCCATGTATTTGACCACCATGTCTTGAATTGGGATAGTCACTAGAATGAAACTCCATTTCTTGCTTACTAAAGTGGTTAGCCATTTAGGAGTTGCACTTGAACTAGCTATTCCTCCGGTTGCATTCGATGGCAGGGTCATGGCTATAGTGATCGCTTGAGAATCCATGGTGTTGACAATATCATTGTCAAGGTCCTCAACTTTGAAAATATGAGTATCAAGGATCTTGTCTTTTACCACTATCTTTGACTTGGTCCATTTTGTTTTGCACAACAGTCCATGACCTTCTATATCAAGGAGAAAAAATGTCTAGAGCCGGATTAGGCTTGTGCTTGGTGTGAGATAACTTCTTATTTTTACCTACATGAACAGGCATAGAAGTGGGGTTAGAAAAAAATTTTGGGGGAAGTAGAGAAACCTCACTATCTCTTGCAGGATCAATCTTGATGCCTATTAACCCAATCTGTGGTTCTTTCCATGACTCTCTTTGTTCTAAGCTATATATCATCCTCTTCTTCCACATCCCAATTAATGTAGGGCATTTTAGGTTCAGCTTGGTCTAGATATCCAGGTTCAAAAAGCTCTAGATAATCCTCTTCGATCCCACATATATCAAGTTTCACCTATAGTGAAACTACCTGTTCCAGAACCATTCTCATATTTGTTCTTTTGAACACTTCAATCTCATCACCGCAATCTTCCCAAAATTCCTCCAAGTGTGGGATTGGAAGATGCGGCATCAAACCAAGACTCTGTGAGAAACCTTTATTATCAAAACCCTTCCTTTCATGATACAGTGGAAAATTGAAATTCTTCAAGTCAGCTCCTATGCTCAATGCATCTAACATTGAATTGCAAGATAAAATGCCCAATTCAATAGGAAAATGATCCTCCCATTTATCTTTGGGTTGAGATTTCTTAATTATGATAGACACTACCTATAGATCTCAGCAAGGACAAAACAATGTGAACAAAAATGAGGAAGTCTGAAAGGCTCTTCTTCAAAACCACCTACCCTTATATAACAGAAATGAGAAAACTGAACAAAGAAACTACCATATCTTTTCACTAATGCTTGGGCATCTTCAAACATCCTCTTAGTTTTCATTTTCTTTAACTCATAACGCAACTCTCCTAGGAAATCATTATGTACTCTCTTAAAATCTTGCAATGCATTGTCTTTTTGCAACATGGGGTAAAAATCATACATAGAAACATCTCCCTCAGCAAACTACCTAGGTATTCCCACTTTTTCTTTAACACATGCTAGGCAATATATCAGATGTGAGGACATAAAGAAATTTTTCTTGAACTTCGTTGCCATGCTCAGCCATTCCCCCATGGAGTTGGAAATAAGCTCCGCCCAGTCAAGATACTGCTTTCCTTCCAACACCAGTTACACATAATAGTAAATCCAATCATCGAAGCTATAGGCCTCAACTAAACCTCTAACTTGGTGTAACAGTAACATAACATCATGGATGTGGCAAAGCTTGTGATTCTATTTGGGATACTTAGGTAGCCTGGAGCCACCACTTTGAGGAACTTTCAACCAATGCTTTGCTATATTATTCTAGTGTCTAGTTTTATCTACATTGAACTCAGTGACTGATTGGGTGGGAGAAAATTTGAGAACTAATAATTAGACAATTCGAAAATAGAGGAAATAACTTCCCTATTAATCACGAGGAGGGTTTCACCATTATGTCTCTTGATAGTTTCAGAAATAGGATCATACCTCGCAATGCACTCCCTAAGTAATTCTAGGCAAGGGATAGCCGGAGGAAAGGCTACCGCTTCTACGAGACCACTACTTAAAATTTCTAAAGAAAATGAACTATCAATTCCTTTAAACAACCTTTCCTTGAAAACTTCCAAATTTTCTCTTTTCAGGTCTGTATCTTACAATGGGTTTTGTGCAAGCAAGACTGAAACTATTTTCGAAAAGGTGCAGAGTGGACTTCATAATTCATAAAGAACAACCCTTATTCTTCCCAGCAAATTTTATTACGCGAGAGAAAAGTAGCTAAAAATCATTGGGGAAGATAGGAAACAAAACTCACCTTCATAGTTGAGACCAATTGAACGACTACCAACAAATAAACCTTCTATCAAACACTCCACAGTAATGAAGAACAAGTTTGAAAAATTCATCACTTCATACCTTATAGAAAAAGAAGTGATACAAACTTATTTAGTGCATTAATTTCGGCCGTCAACTCAAATGTGTCGAGCATTGGGATTTGACATCACATGCGTACATTAAATGCATGGTAGCATTTTTGGAGTAACTGCCAATTCCAAAAAATGATTACTTGCCTTCAAAAATCGATCAGTTGACATCACCCGAGTTATGGTTCAATCTTCATCATACTTAGCAATAAATGCATCATCATGTCTTTTAGTCCATGGGACCCACCTGATTTGAACATACATGAACAATTTGAACTGACTTCATGAGGGTTCAAGTAGTTCAAAGTGTACGCTGCACCCAGAAAATTCTCTTTGAAAAGATTAACTCTGTTAAGTGTCATCGGTCTTTTGAACTTCATTGAACATGTTGAACACCACTGTACTGTTTGAACTAGGTTCAAAGGGTTCATAACGTGGAGGAAGAGAAAATGAAACATCACCAATGACCATGAAGTAGAACTACTACAAAAAACTTGAGTGAATGTTACCCTAAATGTTAGGTCCCGAAGACAACTGAGAGGGGGGGGGGGGTGAATCAGTTGTCTAATAAATTCAAACCAAAAAATAATTAACCAACTTAATGCTTAATACCGGTGAACCAGTTAAGTATGCTGGTAGACAGTGCTAACAGTAAATTGCTATACCGGTAAGCATTAATGCATGAAACATAAACATAAGGTCATCCACAACACATGACACCAATATTTGTACGTGGAAACCCTGTAAGGGGAAAAACCACGATGGGAAACCTTACCCACAATCAGATGATACTACTATAGATAGTAAGTGTACATAAATGGGGTCTGCACATGTAGAAAGGCCAATAGCCTAGAGCTCACTGCTCAATCACAAAATGGGAGTCACACTGACTACAATTGGATGGTTAAATCCAATAAGAATGTACTACACAAAATAGCATCTTCATATGCTGGATTCAGTACTAGTGTAATGCTGATATGATTTTACAAAAACCTAACTTCATCTTCAAATGATGTCTTTGTGTATATCCCTGCTTGATCTCGCATATACCTTCACTTAATTCTTTTTTGCATTCCACACTTGATCTTACAAATAAGATCTTACATTTATACCATACCCTAAGACCAATTTTAGTAGGTCAACTCTACAAGTTATTACAATAAAAATATTTTACAAACAATATAATATCTGATGCAATAACCAATTGAACATGTCAGCTTAATCCATTTACAACAATAATAAATCATCTCCATAGCGTGCCATGCTGATCTGGAAAAGATAAACCTATCAATGTAACCCTAGATAACCTGGACCTATTTGCCGGTAAAAGAAAATATGCAAATATGAATATACCAATGATTAATTCTTCAAAACAAAGTGTCCACATGATTTCTTTGACATTACTAAGTGTCTTCCATATCATTCAAGGTACTGGTGAACAATATATCCTGTCGGTGAACCATATACCAGTAACTATTGCACAATTTACTTGCTTGCTGGTGAATGTTGCTGGATCTTCAAAGTAGGTGTTGACATCAATGACAAAACCATACCAAAATACCAATGATCTCCCCCTTTGGCATTGATGGCAACACAAGATGGAAAAACCATCAAAGTACCAAAACAGAAATGCCAAATACAAAAACCAACAATCTCCATTTCTCCCCCTGGGAGTAACATGTGTTTATCCAAAGATTAATTTTCAATACCAATCCCTCCTTAAAGGATAATGTGTTTTTCCATAGATATCTCTCCCCCTTTGACATCAAATGCCAAAGTCACAAAAAGTCAAGTTCAAAACTTGAGTGAACGTTATCCTAAAAACATCTTAGACACAACTTAGAACCTGGGGTACCTAAATGAACATTATGAACTCTTTTCAAAATGGTTCAAGGGGTTCATGAGGTTCAAACCAACCATTGAAACTCGATGCTACAGATTAAGAGACAATTAACCAGTGAATTAAGGATTGAACCAAGGGATTTATGAAAAGATAAAGACTCAAATAAAATTTTGGTAAGGCGGCTTACTCTTGTTATGAGGGATGAATGACATGATAACATTGGCTCTAATTAGGGATTGCATTTTGTGAAAAATGCAAAGAACTCTAAATCTCTGGTTTCATACAACAAAAATAGAAAGGGGATAAAGAGGACACACACCAAACAAACACAAAACAAACAACTAATCTACTATGTATAGGAACTCTTGATCATAGATTTCAAAGTTTATAAAGCTTGAGGTCCTACCCATAATAGGTATAGGGAATAATCGTCCCATCAGAATAATTCAGTCTAAATGCATTTGGTCCTACTACTTCATGGATCTTGAATAGACCTTTCCACAATGAATCAAATTTTCCATGGGTGCCCTTTGGTTCTCTTCTCTTGTCCCACAATAGTACTTCATCTCCTTTTAGGAAACCTCTTGGTCAAGCTCTCATATGAAATTTTTTCTTCACCCTGTTCTGACGCTTAGTAATTCTATCCACTAACATCTCTCTTTCCTCTTCCAACTTCATCAAATACATGACTCTCTTCTCCAGAGCATTTTTGAAGAAGGAGTCCTCAATTACGGTTTGAAGTCTCGCCACTGCAAATTCTAGAGGTAAAGAAACCTTCACGCCAATCCCTTACACCAGTTCATAAGGTGCCATTCCAATTTCTCTTTTAGGAGTAATTATATTTGTCCATAAGGCTTCATATACCTTTTTATGCTAGTTCCAGGCATTATCATCAACTAACTTCTTCATGATGGCTACCAGGTTCTTGTTGCTTGACTCTGCTAACCCATTACCTTGCAGAAAGTAATAAGAGGAATGTGAAAGAGAGATTTGATGTTCATAATAGAACATAGTCAATTCTTTAGAAGAGAAATATGATGCATTATCTGTGACAATCTTTTGAGGGACCCCAAAATAGACTAAAATGTAATCTTTGAGAAAATTACATACTATCTCTGAGTTCGCCTTCTTAGTGGGGACAACTTCCATCCACTTAGTAAAATAGTTCGTTGCTATCAAAATATACATATGACCAGCACTAGAATGAGGATTTATTGGACCAATGAAATCAATACCCCATTGTTTGAAGGGTTCATCCACTATCACAGGCCTTAAAGGTAGAGCAGCTAAATGTGGTTTTCCAGAAAAGAGTTGACATTTTTCACATCCCTTAACATAAGTATATGCATCACGAAACATACCAGGCCAATAAAATCAATTTCTTAAAATCTGAAAAGTGGTTACTAAGGATGAGAAATGTCAACTGCGGGCTTCATCATGATAAACTTCCAGAAGCTTTTGCTATTGAGGCTTATCTACACACCTCAAATAGGTACCATCCAAGCCTTTTTTCTACAAAATGTCTTGCCAAATAACATTCTTAGCTACTTTCAATTTGAGATTCTTTTGTTCTTTAGCTGACAAATGACTCGGGCAACTGCCATAGGTCAACTAATAAGCTACATCAGAAAACCATCTATCTTGTAACCCAATGAACAGAGTTAGTGGTGGCTCTTTTTCTGTCTCCATCTTATTTCCTACTATTAATTTGCATAAGACTTGTCCTTTAACCATCTTTGTAGGATGAAGATCTAGATCATATTCTTGAATTTTGGTTACCCATGTCGCTCTTTTATTGAGTCCAACTTCCTACTGAGTCAAAATACTTTTCACTGTAGAATCTGGAACAAACACCACAGAGTGAGAATGTAGAATGTAATACCTGAATTATATAACTGCTTTAACCATGGCAAAGGCTTGTTTTTTTGAGAGTGAATAATTAAGCTCATGTTTCTTAAGAGGGACACTCATGAATGCTATAGGCACTTCAGTCCTAGTTTCATCTACCTATAATAATGTTCCTAACATTGTATGTTCTAAGGCATAATAGTATATGACAAAATTCTTTTCAAAATTTGGGTTGATGAGGGTTGGCACATTGGCAACTAAACTCTTGATCTTTTCAAATGCTTCTTTGGCTTCATCAGTCCATTTAAAAGGAGACTTCTCACTCAGCAAGCTGATGATGTGCTTAGTAGTTTCTGCAAATTCAAGTACAAACCTTCTCAAGAAATTTACCTACCCGAAAAATGAGCTTACTCCAGTCTGGTTTGAAGGCAAGCTGAGGTGTTGGATTGCATTAACTCTTTCTCAATAAATCTTCACACCCTCCTTCGAAATGATATGCCCTAATAGTTTTCCCTTAGTTACACAAAAAACTGACTTTTTTGGATTCAAGGAGATACCATGTTCTCGACAACGTTGTAGAATTGCCCTCAAATCTTTGAGATGATTTTCCCTATCTTTAGAAAACACGGTCAAGTCATCTAGGTAAACAACAATAATTTTGTCATGAAAATCCCTAAAAGAAGAATCCATGGCCCTTTGAAAATTTGCTCCGACATTAATCAAACCAAAAGGCATATGAGTATATGCAAACGTTCCCCATGGAGTGATGAATGTTGTCTTGTGTTGTTCATTCTCTGCAACACCAATTTGATTGTAACCAGAAAAATCGTCTAACATTGACATCATTTCTGACCCAACTACTATCTGCAAAATATGGTCCATATTGGGTAAAGCATAGTTATCGTTAAGACTTGCCTGGTTCAGATTGCGAAAATCTACACAAATTCATATTTCCCCATTTTTCTTCCTCATAGGTACTATGTTGGCCACCCAAGTAGAATGATGAATTGGATATATAATTTTGGCTTTTAGCATTTTATCTACTTCCCTGAAAATTGCATCTACCATCATGGGATTGAAATTTCTAAGTTTTTGTCTAAAAGGAGAAACATCACGCTTCAATGAAATTTGATGTTGAAACTGACCATTCCTAAATTTCTTCAAATCATCATATGACCAAGTGAATACATCAATGTATTCTTTCAATAACTCAGTGAGCATTTGTTTCTCTTCAAAAGAACAACATTTGCCGATTGTTACCATTTTGGGGTTAGATTCATCACCCAGATTGATCTTTTCACAACCCACCTTGCTATCATTATCAAGAACTTTCTTTCTAGTGAACACATCATTACAGGTGAAAAACCTCTCTAGAGTCACCAACCCTTTTGGGATTTTGTTTCCCTTAAGTTGAATGAAACTCTTATCAGAATCAATACCAAGATTCGGGCAAAATTCTTTACACATATCTTCAGAACCCTCAAAATATGATTGGACAAAGGAATAGGTACACTCCATGAAATATTTAATTTGAGCATCTGTATCAAATACTTGCCAATGATTCACATTGTCAGGGACACTAGGCCTATAAATCATTTCAATCCTATAAGAATAATTCTTAAAATCTGGGTGTGGTAACAAGAGAGAAGCTGAAATGGCCAATGAATCCACCCTAGAGTTTTGCTCTCTTGGTATAGCTTCAATTGAGAAAGCATCAAAAAACTCTATCTCATCCCAAACTTTGTTTCTATAATGTTTTAGTCTATCATTTTAACAGAATAAACATTTCTTACCTGTTTAACAATTAGCTCCATATCACCTTTAACCCTAAGCAATTTTATGCCCTTGTATTTAGCTTCATTCAACCCTAAAAGTAATGCCTCATATTTTGTAGTGTTATTTGTATTCTTGACATCAAATTTAAAGGAAAAAGAGAAAACATTACTATTAGGGGAAAGCAAAACTACACCTGCTTTTGAACTAGAGTTGGCACAACTTCCATCAAATTCCATTTGCCACAATTCATCTTGTTTATCAATTTCTTCTTCTAATTCTTCTTTATCAGGTGCAAGAATGAGATAATTCCCAAATTCCACACTCTTGGAATAGAATCTAAGCTTTGGGGTTATCAGAAGGAAACACTATATATTTGTTTTTTGGTTCAGGTTCAAGTTTGACCTTCTGTTTCCCTAATGGAATGATAGCTTCTGACCAATCCATTTTAATTTCTCCTCCAAGATCTTTATAGAAAGTCCTACTTAAAAGCATTCCATAACTCATAGGAATATCAACAACCAAAATGGTCAGTTTTACCCTTTTATCAGGACATGCTGCAAGCACTACTTGAGCATCCTTTACCTACCCAATGAGAGGGACCTGCTTCCCATCCATCAAGTAACATTTCCCAAATGTTTTAGTAAGTGTTAAACCTAAAGCTCTAGCAACAGATGATGGTATTATGTTATCTGACACCCCTGAATCTATAATACAATTGTTAAGCTTTTGACCATTCAGGAGAAGGGAGATATAAATGTTGGGAAAAATGGTGTCTCAACCTTGCATTTATGCGAGGTTACTATTTATAGTAAGTTTTCATTTGAGCATGAAATAGTGCAAAACTCTCCCTAAAGCTTCTGGTTGGTTAGATAAACATTCCGGTAAAGTTGCGTCGCAAGGTCACAGCTAGTTTTGAAGATATTAATGTTTTCGTCTTGGAGGGGTGCAATAAAATATTTAAACTTAATTTTGGGGACTTTAGAGGCTCCGAAATGCCCTAAAAAGTGGCCATAACTGGTGAACCCAGTTACAAGGTGATAGAGCACTTCGCGAGCTTTCCGGCGCTTCAAACGGTTCGTCAATCGGACACCCGGTTCTCAAGTTATGGCCTCCGGAAGTTTGTACTCCTGAAATAGGAAAAATAATTTGTATCGGATACATAAATGAGCTGTAAAGGGGAGCGACACATGTTGATGTGTTCTTTAACATGTCATAGGGCATCTAGAAGGGAGATAAAGTCGGCTACACCTTATTGGGTGGTTTTAGCCCATGGTTTTGTAATACCGTTTGATGGTTTCCTGTATTGTATCTCCTATTTATGAGGTGTGTGAGATAGAGGTTGTGTGTAAGAGTCTTATGGCTATTGAGTTGCCTCTGAATCTCTGATTAGTGGTACTCCTGCGAAGAGCTTGCTCTGCAAGTATGTTGTAATCTATTTTTGATTGCTGAATAAAATATTGAGCTGCTTTTGGAGGGTGGGGTTTTTCTCCCGAAAGGGTTTTCCCCACGTAAATCACTGTGTTGTGGTATGAATGCTATTATATCTATTTCTATTTTCTGTAACTGTTGTAACAATCTGAAAAAGTTTTGCATTACCCTCCTCTCAAGGTTAGTGTAGGAAGTTATTTCCGCTACTTTACTTCCTTACAAGTGGTATCAGAGCCTGATCACCTTTGGTTTCAATTGTGGGCAGTTGGGTTTTTTGAACTAATCCAGATTTGAGTGGGAGCTTGTGCAGAAGACACTTTTTGATCTTATTGCAGGAATATTCAGATGGCGAGTTCGTCAGGGAGAATAGAGGTGGAGAAATTTAATGGAAGTAATTTTGAGATGTGGAAGCTGAAGATGGAAGATCTGCTAATAGATCGAGATCTTTGGGATGTTGTTGATGCAAATGTCCAAAGGCCCTCAGATCCTACTGCGGCAGCTCAGTATGATGTTATGGACCGAAAAGCCAAGGGTCTAATCAGACTGTACCTGGCAGACTCTGTTCTAATCAATGTCCATGAAGAGAACTCTGCAAAGAAGCTATGGACTAAGCTTGGTGAGATGTATCAAGTGAAATCTTTATTAAATCAAATTTTCTTAAGAAAGAAATTTTATTCCTTAAAGATGGAAGAGGGTGGACGAATTGCAGACCACCTGGAAGCATTCAATATGTTGGTGGCTCAATTAGTATCTGTCGGTGTTAAGATGGACAAGGAGGTGAAATGTCAAATCTTGCTTTGTTCTTTGCCTGATTCGTGGGATTCTCTTGTTATGGCTATCGGTAGTACTTCTGTTGTTTTGAAATCTGAAGACATGGTGGGTGCCCTACTCGGTGAAGAGATGTGAAGGAAGGTATCCATCAGTTCAAAGGAAGCCCTAACCATTCATGGAAGACCTAAGGAGAAAGGCAAGAAGAATGAGAAGCGCGACAAGTCCAAATCCAAAGGGAGATCGAAATCTCTTGGAAATTCCAAAGTCATTTGCTGGAATTGCGGTAAACCGGGTCACATCCGTAAGGACTGCAAAGAAGAAAAGAAGAAGAAGAAAAAGAAAAGGTTCGATTCTGATTCTGAGTCCGACAAGGAAGATGGCGATGCATTTATTGCAGCTTTGGCGAGTCATGCAGGTAATGATGCCTGGCTAATTGACTCAGGTGCATCTTTTCATATGACTTCCAATAGAGATTGGTTTTCTGAATATGAAGGATTTAATGGAGGTAAGGTGTACTTGGGTGATGATTCACATCTAGACATTGTTGGTCGAGGTAAAGTTAGAATCAGGTTTTCTGATGGTAGAATAAAAAGGATTAATGGTGTGCTGCATATCCCTGGATTAAAATGAAACCTGTTATCTGTGAGCAAACTGATAGATGCGGGTGTGCAAGTAGTCTTTTCTAAAGCAGGATGTAAGATGATTAAGGGTGCTATGGTAGTTGCTAGAGGTGTCAGGTTTGGCACTTTGTATAAGCTTGAAGCATACACTGTTGAATGTAATAGCACTTTTGTAAAAAGCAAATCTGCGGATACTTCACTGGAAGATTTGAAGGTTTCACCTTCAGCAGATGGAAATGGTTTTTGGGTACCTAAAGGTGCTCTTTCGTCTGAAGCAAAGTTACCTGTAGAGAAGACTATGTTCTGGCACTAGAGACTTGGCCACATTGGAGAAAAGGGTCTAAGGACCTTGAAAAATAAAAATCTTGTTGAAGGTTTGAATGATTGTAATCTTGACTTTGATTTCTGTGAGCATTGCATTTATGGAAAACAAAACCGCGTTCAGTTTTACTCGAGTTCTCATAAAACTTGTGGTGTTTTGGATCTTATCCATTCTGATGTGTTTGGTCCAGTAGATGTCTCTTCGATTGAAAAATCCACATATTATGTTTCATTTATTGATGATTTTAGTAGAAGGACATGGTTATATTTTCTAAAGAGTAAATCTGAAGTTTTTAGTCATTTTAAAGAATTTAAAGCAATGGTTGAGTTGCAGAATGGAAAGAAAATAAAATGTTTGAGAACTGATAATGGCGGTGAGTTTTTCTCTAATGATTTTGATAGATTCTGTAAAGATTGTGGAATTAACAGGCAGAAGACAACTCCGTATTCTCCACAGCAGAATGGAGTTGCAGAAAGAATGAACAGGACACTAATGGAGAAGGCTAGGAGTATGTTGAGTGGTGCTGGTCTCGAATAAAAGTTTTGGGCTGAAGCTGTTGCCACTGCTTGCTACCTGATTAATAGGTCTCCTACATCAGCTCTTGTTGATAAAACGCCTATGGAAGCATGGTCAGGTCACAAGCCTTCATTGAGACATCTTAGAGTTTTTGGTTGCGAGGCATATGCACATGTGCCAAAGGAGAAGCGAACAAAGTTGGAGAACAAGGCTGTGAAATGTATCTTCATCGGGTATAGTTATGGTGTGAAAGGATACAAGCTTTGGGACCCTGTTGCACAAAAGGTAATTCACAGTAGAAGTGTTATTTTTAGAGAAATTAAGTCTCCTTCTGTAAAATTGCAGCCAGAACAGACTAAAAAAGAAGATGTGATTCAACTTCCTTCTACACCTGAAAGAGTTGAATCGAGACCCCTAGATAGGCAAGAATTTGAGAGCTCGTCTAGCTCTGAATCTTCAGAAGAGGAGGAAGAACCTCCAACTCAGCTTGTTCGAAGGTCTACAAGACATAGACAACCACTTGAAAGGTATTCACCTAATGATTGGAGATGTATTTTTGCTCTGAATACTAGTGTGGATGAACCGAAATCTGTAGAAGAGGCATTAGGTATGAATGATGTAGAATCCTGGAAGATTGCTATGGAGGAAGAAATGGCAGCTTTGAAAAAGAATGATACATGGGATCTTGTACCATTGCCTGAAGGATGAAAACCTGTTGGTTGTAAATGGGTGTTCAAGAAAAAGATTGGTTCATATGGAAGCATTGAGAAGTATAAAGCAAGGTTGGTTGCAAAAGGCTACTCTCAGGTTGAGGGTGTTGATTACGGTGAGATATTTTCTCCTGTTGCAAAAATGACGTCCATTAGATTTTTGCTTTCTATTGCTACTGCTTATGATTTAGAGGTTGAGCAAATGGATGTGAAAATTGCTTTCCTTCATGGTGATTTGGAGGAAGATATTTATATGACACAGCCGGAGCACTATGTGGTGAAAGGCAAAAGTAATTTGGTCTGTAAATTGAAGAAATCTTTGTATGGCCTCAAACAAAGTCCTAGGATGTGGTACCAGAAATTTGATACATATGTGTTGAGTTTGGGATTTGAACGTTCTAAATCAGATCACTGTGTTTATTATAAATCTTATGGTGATCATTTCTTATTCATTGCATTGTATGTTGATGATATGTTATTCATTGGTAAAGGGAAAGGTATGATTTCAGAACTGAAGTCTCAGCTCGCTGCTAAATTTGAAATGAAAGATCTTGGTGCAGCAAAGCACATTCTTGGGATGGAAATTAGAAGAGATAGGGTGAACAGAAAGCTATGGCTAGGCCAGAGTAAGTATGTGAATTCAGTGTTACAGAGGTTCAACATGCAGAATTGTAGACCATTGAGTGTTCCTTTTACAGTTGGAATGAAACTATCTATTTCAGATTGTCCTACATCCCCATTGGAGATGGAAGACATGAGCAGAGTGCCTTACCAGAGTGTGGTTGGAAGCTTGATGTATGCTATGGTCTGTACTAGACCAGATATTGTCCAAGCAGTGGGAGTACTTTCTAGATATATGTCTAATCCTGGTAGAGTTCATTGGGATGCAATCAAAAGAGTCTTCAGATATTTGAAGGGTACTTCAGAGTATTCTTTGTGTTATCATGGTAATTCAGTTGGAGACATGACTTCCCTTGATATCCATGGTTATGTGGATTCAGATTGGGCAGGTGATATTGATAGCAGAAGATCCACTAGTGCTTATGTGTTTACTTTGTTTGGTGGTGCAATTAGTTGGATGAGTAAGCGACAGGTTGTGGTTGCTTTATCCACTACTGAAGCAGAGAATATGGCAGCTACTCATGCTTGTAAAGAGGCCATTTGGCTTAAGAGACTGTGTTCGGATATTGGAATAAAACAAGGTACAGTGACAGTTTACTGTGACAGTCAGAGTGCAATTAGCCTAGCTAAGAACCCGACATTTCATGCCCGGACCAAACATATTGATGTTCAGTATCATTTTGTTAGAGATATGGTCGAAGATGGTAGGGTGAAGCTGGTTAAGGTGGAAACTTTGATGAATGTTGCAGATGCTTTAACTAAGGCTGTGAGCACAGAGAAGTTCAGATGGTGTTCAGAGTCTATGGGCCTTATGGCCCCTAGCAATTGATTCATTATGTTGACATTCCCTTCCGCTCTTGCAAGGTGTTCGACAAGTGGGAGATTTGTTGGGAAAAATGGTGTCTCAACCTTACATTTATGCGAGGTTACTATTTATAGTAAGTTTTCATTTGAGCACGAAATGGTGCGAAACTCTCCCTAAAGCTTCTGGTTGGTTAGATAAGCATTCCGGTAAAGTTGCGTCGCAAGGTCACTGCTAGTTTTGAAGATATTAATGTTTTCATCTTGGAGGGGTGCAATAAAATATTTAAACTTAATTTTGGGGACTTTAGAGGCTCCGAAACGCCCTGAAAAGTGGCCGTAACCGGCGAAGCCGGTTACGAGGTGATAGAGCACATCGCGAGCTTTCCGGCGCTTCAAACGGTTCGTCAATCGGACACCTGGTTCTCAAGTTATGGCCTCCGGAAGTTTGTACTCCTGAAATGGGAAAAATAATTTGTATCGGATACATAAATGAGCTGTAAAGGGGAGTGACACATGTTGATGTGTGCTTTAACATGTCATAGGGCATCTAGAAGGGAGATAAGGTCAGCTACACCTTATTGGGTGGTTTTAGCCCATGGTTTTGTAATACCGTTTGACGGTTTCCTGTATTGTATCTCCTATTTATGAGGTGTGTGAGATAGAGGTTGTGTGTAAGAGTCTTATGGCTATTGAGTTGCCTCTGAATCTCTGATTAGTGGTACTCCTATGAAGAGCTTGCTTTGCAAGTATGTTGTAATCTATTTTTGATTGCTGAATAAAATATTGAGCTGCTTTTGGAGGGTGGGGTTTTTCTCCCGAAAGGGTTTTCCCCATGTAAATCACTGTGTTGTGGTATGAATGCTATTATATCTATTTCTATTTTCTGTAACTGTTGTAACAATTTGAAAAAGTTTTGCATTACCCTCCTCTCAAGGTTAGTGTAGGAAGTTGTTTCTGCTACTTTACTTCCTTACAATAAAAAGGTTCGAGCTTCAGAACTTCAGTGTCAAGCTTATCTTCAACATTGTGAAAGGCACAGGGGTTAACTGAATTAGTGGGAGGGAAAGAAGTAGATGTATATTTTTCAATAGCAAACAAATCATTATCAGCCCCACACTTATGCATTAAGGACTCTGGGGTAAGATCTCCTTTTACATATTTGAATAGTTTCAAATATTTGGCATTGGAAAGTTGAATAGTTGAAGCTTTGCAAAATTCAATTATGTCAAAGGGAGGAGAAAGAGAAGAAATATTTTTACTTTCAATATTTCTTTGTAAAATCTTAACTTCAGGAGTCTTTGCATGAAAGTAAGAATCATTGCTTATGGGATCCTTACCTTTGAAACTAGTTCCAGTAGAGTTTGCAAAAGGAATAGGTCGGGGGGTTTGTTGATTCCTTGTAAGGATTGCACATGAAGGGTCTTCAAGAGTTACCAAAATATTTCCACCTCTTTCTGAATCTGATTCATATTCAAGGTAGAAGGATCTAGAGTCACCAGGTACTTCTTGAATCTTCTCTGCTCCAATGAATTCTCCGAGTTCATCCTTAGTGTTTCCCATTTGGACATGCCTTATCATATCAAGGCAAGAATTCCCATCATGATCTGAGGTAAGGTGAAAAGAGCACATAGAACCTTTATCAGGAGGAGCCTCTATTTGAAATCTTTATGGGGCAGTGGGAAGTTGCAAAGTCTGCCCATAATTATACTGGTTTGGTTGTTTTCTACTTATATCTTGATATGGTTGTGGGTAAGAACCTCCAGTTTTCAGGATTTGCCATTTCAAGGCAATCATATCATTGACTAGTCTTTGAACAAGTAGATCACTCAAAGAGGTGGAAGCTTGAGATTGACCTTGAGGAATTTGCACATCTTTTCTCCACATCCCAGCTATTATTAAATCATCTTCAAGCTCTATAGCCTAGTTTTGTGCAATATCAAGATCAACTAGTCTATTCCTTCTGAGATGGAAACCAACATCAAGATGCATAGAGCTGATAAAGAAACATTGTTGGTTATCAGCAATTGGTCTTTTAGCCTGGGGAATTTTATGAATAATCTTATTATACCCAGCTACATAATCTCTCATTGGCTCATGGATCTCCTTCTTCATTTGTGCGAGTTGAGTTAAAAGTGAGTGTTCATCATCAACACTCTTAAACTATTTCTCAAAAGCAGTTTTCATTGTTTGCCAATCAATTATCGATCCTTCCTATAGATGACTAAACCATTCTGCTGCTCCCTCAGTAAGGGTTTGAGTGAAAAGCCTGATGCCACATCCTTGTGCTACACTGCTAGTATCCCAGTAGCTACATTAAAGGAATTCAAATGTTCTTCAACTGAGATTTTCCCATCTCCATTGAACTTAGGTAAAACATCCCTAGCCCCTTTCGGAAGACAATTATGAGCACCGAGAGAAAGAGGCCCGACTGCGGCACCCCATGGTTGGGCCATGATGAAAACATGGTAAATAGTTACAAGAGGGGGTTCTTGAATTCTAGAGAGCATTAATGCTTGCCAGTGGCTAGAAGAGAGAGGTGCTTTGGGAGTAGTTTTAGTAGGAGAAGAAGGTCTACTTTTAGCATTCCTACTAGGAGTGAAATTTGTGGAAAAAGATAACCCCTGCAATTCTTCAAAGCAATTATCAACAACTCCCTCTCTCCTTTGTGATTTGGTATAAGGATGAGAATCCAATGTTATTCCTTGTAGGGTCTCTAAATGACTCTTTCAACCACAACAATGTTCTTGGGTTATGTGAATTTCTCTCAACCATTTACCTTTTTTTTACAAAGCAATCTTGTTGATACTATTGGTTATGAGTTTCAGTTCTAACACATATGTAACATACTGATCTATTGAATGTTGACGTTTCCTCGGCAGAGTCACCAAAAATCTGTTAGTGAACAAATTTTTTCTTTCTTTAAATTGAATTGATTCTAATCTCCGTTACCCCTTTGAAAGACAAAAGTCCAACTAAACAATTGGGAAAGTGTGACATACATCACTTCCCTCTGAATTTTAGATAGGTACAACTCCCTCCATTAGTTATTCAGGGAATAATCTAACTAAATAAACTGATATGCTTTTAACCTAAAAGCATGTAAGGCTGCCTACTTCATTCTTAGATGAGAGGCCAGGTAATATGTAAAATAATTCAAAATAACCTTCTACAAGACGCTTTACCATGAATATCAAAAAAAATTAAAACAATGTTTGATAGCACTGATTTCAGCACTTCTTAAAAATAGACAAGAGAAGCAAAGTCTCTCTTCAACTAAAAATCTTTCTAAACAACACGAAAAGAAGCTCCATACTAATATCAACATCCACCATCATAAAGGTAATCACAAACATTTTGATTAGACTAATATTTTCAAATAAATAACACTCCATAGATCCAAACTCAAAGATTTTCCACCTCAAAATGCATATGATCTTATATATATATATATATATATATATATATATATATATATATATATATATTTCATGCAACAAAGACATAACAATACACACATAAGTTCTTTCCAAGTTTAGATTCTGAAAGACTTGATCACTTCTTTCCAACAAAACCAAAAATTCTAAAATCTAAGCTTATTGTTCTAACCCTTTCTCTATCTATCTTAATCTAATTTATAGTAGCTTTTATAGAATAGAGGAGGTCGCCCTGAAAAACTTGACCTCCTCTGAGACAGTTATAAAAACCAATAGAGTATTAAGGGGACAGATGTCCCGAAGTCATTGCAAGATTATGAAAAACATATAAAATAAAAACAAAGCATTAGCATCATGCTATGCCTCTTTTCCATCATCATCCTCTTCTCCACTTTTCTGGGCATCGTGGGTAGTTGTAAGCTCCTGAATTATAGAATGACTCAGATTTTTCATGGCATTGATCTTTGCTTTTGCAGCTTCTTTCTCCCATCTATGTTTCACCATTTTCTCGGCATGCTTAGGTAACTAATCATTACCAATGAACGTCATAGACTCAATTTGGGTGATTCACATTATATCTTTAGAAGTGAAGTTGCCTTTGGCCTTAACTTTCTCCATGTGTAGCGTAAATGCCTTTATCGTGTCCTGCATGTTCAGCCCACAAAGTCTAAGTTGCCAATCATGGTCTGGGTTAACCACTTTATTATCATTGACCAAGCTACACTGAAGTTCTTGAAGGTCATAAACAGAGGCCCTCGCATCAGAAATCACAGATTTCAATGTAATTACCCGCCATGCTATATTTTTCTTTAGTACGAAGAGCTAGCACTCATCAGTTACCAATTTAATTGAATTTTCTGATAGAAACCTTGTGGCTCCATATTCTTCTATCTTGCTGAGCATGGGTAATACATTTTCCCATTTATGCTCTTCTTTTTCCCACGGCACAATCTGATTCTGAATCTCTACTGAGGTTTTGCATCTCATCGCGTAGCTTCCTAGAGCTTGTAATATATTTTTCACCATCTCTAATCACTCCTTCAATCCATTTCTCTACAGCGCCTACGATGCTCTTGGCTTCCTGAACTTGATTCATTAGTTTCTTGTTCTCTGTTGAAGTGGGGTCAAAATTTTCTAAAGAATGCGATATGGGAAGTGCTCCAAAAAAGCCTATGCTATCAATGAACTAAGCTCGACTATTGATATGTCATTTTAGTTCTGTTTTCTCCTACCCATCTTTTTCTAACTTGGTGAGCATCTTCTAAGCTGATACTTGGAAAAGATGATTATCAGAATCCCTGCTCATGTTCCTGAGATCCACTTTGGTGACCTCAAAATCCTGTGCATTTACTTCCTTATTCTCATATTTGGGCTTATAGGAAGTTATATCGACAACCCACCTCCCAGTCTTTTCATTAGCATCCAATCTGGCAGTTGTTTTGAACTTCTTTTGTTTGGGACCCTTCTCCATGTATTTGATCACCATATCTTGAATTGGGATAGTCACTGGAATGAAACTCTATTTCTTGCTTACTAAAGTGGTTAACCATTTAGGAGCTGCACTTTAACTAGCTATTCCTCTGGTTGCTTTAGATGGCGACGTCATGGCTGTAGTGATTGCATGAGAATCCATGGTGTTGACAATGTCACTATCAAGGTCCCTGACTTCAAAAATCTAAGTATCAAGGATCTTTTCTTTTACCTTTGTGTCTTTGACCTGGTCCATTTTCTTCTGTGCAGCACTCTGTGACATTGTATATCGAGGAGCAGAAAAGTCCATAGCTAGATTAGGCTTGTCCTTGGTGTGAGATGACTTCTTAATTTTACCTGCATGAACAAGCATAAAAGTGGGGTTAGAAAAACATTTCAGGGGATGTAGAGAAACCTCACTATCTCTTGCAGGATCAATCTTGATACCTATTTTCATTGCTCTTTTCCTATTAACCCAATCTGCGGTTCTTTCCATGACTCTCTTTGTTCTGAGTTGTATATCATCCTCTTCTTCCACATCCCAATTAATGCAGGGCGTTTCAGGTTTAGCTTGGTCTAGATATCCAGGTTCAAAAAGCTCTAGATAATCCTCTTCAATCCCACTTATATCAAGTTTCACCTATAGTGAAACTACCTGTTCCAAAACCATTCTCATATTTTTTCTTTTGAACACTTCAAGCTTATCACTGCAATCTTCCCAAAATTCCTCCAAGTGTGGGATTGGAAGATGCGGCATCAAACCAAGACTCTATGGGAAACTTTTATTATCAAAACCCTTCCTTTCATGATATAGTGGAAAATTGAAATTCTTCAAGTCAACTCCTATGCTCAACACATCTGACATTGAACTGCAAGATAAAATACCCAATTGAATAGGAAAATGATCCTCCCATTTATCTCTAGGTTGAGCTTTTTTAATTATGGTAGATAACTGCCTACAGATCTCAGCAAGGACAAAACAATTTGAACAAAAACAAGGAAGTCTAAAAGGTTCTTCTTCAAAACCATGTACCCTTATATAACAAAAATGAGAAAACTGAACAAAGAAACTACCATATCTTTTAACTAATTCATGGGCATCTTTAGACATCCTCTTAGTTTTCATGTTCTTTAACTCGGAACACAAATCTTCCAGGAAAGCATTATGTACTCTCCTAAAATCTTGCAATGCATTATCTTTTTGCAAAATGGGGTAAAAATCATACACAGAAACATCTCCCTCACCAATCTGCCTAGGTATTCCCACTTTTTCTTTAACACATGCCAGACAATATATCAAATATGAGGACATAAAGAAAGTTTTCTTGAAATTTTTCACCATGCTTAGTTGTTCCCTCATGGAGTCGACAATAAGCTCTACCTAGTCAAGATACTGCTTTCCTTCCAACACTAGTTGCACATAATAGTAAATCCAATCATCGAAGCTGTAGGCCTTAGCTGAACCTCTAACTCGGTGTAATAGTAACATAACATCATGGATGCGGGGAAGCATGTGATTCTTGTTGGGATACTTAGGTAACCTGGAGCCACCCCTTTGAGGAACTTTCAACCAATGCTTCACTATATTATTCTGGTGTCTAGTTTTATCTACATTAAACTCAGTGACTGATTGGGTGGGATAAAAATTTGAGAACTGATAATCTAGCAATTTGAAAATAGAAGAAATAACTTCCCAATTAATCATGAGGAGGGTTTCACCATTATCTCTCTTGATAGTTTGGGAAATAGGATCATACCTCACAATGCACTCCCTAACTAATTCTGGGCAAGGGATAGCAGGAGGAAAGGTTGTCACTTCTACGAGACAACTACTTAAAATTTCTAAAGAAAATGAACCGTCAATTCCTTTAAACACCCTTTCCTTCAAAACTTCCAAATTTTCTCCTTTCAGGTCCGTATCATTGACAATGGGTTCTGTGCAAGTAAGACTGAAAATATTTCCGAAAAGGTGCAGAGTGGACTTCATAATCCATAAACAACAACCCTTATTCTTCCCAGCAAATTTTATTATGAGAGAGAAAAACAACTAAAATCACTGGGGAAGATAGGAAACAAAACTCACCTTCACAATTGAGACCAATCAAATGACTACCAGCAAACAAACCTTCTATCAAACACTCCGCAACAATGAAGATTAAGTTTCAGAATTTAATCACTTCATACCTTATAGCAAAAGAAGTGATACAAACTTATTTAGTGCATTAATTTTGGTCATCAACTCAAATGTGCCAAGCATTGGGATTTGACATCACACACGTACATTGAATGCATGGTGGCATTTTTGGAGTAACAGTCAATTCCCAAAAATGATTACTTGCCTTCAAAAATTGGCCAGTTGACGTCACTTGAGGTATCATTCAATCTTCATCATACTTAGCAATAAATGGATCATCATGTCTTTTAGTCCATGCGACCCACCTGATTTGAACACGCATGAACAATTTGAACTAACTTCATGAGGGTTCAAGTAGTTCAAAGTGTATGCTGCGCCAAGAAAATTCTCTTTGAGAAGATTAACTTTGTTAAGTATCGTCGGTCTTTTGAACTTTATTCACCATGTTGAACACCATTGAACTATTTGATCTAGGTTCAAAGGGTTCACAACCTGGAGGGAGAGAAAATGAAACATCACCTACGACCGTGAAGTAGAATTGCTGCAAAAAACTTGAGTGAACGTTAGCTTGAAAACATCTTAGACACAACTTAGATCCTGGGGTACCTAAATGAACATTATGAACTCTTTTCAAAATGGTTCAAGGGGTTCATGAGGTTCAAACCGACCATTGAAACTTGATGCTATGGATTAATAGACAATTAACTAGCAAATTAAGGATTGAACCAAGGAATTTCTGAAAAGATAAAGACTCAAATAAAATTTTGGTAAGGCGGCTTATTCTTGTTATGAGGGATGAATGACAGGATAATAAAAACATAGTGCATATGTACTATAGGATCAGGTATATGCACTAAAACAATTGATGTATGTCCTACTTCATACCATGAATGCTTTGGAACAAGCTCTATATACGCTAAAAGATTCTCTATAAAATCTAGGCCGAACCTATGCTACAATGTTTAAAATTTGATCAGATGAGGGGTCTAGCTCCACAATGGGCACCAAAAATGTGCACTTGATTTGTTGGAGGCCTGTAAGACAACAAGAAAACATCAAATCCACCCATGAAACATTATATCAAGAAATCTAAATGAAGAAAACATGTTCATCAAATCAAATTTCTCAAAACTGTCTCATGGTCCTCTATCTCCAAGGATCTTCTAGATTCAAGGTGACCCTCACCTAGAAGAGCACTTCATCTTTAAGATAAAAACCTAAAGAAAGAGATTGAAGGATGTGATCTAGGATGAAAATGGTTACAACTAAGATCCCATTGATGAGATGAAAACTTATTGATATGATATGCAAGATGAAGGTGTATTTCCAAATTGAAAGATTAAGTGATGCAATTAAGCTAAGATGAAGATGAGATATGAGAATGTTATGGAATTGACATGAAATTAAGATAAATTGTAATATAAAGCATGATATAATCTAAAATATGATGCAATTAAGATGGCCTAGATGTTTGAGGATGACCAATTGGAGCTCCTTGATAACCTGCATAATAAAATAACTATAATATGAATGCAAAAGATGATGGATATCAAAAGATGAAGAAATGGGCTCTATTTATAGAGAAAATAGAGAAATGGATGGCCAAGATTGAGAAATCTTAAAAAGGGCTAGGATTGAAAGATCAATCTATGAGAGGGATTGAATCCAATCCTAAGTTGACAAATGTCACCTTGAGATGGCTTGATAGGATGCTAAGTAAGCAATAGATGCTAATTAAGCATTAGGGATAACCTCAAGAGATGACATCATTGGATAAAGCCATTATCCAAGGGAGCATGCTATTGTCCAAGAGGTAAACTCTTGTGCAAAGTTGAGGGATGGCCAAAAGGGCAACCATCATGGGCTAGGATGAGCTATTGTAAGAGGCATTCAATTAATTTTGAAGACTTTGGAGGTTAACTTGTTAAAAGTTAGATAACCTTACAAGTTCGGAAGACTCAACAAGTTACTTGTTGAAGAAGGTAGAGTCTTCAACACATTTTGAAGACTTTCCCCAAATTTGGAGAAGTGACTCCCCTATTTTTAGGGATGTGACAAGATTAGAAGAATTTAGGCTAATTAATGAGAGGTTAGAGGGGTTCTAGAAGAATATTAGCATACTAATGGAAAATGTAGGAGAATGCAAGTGGAGGAAAATAGGTATTTTTAGATCAAATAAAAGATTTTTATTTGCCAAAAGGGATGCAACTTGCATTTGTAGGATTTTGCAAGTGGGGGGACTATTCAAAAAGAAATAATGATTTATTTAAATGCAAAGGGATTTTAATAAAATATAAATTCAATTAAAAGAGAAAAGGGGTTTTAATTAAATAAATATGATTTATTCAATTAAATGGCTAAAAGGTACTTAATCAAACCTTAGTTTAACTAATAGGTTCGGCTAGAAGAAAAGGATTTTACTCAAATCTTTAATTTGATTAATAGGCTGATTGGAAGAATGTGGATATTAATTAAACCTTAGTCCAATTAATAGACTAATAAATGATGATTACAAAAATGCATTTAATTTAATTAGTTGTGCAAGTTTTAGTTGTCTACACTTATAACAGGGTATCATCATATTGTGGGTAGGTTCCCATTGTGGTTTTTCCCTTGACCAGGTTTTCCACATCAAAAATATTGGTGCTATGTGTGTTATTGATGTGGTGTTGATTTATGTCTTCATTGTTAATTATCAAATCTGAAATTGTGTTTGGGTTAAGTGGAGTTTTTTAGAAAACTGATTCAACTCCCACCCCCCTCTCAGTTTTTTTCCTTGTTTCCAGCATATAATTAATGAAAATACATAAGCTATATTTGTAAGAAATGATTACAAAATGAATGTTTAAGTGCATACAAATCAGATCTAAAACCACAAATCTGAAATGATACAAATGTAAGAATGTTGGGTTCACCAAAATATGATGGATAAAAATGGAATCTGGTAGATTAAAGCATAATCCCACTCTCATTCATATATTGTAATATGAAAGAGCCTAAGGAAGTGATTCAATTTGACTAACTCTTGTGAAAGAGAGCCAAAAAATAATTTTAAGGTTTCTATTCCTTTATTGATATGAAAGGGAATGAGCTAAATGTAGTGGAATGTAAAGCTATGGTAATAAGATTAATGAAAGCAACTAGAACAACAATAGTAACAGACTGATAACTAAACCAAACTAAGACAAGAAGTACAGATCTAAGAATGTAATTTTTATGTGCACCTGATATAAAAAACTAAGCTTGAATTTGTAGGACCAGGGCATTGGGTTCTTTGGTCCAAGTGATTGTACTAATATGTAATCTAGGAATATACAAATTAAGTTGATCTGAACTTTGTCTACCAAAATTAGCACCTGATTGGGGAAGATCAAGGTTTTGGTTGCTCCAATCCCAAAGATCTAGGGCCTAATTCTACAAATAGGTTTATGACAGTTGACTAAGACTTCTCAAAAACTTCCTTCTCCGATGAAAAACCTATACCTATGGCTGCAATCTAAAAAATGGTGTTTGTTTCTATATAAGGTTTTTCCTTAGTCATGTTGGATGTTGCTGAGAAAATTGTTGGAATGATGTGTTGTTATTGATGTCAACATATTCTTTTGTGTATTCCAGTGTTGCAGTTTGATTATATGAGTTTTTTTAGCTTGTGTGTTGCAGATGAGCTGATGTGGTTTAAAGGGTTTCTGGTATGTTGTCTATAGATGGCCCATTCCCATTTGTAGAGGTTTACATGATGTTTTGATTAAGTAATGAGATCCGGTATTGAAGATGTTATTCAATTGTTCATATTATTTAGTATTTTGGTTTGTGCTCTGTATTTCTCTGAAATTGATATATCTTTAGTTGTGGATGTGTGGGATGTGTTCTTGATGTTGATGTATGTCCAATGTTTAAGAGGTTCATAATTTGGAAATCCACAAGAAAATATTTTAGTTTGACAGTCAGCTATATTGATGTTCTTGAGCTTCGGTAGAGAGATGATGATGATTCTAGTGATCTGAGTTGTTGTGGTTATTGTGGTGCAATTCATGTTGCTTGTGAATATCTCTAGATCGTGTCCTATGTGTATTGGTGGTCCGCATTGATTATTGTGCATGTTATTGAAGATTTTCTTTGTCTGGTGATGTTCTTTGTGTTATGTGACATTCTTGATATTGTAGTGTGTTGTAGATGATCAAGGTGTAATTCTTGGAAGTATTTCATATTTATGGTATCGATTTGGGTCTAGAATATGTCTTAGCTAACATTGTTTGGGTCTGCATATATTATTGTAGCATGTAAGGATATTATTTTGTAATTTGTATTAAGAGTTTGTCCGACCTTGAAATATAGGTTGAGAGTTTGTATAAATGAATGTAATAATCATTGGAAGTGATCATGCTATGTGTGAATATTGTATCAATCATTCAGTAGTAGGGAAGTTGTGCGAAGTGTGCAAAGGAATATGTTGCAGAGAAGATTTGATAGTGAGAGAAGTTTCGATAGTGTGATTAACTGAAACCATACCCAGGAATATGAAGATGCTATTTTCATAGCTCATGTAATCCATATTGTTGTCCAAATATTTTTGTAAGTCAGTGAGACTTCCTGTAAGGTAGTGAGCCTTCCCTAAAGAATGTAGCCTTTTTGGATTTCTTATTTGAGAAGTGAACTCTAGGTAGTGTTCCTAAATGCATGTACATTATCCATTGTAATATTCACATTTACTCTTAATAGGGTATTATCTCATTGTGGGTAGGTTCCCACCATGGTTTTTCCCGTAACTGGGTTATCCACATCAAAAATTTTAGTGTTATGTGTTATTGATGTGGTGTTGTTTCATGTTTTGACTATTAATTATCAAATCTAATTTGTTGTCTAAGTTCAAGTAATTTTTTTTGTGCAAACTGATTCACCCCCTCCCCTCTTAGTTTGTTGAATTGTTGCCAACTAGTCAAACCCCTTATTTTGGTGATTTCTACCTCCAAAAATATCCAATAATGTATTGAAAAGTGTCTGTTCCCTAAAATCTCATGTGTTTGTAATATTCTCATGAGCTAAAATGCAAACTAGAGTTCTACCCTATGTTTTGAGTAAAAACACTAGATGAATGTAATGTAAATTCTTTAAATCACAAATGCAATTTAGATCTAAATAAATAATGTAAATATAAAAATGGATGATATGTAGATCTGAAACTCGCATAGATATTATGAAAATAATATGAAACCATACCAAACCCTAAGAGGGAGGTACAAGATAATCAACAATCAATAATCTCTTTATTATTCTTCAATATATCCTAAGCTTCCATGGATGATGAAAAATGTTAATCAAGACTTTATGAATGATGAATTTTCTAATTGTAGACTTCACATAAAACCTGTACTTTCATTTCATAAGAGTCTCCTTCAATTGCTAAATTCTAGATCCTCAAATGAGGGAAAGAAAATGTTATATATATGAAATCATAACTTTAATTTTGATCATAGGCCAACTTAGAATTAATGAAAATTGACACAAATAAGGATTTAAACATCATAATACCACCAAACTAATCTCCCAAAATTTGGGGAGAAAAACTTGAGACCAGAATGGTACCATTCTAGTCTGACCAACTTTTTTCCAAATTTCTAGGGATGCAAAATATCGTAATTATAAATTCAAATCCAACATGGTAGGTCAATCCAAGGTCTTTAGATATGTGAAAATGTGCTTTGAAGATGGGAATTAAGACATTATTAGGATTAATTAAAATAGAATAAAAGAGGCACACTTAGGGTTAAGGGCCCAATTTTATAATATGTGAATTGATGAGAGAGGAGTTTAGATGTAATTAAAAACATTAAATGAATGTAATGTAAATGCTTTAAATTATAAATGCAATTTAGATCTAAAGAAAAAATGTAAATCTAAAAATAAATGATGCACAGATCTAAAACTCACATAAATATTATGAAAATAACATGAAACCATACCAAACCCTAAGGTAGAGGTACAAGATAATCAACAATCGACGATATCTTATTATTCTTCAAAATATCCTAAGCTTCCATTATTAGGATTAATTAAAATACAATAAAAAGGGGCATGCTTAGGGTTAAGGGCCCAATTTTATAATATGTAGATTGATGAGACATGTTAGAATCTAGGAACACTAAGAGGAGGGGGTAGGGGGTTGAATCAATGTTCTACTGGTAAAGTTAGTTTTCAACTTATTGTTTATTAACCGGTTAAAAGTAAATAAATTAAAGTGCATACACCAAATATCACATAAAGAGGAAAAACCATAACACCAATATTTGTATGTGGAAACCCCTACAAAGGGAAAATCAAGGTATACAAATATTACATGAAGGGGATTGCACATGCCATCAAGGCAACCGCCTAGAGCTCACTTCTCAAACTGAAGTCTCACTGACTTACACAATATTATAAGATATTACAAATAAAATGAAATCATAATATGCATCTAACCATGTTGGATAAGTTCGGGTTCATGCTCTGATAACCTTCACTGTGTATTGATTTGCTCATGCTCTATTCTGCCTTGTTCTGCTACCGGTTAAGATGTGCACGTGAAACTGGAGACAAAAGCTTCTAATCACTGACCAAAATGCATAATGGAAATCCCTGAATAATTCACAACCAAATATTTTCATCTCAATAACATGTTGCTTCTATTGCTAAAATGATCTCCTTAAATATCCTTCTAACTCTCACCATGTCAGCTTCAATGAAAAGTATAAACCTGTCGGTTGTCGGATCATAATGAATTTCAAACATAATCCCAATGATCATGTCAGCCTTCACACATTACCATGAATTCCATGAATAGATAATCAAGGCCATAAGATCTCCCAGTTGGGTCCTATCCATTACCGGGTTCCAAATATACATTACCAGGATCAGGACTTAGTCGATTGTGAAGCAAAGTGAAAGTTGGTGAAGTGTAATGAATGTCGGTTAACCCAAACAAAAAAAAGTAATGAATCTTGATAGAATATTTATTCTTGGAGATGAGTTGCCATCAATGACAACCCAAAATGCAATTAAACCTTACCGGATGAGTGTCAATTGCCAACAATCACCCCCTTTGGCATTGATGGCAACACTCATGTGAAAAATAGTGACAACACCAATTTGCTTGACTTCTTGACTTGTATATGAATCTTCTATATGCCTCTAATGCTTCCCTTGAGAACTATATACATTTTTAACTTTATTCCTCTCCCCCTTTGGCATCAATGACAAAGCAGGGTGCCCACAAAGAATTCTGTATAGATATAAACATAGGTCGATTTTATACTTGTTTCAAAATGTCAGCATACATAGACTTCAAAAATGAAATGTAGGTATCCCAACCTTGCTTAAGGGAGTCAAGAATGGAGATGAATCCATTCAAGAGACTGGCATAATATTCAATTTCCTCTGATGTAGTGGGACCCTCCTTCTACATGTTAGAAATACATTGAGTCTTATGAAATAATAAATTATCCATCTGAGGACCAATGAGATTCTGGAGCTCATTTTCTCTCATTATTATGTTGTCCCTATCCTTCTCCAATTTGAAAATTTGATCCATAACTACCAAAATTGGAACATCCAAAGAACTTGTAAGATTGACTATCAGGTTGTAAGAATTAGAAATCTGAATTAAATTGTTCCTACAATTTGATAGTTGCTTGTCTATGGATGTTGTGAGCTTATCAAAATCTAGACAAGTCTTATATACACTACCTCCCTCCACCAATGCTGCATCAATGGATTGCAAGCAAGTTTGGAGTTCACCCTTGTCAAACTCAATCATTTAAAAAAATGTCCGCTTCCAGGACACAACAAATTTATCTTTAGCCTCTATCAATGAAATTTTCAATAAAGAATCATAGTGCTTAAGAATAAAATTAATAATTTCCTATACAACCTGAGTTGGCCTAGTGGTGGAGAACTTGTGTGCTTGAATGAGAGGTCACAAGTTCAACTCCCTCAACGGGGTAGGGTATGTACACCTTGTCGGCTTCGGCCTATTACCTATCAAAAAAAATAATAATAATTTCCTCTAGTTTACCAGGTGAGCTTGTACTCTCTTGTGCTTGGAATTTGGGTACCAACTAGTTCAAAACTTGAAAACTGTGCTTGATTAATTCCCTATCTTTTGACTCTTCCTAAGCCAACTCTTGGGTTGCCTATGCTTGAAGTGTTATTGCTGCCAAAATTTTCTCAGTTGGTGACATCTTGTGATAGGGTTTGTTAAAATTGATAGAAAGTTATGACAAGTTCCATTTGGCTATAGTTGAAGTGTCAATTCCCAAGTCCGAAGAGATAACTGCTACAGTTTCCTCACCCTTGTCTATTGGAGAGGTAGCCTTAGAACCCTTTATCTCTTGTGCACTAGTGGCTTTGCCAGTTGGTGACCCTATCTAGTTCCTGAACATCCTCTAGACCCTTATTATATGTGTCCTTATCTATATGTACCTCTATGTCTTCTACATTATATATATTATTTGTCGGTAAATCCTATGTTGTAATATTTGACTCACTAACCGGTATAGTGGTAACCGATTGAGTGCTAGTCGGTTGTTCAATATTTACACTTGGTTGTTCTGTCAATTGTTGAGCTTTTGGCTACTAAGTATTTTGAGATTGTACATGCTATAGTAAAGGTATTAGTTTACTTAATTAATTAAATCATATTGATTTAATAATTAAGTCACCTTTTCTCTATTTCACTTAAGCTAAATTTAGGAAGCTAAACTTAGGAATATTAATATTTAATTATTAATTGCTTTTCGGGTTTTCCTTTTTAGGTTTGATGTCCTTTTATAAGGATTGATCCCTTTTGTAATTCAATAATCTGATTAATCATTATTGCATTATTTTGCTCTAGGTTTTCCAAACAATCTTTGTGTTTTGTGAATCTTCCATTATTGTGACAGGTAATTTTCATACAGGTGTTCACTAGGTTCTGTTAGGTTGTATTTCTACAACTTTTACATGGTATAAGAGATTCAAACCAGAGGCTTTCCTATTTGTTTGATTGGGAGATTCTACCTATAGAAAGTCTTCTATGCAATTTGGGTTGATTTGGACCTCACCATTAAATTTGGAACATGCAAAATAGTCAAGGTTGGCCCTTTTTTAATCAATTTTTGATTCACGGGGCCAGATCTGTAAGGGTTTGAAAATTCAACTTCTTTTGTGATCTAGGGGGCACCTATTTTTTGGAGAAATTTGGGCCCAAAAGGACCTCATAGTTGGATTCAGAAGGTCAATTCCATGAATTTTGATATATAATTTGCCTATTTGCGGTGACAAGGGTATCTAGGACATGATTTTTTATTAGCATGTTTTTCGAGACACAAAAATCTGTATGATGGTACCTGCATTTGCGTTAGAAATATTTTCCAAAAAAAATCAACTAGGTGGTAAAAAAAATAAAATTCGATTGCTGGTTTTTAAATTTTTTTATTAAAAAGAAAAAAAATCAAGTTGGTACATGTTGTTAAAAGATTTTTTTTAATTAAAAAAATAAGTCAACCCTTTGCAGCAAAAGTACATTGCATCAACACTAACGTAAGCAGTACAGTTAGAATTATAGATAGCTTGCATGGCCCTTATGACCCTCTTTGTGCCCTAAAAGACGGGCTTTTTTTTTTTTGGCCATAACTTGGACATACGATATCTGTTTTTGGCAAAAAATATATTATTGGAAAGTTGGTTTCGTCCACTTTCCAAATATGTAGGTTTAATCACCTGGTTTTGCTTATTATGTATTCTACAACCATTTGAAGTCAGAGGTGTTGTTTTCAGTCCCAAGCTCATAATTTTTTGCCAGTTTCTCTTATTTTTGCTATTCTAGTGGCATTGAGATGGTGTTACAGAGTAGCCATATATGCACTTTTTCCAAATTTTACTCCAAGTACATTTTATTCATTTTTTTGTGTTTTCACACTTTGGTGAATTAGTTGGACATATGAGCTCATGGAAACTTCTAGTTTGCGTGAGATGACTCTTTTTTTGTTGTTCTTCATGTATTCCTAGTATTATGTCTTTTTTTTTGAAATTTTGAGCTTTCATTGTAAGTACTTATGATTTTATAATTGCACTGAGATAAAGTGCCTCTGTATTGCACATGTATTATGGGATCTTGCACATTAGTTTTGTGCCTTATTGTACTTGCACTATGATATAAAGTGTCATAGGGTTTTATGTTTACCTTAGTTTGCCTTCATACATTTCTCATGTGTGTGTGCATTGGTTTGCACACCCTTTGTATTTTCTTGTACTTTCATGTTTGCATGGTCAAATGTTCTTGATTCTTCTTCATGCACAACTTTATGGCTTTTAGATTCAGTGTACTTGTCATACCTCTCCCTTCTCAGCATTCTGAGGGGGTTTCTACTATTGGTGTTAATGCTTCCTTGGTTTCATGTTGGACTAAGCTATGTATACATTATTTGTTCCTATGTACTAGGCAGATGTAGCAGTTGGTTACCCATGCATTTTGGTGAGATGGAATACTTACCATATGGACACTCTTGCATTCCTATTTCTAGACAAAACCTTCCATTTTTTTCATTTGATCAGTTATTCAGACTTTTGGTACTCATGCCATTTGTATCTTTGAATTCCAGATGTTTTGCGTGTGTTTGCCATCTTATTCGGATTCGAGTAGTGTCATTGAGGGCACTCATGCAGATTTATGTCTTCTTGATCCTAATCATCTTTTGTTTCAAAGGAGGTTCTTACTACAACATCTTAGTAGTCATTCTATGATAGAGTTTGCAGCTTCTTCATGCTTCAATGATTCTTCATGCTCATCTTTTGTTCCTACCTTTTGGAACATTCTTGTTTGGAGGCTTCTTAGTCCTTCACTTGAGCTATCATCTATTCTTGGAGAGGAGTTTTGTTCCCACAAGGTTTTCTCATTTTTTTCTCTATTTTACAAAGATTTCATTATACTTGGGTACCTCATCAGGCCTTGTTGTCGGGACCCATTTTGGCTTTCTTGCATCTAGTCCTTAGTTGTTTTTGAGATTCTCCCTAACTTCATCTTAAGAGGGGGTGTTAGAATAAAGGTATTAGTTTACTTAATTAATTAAATCATATTGATTTAATAATTACGTCACCTCTTTCTCTATTTTACTTAAGCTAATTTTAGGAAGCTAAACTTAGGAATATTAATAATTAATTTATTATTAATTATTAATTGCTTTTTAGGGTTTTCCTTTTTAGGTTTGATCTCCTTTTATAATTCAATAATCTGATTAATCATTATAGCATTCTTTTGCTCTATGTTTTCAAAGCAATCTTTGTGTTTTGTGAATCTTCCATTGTTGTGATAGGTTATTTACATACAGGTGTTCACTGGGTTTTATGATGTTGTATTTCTACAACTTTTACAATACAGAACTAGGACTCAGTTCATAACCCAAACTCAAAAGAATCCTTAACCAAATATCTACAGTCTCCTTCTGAATCTCCTCAAACCTTTCCAACATTAGGTTGTTTATTTTGTGCTTCGGATTGAATTCATGTGAGTCAGTTTTATTAATCATATCAACCATCTCTGGAGGGGCTATTGTGGGAAAAAGATTAACCAATTTTGTCTCTTTTATCTATCAGTGTAGAGTCTAAGCATGTAATTTTTTGGCCTCTAACTTATCATATAACTTATCAGGAAAAAATTTCTCAAGTTTAATCAATGCCCTACCAAAAGAATCAAGATATAAAAGAATTTCTTCCTCAATTTTCTTTTTGTCTTTCTCCTCAAATCCATCAAAGAATAAAGAAATGTTACCTAAGTTTCCATCATTAATAATTTGATCAATTTGATTATGAGCATCCAATTGCTTCTTATTAGTTCTCCTCTTGGCTTCTCATTTGAGTTTCTCATTTGATTTGGGTTTGCGCTTATGTACAATTATTATTTTGGGCTTTCAGGGAGTCTCCTTAACATGTTCTTTCTTTTGCTCCTCTTTCTTCTCCCTCACTACTCCTTTCTTCTTAGGAATTTCCTTTATACCCTCATCTGATTTTGTTTCTTCAAAATAAATAGTCATGTATTGTCAAGTACCATTTTGCTTTTTATTTGTAGGCACAACATGTTTAGGACTAGCAGGCTCAGTGGATGATGCTTCCAGTTTCTTGGAAGTTTTTGTTTTTACCAGGACCACATTGGGAGTGGCTTGAGCTGCCTTTCAAGATTCCCTTTCCTCCTTCCATTTCTGCTGCATCTCTTCTTTCCTCTGGGCTTCAAGAATTTTAACTTTCTATTCAACTTCTGCCCTATCATGACCTTCACCAGTAAGAGATTCTGCAGCAACTTTAGTCATTTTCTTTCTAATTGTCAGTGCAACCTGTTCTTGGTGAACCTTAAGCCCCTTTTCTTGGGTTGTACCAAATTTTTCTTGTTTTTCATCTACTAGTGCCTACAGTAAGTGCTTTACCTAGGCATCCAGTGTCGCTTCTTCCACCTTATAACCCATAGGCATGATCCATATAATTCTAGGTTGTACAACTTCCATCATGCATTCATCTTTATTAACCATAAAACATATAGTATCCTCATACTTTTCTACTATTAATTTAGGAATTATAGATCTATTTTTCATTTCTTCTTGGAAATTTTTTGAAAAATGACCATAAATTAACCTTACTTAGCTTATCTCCTTGCCTATCCAAAATTTGACCTATTTGAGTTGCTACCGGGTAGTCAAAATCCAATTGAATCTTTCCAAAACTGGGTACTATTCCCAAAAAGTAAATTACTAGATAGATAACAAAAGATCCATACTCGAAAGTATTTTTCTTGTCTTGCTTGATTTTTGGGAGGTTTGTCATGAGTTATTTCAACTTTATACTACAAAGATCGTAGTGTGCATCCTCCTTAACCATTTGATGAGCAACCAAAATATTTTTCCTGGAGACAGAGTTCAGTCAGTTAGACTGGTATACGTTGTAACCAATAATCATCATGGCAAACTTGACATTAATATCCCTCACATAATCAACCCTCATAGATCATCCATCAAAAGTAGCGTCGATGAGTTTGTTGAGTTCAGTGTTAGAAAGCTTGCACTTAGGGTCGGGTACATCTCCAACATTATGTAAATAGGTGACATTCTTGATCACTTCCTCTGTAATCTTGTACGGTTAGTCCAACCAGATAAATTCTCCATGAATGTGGCTCAAAATGTATTGGACCCATTCCAACTGATCAAAAGTGGGAAAATCCATGAATTGCATGAAACCCTTCCTCTGCAAGTGAGCAAATTTTGGTTTTAGCTGGTTGTCAATGATTAGTTCTTTTGTGAAAATGTAGGACAACTCATATCCTCTGATCTTCTCAATATTGCAGTGAATGTATGCCCTAATATCTTCAGTGTGAAGAAAGCCATGAAAAATGCTCGAAAATGCTCCCAAAGGTTCATCCAGAAGCGACTTGAAAGGATTCTCCCTAAAAACATGAAGGGGGCGATTTTGTATTTCCACCACCAAAGGAGTGTCGATGTTCAATGAAGAAGCCATGATAACCAATTAGGGTTTCTACAAATGAAAAATACCTTAAAACACTATCAGGAGATGAAATCACTTTTGAAGATAAAGTTCTTATACAAATTGCCTTGGGCTCTGAATCTCTCGATCGCTGTGTGAAGAAAATAACTTTACTTTTCCCCTTTTATCATCATTAACACTTATTTTTCACTATCATAAATGCTATCGGGAAGTATTATTGGGACACATAGTCTTCAAATAGGTTCTAGTAAACTCCTAAAATTTCCTTTGTACCTATCCGCAATCAAAATTCTCTAACTACTGATTCAATCTAGGGTATTTGCATGATCTTCAATGGTTTGCCTACCCCTAAGGCAGAGTGGCTTGGTTATTGGTTGTGTCTTCTATCGATGTAGGACCTGATGACTCTACCAGATGATCTTCCTGTGGTTTATTTGATCTTCTTACCCATCATTTCTTATGATGTTTTCTGATGTCTTCCACTTTTGCCTTTCGCTTCTCATCTGCATTTCCATTAGTTGATGGTGGGTTCTTACTTCTGCAATATTTAGCAATATGTCCAGCCTTGTTGCATGCATAACAAACAATATTTTTCTTTTGAATTGCTTTATTAAACCTTAGATTCCCTTGATTTCCCTTTGATCTATATTGGTTAACCATATGTCCAAATTTTCTACATGCATGACATATTACATTTCCAAGACCGGTGAATGATGTATTGTTCTGATTATTCATATTTTTGCACTGACTAGCCATATGACCATATTTATTGCAAAAAAAGCGTGTACCATTGAATTTGTGAGCATTAGGCTGCCTTACTAGTGATTTTGGTTCCAACTGTTGGTATGATTTTGTTGTCCAGATGATTGATCTTGTTGTGCAGTACCAGAGCATTCTCCTTCTTCATAACCAAGACCTCTCATGTCATTAGCATCTCTCTGATTCTTCAATAGTTTATAGAGTTTAGCAGATCTATCCTTGAACTTTTCCTTGTATGCATTTTCAATGACCAAGTCATCTCTCATGATTATAATTTGTCTTTCAAGTTCTTGTTCATTGTTCCAGGACTGAGTCAACTCAAGTTTCAACAAGTCATTCTCATGTGTCAGTCTATTTCATTGATCAAATCTATCCTTCAATGCTTGAGCTATATTTTCTTCATTTTTCTTTCTATCCTCAATCTTCTTGCACATCCTCATGGTTAGGGCTTGCATCTCATTCTTCAAGATAGTATTCTCCTAAGTGATTTTGTGACATTGATCCTTCATAGAATCTTCCTCATCACTGTTCTAATTTTGCAATTGATCACGTAGTTCCCTTCTCTTAACCTTAACAACGGAAAGATTTCCCTGCAATGAAATGATGTGATCTTTGGCTTGCTTTAGTTCATTTTTTAGTTTACTATTCTCCATCTTCTCATTATCAAGATCCTCAAGAGCAAGTCGAAGTTGCTGATGCAGATCGGTTTCCATTGATTCCAAATTCTAGATCTTCCTCAAGTGGTTAGACTTCTCCTAAGGAACCAAGATCTGATACCAATTGTTGGAATCCAAGAACACTAAGAGGGGGAGGGGGTGAATCACTGTTCTATAGGTAAAGTTAGTTTTCAACTGATTTCTTATTAACCAGTTAACAGTACATAAAATTAAAGTGCATACCCCAAATAACACATAAAGAGGCAACACCATAACACCAATATTTATAGATGGAAAACCCTACAAAGGGAAAAACCATGGTGGGGATGATACCCACAATATCTATATACTTGATCAGGGTATACAAATATTACATGAAGGGGATTGCACATGCAATCAGGCCAACCGCCTAGAACTCACTACTCAAACAAAAGTCTCACTGACTTACACAATACTACAAGATGATTACAAACAAATTGAACTCATAATATGCATCTAGCCATGTTGGATAAGTTTCAGTTCATTCTCTGATAACCTTCACTATGTACTAGTTTTATAATGCTCTGTCCTTCCCTATTCTACTATTGATTAAGCTATGCATGTGAAACTGCACACAAAAGATTCTAATCGCTGACCAGAATGCATACCAAAAATCCTTGAATAATTCACAACCAAAAATTTGCATCTCAATAACTTGTTGAATCTATCACTCAAAGCATCTCCTTAAATATCCTTCTAACTCGCACCATGTCGGCTTCAATGAAAAGTATAAACCTGTCGGTTATCGGATCATAATGAATTTAAAACATAATCCCAATGATCATGTCGGCATTCACACATTACCATAAATTCCATGAAATAAATAATCAGGGCCATAAGATCTCCTAGTCGGGTCCTATCCATTATCGGGTTCCAAATACACATTACCGAGATCAGGACTTAGCTAGTTGTGAAGCAAAGTGAAATCTGGTGAAGTGTAATGAATGTCGGTTAACCCAAACAAAATAAAGTAATGAATCCTGATATAATATTTATACATGGACTTGGAGATGAGTTGCCATGAATGAAAACCCAAAATGCCATTAACCCTTACTAGATGAGTGTCAATCGCCAACAAGAGGAGTTTATATTTAATTAAATTAATACTTAAATGCCTAAAGAAACCTTGAAAATGTAAAATACAATGAGACACACTAAGGATGGTGCTAACCTAAGCATGGAATTGGACAATCCTAATTAAGAGTGTATAATTTATGATGCTACAATTAGTGCATATGTAAATATAGATCTATATGGATCTATAAGGACAAGAGGGCTAAGAGGAGAAAGGTATTTTATGTTACTTATTGATGATTACTCTAGAATGACATGAGTTACTTTCTTAAGAGAAAAGTTTGAAACATTAGATATATTTAAAGTATTCAAGTCAATGGTTGAGAATCAATTAGATGGTAGAATCAAACTTCTAAGGAATGATAGAGGAGAAAAGTTTACATCAAATGAATTTGATAACTTCTGTGAGAAACATGGTATTAGGAGGCTTTATTTTCTCTAAAGACTCCTCAACAAAAAGTCATAGTTGAAAGAAAAAGGAGAAATAATGTTGAGATGACTAGAACTATGCTAAAAGATGCTAACCTACCTAATTCATATTGGAAAGAAACTATGCATATTGATTTTTATCTTCTTAACAAAGGCACAAATTAGAGTGAATGACACAAAAACACCTTATGATTTCTGCAATGGAAGACCTCCTATAGTTAAGTGCTTCAAAATATTTGGAATCAAGTTTTGCATAAAGAGTGATGAAGAATTTTTTGGCAAGTTTCATGCAAGAGAAGATGGAGTAATCTTTTTGGGTTATTCTACAAATAGTAAGGCTTACTGATGTTACAATAAGAGGCTATATAAGATTGTGGAAAGTAAAACTATGAAAGTTTATAAAGAATGGAATTAGACTAAGGTTGCATCTAAACCCGAGAGTAAGATAGAATTTATCTTGGTTTATATAGAAAATAAATTTGATCTAGAAAAGGAGGAGACTAATATAGAATATGAAGAACTGGAACTAGCTCCTAAAACACCAAAAAATTATGTGTGGACAAATCACTCAAAAGATTAGATCATTGGAGATAAATGTAAAGGTGCTCAGACAAGGAGAAGACTCACAAAATCCAATGAATAAGAAAATTATTGTTTATAATATCAAGTTGAGTCAAAGACTTATGTGGAAGCAAGTAAAGATAAGAGATAGATAAAAGCAATGGAAGAAGAGATGAGTCAGATAGAAAGAATCATACATGGAAACTTGTACCTAGACTAGTGGACAAAAATGTGATAGGAACTAAGTGGGTGTTTTTGGAAAAAGTTGAATGAAGATGGAGAAGTCACTAGAAATGAGGCAAGACTAGTTTGCAAAGGTTATTCACAAGTTGAAGGCATAGATTTTGGGGAGACATTTGCTTTGATAAGAAGGATGAAAGCTATAAGGATGTTTCTTGCATTTGCAGCTCACAAAAACTTTAAGTTATATCAAATGGATGTCAAGTCAACTTTATTAAAAGTATAACTTGAGGAAGAAGTATGCATTGAACAAACAAATGGGTTCAAGCTATCAAAATATCCAAATATGGTTTTCAAATTGAAGAAGGCATTGTATGGACTCAAGAAAGCTCCTAGAGCTTAGTATGCAAGGTTGGATATGTTGGAGTAATTTTATGATAATTATCTAGTTATTTATTAATTAGTTCCTTTAAATGAATTTTCACTTAAGCTAAACTTGGATGCTTTATTTTATCTAGGTGTTATGCTTTTTTAGTTTGAGTTCACATAGAGGAACTTCTAATTAGCTTTTTTTTATCTTGTACTTGAGCTTAATTTAGCTCCTACTTTGCATTGTTTTAGTTCTTTAGATTTTAGGATTAGGACATCTCTTTCTTTCTATAAATAAATTCATTCATTGATTGTAATCATACCTCTAATATTATATCTTTCATTATTTTGTGTAATAATATAGATTTTTTTGGTTTTTATAGAGCATACAATCTTTGCTTGATCTCTTTTATGTGATAGGTGTTTTGCTTGTAGTTGATTCTTGGCTCCTATGGTTGATCGTCAACTTCTAAATGGTATCAGATCTTTTCAATCAAGTTACTATCTATATGGCTATGAGATCCAACCTAAGGTGAATTTTCTATGCACTTTGGGATTAAGCGGAAGTTTCTAGTGCATCTATAGCGTCAAAAAACCCTAAGAATGACTGTTGTTTTGTTAAAAACTAAGTATTTGAAATTTGGGTCAAATTGGCTAAGGGCACAAAAATTAAGGCAAAATCTAGGGGTAGTTAAAAAATGAGGGCACTTTAATGCAAAATGGAGGTTTCCATCACACTCAAAAGGCCCCAAAACCCCTAAAACACTTGTCAAATCATCAAAGTTAGAGACCCATATGAAATTGGAGCAAAATTTTTTAACTGCATAGAAAGTTGTGCAACTATATGGAAATTTGTGCAATCATATAGACCACTGAGCACTTGAATCAGTAAAAATCAATGCTTCATTAAAAATCAGGTTTGTAACAAAAAATCCCATCAGCCTTGTTTGACTTAAAAAAAACATTTACTTTTAGAAGGTTTCTTTTACTAAAAAAATGGGGTTTGAAATATTTTTTCTAAAAAAGAGTGAAAAAAGGCTTCCAAAAGCCTACATAGGGTTGTCCTTGATAGTTTTGACACTTAATATAAGTACAGATCCAATAGCCAACCAGATGAGAAGGGGGAGGTGAATCATACAAACTTAATCATCCCTAAAAACATTAGATTCAACCTCGGTAACATGTATATCAGTAATATAACCAAAAATGACAAACATGCAAACTCAAAAGCATATGAACATCATAAACCTCATAACACCAGATTTAATGTGGAAACCCAAATAGGGAAAAACCACTGTGGGATTTCAGACCCACTAAAAAATATACTCTTCTAGAGTATGCTCGATTAAAAGAAAATCCTGTTAAAATTACAAACACATTGCTAGATGTGACCTAGTTAAGAAATTTCCCTCAGATCTGTTAGGATCTTCACTTTGTTAGAAGCGACCTTGTTAAAGGATTTCAAACATTCAATCAGAATGTCACCTTGCTAGAGGGTTTTACAAATAAGACTGTTAAGTCCACTCGATTAAGAGATTTTCTATCACTTTCACAAAATAATAGTAATAAAATCTATCTACAACTTCACATCTAAAATGCTAAAGTAGATTCCTATTTTTTCAATACAATCTATACATAGAACTAATCTTGTCTATCTGCTAGGCTTCTATACTCTATTATTCTAACAGGTCTTCAAGCTTCTGTGCTCGGTAATCACTATGTAGCATCCCTATGCATACACTTACCCACATACATTGTTTATCAACAGTTTCCTATTTATAAACAATTAGGTAACCGCTTAATCTCCTTGATCACATTTTCCATGATCAATCATAGCCATCAGATCTTCTATCTTGTCCAGGTTCAGTGCATCTTCCAATCTGAAAATGTTTTACCCTGCCTTGGAGAACTTGTGCCAGGGTATTTCGGTTCAATCTGCGCTATAGATCTTCATGCCAACTTTTCATTGCCTTAGATTCGTTAACAAACTTCATTCACGGCTCACCAATCATTGATCAGTTCTAGTTCATCAGCTTCCTTCATTAAATACCGCATTTAAACATTTAATGCATTTTGTTATAGCTCGATTACAACTCAGTAACAACTCGGTGAATACTAAACTTCACTCGGTAGACATTCCATCTTCATTAACCGATAGCGATAACCTTAGGGTTTACCGACTAGGTTCCTTAGGGTTTAACGACTAGGTTCTTTGCTTGATAACCTAGTATAGTATTAACCTTTACAATTTACAACATATGTATGATGTTAAAACAATCTAAAACATCATGATCTCGTCATTGTCTAACTTGGTACTAGTTGCCCATTGAATACCTTATTCATCATATTCTTTCCTATGTCTTTTACTAAATTATAAAATCAATTTCTTGACATCAATGACAAAATAATAATATCAAGATAGTAAACATCTTTAATCAGTTATATCCATAATCATCAACAACCTTCTCAATATCTTTATTGAAATGCCAACAATCTTTCATTTTCTGTTATAAAGCTATGTTGCCAACAATCTCCCCCTTTGGCATTGATGCCAAAACCAATTGATTTGAACTTAAAAGATTTAGGTTGTTGTGATTCTGAAATGCTGAAAAGCTCTCCCCCATACATTAGACTTCTCTTGGTTTCAGTCTTCTTTCTAATCTGTAGTCTGCTTAGTTTTCTTTTAGTCTTCTCCCCTGATAGGTCTTCTTCCTCTATATTAGTCTTCTCCCCTTTATAGTAGTCTTCTCCCCCTTTGAAAACAATGCCAAAAAGTAAAGAACGAAAACATAATTACTTTCTGTAAGAAGTTATTTCCTGCTATTGTGTATCAATTGAGTCTCGGTCAGAGCATTTGTCTTCAATTCCTATTCCCTGTAATATTTCCTATATTATTTCTTGTACACCTTTAGATCAACTCCCAAAAGATATTCATTAGAGTCATCAGATTGATGCTTTCACTGAACTCGGTCAGTGAGTAGAAGATAGGGGTAGGACCCCTAAGTTACTTCTGAGATATTCAAAAGTGTCCCTTGGTAGTGGCTTGGTGAAGATATCTGCTATTTATTCCTTTATGCTAACACAATCCAACACCACTTTCTTCTCTTGAGCTTCTTCTCTAAGATAATGATATTTGATAGATATGTGCTTTGTCTTAGAGTGCATAATAGGATTTTTTGAAATGTTAATGGCACTAGTATTGTCACAGAATATAGTTACTGATTCGCTAACTTTCTTACTTATACCTTCCAATAGTTGTTTGATCCATGCAATGTTGGTACAATTCAATGCTGTAGCAACATATTCAGCTTATGTTGTTAACTATGAAACACATCCTTGTTTCTTGCTAAGCCAACTCACTAGTCTTTCTCCTAAAAAGAAAGCTCCTCCACTTGTGCTTTTTTTGTCATCAATGTTGCCTACGCAATCAACATCAGTATAAAATTTTAAAACAAAATCATTTCCTTTCTGATATACTAAGCCATAATCCTCTGTGCCTTTCAAGTATCTAAAAATTCTTTTGATTGCTGTCATGTTTGTTTCCTTAGGATCTGTAGAGAATCTTGCAACTATACCTACTGCATGTGCTATGTCTGGTCTACTATGAACAACATATTGTAGCTTTCCAATCATGGATCGGTAAAGTGTCTCATCAACATATGCAGATTCATCATTCTTTGATAATTTACAGTTGGTAGTCATAGGAGTACTTATTGGTTTTGAATCCTCCATTCCAAATTTCTTCAAGATTTCCTTTATGTACTTGGATTGAGTAATGAAAATCTCATTTTTTAATTGCAGTATCTGTAAACCTATAAAATACTTTATCTCACCAATTAATGACATCTCAAATTTTTTACTCATTTCATTTCCAAAGTTCTTGCATAAAGAGTCATTTCCACAAAATAAAATATCATCAACAAATATGGCTGAGATCAGTATTCCATTTTCATCATTCTTCATGTACATGTTGTTGTTCTCACTTGTCCTTATAAAACCAATCTTAATAAGATAAGAGTGCAATCTTTCATACCATGCTCTTGGTGCTTGTTTCAAACCATATAAAGCTTTGTTCAATCTACATACCTGATCTTTATTATTGTTTTCAACAAATCCTTCAGGTTGTTCAATGAAAACTTCTTCTTCTAATATTCCATTCAGAAATGTAGATTTGACATCCATTTCATATACCTTGAAATTTTTGAAAGCAGCATAGGCCAACAATGTCCTTACTCCTTCAAGTCTAGCAATAGGTGCAAAAGTCTCACCATAATCAATTCCTTCTTCTTGAGCATAACCTTTGCAAACTAGTCTTGCTTTGATCTGAATAACCTCACCTTTTTCATTTAGCTTGTTTATGAAAATCAACTTTGTACCGATTACATTTTTTTCCTTCAGTCTTGGGATTAGTGTCCATGTGTCATTCTTCTTGATTTGTTCAATCTCTTTTGTCATAGCATTTATCCAATCTTCACTGTTAAATGCCTCTTTCATTATTCGCATTTCAAATTCAGATATCAAACATGTGTTCTGTCTTAGTTTGTTCCTTGTCATCACTGGATCATCCTTCTCTCCTATAATCTGACTTGGTGCATGATTTCTTCTGACATACTTGGCTAATATAGGATTGGTAGGCTCTATATGATCTTCTTCATCACTCAATAACTAGATATTCTCTTCATTTTCTTCAACAGTCTTCTCAGTAGGACTTCTCGGTTGAATATAGACAAATTCATCATAGTCTTTTGGTTCCTTGGAATTTCCTTCATCATTTCTTTCTGCAAATTCATCAATTTTCACATTTGCACTTTCTACTATTTTGTTAGATGATTTGATCAAACATTTAAATGCTTTGCTTCTAGAAGAATAACCTAGAAACATTCCTTCTTCACTTTTCTGATCAAATTTGCCATTTCTATCATCTTTATGAACATAGCATCTACTTCCAAAGATTTTAAAATAACTTACATTAGGTTTCTTATCATACCAAATTTCATATGGTGTCTTCAAAGTACCTTTCTTCAATTGAACTTGGTTCAAGGTGTAAACTGTTGTGCTTATTGCTTCTCTCCAAAATGTTTGTGGCACCCTCTTTTCAATCATCAATGTTCTAGCACAACCCACAATAGATCTGTTTCTTCTCTCAGCTATTCCATTCTGCTATTGAGTTCTTGGTGCAGAGACTTGTCTTTTAATACCATGATCATTGAAAAATAAGTTGAACTCATCAAATGTGAACTCTCCTCCTCTATCCGATCTAAGACATTTTAGTTGTCTTCCTATTTCATTTTCAACTCTTGCCATGTACCATTTAAACATTTGAAAAGCTTCTAATTTTTCTTTTAAAAACATTACTGACATCATCCTTGAATAGTCATCCACAAATAATATGAAATATTTATCACCATAATAACTTTGAACTTTCATAGGACCACAAAGATCAATGTGCACTAGATCTAAAATTCCCCTAGAAGTGTAAGACTTACCTGTAAAGCTTGATCTTGTCATCTTACCCATCTGGCATCCTCGGCACATAGCATTCTTGGGTTTTTCAAGACTCGGTAGACCTCTTACTCAGTGCTTCTTACTTATTAGATGATAACCAGGTATCATCTAACTTTGCATGCAAACACTTATTCTGAGTTGAGTCAAGGTGAAATGTGTTACCTTTTGTTTGTGTCCAAGTAGCAGCTAACTTTCCATTTTTGTCATGAACTTTGACAATTCCCTTCTGAAATTCTATTTGGTAACCTGTGTTGTTTAGTTGTGCTACACTCAACAAATTATATTTCAAACCTTCAACCCAATAAACATCATTGCATCTTGCATTATCAAGAAGTGTTATAGATCCTTTACCTCTCACCAAACATGGTGCATCATTACCAAATCTAACATAGCCTGCATCATAATCTTCTAACATAACAAACTGGTGTTTATCTCTTGTCATATGATGTGAGCATCCACTATCTATAATCCAAGAATCATTAGTGTTTATGTGAGATATTAGGGCTTTTTCTTCATACCTTTCTTCATCTGATCCATCCTTGATAGCCACATATAGACTTCCTCTATATCAGTCTCATCTGATTTATCATCATTGGATTCCTCATCAGCTATTAGGCATGTCTTTCTATCTCTTCTTCTGAAGTCTCGGTGTCCTCTATGATAGTTATCTTTCTGTCTGTCATCTCAGTAATCTCTCTTTTTAGTAGAATCTTTGTCAGGACAGTTAGAAGCCATATGTCCTATTTTATCACAATTGAAACATTTCAAAGGTAGTTTTCCTTTATACTTACCTTTGCCTCTCAGTAACCTTTTGGCTAATAGTGCTTCAAACTCTTCTTGCTTTCTGATTTCCTCATATAGTTTGTGTACTGCCTCCATTTTCTTAAGAAATCTTTCACTTACTCCATTGTGATCTCCTTCAGAGTACTTATACTTTCTTTCATTGAAATCATTAGATTCATCAAGATGAAAAGAACTAAATGTAGCTTACCAATAGTAGCATCTAAAGAGACTGGCATATTAGGTACATACCTCAATTCATTGATTGCAGAGACTTGGATTGCATAAGCCAGTAGAAGGGTTCTTAACAACTTACTTGTTATATCCTAATTGACAATCTCCTTTAGTCTTGTCCTGTACTAAGTTATGTTCTCACTTTCATTCATCCTCATAGATTCAAGTTGTCCTCTTAGACTATCTACTTTTTCTCTTTGAACATGTTCATCTCCTCCATATACTAATATGACCTTATCTCACATTGCCTTTGTATCATTGTAGCCTTCTAGATCATTAAACTCTGAATTGGTCAATGCAAATGTTATTTCAATCATTTCTTGAATATGTTCTTGCTTTGCCTTTATCTCTTCCATAGTCAATGGATAGGTGCTCAGTGTGACAAAATCATTCTCTAGATAGTATACAACATATTCTCCAACTCCTAATAGATGTAGCTTCATCCTTTTCTGCCATGTAGAGAAACTTGACTTGTTTAGCTTCGGTGCATCCCTCTTATACATCTTTGGATCTTTAACTCAAGTGCCTTTAAACTTTCCTTCTGGAGTCCAAAGCTCTAATACCAATTGATATTTCTAATACTTAATATAAGTACAGATCCAATAGCCAACAAGATGAGAGGGGGGGTGAATCATACAAACTTAATCATCCCTAAAAACATCAAATTCAACCTCAGTAACATGTATATCAGTAATATAACCAAAACTGTCAAACATGCAAACTCAAAAGCATATGAATATCATAAACTTCATAACACCAGATTTAACATGGAAACCCAAATAGGGAAAAACCACTATGGGATTTTGGACCCACTAAGAAATATACTCTTCTAGAGTATGCTCAGTTAAAAGCAAATCCTGTTAAAGATTACAAACACATTGCTATATGTGACCCGATTAAGGGATTTCCCTCAGATCTGTTAGGATCTTCACTTTGTTAGAAGTGACCATGTTAAAGGATTTCAAACATTCAATGAGAATGTCACCTTGCTAGAGGGTTTTACAAATAAGACTGTTAAGTCCACTTGATTAAGAGATTTTCTGTCACTTTTACAAAATAACAATAATAAAATCTATCTGCAACTTCACATCTAAAATGCTAAAGCAGATTCCTATTTGTTCAATACAATCTAGACATAGAACTAATCTTGTCTATCTGCTAGGCTTCTATACTCTATTATTTTAACAAGTCTTCAGGATTATGTGCTCGATAATCACTATATAGCATCCCTATGCATACATTTGCCCACATACAATGTTTATCAATAGTTTCCTATTTATAAACAATTAGGTAGCCACTTAATATCCTTGATTACATTTACCATGATCAATCATAGCTATCAGATCTTCAATCTTGTCTAGGTTCAATGCATCTTCTAATTTGAAAACATTTTACCCTACCTTGGAACTTGTGCCAAGGTATTGCGGTTCAATCTGAGCTGTAGATCTTTATGCCGATTTTTCATTGCCTTAGATACCTTAACAAACTTCATTCACGACTCACCAATCATTGATCAGTTCTAGCTCATCAGCTTCCTTCATTAAATAGCACATGTAAAAATTTAATGCATTCTGTTATAGCTCGGTTACAACTTAGTAACAACTCGGTGAATCCTAAACTTCACTCGATAGACATTCCATCTTCATTAATCGATAGCAATAACCTTAGGGTTTACCGACTAGGTTCTTTGCTTGATAACATAGTATAGTATTAACCTCTACATTTTACAACATATGTATGATGTTAAAACAATCTAAAACATCATGATCTCATCATTGTCTTACTTAGTACTAGTTGCCCATTGAATACCTTATTCATCATATTCTTTCATGTGTCTTTTACCGACATTTTTATAATCTCCATATCATACTTCTCAAGATATGGCAACATCATACTAAATTAGAAAATCAATTTCTTGACATCAATGACAAAATAATAATATCAAGATAGTATCTTTAATCACTTATATCCATAATCATCAACAACCTTCTCAATATCCCTATTGAAATGCCAACAATGTTTCATTGTCTGTTATAAAGCTATGTTACCAACAGTCCTCTTTTGTAATTTTCTTGCAAACCTACAATTAATTTTACTCCACATCAACAAATTTGGTGTTTTTTAAGCAGTATTATTTGGAGGAACTCCTAAATTTGTGGGGATTCTATATTTAGCAAACCTTAGGTATTTTGGTGAAAGGAATTTTTTGAAGATCTTTTGGTGACAAGAAATATTCTAGGACATGCTATTGATATTTGCAGAATCTTGATCCAAATAGAATAATCTCACCATATCAATGCCCAATTAGCAAGGAATCTTGCTAATATCATCAGTTGGTTGACTAGTTTGACCCCCAAGCCATAAAAAGCAATGTTTGGGTTTTTGTCCATAACTTTGTCATATGGAGTCAAAATTGTGCAAATGAGATATTTTTGAAAGTTTGTTCCAATGTTGATATGATTGAATAGATGGTTTGATTAAATTTTGCACCAATTTTCCATATGAGGCCTTCAAATTTAGTTTTTCAATTTCACACTTCTGGGGCCATATCTTTGTTGGATATTGTTGTTGGTATATTGCAAATATGTGCTCTAATGATATTTGAGAAATGTGTTGTCATTGATAGCATATTTTCTCTGTCTAGTGCAATTTTGCAGTGGAGTTGAATTAGTTGGTTGATGTTGTATATTGATGATCAATGTTTGTTAAAGGGTTTGTAGAGTGATATCTCTATTTGATTTAGTGCAAGTGTTACAGGTCTACATGAAGATTTGAGTGAGTTATGAGTATCTGTGTTGTAGCCAGTTTTTCTGTTGTTCAATATTACTAGTGTTCAATATTTTGATATGCATTGCTCTGTATTGTAATATCTTGGTTTGTGGTTTTGTAAATACTTTTGGGATGTTGGTGTGTGTCCTCAATTCAAGTGGTTCATGGTTTGGAGCTCTGTAAGTGATTTTTCTAGGTTGGCAGTCAATGCAGTTATTGTTCTTGAAGTTTGATATGATGATATCAATGATTCTAGTAATTTGAATTGTTGCAGATGTTGTTGTGCTAATTCATGATGCTTGTGGATGTTTCTAGATTTTGTTCTATTCATGTTGGTGGTCCGCATTGATCGGTGAGCACAGTATCAATGATTTTCTTTAGTCTAGTGGTGTTCTTCATGTTCTTGGTTGAAATGATTCTTGTAGTGTGTTTCAAATGTTTGAGGCATAATTCTCGGAGGTGTTTGATATTCAAGGTGGTGATTTATGTCCATGATATGTCTTAGCTAACATTGTTTTGGTCCGCATGTGATATTGTAGCATGTATGGTTATATTTTTGTAATTAGGTGATATGTGTTGAGCCGATATTGATGATATTGATCCAAGATTAATGTCATGCATAAATAAATAAAATATCTTTTTAATTAAGTGTGTCATGATGTGCCATGTGAGAATAATGTATTAATAATTTGGAAGCAGAGTAGAAGTGTGGAGAAGTATGAGATATGTTATGTGCTTAACTAAAATTATAACCAGACTTTGAGGATGCTATTTCTTAATTCATGATTTTCCGGAAGTGATTTGAATCTGTTTGTAAGGTAGTGAGCCTTTCTAGGGTTGTTTTCCTTTTCTATTTTTGGTCAGTGATCTCTAGGCAGTGTGTCTAAATGCATGTGCATTCCCCATTGTAATATTTCATAGACTTCTAATAGGGTATCATCATATTGTATGTAGGAACCCACCATGGTTTTTCCCTTGACCAGGTTTTCCACATCAAAAATCTTAGTGTTATGTGTGTTCATGTTGTGTTATTGATTTATTATTTCACTGTTAATTATCAAATATGAGATTAAAGTAAGTTGCTATTAAATTTCGTGACAAATAATTTACACCCCCCCCTCTAAGTTGTTTGCCCTATTTTCATCAACCTTGCACATTTGAACCTTTTTTTTTACTTCCATAAATTGCCAGAAAGCTTTTAGAGTCCCCTATTCAGATCATGGGTCCTTTTTTGTAGAATTTCAATCAAGTACTCAGAAATCTAATTTTTTCCTTTTGGGCTACATGTAAATCATGTCTTTATTTGTATTGAGGGTTTCTATTTTTGTATATTTTTTGGAGATTATTTTGAGGAGTTAATCATGTAAAATGGTTGTAGGAGTAAATATTGTGGGAGAAATTAGCATGGACATGTAATGTGTCCTAATTTTTTACATAATACTTTTCAACTCTTGCTTCAATGTGCATTAAAATCTCAAGTTTCTCCTTCTCCAGTTGTAGAGACAATTATTGTACCTTCATTGATTGAGACTCTTATTCCTATTAAGTAGGACAATTAATCTATATGTCTTTTGAATTGGGATTCTTATTTTATAGACATTTCTTCATTATTTGTGGAGTCTCACATTTCAGATAAATGGGTGGTTCACTTCACTAGGGGTCTATTATGTATAGAATCTTCAGTGTCCAACAACTCCCTATTTGAATTGGGATTCTTAATTTATACATTTCTTCATTATTTATGGAGTCTCACATTTTAGATAAATGTGAGACACATTCAAGGGTTTAACTATCCTATTTGATGATAGTTGTAATGCACCTATTGTCACATCATTATCACCTATGGATTTGGTTCTTCATCAGCTTTTGCAAAGTCCTAATTTTTCACCTCCTACATTTATTAAGCATGTACTTGATTTGTTTGTGGCATCACCATCTATCATAGACATATCAACATTTGAGGAGTTTCTAGAGGCTTGAGCAGTTTCTAGAGGCATATATAGTTTGGATTTGGATTCCTACATCTTCCAATTTGTGGGAGTGGCTTCTCCTATTTTCAATAGATTAGTTTCTTTGAAAGGGGAGAAATGTTGTTTGCAAGAAATGGATATGTTATGTCATTAAGAATTCATCATTGGTATGGGAACTACTTATTCATTGGGGGATTATTATTCTCATTTTCACTCTCATATGGGGGGATATGAATTGTAATTCTATGACCAATTTAGTACTTGGTTGGTCACTTGCAGTCCTTCATCTTAGTCACATGTAGTACCTTTTTCATTTCATTGTGTCTCTCATTTTTGAAAAGGTTTTTTCTCCCCTATGGTTTTTCTCCTTTTCTCCATTTAGAGAGATCTCATTGGTGTTAGTTGCATTGCTTTCCCAATTGCTTTGCATGGTTTATATATGAGTACCTAATCAGGCCTTTGTTGTCAAGACTCATTCATGCATGCATTTTGCATTCTTATTATCTCTTTAGTTTATCCCTAAGTTAATCTTAAGGGGGGGTGTTGGACTAATTTTAGGATAATTAACTAATTATTTTTTAATTAGGTCCTTCAATTGGTTTTTCACTTAAGCTAAATTTAGGTGCTTTATTTTATCCGTGTTATGTTTTTTTAGCTTGAGTTCACATAGAGGCACTTCTAGTTATCTTTTTTATCTTGTAATTGAGCTTAATTTAGCTCCTACTTTGCATTTATTTAGTTCTTCTACTTTTAGGAAAGAATTTTTTTCTATAAAGAAAGTCATTTGATCATTATAATCGCACCTCCAATATTATATCTTTCATTTTTTTGTGTAATAATACATAATTATTTGGTTGTTTTAGAGCATACAATCTTTTCTTGATCTCTTTTGTGTGATAGGTGTTTTTCTCGCAGATGATTTTGTAACAAGTGAGGTTGTCATTGTTGCAAAATATTGACCTATTAATTTCTGATACAACCATTAGACTTATAGAGTCAACAAGAGGTGGTTAAGCCATGTCACAAACTCGGGCACTGTGCTGCACAACACAATGAGACCAAGGACACACACCTTGCAACAATGCACCCTCTAGTGCAAGTGAGGGGTTTGAACCTATTACCAAGCTTTGATACCACTTGTTACAAGTGTGGTTTCCATTGCACCAAAAGATCAACCCGTTAATGCCCAATATAATCACTAAACTTATACAATCCATAGGAGGTAGTTAAGCCATGTCACAAACCTAAGTGTTGCATTGCACAGTATAAGGAGACCAAGGGTGCATACCTTGCAACAAATTCTTAGCTCCAATGGTGGATCAAATTCTACTAGATAGGTATTTATTTCAATATAACTTTAGAAAGGGTACTATAGATAGTAATCTTTACCTTAAAATTGAAGGTGATAAACTATTGATTTTTCTTGTGTATGTTGATGATATCAAAGTATTTGGAGGATATGATATTACATATGTATGAAGTTTGTAGAATAGATGCAAAAATAATTTAAAATGTCTATGATAGGTGAGTTGTGATTTTTTCTTATCTACAAGTTACTTAGCCAAAAAGGGGCATTTTTTATTTCTTAGACTAGGTATATCAAGGAGATGTTGAAGAAGTTTGGGATAAAGAATTCTAACATGGTTTTCACCCCATGGATACTAGTTGTAAGTTAAGCAAGGATGATGCATCTCCAAATGTTGATAAAAAAAATATAGATCAATAATTGGAGGATTGTTGTATTTGATTGCTTCAAGACAGAATATTATGTAGACTATTTGTCTGGTATCTACATATCAAACTAGTCCTAAGCAATCACATGATCAAGCAATGAAGAGGATATTTAGATATTTGAAAGGGACTTCAAACTATGGGTTATGGTATAAAAAGGATGATGATTTCACATTAAAAGTATATGAAAATGTTGATTGGGCCAGGTGTGCAAATGATAGAAGTATAAGTGGTGGCACACTTTTCTTGGGAGATAGATTGGTCTCTTGGTTGAGTAGGAAATAAGATTTAACATAATTATCTAATATAGAGGCAAAATAAATTGCATCATTATCTTACTACACTTAGTTCATGTGGATGAAACAAACTCTAAAAGACATCAAGGTAGCATATAATGAATCAATTTCTATATTGTGTGATAATACAAGTATGATTAACATTTCAAACAATCTAGTAATGCATTAAAGGACTAAATATACCACAATCTATTTTCATTTCTTAAGAGAGAAGGTTACAAAGAAGGAATTCAGATTGGAGTATGTACCAGACAACTAAGATGGGGACTGAATCAATCATACCAATTAAAATATTTTACTTAATCCATAGAAACAAATCAGGTAAATAAACTTCTGATTACTTAACCATAAGAAAATATAAGCATGAAAGAGCACACACATATAATATACACAAGAAAACTAGATATACATGGAAAAACCGAGGGAAAAACCACAAAGAATGCTAATTCTCAATTATAAAACAACTATTAGAGTGACACCTGTTAAGGTGATTTTTAGAAGGGTGGCTCACTGCGTAGAAGAAGAAGAAGGAAAAAGAAAGAATCCACCACTGAAGTGCAACTGCCACAATGTTGCAATGCCAGAAGAAACCTTTGACTTACTTCCTCTTGAGAAAATAACAACAACACATAATCTCACTACTCAACCACAAATTCACACAACCTTGCACACATTCGTTGAAAATAAATCATCCTTTTCAATCCACTTACATCCATATTTTTTCATTATAATCATCCTCAATTTATACTAATCTCTTAAATTAAGAATCTCTCCAAGTCGACCAAAAAATAATTTAAAATAGGTCTACACTAAACATTCCCACAGTGGAAAGGAATGAGAAGTCAACCACACCACAACACATTAATAATCAAATCAACTCATTATCCATACACCACAAATACCAGATCATTCAAGGTCAACTAGACACGAAATGAACATATAAACAATCATGACTCTGGAGCTCATTATCATGTGTCAAACTAAAATAACAAAGATAGATTCATGAATAACATAAATCTAAAATCTTGTCAACAGAACTAGAAATGCGAAAAAACACGGATCTCTACAAACTCTGCCAAAAAACATCATCATCACTACATAGATTTCTATAGAACAACTTATGAAGTACCAAATCATAAGCATGACATCCCAAATCAACTTCCAACAACATATCAAAGTTCCTCATGACTACAACAACACCATATCAGAAATGATTAGTACAAATGAAACACTAAATCATGGAATCAGTCCGTTGACATAAATGACAACCATACTGACACACCATCAACTTCACATTTGCAACAATATCCTGCTTTATCATTGATGGCAACATTCATAAACAACAAACACAAACCTCATCTATGGATAATATCTCCTCAGAAAAATGACTATATATCTCCCCCTTTGATATCAAAGACAAAGGTAGGAAACAACTCAACTTAGAATCCATGAGACTGCCCCTAAGAGGAAGCCCCAAAACAATATCCTAGACTAAAATATGCTTGAAGTTCCCTAGACTTATGCACTACAAAATGCACTAGTTCAAACAAGGAAGGGGTAATAACCCCAACTTCTGTCGGAGATACTCAAAAGTATCTTTGCACAAAACCTTCATAAATATATCTGTAAGTTTCTCTTTTGTAGAAACATATTTCAATTTTACTTCATTGTCCAGTACCTTCTCCCTTAAGAAATGACATTGAATAGAGATATGATTTGTTTTGGAATGTAGTACTATATTCTTAGAGATATTTATTGTACTTGTATTATCACACAGGATTGAGATCAATTCATAAAACATCACACCAATATTCTTCAATGTATGTTTCATCTAAAGTATATGAGTGCAATATGATCTGGATACAATGTACTCAACTTCTGCAGATGATAAAGACAAAAAAAAATTCTATTTAAGTAACCATGCAACTAACCGGGAGGCAAGGAAAAATGCTCCACCACTAGTACTCTTTTTGTCATCAACACTTCTTGCCCAATATGCATTAGTATAATCTTTTAGAGTAAAATTTAATCCTCTAGGTGATGAAATAGCTTTGATTCCAAGCAAACAACTAAGATGGGGGGGTGAATTGGTTGTCTCAAAAACTTACACACCTTAAACTTACTCTCAAATCTGATAATTAAGCATGAAAGCATAAATAAACAACACATCATAACCACACATAACACCAAGATTTTTGATGTTGAAGACCTGGTCAAGAGAAAAACCATGGTGGGAACCTACCCACAATATGATGATACTCTGTTAGAAGCATTAGAAACATTACAATGAGGAATGCACATGCATTCAGGCACACTACCTAGAGATCACTGCTCAAAAACAACAAGGGCTACAACCTAGGGAAGACTCACTATCTTACTAACAGATTCAGGTCACATCTAGAAGATCATGAACTAAAGAATAGCATCTCCTTAATGCCTGGTTACAGTTCTAGTTAAGAACATAACAAATTTCTTCTCACACTTCTTCTCTGCCTTTGGAAGATGTATACATTCAACACACTTACATTATGATTCTCATCCACATACACACAATTAAAAAGATATGACCACACATGCTACAATATCACATGCAGACCAAGAAATATTGGCTAGGACATATCACAGACCCATATCACATGCCTTGAATGTGAAACACCTCCAAAAATTATGCATTGAACATCTGCAACATGCTACAAGCGTCCACTCAACCACAAATATGAATAACACTAACACACCAAAGAAAATCATCAATTATGCACACAACAATCAATGTAGACCACCAACACAAAAGACACATGATCCAAAAACATCCACAAGCATCATGATTTACCACTGCAACATCTGCACAAACACAAATTACTAGAATCACATTATCATTATACTAAACTTCAAGAACACTAACTGCAATGACTATCAGCCTTGAAAAATAACTTGTAGACATTCAAATCATGAACCACTTGAATTAAAGGTACATATCAGCATCCTAAACATTCCTCCAAATCCATAGATCAAGATATTACAATGCAGAGAAATGTAGATCAAAATATTGAACACTTTCATCATTGAATAATAGAGAAACTAACCACAACATAGATATCCATAAATTACTCAAATCTTCATGCGGACCTTTGAAACTTGAACTGGATCATCTATGCATAGCCCTCTACAAACCATTTAATCTACAAACTCTGATCATCACCATACAGAACAAACCAATTCACTAAAATTCAATGCATCACTGTCATAGACAAAGAAATATGTTGACATCAATGACAACACATTTCTCCGATATCTCTCAAGCACATATTTGCAACATACTTCCAATAATCTCCCCAAACATCCAGCACTAGGATACCTAAATCCAAAATCTTTTGTACCTTTCAACTATCTGAAAATTATCTTTATTGCAACATGTGACTCTTTTGGATCTTGATGAAATCTAGCTACAAGACAAACAACATACATGATATCTGGTATGGTATCAATCAGATATAACAATCCTCCAATCATTGATCTATACTTACTTGCATCGATCTTAGGAGATTTATTATCATTAGTCAACTTGCATCCAATTGTCATAGGAGTACATACTGGTTTAGAATTCTCCAATTCAATTTTTTTCAACAACTCTCTAACATATTTTGACTGAGAAATGAAAATACCTTTTTAGTTATGATTTATGTGGAATCCAAGAAATAAATGTAACTCACCAATCATAGACATTTCAAATTCCTTTTTCATTTTACTAGCAAACTTCTTGTACATGACATCATTTCCTCCAAAAATTATGTCATCCACATATACAACAATAATTAGGATCTTTTTTTAATTCAACTATAAAGTAAATATTACTGATGACAAACCACTTTTGGAATCCTTGCTTACAATTAATACTTGTCCATCCTCCCATATTATAAAGCTCTAGGTGCCTATTTTAACCCATACAACACCTTCGTCAATCTGCAAACAATATTTGGATTATCTGAAAAACTTAAATCCTTCTGGTTGTTCAATATAGACTTCTTCTTTTAGTTCCCCATTCAAAAATATTGACCTTGTTGAAATCAATGAACACTAAGAGGGGGTTGGGGGGTGAATCAGTGTTTTGCAAGTTTCTAGCTTATTAAACTGAATCTTAATCTACCAAATGCATAAGAAAGAAAGCAAAGTGAAGAAACATAAAAAAAAATTAACCATGCAACCATAACAAATATATTTTTACATTGAAACTCGGAAAGGGAAAAACCACAGTGGGATTTGAACCCATAATATTATAATACTATGACCAGAAGTATGATAATATTACATAAGGCAAATGCACTTTCATTCAGGCACACTACCTAGAGCTCACTGCTCAATTAATAAAAGGGCTGCAACCCAAAGGAAGGCTCACTACCTTATAGGTTATTACAATTGAGTATAATGATGAATGAACTTATGTAAAGAATCTATCTATGCCAAAATGCAGTCCTAGTTAGGCTCATATTATCTTCTCCAACTGAACTGTCACTCTCTGCCCTGTTTTCCTGCTTTGTCAAATATCGGAGAACCAAACCTTTAATCACATTCACCTTGTTGGTACTATGGATGACTTCATCATGTGCTACATTGGTTTTGTCATTGATGTCAACACTTATCTTCTTGGAGGTCTACATTGTTGTTTTGGCACATTGTGTTCACTAGCATGGTTAGTGGCTTATGCACAGTCACCAGTATATGCTTCACCGACAGGTTATATTGTTCACCGACAATGATGATAACTTGTTATCATCTGGAGATCATTTGGTTATGTTGAAGACATGGATTGGATGTTTTTATTTGGTGTTTTTCTTATTGGTCTAATCGGGTTGACAGATTTGCCTTTACCAACAGACAGGTCTAGGTTATGGACCGATACATGATATATATTTCAGATCAGCATGACACGTCTTGTAAATGGTTTATTCATTGGATAATGTATTGAAGTCGATATATTGTATCACATCAAGACTTATTTGTAATAAATTTAATTGTAATATCTTTAGTGAGCCGACCTCATATATAGGTCTTAGGTTTTGTATAAATGATTGTAAGATCTTATTGAAGATCAGATATGGGTATTGTATAAGTGTGTTCAAACATTGAAGAGTGAAAATAAGCAAATCCTTGTGTGAATCATGCAGACATTATGTGAAGGTTGAAGGAAGGTTATAGAGGTGTTTGGCACTCATGTTCAGAGCCTAAACCAGTACTGATTCCAACATTGCAGATGCTATTCTGAGGCAGTACATTGTTATTGGATTTAACCATCCAACTATAGTCAGTGTGACTCCTATTTTGTGTTTGAGCAGTGAGTTCTAGGCAGTTGGCCTTTCTGCATGCGCATACCCCATTTGTATACACTTACAATCTGCAGTAGTACCATCTAATTATGGGTAAGGTTTCCCACTATGGTTTTTCCCCTTATCGGGTTTCCACATCATAATCTTTGTGTCATGTGTTGTGGATGTTGTTTCTCTTTGTATTTCATGCAGTAAGTTATACCTATACTACTATAACTATTAATCTATTTCACCGGAATTTAAGTTTGGTTTATCGACACTAAGTTTAAATTGGAATAATTTGCATTTGGATTATAATTTATTGATAACTTGTTCACAACTGACTCACCCCCCCACCTCACAGTTGTCCTTCCTAGTTCCTAACAAATTGAGGAGATCCTATGGCAACAAATATTTTCAGGAAGGACAGTCCCAAACTTTTTGGGACTAACTATGGTATATGAAAGATCTAAATGGTAACACATCTAAACTACATTGGAAGAGATATATGGGAAGTTACAAAAAATGGCTATGTTGATCCTACTCTGAATCAACCTCATCTACAGACATTGGCTAAGGACTTGGAGAATGATTTCAAAGCAAGAGAAGCACTACTAAGCACATTATCAGATCAACAAATCATGGGATTATCAGACTGATGTACTACTAAAGCTATTTAGGATAAACTGGAAACATTGAATGAAGGAGACACCACTATCAAAATTACAAAACTGGAATGTTACCAAGTCAGATATGAAAATTAAAAAATGGAAGAAGATGAAAGAATTTCTGCATTTATGGAAAGAGAATGAAATTGTTTTAGGAATACATTGTTGTGGAGGATCTTTAACTGAAGATGAAATTATGTCTAAGGTTTTAAGAGATTTTCCACTGGCTTACAAAATGAAAGTAATTGCTATTAATGAGTTGTGAACAATGCCTAATACATCAGTTTCTAGAGATACTCTGGTTGGAAAACTTTCAGCATTTGTGTTGGTATTATGGATATTTTGTATTGGTTTTGTCATTGATGTCAACACTTATCAACACTTATCCTTCTGGAGATCTTGGGTTATGTTCAACCGACACATTATGTTCACTGACAAAATCAGTGACTTATGCACAGTCACCGGTAGGTTATATTGTTCACAAGCACTGAGGATGACTTGTTATCATTCAGAGATCACTTGGTTATGTCGAAGGCATGGTTTAGACACTTGGTTTTGAGATTTGGTTATTGGTCTAATCAGGTTGACATATTTGTTGTTATTGGAAAATTGGTCTAGGTTATGGACTAGCACACGTTATCTATTCTAGATCAGCATGACACGTTATGGAGCTAGTTTAATCAATTAATATTTTTGTTGAGTTGACATGATGCATCACATCTTGACTTACTTGTAATTGATTTTATTGTATTATTCTTAGTAAGCTGACCTACACATTTTTTCTTAGGTTTTGGTATATATGTAAGATCTCAATTGTGAGATTAATGTGATTGTATGTAATAAGGTATTGTAAGGTTGTGATATTCAGTATATGTGAATATAAGCAGAGTTGCTCATGCAGACATCATTTGAATATTCAATAAAGGTTTGAAGAAGATGATCAGAGCTTAACAGGTACTGAATCCAGCATTGGAGATGCTACTTTGAGTAGTACATTATCATTGGATTTAATCATCCAATTGTAGTCAGTCTGACTCTCATCTTGTGATTGAGTAGTGAGCTCTAGGCAGCTAGCCTTTCTGCATGTGCAGACCCCATTTATATATACATACTATCTGCAGTAGTATCATTTGATTGTGGGTAAGGTTTCCCATCGTGTCTTTTCCCCTTACAAGGTTTCCACATACAAATCTCTATGTTATGTGTTGTGGATGTTGTTTCTCTTTCTATTTTATGCATTAAGTTTCATCGATATTGATATTAACTATTAATCTGTTTACCAACATTAAGTTTAGTTTACTAGTATCAAGTATCAAGTTTGGTTAAGTTATATTTGGGTTGAAATTATGAGACAACTAATTCACACCCCCCCCCTCTTAGTTGCCTCCGAGTCCTAACAATTGGTATCAGAGCTAAGTTCTCTTTTTGCAGAAGTTTAACAACTTGAGGAGATTCTATGGCAACTAACCATTTCAGGAAGGACAATCTGAAACTTGATAGAACTAACTATGGTATATGGAAGATCAGAATGGAGAAAAATCTAAATTTCATTAGAAAAGACTTATGGGATGTTACACATAATGGTTATGTTGGTCCTACACAAGGTCAACCTAATCCACCTACATTGGCTAAGGATCAAGAGAATGATTGCAAAGCAAGAGATGCACTTTTGAGTGCCTTGTCAAATCAACAAATCATGGGATTATCAGACCAATCTACTACTAAAGCTATTTGGGATAAATTGGAGACATTGAATGAAGGTGATTCCACTATCAAAATTGCAAAACTAGAATGCTTTTGGGTCAGGTATGAAAATTTGAAAATGGAAGAAGATGAAAGAATTTTTGCTTTTATGGAAAGGGTTAATGAAATTGTTTTGGGAATACAATGTTGTGAAGGTTCTTTAAGTGAAGATGAAATTGTTTCTAAAGTTTTAAGAGCATTGCCACTAGCATACAAAATGAAAGAAACTTCTATTAATGAGTTAAGAACTATGCCTAATACATCAGCATCTAGAGATACCTTAGTTAGAAAACTTTCAGCATTTGAGCTTGAGGAATTTGGTCCTGTTGCTACAATTAAGATAGATTTATCTTTCAAAGCATCATCATCTGCAACATCTTCATCATCAGTTGATAAATCTATTTGGAAAGCACTTTATGCAATAAAACTTGAAGACATTAGGAGGAGAAATGAAGAACTTGAAGAGCTTGAAGCACTATTTGCAAGGAAAATGGCTAAAGGTCCTATTGGAAGTAAGTATGAAGGTAAAGCACCTTTTAAATGTTTTAACTACAATAAAATTGGTCATATGGCATCTAGATATCTTGAAAGACATGCAAGATTGAGAGAAGAAGGTAAAAGAACATATAAGCCTAACCCTGAATAACAAAGATATAGATTTAAGAAAAATAGAGACAAATCATGTTACTATGCTTATGAAGGAGTTACTGATGATTCTGATGAAGAAACAAGAGACAATGGATGGGCTTTTGTTGCAATAACAGAAGATCAAGTGACACCTACTGTTCCACCAGTAGAGTAGGCCCTGACAACTAAAATTGAAGAAAAGGATGAATGGATTATAGATTCTGGATGTTCACATCACATGACTAGTGATAAAAGTAAATTCTTATCTTTTCAAGAATGCAATGGAGGTCTAGTAAGATTTGGAGATGAGAAAGCTTGTTTGATCAAAGGAAAAGGCATTATATCTTTTGATGGTAAGCACAATACTGACAATGTTTATTATGTTGAAGGTTTGAAGCATAATCTTTTGAGTGTTGGTCAATTAGTTGAAAAAGGATTTCAGTTACAATTCAAGAATGGTAAATGCAAAATCATGAATAGAACTGGTTTGGAAATTGCAATCAGTATTCAGACTAGAGGTAATATCTTTCATTTGAATAAAATTTAAAAGACATGCTTGATTGCACACATTGATTAAAGTTGGTTGCATTGTGAATATTAGTTCATCTAAGGTAGTAAGGGATTTACCTAAGATTGTAAAACCTCATAATATGGTATGTAAGGAATGTCAAATGGGAAAGCAAGTTAGAACAACTTTTAAGAGTATTTCTGAGAAAACCAATGATGTTATTGATTTAATTCATACTGACTTATGTGGTCCAGAAAAAACAAGAAGTCTATAGGGAGATAGATACTTTATGCTAATCATTGATGATTATTCTAGAATGTGTTGGGTTACATTTCTCAGGGAGAAATCTGAAACATTTGGGAAATTCATATTATTCAAGGCACTTGTAGAGAATGAAATTGGTAAGAAAATCAAATGTTTAAGATCAAATCAAGGAGGTGAATTTACATCTAAGGAGTTCAATACATTTTGTGAAGTGAATGGAATCAAAAGACAACTATCAGCACCCCAGACACCTCAGCAAAATGGAGTTGTGGAAAGGAAGAATAGAACTATTCTGGATGCAGCTAGAAGCATGATATCAGAAGCAAATCTACCTCATGTGTATTGGAGAGAAGCAGTGAATACAATGGTTTACACTTTCAACAGAGTTCACATTAAAGGTGAAACCATAAGACACCGTATGAACTATGGTTTTGTAATATTCCCACTCTTAAGTACTTCAAAATATTTGGAAGCAAATGTTACATTAGGAGAGATGGGTATATTGGTAAATTTGATCCTAGAAATGTTGAAGGAGTATTTCTTGGGTATTCATCTAAGAGAAAAGCATATAGATGTTTTAATAAGAGATTGTATAAAATAATTGAGAGTGCAAATGTGAAGATTGATGAACACTTTAGAAGAAATTCAAGGTCTATGGACTCTGAACTGACAATTGAGATAATCACAAATGAACCTATACAGAGTGCACCAGTATAGAATGTTGATCCAGTCACACCAGTATCATCAAAGAATCCCACAATGATTGAAGAATAGTAGCAAGTGAACAGACCCAAGTATGTAAGATTGAATCACTCTGAAAGTTAGATAATTGGGAATAAATATCAAGGAGTTATGACAAGAGGAAGACTGGCAAATGAAGAGGTATGTTTAATTTCTCAAATTGAACCAACATCTGTTATTGAGGCATGTGAAGATACACATTGGATTAAGGCTGTCGAAGATGAATTGGAACAAATTGAAAAGAACAATACATGGACATTGGTTCCCTGGCCAAAAAATAAAAATGTAATTGGAACTAAATGGGTTTTCAAAAACAAACTTAATGAAGATGGTAAGATAATCAGAAACAAAGAAAGATTAGTGTGTAAGGGATATTCACAAAAAGAGGGAATTGATTACAATGAAACCTTTGCACTGATAGCTAGAATTGAGGCAGTCAAATTATTTCTTGCATTTACAACATACAAGAACTATAAAGTATATCTATAGACACCTAAAAATGGTCAACACTTGTGGAGTCATACTTTAACATTTGTGCATTGCCTCATTTTAGGTTTTTGCGTCGCATTAACATTTCTTCCATGTTTCGCACTTGTTCTTTATCATCTGCAAGCATTGAGTCATTCTTCTACATTCTTCATTCATCTCACTCTCGAATTTGGTCTTGTCGACAACACTATCCAGTCATGATTTTGATCGATTTTATCTTATTGCATCAATGTGCATGCTCATTTGTCATTATTTTGGACATCGTCAATCCTAATTAGGGTTTTGTCCTCATGTCAATCTTGCGATCGATTTGTCATCGATCATTGTCCTCTTATCAATCTTGTCATCTGGTGATCGATTTGTCATCAATCATGGTCATTTTCAATATTGACGTTTTGCAATCTATTTTGTCATCGATTCTTGTCCTCTTGTTCGATCTTGTCATTTTGTGATCGATTTGTCATTGATCGTTCTCTGTTTCAATTATGTCAATTTGGATCAATTAGTCATTGTTCCTCGTCAATTGGCGCTTTTGTCAATCAAATCATTTATTACATTGGTCCTTTGTTAATCAGAATCATGATCAAGTCAATTGTCTTTCATCAAGACCTAATTCATCTTCTAGGGTTTCGTGATTTAATCATTTAACCTTGTTTATCATTTCTTCCTTTAGGATTAATAAATTATTTATTTATCCTAAGTCTTCGCGCTGCAATTAAATGTTTCATTTAATTGGCTAACTAATTATTCCTCTTTTTGTGAATTAATTAATAAATGACAATTTATTAATTAATCTACCTAATTTCCTAAAATTCCCTCTTTGTGAATTATTAATAAATGAGAAATTATTATGAAATTCACTAAATTCCTAATTTCATTATTTCCTAATTTCCACCTATTTTCTAATTTCCTAATTTTAATTTCCACCTAATTAACTTGTCTTTAGTGCTCCCTATTTTTGTGCTTCATGCGTCATACTCTTGGTAGAGCAAGATGTCATAAGGTTCTAGTCCTCTAAGCTTTGCATTGGCAATATGTCATAATTCATGACATAGAAGGTGTCATAACCTTCTTCTTTTCACTCAATTTTGCCATTTTTAAATCAATTGCTTCTAATATCCATTTCATACTAATTTGATCTTTTCTCCAATTTTTCTATAAATTGGATGATTTTTCTTCAATCAAGGGTAATTACTTTGTCGAAACAATCACTTGGTCAAAACAATCACATTTCGAGTACTCTTGTGCCATAATCTTGTCTATTTGCTTTCATCTCATGTGTATGCACTTGAAGGTGAGATCCACAAACAAAGGCTATTTGGAGAGGAAAGAAGAACAATGGAGCCACATGAAGGAAGCATTCATATCTATGTTTGGTTTGCATAGTATTTAGTTTTGAATGTTTTGTCTTTATGTCTTTATTGAGTGTGTTTAGGATAGATCATTACATTTAAGCTTTTGTGATTGAACTAGTTTAATATCTATTTGCTTTGATGATTTCTAGATTCCTATCAAATGGATGTTAAATGTGCATTTTTGAATGGTGATCATGAAGAGGAAGTTTACATTGAACAACCTGATGGATTTTCATTGACAAATGATAAAGATATGGTCTACAGGTTAAGGAAAGCTTTGTATGGATTGAAGCAAGCTCCTAGAGCTTGGTATGCTAGATTGGACAAATATCTTATGAAATTTGGTTACACTAAAGGTAATCCTGACAATAACTTATATTTCAAAGTGACTAATGAAGACATTTTGGTTATTGAAGTTTTTGTTGATGACATCATTTTTGGAGGAAAAGATGGATTGTGTAAAGACTTTTCTAACAAGATGTAGGAAGAATTTGAAATGTCTATGATTGGGGAGATAAAATTCTTTTCAAGATTGTAGATTGCACAGACTGATAAAGGAATATTCTTATGTCAATAAAAGTACTTGAAGGAATTATTGAAGAAATTTGGTGTAGAAAACTCTAAACTGGTAAGTACTCCTATGACTACAACTAATAAACTATCATTGAAGTATGATTTAGCTCCTATTAATCCGACAAGATACAAATCTATGATTGCAGGTCTACTATATTTGACACAAACAAGACCTAATATAATGAATGCAGTGTGTATTGTTTCAAGATTTCAGAGTAATCCTAGAGAAAATCATTAATTGGCAGTGAAAAGGATTTTCCGGTATTTACAAGGCACAACAAATCTTGGTTTATGGTATACTAAAGATAAAAATTTTGATTTATGTGCATACACCAATGCTAATTGGGCAAGAGATGTAGAAAAAATAAAGAGCACCACCAATGGGGCATTCTTTTTTGGTAGCAGATTGATTTCACGGTTGAGCAAGAAACAATGTTGTACATGATTATCAACAGCAGAATCAGAATATGTTGCAGCAGCAACTAATTATACTCAAGTATTATGGATTAAGCAAATGTTGAAGGACATAAAGGTAAAATGCAAAGAACCTATAATAATCTATTGTGATAATTCAACAACAATTGATATATCTAACAATCAAGTATTTCACTCTAAAACTAAACATGTTTCTATCAAATATAATTTTCTAAAAGAAAATGTTGAAGCAAAAGAAGTGAGATTGGTTTATGTGAATACTAAAGAGAAGATTGCAAACATCTTTACTAAGCCTTTGCCTAAGGAAACTTTTGAATATCTTAGAGAATAGCTTGGGGTTATACCCTCACCGATAGAGAGTTAGGCAGTTGATGCTCGACATCTAACTGATAGAATTTATAGAGAAACCTTTTTCTGGCTTTGATGGAGGAGAGTTACTTCTCAATGGGAGGACTTGGATAAATTGGTATTTGTAATTGGTTCTATGAACTAGTTTTATTTGTTATCTATATCACTTTGGCATTTCATGTCAAAGGGGGAGAGATATCTATGGAAAAACACATTATCCTTTGGGGAGAGATTATTCATTATTCATTAGGGGAGAGATTGTTACTCTCTACATTTGTATTTTAATTTTTGGTATTGATCTATTCTAGAGATTGTTGGTTTTTGGTTTATTGGCATTTCTTCTTTGGCACTTAAATGGTTTTTCCATCTTGTGTTGCCATCAATGCCAAAGGGGGAGATTGTTGGTATTATCAATATGTTGTATTGGTTTTGTCACTGATGTCAACACTTATCAGCACTTATCCTTCTGGAGATCTTTGGTTATGTTGAACAGGCACATTATGTTCATTGACAAGTTCAGTAACTTATGCACAGTCACCGATATTTGGTTCACCGACAGGTTATATTGGTCACCGGCACTAAGGATGACTTGTTATCATCTAGAGATCACTTGGTTTTGAGATTTGGTTATTGGTCTAACCGGGTTGCCATATTTGTTGTTATTAGAAAATTGGTATAGGTTATGGACTGACACACATTATCTATTCTAGATCAAAATGATGCATTATGGAGATGGTTTATTCAATTAATATTGTTGTTGAACTGACTTGATGTATCACATCTTGACTTACTTGTAATTGATTTTATTGTATTATTCTTAGTAAGATGACCTACACATTTGGTCTTAGGTTTTGGTATATATGTAAGATCTCAATTGTGAGGTTAATGTGATGGCATGTAATAAGGTATTGTAAGGTTGTGATATTTGGTATATGCGAATATAAGCAAAGCTACTCACGCAAACATCATTTGAAGATTCAAGAAAGGTTTGAAGAAGATGATCAGAGCTTCACCGGTATTGAATCTAGCATTGGAGATTCTACTTTGAGCAGTACATTATCATTGGATTTAATCATCCAATTGTAGTCAGTGTGGCTCCCATCTTGTGATTGAGCATTGAGCTTTAGCCAGCTCACCTTTCTACATGTGAAGACCCCATTTGTATACACATACTATCTATAGTAGTATCATTTGATTGTGGGTAAGGTTTCCCACCGTGGTTTTTCCCCTTATAGGGTTTCCATGTACAAATATCTATGTTGTGGATGTTGTTTCTCTTTCTGTTTCATGCATTAAGTTTCACTAGTATTGATATTAATTGTTAATCTATTTATCGACATTAAGTTTGGTTTACCAATATCAAGTATCAAGTTTAGTTAAGTTATATTTGGGTTGAAATTATTAGACAATTGATTCACCCCCCCCCCCCTCAGTTGCCTCTGGGTCCTAAGAATTTGAGCTTGAAGAGTTTGGTCCTATTTCTATAGTCAAGACTGATTTAGCTTTCAAAGCATCATCATTTGACAAAACTGATTGGAAAGCACTTTATGCAAAATACCTTGAAGATATGAGAAGAGAAAATGAAGAACTTGAAGAACTTGAAACACTATTTGCAAGGAAGATGCCTAAAGGTCTAGTAGTAAGTAAGTATGAAGGTAAAGCACCTTTCAAATGTTTTAATTACAATAAAGTCAATCATATAGCATCTAGGTGTCCTGATAGACATGCAAGACTAAGGGAGGAAGCAAAAAGAACATATAAGCCTAACCCTAAATATCAGAGATATAGATTTAAGAAAAATAGAGATAAGTCATGTTACTATGCAGATGAAGTTGTTATAGATGATTTAGATGAAGATCGAGAAGATAGTGGATGGGAATTTGTTGTAATAAAAGAAGATACACCAGCACCTATTATCAAACCGGTAGAGCAGATACTGGCAGCAAAAATTGAAGAAAAGTATGAATGGATAATAGATAGTGGATGCTCACATCATATGACTAGTGACAAAAGAAAATTCTTATCATTCTAGGAATGTAATGGTGGTCTAGTAAGATTTGGAGATGATAAATATTTTTCAATCAAATAAAGGGGCATTATATCTTTGGATGGTAAGCATAATAGTGATAATGTTTATTATGTAGAAGGTTTAAAGAATAATCTTTTGAGTGTTGGTCAGTTAGTTAAAAAAGGATTTCACTTACAATTCAAGAATGGAAAATGCAAAATCATAAACAAAACTGGATTGGAGATTGCAACCAGTAATCAGACTAAAGGTAATATCTTTCACTTGAATACTAGTGATAATACATGTTTGATTGCACACATTGATGAAAGTTGGTTATGGCATAAGAGACTCTGTCATGTGAATTTTGATTTCATTTTAAAGATCAGTTCAACTAAGGTAGTAAGGGATTTACCTAAGATTGTGAAAGCTCATAACCCAATATGTAAGGAATGTCAAATGGAAAAGCAAGTTAGAACAACATTTAAGAGAATTTGTAAGAAATCCAATAATGTTCTTGATTTTATTCATACTGATTTATGTGGTCCAACAAGAACAAGAAGTCTATAGGGTGATAGATACTTTATGCTAATAATTGATGATTATTCTAGAATGTGTTGGGTTACTTTTCTTAGGGAGAATCATAAGCTTTTGGAATATTCAAGATATACAAGGCAATGGTAAAGAATGAAACCACCAAGAAAATCAAATGTTTGAGATTAGATCAAGGAGGAGAATTTACATCTAGAGAATTTAATGCATTCTGTGAAGTGAATAGAATCAAAAGACAACTATCAGCACCTTGGACACCCTAGAAGAATGGATTTGTGGAAAGGAAGAACAAAACTATTCTGGATGCAACAAGACCCATGCTGATGGAAGAAAATCTACCTCGTGTGTACTAGATAGAAGAAGTGAATACAATTATTGATACTTTCAATAGACTTCACATCAAAAGTGAAACTTGTAAGACCCCTTATGAACTATGGTTTGGCCATACTCCTCTTAAATACTTTAGAATATTTGGAAGCAAATGTTATATTAGGAGAGATGAGTATATTGGCAAATTTGATCCTAGAAGTGATGAAGGAATATTTCTTGGTTATTCATCTAAAAGCAAGGCATATAGATGTTATAATAAAATATTGCAGAAAATCATTGAAAGTACTAATTTGAAGATAGATGAACATTTTAGAGGAGATTCAAGATCTATAGAACTAGCAGTTGAAATGATTATAAATGAACCAACACAAATTACACTGGTACAAAATGAAGATCCAGTCACACCGACATCATCAGAAAACTCTACTATGACTGAAGACAACAACATGTAAATCAAAATAAACCCAGGTATGTAAGATTGAATCATTCAGAGAGACAGATAATTGGAAATAAGAATCAAGGTGTTATGACTAGAGGAAGATTGGTAAATGAAGAGGTATGTTTAATTTCTCAAGTTGAACCAGCATCTATTATTGAATCTTGTCAAGATAAACATTGGATAAAAGAAATGGAAGATGAATTAGAACAAATTGAAAAGAATAATACTTGGACATTAGTTCCCTGGCCTAAAGACAAAAATATAATTGGAACTAAATGGGTATATAGGAATAAACTTAATAAAGATGGTGATGGGTTTCTCGAGGGAGGGAAGTAATTTCTACAAGGATGGAAAGCTTATCAAGGAGGCCATTGAGTGATACCTTGAAACTCCAAAGGAGAAGAAGCACTTGGTTAAGCTTAGAAAGACCTACTACCCTCCTAGGGCCTTTGCTAAGCCTTCGAGAGAGTATCTATTTGCAATCATGTGCTACATCACTCTGGGTGGAAAATTTACCAAAGACTATGACTACCATTTTGTGCTGCTCAACCACTTCAGGTATGATGACAAAGTTAACATGCCCTATTTCCTGATTTTCTCGATGAATGCCACTATCAAAGCCCACAAAGAGAGCCCTAAGGGAGACATTGCTATGTACCAAGGTCTAATGGTTCTAATCTATGACCATATTAAAGATAATAAAATCATCTACCCCCAACTTTCTATCTCAGAATCTGAGGAGGAAGGGTCGGATTGAATTTTCAGTGGGTAAGGATTCTGCCAGTGATTCAATCAATGAGACCGAGGAGAGCCTAGAGGACTCTGAGGTTGAATTGTGTAAGAAAAGAGAACAAGAGAGAAGTAAACCATCCTCTTCCAAGGGCAAGAAAAAAAGCAAAGAGAAGGTCTTCTAGATTCACTCTTCCTCAGAGGAGGAGGTCTCTAAGGAATTTGAAAAGATTACTCTCTATCCCCTCAGAATAAGAAACCTAAATCTTCTTTTCAGAAAAGGAAAAAGTAGAAAAGGAAGGACAATTTTGAGCCAGAGACAGAGGAAAAAGAGTAGAGAAAGGATTCAGATGTAGACCAAAAAGTTGAGGAGGAGATTATGGGGGATGGTTTCAACAAGAGTGTTGGTGGTGATGCCGAATAGAATACCGGTGGTGAAGACCCCAAAACTGATCAGGCCAAGGTTGGTGAAAAAAGACCCCCTTCTAACCCTTCTATTGAGGGTTTGAAGGGGTTTGTTGACACCCTCGATTGGCTCATAAAAAATCATAAGAAAGTTGTGGAGGAAAACAAGAAACTGAGTCATAGGATTTAAATTTTGGAGACTATTAGCATCGGTGAAGGTAAATCCATGGTTGAGTATGTTCATGATTTGGGAAAGACTATTACTAGAGCTGAAGAGATCAGGGACGCCTTCAATCCTAGGTTTGACCAAGTGGAGAAGGCCCTGGATGAAATAAAAAACAATGACACTATTAGGGACCAAAGAATGGTGGATGCTAAAAATAGACTCAACAAAATCGATACCTATCTCAAAAGCATTGTTGAACAAAGTTATAACATTTTGAAGGCCTCGGCTGACAACATCAAAATCCTGATCAGTAAGCTAGAGAATGAGAAGGGATCCCTAGATAAGGAACCTAACATGGAGGGCATGGAAGGTGTGGAAGGATGAAGAACAAGGACCAGAGGCAAGAAGAAGGAGAAAAGCCAAACAAGGAAATCGAAGAGCTCAAAATTGCTTCGGCGAATTATGACTAGTTGGTCATCAAGGATACTGAACTTCTTATGTCTTTGTAGGTGTTGCTAGCTATCTAAGTCTTTATTTCTAGTTTTTTCTTCTTAGTTGTTCCTAATTTTTTGTTGTCCATTCAGGTTGTTGGCTTTCGTACCAGTCTTTTGTATGATGTCTTTATGCTGGTCTAGTTGATCTTTATTGATCTATCTTTTGACCTTTTTGTAAAAGGTTTCATGTCCTTAAAACCTATTTTTCTAATTAATCAGAACATAATAAAGATGGTGAAGTAATCAGGAACAAAGCAAGATTAGTTTGTAAAAGTTACTCACAGAAAGAAGGAATTGATTATAATGAAACTTTTACACCGGTATCTAGAATTGAGGTAGTTAGACTATTTCTTGCATTTGCAACTCATAAGAACTATAAATTTTATCAGATGGATTTAAAATGTGCATTTTTTAATGGAGATCTAGAAGAGGAAGTTTACATTGAACAACCTGATGTATTTTCTTTGACAGATAATAAGGATATGGTTTGCAGGTTAAGGAAAGCTTTATATGGATTGAAGCAAGCTCCTAGTGCTTGATATGCTAGATTGGATAAATATCTTGTAAATCTTGGTTACACAAAAGGTAATGTTGACAATAATGCTGACAACAACTTGTATTATAAAATCATTAATGATGACATTTTGGTTATTGAAGTTTTTGTGGATGATATCATTTTTGGAGGTGAAGATGGATTGTGTAAAGACTTTGCAAACAAGATGCAGGAAGAATTTGAAATGTCTATGATTGGGGAGATAAAAAAATTCTAGGTTTGCATATTTCACAAATAGATAGAGGTATATTCATATGTAAAACAAAATACTTGAAGGAACTTGTGAAGAAATTTGGTATGGAAAACTCCAAACTAGTAAGTACTCCTATGACTACAACTAATAAATTCGCATTGAAGGATGATACAACTTGTATTAATCTGACAAGATACAATTCTATGATTGGAGGATTACTGTATTTGACACAAACAAGACCTAATATAATGAATGCAGTGTGTATTGTATCTAGATTTCAAACAAATCCTAAAAAAAATCATGAATAAGTAGTAAAAAGGATTTCTCGGTATCTACAAGGCACAACAAATCTTGGTTTATGGTATCCTAAGGATGAAAAATTTGATTTATGTGCATATACCAATTCAAATTGGGTAGGAGATGTAGATAACATAAGAGTGCCACTAGTGGTGCATTCTTTCTTGGCACAAGATTAATTTCATGGATCAACAAGAAGCAGATTTGTACATCATTATCTATAGTAGAATCAGAATATGTTGCAGTAACAACTAATTATACTCATGTATTATGGATAAAGAAAATGTTGAAGGATATAAAGGTAATATGCAAAGAACCGATAATTATTTATTGTGATAATTCAGTAGCAATTGATATATCAAAGAATCCAGTATTTCGCTCCAAGACAAAGCATGCTTCTATTAAGTACAATTTTCTGGAAGAGAATGTTGAAGCAAATGAAGTGAGATTGGTTTATGTGAATATTATAGAGAAAATTCTAGATATCTTTACAAAGCCTTTTCTTAAGGAAACATTTGACTATCTCAGAGAGTATCTTGGGGTAATTTCCCCACCAGCAGAGACTTGAATGATTAAGATTGACATCAAATCGGTAGAGACTAACAGACAAATCTTTTTCCGGCTTTGATGAAGGAGAGCTACTTCTCAGGGGGAGTAGTTAGCTGAATGTCATGTTTTGATTCTTAACTACTTTGGCATTTGACTTCAAAAGGGGAGAGATATCAATGGAAAAACTTTGTACTTTGGGGAGAGATGTATTTTGGTTTTGGTTTCTATTTTTGGTACAAAACTTTGTATTGATCTACTTTGGGAGATTGTTGGTTTATTGGTTTTTGTCATTCTATTTTTGGCACTTAGATGTTTTTCCATCTAGTGTTGCCATCAATTCCAAAGGGGGATATTGTTGGTATTATGGATGACTTCGTCATGTGTTACATTGGTTTTGTCATTGATGTCAACACTTATCTTCTTGGAGGTTTACATTGTTGTTTTGGCACATGGTGTTCATTGGCATGGTTAGTGGCTTATGCACAGTCACCGATATATTCTTCACCACTAGGTTATATTGTTCACCAATAGGTTATATTTTTCATTGGCAACGATGTTAACGATGTTTGGATTTGGTGTTTTTCTTATTGGTCTAATCGGGTTGACAGATTTGCTTTTACCGACAAATAGGTCTAGGTTATGGGCCAGTACATGATATCTATTCTAGATCAACATGACATATCTTGGAAATGGTTTATTGATTGGATATTGTATTAAAGCTGACATATTGTATCGCATCAATACTTATTTGTAATTGATTTAATTGTAATATCTCTAGTGAGCTGACCTCATGTATAGGTCTTAGGTTTTGTATAAATGATTGTAAGATCTTATTGAAGATCAGATATGGGTATGGTATGAGTGTGTTCAAATATTGAAGAGCGAAAAATAAGATGATCCTTGTATGAGTCACACATACATTATCTGAAGGTTGAAGGAAGGTTATGAAGGTGTTTGGCACTCATGTTTAGAGCTTAAACTGATACTGATTCTAGCATTGCAGATGTTGTTCTGAGGCACTACATTGTTATTGGATTTAATCATCCAACTCTAATAAATCTAACTCCTATTTTGTGTTTGAGCAGTGAGCTCTAGGTAGTTGGCCTTTCTACATGTGCAGCCCCCATTTGTATACACTTATTATCTGCAGTAGTATATTGTGGGTAAGGTTTCCCACCATGGTTTTTCCCCTTACCAGGTTTCGTCATCATAATCTTTGTGTCATGTGTTGTGGATGTTGTTTCTCTTTCTATTTCATGCATTAAGTTATACCGATACTACTATAACTGTTAATCTATTTCCCCGATATTTAAGTTTGGTTTATCGGCACTAAGTTTAAATTGGAATAATTTGCATTTGGATTATAATTTATTGACAATTGATTCACCCCCCCTCTCAGTTGTCCTTCCCAGTTCCTAACACACCTAACTTTGCACATTTTCTCGTACAAACATCCCCTACTCATAACATACATCAAAATGATTAACCAAATCGATCTTATATATCTGTACTATTAGACACAATGTACCACTGAGAGGGGGGGTGAATCAATGGTTTCTAAACTTTTCCCTTTATCTCTCGTATGTGTGTATATCGGTTATCAGATCTAACAGAAAGAAAACTTATCGATTATATGGGAGACTTTAAAAAATGCAATCACACATGAAAGGGACATCACATATCACCAACATATATGAGGAAAACCAAAGATGGGAAAAACCTCGGTGATAAATGTTGTTGGAGTCTACTGCTCCAATATACCCTCACAATGAAACTCTAATTATAATGTTTAGGTCACCAACCCAAGGAGCACCAACCTTGATTTAGGCAACCAACCCAAGGAGAACCAACACCTAATTTAGGGCACCAACTGATGGACTTGAAAAGCACTGAGTGGGAGGGGTGAATCAGTGACACCAAAAATAAAACTACTTCAAACACTAACCAGTAGATGAACTTAACAAAACTTTAAAACATAATGCATGCAATCCAAAATGATATAACAACATCCACAACAAGTAAAACATCCACCATAACACAAGTGTTTATATGTGGAAAGCCAAAATAGGTAAAACCATGGTGAGATGTAACTCACAAGTTAACTATTTGCAGTAATAGATAACTGACCGATTAAGGTCTACAAAGTGCTTTGCTAGGACCGAATCTTGTTAGAGATCCCAAAGCTTGATTAAAATCTATACCTTGTAAAAGGTAGTACCCTATTAGGAGTAACCTCAGTAGAGGATTTTTGAATCCAAACTAATGGATCACCTTGTTAGAAGATTTGAACAATGAATCTTGTTAGAGCTTAGCCAGCTAGGGGATTTTAATTTTGTTGTAATTGTTAGAAGACAATAGGATTTGTTTGATTTGCCTGAGTAGCATAATACTTTCTTGATTAGATCATTTTAAGCGTATTCAACACTGCTTCTCAACATACTGTGCAACTTAACACTTTTGTCTTTGCACATAACATATCACTTTCACTCATACAAAATAATTCATTGTGATGTCAATATATAGACATTTAGATGTCATATCAGCCTCAAGAAATCATAACACAATTTCCTAGGTCTAATGTATCTAGTCAAATGATCATAACTCATCACAAAAATACCACCAAAACTTGTCGGTGGTGATAACTCATCACACAATCTACAAATACTAGTTGGAACACTTAATACTAGTTCAAGTTAAATTGGTTGTCCTTGATGCTTCTGAGCTAGTCTTTGCTGGATCTTCATGTTGATGCTGAGACATGTATAACCAAGTGGTTATCTCCATCCATATACCGGTTGTCACCAAATACCAGTTAGAAATAAACCTCTAGTATACCGGCTGTAGTATAAACAACTTCAAGTCATATTGGTAGAAAATATAAACATATGTGTGTATATGTGTTTCATCAATGACAATATATGATGAATTCATTACAATCATCATCAAGCCAACAATCTCCCCCTTTGGCATTGATGGTAGCACTTAGAAAATTTTATAGTAATACCACTAAGTGGTACTTACAAAAAAAATTTATACACTTATACACATACTCCCCCTTACTACATACATCATACAAAATTTTCAAAAACACACATACATATTTCTACTCTCCCTTTGACAACAATGCCAAATTGAAAAAGAAAAATGTATATATAGAGAGAGAGAAAATTTGTATCAAAGTGTTCAACATATACAAAAATTTCAAAAACTGAATCAAGATTCATGCATTAGCAATCCTCAAAAAAATTGCACTAAAATTCCTCTTCAACTGAGGTAAAGCATGTTCCCATGTTTCAAGCAAATTCTCAGTGAACTCAAGTGTAGACATGATCTGAGTATGAAATTCCTCCATGGAATCTAGTGAACAGGTTTCTAGGGTAGCTAAAATAGCTTATGCATGTGTGTAGGCTCTCTATAGGATTTCCACTTGTGTTGTGAGTTGACTCTTCAATTCTTTTAGTGCCCAGAGTCTTTTGGCTTTCTTAAGATCATAGGTGTCTAACCTATTGTGCAAATCTTCCACAGATTTGTTAAAAGCAAAAACAAAGTCTTGAAGTGGCATATATGCATTGCATATCTTTTCTATCTTCTGCTCAGTTTCAGTATGCCTGCTATTGATATTAGTAAAAAATAATTAAATATTAGAAGTAGATGCAAGATACTTCCTGCCTGTTTCAATAGCTTGCCTTAATAAATCTTTATTAAGTGATAGAGCCATTTTCCTAGTATCAATCTCCTCCATAAGTTGTTCACCTCGCTTCTTCCGATAACTCTTATCAGCATATGTCTAGATTGCTTCTTCAAGTGATGTAATTTGGTCAGATGCATCAACAACTAATTGACCAAGTTTTCTAATGGGTGTTGTCATGTGCCCTATAGTAGTTTCTGGTAGCAGATTTTTTTAGAACATCTACTACTTTTTGAATGGTTTCTGCTTCTATCCTTTGTTCCTTAATTCTTTTCTTGTGTGCTCTAGATTGCATGACATTTGTAATCTTCATCATTTCAAATGCACTCATATTATCAACATTTATAGGCCGTGAGATGCCTAATGAGTCATCTTCATCTTCATCATTCTATTGTAAGACTAATGGTTTTGCTGGTTCAGAAGATGTTACCTTAACAATCACTTTCCCTTGTTTTTTCTCTGTTTCCTGCTCAAGTGATTGAGTACCAATGTTTGCATCAGATTCCTTCTAAATATCCCGTGAAACCGATGGGGATTAGGGTTTCTCAGGTTGATAATTTTTATGGTGGAATATCCACTCCTTGTTGAGTTGTTGGTTCCTCAACTGAAGTAACCTATAAGATAGTGATCACATGTGGCTACATATTGGGTGCAATGATGTCCTTAGATAGATCAATTGTATCCTAAATATCATCAATATCATGGATAGTAGTTTCATCCTTCCTCTCATCAACTTGCATATCTTTATCCATTCTAGGTATATCATCATCATCTTGTTCATCCTAAGAAGAATGTATGAGCTCTTCCATCCCTTGGATGCTATAGGATATTTGATGAGTTTCAGTCTCAATAATTTTCCTCTTTCCACTAAGTAGCTTCAATCTTCTTTCTTTGAAAGCAAATTGAATTTTGTACTGCTCAACTAAAGCACTTATTTCATCCTTGGATAATTTAGGAAAATATTGCACAAATATCTCATCTATAATTTATTTTTCCTTCTTTACATCTTCCTCCCATTTATTCAAAATAACAGTGTACAAAGAATTAGAGATGTATTTTTTAAGATAATCTACTGTAATGACACAAATGATTGATTACGTATTGAATGATTTGCTCCTTCTCATCTTCAGTGAAGGAATCAAAATGTTCTTTGACATTGTCAAATATGTTTCTCCCTAACGTCTTCACTATTCTTTCAAAGTGGGTTTCAGGCTTGTAAGTTGAAATATCAATAGGCATAGTTTCCTTTGGCACATTTTTCACTGACTTTGCTACTCTATCAGTAGCTTTCATCTTCTTAGGTTCTTCATCAATGTTGGTTCCTTTAGATTCTTTTTGAAGAATTAACTTCCGACCTCTTTTCTTTGTCTCCTTTTTCATATACACCTTAGGTTCTGATTCCTTTTTGTTTTGGACACTCTGTGTTGTTCTATTACTTTTCATCACCAAAGGTGCATCCTTGGCTTTCTTTTTCTTACCTTTACCGCTTGTGGTTGGAGCAATACTTGTTCTAGCTCATGCAGTTTGTTCTTTCACTGAACTCAATTTTGCTCTCCTTTTATCTACTAGAGATGCTAACAGGTTATTGGCATAGCCAATCAATAAGTCATAGTTAACCTCATAACTCATATCTTCCATTTCTTCCTCTCTAGGCTCAATTACCTCCATTAAACAAAAATTAGTGGTAACTATAAAAATAATGTCTTTGGCAAAATGTTTTACCACATCCTTAGGCATATTACTCTCATGCTCATCTTCTTCTAAAATTCATTTAAGTATTTGTTCATAGTGGCAGAGAAAGTTTTCCTTATAGCCTTGATGTTGTTCTTGATTTGGGTAGATACTGGTAGATCCTTAGACCATTCAAGATCTCTATTTCCCGGTAGGAAATCTTGAAAAATAAAAGAATATCCCAATCAATGACTATCCATATTTAAAATTTTGGCTACTATCCTTCTTGATAGATTGTAGAATTAAAAATAATTGGCTCCTTATGGCCTCACATAGGTCATAATCTGCATTTTCAGCTATCATCTTGTAAGTAGTATGCACTGCTGCTGATGGAACACTATTCATTCTGTTAGAGTAGAATAATCGGTAACCTGTGACCATAGCTTTTAATTTTACCACTAGGTCTTTGATATTATTAACAAAGAAGGCACGACCATCATAGGTTGAACTGGTTAGGGTATTTACTATATCTTTTAAAATGTGTCTCAACTGAGGTACTTCACTAGCTGATTGAAAACTAGTTACAGCCTTAATGGCTTCCTGATAGTTTTGATACTTAATGTAAGTATAGATGCCAAGCTAATAAGATGAGAGGGGGGCTGAATCATACAAACTTAATCTTCCATAAAAACATCAGATTCAACCTCGGTAACCTTTACTTCAGTAATATAACCAAAACCGCTAAACATTTAAACTTACAAGCATATAAACATCATAGCACTCATAACACCAGATTTAATGTGGAAACCCAAATAGGGAAAAACCACTATGGGATTTTGGACCCACTAAGAAATATACTCTTCTAGAGTATGCTCGGTTAAAAGCAAATCCTGTTAAAGATTACAAACACATTGCTAGATGTGACCCAGTTAAGGGATTTCCCTCAAATCTGTTAGGATCTTCATGTTGTTAGAAGTGACCTTGTTAAAGGATTTCAAACACTCAATCAGAATGTCACCTTGCTAGAGGGTTTTACAAATAAGACTATTAAGTCCACTCGGTTAAGAGATTTTTTGTCACTTCACAAAATCATAGTAATAAAAATCTATCTGCAACTTCACATCTAAAATGCTAAAGAAGATTCTTATTTACTCAATACAATATAGACATAGAACTAATCTTGTCCATCTGCTGGGCTCTATACTCTGTTATTCAAAATAGATCTTCAAGCTTCTATTCTCAGTAATCACTATGTAGCATCCCTGTGCATACACTTGCCCACATGCATTGTTTAACAATAGTTCCTTATTTATAAACAATAGCTAATAGCTTAATCTCCTTGATCACATTTCCCATGATCAATCATAGCCATCAGATCTTCAAAATTTGTCTAGGTTCAATGTATTCACCAATCTGAAAATGTGTTACCCCGCCTTGGAACTTGCATACATTTCTTGGAACTTGTGCTAGGGTATTGCGGTTCAATTTGAGTTGTAGATCTTCCTGTAGATTTTCCTTTGCCATAGATTCTTTAACAAACTTCATTCATGACATACCAATCATTTAATCATATCCAGCTTATCATCTTCCTTCATTAAATAATGCTTTTATTCATTCAATACATTATGTTATTACTTGGTAAATACTAAACTTCACTCGATAGACATTTTTCCTTCATTAACCGATAGTGATAACCTTAGGGTTTACCAACTAGGTTATTTGCTCGATAACATAGTATAGTATTAACCTTACAATCAATAACATATGTATGATATCAAAACAATCTAAACATCATGATCTCATCATTGTTTAACTCGGTAATAGTTTCCCATTGAATAACTTATTTCTCCCTTTATTCATCATATTCTTTTTGTGTCTTTTACCAACATCTTTATACTCATCAAATCATACTTCTCAAGATATGGAAACATCATATTGAATTAGAAAATCAATTTCTTGACATCAATGAAAAAATAATAATATTAAGATAGTAATCATCCTTAATCAGTTATATCCATAATCATCAACAACCTTCTCAATATCCTTATTGAAATGGCAACAATCTCCCCCTTTGGCATTGATGGCAAAACCAATTGATTTGACCTAATTTATTTGGATTGCTGTGAGATTCTAAAATGCTGAAATGTTCTCCTTCTATCACCAGAATTCTCCCCCATACATTAGTCTTCACTTCTTTTCTCTTCAGGCTTGCTTTTCTTGAGTCTTCTCCTCTTTTCTTCTGTCTTCTCCCCCTTTGACAACAATGCCAAAAAGTAAAGAACTAAAACATAATTTATTCCTGTATGAAGTGATTTCCTGCTGCTGTGTGTCAATTTAGTCTCGGTCAAAGCATTTTGTCTTCGATTCCTATTCCCTGTATTATTTCCTATATTGTTTCCTACACACCTTTTAGAAAACCTCCTAAAGTGTGTAAATCAACATCAACTCCTAAAGAAATTTTGTAGAGTCATCGAATTGATGCCTTCACTTGAGCTTCTTCTCTAAGATAATGATATTTGATAGAGATGTGCTTTGTCTTAGAGTGCATAACAAGATTCTTTGAAATGTTAATGGCACTAGTATTGTCACAGAATATAGTTACTAGCTCAGTAACTTTCTCATTTATACCTTCCAACAGTTGTTTGATCCATGCTATGTTGGTACATTTCAATGCTACAGCAACCTATTCAGCTTCTATTGTTGACTGTGAAACACATCCTTGTTTCTTGATAAGCCAACTCACTAGTCTTTCTCCTAAAAAGAAAGCTCCTCCACTTGTGCTTTTCCTGTAATCAATGTTGCCTATCCAATCAGCATCAGTATAAACTTTTAAATCAAAGTCATTTCCTTTCTGATATACTAAGCCATAATCCTCAGTGCCTTTCAAGTATCTAAAAATTCTCTTCATTGTTGTCATGTGTGTTTCCTTAGGATCTACAGAGAATATTTCAACTATACCTACTGCATGTGCTATGTCTAGTCTACTGTGAACAACATATTGTAACTTTCCAATCATGAATTAGTAAAGTGTCTCATCAACAGATGTAGATTCATCATTCTTTGATAATTTACAGTTGGTAGTCATAGGAGTACTTACTGGTTTTGATTCCTCCATTCCAAATTTCTTAAAGATTTCCTTTAAGTACTTGGATTGAGTAATGAAAATCTCATTTTTCATTTGCAGTATCTGTAAACCTATAAAATACTTTATCTCACCAATTAATGACATCTCAAATTCTTTGCTCATTTCATTTCCAAAGTTCTTGCATAAAGAGTCATTTCCACAAAAGACAATATCATCAACAAATATGGTTGAGATCAGTATTCCATTTTCATCATTCTTCATGTACATATTATTGCTTTCACTTGTTCTTATAAAACCAATCTTGATTAAATAAGAGTGCAATCTTTCATACCATGCTCTAGTTGCTTGTTTCAAACCATACAAAGCTTTGTTCAATTTACATACCTGATCTTCATTCTTGTTTTCAACAAATCCTTCAGGTTGTTCAATAAAAACTTCTTCTTCTAATATACCATTCAGAAATGCAGATTTGACATCCATTTGATATACCTTGAAATTCTTGTAAGCAGCATATGCCAACAATGTTCTTACTCCTTTAATTCTAGCCATAGGTGCAAAAGTTTCACCATAATCAATTCCTTCTTCTTGAGCATAATCTTTTCAAACTATTCTATCTTTATTGTGAATGACCTCTCCTTTTTCATTCAACTTGTTTTGAAAATCCACTTTGTATGGATTACATTTTTGTCCCTCGGTCTTGGGATCAATGTCTATGTGTCATTCTTCTTGATTTGATCAATCTCTTCTGTCATAGCATTTATCCAATCTTCACTATTAAATTCCTCTTTCACTATTCTCGGTTCAAATTCAGATATGAGACATGTGTTCTTTCTTAGTTTGTTCCTTGTCATCACTGGATCATCCTTATCTCCTATAATCTGACTTGATGCATGATGTCTTCTAACATACTTGGCTAATATAGGCTCGGTAGGATCTGTATGATCTTCTTCATCACTTGGTAACTGGATATTCTCTTCGTTTTCTTCAACAGTTCTCTCGGTAAGACTATTCAGTTGAACATAGAGAAATTCATCATAGTCTTCTGGTTCTTTGGAGTTTCCTTCATCATTTCTTTCTACAAATTATTCAATTTTCACATCTGCACTTTCTTCTATTTTGTTAGATGATTTGATCAGACATTTAAATGCTTTACTTCTAGAAGAATAACCAAGAAATGTTCCTTCTTCACTTTTATGATCAAACTTGCCATTTCTATCATCTTTTTGTACATAGCATCTACTTCCAAATTAAAATAACTTACATTAGGTTTCTTGTCATACCAGATTTCATATGTGTCTTCAAAGTTCCTTTTTTTAGTTGTACTCGGTTCAGGGTGTAAACTGTTGTGCTTATTGCTTCTCTCCAAAATGTTTGTGGCACTTTCTTTTCATTCATCAAGGTTCTAGCACAATCCACAAAAGATCTATTTCTTCTCTCAGCAATTCCATTTTTTTGTGGAGTTCTTGGTGCAGAGACTTGTCTTTTAATACCATGATCATTGCAGAATAAGTTGAACTCATCAGATGTGAACTCTCCTCCTCTATCTGATCTAAGACATTTCAGTTGTCTTCCTGTTTCATTTTCAACTCTTTCCTTGTACCATTTAAACATTTGAAAAGCTTCTGATTTTTCTTTTAAAAACATAATTGACGTCATCCTTGAGTAATCATTCACAAATAATATGAAATATTTATCACCATAATAACTTTGAACTTTCATAGGACCACAAAGATCAGTGTGCACAAGATCTAAAATTCCCTTAGAAGTGTAAGACTTACTTGTAAAGCTTGATCTTGTCATTTTACCCATTTAGGATCCTCAACACATAGCATTCTTAGGTTTTTCAAGATTCGGTAGACCTATTACTCGGTGCTTCTTGCTTATTTTCATCAAATTATCAAAATTTACATGATAAAACATTTTATGCCATAACCAAGTATCATCTGTCTTTGCATATAGACATTTATTCCGAGTTGAGTCAAGGTGAAATGTATTACCTTTTGTTTGTGTCCCGGTAGCAGGTAACTTTCCATGCTTGTCATAAATTTTGACAATTCCTTTCTGAAATTCTATTTGGTATCCTATATTGTTTAGCTATGCTACACTCAACAAATTATATTTCAAACCTTCAACCCAATAAACATCATTGCACTTTGCATTGTCAAGAAGTGTTATGGATCCTTTACCCTTTACCGGACATGGTGCATCATTACCAAATCTTACATAGCCTCCATCATAATCTTCTAACATAACAAACTTGTGTTTATCACCTGTTATGTGACGTGAGCATCCACTATCTATGATCCAAGAGTCATTAGTATTTATGTGAGATATTAGGGCTTTTTATTCATACCTTTCTTCATCTGATCCATCTTTGATAGCCACATAAACTACTTCCTCTGTATCAGTTTCATCTAATTTATCATCATTGGATTCATCATCAGCTATTAAGCATGTCTTTCTTCTTTTGAAGTCTCGGTGTCCTTTGTAATGATTATCTTTCTATCTGCCATCTCAGTAATCTCTCTTTTTAGTAGAATCTTTGTTAGGACAGTTTGAAGCCATATGTCCTATCTTATCACAATTGAAACATTTCAAAGGTAGTTTTCCGTTATACTTACCTTTGCCTCTCGGTAACCTTTTGGCTAATAGTGCTTCAAACTCTTCTTGCTTACTGATTTCCTCATATAGTTTGTGTACTTCCTCCATTTTCTTGTGAAATCTTTCACTTGCTCCACTATGATCCCCTTTAGTGTACTTACTCATTCTATCATTGTAATCATTAGTTTCACCAATATGAAAAGAACTAAATGGAAATTCAACTTTATTTACCGATGACCCACTATTATCAAAGTTACTTAACTCAAATGCATGTAGCTTACCAATAGTAGCATCTAAAGAAACTGGCATATTGGGTATAGACCTCAATTCATTGATTGCAGAGACTCAGATTGCATAAGTTGGTAGAAGGGTTCTTAACAACTTACTTGTTATTTCCTTTTCTTCAATGGTTCCACCTGCTCCTTTGATTTGATTGACAATCTCCTTTAGTCTTGTACTGTACTGGGTTATGTTCTCACCTTCATTCATCCTCATAGATTCAAGTTGTCCTCTTAGACTGTCCACTTTTTCTGCTTGTCCCACATAGCCTTTACATCATTGTAGCCTTCTAGATCATTAAATTCTGAGTCGGTCAATGCAAATGTTATTTGAATCATTGCTTGGATATGTTCTTGCTTTGCATTTATCTCTTCCATTGTCAATGAATAGGTGCTCAGTGTGATGAAATTATTCTCCAGATAATATACATCATATTCTCCAACTCCTAATAGGTGCAGCTTCATCCTTTTCTGCCATGTAGAGAAACTTGACTTGTTTAGCTTTGGTGCATCCCTCTTATACATCTTTGGATCTTTGCCTCGGGTACCTTTAAAATTTTTCTTCCAAAGTCCAATGCTCTAATACCAAATGATAGTTTTGATACTTTATGTAAGTATAGATGCCGAGCTAATAAGATGAGAGGGGGGGTGAATCATACAAACTTAATCTTCCATAAAAATATCAGATCAACCTTGGTAACCTTTACTTTAGTAATATAACCAAAACTGCTAAACATGTAAACTCACAAGCATATAAAAATCATAACACTCATAACACCAGATTTAATGTGGAAACCCAAATAGGGAAAAACCACTGTGGGATTTCAGACCCACTAAGAAATATACTCTTCTAGAGTATGCTCAGTTAAAATAAAATCCTATTAAAGATTACAAACTTATTGCTAGATGTGACCCAGTTAAGGGATTTCCCTCAGATCTGTTAGGATCTTCACCTTGTTAGAAGTGACCTTGTTAAAGAATTTCAAACACTCAATCAGAATGTCACCTTCCTAGAGGGTTTTACAAATAAGACTATTATGTCCACTCGGTTAAGAGATTTTCTATCACTTCACAAAATCATAGAAATAAAAATCTATCTGCAACTTCACATCTAAAATGCTAAAGTAGATTCTTATTTTCTCAATACAATAAAGACATAGAACTAATCTTGTCCATTTGTTGGGCTCTATACTCTATTATTCAAAATAGATCTTCAAGCTTCTGTGCTCAGTAATCACTATCTAGCATCCCTATGCATACACTTGCCCACATGCATTGTTTAACAATAGTTCCTTATTTATAAACAATAGCTAACCGCTTAATCTCCTTGATCACATTTCCCATGATCAATCATCAGATCTTCAAACTTTGTCCAGGTTCAATGTATTCACTGATCTGAAAATGTGTTACCCTGCCTTGGAACTTGCATATATTTCTTGGAACCTGTGCTAGGGTATTATGGTTGAATCTGAGTTGTAGATCTTCCTACTGATTTTCCTTTTCCATAGAATCTTTAACAAACTTCATTCATGGCATACCAATCATTTAATCATAGCCAGCTCATCAGCTTCCTTCATTAAATAATGCTTTTATTCATTCAATGCATTCTGTTATTACTCGGTTGCAGCTCAGTAAATACTAAACTTCACTCGGTAGACATTTTGCCTTCATTAACCGATAGCGATAACCTTAGGGTTTACTTACTAGGTTCTTTGCTCGGTAACATAGTATAGTATTAACCTTACAATCAATAACATATGTATGATATCAAAACAATCTAAACATCATGATCTCATCTTTGTCTAACTCGGTAATAGCTGCCCATTGAATAACTTATTTCTCCCCTTATTCATCATGTTCTTTCTGTGTCTTTTGCTGACATCTTTATACTCATCAAATCATACTTCTCAAGATATGGCAACATCATACTGAATTAGAAAATCAATTTCTTGACATCAATGACAAAATAATAATATTAAGACAGTAATCATCCTTAATCAGTTATATCCATAATCATCAACAACCTTCTCAATATCCTTATTGAAATGCCAACAATATCTACTTGTTTATTATAATGCCAACACTTCCTTGGTTATGGTATGAGTCCTCTCTAAGTAGATGTTCTCCATACAAACTCTACTCAAGATAATTCGGATATGCTCTTCTTCAAAATCTTCAAGGAAGTAAGTCGCGTTATGAAAACCTTTCTTGAAAACCCTATTACACTTCATTTTAATTTTCCCATTTTCATCACAAACTGATTTCAACTAAGATTTTATTGATAGTGATCCCAAATCTTGAATTTTGCAATAAATGTAGGTGGACAAATCTCATTTTACTACGACATCACTAGGAACTTGTGACAAAGCACTACAAGACACAATCTTTTTTGCTTTACAACTTCCATAGGTTCTGACGTGATCATCAATTTCCCTACTGACTTAGAAGATGATGCCATTCCAGATAAACTAGATTACGAAGCAAGATTATCAAGAAATACCTTATTTTATGCACTACCTCATTTACCAGTTGTATGCCCAATTGCACACCAGTTTTGTCTTCTCCAACCTTCAAATCAACTTGATTACTCAAATCTCAATGCAACTTCGGCTGAAATCAGCTAATAATCTTTCAAACACTCAACGGTTCTTTCTCAAAAGTGTAAGGGTAAAAATAACAAAGTGAAAACTCACTTTTATTCTTTTCACCAACTACAATAAATGCTCTCCCATTAAGGTTTTAAACCATAATTGCATCGCTCAAGGAAAAACTGGTTGATAACTAAATGACAAAAAGTTATCAAAAACTTATGCTTTCAAATTCTCTTACCACATATTCACTCCAAGGGGTCCAGAGGTGAATTTACTGTTATGCTCCCCTTAGCCATATGAAAAGGCTTAATTCACCAGTGTCGGATTCTCTTCATTGGGTGAAGGAATAGCTTGCTCTCTAGGTGAATCATCACTCTTCTTCTTCCAAGTTCGATTCATTTCTTCTCTTGTTTCTTCAATATTGACCTTTTGCTTGCCTTTCTGATCTTTAGAAGGGTTGACCGGTTCGCTCTTCCTAGATCTATAGAATTTTGCCAAGTGTCCCACTTTGTTACTGTGATAGCAAGCCATACCAGTTGATCTCCAAGGTCTTGCATTACCTCTCCCAGTTCTTCTTCTTCAATTCATAGCCACATGACCAAAGTTGTTGCATATGGTGAAAATGAGATTTGTTACCTTTTCCATCTCAAATGGACTAAACCAGTTGCTGCAGGGTCTTTTCTAGTTCATATTTCCCGGGTTATCATAATTTCTCATCCAGTTGCCATTTGGTCTTGGATGCACGTGAGTCATAGAATTATTTACTCCATATCTGCACTCAACTAATCTATGTCCATACATTCTACATGTGAAGAAATGACCTTCAAATTTCTTGGACACATACCTAGAATTAGTATTGTAGCTTGCATTTCTATTAGGTTTGTCTCTACAAACATTTGTAGTGTGAATAGGTTTATGGCAAACAAAACAAATGGGTTTAAAGACCTTATCGATAGGTTTCTTGACCTTAGAAGCAGAATTATTCTTAAGAGTGTTGCTCTTTATACTAGATGATTCTCCTTTCTCAAATGTGTTAAAACCAAGTCCAAAGGTATCACCTTTCATCCTTTGTGAATGGACTTGTTTGTCTAGCAAGGTAGAACTCTTGTTGAACTTTTCTAGTTTCTCATTAGCTTTGGTGAGCTGCCTAGTGAGATCTTCATTATGTTTTGACAGGATCTCTCTCAAATATGATGCTAGTTCAAGATCTAGCTATAAATTCCCTTTTTCTTCTCTTTCTGCAACCAAATGCTCATGCATAGTGACATTTTCTCGCTTGATCTTGGCAATCTCTTGAAATCTCTTCAGCTGTTCTTATGGCTTCCAATTCTCGACTCATGTGGATAGTTAAACATTCTAACTCTCTCATCAGATTTACTTTCTCACCATTTAACTTTTCAACTTCCTTGGCTAAAGCATAAATATTGGCCTCATCTAAAGAATTATTATCAGATATTTCCAACAGTTGTTCAGTTCTCTCTCTTCTTTTGACTTGTGAAGCTTTCAGTTTGACTCTAAGGTTTTCAAGCTCATTTCTACTAGCTTCAAGCTCTCTAGCCATCTCAAAGTAGCTCATGTCCCACATGGTGGTTTCAAGGCTCCCTTCTAAGCGATTAGGCTTTAAAGAAGTTAGTCCTTGATACCAATTGATGGACTTCAAAATCATTGAGAGGGGGGGGTGAATCAATGACACCAAAAATAAAACTACTTCAAACACAAATGGGTAGATGAACTTAACAAAACTTTTAAACACAATGCATGCAATCCAAAAAGATATAACAACATCCACAATAAGTAAAACATCCATCATAACACAAGTGTTTGTACATGGAAAACCCAAATAGGTAAAAAACACAATGAGATGGAACTCACAAGTTAACTATCTACAGTAATAGATAACTAACCAGTTAAGGTCTACAAAGTGCTCTGCTAGGAGCAAATCTTGTTAGAGATCCCAAAGCTTGATTAAAAGCTATACATTGTAAAAGGTAGTACCCTGTTAGGAGTAACCTTAGTAGAGGATTTGAACAATGAAGCTTGTTAGAGCTTACTCGGTAAGGGGATTTTAATTATGTTGTAATTGTTAGAAGACAATAGGATTTGTTTGATCTATTTGAGTAGCACAATACTTGCTTAATTAGATCCTTGTAAGCATATTCAACACTGCTTCTCAACATACTCTGCAACTTAACACTTTTGTCTTTGCACATAGCATATCACTTTTGCTCATAAAAAATAATTCATTGTGATGTCAATATATAGACATTTAGATTTCATGTTGGCCTCAAGAAATCATAACACAATTTCCTAGGTGCAGTGTATCTGGTCAAGTGATCATAACTCATCACAAAAATACCACCAAAACTTGTTGGTGGTGATAACTCATCACACAATTTACGAATACCAATTGGAACACTTAATACCTGTTAAAGTTAAACCACTTATCCTTGATTCTTTTGAGATAGTCTCCACTGGATCTTCATGTTGATGATGAGACATGTATAACCAAGTGGTTATCTCCATGCATATACTGGTTATCACCAAATACTAGTTAGAAATAAACCTCTAGTATACCGGTTGTAGTATAAACAACTTGAAGTCATACCGGTAGACAATACAAACATATGTGTGTGTATGTGTTTCATCAATGACAACATATGATGAATTCATTGCAATTATCATCAAGCCAACACCAACCCAAGGAGCTACAACTACTCCACCAAGCTCCAACTCAGTGGTCTACTATGAGTATATTCAAATACAAAAGTAATAGTCTTGTTACAAATGAATTTGTAACTCTTATGCAAATCTCCCTATCGGTTCTCCTCTCTCTCCAATTCTCTATCAGTTCTCTTCTCACCTCTCAGCTGGAACACAATCTCCTAATGCAACTTACTCTCTATTGCACCTTCACCAGATCAATCTCTTCTTCTTCTTTTTCGGTTCTCTCTCTATCAGTTCTCTCTTCTCTCTACTACACTATTTCTCTCCACCACCAGTCTTGATAACTTAGTTAGATGTCTACAATATAATACTTGTGAGTTCTTAGTTTACTTTCTCTATAACCTTCTGGAACTCTTCTCTACCAATGTGGTCACCAGTGGTTTCCTCCTTTATCAGACTCAATGGCTAATTATCAGTAGCCTCATTGATGTTGGTTGAACCCTTCAAATCGATTCTCTCTTTCTCATACTCAGTCTCTTCTCATATTGTCTTTTTTACACTTGACTAATTTCTTCTCCCAAATACAGCAACACTCTCATTCAGCGGAAACCTTCATAGATTTTGTCTTGAATATTTATAAACTTGTTTTGCTGCCAAAAACTAATTCAAACTTCACATGGTTAGGGTTTCTTCATTGACCTCAAGGAAAACCAAATCCAATCAGACCTTATCGAATCTGATCACCTTGATTGATGAACTACAACTTATCAATCATATTTTCCATTATAATGCCTTCCAGACCATGCGTTCCTCATTTATCAATATGCTTTTAATTTGTCACCTAATTTTGTGGTCGATCACCAAGAATAGTTTCAAGATTAGAGCTTCAGTAACAATCTATGAACTTCCTCCAAAATGAGGGAAAACTAGTCCCTTAAATAGGCTTCAAAAATGGATGAATGGCCAAGATCTAATCTTGTCCATTTGACATTGAGTCACAAACTTCTGCTACACATCCTGTGAATCACACAGTCGACATAAATTTTGACCTATCCCCATCTACCTTGCCGACAACACATTCACCGACCTATGCATATATATCACTTCAACTCTATGTGGCCACTATCTCGGCAAGCACCTTTGCTAGGTTATCTATGTCGGTCTAAATAGGATCACTGTCCAACCACTCAATCGGGTTCATCTACTAGCTTACTAACCCTGTCGATTATACCCTAAGCAGTCTGACATCACCTTGCACTTGGCTTCTCTTCCAATGGATCAACTTTGCCAGTTGACAAACATATCAATCCACCATATGTTTCTCTTCATCAGGAAGGGTCACATCACTTAGCCTCTTTGTTCTCTTACTAGTTCTCATGCTTACCGGTAGACATCTTTGATGACACCATGTCATTTAACCTTCAACCATTTACATCTGAGGCATCTGCATACCACTTGCACTCTCTATCTATAGCTTCGCAGCCTTGCCTTCTTCATCATCAGCCCAAACCATCTCTCAACTGGTTTGTCAAAGTGAAAAACCCATTAGTTCTTTAATCTTCCTTCTCTATCTTGGTAGCACGTCATGTCTTCACATGCTGATTTGGTGCACATCCTTGATCTCATGCACATAAGGCAACTTAGTATTTCACCTGTTCATTCGGTGTGAGCCTTCAATCACTTTCCTTCTACTCTTCTCTCTTATCTGGGTGGACTATGATGCATTTCATGCATAATAGGAGATAAGCTCCACTTACCAGTGGGAGTGGATCCTTTTCATCCACATCCTATAATGCACCAATGTGGCTTCCTTGTTTTAGCAACATTTCTTCAAACAAACACATGTGATTTGGTTGGGGTACTCTTACTATCACTCATCTCTTCAAATTGATGGGAGTCCTACTAATTGACATCCACATAGTGTACCAGTGACCTGCACATCCTTCTCCCCCAATTTTGATGTGATTTAGATAACATTCCCCCTCTTCATCACAATCAACTTACCAACATCTTGCTCTCTTATAGATATCATTTACTAGTTGTTATATCATATCAGTCTCCTATCCATATCTTCCACACAAGTAAAACACTAAATTGTGTACCGATGACTCCAATGGCCATTCTCTCCTTTACTAGTGACCTGCTAAGCTAGGTGACATCAAAGACATCACATCTGGTATGAATCAATGAAAATACTGCACATACAAATCTTATACCGGTTGATATCAATGACAAGGCAATGCCAACAATCTCCCCCTTTGGCATTGATGTCAACACATGTAGTATTCAACATACTACATATTATTTATCCCCCTTTGTATGATCCATGGATTCTCACACATGTAGTATGCAGAATACTACAAAATCTCTCTCCCTCTTTGACAACAATGGTAAAGGGCACTATGAGGGTTTCTCTCCTCCTTGTGTCTGTCAGACAGTAACAGAGATTTTTCTTCCCTTTTTGTCTACCAGATGCTTCTCCACCTTTGATCATCATACATTTCATCCTCTCATATCATAACACTTGAGATGGAGGACTCAACTGTCAACTAACACCAATTTCTCAACACCCAAGTGTATATGCAAATTGGAACCTTAATGCATATGCAAGACTAGAACCAATTGAAGGCCAATGTGTCAATGATTACAACATATCTGTCGATCAAACTACATCATCACCCTTTTGATACCAATTGATCTTGAGAATCAAATGTGATTGTACTATGAGTGCTATCAATTGGGAAATTAGATACTCTGAATTGTGAAATTATTTTGGGTATTCCTACAACAATTTCTATCTTCAGCAGTTGATGCAGCTATTACACCCATAAGTTCTTGCATGCCAGTTCAGCATCATGAGCATTTTAACTCCCCCTGAGTCATACATCTTAGGTTCTCATTGCCTATCAGGTTCAAAACTAGAGCTCCAATCTTCACCATAAACCAGTTGAGTTGTGCAAATGTGATCATTTGATGATCTTTTAGCTCCATTATATCCACCACAACCTATGACATGATCCTAGATGTACACAATGCCATACAATATCATCATCATGCCATGAATCAAACTGGTTAGCCCTCAAAGGATGCATGCATACATAAACAAAAACCAGGCCAATATATGTCTTTCAGGTCTTCACTAGTACCACCTAAGACATAAACTCCTCATTCCATGCTATCAGGGTTCATGCAATGCTCTCAAACCTTGTTGTCTTGCATAACCTGCAAGTACCTATTTAGCATTCATACCAGTAAAATCCTACACAGATCGGTTTCTTGTATTGGTTCATCATCATTACCAAAACACCTTCTTGTAACTCCTGACATTTTGTGTCACTTTGCATCTGATTTCAATTGCAAATTACCCATCCATTGACATGTGCAATAGTGATCCATCTTTCATCTTTAGGTGTGTAGCCAAGGCAACCATTACACACTCTTATCTTCTCATTTCCTTCCTTCATACCAATAGCATCTTGTTCTTCCATGTGTTCTCTTTCACTAAGGGGGTGAATTAATAAGGTTAGTGTACTACTCCCCCTAAGTTCCTGCATCTCCTTTAAGCCTTAGGAGATATTACTTATGAATTGAATGCATAGTGTTGGTCCATGGTTGCGCCTTCAAAAAAGGGTATCTGGAATGGTGAGTAGTTTATTAGTGTGTGTGGAAGATTTTGGAGTTAAGGTCTATTCTCTCACTGAATAGGGCTACTAGCCTAGGGGGTAGGTTTCCAAAGGAGATATAAGGATTTGAAGACAAAACCCTAAACCAATGCTTGGACCAGTCCTTAGTAGTCATGAATGGACAATTCTAAAGCCCCTAAGAGAAAATGTTACCGGTGAGGCATGTTTGAGAAGTTGAAGTCATTTACTCATCTTGAGTAGGTGTTAAGCTTGAGTAGTGGAGAGTATTTCAAAACCTTAAGATGTGGAGTCGTTCCTTGTAGGGTCATTTTTTTCATTTCAAGGGTCAGACAATAACCTTTTGGACTTGTCCTTAGGTGTAAGGAGGCCTCTGTATCAAGTGGTATGAGAGAACAAGAGTGTTCTTTGGATAGAAGAAGAAGACAAGATGTCAGAGAAAGAGGGATCCCAAGAAATCCCATCAAGAATGACCAATGTTGAGTTGGTTGTCTTGGTGAAGAAGCAAATGGAAGAGATAAGAGTAGTCGGGGCTGAGAATCAGGCCTCGAGAGATGAAATGGACTAGTTGAAGGATAGAGTGGAGAGGGGAGAAAGAGACTCTGGAAATGTTGAAGAAGGGGATGAAGAGGATATCCCTAGGCAGGAAGAACAAGAGGTTCCTATAGACCAGAGACCCCTGATGAGTGTCCTCAAGTCCATGGAAAGAAGAACTATGGATGTGAAATTGGATCTGCTAGTGTTTTCTAGTAAGATGGGACCGGATATAGTGATGGAGTGGATAGACTCCTTGGACAACTTCTTTGAGAGTGAAGACATACCAAAGCACCAAAGGGTGAAGATGGCCCAATCCAAAATAAAAGGGGTTACACTGACTTGGTGGACTTTCATCTAAGATGAGAGGATGAAAGAGGGGAAAAGAAAAGTTTCTACCTGGAAGAAGATGATGACTTTGGTGAAGGAAGCCTATGTTCTAGTGGACTATAATGTCCAGTTGCATAAGAGAAGACAAAACTTGAAACAAAAGGAGATGGACACGAGTTCCTACACAAAGGAGTTAATGAAATTGTGTGTGAAGACCAAGGTAAAGGAGAGGGAAGATGGGAAGGTGGTGAGATATCTCAATGGACTGAGATTTGCCATCCAAGAAGATTTGAATCTCCACACCCCTAAGGAAGTGCAAAAATGCTTTTAGTTGGCACTTAAGGTGGAGGAGAAGCTGAAGAGGAGACAAGAAAAAAATGGTAGAGGCAAAGGGAAACAACAAAGAGGGGGAAGGGTGAACTCACAAAGCTGGTTCCCACTTTTTGGTACATCCTAATTTTTGCTGAAATCATACATTTTTTGGAAAATATAATTATTTAAGCTTTAAGAGGTCCAATTTGAAGTAATTAATTGAAGAGAGTTAGATCAAAGGCTCTTAGATCAAAATTTCTTGGATAGAACCTCTCTACTTCTAAATCATACTTGCAATGGAGTCTCCTTTGCATCTATCAAATGCTGATAAAAAATCAATTTTACATTAGCTTTTGAGGGGTCAAATGAATTCATTTAGAAGTTTTGTTTTTTTGAGGATTTAGTCCTTATTATAAGCTTTCCAAATAATATAATTTTTAATATATTTAAGTTTATTAATATATTTTTATTTTATTTTTTATGAATGTAGGTTTTTCACCAAACATGAACTTCTTTGTTCAATGCATTGGGAAAAACAGCAAACTAATTCAAAAAAATTCTGAAAAATATCTATGCCCTACGTATTGATGTCTTCTTTCTAACAAAAAAAATAAAACTTAATTTTGATATATATAGAGCAAGTTATGTGTTCAAACGTACACCTATATCTAAATTATAATTAGTCAGACTTCAAAACTTAATAAAATAAAAAATATTCAACATATCACTATCAAACCAACTACATGCCTTGGGTATTGATGTTACAAACCAAAATTTAAAAGAGTTAAGTTTTTATCATTTATAGAAAAAAATTTATATGTTTCGAGATGCACATCACTCTTAAAAAATGTTGTTTCCTGTAAAAAACTATTTTTGAGGGAGATGGAAAAATCAATAAAATTTTATTCAAAAAAATTTGAAAAAAATATATTTAGAATCTACAGAAAGGATGTTACAAATCACTAGTTTACATCATCTTCAAATTCTTAACGATTTAAAAGTTATAGGTGTCGGAAAGTGAAGTTTTTTTTCAAAATGTTCATCTAAGTGTCAAAAGTGGTCAAAAAGTGGGAACCAGTATTGTGAGTTCACCCGGAAGAGGCCCTTTCAAAGGTAGAGAAAATGGTTTTGGATACCAAGATGAGTCTAGCCAAGAAGGCACTAGAGGAGAGAGAAATTTTTACCAAGGAGGAGGCTGCAATTGAAGAGGGAACTTTAGGGGAAGAAGAACATCCTCTAGAGGAAGATCCCAAGATAGAGGACCTCCTATATCATACAACTATAACCAAGAAGGGAACATGGCCATTAGATGTCCGAAGAATTCTACAAGCTCCATGGGAGAAAGGAGGAGCAACTTGGTGCAAGAATCTGATTTCCAAAGTGTAGCAAGTGCAAACACCTATCAAAGTGTTAATGCTCCCGATAGCTATGGCTAACCTGAAAGAGGAGAGGCTCTAATGATGAGGACATAAGTGACCACCATGAAGGTACCTGATAAGGAGACCCCACAAAGAAATTCTCTTTTCAAAACTACCTGCAAGATAGGAGGAAAGTCATGCAAGGTCTTGATAGACTCTGGGTCTACTAAAAATTTTGTGTCTCTTGAAATGGTAGATAAGCTTAAGTTGATAAGATTTCCACATCCTTACCCCTATAAGGTATCTTGGCTCACCCAAGGTCAACAAGAAGTGGTAGAAGAGAAGGCTTGGGTGGAGTTTCAGATTGGATCATATAAGGATAGATTTCTATTTGATATAGCCAAGATGGATGTATGTCATCTCTTATTTAAAAGACCATGGCAATTTGATTTGAAGGCTTACCATGATGGGGTTAGAAACACCTATTCAATCACCAAAGATGGTAAGGTATCTGATAGAGATTTTACCCCTAATGGAGAGTGAGATATAATAGAAGGAAAAGGATGCTAAAGTATTGTTGGTAGAAGGAAAGATGTTCATGAAGGAGATTGCAGAGAAGGGTGCAGTTTGCTATGCCCTCATTCCTAAGTCCAAGATGACAAAGAAGGAGTAGTTTTCAAAGAGGAAAGAAGAACAACAAAGGTACATAGACCCTGCAGTCAGATAGTTACTTGACAAATACAAAGGCATCATCTCTGATGGAATGCCAATATCCCTGCCACTGGTGAGAGACATCAGTCATTACATAGATCTGATCCCTAGATCTACCTTACCAAATAAAGCAACATACAACCTTACCCCAGATCAAAATGCAGAGATGGAAAGAGAAATTGAGGAGTTGCTACAATAAGGACTAATTGGCAAAATATTAAGCCCATGTGTAGTACCAGTAGTCCTTGCACCAAAGAAAGAAGGCACTTGGATGCTATGCACAGACTCAAGGCCCATCAACAAGATAACTTTAAGGTATAGGTTCCCAATCCCTAGGATAGAGGATTTACTTGATTGTTTGGGGAGTGCTAAATATATTACCAAAATGGATCTAAAAAGTGGATACCATCGTATTAGAATAAGGCCAAGGGATGAATAGCAAATAACTTTTAAAACCAATGAGGGGTTGTATGAGTGGAAGGTCATGCCATTTGGGTTGTCCAACACCCCTAGTACCTTTATAAGGTTGATGCATGAGGTCTTGGTGGAGTTCATAGGAAAGTTTGTGATAGTATACCTTGATGATATTGTAATCTTTAGCCACACAATGGAAGAGCACCTCAAACATATAGATATGGTCCTCAAAAGGTTACATGAAGAGTAGCTAATGATAAATTTGGATAAGTGTTTGTTCATGCAAGAGGAGATCATCTACTTGGGCTTTGTAATCTCACAAAGTGAGTTGAAAATGGACCAAGAGAAGGTAGGTGCCATATTGCCTTTGCCTACACCTAAAACTATGAATGATGTTTGGAGTTTCCATGGTTTAGCAACTTTTTATAGAAATTTTATAAGAGGATTTAGTCATGTTTGTTCACCTATGCTTGACACCATAAAAGGATGACAAAAGTGCAAGTTTAGTTGGACCAAGGACGTGAATGACTCATTTGAAACCTTGAAAAAGAAAGTTGTAGAACAACCAATCTGTGTCCTACCAGACTTCAACAAGATATTTCAGGTGGAATGTGATGCAAGCTGCATGGCCATTGGGGCAGTACTCGGTCAAGAAGGAAGGCCAATTGATTTTTTTAGTGGAAAGCTAAATGATTCCAAGAGGAGATACTCATCCTATGACTTGGAGATGTATGATTTGGTTTAGTCATTGAAGAAGTGGAGGCACTATTTATTGCCTAGGGAGTTCATAGTTTTCACTAATAACCAGGCTCTAAGCTTCATAAAAATCCAAGAAAAGTTAAACCACCGGCACATGAAGTGGGTAGAAACCCTACAAGCTTTCACCTTTAACCTCAAACACAAAAAGGGGGTTAAGTATAAAGTTGCAGATACCTTGAGTAGGAGGGTCTTAACCATCAACCAAATAAAGATGGAATGTGTTGGAATTGACTCCTTGAAGAACATGTATGATGCTGATGAAGATTTTGGAGAGATCTACAAGGTATGTGAGTCTTTTGGTGACCGGTATCATGTTGAATTTTTTGAATTGCTGATACAAGAGGGATTGCTATTTAAAGGTGGACAATTATGAATTCCTAAGTGTTCAATGGGATTGAATATCATTAGGGAGAAGCATTGTGGAGAAATGGTAGGTCATTTTGGTCTTGACAAGACCCTTGACCTTGTGAAAAGACATTACTACTAGCCTAACTTGCAAGCAGTTGTAAGGAATTTTGTAGAGACATGTGTAATCTTTCAAAAGGCCAAGGGAAAATCTACCAATGTAGGATTGTACCAACCCTTACCCATTCCTTCTAGGCCACGGGAGAGCATAAGCATGGATTTTGTGTTGGGTCTACCTAGGACAAGGAGGGGTTTTGATAGTGTTTTTGTAGTGGTGGATAGATTTAGCAAAATGGCTCATTTCTTGCCATGTAAAACCTCTTGTGATGCTTCATATGTTGCAGACTTATTTTTCAAAGAGGTAGTCAAGATACATGGATTCCCACTAAACACAGTTTCAGATAGGGATGTGAAGTTCATAGGTCACTTTTGGAAGACCCTTTGGAAGAATTTGGGAACTAACCTAGCTTTGTCATCAGCCTACCATCCCTAAACAGATGGACAAACTAAAGTTGTCAATAGGTCCTTGGGGAAACTATTAAGATGTTTGATAAGACAACAAGGAGAGAAATGGGAGAACATATTTTCATAGGCAGAGTTCTCATACAATGACACCATAAATAGGAGTATAGAGAAGTCTCCTTTCCAAATTGTGTATGGCGTCCACCCAACAGGTGTGTTAGAGTTGAGAGAGTTACCTAAAGAAGAATCCACTAGTGCAGATGGTGAAGCTTTTGCATCAGCCATAAAGGAAGTCCATGACCAAGTGAAGTCTCATCTCTAACAATCTACAGTGAAGTACAAGGCTTATGCTAATAAGAAAAAGAGGCATGTGTAGTTTGATGTTGGGGACCTGGTATGGGTACATTTGAAGAAGGAGAGACTCCTAAAAGGAAAGCACACCAAGCTCATGCAGAGGAAGATTGGGCCATGTCATATTTTAAAGAAACGTGGATAGAATGCTTATAAAATCCAACTTCCTCCTGATCTTGGATTGTCACCCATTTTCAATGTGTGTGATCTTACACTTTTCAAAGGTGATGGAAATGAAGTGGAGGAGCCAATGTAGGTTGCAACAGATGATGATATTTCAAAGCATGAATCACCAAAGTTGAGCAAGATTCTAGACACTAGAATCACAAAGAGGACAAGGAACAAAGAGTACATTAATTATTTAGTGGCTTGGTAGGACAAACTAGACTCTGAGGCAGTTTGGATGGTCTAGATAAACAAATTTCCAACCACGGTTTAGACCTGCAAACTCTGATCTCAAGTGGGCTTAAGATCTCTTCTCTTAGGGAGTATGGTGCATATCATGTAGGGGAACCTCATCAATAAGAAGATCATGGCTCTAAGGATGAAGACTAGGATCATAGTGGTTGTCTTAGTGTCTTGTGTTTATGAAAGTTTCATGTATTCAATAAAGACCCCACCATGTAAACCCATGTCACTAATTACGCAATTTGATAAGACAATTACGACAATGTGGTCAATAAGGGTAGTAGAATGTTTGGTTTTGTGTTTTATAGGATTTTAGGATGTCTTAGTGGTGTTTGGTCAATCGAAGTGTGTGGATCCCAAACTTAGAGAGTTTGACAACTTTTTATGTGAAAATGCAACTTTTGAATGCAAAAATGCAACTTTTCAAAATGCGGTTGATGTAAGCCTCTCAATGGCTCCAACCTCTTCCAAATTTGGTTGATAAACATTAGATAGGGCTATATACCTTGTGGACATGATTCCCAAGGTTGGGGTGATTTTTTATTTAAGTTTGAAAGCAATAAAATAATGAAAATTTGAGCTTTCCTAGAAATTCTGAGTTGAAAGAGGTTGTACATCCTTGATCGGCTTGAACTTGACAAAATCATTTATGGAGTAGATGGAGGAATGAACTAGATTTGATTTGGTGGTGGTCTAAGGCTTTTATTGTTTCTATGTAGTGAGAACCCTCCATTTTTTTGACTATAACCCGAAAAGTAAAGGTTTGGCTAGGGTTTTAGCCAAAAATGCCATATCTTGCATTCTAGTCAACTAGAAGTTTCTTCCTTTGGTGGAGTGCAGGATGTTGGCAAATGCACACTCCAATGAGATATTGTAGGTGACTGAAGGTATTTTCATTGATGGAAACCTTACAATCATATGATACTGGTAGGTAGACACTGACACTGACACCGACATACAAAACACCGGCACCGAAAAGGAAGATTACCGACACCCTAACTGACAACAATTTTGTATTAATGTATTTTGTATTTAATTGTAAAATATTTTGTAAGCCGACATGGTGGATTGTAATATGACTCATATATGTATGAGATCATTGTAGATCATTTTATATATGTTAGGGTATGATGCGAAAGATAGAAGGTGGCAGACCTATTATGCGAATTATTGGATAAGGGTTTATGTATGTAGCAAAGCATAAATCGGTACTGAATCTGGCATAGCAGATGCTAATCTAAAGCAGTACAAGACATTGGATTAGTATAATCCATTTTTGTAAGTCAGTGTGACTTCTTTTGTAATTGAGCAGTGAGCTCTAGGCACTTGGCCTTCCTGCATGTGCAGGCCCCTATTGTAGTAATAATATTCTCTTATTGGCCAGTAAGTGAATATTGTGGGTCACAAATCCCACTGACGTTTTTCCCACACCTGGTTTCCCTATTAAAATATTGTGTTATGGTGTACTTTTCATGTTGTGGTTGTTATTCTTATTTGCTGCATTATTTCTGGTTTACCGGTACACAGTTTTAATATGCTTTTCATGTTATAAGTTAAGAAAATATTATTACCGGTCAGATACTGATTCACCTCCCCCTCTTATTATCTTTGGGAATCCTAACAATTAGTATCAGAGCTTGGTCCTCTATTTTCAGAAGCCTAACAGCTTCAGGAAGATCTTGACACTGATAGAGATGGAAAACTTGAGAAAGCAATTAGAAACAACTCTTTCAGACTATGATGCAGAAAAGGTGAAGAATGCCAAACTTGAAGATGATCTGAAGGCTGCTCAGGATATCATTCAGGCACTTCAAGAAAATTATGTTGGCATTTTTTATGATTATGTTGTGATTTTCATTGATGGACACACACTTGCATTGAGATCACTTTTATATGTATGAGTTATGCTCAACCGACAATTGTTCCCAGCTGGTATGATGCATTATAGTCCTTAGACCATTGGTGTTTTGCAGAAAGTGTTTACCGATCTGAAGTGATATGCTGACCCCAAGTGGTTCAAGGATCTCAATGGGTACGAAGGATCAAAGCAGAAGAACACATATTTCCCAGTCTTCATTTTGTCAAACCGGCAACCGGTATTTTGCTTAAACTGATATTTTGTATGAACCAGTAATACTCTATGATGAGTTACCAACTGACATTTTGTGATAAGTTACCATCCACCGATTGTTTGATGGCAGTGACACTTCAACAGTTCTTTTTGTGACGTGTTACAGAATATGTCTAGATGCATTGAACCTAGGAAATTGTATTGTAATCCTATTGGACCGACATGAAATAATATTCCTTTATAAGGACATCATGTCTAGGGTTTTAGGTTGTTGCAAGGGTTTAAGGTGGTTGATGAGTTAGAGAGAGTGTGAAGGTGTTGAAAACTATAGTAATGCTAGAATCCATGAGGAATGAGCTATCAAGGATCTAACCAAGCAATTTGTGCTATTTGCTAGATCACTCACTTGTTGATTACTTACATCTTCGACAAGTCTGAAGCCCTTAAATGGGTAGGCCCAAAAGCCTTTTGTAAATCCTCTAACAAGGTGGTTCACATCTATGGATCTAAAATCCTCTAGTAAGGTAGTCTTTAATCAGACTTATCTCCTAACAGAGATTGAGATTCCTAATAGGATCTATTCTGGTAAAGAATATTGTAAGACCTTAACCAGTCTGGTTCCTATTCTACAGATAGTTACTTGTGAGTTCCATCTCATCGTGGTTTTTCCCACTTGGGTTTCCACATCAAAATCTATTGTGTTATGGTGTTTGTGCTTTTGTGGGTGAATGCATTATTTGCTATTTGGTTTGCATGTGTGCTAACTGGTTTGTCTACTAAACTGTTTTACCAGTTTACTGTTAATCTAGCAAAGTGTTTAAGTACACTGATTTTTGGCATACTAATTCATCCCCCCCTCTTAGTATTCATTAGTTGGTATCAAAGCCTACCTTTCTATAAGGTTAACCACTTGGAAAGAGATATGGGGGTATACACATTGAGGGAACTTACTCATCGGCTCACTCAGTCTGAGCAAGGCTATGATGATCTTATGGTCAAATATAAGGCCTCTCAAGCAAAAAGGAGAGAACATGCAGAAAAGTTGATGGAGCTATCTGAAAATAGTTCTTCTGATGAAGCAGACATGGAAGCCCTAATCCAAGAAGTAGACAAGCTGAATGAATCCAATTCCAATCTGATAAAGGAGTTGGAAGGACTGACTATCTGAATGTGCCAAGAGCTTGAGAACCAGAGGAAAGCTGAATATCTAATAAAAGACAAAGATCATCAAATCTCCAAGCTGAACCAAGAGATCAGTGCCCTAACTGCTCAACTCTATGCAAGCAAAGTTGAAAAGGAAGACATGCAAGGAGAATTGAACATGACCATATTTGAGAATGCAAATCTAATGGAAACAAATGTTGCTATTTCCAAAGAACTCTCCGAGTCAAAGGAAATACTTTCTAAGTTCAACAAGAGTTCTATTAAGCTAGAGCAAAAGCTTGAATCTGCTAAACCTGTCAAGAATACTGATGGACTTGGTTATTCCAATCTTGAGGAAGGTGAGACCTTTGGTACAAATGCTGGAGCATCAAAGAAAAAACTAGCATCAAAGGATAAAGGTAAGAAAAAGTTTAAACCTGTTTGCTTTAACTGTCTTAAAGAAGGACATACTACCAATGTGTGTAGGAGTAAGGCTTACAATAATTTTCCTTAGTTTCTAAATGATAAGCCTAGATCCTATAGATTCAATGGTAACTATTATGCATGCAACAAGTTTGGGCATAGAGCATCTGAATGCAGGTCTATTATAAACAACGCTGAAAGATATCCTTAGAGGACTCAAGGAGTTGGTCCGAAACCTTTTGTGAACCAGAATCACAACCAGTTTAATACCTTTAAAATCATCAGTCAGGAAGCAGTGGCTATCAAGCGGCAACCAGATGGAGAGAAAACTATTTGATCTGTCATGGTCATGGTCACACTACTGCAACATGCAGGAGGAAGAATGATAACATGAATAATGGACCTTGGAGAGCACCTGGAATGGTCTACTATCATTGCAACAAACTAGGTCACATTGCGAGATTCTATAGAAGTAGAAGGAGTATATCAGATGTTATACCAGTCACTCTGGAAGGAAAGATTGATATTGACACTGTTCAAGTGGATATGAACAAAACCTGGAAGAAGAAACCAATGGTGTTGCAAGAAGAATTGGTTTTTGCACCTAGTGTGGAAATAACTGAAATAGAAAACTAAGCATAAGAAAAGATTAGGGGAAGAAAATGGTGAAACACTACGAACCCTTGGTTTGCACCGGTAAAAAACCTTAACCAATATGTGATACCTATCATTTGGCGGAAGACCAAAAATGGTAAAAGGCAAATTAGGGTTTACGCCCTAATGGTGGAGAATTAATTATGGTTGGTGAGGAATATGCTTAAAAGGAATTTTCAAATCATTTCTCACTATCATTTATCAAGCAAAGAAGGTTTTCAAGTGCAAAGCAATGAAAAAGTGATTTGTGCTGTGATTCAAAGAAATTTAGCAACCTTGAAGGAAATTCAAAAGCAAATTACAAATGGTCAAGAGAAGAATGCAAAGCAGTGATTCTGCAACCGACTAAGTGTGAGGTGAAGTATAATCTCAAAGCCCTAAATTCTTGATTTCCAAAAGGTATTTCTCAAGTTTTTTGCTTTTATCATGGCTTCCGCATCTCATACTAGCTCTAGTGCATCTGTCGATTTAGTAAGCTTCATTAAATGCAAGTCCAAATATAATGCCTTGTCACAAGTTCCTACTAGAGTAATAGTGGAAAAAGGAATATCTAATTATATAGACTTTAAAATTGAAGACCTAGAGTCTCTAGCAATCCACTCATAGCTAGGTCTATTCTATGGGAAAGATAAAAAGATCAAACCAGAGTATAGTATTTTGGAGAAGAAGAAACTTCACAATGCGGTTTACTTCCTAGAAGATGACCACATTAGAATCATTCTGAGCAGAGTTCATGTTGACAAGATGTACCTCAAGAGAACACATGATATCACACCACAAGTTGTTCATGCCGTCATCAGTTTCTGCAACATCGGTGAAGTGTCAGCTCTGAGGAAGATCATCAAGACTGAAATGACCAAGCTCATCGGTTCAGTGAGCGACACACGAGGAATGATTGTTAATTCCATCAAGGATGACCTCATGAAATATGCATGCATGGTGATTGGATACTGGATGTTCCATGCTAGTAGAATTAACTCTATATCTACTGCAGTGGTAAATGCCACTTACCGAATGATCAAGGAAGATGCATCATTTGACCTCTACACCGGTATGAAAAGGCAACTCCTGTTGAATCTTAAATCAATCAAACAAGATAATGTATTAAAATTCAAGTTTGGACAACTACTAGTAGGACTATTTTTCTACTTCCAAGGTTACTTCCCTAGAGTGGGAGATATTCAGTGGTTTGCGGACCAACAGGTTACCAAACAGATCAAAGAAATCCTACAAGCAGTTGGAACTAGCTACCCTGAAATTCTGAAAAAGTACTTTGATGAGTTCAGAAGCAAGATGAGTCTAAGGATGAGGATATCCAATGACATTATTAAGAAATATGAAGAGGATATCTTCTTTATCATCAATGTGGATGAATGCATAATGAAGGCCATTGAGCCCAGATAGGAAGAAGTAGAGCATATGGGCTATGAGGTGATGTATGATATGCTGGATGGGTATGCTTCTACCCTAATCACCTCACCTCTTGATCCTAAGGCAAAGAGAACCAACACCTATCTAGAAAGGGTTGCACCGGTTGTAGAACCTCCTGAAAAGAAAGGAAAGGCAGTGCCTTCGGCATCGGCACCGGTTACTGTAGCCAGTCCCAAAGTGACCAAGCGGTCACCTATAAAGAAGAAATTGGAAGCGGCACCTACCAAAGTCTTCAAGAGAAAGAGGAAGATAAGGAATAACTCACCGGACTCAGAAGAAACTGTGTCTAAGGAAAAACCCAAGAATACTAGACAAGCAAAGAAAAAGACAATGAATGAACCGACATCATCGACATCAATAAATATTGACATTTCTTCCTACAAATATTTGACACATTGTCAAAGAAATATCCAAAATATTAGGAGAAAAGTACTAAATGATTTGATTGATTGTTTTGATGATTTCAATAATGATGAAAAGGAAGTAGTTGAACAAGAAATCATTAAGTATTTATGTGTTAATGATCGGTCGCCTTTAGAAATTAGATCTAAGCCACTAGATTCTTTGTATAATTCATTAGAAAATAAATGGCGCATTTCCATAGAAAAAGAATAGGAAATGAGAGAGAAAATTTTTGCTCAACATTTTCCTGATGTATCAAATTTAGAACTGTTTGAAGTTATGAATAAATACAAAGGCCTCTTCTTCATGAGAAGAAGAAGACTCCTGTTACTGGAAGGAATGAGTCAAGAAGTGATCAAGAATACACACACTCTTGCTCAAGAATCTCTTAAGATGCATCGAGTGGCTGAAACCAATAGGAAGGTTGAGCAAGAACTGGCAATAACAAAACCAGATAAAGTGTTTGATACTGAAGCAAACCCAATTGTTGAACCTATAGACATCATTGATGTTGATGCTCTGGATGTAGAAGATGTTGCGGAGGACACACCATCTGAAGTAAAAGGTCGAGAGAAGTAGGTTGAACAAGTTGAAAAGAAAGCAGAGGACAAATAGGAAGAGGTAGCAAAGAAACAGGTGGAGAAGAAGAAAAAGGAAGAAGATGAGGAGAAATGGAAATAGGAGGAAAAGAGAAAAGAGGATGAGAAGAAAAGAAGAGAAGAGGATGAATAGAAAAAGAAACAAGAAGATGCAAAGAAGAAAAGGATAAGGAAGAGAAGAAGAAAAAGGAAGAAGACGAGGAAAAATGGAAACAAGAAGAAAAGAGAAAAAAGGAAGAGGAGAAAAGAAAGGAAGAGGAGAAGAGAAAGGAAGCAGACAAGAAGAAGGCAGAGGAGAAGAGGAAGGAAGCAGAGAAGAAGAAGGCAAAGGAGGATAGGCAAGAGGAAAAGAGAAAAGAAGTGGAGAAGAAGAAGGCAAAGGAGGAAAAGGAAGTAGAAGTGGCAAAGAGCACGCAGATGGAGACTCCAAAGGCAACCGGTAGTCAAGCCAAACTGGCTGACCTCACCAATCCTATTGACCTCTAGTCTACAAACAAAATGGAGCTGCTACAAAGCATTAAGGTTGCTCAAGAACTCCTTGAAGTGTTAAGGAGGAAGAAGGAGGAAGATGTGATCCAAGCTGCGGTGGACACTCTTACTAGTTTGTTACCTAACACAAACCTCCCCAATGCTAATTCATCATTGGCACAATTGAAGCTCCTATACACAGTAGTGGATGATTAGGTGTATAGCCTAGAAGAGGTAGCAGAGGCAAATGCCAAGAAAGAGCATCAAAAGGCTCTCAAATTGCCCTAGTGAAGAAGCTTAATGAGCTCCGGTCCAAACTGCAAAAAGCACAAAAAGACATAAGGAATGCTCTGGATGAGGGGAATCTACTACTAAGTAAGATTTACCAACCCCATCTCTTCTATGATGATGTGCTTGTATAGAAGCAAAAGCTATAAACTAACTTGTAGTTATATATGAGCACCTTCAAGCTATCATATGACTCTTTTATAGCTTATGGGAAAATCGTTCACCAGTTTCATATCTAGTCTACCAAAATAGAGTTGGAAATAAACAACTAGACTCGAGATTAGCAGGAACTCCAACTAGTTCTACTCCCACGCCTGCAGATCCTTCAGAAATGTTATCTCAATCTGGATGATTTAAAGATGACTCAAGAGATGAGCACAATAGATGCCATGGAAGAACAGGTTTCCCAGATGTAGACAAAGAAGCAAGTGGCTACCTCCCTACTTGAGTCCTGGTCCTTATCTATGAAACAATTTTTGCAGGACTTCAAATCAATTTTTGACAAGTTTTATTTTTTACTGTCATAAACACTTATTATTTTAATGAAACAGGGGTTAGTCTGTAATATTTTGCTGTCATTGTTGGCAAAGGGGGAGAAGTATAAATTTTGAATGTTTTGATGTATATTTTCATGTTATTTATGTTAAGAAGTAGTATACATTGTATTTTTCTACAAAAGGGATAGTGTAATAGTGTATATGCTTAGGGGGAGTAATTTTGATTATGGCATATTTTTGTTGTAAAACACTTAGATTTCAAAATTTCCTAAGTGTTTCTATCAATGCCAAAGGGGGAGATTGTTGGTATTTTTGATGATTATGTTGTGATTGTCATTGATGGACACACACTTGCATTAAGATCACTTTTATATGTATGAGTTATGCTCAACTGGTAATTGTTCCCAACCGGTATGATGCATTATAGTCCTTAGACTATTGGTGTTTTACAGAAAGTGTTTACCGATCTAAAGTGGCATGTTGACCCCAAGCGGTTCGAGGATCTCAAGCAGTACGAAGGATCAAATCGGTAGAACACATATTTCCTAGTCTTCATTTTGTCAAACTGACAACTGGTATTTTGCTTAAACTAGTATTTTGTATGAACTGGTAATACTCTGTGATGAGTTACCATCCACCGATTGTTTGACGGTGTCGACACTTCAACGGTGATTTTTGTGTCATGTTACAGAATATGTCTAGATGCATTGAACCTAGGAAATTGTATTGTAATCCTGTTGGACCGACATGAAATCAGATTCCTTTATAAGGACATCATGTCTAGGGTTTTAGGTTGTTGCAAGGGTTTAAGGTGGTTGATGAGTTAGAGAGAGTGTGAATGTATTGAAGACTATAGTAATGCTGGAATGCATGAGGAATGAGCTATCAAGGATCTAACCAAGAAATCTATGCTATTTGCTAGACCACTCACTTGTTGATTACTTACATCTTCGACAAGTCTGAAGCCCTTAACCAGGTAGGCCCAAAATCCTTTCGTAAATCCTCTAACAAGGTGGTTCACATCTGTGGATCTAAAATCCTCTAGCAAGGTAGTCTTTAATCAGAATTATCTCCTAACAAAGATTGAGATTCCTAACAGGATCTGTTCTGGTAAAGAACATTGTATGACCTTAACCGGTCTGGTTCCTATTCTGCAGATAGTTACTTGTGAGTTCCATCTCACTGTGGTTTTTCCCATTTGGTTTTCCACATCAAAATCTCTTATGTTATGGTGTTTGTGCTTATGTGGGTGATGCATTATTTGCTATTTGGTTTGCATGTGTGCTAACCAGTTTGTCTGCTAAACTATTTTACTGGTTTACTGTTAGTCTAGCAAAGTGTTTAAGTACTCTAATTTTTGGCATACTAATTCACCCCCTCCTCTTAGTATTCATCAAATTACACTATAAGAAGGAATAAAAGAAGAGAACTTTGTGAGAAGATGTAGAAAGAGGAAGATGAAAAGGAAACTCTTAATGATTTGGTAAACAAGCTAAGACAAGAAATCAGTACAACAAAGAATGAGATGCAAGATATGACTATGAGATTTGTAAAGAAATTGATGACAGAAAGAAGAATGAAGAAGACTTGGTTAGAAGACTAAATGATGTTGGAAATGAGAACACAAGACTCAATCATGAAAATGATATGTTGATGACAAATTTAATGCACACACAAAATGACAGAACTAAACTCATAAGATGGAAAGGAATCTTGGAGAATGAACTGACTGCTACAAATCAACACAAGGAGAAATTCAAGAAAGGTTCAAAAGAACTTGTTGACATGCTAAAGAATCAGAAACCTAATGGTGATACAAATGGCCTTGGCTTTATAACTGGTGAAAGCTCCAGTCTGCAAACAATCATGATCATAGCAAATCTATAAGACAACCTAATGATTACAAATTCAATGGGAAATGCTTTAATTGTAACAAGTATGGTCATAGAGAAAATTAGCGTAGATCGAGAAATTATCAAAACACTATTACACCCACTGATCAATGTTCTAAATGCAACAAAGTTGGTCATAACTCAAAAAATTACAGAATGAATGTAAGATGTTATGTTTGTGGAAGATTTGGACATATATCTAATCAATGCAGAACACATACCGACATAGGATATGGGAAAGATATTCAAAAAAACAATGTGAATTGTTATGCTTGTAACAAAATTGGACATATTGCAAAATTTTGTAGAAGCAAGTCCCCACTGGCAAATAACAAAGGTCCTAGTTTGAAAGGTAAAGAAAAGGTTGAAGAGGTAAAGCAAGAATTCTCAAAATAATGGATTAGAAATTCAAATTAGAATGTTGAAGGGAATACCCCTCCATTGGTAGAACAAAGTATCACTCCACAGGCATGAGACTCTTCATCTAACTAATGGAAAATCCTTTGGGGGTTTAGAAACAAAATGAAAAACATGCTATTATTCCCTCAACTGATAGTGAGAAGTTGAAATTACTTCTATACTGGTAGATGAGTTAAGTTGTGACTTAACCAGTGAGCATTAAATGTGGTAGTTGGAGAAAATAACATTATAAAGAAAGTGTTTTGGCTCATTTTTATTCACCAAGCCTTCAAACCTTTGAGAGCGCGGAAAATCCCAAGCAAAGGCATCCTTAGCAAAAAAGTGAAGCAGTCCATCAAAGCATTCATCCTAAAGGCATATTAAGGTATCTATAACTATGGCATCTTCATCCACTTCTGAATTTATTGCAAACCCTACTGCAATTGAAGTAATTAAGTGCCCTAGACTTATATTCAAACTAGTTCTTGAAATTGCGAAGAAAGATGATAGCATAGGTACATTTTCTCAAATTCGTAAGGGAGTAGTATATGCTGAAGACCCTAGGATGTATATACATTATCATATAGAGGAATTAGGTGATGATGAGATAAAAAATATGTATAGCACTATGATTTGTGATGAATCTGGAAATATCAAACCAGAATATAAGATAGTGGAAACCCTAGGTTTTGTAGAAATCCTTAGTGTCCCAGATTTTCCCAAGGATATTATAAGGATTGTGCTAAGCAGAGATCATGGTGAATTCTTCTGGTTGGATACAATTCATAAAATCACAAAGGAAGCCATTAAGATAGTAACAAGGTTACCTTCCACTAGTAGTAGACCTGACATAACAAAGAAGTTCTCAAATGACATAGTGATAAACCTAACGGGTGCAACATTCGACAAAAGGTCTCTAAGGGTAAATGATGTAAAAGACATAAATGTGAGATTTATCAGTATGATCTTAGGCTACAAAGCTACAAATGCAAGTAGGTTGAACTTAGTTTCTAGCCTATGTATTAAAATTGCATATGACATGGTTAATGAAAATACAAGAATAGATGTATGTGAATGGCTCAAAGATGAATTGATAGACAATCTGGGGAAGATTAAAGGAGATAAGAAAGGAACATTCAGATTTGAAAATTTTCTTGTTTGTCTAATGTTGTACATAACCAAACAAGTACCCGGTATTGGTGCAAGAGATTTTGGCTTTGACATACTGGTAGGAAAGCAACTATTGGATCTATTGAACAATATGGGAGATAACAGGGAGAAAAACTTAAATAAATATTTTCATGCATTGAAAGCTCAAATGAAAACTAGAGTAAGAGTATCACAAGCTACTGTGGACAAATATCAAAAAGAAATTTGTTTTGTAATTAAAAAGGATGAAATCTGGATGGAGGCAGTTGTCCCTAGAACTATCTAGGTAACTGAAATGGGCTATGAAATAGATGAAAATATTATTGAAACTTATGCAAAAACCCTCCTTGAAGCACCAAAGGAACCCACTGAGAAAGTTTTTGGAAATCTTGAAACAATTGAGAGTGGAATTCAGTCTACAAAAAGGTTTAAGAAGGTCAAAGAAACAGTAAGAAAAGGAACTCAACAGGAAAAAGCAATTAAGATGTTTTGAAACAAACTGGTATAAAGGAAAGTGATTTGGAAGGACTTCAACTAGAAGCTCATCTTTCATAGGTTGGAACCTCCTCTGAGAGTGATATGCCAGTGGTATTTAAAAGGGTGGAAAGGAAAAGAAAACCCTCACTCGTACCCTCACCTACACTCAGGAAAACAAGGAAAAAGCAATAGGCAGTGAGGCCTCAAGTGAAAAAGAAGTTGACTCCTAAGAAGAAAAGAAAGGAAAAACAAGATATTGCTCCACTAGATAAACTCTTAAGTGAAATAACTGAACATGGAAAATTGAAAAACATCAACAAAATATACATCATACTATCTGCAGATGACAAGGGAAGCATAGAGAACAGTGTAATCTTACACTTGGATATATAAGAAATTTTTTATGGAAATTGTTGATGAAATACTAAATGATCTTTATAGGAGATTAGAAGCTAGAAGGTTAGCCATTGTTGAGCTGGACAAGAAAATTAAAATTGAAAAATTACTTGCAGTACATCTAGTCAACTCAATTGATGAAATAGATAAACTAATCAGTGAAGCAAACGGGATAGTATTCTCCACTATTCATCGAGACGTAGCACTAATGATAGGTAGAGTAAATGAAATCTTTGAGGAAACAATAGATGTATGGGATATATTCTTTGTGGAAAAAGAAAAATAGGAAGAATTACTCAGACCAAAGACTATTAAAGTATATCAAAAGGACAAAGATAAGGGGAAAGGTAAGGTAGGTGGACCTCCAAGCCAGAAAATAGCTGATAAATTAACCCCACCTCCTTCAGATACTCCACTGTTAGATACTACTGATAGTCAACCAACTACAAACAGTATGGAGACTCCATTAGAGGATACAAATCCTGAGTCTGAAGTTTTATACACTATGAATATAGATACTCAAGAAGTAAATGTTGTGGTTGATAGAGAAACCACTGAGGACAAGAAGACATATGTGACTACTGAGTCACCGACTATAGATGTTGACGTTGAGGTAAATGAAACTGTAAATATAAACACAAAAAAACCTACTCAGATAGAGAAACTGGTAGAGGATACCACTAGTAAACCATTAGAGAAACTGGTAGATACAACTGATAAACAGTTAAGAGAATCGAAAATGGATAGTGCAGAGGTACAAACAGAGAAATCGAAAGTGCATACAGAGACACAAATTGAGAAATTGACTATTCAGAGCTCAGAGAAACACTCTGAGATACAAATGGAAAAACCAGAATAGGTATAGGTTGAGACACAAGTTCAGACAGAGACAGTGCCACTTTCAACATTATATTTTCATGTATTAATGCATTACATTAATACAATCCTCTGCTCTGTCACAAAATCATACTTACATATCCAATATACACATTCCAAATTATTAATGCTAGTTTTGGGGATTTAAATCCTTCCTAGAAGAATACCCAGACGACAAACATTACACTCTTAGAGAAAACTAAAAGAGACAAATCCAAATTATCCTTGATAAGATGAAACTGTGTAAATCTAAATGGTATTTTGGAGAAAATTTTGTGGAAACTCACACATTCCTTGCATATGTGTAAACCTACAAACTGAAATAAAACCTATAGCAAAGACAACACTAAAAACCCAACAGAAACACACTGTTATTTGCAAAGAATGAAAAATGCCATCACTGGAACCTATAGTTTTGGATTTCTCCCTTTGAGAAAATTGTCAAAAAACTGAGAACCCTTACAAATGAGAAGAATAGAGAATAAAAAGAAGAGGGAAAAGGATCAAATTTGCACCAAAAATTGCCAAGTGTCCTCTATCCTCAACTAAATATTCTCCTTCCATCCTTCCCATAGAAACTACTCTCAAAATATCTTATATTTGTTGAAACTGACCCCAAAAACAAATTCCTCATTTTGATAGCTTTCCAACAATATATAATACTTGCATATTTGAGTAAACAATACCCCTCTAGTGAATTAATCCCTGATGCAGACCAATCATTTAAATTTTTAAATTTTTTCCCATAGTCAGAACTATATATTTATTGCTCACTGGTTAACTCGCCTGAGCTTCTCCCTTCTGTCAGGCCCCACCATTCAGTCTCTATGTCATGATGAATAACCATCATGCAACTTTATGTTGTAGTATAGCAATATCTGTAAGATCGAGTCAAACCTGCTCGACCTTTATGATTCATTATCATTTAACTGACATCTCCACACCAGCTACCTTAACAGTCGACTTTAACCCACTGGTCATAGTTCACCTCTAGTGGTTTGTCACTATTTCATGATGAATAACCATCATGCAACTTTATGTTGTAGTATAGCGACAGTCGTGAGATCTAAAGAAACATATCCAGTTGTTAACACATCCGAAACATATACAGGGAAAAGACTTAAGACTACACAAAGTATTTCAATCTTATTTACAACCTGCCTAAGCCTAGACTTAAAATGGCCCCTTTGCAATGATGCACCGACCCTTTCACTTAAGTGGAAAAAGCAATGAGATCAAATAAAAAGGTATTATCTAGGCACATCAATAATGCCCCATCTCTATTTCGCTAGTATAAGTCTCCTTGACTAAGGATATATTTATGGGATTTCAATTTCAATGTCCACTTTTGATTCTGAGTCATTTCCTCTGGACAAGTTGCATCCTTTAAAAAATGCACTATTTCTGAATACCATGGTGGCATTTCAATACTAGTGACCATGACCTTATCAGTTTCAACATTATTAATGTTGACAGTATCAAGATTTGATTTGGCCATTAATTTAGCAAAACCTAATCCTCTTACCAGTTTGGTGATCTTGATCTCTAGGTCAAACTCTTGTACTCTATTTATCGACCTACACCTTTTACCGGTGACCTCAGACTGAGATAGAATATCCTTGACAACCGCATGTGGAACATAAGCAATTATCCTCGCATTTACAAGATAAGGCCTAAATGCTTTAACAACCTTGACTAAAGCATATTCCTACTTCTCCATAATTTCATATTTCAACTCAGTAGGTTGTAAGGATCTACTATAAAAAGAAACGGTATGCTCATACCCCTCATCATCTTGTTGGAATAAAACTGTCGCTACTGTATGGTAAGAAGCAAAAGAGAAAAGTGAGAAGGGCTTACTATAATTAGGAGTTTTCAACACCGGTGCTTGTTGGATAGCCCTTTTAATCCTATTAAAATCTTGTGCAGCTTCTTTGTCCCAAGAAAACTTTGCATCTTTTTTAAGTAACTTGACAATGGGCTTAACAATCTCAGCAAAGTTAGCTATAAACATCCTAACAAAATTTACCTTACCCAAAAAAGACTGAATCCCTCTAACATTTTTTGGTTGAGGTAGATTATTAATAGCTTCAATTCTTTCTGGGTCTATTCTAACCCCTTCTTTGGAAACAATATGCCCTAACAATTTTCCTTTAGTCACAACAAAGTGACACATTTTTGGATTCAAAGATACATCAAATTCCAAAACCTTGCAAAAAACCTTTTTCCAAATGACCATAGTGATCATCCGCCTTCTTGGAGAAACATGTTAGATCATCCTAATAAACAACCATTATGATGTTGATAAATTCCTTGAAAGCTACATCCATGGCCCTCTGAAACATTGCACCAACATTCTTCAGACCAAATGACATTCTCACATACACATAAGTTCCCCAAGGGGTAGTAAAAGTATTTTTAAATTGCTCAGACTCTTTCAGTAATACCTAATTATAACAAGAGAATCCATCCATCATTAACAACAAATCACAACCGGTTACCCTTTGTAACATGGCTTCCATGTTTGGGGATGAATAATTGTCTTTTAGAGAAGCAACATTCAAATTCCTAAAATCCACACAAAGCCTTCTATCCCCATTCTTCATTCTGACAGGGACCAATTTGGAGACCCATGAAGAATGTCTTATAGGCTTTATAATCCCCCCTTCTCTCAACTTAGTCAATTCTTGTTGCATTTTGGTTTCTGAAAAGGGGTTAATAGGTCTTTGTTTTTGTCTAAAAGGCTTAGCATCAGGATGCAGGGGTATTTCATGTTGAAATAAATCTTGTCTATACACCTTCAAGTCCTCATAGGACTAGGCAAAAACATGCTTATACTTTCTTAGCAAATTGATAAGATTAGTCTTAACATGGGGAGACAAGTTCTTCCCAATATAAACTAACTTAGGGGATGATTATGTCCCTAAGTTTACCTCTTCCAATTCTTCCAATTTAGGGGATGACTTTTGGTACAAATGACTATCACCATAACTAAATATACCTTCTAACTCTACCAATCCTCTAAGTATATCATTAGTTTCCAACTAAACCATGTCATTTCCAAAAACCTTTTCTCTACCATCTACTAATTCGACCAACGCATTACAATCAATTTTCTATCCTTCATACTCATCAATACATTGTACAAACCTAAGTATATCATCATCATCTTTAAAAACCTACCAATTGTACACATTATCTGGGATAGTAGATCTAGCTTTTACTTCAACTATTGATACACTAGTTAATGTCACATCCTCATTTTTTAATGCAACATTGGCCAAAAAATCTGCCATGATGTTATTTGATCTTTCAATCCAATCAATAGAAAACACATTAAAATGCTCAACTACATCCCAAATAGCATGTTTATACCTTTTCAACCAATCATTTGTGGATGCATATCTGGACCTTATCTGGGACACTACTAATTTTGAATACCCAAAGACTCTCAAAAACTGAATTCCATGCTTCTTAGCTAATTCTTCTTCCATAGCTTTAATCCAAAATTTATCTTCACATGCCTCATTAACAGATGATAGTTCAATTTGAGAAATAAGACATACCTCTTCATTTGCCAATCTTCCTCTTGTCATAACTCCTTTAAACTTGTTTCCAATTATCTAATCTTTAGAATGATTCAGTCTTACATACCGAGGTGTCTTAGTTTGTCATTGTTCCTCAATTACTGTGGAATCCTCAGATGATACCGAGGTAATTGGATCTTCATTTTGTACCAGTGGATTTAGAGTAGGTTCATTTGTCAAAAATTTTGTTGCCGGTTTAGAGTCTATATACCTTGAAGTTCCTCTGAATTGTTCATCAATCTTTACATTTATACTCTCAAAAATTTCTTGCAATCTCTTTTTAAAACATCTATATGCTTTGCTCTTAGATGAAAAACCAATAAATATTCCTTCATCACTTCTAGCATCAAATTTGCCAACATACTCATCTCTTCTAATATAACATTTAGTTCCAAAAATTCTGAAATACTTAAGTATTACCAAACCATAGTTCATGAGGGGTCTTACTAGTTTCACCTTTGATGTGAACTTTCTTAAATGCATAGACCATTGTGCTGACTACTTCTCTCCAATACACATGTGGTAGGTTTGCTTCTGATAACATACTTCTTGCTGCATCCAAGATAGTTCTATTTTTCCTTTCAAGAACTCCATTCTGCTATGGTGTTCGAGGTGTTGATAGTTGTCTTTTGATTCCATTCACTTCATAGAATGTATTAAATTCCTTAGATGTAAATTCACCTCCTTGATTTTATCTTAAACATTTGATTTTCTTATTGGTTTCATTTTTAACCAATGCTTTGAACAGTTTGAACTTTCCAAGTGCTTCTATTTTTTCTTTGAGAAAAGTAACCCAACACATTCTAGAATAGTCATCAATGATTAGCATGAAATATCTATCACCTTGTAAGCTTTTAGTTCTAGCTGGACCACATAAATCAGTGTGAATCAAATCAAGAGCATTATTTGATTTTTCTAGAATACTTTTGAAACTAACTCTAACTTGTTTTCCAAATTGACATTCCTTACATATTGTATTATGAGGTTTGACAATTTTAAGTAAATCTCTAATTGCCTTTGTAGTACTAATCTTTACCATGCAATCAAAGTTTACATGATAGAGTCTCTTATGCCATAACCAAATTTCATCTATATGTGCAATTAAGCATGTATTTTCATTGTTATTTAAATGAAAGATATTACCTCTAGTCTGATTACTGGTTGCAATTTCCAAACCAGTTCTATTTATGATTTTGCATTTTCCATTTTTAAATTGTAACTGAAATCCTTTCTCAACTAATTGACCAACACTCAAAAGATTATGCTTTAATCCTTCAACATAGTAGACATTGTTAATTTTATTCTTACCATCAAGAGATATTGAACCCTTACCTTTGATTGAACAAACTTTGTCATCTCCAAATCTCACTAAACCTCCATTGTATTCTTGAAAGTTCAAGAATTTACCTTTGTCTCATGTCATATGATGTGGGCATCCTGAATCAACGATCCATTCATCCTTTACTTCAACTTTAGCTGCCAGGGCCTGTACTACTAGTTGAGTAGTAGGTACTAGTTGATCTTCTATTATAGCAACAAAAACTCATCTATTAACTGTCAAATCCTCATTAGAATCATCAATCATGCCTTCATCAGCAATGTAACAAGATTTCTCTTTATTTATCTTAAATCTGTATCTCTGATATTCAGGGTTAGGCTTGTATGTTCTTCTAGCTTCTTCTCTTAGTCTATCATGTCTATCAGGGCATCTTGAAGCCAAATGACCAATCTTGTTGTAGTTAAAACATTTAAAGGGTGCCTTACCTTCATACTTACTTCCAACTAGACCTTTAGGCATTTTCCTCGCAAATAGTGCTTCAAGTTCTTCAAGTTCTTCATTTTCTTTCCTACTTTCTTCAAGTTCTCTTGCATAAAAGGCTTTCCAATCAGATTTTTCAAATGATGGAGCAGATGATGTTGATGCTTTAAAGGCCAAATATGTCTTTATAGTAGCAACAGGACCAAATTCTTCAATTTCAAAAGCTGAAAGCTTCCCAATCAATGTATCCCTAGTAACTGATGTATTAGGCATTGTTCTTAACTCATTTATAGAAGTGACTTTCATTTTATATACCAATGGCAATCCTCTTAAAACTTTTGAAACAATTTCATCCTCACTTAAGGTTCCTCCACAACATTTAATACCCAAAATAATTTCATTTACTCTTTCCATAAAAACAGAAATCCTTTCATCTTCTTCCATTTTCAGATGTTCATACCTGACTCGAAAGCTTTCAAGTTTTGCAATTTTGACTGTGGAATCTCCTTCATTTAGTGTTTCCAAATGATCCCAAATAGCTTTAGCAGTAGACCTATCTTATAGTCCCATGATTTGTTGATTTGATAATGTGCTCAAAAGTGCTTCTCTTGCTTTATAATCATTTTCTTCATGTTTTGTCAAGTTAGTTGGACTGGGCTGACCTAGTACAACAATAGTATAACCATTCTTTGTAACTTCCTAGATGTCTTTTCCAATCCAATTTAGATGTGTCTCCATTGTGATCTTCCATATGCCATAGTTGGTTCCATCAAGTTTAGGACTGTCCTTCCTAAAATAATTAGTAGACATTGGATCTCCTCAAGTTGTTAAACTTCTACAAAAGAGGACTAAGCTCGGATACCAGTTGTTAGGTCCTAGAGACAAGTGAGAGTGGGGGGGTGAATCAGTTGTCAAATAAATTAAACCAAAAACAATTTAACCAACTTAATGCTTAATACCAGTAAACCAGTTAAGTATGTTGGTAGACAGTTATAATAGTTAATTTCTATACTGGTAAGAATTAGTGCATGAAACATAAACACAAAGTCATCCACAACACATAACACCAATATTTGTACATGGAAACCCTGTAAGGGGAAAAACCACAGTGGGAAACCTTACCCACAATCAGATGATACTACTGCAAATAGTAAGTGTACATAAATGGGGTCTGCACATGCAGAAAGGCCAACAGCCTAGAACTCACTACTCAATCACAAAATGGGAGTCACACTGACTACAGTTGGATGGTTAAATCCAATAAGAATGTACTACACAAAATAACATCTTCATATGCTAGATTCAATACTGATGTAATGCTGATATGCTTCCACAAAAACCCTCCTGCAATCTTCAAATGATGTCTGCATGTATAGCTCTGCTTAATCTCGCATATACCTTCACATAATCCTTTTTCACATTCCACATTTGATCTTACAAATAAGATCTTACATTTATACCATACCTTAAGACCAATTTTAGTAGGTCGGCTCTACAAGATATTACAATAAAAAAAATTTACAAACAATATAATATCCGATGCAATAACTAATTGAACATGTCGGCTTACTGCATTTACAACAATAATTAATCATCTTCATAGAGTGCCATGTTGATCTGGAAAAGATAAACATGTCGGTGTAACCCTAGACCTATTTGCCGATAACAGAAAATATGAAAATATACCAATGAACAAAACTCCAGGACAAGATGTCCAGATGATGTCTTTGACATTACCAAGTGTTTTCCATGCCATTCCAAGTGTCGGTGATCATTATATCTTGCCAGTGTACCATATAACAGTAATTGTGCAATAGTTACTTGCTTGCCAATGAATGCTATTGGATCTCCAAAGTGATAGTGTTTTAGTAGGTGTTGACATCAATGACAAAACCATACCAAAATACCAACAGAAACAAGTTACCTCTAGTTTGTTTGTTGATTGCAATCAATTCACCTTTTCTTCCATAAATCTTGCAGACTTCATTGTTTAATTCCAGTAGATAACCTTTGTCATTGAGTTGAGCAACACTCAAAAGATTGTGTTTCAGTCCTTCAACCTAGTAGACATCATCTACACTGCTTTTACCATTCAAAGAGATGGATCCTCTCCCTTTCACCATGTAGGGTGACTCATTCCCAAATCTCACAACACCTCCATTAAACTCTCTCAAAGTAAGAAAATTACTCCAGTCACCAGTCATGTGGTATGAACAACCACTATCTATAATTTAGTCATTAGAACTATCCATGCGAGAGCCTAATGCCTTATGATTTGATGTCTCTTCGTTAATTGCAATAAAGACAATGTCCTCATTTGCATCTTCTTAAGATTCCTCATCTATAATTCCTCCATCCACTACAATGAGACAATCTCTTTTATCTTTTCCTTTATACTTCTTATACTTCTCACGTTTTTGTTTATTATCTCCATTAGGATAGTTAGCAGCAATATGTCCAATCGGGTTACATGCAAAAAACTTCAAAGATAATTTACCTATTTACTTACTGATACCTCTGGGTAACCGATTGGCCAACAATTCTTCAAGATCAATCAAACTGTCTTCATCATCTACCTCTCTACTGGATCTAGACTCATGACTATATCTCACTTCTCTACTTTTCCTTACCGATGTGGTTAAAACTGAGGCTCTAAATGTAGATTCTAATCTCTAATCACTTCCATCAAAACCATTTAATTGAAATGCAGTTAATTTACCAATGATGGAGTCAAGATTTACCTTTGTTTTATCAATAGACTTGAGTTCTTGGATGGCTACAACTTAGATAGCATAGACTGGTAGAAGGGTTCTCAACACCTTGCTAATCACTGTGGTATCCCCCATTGTAGCTCTAGCACTTTTGATCTCTCTAACTATCCCATTGATCCTCTGACCATACTATTGAATGTTTTCTCCTTCAACCATTTGCATAGAATCAAATTTACCTCTTAGACTCTCTTCTTTGGCAATCTTAACATGTTCATCACTACTATAGATATCTTCTAGTTTCTTCCACACTTCATATGCAGTCTCCAATCCATGAACATCAACATACTTTGAATCATACAAGAAACTGATAATGGCCTCCAATGCTTGATTGTTCTCCTATTGCTCCTCCTTTTGATCATTTGACAAAATCCCACTAGGCAAGTTATATTTAGTAACAACATGTTCCCAATATTGACTTCCTAAGCTCTTGATATACATCTTTATCCTATCACTCCAGATTATATAGTTTTCCCTGTTGAATTTTGGACCTTCTTTCTTCATCATGTTCTCCTAGATCTTTTCCTCAACCTATTAGGCTTAAACACAAGTGGACCTGAAATGCTTTAATACCAATTGATAATATGATGAAACAAGAAGGATCTAGTCAACTACTAAGAGGGGGGGTGAATCAGTAGATAGAAAACAAACTAAAATTTCACCAAACTTAAACCCAACTCAGAAACAACTTGCTAAGCTAACCGGTTTAGACACTATATCAAAAATTGCAACTGCACTATAAAACTTTACTAGTTGACCAAAACATCAAAGATACAATGCAACAGATCTAAAACTCGCATAGCATTTAACCAGAACATTAAACCATTTTACTAACATCAGTAATAGCTCATTTCAGATCACTTTGGGTCATCTAAACATATCTAAGTTGATTTACCAATTAATTATATCAACCATATCAAAACATATCCACAAAATCATTCACTACTTGAAACAATGATTTTTCACATGGAAACCCAAATGGGAAAAACCACGGTGGGGATGAATACCCACAAGTACTCTAAACTCTTCTGAATTTTGCCCTGTTAGGAGCCAAGCCTTGCTAGAATTTTATACAATAATGTCCTATTAAGAATAGATCCGGTTAGGGACCACCCTGTTAAGAGTAACCTTGGTAGAGGATTTCCAATCCAAGCTAATGGATCACTTGGTTAGATGATTTAGACAACACTAATCTTGTTAAAGCTTACCCTATTAGGGGATTTGACTATTGTAATGGTTAGAGAATAACAAGGTCTTTGTTGATCTGGTTATAGCACTATCTTTCTTAGTCAGATCCTTTTCTTCTCCTATCTTCCTTTACAATATTCTGCAGACACTCCTTTTGGTTCGAAAACAATCATACTACCATACTAAACCAAATTTCCAACACAATTACAAACAACTCATCATCCTTGAATACAAATACAATAGGTTGGTAACACATCATAAAACCTACAACTCTCATCGAGATTACAAACATATCGGTTCAAACATAACCGTTAGATTGCATAGAAATCAACTACATATTGTTTTAGACAACTTGAACCATTCCAGGATCACCGCACATCGAATGTTGTAACTCATCACATGTTTTCCACTTAATACTATGCAATTGCTCATTCCCAAGATAAATAGTTATCATCACACACTAAAACCACTTTGAAACTCATCACATGCATCATGCATATGTGGCATATTCATCTTCGATCACCATTCGATTATAGATCAACATAACCAGTTCACCAAGCTCCATCAATTAGGGTTTGGCATATTAACTAGTTAGGATTACCGGTTGATCACTCTGCTACAAATACCAATACTGGTTTTCATCACTACTCTACTACTAGTTGCACTATTGCATAACTACTGGTTCCAATACAACTCCATTACCGATTACTATTGACATCAATGACAACACTATACTTCATTAATGCAATCTTCATGCAATGCCAACACTCAAAATAAAAAAGTCTACTTACAATGGCTTCCAATGCTTGAATATTCTCTTGTTGCTCCTTGAGCTGATCTGTAGTCATAGTACCGATAGGAGGTGTTTACTTACTAACCACATGCTACTAGAATTGTGGCCCCATACATTTGATGTAGATCTTTATTTTGTCACTCCATATTTTGTAGTTATCCTTGTAAACTTAGGACCCTCCTTATTCATCATCTTGGATCTTTACCTCAAGTGGTTAAGCTTCTACACATAGAGGACCTAGGACTCTGATACCAATTGTTATTATGAGGAGCTCATTATTACTAAGAGGGGGTGTGAATCAGTAATAAAATAAATCAGCAACACTTCACAAAACTATAATGGTAACTACTCAAACAATCTTCTAAGCTGATTTAACAAACCATTCACTCAAATGTTCATCAATATGCAAACAAAGTAAAGATATAAAATGCACAAATCAACAATACATCCACCATATGAACACAATGATTTTTTATGTGGAAACCCAACTGAGAAAACCATGGTGGTAATTAGTACCCACAATATGTATTTGCAGTCTTTTGGAATGCACCTAGTTAAAAGCCTAGCTCGGTTAAGAGCAGACCCTGTTAGGAGTCACTTGATCAAGGGGTTTTTCCTCGGTCCTGTTAGGAGCTCTACCCTATTAAGATTAATCTTGTTAGAGGATTCCAAACCCAAGTTAGTGAGCTACCTGGTGAAGGAATTTACAATATCAAACCTGTTAGGATCTACCCAATTAAGTGATTTAAAATGTTGTAATTGTTAGGGAACAACATGGCAAATGATTTGATTACAACACTTCCTTTCTTTCTAGTACAAATCATTTTCAGCATAACTCTTCTACACACATGGAGACACTTCAAACTGGTTCAGAAATACCTTCTTCTCAAACCACCAACACAAAATCTCTTCTCCAACTAGCCCTAAATATACTTTTTAGTTAGGACAGCTACAAACCCTAATTACATCAACAAGATACAATGAATTTATATTTAGCGCAAAAAAACACTCTACCAAAATACATTAAGGATCATTACAACAAATTTATATATGATTTCCACCATTGAACGATCATCTCACATCAATTTGATAAGCAATCAAACCCTTGTATCATTATTCTAAGCACTTTCTTGTTTCCCAAGAAATCTGATCCTTGTACACACTCAAATACCATCATATCATTTTACATGGATTATGACACATCATCACTAAGTTATGATCATGATAAGATCCACTACCAAACCTTAAATCATTTCCTATTAAAGATTCGATACCGGTGTTCATTCTTCTTCACAAAGTTCATAACAATCAATTATACATGTGTTTTTTGGCTCACCAAACTTGATGTGATTTTAATCATAGACTCGTGTCAATATTATGAATATATATTCTAAACCACAATACCTGAATCAACACATATTTTCCAAGTCACATATCTCAACTACAACCATCAATTCTAACCGCAATGCATGATTCAGCTTCTCCTTCTCTCCTTTGCTAGTTTTGCATCCAGTCAAACTAGTTGACATCAATGACAACATATACCTGATCATATCAACTTTAATGGTCACCTTCTCATATCATCATCATCTCCATCAGTTATTCCAACAACTTAGTTCCCTTTTGGTGTTTTAGAGGTTGCTTAAGTTGGTGGACTAGGTACAAACATAAACAATGTGCTATAAGGTATGACTCTGCTTTCGAGAAATAATTTTTCTCTCACCATTGGGAAATTAAGTTCACTCTATCCATTTGGATCAATCACCTTCTCGTCAAGGGTAATTCAAAATAGATCATTGATATGGTGAATGAAACCAACCCCCTTGGTTGGGCTATGGAGGATATTATCAATAATATTCAAAAACTTCCTTATGGAGTTGGATGAGTTTGAGCTTCTCCACATATATAGAGAAGAAATTGAATTCTCTAGACAATTTAAGGATTGGTAAAATGACTCTAAGGTGTCACAAATATTTTAATTACTTCCCATAACATGTGATAAAACTCCTTTATACAAAGTGGAACATCCCAATTGTTACCAATGACAATTAATTATGTCCTTTTTGGGGGGATTTAGTTCATTTTGCTTCACCTTAGTTCCCTATGGTCTAATTTTGGGTTGGGTATGTGTATATTTTACTCTCTTCTAGTTGTCTATGGGAGCTGATTTAAAATATTGGCTTTATAGATGTTGAATCATTATTGTAGGGATGTGTTGTTGATAAGGAAGTGTCTTAATGCAACTATGTGGAGCCTTTGGTAGACATAGTTCTTTATTGATGTGGTATCAATGAGGTGTGACCTATGTGCTACTTTGTGGGGCCAACTAGTGACTTGGATGTGTGTTAATGTGGTGTCAACTAGGATGGACCTATATGAAACTTTGTGGTGCCTTCTGTTGACTTCAATTTTATTCATATGGACTACCATGATATCACCTAACTAGACACAATATTGCTACCACATGTGGGCTTCCTTTTGTTGGCATTATATTGTCATTGATTTCAACTAGTATAGCATGTTACCCATATAGCCTATCACTGATAAGTATGAGATGTCAACTAGTCATTGGCGTCACCGGTATACAAGTTAGTGTTGGAGAAATAAGGTGTTAATTGGTGAGTATGCATTGGAGATAGTGGAATTATGGCAATGCCAATTGGTGAGTGATGTGTTGGTAGTGTATGGCTGCAAAACCAGTAAGCCTATAACCATTATGCAAGTAAGGTTATGCAAATGAAGTGCAAATAATTGGTATGTTATTTGTTTGATGACAATTAGCAAAAGTCCAATCAGATTAAGATAGCATCACAGGATGAAGACAAGACTAACAAAGAGTGTGCCCAACTAGATCATATGTCAGGTTGAACTTTTGTCTACTCTAACAGAAAGTCACATTAGTGCAATGCATGAAGAATACTAAGCACAATGTAATGACAACTGGTTCCCACCAGTCATTGGTTAGTAGGTGACAAGGATCTACTCCCACTGGTAAGTGTTCATACAGGTTATCTCCTAACATACATAGAATGTCTTATAACCTTCTAAGATAAGATAGTTAGAGAAGTTAAAGGCAAGTGGTTGAAGACACACTAGGTGATCAAAGTGAAACATCAAGAAGCCTCCAACATGTGAAATCAGAGTTGTGCACTAGATCAGCAAAGAAAAGTATGATGAGCTATCAGAACAGAAGAAGAAGAATTAGTTGTGATGAGTTTGCAACTTTCGCAAGCCAGTTGAGAGGAACCAGTCAAATGAAGATGAAGGTTAGGGTGAGAAGTTGTAGACATGGATGTTACCAGAATGCAGATGGATTATTTTGTCACCGGTGTGCATGGTATGTTACCAGCATACAAGCAAGAGATATTACATATATAGATGTCCATCAGTAAAGCTAACAAAGAGAGAAAATAGTTTAAAAGTGAAATACTCCCATCAGATGAAGATGAGCATGGCGTAGAATGACAAGTTTGGTAACCGAGCAAATGTATCCTTCTAGCAGAACGGGAGGACTGCATGGTTCAAAGGTTGACCAGTTAGTGCATGTTCAGTAGGGAAAGAGGACCAGTTGTATAAATTATACATCGATTGTGTGTGGTTGGTCAGTGACTGGACCAAATATGACATAGTGGACTGATCAGATAAGTTGGATCTCAGGTGAGATGCCACATTGTCTCCTAGTGGAAAATGAATAGTGCATCATCGAAGTTGTCGGTGAGGTAGTTGGTGATTGGGATGACAGTTAATGCAATTGGTCAAAATCATGGGTGAGTTGAAGAGAGTTGCATCTCTATGTAGATCAAAGGAGAAAGATCTGAGTTATTGACATCTTGATTAAAGTAAGATATCTGATTGAGCTGATTAGAGTAGGTGAAAGTAACTGCATCATGCACATGATTGACAAAACACAAGGCAGATAATTCAGGATGTAGGTTGCCATAGATAGAAGACATGTGCTGGAAGGAACAAATATAGTGGCGAGGCTTGATTTGTTGAAGGTTGTAAATATCGAAGATGAGATTTGATTGGATTCGATATGCCTCATGGTCAGTGGAGTAAAACCCTAGCACACCAAAGTTTGAATGTCTTTTTTGGTAGGAATGCAGAGATATAAATGTGGAGATCGAATACTAGATCTATTGTTGTTGTAGGAGAGAGTGACGTTGGTGAAGTGAGTGCAACTAGAAGAGTCAATCAGTCTAAAATTTTATTGCTAAACATTGAAGTGACTAAGAGAGTTGAAGAAGGAACCGGTAAGAAGAGTTTAATCAGAAAGGTGAAGGCAACTGATGGACTATCACTGAGTTTCACAGTGGTGTGAACTAGTAGTGTTACAACCGGTAAGAAGGTAGTAGGGAGTGAAGCGGTGGACAGTGAGTGTCAGAGGAGATCAGACATGGTAGAGATTGAGCAAAAGAGGAATCAGAACTGTTGATGTCAAGAAGAAACAAGTCAGAGTGATCACAAAATTGATAAAGAATAGAAGCAGTAAGATTGAGAAGAGATGAAGCAGTAAGATTGAGAGGAGATGAATGAGTAAGGTTGTAGTAGAGAGGAAAGAAGAGCACAGAACTGGTTAAGCAGAGAATAGAGTAGGACTGAACTGGAAGGGAGATTGCAGAGGTTACAAATCTCATTTGTAATCAGGATATTACTATTGTATTGTTTATAGTCATTGTAATCACTGAGTTGGAGCTCAGTGCAGGGGTTGGTGCTTCTTGGGTTGGTGCCCTAAATTTGCAATACAATGTTTATTGTGAGGCTGGATTGGAGTAGTAGACTCTAGCAACATTTCTCATTGATTTTTTTCCCACTTTGGGTTTTCCTTGTACATCCAGTGTTATGTGTTGTGCCCTTTGTGTGTGCTTGCATTTTGATCTTATCCTCATCTCACTGGTCTATACACTTTGTGTTATATTTGCTAATCGATACACACTTTTAGGATTAAAAGGGTTAAGATTGGAAATCATTGATTCACCCCCGCTCTCAATGGTATCTTGTGCTCTACAATTGGTATCAGAGCCTAGGTTCCTAGTTAGATAAGCTTTCTCTAGCTTGGGTAGATTCTAGTGTGTGAACACAATGGTCAAGTTTGAGTCAATCCCTACACCAATATTTAATGGTTCAAACTATTCCATTTGAAGTTGTAGAATGGAATTCTACCTAGCCTCATTAGGCTATGATGTTTGGATGTTGATTGTGAAATGATACTCTATCCCTCCATGTCCTTCCACTAGTCATGAAGTAGAAAAAAGGTACAGGTGTAATGTTGAAGAAATGGAGGCTATACTCAATGGACTCTCTGGTGATGTTTCTTCATAGGTGGTCAAATGAAAATTGGCAAAGAGTTTGTGGGAAAGATTGAAGAATATCTATGGAAATGAGCCTAACACTACATAAATGATTTGTGGAAGCAAGAAGAACAATATAACAAACACGTGCAGTTGATGAAGATAGATCAGTCAACTGTTGCAACAATGATGAAGAAGAAACCCATCTCTTCATGGCTCATGAGATACAAAGAAAAATGAGCATGCATTAGAAAGTGATCATGCAGATCAATCCTATTGGCAATTTGTGTTTGGCAGTGATGGTGAAGATGAAGAAGAAGATGAAGCAGAAGTTGATCATGAAGGAGAACTTGTAAGTGAACTCGAGGAGCTTAATAGAGTAAGAAAAGAATACAAGTTGTTCAAGAATGTTGCCATTGCGGAACAAGAACAGTTGATCAAATGCCTTCAAGAGTCAGAGCTAACCCTGCTAATCAGAAATCACAAGTGGATGATGCTAAAAGGATAAATGAGGAACCAAAATCAGATTTCGACACCAAGATATGTAGGTGTAAATATTTAGTTGATGGTATGATGAAAGAATAAGTATTTGGTAAAATACTAAGAGGGGGGTGAATCAGTATACTAAAAAACTGATACAAAGTTCCCAAACTCAAATTCAACCACACAAAGTAAACATATCTCTGTCAAGATCAATATTCATAAGAATACTTGACATCAACCAGTGTGACTGTTATAACAACTTTAAAGTAAACAACTCCAATCTTGTAAACATCAACAATGCTTAATCATATCTCAACATATTCATCTCTCAATGCTTCTAGTTATCATGACTTATTAGAAATTAATCAAATCAAAAAAATATGATCATAACCACAAAACATTCACCACTTGACACAAATGTTTATACGTGGAAAACCCAAATAGGTAAAAACCATGGTGAGATGAGACTCACAAGGATAGCTATCTAAACTCTTTTGAAGTTCACCGTGTTAGGAGCCAAGCCTATTAAAGTTTTACAATAAGTCTTGTTAAGAACTAATTTCGATTAGGAATCACCTGGTTAAGGGATTTACAAATATACCTTGATGAAAACCACAATACCCTATTAGGATTAACCTCATTGGAAGATTTAACAATCTAAGCTAATGGACCACATTGTTAGAGGATTTAATAAGTAACCAAGCTTGTTAGAGCTTACCTAGATAAGGGATTTCATTTCTATTGTAATTGTTAGAAAACAACAGGTTATCTTGATTTGTCTGAATAGCACTACATTTGCTTGATCAGATCCTTTTAAGCTTCAGTCTGCCTTACTCAAAGTGCAGATCCATTCACTAGTTAGGCAACTACACACTCAACAAGTTTCTGCCAATCTTGCCAACAACTTTTACAAACAAGTTCATGGACCTTAAATACAAATCAATTAGGTCGGTAATACAAAAAAAACCTAATTCTCATTGAGATTACAAACAAGTTGGTACAATCTTGATCATTAGAAATCATAACAATCTCTTCACATTCTTCAAGAAAATCCCAACCACTCCATGATCACCGCTTCATTGGACTTTGTAACTCATCATGCATTGTGCATTAGATGCAATCCACTTTTCTCCTTCCCTAGACAATAAACAATCATGCCAAAACAATTTGAACTTATCCTCATACAATGATCACACATGTCTCCATCATTAGCACTCATCAAATAATAAACCAGCAAACTTGATCGATTAGGTTTTAACAACTGATAGGGTTTACCAGTTACATTGCATAGAAAGGTTTAACCCTTTACACCAGTTTACCGGTTCAACTTACAAACTTAACATACCGGTTTACAACATCTTCCACAAAGCTCTTCTTACCAGCTACTAGCCAATATCAAAAACAACAATATCAACAATAACATGAATACCATTACTAGTTCAATTGACATTAATGACAACATATCTTTAATGTAATCTATATGCAAAATGTCAGCAAACTGCAAATGCCACCAATCTCCCCCTTTGACATTGATGGCAATACAAACATCAACGCCTCTGATTGTTGTTGAGATTGGTGAATAGGAATACTGGTTTACATTACCAAGTATTCACCTTTCTCTGTCTGTCTTTAGCCTGTTGTTGGTTCACCTAATCAGACACATAATTCTTCTTCTCCCCCTTTGACAACAATATCAAAGTGAAAGTAAAAACATGTAATTCTGCTCTCATTGTGCATCAACATCATACTACAACTTGATGCCCCCCCTATGGAATACATGATAGTTCTGATACTTAATGTTGAGTACAGATGCCAAGCTAACAAGATGAGAGGGGGGGATGAATCATACAAACTTAATCTTCCATAAAAACAATAGATTCAACCTTGGTAACATATACTTCAATAATATAACCAAAACTGCTAAACATGCAAACTCATAAGCATATAAACATCATAACACTCATAACACTAGATTTAACATGGAAACCCAAATAGGGAAAAACCACTGTGGGATTTTGAACCCACTAAGAAATATACTCTTCTAGCGTATGCTCAATTAAAAGAAAATCCTGTTAAAGATTACAAACACATTGCTAGATGTGACCTAGTTAAGGGATTTACCTCAGATCTGTTAGGATCTTCACCTTGTTAGAAGTGACCTTGTTAAAGGATTTCAAACACTCAATCGGAATGTCACCTTGCTAGAGGGTTTTACAAATAAGACTGTTAAGTCCACTCGGTTAAGAAATTTTCTGTCACTTTACAAAATAAGAGTAATAAAAATCTATCTACAACTTCACATCTAAAATGCTAAAGCATATTGTTATTTTCTCAATACAATCTAGTCATAGGACTTATCTTGTCTATCTACTAGGCTCTATACTCTATTATTCAAAATAGGTCTTCAAGCTTCTGTGCTCAGTAATCACTATGTAGCATCCTTGTGCTTACACTTGCCTGCATACATTGTTTATCAACAGTTCCTTATTTATAAACAATTTTCCAACTGCTTAATCTCCTTGATCACATATCCCATGATCAATCATAGCCATCAGATCTTCAAACTTGACCAGGTTCAATGTATTCTTCGATCTGAAAATGTTTTACCCCATCTTGGAACTTGCATACATTTCTTGGAACTTGTGCTAGGGTATTGCGGTTCAATCTGAGTTGTAGATCTTCCTGTCGATTTTCCTTTGCCATAGATCCTTAACAACCTTTATACACATTGTAACAATCATTTAATCATAACTAGCTCATCAGCTTCCTTTATTAAATAATGCTTTTATTCATTCAATGCTTTCTATTATTACTCAGTTGCAACTCCGTAAATACTAAACTTCACTTGGTAGACATTCTGCCTTCATTAACTGATAGCAATAACCTTAGGGTTTACCGACTAGGTTCCTTAAGGTTTCCCAACTAGGTTCTTTGCTTGGTAACATAGTATAGTATTAACCTTACAATCAACAACATATGTAGGATATCAAAATAATCTAAACATCATGATCTCATCATTGTCTAACTCGGTAATAGTTGCCCATTGAATAACTTATTCCTCCCCTTATTCATCACATTCTTTTTGTGTCTTTTACCGACATCTTTATACTCACCAAATGATACTTCTTAAGATATGGCAACATCATACAGAATTAGAAAATCAATTTCTTGACATCAATGACAAAATAATAATATTAAGATAGTAAACATCTTTAATTAGTTATATCCATAATCATTAACAACCTTCTCAATATCCTTATTGAAATGCCAACATTCTCTTATTGTAATTGGAATGCCAACAATCTCCCTTTGTCTATTTTAATGCCAACAATCTCCCCCTTTGGCATTGATGGAAAAACCAATTGATATGACCTAATTGATTTAGATTACTGTGAGATTCTGACATGTTGAAATGCTCTCCCCCTATCATTAGTCTTCTCCCTCATACAATAGTCTTCACCCCTTTTCTTCAGTCTTCTCCCCCTTTGACAACAATTGCAAAAAGAAAAGAACTAAAACATAATTTCTTCCTGTATGAAGTGATTTCCTATTGTTATGTGTCAACTTAGTCTTGGTCAGAGCATTTTGTCTTCAATTTCTGTTCCCTATTATTGTTTCCTGCACACCTTTAGAAAACATCCTAAAGTGTGTAAATCAGCATCAACTCCTAAAATATATTATATAAAGTCATTGAATTGATGCTTTCACCGAACTCGGTCAGTGAATGGAAGATAGGGGTAGGACCCCTAACTGACTTCTGAGATACTCAAAAGTGTCCCTTGGTAGTGGCTTGGTAAAGATATCTGCTATTTGTTTCTTTGTGCTAACATACTCCAACACCACTTTCTTCTCTTGAACTTCTTCTATAAGATAATGATATTTGATAGAGATGTGCTTTGTCTTAAAGTGCATAACAGGATTCTTTGAAATGTTAATGACACTACTATTGTTACAGAATATAGTTACTGGCTCGGTAACTTTCTCATTTATACCATCCAACAATTGTTTGATCCATACTATATTGGTATAATTCAATGCTGCAGCAACGTATTCAACTTTTGTTGTTGATTGTGAAACACATCCTTGTTTCTTGCTAAGCCAACTCACTAGTCTTTCTCCTAAAAAGAAATCTCTTCCACTTGTGTTTTTTCTATCATCAATTTTGTCTACCCAATCAGCATTAGTATAAACTTTTAAATCAAAAACATTTTCTTTCTGATATACTAAGTCATAATCTTTAGTGCCTTTCAGGTATCTAAAAATTCTCTTGATTGTTGTCATGCGTGTTTCCTTGGGACCTATAAAAAATCTTGCAACTATACCTACTGCATGTGCTATATCTGGCCTATTGTGAACAACATATTGTAGCTTTCCAATCATGGATCAGTAAAGTGTCTCGTCAATAGATGCAAATTCATCATTCTTTGATAGTTTACAGTTGGTAGTCATAGGAGTACTTACTGGATTTGAATCCTCCATTCCAAATTTCTTCAATATTTCCTTTATGTACTTGGATTGAGTAATGAAAATCTCATTTTTCATTTGTAGTATTTGTAAACCTATAAAATACTTTATCTCACCGATTAATGACATCTCAAATTCTTTGCTCATTTCATTTCCAAAGTTCTTGCATAGAGAGTCATTTCCACAAAAGATAATATCATCAACAAATATGGTTGAGATCAGTATTCCATTTTCATCATTCTTCATGTACATGTTACTGTTTTCACTTGTTCTTATAAAACCAATCTTGATTAAATAAGAGTGCAATCTTTCATACCATGCTCTAGGTGCTTGTTTCAGACCATATAAAGCTTTGTTCAATTTACATACCTAATCTTTATTCTTGTCTTCAACAAATCCTTCAGGTTGTTTAATAAAAACTTCTTCTAATATACCATTCAAAAATGCAGATTTGACATCCATTTGATATACCTTGAAATTCTTGTAAGCAGCATATGCCAACAATGTTCTTACTCCTTCAAGTCTGGCCATAGGTGCAAAAGTCTTACCATAATCAATTCCTTCTTCTTGGGCATAACCTTTGCAAACTAGTCTTGCTTTATTTCGAATGACCTCACCTTTTTCATTCAGCTTGTTTCTGAAAATCCACTTTGTACCAATTATATTTTTCTCCTTCACTCTTGGGACCAGTGTCCATGTGTCATTTTTCTTGATTTGATCAATCTCTTCTGTCATAGCATTTATCCAATCTTCACTATTAAATGCCTCTGTCACTTTCTCGGTTCAGATAAAAATATCAGACATGTGTTCTATCTCAATTTGTTCCTTGACATCACTAGATCATTCTTATCTCCTATAATATGACTTGATGCATGATTTCTTATGATATACTTGGCTAATACAGGCTCGGTAGGCTGGATATTCTCTTCATTTTCTTCAATAGTTCTCTCGGTAATACATATTGGTTGAACATAGACAAATCCTTCATAATCTTCCAGTTCCTTGGAGTTTCCTTCATCATTTCTTTCTACAAATTCATTAATTTTCACATTTACACTTTCTACTATTTTGTTAGATGATTTGATCAGACATTTAAATGCTTTACTTCTAGAAGAATAACCAGGAAATGTTCCTTCTTCACTTTTCTGATCAAACATGCCATTTCTATCATCTTTGTGAGCATAGCATCTACTTCCAAAGATTTTAAAATAACTTACATTATGTTTCTTGTCATACCAGATTTCATATGGTGTCTTCAAAGTTCCTTTCTTCATTTGTACTCAATTCAGGGTGTAAACTGTTGTGCTTATTGCTTCTCTCCAAAATGTTTGTGGCACTTTCTTTTCAATCATTAGGGTTCTAGCACAATCCACAATAGATCTATTTCTTATTTCAGCAATTCCATTTTGTTGTGGAGTTCTCGGTGCAGAGACTTGTCTTTTTATACCATGATCATTGCAGAATAAGTTGAACTCATTAGATGTGAACTCTCCTCCTCTGTCTGATCTAAGACATTTTAGTTGTGTTCTTGTTTCATTTTCAACTCTTGCCTTGTACCATTAAAAAATTGAAAAGCTTCTGATTTTTCTTTTAAAAACATTACTCACATCATCCTTAAGTAATCATCCACAAATAATATGAAATATTTATCACCATAATAACTTTGAACTTTCATAAGACCGCAAAGATCAGTGTGCACAAGATCTAAAATTCCCTTAGAAGTGTAGGACTTACTTGTAATGCTTGATCTTGTTATTTTACCCATCTGGCATCCTCGACACATAGCATTCTCAGGTTTTTCAAGACTCGATAGACCTCTTACTCGGTGCTTCTTGCTTCTTTTGATCAGATTATCAAAATTTACATGACAACCTTTTATGCCATAACCAGGTATCATCTATCTTTGCATACAGACACTTGTTCTGAGTTGAGTCAAGGTGAAATGTGTTACCTTTTGTTTGTGTCCCGGTAGTAGCTAACTATCCATGCTTGTCATGAACTTTGATAATTCCTTTCTAAAATTCTATTTGGTAACCTATATTGTTTAGTTGTGCTACACTCAAAAAATTGTATTTCAAACCTTCAACCCAATAAACATCATTGCATTTTTCATTGTCAAGAAGTGTTATAGATCCTTTACCTTTGACCAGGCATGGTGCATCATTACCAAATCTTACATAGCCTCCATCATAATCTTCTACTATAACAAACTTGTGTTTATCACCTATCATGTGATGTGAGCACCACTATCTATGATCCAAGAATCATTAGTATTTATGTGAGATATTAGGGCTTTTTCTTCATACCTTTCTTCATCTGATTCATTTTTGATAGCCACATAAACTACTTCCTCTATATCAGTTTCATCTGATTTATCATCATTGGATTTCTCATCATCTATTAAGCATGACTTTCTATCTTTTCTTTTGAAGTCTTGGTTTCCTCTGTAATGATTATCTTTCTATCTGTCATCTCGGTAATCTCTCTTTTCAGTAGAATCTTTGTCAAGATAGTTAGAAGCCATATGTCCTATCTTATCACAATTGAAACATTTCATAGGTAGTTTTCCTTTATACTTGCCTTTGCCTCTTGGTAACCTTCTGGCTAATAGTGCTTCAAACTCTTCTTGCTTTCTAATTTCCTCATACAGATTGTGTACTTTTTCCATGTTCTTTTGAAATCTCTCACTTGCTCCATTGTGATCCCCTTCAGTGTACTTACTCATTCTATCATTGTAATCATCAGATTCACCAATATGAAAGGAACTAAATGTAGATTCAACTTTATTTACTGATGACCCATTGTTATCAAAATTACTTAACACAAATGCATGTAGCTTACCAATAGTAGCATCTAAAGAAACTAGCATATTGGGTACAGACCTCAATTCATTGATTGCAAAGACTCAGATTGCATAAGTTGGTAGAAGGTTTCTTAACAACTTACTTGTTATATCCTTTTCTTCAATAGTTCCACCTGCTCCTTTGATTTGATTGACAATCTCCTTTAGTCTTGTACTATACTGGGTTATGTTCTCACCTTCATTCATCCTCATAGATTCAAGTTGTCCTCTTAGACTGTCCACTTTTTCTCTTTGAACATGTTCATCTCCACCATACACAGATATGAGCTTGTCTCACATTGCCTTTGCATCATTGCAACCTTCTAAATCATTAAACTCTAAGTCGGTCAATGCAGATGTTATTTCAATCATTGCTTGCATATGTTCTTGCTTTGCCTTTATTTCTTCCATTGTCAATGGATAGGTGCTCGGTGTAATGAAATCAATCTCCAGATAATATACAACATATTCTCCCACTCCTGATAGGTCCAGCTTCATCCTTTTCTACCATGTAAAGAAACTTGACTTGTTCAACTTCGGTGCGTCCCTCTTGTACATCTTTGGATCTTTGCCTCAAGTACCTTTAAGCTTTTTCTTTTGGAGTCCAAGGCTCTGACACCAATTGATAGTTCTGATACTTAATGTTAAGTACAGATGCCAAGCTAACAAGATGAGAGGGGAACGTGAATCATACAAACTTAATCTTCCACAACAGATTCAACCTCAGTAACATATACTTCAGTAATATAACCAAAACTGCTAAACATGCAAACTCATAAGCATATAAACATCACAACACTCATAACACCAGATTTAACATGGAAACCCAAATAGGGAAAAACCATTATGGGATTTCAGACCCACTAAGAAATATAATCTTCTATAGTATGCTCGGTTAAAAGCAAATCCTATTAAAGATTACAAACAGATTGCTAGATGTGACCTAGTTAAGGGATTTCCCTTAGATATTTTAGGATCTTCACCTTGTTAGAAGTGACCTTGTTAAAGGATTTCAAACACTCAATCAGAATGTCACCTTGCTAGAGGGTTTTACAAATAAGACTGTTAAGTCCACTTGGTTAAGAGATTTTCTGTCACTTTACAAAATAACAGTAATAAAAATCTATCTGCAACTTCACATCTAAAATGCTAAAGTAGATTCTTATTTGCTCAATACAATCTAGTCATAGGACTTATCTTGTCCATCTATTGGGCTCTATACTCTGCTATTCAAAATAGGTCTTCAAGCTTTTGTGCTCAGTAATCACTATGTAGCATCCCTGTGCTTACACTTGCCCGTATACATTGTTTATCAATAGTTCCTTATTTATAAACAATTTGCCAATTGTTTAATCTCCTTGATCACATATCCCATGATCAATCATAGCCATCAGATCTTCAAACTTGACCAAGTTTAATGTATCCTTTGATCTGAAAACATTTTACCCCACCTTGGAACTTGCATACATTTCTTGGAACTTGTGCTAGGGTATTGTGGTTCAATCTGAGTTGTAGATCTTCCTACCAATTTTCCTTTGCCATAGATCCTTAACAACCTTTATACATGTTGTAACAATCATTTAATCATAACCATCTCATCAGCTTCCTTCATTAAATAATGCTTTTATTCATTCAATGCATTCTGTTATTACTCGGTTGCAACTCGGTAAATACTAAACTTCACTCAGTAGACATTCTTCTTTCATTAACCGACAGTGATAACCTTAGGGTTTACCGACTAGGTTCCTTAGGGTTTGCTAGCTAGGTTCATTGCTTGGTAACATTGTATAGTATTAACCTTACAATCAACAACATATGTAGGATATCAAAATAATTTAAACATCATGATCTCATCATTGTCTAACTCAGTAATAGTTGCCCATTGAATAACTTATTCCTCCCCTTATTCATCACATTCTTTCTGTGTCTTTTACCAACATCTTTATACTCACCAAACCATACTTCTTAAGATATGGCAACATCATACTGAATTAGAAAATCAATTTCTTGACATCAATGACAAAATAATAATATTAAGATAGTAAACACCCTTAATCGGTTATATCCATAATCATCAACAACCTTCTCAATATCCTTATTGAAATGCCAACAATCTCTTATTGTAATTGGAATGTCAACAATCTCCCTTTGTCTATTATAATGCCAATAATACATCCACTTCTTCATCAATCCATGTAAAATTATGCAAGTGGTTCAGGGACTGAGGCAATCAGCATCATGCTCAACTAACTTCATGAAGACGGACAAACCCCAATTGACTTCTAAGATACTTGAAAGTGGTCTTAGGTAGAGGTTTGGTAAAGATATCTCCAAGTTGCTCCTTGGTAGAAACATGCTCCAAAATAACTTCTTTACTTTGAACTTTTTCCCTCAAGAAGTGATACTTCAATTCAATGTGCTTAGTCCTTGCGTACAAAACAAGATTTTTAGAGATGTTTATTGCACTTGTATTATCACACAAAATCTTTATCAGTTCATAAATTTTCATCTTAAAACCTTCCAAAATGTGCCTCATCCAAATTGTTTGTGTGCAATTTATATAAGTTGCTACATACTCAACTTCAGCAGTAGATTGTGAAATACAACACTGTTTTTTACTACTCCATGAAACTAGCCTTCCTCCTAGAAAGAATGCTCCATCGGTAGTACTCTTCTGGTCATCAATATGTTCTACCCAATCAACATCTATGTATGCCTTCAAGTCAAAATTTCCACCATATGGATACCATAACCCATAGTCAACAGTACCTTTTAGATATCTAAAAATTCTATTGGTTGCCATCAGATGTGCTTCCTTTGGATTCTTTTGAAATCTAGCAACAATACCAACTGCATGGGCAATATCTGGTCGACTGTGAACAACATAGTGTAATTTTCCAATCATTGACCTGTATTCCTTTTCATCTATAGACTTAGATGCATCTTCCTTGGACAACTTACAACCTATAACCATTGGGGTTCCAACTGGTTTATAGTCACTCAAACTGAAAGTCTTCAAAACCTCTTTCACATACTTAGATTGAGTAATGAAAATACCATTTTTTGTCTACTGTATTTGCAAGCCTAGGAAATTTTTTATTTCCCCTACTAATGGCATCTCAAACTCATTCTTCATTTCATCTGTAAAACAATTACTCATGTCATCATTACCTCCAAATATAATGTCATCAACAAATACTTCACTGACTAGTATTTCATCTCCTTCAGACTTGAGATAAATGTTGTTGTCATCACTAGCTCTAGCAAAGCCTATCTTCATCATATGTGTATGAAGTCATTCATACCATGCTTTGGGTGCCTGCTTTAATCCATACAAAGCTTTATGCAATTTGCATACCATGTCTTCCTTATCTGTCAATGTAGAATCATCAGGGTGCTCTATATAAACCTCTTCTTCCAATATCTCATTCAAAAATGCAGGCTTAACATCCATCTGGTATACCTTGAACTTCTTATGAGCTGCAAATGCAAGTAATGTTCTGACACCTTCCAATGTTGTTACTGGTGCAAAAGTTTCTCCATAATCTTCTCCTTCTTCTTGCACATAGCCTATGCATACTAATCTTGCCTTGTTGCAAACTACAACACCAGCTTCAATTAGCTTGTTTCTGAACACCCATTTAGTATGTATAACATTCTTATTTACCGGTTGGGGTACCAAGGTCCAAGTATTGTTCTTCTTAATTTGATCCAACTCCTCCTCCATATCTTTAACCCAATGATCATCACCAAATGCCTCCTTAGCACTTCTAGGTTCAAAGGTGGATATCATGCAAGAGTTCTCTCTTATTCTCCTTCTAGTTAGTAATACAACATCCTTATCCCCAATAATTTATTTAGGACTGTGATTCAGTCTCACATACCTAAGAATAACATGATCATTCTCTTCAGGTTCAACTTCTTCATTATCATCTTCCTATGAATTTATTTATTTCGGCTGAACAAGTACATCAGCATTTTCTTTAACATTTTCAGGTTCCAAAAGAAAAATGCAAGGATCTTTATCCTTCTTCTCTAAACTGGTTGCTTCTAAGACTTCAAGACATTCATCTACATGAACATTAGCACTCTCAACAATTATTTGTGTCCGATTGTTGAAGCATTTATAAGCCTTACTCTTGGTGGAATAGCCAAGAAATATGCCTTCATCACTTTTAGCTTCAAAATTTCTTATGTAATCACCTCTTTTAATAAAACATTTGCGTCCAAATATCTTAAAATAGCTAACATTGGGTGATCTCCCATACCAGTATTCATAAGGGGTCTTGTCCTTACCTCTTTTCACAAGAACTTGGTTCATTGTGTAGATAGTTGTACTTACAGCTTCTTTCCAAAACGTTTTTGCTACACCTCCTTGTATCAACATTGTCCTAGCTGCTTCAACCACTAATCGGTCATTTCTCTCTATTATACCATTTTGTTGTGGTGTCCTTGGTGCAGAAAGTTGTCACTTGATACCATTCTCATCATAGTACTTAGTGAATTCCTCAAAGTAAATTCTCCACCTTGATTTTTTCTCAGACATTTTATCTTTTTTTCCACTCTCTTTCTCAGCTAAGGCCCTGAATGCCTTGAATTTACCAAAATATTCATTATTATCCTTCAAGAATGTGACCCACATCATCCTTGAACAATCATCAGTGAAGATCATGAAAAATTTGTCACCTTGAATGCTTCGTGTTCTTATTGGTCCACATAGATCTATATGAACCAAATCTAACAAATGCTCCACTGAGGAGGACTTGCTCTTGAAAGTTGAAGAAGTCATCTTTCCTAACTGACATTCTTTACAAAGAGCATTAACTAGTTTGTCTAGGTGAGGCAAACCTCTTACTGTCTTAGACTTGCTTATTTTAACAATATTATCAAAATTTATATGACAAAATCTCCTATGCCAAAGCCAGCTATCATCTATTTTTGCAATCAAATAGTTGCTAACTTTAGGATTAAGATGAAATAGATTACCTCTGGTCTATTTCTCGGTTGAAATCAATTCACCTTTGTTGTCAAAGATTTTGTACATACCATTTCTAACCTCCAATGGGTATCCTCTATCATTAAGTTGTGCCACACTCACAAGATTGTGCTTTAGGCCTTCAACCCAATAGACATCGTCAGCACTCCTCTTCCCATTAAGAAAAATAACTCCCTTACCTTTAACCATATAGGGTGAGTCATTGCCAAATCTGACAACACCGCCATCAAATGCCTTCAAGGAAAGAAATTTTCTCTGATCACCAATCATGTGATGTGAACAACCACTATGAATGATCAATTCATCAGAGTTATCCATCCTGGATACTAGTGCCTTCTGATCTAATATTTCTTTCTTAATACCTATAAACACAATATCTTCACTAGCATCATCATCATATTCTTCATCAGTAATACCACTGTCAATAGCTACAAGACAATCTCTCTTGCCTTTACCCTTATACTTCTTAAATTTGTCTCTCTTGTATTCATTTTCACCATTAGGGAAGTTAGCTACTATATGACCAATCTTGTTGCATGAAAAAAAATTTAAAGGTAGCTTACCTCTATATTTACCAATGCCTCTAGGCAGTCGTTTTGCCAACAATGCTTCAAGCTCCACTAGGTTGTGTTCATCATCAACATCTTTGTTGGATCTAGATTCATAACCATGGCCGATATCTCTACTTCTACTCACAGATGGGCTAGAGGCAAAAGCTCTGAATGTAGATTGTAATTTATGTACACTACCATCATAGCCATTTAGTTCAAAAGTGGTAAGTTTGCCAATAATAGAGTCAAGAGTTACCTTTGTCTTGTCAATGGAATTCAGCTCCTGAATAGCTGCAACTCGGATAGCATAGACCGATAGCAGGGTTTTCAGTACCTTACCGATCACTGTGGCATCTTCCACTTTCCCTCCTACACTCTTTACTTCACCAACTATCTCTTTAATCCTTTGACCATATTGTTGGATATTGTCACCTTCACACATTCTCATGTCATCAAACTTTCCTCTTAGACTCTCCTCTTTAGAAATCTTAACATTCTCATCACTACTATAAATCTCTTCAAGTTTTTTCCATACTTCATATGTAGTTTCAAGACCATGAACATCTAAATATTCAACATCAGATAGGGAACTGATAATAGCCTCTAATGCTTGGTGATTTTCTTGTTGTTCTTTCTTCTGATTTGATAACTCAATGATAAACAGATAGTACCAAACCGGTACTGAGAGGGGGTAGTGAATCAATATAGACAAAAACACAATCCTAAACTGGTTTGTCAGTAGACACTCGTCTTAAACAGAGTACAACCGGTAGAACCCAAAATAACTGAGACAAGCATAAACTAGTTGACACTTATCTTTTCATACATTCTAACACTTCATTTCCATTTCACCCGAGTGCATGAACAGGTAATTTATCCTCAAAAGATATATAAGTAGCTAGATCAACATGATTTACCTTTAGACACAAATCACTCAAACCATCACAAGAATATCACCACACATGACACACAGATTTTTCACATGGAAACCCAACTGGGAAAAACCATGGTGGGGATGAATACCCACAAGCTAGTTTTAAACTTTTTAGAAGTCCGCTCTGTTAGGATCCTAGTCCGGTTAAAGACTAATACAATAGGTTCTATTAGGAACTGGTCCTATTAGGGATCACCTGGTTAAGGGATGGCTAGAATACCTAGTTAAAGCTTAAACCCTGTTAAAGGTTACCTTGTTAGAGGATTTCAAGAACTCAATGGTTTTGAGTCACCCTGTTAAAGGATTTACAACATGTCGGTTAAAGCTACCATGTTAAGGGATTTCCCAACTATTGAGGTGGTTAGAGATCAACAAGTATTACAATAATCTGGTAACAGCAATCAATGACAATGCAGATCAGCTTTAGCTCCTCTTCACCTTCTGCACTTACACTCTATAGGTATCACTTCACTCCTCTAGTCTAGAAAGAATCACGTATCTCTTCACTTGGATACACACACACAAATTTTGCCAACAACCTCAGAAAGAAACACAACATCGACCTTATAGGAAAATAGATAGGTTAGTAGCATAAACCCTAAAACCTAAACCTATTAGGTTAAGGAATTCAAACAGTTCAATCCTGACCGTTGAGCACACTACATTAAATGCAATAGCCTTGATCCAATCTCAAGACATTCTCCATCATTCATTTTCCACTGATTTCATGGCGACTGATAACCCATCACACATTATCACCATTTATAGACTTCGCACATTCCCGAGGTAGATAGGAACAATCTCCTTCATGCAAGATCCTTCACACACACAAGGCTTATGTGGCAACATGATATGTTCTTTGTTACCATGCTAACTCATCACACAAAGTCACCGGTTGAGCCACACAGGCTTGAAGCACTTCAACAAAAAACCCTGAAGTTGAGACTACCAACCGGTATTCATACAAAGCTTCCATGTGCCAGTTCCCATAACCATATATCGGTTCACCTTGAACAAACACACTGCTTCACTTTGGCACAAATGCCAGTTCACAGTGTTATACCGGTTCTCTTCTCTTCATCATATTGACATCAATGACATCACACAATGTCATTATGTCCTCATACCGATTCACATAATGCCAACAATCTCCCCCTTTGGCATTGATGGCAATATACAAAGATATCTCTCCACTTCACATCTTCTCCCCCAATTTCTGTAGATATCTTCTCCGCTTCTCTTTCTCTCCCCCTTTGACAACAATGCCAAAGTGGAGGCACAAGCTTCCCTATTCCATTATGTTGCTCCCCCTAAGGAGTAGCATCCTTCAACACATCAATCCAAAAAAATTGACTATGCAATACCTGACTGATGTGGAGCATATACCTTTAGTTCACCTCCAGAAGGGGCAACACCCCTAATTCACCTCTTAAGTACATAAATGTAGCCTTTGGGAGAGGCTTGGTGAATATGTCTGCTAATTGCTCCTTACTGGAGACATGTTCCAGTGCAATCTCTTTGTTCTAAACCTTTTCCCTCAAGAAATGATACTTAAGCTCAAAGTTCTTGGTTCTTGAATGTAAAACTGGATTCTTGGAGATGTTAATTGTATTAGTATTGTCACAAAATATACTTACTGGTTTAGATACAAGAACTTTGAAGCCATTTAATACATTCTTCATCCAAATTGTCTGAGTGCATTTCATGAAAGCTACAACATACTCTGCTTCCGCTATAGAATGAGAGATACAACTTTGCTTCTTACTCATCCATGAGACTAGTCTACCATCGAAAAAGAATGCACCACTGGTTGTGCTCTTCCGGTCATCTACTTTACCAACCCAATCAACATTTGTGAACACTCTCAAGTTAAAATCATTATTGTATGGATACCATAACCCATAGTCGATAGTTCCCTTTAGATACTTAAGAATCCTCTTGACTACAACCAAGTGGGATTCTCTTGGACTTTTTTGGAACCTTGCCGTAATGCCAACTGCATGTGCAATATCTGGTCTTCTATGCACTACATAATGCAACTTACCAATCATTTATCGGTATTCCTTCTCATCAACCAATGCTGAGTCATCCTCTTTGGATAGTTTAGAACCAGTCACCATCAGTATACCAACCAGTTTGCTATCTTCCATGCCAAAGGTCTTCAACACCTCTTTGATATACTTGGACTGAGTGATAAAGATTTTGTCTTTCATCTGCTAGATTTGCAGTCCAATGAAGAACTTAATCTCCCCTAGGAGTGACATCTCAAACTCTTTCTTCATCTCATCTGCAAACTCATGACTCATCTTGTCATCTCCACCAAAGATAATGTCGTCAACAAATACCTCATAGATCAGGATCTGATCTCCTTCAGACTTCAAGTAGATATTGCTATCTTCGCTTGTTCTCTCAAATCCAATCTTCACAAGATGGGAGTGTAGGCATTCATACCATGCTCTAGGTGCCTGCTTTAGACCATATAAGGCTTTATGTAGCCTACATACCATGTCACTATCTTCAGATAGGGAAAACCCATTTGGTCGCTCTATATACACTTCCTCTTCAAGTACACCATTTAGGAATGCAGATTTTACATCCATTTGATATACTTTGAATCCTTTAAAAGCTACATATGCAAGAAGCATATGAACTCCTTCCAATCTGTCTACAAGAGCAAAGGTTTATCCATAGTCTTGTCCTTCTTCTTGGGCATATCCTTTACACACTAGTCTAGCTTTGGTTCTAATCACTATTCCATCCTCATTTAGCTTATTTCTAAAAACCCATTTGGTACCAATGACATTTTCATGCACCGGTCTGACTACTAGAGACCATCTAGCATTTTTCTCTATCTGGTCAAGTTCCTCTTCCATTGCCTTGATCCAGTCTTCATGTTTATGTGCCTCTTTGAATGATTTAGGATCAAATTTGGAGATCATACATGGGTTTTCTCTGACCTTTCTTCTTGTAAGGATTCCTACATCCTTATCTCCTATGATCTGCTTAGGATCATGATTCAGCTTGATATACCAAGGAATGGTCTTGATAGATTCGTCTTCCTTTTCTTCTTCATCCTCATCTCTTTTAGTATCAGCATCTACATCCACCGGTGTTGGAACACTATTACTGGTACTCAGTTGACTAACAACGTTTTCCCAGAAGGTTACAACCGGTTCATTTACCACTTTCTCACTATTGGTTTCCTCAGTTTTCTCAGAGGTTTCATCAACTCTTACATTGATGCTTTCCATAATTCTCTGAGTCTTATTATTGAAATACTTGAGAGCTTTACTCTTGGTGGAATACCCTAGGAATATTCCCTAATCACATTTCGCATCAAATTTGCTCTAGTGTTCACTCCTCTTGATGTAACATTTTCTACCAAACACTCTAAAGTAGCTAACCATAGGTGTCTTACCAGTCCAATACTCGTAAGGAGTTTTATCCTTACCTTTCTTGATGAGTACCCGGTTCATTGTGTAGACTATAGTGCTCACCACTTCTCTCCAAAGGTGTGGGCTACCTTTCCTTGAATCAACATAGTTCTAGCCGCTTCAACCACAATCTGGTTATTCCTCTCTGCTAGGCCATTTTGCTCTGGAGTCCGGGGGGCAGACAGTTGTCTCTTGATGCCATGTTCTTCACAGTACTTGTTGAATTCACTAAAAGTGAATTCCCCTCCTTGATCAGTTCTCAGGCACTTGATTCTTTTACCACTTTCCTTCTCTACTAAAGCTCTGAAATCTTTGAACTTTACAAAAGCTTCAGACTTATCTTATAAGAATGTGACCCACATCATTCTTGAGCAGTCGTCAGTGAGAATCATGAAGTACCTATCACCCTGCACACTCCTAGTTTTCATAGGACCACACAAATTAGTATGGACAAGATCAAGCAAATTGTCAACAGTGAAAGATTTACCTTTAAAGGTTGAGGAAGACATTTTCCCCAATTGACACTCTCTGCACGAGGTATTATCTAGTTTTCTTAGCACCAGCAACCCTCTAACTGCCTTGATCTTACTAGCCTTCACAATGTTATCAAAGTTTACATGGCAGAGTCTCCTATGCCATATCTAGCTATCATCAAATTTAGCCATAAGACATGTACTTATATTTGCATTCAACTAAAATAGGTTACCTTTGGTCTACATGCTGGTGGCCACCAATTCACCATTCTTTCCTTTGATTCTACACACTCTATTCTTGAATTCTAGAGTGAGACCACCATCATTTAGTTGGGCAACACTTAGAAGGTTGTGTCTAAGACCATCAACCCAATACACATTGTCAACACTACTCTTTCCATTTAGAGAGATGGACCCTCTACCTTTGACCATACATGGTGCATCATTACCAAAGAGAACCACACCACCATCATACTCTTCCAAGGATAGAAACTTGCTCCAGTCACCATTCATATGGTGAGAGCAACCACTGTCAATAATCCACTCATTGGAATTATCAAACTAGGAGACAAGAGCCTTCTTGTCTGACACATCTTCCTTGACAGCAACAAACACAATATCTTCATTTTCTTCATCTTTTGATTCCTCATCTATGACACCTTCATCAATTGCCACAAAACAGTTTCTCTGGTTTCCTCCTTTGAATTTCTTGAACCTTTTTGGTTTTTCCTTGTCGTCACCATTAGGACAGTTTATAGCAATATGTCCTATCTGGTTGCAAGAAAAGCATTTCAAACAGAGCTTACCTCTGTATTTGTCAGTTCCTTTAGGAAGTTTCCTGGAAAGAAGAGCTTCAAATGCCATCAAAATCTCCTCATCATCCATTTCTCTGCTCTGTCTTGGTTCACCACTAGTGCTACTTTCTTTTCCTTTTCTAGATGGTACAACAGAAGCTTTAAAATCTGATTCAGTCTTTTGAACACTACCATCAAAACTATTTAGCTCATAGGTTGTCAACATTCCAATGATGGAGTCTATGGATACCTTAGTCTTGTCTATTGATCTTAGCTCCTGAATAGCAGCAACCCTTATTGCATAGATGAGTAATAAGGATCTCAGGAATTTTCTTACCATAGTGGAATCTTTCATTTTTCCACTTGCACTCTTGATATCTCCAACAATAGTTTTGATTCTTATTCCATACTCGTGAATGGTCTCCCCTTCAACCATCTGCATGTCTTCAGACTTCCCTCTAAGGCTTTCTTCCTTAGCTTGTTTTACATGCTCATCACCGCTATGGATATTTTTAAGAGTATCCCATACCTCTTTGGGATTTACCTTATCTTGGACATCAATGTACTCAATGTTAGATAAACTACTAATTAGGGCTTCCATGACTTGCCCATTCTCCTGCATCTCTCTCTTTTGGTCATCAGTGAGAGTACCGGTAGGAGCAACATAAGCATTCTCAACATAGCTCCAGTGTTGAGCACCCATGCTTCTAGTGTATATCATCATTTTGTCTTTCCATATACTAAAATTTTCTCTGTTAAACTTTGGACCTTCCCTCTTCACCATTAGACTGGGATCTTTACCTCAAGCGGTTAAGCTTATAACAGAGAGGACCTGGAGGATGCTCTGATACCAATTCATAACTCAATGATGAACAGATAGTACCAAACTAGTACTGAGAGGGGGGGTGAATTGGTATAGACAAAAACACAATCCTAAACTAGTTTGTTAGCAGACACGGTGCTTTGACAAAAAAATAGTAACACCGGTCTTAAACAAAGTACAACCAGTAGAACCTAGAATAACTAAGACAAGCATATACCAGTTGACACTTATCTTTTCATACATTCTAATACTTCATTTCTATTTCACCCTAGTGCATGAATAGGTAATTTATCCTGAAAAGATATATAAGTAGCTAGATCAACATGATTTACCTTCAGACACAAATCACTCAAACCATCACAAGAATATCACCACACATGACACACAAATTTTTCACGTGGAAACCCAACTGGAAAAAACCATGGTGGGGATGAATACTCACAAGCTGCTTTTGAACTTTTTAGAAGTCCACTCTGTTAGAAGCCTAGTCCAGTTAAAGACTGATACAATAGGTTCTGTTAGGAACCGATCCTGTTAGGGATCACCCAGCTAAGGGATGGCTAGAATACCTAGTTAAGTGTTAAATCTTGTTAAAGGTTACCTTGTTAGAGGATTTCAAGAACTCAATAGTTTTGAGTCACCCTGTTAAAGGATTTAGAGCAAGCCAGTTAAAGCTACCCTGTTAAGCGATTTCCCAACTATTGAGGTGGTTAGAGATCAATAGGTATTACAATGATCTGGTAAAAACACTCAATGCCAATGAAGATCCGCTTTAGCTCCTCTTCACCTTCTGTACTTACACTTTATAGGTATCACTTCTCTCCTCTGGTCTGGTAAGAATCACATATCTCTTCACTTGGATACACACACACAACTTTTGCCAACAACCTCAGAAAGAAATACAACATCGACCTTATAGGAAAATAGATAGGTTGGTAGCATAAACCCTAAACCCTAAACCTGTTAGGTTAAGGAATTCAAACGGTTCAGTCCTGACCATTGAGCACATTGCATTAAATGCAACAGTCTTGATTCAATCTCAAGACATTCTCCATCATTTGTTTTCCACTGATTTCATGAAGGATGATAACCCATCACATGTTATCACTATTTATAGACTTCGCACATTCCCAAGGTAGATAGGAACAATCTCCTTCATGCAAGATCCTTCACGTGCACAAGGCTTATGTGGCAACACGATCTATTCTTCATTACCATGCTAACTCCTCACACAAAGTCACCAGTTGAGCCACACAGGCTTGAAGCACTTCAAGTGGAAACCCTGAAGTTGAGACTACCAACCAGTAGTCATACAAAGCTTACATGTGTCGGTTCCCATAACCATATGCCGGTTCACCTTGAACAAACACACCGCTTCACTTTGGCACAAATGCTGATTCATAGAGTTATATCGGTTCTCTTCTCTTCATCATATTGACATCAATGACAGCGCACAGTGTCATTATATCCTCATACCGGTTCATATAATGCCAACATGATCATCAGTCAGGATTCCAGTAGGTGTAATATACTTAGTTCCTATATGATCCCAATACTGACTACCAAGACTCTTAATGTAAATCTTCATTTTGTTGCTCCATATTCTATATTTGTCTTTGTTTAACTTCGAAACTTCTTTCTTCATCAGGTTCTACAAGATCTTTTCCTCACGTTGTTAGGTTTTTAGATTAAAGGGGACCTGGGACGCTCTAATACCAATTGATGGTATGATGAAAGAATAAGTATCTGGTAGAATACTGAGAGTGGGGGGTGAATCAGTATACTGAAAAACTGATACAAAGTTCCCAAATTCAAATTCAACCACGCAAAGTAAACATATCTCATTCAAGATCAATATTGATAAGAATACTTGACATCAACCGGTTTGACTGTTATAACAACTCCAATCTTGTAAACATCAACAATGCATAATCATATCTCAACATATTCATCTCTCAATGCTTCTAATCATCATGCCTTATCAGAAATTAATCAAATCAACAAAGAAGATCATAACCACAAAAACATTCACCACTTGACACAAATGTTTATACTTGGAAAACCCAAATAGGTAAAAACCACGATGAGATGAGACTCACAAGGATAGCTATTTGAACTCTTCTGAAGTTCGCCCTGTTAGGAACCAAGCTTGTTTTAGCTTTACAATGTCCTGTTAAGAACTAATTCTAATAAGGAATCACCTAGTTAAGGGATTTACAAATATGCCTTGATGAAAAGCACAATACCCTATCAGGAGTAACCTCTCTAGAGGATTTAAGAATCCAAGCTAATGGACCACCTTGTTAGAGGATTTAATAAGTAACCAAGCTTGTTAGAGCTTGCCCGGTTCAGGGATTTCACTTCTTCTTTAATTTTTAGAAAACAAAAGATTTTATTGATCTATTTGAATAGCACTACATTTGCTTGATCATATCCTTTTAAGCTTTAGTCTGCCTTACTCAAAGTGCGGATTCATTCACCAGTTAGGCAACTACATACTCAACAGGTTTCTGCCAATCTTGCAAGCAACTTTTACAAACAACTTCACCGACCTTAAATACAAATCAATTAGGTTGATAACACAACAAAACCCTAATTCTCATCGAGATTACAAACAAGTTGGTACAATCTTGACCATTAGAAATCATAACAATCTCTTAACATTCTTCAAGAAAATTCCAACCGCTCCATGATCACCACTTCATTGGACTTCGTAACTCATCACGTGTTGTGCATTATATGCAATCCACTTTTCTCCTTCCCTAGACAATAAACAAATGCGCCAAAACAATCTAAACTTATCCTTATACAATGATCACACATGTCTTCATCATTACTGCTCATCAAATAATAAACCAACAAACTTGATCGGTTAGGGTTTAACAACTAATAGGGTTTATTGGTTACATTGCATAGAAAGGTTTAACCCTTTACACCGGTTTAGCGGTTCAACTTACAAATTTAACATACCAGTTTACAACATCTACCACAAAGCTCTTCTTACTGGTTACTAGCCAATATGAAAAATAACAATATCAGCAATAACATGAATACCATTACCAGTTTAATTCACATCAATGACAACATATCATTAATGTAATCTATATGCAAAATGCTAACAAACTGTATATGGCAACATTAGCATCAGAGCTGGAGGCCAAGGACAAAGAATATCAAAGTCTAAAAGATGAAATAGAGAATCTCTTAAAAGACCTTGAGAAGTGTCAATATGAGCTCAATGTAAGGATCCGATTTGATAGGAGCTCTAAAGCCTTGGATAAAATGTTGATAAAAAAAAACACTCGAAGGATAGCAGAGGTTTAGGTCTTGTTATTAGTGAATGCTCCACAAGAAAGAATGTCCCCCACAATGACATTAATTTTGTCTCCTCAAATGGAAACAACAAAAGTCAGGCCTTCACAGTCAGAAATGCTCCAAGGAAGAAGGTTGACCTAACTACAACTAGTGAAGACATGAGGATGAAGACCGGTGCTGCAAGAAGGAATAATGTAGATCTTAAAGGGAAAGGAAAGCTGATGGAAGATGGTTTCATTAGAAATAGGACATGAGAAGACAACCTAGAAGACCTTCTACTGATGGAAGACAAAGAGATGTTGTTCCCAAGATCAATCCCCAAAGAAGTAGAAATGGAGAAACCAAACCGATAACATCACCTCATGCTTAGCAAAATAAATTTATAAGTTGTATTCCCTCCTTCTCCAGTTATTGTTTTTCATGCAAGGGTTATGTTCATAGGGTAGATGAATGTAAAATGAGGTCTAGGAATAGACAAAATGTTTTTCCTAGGAACAACAATTCTATTTTTCAAAGATGTAATGGTTTTGGCCATAGAAGTCATGAATATATAAAGAAGAACATTTAGTCATATAGTAGTTGGTATAACAGTCATGCTCAATAGGGAAATGTTTATAGAGCATATGAAAATGAAAGAGTTGTATGGAACAAAAGGAGAATTCTCCTTGGAAGATCAAGAATTTCACCGGTTAAAATAGCTGGCTACAATGGCATGATTAGAAGAAGAGGGGCTGACCGGTTTGAGAGAAGGTCCTCAAGATAGTTCCTTGGATTAAACATGGTATGCTACTACAAAAATGTTTGTAGAGAAAGATAAAATGAGCAGAAGAAGGTGAAAACTTCTCCCAAGACTACAAATGAGAAGAGGAGTGAATTCAAGCAGGTATGGAGGAAGAAGGAAGAAACTACAATCAAGGGCAGGCACTGTACATTCAATGCACAGGTGATATATCCTAAGGCTTAAGAGATATGTAGAACCTTAGGGGGAGCTACATACTGATCACATCATTCACCCCCCATAGTTGAAATGTACAAATGAAAGAACGGGTTGTGCCAGTACAAGGAAGAAGATGAGATGATAGTATGTGTAGTTACTACCTTGGCTACACATCTGCACATGTAAGATGGATTACTGCTACAAGTGTCAAATGGATGGCTTAAATTGCAATTAGGATCAAGAAGACAGAGACTGATGGATAAAGTGTCGTGATGAAGATATTGGACTAGTAGTGTAAACTGGTATATGCAGTATGTTACCAATATGGATATTAACCAGTATTGTAGAGTATGTGAGTAAATGTGTTCTGGGATAATTGTAGTGACTCCTATCATATGGAGTGAGGAAGTTATGCCTTAGATGATATTGGAGAAGACCTGAATGACAATGTGTTGGTCTAGTAGTCAACCTCATGTGCATACATCATTTTTACTTAACTGGTTTGATAGTTGACATGATGATGATGTGGCTTGGCATTATGGTCAAGTAAGAACATGTTATAAGGTGATGGATGTCATGGAACTAGAAGATCATTAGTAGATCACTTACTCAGCTCTACCGGTATAGGGTGCAAATTGGAGCTCTAGTTTAGAACTTGACATGCAAGGGGATTTCATTGCCATATCTTCTGATTGGTATCAGACATGCTAGACACAATGGGAGATTAGGTGTCTATGTTGCACTACCAGCCACCAGTTGAAAGGAACAATTGTGTTGCCTACTAGGAGATATATATGCAAAGGAAGAGAAAAGTCCTCAAGCAACCGGTTGTGAACAAAGAGGGAGAGTTACCTGCACAAGGGGAGAACATACAAGTGATATCAAATTTCTATCAGTGTCAGCTTCAAAACATGGTATTGGCAAATTAGAGTCAGAATAACTTTCTGCATAATAAAGGGGAAGAAGATGAAGGCTAACTAGCAAGTAAGTGAATTTTATTGATATACTTTTCTACAATTGGTATCAGATTGGTATATACAATTGGTATTAGATTTGTATATACATTTGGTAGCAGAGAATTTGTTTCAATTGGTGTCTAAGCCCTATATCTCAAGGGTTGCTAATTGATAGGATGCAGAGTGAAATAGCCAAAAGGGGAGAAGCACCTAGTAGAAAGCTCTGACAGTTCCCTTTTCCATTGTTGTCAAAGGGGGAGAGAAAAACTATAGTATACCAGACACTACATGTGTTGACATCAATGCCAAAGGGGGAAATTGTTGGCATTGTGTTGTTATGGATGTCAACTGGTAATGGTGTCATTGATGTCAACTAGTATAGAATGTTACTAGTATAGCCTATCACTGATAAGTATGGGATGGCAACCGATCATTGGAGTCATCGGTATACAAGTTAGTGTTGGAGACATATGGTGTTAACTGGTGAGTAGGAATTGGAGATAGTGGCATTATGGCAATCCCAACTAGTGAGTGATGTGTTGGCAGTATATGATTGCCAAACTGGTAAGCCTATAAACGGCATGAAAGTAAGGTTATGCAAATGGAGTAAGTGCACAAAATTGGTATGTTGTTTGTTTGATGACAATCAGAAAGACTCCTACCGGATGAATATGGAATCATAGGATGAAGAGAAGACTAATGGATAGTGTGCCCAACTAGATCATATGTCAGGTAGAAGTTGTGTCTACTCTAACAGGAAGTCATATTAGTGCAATGTAGGAAGTAGATTGAGCACAATGTAATGGCAATTGGTTCCCACCAGTCATTAGTTAGTAGGTGACAAGGATCTACTCCCACCAATAAGTGGTCATACTAAGCTTATCTCCCAACATGCATAGAATGCCTTATAATTCTCTAAGATAAGACAATTAGAGAAGTTAAAGGCAAGTAGTTGAAGACACACTAGGTGATTAAAGTGAAACATGGGGAAGTATCTAGTATGTGAAACTAGAGTTGTGCATTGGATCACCAAAGGAAAGTATGATGAGCTGCCAAGACAAAAGAGGAAGAATTAGTTGTGATGAGTTTGCCACTTTTGCAAGTCGGTTGAGAGGGACCAGTCAAATGAAGATGAAGGTTAGGGTGAGTAGTTGCAAACATGGATGTTACCGGAATGTAGATAGAGTTTGGTGTCACTGGTATGCATGGCATGTTACTAGTATACAAGAAACAGATATTATTGGTATAGATGTCCACCGGTAAAGATAACAAAGAGAGAAAAGAGTGCAGAAGTGAAAGACTCCCATTGGGTGAAGACCAGCATGTAGTAGAGTGACAAGTTTGGTGACCAAGAAAATGTATCCCTCTGGTAGAACATGAGGACTACATGGTTCAAAGGTTGATTGTTTAGTGCATGACCGATAGGGCAAGAGGACCAGTTGTATAAAGTATACATCGGTTGTGTGTGGTTGGTCGGTGACTATCTGACCAAAACTGTCATAGTGGACTGATCAAATAAGTTGGATGCTGATTAAGATGCCACGTGGTCTCCAAGTGGAAAATTAACAGTGCATCATCAAATTTTTTAGTGAGATAGTTGGTGATTGGGTCGATAGTTAATGCAGTTGGTGAAAATCATGGATGAGTTGCAGAGGGTTGCGGCTCTAGGTAGATCGAAGGACATAGATCTGAGTTGTTGACGTTTTGATCAAAGCAAGATATCTGCTCAGGATAATCAGAGTAGGTGAAGGTAACTGCATCATGCACGTGATTGACAAAACAAAAGGCCGACAATTCAGGATGTAGGTTGCCATAGATAGAAGATGTGTGCTAGAAGGAATAGATATGATGGTGAGGCTTGATTTATAGCAAGTTGTAAATCTTGAAGATGAGATTTGATTGGATTCGATATTCCTAATGATTGGTGAAGTAAAACCCTAGCGTGCCAAGGTTTGAATGTTCGTTTTGGTGAGAATGAAGATGTATAAATGTGGAGATCAAAGACCAAATCTATTGTTGCTGCAGAAGAGAGTGACATTAGTGAGGTGAGTGCAAGCAGAAGAGTCCATCAATCTGAGAGTTTATTGCTAAACATTGAAGCAACTGAGAGAGTTGAAGAAGGAACTGGTAAGAAGTGTTTAACTGGCAAGGTGAAGGCAACCGGTGGACTGGCATTGAGTTTTAAAGTGGCGTGAACTGGTAGTGTTACAACCAGTAAGAAGCCAACAAGGAGTGAAGAGGTGGAGAGTGAGTGTCAGAGAAGATCAGACACAACAGAGATTGAGCAGAAGAGGAATCAGAACCGACAGAGTGAAGAGTATCGGTGATGTCAAGAAGCACTAGGCTAGAGTGATCAGAGAACTGACAGTGAAGAGAAGCAATAAGATTGAGAAGAGCTGAACCTGTAAGGTTGCAACAAAGAGGAAAGAAGAGCACAAAACTGGTTAAGCAAAGAACAGAGTAGGGTTGAACTAGAAGAGAGATTGCAGAGGTTACAAAACTCATTTGTAACTGAGATATTACTATTGTATTGTTTATAGTCATTGTAATCACTTATTTGGAGCTTGGTGCAAGGGTTGGTGCTCCTTAGGTTGGTACCCTAAATCAAGGGTTGGTTCTTCTTGGGTTGGTGCCCTAAATTAGGGGTTGCTGCTCCTTGGGTTGGTTCCTTAAACTTGTAATACAGTGTTTATTGTGAGGTTGGATTGGAGTGGGAGTCTCCAGGAGAATTTCTCATCAAGGTTTTTCCAAAATTGGGTTTTCCTCGTAGATCCGGTGTTATGTGTTGTTCCCTTTGTGTGTGCTTGCATTTTGGTGTTATCCTCATCTCACCGATCTATACACTTTGTGTTATATCTTCTAACCAGTACACACTTTTAGGATTAAAAGAGTTAATATTGGAAACCACTGATTCACCCCCCTCTCAGTGGCATCTTGTGTTCTACACCTTTGGTATTTATTGGATGAGTACATAGTATCTTGAAGAAAGGATTTTGGATACCTTTTATCCTTCCTTCTACAAGGCCATTTAAATGATTGCTTGATGGTGACTATTGATGCATGAAGCTCTCTCCCTATGCACAATATGTACTCATGATTATTGGAATCATATTTTATTATTAATTTGGATGGTTGGCACACATCTCATTTGAATTAATTATCATCTTATTTATGTCTATTTTGTTATTTTGGTTATCTAATCTTTATTTGTCTTGCTATAGTGTGAAGTGTTTGAGTTTTATTAATAATAAGTAGTCTATGTATAAAATGAGTGGCAATGGAGTGAGGGGTGAGGCTAGGTCTTTTGAATAATTTTGCAATGATTCCCGTATTTAGCACATTTATTGTGAAGGAGGGTTTTCATCTTTTTTGGAGTGCCTAAATGGGTATGATGGGAGTCTATCTATCTAATTTTCCAATTGTTGGGATAACAAAAGTATTAGTGTTGGGGGGATTTTGTTTGATATTAGTGAGGAGGTTATTGCTTAGGGTATAAGGATGTCTATGATAGATTATAAGTGGAAAAACATAGCAAATTTTCCAATAAGGAAATTATTTCTCTATTCTTCAAAGACAATGAAAAACTCGTTAAGATTTAAGGAGGCTTTGATAAGGCTGAGATGCTAAACCTGTGGGATTAGGTATGCCTTATGCTAATGGTTCTTTTACTATCAAGGAGTAATTTAAATGCTACTTTTCTATCACTTCCTCCTCCTCAATCATTATCACCACATTGTGTTGATTAGTTTCCCTTTTTATCTACCTTCTTCTTTAGAAATCTTTGTTAAGGAAGCTCTAGAGTTTGCCTTTAAGAACCTAGAGAAATCCCCCATTCCTCTACACCAAGGGCTTATCCTTAAGAAGCTTTTGTACTTGGATTCTACCCAAGCCTCCCCCTCTACTACTAAATTTACTTTTAAAGTATCTTCCGTACAATGCTCTATCAATTTTCCTAGCCCTCATGCCAATGATTCCACCCCAAAAATCCCTACACTTCCCATTGTTTGGCTACCCAAAGACATTGTGATATTAAGAAAAACCCCCTCTCCAAATCTGGGCAAAAGAGGTCACTCAAGAAAGACTAAATCCCCTAAAACAAAAAAAGCATGACTCAATTCCATGTCACTTTGGAGGATGAGAGTAGTGTAGATAAACTCTTGGTGAATAAGGTGGTGGTTTTTGTGGATGTGGGTGGTGACTACTCAGTGCAGAAGAAGGATGATATTGTGAATATGGGTGGTTCTTAGTTGAGAAGGTCCAATAGTCTTGTTACTTACCCTGACACTAGTAAAAAAAAAGGACAAGATTGATGATTTGGATATAGAAGATAACTCAACAAACAAGGACTGACATGATGATACATATGATTTTATGGATGAATCTGATAATAGTAATGACAACCATTTCTAGGAGAAAAACACCCAAGACTCTTTTAGCACCAACACAAATCATATTGATCATTTTTCTCATACTATTCCTAGCTATGCTAAATGTGATTCATTGGTAGGAAATATTTTTGTTATCAAGGCTAAAGTCCATGAATTGGAGAAGATGATGATTAGCATATCCAAATTCAGTTTGAAGGTTATGAATAGATCAACTACTACTCTCTACCTATTGTAACTTATTAGCTATCTCTTTGTTTTACTCCTGGGGTGTTTTTTTGTTATGCTTTTATCTATATTTTTTATACTATATCTATGACTATGTGTGTTGTTAATGCATTTTTAATGGTGTGTTGACCTATTTTGCTACCTACGACCCTTTTTTTTAATAGGGACAACACCCTTGTTTTGTCACTTTTAATATAAAAATATAATCGTGCCTCTAATCAAATTAGAGCTTTGGAAGACGATATGTACAACTAATTTGGTCACTTTATGCTAACCACAGGATCAAACCTGATATGCTTGATGTTTAATTATTTCATTGACAAGCTCCTGATTCTTCTTGTGGACCCACTATGCCCATCAAGCCTAAAATAAAATATTTATGATGGTTTGATCATTTGAATGTCTTTCATTTGATATTTTAAGAAAACTTTAAATTATCATCTTTAATAAAGTACTACAAACAATTTAATTATTATTTTAAAAAAAATTAATTTTAATTAATTAAATATTTTTTATTTTAAAATTGTCAATTAACAATTAAAATATAATAATCTCATATATATATATATATATATATATATATATATATATATATATATATATATATATATATATATATATATATATATATATATATATATATATATAATATATATATATAACAAGACATCAAGTCAATTTTCTTAAAAGTATTCTAAATTTTTTTTAAAAATGAATTCGATCTTTAAAAATATTTTAATTTAATATGTATTTTTGTAATAAAGATTATAAAATCATATATTTAAATATTATAAACTAAAAAACTACATTATATTTTTCTATAATACTTTTTAATGATTTGCTAATAATTTAAATTATAATAAATATAATTATATAAAAATATAACAAGTCAAACTATATGGTTTAGTATATTTTAAATTATAATATATGATCTAAAGTTGAAAAGATAGTCAAATAGACCCTCAAATTTGAGGTTTGATGTCCATATAATTATGACTTCAATATATTGTAAATTTTTTACTGTGTATGTTGAACTATTCAAAATGATGTTTGAATTTTGCTACTTATATATTTTATTTGCACCATGTTTCGTATATCATTTATGCAATTTGTTGGGAGATGATTTATATCATGATTAAAGGTGGACGGGGTCATCAATTAGAGTGTAGTTCATTGGTAGGGTCTTTTTTAATTTTCTTGGTAGTCTAATGGTTGCCTATTTCTATGTAATTATTCTCACATTGTTTCAATATAAAAAATTAAAAAAATCTTAAATATCATCTACTTCAACAATCAAGGGTTAATTTTGGTTGATGAATTATATTTACCATTAAGTCAGCTAATGCTTAAGTAGAGTGAAAGCACCCTACCGACAAATAGGTGGTCTTAGGTTTAATTTCTATTCTTTTGAATAATCTTAAACATCATTCAATTTAACAATCAAAGATTAATTTTGATCATTAAAAAAAACACAAATATTTCTCACTATTGACAAGAAATAAGTATAAAATTGTGCAATTGATTGTCTAATTAGTAAAGTATAGTTAATCTATAAAAAAGTTTATTATGCTATTAAAATTAGGTCTATAGAACCAAGACAAACTAGGAATCTCTACTATAACAGTATGACTCAAAAGAAAGTGTTGAAAAATAAACCCCTTGAAACAAACATAAACTAGTCAGCAAATACACTAATAACCCAATAATAGAATGCCTATCACTAAATAGGAAGTCCTTATCTCCTAATGAGTTGAATTTCACTCTTCTTTGATTAAAATCAATCAAAAATTAATTCTTCTACCACCTCGTTTTGTACCTACAATTAAAAAATAAGATCCATTGAAATTTTAGACAAATAAATATATATGATTATCCTGTTACGTTAACTTTCATATTCGCCAAGTCTTTTTCGTAGACTTTTTTCGAGTATGACTACCAAAAGAGCCCCCCCTTGGATTTTAAAAGATTTTGACTTACTAACTCTTTGTATTATATGGCTTTCGAAAATTTCGCCTAATTATTGTGTTATTTTCCACGGGGGGTTTCTAGAAGATAATGATTCTCACGTGACATCCTCATCTTTAGCAAGCCAAATATTCCTTCCGGCTTAGAAGGGAACTTCCTAAGATTTCCATGGGAAACCATTTTATTTTTAGTGGGTTTTTTAATTGGATTATGAAAGGAAAATAACGGTTCACCCCTTGCACACCCAATCTCTTAATTCACATTTACTAATAGCTGTTTATTTTTTTAGCTTTTTGGACCACAATTGGTCAATTTGTGTACCTTTATTGGTACCCATAATGAATGACAACTAGGGCATTTGTGCATATATATTGGCGATTTTAAGTGCATGGCTATTGAGACATCTTTAAGCGGGTATCAGGGGACACTTTGAAATGTGTACTTTTTGACCCTTGTGGGCATAACAGATCTCACAATGTGCATTGTTACTACTTAGAAGCCAAACAATAGCTATAAGCAGTTGAGTTGCATGCATAGACAACCAAAAAAAAAAGTCAAAATTTGATGTACCGTTTAGAATTTGTGGGTGTGCGAAGTTAGCTATAACAACTATGGGTATGCTTTCAATTAAGTCTAAAAGCATTCACCAATAGACACAAAAAATTAAAACATATTGACTTTTTGTCTAATGTTTTTATTCTTTTATATTTTTTAAAATATACAAATTTATTTTATCTGCTAATAGCTTGTATAGTGATATTAGGATGATGTCATCTTGAATTGTTTTGTCAAATTCTTTTTGCAATTTTATAGTACTATTGATTAATTTTTAAATATGGGCAATAATGTTACTATTTTGCAATAGTCTTGCATAGTGTGACATAGTGATAGGTGGGCCATTTGTTTTTTTTTGGAACCAACAAATAATTTGCCGATTTTTTCAACACTACATTAAATATGTAGTTGATAGTCTATAAAGCTATTCCTAATGCAATCAGCGATTGGATTGGAAAAGATGTAAAAGTAAGAATATATATTGCGATAGAGGGTGAACTCACAATAATGGTTCCCACTTTTTTGCCACTTTTGACACTGAGATGAACAATTTTAAAATAATCTTCAACTTCCGACAACTATAATTTTTAAACTATTAAGAATTTGAAGATGAAGTATTAGTGATTTGTAGAATTTTGTCTATAGATTATATATATATTTTTTTTTCAAAATTTTTTGAAGAATTTTTTTTTAATTTTTCCATCTCCCTCGAAAACTAGTTTTTTACAACAAACTACATTTTTTAAGAGTGATGTGCCTCCCGAAACGCATAACTTTTTTTTCTATAAATGATAAAAACTCAATTCTTTCGAATTTTGGTTTGTAACATCAATATCCAAGGCTTGCAGTTGGTTTGATAGTGATATGTTCAATATTTTTCATTTTATTAAGTTTTGAAGTTCGACTAGTCATAATTCAGACATAGGTTTACGTTTGAACACATAACTTATTCTATATATATCGAAATTCAATTTTATTTTTTTTGTTAGAAAGAAGACATCAATACCTAGGGCTTAGATATTTTTTAGAATTTTTTTGAATTAGTTTCCTATTTTTTCCAATGCATTGAACAGAGAAGTTCATGTTCGGTGAAAAACTTATATTTGGTAAAATTAAAAAAACAAGTTCATAATAAACTCAATATGCAATAAAATTATATTCATTCGAAAGCTTGCTTCGAGGACTATAATACTACATTTTGGGTTGTTGAGATCGTTCCATTTGAGCCTTCAACTAGAGGTTTCAAGGAAAAAAATCTACAAAAAAATGTAGAAATCTTCAGAGAAGTGTTAAAAAAGGGGTTTGAACAAAGGGGGGTTCGAGCGAACCCCCCATTTTTAGGGGGGTTTGAATTAAGGGGGGTTCGATCGAACCCCTACGCTATAATTGAAAAACAACATAAACGGGCATTAAAGGTGCTTCGCTCGAAAGATGGGGTTCGAGCGAAGTGGGGTCTATGCTCAAACCCCAAAGGGTATTCCGTTCGAACACCCCCACTTCGCTCGAACCCCCCGTAAACAAAATTTTCCACTTTCACTAATTTCCTTTGTTGGCAAAAGTGGGAACCAGCTTTGTGAGTTCACCCTAGATAATATTCACATCATAGAGTATTTAAGTGGGCTCAAAATGTTAATTGCGAATCAAATTTAAAAATCCTCTTTTTAATTTTTCAAGAAGGCAATATTTGTGAAGAAAAACACATATTAAAGATATGAACGGACATAAAGAGATGTGAGATTTTGCCAAGATCAAGGGCATAATGAAAAGCACAAAAGAGAGACAATAGTTTGACAAGAACAAACTGTATTTTCGTCAATATGCAAAAGTGATCAACTGGAATAACCAATACAAGAGAGATGAGCATGCTTATATAGGCAACACCAAATGGATATGTGAGCACACAATCATGACATGTGGCTCAATGAGAAACAAGGGTAGGTAAGAATATGTAGGGGTAGGTAAGAGAAATAATATAATATTCCATGAGAGGTGGATCACCCACTGTATGTGGAATGTAACAACAAGATAAGACCACAAAAGGTGGAATTTCTCCTACAAGCATCATTCCTATGTGCACACTTCCCTAAGTGTCTCATATACAAACTATGATGAGATACATTATCCTAAGTCAACTTAAGTAAAGTGTAATTATATCCTATAAGAATAAATAATTACACCAACACCCCCCCTTAAGTGTAACTTAGGGGAATGAAGACTCAAGTCAACTAATGCAAGATGGGTCCCGACTATGAGGCAATGTTAGGTACCCATGTACAAATGCAAATGCAAGAAAACCTATGCAATGCAATCTCTCACAACAGAGAAAGGGAGAAAACCCAGTGGGAAAAAATCTCCCCCACAAAAGAGAGATATATGTACAAAGAGACTCTCAAAGAAGAAGGACAAAACCTCAAAGAAGAAAAAGTCCCCCCCATCAGAGAGGAAGGAGAAGTTAGCTGACCCCCCCCAAATTAAACATCCTGCACCCCTAATTGATCTCGCAACTATTGTTACTTACTCTCAGTGAAGGGTTTGGTGAATATTTCTACAATCTATTCCACTGTAGGACAATACTACAAATCAATGACTTCCTCCTAAATAAACTCCCTGAGGTAGTGCATATAAATCTCGATGTGTTTGGTACACTAATGTTGGACTGGGTTCCTCAAGATCGAAATAACACTTTGATTGTTGCAATGCAGAACTATCGGTCATGGAGTGGAGAACCCAAACTTTGTGAGAATATGTTGAAGACAATAGCCTCATTCGTTGTGTTAACATCCATCCGATACTCGGACTTAGTCAAAGAGAGAGAAATAGCATGTTGTTTCTTGCTCTCCCAACAAATGGGGCCCGAACCAAGATGAAAGTTGTAACCTGAAGTGGACTTATGATCATCAAGATCAACAACCCAATCAGAGTTTGTGTAACCAACCAAACGAAGTCATGTACCTTCTACATAATGAATCCCATAATGATGTGTACCCTAGATATAGTGCAAAATGTATTTGGCAGCTTTCCAATGAAGCTCATGTGGTTCCTGCATAAAGCATGAAACCTTTTCAACCACAAGTTAAATGTTAAGGCATGTGTGAGTCAAGTAGATGAGACTACCCACAAGCTGACGATACAATATGTCATCAACTAGTGGAGTGGAACACTTAGCCTCAAGCTTGACTCCTAAAAGAAAGGGAGTCGGCACAAGCTATCAATCAGCCATGTGGCACATCTTATAAATAAAAATGACCGTCATCCTATATCTCTCAACATAGTGAGATTTCTCTCATTCCTCCTCTTAAAAGAGAAGGAAATAAGCCTATGTTGATTGATCCTCAACCTTCACAAGTCTTGAGTAAAACTAAAAGAAATCATAGTGTGAGAGAACGTCAATGAAGAAGTTGTGCCAAGGCTCATCAACTTGCTTCCCAAACCAATTCCTCCTAAAAGATGCCAAATATTTATTTAGTCCCATTTGTTCAACCTTCGCTTAACCCTAGGGAGGAAGTTCAACTCAATCACCAAAGTTAAAAATATTGAATAAAAATTATGGTTCACTTTCTTTTCATATTAAAGATCGGATTGTGATGATTTTGGATGATGATATGGATGATGTTAATAAAGTTATTGATGCTAACAATGTTGATTCTAATTATTCTGATCATATGTATGAGCTTGTTGGAATTGATCATGAACTATCTTCACACTTTTCAAAACCATTAACCCTGACTCCTAGCGACAAACAAAGTGACGCATAATAAGAGCATGACTATTATTTGGAACTTGTAATAACTCCTTTGACCTTCCTCATTGTTGCTCCTCTTGCATCTTGTCCACCATCCCTAAGAAATGGTAAGCAATATTGGGAGATAGAGGATTTCCTTGACTAGCTCCATTTGTGCCATAGATTCTTATGTGTAAATATTTTAGAATGTAAAGTATGAACTAGAAACACTACAAACTCAACAACAACACCAAACCGAGAAAAATTGCAAGAGTACAAGTGTTGGCATCATGAAGTTTGAAGTACTTAAGAAGTTGTCATTGATGGGAATACAGGTTCAAATCCCATCATAACTAATCAGAAAAGGGTTATAGTGGATTGGTAAGGAACAGGAAACTAAAGACTTCCACCGATGAGCAGAGATCGATTTACAGGAAGTAACCGATAGATTAAGCTGAGTAAAGAAGGTTCACCAATATAAAGAAAAAAACCAATAGCATATCACAACAATGAAATGTAAATCGGTTCAAATTAGAAAGTGTCAGTTGAAGTCGGAGTGCTTGTTAGAGAACCGGCGAGATTTGTGGCATGAACAACTATTCCCACCAGTATAATCGATGAGATTTGAGGAATGCATGAATGATTGTTTGAGTTCATGTTCTGGAGGGAAAGTGAGTGCCAAGATTGAAGACAACTATATACATGTTTTTCATCTTGAATTTGCATGTTGATGGAGTAGTGAGGGGATTGAGGTTGTAAGTTAGAGAAAAGGTGCAGAATAAGAGAAGTGCAGAAGGGTTCCACATGATTCAGTGAAGCCATCACTAAGTAGAGATTGAAGTAGATATAGAATGGATCTATGCAATAGAAAAGTGTCATCATCAGATCAATATCTTGTTGCTCTTTAATAATTGCAGCATAGTAAAATCCCTTAATCAAGTGGACTTTAACGGGTCCCTTTGTAAAATCCCTTAATTGGTGACATCCTAAATGATGATCCTAAGTCCTTAAACAAGGCTAGCTCTAATAGGGTAAAGGTTATAACAAACCTTGAAGGAAATCCCTTAACCGAGTGGCACCTAACAATGTCTTTGTAATCTCCTAACAGGGATGGCTCCTCATCGGGCGTACTTAAGAATAGTGCAAATTTTGTGAGTTTATACTCACACCATGGTTTTCTTCCATTTGGGTTTCCATGTGATAAATCTTGATTGTCATGTGTGTTTAATTTTGTGTGCATGTTTCTTATTAATGATGCTTATATTGATAAGTGTTAAAGTTTGAATAAGAGTTTTGATTAAGGTTAAATCTGAAATAAACCAATATAGTGTTGATTCACCCCCCCTCTCAGTCACTGGTCAATATTAACAATTGGTATTAGAGCTGAGGTCCTCTGAAGAAAATTTTAACAACTTGTGATGCAGAGAGTCTTGGAGCCTTGTTTGTTACACCTTCTTGAGTGACTTGTCCTACTCAACCCTTCAACTACTCAAGTCCTTCCTCTAGCACTTGGCAGGGGTTAGGATAATGAGACCTCCAAGGTCTGAACCTTCTTGAATTGCCTCCTAGGTATAGCCAATGGTTTCTCGACAATCAACTCCACCACTTGAGGTTTCCACCTCAATTACTCACATGCTCCTCTCTTGGGTGCCAACCACTCCTGCAAGGATCTTAACACACAACCACTTCCTATTGTTTCCTAATGCATCTACAAGGTGTCTTCAATGTGTTTTGAGGTTTAAGACTCACCAAATTCATCACCTTTGCCTCTTAAGCCTTCTAGGTCTCTACCGGCACCTAAATAGGCCTAATTACATTAGCCCTCCCTAGGTGGTTTTAAGGGTTGAATTTGCAAAAGTCCCAAACAAGCCTAGGAATAAATCATGCATTTGAGTACCCCTTTGGAAGTTATAGATAATATTGGAAATGTGCATCTAGGTTTTCTGCACAAGTGGGGTTTCCAATGCGCTGCACTATTTTGAAGGGTTTTAGGCCTAACCGGTGACTTGGCAAGGTGGGTCTAAAACTCTTCACCAGTAAAATCTCATGCTCCAAAAAATTTTGGAACCTTCAAGGGAACTCATATGGATTTCCATTCATTTGTCACTTGGTCCTGCACCAATCCCCATGTGCTCATAAATCACACTTTTCTTGTTGTCCTAACTCACCTACTCCCAACGGTGAGCCTAGGGCTTCATTGTTTCTCCTCCTCCTAGACCTGCAACACCACACACCCTATTCCTAATCTATGTACAAACCCTAACCTAGCATTCTTAGTGATTTCAACAGGTGTCATCAAATAATTCCTAGGTTAGAGCCATTTCTTGCTCTTAAACCCTACTTGTAAGGGTTTTGCTCCTAGTTTCAAAGAATGGAAGAAATCTCTACAACCTGCAAATCAACCTTAATGAAAGAAAATACAATGAACACTCAAAGTGTCATGCTCTATGAGAAGTGTGATAGCTGCAGGTGAAACATAAAACACTCAATAGATCATTACAAGCATGGTTAGCAAATCATAAGCAAAAGAAAGATAAAACTACGACAAAGCGATCTATCACCTCCTAAGAGATGCGAGTATGGATTTGCTCTTAGATTTGGATAAGAAATGCCAATGACTTGACTACACCTAGATGGATGATTTGAAATGATAATGATATGCAAAGATGAGATTGATTATGCTAGATTGATCCAAGAGACTAATTAAGCTAATGATATTCATGATTAAGCTATGATGATGATTCAATTAAGCTAGAAAAGAGATTGATTAAGAGACATGATTCAACAATTATGCTAGAAAATGATCAAATTAAACTAAATCTAAGATGCAGTTGCCTATAACAACAATTATCAAATGATATGCTAGAATGGATATACCTATAGTAACAATGCATAAGATGAAAATGAGATGGGATCCTTATTGCTCCAAAATGGGGGATATTTATAGGATTTCCATGTCCAGGGGTGAGGTGGTAGGAATCAATGGTCAAGATTGAGTCTGAAGATATCAAGGGTGAAATTGGAGGAGGTTTGAAGAAGAGGTTGGAGGAAGAGACACTCGTCATCTTTATGGTGACAAGTGTCAAGGAGCTTTGCTCATAAAAGGGCAAGTGTCCAAGAGAGGAGACATGTGGCCAAAGTGCCATGTGTCTCAAGAAGAAAATATCCACACCATAGGAGGTTAGGATAAGAAGGTTAGAATGTGCAAGATAGGATAGGGTTAGGCAAACCCAAGGTTAGGTAGAATAAGTTAGGTTAGAGGGATGGTTAGGTTAGGTGGTTAGAAGTTAGGAGGCATGTGTGTAATTTGAATTTAAAAAATTCAAATAATAGGAAAAGACTAATTAGTTCTCAACAACTCATAAATTGATTTGTTTTAATTAATTAGAGGATTAGAAGAATTTATTGAAGTGGGGGGAGGATTAATTAATTTGACTTAATTAATCAAATGGGATTATTGAAATGAACCTATTAAATATTTCCTTTGATTTATTAATAAGTAGATGAAAGGGGGAATTTAATCAAATTGCTTAATGAGTTCAATTAAATTAGGAAGGAGGATTAATTAAACAATTGCTTATTTAATTAATTATCTTTAGACCATTTTTAGGTGTATACACAGAGATGCAATGATTTTACACCATCTAGTTTGTACTGGGTTGTACAAACAAGGAAAACAAGACAAAAACTATCAACAACCGATGAAAGCAAGGTTGCTTCACAAACCAAAAACTTGCTCTTGCATTTCCAATCCTCCAACCCATATAATGAAATGAAATTTGGCTTATATTCACTTGTTTTAGTTGGTTCAACCAACTTCCTAACGCTTATAACAAAAAATACAACTTTTGCAAGAAATTGCAAAATGTTGCTCAACAACTTTTGACAACTTTTTGCTCCAGGATGCAATTTTGCATTCTAATGCATTTTAAGACTCTTGAAGGTCCTCAAACACCATAGAAGACCTAACCACAACTGCATTGACCCCTAATACATGAATACACTCATCTAGAGTATTTTACCTGTGAACTACCTAAGCATCTCACTTCTCAGGTTGTCAGCATTTTGAGCATAATTGACTCAAACCAAAACTTGGACAACTCAACCATGGCTTTACTGAGTCCTCAATGGTTGGTCCATTATTACATCACAATTATAACACACAAACTAGAAAGAAAACAAATCTTTTATTCTTGGAGTGCTAGGTGCCCTGCACCATACTCCCTTGGGTCAAAGAACTCAAGTCCCTTGAGTTATAAGGTCTGAAATCTCCACTCCATGTTGTAGTATATATGCCTCTGACATCCACATGGCATCTGAATCAGATAACACTTTCCACTTGACAAGATAGTTCTTGTATACTGCTTTCCTTGTCTTTTTTAACTATCTTGGAATCCAAGATACTCTCTAACTCAAACGGTTGACTAGGTGACAAATCCTTTATCCATTCTTCATGAACCAATGATGGCATGTCTATCTGATTTGTTGGTGTCTCTCCCTTGTATGGATAGAGATCACATACATTAAAAATATGAGATATCCCCAAGGTAGGAGGAAGTTCAACCTCATATGCATTCTTCCCATACTTGTGCACCACCTTGAGAGGTCCAATTTTCTTCATCATGATCTTGATAGGCTTCCCTTTTGGAAGCCTCTCCTTCTTAAGGTATGCGAGCACTAAGTCTCCTACTTTAAATTGTACCCTCCTTCTTGTTTTATTAGCTTGAACCTTATACTGCTTGGATTTTTGTTGTAAGGACTACCTTACCTTATCATGCATCTCTTTAATAGGCAAAGTTCTCCCCTTGTGCACTCTTAGGTGCCATTGAACTGAGATATTTGAGCTCCAATATGCCCCTAGGATGGAATCCATACACTATCTCAAAAGGACTTTTACCTATGCTACGGTTCACTGAGTCATTATAAGCATATTCTGCCTGTCCAAGTACTAGATCCCAAGTTTACCCATGTTGTTTTGTAAGTCATCTTAGCAAATTACCCAATGACCAGTTGACTACCTTTGTCTGACCATCTAATTGAGGATGATAGGAAGATGAGAAAGATAACTCGGTGCCCAACTTCCTCCAAAGTGTCCTCCAAAAGTGGCTCAAAAACTTCACATCTCTATCACTAACAATGCTTATTGGAAGACCATGAATTATGACTATCTCCTTGAAGAAGAGGCCTACAATATAGGTGGCATCATTGGTGCTCTTACAAGGTATGAAATGTGCCATTTTGCTGAACCTATCTACCACCACATACACACTATCAAATCCTCTTGGTGTCCTAGGCAAGCCTAACACAAAATCCATGCTCAAACATTCCCAAGGCCTCTAAGGTATGACCAAGGGTTGATATAGACCTGCATTACTTGAGGTTTCTTTTCCTCTTTGGCTGATGATACATTTCTATACACACCTTCTCACTTATGATTTCAACTTGGGCCAATAATAAAACCTACCAACCTGCTCCAAAGTCTTATCAATGCTAAAATGACCTCCTAGACCTCCTTGATGCTTTTCTTGAACAATATTTTGCCTCATATAACATTGAGCTATGCAAAGAAGATAACCTTTGAACAAAAAACCCTCTTGTATCATGTATTCTGAATAAGAGACATGTGAGGTGTTAGAAAAATCAGTACAAACATTATATATCTCTGCAAAATCCTTATCATCCTTATAGAGGTCTTTTAACTCACTCAAACCCACACTTTGCAATTGAATCTCCTGCATGGTCATGATTCTCCTACTTAGTGCATCATAAACTTTATGGGCTATCCCTTTCTTACGTTTGGTAGTGAATGTATAAGATAGTAGGTACTCAACCCACTTTAGGTGTCTTTGGTTCAACTTCTCTTGCCCATTGAGGAAACTAAGGGCATGGTTGTCAGTGAAGACTACAAATTCTTTGGGCAGAAGGTAGTGACACCATTTTTTCAATGCTTGAACCATTGCATACAACTCCAAGTCATATGTGGAGTACCTTTTCTTAGCTTCATTTAACTTTTCTGAGAAGAAATCTATGGGATGTCCCTCTTGGCTTAAAACTTCCCCTATTGTCCTTTGGCTTGCATCACACTCTACTATAAACAATTGATTGAAGTTAGGAAATCTAAGGGTTGGCAGCTCTACTATCTTTGTTTTCAACATTTTAAACCCCTTATTGGCTTCCTTTGTCCACTTAAAGTGACATTTAATCCCTCCTTTAATGGTATTGAGAATAGGAGCACAAACATTGCTAAAGTTTCTCACAAATTTCCTATAAAAAGATGCCATTCCAGAAAGCTTCTAACTTCACTTATTCCCCTAGGGATAGGCCAATTAATTATTACATCTACCTTACTTGGGTCCATTTTTAAACATCCACGAGAAATAACAAAAATAAGGTATACAAGCTCTGTTTTCAAAAACTCACATTTTTCGAGGTTAATCTTGAGTTGAGCCTCCTTCAACTTCTTCAAAACCATATCCAAATGCTTGAGATGTTCTTCCTTGAACCTGTTGTAGATCAAAATGTCATCAAGATACACAATAACAAATCTACCAATAAACTCAACAAAGACTTCATTCATGAGCCTTTGGAAGGTACTAGGTGCATTGGTGAGGCCAAATGGAATCACCAACCACTCATATAGGTGTGCATTAGTTCTAAAGGCTATCTTCCATTCATCTCTAGGTCTGATTCTGCTCTGCTGATAACCAGACTTTAAGTCCATGTTTGTGAAGTAGCTTGCACCTCCTAGATTGTCTAATAGGTCTTCAATCCTTGGCATGGGAAACTGGTACCTTATAGTAATCTTGTTGATTGCTCTTGATTCCATGCACATTCTCCATTTGCCTCCCTTTTTAGGTACTAACATAGTAGGATCAGCACATGAACTCAAACTATTCTTGATAAACCTTTTGTCTAAGAGTTCTTTCACTTGTTTGGCGATCTCCTCATTTTGACTAGGTGTCATTTTGTAGGCATCTTTGTTTGGCAGATTGGCCCCTAGTATTAAGTCTATTTGATGATTTACATCTCTTATTGGAGGCAAAGAATCAGGTATGTCATCCCCTATCACTTCTATATATTTTTTGAGTAGACCTTGCACCTCTTGAGGAACTTCACTCATTGGATCTGCCTTAGCTTCTTCTCTAGGTTTCAACACTATAGCATGGCCTTGATGTCCTTCTTGTTTCAACACTTTGAGAAACTCTTTTCCTCTCATCAACATCACACTTGAGCCTATTTGCCTTTCTTCCTTTGGTTCAGGTAATGTATCCATTTGATACTTCTTCCCATTCTTGGTGATAAGATAGTTGTTCTTCTCCCCATCATGAGTAGCTCTCACATCATATTGCCATGGATGGCCCAACATCAAATGACAAGCATCCATAGGAAATATGTCACATAATAATCTATCCTTGTATTCACCAATTTCAAGATCCACCCATGCTTGTTCATCAACCAATACATGTTGACCCTGGTTGAGCCATGATACCTTGTAGGGAATGAGGTGAGGCAATCTTTTCAGTTTGAGTCTGTCCACCATTTCAATTGAGACAATATTCTCAGTGGAACTTAAATCTACAATCACTTTACAAATCTTCCCATGTGACCTACAAGTGGTCCTAAACAAGCTTTTCCTTTGTGGTGGCTCTTGAGATTGGGGTATCTTGATCATTGTTCTCCTCATCATCAAGTTGTATTCATCTGTCACTGGCCCTGCCTTGCTGATTGAAGAAGTTACACTCTGAGTGTCCTCCTCTTGCAACAATTGAGTTCTTCTTTCCCCCATGTATGAGCTTGTGGAGCTTGAGTCTTTCCTCGGGCACTTACTCATGGTATGCCCAACTTGATTGCAATGATAACACCTTCCGATGAGGACTGTATTTCCTCTTCCTGAGTTTCCAAACCTACCCCTAAAATTGCTCCTTCCTCTATAGGATCCTCTAAATTCTCCTCTCTGAGAGTCTCCACTACCTTATTGGCCTTGCTGCTCTTCATTTCTTGGTGATTTCCGCCCTCTACCAAAGTTTCCTCTACCTTTGAAATTCTTACCTCCCCTATTGGTGCAGGAGCACCTAGGTCTCCTTTTCATCTCAGGTTTGATAGCAATTTTGGTTTTTATTAGTTTTGAGTTGGAAAGTTGTCTAAGATGTTTTTGAAGTTGTTCTAGGTTGTTTGGATGAGTTTTGAACTCATTGTGTGGTTTTGGTTTCTTGTTTTCATCTTTTTGCTCAAAGTTGCCAGTTTGGAGTTTCCTGGCAAAATGATGGAAAAGTGAGTTTTTAATGTGGTTTTTGTTTTGAAAGTGCTTAGACATGTCTTATGCTTGGTTTGTAGGTGTGAGTAGTGCTCTTAGTTTATTGTAAGTCTTTGAGATCAACCTTGCATTTTCTAGGCACCAGAAGTTGTCATTTAGGCATCAAAATGTCAAATTTAAGTGCTCTTGGACATGTACTAGTCTATATAGGAGGCTAACCAACTGGGAGAGGTATTTAATCTCCTGTTTGAACTATTGTAAGGGTTTTTCATTTGAAATTATTAGGCATTTTGAGAATTTGCACTAAAAGTTCCTTGTTTTTCACTATGTTTTGACACCAAGTGAGCAGCAATCCGTACACTTGATGTACTTGTCCATACTATTTTGGCATTTTCATGTTCTCTCATGTTTCCTGAAGCTTTTCCCTTTGGTGGCATTTAATTTCATCAAGTTTTGAATTTTGTACAAAAATATTTGGTTTTGACAATTTCACTACCTTGTCTAGGAAATTGGCAAGGATGCATGACCAACTTGTCTTCTTGAGGCCCTAAATGCTCATGGCTTCCCAAGAACTAGTTGGTCAACTTGTAAGATATGTACATACTTGTTTTGATTTCAAAAGTACAGGTGTAGGGAGTTTTGTGGCCATGGAGCCCTAGGCAAGTGTGCCATTTGGCTAGGGTCCTTGAATAAGTTTGATGCTTTGCTCTTCTATAGAAAATGCATTAATCAAATGGACAGACTTATCTTGTTGTCCAAGATTGTAGATGAAAGCTAAGAGACTTTCTAAGCCAAGAAAGGAAGGTTGCATTTTTAGTTTGTGTAAATTGTAACAAAAACAGTGAGTCACTGTTTTGGAGTTTGTATCCACTCAATTGCTTGCTCTCCACCATATATTATTGTTTGTAAAGCTTGGTTTCTTCTCAATTTGTTTGTAAACAAGGACTAGGAGTGGTGTTAGATCCTGTCCATGGGTTTTGTGCTTGCCAAGATCAAGCAATGATCTCTTTAGGCAAAGTTGAAACACCTAGCAAGCTGTCACGGTCATTTATGACTGATTTTAACATTTTAAATGAAGTTGTTATTGCATTCTTCCTCTTCCAAATAGCAGGTATGAAGGAATACAAACAACCAAGGATAGAGCAGTAATAGAAAGGCACCAATCAGACCTTTGCAAAGGTGTTTTGACAGTGGTAAAGTGCTGGTCAAAGTGGAAAAACAGTGGAAGGAGAAAAGTGCAGTCATAAATGTCTTGATAGTGAACAAATCTTTGTTTGTAATTGCCTAATGGCTTTTGTGAAAGGCTAATGTGATATTTGTGTGTCTTTCATGATAGACATGTTCTCTTGTTTTGAAATGTAATTGGTTTTCATACCTAAGATGTGTTTGTAGACAACAAGAATGGAAAAGTTGTCATTATTGCATACCTCTCATGAGCAATTTTTGGAAATCTTGTTCTCTAACCTTGGAGAGATATAAAGTTGTCTTTTTGTAGCTTAACTAACATGTAATAGGGTAGAACCAAGTTTGCATGGTTCATTTTGAAGTGTGAGATTTTGCCAAGATCAAGAGCTCAATGAAATGTACAAAATAGAGACACAATATAGGACAAGAATAAACTGTATTTTCATCAATAGAAAATGATCAATAATATCAATTACATATAATGTAGATGAGCTTGCTTATATAGGCAAGGCTAGGGATATGTGAGCACACAAACATGACATGTGGCTCAATAAGAAACAAGGGTAGGTAGGAAATAGGTGTGGGTAGGTAGGAGAAATAATATAATAGTCCACATGAGGTGGATCACCCACTGAATGTGGAGTGTAACAACAAGATCAACACCATAAAAGGTGGAATTTCTCCTACACACACTATCCCAATGTGGCACAAACACCCAAGTGTCTCATACCCAAACTACTATGAAATGCATTTCCTGAGTAAACTTAAGTAAGTGTAATAATATCCAAGATGAATAAATATTTACACCAACACCCCCCCTTAAGTGCAACTTAGAGGAATGCACTTAAGTCTACAATGCAACTAAGGAATGCAAGATGGGTCTCGGCTACGAGGCCATGTTAGGTACCCATGTACAAATGCAAATGAATGCAAACCAATGCAATGAAAACTCTTACAAAGTGGGGAAAGAGAGAAAAACCCAATGGGAAAAAACCCTCCCCCAAAAGAGAGATGAAAAACTAGATACAAAGAACTCTCATAGAAGTATGGGAAGGACAAAACCCCATGTGAGGAAAAAGTCCCCCTTCATATGAGAGAAGAAGAGAAGCTAGGAAGCCCCCCCTCAATGTGGAATCTGCACCAATGATAGAAGCTCGATGTATGAAGAAACTACTCCATGAACGTCGGACAACGTTCCTCCCCTTAGGATGAAACAAAACCAAAGGTGTATCCATGAAGTCTCCCCAATCATGAAGGGAAGATGTATGAAGAAAACTCATGATGAAAGGAATCTTTGAAAACTACTCAAGTGTCCCCATGTCGATGCTGAAAGATACCCCCTCCAAAGGTGGTAAACTATGCCACACTGCTGAAAAAGGCACTCCAAGATCTAGTGGAGATGGATGTAGAACATGTCCCAAAGACTCACATGTCTCCTCAAAACATAAAGAGACCTCCTCCAACTATTGTACATAAGTATCCACAATCATGTCAACCTCGAAAGAATGATCATGTAGAGAATGAACAAGAGGGTGAAAGTGTGCCCTCGCAACAATTGAAGAAGGATCACCTTCATCAAAGAGAAAATGAATGTCATCAATGATGTCTCCCAAATCTGCAATGTAGGATTCCATAAACAAACCTGCAGTATCTGTCAAGTAATCATCCCATGAATCTGAAGTCGGAAGACAATGAATATCTTGCTGCACTGAATCACATGAAGGCAAAACTGTTGCACTATCTGCATCATCAGGTGCAATAGGTGATGTGATATCAATATGAGGAGATGAAATACAAGGATCAAGAATGGGGTCACATGTGAGAATCCCCATGTTCAAGTGCCCAAAGTTCTCCTCAAAATCTGAACCATCACAAGAAATGTGATCATCATGTGTAGAATCATCAAATGTGAAATCATCATCATCAACAAAATCTAAAAAGGAGTATAACCGAGATGCATGATCAACCACCCTAGTCGCAATGATAGCTCTAGTCTCCAAGTCTCTAATGAAAATTGAGTCAGGTGTGAACTCCACAACTCTCTTAGTTGCGCCATGTGTGATTTGATAGATAGAAAGGAGATTGTTTGTCAAGTGGGGTACACACAACACATCATTGAAGGAGTTATCTCCAATGTCAATAGATCCTTTCCCAATCACATCCATGTATGTATGATTGCCCATCAAAATCTGTGGCATGGTGCAAGGCTCAAATGTAGAGAACATAGACTGTGAAGATGCCATATGATGAGAAGCCCCTGAATCTAGAAGCCATCTCTCTGAATCATGACTGATAGTAGCACATAGAGCATTTCCTTTTCTTGTTCCAAAAGAGTGAATCTTCCCACTTGTAGAAGCCATGAATGCTTGCCCTTTTCCTTTTGAATGTGAGGAAGTGGAAGTTGATGAATCATCCTTCTTGTAGACTTTAGGCAAATCAATGTTATGCTTTTTGATGATATGTGTAAGCTCATCAATCTTCTTAGAATGGCAACGATGCTCCTCATGACCAATCTTTTTACAATAAGCACAAGTAGGTCTCTCCCTCTTTGGTGAATCATCTCTCTTGGAAGAGGATGAATCTCCTTGTTGTGGAGAAGATGGTGCTTTTTCTTTAGGCTTTGATTGCCATTTCTTCTTGTTTGAGTTGTCCTTTCCTTGATTTCCTTTGTTCCCTTGATTTGCCACTAATGCTTGAGACTTAGAAGCCTTAAGAATGCCCATGCTTATCAACATAGTTTGTTCCATCATCAACATTTCATTGAAAGCATCAAATGTAGGCATTGTGTAGCTTCAACCCATTGTCACCCTATGGGTTTGGAAACTAGAAACAAATGTTGTATATTCTTGTGGAAGCTTGCCTATCAAGTTGAATATCAATTGAGTATCCTTCTTATCAATGCAACAATCTTTGAGTTGTGCCCTCAACTCATTTGCCTTAGTTAAATAATCTTGTATAGTATCAAAGTTCTTGGGATCTAACATGGCGAGATCACTATCAATTTGATATCCCCTAATCTCGTCAACTTGACCATACAAGTCTTGAAACTTTTGCCAAGCATCCTTGATTAGAGTACATTTCTCAATATAAAAAATGAGATCCTTTGATAGATACTTTCTTAAGGTACCAATTGCCATGATATTTTTAGTGAGCCAATCCAAGTGACCAACTGGATCAACCTTAAGATCAGTGGGAGCAACAATAGTTCCATCAATGTAATGAGTGAGTCCTTTTTCCATAAGTTTACTCCATGCATCAATTTTCCAAGGAGCATAATTATGAGGAGTTAAGAGAGGAAACTTAGAAGAACCCATAGCAGCAAAAAGGAAGGAACATAAGAGCACAAAAGCTCAAGAGACACCCCCCCAAATTCACTCAATCAAAGTACCCCTCCAAAAATGATGATTTTGGCACTTTACATGTAGTGCGTGTACAATAGGCCACTTGCAAACAATGGAAAGGTGGACTTCTGATTTTGTTTTACAACTGCCCCAATAGGCTGAGATCTACAAAGCAAAAGATCAGAAAGATAGATCTATGCAATACAAATGCCAAATTGGCCAAATAAGACCATATGATGAAAGTACAATTTCTACCCACAATTACTGCAAACTGATAGCATATTCTGAGAGTAGACAAAAAATAACACACTTTCAAAAAAAATGGCACCTGAAAAGGAGTTCGTATGAGCCCGAACGGAGACCTGGAAGTTGTAGAAATGAGGATTGGACAAGTACAGTCACCAAAAACTAAGAATTCTGAAAATTCTATCCATCAAAATCAGAAAATAATTCCACCACATGAAATTACACAAAATTCTAGCCTATTTCAAACAAAATTGCACCCAAAAAGGAGCAAAAATGAGCAAGTTATGGCCATTTGAAGTTGAACTGCAAAATCAAAAAGCTCAATGAGAGGGGCCTACAAAATTTTTGAAAAATGCTGATGTGGCACTGACATCAGCAATTCACTATGTTAAATTTGACGATCGTATGACTGTCACAAAAACTTCGCCTCCCTGCAGACTGGGCGTCCGTACTATATGAACTGCTAGTTGGGCAGGTGACTGTGCAGGCCGTATGGATGACGTGGCAATCTGACAGTGCATATGGAGGTCTGCACGGCGTGGGTGATTTGGCATATGGATGTCCCTGTGTGAGCCGCGTGGCGGGGTCCTGGAAGCCGACTGGGCGTCTACGTGGCTGCCGGAGGTGACTAGGTGGTTGCCGGAGAGGAGGAAGCGGGCACCGGAGCCGAGGAAGCAGTCACCGGAATCAAGAAAGCGGCTGTGAGCAGAGATAAGAAGGTACCGGCGCGGGCGGTAGTGGATACCGGTAGCGGCACGGGTGACGACGGTGGAGACCGGCAGCGACACGGGCGATGGCGGCGGAGACCAGCTGTGGCACGGGCGACGTGGATGTGCGGCGTCGCAGGTATGGGTATGTGGCGATGGGTATAGGTACGTGGCAAACGGCAGAGTACAGCCCTGTGAAATGCGGAACACGTAGGTATCGGGGGGTCTGCGGACTCCCAAACACAAAAAGTTTTTTTTTTTTTCGAAAAAACTAAATTTTTTTTGAAATTTGTACAATAATAGTAAAATTGGCAAAAAAAAATTTCTCACCAAAATAGGCCGACTTTATAACCAAAATTCATGGAAACGACCTTCTGGACGCAATGGCGGGGTTGGATCTGGTCTAGGATGCCTCCAAAAGATGTTACTCCTCAGATTTGCCTCTTGACATCGCAATAATGCCTCTTCAAGACGAATCAATGAAGCCCCAATGGCTTTGATACCATGTGAGATTTTGCCAATATCAAGAGCTCAATGAAATGTACAAAATAGAGACACAATATAGGACAAGAATAAATTGTATTCTCATCAATAGAAAATGATCAATAATATCAATTACATACAATGTAGATGAGCTTGCTTATATAGGCAAGGCTAGGGATATGTGAGCACACAAACATGACATGTGGCTCAATAAGAAACAAGGGTAGGTAGGAAATAGGTGTGGGTGGGTAGGAGAAATAATATAATAGTCCACATGAGGTGGATCACCCACTGAATGTGGAGTGTAACAACAAGATCAACACCATAAAAGGTGGAATTTCTCCTACACACACTATCCCAATGTGGTACAAACACCCAAGTGTCTCATACCCAAACTACTATGAAATGCATTTCCTAAGTAAAATTAAGTAAGTGTAATAATATCCAAGATGAATAAATATTTACACCAACATGAAGGTCTTAAACTTGTTAGTCCATATTTGCCACCAAAACCCTTCCAAACCCTCCTTTTTGCACCCATTTTTGGGATAGTCATGGAGAAGGCTTAAGGGACCCTAAAACTCAGAAAATCTTTAAGAATTCCCAAAAGGGTCTCCAAATATCAACTTATTTTTGTCTGGAAGTCCATCGCTAGAGCAGGGTGAGCACAAAAACCCCAAAAGGAGGGCTAATTCCTAGTAGCTCGTTGTAGGCCTAAAACTTGGATTTTGTCAAATCGGGTATGACAAAGAAGGTTGTAAAGAAAAAAAACCAACAAATCAAGTTGAAATAAATGAACTTGGCATGAATCCAACACATTTGGTGAGTTTGACTCCATAAGTCGGTTTTGTAGCATTTGTGAAGGAATACTAAAATAATGGAGTTGAAGCCCTTGAGCAACCAGGAAGTGTTTGACTTAGAGAGGTGGAATAAGGAGAGTTGCTAGGTTTCCTACTAGCTTATTGCACTCTGATTTTGGTGTCTACACTGTGAAATAGAAAGAACCTATCACTTAGTAACCATACAAGCCTATTGAACAACTCACTCGAACTATCTCCCTATCACCTATGTTTCTGATTTTGGTCACTCCTCCTTTTGATCTTCTCTTCTGCCCTTAGGGCCAATCGAAAACACTTATGAATAGTGCCTGGTATGAGGATACTTATCTCATCTTGTATATTATGTCTAAGGCCATTTAGGTACCTAGCCAACTTCTCCACCTCATTCTCATGCTTCCTAGCCCTCAAACTGAGCTTATGGAACTCTTCAGTGTATGCATTGACATCTAACTCCCTTTGTTTCAGGTTTTGTAGTCTCTTATGGATTTGAACTTCATAATCTTCTGGAAGGAATTGTGCCTTAAGTCTAATCTTCATATGCTCCCATGAAGTTATCTTCTTTTTTCCTTCTTGTATCCTTTCTTCTTGCATCATATTCCACAAAACTAATGTTGATCCTCTCATTCTTGATTTGGCCACATTGACTCTTTTCTCTTCTGCTACCTCTTTATAATCAAAGTGATTATTGATAGCTTCTATCCAATCTAGCAACTCTTCTCCATTGAGGTTTTCTCCATATGTGGATAATCCATCCAAGTTGTCTTTAGAAATGGATTTGACTGCTTTTAAGAATAACTACTGCTGTTGGTTCCTCTCCATCTTCCACTTCTTCATCAATCTCATCACCCCATTCTATCTTAACCTTCCCCTTCTCCTTCTTAACCTCTCTAGTTCCTCTAATTCCTTCTCCATCCTTCAATCCTTCTATCATCTCTACCACCATCTATTTGATGGCTTATGGAGTCATTTCCTTTCGAGGCATTGAACTTGCTTCTGATTCTTAAAAATATGACATACACCAAATCTTTCAAATAATGGCTCTGATACCACTTTGATGTAGAGAGTCTTGGAGCCTTGTTTGTTACACCTTCTTGAGTGAATTGTCCTACTCAACCCTTTGACTACTCAAGTCCTTCCTATGGTACTTGGCAGGGGTTAGGATAATGAGACGTCCAAGGTCCAAACCTTCTTGACTTTCCTTCTAGGTATAGCCAATGTTTTCTAGACAATCAACTCCACCACTTGAGGTTTCCACCTTAGTTACTCACACACTCCTCTTGTGGGCTCCAACCACTCCTGCAATGATCTTAACAAACAACAACTTTATATGGTTTCCCAATGCATCTACAAGGTGTCTTCAATTTATTTTAAGGTTTAAGACTCACCAAATCCATCACCTTGCCTTCTTAACCCTTCTAGGTCTCTACCGGCATCTAAATAGGCCTAATTGCATTAGCCCTCCCTAGGCAGTTTTAAGGGTTTAATTTGAAAAAGTCCCAAAAAATCCTAGGAATAAATCATGTATTTGAGTACCCTTTTGGAATTCATAGACAATACTTGAAAACTGCATCTGGGTTATCCGTACAAGTGGGGTTTCCAATGTTGCACTATTTTGAAGGGTTTTAGGTCTAACTAGTGACTTGGCAAGGTGGGTCTAAAAATATTCACCAATAAAATATCTTGCTCCAAATAGTTTGGTAACCTTCAAGGGAACTCAGATGGATTTCCATTCATGTGTCACTTGGTCCTGCACTAATCCCCATGTGCTCACAAATCACACTTTTCTTGTCGTCCTAACTCACCTACTTCGAGCGATGAGCCTTGGGATTCATTGTTTCTCCTCCTCCTAGACCTGCAACACCACACACCCTATTATTAAGCTATTTATAGACCCTAACCTAGCTTTCTTAGTGATTTCAACAGGTTCCATCAAAGAATGCCTAGGCTAGAGCCATTTCTTGCTCTTAAACCCTACTTGCAAGGGTTTTTCTCCTAGTTGCAAAGAATGATAGAAATCTCTACAACCTGGAACAATCAAACCTGCAAATCAACCTTAATGAAGAAAATACAATGAACACTCAAAGATGCAATGAGTTTACACCTTCTAGTCCGTACTGGATCGTACAAACAAGGCAAACAAGACAAAAACTATCAACAACCGATGAAAACAAGGTTGCTTCACAAACCAAAAACTTGGTCTTGCATTTCCAATCCTCCAACCCATACAATAAAGTGAAATTTGGATTATATCCACTTGTTTCAATTGGTTCAACCAAATTCCTAACTCTTATAACAAAAAATGCAACTTTTGCAAGAAATTGCAAAATGTTGCTCAACAACTTTTGACAACTTTTTGCTCCAGGATTGAATGTTGAATTCTAATACATTTTAAGACTCCTAAAGGTCCTAAAACACCCTAGAAGACCTAAAAAAAACTCAATTGACCCCTAATACATGAATACATTCATCTGGAGTATTTTACCTGTGAACTACCTTAGCATCTCGCTTCTTAAGCTGTCATCATCCTAAGCATAATTGACTCAAACCAAAACTTGGACAACTCAACTATGGCTCTACTAAGTCCTCAATGGTTGGTCCATTATTACATCACAATTATAATACACAAACTAGAAAGAAAACAAATCTTTCATTCTTGGAGTGCTAGGTGCCCTGCACTAGCTTGAGGAAAAAATATGGAAGAATATTGATATCAGAAGTAGCTTGATGAAGCTAATGAGATGATTGCTCAGCTAAAGGAGAGACTGAAAAAATCACTTGCTAAAAGAAACTCACTCTACAACTTAATGAAAGTCAGGATATCATAGATAAACTCTTCAATCATAGTGGATCAGAAGAAGTAGAAGAGGCAGTCTTAGAGTTGATGGAAAAGAACAAGAAGTTGGTTGAAGAAATCACAAATCTAAAAAGAGAGCATGAAAGTCAGGCCCTGAGGATGACTAAAATACTAGAAGCCAACATGATAGTAGAAGAAAGAAAGAGAAATGCAGATGAAGCACTGTCAAAAGCTAAAAGTGCCAAAAGTCTTGCTGAAGAATCCCTAAGAGAGATATTGATGCAATCATCATTGAAAATAATGAAGAAGTTCAAATTCTTACTCAAGAGAATACAGTTATGTATGAGCATCTGCATGGAAAAACAAAGGAAAATGATAAGATAATGAAGAAGATTGAACAACTCAAAAATGAGTTGAAAGCTGTAGATGAGAGAAATGAAAAGCTGAGAAAATTTAATGAAAGCTCTTAGAAGATAGATGATCAAGTAAAATATCAGAGGAGAAACAAAGGAGACAACTGGTCTTGGTTACTCCGGTACAGGTCCAGTGGAAACTGGAGAATCATCTAATCCCAAGAGGATGAAGGATGATAAAAGGAACAAATCAGGAATCAAAGGTATGAAGTTTTCTAAATCCTCTTGCAACTATTGTGGTAAACCGGGTCATAAGTTTGATGTATGTAGAAATTGATCGGTCAGTCACAAGATGCCATTCACTTTTGATGGTTATTGCTATAACTATCACAAGTATGGACACACTACTTATGAGTGTTGACCTTGATCAAGTAGTATGTCCAGTAGAAGAAGCTTTAATGGATATTGCTTCATGTGCAATAAATATGGACACAAAGCTGAAGAATGCATGTTCAAGAAAAATGCATCAAGATCTCCATCCAAATCGATTAGCCCTAATAGAAAGGGTAATCAACTCAATGCCACCTATTCTACTTGTGGCAACTTTGGTCATGTTGTAGCGAATTACATGATAAGAATGGGTCAAAGAAACAATGCAAGACCATGGAAGACAACCGGTATGGCATGTTTCAACTGCCATAAGATTGGTCATTTGGTCAGAGAGTGCAAGAATCGATCCTACAACCAGTCTGAAGACAAAAACCAGTTTAGCAAGAAGAAAGGGACAAATGATTTGAAAGGAAAGAAGACAATTGAAGAGGTGAAGAATGAAATGAAAAGGATGTGGACTAAAATGAAAGAAAGCAAAGAAGAAGAGAATCAATTTGAAACTAAGTCATCATCCATCGATGATGATAGTTCTTCTTCAAACTAAGAAAACTGATGCTCAGGGGGAGAATTTATTAAAAAAAAAATTATAGCTAATTCCCCTTAAGCAAAGTGAGGTAAATCTTATTTGCATTACCTAGACAAGTTAACATATTTTTTTTAATTCTTCATCAGTGAATTGTTAAGAGTATAAGTGTTTAAGGTTGTAATGTTACTAGTGGGGAACTTACACCAGTAAATTATAAAATGTTACCATTTCAGGTTGTACAAATTAACCATTGTAAAAGTGTATTGAACAACTTAACTTATAAATAAGGAAATGAGAGCTCATTTTGTTTACCTTGCTTTTGTCTGTGCATTCAAGAGCTCCTAGTGTGATCAAAGGCTTTCTGAATCTGTTAAGTGCATTACGTGCAAAGTTATTTTAGAGATCAAGTAGTGAAGCTTTGGTGATCAAAAGCTCTAACATAAATGGTAGAGGAAACAAATATGTGAATTTTGTTCTAATTCATCATGGCAGCTTCTGTGTCGACCCTTGTGTTGGTTGAGGTTGTTAGGGAACTATAGCGTCCTAAAATTGTGACACTTGCAATTTTGATTGCATTTGGGTCTTCACGATGGCGACGCAACACTGAACCTGAATGGAGACCCCGAAACTTGTCCACAACATCAAAAACTGCATTTTTCCAGCACCCTGCCTGATCCCTCCTTGCACCCTGCTGTCCCGGGAGGTGGGACTAGAGCACCCAGCGCCCTGGTCCTTTAGGACTAGGGCCCCCAGCACCCTGGTCCCCCAGGACCATGGCGCCCAGCGCCCTGGTCCCTGGCCCTATTTTGGGCCCGGTCTCCTATGGGACTTGGGGTCTTTTTGTTTGCAAATTGGAAAATAACATTTCCTGGTCGGCCTAAGGTCGGGAAAATCAGTCTATCAACCCTAATTGGCAAGTATATAAACTATATTTTCCTCTCTCATTTGGATAGAGGTGAAAAAGGTGGAAACGATAATCAAACATTCAAGCATTCAAGCATTCAAGCATTCAAACATTCCTTCAAGCAATTGATCATTCTAAGTCTCCATTCAAGGCTAAGTGTTGCATTCAAGACAAGGATTCAACCATTGAAGAGGAGATCACATACCACATACCACATACAACATACAACATACAACAACATCTACACCTTCGCATGTAAGAATACAAACATTCTTACAACAAGGTTGCAAGTACGCGGTTGAAATTGAAGATCTGGAATCCTTGTGCAGAGACGAACAGATCCCCCTTCGTTTCGCGGATTTTTTGGAGGACCGTGTGCATGCCGGGTGCCATCGTCTTGTCAACTTTTGCTCAAATTTGCAGAACAGCACCATCTCAACATTTTACTACTAATTCCAGGTCCGCAGCTTCATATCATATCCCTATCTCAGTTTATAAACGAATCTTTCTCACTTTCTATGTATTCCTAGCTTAATCATTCTATCTACATTCTTTACAAAAGAGGGTAGCCTTGCTATCACAACCCTTGAAACTCATTTAGAATCCAATCTTGCATTGCGTGGGATTGGATCTTGTGGGTTTCAACCCCTCTTTTGAATGTAAAGTCCCTCCTAAGTGAAAACCATCAACCCTAGTGAATCTCCCTTCTCTCTCCTTGGAGTTGGGGAGGGGAGAACAACTAGGGTTCGATTTTTCCGCTTTACATTTTGGTGAACCCAACGTGAACATCCTTTCTGATTATTCATGGTTAGATCTAAAAATTTTGCTTTCCTAATTATATTTCCATGTTTGATCTTTTGCAAAATTTTAGAGGTTAATTGCATAAAAACCCTAAATTTTCTGTTTAAGTAATTAAATTTGTGAAATGTTTAATTGTTAATTCTTGTTTCAGATTTGCCCTTCTATTAAAAATTATCAATTCATATTTGTGCTTTAATTTTGAAAATTAAGTGGTTAAGTGTCAAAACCCTAATTTTTGAGACCCTCTTGATTCAACCTTTGTCCGACAATTTCACTAATCAAAACACCTCCAAATCAGCTGTAACTTTGGATTCCGCAATAAAATCACAATATCTTTCATCCCTGAAAATTTGGAAAAAAGTTGCGAGGACCGTGTGCACTCCGAGCGCCATCGTCCCCAACATTTTTTCCAAAATTTAGGGAGCTAGATCTTACTGTATTTTTCTGCTAAAATCCAGAATTTTGGCTGATTTCATCAATTCTAACACTTTCAAAATTACAGTCAAAGTTGGTCTAGTGATTGCTTGGATTGAGGCTTCTAATCATTCAAAAATTGTTGAAATTGAAATTTGTGTCAAAATTGTGTTTCTTATAGTCCTAAATCTGGAAAGTGTGTTATCATTCATTCGAAATTTCAGTGATTTATTCAAATTTTTGCAATTTGTGACTTTTGAAATTAAGTGCTTAATTACAACAACTTTGATTTCCGCTTTCAAAATTGAATTTTGCGTGAAATTGAGTCAATTGTTAATTTTCAAAACTTGCATTGCTCTTAACATTCCCTCTAAAATCATAAAATTCAAAATTTCAGTTTCCCTCTCTTTTTCAAAATTCAAATTTTGCATTTTTCGACAATCTTGGTAGGGTTCAATTTTGAGATTGCAACTTTAATTTGGCCTATCTACAGATTGTAAAATCACTCAATTTTTTCAGGTTAGCTGTAAAATCATCATAACTTTCATCCCTGCAAATTTCAAAAAAAGTTACGAGGACCATGTGCACCTCGAGCGCCACGGTCCCGGACATTTTTTCCGAAATTTCGGGAGATTGTCCTGATTGTATTTAACAGCTTAAATCTAGAAGATTGGCTGATTTTACTGAAATTTGCTACCTCTAAAATTCAAAATCTTCTCTCTTTCTTTAGTGCATGAGTTTTACAACAATAAGTCCTACTTACACTATTCCCGTTAGACGAAGCCTTAGAATTAAGTCCTTCCAAGGTTTAATTACTGAGGAGATGGAACCTAATTTGAATGGCCTTTTTAACGAGGACATGGGTAATTCCTCTAATCCTCTTAATGATGAAGAAGCTCTCCATGAGGTTTCTGTAGAACAACTTTCAAAATTGGATAACCAATTTGATGATTTTCGACAATGGATGTCTCAAGAATACCCTGATAGTCAAGCTCTTCCTTTAATTGAGGGTCTAAAATGTATGCTTCAAAGTGATAAGAATGGAATTGATATTTTGCATGGTATTGCACACATTGTGGATTCAAATGTGATGCCTATGAAGAGTTGTGCTGAAACTTTGGGTTATACACAACCTCCTACTCAAGACAATCATTCTATTCCTTTGACGACTTCTATTGCTAGTATACCTACTTTTACATCAAACATAATGACTACTTCAATACAAGACATTACTCCTATGATAACTAGTCATGGGGGCAATCCCTCTTCTTCAATCAACCCTCTTCCTTCATTCAATCTGACTTCTTCATTCATTCCTTCAATAAGTGTTCCTATTATATCACCACAAATGAACATGACACAAGGGGGAAATTCGTTTTCCATTCCTCCTTGTAGTGTTCCTCCTGTCCAATCATCTCCTATGACTAACTATCATAGTGTCCTACCACCTTACTCTCTACCTTATTTCAATAACATAACACCTCCATCACAATCTAACACGTCTAATATGAACTCTTCGACTGAAGCGACCATTAACAATCTTGCACAAACTGTCTCTTCTTTACAGCAACAAATTGCCTCTATGAATCAATCTAAGTTTAGTGTGCCCACATTTGATGTTGCGAGCCCACGTTCTCTTGACATTGTTCGAGCTATTCCCCCTAAACATGTTGAAATTCCACATTTGGAGCTTTATAATGGTAAGGGTGATCCTCTAACACATGTTAAGACCTTTCAAACAATATGTACTGATTTTGCTTATGACCAAAGGTTGCTTGCAAAACTGTTTACTAGAACATTAAGAGATAAAGCCCTACAATGGTATTGCTCATTGCCTTCCTATTCTATTTCTTCTTTCAAACAACTTGCAAATGCTTTCATTCAACAATTTCAAAACAATATAAGTCCTAAAGTTACTTTGATTGATTTAATGCATTGTAAACAAGGTGTTAAAGAAAAAGTGACTGATTTCATTGGTAGATATAAGCATTTGTATTCTCAAATTTCTTTTCCAGTGCCTGACAATGATATTCAAAGAATCTTTATTTCTAATTTACAAAAAGACATTAGAGAAAAACTCTTGTTTTCTGAGTTTACTTCTTTCCAACAGTTGTGCGCAATTCTTCACAATTATCAACTGACTGTGAGTCAAATGGAACAATCACATCCTATGGCTCTGAGTGATAAGGGTGATAGTAGAAAACAACCATTTGGGAAGTTTAAACCGAACAGAGAGTCCATTAAATTCAATGAAAACATCATCAACAACAATGTGAATGCAGCATCAGTTGTGCCTCCTATTTCTAAGTTTTTTAAGAAAGAAAGAAAGTTTACTCTTTTGAATGAATCATTGCATAGTATTATGAATAAGTTATTGGAACAAAATGTGCTTACTCTTCCTCCTATAAGGCAAATAGATCCTGCAAAGATTAATTCACCCTATTTTGATAACAAATCTTTTTGTCAATTTCATCGTCACTTGGGCATGATACTGAAAAATGTTTTGCTTTAAAGGGTAAAATTCAAGATTTGATTGATAATAATACTATCTCTGTTTTCGGTGTGAATGATAAAGGCAACACATCTGTAGCTCCTCCTAACCAAAATCTTCAGATTTTTACTGATCCATTGCCTTCTCATACCTCTAATGTGATTGATATTAATGATTCCTCTGTCTCACCTGATGATCTTGTGTCCATGACTTCGAATTGATTAACTTCGTAGAGTAGCAGAAAATCCCTAAAGAACTTTCCATCACCTTTGATTCTAGCGAAACTATCAGGGCACCTGATGGTCCTTTATATATAGTTGCAAAAGTAAAAAATACACCTTGCCGTGGAGTGCTTATTGATCCTTCTTGTATGGTTAATATCATTACTGAAGAATTTCTTTTTACTTTGCAATTGAATCAAGTGATCTATGATGAAACAAATGTGGTTGTGAAACTATTTGATGCATTTTCTTCTCTTGCAATTGGTTCTATTACATTACCTATTGAGGTCCATAACAAATCCCTTGATGTGGACTTTTCTATTATTCCATCATCTGAACAATTTCGTGTGAAGCTAGGCTATCCTTGGCTATCTTCCATGAAAGCTATTGCTTCTCCTATTCACAAGTGTTTGAAATTTCCCCATAATGGTGAAGTTGTTACTGTCAATCATAGTCTCTTTAAACCAGCCGAAAGAACTTCTAGTGTTCCTATTGATTATTTTTGGCCTAAACAATTCCAATCTCTTCCTTTGCGAAGTGATCATCTTTTCAAATCTTATCAAAAGTGGAAAAAAGATATGATCCTATCTCTAAGTGAACCTAGAACACCCAAACTTGACATTCCTATCATTCTTGAGAAGGAAGTTCTTCCTTTGAAAGATAAAACTAATGTCTTTCCTCAAGAAGATTCCCAACCCATCCCTATGGATGTGACTATGCCTATATCTAAAGGTAGACCTATCCCTCCTCGTCATGATGGACTTGGTCTCCTTCCTAAACCAAATATTCCTCCCTTATATGGAGCAGTTCCTCCTCCTTCCTCTTATGGAGAGAAGAGACCTTCCTCTTCTCCTATTTTTCAGCCTAAGAGACCACAACCTAAACACCCAAGTGATAAGGATGAGAACATTCCTCCTCCTCAATCTTCTCAACTTCCTACTAAGACTAGACGAAATCGTTCCGCATGAGAACGCCGACAAAAGCGTCATCTTAGAGCTCAAACTTTGCAATCCCCAAAAACACTTTCAACAAGCATTATTCCATTTTCTCCTCAGCCGACGATTGAGCCGAAATCTCCTAAACATAAGATGCATGATGGTCTTGATCCTATGTGAGTTAAAGATCCTATTTTTATAAATCTTGATGATGATATAGATGAAAATGTTACTTCTCTTGCTTCTGATAGTGAATATGAACTTGTTGATGTTGATAACCATTTATCTAATGAATTTTCTAAAGCACTTATCCTAGCTCCTAGACAAGAACAACGTGGCTTGGATCATGAACATAGCCCTTGTTTGGATCTTGTGATAGCTCCATCTGCTGTGTTGAATGTTCCTCCTCTAGCATGTTCCCTGCCTTCCCGAAATGTTGATCAGCAAGATCGGGGGGTAGATGACATGCTAGACTAGTTTCATTAGCATAGCAAATTCTCTCCTCCTCTATTTCTTTTGTCACTTCTTCTATATGTTATTCTCATTCTTCTATTTGTTGTCCTTAGTGTTGTCTACTTGAGGACGATGCAAAACATTGAGATCTCTTTTGGTCTCTCTCATGTTGACTCAAAAGACACATGTGTTCCCTTCTTCTAGGTGACATTCCTTGATTGGGGAATGAAGAACAATTATGCATACATACATATGATATACAGCATACTGACCCCGAGGGAAGCGAAGTCACCTTGTGCTTTGTGTTTTGTATCTATTATCCTTGGGTTTATCTCACACTTGGGGGCTAAATCCTTGCGATAACATGCTCCTTTCTCATTTATTATATGTATCACTACCTTAAAGCAATCACTCCCGATGAGGCGTGTGCGATCGCTTTAACGTAGGGGGGCATACATCCCGTTCATATCTTTTCAAGATACTTAAAAATTTCTCGACAAATTTAGCTTTGCCTTGAAAATTTTTGATATCTTTCTTGCATGACTCATAGTGAGGGAACCTTACTACTGACAGTCATGGTTCTCCCTCGTGATCTTCCCTTTTACTTTATCAATCGAAGTCGTAAGATCCTTAGTCCACTGGGGGCTTGGTGTATCTTGCCTCCTTGACGTGGTGAAAGTTTTTCAATGTTGTTTCCTTGTACTTTACCGAAAGTATGAGCGTACGCTTATACTCGCGCTAAAGTGGGGGCTAAATGTAGCGTCCTAAAATTGTGACACTTGCAATTTTGACTGCATTTGGGTCTTCACGATGGCGACGCAACACTGAACCTGAATGGAGACCCCGAAACTTGTCCACAACATCAAAAACTGCATTTTTCCAGCACCCTGCCTGATCCCTCCTTGCACCCTGCTGTCCGAGGAGGTGGGACCAGACCGCCTAGCGCCCTGGTCCCCCAGGACCATGGCACCCAGCGCCCTGGTCCCCCAGGACCATGGCACCCAGCGCCCTGGTCCCTGGCCCTATTTTGGGCCCGGTCTCCTATGGGAATTTGGGTCTTTTTGTTTGCAAATTGGAAAATAAAATTTCCTGGTCCGCCTAAGGTCGGGAAAATCAGTCTATCAACCCTAATTGGCAAGTATATAAACTATATTTTCCTCTCTCATTTGGATAGAGGCAAAAAAGGTGGAAACGATACTCAAACACTCAAGCATTCAAGCATTCAAGTATTCAAACATTCCTTCAAGCAATTGATCATTCTAAGTCTCCATTCAAGGCTAAGTGTTGCATTCAAGACAAGGATTCAACCATTGAAGAGGAGATCACATACCATATACCACATACAGCATACAACATACAACAACATCTACACCTTCGCATGTAAGAATACAAACATTCTTACAACAAGGTTGCAGGTACGCGGCTGAAATTGAAGATCTGGAATCCTTGTGCAGAGACGAACAGATCCCCCTTCGTTTCGCGGATTTTTCGGAGGACCGTGTGCACGTCGGGTGCCATCGTCTCGTCAACTTTCGCTCAAATTTGCAGAACAGCACCGTCTCAACATTTTACTACTAATTCCAGGTCCGCAGCTTCATATCATATCCCTATCTCAGTTTATAAGCGAATCTTTCTCACTTTCTATGTATTCCTAGCTTAATCATTCTATCTACATTCTTTACAAAAGAGGGTAGCCTTGCTATCACAACCCTTGAAACTCATTTAGAATCCAATCTTGCATTGTGTGGGATTGGATCTTGTGGGTTTCAACCCCTCTTTTGAATGTAAAGTCCCTCCTAAGTGAAAACCATCAACCCTAGTGAATCTCCCTTCTCTCTCCTTGGAGTTGGGGAGGGGAGAACAACTAGGGTTCAATTTTTCTGCTTTACAGGAACCACAACCTAAGTTCAAGCTGCATCTTATGAATTCCAGAGAGGTTGATATAACTAGTGCCCTATCATTCGTACCCTCTGGTGTGTTACTGATTGAAGATGTTTATTCCTTCATCCACTGCAAGCTTCAAGATCTTGGAGAAAAATTCATTCTAGATGAATTCAAAGGGTTCTGTGACAATGGTCTATTGAAGGCAGATCATATGCATCTAAATACCAAGGTTTTTTTTGTATGTTGTTGATATCTAAACCAATTCCATGTCGATTAGATTAGATATGTGCTAAATAGAGTACATGACTAGTTTCTATGGTTGGAAGTTGAAGCTCCAATCAAAATCATAAAGGATGTGATCCGAAGAGTAACAAGGTTCAAGAAAATAGGTGAAGCACTAACCTTAAGGACAATATCATCCAATGAGGTCACTCAGTTGACTCAATCCCAACAATCTCGATATGACAAGAGAGCAATGACAGTCACTCACATTGAGGATGCAAAAGTAAGGTTTGTATATGCAATAATAGCTTATAGAGTGTACCAATCAAGCCGCATGAACAATGTGTCGAGTGGTGCTATCCATGCAACTCACTAGATCATCAAAGAGGATGCAACATACAATATTTGTGAGATGATAAGGATTCAATTCCTGGTGATCATGGACCAAATTAAGATGGACAAAAAGAAATCATTGAACTATGGTAAAATACTAGTATGTATCTTCTTCTATGTGCAAAATTTATTTCCCGATAAGGGCAATGTAGTGTGGTCTAAAGATAAACCTATCACAACTAAGATAGGTGAAATGATTAGAGACTTAGGTGATAAGTTTGGAGAGACAATGTGGGGTTACTTTAAAGAATTCCAAACTAGAATGCATCAAAGAGAGAGAATCCCGAGCGGTATAGTTAAAAATACAATGACACTATTTTCTTTCTTGTTGATACTGATTGTTGCATCATTCAAGCGGTTGAACCTAGAACTTTCTAGGTACCTGCTATGGGTTATGAGATCAGGGCATACATTGCCAAAATATATGCAAACATGTTACTGTCTAAACCGGTAGACAGGAAATCTAAGAGATTTGGAACTTATGAGGAGGCAAGTTCCAAAATTAAGAAGGAACTCAAAGAGCCTATCATTCAAAAGAAAGTTAGGAAAATGATTGAGACCTTAGAAAATAAATATGGAGGTGAAGCATCCGGTGCCACTACTTCCACCAGTACAAGTGAGCAAACAGGGGCAAAATCAAGCAAAAATAAAGAGAAAACAGATGAAAAGAAGAAAATGTTCAAGACTAGATCCAAGGGTGCTACATCAAGAAAGCCAACAACATATATGAAAGAAAAGGACTCAAATACTCCTACGTCTTCCCAAGGTAGAAGTGGACCGGTAGGAGTCACATATGCAAGAAAGAAAAAGAGTGAAAATTCAATCAACACAAAGGCTAAGAAGAAGCCCAAGAAAGACAAAAACAAGGATGATAACTCTGACACCCAATCTAATGTGGTAATTAAAGAAGTCAGAAGAAGTGGTAGAAATGTAGCTCCAACTGTTGATGAATTGGTTCATGGGATCAAATAGTATGGAGGTTTAGCTGGTGTTGAGAGAAAGTATCCTCTCTATAATGAGGAAGACAAAAGAAAAATTGAAGATGCACTCATCTGGAACCTACATAATTTCTATAGAACCCCCAATGAACTACATGTATTAATTCGATCAGATTTACAAAATCTCTTTGAAGGGAGATGGAAAACTACCTTGGCAATTGAAAAGGAACACAAAATAAAGGCACTCATGGAAGTGCAACATGAATTTGATTATAATCAAGCAACTTTAGTGTCTGAAGCATGTATACAACATTTCAAAATAAGGAACAAAATAGGGAGAATGGCCATAGGAGACATTCAAAGTGTGTATGATGAGGGCATTGACATGTGGAAAATAATTTTGAGCCAGCAAAGGGAAGCTCAGGAGGAAATAGAAAAAGAAGTGAAACAAGGACAAGATACAACTACTCAAGAAAAGAGAAAAGGAAAAGACAAGGAAACCACTGATGGGTTTGATGAATTTTCAGTTGAATATATCATAGGTGACGTTGTGTCAGATATTCCTAATCTGACAAAGGATGCAAAGCCACCAGTTGAGCAAAAATCAACTATTGAAACTATTGATATTGATGATAGATCAGTAAAGGGAACCGATCAAACCAAGCATCCCGAACATGATGAAGTTACAATTGAGGGCATTCCTTATGAGGAAAAACCTCAAAGGCATCCAATGATAATAAATATTCCCACAACACATTCTACTAGTAGTGAACCTCATTTCCTAGAAAAAGGTGCAGAGGGAGAAAAACCCAAGATGATAGACTCATCAGTACCATCTGTTGATGAAACAAAGGAGAAGGAACAAGAAAAGAAGGACACAGAAGAGAAGAATAAAGAGTTGAGTGAAACATGAACAACCAGTATTAGTCTAGGGGAGACCAAGGAATTGGAAAAAGGGAAGAAGATAGAAGATTATTCATTCGGTCAACTTGAAGGTGGTCAGAAAATAGTGGTGGACACTCCTTTGATAAAGAGGAAGTTAGCTTTAGAAAAGGAAACTGAGAAAACAAAATCTAAAATCCCCATCTCAGCTAGCTCTGAGGTAGAAGCTAAAGAAGAAGCAGAAGAAGAAACAAAGGAATAATAAGGGGAAGACTCAATAATTTATATCAAGAAGATGACCCCCAAACAGTTAATAAAAGTTTCAGAAAAATTAAGAATTCAAGCTGATAAGGCCAAACTTAAAGCAAAGAAAAAGAAGGCAAGAATTATTATACTACAAAGATAATCTTATCTGATCTCATTCCTAATATTATTGTTGATGAGAATTAGAGAGTTTTTTAGTGGCGAATCTTCGCAAATTGGCGAATTCCACATTTTTCTTTTAGGAAATGGCGAATAGTTTGGGGCAACATAGTGGTCAAATCGCCCGAAATTTTGGGGTTAATGGTCCACTGTATTCTGGCTTTGCCATTGACCACACACCATTTGATGTGCATTCTCGTAATATTTTCCTAGAATCACTCGGATGTGGGTATTAGATCAGCTCCATTATTCTCCAAAAATAGTAAAACAACCTTGTACCCAAGACCTATTTTGCCAATGGTAAATTAAATGTTCATTGCACACGTCAGCCAATTTCACCTAAAATTAAATTTCACATTAAGCATAATGAGGCCCAATTCACCAATATCAATCAAAACATTATAAGAATTCGAGGACCCATTTTGCCCCGCTTAAATCAAGATACATTTTGAAACTCCCGTGAGATTCGCCAAAAATGCAATCATGGATTGGTATAAATACAATTGAAAGTTTGAAACACTTTTTCTTACAATTTGTTCATGTCTGATTAGTAAATTTGGGAGTTCTCGATTTACATTCCACAATTTGAGTTGGAACGTCAAAGTTGATTGTTGGGCGGAGGGCCAGAGTTACAATATTGCAACACAAGCCCAGACATTCCTTATTCCCGATTTCAGAGAATTGAGAAGGCATAAAGGTGAGTAATCATTTCTTTATACTTGATAGTATTATTTTTAATTCGTAGTGAGAGGTCAAGACTCAAGATGTCAAAAATGGGTGAGACTCCTTAGGGTGGTGAAGGGATTGAGATGTCAGACAAGGGTGAGACTAAGACTCCTTAGGGTGGTGAAGGGATTGGGATGTCAGACAAGGGTAAGACTCCTCAGGAAGGTGAAGTTGAAGGGATTGGGAGGCCATCAAAACACCCAAAACTTTAACATACTACCATAAAGTCTTACTTTGGAATTGACAAAGTTTCTGGTCCATCAACTTCTATAGTTCCAAAAGCCATTCACAATAGCTCACCACCACCACAAGGTGGGACTGTCATTGAGTTAAATGCATCAAATGAGGATGACAATATTGACATGGAAGAAGATGTTTTAAGGGATACACATAATGAGATAATTCACTCGGATGAAAATGCTAGTACTGAAGATGATGTTGGTAGGAAGAAAAGAAAAAGGAAAGTAAAACTAGGGAAAGAGTGAGAAATGACAAGGAGTTTTAAGATTGATTGGGTATTAATGTACCCATTCATTGAACCAGTCCCAAACAATGATGAAAAACCAACAAAATCCAGGTATAAGATTTGTAGCTAGAAAACTAGAAGAGAGAGGAATATGCAGCTAAATATTGACACCATAGAAAAGCATATGGGTAAGGTTTATGAAAAACAGATCATAGACGGAAAGGAAACACCAGTAGTAAGTTGGAAATCAAAGGAAGAATGTCTTCATGTTAATTATGCCATGGAATATGAAGAGCATAACCACAAAATGACACTGATTGGTAATAGTGGAAATACAATCAAGGTTGGGCTTCAACATGTAACGAAAGATGCAAACCTAGCAAAGACTGTTCAGATCATTGTTATTTTTCATATTCTATTGAGAGGGAGTCCTATGAAATATTTCTTAGAATATAGTAATTTATTATCTATTTTGAATGTTCATCACTATCCTATGTCACATTGGTCAATACACACTGGATGGGAAATGGAAAACTGTCTCGTTGAGGTGGAAAAGCAAAATTTATAGGAGAGTGTAAAAGAATAAAAATTCATTTCATTATCCATAGATGAAGTTACTGTGGTAGATAACACTGCTTGGGTTTGTATGCATGTGTATACCGTAAAAGAACACATTTGTCGAGCTCATCTACTCTTTGTTCGTAAAATGAGGGGCAATTCAATAGCAAAAAATTTATATTTGGAAGTTAAGAAAGCTTTGAATGAACTTGCTAGTATGGATGACTTGACAATTGCCAAGAAGTTGGTGTGTGTTGGAGTTGATGGAGCTGTAGTAATGCAAGGTCAAAGGACCGGTCTTTGCATAATACTACAAACTAGTATTGCACTATACATTCTTGGCTTTCACTGCATGGCCCATCAAATAAATTTAGCATATAGAACTATAAGCAATTTCCCTACAGTGTCAAAATTTGAAGATCCTCCACTCATACTTTTGCTGAAGTCCTAAACATTTTGCAAAATTTTAGATTTTTGTTGAGGGAGTAACAATAGGAAACAAGCTTCTCAGGGATGTTGAGACCATATAGATCTCCTTGCATGGACCTACGAAACGAGTTTTAACAGAATATCAATCCTTGATTGGACTAATGTATGAGAAACACCTCACAATAGACAAAGCTCCCGATCTCTCACATAAGTTAAGTGATATAGAGAATCTATTAACTTTCGCTAGTCTTCTCCCCATGCTGGATTCAATGAAGAAAATTGTTAAGAAAGCCCAAGATAGAACTATGTATATCAATGAGTGTAGCACTCTACGTAAAAAGACATGCTTGGGCCTGAATGGTCTATATTAATTCAGATCTAATAGGGCAAAGCCCAAATTTTTTTAGGTGGTAGATAATTATAGATTTGAATCATGCTGAAATTTTTTTACATTTCAATGCAAAATATGAGTTATGTTTCTTTGTAAAAGGATTTTAGGTACCAATGCACTAGTCTAAGACAGGAAAGCGAGTTAGAGCACTACCAGTTAAAAAGTAAGATTTTGACGGGATTGTTAAATCTGGTAGTGACACTTTGAAGTCTATTGCATACGAACTTTCATCTAAGATTCATGAAAGATTCCCTTGAGAATAAATACTTGAAGCCATGGGTTGTGTGTATCCTCAATTTTGGCATTCAATTGGAGATAATCCAAATGACCCAAAGGTGTTTCATAAAAAAACTAGACGAATTGATATTGACATTTTCAAAAGATGCATATTGCAATGGATAGCCAATATAAGGAATTTTAAATTCAGATCATCTTAAAAAACAATGTAAATGCTTTGCTTTGTGTATGAAACAACAGTTGGATAACTTGGAGAATCCATTTGAACCTGGATCAATCACAGGGATTTGGAAAAGGATAGATCAGAGTGAAGTATTGCATATTGCAATAATAGAATATTTCAAACTTGTTGATTTATGTCAAACAATGATATTAGGGTCGGTGGAAGATGAGAGAGTTCTTAGTGCATTAGGGATTTTGAAATCAAAGATTAGAAACAAATTAGACAAAAATTTGGAAACTTTCTGGAGGTTGTTTGTAACTCAGTATAATGTTAGATATTTTCCATATGATAGGGCACTGACAATCTAGAATTCCATGCATGAAAGATGAGGGTTGTGTAACACTTTAAAAGCTGGTGGTTCTACTGCTAGTGCTAAGAGAAATGATGGATCACAGACACAGAGTTAGCATGATGACGAATAAATTTTTGAATATCCAACTTAGAGTGAAGATGAACCTGTTAGTACTAGTCAATTTCCGGATCTTGAGTCCGTTTGAGATATAGAAGTCTCAGACTGAGTCATTGAAGTGAATTAGTAGACAGTTTAGAGGTATTTATACTATAGTTCTTGAGTTATATTACAATTTGCAATACTATAGTTGTCACTGATGATTTTTGATATTTTATTCCTTGAATTTGTTAGTTAGAATGGATACTTATTTCATATTTTTAATTGTGAATTTGAATTATTAGTAAATTGGTTCCACATTATGTTGAACATGAAATACAACAATTTGTGTCACAAGATCTGTAAAATTATTTATATTGCATAACTATGAGAACCTTTCTACTGTTCTACATTAAATGCTTAACATGATGTTGGAACAACATTTTTTCCATTTTTCCAAAATGCCAACTCCTTTAGGACTACAAAATTTTTGGCTAAGTCATGTCGAGCTTCGATTCATGTTGTGGTTTTATCCTCTAGTTTTATGGAAGTATCTTTTCACGATTTCTGGTCATGTTCATGGAGATTAGGGGTTTGTGTTTGTTTTTTCTCTTAGTTGGGTAGTAAACCAAAGTTGTCATGCATTGAAAATCTGAGTTGTTCTCTCTTTATTTGTCCATGTCAATGTTAAGTGTGGTCAAATGGTTGGTCAGACAATGAGACATGTTTAATGTTTCATCTCTAACTCATAGATAAATTTCATGTTTAACAATTTAAGTGCCGAGTTAGCGAGTGTTGGTTTGGGTTTAAATCGTGAGGTCTCTAGCTTTTTGGGTGTTAACATTTTATGTTAGCGAGCTAGAGATTGTTAATGAAATTTCTTTGGTCAAGAGGTCTCGAGTTGGTCTAATGTTTGGTATTATAGCCATGAGAGTTAGAGAGTAAGTAATTAATGGACATGATGTGCCACTGCTCACGCCTGTTTATGAAGGTAACATAAAACATTGGAGAGTGAGTGACTATAGATTTTTGTTGGTACTCATTGGGTCGCTGCGGTTAAGAGATATATAGTTTGATATTTTATGGTTATTGCTAGCTTATAGGTCCTTTGTCATCAATTCAATTTAAGTGGTGACCTTGTGAGTACTGGGAGATTTTAGTTGTCGCTACCTTGCAAGATGTTTTGCACTTGACCATTTTATGTTGTGAGGTTGCGACTGGTTGTGTTTTATGTTATCACAAGGTCTAAGGTGTTCACAGTTAATTCATTTTAATTTGTGATCATGCGATGTGGTTGGTATCGCAGCTTAGTTGGTTTGGTCACTTGCTCGTAGGTTTTGAAGTTGTTTAGCATTTTATGTTGTGATTTGGCGACAGGTAAGTTCTGGTCTAATTTTGCGGTCATTGCATGCTTGTAGATTTGTAAGTCTTAAGTCAAAAAAGTATTGTGAGCATGCGATGGTGGTTAAGTGTCTTTTTGTCATGGGATCGCAAGGGTTTAAGTCAAGTTAAGTGTAGACATCTAAAAATGGTCAACGCTTGCAGAGTCGTACTTTAACATTTGTGCATTGCCTTATTTTAGGGTTTTTGTGTCGCATTAACATTTCTTCCATGTTGCGCACTTGGTCTTTATCATTTGCAAGCATTGAGTCATTCTTCTGCATTTCCTCATTTTTATCACTTTCAAATTAGGATCCTTGTCATTTTCAATCTTGTCATCTTGCGATCGATTTGTCATCGATCATTGTCATTTTCAATCTTGTCGTTTTGCGATTGATTTGTCATTGATCGTTGTCATTTTCAATCTTGTCATTTTGTGATCAATTTGACATCGATCGTCGTCCTTCTCAATCATGTCAATTTGGATCAATTAGTTATTGTTCCTCATCAATTGGTGCATTTATCAATCAAATCATTTATCAGCATTGGTCCTTTGTCAGTCAGAATCATGATCAAATCAAATCGATATCAATTATCTTTTGTCAAGACCTAATTGTCGTCCTTGCATTTCTAATTCATCTTCTAGGATTTTATGATTTATTCATTTAATCTTGTTTGTTATTTTCTCTCTAGGTTAAATAATTTAATTTATTTATCCTAAGTCTTCTTGTCACAATTAAATATTTATTTAATTGGCTAATTAATTCCTCCTCTTTTTGTAAATTAATTAATGAATGAAAAAATTATTAATTAATTTACCTAATTTTCATCAATTTCTAATTTCCTGATTTCCAAGTCATCATTTCTAACCTAATTTTCTAATTTCTTCTAATTTCTATTTCTATTTCAAATTCTTGTCATAATTCTTGCACAACAATTTGTCATAAATTGTCATAACACCTTGCATAGCAATTTGTCATACACTTGTCATAATTTTGCTATTCTTGATTTGAATTTCCATTCGAATCAATTTCATGCTAATCTTGTCTTTTCTCCAATTTACAATCATGGCCCCCGACCGATCAATCAATCACGCTTCTAGTATCCTTACACTGTCATCTCGTCTTGTCAATCTTGCTTTCATGCTATACCTTTGCATTTGTAGGTGAGATCCACAAACAAAGCAATTTGAAGGAGAAAGAAGGACAATGGAGAATCATGAAGGAGATATTTGTGTTTGTAATGGTTTGCATTTGATTTGAATGTCTTGTTTTCATGTCTCTATTGAATGTTTTTAGGATTGTTATCATTGCAATTTTAGTTTTTGTGATTGAGCTAGTCTAATTTCCTACTTGCTTTGATGATTTCCAAATTCCTATCTATATTAATTGGTGAACCCGACGTGAACTTAACCCCTTAACTATATTTTGAGTGCTTTTGAGCTGATTTGCAGGTGAAAAACTCAAGAAACAGGGCGACCTAGAGCTTTCTGGACACTTTTGTGCCTATGTAGGAGGGATCTGTGCCTGTGTTAAGGAGACCTAGGCCTGTGTCAAGGCAGTCTATGCCTATGTCAAGACATTCTGCGCCTATGTAAGGCCAGGAACAGAGGTAAAAATCAGTGTTTTTTTTACTTGGAAATTACTTTGTTTTGCGTTCTGTTCTCGTATTCTGGTTTTCTTTGGTACTGATTCTCTGTGTAGCACCTTGGCATTACGCATGGCGGAGACAAAAATGAAACTACTAAAAAATCTTATGCAAGTTCGCTAGTCAAAGACCAAACAAATCAAACTTCTAACTTAGTGATTTTGTAGGTTGCCTTGTATTCCAACCAAACTTTGTGTTTGTGATTCATAATTAGGCACCTAGTATGTTTGCTAAGTAGGATGGAATGAACATGTGTTTAATTTTCTTGTCAAGTTTGACATTGGAGTAGGAGAGTATGCTCTCATCCTTCTTAGGGTGATTAGAAATCCAGATCTTCGATACCATTCTCATGTTTTGGATTGTTTGTTACCATTAGAGGGCCTGCCTTCCTGACCATTTGCTTTCTTTTGCAAGCAAGTGACAATCGTGAGAAGGGAACAACCCAAAGTGAGCACAACTAGAGTACCTTGGCATTCTAACTCACTATAAATAAATACCTAATTGGCAAAAGCTTTGAAGGAAGGGTTACATGGGAATTGTAGTTACTTGGGAAGTGATGACCCTTGGACTCTTTCTCATATCAGCATCTAAGTAGGGCCTCATGGTCTAACTCATGCTTGTGTGACTACATTTGTTTGGTATCTTGGTGGGCTTATGTCTCAATCACGCTTACGTGACACCAAGGAGTAACACTTAACATAAATCCTTATTAAACACCTTGTATTTAGAGGCCAAAAATCCTTCTAGTTGCTTGAGAAGGAGGAGTTTGGATACTTGGAAGAGATACTAAGTTCACCATGGGGAGATTTCCATGGGGACTGATGCTTAACTGCCCTGAGAAGTGAGTGTCGTGGAGGGGAGCCCGTGGGGTCAAGCATCTATGTATTCTCCTTAAATCTCATAAGGAGTCTACCTCTCAAGTACCTACTGTCCTTACCTACCATAAGAAATGTGTGAATGAGCATGATTGTCTTGAGTCTAAGTTAAAATATCTTGTCTTCTTTGCTTGTCAAAAGTTGAGTTGTGTCTCATTTCAAAAATAAGACAAATTGATTCAAAACAAGGTTAAACACAAGAGTATTTCATCCAACAAAGTTCAAAACACCTTCAAACATGGTTGTCAAACATTTTTCAAAATCTTGTCTCAACATTCATGTCACTTAGATTTAGGTCCTCCATTGTCCATACTTAGGGCTTAGAGCATCATTCTTGCATTCCACTTGGTCCATTTCATTTAGGTGTCCATTTGCATGTCCTTATTAGGTTCTCATTTAGGTGTCCCCTTGCATGTCATTATTAGGTCTTCACTTAAGTGTCATATTGCATGTCCAACATAGGTTCATCCTAGGTTTGCATTTTGCAAATTCATTGTCAACTACCAAGGTTAGGTTTCACCTAGGTCATACTCCTTTGCATATCAATAAGGGTCATCCATTTGCATGTGTCCTCTTGAATTAGAGTAATACCATTTCATAGTTCAACCTTAGGTTTTGTCTTAGGTGGACATTATCATACATTTGCATTTGTATCATTGTCCTCATAACATTAGGTCACATTTGCATACCCTGGGTCTCTTCATTAAGCTTAGGTCATTATCATATCATATTAGGGTCATTTGCATAGTAATTGTCCCTTTGCATATAGTGTCAAAACTAGGTTTTGTCATACTTGAGTAATGCAAATCTTTGATAAACCCTAAGTTATTGTTAGGAAGTCTAGACCTTATCAAACTTTTGTGTTTTTGTCATCAATGTCATTTGGTCAAACCTAGCTTAGTATCCAAGCATATAGGGGAGACATTGTCATTTTGTCCTTTTGTCACTTGGTCCTTTTGTCCTTTGAGGTCTAGACATCATTTCAATTTCCTAAGGGTCTCATTTTTAGAATTGCAGTCATGAGTTTGTCAAAATCTTGAAAAAAGAACAAAAACATAGGTTGCATTCTTGCCATAGATTGCATTTTCATTTATTTAGGTTGCATTTAGTTTCATATCATACATCATCCTTTTAAAATCAAAAATCCCAAAAACATTGCATAGTGACATGTCTATTGAAACAAGGTTCCAAGCACTAATGATGCAACAAAGTTTGACATATCAACCGACAATGCAATCAAATTTTAATCCAAGGCAATCCCAATTATATCCATCCCAACAACAAGGCAATATCGATCAAACTTTTTATGATGAAACAAGTCTCCAAATACAAAAACTAGAGGAGAAGCTAGCTCAAGAAAATGAGATTTTGGAACAAAGAGTGAAAAACATTGAGAAGAATAGATCACAAATGTCCAAAATGTTTCAAAAGTTTCCAGGTCAAAATCCAAAGATTGAGCCAATTGATGTAAGATCTCTTATCGAACGATCAAACATACCAGCTCTCCTCTCACAAATAGAGATGATGAAACAATTTCAAGAAAAGAGACAACAATAATTTCAACATTATGTGCCTCCACAACAAGAACAAGAAGGTGTTTACTATCAATCACATTTTCAATCATCACAACCAGTTGTTCAACATTTCCAACAGACACAACCAATTGTCCAACATATACAACCAACACAACCAATTGTCCAACATATACAACCAATACAACCAATGGTCCAATTTCAACAATATGTCCAACCAACTATACAATGTCAACAAATAGTTCAACCAATGGTGGAATATCAACAAGTTCAATCAACATATCAATGTCAACAACCACAACCAAACATTCAAAAAAAAATGTTGCAACATGCACCAAGCCAAATTTTGAACATGTCAAACCAATTTGAGCAACATCTAGTTCAAAATCAAAACATGACATCAAACCAAGACCAAATTCTTGCCAAACAAGTTCAAATTATAGATACAACCATGTCAAAACCTCAAAAGAAAGGTGGCTTTATTGCAATGCTCTTAAGGAAATTACCAAGTGAGTTCTTTGAGGAAGATCAAAATAATACACTTATGTCTAGCAATGCCTCATCCCCCCACAAACAAATTGACTCTCTAGTGGCATCTATCCCTACACCTCTAGAAGTTTCACAAGAACCTTCCATATTGTCCTCATCAAACAATACACCCAAGGATGCAATTATCCAAGGGCTATCCATAATTTATTGCCAAGATAATCCAATTCATGATGCACATACTTGTCATGTTTCATAAATACTAGACCCAAGGCAACCATGCACTTTATTGCCATTACCTGTTTTAGAGGAACCCATTTGAAGTCCCTCTTCCTCATGTTCAAGTATTGATTCCTTGCCAGAATCCATCACAAATGTTCAAAGCGCATTTCCTTCATGCCAAAACATTGATCCCTTATCAGAATCCCTCATGCATATCCAAAGTTCAACCTCATGTCAAGAGGATAATTTAGAGCACGAAGAAATGAGTCCTAAAGAAAATCAAGATCAAGATCCTAAAACCTTATCATCCCATCCAATTGCTGACTAGGACCCCATGTTCCCAGACACTCATGATGATTCACTTATTCCTATCAAGTCTATCCAAGAACACAATGTCCTTTCAAATCCCATTGACATTCCACTTCCTAAGAAAGATCAAGATATCCCTTCCATCCTTTCCGATGATCCCATTAAAAGTCAAGAGCAAAGCACCTTTAAAGAGGATTCCAATGATCTTCCTCCTTGTCAAGATCAAATTATTCCTTTAAATCCTCCACAAGATCTTTTTGTTCCTCCATCTTTTTGTCTTAATGCTCCATATACACTCCAAAATCACATTTCTTTTGATGATCCCATTATTTCTCCCATTCCATCTCTTGAAGAGCCTATCATTGAACCATTTCCACTACACAATCCTAGTCCCCCTCATGATCCTAATCCCCTTCATGATTCTAACATGTCAGTACAAGATGTTCATAAACCCTTGACATGCATAATGGGTTCTTCCACTTTGGTGCAATTTGATCCACTTCAAGATCTCATTATTTCTCTCATATCATATCCACCTCATAATGGACTTGCGTCTTCTTCCCAAAGAAAAGAGTATCCTACAAATCAAGATATTCATAAAGGCAAAGGAGTAGATCTTCATAAGCAAGAATCCCTTCATGTTAAAGAAAATATTAAGGGTCATGGCCTCAATGACATTCCTCAAGATGTCGGTATCCCTCCATCAAAATCAAAACATACACCTTCCCCATCATACTTTCCATCCATCTTAGGTCCTTATATCCCTTCCTCCTCTATGGAAGGTCAGCAAAGGCACACATCCTTGAGTAAATTTCATTAATCCACAAAAACTCCATTTCATTCATATCCATCCATGCATTCCTTTCCCTCTCCAAGCAATTTGGATGCCAAGTATAAAATTCATAAGTCTAGCAATCCACGTGTATTCAAGGATCAACATGTCCAATATAATCGACATGTCAAAACAAAGAACAATATGATCTATAAAGAAAAAGAAATATCCAAAAGGCCACAAAGGCCCATTGAGAAAAATAAAGCAAAGTTAAAATATATATGGGTTCCTAAATCCCTTATGCAAGCAAGCACTCCAAGGAACCACAAAAGCATGAAAAATCAAAAACCATGTGGATCCCTAAGCAGCTCCTTGAAGCACAAAAGCCTAAAGAAACATCCAACTTGGCATCCAAAGTTGCTATTCCTCCATCCAAACCTCTCAAATTTGTTCCTTCATCATCTCCTTCTTCCATTTTGGGTCCTTATGTCCCAAAATCCCAAGCTATTCCTCCATCCAAATCTCACAATCTGAGATCCATTTTTCCTCCATCAATTCGTCACCCATCAAGGTGTGTTCCAATGTTGATCTTGCCTTCATTTCCATCCACTGAAGCCCAATTCTTCCAGTATCCTATCTATTATCCAATGCATATTTTCCATCCTTCGATCCCTTTGGTCCAATCCTTTGCATAAATCCTTGCCTTAGTTTCATCTCATTTTCCATGTCCTTATCTTACCAACGTCTTTGAGCATACTTTTAAAGGTCATGGTCCATTTTTTTTTTTTCAAGGCTACTATCCAAACAAAAAGATTGTTGGATTTTGCCAAGATCAAGAAGTCATTGAAATGTACATGAAAGAGACATAATATGGGATAAGAATAAACTGTATTCTCATTAATAGAAAATGATCAATGATTGTTCAATAGTTGTTGTTGTTACATACAATGTAGATGAGCCTGCTTATATAGGCAAGGCTAGGGATATGTATGAGCACACAAACATGACATGTGGCTCAATAAGAAACAAGGGTAGGTAGAAAATAGGTGTGGGTAGGTAGGAGAAATAATACAATATTCCACATGAGGTGGATCACCCACCGAAGGTGGAATTATCACTCCACAATAAGTGGATATGATAGTGTAATAACAAGATCAACACCATAAGAGGTGGAATTTCTCCTACACACACTATCCCAATGTGGCACAAACACCCAAGTGTCTCATATCCAAACTACTATGAAATGCATTATCCTAAGTAAACTTAAGTAAGTGTAATAATATCCATGATGAATAATTATTTACACCAACACCCCCCCTTAAGTGCAACTTAGGGGAATGCACTTAAGTCTACAATGCAACTAAGCAATGCAAGATGGGTCCCGGCTACTAGGCCATGTTAGGTACCCATGCACAAATGCAAATGCATGCAAACCAATGCAATGAAATCTCTCACAAAGTGGGGAAAGAGAGAAAAACCCAATGGGAAAAAACCCTCCCCCAAAAGAGAGATGAAAGCTATACAAGAAAACTCTCAAAGAAGTATGTGAGGAACAAAACCCCATGTGAGGAAAAAGTCCCCCCCATACGAGAGAAGAAGAGAAGTCAAACTGTGATCATCCCTCAATGAAGAATCTGCACCAATGATAGAAGCTCGATGTATGAAGAAACTGCTCCACGAACGTCGAACAACATTCCTCCCCTTAGGAAGAAACAAAACCAAAGGTGTATCCATGAAGTCTCCCCAATCATGAAGGGAAGATGTATGAAGAAAACTCATGATGAAAGGAATCTCTGAAAACTGCTCAAGTGTCCCCATGTCGATGCTGAAAGATACCCCTTCCAAAGATGGTAAACTGTGCCATACTGCTGAAAAAGGAACTCCAATATCTAGTGAAGATGGATGTAGAACAATGTCCAAAGACTCATGTGTCTCCTCAAAGCATAAAGAGACCTCCTCCAACTGCTGTACATAAGTATCCACAGTCATGTCAACCTCGAAAGAATGATCATGTAGAGAATGAACAAGAGGGTCAGAGTGTGCCCTCGCAACAATCGAAGAAGGATCATCTTCATCAAAGAGAAGATGAATGTCATCAATGATGTCTCCCAAATCTGCAATGTAGGATTCCACAAACAAACCTGCAATGTCTGTCATGTAATCATCCCATGAATCTGAAGCTGGAAGACAATGTATATCCTGCTGCACTGAATCACATGTAGGCAAAACTGTCGCACTATCTGCATCATCAGGTACAATAGGTGATGTGATATCAAAATGAGAAGATGAAGTACAAGACTCAAGAACGGGATCACATGTGAGAATCCCCAAGTTCAAGTGTCCAAAGTTCTCCTCAAAATCTGAACCATCACAATAAGTGTGATCAACATGTGTAGAATCATCAAATGTGTAATCATCATCATCAACAAAATCTGAAAAGGAGTATAACTGAGATGCATGATCAACCACCCCAGTTGCAATGATAGCTCTAGTCTCCATGTCTCTAATAAAAACTGAGTCAGGTGTGAACTCCACAACTCTCTTAGTTGCGCCATGTGTGATTTGATAGATAGAAAGGAGATTGTTTGTCAAGTGGGGTACACACAACACATCATTGAAGGAGTTATCCCCAATGTCAATAGATCCTTTCCCAATCACATCCATGTATGTATGATTGCCCATCAAAATCTGTGGCATGGTGCAAGGCTCAAATGTAGAGAACATAGACTGTGAAGATGCCATATGATGAGAAGCCCCTGAATTTAGAAGCCATCTCTCTGAAGTATGATTTGTTGTAGCACATAGAGCTTTTCCTTTTCTTGTTCCAAAAGAGTGAGTCTTTCCACTTGTAGAAGCCATGAATGCTTGCCCTTTTCCTTTTGAATGTGAGGAAGTGGAAGTTGATGAATCATCCTTCTTATAGACTTTAGGCAAATCAATGTTATGCTTTTTGAGGATATGTGTGAGCTCATCAATCTTCTTAGTATGGCAATGATGTTCCTCATGACCAATCTTTTTACAATAAGCACAAGTAGGTCTCTCTCTCTTTGGTGAATTATCTTTCGTGGAAGAAGATGAATCTCCTTGTTGTGGAGAAGATTGTGCTTTATCCTTAGGCTTTGATTGCCATTTCTTCTTGTTTGAGTTGTCCTTTCCTTGATTTCCTTTGTTCCCTTGATTTGCCACTAATGCTTGAGACTTAGAAGAAGTCTTAAGAATGCCCATGCTTATCAACTTAGTTTGTTCCATCATCAACATTTCATTGAAAGCATCAAATGTAGGCATTTTGTAGCTTGAACCCATTGTCATCCTATGAGTTTGGAAACTAGAAACAAATGCTGCATATTCTTGTGGAAGCTTCCCTATCAAGTTGAATATCAATTGAGTATCCTTCTTATCAATGCCACAATCTTTGAGTTGTGCCCTCAACTCATTTGCCTTAGTGACATAATCTTGTATAGTATCAAAGTTCTTGGGATCTAACATGGTGAGATCACTATCAATTTGATATCCCCTAATCTCATCAACTTGACCATACAAGTCTTGAAACTTTTGCCAAGCATCCTTGATTAGAGTGCATTTCTCAATATGAAAAATGAGATCCTTTGATACATACTTTCTTAAGGTACCAATTGCCATGATATTTTTAGTGAGCCAATCTAAGTGACCAACTGGATCAGCCTTAGGATCAGCTGGAGCAACAATAGTTCCATCAATGTAATGAGTGAGTCCTTTTTCCATAAGTTTACTCCATGCATCAATTTTCCAAGTAGCATAATTATGTGGAGTTAAGAGAGGAAACTTAGTAGAACCCATAGCAGAAAAAAGGAAATAACACAAGAGCACAAAAGCACAAGAGACACCCCCCAAATTCAATCAATCAAAGTACCCCCCCAAAAGTGATGATTTTGGCACTTTATACTTAGTGCGATTACAATGAGCCACTTGCAAAACAAGGCAAAGTGGGCTTATGATGCAAATTTTACAACTTCTCAAATGAGATACAAGAGACTTCAATCAATAGTGCAATGAATCTAACTGAGATTCAAGCAAATATACAAGTACCAAGAGAGCCAAAAATGGCCTAAATCTGAAAGTACAATTTCTACTTACAATGACATCAATCTGATAGCATCATGTGAAAGTAGACGAAAAAATACGCACTTTCAAAAAAAACGGCACCTAAAAAGGAGGTCGGATGACCCCAAACGAAGCCTCTGAAGTTGCAAAAACAGGGATTACTCAGGGACAGTCACCAAAAACTGTATTTTCTGAAAAATCCGTGCATCTAAATCAAAAAATTCTTTCACCACTACGGAGAGCACGAAATTCTAGCCCATTTCAAAAAAAATTGCACCCAAAAAGGAGCAAAAATGAGCAAGTTATGGCCATTTGAAGTTGAACTGCAAAATCAAAAATGCAAATGAGAGGGGGTCAAAAAATTTCCAAACCCTGCTGATGTGGTGCTGACGTCAGCAAAACACTAGGTTAAATTTGACGGCCGTATGACCGTCGCCAAAACTTCGCTGCCTGGCTGACTAGGCGTCCGTACCGTACGGACAGATAAGGTGCGTGCTGATCGGGTATTCTGTACTGTACGGATGATGATGTGGCAGAGGTGACTGGGCTGTCCGTACCGCTGACTGTTCGTACGGAAAATTGCCGATGTGTCTGTGTTTTGTCCACGGGCCACGGGCCTCCTGCCACGTGGCGGGCGTGGATTCGCCTGCCTGGATGCCGCGTGGCGGAGAAGGCACTGTGCGGGAGGCGCCAAGGCGCGGGACGAGAGCCGGGGATGAGGACGCGGCTTGGGCGGCGGTGAGGAGCTGGAGGTGCCGGAGGAGGAGCTGAAGCCGGCGCTGGCGGTGCTGTGGGGGCCGCGCTGCGGAGCAAGGACGCCAGAGGGTGTACAGCGCACGGACGGAGCAAGGACGAGCGGAAACAGAAGCCGGAGGACGCTCGCGGGTTCGGAGCCGGTGCTGCCAGGAAGTGGCGGTGGCGCCGGTAAGCGGGATCCGGCCGACGAGTGGTACACTGCGCAGGGTACTCTGTGGGCGGCACGGGTACAATGCGCAGACAGGGTACGGTGCTGGCGGTACAACTTCGCAGACCTGCAAACCTGCGGTACAATCGACACGGAGGGTACGGCGAGCGCAGGGGGGGGTCTGCGGACCCCCCAAAAAATGATTTTTTTTTGCTTTGCTTTTTGATTTTTCAATTTTTTTTTTCGATTTTTTCAAAAAATTTGATTTTTTTTTGATTTTTCAAAAACAAATTCAGAAAAATGAAAATTTTTCTGAATATTAATAAAAAAATTTTCGAAATCCGTACGATATAGGCAAAAATGGAGAAAAAATTTTTCTCACCAAAATAGGCCAACTTTATAACCAAAATTCATGGAAAGGGCCTTCCGGACGCAATGGAGAGGTCGGATCTGGTCTAGGACGCCTCCAAATGATGATACTCCTCAGATTTGCCTCTTGACGTCACAATAATGCCTCTTCAAGACGAATCAATGAAGCTCCAATAGCTCTGATACCATGTTGGATTTTGCCAAGATCAAGAAGTCATTGAAATGTACATGAAAGAGACATAATATGGGATAAGAATAAACTGTATTCTCATTAATAGAAAATGATCAATGATTGTTCAATAGTTGTTGTTGTTACATACAATGTAGATGAGCCTGCTTATATAGGCAAGGCTAGGGATATGTATGAGCACACAAACATGACATGTGGCTCAATAAGAAACAAGGGTAGGTAGAAAATAGGTGTGGGTAGGTAGGAGAAATAATACAATATTCCACATGAGGTGGATCACCCACCGAAGGTGGAATTATCACTCCACAATAAGTGGATATGATAGTGTAATAACAAGATCAACACCATAAGAGGTGGAATTTCTCCTACACACACTATCCCAATGTGGCACAAACACCCAAGTGTCTCATATCCAAACTACTATGAAATGCATTATCCTAAGTAAACTTAAGTAAGTGTAATAATATCCATGATGAATAATTATTTACACCAACAAAGATGCTTGAGTCCTTCTTCCATCCCCTATCATGTGTCCATCTTCTATTGAAAAAGTCAAAATACAAATAAAGTGAAATAAAAAAGTAAAGCAAAAATAATTCATCCACTGGTGAAAACCTAGCAAACAGGCACTTTGGGCAAGTACTGTGATGAAAACCTGACAAACAGGCATCATGCGTAATCTATGAACTTCTTGCATATCTTACTTGGGGACAAGTTTTATCCTATCATATCCTTTTGTCCTTCATTGTTCCATTATCCTATCGAACCCATGTCATTACCCTTCATTATCCTATCATGCCCTATTAACCTCCATTATCCTATTGTCCCTCATGTCCATTTCCCTTTCCACCTTTGATCTTGACAAGGTTGAGGATCTTCATGAGCATCATGCATCTTGTTTGCAGCTTTTAGTCCATCATAGCTTTTGGTCATTGATCCATTTTCTTATTATAACCTTTCATCCATATTCCCTGTCTTATTGCAAATTTTTGCCACTATCCCTTAACCTATCCCAACCTTTAGTCCATGTCCCTTACCCATTCTTGGTCTTTCTTATCCTATCCATCTCTTATCACTATCCATACACTCTTTTTCATTCCTTGATCTTGATCTGACATAAGGACACAAAATTTAAACATGGTTTCAAAAACCTCTTGACATGTCCCTCATGCCATGTCACTGCTTTACATTGTCATATCCAATCTTTTGTCCCATCACGCAATAGCTCTTGAAAATTGCATCCGTATTGTCTCCATGATAAAAGGCCTTTGTCTTCCCTCTATCCACCATCATTTCAGCAATCCTATTTATTCACCTGTCATATTCCTTGCCTTGCTAGACACTGGGGGCAAAATCATAAAAATTGAAAAGTGTCCTGAAATAATCATAAAAATCAAATAATGTCCTGAAAAAGTCCCTAAAAAAATTGAAAAATGTCTTGAAAAAATCCCTAAAAATTGAATAAAGTCTTGAAAAACGAACAAAAAAAAAAATCTTAAAACATCAAAATCCAAAAACAATTTCTTTGGCATTTTGCATTTTGTCAATAAATGGTCCCCTTTGTGCATAGATAGATCACTGAGCATACATCCAACGACAATCAATCAAACATTGTGCTTTAATGAAATCACACATTAATAGATGCACTATTCGACCAAGTGAGCATTCAACCTAATCACAGTTGTCACATCAATCAAAATAGCATCAACATTACCATTTGTCCTTGTCACTATTATCATGGGTCTTATACAGGGTGTGGTATACTCGAAACTAGACTGTGTCCTGTCTTAGACGGGGTATCACATTCCCTAGAACCAGACATCATGATCATTCTTGTTTTCCACTTTTGACAATGATGATCAGACTGTTTGTTTGACTTGGTTGAATTTGTGCATCTTATCTTTTTACTGATTTATCTTTGGCTTCGATCATGTTCCTATGTTGCTCGAGGATGTCACTGAGTGATTTAGAGTGACCGGGATGGTTCATGGTCCCTTTTTCTTTTCTTTGTTGTGTTTGCTATGTTTGGAATGTTTGTCATAAACTGGGGCAACTATATCATTGGGTGTCTATGATAAGTACATTTGCTTTGTGAATGCCGCACATACCTCGACCCTTGATGTATGCACCCTAGGATGATTCACTCATTCCTTGTGTGCGATGTGTCTATCTTTTACAAATGGGGTTGCGTTCCAGCTCTGGCCTTCAATGCCATGATGCTTTGCATCCGCTTTGCTACATTAAATAAAGGTTCTCACCTACAAAGTGCGTTGGTGAAAGCAAGTTTTTTTCTTTCATCTCTAACTATCCTCTATCTAATTTCTTCTTACTAACATTTCTTCCATCAGTCTTGGCAGTCCATTCGAACCTATCATTTTCTGTCATTCTTATCGATCAATTGGCCTCTTTTTTGGATTTTTTCGACAAATTCCTCGAGGGGGCATGCATATGTTATTGTTATTGTCTGGGGCATTTTCATTATTGTTCTTTGAAACAACGCTTGAAATCGCATTGTCTCAAAGAGGGGCAAAATGTAGACATCTAAAAATGGTCAACGCTTGCGGAGTCGTACTTTAACATTTGCGCATTGCCTTATTTTAGGGTTTTTGTATTGCATTAACATTTCTTCCATGTTGCGCACTTGGTCTTTATCATTTGCAAGAATCGAGTCATTATTCTACATTTCCTCATTTTTATCACTTTCGAATTAGTATCCTTGTCATTTTCAATCTTGTCATCTTCCGATCGATTTGTCATCGATCATTGTCATTTTCAATCTTGTCGTTTTGTGATTGATTTGTCATCGATCATTGTCATTTTCAATCTTGTCATTTTGCGATCAATTTGACATCAATCGTTGTCCTTCTAATTCATGTCAATTTGGATCAATTACTTATTGTTCCTCGTCAATTGGTGCATTTATCAATCAAATCATTTATCAACATTGGTCCTTTGTTAGTTAGAATCATGATCAAATCAAATCAATATCAATTATCTTTTGTCAAGACCTAATTGTCGTCCTTGCATTTCTAATTCATCTTCTAGGATTTTATGATTTATTCATTTAATCTTGTTTGTCATTTTCTCTCTAGGTTAAATAATTTAATTTATTTATCCTAAGTCTTCTTGTCACAATTAAATATTTATTTAATTGGCTAATTAATTCCTCCTCTTTTTGTAAATTAATTAATGAATGAAAAAATTATTAATTAATGTACCTAATTTTCATCAATTTCTAATTTCCTGATTTCCAAGTCATCATTTCTAACCTAATTTTCTAATTTCTTCTAATTTCTATTTCTATTTCAAATTCTTGTCATAATTCTTGCACAACAATTTGTCATAAATTGTCATAACACCTTGCATAGCAATTTGTCATACACTTGTCATAATTTTGCTATTCTTGATTTGAATTTCCATTCGAATCAATTTCATGCTAATCTTGTCTTTTCTCCAATTTATCTATAAATTGGATGAATTTCTTCAATCATGGCCCCCGACCGATCAATCAATCATGCTTCTAGTATACTTACACTGTCATCTCGTCTTGTCAATCTTGCTTTCATGCTATACCTTTGCATTTGTAGGTGAGATCCACAAACAAAGCAATTTGAAGGAGAAAGAAGGACAATGGAGAATCATGAAGGAGATATTCATGTTTGTAATGGTTTGCATTTGATTTGAATGTCTTGTTTTCATGTCTCTATTGAATGTTTTTAGGATTGTTATCATTGTAATTTTAGTTTTCGTGATTGAGCTAGTCTAATTTCCTACTTGCTTTGATGATTTCCAAATTCCTATTTACATTAAGTTTGAGTTGTGAGCTTGCGATGAAATAAGTTGTTTTGTTAGATTTGCAGTGGTCGTCAGCTCATAGGTAAAGAAAGAATATTAAAAATGTTGTTGCGAGGTTGCGATTGAAGGGCTTGTTGAAGATCAACGACTGTCACTCACTCATGAGATTCGTTGAGGATTTGTAAAAGGGGCTGCAAGATTGTGATAAGAGAATTTGGTAGCATTGTCACTAACTAAACGGTTACTTTCCGAATTGTTATAACCGGTTGTGAGTGTGTGATTAATGATGGAGATTGAATTGAGCTCTACATCAACATTGGAGAATTTTGAGTGTTGGGTGTGGGAAAATTTCAGAAAATTGGTTAAGTTTTTCTCCTGTAGCTAACATGAGCAAGGTGATGACAAGTGGAGGTTCCAAGCCCAAGGCCACTGAGGAAAAGAAGGATAAGAAATACAAAGAAGAATTTGTAGATTTGCTGCCAGGGACTTCCATTGCTTTGAATACAAATGAAATGGCATGGAAATATTTATGGAGCCAATGCAGAAAACTGCCCACACTTTATATGTCTAGTACTGCTCTGTTTCATTATTTATGAAATAATAGGGTTAAGGGTGTGCCAATGTCAAACCCTTGGGATTTAAATATGGTAAAGTTAATTGTGCCAGATGTGTATGTTGATGTGGATTTAATCAAAGAGTTGGCCAAACTCTACTCCCCAGTATCTAGGGTAATCAGAAGAAAGAACCAGTCTTCCCTAGTTTCAATTAATAGAGCTATCTTCATTGAAGCTTTCCAGATTACTGGTGCTACATGTATAGATATATATTTGGAGCAGATTGTAGAGGATTATGACAAATACAAAGGTGTTATAAAGAAGCATGCAATGCCCAGATACATGCCTAGGGTGGATGGGAAACCAATTAGAATTCTAGATAGTATCGAGCCACCATTTGACATTACACATTTCCACCATTATATGCATTGTACAATCTAGGATTATGCAGAGTGTTGGGTTTTGATGAAGATTCAACATTGACAGCTGGATTACTGATGATGGCTATGGTCATTCAACACCCAAATGTTAAAAAAGATTATGATTATGTGGGCTATGTGGTTGAACACATTCATAATACTCTAGTTGAAATTTAGAGTGGTGCACCTAGCCCTACATTTAAGCATTATTCATTGCTGATGCATTTTATGTTGTTCTATAATGTTGAGTTCAAGAATAAAGAATTGGAGTTGTTCAAAGAAGAATTTGGTGTCTTAATGCCAATACAAAGATGGACCTAGGTTTGGGATAGTAGTTCTCCCCATTCTTCTTTCCTTTACTTTGAAAATTGGATTGTTTTTCCAATTATGGAAATGCTAGGAATAAATAGGGAAAGATTGTCAATTAATGTCAGGAGAGTTTTGAGACCTTACTAATATGTTCCAAACCGGTCTATTTCACATAACTGGGGGACTTTTTTTTTTTGATAACTTTACCATGATCAGAGTCTATGGGTGTCCTCAACCTCCCCATATTTTACCAAAATTTGTTCTAATTAGGATTACCTTTTTGGAGTTTATTTGGCAATTGACCCTAGTTTAAAAAGAATACCTTGAGAAACACAGGAAAAGTTCTTTACTTCCCAAGGTTTGGGTTGTGTCTGATTTTACCATTGGTAGGAATTCCTTTGATGAAGTAAACAATTTCTTTAAATAGTATAGGTTGGTTAATGTTGTGTCTAGATTCTGTGATCCTGAACAATTTATTAAACGTGCATTACCAAAAATGACACCTTGGGCCACAATAAATGACCATGAACCATTGGATGATGAAGATGTGGTTAGAAATTTTCTGAGAAAAGAGGAAGAACAAGAGAGGAGAAGAAAATGGAAAAAATTGATGAGAGTTGAAGAAGAATTGAAGGATGCTGACACTAGTTTCTTAGGTTTTTTCCCTGATAACCCATGTCTGGAGAAGATTAACATAATGTTGAGTTTATATGAAACTATGATGGAACAAATGACTCAAATTCTAGAAGTGGTTGCTCAGCAACAAGACCCCCAAAATGGACAATCTTCACATGCAAGAGGCCACTTATTGTGTCTACTGATGATGTAGAGAGTGGGTATGAAGTTCAATCTACCCGAGTGCCACCTACAAAGAAATAAAAAACCAAAGAGGTGGGTGCAATTGTGAGGAGAGACCCTCTTTATTGAACAAGAACACTACTTTCATCAAATAAGGACATATCTTAGAGAAGTAGGGAAAAATGATGAAAAGGGAGAAACAAATGAAGCCCTTTCTCAAGGCTTTGATGAGTGTGTGATATTGTCAAATGAGTTCATGAAAGATGATGAATTTATTGAGTCAGATGAATTTAAAATTTTTCTGATAAGGTTGAAAAAAAATCAATTAAGACAAAATTTGATCATAGAGAAAGGAAATATAGAAAAGAATGAGGAGATTGTCAAGGCACTGCACGAATACGATCATGACAAGGAGCAAATTACTGTGGATCAAGCAAGACAATTAAGAGCACTAGTATGATTGTGATGCCTGACTGGGATATCCAGTCTATTATTATTATTGATCATATTAGGAAGCAAGAGCACCCATTGTTTAAAACTGAATTTAAAATTGGAGATGTAATTAGAGGACTAGGATTTAATCCTAAGTCAAAGAGACTTGCTGCTTGGTCTCTGGCCCCTTCCACTCAAAAGCCCCACCTTATAAATATCTAAGTAGATAAGAAATATGATAGAATGATCTGGAATTTGCAGAACACAAGTGGCAAGGAGATTGCCTCATTTTTTACTCAAGTTTCTTTCATGACTTTATCAAAAATAGAGGATTTGTCAAGAAGATACATAGAAACATATAACCAATTGATTGCATTAGCTAAAAAATATGAAGAGACACTAATGAAGAAGGCCACTCTGGAGGAAGATATAGTGGAGTTGAAAGAAAAAATTGCAAATGAGCCCATTCCAATACCGATTGCAAAACAAGTACAAGAAATACCAGCTGATGTGACAACAAAAATGGACGAATACACAAAAAAAATTGAAAAGCTTTAAAAGGAACAAAATGTCAAGGCTATCTCTATTGTGTCTATTGGCATTTTTGATGTTTATGTTGTGATTGTCATTGATGGACACATACTTGCATTAAGATCCTCTTTACATGTACGAGTTTGAGCACAACTGGTATTTGTTCCAACCGGTATGTTGTAGTATAGTCTTTAGACTATTGATGTTTTATAGAATGTGTTTCCCGGTCTGCAGCGGCATGTTGACCTCAAGCGGTATGAGGGATTAAAGTAGCATAACACATTTCTACCAGTCTTCATTTTTGCCAAATCGGCAACCGACATTTTGTATGAACTGATAGTACTTTGTGATGAGTTACCACCCACCGATTGTTTGACGGTGCTGACACTGTAGTGATGCTTTTTGTGACGTATTACCTAGTATGTCCAGGTTCATTGAACCTAGGAAATTGTGATGTAATCCTATTGGACTGACATGAAATCAGTTTCCTTTATAAGGACATCATGTCTAGGGTTTTAGGTTGTTGTTATTGTTGTTGCGAGAGTTGATATTACGGGTAGGGTTTAAGGTGGTTGAGAAGTTAGAGAGATTATGAATGTGTAGAAGACTGAAGTAATGCTATAGTGCATTAAGAACAAGCTATCCAGGATCTAACCAAGGAGTCAGTGCTATTAGCTAGATCAAACACTTATTGATTACTCACATCTTTGACAAGTTTGTAGCCCTTAATCGAGTAGGCCCAAAAGCCTCTTGTAAATCCTCTAACAAGGTGGTTCACATCTGTGAGTCTAAAATCCTCTATCAAGGTAGTCTTTAATCAGACTTATCTCCTAACAAAGATTGAGATTCCTAACAGGATCTATTCTGGTAAAGAATGTTGTAAGATCTTAACCGGTCTGACCTTAACCAGTTTGGTTTTTATTCTGCAGATAGTGACTTGTGAGTTCCATCTCACCGTGGTTTTTCCCATTTGGGTTTCCATGTCAAAATATCTTGTGTTATGGTGTTTGTGCTTCTGTGGGTAAATGCATTATTAGCTATTTGGTTTGCATGTTTGTTAACTAGTTTGTCTGTTAAATTGTTTTACCGGTTTACTGCTATTCTTGCAAAGTGTTTAAGTGCTAAGATTTTTGGCATACTAATTCACCCCCCCCTCTTAGTATTCATCAGTGTCAAAAATTCTAAAACACCAGATTAATGTATTGAAAGGAAAATTGATGGTAGTGCATGATTTGCACATTTCTTTGAAAGAGGCAAGTAATAAATCCTCCTAGGTTGTCGCTTTTCTTGGACCTTTGTTCAATGTTTGGTTAGGAAGAAGAAGATTAATGGATAAGCTGGATACTACAATGTTGTATAGTGACAAGTTCCCTCCCAAGATCAGTGACACTAAAGACATGGTGGAGGTAATCAATGCAACTTATGCATTTTTCATAGGGAAGGATGTGCTTATAAATGAAAAATTGCAGACATTTGGAGAAGGTTACAGTACATTGGTGCCTTCAATTTATGGTAGTAATGGAGAATTAAAATCAGTTTCTGATTGGACCAATGAATTTGATTTTATTCTAGAGGGAGAAGAAATAATCAATTATATAGATGATCAAGTTGATGTTGATTTCCTTAGTGGTATGCTTGATTCATTGTTCAAGGTTGAGGTTGACCATACAAAGTTTATTGTTGAGGATAGGGTAGTTACAAATGCCTGAAGGACAAAGTCAATTGCAAAGTTGGAAAAGATAAAGGCATTTAGTTGGTCAATAGACAAAGAGGTGGATAGGTGGCAAGCCATGGTAAAGCAAAAGAAGACATGTCAGGTTGCTAGTGCTACCCAAGATTCCTCAAAGTAATCCTAAGCTTGTTGCATCCTCATCTTAAAAAAGGATTCCAAGATTAATTTGAGAGGGATGGCCACTTTTGTTTTGATCGGTAGAGGGGGATGGCCAGTTGGCCACTTTTATTGATGTTGAAAACTTTGATACAATTATAATAGTTCAACTGTTCAAGAATTTGATAAGTGCATAGTTGAATCACATTTTGAATTTACTTTCTGATATCATTTGCAACTTAAGATCTTCACATAAATGTCTTTGTGTTGAATTTATGTTTTCATTCTAAATTGAATGGTCAAGGGTTTTTCAATTTACTTATCTGCAAGGCACATTATGGAAATGTTCTAGGATTTCTTTCAAGGAAAGAATTAAAGTTCTTGGGGCAATTTCAGTGAAATCATTTTTTTTAATACAAATATGATGATTATATCATTTGTCTGAATCTGGGTTGTGTATGTAATGACATATTCATTCCTGTTTATTTACAAATGAATCTTATTTAAGTTTATTATCAGGTTGTCTTTGGATTGTAAGTGACTCTATGCCCTAGGATAAGGCACTAGTCTATTGTCTTGATGTTGTCTTGATGAAGTGACCTTCCAATATAATAGTTGATTCATTGTGGGTGAATATGTTTTCTTGTTTTCCTTTGATTATGAAAGTGTGATTTTTTTGAGATCTGATTTAATGATTGCATTTTTTTTATATTAGATTTGATTAGATTTTGGATCTACCCTCATTTGTGTTTCATTATTACATCTTGTTTAGGGTTTGGGTTTTCATTGTGTTTTATATATTTGATCTCACCTACCCAACCTTAGACTATGTTGTTACTTCTTTGTCTATAACATCTATCATAGAATTGGATCCTTAAATGATATTCCCTTTAATTGAGTTGCATGCATGTTTTACTAATTATGTTGTATTCCTATCTATTGTTGTGTTTGATCAAATCCTTTCATTCTTAATACTCTTATGATTTAATATGGTATGGATGTTAATGTAATATATATGGAGGTGTCCTATCATGTACATGTTTTCCCTCCTCCATAAAGTTGACATTTCCTCATACCTATAATCAACATGTATCTCTACCTTTGTATCCTTGTCATTATATGTGTATATATGAATATATATATATATATATATATATATATTCCTATGTGAACATTCAAGATTTCTTGTAATCATATCCATCGGTATGTTCGACAAGTTTTCTGGGACCTCAAAACCCTCTTCCCTTAAGTAATCCACCCACCAATTTCAATGAGGTGCATCCTTAATATGATTCTAGACTAAGAAAAATTATGCATTCCTGGGCATAATAGGAAGCATTAAATGAAAAATTACATACACCATAACAATACAGCAAATGAAAAAACTCTTGATTTTGTTTATTTAAAAGATAATAGAATTATACACCGAAGAGAAATAGATCAAAATTTAATTTCTATTGAATAAAATTACCACTTCCGTCACAAAATAAATTTACATATAACTCCTTCAAGAACCTGCTGCACAAAGCTTGACACTAAATTCTTTTCATTTGCTCTATAAATGATAGTACAACTTGCTCCCTTTACCTAGACTCACTACTGGAACCAGAAAAGGATCCCTTCTAAATGCTTGAGCCATACCATTATCACCCTGATGCCTTCAGATGGAGTGTGAGATGTTACATTTTGTCCAACAGATCATTTCCCTTCTTGGAAGGGATACTAGGGCATGGCAAGAAGTAAAGTCACCCCTAAAATAGAGGATAAGCTTTAGTCTTCATGCCCATGAATGGAGAAAATGGAAAGAGGAGCTCGAGCCTTCATGCCCAGGATCAGAGAAAGTGGAAAGAGGAGCTTTAGGGTAAACATAATATGGTGGGGAGGGGTTGTAGCTTCCATGTCATCACAAAGATGACTAGCTACCACTCCCCACCAAAACAAATCCTTTTTTCATTCCTCTGTGGGCTCCTTCTTCAAACCCCCTACCATCCTGTGGTAGAGTAGAAGTAGAGGATGTGCCATGCGTGGACTTTATTTTTAAAAAAAGTCTTTCACGCCCCCTCTGGTAATCCTTCTCACTTTCACAACTCCTCTAACAATAAACAAACTCACATAAGAGAAAAAAAAAACACCCAGCCGGTATCACAGAGAACACAACAACTCCATGCACGATCTTGCTCAAACATCATCTTCCTTTCTAAGGAAAAAAACACTCTCAGAAAATGAAAAAGGTTTCTTTTCTCTTCTACCAATTAATTCACCACTCCATTGTATTTATAGATTTTTAACACTTCATTTGGTGATGCTCATTCATGTGAAAAATCATCATTTTGGTGATTTTCAACATGACCCTAGACTCTAGAAGTCATGCCTATCAAATCCACTACGTCCTGCTAAGGTTCATCTTATGTGAATGATTTTGTTCTAGTTTTATTCCTCCTTGATTGTACAAATTCTGCTTCAGAACCCCTGACAACAAGCAACCTCTAATTTCTCAGAGAAATCCATGATCTCCCTTCTCTAACTCAAAAGCTATCCAATCCTTTTATGCCTCTGAAACCATCATCTTCACTTGTCTAATCAACCTCAACTCAAGGGAAACCTTCAAACTAGTCCCTTAGGAATCAGTCGGCATCCAAGCCTTAAAAATTCCTCGTACATATTATCTTGCCACCATAGTTGTTGCTAGCTCTCATGTTTGTTTAATGTTAGCATTTTTAGGTCACGAGCTAGCGACTAGATAGTTTGTGGTTAAGTTTTATGGTTATCACTAGCTCGCAAGGTTAAATTTCTGAAGACATGATCAAGCCACAAGCTAGTGACAAGTTGGTTTGGGTTTACATCATGAGGTCTCTACCTTTTTGGGTGTTAGAATTTTATGTTAGCGAGCTAGAGATTATTAATGAAATTGCTTTGGTCATGAGGTCTCGAGTTTGTCTGTTGTCATATATTATAGCCGTGAGAGTTAGCGAGTAACTTATTTCATATAGTTGTCACTAGCTGTCATGTTTGTTTAATGTTAGCATTTTTATGCCATGAGCTAGCGACTAGACAGTTTGTGGTTAAGTTTTAAGGTTATCGCCAACTCGCGAAGTTAAATATCTAAAGACCTGATCAAGTCAAGAGCTTGCGAGTGAAGTGCTAGCGGTTAAGAGATAAATAATTTTATGTTGATGAGTACGTGACAAGGGTTAAAGTTACCACTATCTCCAAGTCACTGTGGTGATGAGGACTTAACATTTTGTGTTTGAGAATTGGCGAGTGGTGGTTCAATTGCCCTCAGTCACTACATCTCGAGGTTATGAAGGCTTAGCATTTTCAGCTTGCAAGCTACAGATAGAGTCATAAGGGATTGTCGCTAGGTCATGAGATTTTCTAATGAGAAGTATTTTAGGCAGAGGGTTGACGACTGTGTGCCACATGTTTTAATGACTTGACAGGGATTACTGAGGTGGCAATATTTTTTTTTTACGTTTTGGAAAAATGTTGAAATCGCCAATATATTTTTTTTATGGTTTAAAAATTCTTTGAAATAGCCAATAATTTTTTTTATGGTTTGAAAATAGGTTGAAATCACCATCATTTTTTTTTTAATGGTTTGAAAATAGGTTGAAATCGCCAATATTTTTTTTAATGGTTTGAAAATAGGTTGAAATTGCCAATGCAAATATTTTTCTAGTTTTAAAAACATTACAATTCGCCCCATGCAAATATTTTTTTGGTTTTAAAAACATTACAATTCGCTAGGATTTTTCACAAACTTTGAGTGATCACGGATGATTCACCAATGGAGATTATTATTTTTTCTTCGTAAACCACAAAATTTCACTAGTAAAATTAAAATTTTCCTCGACAATTATATAGCTTTCACCAAGTTTTTACACCTTGTCCGAGGCGGGGGGTTTCTTAAAGTTTTCCCTGATATGGTGTCATTAGGGGTCATATGGTATCCTATGACCCCTTAGGACACCATATGACACCTTTTAACACCTTAATACATGACATGACCCCTTGTGACACAATATGACCCCTTAAGACATCATGTTGTGCCATTAGGTATCATATGGTGTCCTTTAACCCCTTAGGACATCATATGACCCCTTTTAATATCCTAGTACATGACATAACCCCTTATGACACCATGTGGCATAGTTAGTGGGTGTATGGTGTCGTAAGGGGTCATATAGTGTTATATGACCCCTCAGGACACCACATGACCCCTTTTAACATCTTAGTACATGACATGATGCCTTGTGACACTATATGGCCCCTAACGACACCATATGACCCCTTAGGACACCATATGACCCCTTTTAACAACCTAGTACATGACATGACCCCTTATGACACCACAGGAATCATATAGTGTCATAAGCGGTCATATGGTGTTCTAACACATGTGAGCCCTTATGTCATATGGTGTCCTAGGGGTCGTACGTTTTTCTAACATATTTGTGGGCCCTTACAACATCATATGATCCCTAATGACACCATATGACCCTTTAGGACACCATATGGCCCCTCAAAACACCATATGACCCTTTAGGACCATGTGATGTCCATATGTTGTTCTAAGGGTTCATATGTTGTTCTAACATGTGTTGCCCCATACAACCCCATATAACACCTAACGACACCATGTGACCCCTCAAAACACCATATGACCCCTAACAGAAAATATTAATAATATATTTTAATATATATCTAATTTATATATTATAATACTATAGACCATGTTTAAGATATATTAATATATTAGTATATTGAATACTAATTTATTAGTATATTGTATATTAATATATAATAACATAAAAAAAAAATATTAATAAAAACTTATTAAAATCGGATATCTGATTTCTTTAACACAAATTTAAAATTTTGAAATTTGGCTCAAGATTGCATTGCGTTTTGGCTAGGAAATGCCAAGCTTGGAAAGTCATTAGAAAAAACATGGTTTTGAGTATTCCTTGTTTTTCTAGACTTCGCCCTGGTAGCTAATGACTTTTTTTTTAGGTGAAATTGATAAAATGAAAAGGGTTTTTTAAGGGCATTCCCAACTTTCCAACAATATAAGGTTTGCCTTATTTTGACTTTAATAAATAATAATTATTTATTTTCTAATTGAATTCTGACTAAAGTCGTGATTGATAGGATGATTGAAAAACACCACCCATAACTTTCAAATGGTATCACATTTTTTAAATCTGAAACATTTGTCACATTCTATGCTTCGTCTACTATAGGATTAAAAAAAAAAAGAATTTCATAAATTTTAGACCAAGTTAAGGTGGTCAGATGTACATGTTTTTGAGTTTATGAAAAGTTGTAAAAAGTTCATAATTAATTATTTACCTAAAAAAAATAATAAAAAAATATGTGTCAGATCCAGGCATGAGTCTACTAATATTATAAATAATATAAAAGAATATTTTGTTTTTATTGTGATTAGGGTGGTTAGACACACACCTACTTCTTATCTTTTTCTTGAAATTTTAGTACTACTGCATTGAAATTTTAAATTTTCATCAAATAGATTTTTATTTTTTTAAACTAGTATCTTAGAAACTAAATTCAAACTGCTACAAATTCTCTTCATACATATTTTTAAAATGATGTTCATAACTTATTCATATTTTCATGTGAAGTTGTGTAACTTTGATTTTGTGAAATTTCTTTGGCACTTAAGGCCTTGTTTTGGCCCACCATGATCCTGCACATACCCCGATGTTAAATTATAGTTACATGTGAGAACTAAGCTGTCCCAAGTAAACTTAACAATGTGAATAAGTGATAACTATAAACTAGTTAGGATATAACCTTATTTACACCAACACCTATATGGTTTTATAACCTTATAAAAAAAATATTTTTCCTTAGATGCAATTTTCAGTGATTCTAAGAAAATTTATATGAACATATAATATTTTGCATTTTCCATATATAGTAGTATCTATTTTATGCTAGAGTGTCCCAATAAGCTAGCTACTTCTAAAATCAAATATGTAAGCATAAACAAAACCCTAGCTATTAAATGCCTTCCTATTACTTAATAGATTTGTCTTCCCAAAATAATTATAAGAAAATATCAATATGCCCAGCGTGAAACACAAACAAGAAACTAACAGTTGGAGAGATTACTAATTAAATCAACAATCTTCCTCTAAATTTTAGAGGTAAAGATCCCTCATATGATCTAATTCTAATTTTTGGGGTATGATTTTAACCAAAAAGAAGGAAAGGGAAAGGGACAATGTTCTCCCACATTGTTGGGAGAGTAGAACTTGGGATGAGTCTAACAATTGGGATATGAACCACACACAGTTTTCCCACAGTGCAATTAATTGCTTGGAAAAAGAAGAAATGCAATGTAAATAAACTAAATATCGAGCATGCAGAATTCAAAGTCTCTACACCACCCATTTTAACCATGTCAACAAATGAGAACCAACTGAAACTGTAGTAATTTAAAGCTTACTTCCAGCATAAAAGAATATAGAAAACTCAAAGTTTTGATATATGTATTAATTCATACAAAAGATATTCGAAATATGGTTCAAAGTCCATCTACACTACAAAACATGGATAATCATCCAAAATATTACAGTACCTTTTCTTCTTTTCCTCCCCCCCTAATTGTAATCTATCTTCTACTTATTTATAGCTAAAGGCCCTTTCCATTTTCAAGAAATGATTCTTTAAAGTAATAGTCTTGAAAATGACTGTTTCAAACAAGTTTTTTCAGAAAAACAAACAAAATGACCAGATAAACCTCATCACGAAACCTTAATCATAAAAGGCTATTGATTTTATGCGTCATTGTCATTGGGCACCAGGTTTTGTCTTGCAATCTAACTATCAATCCTTTTCACTATTGTATCCTCTTCAATCAACACCTAGAGGAATATTGTGAATTCATCTTCATCCCATATGAGTGCCCAAGAAAGGTCACTCAGATCAAGGAGAATATCATCTTGTAGGTGTTCAACATTTGGCTAGATCAAAGGACCTTTACCTTTGATGCAGGAGCATCCCTGGTTCATAGGAATCTTGCATCAACCAAAAACATTTTCTTTTCTGTTTGCAGTTTCTATTTTCCTTTCTGTGTGTCCTGATTTTAGCTCATCGATTCCTGTGGAGTTGGATTCTACTTAAAGACTTGATCATCCTAGTTTCTTTCAAATTGCTTCACATTTGGAGCCCTCTCCGGCAAGACATCCCTATTGGTTTCCTTGATAGTTTCTTGTTACTAGTTGATTAGTTGTTACCAGTTGCTTGAGACCTATTTTGATGATCTACTAGAACCCATTCCAAAGATTACGGAGCCTTGGGCGTTGATCTCAATGTTTCTTGGCATGTGGTCGACCTTATGTGTTTCATCCTTTTGATTTTTCGGAAGAATATCCTGGCGGAGGCCAACCTTATTTGTTTTGCATGTTAGGTCTTGTTCTTTGGGTTTTAATCCTTTTTGGGCCGATAGGATTCCTTGGATTGATATATATATTTGTAATCATGCTTTAGAATGTAATCAATTCAGAAATCAAGAAGTATCAGATAGTAGATTGTGCCTAGAAGATGGCTCTCTTGCCTTAAGGTCCCAGTGTGACCTATTCTACCAGCCCCGTGTGCCGGTATGTTGTAACTTGGTTGTTACCAATTGGATGTAATTAACTTTCATGCAATAAAAACTATCTATTATGCATGGCCTCCATCATATCTATGTGTTTTCGTTGTGTTTACTCTTGCTGACCGGTTTGGACTAATCTCCTCGAGGTCCCTCCTCACTGGTGACTTCTTCAACCTTTGAGCACCATCCTTAGTGTTTTTTGAAAAACTAATTACTAGGAATCTTCTCTATAATGAGTTCTTCTTGTAGACGTCATTCGTGGTTCTCAATCTGCTCCACGATTTTTCCTAATAGAATGATAGTTTTTCTATATTCGTCAAAATTAGTGCATTGTTTCCATGCAAAAGACCACAATTTTCAAATGATATTTCCTTTTTCACTTTCTAGCCAATTTTAGTTTGGATTCTCAAATGGTATCTCACCATCATTGGGCAAGACCATTTTGATAGAGAGAGCTCATCATAGCATACATTTCTTTGACCAGTTTCAAAGGTGGTGTATTGAATTTGGTTTGCAGAGAGATATCAAGTGTTACCACACATGTTGTCACCTTTACATGCCATTAACTACTTAACATATCATTAATGATGGTAATTTGTGTATCTTCTTCTGATTTGCTTTTATGGAAGGCATGTTGCAAGGTGGAAAACTGGACTGTAGTTGGTAATGGGAGATGCGACTTCCTTTACCAAGTAGATAAACCTAATCAATTTTTATCATCAATTAATTATGAATTATGCCCTATCAGTGCTCATATCACCTTCTCAACAGGCTTGTTGTATCAACCTTTAGGCCATGTTCTTGAGAAACATGCTAGCTTTTAGGTCAAGTATGGGGCTTCCCCTTTAAGGCTTCATGAATCATTGAATCCGACGACAAAATAAAGTGTGTCAGGAAATCAAACGGATTCACAAATTTCGAACTGGTTTAGAAATCAACTAGAAACCCGACCTCCTATGAGTCCTCACAAATGTTTATTGGCCTTTTGTTAGTTTCCTCAATTATGTTGGGTGGTTGGGAACTTATAAAACCTTAGAACTCTATGACAAGGTTAAAAAAAGCAAGGGATTGGCGACTAAGTTTGAAAATGCACAAAAGTTGCAACCCATGATTTAGATTATTAAAGTGAATGAAGGGAGACCCTAAAGAAAAAACTCAAGACTTGTGACATGGTGGCAAAATATAAATTTCATGGATAACACTTCCCTAATTTTGATTTGAGAAAAATAAATTTCAGAGCTAACTTTTCTAACATCCTTAATGGAATGGAAAAACCAAAAATACTACCTCAAATATATAAAGCTTTACACACAAAAAATATATAATATAAATAATGAAATCCTAGATATACTACATTATCCATCTTGAAAACAATTTTTATTCTCCAAATGATCCGAATTATGGATTCAGATGACAACACCTCAGTGAGAACCTGCGATATTGTTGATTTGCTTACACAAACAAGGTAAACACAGAATTGAAGCAAGCCAAAAATTAATCCATTCTATTCAAAAATTTAACATATAACAATTCATGAGATTCCAAGGGTCACCAAAACCCCTTGAGAATCAAAAATCAATAGTCATATTTGTTTATTACATAATAAAATAAAAAACAATGAAATTTTCAAAAAACTATATCAAATTTTGTCCTAACTTTCTACTCAAGAATCGAAATTATGAGCCACTTAACTCATTCAAAAGGTCTCCAAGATTTGAAGGAAAATTCCTAAAGGAGCTTTCCTATGGAAATGCTCTAAAGGACTAACCAAAGTTTCAAGGGCTGAAACTGCCTCGAAGGCCTTAAAAAATCCCAATTACTAACATGTAGAAAAAACTAGAAAAAATATGAAAATATTTTTTTCGATATTTCAAAATTGTTTTTGATCATTACTTCCCCCTTGAAAAGAAATGGGACCCATTGCATCAACACTCTGGATGAGATGAGGAAAATAGAGTTGAAGCTACTCCCAGTTAAACCACTTTCCTTGTTGAGAAATCTACCCTGCTCGAACCACTTTGTACAGATAGATTTGCTGTTGTTTGAGGGTTTTCACCATGGTGTCCACAATTTGATCACATTGCAATGGAGAAGTTGCATCTGGATTCAATTTTGCAGTGGAAATTGTTTCTACTATATCTGCAACATCTAATAGTGGGGGGAAATATGGCTTCAAGAGTTCCACATTGAAGACTGGATGAAGACCTAGAAAGGGGGCTAAATTGAGCTCAAAAGCATTATCACCAACTTTCTTGATGATTGGTATGACCCATAATGCAGAGGTTGAAGCTTCCTTTTGGCACCCTGCAATCATTCCTTCTAGATATGCAACCACACCTTGTCCCTGACTTGAAAATTATGGGGAGTATGATGCTCATCATGTCTCTCCTTATATTTCTTATTGGTATGCTCCAAGATTTCATGAACTTGTAGTTGCAGATGATGAATTCTATCAATGAATTGTGTTGCCTTATCTTCCTCCTTATCAACACATGGAACCAGATCAAGTTGAATAAGTGGTATGGCAACATCCATGGGTGCAAGTGATTGATAACCAAGACAAACCTCAAAAGGGTTGTGACTAGTCAAACTGTGAATTGCCCTATTTTAACTATGTTGAACATATGGAAGACTTTCATCCCATGTGCGGGGATGTTTTGAGTGATACACGCGTAGGATGTGAATGATCATCCGATTCACTACTTTTGTTTGGCCATCTGTTTGAGGATGGAAAGTAGTAAACTTTGTTAATTTTATGTCCATCTTCTCCCATAATGTAGACTAGAACTTACTAAGAAACTTGTTGTCCCTATCTAAAATAATGGTATTCGATAGACCAAAATGAAACCAAATGTGTTCAAAGAAAATCTTTGCAGTGTCCTCTGCATAAATTGTCTTTTTACAAGCCACTATTACTGTCCTTTTTGAGAACCTATCTACCACAACATACACACAATCATGGCCTATTTTGGTGGTAGGAAGACTAGATTAGAGTTTCTTTCTTTTCATGTGCAATATTAATTATCTTGTCCTCAATGACCCTTTTTTCTCATTCATATCCTTGGACAGATTACGCATGGACACAGATTGCACAATGAAGAAATTCCCTCAAAATAGGCAAAGAAATGATATGGAACCTCTCTGTAGCATTCAAATAAGAGGAGTCGAGGTATGTGAGGCGATTTCACCTTGATGTGAAGGCTCTTATCACAGACACCCAGCTAATTTAGATGTTTCCAAATCATTGGAATCATTCCTACAACCAAAAAACAAAGAAGATATTATGCCTCCAATCTTTGCTCCTCTTAGTCAAGATAGACTTCCTTGAGTTACTCAAAGGGATAATAATCAAAAACCAATATAAAAGACAACACACAAATTTTTTTCATTCATATCTCAAACAATTTAGTGATTGCTTTCAGTAGTCTTTTTTGCTTGTTTACTCAATGATAAAACTCTTCAGTGGTTAGGAGACAGGCGACTGAGTCAGAGGGGATGACCGGGTATCACTGACTGAAAGATGACTTGGTTGATACTGCTTAGGACATGTAATGTGCTCTTGTCGATTACCTAAGACTAGGACATTCCTCAGTTTCAAGCCATGAGGGTTCCAACGAACCAAGATGTCACAAAAGTGACTAAAATATGTACAAGCGAAAGCAAATATACATGAAAGTGGGGATGCCAATGTTGCATTGATAGATGGAGTGCTTGAGTACAAGAGGCGCCCTGTTTACCAGGTTTTCACTTGCTTGACAAAGATGCATTTTTTTTATTTTTTTTTACCAAGGTACCTGTTTACCAGGTTTTCACCAAGGTGTTTTTCTCTCTTTTTCCTTTTTTTTTCCTTTTTCTTTTTCTTTTTCTTTTTTTTATGAATTTCTTCAGAACATTTTCTAGTTTTTATGATTTCTTTTTAGGACTTTTTCCAATTTTTGTGATTTCTTCAAGACATTTTCTAATTTTTCTGATTTTTTTTTGAGGACTTTTTTTCCATTGTAAAAGCTGCTAGAGCAGAGAATATTTAGGTGAAGAATTTCTTCAGATGGATGGTGTTAATCATTTCATAGAGCTGTTCTCCTTCCGATGTTGAAAGTTGATAAGCACTAGAGCCAAAAGCTATAGTAACAATATAGGGACCCAACTAGTTGGGTTCAAACTTCCCTTTGTTATCTCGAAACTGTTGATTTTTAGGATTCTCTCTTAGAACTAAGTCACCAACCTAAAATTTTTGGTGTCTAACTTTCATGTTATATCCTTTGGACATTCTCTTCTGATACACTCTAAGATGATCAAATGCCACTTGCCGATTCTCATCTAGCAATTCAAGCTCTTGCAATCTAGATATTCTATAGTCTTCATCAGTAACAAGACCTCGCAAGGAAACTCTTAGAGATGGTATTTTTACTTCAATAGGTAATACTGCTTCAGACCCATACACCAAAGAAAAAGGTGTAGCCCCAGTAGGTGTTTTGATACTTGTTCTATAAGCCCATAGTGCAGGATTGAGCTGTACATGCCAATCCTTCTTGGATTTGTTCACTATTCTGTGCAAGATAGTCAGTAGGTTTTTGTTAGATGCCTCTGCTTGTCCATTACCTTGAGGGTAATATACTGAGGACCAATGTTGTTTGATTTTAAACTTCTCACATAGTTCATCTAGATCTTTGTTCTTAAACTATCCTCCATTGTCTATTATAATTGATGAAGGTATACCATACCTGCAGATGATATAGTTAAGAATAAATAGAGCTACTTGTTTTCTAGTTGCCTTGATGAGCAGAACCACTTCTACCCACTTAGTGAAGTACTCAGTCGCAGTGATAATAAATTTGTGTCTGTTAGATGATGCAAGATATATTTGGCCAATTAGATCAAATGCCCACTGTTGGAAGGGCCAGTGTGTCACAAAGGGTATGAGATCCCTTACTGGAGCATGTATAAGGTGTCCATGTAGCTGACACTTTTCACAAGTTTCAGCAAATTTTATAGCTTCTTTCTCCATGTCTGGCCAATAGTAGCCAGCCCTTAGTAGTTTTCGTGCTAAAGTTAGACCATTCGAATGGGATCCACAAACACCTTCATGAACCTCAGATAATGTGCGTTGGGACTCCTCAGTTTCTAGACATCTAGGTAAAGTATTATCTAAACCTCACCTGAGTAGGTCATTAGCAATGATGAAGTACTGTGATGCATTTCAGATTAGGTTCCTTTTTTCATTTCAGGGAAGATTGGTAGGGACAACTTGGTCAAGCGGGTAAGAGTAAATGTGGCTATAACGAGATGAGTCATGTCCAGTAATAGAATAGACTACTTGGGACTTGGGAGAATCATAGGCAGGGTAATGTAACTCTTCCAACAGGAATTCAAAGCAAAAATTAGACTCCTGTAGCTGTGGTATAGATGCCAAAGTGGCCATTGCATCTACTACTCTATTTGTTGTTCTAGGGATTTGTTGAAATGATACAGAGGTAAAATATTGCTTGAGATCATCCACCATTCTCTTGTAAGGCATCAGTTTCTCATCTCTTGTCTGATATAGATCATTGATTTCATTGATAATGAGTTGAGAATCTCCATAGATGTGTAATTTCATGATCTTCCACTCAATGGCAAGCTTGATCCCATTTACCAAAGCTTCATATTCTGCAATGTTGTTTGTGCAAGGGAAGAGAATCTTGTAAGCTTTTGGAATTGAGTATTTCTAGGGTGTAATAAATAGTATCCCGACACCAGAACCATGTTGAGTGAAAGACCCATCAAAGAAAATCTTCCATGATTGTTCAGTAAGGTGCATGATTGATTCATCTAGGAACTCTATATGCAGAGGTTGATCATCTTCAAGTGGAGCTTCAGCAAGTCGGTCTGCAATAACCTATCCTTTGATGGTTGTACATTCCACATATTTAATGTCAAATTCTATAAGTGTTACTACTTATCAAGTTGCCATTAGTTTTATGTCAAAGTTATACTATATACTCTAGTCGGTTACTACTACCAAGATATTCAGTCGGTATGAACAGTCTAGTCAGTTATTGAAGAAAGTAGTCTCAGAACGTATTATACACCAAGCTGTCTACGGAGTATCATTTCATGTCTATCAAGTAGCAAAGATGACACACCGAGTTGATATACACCGAGTGAAACATGTTACCAGATTCATTGAACTTGGACATACATATGAGAATGTGTAACAAGATCGAGGAACATCTAACCGTTATCACATTGGAAATTGCACTTAAAGATTGTGTATGATTTTGAGGTCATCTAACCAATGAAATATTTTGCATGGTTATTCATTCGATAAAACATGTTTGTAAGATCAAAGCAATGAATGGATTACCATCATAAGAGATCTATTTATATAGCATGAGTTAAGAATAAAACATGTGTGCATAAGTGTACGAAGACTGTTACAGAGACACAGAGGTCACCAAGAAGGTTTTCAGAGAACAGTCAAAGAATAGAGTAAATAGAAGGGTTTACCAAGTTACTATATGGGTTACCGAGGTATGATATAAGCAAGTTAACTTATTCTGAGCACATAGAATCTGCTATAACATTCCATATGTAAAGTTGCAGATATTTGTAATGATTTTATTGTAATATTTTGAAGTTGTAAGAGAAACCTTTAACAGGGTAAAAGACTCTAATCAAGTCTATAAATTGTAAAGCCTCTAACCAGGTGCAACATTTAGTTTAAGTGTTGTGAAATCCTTTAGCAAGGTAGATCTAACAGATCTAGATACTCCTAATAGGGTAAGCTATCAGAAATAGCTAAACATGTAGCTCTAACCGAGCACTCTTTATTATTGTAGTAATGAAGTTGTGGGTGCCATCCCCACTATAGTTTTTCTCTCTAGCCAAGAGTTTCTACGTAACCAAAATATATGTGTTATGGAGTGAATCATGTATGATTGTTATCTATTTGCTTTAGCTTTATATTATGTTATTGCACTATTCAGTTTATGCATAATAGTAAAGTTATTATTGAAGAAAAGTTTTGGAGTACTGATTCACCCCTCCCCTCTCAGTATATTAGCTTTCCATATTGGGCCTAACAATTGGTATCAGAGCTCGAATCTTGGAAAAGGGTTTAACTACCTAAAGAGAAAGATCTTATCAATGGAAGGCTATAAACAATCTTAGAGGATTGTGTATCTACAAGAAGAGCTGGATCATGCTAATCAAGTGATTGCAAACATGCAAAGGAAAATGCAAAAATCTCTGAAAGTGAGAAGAAGATTATCTGATGATTTGCAGGACTCTCAAGAGTAAATGGAACAAATTGAGACATCATCTGAGAACAGTATATCTGAAGAAATTGAAGAAATGATTGGAGTATTGAAAGAAAAGAACAAAGCACTGGTTGATCAACTAAAAGCAATGAGAAGAGAACACGAACATTTCAGCACACAGATGACTAAAAATCTTGATGCATTGAGGATAGCCGAGGATAAAGTAAGAGATCTAGAAAGGGATAAACAACAACTTGAAGTCTTAGTATCTAATAAGAATGATGAAATCACAAGGTTGACTAGAATTCAACAAAACCTATCAGATCAACTAGGTTATGCACATCATGAATCAATTCTGAAAAATGATGAGAATCAAGAATTGAAACTTGAAGTATCAGGGTTATGTTGGCATTATGTGAACCGATATGAGGACATAATGACATTGTATGTTGTCATTGATGTCAATATGTTGCAAAGGTGTGAACTGACATATGTGAGAACTGGTATAACGCTATGAACTGGCATTTGTGCCAAAGTGAAGCGGTGTGCTTGTTCAAGGTGAACCGGCACATGGAAGCATTGTATGACTACTGGTTGGTAGTCTCAACTTTAGGGTTTTTGGTTGAAGTGCTTCAAGCCTATGTGGCTCAACTGATGACTTTGTGCGATGAGTTAGCATGACAACAAAGAACAAGATCATGTTGCCATGTAAGCCCTGTGTGCGTGAAAGATCATGCATGAAGAAGATCTTGCCTATCTACCTCGGGAATATGAGAAGACTATAAAATGGTGATAACGTGTGATGGGTTATCAACTGCCATGGAAATGGCAAAAAATGAATGATGGAGATTAATGTAGTATGCTCAATGGTCAGGATTGAATCGTTTGAACTCCTTAACCTATTAGGTTTAGGGTTTAGGGTTTATGCTTCTGATCTAACTATTTTCTATAAGGTCGATGTTGTGACTTTTTCTAGGGTTGTTGGCAAAAGGTGTGTGTGAGTATCCAAGAGAAAGGATACGTGTTTCTTGCCACACTAGAGGAGAGAAGTGATACCTATAGAGTGTAAGTGTAGAAGGTGAAGAGGAGCTTAAGCAGATCTACATTGGCATTTAGTGCTATCATCAGATCATTGATATACCTGTTGATCTTTAACCACTTCAACAGTTGTGAAATCCCTTAACAAGGTAGCCTTAACCGACTTGTTGTAAATCCCTTAACAGGGTAACTTGAAGTTATTAAGATCTAGAAAGCTAGAGAGCTCTGAAAATCCTTTAGCTATTGAGTTCTTGAAATCCTCTAACAAGGTAACCTATAACAAGGTTTAACCCTTAACCAAGTGATTCCTAACAAGATCGGTTCCTAGCAAAACCTATTGTAATGTATTTAATAGGACAAGGCTCCTAACAGAGTGGACTTCCAAAGAGTTCAACAACAAGCTTGTGGGTATTCATCCCCACTATGGTTTTTCCTAGTTGGGTTTCCATGTGAAAAATATGTGTGTCATGTGTGATGCTTTTATTTTGTGATGCTTTGTTATTGCTTGTTAAGCATATGATGGTTCTTTGTTTTATGCCTATCAATAAAACATGTTGAACTAGTTGTTGTGAAGATATGATGATAGATTAATTGTTCATGCATAAGGGTGAAATGGTAGTGTAGTTTTGAGTTGAGTGGAAAGACAAGTGAGTAACTAGTTTATGATTGTTTTAGTTGTTTTGGGTTTTACCGGTTGCACTATGTTTCAAACTGGTGTCACTGTTTGCCAGTCATTTGGAGTATTTGTTGTTGAACATGTTTAGGACTGTATTTTGTCTGTACTGATTCACCCCCCCCTCTCAATACCAGTTTGGTACTATTCATTCATCATTAAGTTATCAATTGGTATCAGAGCGTCCTCCAGGTCCTCTGTGTTATAAGCTTAACCGCTTGAGGTAAAGATCCCAATCAAATGATGAAGAGGGAAGGTCTAAAGTTTAACAGGGAAAATTTTGGTATATGGAAAGATAGGATGAAGATGTTCATCAAAAGCATGGGTGCTCAAAACTGGAGCTATGTTGAGAATGTCTATATTGCCCCTACCGGTACTCTCACTAATGAACAAAAGAGAGAGATACAAGAAAATGGGCAAGTCATGGAAACCCTTATTAGTAGTCTATCTGACATTGAGTTTATTGATGTTCAGGACAAGGTAAATCCCAAAGAGGTATGAGATGCTCTTGAAAATATCTATAGTGGTGATGAACATGTAAAATAGGCTAAGGAAGAAAGCCTGAGAGGGAAGTTTGAAGATATGTGGATGGTTGAAGGTGAGACCATTCAGCAGTATGGAATAAGAATCAAAATAGTTGTTGGAGATATCAAGAGTGTAGGTGGTAAAATAGAAGATTCCACTATGGTAAGCAAAGTTCTGAGATCCCTATTGTCGGTCTATGCAATAAGGGTTGCTTCTATTCAGGAGCTAAGATCAATAGACAAGACTAAGGTATCCTTGGACTTCATCATAGCCAAGTTGACAACCTATGAGCTAAATAGTTTTGATGATAGTGTTCAAAAGACTGAATCAGCTTTTAAAGCCTTTTCTATACCATCCAGAAAAGGAAAAGAAGCTAGCACTAGTGGTGAACCTAGATAGAGCAGAGAAATGGATGTTGAGGAGATTTTGATGACATTTGAAGCTCTCCTTGCCAGGAAGCTTCCTAAAGGAACTAGTAAATACAAAGGTAAGCTACCTTTGAAATGCTTTTCTTGCAACAAGATAGGAAATATTGCTATAAAATGTCCTAATGGTGACAACAAGGACAGACTGGAAAGGTTCAAGAAATTCAAAGGAGGAAACCAGAAAAAATATTTTGTGGCAGTTGATGAAGGTGTCACAGATAAAGAATCAGAGGATGAAGAAAATGAAGATATTGTGTTTGTTGTTGTCAAAGAAGATGTGTCAAAAAAAGAAGGCTCTTGTCTCCCAGTTTGATAATTCCAATGAGTGGATCATTGACAGTGGTTGTTCTCACCATATGACTAGTGACTGGAGCAAGTTTCTATCCTTGGAGGAGTATGATGGTGGTGTGGTTCACTTTAGCAATGATGCACCATGCATGGTCAAAGGTAGAGGGTCCATCTCTCTGAATGGAAAGAGTAGTGCTGACAATGTGTACTGGGTTGATGGTCTCAGACACAACCTTCTATGTGTTGCCCAACTGAATGACAGTGGCCTCACTCTAGAATTCAAGAACGGAGTTTGCAAAATCAAAGGAAAAGATGGTGAATTGGTGGCCACCAGCATGTAGACCAAAGGTAACCTATTTCATCTGAATGCAAATATAAGTACATGTCCTATGGTTAAATTTGATGATAGCTGGATATGGCATAGGAGACTCTGCCATGTAAACTTTGATAACATTGTAAAGGCTAGTAAGATCAAGGTAGTTAGAGGGTTGTTGGTGCTAAGCAAACTAGATAATACCTTGTGTAGAGAATGTCAATTGGGGAAAATGTCTTCCTCAACCTTTAAAGGTAAATCTTTCACTGCTGACAACTTGCTTGATCTTGTGCATACTGATTTGTGTGGTCCTATGAAAACTAGGAGTGTGTAGGGTTATAGGTACTTCATGATTCTCACTAATGATAGCTCAAGAATGATGTGGGTTGCATTCTTGAAAGATAAGTCTGAATCCTTTGTAAAGTTTAAAGCTTTTAGAGCATTAGTGGAGAAGGAAAACGATAAAAGGATCAAGTGCCTGAGAACTGATCAAGGAGGGGAATTCACTTCCAGTGAATTCAACAAGTACTGTGAAGAACATGGCATCAAGAGGCAATTATTGGCCCCCCGGACTCCACAACAGAATGGTCTAGCAGAGAGGAATAACCAGACTGTGGTTGAAGTAGCTAGAACCGTGTTGATTCAAGGAAAGGTAGCTAAAACTTTTTGGAGAGAAGCGGTGAGCACTGCAGTCTACACAATGAACGGGGTACTCATCAAGAAAGGTAAGGATAAAACTCCTTATGAGTATTGGACCGGTAAGACTCCTGTAGTTAGCTACTTTAGAGTGTTTGGTAGCAATTGTTACATCAAGAGGAGTGAACACCAGAGAAAATTTGATGCAAAATGTGATGAGGGAATATTCCTAAGATATTCCACAAAGAGCAAAGCTCTCAAGTGTTTCAACAATAGGACTCAGAGAATTGTGGAAAGCATCGATGTAAGAGTTGATGAAACCTCTAAGAAAACTAAGGAAATCGGTAGTGAGCAAGTGGTAAGTGAACCGGTTGCAACCTTCTGGGAACTAGTTGTCACTCAACCGAGTCCCAGCAACAGTGTTCCTACACTAGTAGATGTAGATGCTGACACTGATGGAGATGAGGATGAAGAAGAAAAGCAAGAGGAATCTATCAAGACCATTCCTCGGTATGTCAAGCTAAATCATGATCCTAAGCAGATCATAGGAGATAAGGATGCAGGAATCCTTACAAGAAGAAAAGTCAGAGAAAACTCAAGTATGATCTCTCAATTCGAGCCTAAAACATTCAAAGAGGCACATAAGGATGAAGATTGGATCAAGGCAATGGAAGAGGAACTTGACCAGATAGAGAAAAATGGTATGTGGTCCTTGGTACCCAGAATGGAGCACAAAAATGTCATTGGTACCAAATGGGTCTTCAGAAATAAGCTAAATGAGGATGGCACAATGATTAGAAACAAAGCTAGATTGGTGTGCAAGGGATATGCCCAAGAAGAAGGAGAAGACTATGGAGAAACCTTTGATCCTGTAGCCATATTGGAAGGAGTTCGCATGCTTCTTGCATATGCAGCTTTTAAAGGCTTCAAAGTATATCAAATGGATGTAAAGTCTGCATTCCTAAATGGTGTACTTGAAGAGGAGGTGTATATTGAGCAACCATCTGGGTTTTCCCTATCTGAAGATAGTGACATGGTATGTAGGCTACATAAAGCCTTTTATGGTCTAAAGCAAGCACCTAGGGCATGGTATGAGCACCTACATTCCCATCTTATGAAGATTGGATTTGAGAGAACAAGTGAAGATAGCAATATCTACTTGAAGTCTGAAGGAGATCAGATCCTGATCTATGAGGTATTTGTTGATAACATTATCTTTGGTGGAGATGACAAGATGAGTCATGAGTTTGCAAATGAGATGAAGAAAGAGTTTGAGATGTCACTCATAGGGGAGATTAAGTTCTTCATTGGACTGCAGATCCAATAGATGAGAGATGGAATCTTTATCACTCAGTCCAAGTATGTCAAAGAGGTGTTGAAGACCTTTGGCATGGAAGATAGCAAATTGGTTGGTACACCGATGGTTACCAGTTGTAAACTATCCAAAGAGGATGACTCAGCATTGGTTGATGAGAAGGAATACCAATCAATGATTGGTAAATTACATTATGTAGTGCATAGCAGACTAGATATTGCATATGTAGTTGGCATTACTGCAAGATTCCAGAAAAGTCCAAGAGAATCCCACTTGGTTGCAGTCAAGTGGATTCTTAGGTATCTAAAGGGAACTGTTGACAATGGATTGTGGTATCCATATAGCAAGGACTTCAACTTGAAAGTGTTCATAGATGCTAATTGGGCTGGTAATGTAGATGACTGAAAGAGCACAACCGGTGGTGCATTCTTCATTGGTGGTAGACTAGTCTCATGGATGAGTAAGAAGCAGACTTGTATCTATTAGTCTATAGTGGAAGTGGAGTATGTTGCAGCTTTCATGAACTGCACTTAGATAATTTGGATGAAGCATGTATTGAAAGGCTTCAAAGTTCTTGTATCGGAACTGGTAAGTATATTTTGTGACAATACTAGTGCAATTAATATCTCCAAGAATCCACTTTTACATTCTAGAACCAAGCACTTTGAGCTTAAGTATCATTTCTTGAGGGAAAAGGTTCAGAACAAAGAGATTGCACTAGAGAATGTGTCTAGTAAGGAGCAGTTAGCAGACATATTCACCAAGCCTCTCCCAAAGACTACATTTACACACTTAAGAGGTGAATTAGGGGTATTGCCCATCTAGGAGATGAACTAAAAGCATATGCTCCACATCAGTCTAGTATTTCATAGTCAAATTTATTTTGGATTGATGTGTTGAAGGATGCTACTCCTCAAGGGGAGCAACATAATGGAACAGGGAAGCTTGTGCCTCCACTTTGGCATTGTTGTCAAAGGGGGAGAATTTGTGAAATGGAGAAGATATCTGCAAAAGTTGAGGGAAAAGATGTGAAGCAGAGAGATATCTTTGTAGATTGCCATCAATGCCAAAGGGGGAGATTGTTGGTGTTATCACTTTTTAAAGAATGGGTTTGCCTTTCCCATAAGTTGGCTAAATTTTTGAATTTTTGAATTAATCCTGCTTTCAGTTGGTTCGGCTCTCTGTTAGGTCTTAGGGTTTTTAGGGTTTTAATTTCAAATTCTCCTTTTGCTTCGCAAAATATTGAAAACCCCTAGTTTCTAATTCCTCATTACTTTATCCACTTAAGTAATGGGTCTCAGATTCGTGAGAAGTGTCCCCCCTTGTCATTTGCCTAGGCTGTCTTGTGAATTAATTATAATTTTTACGCCTTATACCTTTTCTTCCTAGTGTTTTGGGCCCATTAAGTTGGGCGCATCTTTCAGAAAAATCTATGGTTCTCGCTATTTTGCAAAGGTAAAGTGCTCATGGCTTAAGACTCGTGAAATGGCAAAAAAGTGGTGGGCCCAGAATGAAAATGAATTGTTTTCAAAATGACTAAAGGGGTCACACTTAAAAGACAGTCATCTTAGATTTCATCCAATGGTTGGTGTTGTTTCGTAGCCTGAACTTGTAGATAAAATACCTCTCGCGAAATGACGAAATGATGGTGGGCTTGGAATGAAGAGAAATTGCTCAAAGGGTTTCACTTAAAGAATGATCATTTTCAATCTGATCTGATGGTTCACGTTGTTTCACAAGACAAAATGGCTCGTGGTTTTAAGACTTGCAAAATGGTGAAATGATGTGGCATTCCAAGTGGATGGTCCAGCTAGTCTTGAAGGCTAGTAAGATGATGGCACGTGGCAGAAAATGCAACAGTCAATGAGGCGGGTCCAAGAGTTTCAAAGAAGGTGGGTCCCAGAAAAGAAAGATGCCGCGGGATAAAAGGTATTCTGATAGATACAGGTGGTGAAAATAGAGAGGAACCTAATGTTTTTCTCTCAACAAATCAAAGATTGACATGTCAGCTTGAAAGATGACTAGATGCCGAGTGTTTGGAGTTAAGTCAGAGGGCCCACATTTGTAGGTAATAGTTCAGAGTGTAAAGATCGATCAGGTCTCATTTGATTAGACGGCTCGCATTATTTCGTAAAGGTGAAGTGCTTGCATTTTAAGCCCTACAAAATAGCAAAATGGAAATGGCGACAATACAACAGGCTAACTGGCGAGCAAGTTAGATGAAGATCGACGGCTCGTGCGGTTTCGCAGATTGAAGATGCATCAATATTAGAGGCTACGAAATGGTGAAAAGGTTTTTTGTTCTTAAAGGCAAAGAGAACATGAAGTGTAAAGGTCGGTCAACTCTCATTTGATCTAACGGTTGGTGCTATTTCACGCTTGTAAGATGCCTGAAGGATATGCTCAGTGAAATGGAGAAAGTAAAGGAGATTCATCTTGATGCCAGGCTAAACAGTGATGTGTACATGAGCACGCGACTTCCACAGAGATTGAAGGTGCCAAGGTGTAACCAACAGTTTTAAAAGGGGGGATAATATGCGGTTGACTCAAATTTAAACTTAATAAGTTTCCCAGGGCAAATGGTTAGGTGCCATGTGGTATCCGATAACTAGAGGAGGAGCGGAGCAAGCAAACCAGTATAAGAGTTTTCACTTAAAGGATGATCAAGTATGGTTTGATCCGATGATTGGCGCTATTTTGCAGCCTAAAGTTGAATTCTGATTAAGCTTTACAAAATAGAGAAAAACCGTTAGCTGTCAGGTTAAGGCGCGATTAGTGAAAAAGCTGACTGTCCAGGTGAAAGTTAAAGGCCATGCAGTTTGGGTCCTATTTGACACCTGGCATAGTTTCGCAAAGGTAAGGTGCTCACGGGATAAAACTCATGAAATGGCGAAATGAAATAAGGCCTAGTGAAAAAGGTAAAAGTACTAAGCTAGTGTAAAGACCGATCAACTCTCATTTGATCGGACGACCGACGTTATTTCACAAAGTAAAGTTGCCAAGAAATTAAGTTTTGCGAAATAGCGAAAAGAGAAAATGCATAGGCGTTGTGACCTGTTGGGGCAAAAATTTCAAATTCTTTCATAAATTCAATTCTGAAGGGATGACCAAGCATGTGGAATCAATGTCACAGTTAAGAGCCCAACCGCCATATATGATCTTGTATCAATTAAACTGAGGTATCATTCTAAAAAGCACTTGTAAAGAAGCAGTTGTAGAGTGGACTTCTTCAGTTGCAGAGCTAATTCCTTCGAGTACAAGCAGGTTTTTCTATACTCTTGTTCGGCCATCTTTTTTTAACTGTGTGTGTTTTATTGAGGTTTTAATCTATCTTAGAACAATTGAAGGAGATTGTTAAATTGCTTGCTTAACTTTCTAAAAGAGATGGCACCTAAGAAGGAATCCTCAGGAAAGGTCAATTACCACGAGAGGGCCATTTGTGATGATTTCCTTGAACAGTTGACATTGTCAACTAATGTGGCTTCCAAAATGAAACAATTGGTGCCAAGAGCTTCTCGCTTGAAAATAGGAGAGGGTTTATATGATAAGGGAAATTGGTTAGGATACCCTCAAGTAGGGATGTCTAGGTTGGGATTATTCAAGGTCGGATTCAGCATGAGAAATTCTCCAGCCCCTCAGAATAGTATATGGGAGTTGGATGTTGGGAAGTTGGTGGTTCCCAGTGTTTTCTTTGATGGAGATCTTCTAACTCAGATTGCACATAGCTATGACCCAACTTCAAGAAGTGTTAAGGATATCAGTGGGAAGACCCTCATTGAAATTAATAATGAGGAATTCAGGAATGCCTTTGGGTTAAATGAATACACTAATTTTCTGGAGCCTATTGATTTTAAATCACTAGCTCAAGTGTATAATGTGCAAAGAACCACCTAAGAAATGGGCCTCTCAAAGAATTCTTTTTCAAGATAGGCGGGTTGACTGTTGTGGGACCTAACACTGAAGATCCCTTCTCTCTAAATTTGTTTACCCTTAGGGCTAAAGGATTATACTAGTCACTCTGCCAAATCCTAGGGGAAGATGCTGAAGCAAGTATGCCTACTCACTACATGTTGATGGTTGCTCAAATTTTGAATCCTTCTGTGACAATAACTTTTGATTATGCTTCTTTTATAACTGATGCTATCCATAATGGATTGATAGGGATCAAGAATGGGAAAGTAGATAAGCCTTTCGGGTGGTACTCCCTTCTTATGCATTTATTTTTATTCAAAGGTGGTGATTAGTTTGCAAGTTGGATGGACCTTGTAAAAGAGAAGGATGGAGAAAAGATGCCAGTACAATTATGGAGCACAGTTCTGTCATGGGATAGAGAAGATGCAAGTTTTCTAAGGTTTGATAAATATTTTGCATCAAAAATTAGGACCCTTATCTATTCAGAAAACCCAAGAGTTCCTTAGGTGCTTTTGGAATTCATTAGGCCGCAAGAGTTTGCTAAGGACATAAAAATTATCCACAATTGGGGTGATATTTACTTATACCTTATTTCCACAGTGTTCAGAATATATGGTTTCACAGGTGCCCCATTTTTGTTACCTTATCAGGTCCCTCTTAAAGTGGGAATTGCAGAGATTCTTAGGCAGATTGGTGTTGTGCAAGAGGCAGAATTGACTGGTAGAGATAAGGGGACAATTTTCCCTACAATTACCATGGCACACTAATTTGTGATAACCAAAGGAGGTTGGAAATGTTTTGAAGATTTCCTCTAGCCATATCATTTATCAACTGTAGTCTCTTGGTGTGCTAACCCTAAAGATTTCTTCAATGGTATGTTTAGGAAGAGGGCTGTATGCAAAGCTAAACCCCATCAATTTCAGTTCCCTGAAGACCTCATCAGGAATGAGTTTGATTTAGATGAACAAGATCTGAGAAAGGAAAAGTGGGTAGCCTATAAGAAGGCCTTAGACTTGGTGCACCAACTTGACATAAGTTATGACCCTTTGTCTAGCTTTCACCCCTTTGTAGAGAAGACAAAGTTCTTAATTCTTAGTTTAGAGTAGGTGATGCAAGTACTAAAAGAAAAGAGGGAGGTTGTAATTAAAAACAATCCTGAGAAAGCAAGACCGATCTTGAGTAGGTCTGCATCTACTAGGTTGATCCCTCCTGGTAATTACATGCTACATAAGAAATCTAATTACAATGTACTTATGCCTGCTTCAGGGGAGCCCTCTATCTCTAAAGGTAAGAGGAAGATACATGATGTCATTGACATCCCTAGTAGCCCAAAGAAACAAAGAGTGGAAAAAGAGGTACAACCTGAAGAACCTTTGTACTCCCCATCTCAATCACCTGTCCATATAGGAGATGAACAAGCAGTAGTTGAGAAACTATTGTAGTTAGGCAGTTTAGGGTAAATTGCCTACACTTATGATGAGGTAGAGGAAGGAATGCTAGAAGAGCCCTTAGTTGTTGAAATGGATATCACCATCAATGAATTCAAATGCCATGAATGGGATCCTGAGATCAAATAGGCCAGTGAATATTTCTTGGCTGATGACAAATTTATCACATCAGAAGCATTTATACAATTTGTGTGGAAGCAGAGCATTGACAAATACAATGCAAGGTGTAGCAAAAGGAAGAGTGAGCAGCCTCATAAAGACCCAGCTATAGTTGAGGAAGAAATAAAGAAAGAAATGGTTGAAGAATTTAAGACCATCACTCCTCAGCAAGGAAGAGACATGGTGGCACAGGCTAGGGTACTCATTCTCCCCGAATGGGATATAGCAGATGCTCTAGTCCTGGAAGTAGTAAGAAAGGACACTAAACCTATGGAGGGAGTCACTTTCAATAAAGACAATGTTGCATTAGTTATGTGGTCTCTGGAAAGAGATGAAAATAAGAAGAAAAAGGACACCTCAATGTCAAGTTACCTTGGAGGGATGATGGTGAAGAGGGTGCAGACTACTCGGGTAGTGGAAGCTGCTAGCACTATACTAGAAACTGCAAAATTTAGTGTTGCAGTAGTGGAAATGGAAGCTAAGGAAAAGGCAAATCTCTAGGTTAAATTGGAGACAGTTTTAAAAGCCTACACTAATGCCCAAGAAGAGGTAAGGAACAAAGATAACATCATTGCTAAATTGTAGAAGCAACTAGCTGGACAGTATCATCATGGTGAATCCCCAACACTAATGATCTCCTCTTCTCCTGCTAGACCTCCACCTACTAGCCCTATCATTGAGTTCCCACTATCTCCAGCGCCTTCTAGCTCCCAAATGATTGAGATTACTCCTCAAGAGCTAGAGAATTTAAGACAGGCTCAAGCCCTATATGCAAAGAAGTATGAGGATAGAGTAAAGGCCACTGTCACTAGTTTTGTAGGTATCGTGAATGCCTCATTGCTATACAATAATGTAGGTAAAATTTTGGATATATGGAATGAACTCAGGGGACATAAGGCCATGTTGACACCTATTTTTGACAAATGGAGGCTTAGGGAGCAAGATTTAGAGTTTATGTGTGCATCTTATGATGGAGCAAGGGCCAATCCTATCATTAAATCCACTTGTGACATTACCAAAGATTTAGTACAATTAGCAGTAGGGGTGGATAATGTTGATAGGAAAGTTAACTTGTGTAAAAAGGAATATGCTGATCAAGTTTTTGAGTTGTTCCCAGGATTTTTTGCTAGCCTAAATCAATTGAAGGACAAACAAATGTGGTTTAAGGAGGTAGAAGCCAAACTATTAGCAAGAATTAACGGAATTATTGTTCTAGATGATGCTTCCTTCTCTGTTGTGACAATACAGGAGATAGAGAAAATTAAGTCACATTATGGTTTTCTCAATTCAGAAGTCAACAAGATGAGAAACTCCTAGAAAAGGTTGACCAAGGCCAAGGCTAAAGTGATTAATTTCCCATGGCCAACCGATGATGTGTATGATGAGTGGACAAAAAAATATGCCACCCATGATCCGGAACAATTAGAGAGCGCCCTTGAAAAGGTAGAAGAGGTTGCAACCGAATAGCCTGTTGAAGAAACTGCAGAGGCCGAAAAGAACTTGTAACTATTTTTGTAAAAGGCTTTGTAACTTATTTTTTGGAAAGAAATGATTGTAACAAATTCTCCTCAAAAAGTCTGAAGCTTTGTGCATCCATATTGTTATAAATGGATACCAGGACTAGAGAGAGATCGATCGCAAAAAAATTGTAAGAAAACGCTATAGAAATTCATATCTAAGCTTTTCTAAGTGTAATGGAGGAAATTCCAAAGTTTTTGTAGTACTTTCTTGAAAAAATATCAATATACAGACCATTGGCTTTTGAGTAAACTTTGTGTCGTCTTCAAGTGTGTTTACAATTTGTTTACTATTTTCATTTTGAATAATCCAGGGTTATTTTGTTTGAATGGGGTTGCAAGGCAATTTTCAGTAGATGTGTTCACTGGCTTTTCTCTTTAGGAGGGAAATTAAAGATCCGGGGATCACTCCTCCCAGTAAATTCTTTGGAGGGAACTTTGAATCTTGATGATCATAGTTTAATTTGATATGCATAAATTCTTATAAGTGTTACGCATGTATAAGGATTAATAGAAGCCGAGCCAATGGGATGCGTAAAGATATTTTGTTTGGGGAGTATTATTTGAATTTAGATGACTCTGTGACCTTGGATAAGGCACTGGTATTGATTGAAGTTATTTATTATATGTTTTGTTGGTCACAATACTAAATATGAGTGTAATTTTCATTCATTTGTTTTAGTTAGTTTCATGGTGATTAAATCCACTGGTTTTCTGGACTGGTTTGTTGTGGGTTTAATTTTGAAAGTGTGAAGTTAATTCACAAAGGTATACCCACCTAGACTCTGAATAAGTCCAAAGTATAGAAGGTTAAATCAAACCTTGTCATATGTTGTCCTAAGAATTTCCTTACCTTTGGTATCTCTTCTGCACAGAGTTCAATCATATTATATTAAGGATGTCAAAGAGAATCAGATTTTGAAGACAACAAAAGTGGTGACTTTGCTGGGGAGAATCACAATAAGGATCTAGACATAGATTTGTGTTGAAGCTTATAAATAATAACTATTGTGTGTTCGTAGAATCAGACTGCTTGTTTTCATAATTCCCATAGTTTTGTGGGTGGTGACTCTGTTATTTTTTGAACCAGTCCTTGTGAGATAAAAATATTTCTAAAAGGAAGACAAGATGGATGCAAGGAGGAAAAAACACAAGATCATTCATGAAGAAGCATCCTTGTGAAACCTTGCAAGAAGGTTTGCCAGAACAGTCACGAAGAGGCCAAAAGAGGTCAGTGCTTCATGAATCATCAAACGATGCCTGGGTGCAAAATGACAATAGTACTGGTAAGGCACTTGATTGCCCTATATATGCAAAGTCTAGTTCCTCATCTAGAGATTCTGAAAATAATGTATTAGGTTTCCATTCTAGATTGTTTGGAAATATAGATAATACTCATGCTTTGAATCAAGATTTATCACATGCAAGCTTTTCTGGGAGGGATAGGACCAGTTCAAATGCAATTAAACACTCTATGCCTAGAACAGTGGATGTGAACATTAGTTTAATAGACATAGATCAAGTCAATATATTTGATTGAGAGGAAACTTTCCCTGATGAAGATAAAGTATCTCAAGAAATTGAGGATCTGAATAAAAGAGTTCACCATCTAATTTCTCTAAGAGCCCAAAAGGAAGTGAATAGGGAGAAGGAAGTCAAAGCCAAATTAATGGAGAGAGATAGGCTTCTTAGACAGATAGCTAATCTTGAAGTACTTGCTAAGGATAAAGAAAAGAGTGATGAGGAATGCCCTGTGATTAGAGAGATTCTAATCCCCAAAACTAAACAAGCTTATAAGTCAGTTGTTCAGCCAACTAGGGAAGTATTTAGTGACTCTCAACTTCCTAGAGCTAATATGGACAAAGGAAAACAAAAATGGGTAGATGATGGAATGGAATCTAAAGTTGCAGAAGAGATTTCTCATAAGCTTTCAGCACATGAGAAAGAAATGGAAATAATGAGGAAAGAAAAGGAAGATCTCCAAATGGAATTAGAAAAGGCTGAGTTAGAAGCAGCGAATCAAGAAGTAAAAAGAAAAATTAGCTACTTAAAGGATCCACCTATTATATTTCCATCAGAAGATCTTAGTAAGCCTAATCCTCAACACATTTCCCTTCCCTAGGCCAACACTCAACCTGCAGTACATGCTAATATTGCCTCACTAAGTCAAATCCCTGTGAATAAGCAGTACACCCAAGTGCCTCAATCTCCAATCTCAAAAGTTAAAATGACCATGGGAAGTAGTAATGCTATTACCCCTTTTCAAAGGAGACCAATCAATTTAGAAAAATATAGACAATTGTTCTTTGATGGGATCTTGGGATATCCCAATCATGTTCCTATTGAGTTAAGAGATAGACTCCATAAATTTGCTAGGAACAATGCAATTAGTGTTGTGGAACATCTGAAATCTTTTGGGGATCTAATAAATGATTATGAGATAGTAGATGAAGATGCTATTATGAAACTGTTTGTCCAATCCCTAGTTGATGATGCAAGAGATTAGTACAGAGGTCTCCCAGTTAATAGCATAGGGTCATGGGAAGATTTTAAAAATTGTTTTCAAGAGCAGTATGGTGACAAGACTAATGTGAGCTTCATGCTCAATGAATTTAACAAAGAAAGTCTAAAAATGAAATGGTCACTGATTTCAATGCCAGATTCCAGAAGGCCATGCACAGATTGTATCAAGTGATGAGGTTGGATGACAACATGTGTCTTAATACATACTATAATGCATTTGATTCTAAGATGGCATATATCTTGAGAGATAAGAATCCACATAGCTTGAGAGATGCTTTTAAAATTTCCATAAATGTAGAAAGTAACAGAAAAGCATCTAGGAAGTTAGGAAGAAGGACAAATGGTAGATTATGGCAAGAAACAAAACAACAACCTAATAAAGTTGCTAAGGAGGATGATAAGATAGAGAAATTGGTTACTGCGATGAAGGATCTGACTGCCAAGGTTAGCAAAAATGATAAACCTCATTATAATTGGCAAGATAGACCTCCTAGATTGCATGATATGCCATATAATACCAATTAGAAAGATGGAAAACCCCAAATTGAGAAGCCCAAAATTTCCCAAAGTCAGGACACTCTAGACCCCTTGAAAGGGAAAACTGTTCACAATATAGAAAATACTCCCTAGTGTATTGCTTGTGATGGACCACATTCTCCTCATCAATGTGCAGTGGCTCAGGCTCTTGAAGAATCTTTGAGACCAGAAATAGAGCCTAACATCAATATGTTTGAAACCATCATAGAAAGTGATGAGGAATCTGTGCAAAGTGGATACAATGATGTGCTAGATAATGAAAGGTTAGTGCAAGGACAATTAACCTTAGATTGGCATCCTACATTGAATGTGGTAACAATTGAGGATGAAGAGGTCCATCTTAGGAGGCCTAGTGAGGAAGAAGTTAAAAATCTCACTAAAGCTGCCATTGCCAAAGCAAAACACAATTATAACCTGACAAGCACTAAGAGAGACACTGATCAGGGTGAGCCGGGTTCTATGTTCATAAAAAAAGTCACTCAAAAGGGGGCATCAAGTAGTGCTACCACTGTTCCTAAGGTCGGTCAAGAAAAAGGGGAACAAGTTAAAAATGTACCCAAAGGCATGAATGATAAAAATGTTGGTGATGTACAAGGAGAAACAACAGTGACAAAGGCAAGTCAGCTCAAGACAAAAAGAGTCAGAGCTAACACTGAAATAAGCAATAGCTCCACATTTGACATGGCTCAAGCTCTTACTCAAATGAAGGTCACGGTCCCCTTAGTAGAATTACTGAAGATTAAAGAACATAAGGATGCAACCTTGTCTTTATTTTCTAGTATATCTGATAGTGACATAGTCCTACCCACCGGTTCAGTTAGAAAAGGAAAAGAACCAGAGTTCCAAACCCTAGAGGTATATGTTGGAACCACTATTACTCAAGAGCCTTCACAAGTAGATCCTTTTTATGTTACTTTATTAGTAAACAACTGGTTAATAAAAAACTGTATGATAGATTCAGAAGCTGTTGCTAATGTAATGCCCTATGGTGTTATGAAAGAATTAGGACTGTCAGTAACTACTGTATATGGAAAATGTTATGCTATGGATAACTGGGAAGTGCCTGTGATAGGAACAATGAAAGATGTTGAGGTAAAAATAGCAGCATTCCCTGATGCCACTTACAAAATGGATGTTATTGTTACTGACACTAAACCCCACTATGGTATGTTACTTTCCAGACAATGGGTAGCAACAGTAGGTGGAAATGTTCAACTAGATTTATCCTATGCTACCATTCCAATTAATGGAAGTCAGGTCAAATTGTATAGAGAGCCACGAGCTCCTAGGGTAATTGAAAATGCAGACCCTAGTATGCTCAATTGTATGATTGTTATAGATCTAGCTAACTTTAGGCTTCAACCAATTTTACCTCAACTGAAGAATACTGACCCTATTATGGTTGAATTACAAGCACAACAATATGGATTGTGGCAGATGTACTTTGATGGAGCTTTCTCCAAAGAAGGATCTGGAGCAGGGGTTCTTTTTGTATCCCCATCAGGTATAACTTTCAAGTATTCATTTTTGTTGGCCTTCCAGTGCACAAATAATACTGCAAAATATGAAGCCCTATTACTGGGACTTGAGGTTGCAAAAAGGCATGGAATCTAGCTATTGAAAGTAATGGGGGATTCTGAATTGGTTGTCTCTCAGGTGAGATCTAAATATGTAACCAAGAATGATAGATTAAAGAAGTATAAACATGATTTTTGGAATGTTATTGAGCATTTTGATGCATTTTCTATTAATTGGATAGAGCGGGCAAAAAATATTATGGCAGATTTCCTAGCTAATGTAGCTTTGAAAAATGATGATGCAACACTGACCGGTATTTCCACTATGGAAATAAAGTCTAGGCCTGCTATTCCTAATAATGTGTATAATTGGCAAGTTTTTGCTGATGATGAAGACATTCTTAGGTTTATTCAATGTGTTGACAATTATGATGGACAAAAGATTGATTGCAATGCATTGGTAGAGGTGGTAGATAATAAGGAGATAGTGTTTGGAAATGATTTGGTCCAGTTGGAAACTAATGAAATACCTAAAGGATTGGTAGAGCTAAAGAGCATGTTCAGTTACAATGATAGTCACTTACATCAGCAGTCTACCACCAAATTGGAAGAGTTAGAGGAGGTAAATTTGGGGACTGAATCATCCCCTAAGTTAGTATATATTGGCAAAAAATTACCTTCTCATGTCAGAAATAATCTTATTAATTTATTGAGGAAATACAAACATGTTTTTGCTTGGTCTTATGAGAACCTAAAGGCGTATAGACAAGATCTTTTTCAGCATGAAGTTCCTTTACTTCCAGATGCTAAGCCTTTTAGACAAAAAATAGAGACCTATTAATCCCTTATTAGAAGCTAAGATGCAGCAGGAGCTAACTAAATTAAGAGAAGGGGGGATTATCAGACCTATAAGACATTCTTCATGGGTCTCCAATCTGGTCCCAATAAGGAAGAAGAATGGGGACATCAGATTGTGTGTAGATTTTAGGAATTTAAATGTTGCTTCCTTGAAAGATAACTACTCATCCCCAAATATGGAAGCCATGCTACAGAAAGTGATAGGATGTGACCTTTTATCCATGATGGACGGTTTCTCAGGCTATAATCAAGTGTTAGTGAAGGAATCTGAATAGTTTAAAACAACTTTCACTACTCCATGGGGAAAATATGTTTATGTGAGAATGCCATTCGGATTAAAAAATGCTGGAGCTACATTTTAGAGAGTCATGAATGTAGCTTTCAAAGAATTCATTAACATCATCATGGTGGTTTATCAAGATGATCTAACCTATTTCTTTAAGAAGGCTAATGATCATTGTGGACATCTAGAGAAGGTGTTTAATAAAGCCTTGGAATTTGGTGTATCACTAAATCCCAAGAAATGTCATTTTGGGGTCACTGAGGGTAAGCTATTGGAACACATAGTTTCCAAGGAAGGGGTAAGGATAGACCCTGAAAGAATTGAAGCAATCAATAAGGTGTCTGAACCTAAAAATGTAAAAGGTATTCAATCCTTTTTAGGCAAAGTAAATTTTGTAAGGAGATTCATTGCAAACTTTGTAGAGATAGTGAAGCCTATTGTCAAGCTCCTCAAGAAGGATACCAAATTTTGTTGGGATCAAGAAGCCTCAAAAGCTTTTGCTGAAATTAAGAAGGCAATCCAGGAAGCACCAGTGTTGAAATCTCCTGATTACAGTAAGCCCTTTTCTCTATTTTCCTTTGCTTCATATCATACAGTAGCAATAGTATTGTTACAAAAGGATGAGGAAGGATATGAACATCCTATAGCCTTCTACAACAAGTCTTTGCAAGCAGGAGAACTGAAATATGAAAACATGGAAAAATAAGCTTATGCTTTGGTCAAAGTTGTCAAAGCTTTTAGGCCATATTTGGTGAATACAAATATCATTGCCTATGTCCCACATGCTGCAGTTAAAGATATTTTGTCCCAGTCTGAGGTTACAAGGAAAAGATGCAGATGGATTAATAGAATTCAAGAATTTGACTTAGAGATAAAGATCACCAAATTGGTGAGAGGTCTAGGTTTGGCTAAGCTCATGACTGAGTCCAATCTTATGAATGTAGAGATACATAATGTCAAAGTTAGAGATGCTTTAGTCACTAGCATTGAGAGGCAACCTTGGTACTCAGAAATAGTCCAATTTTTAAGAGGTGCTGCATTCTCAGAAGAAATGACACATAATCAGAAAAGAACTCTGAAACTTAAGTCCCAAAAGTATGTGCTTATTCAGGGTAATTTGTTCTAGAGAAAAAGAGATGGAGAGTTACTAATGTGTTTGGATGAATTTCAAGCCAAACGGGTGTTGATTGAAATGCATGATGGAGTATGTAGAGGTCATTATTCTGCCAAAACAACTGCTGGTAAGATAATCCGGGCTGGATACTATTGGCCTACTTTTTTCAAAGATGCCCACGCATATGTTCAGAAATGTGACCCATGTCAAAAATTTTCATCCAAGTTGAAGTATGAAGGAGCCTTGCCCTAAATCCAGTCTCTGTAGAAGCTCCTTTTGTTCAATGGGGTATTGAATTTATTGGAGAAATCATTGAGAGGTCAGGGAGAGATCATAGATGGATCATAGTATCCACTGACTACTTTACAAAATGGATAGAAGATACTCCTACAAGAAGAGCTACAAGCAAGGTTGTTATTGATTTCCTGATGGACAATGTAATAACTAGGTTTGGAACGCCTGCTAAATTGGTAATGGATAATGCCATGAGTTTCAGATCATAAGAGTTTGTAGGATTTTGTAAATAAAAAGTGTTACTGCTCTCAAGGTAACAAAGACCTACAAGAAATATACTCGGAGACTCATTTTGGCAAAAGAGTCTAGTGATACCGAATTAGAGGATGCAAGCAAATTCCAGATTGTCAAGAGCAAGAAGGTAAATATACATAGTGTTGAAACTTTTGTGCTAATTTGAAAGAATATGGAGGATTTGGATCATTCAGATATGTAAAGTATGAAACCAGGAATAATGATGAGAAGAGACAAATTGAAGAAGCTGTCATCTACACACTTCTAAAATTCCGGTTAGCTCCATTGGAACTAGCTAAGTCACTCCCGAATGAACTTTACTTGCATATTGATAATAGATGGAAGTATGCAATGGACTCAAAGAAACAAATCAGAGAAAGGAGTCTCGTTCATCTCTTTCCTGACATGTCAGTAGCTGAAATAAAGGAACATCTGACAACCTACAACTCAAAGTTTCTTGTCAAGCAGAGAGCCTTAAAACTGATGAATGGGCTATATATTGAAGTTGAAAATGAGACAAAAGAAAAGTGGCAGGAAATCTTTAAAGTCAAGGATGCCGGTGAGCAAGCTACAGTTGAAATCGTTGATGTCACTCAGCAAGACCTTGCTGACACCATTCAAATGATGTCATGGATACAGAGGCACTGGAACAGGAAATGATAGAAGGAAATGCATATGCAAAACTTGTATCTAGTGAATCAGTCTTGGAACAAGTTTAGCCTTATCCACTAGTCAAACAACTTGTCTCAACCGAAACTCCTCAGGATATAGATCAAGGCACTGAAGGTCACAAGTCTATAGCAGGAGAAGGTACTACTCAAGAACAGACATCTCAAGCACCTTCTAACACTGAGAATGTTGCAACTGAGACACCGAGTAACGAGACACCAAAGGACTCTATAGAGGCTAAATAAATCGATCAAAGTGTTGCCTCTACCGAGCAACCTACAGAGGGTCATCAAGCCTCACAAGACATTGTATTAGTTCCATCGGTGAAAGGTAAAGAGAAGAAGATGAAAAAGCATAGTTTTAAAGTTGATTTGTCAAAACCAATAGTGTTGCCCAATGTAGACATATCAAAATTAAAGGGGCAAGCACTCATTGATTTTGGTGAACTATGCAAAGCAAAGGTTGAACAAGAGAAGAAAATGGCACTTCAAAAGAAAAATAAAGTACTTCAGAAGGTGAAAGCACTCTTAATAGATATGCTACCTAAAGCTACAGTATCAACAGATGCAGCCATCCACATTCAACTGGATGAACTCCTAACAAAGATAGAAACATCTGGAGTAGATGCATCGGAATATTTGAGCAAGCTAAAAGACAAAGAGCTCATTGCAAAAATGATAAAAGAGGTACAGAAAGCTATAGCTATTGGCAAAGTTAAACTTGTCAAATTTATTGCTGAGTTGACTCCTCAACTCAAGCACATTCTTTATTTATTTCAGAAACTCTGCACATTTTTTTTATTCATTAAAGACACTTAGAATAAAATAGAGGCAATTGAGAAAGAGATCACCAATCTCTCAAGCAAGTTGACCACAGAGCCAAATTCAGTTCAAAATTTTTATACAAAGCTACAATAGCTCATGGCTCAACAATTGGACCTAAGAAATGAAGAATACAAGATCCAAATGGACATAATGACACTTCAGACATTATTCCTTCCTTATCTTTTATCAGTCCAAGAACAAATCAACCGAGCCACCTCCTTATCTACTATACAAGAGGGAAGCACTCTAGATGGCTTAGTATCGTTATTGCCTGATATTGAAGCACATAATTCTTTAATGGATAGTGTAAAGAATGCCCTCTCTGTCGCTCTCACCAACGCTCGAACAAAGTACAAATCCATTTTTGATCGATTACCACCCTCAAATGGTAATTAAGTTTTGATGTTTGTCAAAAAGGGGGAGTAATATGTTATAGTACTAGGGGAGTGATATAGTATTCAAAGTATCAAACAACAAGAGTATAGTATACAAGGGGAGTATACTGAGTAGAGCAAGCAGAGTATCCAAGAGCAGTGAACCAAGTAGTGTACAAAATAGTAAGCTAAGATCAAGGATAGATCACCGAGTATGCAAAATCAGAGTTTTGTATAGTATATCGATAAGGGGAGTATATCTGGATATATTATTTTATTGACTATTATATATACTGTTAGTATAGTCAAATTTTGCAAGTATATAGATTTTTGAGTTATAACATTGAAAGTAGTTTTTGTCAAACATCTCAACTAATGTCAAAAGGGGAGATTGTTACTACTTATCAAGTTGCCATTAGTTTTATGTCAAAGTTATACTATATACTCTAGTCGGTTACTACTATCGAGATATTCAGTCGGTATGAACAGTCTAGTCAGTTATTGAAGAAAGTAGTCTTAGAATGTAGTATACACCAAGCTGTCTACGGAGTATCATTTCATGTCTACCGAGCAGCAAAGATGACACACCGATTTGATATACATCGAGTGAAACATCTTACCAGATTCATTGAACTTGGACATACATATGAAAATGTGTTACAAGATTGAGGAACATCTAACCTTTATCACATTGGAAATTGCACTTAAAGATTGTGTATGATTTTGAGGTCATCTAACCAATGAAATATTTTGCATGGTTATTCATTTGATAAAACATGTTTGTAAGATCAAAGGAATGAATGGATCACCATCATAAGAGATCTATTTATACAGCATGAGTTAAGAATAAAAGTTGTGTGCATAAGTGTAAGAAGACTATTACAGAGACACATAGGTCACCGAGAAGGTTTTCAAAGAACAGTCAAAGAACAGAGTAAACATAAAATTTTATCGAGTTACTATATGGGTTACCGAGGTATACTATAAGCAAGGTAACTTATTCTGAGCATATAGAATCTGCTATAACATTCCAGATGTAAAGTTGCATATATTTGTAATGATTTTATTATAATATTTTGAAGTTGTAAGAGAAACCTTTAATAGGGTAAAAGACTTTAATCAATTCGATAAATTGTAAAGCCTCTAACCAGGTGCAACATTTAGTTTAAGTGTTGTGAAATCCTTTAGCAAGGTAGATCTAACAGATCTAGATACTCCTAACAGGGTAAGCTATTAGAAATAGCTAAACATGTAGCTCTAACCGAGCACTCTTTATTATTGCAGTAGTGAAGTTGTGGGTGCCATCCCCACCGTAGTTTTTCTCTCTAACCAAGAGTTTTTGCGTAACCAAAATATATGTTGTATGGAGTGAATCATGTATGATTGTCATCTATTTGCTTTAGCTTTATATTATGTTACTGCATTATTCGGTTTATGCATAACAATAAAGTTATTATTGAAGAAATTTTTTGGAGTCCTGATTCACCCCTCCCCTCTCAGTACATTAGCTTTCCATATTGGGCCTAACAGTAAGGACGATAACCCATTTGGCCAGTCTTCTTGTTAGTGTTGCTTTATTGAGAAGATACTTGAGTGGATCAATCTTTGGTACTAGCTTAATGGAGTGTGCCAACATATACTGCCTTAATTTTGTGATGCAAAGACTAAAGCTAAGCATGTTTTCTCTATTATAGTATAATTCATTTCATACAACACCAAAGTTGTGCTGATGTAATAGATGGCTCATTCCTTTTTATTGTTATCCTGTTGTGCCAGAAGTGCCCCCAGTGAAGTATCCGTAGTTGATATGTACAAGATCAGTGGCTTACCTTGAATCGGTGGCATTAATATGGGTGGATTAGAAAGATATTCTTTAATTTGTTGTAAATGTTGTTCACAATATTTATCCCAGTTGTATTGAATCCCTTTCCTTAATACCTTCATGAAGGGTTGAGCTTTGTCTGCTAGCTGAGATATGAAACACCTTATTGATTGAAGACGGCCTTGTAAACTTCTCATCCGACTGATATTCTTGGGTGGAGGCATTTCCATTATAGCTTGGACCTTTTCAGGGTCAACATCAATTCCTTTTCTTGATATTATATACCCAAGCAATTTTCCTAATGTTACTCCAAATGCACATTTTTTTGGATTTAAGCAGAGCTTGAATCTTTCCATTCTATCTAGTATGAGGCCTAGCTCTTGAATATGCGTAGATATTTTCATAGTTTTTGCCAAGGTTTCATCAACATAATCTTCCATGTTTTTATGCATCATATCATGGAAAATAGTGGTTACTGCTCTTTGGTAAGTTTCTCCTGTGTTCTTTAGACCAAACGACATAACATTCCAGCAGAAGGTTCCCCATGCACATGTGAAAGTTGTCTTCTCTTGATCTTTAGGTGCTATCTTGATCTGATTGTAACCAGAGAATCCATCCATTAATAAATACATCTCATATCTAGTAGTCATATCTACTATCATGTCAATGTTCGGCAATGGAAAATCATCTTTTGGACATACCTTGTTGAGATCCCTGAAATCTGTGCAAACTATAATAGATTTGTCTACTTTTGATACAGGTACTATGTTGGATATCCATTCTGCATAGTCTATAGCTCTGATAAATCTAGCTTTTAGTGATTTCTCTAGTTCAGCCTTGACTAGTAGTGCCACACAAGGATGCATCTTTCAAAGTTTTTGTTTGACTAGTTTAACTCTTGGCATAATGGAGAGATGATGCATGATGAGATTAGGATCTAGTCCTGGCATATCTGAGTATGTCCATGCAAAGTTGAACTTCTTTTCTAAAAATAGATTGCTGAAATATTTTCTCTTCTACTGACAGTGATTGAGCTAAATGAATGATATCTGGTATCTCTTGTCTCCCAATGTTCACTGGCTAAGTTGGCTCGATCAATATGGAAGATCTCTCCTAGAAGTGACTTGGCAGTAAATCAAGTATCTCACCTTCAAGCACTTTAGAGAGGTTTTCACCTTTAGTTTCATCCTTTATTTTCTCTCTTTTTTAGAGTCTAACACTACCACAATGTGGTTTTCACCATCAGATATTTTATTCTTATTTTTCTTGTTTTTGCGACTAAGATACTTGATATCTGCTTCAGTCATGTTTTCATTTTGTTCACTGGTAGAAGAGTACATGGGTTCAACTGCATTGAGATAGTAGGCTAGTGTATAGTCATTGGAAAAAGTAGGTACGTTCAAGGGTTGGTTATAAAGGGTGCAATCAATCAGTTCTAGATGCATTAAGGATAAGGTTGGAATAGGCTCAAGGGAGTTCACAGTACTATCATCATGGCTTCGGACTGACCAGTCGAGTTTCAAAAGACTACCTTGCATACGTGTCTCAAGACCAGGAAGAGTTATGACATGATTATTGAAATTCATGTTAGTATTTATTGGACCTAACTCAGTTGACCTACTTCTAGCATTGTCACCTACTTCAAACTAGACTACATACGATGGTGTAATAGTAGATAGTATCTTATCATTCATGACAGAGTAGTCATAATGCGTTGTTGAATACTTGTTGTCGTAAATAGAGCTCCTGTCTGAGTCATCAGAGTCATAGGATGAAGTTGCTGACTCATCTTCAAGTGGCTTAGTAAAGGTATATATAGTATCAACACCTACATCTTTGATGCTGCAAGTTCCTTCATGATTTGGTTCATTAACTTCTTGTACTTGACACACTTGTGGACATGACTTTGACGGTTCTATTAATCCCCGTCGTCTGTTCCATTCAGCTTCTTCTGGACTGATAACTGGTTCTTTTGTTGTAGCTTCTAGTTCCTCTTGTGTGATTCCATACTTGATTTGTCCTATCTCATTAGGAGGATTGGTAGGTGAAGGACTTGTTTGTGTCCTTTCTTTCTCCAGCTGTCGGTCATAGTCTTCTTATCGTTTTAATCTAATTTCTTCTATTTCCTTTTGCATTCTTAGGCGTATCAGCTCTTGTGCATCATTTTTAGTATCCCTAAGTTCTTCAAGAGTTTCTATAGTAGATGTATTTGAGATATGATTTGGACCCCATTCATACTCATTTGAATCAGTTTTTGAGTCATCTACTTGCTATCTGTCAGTATGTGTGACTGGAACATTTAGCGGTGCAAATAATTCTCTGATCCTATATACCTCATCTCTCATATCCTCTGGGACTTCTACTTCCTGTGGTATGATAGCTAATAGGACTAGAACTTGATTTCCATCTATTTCCTCTCTGTGGGTGGGCAATTCTTGTTGTTTAGCATCACACTCTTCTTGAGTTTTGTGAGTACTAATCTCTTGTATTGTTAAAGGCAATACCTTTTTCTTCCACTTACATCGATGGTGAGGTATGTGCTTCTGATCTGATTGCTTTCTTGGATCATATCCCAGTCTAGCTTTATCATTACAAACTGAGTTTGTAACTGAATAGGTTCAACAATACCCTTTTGATGTTTGCCAAGAGGACCAGTACTTGAATATCCCATGCATTGAAGCATCTTATAGGCTGGACCATATTGTGTTGGAGAAATCTCACAATGTTGTATTTCTTTATCTGTACTGTCTTCTTTGAAGAGTGATTTAAGGACATCATCCCCTTCTATTTCACCTGCAAGAGAAGTAGAGGACTATATAAAGGTGCCATCATAAATGACTTTTAGAGTTGAAGTTTGTGGCCTCATACCCTCTGATGGTTTTCCCAACTGTCTTGGTGATGGAGGAAGAGATGTTAGTGAGAGTATAGGCTCTATCTTATAACCATCCATGCTAGTGTTTGTGATTTTTAGTTTCTTTTCCAAATCTTTCAGCAAAGATTCCAAACTTTTAGTTGTAGAAGCTGCTCTATTATTAGGAACAAAAGCATCAGCACCCTGTGTTAATGCATTACAGGTATAACTTGTATCAGCAGGAATAGTGACTTCAACTCCATTGTAGGGAAATTTCAAGCATTGATGATACATAGTGGTACTGCCTTCATTTCATGAATCCATGGCCTACCCAGCAAGATATTGTATGAAAGATGAAGATCTAGGACTTGAAAAATGACATCTCTTTCCACAGGTCCTACTCTGATTGGTAATGATACCAATCCCTTAGAATTTATTTCCTCTTCGTCATAAGCCTTGATTGTTATCTTCTTTGTTGGATCAATGACATTCTCAGAAAATGCCAGCTGTGTCAATAGATTGTAGGTACAAACATTCAACCCAACGCCTCCATCTATCAAAACATATTTAACGCAATGTTTATGAATCATGGCTTCAATGTGTAATGGCTGGTTATGTGGGTGACTTAGTGAATTATCATCTTCTTCAGAGAATTTGAGATAATGGGGTGAGGTCAGGTGACCTACCATAGATTGAAACCAATCTACATCTAAATCTTTAGGGACACTGGTAGTGAGTAGAGCCTTGTCTAGGACCTCTTTATGAGCAGAAGAGATCTTAAGTAGTTCTAAAATGGAGATTTGAGTATTGATTCTCTTCAATTGCTTGATAATACTATAACCAGGAGAAGATGATGAAGCTGGTTGTTTCGATTTAGCCATGATTGTGTTTGTTTGTCTATTTGCAAGTTTTGATGTCGTTTGATCAAATGTTGGGGGACTAGCTCCTGGGATAGAAATCTTCCTTTGAGCATGAGTCACGACATTAGTAGTCTGTGTTTGACTTTGATGATCCTGGACTATGATCACATTGCAATATTTAGGTTGAATAGATTCAATCATGTTGATCACATTATCGTGATTAGTGTACGTATAATTGATTCTAGCTCCTCCCTTGGATTTTGAGGATTCTCCTTGTTCATAATTGGGTAAGGGATCTTTAAAAGCCTTATGGTCAACATTACCCATGTGACTTCCAACAATGATCTTGCCTGCATTAATGAGATCTTGTATTTCATGCCGAAGTTTCATGCAGTTGTTTATGTTGTGTCCCTTGTTCCGATGATAGTCATAGTATTCATTTTCTCTCCACCATCTGGGTCTAATTTCTAGGTCATATGGTTTGGAATTGTCTAGCAATGTTATCAGATTATTTTCCAATAAAGTTTTAATAGCCGATTCATATGATTCATCTAGAGGAGTAAAATCACGCTTAGGTTTTGAGATCCAAGGCTTGTCTTTAAACCACTCTCTTGTTTTCTTTGGAGGATTTTCCATTGTAGTTTCAGCTGCCTTGAGTGCTTGTGTGCCACTGGCCAAGTTAAATATTGTGGATTTTGTTTTTGCTTGGACAGTATCTACCACTCCATCACTAACGACATTCTTGTTGTTGTCTTACCATATTTCCAGTATTTTCTCTTTTCTTTAGAGCTACAACCTTGTGATGTTTCTTTCCAAAGTGATATATCTCCCTTTTTGATAAGCACGTCTTCCATTCTGAGGGTGTTATCTACCATTTTGTTGAATGAAGGGTGTACTTGCATCTGGAAATTGTATTTCAATTCAGGGACTAAGTTGTTGACAAAGATATCCATTTTCTCAAGATCTGGGATAGTCCGTGAATATCTAGAGAATATTTTTCTCCACCATTGGAGGAAATGAGAAAGGGTTCTCCTGTCTTTTGTTTGGTATTGCAAAGCTCTATCATAGTGACTGGGTGACAATTTTGTATGAGTATTGTTGTAAAAATAGTTGGTTTAGTTCTTCAAATGTTTTTATCCCTTTGGGTAGGCTTGCGAACCATTCCATTGCTTGACCCCCTAAACTCTTTAGAAAAAAGGTGCATGAGGTACGTTTGATCATGCATAAACTCCATACAAGTGGCACAAAAATCTTTGACATGATTTTGAGGATCTGAGGTACCATCATACTTGTCAAATTTTGGGATCTCAACTCATGAAGGAAATGGAGACATGTAAAGGTTTTTGTCAAATGGGAATGGGCATATTGTGTCTAGAGAATATTGTTTTGGTGCTTTATCTTTGTTTTCTATTTTTGTGACCGCAGTTTGTAATGCTTGCATTTGCTTGTTCATTTTTCCCCATGGTGTCTCTTCCTCTTTAGCGATGAGGGCCTGCACATTATAGCTAGTAGGGATTTTGGCACCTTATTTTTCTAATTCCAAGAAATAGTCTTCTTTTTCCCTAGCCATGATGACTTTCATCATTTTCTGGAATTCTTTATCATTCTGGCATCTATGTATTTCGTCTTCAGGAGGTTCGGGAAGCTCAAATTCAATTGATGAATCACTGTCAGTGGCATGATTTCTGAAATCTTCATGAGTGTTTCGTTTACTAGCTTCTCTTTCTTTCCTTTCTCCAGACATGGTGGGAGATAAGGGCTGACCAAAGATTGGTAAATTGTAAACTGGTATCTATGACGAGGATGGTTTATTGTGAAAAGGATTTTCTTTGTAAAATAGATTGTTGTTGGTCAAAAAGGGTGTCTCTTTTACTTTAACTATTTTGCTGTGAGAGGTTCTAGTTTGAACAGGTATTTCTAACTGACAGGACCAAGAGCGAGACATGTTGCAGAAGTCAAGATCAAATTGTAGCTAGTAGTTCATTTAATGTAGTAATTAAGAGAAGTAACTTAAGATCTAGTTTGGTTTTAGGAACGATCTATCCTATGTAAGATGTTATCCAAGTTGAATTAGGTTTGATAAAATGTTTGTTTGAAGTAGCTGAGAAATGATCGACAAAATCGTGAAACACAACTGCAGAGGTACACTATCAAGGTTGTTTATGCTTATGAGGATGATAACCAGTTTTAGGCTTGTTGTAGACTGTTTTGGATAGGTTTAATTGTTCTGAATTGGCAAAATCAGAGACTTGTACAACATAATTTCTGAGACTGTATGACAGTTCAACAAGTTTAGGATGACAACAATTTTGTTTCGTACGAGTTGCTACCTAGTATCGTACGACAAATGATTCTGTTTGGTTCTGTTTCATATGACATAGGATTTAGCTTAAACAATAGACTGTTTGATTTCGTATGACACAAGATTGGACACATAACGAAAATTTAGTATACTCATACAACACAGGATTTGGTGAAGGATGACAATTTAGTAGACTCGTACGACTGTTCAAAGAGTAGAGACTAAAATTCTGAGTTTTTCAATGACTGAGCATGATAACTGAGTACAACCAATTTCTGAGATGGACTGATTTTTGATAGGGATAGGCTAGTTTTGACATAGATAGAGTTTATCACTGGGTTGTTTGATCTGTTTGATTTGTTTTCTCTAGTTTCAATATTTCATTTTTAATTCTAGGGATGAAAACACAAAAAACACGTGAGATATGTAATATTTGAAGCACAACACACTAACCCTATGGAAGTTGGCTTAGAGAAGAAAAACTTTGCTTGCTGACTTAGGTACACACCCAATAGCTAATTAGAATACAACCGCTGAGTCTCACGAAATGGATTCTCAACACTGTATTAGCCGACTCCAAATGCTAATGGGAGCACGATATGGCAAGTGTCTTGGGAGAGTTACTATCTCTCTTGCACAAAGATTATCAACCTTTCGGAGGTGAATCAGGTAGCTTCTATTTTATAGTTCTTAATTAGGAATTCCATTTGAAATTACCCCTTGAAGTCATGCAAGCATGATTGAGGCCTATATCCCGACAAGGTATCGAAACAAGCTGTAGTCATGTAAACGCGATTGCGACCATGAGGCCCTACAAAATGCCCGATATGAGAGATCTCAAAGAGAAAACTCAAATAATCCCATCCTCTGAGACTTTAATCATTAGAGACCTATTTATTATAGTGAGTTGGAATGCTCAGGTCTAGCTGTACTCACTTGGGTCATTCTCACAAGGTGATTACTTTTTCCCACTGTGATAGGCCCACTAAAGGTACACAAATCTCAAAACTTAGAAAAAAGCTTCGAGGGTCTAGATTTTTGATTGTCTATAAAAGACAAGAGCATACTCTCCTACCTCTTAGATTTTTTTAAAAACATGAAAGACAGATTTGTTCATTAACTAGATAGCAATTTAAGTGCCTAAAAAAAATGAATTTAAAGAATACATGATATTTGGTCGATTTTCTTTAGGCAACTTGCAAAAACAATGCATCAGTAGTCATTTTCTTCTTGATTCTTTGGCAGGTGTATGTTTGATTGATAGATTCTTTGGCAAGCGTCCTGCAAAAAACTAGTTGGGCTATGAAAATATCAGGCAGACAAAAGACGATTCAGGGTTAGTGTCAGTATCATCAAAATTTAATTCAAGAACCTTGAAAAGTAATTTGTTTTTTAACAAATCCTAATCTAACTCCTCCAACCTAGAAGAAATTGTTAGAAACCTGCAAGAAGAAAAAGTTAGTGAAATATCAAATCTCTTGGTGAGCTTACACAAGCTTAATTTCAAATCGTGGTTACAAATTTTTCACTCCTAATGCTGCGACTAAGTTTGAAATTTGGAGGATCCTCCAAAAATTAGATTTTGCATTATAACTCCTAGAGGTCCGAAACCCCTCTCAAACATCCTGACAATATATATGGAATATAACTTAAAGTATAAGAAAAATGTTATATTCCATATATATTGACCTTCCACAAGCCTTATTTCAAGCAAAATCCTAAACAAAAACTCTATGTTTTCATACCACAAAAGAGTAACTCGTACAAGTATTCTCACTTGACCATACTACAATTCTCACCAAACTGAACGAGTAAAAACATAAAAAAAAATGACAAATCAGTTACTCGTACGACAGAGGATTTCTTCTCGCATGATAGAGGATTTCTAGTCGTACGACAGAGGATTTCTGCTCGTACGACAAAGGATTTCAATTCCTACGACACTTGCAGTTTGTCATTTCAGCCTGTGAGAAATGTCTTACGAGATGACGCAGAGGTTGTACGAATGAAAATCCAAAAAGTCAAAAACTTGAAAAAATAAATAAAATAAAAAGTCAGTCTTTCGAGGTCAAAAAATGTAGTCTTCAGCCCCATGGTGGGTGCTAGAAATGTGTGTGTGAAAAGTGGACCTGGATCTATATTTGCAATACACAACACTTCAATTAAGTCATTACATGTATGGTTAGATAGATATAAGCATGAATATGAAAACCATAACAAATCGACCCATTGCCTTCTAAAAGATGTGAGTATAAGATTGCTCTCAGATTTGTATAAGCAATCTAGTGACTAGACAACACCAAGATGAAGGATTTTAATCTATATGAGCATGATAGTAATGCTAGATGGATGCAAGATTAATCTAACAAGATTTAAGCAATAAATGAGATAAATGATCTAAATATGTATGCAATATTCTCAATGAACCTAGAGCAAAAAAAAGTATAATAATGATGTATTCTCCAGCCTCTTTGAATGAGAGATGAGAGCCTTAAGTTATAGAAAATTCAAAAAGAAACCAACGGCTGAGATCACATGATGATGAGCGGTCAAGATTTTCCAAGAGGAAGCACAATCCAAGTGAATTGATGTGATTGGATACTTTTCTCAGTTTTAAAGGAAATTGAACTAAAATTAAGATAAAATCAGAAAAATTGGTTTATTCTCTATTTCATTCAATTTTAATATTTAATTGTTTTAATTGCTTTCTTTGAGATTATTTATCAATTTTTAATTTGTTTTCCAAGATTATCTCCAATTGATTTCTTTTCTCAATTTTTAATTCTTTTTTGGTCAATGAATTCCTTTTTTGATTTATTTCCCTTTTTGAAGATTTGTGCTCATAATTTCCAATTCCTCTTTCTTGATTTGTTTCCTTTTTTGAATATTTGATGGAAAATTGATTTATTTAATTAAATATGCTAGGATATTTAACAAAATAAATAAGACAATTGTTTAAAATGAATTACTTGGAATGATTTAATTAATTAATTAAATATTTAATTAATATTGGTTGATTAATTTGCCATGTGACATTTGATGATTTTAGAATTAATTGTGTGTTGAAGATTTATTTGATTGCCTTTGGTTAGGACCTTGGTGATGTTGTTGAGATTAGGGGCTCATGGTTTAGATGACCATTTTTAGGGTATTACAACCATGAGTCTAATACCATACTTATATTGCAATCAGAGGCCTACTCAAACAGTCTGCTACTTCACTAGTACTTCCCTTCTTGTGGAAAATATTAAGATTAAATTGTTGAAGATAGCTTGAGTATCATTGATGTCAATCATTCTACAACTGCACTTGTGTTTGCAAAAATTGAAGAGGTTTGTGGTCTGTGTGGATGACAGTCTCCTTACCCAAAATATAATGTTTCCACTGCTTACAAGCTTGAACAATAACACACAATTCCTTGTCATAAGTGGCATACCAATGCACTATATCAGAAAAAGTCTCACTATGATATGTAATTAGGTGACCATGTTGTAGGAGGACTGCTCCTAGGACATATTCTGATACATGAGTTGTATTTCAAATGACCATTGTAGGCCAGGAAGAGATAAAACTGGTGCAGAACATAACCTTCATTTTAACTCCTTGAATGCTTCTTGTTGAGCACTTGTCCATTGAAAATTTCTTTTGTCCCCCCCCCCCCCCTGGCAATGACTGATTTAAAGGTCAAGACAAATGGAAAAACCCCAACACAAATCTGTGATAAAAGTTTGCCAACCCAAGGAAACTTCATAACTCTGTGAGATTTCTAGGAGATGGCTAGTTCTTAATCACTTGTATCTTCTCAAGAACAACATGGACATCCTCACTATAAATAGCATACCCTAAGTATCTAATACTTTGCATACCAAAGGAGTACTTTTCTCTGTTTGCATAAAGCCCATGATCTTGTAAAGTTGAGAGAATTTTTTCCACATGTTGCAAATGTTCCTCCCAAGTTTTGTTGAAGATGAGTATGTCATCCAGACATACCACCACAAAGGAATCGGCGAACGGTTTGAGTACATCATTCATCATTCTCATGAATGTTTTTGGAGCATTTGTTAGATCGAAAGGCATCACTAGTCATTCAAACAACCCCTCTTTAGATTTGAAAGTTGTCTTTCATACATCAGCTGAGTTAATTGGCACTTGATGGTATCCCAATTTCAAATCAATTTTTGTGAAGAATCGAGCCTCTCTAAGCTGGTCCAAAAGGTCATATATCTAGGGAAGTGGATGCCTATTTTTGACTGAAATTTTTTTCAATGCCCTATAGTCAATACAAAGTCTCCAAGTTCCATCCTTTTTCTTTGCCAGAACAGTAGGACTACCACATGGTGATGCACTTGGAGGAATATGTCCCTTCTCAATCAATTCTTGTGTTTTCCTCTTAATTTCATTATTTTCTAATACTGATCTATGATAGACTGGTTCATTAGGCAATGGAGTTTGTAATATCAAATCAATAGTGTGTCTCACTTAGTAGTGTGAAGGTACCATAGTTGGAAACTTAAACAGATTCTCATATTTTATCAAAATTTGATCGATTGATCTTTTCTACAGTGTTGTGTTGTTTGTGATGTTATGGGAATTATATATTGATTTCCTTTTTTCTTCAGAATGAATCATTAATAATATTAATGTTCTCGTTCTGGAAACTAACCTCCTACATTTCTTAGCACTAATCAAATATGTAGAGTATGTAGGGCTTACCTCTGGTATTTGGTATTTCTTCTCACCCAATCTGATTGTCACACTATGAGGTCTGGACTTATAAACACCATGGTGCTAGTACATATATGGTTGTCCCAGAAAAACATCACAAACATCTAGAGGAGCTACATCAAAAATTACCTCATCTTTGAAAGGCTTTATAGAGTATGAGAGGCGACACTGCTGGTGCACTTGAATATCTCTCCCTTGACTTACCCATCTCATTAAGTAGGGTTGTGGGTTCTCTATTGTTTTCAGATTCAATCTCTTTGCAGTCTTTACTGAAATTAGGTTCTTTTGACTTCCACTATCAACAATAAAGTGCGGGGCTTTTCCTCCGACCCACATTTGTGAATGGAACAATCTTTCCTCATCCTCCTGAGGCAATATCTTTGTAGTGGTTGTTGTTGCATATGGATCAACCTTAATGACGTGTTCATGACTTTCTTGTGTGAAAGATTCTGCCACCTTAGGTTTTTCCTTGTCCTCATGCATCTCCATCATTAATTTTTTTATATTTCTGCAATCTTTTGTGTTATGAGAGGGACTTTTATGGAATTCACACTACATACCATTCTCTTGTGCCTTCTTCATACCCCATGCCTTTTTCGGTGGTGAATTGGGAGAGGATTCCTTAGAGGTTTGTTTCCATGTAGTTTTGCCACATTCACCCTTGTAATGCCCCGCCAGGAAACCCCAAAGGGTTTAAGTTTAAAACACTCAAATAGAGTGTAAATTTTTTTTTTTTTTTTAAATATAATTAAGTGCGTTAATGAAACGTTACAACGTTAAGATAGTTTGAAGTTGTCTCCATTCATAATTAGACACAACATTAAGATACATTGTAGTTATCTGTCAACTTAGTTATCACAGCGGAAGGCTCAAACAATCCTAAGGAGTTTCCTAACGTGATTACATAATCTTACCTAATTCAACTTGCGTCTTTAGACCCATTAATCTGGATATCTTAATTACGAGATCAAGCATAGATCTTAATTATATATGTGTTCAATGGTTTGACATCTTATAATTTTAGGAAGCGTTCAATTGCTTTGGTTAGTGAGGGGGCCATCGAGAGGTTAGTTACTCAAGCACTTTGATTCGAAATTTCATTGGGAGGTCTCCAAATAGGTTCAAGCGTTTTAAATATAACAAAGTTCATTCATTAGAGTTTTTAAAAAAAAATAACCATCCACACTTGACATCATCCTTTAATGCTATAAACGTGCTTAATGAGATTCATTCGTTTAGGATTAAACTACTATTAGTAAAACGAGGATTCCATCATTTGATTTTAAAGTATTCACTCACATTTGATATATTTATTATTACTATTTTTTTAAAATATTAAAAGGTATGGTTAGTAGGAAGAATTCGTTCCTTAAGGATTATCTACTATTAATAGAGTGAGGTCCCTTTATTTGATTCTATGCGTAGCCAACTAATGAATTGAAGTTGTTTTATGAAAGGTAAAATATGAGTAGCCATGGAAATTCATTTGAAGTTTTAATAATACTACTAGATGGCTAAAATCATTACGTTGAAAATGTATAGAGCCACCAGAGTTCATCCTTTAACTATAAGATATAGCTAGCAAGACATTATCTAACATTTCAAGATTAAAGTATAAATTCCAAGAGATGCTCTTCCATTAGGATTGAATTACAATTATCTCGTTGCAAATCACTTTTCTTTTATCGTTAAATGAATATAATGTGAGAGAGATTCTTTTATTAGATTTAATGTATCAACAACTAATTGAATCCCTTCTTTTCAGTTCATCTTTAACAATCATAAAGAAATTCGTTTGTTGGGGTTAAAATTAGGGTGGACTAGTTGAGTTTCACCAATTATCAAGTTAAATTTCGGTAAGGTTGATTTGTTAAGATTAACCGTAATTGACCAAACCACTATATCCAATATAATGAAACATAATTATCATGACGTTTCCCATTCTAGTTCAATCTTAGCAAACATGAGGGATTCCTTTTTTTTAAAGATTAACATAGGGGTTTTCTAGTTGGGTTCACCCGGTTATAGAAGTAATCTGGTGAGGGTTATTGATTCAAAATTACAACATAAATTACTAAGTATATTCGTTCAATATACAACATGAATATTTGATTGAGTCCACACGATTAACAAATTAATCCGGTGATGATTATTGGTTATGATTAAAACGTGAAATAACTTAACAAATTTTATCCAATGTAATGAAACATAACTGACATGGCGTGATTCATTTACTAAGGTAAAAGGATAGATATTTCTATGATGTTCTTCTTTTAAATTTCAATCTAAGAATTGTGACATAATTTTTTTTTAACATTGTTATTCCCTTTTTACGTTCATTCCATTAACATTCTTTTTAACAATTAATCCAATGAAGTATTTCTATCTAGATTTCTTCCACTATTACAATTCAAATTAACATTACCCAATTACCATTTCCACACTTTAATTTTACAATATTTAAATACCATGCCATATTCATAATTCACAATGTTTTATGAACTTAAATAACTACGTTTATCCATATGAATAATGTTATACATTTAAATTTGAATTCATTTAGTTTACACCATACACTTTGCAAGAATACAACCATTCAAGATAATTTAAAACATAAAACAAAGTACGCTATAAACATCGCATGACACAGAATATGATCTCGGAGTTCACCCCGGATGGGCTACATCTCCGGGTCTGCTCAACTGCAAGACCCTTTTGGTATTTATTATAGTTAAGGTTACATAATTACATGTCTTTACAATCTTGCCTTTTAGGCGAACACATACACCATTCCACCTCTACCTCGTTAGTTTATTACATAGTGATCCCTTTTAAAAAAGGGTAAAATTAAATCATAACAAAAGAAGACAACCAAACCTAAATTCTATTGTTTTGATGGTACCCTAACTAGGGTTTTGACCGACTTATGACCAAAACTAGCATTTCAAGTCTTACTATAAACTAACCAATTTAATTATAGACATTTAAACTGCAAGGACATCACCCGGAAGATGCATTTGTTTACCCATATCATCTCTATCCACAATTGTCGGTCGAGTTTATGGTTTTGATAATTTAACTATATTTAAAAATGCGTATTAGTCCACCGCTACTAATTAGTTCATGTTATTAATAAATATTAACTCGATTATGGCGTAACCAATATGAAATTAAAAACTTGCATTAGAGAATGGATTTTCTACGTGTTGATCCTCTAAAATCCAAACATATTATGCGCAAATTTTGAAATTAAATGAGGTAAGAACTGAATTTAGAGTTACATAATAACTAGGAGATTAGATTTAAATCTCTAATACTAATTTTAAACTCAGTTAATAATCAGAATTTATTTCCCTTTTTTTTTATATATAACATACAAATAACTTTCTTTCTTTTTTTGTTTTTTAAAAGATTATATAAAATAATAAAAGGAATTAATTAAAATTTAAATGTAACAAATCTATTTTTTTTTTTAAACTGCAGAAAAAGAGGGAAAGAAACCCCACGTGGACAACCACGTGGGTCTCCCCTTGGCAGCCCTTCCCATCTGTTGGTAGCGCAGCCTACCATTGGTAGCGCTGCTACCCAATGGTAGCATGCTGCTACCTCAGGTAGCACTGCTACCATTTGGTAGCAGATCACTACCAATGGTAGCGCTGCCTACCAACTGGTAGCATAAGCTACCTGCAGCGAGAGGCCAGGTAAGGGATTTTTTTTGTGTTTTATTTTATTTATTATTTTTTTTTGTTTTCAACACACACAAATTTGCAAAAATAGAAATAAATAAAAGGAAACCATAACAAATCCCCAAATCACACAGCCTTACAGACAGAGGAAAAAAAAGAATAAGTTCCAGCAAACCCCTTTCATTTTTATATTTTTTTTTTGAGGAAACTCACAATCCAAAAAAAAAAAAAACCTTCAATTTTGAAAGAAACTCATAATCAATACATTTTTCCAGAATTCTCAGAATATTATGGATTTCAAAAGAGGGCAAAATAGAAGAGTCTTTGAAGAATAACCAAGCCTTCAACCAACTGAAAACTAAATCTTAATAAACATCCATGGGTAGCAATCCTCTCTGTTTTTCCAGCATTTCATGGAGGGCATAACAATAAACAAAAGGGGAGAGTAAGATTTCTTACCTCCAAACACTTTCCAGGATGAGATTTTGATGAAGATGAGCTCCCAAATCAGCTGCTCTCATTCCTCATCCCTCTCCCAAAATCCCCAATCTCACTTGCAAGAACCATGTTTTTCCAAAAAAAAAAGACCAAAGGCCAAGAAGCCCCCAAAATGCTTACCAAACAAGATTAAAAAGAAAACCCTAATTTTTGCCCTAATTTCAATTTCGAAATTAGGTATTTATTTTTAAAAATAAAATGATTGAAAGTCCCAAATGGAAGTCATTCATTACCATTATTTATTAATCTTATATGCTTTCCCCTATTAAAATTAAAAATGCTTCTTTTTCTTATTGAGTTTTAAATTTTAATTTCTTAATATCGATTTAGGCCTACATTTATATTTTGGGACTACTTACCGGGTAAGGCGTTTTGATTAAATTTTAATTTTCTAAAAATCAATCTTTTTATACTATATCAACTATACAAGTAAAAAAAAAGAAATAATTTCGTTTAAATAATAATAATTTATCCCTTTTCTTCCAAAATGCGAAAATGAGTAATTTAATTCTATCTCTCCGATGACTTTAAAATTTTTTCCTTTCTAAAAAGCATAACTCAATAAATTCGTTATTTTAAAATTAGCTATTAAATTAACTCGCTATAACATAATAAAGCGACATTTTTAAATAAATGACTAATCCAATGCAAGAGACTTGTTTCTTCTAATTTCTCAACTATAAATGCATAAATGTTACAAATGCATAAATGAGCACATTAACCCCAGTTAAATACCTTAAGCTTGCTACAATGACAATTTAAAACAATCTCTTTAAATTAATGATTAATCATATAAAGAAACTTCCTATTTAAATTTCCATATCACTAATGTGCACGTCTACTCATAAATTTGAATTTAATACTTAGGATAACAAACCTCACTTACCTCGCGCAGGACACGCAAATCGAGGAAGTCCTCCCAATCTCTCGACACACATCCCAATGAAAAACAAGCCCCACGAATCCACGCACGATGCTCACCTAACCATGGCTAAGGCAAGACGAGAGTTATATGACCACTAAATCCGAATTCAAAAGATGAAGGAGGATACTCAACCTTGCAAATTCCAAAGGAGGCGAACCTTGCCCTAAGCGGTGTTGTACCTGCAATCTCCTGCACCCATGAACTCATACAAGCATGCATATACATATACATATTCAATGAAGGCGTTAGCTCAAGATTTATCTCAAGGGTTAGGAAACAATTACATTTACACGAAAATCGATGCAAAAGCCCAATAATAAGTATGCACAATTTATTTATATTATCTAACTACACATTGCATGTCGGTTAATCTACCATTCAAGAATGCCACATAGGAAGTCAATCATGGTTAAACGGGTTTTAAAAGTCTGACTAGGGTATGGGCATTACATTCTCCCCCCCTAGGTTTTGACTTACTCCTGGAAGTCGCAAAGTTAAGCGAAAGTCCTGCAACACTTATTAGTCCTTAAACTCAATTAACAATTATCAATTTGCACAAACAACTATTTTGTCAGCCATTTAAAACATTATTCATCAATAAAAATTCATCTAACATAATTCACACCTTCAAATATTTTATAATTTAGGATACGAGACTTTTCCCTTCTTATTTCACCAAATTTAATACAATTTAAAATATATAGACATAGTTTTCATACTCATCTATCAAACATGGCAAGGAAATGTGCTCTCAAGGTCAATTTCTTTCACCAATTCATCTCTTTCACAATACTTTATCACCTAAAACTAGCCTCAATAGAACAATTTCTATGACCAAGTTAACTTCTCAACAAATAAGAACAACGTAAGAACTCAATTGTTTATACTTTTCAGACATACAAGAACTTTTCCAATGACTATGCCCCATAACATAGTGACAAGTTAATACCATCTATCCATGATCACACATAATATCCAACCACAAGACTGGTTTGCACAACACAATAGGCCACATGTGAGCATGTCTGATGCTCGATCAAAGGTAACATATATGATCCACATCTCTATGTCTGCTCTCAGAATAAATACATGATCAACAAATGTCCAACATCTCACTCAAGGGCTTGATGGTGTTAGGGTACACCATAGCGGTGCTACCTTCCATACAAGTCCCTCGTGAATATCCCTTGTTGTGTAAGGTGTTTAGCCTCCAAGAGATAGTCACCACTCATAGGTAGGTAGTGGATCTTAGCTGTTTTCACAGCCTCACATACCTCCATCCTCAAGGTTCCTTGCGTCTACTTCCTCGTATACACTCATCCAAGCCCGTCTCCTACGTTCTTGGAGAGGAATTCACATTACAACACAAGACCAGCATACGAAAACAACAAGGATAAACTGGTTTAGCCACCGAAGTACAAAAAGTTAAAGATAATATTTGTCAATCCCAACAATAAAACAAGAAAATAATTTCCGGATTTGCAACATCAAAGCAAGAAAAATCAAGATGGCAAGATCGTGGCTAAACTGTCAAGGTCAAGGTAAAATAAATTGCTAGCCCACAAGGAATAAATAAATAATTAAAAAAAAATCATAATTGCACATTACATCACTACGTGACTGGTAGCTAGCCACCAACGAGGAAGGAAGGAACAATCGTCTAGCTACCCTAGTAGCTCATCATGTGGTGTGGCCAAGTCACACACCCGCATGGCATGGCAGTGTGCTCCTCGGCATCACCCCGCATCACGTCGTCACGTGGCATGGCTCTACCCTATACCTATTGGTAGGCCGCATGGCAATGTCTACTACATCCCGCATCGTGTCTCAGCACGGCATGGCGATACTCCAAGCGGACAAAGCACGCAATGGACGTATCCCACATGGCAGTGTACCCCGCAGACAAGGCACGCGCTGGTCACACACTGCATAGCGATGTTCCTCACAGGATACTCGCCGTAAGCCAGAGGTATACATGGCTAAGGTCTACCGATAAGTCTACCAACACTAGCTAGTTGGTAACTTATGTAGAACAATAACACGCCTCTCATGAAGACAAGGCAACAAATGCTCCAATATGTCAGAAAGTACCACGCCTCTCATGAAGACAAGGCAACAAATGCTCCAATATGGAATCCAACAATATGCTCAAAAAAAAAACTGTCACCTATATGCTCAAGATAAGGAATAGGAATAAGGCTGGCACACATGAACCTCATAAATCGGTTCATCCCAAGGGGAAGTATTGAGTACACCTATGTTATAGTTTCGTTACAAAACCATGCTTTTCCTCAAAATAGGGAAGCTAAAGTCGCTTCGCGTCGACATTACTCGTACGCTGTTCATTCTATTCAAGGAATGGTGACTTCTACTACTACCCCTTCACATACTGACTTATCAACAACCCGTGGGTTGGCACTCAGTAAGGGAAACAAACAAGCAACATCACATAGATAGGTATGGTTTCCCATACTCATAAACAAACACATTCCCCATGGTTGATTACTTCACCATCCCATGGGCACACAAAGCAAGTACGGGTTTTCTCACAACACACACCGAATAGCACTATTACTGGTTTAGTCACATTTATGGGGAGCACTTTACATTATGCTAACATATACTTAAGGGAAGTTTTTAATTATGCTTTACACATGAATCACCAACAAGGTTTACTCTAGATCCACGTACTGAAATTTTCAACAATTCAAATTTACACAACGAGATAACATCATTCTAATATCTTTCTCAATCTTCCCTAAGCATTTTCATTCACATTATTAACTATGCAATTCCCCTTTTCAAGATGAAAAACCTTCCCCTTTCAATTAGAAGCCCAAAGCAACATAAAATTTCACATGCATTATAGCAAAACTTCTTCTTACATCACTGCATTCTAAATAGTGTTTCAAAAACAACAATTCCTATATTTTAAACGAGAGGAGGAAGAGAGTTGGAAAATCAACTATTTCCTACGAATACACAAAATTTCAAAATCTCACCCTATGCTCGGATATAATTTTATCATTTGAGTGCACGGTTTTCATTTTGCTATCTCTTAGGAATGTGCCAAAACATCCTAACATGACATTTCTAATCTTTATTGTTGCACTATAATGTTCTAGTTTTCCGGACAAGAATTTAAATAACCAAATTTTCTTTTTGTAATACAAGCCTTCATGAGGACAATCACCATTCGTGATATGATACAATACAATAAAACATAGAATCTAACATTGAAAATTTATAATATGACAAGGAGGTAATGAAGGGCTATCTACTAGATTTTACACATTTAGTGCATACAATTCCACAAGTCTTTTATTTACTCCTTTCGAAACATAATCAGGCCATTATCAAATTCCAAAACAAGTTAAATTGTGCGTCATTTAATAAGTCCTAATCACACTATTTGAATAAGCACATAATACAGTCTTTTGAGAAGCACATCAATTTACTCTTGAAGCTACTACAGTATGTCCTCTTTTGGTTTTCCTTTCACATCAAGCAATTTGCACAAAACCAACTATACGCATTTGAAGCACCTTACTTAAGATGAAATTTAATTATATTACTCCTACCAAGCACATGGAGCACCCTTTAATGCAACCATACAATTTTCTATCATTAACCAAAAATTAACTCCTAAATCAATCCTTTTCAAAATCTAAAGCACAATAATGTTATGAAGCTCACACAAGGCTCAAGAAATATCATCCTTTCTCTTGCAATTAGAAAACTTAACTAAGAGGTAACTACACATATCAATTCATTTTAATTTACTTAGAGAAAGAGAAAAGAAGATGAGTCATAATCACTCAATGTACTACATGATAAGCATTAACATTTGTCATACTAGTCCTTAAAGTGGACAATCATTAAAATAGAGCCAATACCACAAACAACACATTTCGTACTTTTAGGTTCAAGATATTAACAACCAACTCAGATGGATTAGTCAAAGAGGAAAATAAATCAAAGATAAAGGTACATACGACTCCCTTTTGGAGTAAGAGAAATCGTAGACCAAGACCTCATTAAGCAGACAAAACACCTATAATTATTCCCAAAACACCCACATCATTGAGGTGAAAACAAAGTGTGAACACACACGTTACACACAAGTATAGTTTGTTAAATCACACCCACACATCAAGGTGGACAAGCATACAACCTAAGGTGGATACACACACACCAACTAAGAGCACAAGTGAAACCAGAGATCCCAGTGTTGCAACATGGGCTCTGATACCAAGTGTAATGCCCCGCCAGGAAACCCCGAAGGGTTTAAGTTTAAAACACTCAAATAGAGTGTAAAATTTTTATTTTTTAAAAAATATAATTAAGTGTGTTAATGAAACATTACAACGTTAAGATAGTTTGAAGTTGTCTCCGTTCATAATTAGACACAATGTTAAGATACATTGTAGTTATCTGTCAACTTAGTTATCACAGTGGAAGGCTCAAACAATCCTAAGGAGTTTCCTAACGTGATTACATAATCTTACCTAATTCAACTTGCGTCTTTAGACCCATTAATCTGGATATCTTAATTACGAGATCAAGCATAGATCTTAATTATATATGTGTTCAATGGTTTGACATCTTATAATTTTAGGAAGCGTTCAATTGCTTTGGTTAGTGAGGGGGCCATCGAGAGGTTAGTTACTCAAGCACTTTGATTCGAAATTTCATTGGGAGGTCTCCAAATAGGTTCAAGCGTTTTAAATATAACAAAGTTCATTCATTAGAGTTTTTAAAAAAAAATAACCATCCACACTTGACATCATCCTTTAATGCTATAAACGTACTTAATGAGATTCATTCGTTTAGGATTAAACTACTATTAGTAAAACGAGGATTCCATCATTTGATTTTAAAGTATTCACTCACATTTGATATATTTATTATTATTATTTTTTTTAAATATTAAAAGGTATGGTTAGTAGGAAGAATTCGTTCCTTAAGGATTATCTACTATTAATAGAGTGAGGTCCCTTTATTTGATTCTATGCGTAGCCAACTAATGAATTGAAGTTGTTTTATGAAAGGTAAAATATGAGTAGCCATGGAAATTCATTTGAAGTTTTAATAATACTACTAGATGGCTAAAATCATTACGTTGAAAATGTATAGAGCCACCAGAGTTCATCCTTTAACTATAAGATATAGCTAGCAAGACATTATCTAACATTTCAAGATTAAAGTATAAATTCCAAGAGATGCTCTTCCATTAGGATTGAATTACAATTATCTCATTGCAAATCACTTTTCTTTTATCGTTAAATGAATATAATGTGAGAGAGATTCTTTTATTAGATTTAATGTATCAACAACTAATTGAATCCCTTCTTTTCAGTTCATCTTTAACAATCATAAAGAAATTCGTTTGTTGGGGTTAAAATTAGGGTGGACTAGTTGAGTTTCACCAATTATCAAGTTAAATTTCGGTAAGGTTGATTTGTTAAGATTAACCGTAATTGACGAAACCACTATATCCAATATAATGAAACATAATTATCATGACGTTTCCCATTCTAGTTCAATCTTAGCAAACATGAGGGATTCCTTTTTTTTAAAGATTAACATAGGGGTTTTCTAGTTGGGTTCACCCGGTTATAGAAGTAATCTGGTGAGGGTTATTGATTCAAAATTACAACATAAATTACTAAGTATATTCGTTCAATATACAACATGAATATTTGATTGAGTCCACACGATTAACAAATTAATCCGGTGATGATTATTGGTTATGATTAAAACGTGAAATAACTTAACAAATTTTATCCAATGTAATGAAACATAACTGACATGGCGTGATTCATTTACTAAGGTAAAAGGATAGATATTTCTATGATGTTCTTCTTTTAAATTTCAATCTAAGAATTGTGACATAATTTTTTTTTAACATTGTTATTCCCTTTTTACGTTCATTCCATTAACATTCTTTTTAACAATTAATCCAATGAAGTATTTCTATCTAGATTTCTTCCACTATTACAATTCAAATTAACATTACCCAATTACCATTTCCACACTTTAATTTTGCAATATTTAAATACCATGCCATATTCATAATTCACAACGTTTATCCATATGAATAATGTTATACATTTAAATTTGAATTCATTTAGTTTACACCATACACTTTGCAAGAATACAACCATTCAAGATAATTTAAAACATAAAACAAAGTACGCTATAAACATCGCATGACACAGAATATGATCTCGGAGTTCACCCCGGATGGGCTACATCTCCGGGTCTGCTCAACTGCAAGACCCTTTTGGTATTTATTATAGTTAAGGTTACATAATTACATGTCTTTACAATCTTGCCTTTTAGGCGAACACATACACCATTCCACCTCTACCTCGTTAGTTTATTACATAGTGATCCCTTTTAAAAACGGGTAAAATTAAATCATAACAAAAGAAGACAACCAAACCTAAATTCTATTGTTTTGATGGTACCCTAACTAGGGTTTTGACCGACTTATGACCAAAACTAGCATTTCAAGTCTTACTATAAACTAACCAATTTAATTACAGACATTTAAACTGCAAGGACATCACCCGGAAGATGCATTTGTTTACCCATATCATCTCTATCCACAATTGTCGGTCGAGTTTATGGTTTTGATAATTTAACTATATTTAAAAATGCGTATTAGTCCACCGCTACTAATTAGTTCATGTTATTAATAAATATTAACTCGATTATGGCGTAACCAATATGAAATTAAAAACTTGCATTAGAGAATGGATTTTCTACGTGTTGATCCTCTAAAATCCAAACATATTATGCGCAAATTTTGAAATTAAATGAGGTAAGAACTGAATTTAGAGTTACATAATAACTAGGAGATTAGATTTAAATCTCTAATACTAATTTTAAACTCAGTTAATAATCAGAATTTATTTCCCTTTTTTTTTATATATAACATACAAATAACTTTCTTTCTTTTTTTTTTTTTTAAAAGATTATATAAAATAATAAAAGGAATTAATTAAAATTTAAATGTAACAAATCTATTTTTTTTTTTAAACTGCAGAAAAAGAGGGAAAGAAACCCCACGTGGACAACCACGTGGGTCTCCCCTTGGCAGCCCTTCCCATCTGTTGGTAGCGCAGCCTACCATTGGTAGCGCTGCTACCCAATGGTAGCAGGCTGCTACCTCAGGTAGCACTGCTACCATTTGGTAGCAGATTGCTACCAATGGCAGCGCTGCCTACCAACTGGTAGCATAAGCTACCTGCAGCGAGAGGCCAGGTAAGGGATTTTTTTTGTGTTTTATTTTATTTATTATTTTTTTTTGTTTTCAACACACACAAATTTGCAAAAACAGAAATAAATAAAAGGAAACCATAACAAATCCCCAAATCACACAGCCTTACAGACAGAGGAAAAAAAAGAATAAGTTCCAGCAAACCCCTTTCATTTTTATATTTTTTTTTTGAGGAAACTCACAATCCAAAAAAAAAAAAAACCTTCAATTTTGAAAGAAACTCATAATCAATACATTTTTCCAGAATTCTCAGAATATTATGGATTTCAAAAGAGGGCAAAATAGAAGAGTCTTTGAAGAATAACCAAGCCTTCAACCAACTGAAAACTAAATCTTAATAAACATCCATGGGTAGCAATCCTCTCTGTTTTTCCAGCATTTCATTGAGGGCATAACAATAAACAAAAGGGGAGAGTAAGATTTCTTACCTCCAAACGCTTTCCAGGATGAGATTTTGATGAAGATGAGCTCCCAAATCAGCTGCTCTCATTCCTCATCCCTCTCCCAAAATCCCCAATCTCACTTGCAAGAACCATGTTTTTCCAAAAAAAAAGACCAAAGGCCAAGAAGCCCCCAAAATGCTTACCAAACAAGATTAAAAAGAAAACCCTAATTTTTGCCCTAATTTCAATTTTGAAATTAGGTATTTATTTTTAAAAATAAAATGATTGAAAGTCCCAAATGGAAGTCATTCATTACCATTATTTATTAATCTTATGTGCTTTCCCCTATTAAAATTAAAAATGCTTCTTTTTCTTATTGAGTTTTAAATTTTAATTTCTTAATATCGATTTAGGCCTACATTTATATTTTGGGACTACTTACCGGGTAAGGCATTTTGATTAAATTTTAATTTTGTAAAAATCAATCTTTTTATACTATATCAACTATACAAGTAAAAAAAAAGAAATAATTTCGTTTAAATAATAATAATTTATCCCTTTTCTTCCAAAATGCGAAAATGAGTAATTTAATTCTATCTCTCCGATGACTTTAAAATTTTTTCCTTTCTAAAAAGCATAACTCAATAAATTCGTTATTTTAAAATTAGCTATTAAATTAACTCGCTATAACATAATAAAGCGACATTTTTAAATAAATGACTAATCTAATGCAAGAGACTTGTTTCTTCTAATTTCTCAACTATAAATGCATAAATGTTACAAATGCATAAATGAGCACATTAACCCCAGTTAAATACCTTAAGCTTGCTACAATGACAATTTAAAACAATCTCTTTAAATTAATGATTAATCATATAAAGAAACTTCCTATTTAAATTTCCATATCACTAATGTGCACGTCTACTCATAAATTTGAATTTAATACTTAGGATAACAAACCTCACTTACCTCGCGCAGGACATGCAAATTGAGGAAGTCCTCCCAGTCTCTCGACACGCATCCCAATGAAAAACAAGCCCCACGAATCCACGCACGATGCTCACCTAACCATGGCTAAGGCAAGACGAGAGTTATATGACCACTAAATCCGAATTCAAAAGATGAAGGAGCATACTCAACCTTGCAAATTCCAAAGGAGGCGAACCTTGCCCTAAGCAGTGTTGTACCTGCAATCTCCTGCACCCATGAACTCATACAAGCATGCATATACATATACATATTCAATGAAGGCGTTAGCTCAAGATTTATCTCAAGGGTTAGGAAACAATTACATTTACACGAAAATCGATGCAAAAGCCCAATAATAAGTATGCACAATTTATTTATATTATCTAACTACACATTGCATGTCGGTTAATCTACCATTCAAGAATGCCACATAGGAAGTCAATCATGGTTAAACGGGTTTTAAAAGTCTGACTAGGGTATGGGCATTACAACCCTTCCATTTTTTGTTTGTGAAATTTTCCCTCCTTCCTTTCTATTTGAATTTCTTCTCATTTTTTGTAGCAAATTTATATGCAGTAGGTAAAGTCTCTATGTTCAAGAATTCCATTTCGGTTTGGATATACCTATGGAGCCCACTTTGATATTTCAGAACTCGGTACTTCTCACAAGCTTTGATGCCAAACTTTGCTACTAAAGCATGCAACATATTAGTATATTCTTGAACAACTTGGTCCTTTTTATGTCGAAGCAATTGCCACTGCATATATTTTTGTTCATATGTATCTATAGGAAAATATTCTTCCTTTATGTGCTCCATGAATTCTCTCCATGTGGTTTTTTGATTAAAAATAAAAGTACTATCAGTTTCTTCTGCCTTGGATGCTAACTTTGCTTCCCATGAATCTTTCACATGATTTTCAGCTTTGAGAAGAACAAAAGTAAATTTCTCTTCATCTGAGAACTGGTTGACAGATAAATACCTTTCCAGTTTTGAAACCCAATCATCAACAACATCCGCATCAATCTTTCCTTGAAATGTGGGTATATCAAAATTCACTTGCACCTTGAATGGTGTATACCCCGTGAATGGTGGGTTTGCTTGTGACCCACAAATTTCTAGCATTTGCTTGAACTGCTCCATCATGTCTTCACGTTGTTTTGTTAATGTATCTGCAACTAATGCTTTAATGTCATCATCAGTCAACAACTTAGCCATCTGCGATTGTGTGCGTCTCAAAGGAAGGTTGTCTGAAGGATTTCTTGTTTCCAACCCCAATCTTTGATATGTTGATCGTGCGTGATATGACATATAGGAGCGAACTTTCTTTGATACCACCGATCCGAATTATGGATTTGGATGACAACACCTAAGTGAGAACCTGCGCTATTGTGGATTTGCTTACGCAAACAAGGTAAACACAAAATTGAAGCAAGCCAAAAAGTAATCCATTCTATTCGAAAATCCAACATATAATAATTCATGAGATTCCAAGGGTCACCAAAACCCCTTGAGAAAAGAAACTCAATAGTCACATTTTTTTATTACATAATAAAATAAAAAACTGCGAAATTTTCAAAAAAACTATATCAAATTTTGTTCTAACTTTGACTAGACCTAACTTTCTACTCAAGACTCAAAATTGCGAGCCATTTAACTTGTTGGAAAGGTCTCCAAGAGTTGAAGGCAAAGTCCTAAAAGAGCTTGCCTATGAAAATGCTCTAAAGGACTGACCAAAGTTTCAAGGGCTGAAAATGCCCCAAAGGCCTTCAAAAATCCCAATTACTAACATGTAGAAAAAACTAGAAAAAAATATGAAAATATTTTTTAAGATATTTCAAAATTATTTCTGATCACCAAATCATTTAATAACGTAATATTTGGGCATGTTGGGTTTTAAGAAGAATGCATGTGAATTTATTAATGTCCTTAATCTCTCATAATGTAATTTTATTGATTATCTTAACAGTAAGGCTTTAATTCTATGGTAGACTTTGCCAACAAATAAGAAGCTAACTAAAACCAAGAGCAAGGATTAGATACAATAAACTCTAAACAAAGATGATCAAAAATCAAAATGGTTTAATAGATAGTTATGAATAGTATACAATAAAAATAACATAAGAAATGCTTATAATAACATTTTATGAGTATTCAAGTTTAGAGGATACATATATAGAGGTGTAAGAGAAAAAAGGTGGCAAAAAAAGTTCAACATAAATTGTAACTCCAAAATTACTTAGCGCATAAGAATATAGTATACAATAAAAATAGCATAAGAAACGCTTATTAAAACATTTTGTGAGTATTCAATTTTAGAGGATACATATATAAAGGGTGTAAGAGAAAAGGGGTAGCAAAAGAAGTTAACAAAAATTATAAATCCAAAATTAGTTAGTGCAACAAGAGTAGCTTCCTATAAAAGAAGATGGCACCTCATCCCACATTAGTCATTTTAATAACCGAATCAAGATTAATAAAATGTAGTAAAAATAAATAACATCTAAATAGATAAAAATAAAAAACCTATACTACCAAAATTCTAGACTAACAATCTTAACAAAATGAAGACAATGTTCTCGTTGGTTTGAAGTCCAGTGATGATAGAAAAGACATAACAAATAAAAGATGGAACAAACTAAATCATCATAATAAAATACTTTTTATTTTCTAATTTTTTTAATCATAATAACTTTGAAAATATATAATCTTATACATATTATTTCCTTTTCAAAATCATATTTAATTATGATTATTTTCATTTTGAAACTAAACATTACTTTATTTCTTATATTATATCTAATCTACATGACTATAAAACATGATGTGCTTTTAGAAAAAAAAGAAGCTATATCTATTTTCTTTCAAAAGTTATCTAGAAATCTATTCCATAAAAGACTTTAAACACATTCAATCCATAGAATATCAAATTAAAAATAAATTGTCTTTAGTAGTTAATGGAGTTGTAGCGATAAAGATGGTGTCATTGTAAATATCCAAACAAAAATCCACCTCCCATTTCCTTCTAATGATTTCTTCTTTCTTATGCACTTTAATATCGTCTTCAACCATATCCATATTTATTTCCTTTTCACCTTTCAAACTCATCCCACAAATTCAATATGGCATTATGTCGTAATTGACAATTTCCTAATTGATAGACGTTTAACTCAGTGATGCCCACGGCTAGCACTACAATCATTTTTCCTAATTGATAAACATCAGTCAAGTGATATTGTACTCTCAAATCTCATGGAAGTTAAAGTGGTGTGTGCACTTTAAGCATGAAAATGAGTGGTTAATAAAAATGTTAGGATCTAAGTGGGGGAAATGTTAGAAATAGTCTTGGGATATGACTACACCATCTTCAAATATAGGAGATATTGAGCATTTTTTTAATGTCCAAATGTTTAAAATTTTCAAAAATAATGCATTTTATCAATGTTTAAAACGGGGTCTATCATTCTATCAATGTCTTACATCAATCTTGGTTAAGACACAAAGACTTTTTGTTATCACTTGGTTGTCATGCAAAGTACGAATAATAAAGTATGGTCTAGAATTATGTGGTATTTATTAAAGATAATGAATCACTATACTAAGTTTTCTAGTTCACACTTTACATTCTAAAATGATAGGATATTTCAAAATATTTAAATCATTTGTTGAAGATCTTTGATTTTCTATTATAGAATGAATAATCTATTTAAGAACATCAAAAGAGTTGAGTTATAGAATTGACTCTTTTGAGAGCCATCATTAGTAATTATAGGAATACAAATATTGTGATAGTAAAAAAGTTTAAGGTTTACTTGGATTTAAACTTAATAGCTCATAGTTAGCATTAAAACTCACAAACGGTGTATTGAGCCTCTAATGCCTGATTGTATTGTTGAGTGACATGATGTATTACAATAGATCAATAAAAAAGTTTAGTTTAGGTCATTTTAGCATTATTATTTTGTGTTCCTTAATGTGTTTTATCTGGATTTTTGACCATGTAAGTAGATCTATATGTTAGAGTTGTGTATTTGGGAATCCCTTATTTGTGGCCTCTATTCTCGATTACATCAATTTGTTCTAGAGAAAATGTACTTATTTTAAGAGAGTGTGCATACATGTATTATTTGTGAGACGATGTACAAGTAATATGGGAAAAGAACAATTGATGAAGAAGCATCCTAGTGAATCTTACCACATTCTACTGCAACAACAAATTTCTCTCTATGGATCACAATAGGGACAAAATGGTGACTCTACAACAACATACCTAGGTGGCTATTGGGAAATAAACAAGTTCAATACCAAATATTGTGAAGATCAATATCTATCCAATAAAGTAATCAAAGGATGAGATACAAGGTTTTGATTGTTGAAACATGAAAATATGAAACTCATATGCAACTTTGAAAAATTAAGTTGCCTTGATTGTGAAAACCCAAGATTGGCTCCTTCTTCTTTATGATGCCAGAATAAACATGTTTTGTTGGAATTCTCAATTGATTGTTGGATATCTGAGTTGTTTTGTCATTGATGCCAAACTTGGTGTTCCAAGTAGACTCTTGTCTGGATATGTTCTTGTTGTTAATATTGACCGGTGACTGAGAGGGGGCGTGAATTAGCACTATACCAGTTTATTATAGATTTAACCTTAATCAAAACTCTTATTCAAACTTTAACACTTATCAGTATAATCAGCATTAGCACACACAAAATTAAACACACATGACAATCAAGATTTATCAGGTGGAAACCCAAATAGGAGAAAACCACGGTGTGAGTAGAAACTCACAAAATCTGCATTATTCTTAAGTACGCTTGGTGAGGAGCCATCCCTATTAGGAGATTACAAATGCACTGTTAGGTGCCACCTTGTTAAGGGATTTTCTTCAAGGCCTGTTAGAACCTTTACCCTGTTAGAGGTAACCTTGTTAAAGGACTTATGATCATCATTTAGGATGTCACCCAGTTAAGAGATTTTACAAAGGGACCTATTAAAGTCCACTCGGTTAAGGGATTTTATTGTGCTGCAATTATTAAAGAGAAACAAGTCATTGATCTGATGATGACACTTTTAATTTCTGTTGTATAGATCCATTCTATATCTGCTTCAATCTCTGCTCGGTGATGGCTTCACCGATTCAGGAGGAACCCTTTTGCACTTTGCTTATTCTACACCTTTGCTCTAGCTTACAACCTCAATCCACTCACTACTCCATCTGTTGGAATCCAATAACACTGAGAGGGGGGGTGTGAATCAGTGTTATATTGCAATGATCAATTTTAGCCTTATTAAAACATGCATACACCAACTGGTATACCAGTACATACAAAGTTGAAAGAAGTAAAGCAACCAATAAGACAATCACATAAATGAGAATCATAACACATAGAATTATATGTGGAAAACCTCAAAGAGGAAAAACCATGGTGGTATATTACAATCCACTGGCCATATGAAGAGATATTACAAATTATAAGGGGCTTGCACTTGCAGGAAGGCTTACAGCCTAGAGCACACTACTCAATCACAAATGGAGCCTCACCGACTACATATAAATCCAGACTACAATCTAAAGAAGTGTTGAACTACTAAGATAGTATCTTCTATGCCAGAATACAATTCGGATTTAAGCTTGTCTATTCCTGTCTAAAACCCTAAACCCTTTACCGGAATAACCCTTACATAAATATCCTTACATACATAATCTCTCTGATATATTTCACATTATATCACATTCTCATATCCATCACCATGTCTATTATCATGTCCATATCTATATCAAAAATGATTTAATCCAACTAACCTATATATTTTATACAACTTATCATGCCTTATGCCAACTTACATAGATAATTACAATACCAAATTACATGTCGGCTAGATATCATGAATGCATAAATATTAAAAACAATTGTCGATGCCGAATCTGAGAGATGTTGGGCTCTAATACTGATAACCATATTCTAAACTATGTCGGCCTGCATTGCTGTTAACCAAAGAAATCCTTTTGTCCTATCGGTACCAGTGTTGGTGTAGTGTTTGTGAAGTGTATGTCGGTACACAACTAAACCAAAACATGAAGCCGGAATAAGATACCATGTTACCATCAATGACAACATAGTGAAACCAACCAATTGAGTGTCAATTGCCAACAATCTCTCCCTTTGGCATTGATGGCAACACTCATGTGAAAAATGGTCAAGGTTTCATCTGTCGGTTCCATCCTACTTGCTCCACTTGAGGTGAATATTCATTAATGAAAAATACTCCATACTCTCATATCTCCATATCTCCTCCTAATGTGTAAAACTCCTTCTATTCTTTTTCACATCTATATCACTCCACCTTTGACATCAATGCCATCAAAAATTCTAAAAAGAATGTCAAAGATCCAAAAGAAACTGTACAATGAATATCCCAAAAATATCTTACCAAAACTTAACAAATTTCAAAATTTTCAGATAAGCCTTCTCCAATAGCTTAAGATAGGCATCCCAACCAGTTTTGAAAGTGTTGTAAATAGATATAAGTCCACTTAATATATGTGCAAATGACTCTTTCTCACTTACCTCTGCCAGTGTGGGCTTTCCAACCATATCCCTACATTCTTTCTTATGTACACTAAGTGAATCCAACCAAGGACTTACCAAACCTCTTAGACTTCTGGCTCTTCTTATAATTTTGTCTCTTTCCTTCTCAAGAACAGAAATTTGGGCTTCCAAAATCAAAATTTGACCATCAATGGATGTAGTCAATCAAGTCAATCCATCAAAAGAATTAGCTATATTTGCAATTTTCTCCTGAAATTCTTTTATCTTCTTATCCACATTAACTGTAAGTATATATGTGTTACAACATACCCTATAAATATTTGTACACTTCTTCAAAGAATTATCTATCAGTTTCAACTTTTCATTAATCTTCTTCTTCTCAGATTCAATCAGTTGATCAAATGCAACTCTTTTAGCCCAAGTGAACCTTTCTAGTGCCTGTCGGTTTGAAATATGTTGTAAGGATTGAAAATCCTTTGAAATGTTCTCAGTAATTGTCTTAATCTTTCCGGATGGGCTTGCTTCATTGTCAATCTTGCACTCTGGGACTAGTCTGTGTAAAATAGTGATTGACTGATCCATAATCTCTTTATCTGTAGATCCCTCCTTCAATAATTTTTGTGTTGCCATCATCATGAGTTAAGTACGACTCATCTCTATAATGTTTTTCTTTTCAACCTGCAAGGTGTCAATTGACAACAATGATGGACCAACTATTGGTTCTCTATCAGTTTTTCTATCTTTTCCTCTAATGATTTTCCCTTTATAGCTTCACCACTTGGTGCAGTCTCTGTAATTGTTGGTTCCTTTGTAGGAACTGTAGCCTCAACCTGTACAATAATATCCAACGGATTGTTATCCTCAAAATTAGTATCCTATACATATTTAAATTTTTCACTCTCTGTATTAACCGATATCTCAATATCTGTCTGTACATATGTATCTATCAAGAGCTTGATTTCCACTATCTTAATGGTTTTCAAAATTGAGGGTGAAGTACCCATAATCCCCTTTCCTTTTCCTTCAACTGGGGTGTTTACAATGTCTGTCTTTGATTCCGGTGAAGTAAAGAAACCTCTATTCTCTCCAAATAACTTAACCCATGCCTTTTTAGTCTCCTTTATTATCTCATTTACCCTTCCTACCATCAGACTGGTTATTCTATGTTTGCTATTAAAGACTTTTCTGTCTACCACCTCAAGTGTCCTTTCCATTTCCTCTAGAGAAATAGTAACACAAATAGATAACAACCCTTGAATTTTAATATTCTTGTCTTCTTGCATTGCTGACAGTCTTTTAGCATCTAACATATTATATAATTCTGACAGTATTTGGTTTTCAATTTCTATTAAGGATTTCTTTTGAATATCCAAAAATAATAAGACTGCTTCCTCTACCACTCTTTGTTCATCATCCTCTTAAGTGTTCATAATAAAACTGTACATTATTTAACATGGCATCCTTAGTGATTTCATCTACTAACACTGCACAAGTTTTAGGTGGAATGATAGTCACATTACTAGATTAAATTGCTAGATCGATGCCAATCTTCTTCTTCCTCTTTGCAATACCGGATGCAGTTGAAGGTGTTGCTTTTGGTGCTTGCTTTTGTGCCGGTATTTTGAATGTAACCTTCCTAACTAGTTGCTTTTTAGCTTCTACCTTTGTTTCCTCTATTTTCTTCCTTACAATCCTCTTGAATGCCAAGGGTGTGTCATCCTCAGATTCAGACTCTATTGTAACAGGCTCAATGTGTACTTCTAGATTCTTCCTCTTCCTGCCTTTCTCCAAGATATTATCAATTAATGCTTTGATTTCCTCTAAGACCTTCACAACAATTTTTCTTTCTTTTCCTTCCTACTTCTCTCTCTTCTTCTAGTTGAACTATATTTCAACCTCTTGTTATTTTTGTTTTGCAGTACCACAAGGATTCTCTGCCTCATCAATAGGTGCATCAATCAATATTTTTGCATAATCCTCAAGAATATGTGCTTCCACTTCATAGCCCATTTCCTCAATCCAAATATTTTGGGGCTTAACTACTTGCATGTTTAAAGATAAATACCTATTGATCACTTCTGGTGAAAACCCTCAACAAACTCTTCCAGTTGTTGGTGAAATCGTTCAAGAAGAAATCCAATTGCTCTGAAATGCATTTGATTACTCTTAGTCACTCTTAATCACTATGAAATCACTCTAAATTCAAGGTGATCAATAATGAAGTGAATTCAACCTTTTAAACTCCAAGAAAAACCCTAATCTTCCATTAACATAAATGATTGCCGGTGAAAGATACCAGATCTCAAACAAAACATATCCATGCTGGATAAACATCTCCAATGTCTGTAATATCTTACAGAACCTCTTCTCGGGGCATATGCAACATTTTCATGGATTTATCCTACCCCTAAGGAATCTGCCTTAGTTACCAGATGAGCTACCTATCGGTGTAGGAGAAAACTCCTTTGTCAGATAAGTAACCAGTGCATTTTCATATGATGATTGTTTTTCCATCTTCCTAACCCATCTCTGAGTATGATCTTGCTATATTTCTCTAACCTTCTCTTTCCCTTTCTCATTTGATCCTCCATTACCAACCAGTGGATTTCTGCTTCTACAGAATTTAGCAATATGTCCAGCCTCATTACATGCATAACATGTAACATTGTTCCTTTGAATTGCTTTGCTAAAACTGGTAAAATTGCTTGACTGCACTAATTAGCCATATATCAAAACTTTCCACATGCATATCATTTAACATTCATTCTGCAATCTTTTGTCTTATGACAATACTTATTGCATTTAGAACATTTACCAAGAGCAGAATCAGGGTTTTGATTTGCTTTGTTTCTACATTGTCTATCCATGTGACCAAATCTATTGCAAACAAAACATCTACCATTAAATTTATAAGCATTCAATTGCCTTACAGGTGCCTTATGGTTTTGATCTTCATTATCAGTACCAAAACTCTATGCTTGCTCAAATCCAAGTCCATGGGAATCTCCAATCTGCCTTTGTCTCTTCAATAACTCATCTAGCTGTGCTGAGCTAGTCTTGAACATTTCATTATACTCACTTGCAGTAGTTGTGTGTGTGAAAAGTGGTATGAGAATCTGTATCTACAAGACACAACACTTCAATCAAGTCATTACATGCAAGGCTAGTCAGATATAATCAATGAATAATAAACCATAACAAATTGACCCATTGCCTTCTAAAAGATGCGAGTATAAGATTGCTCTCAGATTATTTAGCAATACCAGTGACTAGACAACATCAAGATGAAGGATTTTATCTATATGAACATGATGAATGCTAGATGGATGCAATATTGATCTAACAAGATTTAAGCAATATTAAGCTAAATGATTTATTTAATATGAAATAATTAATATGCAATATATCAATGAGTCTAGAGCAAAAGTAGTATAATAACAATATATTCTCCAGCCTCTCTTTGAATGAGAGATGAGCCTGAATTTATAGAAAATTCAGAAAGAAACCAACGGTTGAGATCAAATGATGATGAGCGGTCAAGATTTTCCAAGAGGAAGCACAATCCAGGTGAAATGATGTGATTGGATGCTTTTCTCAGTTTTAAAGGAAATTGAACTAAAATTAAGATTAAATCAAGAAAAAACTGATTTAAGGGAAATTGAACTAAAATTAAGATAAAATCAAGAAAAAACTGATTTATTATCTATTTCATTCAATTTTAATATTTAATTGTTTTAATTGCTTTCTTTGAGATTATTTATCAATTTTTAATTTGTTTTTTCAAGATTATTTCCAATTGATTTCTTTTCTCAAATTTTAATTCTTTTTTGTCAATTAATTCCTTTTTTGATTTATTTCCATTTTTGAAGATTTGTGCTCAATTGATTTATTTAATTGAATTAATTCCTCTTTCTTGATTTGTTTCCTTTTTTGAAGATTTATGGCAATTTGATTTATTTAATTAAATATGCTAGGATATTTAATTAAAATAAATAAGATAATTGTTTAAAATGATTTACTTTGAATGATTTAATCAATTAAATAAATATTTAATTAATATTGAGTGATTGATTTTGCCATGTGACATTTGATGATTAAAGAATTAATTGTGTGCTCAAGATTTATTTAATTGCCTTTGGTTAGGACCTTGGTGATGTTGTCGAGATTAGGGGCCTATGGTTTAGATGACCATTTTTAGGGTATTACATTTGCCCCTCTTTGAATTAATGTGCGAGCAGCGCGTTGGTTCACAGAATAGTTGATGTCTAGGAGATGCCAGTTTTGAACTTGATTGATCATGAACTACATAAAAAAGTGAAGTGTTTAGTTTGATTCGAAGCAACAAAGCTGAATAAAGTTTGATTAACATGATACCATTCCAGAACTTGATTGAACTTGGGAACGATAGAAAACAAAAGATACCGAACTTGAACTTGATTGATCAAGAAGTGGATCTTACTAATCTAGAACTTGATTGAACTTAGATATAGTGAGTGATGATAAAAATCGATCTTGAACTTGATTGATCAAGATACGATGAAGATAAACTGTTCAGCTTAATCAAGAAATGAATAAAACGTAACACCTGTTTAGATTTAGCATGATCGAAGATACTCTTTAAACCCTTGATTGAGTTTAAACGAAAAATCAGCTTGATGAAAAGTAATGGAATTGATTAATGTAAAGAGATTGATTCAAATAAAAGACAAATATTAGCTTGATATGAAGTGCTGAAACTGATATGCCCCTAGAGATTGAGATCCTATTTGATTGTTTTTCTTTAGTTGAAAAGCATGTTTGCTCGACTTTCGATGAAGATTTGAAAATTTTCCTCGACATTTGAAGATGTGAGATCATAAGGTCACGAGTATGCCCCCTCGGGAGCGAAATTGAAAGATAGCGAGGGTACATGATGATAGGCAATTTTTTAGCGATGATAAGTTGTTTGAGCACAAATTGATTCAGAGGAATTTTTGAAAATTTTACATTGAAATTGAGCGCAAAGTTGATTTGTAGAAATTAAATTGAAATTCAGCAATGATTAACGAGAAATTGAGCGCAATTAGAAGAGAGAATGAACTTTTGACGAAAAGCACTAAGTGGTCCAAATTTTTGTGAAATTTCGATGAGAGAGTTGACATCAAATTTTGATTTCGATCCCGAAAATGGACTCAAGACAACTGATTTACAAGCTCTTGATTTGATTTCATTATACTTGTGCTAATTGATTATGAGATGTTCTATATGCTTTATTCTATATGTATGCATTTCTTTTCAGCATGAATGTATGAATGCAAAAGAAATATGACTTTTTATTTTTGTTTCTTTTCATATGCAAATAAATGAATGTGAATGAGTAATGAGAATGAGTAATGCAATTTTTTTTTGTTTTTCTATGCAATAAGATGAATGCAAATGAATGATATTGAATGTATGAATTGATATAATATGCTTATGTGTGTAGCTAAACATCTCAAAACATAAGTACTCGATCAGAGAAATGATGAAAAGAGACCACTTAGCAAAGAAATGATGACGCTCCAACTCTCATTTAGCAGACAAAGAGGAAGCATTGTTACTATACCAAAATCACTCCAAATTCACAGAATGCAGAATGAAATGCAAGATGAGATGCAAAATGAGATGCAACCTAAACCTAGTCACTGGACTTTGAAAAGCTTAATTGTCATCATTGAGCATTTTATAATTATAGCAGGTAGAATAGAGTTCATTTCTTTTCATGTGCAATATTAATTATCTTGTCCGCAATGACCCTTTTTTTCTCGTTCATATCCTTGGACAAATTATGCATGGACATGGATTGCACAATGAAGAAATTCCCTCAAAAATGAACAAAGGAATGATGGGAACCTCCCTGTAGCATTCAAATAAGCAGAGTCGAGGTATGTGAGGTGATTCCACCTTGATGTGAAGGCTCTTATCATAGACACCTAGCTAATTTAGATGTTTCCAAATCATTGGGATCATTCCTACAAGCAAAAAACAAAGAAAATATTATGCCCCCAATCCTTACTCCTCTTAGTCAAGGTAGACTTCCTCGAGTTACTTAGAGGGAATAATAATTGAAAACCAATATAGAAGATGACACACAAAGAAAATTTCCATGCATAGCTCAAACTGTTTAGTGATTGTTTTCCGTTATGTTGTTTCGCTTGTTAACTCAGTGATAAAACTCTTCAGTAGTCAGGAGACAGGTAACTGACTTGGAGTGGACGACTAGGTTTCACCGATGTAAGGTTGACTTGGTTGATACTTCTTAGGACATGTAATGTGCTCTTGTCGAATAACCTAAGACTATGACAATGATCGGTTTCAAGCCATGAGGGTTCCAGCAAACTAGGATGTCACAAAAGTGACTGAAATATGTACAAGTGAAAGAAAAGATGCATGAAAGCGGGAATGCCAACGTTGCATTGATAGATGGAGCGCTTGAGTACAAGAGGCGCCTGTTTGCCAGGTTTTCACCTACTTGGCAAAGATTCATACATATCATTTTTTACCAAGGTGCCTATTTACCAGGTTTTCACCAGGGCATTTTCTCTCTTTTTTCCTTTTTTCCTTTTTTTTTTCTTTTCCTTTTTTTTTTTTTTTCTTTTCTTCAGGACTTTTTCTGGTTTTTAGGATTTCTTTAGGACATTTTCTGATTTTTATGATTTCTTCAGGACATTTCCTGATTTTTAGGATTTCTTTAGGACATTTTCTGATTTTTAGGATTTCTTCAGGACATTTTCTGGTTTTTATGATTTCTTCAGGATATTTTCCGCTATAAAAGTTGCTGGAACAAAGAATATCTAGGTGAAGAATTTCTTTAGATGGATGGTGTTAATTGATTCACAGAGCTGTTCTCCTTCCGATGTTGAGAGTTGATAGGCATCATTGCCAAAAGCTATAGTGACGATATAGGGACCCAGCCAATTGGGTTCAAACTTCCCTTTGTTATCTCGAAACTGTTGACTTTTACGATTCTCTCTAAGAATTAAGTCACCAACCTGAAATTCTCGGTGTCGAACTTTATTGTTATATCCTCTAGACATTCTCTTTTGATAAACTCTGAGATGATCAAATGCCACTTGCTGATGCTCATCTAGCAATTCAAGCTCTTGCAATCTAGATATTCTATAGTCTTCATCAGTAACAAGACCTTGCAAGGAAACTCTTAGAGATGGTATTTCTACTTCAATGGGTAATACTGCTTTGGACCCATACACCAAAGAAAAAGGTGTAGCCTCAGTAGGTGTTCTAATACTTGTTCTATAAGCCCACAGTGTAGGATTGAGCTACAGATACCAATCCTTCCCAGATTTGTTCACTGTTTTGTGCAAGATAGTCAATAGGTTTTTGTTAGATGCCTCTGCTTGTCCATTACCTTGAGGGTAATATAATGAGGACCAGCGCTGTTTGATTTTAAACTTCTCACAAAGTTCATCTAGATATTTGTTATTAAACTGTCCTCCATTGTCTATTATAAATGATGAAGGTATACCATACCTACAGATGATATAGTTAAGAATAAATAGAGCTACTTGTTTTCCTGTTGCCTTGATGAGTGGAACTGCTTCTACCCACTTAGTGAAGTACTCAGTGGCAGTGATAATAAATTTATGTCCATTAATTGACGCAGGATATATTTGGCCTATTAGATCAAACGCCCACTGTTGGAAGGGCCGGTGCATTATAAATGGTATAAGATCCCTTGCAGGAGCGTGGATAAGGTGCCCATGTAACTGACACTTTTCATAGGTTTTAGCAAATTTTATGGCTTCCTTCTCCATGTCTGGCTAGTAGTAGCCAGCCCTTAGTAGTTTTCGCGCTAAATTTAGACTGTTCGAATGAGATCTACAAACACCTTCATGAACTTCGGATAATGCGCGTTGGGACTCCTCGGTTTCTAGACATCTAAGAAAAGTATTATCTAAACCTCGCCTGAATAGGTCATTAGCAATGATGACATACCATGATGTGTTTCGGATTAGGTTTCTTTTTTCATTTTGGGAAAGATTGGCAGGGACAACTTGGTCACGTAGGTAAGAGTAAATGTGGCTATAACGAGATGAGTCATGTCCAATAATAGAATAGACTACCTGGGACTCAGGAGAATCATAGGTAGGGTAATGTAACTCTTCCACCAGGAATTCAAAGTGAAAATTAGACTCATGTAGCTATGGTATAGAGGCCAAAGTAGCCATTGCATCCACTGCTGTATTTGTTGTTCTAGGTATTTACTGAAATGATACATAAGTAAAATATTACTTGAGGTCGTCCACCATCCTCTTGTAAGGCATTAGTTTCTCATCTCTCGTCTGATATAGATCATTGATCTAGTTGATAATGAGTTGAGAATCTCCATAGATGTGTATTTCCACGATCTTCCACTTGATGGCCAACTTGATCCTGTTTACCAAAGCTTCATATTCCATAATGTTGTTTGTGCAAGGGAAGAGAATCTTGTAAGCTTTTGGAATTGAGTATTTTTGGGGAGTAATAAATAGTATCCCGACACCAGAGTCATGTTGAGTAAAAGACCCATCAAAGAACATCTTCCATGATTGTTCAGTAAGGTGCATGATTGATTCATCTGGGAATTCTATATGCAGGGGTTGATCATCTTCAAGTGGAGCTTCAGCAAGTTGATCTGCGATAACTTGTCCTTTGATAGCTATACGTTCTACATATTCAATGTCAAATTCTATAAGGACCATGACCCATTTGGCCAGTCTTCCTATAAGCATTTCTTTACTGAGAAGGTACTTCAGTGGATCAATCTTGGCTACCAGCTTAATAGAATGTGCCAACATATAGTGGCTTAATTTTTGTGATGCAAAGACTAATGCTAAGCATGCTTTTTCTATTATAGTGTAATTCATTTCATATGACACCAATGTTTGGCTAATGTAATAGATAGCTCATTCCTTTTTATTGTCATCCTGTTGTGCCAGAAGTGCCCCCAGTGAAGTATCTATAGCTAATATGTACAGGATCAGTGGCTTACCTTGAATCGGTGGCATTAATATGGGTGGATTAGAAAGATATTCTTTGATTTGCTATAAATGTAGTTCACAATCTTTATCCCAGTTGTATTGAATCCCTTTCCTTAATACCTTCGTGAAGGGTTGAGCCTTGTCAGCTAGCTGAGATATAAAATGCCTTATGGACTGAAGACAACCTTGTAGACTTCTCATTTGACTGATATTCTTGGGTGGAGGCATGTCCATTATAGCTTGGACCTTTTTAGGATCAACCTCAATTCCCTTTTTGAGATTATGTAACCAAGTAATTTTCCTGATGTGACTCCAAATGCACACATTTTTGGATTTAAGTGGAGCTTGAATCTTTCTGTTCGATCTAATATGAGGCCTAGCTCTTGAATGTGTGTAGATCTCTTCATATTTTTTACTAGGGTGTCATCTACATAATATTCCATGTTTTTATGCATCATATCATGGAAAATAGTGGTTACTGCTCTTTGGTAAGTTGCTCCTACTTTCTTTAGACCAAATGGCATAACATTCTAGCAGAAGGTTCCCCATGCACATGTGAAGGCTATCTTCTCTTGATCTTCAGCTGCTATCTTGATCTGATTGTAACTAGACAATCCATCCATTAATGAATACATCTCATATCCAGCAGTCATATCTACTATCATGTCAATGTTGGGTAATGGAAAATCATCTTTTGGACATGCCTTGTTGAGATCCCTGAAATCTGTGCAAACTCTAATAGATTTGTCTGCTTTTGATATAGGTACTATGTTGGATATCCATTCTGTGTAGTCTATAGCTCTAATAAATCCAACTTTTAGCAATTTTTCTAGTTCAGCCTTGACTAGTAGTGCAACATGAGGATGCATTTTTCGGAGTTTTTGTTTGACTGGTTTAACTCCTGACATAATAGAGAGATGATGCATGATGAGATCAAGATCTAGTCCTGGCATATCTAAGTATGTCCATGCAAAGTTAATCTTCTTTTCTAAAAACAGATTGGTGAAATCTTTTAACTCTTCTACTGACAGTGATTGGGCTAAATGAATGACATGCGGTATCTCTTGACTCCCAATGTTCACTAGCTGAGTTGGTTCGATCAATATGGAAGATCTCTCCTGGAAGTGGCTCGGCAGTATATCAAGTACCTCACCTTTAGGCACCTCATAGAGGTTTTCACCTTTCGGTACGTCCTTTATTTTCTCTTTTTTAGAGTCTGACACCGCCACAATGTTGTTTTTGCTATCAGATCTTTTATTCTTATTTTTCTTGTTTTTGCGACTAAGATACTTCATATCCGCTTCAGTCATGTTTTCATTTTGTTTGCTAGTGGAAGAGTACATGGGTTCAACTGCATTGAGATAGTAGGCTAGCATATAGTCATTGGCAAAAGTAGGCATGTTCAAGGGTTGGTTATAAATAGTATTATCAATCAGTTCTGGATGTATTAAGGATAAGGTTGGTACAGGCTCAAGGGAGTTCACGATACTATCATCATTGTTTCGAACCGACCAGTCGAGTTCCAAAATACTACCTTGCGTATGTGTCTCGAGACCAGGAAGAGTTACAACACAATTATCATCATTTATGTTAGTATTTATTAGACCTAACTCAACCGACCTACTTCTAGCATCGTCGTCTACTTCAGACTAGGCTACATACCAGGGTATAACAGTAGACAATATTTCATTATTCATGATAGAGTAGTCATAATGCGTTGTTGAATAGTTGTTGCCATAGATAGAGCTCCTATCTGAGCCATCAGAGTCATAGGATGGAGTTGCTGACTCATCTTCAAGTGGTTTAGTGAATGTATATATAGTATCAACACCCACATCCTTGATGCTGCAAGTTCCTTCTTGATTAGGTTCATTGATTGCTTGCATTTGACACACTTGTGGACATGACTTTGATGATTTTGTTAACTCTTGTTGTCTATTCCATTCAACTTCTTCTAGACTGATGACTAGTTCTCTTGCTCTAGCTTCTAGTTCTTCTTGTGTGATTCCGTACTTGATTTGTCCCGTCTCATTAGGAGAATTGGTAGGTGAAGGAATTGCTTGTGTCCTTTCTTTCTTCAGTTGTCAGTCATAGTCTTCTTGTCATTTTAATCTGATTTCTTCTATTTCCTTTTACATTCTTAGGCGTATCAGCTCTTGTGCGTCATCTGCAGTATCCTTGAGTTCTTCAAGCATTTCTATAGTAGATGTATCTGAGATGTGATCTGGACCCCATTCATACTCATTTGAATCAGTTTCTGAGTCATCTACTTGTTGTCTGCTAGTATATGTGACTGGAATGTTTAGTGGTGCAAACAATTCTCTAATTCTGTATATTTCATCTCTCATATCCTCTGGAGCGTCTACTTCATGTGGTATCATAGCTGATACAACTAGAACTTGATTACTATCTATTTCCTTTCCCTGGCTAGGTAATTCTTTTTGCTCACCATCACATTCCTCCTAAGTTTGTTGAGTATTAATTTCTTGTGTTGTTAGAGGTAGTACCTTTTTCTTCCACTTACTTTGATGGAAAGGTGTGTGCTTCTGATCTGATGACTTTCTTGGATCATATCCTAGTCCAGCTTAATCATTTGTCGACTTAGTTTGTAGCTGAATAGGTTCAACAATACCTTTTTGACATTTGCGGAGAGGACCAGTACCTGAATATCCCATGCGTTGAAGTATCTTATAGCCTACACCATATTGCATTGGAGAAATCTCACAATGTCATATTTCTTTATCTGCACTGTCTTCTATGAAGAGAGATTTAAGGACATCATCCCTTTCTATTTCATCTGCAAGAGAAGTAGAGGACTATATAAAGGTGCCATCATAAATGACTTTTGGAGTTGAAGTTTGTGGCCTCATGCCCTCTGATGGTTTTCCTGACTGTCTTGGTGATGGAGGAAGAGACGTGAGTGAGAGTATAGGCTCTATCTTGTAACCATCCATGCCAGTGTTTGTGGTTTTCAGTTTCTTTTCCAAATGTTTTAGCAGAGATTTTGAACTTTCAGCTGTGGAAGCTGCTCTATTATTAGGAACAAAAGTATCAGCACCTTGCATTAATGCATTGCAGGCATAGCTTGTATCAGTAGGAATACTGACCTCTACTCCATTATAAGGAAACTTCATACATTGATGGTACATAGATGGTACTGCTTTCATTTCACGAATCCATGGCCTACCCAGTAAGATGTTGTATGAAATATGAAGATCTAGGACTTGAAAAATGATATCTCTCTCCACAGGTCCTACTCTGATTGGTAATGATACCAGTCCCTTAGAAGTTCTTTCTTCTTCATCATAAGCCTTGATTGTTATCTTCTTTGTTGGATCAATAACATTTTTAGAGAATCCCAGCTGTGTTAATAGATTGTAAGTACAAATATTCAACCCAGTGCCTCCATCTATCAAAACATGTTTAACGCGGTGTTTATGGATCATGGCTTCAATGTGTAATGGCTGGTTATGTGGATGACTCAATGAGTTATCATCTTCTTCAGAGAACATGAGGTAATGAGGGGATGTCAGGTGACCTGCCATAGATTGAAACCGATCTACGTCTAAATCTTTAGGAACACTAGTGGTAAGTAGAGCCTTGTCTAGGACTTCTTTATGAGCAGAAGAGATCTTAAGCAGTTCTAGAATGGAGATCTGAGTATTGGTTCTCTTTAATTGTTCAACAATACTATAGCCAGGAGAAGATGATGAAACTGGTTGCTTTGATTTGGCCATGATTGTGTCTATTTGTTTATTTGGCAGTTTTGATGTTGTTTGATCAAAAGTGGAGGAACTATTTCTTGGGAGAGAAATCTTCCTTTGAGCACTAGTCACGGCATTAGCAGCTTGTGCTTGATTTTGATGATCTTGGACTATGATCACATTGCAATATTCAGGTTGAATAGAGTCAATCATGTTGATCACATTATCATTGTTAGTGTAAGTATAATTGACTCTAGCTCCTCCCTTGGATTTTGAGGAATCTCCTTGTTCATAAGTGGGTAAGGGATCTTTAAAGGCCTCATGATCAACATTAGTTGCATGATTTCCCACAATGATCTTGCATGCGTCAATGAGATCTTGTATTTCATGTCAGAGTTTCATGCAGTGGTTTATGTTATGTCCCTTGTTCCGATGGTAGTCACAGTACTCATTTTCTCTCCACCATTTGGGTCTAATTTCTGGGTCATAGAGTTCGGAATTGTCTGGTAGTGTTATCAGATTATTTGCCAATAAATTTTTAAAAGCCGATTCATATGACTCATCTAGAGGAGTAAACTCATGCTTAGGCTTTGAGACCCAAGGTTTGTCTTTAAACCACTCTCTTGTTTTCTTTGGGGGATTCTCTGTTGTAGTTTTAGCTGCCTTGAGTGCTTGTGTGCCACTGGTTAAGTTAAATATTGTGGATTTTGTTTTTTCTTGAACAGTATCTACCACTCCATCACTAACAACGTTCTTGTTGCTATCTTTGCTATATTTCTAGTATTTACTCTTTTCTTTAGAGCTAGAACCTTGCGATGTTTCTTTCCAAAGTGATATATCTCCCTTTTTTATAAGTACATCTTCCATTCTAAGGGTGTTATCTACCATTTTGTTGAATGAAGGGTGCACTTGCATCTGAACACTATATTTCAACTTAGGGACTAAGTTGTTCATGAAGATGTCCATTTTCTCAAGATCTGGGATAGTCCATGAATATCTAGAGAAAAACTTTCTCCATCGTTGGAGGAAAGTGAGAAAGGATTCTCCTGTCTTTTGTCTGACATTGCAAAGCTCTATCATAGTCACTGGGTGACGAATGTTGTATGAGTATTGTTGTAAAAATAGTTGGATTAGTTCTTCAAACATTTTTATCCCTTTGGGTAGACTTGCGAACCATTCCATTGCTTGACCTCCTAAACTCCTTGGGAAAAGGCGCATGAGGTAAGTTTGATCGTGCATGAACTCCATACAAGCGGGACAGAACTCTCTGACATGATCTTGAAGATCTGAGGTACCATCATACTTGTCAAATTTTGGTATCTCAACTCGTGAAGGAAATGGAGACATGTAAAGGTTTTTGTCAAATGGGAATGGGCATATTGTGTCCAAAGAATATTGTTTTGGTGTTTTATCTTTGTTTTCTATTCTTGTGACTGCAGTTTGTAATGCTTACATTTTTTTGCTCATTCTTCCCCATGGTGTCTCTTCCTGTTTAGCAACGAGGGCCTCCACTTTATAACCAGTAGGGAGTTTGGCACATTGTTTTGCTAATTCTAGGAAATAGTCTTCTTTTTCCCTAGCCATGATGACCTTCATCATTTTCCGAAATTCTTTATTATTTTGACACCTATGTACTTCATCTTTAGGAGGTTTAGGAAGCTCAGACTCAGTTGATGAATCGCTGTCAGTGGCATGATTGCTGAAGTCATCGTGAGTGTTTTGTTTATTAGCTTCTCTTTCTTGTCTTTCACCAGAGACCGAGAGTGAGATGTGTTGTAGAAGTCAAGATCAAATTGTAGCTAGTATTTCATTTAACATAGTAATTAAGAGAAGTAACTTAAGATCTGGTCTGGTTTCAGGAACGATCTATCCTGTGTAAGACGTTATCCAAGTTGACTTAGGTTTGATAAAATGTTCGTATGAACTAGCTTAAAGATGATAGAAAAAATTGTGTAACACAATGACAGAGGTACACTATCAAGGTTGTTTATGCTCAAGAGGATGGTAACCAATTTTAGGCTTGCTATAGATTGTTTAGTCAATTTTGACAATTTTGACTGATAAGATCAAGAATTCGTATGACAGAGGATTAGACAGAGACGAGATTCTAACAAACAGAGTTTCAATGACTGACAGAGAATAGTTTGGACACAGACAGAGTTTATCACTGATTTTGTTTGTTGTTTTCTCCAGTTTTGGTATTCCAGTTTTAGTTTTAGGGATGAAAACATAGAAAACATGCAAGATATATAATAATTCAATCAAAGCATGCTAACCCTATGGAAGTTGGCCTAGAGAAGAAAACCTTTGCTTGCTGAGTTAGGTACACACCCAATAGCTAATCAAAATACGGCCGCTGAGTCTCACACAATGGATTCTCAACACCGTATTAGCTGACTCCAAATGCTAATGTGGGCATGATATGGCAAGTGTCTTGGGAGAGTTACTATCTCTCTTGCACAAAGATTATCAACCTTTCGGAGGTGAATTGGGCAGCTTCTATCTTATAGTTCTTAGTCAGGAATTTCATTTGTAATTACCCCTTGAAGTCACACAAGCATGATTGAGGCCTATATCCCAACAAGGTACCAAAACAAGATTTAGTCACGTAAACGTGATTGAGACCGCGAGGCCCTACAAAATGTTCGATATGAGAGATCTCAAAGAGAAAACTCAAATAATCCCATCCTCTGAGACTTTAATCACCAGAGGCCTATTTATTATAGTGAGCTGGAATGCTTAGGTCTAGTTGTACTCACTTGGGTCATTCTCACAGGGTGATTACTTTTTCCCACTGTGACAAGCCCGCTAAAGGTACACAAATCTCAAAACTTAGAAAAAAGCTTTGAGGGTCTAGATTTCTGATTGTCTATAAAAGAAAAGAGCATACTCTCCTACCTCTTAGATTTTTCTAAAAACATGAAATATAGATTTGTTCTTTAACCAGATAGCAATTTAAGTGCCTAAGAAAATACTAAATGAATACACAATGTTTAGTCGATTCTCCTTAGGCAACCTGCAAAACCAATATGTTAGTGGTCATTTTCTTCTTGATTCTTTGGCAAGCGTATGTTTGATTGATAGATACTTTGACAAGCATCCTACAAAAATTAAAAGCCCAAAATTAGTTGCCAAAATAACATTAAAAAAATCATCAAAAGAAAATTCTATCATGTAAACAGTAAATTAAACTAATCTAACAAGAATTTCCATTTTATGACTATCCTAGTTATGACAATTTTTGATAGTACTGCACTCTGTCATTTATAAATTTTGAACCAGAAATAATTTAGAAACTCACTATGGTGGAAATATGGAAAAATTAGTTTTACAAAACATATTAAAATTTGGGTTAGATCCAATGGTTCAATATAAAGTTATGCCCTCCGAACCGAGATGATTTTTGACTATCATAGAAGAATAGGTAAAATGACAGTCCTGCATTCTGTCAATCATAACTTTCAAACCCAAAATATTTAGGCGAATCCATTCAGTGAACCTGTAGAAAACTTGGTTTTAAACAACATATCAAAAATTGGTTGAGATCCAACGATTAAATTAAATGTTATACTCTCCAAACCGAGACCCTTTTTTGACTGTCATAGAAGAACAACCAAAAATAAAGATTTTTATCTGCAAATTTAACACATGTTTATTAGTTATAAAAACCAAACATTAAATTTGTTCAAGAAACATTAGAAATCTTGTAGTTGTGAATTTGAGCCCCATGGTGGGTGCTAGAAATGTGTGTGTGAAAAGTGGTATGAGAATCTGTATCTGCAAGACACAACACTTCAATCAAGTCATTACATGCATGGTTAGTCAAATATAACCAATGAATAATAAAACCATAAAAAATCAACCCATTGCCTTCTAAAAGATGTGAGTATAAGATTGCTCTCAGATTATTTAGCAATACCAGTGACTAGACAACATCAAGACGAAGGATTTTATCTATATGAACATGATGAATGCTAGATGGATGCAATATTGATCTAAAAAGAATTAGGCAATATTAAGCTAAATTATGTAATTAATATGAAATAATTAATATGCAATATATCAATGAGTCTAGAGCAACAACAATATAATAACAATATATTCTCCAGCCTCTCTTTGAATGAGAGATGAGCCTGAATTTATAGAAAATTCAAAAAGAAACCAATGGTTGAGATCAAATGATGATGAGCGGTCAAGATTTTCCAAGAGGAAGCACAATCCAAGTGAATTGATGTGATTGGATGCTTTTCTCAGTTTTAAAGGAAATTGAACTAAAATTAAGATTAAATAAAGAAAAAACTGATTTAAAGAAAATTGAACTAAAATTAAGATAAAATCAAGAAAAAACTGATTTATTATCTATTTCATTCAATTTTAATATTTAATTGTTTTAATTGCTTTCTATGAGATTATTTATCAATTTTTAATTTGTTTTTTCAAGATTATCTCCAATTGATTTCTTTTCTCAAATTTTAATTATATTTTGTCAATTAATTCTTTTTTTTATTTATTTCCATTTTTGAAGATTTGTGCTCAATTCATTTATTTAATTGAATTAATTCCTCTTTCTTGATTTGTTTCCTTTTTTGAAGATTTATGGCAATTTGATTTATTTAATTAAATATGCTAGGATATTTAATTAAAATAAATAAGATAATTCTTTAAAATGATTTACTTGAGATGATTTAATCAATTAAATAAATATTTAATTAATATTGAGTGATTGATTTTGCCATGTGACATTTGATGGTTAAAGAATTAATTGTGTGCTCAAGATTTATTTAATTGCCTTTGGTTAGGACCTTGGTGACATTCTTGAGATTAGGGGCCTATGGTTTAGATGACCATTTTTAGGGTATTACAGTAGTTACTTATTCTCTCATAATTATCATTTGTCTCTCAAGCTCTTGTTCAGTACTCTGGGATTGTACTAAATCAGTTCTCAACATATTATTCTCATGAACCAACCTACCACATTCTTCAAATTTGTTCTTCAGGGATACAACAAGATTTTATTCCTTTCTCTTCTAATCTTCAATCTCTTTATACATTCTAATAGTTATAGCTTGCATTTCATTTCTCATAACCACGTTCCCCTGACTCAATTTAAGACATTGTTCCTTAAGTGCAACTTTCTCTTCATCATCCTGAATTTGCAAAAGTTCCTTCCTCCTAGCCTGAATAGATGTTAGCCTCTCTTGTAGGACAAGAATGAATTCCTTAGCAGAATTCAATTTATCTTGTATCTTTAAGTTCTTCAACTTTTCAACATCATAATCTTCAAGTGCCATCTCAAGTTGTTTCTCCAAACCCATATCCATGGATTCTGGATTCAACATCTTCCTCAAGCTGTTAAACTTTCTCCGAGGCACAAGGCTCTAATACCAATTGTTGGAATCCAGTAACATTGAGAGGGGGGGTTGAATCAGTTTTATACTAGAATGATCAATTTTAGCCTTATTAAAACATGCATACAACAATCGGTATACCAGTACATATAGAGTTGAAAGAAGTAAAGCAACCAATAAGCCAATCACTTAAATGAGAATCATAAGACACAAAATTATACATGGAAAACCTCAAAGAGGAAAAACCATGGTGTGATTTGTAACCCACAATATCAATCCATTGGCCATATGAAGAGATATTACAAAATATAAGGGGCCTCCACTTCCAGGAAGGTTTACAGCCTAGATCACACTGCTCAATCACAAATGGAGCCTCACTGACTACATAGAAATCCAGACTACAATTCGGAGAAGTGTTGAACTACTAAGATAGAATCTTCTATGCCAGAATATAGTTTCGGTTTAAGCTCTGTCTGTTCTAGTCTAAAACCCTAAACCCTTTACCGGAATAACCCTTACATAAATATCCTTACATACATAATCTCTCAGATATATTTCACATTATATCACATTCTCATATCCATCACCATGTCTATCACCATGTCCATATCTATATCAAAAATGATTTAATCCAACTAACCTATATACCCTATACAACTTATCATGCCTTATGTCGACTTACAAAGATAATTACAATATCAAATTACATGTCGTCTAGAGAACATGAATGTATAAATATTAAAAATAATTGTCGATGTTGTTGGCATTTTGATGATGTTTTGATTATCATTGATGGACACACACTTTCTTGATGTATGAGTTATGCTCAACTGGTAATTGTTCCAACTGGTATTGTATATTATTGAATGTATAGTCTTTAGACTATCGATATTTTGTAGAAGATGGTTTACCCGTCACAGATTGACTGAATATCCCAAGTGGTATGAAGACCGCAAGAGGTTCGAGGATCTCAAGCGGTGCGAAGGACCCAAGCGGTAGTTAAATTTTGATCGAAACACTACGATATTCCATCTTCATTTTTGACAACCATTAATCGATATATTGTATTAACCGGTATATATCTGTGATGAGTTACCAACCGGTATTATTGTAATGTGAGATGACTTATCAGCCACTGACACTTTGACGATGATTTTGTGCCATGTTACCAAATGTGTCTAGATGCACTGAACCTAGGAACTTGTAGTCTAATTCTATTGGACTGACATGAAATCAGATTCCTTTTTAAGGACATCATGTCTAGGGTTTGCATATATGAGATAGAGTATGAGATAGAGAAGAAAAGTTTATTATGTGTGATCATTGAAGAGAAGATTAGGTTTGTGTGAAGAGGTAGAGTGTGGAGATATTGAAGACTAAAGTAATGTTGAAATGCATTAAAAATGAGATGTCAAGGATCTAATTAAGCATAATGTGCTATTATCTAGATCATTCACTTGTTGATTACTAATATCTTCGACAAGTCTAAAACCCTTAACCGAGTAGGCCCAACAAAGCCTTTGTAAATCCTCTAACAAGGTGGTTCACAATAGTGGATCTAAAATCCTTTAACAAGGTAGTCTTTAACAAGACTTATCTCATAACCAAGATCTAGATTCCTAATAGGATCTGTTCTGGTGAAGAACATTGTATGACCTTAACTGGTTTGGTTACTATTCTGGAGATAGTTACTTGTGAGTTTGTGCTCACCGTGGCTTTTCCCATTTGGGTTTCCACGTCAAATATCTTGCGTTATGGTGATTGTGCTTTTGTGGTTGAATGCTTTGTTTTCTATTTGGTTTGCACTTATCTTAATTGGTTTACTAGTGAATTCGTTGCACTGGTTATCTGCTAAACTATTTAAAAGATTGATTACAATAATTTTTGGTATACTAATTCACCCACCCTCTTAGTATTCATCAGGTGTCAGATCCAAGAGATGTCAGCCTCCAATACCGATAACCATATTCTAAATCATGTCAACCTACATTGCCAATAAGCAAAGATATCCTTATATCCTTTCGGTGCCAGTGTCGGTGTAGTGTCTGTGAAGTACCTATTGGTACAAAACTTAACCAAAACATGAAGCCGAAATAAGATATCATGTTGCCATCAATGACAACATGATGAAACCAACCAATTGAGTATTAATTTCCAACACCATCAACATGCAAATTCAAGATGAAAACCATGTATATAGCTGTCTTCAATCTTGGCGCTCACAATCCCTCCAAAAAATGAACTCAAAAAATCATTCTATGTGCCAATCTGTTCGTTCCTCAAATCTCATCGATTATGCCGGTGGGACTACTCGTTCATGCCACAAACCTCGTAGGTCCTCTAATAAGCACTTTGACTAGAATTGGCACTTTTTAATTTGAACAGATCTACAATTCACTATTGTGATCTGATGTCGATTATTTTCTTTATATCGGTGAACCTACTTTACTCAATTTAATCTACCGGTTGCTTCTGGTAGATTTGTCTCTGCTCATTTTCTTCTTGATTCTTTGGCAAGCATATGTTTGATTGATAGATTCTTTGACAAGAATCCTACAAACATTAAAAGCCCAAAATTAGTTGCCAAAATAACATTAAAAAAATCATCAAAAGAAAATTCTATCATGTAAATTGTAAATTAAACTAATCTAACAAGAATTTCCATTTTATGACTATCCTAGTTATGAAAATTTTTCATAGTACTGCACTCTATCATTTATAACTTTTGAACCAGAAATAATTTAGAAACTCGCTTTCGTGGAAATGTGGAAAAGATAGTTATACAAAACATATTAAAATTTGGGTTAGATCCAATGGTTCAATATAATGTTATGCCCTCCGAACCGAGATGATTTTTGACTGTCACAGAAGAATAGGTAAAATGACAGTCCTGCATTCTGTCAATCATAACTTTGAAACCCAACATATTTAGGCGAATCCATTCAGTCAACCTGTAGAAAACTTGGTTTTAAACAACATATCAAAAATTGGTTGAGATCCAACAGTTAAATTAAATGTTATACTCTCCAAACCGAGACCGTTTTTTGACTGTCATAAAAGAACAAACAAAAATAAAGATTTTTATCTGCAAATTTAACACATGTTTATTAGTTATAAAAACCAAACATTAAATTTGTTCAGGAAACATTAGAAATCTTGTAGTTGTGGATTTGAGCCCCATGGTGGGTGCTAGAAATGATTGTGTGAAAAGTGGTATGAGAATCTGTATCTGCAAGACACAATACTTCAATCAAGTCATTACATGCATGGTTAGTCAAATATAACCAATGAATAATAAACCATAACAAATCAACCCATTGCCTTCTAAAAGATGTGAGTATAAGATTGCTCTCAGATTATTTAGCAATACCAGTGACTAGACAACATCAAGACGAAGGATTTTATCTATATGAACATGATAAATGCTAGATGGATGCAATATTGATCTAACAAGATTTAGGCAATATTAAGCTAAATGATTTAATTAATATGAAATAATTAATATGCAATATATCAATGAGTCTAGAGCAAAAACAGTATAATAACAATATATTCTCCAGCCTCTCCTTGAATGAGAGATGAGCCTGAATTTATAGAAAATTCAGAAAGAAACCAATGGTTGAGATCAAATGATGATGAGAGGTCAAGATTTTCCAAGAGGAAGCACAATCCAAGTGAATTGATGTGATTGGATGCTTTTCTCAATTTTAAAGGAAATTGAACTAAAATTAAGATTAAATCAAGAAAAAACTGATTTAAAGAAAATTGAACTAAAATTGAGATAAAATCAAGAAAAAACTGATTTATTATCTATTTCATTCAATTTTAATATTTAATTGTTTTAATTGCTTTCTTTGAGATTATTTATCAATTTTTAATTTGTTTTTTCAAGATTATCTCCAATTGATTTCTTTTCTCAAATTTTAATTATTTTTTGTCAATTAATTCCTTTATTTATTTATTTCCATTTTTGAAGATTTGTGCTCAATTGATTTATTTAATTGAATTAATTCCTCTTTCTTGATTTGTTTCCTTTTTTGAAGATTTATGGCAATTTGATTTATTTAATTAAATATGCTAGGATATTTAATTAAAATAAATAAGATAATTCTTTAAAATGATATACTTGGGATGATTTAATCAATTAAATAAATATTTAATTAATATTGAGTGATTGATTTTGCCATGTGACATTTGATGATTAAAGAATTAATTGTGTGCTCAAGATTTATTTAATTGCCTTTGGTTAGGACCTTGGTGACGTTGTCGAGATTAGGGGCCTATGGTTTAGATGACCATTTTTAGGGTATTACAGTAGTTACTTATTCTCTCATAATTATCATTTGTCTCTCAAGCTCTTGTTCATTACTCTGGGATTGTACTAAATCAGTTCTCAACATATTATTCTCATGAACCAACCTACCACATTCTTCAAATTTGTTCTTTAGGGATACAACAAGATTTTATTCCTTTTTCTTCTGATCTTCAATCTCTTTATACATTCTAATAGTTATAGCTTGCATTTCATTTCTCATAACCACGTTCCCCTGACTCAATTTATGACATTGTTCCTTAAGTGCATCTTTCTCTTCATCATCCAGAATTTGCAAAAGTTCCTTCCTTGTACCCTCAATAGATGATAGCCTCTCTTGTAAGACAAGAATGAATTCCTTAGTAGAATTCAATTTATCTTGTATCTTTAAGTTCTTCAGCTTTTCAACATCATAATCTTCAAGTGCCATCTAAAGTTGTTTCTCCAAACCCATATCCATGGATTCTGTATTCAACATCTTCCTCAAGTTGTTAAACTTTCTCCGAGGCACAAGGCTCTAATACCAATTGTTGGAATCCAGTAACACTGAGAGGGGGGGTTGAATCAGTTTTATACTAGAATGATCAATTTTAGCCTTATTAAAACATGCATACATCAACCGGTATACCAGTACATATAGAGTTGAAAGAAGTAAAGCAACCAATAAGCCAATCACATAAATGAGATTCATAACACACAAAATTATACGTGGAAAACCTCAAAGAGGAAAAACCATGGTGTGATTTGTAACCCACAATATCAATCCATTGGCCATATGAAGAGATATTACAAAATATAAGGGGCCTCCGCATCCAGGAAGGTTTATAGCCTAGATCACACTGCTCAATCACAAATGGAGCCTCACTGACTACATATAAATCCAGACAACAATCCGGAGAAGTGCTGAACTACTAAGATAGAATCTTCTATGCCAGAATATAGTTTTGGTTTAAGCTCTGTCTGTTCTAGTCTAAAACCCTAAACCCTTTACCGGAATAACCCTTACATAAATATCCTTACATACATAATCTCTCAGATATATTTCACATTATATCACATTCTCATATCCATCACCAAGACTATCACCATGTCCATATCTATATCAAAAATGATTTAATCCAACTAACCTATATACCCTATACAACTTAGCATGCCTTATGTCGACTTACAAAGATAATTACAATATCAAATTACATGTCGTCTAGAGAACATGAATGTATAAATATTAAAAATAATTGTTGATGTTGTTGGCATTTTGATGATGTTTTGACTATCATTGATGGACACACACTTTCTTGATGTATGAGTTATGCTCAACTGGTAATTGTTCCAACTGGTATTGTATATTATTGAATGTATAGTCTTTAGACTATCGATATTTTGTAGAAGATGGTTTACCCGTCACAGATTGACTGAATATCCCAAGTGGTATGAAGACCGCAAGAGGTTCAAGGATCTCAAGCTGTGCGAAGGACCCAAGTGGTAGTTAAATTTTGATCGAAACACTACGATATTCCGTCTTCATTTTTGACAACCATTAATCGATATATTGTATTAACCGGTATATATCTGTGATGAGTTACCAACTGGTATTATTGTAATGTGTGATGAGTTATCAGCCACCGACACTTTGACGATGATTTTGTGCCATGTTACCAAATGTGTCTATATGCACTGAACCTAGGAACTTGTAGTCTAATTCTATTGGACTGACATGAAATCAGATTCCTTTTTAAGGACATCATGTCTAAGGTTTTCATATATGAGATAGAGTATGAGATAGCCAAGAAAAGGTTATTATATGTGATCATTGAAGAGAAGATTAGGTCTGTGTGAAGAGATAGAGTGTGGAGATATTGATGACTAAAGTAATGTTGAAATGCATTAACAATGAGATGTCAAGGATCTAATTAAGCATAATGTGCTATTATCTAGATCATTCACTTGTTGATTACTAATATCTTCGACAGGTTTGAAACCCTTAACCGAGTAGGAACAACAAAGCCTTTGTAAATCCTCTAACAGGGTGGTTCACAACAGTGGATCTAAAATCCTTTAACAAGGTAGTCTTTAACAGGACTTATCTCCTAACAAAGATCTAGATTCCTAATAGGATCTGTTCTGGTGAAGAACATTGTATGACCTTAACTGGTCTGGTTACTATTCTGCAGATAGTTACTTGTGAGTTTGTGCTCACCGTGGTTTTTCCCATTTGGGTTTCCACATCAAATATCTTGCGTTATGGTGATTGTGCTTTTGTGGGTGAATGCTTTGTTTTCTATTTGGTTTGCACTTATCTTAATTGGTTTACTAGTGAATTTGTTGCACTGGTTATCTGCTAAACTGTTTAAAAGATTGATTACAATAATTTTTGGTATACTAATTCACCCGCCCTCTTAGTATTCATCAGGTGTTGGATCCAAGAGATGTCAGCCTCCAATACCAATAACCATATTCTAAATCATTTCAACCTGCATTGCCAATAGCTAAAGAAATCCTTATGTCCTGTGGGTGCCAGTGTCGGTGTAGTGTCTATGAAGTACCTATTGGTACAAAACTTAACCAAAACATGAAGCCGAAACAAGATATCATGTTGGCATCAATGACAACATGATGAAACCAACCAATTGAGTATTAATTTCCAACACCATCAACATGCAAATTCAAGATGAAAACCATGTATATAGCTGTCTTCAATCTTGGCGCTCACTATCCCTCCAAAAAATAAACTCAAAAAATCATTCTATGTGCCAATCTGTTCATTCCTCAAATCTCGTCGATTATACCGATGGGACTAGTCGTTCATGCCACAAACCTTGTAGGTCCTCTAACAAGCACTTTGACTTCAATTGGCACTTTTTAATTTGAAAAGACCTACAATTCACTATTGTGATCTGATGTCGATTATTTTCTTTATATCGGTGAACCTACTTTACTCAATTTAATCTACCGGTTGCTTCTGGTAGATTTGTCTCTACTCATTTTCTTCTTGATTCTTTGGCAAGCGTATGTTTGATTGATAGATTCTTTGACAAGCATCCTACAAACATTAAAAGCCCAAAATTAGTTGCCAAAATAACATTAAAAAAATCATTGAAAGAAAATTCTATCATGTAAACTGTAAACTAAACTAATCTAACAAGAATTTCCATTTTATGACTATCCTAGTTATGACAATTTTTGATAGTACTCCACTCTGTCATTTATAACTTTTGAACCAGAAATAATTTAGAAACTTGCTTTGGTGGAAATGTGGAAAAAATAGTTTTACAAAACATATTAAAATTCGGGTTAGATCCAATTTTTCAATATAAAGTTATGCCCTTTGAACCGAGATGATTTTTGACTGTCACAGAAGAATAGGTAAAATGACAGTCCTGCATTCTGTCAATCATAAGTTGCAAACCCAAAATATTTAGGCGAATCCATTCAGTCAACCTGTAGAAACCTTGGTTTTAAACAACATATCAAACATTGGTTGAGATCCAACGGTTAAATTAAATGTTATACTCTCCAAACCGAGACCCTTTTTTGACTGTCATAAAAGACCAAACAAAAATAAAGATTTTTATCTGCAAATTTAACACATGTTTATTAGTTATAAAAACCAAACATTAAATTTGTTTAGGAAACATTAGAAATCTTGTAGTTGTGGATTTGAGCCCCATGGTGGGTGCTAGAAATGTGTGTGTGAAAAGTGGTATGAGAATCTATATCTGCAAGACACAACACTTCAATCAAGTCATTACATGCATGGTTAGTCAAATATAACCAATGAATAATAAACCATAACAAATCAACCCATTGCCTTCTAAAAGATGTGAGTATAAGATTGCTCTCAGATTATTTAGCAATACCAGTGACTAGACAACATCAAGACGAAGGATTTTATCTATATGAACATGATGAATGCTAGATGGATGGAATATTGATCTAACAAGATTTAGGCAATATTAAGCTAAATGATTTAATTAATATGAAATAATTAATATGCAATATATCAATGAGTCTAGAGCAAAAACAGTATAATAACAATATATTCTCAAGCCTCTCTTTGGATGAGAGATGAGCCTGAATTTATAGAAAATTCAGAAAGAAACCAATGGTTGAGATCAAATGATGATGAGCGGTCAAGATTTTCCAAGAGGAAGCACAATCCAAGTGAATTGATGTGATTGGATGCTTTTCTCAGTTTTAAAGGAAATTGAACTAAAATTAAGATTAAATCAAGAAAAAACTGATTTAAAGAAACTTGAACTAAAATTAAGATAAAATCAAGAAAAAACTGATTTATTATCTATTTCATTCAATTTTAATATTTAATTGTTTTAATTGCTTTCTTTGAGATTATTTATCAATTTTTAATTTGTTTTTTCAAGATTATCTCCAATTGATTTCTTTTCTCAAATTTTCATTATTTTTTGTCAATTAATTCCATTTTTTATTTATTTCCATTTTTGAAGATTTTTGCTCAATTGATTTATTTAATTGAATTAATTCCTCTTTCTTGATTTGTTTCCTTTTTTGAAGATTTATGGCAATATGATTTATTTAATTAAATATGCTAGGATATTTAATTAAAATAAATAAGATAATTCTTTAAAATGATTTACTTGGGATGATTTAATCAATTAAATAAATATTTAATTAATATTGAGTGATTGATTTTGCCATGTGACATTTGATGATTAAAGAATTAATTGTGTGCTCAAGATTTATTTAATTGCCTTTGGTTAGGACCTTGGTGACATTGTCGACATTAGGGGCCTATGGTTTAGATGACCATTTTTAGGGTATTACAGTAGTTACTTATTCTCTCATAATTATCATTTGTCTCTCAAGCTCTTGTTCATTACTCTGGGATTGTACTAAATCAGTTCTCAACATATTATTCTCATGAACCAACCTACCACATTCTTCAAATTTGTTCTTCAGGGATACAACAAGATTTTATTCCTTTTTCTTCTGATCTTCAATCTCTTTATACATTCTAATAGTTATAGCTTGCATTTCATTTCTCATAACCACGTTCCCCTGACTCAATTTATGACATTGTTCCTTAAGTGCATCTTTCTCTTCATCATCCTGAATTTGGAAAAGATCCTTCCTCCTAGCCTGAATAGATGATAGCCTCTCTTGTAGGTCAAGAGTGAATTCCTTAGCAGAATCCAATTTATCTTGTATCTTTAAGTTCTTCAGCTTTTCAACATCATAATCTTCAAGTGCCATCTCAAGTTGTTTCTCCAAACCCATATCCATGGATTCTGGATTCAACATCTTCCTCAAGCTGTTAAACTTTCTCCGAGGCACAAGGCTATAATACCAATTGTTGGAATCTAGTAACACTGAGAGGGGGAGTTGAATCTGTTTTATACTAGAATGATCAATTTTAGCCTTATTAAAACATGCATACATCAACTGGTATACCAGTACATATAGAGTTGAAAGAAGTAAAGCAACCAATAAGCCAATCACATAAATGAGAATCATAACACACAAAATTATACGTGGAAAACCTCAAAGAGGAAAAACCATGGTGTGATTTGTAACCCACAATATCAATCCATTGGCCATATGAAGAGATATTACAAAAAAAAATAAGGGACCTCCACTTCCAAGAAGGTTTACAGCCTAGATCACATTGCTCAATCACAAATGGAGCCTCACTGACTACATATAAATCTAGACTACAATTTGGAGAAGTGTTGAACTACTAAGATAGAATCTTCTATGCCAGAATATAGTTTCGGTTTAAGCTCTGTCTGTTCTATTCTAAAACCCTAAACCCTTTACCGGAATAACCCTTACATAAATATCCTTACATACATAATCTCTGAGATATATTTCACATTATATCACATTCTCATATCCATCACCATGTCTATCACCATGTCCATATCTATATCAAAACTGATTTAATCCAACTAACCTATATACCCTATACAACTTATCATGCCTTATGTCGACTTACAAAGATAATTACAATATCAAATTACATGTCGTCTAGAGAACATGAATGTATAAATATTAAAAATAATTGTCGATGTTGTTGGCATTTTGATGATATTTTGACTATCATTGATGGACACACACTTTCTTGATGTATGAGTTATGCTCAACTGGTAATTGTTCCAACTGGTATTGTATATTATTGAATGTATAGTCTTTAGACTATCGATATTTTGTAGAAGATGGTTTACTGGTCATAGATTGACTGAATATCCCAAGTGGTATGAAGACCCCAAGAGGTTCGAGGATCTCAAGAAGTGCGAAGGACCCAAGCGGTAGTTTAAATTTGATCGAAACACTACGATATTCCGTCTTCATTTTTGACAACCGTTAATCGATATATTGTATTAACCGGTATATATCTGTGATGAGTTACGAACCAGTATTATTTTAATGTGTGATGAGTTATCAGCCACCGACACTTTGACGATGATTTTGTGCCATGTTACCAAATGTGTCTAGATGCACTGAACCTAGGAACTTGTAGTCTAATTCTATTGGACTGACATGAAATCAGATTCCTTTTTAAGGACATCATGTCTAGGGTTTTCATATATGAGATAGAGTATGAGATAGAGAAGAAAAGGTTATTATGTGTGATCAATGAAGATAAGATTAGGTCTGTGTGAAGAGATAGAGTGTGGAGATATTGAAGACTAAAGTAATGTTGAAATGTATTAACAATGAGATGTCAAGGATCTAATTAAGCATAATGTGCTATTATCTAGATCATTCACTTGTTGATTACTAATATCTTCGACAAGTCTAAAACCCTTAACCGGGTAGGCCCAAGAAAGCCTTTCTAAATCCTCTAACAGGGTGGTTCACAACAGTGGATCTAAAATCCTTTAACAAGGTAGTCTTTAACAGGACTTATCTCCTAACAAAGATCTAGATTCCTAATAGGATCTGTTCTGGTGAAGAAGATTGTATGACCTTAACTGGTCTGGTTACTATTCTGCAGATAGTTACTTGTGAGTTTGTGCTCACCGTGGTTTTTCCCATTTGGGTTTCCACATCAAATATCTTGCGTTATGGTGATTGTGCTTTTGTGGGTGAATGCTTTGTTTTCTATTTGGTTTGCACTTATCTTAATTGGTTTACTAGTGAATTTGTTGCACTGGTTATCTGCTAAACTGTTTAAAAGATTGATTACAATAATTTTTGGTATACTAATTCACCCGCCCTCTTAGTATTCATCAGGTGTCGGATCCAAGAGATGTCAGTCTCCAATACCAATAACCATATTCTAAATCATTTCAACCTGCATTGCCAATAGCTAAAGAAATCCTTATGTCCTGTGGGTGCCAGTGTCGGTGTAGTGTCTATGAAGTACCTATTGGTACAAAACTTAACCAAAACATGAAGCCGAAACAAGATATCATGTTGCCATCAATGGCAACATGATGAAACCAACCAATTGAGTATTAATTTCCAACACCATCAACATGCAAATTCAAGATGAAAACCATGTATATAGCTGTCTTCAATCTTGGCGCTCACAATCCCTCCAAAAAATAAACTCAAAAAATCATTCTATGTGCCAATCTGTTCGTTCCTCAAATCTCGTCGATTATACTGGTGGGACTAGTCGTTCATGCCACAAACCTTGTAGGTCCTCTAACAAGAACTTTGACTTCAATTGGCACTTTTTGATTTGAACAGATCTACAATTCACTATTGTGATCTGATGTCGATTATTTTCTTTATATCGGTGAACCTACTTTACTCAATTTAATCTACCGGTTGCTTCTGGTAGATTTGTCTCTACTCATTTTCTTCTTGATTCTTTGGCAAGCGTATGTTTGATTGATAGATTCTTTGAAAAGCATCCTACAAACATTAAAAGCCCAAAATTAGTTGCCAAAATAACATTAAAAAAATCATCAAAATAAAATTCTATCATGTAAACTATAAATTAAACTAATCTAACAAGAATTTCCATTTTATGACTATCCTAGTTATGACAATTTTTTATAGTACTGCACTCTGTCATTTATAACTTATGAACCAGAAATAATTTAGAAAAACGCTTTGGTGGAAATGTTGAAAAATTAGTTTTACAAAACATATTAAAATTTGGGTTAGATCCAATTGTTCAATATAATGTTATGCCCTCCGAACCGAGATTATTTTTGACTGTCACGGAAGAATAGGTAAAATGACAGTCCTGCATTCTGTCAATCATAACTTTCAAACCCAAAATATTTAGGAGAATCCATTCAGTCAACCTGTAGAAAACTTGGTTTTAAACAACATATCAAAAATTGTTTGAGATCCAATGGTTATATTAAATGTTATACTCTCCAAACCGAGACCCTTTTTTGACTGTCATAGAAGAACAAACAAAAATAAAGATTTTTATCTGCAAATTTAACACATGTTTATTAGTTATAAAAACCAAACATTAAATTTGTTTAGGAAACTTTAGAAATCTTGTAGTTGTGGATTTGAGCCCCATGGTGGGTGCTAGAAATGTGTGTGTGAAAAGTGGTATGAGAATCTGTATCTGCAAGACACAACACTTCAATCAAGTCGTTACATGCATGGTTAGTCAAATATAACCAATGAATAATAAACCATAACAAATCAACCCATTGCCTTCTAAAAGATGTGAGTATAAGATTGCTCTCAGATTATTTAGCAATACCAGTGACTAGACAACATCAAGACGAAGGATTTTATCTATATGAACATGATGAATGCTAGATGGATGCAATATTGATCTAACAAGATTTAGGCAATATTAAGCTAAATGATTTAATTAATATGAAATAATTAATATGCAATATATCAATGAGTCTAGAGAAAAAACAGTATAATAACAATATATTCTCAAGCCTCTCTTTGGATGAGAGATGAGCCTGAATTTATAGAAAATTCAGAAAGAAACCAATGGTTGAGATCAAATGATGATGAGCGGTCAAGATTTTCCAAGAGGAAGCACAATCCAAGTGAATTGATGTGATTGGATGCTTTTCTCAGTTTTAAAGGAAATTGAACTAAAATTAAGATTAAATCAAGAAAAAACTGATTTAAAGAAACTTGAACTAAAATTAAGATAAAATCAAGAAAAAACTGATTTATTATCTATTTCATTCAATTTTAATATTTAATTGTTTTAATTGCTTTCTTTGAGATTATTTATCAATTTTTAATTTGTTTTTTCAAGATTATCTCCAATTAATTTCTTTTCTCAAATTTTCATTATTTTTTGTCAATTAATTCCATTTTTTATTAATTTCCATTTTTGAAGATTTTTGCTCAATTGATTTATTTAATTGAATTAATTCCTCTTTCTTGATTTGTTTCCTTTTTTGAAGATTTATGGCAATATGATTTATTTAATTAAATATGCTAGGATATTTAATTAAAATAAATAAGATAATTCTTTAAAATGATTTACTTGGGATGATTTAATCAATTAAATAAATATTTAATTAATATTGAGTGATTGATTTTGCCATGTGACATTTGATGATTAAAGAATTAATTGTGTGCTCAAGATTTATTTAATTGCCTTTGGTTAGGACCTTGGTGACATTGTCGACATTAGGGGCCTATGGTTTAGATGACCATTTTTAGGGTATTACAGTAGTTACTTATTCTCTCATAATTATCATTTGTCTCTCAAGCTCTTGTTCATTACTCTGGGATTGTACTAAATCAGTTCTCAACATATTATTCTCATGAACCAACCTACCACATTCTTCAAATTTGTTCTTCAGGGATACAACAAGATTTTATTCCTTTTTCTTCTGATCTTCAATCTCTTTATACATTCTAATAGTTATAGCTTGCATTTCATTTCTCATAACCACGTTCCCCTGACTCAATTTATGACATTGTTCGTTAAGTGCATCTTTCTCTTCATCATCCTGAATTTGGAAAAGATCCTTCCTCCTAGCCTGAATAGATGATAGCCTCTCTTGTAGGACAAGAGTGAATTCCTTAGCAGAATCCAATTTATCTTGTATCTTTAAGTTCTTCAGCTTTTCAACATCATAATCTTCAAGTGCCATCTCAAGTTGTTTCTCCAAACCCATATCCATGGATTCTGGATTCAACATCTTCCTCAAGCTGTTAAACTTTCTCCGAGGCACAAGGCTATAATACCAATTGTTGGAATCTAGTAACACTGAGAGGGGGAGTTGAATCTGTTTTATACTAGAATGATCAATTTTAGCCTTATTAAAACATGCATACATCAACTGGTATACCAGTACATATAGAGTTGAAAGAAGTAAAGCAACCAATAAGCCAATCACATAAATGAGAATCATAACACACAAAATTATACGTGGAAAACCTCAAAGAGGAAAAACCATGGTGTGATTTGTAACCCACAATATCATTCCATTGGCCATATGAAGAGATATTACAAAAAAAAATAAGGGACCTCCACTTCCAGGAAGGTTTACAGCCTAGATCACATTGCTCAATCACAAATGGAGCCTCACTGACTACATATAAATCTAGACTACAATCTGGAGAAGTGTTGAACTGCTAAGATAGAATCTTCTATGCCAGAATATAGTTTCGGTTTAAGCTCTGTCTGTTCTATTCTAAAACCCTAAACCCTTTACCAGAATAACCCTTACATAAATATCCTTACATACATAATCTCTGAGATATATTTCACATTATATCACATTCTCATATCCATCACCATGTCTATCACCATGTCCATATCTATATCAAAACTGATTTAATCCAACTAACCTATATACCCTATACAACTTATCATGCCTTATGTCGACTTACAAAGATAATTACAATATCAAATTACATGTCGTCTAGAGAACATGAATGTATAAATATTAAAAATAATTGTCGATGTTGTTGGCATTTTGATGATATTTTGACTATCATTGATGGACACACACTTTCTTGATGTATGAGTTATGCTCAACTGGTAATTGTTCCAACTAGTATTGTATATTATTGAATGTATAGTCTTTAGACTATCGATATTTTATAGAAGATGGTTTACCGGTCACAGATTGACTGAATATCCCAAGTGGTATGAAGACCCCAAGAGGTTCGAGGATCTCAAGCAGTGCGAAGGACCCAAGCGGTAGTTAAAATTTGATCGAAACACTACAATATTCCGTCTTCATTTTTGACAACCGTTAATCTATATATTGTATTAACCGGTATATATCTGTGATGAGTTACGAACCAGTATTATTGTAATGTGTGATGAGTTATCAGCCACTGACACTTTGACGATGATTTTGTGCCATGTTACCAATTGTGTCTAGATGCACTGAACCTAGGAACTTGTAGTCTAATTCTATTAGACTGACATGAAATCAGATTCCTTTTTAAGGACATCATGTCTAGGGTTTTCATATATGAGATAGAGTATGAGATAGAGAAGAAAAGGTTATTATGTGTGATCATTGAAGAGAAGATTAGGTCTATGTGAAGAGATAGAGTGTGGAGATATTGAAGACTAAAGTAATGTTGAAATGAATTAACAATGAGATGTAAAGGATCTAATTAAGCATAATGTGCTATTATCTAGATCATTCACTTGTTGATTACTAATATCTTCGACAAGTCTGAAACCCTTAACCGGGTAGGCCCAACAAAGCCTTTGTAAATCCTCTAACAATGTTTTTCACAATAGTGGATCTAAAATCCTTTAACAAGGTAGTCTTTAACAGGACTTATCTCCTAACAAAGATCTAGATTCCTAATAGGATCTGTTCTGGTGAAGAACATTGTATGACCTTAACCAGTCTGGTTACTATTCTGCGGATAGTTACTTGTGAGTTTGTGCTCACCGTGGTTTTTCCCATTTGGGTTTCCACATCAAATATCTTGCGTTATGGTGATTGTGCTTTTGTGGGTGAATGCTTTGTTTTCTATTTGGTTTGCACTTATCTTAATTGGTTTACTAGTGAATTCATTGCACTGGTTATCTGCTAAACTGTTTAAAAGATTGATTACAATAATTTTTGGTATACTAATTCACCCGCCCTCTTAGTATTCATCAGGTGTCGGATCCAAGAGATGTCAGCCTCCAATACCAATAACCATATTTTAAATCATGTCAACCTACATTGCCAATAACCAAAGAAATCCTGATGTCCTGTCGGTGCCAGTGTCTGTGAAGTACCTATTGGTACAAAACTTAACCAAAACATGAAGCCGAAACAAGATATCATGTTGCCATCAATGACAACATGATGAAACCAACCAATTGAGTATTAATTTCCAACACCATCAACATGCAAATTCAAGATGAAAACCATGTATATAGCTATCTTCAATCTTGGCACTCACAATCCCTCCAAAAAATGAACTCAAAAAATCATTCTATGTGCCAATCTATTCGTTCCTCAAATCTCGTCGAATATACCGGTGGGACTAGTCGTTCATGCCACAAACCTCGTAGGTCCTCTAACAAGCACTTTGACTTCAATTGGAACTTTTTCATTTGAACAGATCTACAATTCACTATTGTGATCTGATGTCGATTATTTTCTTTATATCGGTGAACCTACTTTACTCAATTTAATCTACCGGTTGCTTCTGGTAGATTTGTCTCTGCTCACCGGTGGAAGTCTTTAGTCCCTTGTTCCTTACCAGTCCACTATAACCCTTTTCCGATCAGTTATGATGAAATATAAATCAATATTTCCATCAATGAAAACTTCTTAAGTACTCCAAACTTCATGATGCCAACAATCTCCCCCTTTGGCATTGGTGGGAAAATATCTAGCTGTCATGAACTGAATCTTCCCTTGTTCTGGTTCTCCCCCTATTCTCTACCTTCTCTGGCATCTGTTTCAATTCTCCTCCTGTATCTCTTCCTTCTCTACCTCTACTAGTACTTTTCCTCTACCAATGGATCTCTGCCTTCTCATATGTACAATCCATTGCACATTCATTCTCCCACTTTTTGCAAAAATGACAAAGAATAAAGGAATCAAAATATACAGAATAATTTATTAAAGTAAGTCAAAAATTTCTTTAAAATTGACCTTAGCAACCTCCAAAGAAGATTCCCACATAGGCTTTACTTGTTTCATAGTGATAATTTGTCCATGCAAATGTGTGACCAAATCCTCCATGTCATCCACTATCTTGTAGTCAGGTCTACTGACGAGATCTTCTGCTTGTTTCACATTGCCTTGTAATAAATCAATGAAAGGGGCAAGATAGCACTATATCTCTAGCAGATTTAGAGATAATTGGTCATGTTCCTCTTTTAGTTAGTTGATTTCATGAGTCAACTGTTTGACTTTCCCACTGAAAGTTGCTACTGAGCTTGTAGGAGGATCAAAGGAATGTAGCAGATCTTGAATTTCTTGTTGAGTCTTTACTCTTTTTACCTCAAGATCTTTGATGAAATCAGGGAATTTTGAGAATCTAACCAATAATTGACCAACTTCCTTTAAGATTGATCTCACCTCTTTAGTGCTGGTAGAGAGAGCAACTTTTTCAACTAATATGTGTTCCATTAAGTGCTCACCTCCTATGGTTTCATACTGCCTTGCTGCAACCTTCTCTAGATCGGTTGCCTCTGAACCAATTGATTTGACAAGAGTGCCCAATTGATCAATGATAGGTGCATTCTCGTCAGGGAAAACTTTAAGAAACCCCCCCTTGAACAAGGTATAAAAACTTGGCAAAAGCTGTATAATTATCGAGGAAAATTTAAATTTTACTAGCGAAATTTTGTGGTTTACAAAGAAAAAGTAATAATCTCCATTGGTGAATCATCCGTGATCACTCAAAGTTTGTGAAAAATCCTAGCGAATTGTAATGTTTTTAAAACCAAAAATATATTTGCATGGGCGAATTGTAATGTTTTTAAAACCAGAAAAAATATTTTTTTTGGTGATTTCAACCTATTTTTAAATCATTAAAAAAATATATTGGCGATTTCAACCTATTTTCAAACCATTAAAAAAACATATTGGCGATTTCAACCTATTTTCAAACCATTAAAAAAAAATATTGGCAATTTCAAGCTATTTTCAAACCATAAAAAAAATATATTGGCGATTTCAATCTTTTTCCAAAATGTAAAAAAATTATATTCGCACCTCAGTAGTCCCAGTCAAGTCATTAAAACACGTGGCACATAGTTGTCAATCCTCTTCCTAAAAGACTAGCCATTAGAAAGTCTCATGACCTAGCGACAAGCCCTTATGACTCTATCTCCAGCTCACAAGATGAAAATGCTAAGCCTTCATAACCTCAAGATCTAGCGATCAAGGGCAACCGAACCGCCACTCGCCAATTCTTGACCATAAAATGTTAAGTCGTCATCACCGTAGCGACTTGGAGATAGTGGCAAATTTAACCATTGTAATGTACTCACCAGCATAAAACTGTTTATCTCTTAACCAATAGCACTTCACTCACAAGCTTGCGGCTTGATCAAGTATTCAGATATTTAACTTTGAGAGCTGGTGATAACCATAAAACTTAACCACAAACTATCTAGTCACTAGCTCGTGACCTAAAAATGCTAACATTAAACAAACATGAGAGCTAGCGACAATTGTATGAAATGAGTTACTCGCTAACTCTCATGGCTATAATGTATGACATCAGACCAACTCACGACCTCGTGACCAAAGCAATTTCATTAACAATCTCCAACTCGCTAACATAAAATACTAACACCCAAAAAGCTAGAGACCTCGCGATGTAAACCCAAACCAACTTGTCACCAGCTCGCTCCTTGATCATTTCTTCAGACATTTAACCTCACGAGCTAGCGATAACCATAAAACTTAACCACAAACTATCTAGTTGCTAGCTCGTGACCTAAAAATGCTAACATTAAACAGACATTAGAGCTAGCGACAACTATGGTGGCAAGCTAATATGTACGAGGAATTTTTAAGGCTTGGATGCAAAATCATTCCCGAGGGACTAGTTTGAAGGTTTCTCCTGAGTTGAGGTTGATTAGACAAGCGAGGATGACAGTTTTAGAGGCAAAAAAGGATTGGATAGCTTCTAAGTTAGAGATGGGAGATCACGGATTTCTCTGAGAAATTGGAGGTTCTTGTCAGGGATTCTGAAGTAGAATTTGTAAAATCAAGGAGGAATAAAATCAAAACAAAATCGTTCACATAATATGAGCCTTAGCAGGATGCAGTGGATTTGATAGGCATGTCTAGAGTCTAGAGTCATGTTGAAAAGCACCAAAATGATGATTTTTCATGTGAATGAGCATCATAAGATGAAGTGTTAGAAAGTTATAAATACAATGGAGTGGTGACTTAATTGGTAGAAGAGAAAAGAAATGTTTTTCATTTTCTAAGAATGGTTTTTTCCTCAGAAAGGAAGATGATGTTTGAGCAAGATCATGCATGGAGTTGTTGTGTTCTTTGTGATATCTAATGGGTGTTTTTTTAACTCCTGTGTGAGTTTTTTATTGTCAAAGGGGTTGTGAAAGTGAGAAGGATTACCAAAGGGGGCGTGAAAGCCTTTTCTTATCAAGAAAGGCCATTCATAGCACATCCTCTGCTTCTACTCTACCATAGGATGGTAGGGGGTTTGAAGAAGGTACTTGCAAAGGAATGAAAGAAGGATTTGTTTGGGTGGGGAGTGGCAGCCAGTCATCTTTGTGATGATATGGAAGCTGTGACCCCTCCCTAGCATATTATGTTTACCCTAAATCTACTCATTCCACTTTCTCTGATCCTCAGCATGAAGGCTCAAGCTCATCTTTCCATTTTCTCTATTCCTAGGCATCAAGGCTGAAGCTTCTTCTCTATTTTAGGGGTGACTTTACTTCTTGCCACATCCTAGTATCCCTTCTGGGAAGGAAAACTATTTGTTGGACAAAACATAAGATCTCACATTCCATCCGAAGGCATCAGGGTGATAATGGCATGGCTCAAGCAGTTAGAAGTAGTGAGTCTAGGTAAAGGGAGCAAGTTGTATAATCATTTATAGAGAAAATAAAAACATTTAGTGTCAAACTTTGTGCAGGTTCTTGAAGGAGTTATATGTAATTTTATTTTGTGACGGAAGTGGTAATTTTATTCAATAGAAATAAAATTTTGATATATTTCTCTCCGATGTATAATTCTATCATCTTTCAAATAAACATAATCAAGATTTTTTTCATTTGTTGCATTGTTATGGTGTATGTAATTTTTCATTTAATGCTTCCTATTATTCCTAGGAATGTGGGATTTCTGTTAGTTTGGAATCATATTAAGGATGCACCTCATTGTAATTGGTGGGAAGATTACTTTAGGGAAGATGGTTTTGAGGTCCCAGAAAACTTGTCGAACATACCGATGGGTAAGATTACAGGAAATCTTGAATTTTCATAGAGGAATATATATAAAATTTATATTCATATATACACATATAATGACAAGGATACAAAGATCGAGATACATGTTGATTATAGGTATGACGAAATGCCAACTTTATGAAGGAGGGAAAACTATTGGTATTATGGATGTGTTGCATTGGTTTTTTCATTGATGTCAACACTTATCGACACTTCTAAACACTTATCAGCACTAGATATCTTTGGTTATGTTCACCGGCATGTTTAGTGACTTATGCACAGTCACCAGTATTTGGTTCACCGACAGGTTATATTGTTCACCGACACTGAGGATGATTTGTTATCATCTGGAGATTACTTGGTTATGTCGAAGACATTTTTTGAACACTCGGTTTTGGTGATTTGGTTATTGGTCTAATCGAGTTTGCATATTTTCTATTACCAGAAAATAGGTCTAGGTTATGGGCTGGCAAGCGTTATCTATTCCAAATCAACACAACACGTTATGGAGATGATTTATTGATTGGTTATTATTGGAAATGTATTGAGCCGACATGATGCATCACATATTGATTCATTTGTAATTGATTTAATTGTAATATTCTTAGTAAGCCGACCTACACATTTGGTCTTAGTTTTTGGTATATATGTAAGATCTCATTAGTGAGATTATGTATAAGGTGTGGTAGAGGATTGTAACAAGGTATATGTGAATATAAGCAGAGCTATACATGCAAACATCATTTGAAGATTCAAGGAAGGTATGAAGAAGACAATCAGAGCTTAACCGGTACTAAATCCAGCATATGAAGATTCCATTTTGAGCAGTACATTATCATTGGATCTAACCATCCAATTGTAGTCAGCGTGACTCCCATTTTATGATTGAGCAGTGAGCTCTAGGCAGTTGGCCTTTCTGCATGTGCTAACCCCTTTTGTACACAAATATTATCTACAGTAGTATCATTTGATTGTGGGTAAGGTTTCCCACCGTGGTTTTTCCCCTTATAGGGTTTTCATGTACAAATATTTGTGTTATGTGTTATGGATGTTATTTGTCTTTTTGTTTCATGCATTAAACTTTACCGGTACTGTTATTAACTATTAAACTATCAACCGACATTAAGTTTGGTTTATCAGTATTATGCATTAAGTTTGGTTAAGTTATATTTGGGTTGAAATTAATAGACAGCTGATTTACCCCCCCACTCATAGTTGCCTCCAGGTCCTAACGAAAAGATGTACATGATAGAACACCTCCATATATATTACATTAACATCCATAGCATATAAAATCATAAGAGTATTAAGAATGAAAGGATCTAGATCAAACAAAACAATAGATAGGAATACAACATAATTAGTAAAACATGCATGCAACTAAATTAAAGGGGATATCTTTTGAGGATCCAATTCCATGATAGATGTTATAGACAAAGAAGTAAGAACATAGTCTAAGGTTGGGTAGGTGAGATCAAATATATACAACACAATGAAAACCCCAACCCTAAACAAGATGTAATAATGAAACACAAATGAGGGTAGATCCAAAATCTAATCAAATATAATATAAAAAGAATGCAATCATTAAATTAGATCTCAAAAAAAACACACTTTCATAATCAAAGGCAAACAAGAAAACATATTCACCCACAATGAATCAACTATTATAATTGGAAGATCACTTCATCAAGACAACATCAAGACAACAGACTAGTGCCTTATCCTAGGGCATAGAGTCACTTACAATTCAAAGACAACTTGATAATAAACTTCAATAAGTTTCATTTGCAAATAAACAGAAATGAATATGCCATTACATACACAACCCATATTCATACAAATGATATAATCATCAGATTTGTATTAAAAAAAATGATTTCATTGAAACTGCCCCAAGAACTTTACTTGAAAGAAATCTTAGAACAATTCCATAATTTGTCTTGCAAATACATAAATTGAAAAACCCTTGACCATTCAATTCATAGTGAAAACATAATTTCAACACAAAGACAATTATGTGAAGATCTCAAACTGCAAATGATATTGATATTATATTCATAATGATATCAGAAAGTAAATTCAAAATGCGAATCAACTATGCCCTTATCAAATTCTTGAATAATTGAACTATTATAACTATATCAAAGTTTTCAACATCAATAAAAGTGGCCAACTGGCCATCCCTCTCTACCGATAAAAAAAAATTGGTCATCCCTCTCAAGTTAATCTTGGAATCCTTTTATAAGATGAGGATGTAACAAACTTAGGATTACTTTGAGGAATCTTGGGTAGCACTAGAAACCTGACATATCTTCTTTTTCTTTAGCATGGCTTGCCACCTGTCTACCTCTTTGTCTATTGGCCAATTGAATGCCTTTACCTCTTCCAACTTTGCAATTGACTCTGTCCATCTGGCATCTGTAACTGCCCTGGCCTCAACAATAAACTTTGTATGGTCAACCTCAACCTTGAACAGTGAATCAAGCATACCGTTAAGGAAATCAAAATCAACCTGATCATCTATATATTATTTCTTCTCCCTCTAGAATCAAATAAAATTTGTTGGTCCAATCAGAAACTGATTTCAATTCTGCATTACTACCATAAATTGAAGGCATCAATGTATTGTAGCCTTCCCCAAATGTTTACAATATTTCATTTATAAGCACATCCTTCCCTGTGAAAAATGCATGAGCTGCATTGATTACCTCCACCATGTCTTTAGTGTCACTAATCTTGGGAGGGAACTCGTCACTATACAACATTGTAGTATCCAACTTATCCATTAATCTACTTCTTCCTAACCAAACATTGAACAAAGGTCCAAGAAAAGTGACAGCCTCAGAGGATTTATTACTTGCCTCTTTCAAAGAAATGTGCAAATCATGCACTACCATCAATTTTCCTTTCAATACATTAATCTCATGTTTTAGAATTTATGACACAACAGAGATAGCCTTGACATTTTGTTCCTTTTCAAGCTTTTCAATTTTCTCTGTGTATTCCTCCATTTTTGTTGTAATAAATTGCAATCAGCTGGCATTTCTTGTACTTGTTTTGCAATCTGCATTGGAGAGGGCTCATTTGCAATTTTTTTTTTCAACTCCACTATCTCTTCCTCCAAAGCGGCCTTCTTCATCAGTGTCTCTTCATATTTTTTAGCTAATGCAATCAATTGGTTATATGTTTCTCTGAATCTTCTTGAAAAATCCTCTTTTTTTGATAAATTCATGAAAGAAACTTGAGTAAAAAAGAGGCAATCTCCGTGTCACTTGTGTTCTGCAAATTCCAGATCATTATGTTAGCTTTATTTTCTACTTGGATATTTAGAAGGTGGGGCTTTTGAGTGGAAGGGGCCAAAGACCAAGAAGCAAGTGTCTTTGACTTAGGATTAAATCCTACTCCTCTAATTACATCTCCAATTTCAAATTTAGTTTTAAACAATGGGTCCTCTTGCTTCCTAATCTTATCAATACTAAAAATAGAATGGATATCCGAGTCAGGCATCACAATCATACCATTACTCTTAATCAATTGTCTTGCCCGATCCATATTTATTTGCTCCTTGTTAGGATCATATTCCTGCAGTGCCTTGACAATCTCCTCATTCTTTTCTACATTTCCTTCCTCTATGATCAAATTTTTCTTAATTGATTTTGTTTCAACCTTAGAAAATTTTTAAATTCATTTGACTTAATAAAGTCATCATCTTTCATAAACTCATTTGACATCACACGCTCATCAAAGCCTTGAGCAAGGGCTTCATTTATTTCTCCCTGTTCTTCATTCTGCCCTGCTTCTCTGAGATGTGTCCCTATTTGATGAAAGTAGTGTCCTTGTTCAGTAACAATTGATCTAGAAGGGTATCTCCTCACAATTGCACCCACCTCTTTGGTTTTTGGTTTCTTTGCAGGTGGTACTCGGGCAGATTGAACTTCATCCCCACTCTCTACATTATTAGTAGACACAATAAGTGGCCTCTTGCCATGTGAATATTGTCCATCTTGGGGGTCTTGCTGTTGAGTAGCCACTTCTAGAATTTGAGGCATTTGTTCCATCAGAGTTTCATATAAACTCAACATTATTTTAATTCTCTTCATGTATGGGTTATCAGGGCAAAAACCTGAGAAACTAGGGTCAGCATCCTTCAATTCTGCTTCAACTCTCATCATATTTTTCCATTTTCTTCTCCTTTCTTGTACTTCCTCTTTTCTCAATAGATTTCTAACCGCATCTTCATCATCCAATGGTTCATGGTCCTTTATTGTGGCCCAATGTGTCATTTTTGGCAATGCACGTTTAATAAATTTTTCAGGATCACATAATCTAGATACAACATTAACCAACCTATACTATTTAAGGAAATTATTTACTTCATCAAAGGAATTCATATCAATGGTAAAATTAGATACAACCCAAAGCCTAGGAAGTAAAGAACCCTTCTTGTGTTTCTCAAGGTATTATTTTTCAACTAGGGTCAATTGCTAAATAAACTCCAAAAAGGAAATCCTAATTGGAACAAATTTTGGTAAAATATGGGGAGGTTGGGGACACCCATAGACTCTGATCATAGTAAAGTTATCAAAAAAGAAAAAGTCCCCCCAGTTATTTTAAATAGACCAGTTTGGAACATACTGGTAAGGTCTCAAAACTCTCCTAACATTAATTGACAATATTTCCCTATTTATTCCTAGCATTTCCATAATTGGCAAAACAATCTAATTTTCAAAGTAAAGGAAAGAAGAATGGGGAGAACTATTGTCCCAAACCTAGGTCCATGATGGGGAGGCTAACTATTTAACCATCAATTAAATTTCTTGAGGGTTTGTTTCTATCCCTTCTTAGGTTCCAAGTCTACTCTTCTAAACTTCTAGGTGCTTCCCTACCATTTATTTTCTTAATACCAACCTCAAGCTCACAAAGTAAGATCACTTAGTAAATGCTTGCAAGGGTGAAGGACACACTCATTCTTGACTTTTTGCAAAACCACCCATCTTGTTTGGTTTAGTAAACTTTCCTCTTGATTACTCAATGTTTCAAACTCAGGCTTGTAGCCTTCTAGATCTTCTTCTAGTTCTCAACAATTTCCTTTCCCTACAAGTTATCTCAATCAATTATTGATACCTATTCGGACTACCATCAAGCTCGCCTAAGTTCAGTATGCAGAAATGGTGATTGCCATTTCCTAGCTTCCTCCTACTACTACTCTACTTCTACTGTACATTTTTGGCTCTTCCTGAAGAACTCCAATGGTCATGCGGATCCCATGGTGGAGGTTCAAGACAAAGCCATATTTACACTATGAATTAAAAACACTAAAACGAATAAAAAAGAGAAACTTAAATGAAAAAATTGTAATGACAAAATTAACAAAACAAGACAATACAACACACAGCAAAAGAAAACCCAAAAATAGACTGTATGTATTTCCTATAGTATTCAACCATCCCACATCCAACATCAAACTCTTTAAAAATTCCCATTGGGTCTTTTAAAAATTCCATCCATCGTGAAACACAGATGATTTCAAATTGAAAAATAGTTACAAAACGGTCCATCAACGTAGCCACAGAACCCAGCTTCCAACTGCCAATGTCGACTTTCTGCTCTCTGCACTTCCTATTGGGTCATTGAGAAGTCTTCAAAACTTTACTTCTGATGACTGATGATAATGTTCACCTTTCACACTTTCTCCATCAGGCATCAGGATAGGAAGAAATCCCTTCATCCGATAGTCGATGCCTTTCTCCGCTTGTTGGACGTTTCTATCAGTCTTCGGGAAGATAACCAAAAATCTAATCCAATCATCCAATCATCCGATCTGCTTGATCTCCTTTTTGTGCTTCACAATGTGGCATTCACTGATTGGTTATGGGGGCTATACCCTGACATCTGAGCATGACCTTTCTAACTGCCTGGAATGCTCAATCCGTTCATCCGATCTTCTTTATCTCTCTTTTGTGCTTTGCCACGTGGCATTCAATGATTGGTTTTGGGGGCTCTACCCTGACATCTCAGCATGGCCTCTCTAACCGCTCGAAATGCTCTTCTTCTTTTTTGGGTCCCACCATGGTCGCCGAGTCGCGGCAGATAATCTTTGATCATTTTCCCATCGTGGTATAGCAACACTCATCTGATTCTTTTGGAAGCCGCATGAATTGCTCACTTGATACTGGCTAGCACTTTCCTATTGGGTCCGCAGGATAGCATAAAAACATTCTCTCCAATATCCGACAACTTCCATCGGGTTTTTGGCATAGTGAACAATTGATCTTTCGATCGATATCCGATGTCTCATCAGGTCATCATTGGGTCATCAGTGTAGCCTAAACAATCTCCACTCGATACCCGATGCAACCACTCCAAACCTAAGCTTTCTATTGGGTCACTGGGTTAAGTGTGAACCACTCCTACCAATACCCGGTACAACTACTCCAACTTGGGCGACCTCATCGGGTTAAGACTTGTCAATCGGAGGTAGATCTTGTCGATAAGGTAAAAATAAAAAACTGCAAACAAAACACCAAAAAGTATTTACATGACCAGAGGAAGGTCTCACAAGACAAAATTGCTCAAGGGCATTTCAACCCTTAGGTGCTCTCGCACCATACTCCCCCAAAGAAAAAGAAGTCAAGTGACTACACTCGACAGCAAGGAAAGATCAATTCCTAGCTTCACAAGGTCTAATTCAGGGACCCAAGTTGCTTGAGAATAAGGTTTATGCATCCATTTCACCAAATGTTCCATGTAGACCTGTTGTTAAGTCTTCTTGAGAACGTGAGAATCCAACACTTTCTCAGCCTGAGGCATGAAAGAAGAAAGTATTGGAAGATCGACAAGTGACTGTTGAACATCTGAAACTCACACATCCTCCTTGGGAAGTTGTCCCTTATAGACAACTAAATCTGCAACATTGAAAATGGGAGACAAAGCAATATTACATGGCAAATCAATCTTATAGGCATTAAAGCCATACTTGGCTAAAAATTTACATGGGCCTATTCTCCTCATTTGTATCTTGTTGGGAATCCCTTTTTGAATTTGAGCCTTGTTCAAATGTACCATCACCAAATCTCCAACTGAAAATTGCACATCTCTCAGTGTGGCATCCTCTGGTTTTAACTTTCTATGAAGAATCTTGGAGAGTTCGCCTAACTTGGTCATGAACCTCCTTCATAGATTGAGTGACATCATTAGCTTGACCATTTCTATGTGACAGATTACCAAGGTCTGGTAATTCTATAACACCTCGTGGGTGCATACCATACACTATCTCAAAAGGACTCTTCCCAGTAGACCCACTGACACTATCATTGTACGCAAACTCTACAAGGTGAAGAACCTAATCCCAACTCTATCCATATTCTTTTGTCAAACACGTTAAAAGGTTTCCAAGTTTCCTATTGACCACCTCTATTTGACCATCCATTTGGGGATGATAGGCTGAACCAAAAGACAAATTAGTTCCCAGTCTTTTCCAAAAATTTCCAAGGAATTTGACATCTCTATCTAAAATAATACTAACCGGCAAACCGTGGATTCTAAAAACCTCTTTGAAAAACAAGTGTGCAATGTGACTAGCATCATGAGTAGTTTTGCAAAGAACAAAATGTGCCATTTTACTGAATCTGTCAACAACAACAAAAATTCTATCACAACTAAGCTTTGTTTTGGGTAATCCAACCATAAAATCCATACTCACACATTCCCATGGCCTTGTAGGGATAGGTAATGGCTGATAAAGACTAGCATTAGTAGCTATGCCTTTAGCTTTCTAACAAACCATACATTGCTCAACTTACCTTCTGATATCCCTCTGCATTCTCGGCCAATAGTAGAACCTTTGAACAAGTTCCAATGTCTTATTAAGGTCAAAATGGCCACTCAAACATCCATTGTGCTTTTTTTGGATAAGATTTTCCCTCATCGATCCTTTGGGAACACACAACTGTCCACCTTTAAACAACAAACCATTCTGCAAAGTAAAGTCAACATATTCACTATGAAAGTGATTATGAAATTCTTGACAAACCTTGTAAATGGCTACAAAATCTTCATCATTGGGGTACAAATCCTTGAAGTAATCAACTCCAATACTCTGAATCTGCACTTCTTGCACTGTTAGTAGCCTTCTACTAAAAGCATCTGCTACTTTATTACACTATCCATTCTTATGCTTAATAGAAAAAGTATGATTATAGATAATCAACCTATTTAACATGCCTATGACTCAACTTATCTTGTGAATTCAAAAAACTTAAAGCTTGATTATTTGTGTAAACAACAAACTCCTTAGGTAACAAGTAGTGCCTCCACTTCCTAAGAGCTTGAACAAGAGCATACAACTCAAGATCATAGGATGAATACTTCTTGAAATCATTGGTCTTCTCACTAAAGAAAGCTACAGGTCTATTCTCTTGACTCAAAATAGTACCAACTGCTATATTACTGGCATCACATTCAATTGTGAACAACTTGTCAAAACTAGGAAGAATGAGTACTGGTTGTGTAGCTACCTTTTGTTTCAAAAGTTCAAACCCTTTGTTAGCTGCATTGGTCCATTGAAACTTAGTCTTAACTCCTCCTTTGATGGTATCCAGCATGGGTGCACAAATCTCACTAAATCCTCTGATAAAGTTCCTATAGAATTGTGCCAAACCATGAAAACTTCTTACTGCACTCGATGTCTTTGGTGTTGGCCAATTTGTGATGGCTTCCACCTTTGATGTGTCCATCTTCAAATCTCCTCCTGAAACTACAAATCCAAGATAGACAAGTTCCTGCTTCATAAAATCACACTTCTCCAAGTTTATTGTTAGTTTCTCATCATACAATTTTTGCAATACAATACCAAGATGCTCTAGATGTTCCTCTTTAATTCTACTGAAAATCAAAATGTCATCTAAGTATACAACAACAAATTAACCAATAAAATCTTCAAGCACTTCATTCATGAGTCTCATGAATGTACTGGGAGCATTACTAAGACCGAATGGCATAACAAGCAACTCATAAAGTCCTTCATTGGTTTTGAATGTTGTTTTCCATTCATCACCTTCTTTTATTCTGATCTGGTGGTATCCACTCTTGAGATCAATCTTAGTGAAGTACTTTGCACCTCCCAAGCAATCCATCAAGTATTCAATTCTTGGGATAGGAAATTTGTACCTGATAGTGATTCTATTTATGACTCTTGAATATGTGCATAGCCTCCACGTTCCTCCTTTCTTGGGTGCTAATACTGTAGGCATGACACACAAACTTATACTCTTCTTTATCAATCCCTGGTCCAACAATTATTGGACTTGTCTAGCCACTTCCTTGTTCTATTTGGGAGTCATCTTATAGGCTGCTTTGTTGGGTAATGATGCTCGAGGAATAAAATCAATCTGATAGTTGATGGCTTTAATAGGCGGTAGGGTTGCTGGTGCTCCATCACTTATGATTGTTTTGAAGTTGTCTAGAATCTTCTGCACTTCATGAGGTATTTGAACCTTCTTTTCTTGCTTTGCTTCCTTTGGTTTTACTATAAGAGCAAATTCCACTCCTTCTCCTTCCTTGAGAGTGTTAATGAACTCTTTTTTACTCACCAATGACACATTTGGGCGTTTAGTTTTGCTGCTCTCTCCTTCATCAATTAGGGATTGAATGTGGTATGTAACTCCATCCTTTTGAAAATAATAAGAGTTCTCCTCTCTGTTGTGAATGGTCTACTAAGTAGTAGATGGCAAGAATCCATAGGCAAGATGTCACACAAGACTTTATCCTTATAACTACCTATGTTGAGCTTAACCCATGTTTGTTCATTCACTACTACATGTTTCTCCTTGTTGAGCCAAGTGACCTTATATGAATTACTATGTGGAATTATTTTCAACTTCAGTTTACTTACTGCTTTCTCTGACATAATCTTGTCAGTAGACCCTGAGTCTATCACCACTCTACAAAGCTTACCAAGGACCTTGCATTTGATTCTAAGCAAAGCTCTTCTTTGAGTTGCTTCTTCTTTAATTGGCTCCTTAATCAAGCCTCTTCTCTTCATTAAATTTCTCCATCTTCAGGAGCTAAGCTCACATCTTGTGTCTTGTTCTTTTCTATATCTTCTTGTGCATATGTCTCCCTTCTTTCACTTCCTTGAGATGAAGAGAATTTCTCTGGACATCTATAGGTATGGTGACCCAACTTTTGGCAATTGTAACACTTCATGGTGGAGAAGTAGGACCCTCTTCCCAGTCCACTAGATCTACCTCTTCTTGGGTTGCTAGATGAGCCCCTTCTTCTATAGTTTCTCTTGCTATGTGAATCCTCACTTTTCTCTATAAGTTTGGACTCTCCTTGGGACCTTTGATCTATTCCTCTTCCACCAAAACTACCACTTTGGCCTCTACCATCTTTTCCTTTGCCTCTTCCTTGGTTACTTTTTTTTACTCTTTTCCTCCACCTTTAGTGCCAATTGATAGCTCTTATGCATGGTGTTAGGACTTAACAAACTCAAATCCTCTTGAATATTCGATCTCAAACCATTAAAGTATCTGGCTACCTTGATACTCTCATCCTCTACCACCTTGGATCTTAGACACAACTTAAATTCCTCAGTGTAGCTACTCACATCCAAGTCTCTTTGCCTCAAGTTTTGTCTCCTTTTGTGCAACTGGATTTCATAGTCTTCAGGGATATAGGTTTCCCTCACCTTGGCTAACATGCCCTTCCAAGTAGCTATGGGGTTCTTACCCTCTTTTTGCCTCTCTTCTTGGATAAATTTCCACCAAGTTAAGGCTACTTCTCTCAATATAGACTTAGCTACCTTCAGCTTTTGGGCTTCACTGATTCCATCACACTCAAAGTGATTCTCCACTCCTTGAATCCATTCAATAACTACTTTTGGCTCCATTTTCCCATGAAAAAGTGGCACTCCTAAATATTTTCCTCCTGAAGCTTTAATTTGCTTTTAGGAAAGGCTTTAGGTAGAACAAGGTTTGGTTCTGGTATCCTATCCTCTTCTACTAGTTTTGTACCCCTCCCTTCATTGACCTAAATTGTTACTTTCTTAGTTTTATCCTCAATTGTGTCTAGTTTGCTCTCTAGTTGTGCTAATCTTTCTCTCAGGAGTCTATTGTCTTCCTCCTGATCTTCTACCTTCTTGGCTAACTCTGGATTAGTCACCATTCTGTGACTTTTGTCTCCTACTGATTTAGTATCAGTCATCAACTACTTTCTTCCCAAGTCTAAACTTGTTCTGATACCAATATGATGGGGAGGCTACCTATTTAACCATCAATTAAATTTCTTGATGGTTGGTTTCTATCCCTTCCTAGGTTCCAAGTCTACTCTTCTAGACTTCTAGGTGCTTCCCTACAATTTGTTTTCTTAACACCAACCTCAAGCTCACAAAGTAAGCTCTCTCACTATATCCTTGCAAGGGTGAAGGACACGCTCATTCTTGACATTTTGCAAAACCACCCATCTTGTTTGGTTTAGAAAACTTTCCTCTTGATTACTTAATGTTTCAATCTCAGGCTTGTAGCCTTCTGGATCTTCTTCCAGTTCTCAACAATTTCCTTCCTCTGCAAGTTATCTCAATCAATTAGTGATACCTAGTTGAACTACCATCAAGCTTGCCTAGGTTCAGTATGCAAAAATGGCGATTGCCATTTCCTGGCTTCCTCCTACTGCTACTCTACTTCTACTATACATTTTTGTCTCTTCCTAAAGAACTCCAATGGCCATGTGGATCCTATGGTGGAGGTTCAAGATAGAGCCATATTTACACTGGGAATTCAAAACACTGAAACAAACAATAAAAAGGAAACTTAAATTACAAAACTGTAATGAAAAACTTAACAAAACAAGACAGTACAACACACAGCGAAAGAAAACTAGAAAATAGACTGTATGTATTTCTTGTAGTATTCAACCATCCCACATCCAACATCTAACTATTTACAAATTCCCATTGGATATTTAAACATTCCTTCCGTCGTGAAACACAGATGATTTCAAACTGAAAAATAGTTACAAAATGGTCCATCAGTGTAGCCATAGAACCCAACTTCCAACTGCCAATGTCGACTTTCTGCACTCCGTACTTCCTATCGGGTCATCGGGAAGTCTTCAAAATTTTAGTTCCAATGACCAATGACAATGTTCACCTTTTCGCACTTTCTCCATTGGGCATCAGGATAGCAATAAATCCCTTTGTCTGATAGCCGATGCTTTTCTCTTCTTGGTGGGAATTTCTATCGGTCTTTGGGAATATAACCAAAAAGCTAATCCAATCATCTAATATGATCGATCTCTCTATTGTATTTCACTACATGGCATTCACTGATTGGTTCTAGGGGATCTACCCTGACATCTTAGCATGACCTCTGTAACCACCTAGAATTCTCAATCCGATTGTCTGATTTGCTCGATCTCTCTTTTGTGCTTCGCCACGTGGAATTCATTGATTGGTTTCGAGGGATCTACCCTGATATCTCAACATGACCTCTCTAACTTCCTAGAATTCTCTTCTTTTTCACAAGGTCCCACCATGATCGCCAAGTCACGATAGATAATCTTCGATCATTTTCCCATTGCGGTATAGAGACAGTCGTCTGATTCTTTTGGAAGCTGCAGGACTTGCTCACTTGTTATCAACTAGCACTTTCCTATCGGGTCCATAGAATAGCATAAAAACATTCTCTCTGATATCTAAGAACTTCCATTAGGTCTTCAGCCTAGCGAACAATCAATCTTCTAGCCGATATCTGATGGCTCATCGGGTCATCGGTGTAGCCTAAACAATCTCCACCCGATACTCATTGCAACTACTCCAAACCTAAGCTTTCTCATCGGTTCACCAGGTTAAGTGTGAACCACTCTTGCCGATACCTAATACAACTACTCCAACTTAGGTGACCTCATCAGGTTAAGACTTCCTGATCGGGGGTAGGTCTTATTGATAAGGTAAAACTCAAAGACTGCAAACAAAACACCAAAAAGTATTTACATGACCATAGGAAGGTCTCATAAGCCAAAATTGCTCAAGGGCATTTCAACCCTTAGGTGCTCCTGCACTAGTCCATCTTTGTATTGGCATTAAATAACCAAATTCTTCTTTGAACAACTCCAATTCTTTATTCATGAACTTAACATTATAGAACAAGATTAAATGCATCAACAATGAATAATGCTTAAATGTAGGGCTAGGTGCAGCACTCTGAATTTTAACTAGAGCATTATGAATGTGTTCAAGAACATAGCCCACATAATCATAATATTTGTTAATATCTAGGTGTTGAATATCCATTGTCATCATCAGTAATTCAGCTGACACCATTGAATCTCCATCAAAACCCAACACTCTACATAATCCATAGATTGTACAATGTATCTAATGGTGGAAAGGTGTGATGTCAAATGGTGGCTCGATACTATCTAGAATTGTAACTAGTTTCCCATCCACCCTAGGCATGTATCTAGGCAATGAATGCTTCTTGATAACACCTTTGTATCTGGAAAACTTCAATGAAGCTAGCTTTGTTAATTGAATCTAGGACAGACTGGTTCTTTCTTCTAATTACCCTAGATACTAGACAACAGAGTTTGGCCAACTCTTTGATCAAATCCACATCAGAATACACATCTAGCACAATTAAATTTTCCATATTTAAATCCCAAGGGTTTGACATTAGCTCATCATTAACCCTATTATTCCATAAATAATGAAAAAGAACAGTTGAGACATATAAAGCATGGTCACATTTTTGCATTGGCTCCATAAATATTTCCATGCCATTTCATTTGTATTCAAAGCAATGGAAGTCCCTGACAACAAATCTACAAATTCTTCTTTGTTTTTCTTATCCATCTTTTCCTCAATGGCCTTGGGCTTGAAACCTCCACTTGTCGTCACCTTGCTCATTTTAGCTACAAGAGAAAAACTTAAGCAATTTTCTAAAATTTTCCCACACCCAACACTCTGAATTCTCCAACATTGCTATAGAGCTCAATTCACTAGATTACCTCAAAGATAGAATGCAATTATACAAAATCTCAGCTCGATCATGCAATTTATGGTATTTGGGCACCGTCAATTCTCTCATTAATTGGCACACTTGCATGAACTAGCTATAGTTGTATTAATTCAAATCTGATGTATTGGAGCGAGATTTAAATTCATGCCCTTCTATTTGATTGGTGATTTCCATTCAAAACTTTTACAAAACCTGGCAAACAAGTCCTCATGCCAGTCCCCATCTTTAATTGCACACTCGCAACCAGTTATAACAATTTGGAAAGTAACCAGCGAGTTAGCGACAATGCTACCAAATCCTCTTAATCACAAGCTCACAACCCCTTTTACAAATACTCAAAGAATATCGTGAGTGAGTGACTATCGTTGATCTTCATCAAGCCCTTCAATCGCAACCTCGCAACAACATTTGTAATATTATTTCTTTACCTACAAGATGGCAACCATTGCAAATATAATAAAATAACTTATTTCATCACAAGCTCACAACTCAAAAGTTAACCTGACTTAAACCCTTGCGAGCCCGCAACAACAAGAAACTTAACCACCATCGCATGTTCGCAACACTTTTTGACTTAAGACTTACAAACCCGCGAGCATGTGGTGACCACAAAATCAAACCAAAACTTACCTGTTGCCAGATTGCAACATAAAATGCTAAACAACTTCAAAACATGTGAGCAAGAGACCAAACCAACTAAGATGCGATATAAACCAAATTGCATGATCGCAAATTAAAATTACTTAACCACGAACACCTCACGACCTTGCGATAACATAAAATCATACCCAGTCGCAACCTCACAACATAAAGTGGTCAAGTGCAAAACATCTTGCGAGGTAGTGACTTAAAATGACTTGATGACAAAGGACTTGCGAGCTAGCGATAACCATAAAATATCAAACTATTTATCTCTTAACTGCAATGAATCAGTGAGTACCAACAAATATTAATAGTCGCTCACTCTCCAATGTTTTATTTTACCTTCATAAACAGCCACAAGCAGTGGCACATCATGTCCATTAGTGACTTACTCACTAACTCTTGCGACTATAATGCATGACATCAGACCAAATCAAGACCTCATGACCAAAGCAATTTCATTAACAATCTCCAGCTCATTAACATAAAATACTAACACCCAAAAAGCTAGAGACCTCGCGATTTAAACCCAAAACAAAACTCGCTAACTAGCCACTTAAATTGTTAAACATGAAATTTATCTACGAGTTAGAGATGAAACATTAAATATGTCTCATTGTCTGACCAACCGTTTGACCACACTTGATATTGACATGGACAAATAAAGAGAGGACAACTCAGATTTTCAATGCACGACAACTTTGGTTTACTAGCCAACTAGGACAAAAAACAAACACAAAACCCTAATCACCATGAACATGACCAGAAATAATGAAAAGATACTTCCATAAAACCAAAGAATAAACCCACAACATGAATCAAAGCTCGACATGACGGCCAAAAAATTTGCAGTCCTAAATGAGTTGGCATTTTTGAAAAATGGAAAAATGTTGTTCTAACATCATGTTAAGCTTTTAATGTAGAACAATAGAAAGGTTCTAACAGTTATGCAATATAAATAATTTTATGGATCTTGTGACACAAATTGTTGCATTTCATGTTCAACATAATGTGGAACCAATTTACTAAGAATTCAATTATTTACTAATAATTCAGAAATTAAATTCTAATTGTTTACTAATAATTCAAATTCACAATTAAAAATATGAAATAAGTATCCATTGTGATTGACAAATTCAAGGAACACAATATCAAAAATCATCAATGAAAACTATAGTATTGCAAATTGTAATATGAATCAAGAACTATAGTATAAATACCTATAAACTGACTGCTAATTCACTTCAGTGACTTAGTCTGAGGCTTCTATATTCCAAATAGACTCAAGATCCGAAAACTGACTAGTACTAACAAGTTCATCTTCATTCTGAGTTGGGTATTCAAAAATTTCTTCGTCTTCATGCTGACTTTGAGTCTGTGATCCATCATTTGTCTCAGCACTAGTAGTAGCACCACCAACTTTTAAAGTGTTGCACAACCCTCGACTTTCATGCATGAATTCCAGATTGCATGTGCCCTATCATATGGAAAATCTCTAACATTATACTAACTTACAAACAACCTCATGCAAGTTTCCAATTTTTTGTCTAATTTGTTTCTGATCTTTGATTTTAAAATCCATAATGCACTGAAAACTCTCTCATCTTCCACTGACCCCAATATCATTGTTTGACATAAATCAGCAAGTTTGAAATATTCTGCTATTGCAATATGAAATACTTCACTCTGATCTATTCTTTTCCAAAGCCTTGTGATTGATCCAGGTTCAAATGGATTCTACAAGTTATCCGACTATTGTTTCATACACAATGCAAAGCATTTACATTGTTTTCTAAGATGATTTGAATTTAAAATTTCTTCTATTGGTTGTCCATTGCAATATGCATCTTTTGAAAATGTCAATATCAATTCCTCTAGTTTTTTATGAAACACCCTTGTGTAATTTGGATTATCTCCAATTGAATGCCAAAATTGAGGATACACACAACCCAACACTTCAACTATTTCTTCTTGAGGGAATCTTTCATGAATCTCATATGAAAGTTCATATGCAATAGAATTCAAATTATCACTAACAGATTTAACAATCCTATCAAAATCTTCCTTTTTAACTGGTAGTGCTTTGCCTCACTTGCCTTTCTTAGATTGGTGCATTGGTATCTAAAATCCTATTACAAAGACACATAACTCATTTTGTGCATTGAAATTTACAATAAATTTAGCATGATTCAAATCTGTAATCATTTGCCACCTAAAAAAATTTGGTCTTCCCCCTATTAGATCTGAATATAGACCATCCAGGCCCAAGCATATCATTTTACATAGAGTGTTATACTCATTGATATACATAGTTCTATCTTGGACTTCCTTAACAAGTTTTTTCATTGAATCCAACATGGGGAGAAGACTAGCCAAAGTTAACAGAGTCTCTATATCACTTAACTTATGTAACGGATCATGACTTTTGTCTACAGTGAGACATTGCTCATACATTAGTTCGATCAAGGATTGATATTTTGTTAGAACTCGTTTCGCAGTTCCATGCAAGGAGATCCATCTAGTCTCAACATCCTTGAGAAGCTTGTTTCCTACTATTAATTCCTTAGCAAAGATCTGAAATTCTGCAAAATGTTTAGGACTTCAAAAGAAGTATGAGTGGAGCTCATGGACAAAATCTTCAACTTATGACATTGTAGGGAAATTTCTTAAAATTCTATATGCTAAATTCATTTGATGGGCCATTCAATGAATGCCAAGCATGTATGGTGCAATACTAGTTTGTAATCTTTCTCAAAGGCTAGTCCTTTGACCTTGCATTACTGCAACTCCATCAGCTCCAACACACACCAACTTCTTGGCAGTTGTCAAGTCTTCCATACTAGCAATTTCATTCAAAGCTTTCTTAACTTCCAAATATAAATGTTTTGCTATTGAATTGCCCCTCATTTTATGAACATAGAGTAGGTGAGCTCTATGGACATGTTATTTTATGGTATACACATGTATACAAACCCAAGCATTGTAATATACCATAGTAAATTCATCTATGGATAATGAAATAAATTTTGACTCTTTTACACTCTTCTGTAAATTTTTCTTTTCTACCTCAGTGAGATACTTTGCCATTACCCATCCAATGTTTATTGACCAATATGACATAGGAGAGTGAGGAACATTCAAAAAAGATAATAAATTACTATATTCTGGGAAATCTTTCATAGGATGCCGTCTTGACAAAATATGAAAAATAACACTCATCTGAACAATCTTTGTCAGGTTTGCATCTTTCACTGCATGTTCAAGCCCAACCTTGATTATATTTCCACTATTACCAATCAGTTTCATTTTTTGGTTATGCTCTTCATATTCCATGGCATACTTAACATGAAGACATTCTTCCTTTTATTTCCATCTTACTACTTATGTTTCCTTTCCGTCTATAATCTGTTTTTCATAAATCTTACCAATATGCTTTTCTATGGTGTCAAGCTTTAGCTACATCTTCTTCTCTCTTTTTGTTTTCCAGCTACAAATCTTACACCTGCATTCTGTTGGTTGCTCATAATTTTTTGGGACTGGTTCAATGAATGGGTACTTTTCTACCCAATCAATCTTAAAACTCCTTGTAATTTCCCACTCCCGCCCTTGTTTTACTTTCCTTTTTCTTTTCTTCCTACTAACATCATCTTCAATACTAGCATTTGCATCCAAGTGAATTATCTTATTTTGTGTATCCCTTCGAACATATTTTGCCATGCCAGTATTGTCATCCTCATTTGATGCATTTAATTCAATGATAATCCCACCTTGTGGTGGTGGTGAGCTATTGTGAATGGCTTTTGCAACTGCAGAAGTTGATGGACTAGAAACTTTGCCAATTCCAAAGTAAGACTTTATGGTAGTATCTTTAAGTTTTGGGCATTTTGATGGCCTCCCAATCCCTTTAGTTTCACTTCCCTGAGGAGTCTTACCCTTGTCTGACATCCCAATCCCTTCACCACCTTGAGGAGTCTCAGTCTCACCCTTGTATGAGATCTCAATCCCTTCACCACCCTGAGGAGTCTCACCCATGTCTGACATATTGAGTCTTGACCTCTCACTACAAATTAAAACTAATAATATCAAGTATGAAGAAATGATTACTCACCTTTATGCCTTCTCAATTCTCTGAATCAGGAATTAGGAATGCTTGGGCCTATGTTGCAGGATTGTAACTCTAGCCCTCTGCCCTACAATCAACTTCGATGTTCCAACTCAAATTGCAGAATGTGAATCAAGAGCTCCCAAATTTACTAATCAGACACAAACAAATTGTAAGAAAGAGTGTTTTAAACTTTGAATTGTATTTATATCAATCCATGATTGCATTTTTGGTGAATTTTGCAGGCATTTCAAAATGCATCTTGATTTAAGCGGGGTGAAATGGGTCCTCGAATGCTTATAATATTTTTATTGATATTGGCAAATTGGGCCTCATTATGCTTAACATGATATTTAATGATAGGTGGAATTGGCGACACGTGCAATGAACATTTAATTTACCATTGGCAAAATAGGTCCTGGGTACAGGTTCGTTTTAATATTTCAGGTGAGTAATAGAGGTGATCTAATACCCATGTCTGAGTGATTCCAGATGAATATTATGGGCATGCATGTCGAATGGTGTGTGGCCAATGGAAAAGCCAAAATATAGTGGACTGTTAACCTCAAAATTCCAAGTGATTTGATCACTATGTTGCCCTAGACTATTCACCATTTCCTCAAAAAAAAAAGTGTAATTCACCAATTGGCAAAGATTTTACACTAAAAAACTCTATGCACCATATGGTATCCTAAGGGGTCATACGGTGTCACAAGAGGTCATGTCATCTACTAGGATGTTAAAAGGAGTCATAGGACACCATATGACCCCTTAGGACACCATATGACTCCTAACAACACCATATGAACCTTTAGGACATAATATGACCCCTAACAACACCATATGGTGTCCTAAGGGGTCATATGGTGTCATAAAGGGGTCATGTCATGTGGCAGGATGTTAAAAGGGATCATATGGTATCATAAGGGGTCATGTCATGTAGTAGGATGTTAAAAGGGCTCATATGGTGTCCTAATGGGTCATATGACACCACATGACCCCTTAAGACACCATATGACCCCTAATGACACTATATGATGCCTAACAATACCATATTGTGTCCTAATTGGTCATATGATATCACAAGGGGTCATGTCATGTACTAGGATGTTAAAAGTAGTCATATGGTGTCCTAAGGGTTCATAAAACACCATATGACCTCTTAGGACACCATATGACCCCTAACGACACCATATGACCCCTTCGGATACCATACGAACCCTAATGAAACCATATTGTTTCCTAAGGGATCATATGGTGTCACAAGGGGTCATGTCATGTACCAAGATGTTAAAAGGGGTCATATGGTGTCCTAAGGGGTCTTACAAAACCATATGACCCCTAACAACACCATATACTGTCCTAGGGGGTCATACAATGTCACAAGGGGCCATGCCATGTACTAGGATGTTAAAAGGGGTCATATGACACCATATGACCCCTAACGATACCAAATGGTGTCCATAGGATCATATGACACCATATGGTGTTGTAAGGGGTCATATGGTATCGTAATGGGTAATATGGTGTCTTAATGGGTCATATGGTGTCAAAAGGTGTCATGTTTTGTACTAGGATGTTAAAAGGGATCATATGGCATCTTAAGGAGTCATAGAATACCATATGACCCCAAACGACACCATATGATCCCTAACAAAACCATATGGTGGACTAAGGGGTCATATGATGTCACAAGGGGCCATGTGATGTACTAGTATGTTAAAAGGGCTCATATGATATCCTAAAGGCTCATAGGACACTATATGGTGTTCTAAAGAGTCATATGGTGTTGTTATGCATCATATGGTGTCCTAAGGAGTTATATAATACCATATGACCCTTAGTACATCATATGACCCCTAACAACACCATATCACCTCTAACGACACCATATGGTGTCTTAAGGGGTCATATTGTATCGTTATGGGTCATATGATGTCCTAAGGGATCATAGAGCACCATATGGCCCCTTAGGACAACATATGATCCCTAATGACTCCATATGACCCCTAACGACACCATATTACCCCTAACAACACCATATGGTATCCTAAGGGGTCATATGGTGTTTTTATGGGTCATATGGTGTCCTAAGGGGTCATATAACACCATATGACCCCTTAGGACACTATATGACCCCTAATGACACTATATGACCCCTTAAGATACCATACAACCCCTAACAATACCATATGGTGTCCTAAGGGATCATAGAGTGTCACAAGAGGGCATGTCGTGTACTAGAATGTTAAAAGGGGTTCATATGGTGTCTTAAGGGGCCATATAGTATCATATGACCCCTCAAGACACTATATGACACCTAACAACACCATATGACCCCTAACAACACCATAAGGTGTCTTAAGGGGTCATATGATGTCAGAAGGGGTCATGTCATGTACTAGGATATTAAAAGGGGTCATAGGACACCATATGTCACCTTCTCTCTCTCTCTCTCTCCCATTGCCCCTCTCTCTCACTCTCTCTTCCTTCCCCCTTCCCCCTCTCTATCTCTCATTCTCTCTTTCTCCTTCTCCCCACTCCCCCATCTCTCTCTCTCTCTCTCTCTCTCTCTCCCCTTATCTCTATCTCTCTCCCCCTCCCTCTCTCTTTCTCTCTCTCCCCCTTCCCCCACTCACCCCACTCTCTTTCTCTCTCTCCCCCTCTCCATTGTTGGCATTGCACACTCCAATGATAATTGAAGGTGATTGAAGGTGTTGTCATTGATAGAAACTTACCAGCAACCTTGCAATCTTATGGCACTGGTAGACTCTACACTGGCAGACACTTCACCAACAACAACAATAATGTTTACCGTCATCTCAGCCGACAAGATTTTGATTATTATATTTTGTACTTAATTGTAATATCTTTTGTAAGCTGACATGGCATATTGTAATAAGAATCATATATAAGTATGAGATCTTGTAGATCACTTGTAGAGATACATGATAGAGGATATATATGATGGATATGTAGAGAAAATAGTAAGGAAGAATTTGTAGAAGGGTTTATGGTTACTATGTGAGATTAAACCGGTACTGAACCTGGCATAGCAACTATTGTTTTGTAGCAGTACATTATATTAGATTCTCATAATCCATTTTTGTAAGTCAGTGAGACTTCCTTTTGTAATTGAGTAGTGAGCTCTAGGAAGTTGGCCTTCCTGCATGTGCAGGCACCTCTTGTAAGTAATATCCATTCATTGGCCAATGAGTGAATATTGTGGGTCACAAATCCCATCGAGGTTTTTCCCACATTGAGTTTCCTCATTAAACATCTTGTGTTATGGTGTACTTTCTATGTTGTCTTTACTGTTCTTATTTACTGCATTAATTATTGTTTGCTAGTACATTATTTTGGAATACCAAATACTTAATAAGGTCAAATATTCTGTTAACCGGTTAGATACTAATTCACCCCCCCTCTCAGTATCTTTGGGACTATCATCAATCCAAACAATTCTTATTAGAGCCTGGTCCTCTATTTTCAAAACTCTAAAAGCTTGAGGAAGATTCTGACACTGGTATAGATGGAAAACTTGAGAAAGAAATTGGAAACAACTCTTGCGGACTTTGATGCAGAAAAGTTGAAGAATATCAAACTTGAAGATGATCTGAAGACTGGACAGGAATTCATTCATGGACTTTAGGAGAATCTCACTATTGCTAGAAACAAAAGAAGAGAACTTCATGAGAAGATACAAAATGGCAATGATGAAAAGGAAACTCTTAATGATCTTGTAAGAAAGATGAGGCAAGAAAACATGGCATTGAGGAATGAAATGCAAGACATGACTATGAGATTTTGTAAAGACATTGAAGACAGAAAGAAGAATGAAGATGAATTGAATAGAAGACTCAATGATGCTGGAAATGAAAATATAAGACTCAGTCATGAAAATAATATGTTAAAGGCAAATCTGATTCACATGGAGCATGATAAAACTGAACTTATTAGACAAAAGGAATTTTTGGAAAATGAGTTGGCTATTGCAAATCAACATAAAGAGAAATTCAAGAAAAGTTCAGAAGAACTTGATGGTATGCTGAAAAGTTAGAAACTTAATGGAGACACTAATGGACTTGGATTTGAAGTTGGTGAAAGTTCTGATACTGCAAACAATCATGATCACAATAAACTAGTAAGACAATATAATGCCTACAAATTTAATGGGAAATGCTTTAACTGTAACAAGTATGGTCATAGAGAAAATCAACGTAGATCTAGAAACAATCAGAACATTAATGCACCCACTGGTCAATGTTCCAAATGCAACAAGATTGGTCATAACTCTGAAAACTATAGAATGAATGTAAGATGTTATGTTTGTGGAATATTTGGGCACTTATCTAATCAATGCAGAACACAAATCAGCATAGGATAAGGAAAGGCTATTCAGAAAAAAACAATGTGACTTGTTATGCTTGTAACAATATTGGACATATTACAAAATTTTGTAGAAGCAAGACTTCACCAGCAAATAATAAAGGATCCAATTTAAAAGGCAAAGAGAAGGTTGATGAGGTAAATCAAGAATTTTCAAGACAATGGATTAGAAAGACAGATCAGAATGTTGATGAGACTATTCCTTCACCGATAGAACAAAGTATTACTCCACCGACAGGAGACTCTTCATCCAACTAAAAAGTAACCTTGGGGGTATTGCAACAAATTGAAAATCATGCAAGTTTACCCTTGGTTTATGGTGAGAAGATGAACTTCTTCTTTAGCAGCAGATGTGTTAAGTTTCACTTAACTGGTAGGCATTTATTATGGTTGTTGAAGGAAAGGACATTATAAATTAGTATTTTTCCCTCTTTTTCATTCATCAAGCATTCAAACTTTTAAAGAGCACAAAAAACCTGAGCGAAGGCATCCAAAGCGAGAAGTGAAGCAAGTTCTTTCAAGCATCCAAACCTATTAGGTAAATTAAGGTATTTATCAATGGTTTCCTCCTCTGCTCCAAAATTCATTGTAAACCCTACTATTGTGGAAGTAGTTAAATGCCCTAGGCCCATTTTCAAGATTATCCCCGAAGTAGCAAAACAAGATGATACCCTAGGTGCTTTTTCAAAAATCCCTAAAGGAGTTGCATATGTAGAAGACCCTAGAATTTACATACATTGCCACATTGAGGAATTAGGTTGAGAGGAAATCATGAAAATGTATAAAAATATTATTTGCGATGAAAGTGGAGTTATGAAACCCGAACATAAGGTTATTGAAACATTAGGTTTTCTGGAAATCTAGCTTGACATCCCAGAATTTCCTAAGGAGGTAGTAAGGATTGTGCTCAGTAGAGTTCACTGTGAATTCTTTTGGCTAGAATCTATTAATAAAATCACTAAAGAAACAGTTAGGGCAGTGACTGGCTTACCCTCCACTGGTAGTAGGCTAGATAAAACTAAAAAGGTTCCTAATAACACAGTGATGACTTTAATAGGTGCAACCTATGACAACAGATCTCTGAGAGTTAATGATGTAAAAGACATAAATGTTAGATTCATAAGCATGATCTTGGGATACAAAACCACACATGCAAACCAACTAAACTCAGTTTCAAGTCTATGTATTAAAAGTGCATATGGTATGGTTAATAGTGATGCTAAGATAGATGTATGTGAGTGGTTGAAGGATGAGTTGATTGACAATCTAAAGAAAATCAAAGGAGATAAGAAAGGTACTTTCCATTTTGGCAATCTTCTTGTATGCTTAATGCTATATCTTACAAAAGAGGTTCCCGGTATAGGCAAGAAAGAATTTGGTTATGACATACTGGTAGGGAAATAATTGTCTGATATCTTCACCGATATGGGGACAAATAAGGATAACAACATTACTGATTATTTTCAAGCATTTAAAGAAAAACTGAAAACAAGGGAAAGGTTACCACAAAGCATTGTAGATAAATATGAAAATGAAATTTGCTTTGTAATTAAGAAAGATGAGATCTAGGTGGAGGCAGTTCTTCCAAGAACTGTTTGGGTGATAGAAATGGGATATGAGGCTAATGTAAACATAATTGAAACATATACCAAATCCCTACTCGTAGCCCCTAGAGAACCGGAATAAAAGGTTTTTGGGAATGCACAATCAATAGAGAGTGGTGCGCAAACAGTTAAACAAAGGAAGAGAAGAGAAAAATATATATGAAGTGCAACCAATCAAGTCAAAGAAATAAAGGAAAACCTAAGGAATATCACTAGTATCAAGGAAAGTGACTTAGAAGGACTACAACTGGAGGCTCATCTCTCACCGGTTTGTACATCCTCAGAAAGTGAAATCCCTACAGAATTCAAAAGAGTAGATAGGAAGAGAAAACCCTCACTGGTACCCTCTCCTCCTCCCAAGAAAGCTCGAACACCAAGGCAAAAACAACAAGCACTGAGGCCACCAACCAAGAAGCTGACACCTAGAAAGAAAAAGGAAAAACAGGTTATACCACCACTAGACAACCTATTGAATGAGATAATAGATGATGGTAATTTATCCAATGTAAGAAAATTGTATGATACATTCACAAATAGGGAAAAAGAAAGTATAGAGAATAGCATAATCTTACACCTTGATATTTATAAGAAAGTTTTAATAGAGGTTGTAGATGATTTTCCTAGTGATTTATATAGGAGACTAGATGCTAAAAGGGTGTCTACTATGGAACTTGACAAGAAAATCAAAATTGAGAAACTACTTGCTATACATCTTGTAAAATCAATTGAGGAAATTGATGAGTTGATCAGTGAAGCAAACATAATAGTCTTTTCAAGTGGACACGAGCATGTAAGTCTAATGGTCGATAGGGTAAATCAAATCTCAAAAGAGACAGCTGACAAATGGGATATTTTCTTTGTTGAGAAAGAGAAACAAGAAGAATTGAACAGACCTAAAACTTTCAAGGTATATCAAAAGGATCGAGACAAAGAAAAACATAAGGTAGGTGGACTACCCAATATAAAAGTGATAGATAATCTACCACCACCTTCTATTACTCCACTGATACAGTTTGACAGTACACCAGCTACTGAGAATGTGGAAACACCACATGAGGACACAAACCCTAAGTCTGAAATTTTGTATACTATGAACATAGACACTCAGGAGGTTAATATTGTAGTTGACAAAGAAAGAACATAGGAAAAGAAAAATGATGTTGCTACTGAGCAAATGACTGATAATATAGAGATTGGATCATAGGGAGAACATATTGAGATTGGGATTCAGGCAGAACAAACTGAGAATACAATTGATCCCTTGGTTAGTGGCATGGTTACTGACAATTCTATTGATGCAAGCATTGAGAAACCAACAGAGTCAGAGATACCATCAACAAAGAATAAAGAGAAACCAACTGAGTCACTGGTAGTGGACAATGCAGAAAAATAGACAGAAAAACCAGTAGTGGATAACACTGTAAAACAAGAAGAGACACAAGCAGAGAAACAAGTTGATTCATAGGTACACACAAAGATAGTGCCACCAACAACTACTGAAAAGCCTAAAACTTTGCTAGTAGAAATGCAAACATAGACTGACCCTCCAGAGGTCGAGACAAGCAAAGTGATTGCTTGCATTGGAAGCACTGAGATTGTGAAGGTAATTGGCCTAACATCTAGTACTTCTATGACAAAATTTAGACCAACCAATGTGACCGAAGTACTATTGGATTCTATTAAGAAAATTACAGATTGTAATGCATTGGCCTATAAGGCAATAGTTGATACAATTCCTATTCTTAAGTTGATTTCGCCCCAGTGTAATATAGATAATAAGGATTCTTTAGGTTAGTTAGACACATTGTCTAAATACATCACTGGCAATATACTGACTGTATATCAAATAAATGAAGAAACATTTAAGGAGAAAATGGATAGGGAAAAAGAGAAATTATTTGGTGAAATAATAAAGAAGTGCACGAAACACATTGACACTCTTTTATCGGCACTGAATAACACAATTATGGAGTTCAAGGAACTGTACAGAGATACTTGTAAGACAAATCTTTTGACAGTGGATATTGATAAGGAAATCAACAAAGTGCAAAAGGATATTAATGACATAGTTGATAATATCATTGGTTCATCTAAATGTATATTAGTTATTGAACAAGAAATTACTGAATTTGAGGAGAAACTGGAGAAGCTAGAGAAGGAAAAGGAAAGGTTAAAGTGAAAAGCAAAAGAGCATAAATGCAAACTCAGTCCAAAGTTGGATAACCTCATCTCTCTATGGAAAGAGATCTCTGAGGCACTTATTCAAAGATAGAAGACACTAGAAGAGAAAATGTATCATCTCATAGGTACTATTCAGAGAATAGAGGAATCTTTGAAGGATAGCAATAGGTTTACTCAGAGCTTGAACTTGGTCTTAGCAAACTTATTCTAGATTGTAACCAACCGATTCCAAGGTTCTAGCTAAAAACTACACTCATTTGTCAATTTTGACAACCTTTTTCATTGGTGTCAAAGGGGGAGTAGTAGTACTGAGAAAAATGATTGTCAGAAGAGATCATTTGCTTAGGGGGAGCACACATTTTTGGTAAGATTTTTGGACTTCAATTTTGGCGACAATTTTTGGATTTTTCTTATGAGTGTTGCCATTAATGCCAAAGGGGGAGATTGTTAGCATTGCACACTCCAATGAGAATTGAAGGTGATTGAAGGTGTTGTCATTGATGGAAACTTACTAGCAACCTTGCAATCTTATTGCACTGGTAGACACTTCACCAGTAGTGACAATAATGTTTACCGACATCTCAGCCAATAGGATTTTGATTTTTATATTTTGTACTTAATTATAATATCTTTTGTAAGATGACATGGCATATTGTAATAAGACTCATATATAAGTATGAGATCTTGTAGATCATTTGTAGAGATACATGATAGAGGATAGATATGATGGATATGTAGAGCAAATATTAAGGCAGATTTTGTAGAACGATTTATGGTTACTATATGAGCTTAAACTGGTATTGAACCTGGCATAGCAGATGATGTTTTATAGAAGTACATTATATTGGATTCTCATAATCCATTTTTGTAAGTCAGTGAGACTTCCTTTTTTAATTGAGCAGTGAGCTCTAGGTTGTTGGCCTTCCTACATGTGCAGACACCTCTTGTAAGTAATATCCATTCATTGGCCAGTGAGTGAATATTGTGGGTCACAAATCCCATTGAGGTTTTTCCCACACTGGGTTTCCTCGTTAAACATTTTGTGTTATGGTGTACTTTCTATGTTGTCTTTAGTGTTATTATTTACTACATTAATTCTTATTTACCAATACATTGTTTTGGAATACAAAATACTTAATAAGGTCAAATATTTTGTTAACCAGTTAGATACTGATTCAGCCCCCCTCTCAATATCTTTGGGACTATCATCAATCCTAACATATGTCTCCCTCTCTCTCACTATTCCTTTCCTTATCTCCCTATCTCTCATTATTCCTCTCCCTATCTCCCTCTCCCCTCTCTCAGTTTTCCTATATGTAAACAAATGGGATATTGGATATTAATCTGATATTTGATTTGTTTCCATTAGGGTGCCAATGTTTAAAACATGGCGCCAAAGGGAATTTTTTTGGCAGCGTAGGGAAAATATGTATAAAAATTAGATATCCGTTTGGATCAGATATCTGATTTTTGTCCCACACAAAATAGGTTTGTGGGTCATTTTGTGCATTCCAATTGCCCACACATTTGTGTTGCATGTGACTATCATGAGTTTTCAAATAGACTGACAAAATTTTGGTTTTGAGAGATTCTTGTAGACAAATTTGCCATTGTTAATCATTTAGGAGCATCTTTGTGGAGGTATAATGGGGATCAACAGTTGTCAAAAGCATAAATGTAAAATAAATCTTTCAAATGAGCAGATTGAAGTATATAGACAAAGAGATAGAGAAGGTCATAAGAGAAGACAAGGTATGTCAAATATTGGCAAAGACTTTCAAAATGTTACTTCAAGTGAAGACGAAATTGAATTTGAAAATGTTGAGCAAGTTATTGAAAATGAAAATGAAAATGTAGAATTTGATATTGGAAATGTTGAACATGGTACTAAAATTGGAATGACAATGTTTAAATAGATATTGAAAATGTTCAACATGATATTGAAATTACGAATGAAAATGTGGGAATTGAAAGCGAAAATGTGAGAATTGATAATGAAGGTGAAAATTTTGACTTTGAAGGTAGAGATGTTCAACCGAGTGAATAATATGTAACACTGAATTACATGATAAATGAAGACCCTCTCATGGAGGAAAGACAAATTCCAAATTTAAGACCTTCAAGAACCCCAAAATGGTTACTTGAAATTGATGAGAATATTATTGACAATCTTGAAGGAAAGAGATCAACATGAAGGATTCTGTTGTGGGCTAAACAACTTTTCAACCAATATTTTAGCAATAGGACATTGACTAAGCAATGCCAACTATATGTTCAATTTGTTAATCTTAGAGGATCCAGTTAATCCTAAAAGGGGAGTGAATGATTATTAACAATAATTTGAAATCAGAAACTTAGACTCATAAAACTTTCACCAAATCAAATATAGATCAACACTAGAGTCATTTACCAGTACCGGTATCTACCGATAAACATCTGCTAAATTGATATATCAATGTTGCACTTTAAGTGCTCATTAACCATGCGTAAGCTGAAAGTAAAGAAAACCATCACATCAAAAACATTCACCATATGAACACCATGATTTTCTCATGGAAACCCAAATAGGGAAAAAGCATGGCGGGAATTGGTACCCACAAGTATTTTTCACTCTTTCGGAATGCACCCTGTTAGGAGCCAAGCCCAGTTAGAATCTTACAATGATTCCCTATTAGGAGCAAACCCTGTTAGGAGTCACCCGATTAAGGGATTTACTGCAGCTCGGTTAGGAGATTTGATCTATTAGGATTAACCTCGCAAGAGGATTTAGAATTTAGATATCGAGTCACCTTGTTAGGTGATTTTTCAATGTGAGGCATGTTAAGACATACTTGGTTAAGGGATTTTAGCTGTTGTAATTGTTAGAGAACAACAATGAATGATTTGTGTATAACACTCAACTAATTGCTCGATCAAATCCAATTAAGTTTTAATTTTGCATCACTCTGGCATATCTTCTCACACACCTTGGTTCGACTTCACACACTTCTCAAAATCACTGACACTTCAAAACATCAACCTTACCGACATAAATAACCTTTACAACTAGGTAGACATCAAAACCCTAAAAATTACTACATAGATCATCACATATCTTTACAACTCATTACATATCATTATATGAATTATTACAACCAATTACAAATCAGTTTTAGCTATTGAATGATCATAAATCGTCACAACAAGTTGAACTGGTACAAAGTCAAACCCTTAGCTCCTTCTGCTAAGCAATTTGCACATTCCCAAGAAATTCTCTCTCCAAACGCACCAAAACATCTTTCAAACACATCATGCAGTTTGTGCCATGATATCATCAACATGTGAACTTGATGTAGATCACCGTCAAACTAAAAATCATTACCAGTGAAGACAATTCTTTACCAATCCTTAAACCCTTCTTAAACCCTGGCAAAAACTCAACATAAATTATAAACATAACTTTTGGTTGTCACAACATGATACGATTCTGGTCAGATACATGTTACAATGATAGAAACTTACATTCAAAACCACAAAGCCTCAATCATCACCAATCACCAGATACAATCAAAATATTTCCCCGTTTACCAGTTAAGGTCCTAATTCTTAGTTTCTTGATTCTTAACCAGTAAGCCCTCTCCAATAGACCAAAAGATTTAGATGACACAATACAACATAAGTAAACATCAGTAGACATGAATAAACATTAGTTTCCATCAATGAAAACATAAATAACTGATCAAATTCATTCATCATGCAATCTCAATCTCTTCATCACAATGCCATTTCAAATAGTCTTGTATCGGTTTAGTCATCATTCTCCATATGTATCAGTTTTACCAAACATGCCAACATAATTGCTAAATATGCATAAGATGAGACCATTAATAGCTCTTAACACAAAATTTTACACCCTTGGTGATGAGGCTTGACCATGAACCTTGTGAAACATTGAATCAACCTCTCAAGTGTGGGACCATGCATTGTTGTGAGGTTGAATCTCTGAAGAAGGCCGACTTCCTCTTCAATCCAAATTCAAAGTGTTGGACCAACCTAGTACTGATAAAACTAATTTATGGTCTGACAGGGAAAAGGGAGAGAGATAAGGGTTGTAGGAAAGAAGGGAAATAGGGTTTGCATTGAAGCTGAAATGATGATCTCCCCTTCCTATAGCAGCATAGAAAATGAATAAGACTACCCAAGTATGCACAATTTCCTATCTTAACCAACCCCTAAAGTGCAAAGTGAAGGTTGTAATTTGTAAGCTAGCATGAGGAACTGATCCAGTTTATAAATGATATCCACAAGGAATCAACACAATCATCTATAGTCAGAAAACAAATTAAAATACACTCAGACAAAGAGGTAATAGAAATACACAAATTGTCAGAACTGAAAAGAGGCAAAACATGTGAATTTTATTCATGTAAGGGCAAGGCATAACTTTACAAGTGTAGAGAAAACATATAATTTTACTTGAGAAAAGAAGGGAGAAGATCCTGAGAAACATGTACAAAATTGCCTTTATAGTTAAGGCATAACTCATATGCGTGCAATTGAGAAAACCCTAACCCCACTAGGGTTAGGTTACAATAATATTAGAGGAGAGGGATAGATCAGATCTAGGATTTGATGGTGTACTACAGCTAGCTCTGGGAGCATCCTTTTCCTCTGGAAGAATAAATATCTCTGCAAATTAGGGAAAACCTTGCATTTGGATGCATCTCTTTGTACTGGATAGCATCTAAAAATGGCCTACAGAGTCACGTCTGAAGTAATGATGAGCAAATCTAGTGGTTACAGTGAGATTGGGTCTAAAATTGGGCATCGACTAAGCAAAAAATGAACTTGACCATTGGGTCGACAACTACTGCCTGCAAAAGAGTTTAAATACCAATGATAGTTGCAAGTTTGAAAATCAACCGTTGATTTGATATCTCGGGCATTGATGGATGCAGAAGATCTCTCTATGTAAGTGCACTCAAAAGCCCAATCGAAGATGAAAACATGGTCATCGGATTGGGCCTTTATGAAGATCCGATGACTATAGATGGTTTACGTGGCACCCCGAGTCCATTTCCTCTTCATTGTGTTGACCGCTAAATGACCTTTCATCTTTGTATCTTACCCCACGTCATCACTATAGGTCCCTTTTAACTTCGTAGGATAAGAAGTTTTCTTTTGTTATCCTGCAAGGCCACTCATGTCTTTGTTTCCTCCCATAGAATAAGAGTTTCTTTTATTTACTCTCGTTTCCTTATCCTGCGGGACCTTTCATGCCTTTGCTCAACCTCATGGGATAATATTTCTCCTTCCAACCCCATAGGATAAGGGGAAAGCCTCATTCACCTTTGACTTTCCTTATCCTATCACATCATATTGTGCTCCCCTCGACCGTGTGGGATAAGAGAAAACACATTGTCTTTTCTCAAAACTCTTATCCCGCAGGATGTCATCTTTATCTTTGAACCTTCGTGGGATAGGGGAAAACCCACCACCACCTTTTTATTTCTTATCCCATGGGACCTTATCCCCATGTCCATGTTGTTCTCACTAATTGGGGACTGCCACACTAGTCAATAACATGTCATGACATTGGTATTGACTAACACAAAAATGTTAGTTACACTGAATTCTTGGAATTGATCTTTGCAATGTTTGGCACAAAAAATGCCAACATTTTTGGCGACTTGGAGGGGGTGACAAGCCTTCTTGGCACATAGATCAGTTGGCTTAGATGTCCATTGAGCGCAAAATCAAAACCTGAAGCAAAAAATATAATCTCTACTCCTACAACCTGGATTACAAAATTTCTGCTATATTGAAAAAGCAGAGAGTGCACACGCACTTCTTGGAAGAAAAAACTGAAAAAATTAAATACAATGTGCCAACGCACTTGGAGGAAAAGAAATCCTACACTAATCTACCCTATCCAATCAACCTGAGGATACTAAACAAAACCATTCATAGATTGGTTAAAGTAGCTTCCCTCTCTAAACAAGGAGGGGTGATTTACATGGCTCTGAAACAAAATATAGAGTTTGAAAAGTGAAGGTAGAACCATGAATAGTTGCAAGAAACCCTGCAACATAGAAATAAATATACATACCCTAATTTGTTGATCAGACATCTTGCTAGTCTGAGATACATTTGTGACCTAGGTATGTGGGTCTACAACTTCACAGTTGGCCCAAATCATGGACATATATTGAATTGGGAAGCCCCTTAATATGCCAAAGGTTGAGCTCTTTCTACTGGCTTGCTCTTGCTCAACTGCCTCCACCATTAAAATCTGATCATGTTGACTAGATTTCTCTCCTCCTAATGAGATGGGATCCACTTCATTGAGGTTTGCACAAGAAGTGTCAATTATATTTGAGAACATCTAGAGACCAAGGTTAAGATCAACCTTGACATTGGTGACATGTTCTACCTCAACCTCATCATCAAAATCAAAGAAAATAAATTTTTCCCTCTCATTCAGCTCTGATTTTTTTTCTTGTTCACCTTGGACAGCTACCTCATGCAAGTCATGCTCTTGACTTTCCAAAAGCTAAAATTGCTCATTTGATTTCTATAGAAACTCCATAGGACAAGGCAACAAAGTGTCCAAACTTGAACAAAATCCTTCCAAGTCATCCCAAAAGGAGTCCTCTTTCAACTTCTTCTCGCTCTTAAAACATAGGGGATTGACTTGGGCATTGTTGCAACTCTCTTGAGGGACCACTAAAATGGGAGTGGGAAGATAACTGATTTCTCTAATACACCACTATCACTAGGACTAACATCTTCATGTGTAGGCCCCTCATGCAGAGAATACACCACTGGCTCAGATGAAGAAGGAGTTTCTTCATCCTCAATAAAGGAGGGAAGATGATCAAAACTGGTCAAAGCCTCCTCCTTGTTGCATTGTTATTTCTTTGTGTCCAACTGTTACAAGTTGTCTTCTTTTTGTTCCTCCAGCACCTTGGGCTCCACCATGTCATCTTCATTAGTAGTAGGCCAATTGTCAAATATAAGGGAAGGATGAGTTCCATCTACCCTCTAGACAACATGCCCTGTTAGACAATTTAGATAACCGAAAGACAATTGAAAGGTGTGGGGGGTGAATCAGATGTCACAAATTATGGAAAGCATTATCAGTTTAAAATTTAATACCGAAACCCAAAACAATAATACCAGAATAGCAGTTAATCCAATTAAGCATAAACAATAATCACATAATAAAAGTCATCTACACAACACCAAGATTTGTACATGGTGATAGAGTATTCGGGTCTTTACTTTGATTAATTAAACAATATTTGTTTAATTATTTAAGTTCCCTTTATCTCTTTTACACTTAAGCTAACTTTAGGTGCATACTAATTAATTCTTTTATTAATTATTATGTGCAAGCCTAAGTTTTCCTTTTTAGGGTTTCTTGACCTATTAGAGGTTATTCTTTTCATTGTATTGGAAGATTATCACATTACACATTTTGTGAATATTGAGCTCTCATCTTTTTGAGCATATTTTTTATGTATTGGTTTTTCTATTATTTGCTTCCTTGCTTTTCCTTGGAATAGGTTATTCAGCTTGCAGAGAGCATTTGGGTTCCTGTGGTGTTGTATTTCTCAACTCTCACACATGGAAAACCCAATAAAGGGAAAAAAATGGTTGAAAGACTACCCACAGTCAGATAATACTGCTACAGTAAGTATGTGAATTACAATGAAGGGCCCTATAATTGCAAGAAGGCCAACAACCTAGAGCACACTACTCATCACAAAAGGAGTCTAGCTGACTACATACAAATATAGACTACAATCTGGAGAAGTGTTGAACTGCAAAAGATAGCATCTCCTATACCTGAGTATAGTTCTGGTTAAGCTCAATACGAGAGGACTAAATCCTCTTACACAAGCCCAATTCAATCTCCAATGATCAACCAACTCCTCTGCCTGAATGATATTACATTATTCACACATTATATTCCTTGATGATGACCTCTTACAATAACCATGATGATCTGCAATGAGATTTTACATCTATATATACAAACCCTCGACCATAAATAATTAGGTCGGCCACCAGACCATAAACCAATTACATAATTATAAACCTTGTTGGCCTTAGACCAAAAAAAATAATATCAACATATAAGACATCTCGAAAATACAACAATAGGTCCTATCCACATGTTACATTAATGTCGGTCCATAACCTAGATCAACCGGGACCAAGTATAGGTCCACACGCTTCAGCAATGATCTTTAAACACCAAGTGTCAAAAATAATCACCAACAAAATCATGAAACTCCATCAGAAGCTGCACCAACACCAATTATGCAATTCATCAAATATCTCCACAAAAAGCTCTGTTGGTGAATCCCTCATTGAAACCAAAAACCCATCTTCTAAGCAGGCATGATAGCATCCAATCACTAGACCAAAATGAACTAATCGAGTATGAGTATAAGCATTATGAACAAGCCAATTCCATCACCAGATTATACCAGAGTCTACAGAATCATGTCAAATCCAAGTTAACTAGAAACCACTCAATCTACCGAGAATAGAAGGGTGCCGATAAAGCATCCAAACAGCTAGCATTGACATCAATGACAAAACATCAATGCAACACATAATCAATTCCACCAAATGGCCAACAATATCCCCCTTTGGCATTGATGTTAACACTAGATGTGAAAAACATCTAAGTACCAAGAAATACCAAACAAGTCTCCCCCTCCGGAAGACAACCAACAATCACTTGCATATAGTTTTGAATATCAATATCACTCCCCCTTTGAATAATATGTCTCCCTTTGACATTTTTACTTTTTCACATCACTATCACTCCCCCTTTGACATCAATGCCAGAAATTTGACAGAAATATCAAAGCAAAAACATAAGCCTTTGAATCTCAAAGCTAACTACTCCCCCTGAGCAGTAGCATCCCACATCAAGTGCTAGAATGAATAATATCTTTGATAATGCATGTCAGAGTGATGCCAAATTGCATCAATCAAGTCTCTATCGAAGGGGCAAAAACCCCCAATCTATCTCTTAGGTACTCAAATGCTTCCTTGGATAAAAGTTTAGTGAAAATATCTGCAATCTGTTCTTTAGTGTTCACATAAACCAGTTTAACTTCATTTGCTTACACCTTCTCCTTCAAAAATTTATACTTGATAGATATGTGCTTTTTATTAGAGTAAAATACCAGATTCTTTGATATATCAATAGCAACAAAGTTATCACAATGAATAACTATTGGTGCATCACAATCCACCTTTATATCCTTCAACATTTTCTTCATCCATAAAACTTGTGTACAGTTAGTAGTAGCAACAACATACTCAACTTTAGCAGTAGATAAAGAAATACATGACTGTTTCTTGCTGATCCATGAAATCGACTTCTTTTCAAGAAAGAAAGCTCCACCAAAAGTACTTTTCGAGTCATCAACATCTCTAGCCTAGTCAGCATCTGTATATGCACATAGAGTAAATTTATCATCCTTAGGGTACCACAAACCATATTTTGATGTACCTTGCAAGTATCTAAAAATTCTTTTCACCACTATCTCATGATTTTGTCTAGGATCACTCTGAAATCTTGAAACAATATAAACATCACTCATAATATTAGGCCTAGTCTGAGTCAAATAAAGTAGACCTTCAATCATAGATTTGTATCTTGTAGGATTTACCAATGTAGAAACATCTTTTCTTGTCAATTTCTCACTTGTAACCATAGGTGTACTTACCGATTTAGAATCTCCCATACCAAATTTCTTCAACAGTTTGTTAGCTTATTTCGTTTGATAGATAAAAATGCCTTTGTCAGTCAGAGTAATCCGCAAAACTAAGAAAAATTTCATCTCACCAATAATAGACATCTCAAATTCTTTCTCCATATTCTTAGAAAATTCTATGCATAATTTATCTTCACCTCCAAAAATAATGTCATCAACAAATACTTCAACAATCAGTATATCATCATCACTACCCTTAGTAAAACCAAGCTTCAAAAGATATTTATCCAACCTTTCATACCAATCTCTAGGTGCTTGTTTCAATCGATATAAAGCTTTCCTTAACCTGCAAACCATATCAGTATCATTTGATAGTGAAAACCATTAGGTTGTTAAATATAAAATTCCTCATCAAGATCCCCATTCAAGAATGTACATTTAACATCTATTTGATAAACCTTATAGTTTTTATAAGCAACATAGGCAAGAAATAATCTTAGAGCTTCAATCCTAGCTACCAATGCAAAAGTTTCTCCACAATCAATTCCTTCCTTCCAAGAATATCCTTTACAAACCAATCTAGCCTTATTCCTTATAACTTGACCATCCTCATTCAATTTATTCCTAAAAACAAATTTAGTTCCAATAACATTTTTATTTTTAGGTAGGGGAACCAAAGTCCATGTGTTATTTTTCTCAATCTGATCTAATTCTTCTTCCATAGCTTTTAACCATTGTTCATCTTTACATACCTCAATTACCAATATCGGTTCAACTTGTGAAATTAAACATACCTCATTAGTTGTCAGTCTTCTTCTTTTCATCACTCCATTGCTCGTATCCCCAATGATTTGATCTTCAGAATGATTCAATCTCACACACCTAGGAGTCTTCTAACTCTTTGTTCCTCTTCCCTATTCTTCAGTTACTGTAGAATTTTTTGATGTTTCCAAGTAACTGGTTCAACTCTTTGTTCTAGTAAAGGTACTACCAGTTCAGATATAATCATTTCCACTGCCGGTTCCTTCTCATAAACTTTGATTTGACTTTTTTCAGCTCATCTACTTTGACATTAGCACCTTGCACTATTCTCTACAATTTCTTGTTATAACATCTATATTCTTTGATTTTATTAGAATAACCAATAAATATGCCTTCATCACATCTAGGATCAAATTTGCCAATAGTAACATCTCTCCTGATATAACATTTACTACCAAAAATTCTGAAATACTTAACTGTAGGTGTATTGCCAAACCATAATTCATAAGGTGTCTTATCGGTTTGTCATTTGATATGTACTTTGTTGAATGTATAAACCATTGTACTCACTACTTCTCTCTAGTAGATATGAGGTAGATTAGCTTCCATCATCATTGTTCTAGCAACATCCAAGATAGTTTTGTTTTTCCTTTCCACGACTCCATTCTGCTGAGGTGTTTGGGGAGCTTAAAATTGTCTTCTTATACCATGCTTGTCACAAAAGTTATTAAACTCACCGGATGTGAATCCTCCACCATGATCTGATCTCAAACATTTAATCTTCTATCCTATCTTAGTTTCTACTTTAGCCCTAAATCTTTTAAACTTTTCAAATGCTTTAGATTTTTCTTTCAAAAAAGTAACCCACATCATTCTATAATAATCATCAATGGTTAGCATGAAATATCTATCACCATGAAAACTTTTAACTCTACCAGGGCCACACAAATTAGTATGAATAAGATCAAGAACATCATTTGATTTATCTTGTATACCCCTAAAAGAGGTTCTGACCTGTTTACCCATTTGACATTCTTTACATACCAAATTATAGGGCTTCATAATCTTAGGTATATCTCTAAGAGCCTTAGTTGAACTGATCTTCAAAATGTGATCAAAATTCACATGACATAGCCTTTTATACCATAACCAACTCTCATCAATCTGTATAATCAAATATGTTTTCTCATCAGAGTTCAAATGAAATATGTTACCTTTTGTCTATGTACCGATTGCAATCTCCAAGCTAGATCTGTTAATGATTTTGTATTTTCCATCCTTGAACTGTAATTAAAATCCCTTATCTACCAATTGTCCTACACTCAAAATATTATGCTTCAAACCTTCAACATAATAAACATTGTCAATATTGTTCTTACCATCCAATGATATAGTTCCTTTTCCCTTGATCATACATGCCTTTTCATCTCCAAATCTAACTAGTCCACCATCAAATTCTTGCAAAGACTAAAACTTCCCTTTATCTCTAATCATATGATGTGAACAACCACTATCAATTACCCATTCATCCTTATTGTCAATTTTAGTAGCAAGTGCCTTCTCCTTGGGTACATTCTCTTCGAGTGCTGGATCATCTTCCTTGATAGCCAGGAATACCCATTCTTTCCCATTGCCAGATCCACTAGCAGAGTCTTCTACCAGTTCATCATCTGAATTAGTAATGCCTTCCTCATCCGCTATGTAGCATAATTTATCTCTATTTTTCTTGAATCTATACTTATTCTGATATCCAGGATTAGGCTTAAACAATCTTTTAGCTCTTTCTTCAAATCTTGAATTCCTTTCACGATATCCAGATGCAAAATGACCAATCTTATTGCATGCAAAACATTGAAAAGTTTCTTTTGCTTCATACTTACTTCCTACTGGTCCTTTTGGTACTCTTCTAGAAAATAGTGCTTCAAGTTGCTCGAACTCATCATCTTCTATCTTCATATCTTCTAACTCTTTTACATATAAATATTTCCAGCCTTTCTTATGGGTTGCATATGTAGATGGATGAAAAGCAGGTTCAATCTTCACAGCTCCAGAAGGTTCAAATTCCTCAAGCTCAAAACAAGATAGTTTCCCAACCAAAGTATCTTTGTTGACAAATGTATTATCCATTATTCTCAACTCATTAATAGCAGTAGCCTTCATTTTGTAAGTCAGTGGTAGGGATCTAAGGACTTTAGAAATAATTTCATCTTTGCTCAGAGTTCCACCACAACATTGAATTCCCATTACAATCTCATTTACCCTTTCCATGAATGCAGTAATCATTTCATCTTCTTCCATCTTTAGGTTTTCATATCTCACCCGACAACCATCAAGTTTAGAAATCTTCACTGTAGGGTCACCTTCATTAAGAGTATGCAACTTATCCCATTTAGCCTTTCCAAACGATTTGTTTGTTAGTCCCATTATTTGTTGATCAGAAAGTGCACACAAGAGGGCTTCTCTTTCTCTACAATCATTCTCAAGCTCCTTGTCTAGGTTTGCTAGAGAAGGATTTCCAGATCTCGGATTAAAGGGTGTGACACCATTCTGTGTGATCTCCCAAATCTCCTTTCCAAGACATCTCAGATGAGTCTCCATCCGAATCTTCCATACTGTGTAATTTGTTCCTTCAAGACTCAGTATATCCCTTCAAAAGATAGCTCTAGAATAAATGGATAAACTTGAACTGCTAGTCGCCATAGGATCTTCCTCAAGGAGTTAAGATTTCCGTAGAGAGGATCAAAGCTCTGATACCAATTGTTAGATAGGTCAGATAACCAAAAGACAAATGAGAATTGGGGTGAATCAGTTGTCACAGATTACTAGAAGCATTAACAATTTAAACTTTAATATGGGAACCCAAAACAATAATACCAAAATAGCAGTTAATCCAATTAAACATAAACAATAATCACAAAATAAAAGCCATCCACACAACACCAAGATTTGTATGTAGAAAACTTGGTAAAGGGAAAAAACACTGTGGGAAGCCTACCCACAGTCAGATAATACTTCTATAGTAAGTATGTGAATTACAATGAAGGGGCCTGCACTTGCAGGAAGGCCAATAGCCTAGAGAAAACTGATCATCACAAAAGGAGTCTCACTGACTACATACAAGTCCAAACTACAATCCAAAGAATTGTTGAACTACAAAAGATATCATCTCCTATGCCTGAGTATAGTTCCGGTTAAGCTTAATACTGGAGGACTAAATCCTCTTACACAAACCCAATTCGATCTCTAATGATCGACCAACTCCTCTGCCTGAATGATATTATATTATTCACACATTATATTCCTTGACCATGACCTCTTACAATAACCATGATGATCTACAATGAGATCTTACATCAATATATACAAACCCTCGAGCATAAATAATCAGGTCAGTCACCAGACAATAAACCAATTACATAATTACAAACCATGTCAGCCTTAGACTAAAACAAATAATATCAACATATAAGACATCTGAGAAATACAACAATAGGTTCTATATGCGCGTTATATTAATACCGGTCCATAACCTAGATCAACGGGGACCAAGTATAGGTCCACATGCTTCAGCAATGATCTTCAAATGCCAAGTCTCGAACATGATCACCAACAACATCTTGAAACTCCATCAGATTCTGCACCAACACGAATTATGGAATTCATCAAACATCTCCACCAAATGCTTTGTCGATGAAACCCTCATCGGAACTAGAAACCAATCTTCTAAGAAAGCAAGATAGCATCCAATCACCAAACCAAAACCAACTGATCAAGTATAAGTATAAGCATTATGAACAATCCAATTCCATCACCAGATTATACCTGAGTCTACTAGATCATGTCGGATCCAAGTTAACCAAAAACTACTTAACCTACCGGGACTAGAAGGGTGCTTGTAAAGCATCCAAATAGCTAGTGTTGATATCAATGACAAAACATCAATGAAACATATAATCAATTCCACCAAATGGCCAATAGGCCCATCCTTGCAAATACGGATCTTAACTAGACCAGAGTACTTAGGGGACTAAAACATAGACTCCTCCACATCCAAAGATGGCATCCCAAAGAAACTTGGGACATTAAAGTTAGAGCTCTCTTGGATAGGCTCAGTGTAAGGGTGGATCTTCTCAAGGACATACTCCTCAAAAGATCTAGGAGGGCTCCCTTGTCTGAAACTTGGAAATCTTATTTTAGGGGAGCCATAGTAGAAACCTCTACCTACATGATTTTGGCCTCAAGGGCCACCAACTATATTCCTTTCTTGTAGAAGCAAGATGCTCTGCAAGGAAGGCCTCATGTTTTTGTTGAGCTTCCAACTCTTGGTGCTTTTGTAGTTGAGCTTGATAAGAAATCTCCTCTTGTTGTTATTGTTGGTAAAAAGCCTCCTCTTGCTATTGTTCCTAGAGATGTTTCTTGATCTCATCAAGCCATCTTTCATAATCCATGATGGTAACCTCCATCCTATCTACCATTTTGGCCATAGTAGATTCTACAAAAAAATCACCTCATGCAATTTTGACTCATCAAGAGGTAGAGCAAGGGTGGGAGGGTGGTAATAATTAGGAAAATACCCACCCACTATTGGAGAAAAAGTATTTGGGTTAAAACTAGGAGCAATCCTAGTTTGTTCATATTGGTAGGGTGGGGAGGGCTGATTGGTATTTTCACAAAATGGGGGTGCATAGAAATTGAACCCTTGATAGGAGCTCATAATAAAATCATTTTAAAAGATAACCTTTGTTAACACAAAATGCTAAAAACGTAAAATATTTTCCTTACTAGAGAGAAAGGGTGACATACCAAGGTCACTAAAATGGCTTTGAAGTCAAGTGCTTGAAGAATGACTACCTCCAAAGGCATGGAACTAAAGGGCACACCAAGTCTTTAGTTGTTTTGAGCACTAAACTACTTCACCAGTATATATCTTCTTTGTAGAGTTGCTAAACACTTTGATTTATTGCCTCTAAAGATTGGATTGCTAAGGAAACCACATAAATCTTAGCAAAATGTTGAAAAGGAGTCCCACTGGGTGTGCCAAAAACTGTTAACACAAAAGTTTGCACCCTTAGTGATCCGGCTTGACCACCAACCTTGTGAAACATTAAATCAACCTCTCAAGTGTGGGACCTTGCACTGTTGTGAGGTTGCATCTCCAGAGAAGGTTGAATTCCTCTTCAATCTGAATGTAGAGTGTTGGACCAACCCAACACTGATAAAACTAATCTATCATTTGACAGGGAAAAGGGAGAGAGAGAAGGGTTGCAGGAAATAAGGGAAATAGGGTTTGCACACAGACTTAAAGGATGATCTCCCCTGCTTATAGCTGGATAGAAAATGAATAAGACTACCTAAGTATACATAATTTCCTATCTTAAGTAGCCCCTAAAGTGCAAAGTGAAGGTTGGAATTCACAAGATAGCAGGAGTAACTGATCCAGTTCACAATTTATATCCACAAGGAATCAACATAGTCATCTATACTCAATAAATAAATTAAAATGAACTCAAACAAAGTGGTAAAAGAAATATAGAGGAACTGAAAAAGAGGCAAAATAGGTGAATTCTATTCATGCAAGGGTAAGGTAGAACTTGACAAGTGTAGAGAAAACATAGAATTCTGCCTGAGAAAAGAAGGGATAAGATTCAGAGAAAAATGTATAAAACTTCCTTTATAGTTTAGACATAACTCAGATGGTTGCAATTGAGAAAACCCTAACCCCACTTGGGTAAAGTTACCAAAATATCAGAGGAGAGGGAGAGATCAAATCCGAGATCTGATGGCATGCTAAAACTAGCTTTGGGAGCGTACTCTATCTCTGGAAGAGAAAATATCTTTGTAAATCAGAAAAAAAACCTTGGATGTGTCTTTGTGTACTAGATAGCATCTGAAAATGGTTGACAGGGTCGCATCTGAAGTAATGATGATCAAATATGGTGCTTGCAGTGAGATCAGGTCCAAAATCAGGCACCGACTGAGCAAAAAATGACCTCGACCATTGGGTCGACAACCACCACCTGCAAAAGAGTTTAAATGCCAATGGCAGTTGCAAGTTTGAAAATCAGTTGTTGATCTGAGATCTCATGCACAAATGGACGCGCGAGATCTCGCCATGTAAGTGCACTCAAAATCCTAATCGAAGATTAAAACATGGTCATCGGATCTGGCCTTTATGAAGATCTGACAACCACAGATGGTTGACGTGGCACCCCAGGTCCACGTCCTCTTAACTATGTTGACCGCTAAATGACCTTGCATCTTACCCTGCGCCATCACTTCGAGTCCCTTTTAACTTCGCGGGATAAGAATTTTTCTTTGATTCTTCTTTGCTTTTGTTATCCCGCGGGGCCACTTGTGTCTTTGTTTCCTTCCCCAGGATAAGAGTTTTTTTTATTTACTCTTGGTTCCTTATCCCACAAGGACCTTTGATTCCTTTTCTCAAACTCATGGGATAAGCTTTCTCCATGTTATTCCAACTCCGCAGGATAAGGGGAAAGCCTCATTCTCCTTTGACTTTACTTATCCCGTGACATCACATTACATGCTCCCCTCGACCCCACGGGATAAGAGAAAACACATTGTCTTTTCTCAAACCTCTTATTCTATGAGATGTCTCCTATATCTTTCAACCTTCACGGGATAGGGGGAAAATCCACTACCACCTTTGTATTTCTTATCCCGTGGGACCTTATCCCTGTGTCCATGTCATTCTTGTTGACTGGGGCTCACCACATCGGTCAATAACATGTCATGCCACCAGTATTGACTAACACAAAATTTTAGTTACACTGAATTCCCCGAATTGATCCCTACAAGGTTTGGCACAAAAATGCCAACACTAGCCAAATTGAAGATTCGTATGAACAAGAAGATGGAGAAAAATTCTATTATTGTCAAAAATCTTTTTAATGATCTCAATTCTATTGGAAATAATAGTAAGAAAAAAGATAAGAGAGTTGCTCGAAGAGTGATTACAACCTCCATAGTAAGCCATCAATTGAGGAAGGCTCTCTTTATGAGAAAAACTTGTGTTGATTTGAACATAAATCATAAAACTTTGTCTAGAGCACATGTAAGAAGAGAAAGACTTGATGATCCCCTTCAACATGATACATGGGCTTTTGGTGGGAGGCTTCCACGTGTTGATAAGAAGTTGATGGACAATGTGAAGGAGGAAATTCAGCAATTTTGGCACTCTAAATATAGAGTATCACCTAATATAAATGATGTTTTGAAGAAGAATCGACAAGCAAGACCACACACCACATCCCAAACATTTCTTAGAATCAAGCCAAACAATGTACAATTTTTTTTGTGAAACACATCCAACTTTGCAAATATTGCAAAGGGCCTTTGAATCTTTGAAGCCATTTTATTGTGTACCTCTTAAGATTTGTAATACTTGTTGGATATACAATGTGGCTTTTTAAATGTACCATGAACTTTTATGCTATATTGTTTCTATGATGCATACTAATGATATGTTGTAGGAGTGCAGTGCAATACAATTTCTAAGATCATCAAGAGACTTGCTAGATCTATTTTTATGTCATAGATATGATGGATGCTTTTTATATAGAAATGATTATTTGAATGAGAAGTTCTCAACAGAATGCATTAAATGATTACAAGCATTATTTAATGAAGGAAGCTGATGATCTAGACATGATTAAATGTTTGGTGTGCCATGAATGAAGTTTGTTAAAGAATCTATGGCAAAGGAAAATCGGCAGGAAGATCTATAGCTTAGATTGAACCGCAATACCCTAGCACAAGTTCCAAGAAATGTATGCAAGTTCCAAGGCAGGGTAAAATGTTTTTCAGATCGAAGGAAACATTGAACCTGGTCAAAGTTTGAAGATCTGATGGCTATGATTGATCATGGGAAATGTGATCAAGGAGATTAAGCAGTTGGCGAATTGTTTATAAATAGGGAACTATTGATAAACAATGTATGCGGGCAAGTGTATGCATAGGGATGCTACATAGTGATTACCGAGCACAGAAGCTTGAAGACCTATTTTGAATAAACAGAGTATAGAGCCCAACAGATGGACAAGATTAGTTATATGTCTATATTGTATTGAGCAAATAAGAATTTGCTTTAGCATTTTAGATGTGAAGTTGCAGATAGATTTTTATTACTGTTATTTTGTGAAAGTGATAGAAAATCTCTTAACCAAGTGGACTTAATAGTCTTATTTGTAAAACCCTCTAGCAAGGTGACATTCTGATTGAGTGTTTGAAATCCTTTAACAAGGTCACTTCTAATAAGGTGAAGATCCTAACAGATCTGAGGGAAATCCCTTAACCGGGTCACATCTAGCAATGTGTTTGTAATCTTTAACAGGATTTGTTTTTAACCGAGCATACTGTAGAAGAGTATATTTCTTAGTGGGTCTGAAATCCCACAGTTGTTTTTCCCTATTTGGGTTTCCATGTTAAATCAAGTGTTATGAGTGTTATGATGTTCATATGCTTTTGAGTTTGCATATTTAGCAGTTTTGGTTATATAAATAAAGTATATGTTATCGAGGTTGAATCTGATATTTTTATGAAAGATTAAGTTTGTATGATTCACCCCCCCCTCTCATTTTATTAGCTTGGCATCTGTACTTATCTTTAAGTATTAGAACTATCAATTTGTATTAGAGCTTTGGACTCTAGAAGAAAAAGTTTAAAGGTACTTGAGGCAAATATCCAAGGATGTATAAAAGGGATGCACCGAAGCTAAACAAGTCAAGTTTCTCTACATGGCAAAAAAGGATGAAGCTGCACCTATCAAGAATTGGAGAATATGATGTATATTATCTGGAGAATGATTTCATCACACCGAGCACCTATCCATTGACAATGGAAGAGATAAAAGCAAAGAAAGAAGATATCCAAGCAATGATTGAAATAACATATGCATTGACCGATTCAGAGTTTAATGATCTAGAAGGCTGCAATGATGCAAAGGCTATGTGGGATAAGCTCATATCTATGTATGGTGGAGATGAACATGTTCAAAGAGAAAAAGTGGATAGTCTAAGAGGACAACTTGAATCTATGAGGATGAATGAAGGTGAGAAAATAACCCAGTACAGTACAAGACTAAAGGAGATTGTCAATCAAATCAAAGGGGTAGGTGGAACTATTGAAGAAAAGGATATAACAAGTAAGTTGTTAAGAACCCTTCTATTGGCTTACGCAATTAGAGTCTCTATAATCAATGAATTGAGGTCTGTACCTAACATGCTAGTTTCTTTAGATGCTACTATTGGTAAGCTACATGCATTTGAGTTAAGTAACTTTGATAATAGTGGGTCATCGGTAAACAAAGTTGAATTTGCATTTAGTTCTTTTCATCTTGATGAATCTAATGATTACAATGAAAGAAAGTATAAGTACTCTGCAGGAGATCACAACAGAGCAAGTGAAAGATTTTGCAAGAAAATGGAGGAAGTACACAAACTGTATGAGGAAATAAGAAAGCAAGAAGAGTTTGAAGCACTATTAGCCAGAAGGTTACCAAGAGACAAAGGTAAGTATAAAGGAAAACTACCTTTGAAATGTTTCAATTGTGATAAGATAGGACATATGGCTTCTAACTATCTTGACAAAGATTCTACTAAAAAGAGAGATTATCGAGATGATAGACAGAAAGATAATCATTGCAGAGGACATCGAGACTTCAGAAGAAGAGATAGAAAGTCATGCTTAATAGCCGATGAAGAATCCAATGATGATAAATCAGATGAAACTAATTCAGAGGAAGTAGTTTATGTGGCTATCAAAGATGGATTAGATGAAGAAAGGTATGAAGAAAAAGCCTTAATATCTCACATAAATACTAATGATTCTTGGATCATAGATAGTGGATGCTCACATCACATGACAGGTGATAAACACAAGTTTGTTATGTTAGAAGACTATGATGGAGGCTATGTAAGATTTGGTAATGATGCACCATGTCCAGTAAGAGGTAAAGGATCCATAACACTTCTTGACAATGCAAGATGCAATGATGTTTATTGGGTTGAAGGTTTGAAATACAATTTGTTGAGTGTAGCATAGCTAAACAATGTAGGATACTGAATAAAATATAAGAAAGGAATTGTCAAAGTTCATGACAAGCATGGAAAGTTAGTTGCTACCAGGACACAAACAAAAGGTAATACATTTCACCTTGACTCAACTCGAAAAAAATGTTTGTATGCAAAGATAGATGATACCTGGTTATGGCATAAAAGGTTTTGTCATGTAAATTTTGATAATCTGATCAAAATAAGCAAGAAGCACTGAGTAAGAGGTCTACCGAGTCTTGAAAAACCTGAGAATGCTATGTGCCGAGGATGCCAGATGGGTAAAATGACAAGATCAATCTTTACAAGGAAGTCTTACACCTCTAAGGGAATTTTAGATCTTGTGCACACTGATCTTTGTGGTCCTATGAAAGTTCAAAGTTATTATGGTGACAAATATTTCATATTATTTGTGGATGATTACTCAAGGATGATGTTAGTAATGTATTTAAAAGAAAAATAAGAAGCTTTTAAAATGTTTAAATGGTACAAGGCAAGAGTTGAAAATGAAATAGGAAGACAATTGAAATGTCTTAGATCAGATAGAGGAGGAGAATTCACATCTGATGAGTTCAACTTATTCTGCAATGATCATGGTATTAAAAGACAAGTCTCTACACCGAGAACTCCACAACAAAATGGAGTTACTGAGAGAAGAAACATATCTATTGTGGATTGTCCTAGAACCCTAATGATTGAAAAGAAAGTGCCACAAACATTTTGGAGAGAAGCAATAAGCACAATAGTTTACACCCTGAACCAAGTACAACTAAAGAAAGGTACTTTGAAGACACCATATGAAATCTAGTATGACAAGAAACCTAATGTAAGTTATTTTAAAATCTTTGGAAGCAGATGCTATGTACACAAGGGTGATAGAAATGGCAAGTTTGATCAGAAAAGTGAAGAAGGAACATTTCTTCGTTATTCTTCTAGAAGTAAAGCATTTAAATCTCTGATCAAATCATCTAACAAAATAGTAGAAAGTGCAAATGTGAAAATTGATGAATTTGCAGAAAGAAATGATGAAGGAAATTCCAAGGAACCAGAAGATTATGATGAATTTGTCTATGTTCAACTGACAAGTCCTACCAAGAAAACTGCAGAAGGAAATGAAGAGAATATTTAGTTACCGAGTGATGAAGAAGATCATATAGGGCCTATTGAGCCTATATTAGCCAAGTATGTCAGAAGATATCATGCACAAAGTCAAATTATAGGAGATAAGGATGATCCAGTGATGACAAGGAACAAACTGAGACAGAACACATGTCTGATATCTGAATTTGAACCGAGAATAGTGAAGGAGGCATTTAACAGTGAAGATTGGATAAATGCTATGATAGAAGAGATTGATCAAATCAAGAAGAATGACACATGGACACTGGTCCCAAGACCGAAGGACAAAAATGTAATTGGTACAAAATGGATTTTCAAAAACAAGCTGAATGAAAAAGGAGAGGTCATTTGAAATAAAGCAAGACTAGTTTGCAAAGGTTATGCTCAAGAAGAAGGTATTGATTATGGTGAGACTTTTGCACCTGTGGCTAGACTTGAAGGAGTAAGAACATTGCTGGCATATGTTGCTTACAAGAATTTCAAGGTATATCAAATGGATGTCAAATCTACATTTCTGAATGGTATATTAGAAGAAGAAGTTTTTATTGAACAACCTGAAGGATTTGCTAAAGACAATAATAAAGATCAGGTATGTAAATTGAACAAAGCTTTATATGGTTTGAAACAAGCACCTAGAGCATAGTATGAATGATTGCACTCTTATTTGATTAAGATTGGCTTTATAAGGACAAGTCAGAATATCAATATTTACATGAAGAATGATGAAAATGGAATACTGATCTCAGCCATATTTGTTGATGATATTATATTTTGTGGAAATGACTCTCTATGTAAGAACTTTGGAAATGAAATGAGCAAAGAATTTGAGATGTCATAAATTGGTGAGATAAAGTATTTTATAGGTTTATAGATACTGGAAATGAAAGATGAAAGTTTCATTACTCAATCCAAGTACATAAAGGAAATCTTGAAGAAATTTGGAATGGAGGATTCAAAACCAATAAGTACTCCTATGACTACCAACTGTAAACTATCAAAGAATGATGAATCCACATCTGTTGATGAGACACTTTACCAATCCATGATTGGAAATTTGCAATATGTTGTTCACAGCAGGCCAGACATAGCACATGCAGTAGGTATAGTTGCAAGATTCTCTGCAGATCCTAAGGAAACACACATGACAGCAATCAAGAGAATTTTTAGATACTTGAAAGGCATTGAAGATTATGGCTTAGTATATCAGAAAAGAAATGATTTTGATTTAAAAGTTTATACTGATGCTGATTGGGCAAGCAACATTGATGACAGAAAAAGCACAAGTGGAGGAGCTTTCTTTTTAGGAGAAAGACTAGTGAGTTGGCTTAGCAAGAAACAAGGATGTGTTTCACAGTCAGTAGTAGAAGCTGAATATGTTGTTGCAGCATTGAATTGTATACATGAGAAAGTTACCGAGCTAGTAACTATCTTCTGTGACAATACTAGTGCCATTAACATTTCAAAGAATACCGTTATGCACTCTAAGACAAAGCACATCTCTATCATTATCTTAGAGAAGAAGCTCAAGAGAAGAAAGTGGTGTTGGAGTATGTTAGCACAAAGGAACAAATAGCAGATAGCTTCACCAAGCCACTGCCAAGGGACACTTTTGAGTATCTCAGAAGTAAGTTAGGGGTCCTACCCCTATCTTCTACTCACTGAACGAGTTTGGTGAAAGCATCAATTTGATGACTCTACCGAATATCTTTTAAGAGTCGATGCTGCTTTATACACTTTAGGATGTTTTCTAAGGGTGTGCAGGAAACAATATAGGAAATAATATAGGGAATAGGAATTGAAAACAAAATGCTCTGACCGAGACTAAAGTTGACACATAACAACAGGAAATCACTTCATACAGGAAGAAATTATGTCTTAGTTCTTTACTTTTTGGCATTGTTGTCAAAGGGGGAGAAGACTAGAGAAGACTGGAGAAAAGCAGAAAAGAAAGATTGAGAAAAGAGGAGAAGACTAATGTATGGGGGAGAATTCTGATGACAGAAGGAGAGCATTTCAGCATAGCAATCCAAATCAATTAGGTCAAATCAATTGGTTTTGCCATCAATGCCAAAGGGGGAGATTGTTGGCATTTAGCATTATAATAGACAATGGGAGATTGTTGGCATTTCAATAAGGATGATTTGAAGAATATAAAGATGTCGGTAAAAGACATAGAAAGAATATGATGAATAAGGGGATGAATAAGGTATTCAATTGGCAACTTTTACCAAGTCAGACAATGATGAGAACATGATGTTTAGATTGTTTTAACATCATACATATGTTGTAAATTGTAAGGTTAATACTATACTATGTTAGCAAGCAAAGAACCTAGTTGGTAAACCCTAAGGAACCTAGTCAGTAAACCCTAAGGTTATCGCTATCGGTTAATGAAGGCAGAATGTCTACCGAGTGAAGTTTAGTATTCACCGAGTTTTAACCGAGCTGTAACATAATGCATTAAATGATTACAAGCATTATTTAATGAAGGAAGCTAATGAGTTGGCCATGATTAAATGATTGGTATGCCATGAATCAAGTTTGTTAAAGACTCTATGGCAAAGGAAAATCGGCAGGAAGATCTATAACTTAGATTGAACGGCAATACCCTAGCACAAGTTCCAAGAAATGTATGCAAGTTCCAAGGCAGGGTAAAACATTTTTTAGATTGAAGGATACATTGAACCTGGTCAAAGTTTGAAGATCTAATGGCTATGATTGATCATGGGAAATGTGATCAAGGAGATTAAGCAGTTGGCAAATTGTTTATAAATAGGGAACTATTGATAAACAATGTATGCAAGAAAGTGTATGCACAAGGATGCTACATAGTGATTACCAAGCACAGAAGCTTGAAGACTTGTTTTGAATAAACAGAGTATAGAGCCCAGTAGATGGACAAGATTAGTTCTATGTCTATATTGTATTGAGCAAATAAGAATTTGCTTTAGCATTTTAGATGTGAAGTTGCAAATAGATTTTTATTACTGTTATTTTGTGAAATTGACAGAAAATCTAAGAACCGAGTGGACTTAACAGTCTTATTTGTAAAACCCTCTAGCAAGGTGACATTCCGATTGAGTGTTTGAAATCCTTTAACAAGGTCACTTCTAACAAGGTGAAGATCCTAACAGATCTGAGGGAAATCCCTTAACCGGGTCACATCTAGCAATGTGTTTGTAATCTTTAATAGGATTTGCTTTTAATCAAGCATACTCTAGAAGAGTATATTTCTTAGTGGTTCCAAAATCCCACAGTGGTTTTTCCCTATTTGGGTTTCCATGTTAAATCTGGTGTTATGAGTGTTATGATGTTCATATACTTTTGAGTTTGCATGTTTAGCAGTTTTGGTTATATTGCTGAAGTATATGTTATCGAGGTTGAATCTGATGTTTTTATGAAAGATTAAGCTTGTATGATTCACCCCCCCCTCTCATCTTATTAGCTTGGCATCTGTACTTATCTTTAAGTATCAGAACTATCATATACCTCATATTTGGAGTTTTTTTTAAGCAAGGCATGGGAAGGGGGAGTATGATGGAGTAGTTGCATGTTTGAAGAGAACTCTAGTTAAGGAGTAATTGAGGATTTCAGGTGCAAAATTATTTGATGCACATTCTATTTTTGATCAGTTTAGTTCAACAATGTCACAGAGAGGGACTCTTGATTCAACAATGTACATATTCTTTCGGTTGGTTGAGGAGGGAACAATGGGAGATAGATTGGATTGTCAAACAATTAAAGATTCTTCAAAGTTGCATTCTTTTCATAGCTTAGATGCAAGTACATGGACCATTTGGACCCAAAAATTAGCTTGTTTTTGTCAGAGTTGTGTTCAGTGTAATTGGGAATAGTGCGAGTCAAGTGAGTGGGTTGATATGTGGGTTCCACAATACCTGACTACTCTATCTCAAGCAATATACATGTCAAATGATGACATGGAAATTTTAATTGAGTATGACCATCTTAAAGATCTTCTACAACCAGGACATATTTTTGTAGTGGTTGCACCAAAGGGGAATGAAGAGAGATCAGACTATTGGCTGGCATAGTGTGTATAGGGAAAACATAAGCTAAAACAGTCAGTGACAGATGATGATGGGTTCACGTATCCTATAGGTTCAGTTGTAGTTGCGGGAACTTGGTTGCGAACATACATGATTAGAAAGAATGGCATACCAACATTTGAAGATTACGAGAGACAAAACCATTCTCATGTATTCGCACCTTATTATAGCCACAACTGTGAAGTTGTTGAAGTATCAACCAAGACCGAAGATAAAGAACTATGGACAGTGACTAGTGTTGATCATGAAGCAATGTTGGATACTCTTAAGCAAAGAGGTGACCCTTCAAGAACACTTGATTAGCAGGTCTTTATTATCTCTTAATTTTTTATCATGCATTTCATCTCAAAGAATGATCATAAAAATGTAGGTATGTTTGATGTTGCTCACATTGCTTATGTTGGTCTTCATTTATATGGAAACATTTCTCTATGTAAGCTTGGCGCTTAGGATATGAGGATATCAAATGCACATGATGTGGGATCTTGTATCTATATATAATTACATTGATGTAACTTCATTACAATGATATACGATATATTTGTACATGAGTACAAATATATACAATGTATCTGCATATGAGCACATTGTTGTAGTTGTATTGATGATATATAATGTATTTGTACATGAGTAAACTGGTTTAGTTGTATTGATGATATAAAATATATTTGTACATGAGTACATTGGTGTAGTTGTATTGATGATGATGAAAAAAGATACATAGAATAACAAATCTTATGTGTATGGATCACTTATGTATGTTCATGGATGTCACATGTATGTCTAATGGTAATTATGTGATTAGAATATATGCAAATATTGATGATCGTGATCATTACTGCTTCCCTAAATTCATTACAACTTAATATAGGCTTGTTAGTCTATATTATCCTTTTCATCCTCATTATCATTCACTGTCAACTGGTTCACTCTTGGTGATGGTACATAATCAAAATTAATGAGAAATGCGACATAATCTACGTACTAAGTCCCTCTTTATCAATGTGATTAAATTTTATAAATTTTCAGATGCTATGTCAAGTGATTAAATTTTGTAAATTATTATCATTACAACTTAATATAGGCTTGTTAGTCTATATTTATCCTTTTCATCCTCATTATAAATTAATAGTGGCTTGTTTGACAATTTTTTGTACTTAGGGTCCTCAAGGAACAATGTTGGTAGAGTATGGTCCTGAGAATTTGATCAAGTACAAGAGAAAAATGAAAGCATGCCTAAGGTAAGAATGCCTAATCGAACTTGATGGAACCGACAGTTCACGCTCACAATGAATAGAACGAGAATTGGGCTCTATGACAACTTTTCATTGAATGAAACTGACAATTTTTTCATCAAGTGAAAAATCATTGCCCTATAAAAAATTCCCCAAATATTAAAAAACTGAGATGGGCTATTGTAGGTATCCCTCACATGACCCCTTAGGTTCAAACGAATCATCCATAGGTGCCACAAATTCCAAGATACAACCTGTCAAAATTTGACAATTTTTTTGCACTTAGGCCACTCAAGGATGACATCAGTAGGGTATGGCCTTGAGCGTTTGACCAAGTGCAGTGGAAAAATGGGAGCATGCCTAGGGTAAGGATTCCTAACTAGACTTGATGGAACTAAAAATTTGTGACCATGATAAACAGAATGAGAATTGGGCTCTGTGGCAACTTTTCATTGAATGAAACTGATGATTTTTTCATCAAGTGAAAAATCATTGTCCTACAAAAACTGTTCTGAATCTTGATGTAGATGACTAAGGAGGGGAGTTTCCACCTCCAAGATGATGAATCTCAAAGGAAAAATTTATCAGCTTCTACCTCACTAGAACTTGCGCTAAGGTTAGCCAAGGGATAAAATAACAAAGTTAAATAGTTAACCGCAATTCAAGGCTCTTAGATAACTCTGTCAAGCATCTATTCAAAGGATGAGCACACAGGTCTCAGACACCAGTGAGACACACTGTCATCCTATACGAATGAGGTATAGAGTTCATACAGAAAGTTCCAGGTGCAATTATAATGCAATAAAATATGGAAAGCAATGAAGCTAAGCTAGTAAATGTGATATACAAAATAACCAAGATAAAATGGAAGGAGAAAAAGGAAAGAAAGTAGACAAACAACAAGTCCACGCTATGAAGCCTCCAGCTAGATGAATCTTCTCTAATTCAATCAACACATAAGAAAAAAGGATTTAATGTTGGGGGTTGTTTTTTGGAGTCTGCCTTAGTCAGACCCTGTTTTGGTGTTTCCACCTCCACAGACAACCTAGATAGATTGATAGAATAAAATATAAATGCAAGATAAAATAAATGATAGATGATAAATAAAAGAAGAGGGATGTGATAAATCCCAAGATGCTAAAAGACAGGATAAATAAATAGATATTACCAAAGAGGCTTGAGAAAGCCAAGAGAGTTGCAAAAGAATACCATGAGAGCCTAAGAGTGTTGTAGCAAAATAGAGACATCTATAGCAAGAGCCAAGATAAATTGCTTGGAGAAGCTAGAGAGCTTGAATGAGGAGAGAAGATGGATTTAAAATGAGAGAAGAGGAAGGAAAAAGAGGGTTGGTGAGTTGTTTAGAAATTTTGAGTTGTTTCCATTGACATATGCAAGTGACAAGTGGAAAGGCATGATTAGAACCGACATTCGAATGTTGAGATGTCACAGGACGAATGTACAACATGCAGACATTTGAGCAACGTGCTACTATCCAAATGAATCATGCTCAAAAAAAGAAAGAGACAAGGGAGACATGTGGCTAATAAGACTGATGCAATGAGGGAGCTATTAAAAAGGGGGTCTTGAGAATCTTGAGAGGGAAAAGGTTGTTGCAAGGGCTGAAGTGCGCCTACTCAAGTGCTAGGGGAATGGACACCAAAGTGGTTACAAAAGGTGTAGGTTGAATTACAAAGGGGTATGCAATTTTTTATACTACACTTGAAAATATAAGATAGGCTATTATAGGTATCCCTCACGTAACCCTGTAGGTTCAAATGGATCATCCGTAGGTTCCATGGATTCCGAGATACAACCTGTCAAAATTTGATAATTTTTCACAATTAGGATGCTCAAGGGATGACATCGGTATTGTATGAGCTTGAGTGTTTGACCAAGTGTAGGGGAAAAATGGGAGCATACCCTGAGTAAGAATGCCTAACCAGACTTGATGGAATTGATGGTTCACACCCACGATCAACAAAACAAGAATTGGGCTCCGTGGTAATTTTTTACTGAATGAAACAAACGATTTTTTTGTCAAGTAAAAAATCAATGCGCTATGAAAACCACTCTGAATATTAAAAAAATGAGATAGGCTATTGTAGGTATCCCTCACATGGCCCTATAGGTTCAAATAGATCATCCATAGGTGACACAAATTTTGAGATACAACCTATCAAAATTTGACATTTTTTTGCACTTAGGGTGCTCAAGGGACGACATTGGTAGGATATGGACACAAGCGTTTGACAAAGGGGAAAAATGGGAGCATGGCTAGGGTAAGAATGTCTAACTAGACTTGATGGGATTGATGGTTCACACCCACAACAAGCAGAACAAGAATTGGGCTCCGTGGCAACTTTTCATTAAATGCAACTAATGATTATTTCGTCAAGTGAAAAATCGTTGCCCTACAAAAACCATTCTGAATCTTGAAAAATAAAGATATGATATTGTAGGTAGTCCTCACATGACCATGTAGGTTCAAATGAATCACTCATAGGTGCCATAGATTCTGAGATACAATCTGTCAAAATTTGATAATTTTTCGCACTTAGAGCGCTCAAGGGGCAACGCTAGTAGGGTATGGCTCTGAGCGTTTGATCAAGTGCGGCGGAAAAATGGGAGAATGAATAGTGTAATAATTCCTAACTAGACTTTATGGAATTGACGGTTCATGACCATGATGAGAAGAATGAGAATTGGGCTCTGTGGCAACTTTTCATTGAATGAAACTGACGATTTTTTCATCAAGTGAAAAATTGCTGCCCTAAAAAAACCATTCTGAATCTTGAAAAAATAATATTTTCTATTGTAGTTAGCCCTCACATGACCTTGTAGGTTCAAAAAAATCATTCACAGGTGCCATGGATTCAAAGATACAACCTATCAAAATTTGACAATTTTTCACACTTAGGGTGCTCAAGGGATGACGCCAGTAGGGTATGGCCTTGAGTGTTCGACCAAGTGCAGGGGAAAAATGGGAGCATGCATAGGGTAAGAATTCCTAGCTATACTTGATAGAACTGATAATTCTCACCCACGATGAGAAGAATGAGAATTAGGCTCCATTGCAACTTTTCACTTAATGAAATTGATGATTTTTTCGGCAAGTGAAAAATAAAATGCCCTATGAAAACTACTTGAAATCTTGAAAAATTGAGATAGGATATTGTAGGTAACCCTCACATGATCCTATAGGTTCAAATGGATCATCCATAGGTGCCATAGATTCCAAGATACAACGTATCAAAATTTGACAAATTTTTGCACTTAGAGCGCTTAGGGGACGACACTGGTAGGGTATGGGCCAGAGCATTCAACCGAATGTGAGGGAAAAATAAGAGCATTACTAGTGTAATAATGCCTAAATGGACTTGATGGGGCTGATGGTTCATGCCCATGAAGAGTAGAATGAGAATTGGGCTAAGTGGCATCTTTTCATTGAATGAAGCTGACAATTTTTTCGTCAAGTGAAAAATCACTAGCCTACAAAAATTGGTCTGATCCGAGACAGGATATTATAGGTATCTACCACATAACCATGTAGGTTCAAACAAATCATCCACATGTGCCATGGATTATGAGATACAACATTTCAAAATATGACAATTTTTCGCACTTAGGGCACTGAAGGGACGACGTCGGTAGGGTATGGCCTTGAGCATTCGACTGAGTGTGGGGGAAAAATAGGAGCATTCCTAACTGGACTTGATGGAACTAGCGGTTCACGCCCATGATGAGAAAAATGAGAATTGGGCTCTGTGGCAACTTTTCATTGAATGAAATTGATGATTTTTTTGTCAAATGAAAAATCGTTGCCCTACAAAAATTGCTTTGAATCTTGAAAAAATGAGGCAGGCTATTGTAGGTAGCCCTCACATGACCCTATAGGTTCAAATGGATCATTCATAAGTGCCATAGATTCTGGGATACAACTTGTCAAAATTTGATAATTTTTCGCACTTAAGGCGCTCAAGGGACGACACTAGTAGGGTATGGCCTTGAGCGTTTGACCGAGTGTCAGATAAAAAAAAGAGCATGCCTAGGGTAAGAATTCCTAACCAATTTTTTTGAAACTGAGGTTGCAATGCATTATGAAGCACAATATACCTACATTCAATGGGGGTTGGACATATTTTGCACATAATAGTAAAAGAAAGGAAGGTAAAATCTATTTCTTTTAGTAGTTAAATGACAATCAAAACAAGTTTATGTCTAGAGTTCATATATTTAGGCCTTCCATTTAATGGGCAATGTGTGGAAATGAAGCTCTTCACAATATCTCCCTATTGAGATGGCTTTAATGATGGGGGATTGTTGCTAAATGTAAACAATTGATTATGAAAAAATGTATTCCATTGTAGAAGATGCTTTGCTACTTTTCATTTGTCATTACTAAGTGTCCATGTTATGATTAATAAAAATACCAATATGGTCATTAAATTTGGTGAAGTTGCCAAAGGCAACAAAATTTAACACTTAAGATTTAGATAGAACAAATTATATAGAATCTCAAGATTATACAAACAACATTGTATTGCTCATTATTTAACCATGGTTAATTATTTAATTGAAGATTAAAGTTTAAAATAATGACACCATGCACATGAGGAACAAGTTATATCGAATCTCAACTTTTATATATATAAAAAATGTCAAATAATTACAAGTGTACATCCATATACAAAAATGACATAAATGCCAACTCAAACAAAATGTATGTCGATATATGTAAATGTATGTTGAAATACAAAATATACATGCCAACTAGACATGTAAGTATCCAAAAATGTTCTATAAAATGTCCTAAACTATTGATGGATCATGAAAATTGATCCTCTTCATGGCACTGCTCGTCTCTGAAGGATCCTGCATAACAAAAATTAAACCACAATTAAGATTAGTTATATTATAAAAAAATTACATTAAAAAATTTAACATAAAAATCAATATACATTGAAATATAATTGAACTCTTAAATTGAATTCTTGATTACCTCATCTTCATGTTTTCTCTTCATCTTGGGAGGAGTCCTGGAATATATCAATGGTAGAGCATGATACCCTCCTCATTTTCTTGAGGCATTTTGCTCTCATGTTATTAAAAAAATAAGTATTGTTTTATTTAGTCTGAGCTTGTGTAAGTCTTGGTTTTTGTTTTCTTGAAGTTTTTCTTGAACTAAACCTCTCACTTGAACCTCATCTAAGTTCAAGGTTCAAGTTCAAGTGGAGTATGTAGTATCACAACCTTCTTTTTAAAACAGTTAAAGATCTTTGTAGCAATTGTCATTGAACTTGAACTATTGAACCTTTTCAAAAAGTTCAAGGTTCGGGTTCAAAGTTCAAGGTTCTGGTTCAAAATTCAAGGTTCAAAGTTCAAAGTTCAAGGTTTGGGTTCAAAGTTCAAAGTTAAATGAGTTTGCAGGTTCAATTTCAGAGGTTCCAATTTAGAGTTCAAAGATTCATCAAATTAAATAGATGCAGGTTCAAAGTGTGTGAGTTTAATAACCTAATAACATTGGCATGAGTTGCTAGATGTTTTAAATAATTAGTATAACATGTTTGTTTACCAAACAAGCTGATAACTGTAATTTGTCTAAGGCTCAATGTATTTCAGAGGTTGTCCTAGAGCTAATTAATGTCAGTTAGCAGGGATGTTTTTAAAAAAGATCACCGAGCTGAGAGTAAAAGTGTTCGGATAAATTTTGAGATAGCCAATCTAACAAATACAAAGTCCAATCTTCATGTTACAAAGGAAGATTCAGCTTCTTAAAAGTTGAATTTAGTTATGAATCCATATGTTGATAACAGAGGATAGCAACTGATAACATTTTCAAAGAATTGTTGTAGCAACACGGTATTAAGAATAATCTAAAGAGTTACTATCCTCATCTATTATAAAGAGAGCTTTGTCTTAAAATAGAGCTCATTCCTTCAAATGGTAGGTCAAAGTGGTGATATATGTGTAATTTTTGGCATGTATATTGTTTGTAGTTTTCAATGCAACATGTAACCATGAATTTACTGAGTCTTTTTTTTTTAGACAGAAAAATCAGTCTCTGTGCGGGGGGAATAACTAGCAATTCAACCGTTGGATCTTGATGAATTGTTGATATGGTTTAGAAAACCTAGTTTTCAAAATCCTCACTGAAGAGATTTCCAAGCTTATGTTTGGTTTGTAAGATATGAATAATAGAGCACATCATTGTCAAAATTGTCAATGACAGTCACATTAATTGGGAGATACTTGGGTTTTTACTCATATAAACTCAAACACTAAGGAAAGTGGGCAAGTATTTTCACCTATAAATGAAAAATTATTCACCAAGGCTAGCAAGGGAAATTATGTATTAAAATATTTGATCTTTATTTCTCTAAAGGTGAGAATTGTATTCATGGGAATGTTAAGTGAGAAGGAAATAAATAATCTTTTCAAGAATCAGTTATTGATAACTGAAAGTCTCTTAAAAAAAGAGAGGCTATATATATGTAATGAAAATAAAGAGAAAAGGAAGATTCTTTTCTTTTTCTGCTATTAAGAAAGAGAGGGAAACATATTTTTTTAGATTGCATAGTTTTATTTTATAGAGGCATTGAGTCTGTGAGCCCACATTTTGGCATTGATAAAATAAAGAAGATTTTTGCTGATATGATCATATGTTAATATTTTCTTTTGATTACAAGAGAAACAAAGTTCATGGTAATTACCTTTCATTGCCTTTTCTGTTACATCAAACTATGTATATGCATTTGATTATAAAACTTTGATTTCAAAAATGACTTGTATATTGGAAAGAAATGTGTTGTTATCTCTTTGCTTGGGCATTCTGACCCCCGTTGTCCTTTGAGGCATGAGAGAGACTCGATCAATGTCTAGGACATTTTGAATCTATTGGAAAGAATATTTTCGTGGGTGTGGGTAATTAAATTGTATTTTACTTATCTTCATTCACTTCATTTTAAATCATTTTTTCACATCTACTTTCATGGTTATGGGTAGATGTTAGTTTGTCTTTATTGCTTTAAGGTTAAAAGAATATTCAGAAAACATACATTTTATCCAGTGAAGGGAGATGTACCTTCATATCAAAATTCAGAGAGCACTTGCAAATGCCATTGCAAGTGACTCAACTGTTGGTTTTATTTTGTCTTTCAACTTGGGTATTGTGAGCCAAGTTTGGAGGTATTTTAAGGAAGACAAATCTGTTAACCAACAGAGCAGGTATGTCATCAAGATTTTCGTATACAACCTATATAAGTTCACAAACATAACATTTTAATACAAGTTAGCATAATATTGTGGATGAAAGGAACAAATTATACCTTCTACATACAAAATAAAATAAACACATGTACCTGAGGTGTCTCTTCTAATTCTTTAGGTATAGTGGTTGTAGTCAACAATGATGTGAAGCCAAAAATTCCTTGTACATAAAGACAAGTATGTGAAACTATCAATCTATATAAACATGTATAATCATTATAAGTTATTTAAACTCTTAATTCAATAATGTTTGTATTCAATTACCTTTCCATTGTCCTAGACTGCACTACTAGAGTATGAATCGCATGACACTGCACTCATGCTACTTGTGTCCTACAAGAGTAAAATAAGATAAATATGAAAGCTACCATATAATTTAATTAATGACAATTTCAATGACAAGCATGCATGTATAATAAAAAATATAAATGACTAGGTGCAATAATATATGTATCATATAGCTATCAAGGCCAAATGAAATGGTCATCAAGGTGTCCTCATGGACCTATGTTAACTCCTCCATAGTCATCAACTGTTAAATAGACCAGGGTGAACTCACAATACTGGTTCCCACTTTTTGACCAACTTTGACACTTAGATGAACATTTTGCAAAAAACCTTCACTTTCCAACACCTATAGCTTTTAAATCGTTAAGAATTTGAAGATGATGTAAACTAGTGATTTGTAACATCCTTTTTGTAGATTCTAAATATATTTTTTTCAAATTTTTTTGAATAAAATTTTATTGATTTTTCCATCTCCCTCAAAAGTAGTTTTTTACAGGAAACAACATTTTTTAAGAGTGATGTGGATCCCGAAACGTATAAATTTTTTTCTATAAATGATAAAAACTTATCTCTTTTAAATTTTGGTTTGTAACATCAATACCCAGGGCATACAGTTGGTTTGATAGTGATATGTTGAATATTTTTTATTTTATTAAGTTTTGAAGTCCAACTAATTATAATTTAGATATAGGTGTATGTTTGAACACATAATTTGCTCTATATATATCAAAATTAAGTTTTATTTTTTTTGTTGGAAAGAAGACATCAATACCTAGGGCATAGATATTTTTCAGAATTTATTTGAATTAGTTTGCTATTTTTCCCAATGCATTGAACAAAGAAGTTCATGTTCAGTGAAAAACCTACATTCATAAAAAATAAAATAAAAATATATTAATAAACTTAAATATATTAAAAATTATACTATTTGGAAATCTTATAATAAGGACTAAATCCTCAAAAAAAAAAAACTTCTAAATGAATTCGTTTGACCCCTCAAAAGCTAATGTAAAATTAGTTTTTTATCAGCATCTGATAGATGCAAAGGAGACTCCATTGCAAGTATGATTTAGAAGTAGAGAGGTTCTATCCAAGAAATTTTGATCTAAGAGCCTTTGATCTAACTCTCTTCAATTAATTACTTCAAATGGGACCTCTTAAAGCTTAAATAATTATATTTTCCAAAAAATGTATGATTTCAGCAAAAATCAGGATGTACCAAAAAGTGGGAACTAGCTTTGTGAGTTCACCCACCATGTATATAAATATTAGTATGTAATGCTATCTCTTATAAATATTCATTTAAAATAAAATGCATTATTAAATTACAAGTCTTACCTCTACATTGTCAGTGTATGATGAAGGTACCTCCTCACCTCTAGCATGCGAGGACTCTCCAAGGTATCCTTTAGTCCCTATCATCACATTTGGTGCATCATGTATATCATGCACCTCATAATCAATAGTGTCTGCAGGATGATCAATAGACTCTCCAATAGGACCTAAGCATGACTTCCTGCACATAACACAAGTATGCAACACACAAATATGTGGAGCTAAAGAGGACATGTCAGTGCCACTAGATCCACCACTAGCATCACTAAAAGGCTAATCTAGTGCCCTAGATTGAGAAATTAAAAGGCTACTCAAAGAGTGAATAGCAAAAATAATCCATGACACTGCATCGACAATGATATCTAGATGTTGCATTGAAGGTGGGTGATCAACGAGAGGAGGGGGAACATATGGGCCCTATAATACTCAAACTAACCTAGGTCTATCTTGAGGCATACCTAAACCCACACCCTGGAAAGGCTTCATGCCAAAGCAACTGACATGCTTACCCAAAACAAACTCATCATTCAATTTTTTAATAGAATAAAATGGGACATCAAGATTGTTATTGGATGGTCTATCAAAAACCATCCACCAACGATCCCAAAAGTTATTTACAATATCATCGTTTGTACACCATCTTATGGAAATTTTTGTTTTCTTCACATCTACGGATTGTCTAGTGTGGGGATTGAAAAAAAAGGTAGCAATATCAGCTTTCAAAATCTCAATCTCCTTAACCTAATCATAGGTCAAGCCACAAAAGAGTGACATTGTGCTCCATGGTGACGATTTCTACATTGTTTATTATGACATTCAGATCATCTAACATTGGGGTTAGATGAGGGATTATACTGTAGACATTTGTGAAGCAAGGAAAAACCAATGTAAGGTTAGATGGTTAGTTTAAACCCAAATAAACATAAAAAACCAAATAAAATATAAACCACACTTCTTATACCTTGCAAGAGAGAGTTCTCTCTTGTTCCTTGGATTGAGATATTGGTGAAGCCAAGGATGTGCCCCTCCTTAACTTGTTTGGATTATCTCCTTGATTGGGATATGGATTGCTCTCCACACACAACAAGATTGGTTGGATTTGGATTGGATTTGAATGATGATGGATACAGATTAGATGAGAGAATATTTGCACATTATAATAGAATGATGGATGATTTTGGATTTTAAATTAATAGCATAAGATTAGATGAGAAGTGGATGATTTATGAGGAAAGGAGACTCCAATTTATAGATTGGAGGAGGCCAAAATGGAGGGCCAAGATTGATTTTGGAATGAAGGGTTGAGATTGATTTGAGAGGGAGCATATGGATTCAGAGGAAAAGGTGTGAGATTAAAGAGATATGCCTTAAAGGAATTTATTATCTCCACACCTATCAAGGTACATGGGGAAGAGCTCCCAAGTACATTGGGAAGAGAAAAAAGAATTAAAAATTCCTTGGAGAAATGGGAGAGGAATTTAAAAATTCCAAAATAAGAGATGTGTGAGAAGACTAAATGGATAAAGGAATTAAAAATCCCTTGGGAAGAGGATGCATGAGGAGATTCAAAGAATTTGAATTTCTTTGAAAGGATCAAGGGGATTAGGGATGTGCAAATGATTAAGGGGATTGGTTAAGTTGATTAATTAGTGATTATATAGATAAAGTGGGAAAGTTAGGAGGATGTGACATGAGGATAGAGAATGAGTGGAGGAATTTAAAATTCAGACAATAATGATAATCATGCTTCTAGAAGAATTAATTAAGTTAAGTGAGGATTAGAAAAAGTGATTTTGTAGGAATCACATGATTTATAAAAGTGATTTTGTAGGAATCACATGACTTAAGTTAATTAATTGTCATTAACTAACAAAGAGGGGATTTAGAAGAATTAATGATTGAGATGAATTTAGAAGAAGGGGATAATGAATTTTGATAAATTAATTATTCGACTATAGTGATAAAATTAATTAAATCAAATTTTAAGAAGAAAGGGACTCACAAAATTAAATTAATTAATTATGTGCAGAGGCTTAAATTAATTAAATATGAATTTAATTAATTTTATGTGCCTACCTTTTGCCCCTCTTTGATATAGCATCATGAAATGATGTTATATCAAAGAAGAATAAAACATAGTGGATGGAAAAGATAAGGACTACTAGCATGATTCCCTATTTATAAGTGAGACGAGGAAGGATGACGAGGAGGTAGTGGTATACCCCCTCAAGAGGACATGCGGGTTCTAAGAACACACTCGTGGTCTCGAAATGGATAGGAGGACTAGATAATGAAAAGATGAAGATGATGAAGGGGGAGTGAATGAATAAATTGGAGTCTCCAAGATAAATGGGTGAAATCGGATGAATGAATGAAATGGAGTGGATGATATTTCTTGTTGTGTAGATGTGGAGAGAAATCCTAGTTTTAATATTGCCACAAATTATCCACATCGTTGATTATAGGAATCAGGATGTTTTGAATATCTGAGGCATGGACTAGACTCTCAAACAATAGGTATCTCTATGTCCACAAGCTTACAAACATAGATGATGATGTAAATGCGACACTGTAGGATTGTACCAGAGAAACCATCAAACACACCATACCACAAAAGCAATACTCCATTATACACCAACCAAGACATGTCGAGATATAGGATGATCAAGGAAGACTTGAACATGTACAGTCCTGGGACATAAGATAAAAAAGTTAGAGTGAAAAGCTCAATCATGACATCTCTTGCCAAGAGTGGGACATGGATTTGGTTAGCCTTCTAGACAGGACACCCTGATGGGAAAGAAGATGGATTTGGATAAAATGCGAGACATGCGAAGGATGCATCCTGATGGGCAAGGTACAGATAGACTGATAGATGCAAGAGACAAGATGGTGTGCAAGATCTCTAGGTGAGAGGATTTTTGCTTGGATTTGATTAACATAGTATGGATGGGTGTTTGGATTACGTGTGAGTTAGTATAAGCTTAGATAGATGGGAAAATATTAGTTTGATGGGGGGCATAAATGGATTGGATAAAATGGGAGGGGAATAAATGATTGAATAGGATTTGATGGGATGGGGAATATGATATGATACAATGGGATTGGTTTGTGGATATAGGATAAATGAAGGGGGACCAATGATAAGGGAAAACCAAGGCTTGGTAAGAGGATGGATGGATGGAGAGATTGCTTGGATAAGAGATGGAAGGATTAAGGAGATGGATGGTAATAGGATATGGAGGACTAAAGGATGGAGGATAGGTTGAATGGGGATCTAAGAACTATGTTGCAAAGGAGGAATATTCCCCAATTAAGGCTAGAAGAATGGTGAATAAAGATGTGTGAGATTGGAGGATAATGTGTGGTGGATATGAATGGAGGAGTAATTTGGGCTTGCATTTTCTCTAAGCATGCGTATGCATTATTTTTTCTCTAGCATGCTCAAGACCAAAGGTAGGAATGAGAGATGAATTTGGATAAGATGAGGGATACGAGATGGAGGATATGGATAGGATAATCAAGACCAAAGATAGGAAGGAGGATGGACTTTGATAGGATGTGGGTAGAGGATAATGGATATGGATAATACAGATGGTAGGGTAGCATGGATGAAGCTTGCCCCCAAGTGTAGAGTGCAAGAAAATGGGGGAAGTACATATGACACTTGTTTCAAGCATCTAGTTCCATGGATAGTATATATGCTATAATAGACCGTGAAGGATAAGAGATGCAAGATGAATTTGGATTGACTTGGTAAATTGGATGGGATGAGAGACATGGATAGGTGGAAGTTTGATAATTTTGAGGCATCTATGAGATAGATGTGGATGGTTGATAGGGTGATCCATGAACTTCTATGAGCATTTTCTCATACCAAGATTTGAAGTTTGGATTTGGATTTGAGTAGCCATGTAACCTTAAAATGATGAGAATGGGGAAATAAGTTGGGATTGGATAGACATGATCGAAAAACAGCAATGAGATGATGTTAAAAGAAGATGAGGACTAGGACTTGGAAATTTTAGATTGGATTGATGGATTTATTTGATTTGATTTGATTAGATTGGATTGGTCCTTGGGTTAGGACAAGATTGATTTGGATTAAAATGAAACCTTAGCCCTTGGATTAGGACTTAAGTGAGGCATAAAAGGATCCAGATGATTAAACCTCCTTATGCTTAGGGTGGACTTATGTGCCTAAGAAGAATAGGGCAAAGGATCCAATTGATTAAGCCGTCTTCTACTTAGGGTGGACTTGCATGCCTAAGAAAAATAGGGCAAAGGATCCAAATGATTGAGCCTTCTTTTACTTAGGGTAGACTTGTGTGCCTAAGAAAAATAAGACAAAAGGATCCAAATGATTAAGCCTTCTTCCAGTTAGGGTAAACTTACATTCCTAAGAAAAAGAGGGTAAAAGGTTTAGGGTTTTGATCAACCCGAAATGATTAAGAAAAGGTACTTTGGGGGAGATTCTTTCCCAAGCACAAAAGCTATTTGATGATTGATTAAAGATAAAGGTTTAGATCAAGCTTTCACAAAGCATTGCCTTTTGATTAGGATTGATGATTGGTGATTGGATTAAAGGAATATTGATTGATTTGATTGGGATTTTTGGAGATTTTATTAGGTTGATGTGCTAAGTACTCAAAGGTGAGAAGAAAATGATTATGGATTGATGGAAGAAAGAAGAAGGGGAAGGATACCCGGGAATGGATTGATGATGGGATAAAGATATTAGTTGGGGATTGATGATCATTTGGATGGACGAAAAATGATTGGGAGGTTTAACTCAAACATAGATGAAATAGAGGTTTGATAGCGACCAAGTGGAAATTGAATAGATTGGTTAAATGTTTGGTCAAATTTGGGAATGTTTTACATGTTATTTATCTTTGGCAAGAGAAATTAAACAATGACAAGAACATTGGCCAAGTATATGACTCAGTGATGAGTGTGCAAGTGATGGGTGGGCTAGATTAGCCCAAATTGACTTTACAAGTGTAGCACAATTGAAGACACTTTAAGACAACATGACTTAGGTTGAAAAGTGGAAACCACTTGATAGGCCCCTCGCATAAGCAATACCTCACTTAGGCAGACAAATAGAGATTTTGGTATCACTGGCTCCACTCCATGGCACTCACTTCTTAGGCATACTAGATTCTCTTACCCCAAAGACCCAAGGATCTATTGCATGGGGGATTTATGTCTCATCCTGAGCAGATACATAAGGACTAACTTCAAGGTACGATCCGCATCCCTTACACTATCAAATGTAGGATTTTCGGCTACTAAACAAGGTTCTTAGTGTAATTTTGAGGGATCACCAATCCAATGATAGATTCTCAAAGAAAGGCACTTAAGGCTCTAACTGAGCTTATCTATGTAGGGAAGTCCCCCACATTCATTGCATTCACTTAGCACCTCAGCCGCCTGACCAACTTATTTATATAGTGGCTCAAAAAATCCGCTCAAGATTGCATCGAGAGAGTCGATATCTTTGATGTGTCCCAATTGAAGATACCCTTGTGAGGTGATCAAATCCCCATTGAGAATGCCCCTCACAACAAAAAGAAAAAGATGGGTGTTGTTGATCACCTTTCTCTTACACCCAAGATCTATGAAGACGAGGGGAGAGCATACTTGGTGCAACGGTGGGTCCACCCTACACGTGTGCAAGTGCACAAGACAAAAAACACTTGTTCTTTTTAACCCCCAAAATATGTTTGCTAAACTAAGACATGAAAAAGAAATCTACTTTAGTGGAAAAACATGATTTTCTTTGATAAAGCATCCTGCAACAATGATTAGTAGTTTATGATAACTGATCTTGGGCATTCAAAAAAGAAGAAGCTACAAACATAATATGATAAGCCCAAAAAGGATTGAAAAATTAGTTTCCTTATAAATTTTTAGGTAATCTGAAAAAGAAGTTTGATAAAAAATGATTTCATATGCTAAAATTATGTGCATTTAAAGTTCAAAAATAAGGGTTGAGTTTGAACATGTTAAATTAATTTTTTTTAAATGATATGAAAAATATAATGACAACCCATTTTATATCTCTGGGTCCTCTTTCCAACGCATTTTGAATTTCAAAAATCCAACACCTGAGGAAAACTTTATGCCTATTTTATCAAAACTTCTTTTTTCACTACGTGCACACACTGATTCACAGGCGCACGCACTGATTCACAATTTTAAATGAAAAATTCAAAAAAAAGTTAGGTAGGAGGATTTTTTCACTAAGCACACACATTTTGACACCTGCGCAGGTGCTAATTCACATGCGGAGGCACCGATTTACATTTTTTTAATGAAACATTAAAAAATAAAAGCTAGGCGAGAATATTTTTCAAACAAAGGCATCAAAATAGTGAAGCGAAGGTGCTGATTCATAGGCGGACATGCTGATTGACAAAAAAAATTTGAAATGGCTTTCAAAAAATTTAAATTTCAAATCTCCCATGTTGTTTGATGGCGGACGCGCTAATGTGTAGACCAATGTGTTGAAGCAAAAAACTACGAGCTAATAACACTAAAAACTCACACAAATGTTAGAAACTGGGACATGGGTCCCACCCGGCGTGCTAAAATAAAGCAAAAGGAAAACCAATGCAAGGTTAGATGGTTAGTTTAAACCCAAATAAACATAAAAAACCAAATAAAGTATAAACCAAGCTTCTTATACCTTGCAAGAGAGAGTTTTCTCTTGTTCCTCTGATTGAGATATTGGTGAAGCCAAGGATGCACCCCTCCTTAACTTGTTTGGATTAGCTCCTTGATTGGGATGTGGATTTCTCTCCACACACAACAATATTGGTTTGATTTGGATTGGATTTGAATGATGATTCCAATATAGATTAGATGAGAGAAGATTTGGAAATAATGATGGTGTGATGGATGATTTTGGATTTCAAATTAACAACATAACATTAGATGAGAAGTAGATGATTTGTGAGGAAAGAAGACTCAAATTTATAGATTGGAGGAGGCCAATATGGAGGGCCAAGATTGATTTTGGAATGAAAGGTTGAGATCGATTTGAGAGGGAGCACATGGATTGAGAGGACAAGGTGTGGGATTAAAAATATATTCCATGCATAAAGACATTTCTCATCTCCACACCTATCAAGGTACACGGGAAAGAGCTCCAAAGTACATTGGGAAGAGAAAAAATAATTAAAAATTTCTTGGAGAAAGGGGAGAGGAATTTAAAAATTCCAAAATAAGAGATGTGTGGGAAGACTAAATGGATAAAAGAATTAAAAATTCTTTGGGAAGAGGATGCATAGGGAGATTCAAAGAATTTGAATTTCTTTGAAAGGACCAAGGTGATTAGGGATGTGCAAATGATTAAGGGGATTGATTAGGTGGCTTAGTGAGTAATTAGAGAGCAAGTGGGAAAGTTAGGAGAATGTGACATGAGGAGAGAGAATGAGTGGAGGAATTTAAAATTGAGGAATAATGATAATCATGCTTCTAGAATAATTAATTAACCTAAGTGAGGATTAGAAGAAGTGATTTTGTAGGAATCATATGACTTAAGTTAATTTATTGTCATTAATTAACTAAGACGGGGTTTAGAAGAATTAATGATTGAGATGAATTTAGAAGAATGGGGAATAATTGATTTTGATAAATTAATTATTGGACTACAGTGATAAAATTAATTAAATTTGATTTAATTAATTTTAAGAAGAAAGGGACTCACACAATTAAATTAATTAATTATGTCGAGAGGCTTAAATTAATTAAATACGAATTTAATTAATTTTAGGTACCTACAATTTGCAATGCCCCTCAACATTCGTTCAAATTTTGACCAATTAAATTTTGAATGGAGGGGGGGTTTGGTAGTGGAGGGTTTGCTAACAGAGGGTTTGGTGGTTTTGGTTCTTCAGGATTATCATTGTTGTCCCCAGTTTTACCTGATTCAATTCAAAAATTTGAATTTAATCAACAAATTTGAAAGAACAATGTATTTCAAATGAAAAAATTTAGTTTCTATCAAAAAAAATTTTTAAAAAAAAAAATGTGAAAAATTTGACAGAAAACAACAAAAGCGCAATCAAATAATACCTGGTATAACAAATTCACAAAAAATGTTTCCCAAATCGGATATCTGCTAAAAGTCGATATCAGATTTCTTCAAAACACAACCTGTGGGTTGTCACAATGGGTATAAAAATACCTACAAAAATCGGATATCCGATTTAATCAGATATCCAATTCTTAAAAAATAATATATAATATATTATATGAATAATATAAAATATAATATATATATATATAATGTAATATTTTATTTTTATCAGATATCCGATTTGGTTGGGTTTTTGCCTTGGTTAGATGTACTAACATCCAGGCCAAGCAAAAAGTCAACACGGATTTTCATGTTTTTAGGCAAGTGGAGAAAGTCATTTTTTCCACATCTCCACCTTTTGGCCCCTCATGATCCTACACATACCTATAGTTCATGTTAGTTTCTTAGGTGTCATTCTAGATAGAGATGAGTCAACTCACTAATAAACATTAGTTTCATATTGCATCATGCATTTAATTTTTTTTATCAAGGGTAGTTGTTGTTGGATTATTTGGGAGATTTCTTGATTTGGTTGTTCATTTCTCCTAATAGGATATGTTGTTGTAATTGATGTCAACATATTCCTCTAAGTTATTCCGATGAGTTTGAGAAAGGTTTTTGGTCTGATTTTGTAGTTTGGTTTTGTTGATCATTGTTTTGCAGTATCTGGTATTCCCTCCGGTATATTCCGGTGTGATCAGATCTTGTGCTTAGATTTCAGATTATTGTTTGGTATGATCTTGTGTATCTTCATTTTATATGGTTTGTGATTTGGTGCACCGCAAGTTATCTTTCTTCACGATAGTTGTTGATAGGTTGTGTTCTTGAGCTTTGAGACATTGATAGATGAAGATTTGAAAAGAGATGATGGAGCAACTATTCTGGATGATTCTAACATTATTGATGGTGTTTCCTAGTCACGTCCTATTTGTTTTGGTGATCCATACTGATCTTTGAGATATTTTTGGGTGATTTCTATGAACTAGTGATAATTTATGGTGTTCCAATGAAGACTGATTCACCCCCCTCTCAGTCTTCCTTCTTGATTGTTGCTAATAATTGGTATTAGAGCTAGATCCTCCAATAGAAGCTTAATCAATTGAGGAGATCCAAGATGGAACCTCAAGGTATTATTTTTAAGAAGGACAATCCAAGGTTTGATGGAAGCAAATACACTGTATGGAAGAAACAGATGGAGGTGAATTTAAAATGTCTTGGAGAAGATTATTGGAAGATTACTAATAATGCCTATGTTGTTCCTCAAAATGGACCATCCACTCCTGATGAGATTAAGGAAATTGAATACAACATCAGAGTGAAGGAAGAATTACTTAGCGCCCTGACTCATTTTGAAATAATAAATGTTATGGAACTTTAGACCACACATGAGATCTGGGTGAAGCTTGAGATCTGTAAAGCGGAAAAATCGAACCTAGTCGTCCTCCCCTCCCCAACTCTGAGGAGAGAGAAGGGAGAGTCACTAGGGTTGATGATTTTCACTTAGGAGAGACTTTACATTCAAAAGAGGGGTTGAAACCTAGAAGATCCAATCCCATGCAATGCAAGATTGGATTCTATATGAGTTTCAAGGGTTGTGATAGCAAGGATACCCTCTTTTGTAAAGAAATGTAGATAGAAAGATTGAACTAGGAATGCATGTAAAGTGGGAAATATTCGCTTATAAACAGAGATAGGGATATGATATGAAGCTGCGGACCTGGAATTAGCAGTAAAATGTCGAGACGGTACTGTCCTGCAAATTTGAGCAAAATTTGATGGGACGATGGCGCCTGGCGTGCACACGGTCCTCCGAAAAATCCGCAAAACGAAGGGGGATCTGTTCGTCTCTGCACAAGGATTCCAGATCTTCAATTTCAGCCGCGTACCTGCAACCTACACACAGAAAAGCGAAGATGATTGGGGGGTTAGGGATTAGGGGTTTGCCCTTAGGTCAAACCCCGGTTTTGGAATTAACCAAGAAATCAGAAATGCTGTAAATGTAAATGACTGTAATGTAAAACAAGTACTAGTACCTTGTTGTAAGGATGTTTGTATCCTTATATGCGAAGGTATAGATGTTGTTGTTTGTTGTATGTTGTATGTTGTATGTTGTAGCATGTGATCTCCTCTTCAATGGTTGAATCCTTGTCTTGAATGCAACACTTAGCCTTGAATGGAGACTTAGAATGATCAATTGCTTGAAGGAATGTTTGAATGCTTGAATGCTTGAATGCTTGAGTGTTTGAGTATCGTTTCCACGTCTTGTATACATATGTCCTCCTTCCTCAAATGGGAGAGGAAATGTAGTTTTTATACTTGAAAATTAGGGTTAAAAGACTGATTTTCCCGACCTTAGGCTGACCAGGAAATGTTATTTTCCAAATTGCAAACAAAAAGGCCCGAAGTCCCATAAGAGACCGGGCCCAAAATAGGGCCCGGGACCAGGGCGCTGGGTGCCATGGTCCTGGGGGACTAGGGTGCTAGGCGCCCTAGTCCTGAAGGACCAGGGCACTGAGCGCCCTAGTCCTGAAGGACCAGGGCACTGGGCGCTCTGGTCCCACCTCCCGGGACAACAGGGTGCAAGGAGGATCAGGCAGGGTGCTGGAAAAATGCAGTTTTTGATGTCATGAACAAGTTTCAGGGTCTCCATTCAGGTTTAGTGTTGCATCACCATTGTGAAGACCCAAATGCAGTTGAAATTGCAAGTGTCACAATTTTGGGACGCTACATTTAGCCCCCACTTTAGCAGGAGTATAAGCGTACGCTCATACTTCTGGTAAAGTACAAGGAAACAATATCGAAAGACTTTCACCACGTCAAGGAGGCAAGATACACCAAGCCCCCATTGGACTAAGGATCTTATGACTTCGATTGACAAAGTAAAAGGGAAGATCATGAGGGAGAACCATGACTGTCAGTAGTAGGGTTCCCTCACTATGAGTCATGCAAGAAAGATATCAAAAAATTTTCAAGGCAAAGATAAATTTGTCAAGAAATTTTCAAGTATCTTAAAAAGATATGGACAGGATGTATGCCCCCCTACGTTAAAGTGATCGCACACGCCTCACCGGGGGTGATTGCTTTAAGGTAGTGATACATATAAGAAATGAGAAAGGGAAAGGAGCACGTTATCGCAAGGATTTAGCCCCCAAGTGTGAGATAAGCCCAAGGATAATAGACACAAAACACAAAGTACAAGGTGACTTCGCTTTCCTCGGGGTCAGTATGCTGTATGATTATTCATGTATATCATATGTATGTATGCATAATTTTTCTTCATTCCCCAATCAAGGAAGGTCACCTAGAAGAAGGGAACACATGTGTCTTTTGAGTCAACATGAGAGAGACCAAAGAGATCTCAATGCTTTGCATCATCCTCAAGTAGACAACACTAAGGACAACAAATAGAAGAACGAGAATAACATATAGAAGAAGTAACAAAAGAAAGAGAGGAGGAGAAAATCTGCTATGCTAATGAACTAGTCTAGCACGTCATCTACCCCCCGATCTTGCTGATCAATGTTTCGGGAAGGCAGGGAACACGCTAGAGGAGGAACATCCAACACAGTAGATGGAGCTATCACAAGATCCAAATTAGGGCTATGTTCATGTTCCAAGCCACATTGTTCTTGTCTAGGAGCTAGGATAAGTGCTTTAGAAAATTCATTAGATAAATGGTTATCAATATCAACAAGTTCATATTCACTATCAGAAGCAAGAGAAGTAACATTTTCATCATGAATAACATTTTCATCTATATCATCATCAAGATTTATAAAAATAGGATCTTTAACTCGCATAGGATCAAGACCATCATGCATCTTAAGTTTAGGAGATTTTGGCTCAATTTCCGGCTGAGGAGAAAATGGAATAATGCTTGTTGAAGGTGTTTTTGGGGATTGCAAAGTTTGAGCTCTAAGACGATGCCTTCGCCGGCATTCACATGCAAAACGATTTCGTCTAGTCTTAGTAGGAAGTTGAGAAGATTGAGGAGGAGGAATGTTCTCATCCTTATCACTTGGGTGTTTAGGTTGTGGTCTCTTAGGTTGAACGATAGGAGAAGAGGAAGGTCTCTTCTCTCTATAAAAGGAAGGAGGAGGAACTGCTCCATATAAGGGAGGAATATTTGGTTTTGGAAGGAGACCAAGTCCATCATGACGAGGAGGGATAGGTCTACTTTTGGGAAGTTTATTAGATATAGGTATAGTCACATCCATAGGAATGGGTGAGGAATCTTCTTGAGGAGAGACATTAGTTTTATCTTTCAAAGCAAGAACTTCCTTCTCAAGAATGATAGGAATATCAAGTTTGGGTGTTCTAGGTTCACTTAGAGATAGGATCATATCTTTTTTCCACTTTTGATAAGATTTGAAAAGATGATCACTTCGCGGAGGAAGAGATTGGAATTGTTTAGGCCAAAAGTAATCAATAGGAACACTAGAAGTTCTTTCAGCTGGTTTAAAGAGACTATGAATGACAGTAACAACTTCACCATTATGGGGAAATTTCAAACACTTGTGAATAGGAGAAGCAATAGCTTTCATGGAAGATAGCCAAGGATAGCCAAGCTTCACACAAAATTGTTCAGAAGATGGAATAATAGCAAAGTTCACATCAAGGGATTTGTTATGAACTTCAATAGGTAATGTAATAGAACCAATTGCAGGAGAAGAAAATGCATCAAATAATTTCACAACCACATCTGTTTCATCATAGATTACTTGATTCAATTGCAAAGTAAAAAGAAATTCTTCAGTAATGATATTAACCATACAAGAAGGATCAATAAGCACTCCACGGCAAGGTGTATTTTTGACTTTTACAACTATATATAAAGGACCATCAGGTGCCCTAATAGTTTCACTAGAATCAAAGGTGATGGAAAGTTCTTTAGGGATTTTTTGCTGCTCTATAAAGTTAATCACATTCAGAGTCATGGACACAAGATCATCAGGTGAGACAGAGGAATCAATAGTATCAATTGCATTAGAGGAATGAGAAGGCAATGGATCAGTGAAAATCTAAAGATTTTGGTTAGGAGGAGCTACAGATGTGTTGCCTTTATCATTCACTCCAGAAATAGAGATAGTATTATTATCAATCAAATCTTGAATTTTCCCCTTTAAAGCAAAACATTTTTCAGTATCATGCCCAGGATGACGATGAAATTGACAAAAAGATTTGCTATCAAAATAAGGTGAATTTATCTTTGCAGGATCAATTTGCCTTATAGGAGGAAGAGTAAGCACATTTTGTTCCAATAACTTATTCATAATACTATGCAATGATTCATTCAAAGGAGGAAACTTTCTTTCTTTCTTGAAAAACTTAGAAATAGGAGACACACCTGATGCTGCATTCACATTGTTGTTGATGATGTTTTCATTGAATTTAATGGACTCTCTGTTCGGTTTAAACTTCCCAAATGGTTGTTGACTACTATCACCCTTATCACTCGGAGCCATAGGATGTGATTGTTCCATTTGACTCACAGTCAGTTGATAATTGTGAAGAGTTGCGCACAACTGTTGGAAAGAAGTAAACTTAGAAAACAGGAGCTTTTCTCTAATGTCTTTTTGTAAATTAGAAATGAAGATTCTTTGAATATCATTGTCAGGCACTGGAAAGGAAATTTGAGCATACAAATGCTTATATCTACCAATGAAATCAGTCACTTTTTCTTTAACACCTTGTTTACAATGCATTAAATCAATCAAAGTAACCTTAGGACTTATATTGTTTTGAAATTGTTGAATGAAAGCATTTGCAAGTTGTTTAAAAGAAGTAATAGAATAGGAAGGCAACGAGCAATACCATTGTAGGGTTTTGTCTCTTAATGTTCTAGTAAACAGTTTTGCAAGCAACCTTTGGTCATAAGCAAAATCAGTACATATTGTTTGAAAGGTCTTAACATGTGTTAGAGGATCACCCTTACCATTATAAAGCTCCAAATGTGGAATTTAAACATGTTTAGGGGGAATAGCTCGAATAATGTCAAGAGAAAGTGGGCTTACAACATCAAATGTGGGCACACTAAACTTAGATTGATTCATAGAGGCAATTTGTTGCTGTAAAGAAGAGACAGTTTGTGCAAGATTGTTAATGGTTGCTTCAGTCGAAGAATTCATATTAGATGTGTTATATTGTGATGGAGGTGTTATGTTATTGAAAGAAGGTAGAGAGTAAGGTGGTGGGACACTATGATAGTTAGTCATAGGAGATGATTGGACAGGAGGAACACTACAAGAAGGAATGGAAGGGTTAAATGAATTTCCCCCTTGCGTCATGTTCATTTGTGGAGATATAATAGGAACACTCATTGAAGGAATGAATGAAGAAGTCGGATTGAATGAAGGAAGAGGGTTAATTGAAGAAGAAGGATTGCCCCCATGACTAGTGATCATAGGAGGAATGTCTTCTATTGAAGTAGTCATTATGTTTGATGTAAAAGTAGGTATACTAGCAATAGCAGTCGTCAAAGGAATAGAATGATTGTCTTGAGTAGGAGGTTGTGTATAACCTAAGGTTTCGGCACAACTTTTCATAGGCATTACATTTGAATCCACAATGTGTGCAATACCACACAAAATATCAATTCCATTCTTATCACTTTGAAGCATACGTTTTAGACCCTCAATTAAAGGAAGAGCTTGACTATCAGGGTATTCTTGAGACATCCACTGTCGAAAATCGTCAAATTGGTTATCCAATTTTGAAAGTTGTTCTACAGAAACCTCATGGAGAGCTTCTTCATCATTAAGAGGATTAGAGGAATTACCCATGTCCTCGTTAAAAAGACCATTCAAATTAGGTTCCATCTCCTCAGTAATTAAACCTTGGAAAGACTTAATTCTAAGGCTTCGTCTAACGGGAATAGTGTAGGTAGGGCTTATTGTTGTAAAACTCATGCACTAAAGAAAGAGAGAAGATTTTGAATTTTAGAGGTAGCAAATTTTGGTAAAACCAGCCAATCTTCTAGATTTAAGCTGTTAAATACAATCAGGACAATCTCCCAAAATTTCGAAAAAAATGTCCGGGACCATGGCGCTCGGGGTGCACACGGTCCTCGCAACTTTTTTTGAAATTTGCAGGGATGAAAGTTATGATGATTTTACAGCTAACCTGAAAAAATTGAGTGATTTTATGATCTGTAGATAGGCCAAATTAAAGTTGCAATCTCAAAATTGAACCCTACCAAGATTGTCAAAAAATGCAAAATTTGAATTTTGAAAAAGAGAGGGAAACTGAAATTTTGAATTTTATGATTTTAGAAGAAATACCAAAAGCAATGCAAGTTTTGAAATTTGAAAGTTGACTCAATTTCACGCAAAATTCAATTTTAAAAGCAGAAATCAAAGTTGTTGTAATTAAGCACTTAATTTCAAAAGTCACAAATTGCAAGAATTTGAATAAAGAACTGAAATTTCGAATGAATGATAACACACTTTTCAGATTTAGGACTGTAAGAAACACAATTTTGACACAAATTTCAATTTCAACAATTTTTGAACGATTAGAAGCCTCAATCCAAGCAATCACTAGACCAACTTTGACTTTAATTTTGAAGGTGTTAAAATTGATAAAATCAGCCAAAATTCTGGATTTTAGCAGAAAAATACAGTAAGATCTAGCTCCCAAAATTTCGGAAAAAATGTCGGGGATGATGGCGCTCGAGGTGCACATGGTCCTCGCAACTTTTTTCCAAATTTTCAGGGATGAAAGATATTGTGATTTTATTGCGGAATCCAAAGTTACAGCCGATTTGGAAGTGTTTTGATCAATGAAATTATCAGTCAAAGGTTGAATCAAGGAGGTCTTAAAAATTAGGGTTTTGACATTTAACCACTTAATTTTCAGAATTAAAGCACAAATATGAATTGACAATTTGCAATAGAAGGGTAGATCTGAAACAAGCATTAACAATTAAACATTTCACAACTTTAATTACTTAAAAGAAAATTTAGGGTTTTTATGCAATTAACCTCTAAAATTTTGCAAAAGATCAAACATGGAAATGTAATCAAGGAATCCAACTTTCAAATCTAACTATGAATAATCAGAAAGGATGTTCACGTCGGGTTCACCAAAATGTAAAGCGGAAAAATCGAACCCTAGTCGTCCTCCCCTCCCCAACTCCGAGGAGAGAGAAGGGACAGTCACTAGGGTTGATGGTTTTCACTTAGGAGAGACTTTACATTCAAAAGAGGGGTTGAAACCCACAAGATCCAATCCCATGCAATGCAAGATTGGATTCTATATGAGTTTCAAGGGTTGTGATAGCAAGGATACCCTCTTTTGTAAAGAAATGTAGATAGAAAGATTGAACTAGGAATGCATGTAAAGTGGGAAATATTCGCTTATAAACAGAGATAGGGATATGATATGAAGTTGCGGACCTGGAATTAATAGTAAAATGTTGAGATGACACTGTCCTACAAATTTGAGCAAAAGTTGACGGGACGATGGCGCCCGGTGTGCACACGGTCCTCCAAAAAATCCGCGAAACGAAGGGGGATCTGTTCGTCTGTGCACAAGGATTCCAGATCTTCAATTTCAGCCGCGTACCTGCAACCTACACACAGAAAAGCGAAGATTATTGGGGGGTTAGGGATTAGGGGTTTTCCCTTAGGTCAAACCCCGGTTTTGGAATTAACCAAGAAATCAGAAATGCTGTAAATGTAAATGACTGTAATGTAAAACAAGTACTAGTACCTTGTTGTAAGGATGTTTGTATCCTTATATACGAAGGTATAGATGTTGTTGTTTGTTGTATGTTGTATGTTGTAGCATGTGATCTCCTCTTCAATGGTTGAATCCTTGTCTTGAATGCAACACTTAGCCTTGAATGGAGACTTAGAATGATCAATTGCTTGAAGGAATGTTTGAATGCTTGAATGCTTGAATGCTTGAATGTTTGAGTATTGTTTCCACGTCTTGTATACATATGTCCTCCTTCCTCAAATGGGAGAGGAAATGTAGTTTTTATACTTGCCAATTAGGGTTAAAAGACTGATTTTCCCGACCTTAGGCCGACCAGGAAATGTTATTTCCAAATTGCAAACAAAAAGGCCTGAAGTCCCATAGGAGACCGGGCCCAAAATAGGGCCAGGGACTAGGGCGCTGGGCGCCATGGTCCTGGGGGACCAGGGCATTGGGCGCCCTAGTCCTGAAGGACCAGGGTGCTGGGCGCTCTGGTCCCACCTCCCGGGACAGCAGGGTGCAAGGAGGATCAGGCAGGGTGCTGGAAAAATGCAGTTTTTGATGTCATGAACAAGTTTCGGGGTCTCCATTCAGGTTCAGTGTTGCGTCGCCATCGTGAAGACCCAAATGCAGTCGAAATTGCAAGTGTCACAATTTTAGGATGCTACAAGATCCTATATGAAGGTGATAGTCAAGTTAAAGTTGCCAAGTTGTAGAGTTTAAAAGTGAAATATGGACATTGAAGATGGGAGATGATGAGAACATACATTCATACATGGCTAAGGTGAATCAGCTTGTCCTTAGTATTAGATCTTCCAGTGGAAAGATTGAAGAAGATGAGATTGTTGCTAGGGTGCTAAGATCTTTTCCTCCCGCCTATAAGAAAAAGGTTGGTGCTATTGATGAGATTTAGAGTCTAACTGTTGTGACAAGAGATGTATTAGTTAGAAAACTTGCTCCATTTGAGCTGGGTGAATTTGGTGAATCACATGGAAAGTCTGAGATAACATTCAAAGCATTATCTTCTATGTCTAGTAAGAAGAAATATGATCCTAATGAGTGCAGGATACCCAGATATGAAAGAGAAAGGATAGAGAATGGCTAAGTATGACAAACATGATAAGTTTGATAGGAATGATAAATATGAGAAGCATGAGAAGTATGATAAGCCTTATAAATCTAACTGGAAGTTTAGGAACTAGAAAAACTATTATTATGTTGCAGATGTAGGTGTTACAGATGAAGAATCAAAAGAAGATGAAGTTGTGTTTATTGCCATTAAAGAAGATATTCCTGTGCCTATTGATTCCACTAGCTGCTCTATTGAGGAGAAAGCTTTGGCTTCTAAGGTAGAAGAAAAAAGGTGAATGGGTGATTGACAATGGTTGTTCACATCACATGACCAGTGACAAAAGAAAAATTATAACCATGGAAAAGTATGATGGTGGAATAGTTAGATTTGGAGATGACAAAGCCTATGTAATCTATGGGAAAGGTTCTATTTCTTTTGATGGTAAGCATAACACTGATGTTGTATTGTATGTTGAAGGTTTGAAGCATAATCTTTTAAGTGTTGGACAAATGGTTGATAAATGTTAAGATCCACAATTCAAAGATGGTAAATGCAAGATCTTGAATGCCTTCAGTATAGAGATTGCATCTGGAACTAAGGCTGAGGGGAAAATTTTCCTTTTCAATTACAGTGAGAAAATTTGTTTGATTGCTAAGATAGATGAGAGTTGTTTGTGTCATAAAAGGATGTGTCATGTTGTAGTGTCATAAAATTGTGACCCTTGCAATTTTCGACCATATTAGGGTCTTCACGTTGGTGAGTTGAATCCCCAAGCTTGATCGGAGACCCAAGACTTCTCAATCCCCAAAAATTGCACTTTTTCTGCCCCCAACACTACTTGAACCCGCTTCCTATCCTAAGATAAGGGTACGACAGGGGCATGGCACCCCTCTCCCTGCCCTATTTTAGGGCCCCCTCTATCCTATCTTTGCATTGGTCTTTGCATTTTAAGCAGGAAAACCTTCCCTATGTCAGCCTATGATGAATAATCAGTCCAATAACCCTAATTGACAAATATATAAGTCACATTTGTCCTCTCATTTGCATGAGTTCAATAAGTGAAGAGTGGGCATGTGTTCAAGAATTCAAGCATTCAAGCACATTCAAGCATCCTTGTAAGCATTGAGCATTCTCAAGTCTCCCTTCAAGGCTAGGTGTTGCATTCAAGTCAAGGATTCAACCATTGAAGAGGAGATCCCTTTCAACATTCAATTTCACACACACAATTCTATCTTCAACCTCACTTGAGGTGAATTGCATTTCAGTCTTTCATTTGCATTTACTTGCAAGTAATTTATTTCATTATTCGGTTAATTCCAAAACTAGGGTTTGACTTGAAGGCAAACCCCCAATCCCAACCCCTTTTCCTCTCTTTTCTATGTGCAGGTTGTAGGTGTGCAACTATATTTGTAGATTTGGACTCCATTCACAGAGGCAGAAAAACCCTTTTCATTTCGCAGATTTTTCGGAGGATCGTGTGTACTTTCAACAAGATCCTGAAAATTTTTCCTCAAATTCATAAGGAAGCTTCATCTTGACATATTATAGCCAGATCCAGGTGTACAAATTCATCCCACGCTTCTATTTCAGGTTATTATCAGTTCTTTTCTACTTTTACACTTAGTGTCAAAACACATAATTCAACTATTTTCCATTCTAAAAGAGAGGTTAGCTTGTCATTTCACACCATTATGAATTCATTTAGTATTTAATCTCTTTCCTAAGAGGTTGGATCTAGTGAATTCCCCCCCATATTTTAAATTTAATATGCGTGAGGTAATTGAAGGGAAATCTATAGTGAAACTTTCATCTCTCCTTAGAGGGAAGAAAAGATTTCCTCTTGATGTCTCTATCATTCACTTTTCACCCCATTACACATGTAAAATTTTATTAATTGATCAAGATCAGTTCTACAAAAGCTGTTAGGGATCTTCCTAAGATTGTTAAACTTGTTAATCCGGTATGTAAGGAATGTCAGTTGGGTAGGAAATCAAGGATTTCTTTCAAGAGTAAATAGTACACATTTGATGGATTGTTAGATCTTGTGCATACTGACCTATGTGGACCTACAAATTTTAGAAGTGTGCAGGGTGATAGTGTTGGCAATTGACACTCATTTGATTGGTTTTATATGTTGTCATTGATGGCAACATGTTCCGACTTCATTCTTTGGTTTGGTTCTTCACCGACAGACACTTCACTCACACCTGTAGGAAGAACTCTATGGGTACCGGCATAGAAGGTGAACAGCATTGGGAGATCCACCAATCGACAATTCATTTTGTTATTTATGTATATATGCAATTGTAGTCACATAAATCTGTCCACTTAATTAAATGAATACTTAGTATTTATTTGATTATTTAACCATCAATTAATGAATTAATTAAATTAATATATTTAATTAATTCATCTTAACCCTCTTCTCCTATTAATTAAATAAATTATTCAATTTATTTGATTTAATTCACTTAACCAAATTCAGACCATTAATTAAATAAATAAATCATATTTATTTAATTAAATATTCTCTCACATTTAAATAAATTAATATTTATTTAAATCCCCCAAAATCCCACCTCTCACATTTAAATAAATTAACATTTATTTAAAATCACCTTTATCCTCTACCCACTTGTATTTTCCTACAAAAGCAAGTCGCACAATTATTTTAAATAAATAATTTATTTAAATCACCTTTATCCTCCACCCACTTGTATTTTCCTACAAAAGCAAGTTGCACAACTATTTTAAATAAATTATTTATTTAAAATCCTATTTATCCTCACCCACTTGAAACCTTTAATGGTTTCCCTTAAAGTATTCAAACTTGATGGCTTTAAAGTCTTCAAACTTGATGGCTTCCTTCTATAGTCTTCTTAAGACTTTAATGGTTTTCCTTAAAGTCTTCAAGCCTTTAATGGTTTCCCTCAAAGTCTTCAAGCATTTTAATGCTTTATCTTCATTTTTCTCATTTAAATAAATTAATATTTATTTGAATATTTATCCAAATGCAAATTACACCATTTAATTGAAATAAATGATTTTATTTTAATTGAAAATACCAAAATTCCTCCCACTTGCATTTTCCTACAAAATCCACTTGCATGCCTAAACCCCTTCTAGATTCTTCTAAACCCTTCCTAATTAACCTAATCCATCCCCTAAATATTGTCACATTCCTAAGCAAATTGGAGTCACTTCTCAAAGACTCCAAAGTCTTTGAAAAGCAATTAATGCTTTGTGTGTTCAACAAATTAACCCCTAAAGTCTTCCAAACCACTTATGGCTCTTACATGACCATTAATGAATAATTCCACTTGCATGCCTAAACCCCTTCTAGATTCTTCTAAACCTTTCCTAATTAACCTAATCCATCCCCTAAATATTGTCACATTCCTAAGCAAATTGGAGTCACTTCTCAAAGACTCCAAAGTCTTTGAAAAGCAATTAATGCTTTGTGTGTTCAACAAATTAACCTCTAAAGTCTTCCAAACCACTTATGGCTCTTACATGACCATTAATGGTTAATTCCACTTGCACCCATGGTTAAAGACTTTGACCCTTAACTTAACCCTCATGTAACCCATGTGTCTCTTCAAAGCATTTATTTCTTTGACTAAGGTAACCATCATGTCCCCTCAAGCATTTAATGCTCCTTATCTCTCCTCTCAAGCCTCCTCATGGTGACACTTATCAACATGGGATTGGGTTGAAAGTCTCACATGGATTGAATATCTTTCAATCCTAACCCTTGTTAAGATTGTTCAATCTTAACCCTTCATTTTCCCATTTCTTCTATAAATAGAACCCTCCTCCTCAAGCAAAAAAAGGAAGCATTAGAGTATTGTTGTTATACTGGCATTAACATAGATCTTTCTCATAGCATCACTATCTACACTTGCATAGCATTTGCTTATCATATTCAACTATCTTGAATCTCCATATGGCATCTATGGCTAGTGCTAAAAGCTGAGAGCTACACTCATTTGGGACTTGGAGAGGAAAGGAACAAGGGAGGAGCAACTATGAGCATCTTGATTAGCTATTTTATTCTATGTTTATATGCTTTCTATTTCATGCTTAATATCTCTCTTGATATGCCTATTTAGGATAATCTTTTGTTGCTAACACTAATGTTTGTTTCTTGTGCTCTTGTGTGTGTTGCCATCAAACAGATTTTCTAATCCTTTTTGCAGAGCATTATTTGGTGAACCCGACGTGAATCCAAACACCAAAAAAATCAATTTTTTTTAATTTTGTTTAACCAATAACATGTTTGAATGTTGAAAATGTCACACAGGTTGCACTTTTGACACTGTTTTGGTGCATTTGACATTATTTTGGTGCTATTCACCCTGTTTCAGTGCTTTTGCCTTCTCTATCTTTCCCTTTCTTTTAGTGCGTTTGTGTTAAATAGCGCCTCTGTTCAAACACAGACTAGTGCTATTGTAACAAAACATTGTACAAATCACCTTGTAACCAAAAAAAAAAAAACCAAAAAACAAATTAGGCTTGTAGAAGCCCACCAAATAGGCAGATTTTACTAACTATTTTTCTCTTTTGTGCAGATTTAAATTAGATTAAAAAGTAGATTTATATTTTTTACTAACTTGTTTTTGAAGTTGGTTTAAAAAATGAATTCACTTTTTATTTTGGTTTAAAATTAACTTCACATTTCAAATTTGGGCTTTTAAAAAAAAGAATCACACATTTGTTTGGGGCTCTTAAAAAGAATTTCATTGTTCCAAGGTAAAAAGAACCACAAACTTATACAAAAACAACTTTATTTTTTTGCAAGTTAGGAAACAAACTTCGTTTTGGTGCTTAAAATCAACAAGGCAAATTTTATTTCTTGCATCAAGATAAAACTCACAATCCACACTTACATTTTTGGTGCAAATAAAATTCACAATCAACTTGTCTCATTTTTAAAGCAATTTTACTTCATGCAAACGTGTTTTTCATTAAGTTGACCAGGATTTTCAAATTCTAGTTTACTCAAACAATTGCCTTTGAAAATTAAAAAGAACACTATGATTGTTGGAGCAACATCTCCAAATAGTTAGATCACAATGCAATGATAGATTAAAAAGAACAAGTGTTTTTCGTGCTTGGCACACTTGTGCAAAGAGTTGGTCGAGTGGTCCTACTTCTAACACACACTATCCCCTCCCTTGGCTTTCGTGGTCCTAGGTGCAAGAGAAAAGTGTTAGTAACACTCAAAATTTTATCTTTTTAAGAGAGGCCTGCCAAGAGACACATCACTCTTGGGAACGACCTTGAGCAGTAAATCCTTCGAGCCGCTATAGAAATCAGGTGTGAGCGAAAGCTGTAGCCTTGGGTATAGCTGTTCCTACAGTGTAACTGGCCGAAAGGACAAATGGGCCCCACCACTAGTTACAAGGCTCTTAAGTGAGTCACTGCAGAATGAACTTATGTCCAAAAATATCGAACATGACTAAACACCTTTAAGTAGTAGCCCACCCGTTCTATTGATTGAGGATATTTGCGATATAATTTAGTGCAAGAGCATAGATGGTTTTGCTCCCAAGATACTCACCATACATATTTCCTTGAGTAGAAACATAGCTTTTTGAAAAGTCACTTGTGGCTTGATAAAAGTGGTGACTCCCCCATCATAGGGATCATCTATTTGCTATGCTCATGCAAGACTTAGTATATCACATCCTTACCTGTCACGGTGGGATTCATAAGGTATGTAGTACCAAAGTCGAAGAAATATCAAGATGTGGGCTAAATTTATCACAACTGACCATTTGACCTTAGGGATAAAAAGTGACTAAAGTGTGTTCGTTTTAAAGACCAGTGCAAATTGAGCCGACTTTAGGCTTTGGAAATACACCTTAAAATACATCTAAAGGAAGGGTCATATACAAGTCCAAAGATTGGGTTGATCTAGACCCATACTCATTTGTGCCTTTGAGGCAACATTTTGGTGTTTGTGTGCTTGCTTTGTTTTCTTGTCAAAGAAACATCAAATCAGAAAATCAATCCCAAAAACAAAGTATTCATCCAACCAAACATCTTTCAAAAACAACCAAAAACATCAAAAACAAAGTGCAAACAACAAAAGAGTCAAAAAGTTTATGACCATTCTTCACATCTTGCGAAAGAAGAAGCGTCATCAAAATATCAACTTGAAAAGAAGACAATTAAGCTCAAAGGCTTTGATCAAACGAAGGAAATTCTTCTATATCAATAGACAAATCTTTGTCTCCCATAGAGTTTTCTTGCGTCACATGTGTCTCTATCTTCAAAGCAAAACAAACGAATTTGATTCCGAATCATTGAACTGCAGAGCTTTTATGCAATATAGAGCTCTGAGTTATCACAAAAACCAAGGAGGAAAGATTAAGCCCAACTTCATCCCAAACATCTGTATCACATACAACACAGCTCGAGAAATACCACCAACACCCGAAAGGGAAGAGGTAGAGTTTGTCCCATTTGTAACACAAAGTTTTTATTGAAGTTGAAAACATTTCATCCATTATCTCACTCATACATCATCACTTCATCATCAATCCATTCCAACTCTCAAAACATTAAGAGGTTCTTGCTCCAAGTTCTCTTTTTAGATATTGCTTGAATCAAACGCATCACATCACTTTTTAGATTGTTTCTACATCTAGGATAAGCTCATCCTAAGAGACACATCTACGTAGGTTAAAACTAGTTCATGAGTGAATCCTCTCATTACTAGGTAGTTAAATTTGTAACACATCTCAGATTTCTCTACACCTTATCACATCCAACCTTATCAAAACAAGCAAGCAATTCAAAGAAGGAATTTCGGTTACATCTACCTTAAAAGTGGTAGAGATCTAAATGCAACACAAATCACCAACCATCAATCTTTCATTTCATCAAACAACTCATCATCATCTTCAATCAACTTCAACAAAAGCTTGCAAGAAAAATGGCTCAAACCCGATCACAGTCCAGGCAATGAGAAATAGAAAGGGAAGAAGAAGAAGAGGAAAATCTCAATGAATTTCAAGAAGCACTTGGAGGAAATGCAGATGATGAAAACCCAAGTACTCCCACTCCTGCAACAATAGAAAGGGCTCAGCATAACCCTCTCTTTAATAGACTTTTTGACGAAATACTCAGGAGCAATGCAGATGCTCACTTCTTAAGACTCGCTCAAGAAGGAGCAAAACTCCCCTCTGACTTTGATCTTGCCCAATTAAGACAAGCATCAAAAAGACAAAGTCACCATGAAGAGGAAAGAGGTAGAGATCCCATCAGATATAACATTCCTCGAGGTAACCCACCACTTCCTCCTCCAAATGAAATCGAGATGTTGCGGCAACAAGTCGAGAATCTCACCCAACAGCTTCATAGTGGTGTCAAGACTAACCAATTCTCACTCAATGACATTTGTCCCTATCCTTTTGATAGGAATCTTTACATGCCACCATTTCCACGAGGATTCGAAACACCCAAATTTGAAAAATATAGAGGAAAGGGGGATCCCCACGATCATGTCAGAGAATTTCATTCTGCTTGTCTCGAAGTAGCATATGAAGACACATACCTAATGCACCTTTTTCCCCAAAGCTTGGGAGGAACAACCACATCATGGTTTTCCTGACTACGAGGTGGCATTAGAACATTTGAGGAACTTATCCAAAAATTCCTCGCTCATTACTCTCATAACATTGAACGCGACATCACCATGGCTGATCTATGTAATACCAAACAAAAACCAGGTGAACTATTCTCATTATTCCTGCAACGATGGCACCAAATGTCTAGCAGATGCTCTCTTCAGTTACCTGAACGAGAACTAGTGGAAATATTCATTTCCAACTTAAACGAAGAAATGGAATTTCACCTGGATGTCAAAGACACAGACTCTTTTAATGATATGATCACCAAGGGTTTAAAATGTGAACGGGCACTCATCAAGAAAGGACTCATCAAAATCTTTAAAGAACCAAAAGATGGTCCTCGCCCGCGCTTCAATAGTGATAAACCAAGCTTCTGGAATAAAAACAAGAATATTGTCAACGATGGGGTTGTGGATGCCCGGACTATCCAAAACGCACAACCTGTGGTTTGGTTTGCAGGACAAAATCCTCCATCTCAAAACAACACAAATGTTCCATCCAATCAAGGTCGCATCACATCTCATGATGAACCTAGACCTCGTCAGCAAAAACAGAAACGCACATACACTTCCTTAGGGGAACCCATTGAAACAGTGTTGCGACAACTCCTCTCTCAAAATTTGGTCACTCTACCTAAGCTATCAAACTATGAGCCTCAAGTCAAACCGGCATGGTGGAGAGATACTGAACACTGTGAATTCCATCAAGGAAGAGGACACAAGACAAGTAATTGTCACCGATTGAAAGATCTCATTCAGGATCTTATTGATCGAGGAGAAATTGAAATTGAAGGACATAACCCAAAAACAACCAATAATGATCATCTGATGTTCAAAAATCCACTTCCATCACAAGATCAAAGGGATCCTTCCACTTCCAGACGAGGCACTGATACCACTGATTATATGCAAGCTGCATATAATTACACTGTAAATCATCTTTATGATGCGAATGAACAAGTTGCAACCATAACCTTCAAAAATCCCAACTCAAATTGCAATGTTGTTACACGTCGTGGCAAAGTTACCATCAAGGCAGCTCCACAAGGCACCACCTCCATCCCAAAGCAGTACAATCTTGTGGAACAATTAGACAAAACCCCTGCACTTATATCCATTTTAGAGCTTTTGCGTCTATCGCCATCTCATAAAACTATCTTGGATCAAGCACTCCAAGAAGTTTCAGTCCCCGCAAATCTAAATACGGACCAATTTCAAGCCATGGTTGGAAGTCTAAAGTCATCACCTTGTCTCACTTTTTCTGAAAATGACAACTCTTCCTTCCAACAACCACATAATGCCTCACTCCACATCGAAGGATTTATTAACTAGCATAGGATCAAGTGAGTCTTGATCGATAATGGAGTAGGCCTAAACATTTGTCAACTATAGTTGGTCACAACATTGGGATATGCGGTCGAATCAGTGGATCCTCGTCAGAAGATCACAATCAAAGCCTATGATGATGTAGAGCCTTCATCCAAAGGAGCTGTGGTACTACCAATCCGAGTGGGCCCCATGGTAAAGCACATCATTTATCAGGTTCTGGACCTTCCTCTGCCATACAATCTATTGTTAGGAAGATCTTGGATACATGCCATGCAAGCCGTTCCATCTATCTACCATCAATGTATCAAGTTCCCACATAATGGTGCAGAGATCACAATTCTAGGCGATGCAAACCCCTTTGCATTTTGCCATAATATCAGCCATCAACCAGAGATTACTGTTCCTAATAATAGAGAAGCCATTTCCTCCACATCATATATAATTCCAGCCTCTCTTTCAAGTTCGAACACCACTATACCAAAGCAAGAAAAGCTTAAGATGAAAATAGCAGAGGAAGGTCCCGAGGAATACAACTTGAGTCAACTCTTTTGTGTGGGACAAATGCCCACTTCTCCTCGAACACATGGTAAACCACGATAGTTACTCCAGCAACCACTAAACACACCTACATGTGCTTTGATGCCTTTCATCCTTGGAAAGAGTCGAGAAGAAGAAACCCAAGATGAGGACTTAGCGAACTGGATCTATAAAGATCCCATCACCACTAATATACCGCAAGTTAGACTTCCTACAGATCAGTATGGCAAAGGTCTCCTCATTATGCAAAGAATGGGATATGATGGTCAGAGTGCTTTAGGATATTGCAAACAAGGACGACATGAACCTCTACTACCACAATTAAAGCCCAAAGGTAATACAGGCCTAGGCTTTGAAAAAGAGATATTTCCTAAACTCAAATTCAAAGGAAAACCCACCAAACCATTATGTCAACCTACTACAAAAAGGACACCTTTCATTATCAAAGCAGCTTCAACCACCATCCCAACACCACCGTCTACAATACCAATCATCCCACCAAACGAACTCGTAATCCCATCAGCAGCACCATTAGCAGCAACAACTGTATCAGAACCCGTAGCAGCATCTATAGCACCAGCAGTTCTAGCAGAAGCAACTAAGTCAATATTACCGATACTCCCTGTACCAGATTCCTTGATCCCCATCAATCTTCCTGCAGCACCGATCACTACAAAGGTACATCAACCAATCACACCTGTGGTATTTAACTCAAAGGACATCTCAGTATGGTATAGTAATCGGATGCTGGAAAGTGATTCAAAGACTGACTCACATGAGTGGGAATTTGATTCTGTACAGCTTAACACTTTAGATGAGGAAGACACATCACCACCTCCACCACGCAAAGATATCCCTATTTATGGAGAATCACAGATAAAGACCACTTGGGTTCCCGAACTGGAAACATCTTCCACAGACCCTATGTCTCATCCTACGCCTGATTCTGACAGGGAGAGTACCATTAATGACCTTCACCATAACGTCTTAACCCTCACTGATACATCTCCCACACTTAACATAATCGATGAAGTAATGCCCATTATCCACCCTGAACTCATCGAATGGAACCAACCAAATCCCCCATGTCTTGACCTCTTCCAAAATGATGAGGCCATCATTAACTTTTTGGAATTAAGGGATAACCTACCAAGCGGGGATCACAAAGCTGGATTCGCCATTGAACTTAATAGCGCAGCATACTTCGGGGTGGATGCCAAACCTTTCAGCTGCAAAAATATAACACTAAAACATGGATCTTCCAGTGAAAACCACACTGTGGCACTGTTTGATCCGACAAAAGTAAAAAGAAAGAGCGTATCCAACAGTGAAAACCTCTCTGAGGTGCCTGAGGATGAAGGGTTTGACATTCTCCCTGATAATACACAACAGGAATGATCAACAATTCTCATCGAGGAAACCAAAGAATACAATGTGGGGACTCCTAAAAATCCTCATCTCATACATCTGGCATCTCTTCTCACTCCAGAGGAACAGCCTAAATTTATAGAGTTCTTTCAACAATGTCAGATCAACTTTGCATGGTCATATGCAGACATGCCTGGGCTTGATCCTGATTTAGTCATGCATCACCTCACCATAGCAGAAGGAGCCAAACCTGTCAAGCAAAAGCTTTGTAAGATGCATCCCTAGATTGCAGTGCTAGTCAAAATAGAACTCAAGAAACTCCTAGATGTTGGTTTCATTAGACCAATTGATTATGCAGAATGGATCTCCAATATTGCACCAGTTGGCAAACCAAAAGGGGGCATCCACATTTGTACTGACTTCAGAGATCTAAATAAGGCCTTTCATAAGGATGACTTCCCCCTACCAAATATCGACATCATAGTGGATCTAACAGCGGGACATGCCATGCTTTCACTCATGGATGGCTTTTCAGGATACAATCAAATAAAGATCGCACCAGAGGACCAACATAAGACAGCCTTCACATGTCCATGGGGCACATATTGTTGGAATGTAATGCCCTTCGGTCTAAAGAATGCAGGAGCCACCTATCAAAGAGCAATGACCACTATCTTCCATGACATGATGCATACTATGATGGAAGATTATGTTGATGACTTACTAGCAAAATCACTCACCAGAGAAGGGCATCTCCACATCTTAGATAAAATCTTTGATAGACTGGAACAATACCATGTTCGACTCAACCCAAAGAAATGTGTCTTTGGAGTGACCTCCGGGAAGCTTCTAGGATACATTGTCTCAAGCAAAGGTATTGAGGTTGACCCAGCAAAGGTAAAAGCAATCATGGACATGCCACCACCAAAGAATATCAATCAGCTAAGGACCCTACAAGGATGACTTCAATCCATCCGAAGATTCATTGCACAATTGGCCGATAAGTGTCACCCATTTACACATCTGCTACACAAGAACATCCGCTTTCAGTGGGATGCCCAATGCCAGCAAGCATTTTAGACGCTTAAAAACTATCTCATGAATCCACCATTGTTGATGCCACCAAATCCAAGTAGACCATTGTTACTCTATATCTCAGCAACAAGTACAGCATTGGGTGTACTACTGGCACAACATAATGTAGAAGGAAAAGAGTGTGTTGTTTACTACATTTCTCGCACATTGGTGGGCTATGAACTCAATTACAGCCCTATTGAGAGAGCTTGCCTAGCAGTAATCTTAGCAGCCACTAAACTGAGGCACTATCTGTTAACACACAAGGTACAACTCATTGCAAAGATTGATCCACTCAAGTATTTACTCAACAAAGCAGCATTGACAGGCCGCTTGGCCAAATGGGTGATGATTCTAAGTGAATTTGACATCGAGTATGTAGACCGTAAAGCTATCAAAGGTCAGGTTATTATAGATCAGTTGGCTGATGCACCTCTCATAGGCGATCATCCTCTCATTTCCAATTTTCCAAATGAAGAGATATTCATGATCACAACAGCACAACCATGGAAACTATATTTTGATGGTTCATACACTAGGCATGGCTCGGGGGCAGGCATTCTGTTTATCACACCTCAGGGTGATAGCATCCCGAAGTCTTACAGGCTCACATTTCCATGCACAAACAACATATCAGAGTATGAGGCCTTGATCATAGGACTTAGGTTAGCCGTACAATGGAAATTACAAGAACTGCAAGTATATGGCGATTCCCAACTAGTCATTCAACAAGCAACAGATGAATATCAGACCAAGGATGATAAACTCATGCCATATAAGAAAATGGTGGACAATCTAAAGGCATCATTTACTACTATCACTTTTGAGCAGATACCAAGAGATCAGAATCGAGCTGCTGACTCCATGGCTACCATCGCATCTCTACTAGATCTTCCACAGAATTCAACACGCTACGAGTTCTTGGTAGAACAGCTTTGGATCCCCGCTTATGATATCCCTGAATCTGAGATGATATGTCACCTTGTCGGTTCTGAATCCCCATGGTACGGTGAGTTCTACACCTATCTCCATGATCACACCCTTCCTCCCAACCAATCAAATAACCAACGTAAAACCTTCATTTGCCAAACTACTCGATATACCATTATTGCCGAAACCCTATACCGACGCGGTCTTGATGGTACTCTCCTTCGATGTTTGGAACAAGGTGAGATAACAAAGGCTTTGGAAGAGGTCCATGAAGGAATTTGTGGGACTCACTCAAGTGGTCCATCACTAGCCAAGAAACTCCTGCGAGCTGGATATTATTGGCCATCTATGGAAAAGGATTCCTACTACTTTGTCTGAAAATGCAAAAAATGTCAAGTTCATGGTGACCTGATACATGCACTAGCTCAGGAACTGCAACCAATCACGACACCATGGCCTTTCTGTCAATGGGGCCTTGACCTTGTGGGTAAGATTCATCCATCTTCATCCAATGGCCACAAATTCATTATTACCGCCACTGAATATTTCACAAAGTGGATCGAAGCTGTTCCACTTACCCAAGTCACCGGCAAGCAGATCGCCTCATTCATCCTCAACTACATCATCTGCCGGTATGGTGTACCCATGTCCATCATCACAGATAACGGTCTTCCTTTCAAAAATCAGGATGTTCATGAACTTTGTGAGAAATTTCATATCCAACACTGCTTTTCCACCCCCTATTACCCACAAGGCAATGGTCAGGCCGAAGCATCCAATAAAAACATATTAAGAATCCTCAAAAAGACAGTCAATGATGCCGACCATGATTGGCATGTTCAACTAAATCCAGCGCTATGGGCATATCGAACTAGCATTCGAACCCCTACAGGTGCAACTCCTTATTCATTGGTGTATGGTGCAGAAGCTATCTTGCCTATTGAGGTTGAGATACCGTCACTACGGGTTTCCTTGCACAATCTCATTGATGATGAAGCTTACAGAGTCTCACGTCTTCAGGACTTAGAGTTACTTGATGAGAAGCGACAAGCTGCATACAACCATCTCAAAGCCTATCAGTAGCGCATGAGAAGAAGCTAGAATCACCGAGTTAGAGCTCATACATTTGAGGTAGGTGATCTTGTTCTATGAGAGAATCCTTGCAACCAACCAAACAGAGAACATCAGGGCAAGTTTGAATCAAACTAGCTGGGCCCATATGTTGTCACTGCTGTATTCGGATCCGGGGCATATCAGTTGGCTACATTAGAAGGAGAACCGCTTGCAGATCCAATCAATAGCATGCACCTCAAACGATTTTATACCTAAGCTGTACAGAGCATCAAGCTCCCCTACATACCAAAAAATACCAAAAACATTCAAAAAAAGTAAAGAAAAATCATGCATCCAAACGGTGAACAACCACTCCGGTGGCACCTTGGGTAAGTACGGTGGTGAAAACTTGGCAAACAGGCGCCACTCGTAAAGGCTATGGCTCCATTGTCTTTCAGACTTGTTGCGATCACATCTAATTCATACATACATCCATCCATCCGAAAAACATGGCTTGTTATTTCTCTGCAATTATGATAAATACTTCATGCGTCTAAGCATCCCGCTTTTTCATAGTCATGTCTAAAACTAGGGGCAATGCCCTTAACCTATTGATGGAAGTGGATTCTACATTGTATTATGATTCATTAAAGTTCTTCATTTAAAACTATCTCACAAAATCCAAAAAACATTCAAAACACTTCAAAAAACCAGAAAATTCAAAAACAATACAAAATCCAAAAAACATCAAAAAACATCAAAAATAAAACAAAAACATGGCAACACATTGTACATACTCATCCGCACAGATACCAAACAAACATTGTGATATACTCCACAAAATGACCACTTATCAATCGACCACACACTCAACATCAACACTCAAAACTGTCTTCAACAAGGATGCATCCTTCCTTACCAAAACAAAGACAAGATGACATTTTCTTTGACAAGAAAATTCTGTTTATGCTATCAAATACTTGGTTGATTTATGGTCTAGTAATTTATATCAGGTTCCTACAACATTGTTTTTGTATCTTTGACACATTATTCCGATGAAGTTCTGGGGCATGTACTAATGGTGTCTATGTGGGAAGTTCACTAAGTTACGTGATCATAGGCAAAAATATAGTCATAGATCACTACGGCTTGCTGACTACAACGTATACCTCGACCATATGAGCATGAACCATTACCAAGGATCCATATTCTTTATTCTTTATGTATATACTATTTGTTTGCAGGTACAATGCTTTTTCTTTGGTTCCTCCTACCTCATCCAAACTGGATAAAGGTTTTATCTCTTATTATGTTATGCACTTGTCTCAGGATATGATCAACCTAAGATCAAGGAGGACGATCCAAGTCATGCATGAAAGGAGATAATCCTTGTCTATTCTGCAAGCAATACTCTGGTCAACTTGATCCATTATATCAAGTTGCTTGTATTAACTTGCTATATCAAAATCCATGTAAGAAATACTCTGGTCATCTTGAATCTTTATGTCAAGTTGCTTGTATTTTCTTACAACATTTTAAAGCTCAATGATGAAAAATAAAGCACCATGGATCGTCATTCCATCTCATCTGTATATATTGCATTTCATTGCATTCCATCCATCCATACATTCATAAATAGCTGCATATCATTCATACATAGTAATGACAATGGATACTCTATTTTCCTCTTCTTCCATAGGAATGTAATAGGTCCTCCATTTCTTCTATTTAACATTGAACCCCCCCCCACCCTCCCCATCTCAACAATCAGCATCACATACCCTACATCATGTCCCAATCAACCTAATCAAGCCACGTTCATCACCATCCATCTCTAAATAGGAGGGATTGTGTTTCCTATCCTAAGTCATCCAATAAGTCAAGAAAGTTACTCTATCTGCACAGATACATTGACTCACACACACCTAGACTATCAACAGATACTCTGATCAAGTATCTTCGGGTCTCAACAGGTAATCGATCATGGTAATCCTAGACTACATCAGGCATTTATCATAATGACCTAGTCTCAATGGGGCTGCTATGATTCACCACAATCATCCATCCCATGCACACACTATCAATTGATCAACCAATCAAACACAATCCAATGGACAATTACATCAATTGTCTAAGTCTCAACGAGTATTTTTCTTCAAATACCTTGAATTCATCGGGCAATTACATCAATTGTCTAAGTCACCAATAGGTCACTTTGATTCACTTACTCAGACTTTATCATGTCTAAGCGACCAACTGACATCAACTGTCACACTTTGACTTAACCGGGGCAATTACACCAATTGCACCAGATTGTCCAACCAATTTTGATCAATTGTATAGCATCAATCCAAACCCCACACTACATCTGCTATGTATCTCTTGCATGACCTCAGGGTACTCGCTGGCTTGTTGTTTCTTCATATTCACTCCATTTTCTCCCATTCTTTCATCATTAGTTCTAAATTATTCTATTCTACCTCCCCTCCACTTTTCATTCTTTTTCGAGAGATCGCCCGATTTTTCAAAAAAAATAAAAAAATTCGGCCCATCTCTCGAGGGGTCATACCACCCATTAAATTTACATTTTATGCGGCATTTCTTCACACCTATTTTTCTTTCTTTGAAACGACACGATAAACCGCACTGTCTCAAAGAGGGGCAAATGTAGTCACATAAATCTGTCCACTTAATTAAATGAATACTTAGTATTTATTTGATTAGTTAACCATCAATTAATGAATTAATTAAATTAATATATTTAATTAATTCATCTTAACCCTCTTCTCCTATTAATTAAATAAATTATTCAATTTATTTGATTTAATTCACTTAACCAAATTCAGACCATTAATTAAATAAATAAATCATATTTATTTAATTAAATATTCTCTCACATTTAAATAAATTAATATTTATTTAAATCCCCCAAAATCCCACCTCTCACATTTAAATAAATTAACATTTATTTAAAATCACCTTTATCCTCTACCCACTTGTATTTTCCTACAAAAGCAAGTTGCACAATTATTTTAAATAAATAATTTATTTAAATCACCTTTATCCTCCACCCACTTGTATTTTCCTACAAAAGCAAGTTGCACAACTATTTTAAATAAATTATTTATTTAAAATCCTATTTATCCTCACCCACTTGAAACCTTTAATGGTTTCCCTTAAAGTATTCAAACTTGATGGCTTTAAAGTCTTCAAACTTGATGGCTTCCTTCTATAGTCTTCTTAAGACTTTAATGGTTTTCCTTAAAGTCTTCAAGCCTTTAATGGTTTCCCTCAAAGTCTTCAAGCATTTTAATGCTTTATCTTCATTTTTCTCATTTAAATAAATTAATATTTATTTGAATATTTATCCAAATGCAAATTACACCATTTAATTGAAATAAATGATTTTATTTTAATTGAAAATACCAAAATTCCTCCCACTTACATTTTCCTACAAAATCCACTTGCATGCCTAAACCCCTTCTAGATTCTTCTAAACCCTTCCTAATTAACCTAATCCATCCCCTAAATATTGTCACATTCCTAAGCAAATTGGAGTCACTTCTCAAAGACTCCAAAGTCTTTGAAAAGCAATTAATGCTTTGTGTGTTCAACAAATTAACCTCTAAAGTCTTCCAAACCACTTATGGCTCTTACATGACCATTAATGGTTAATTCCACTTGCATGCCTTAAACCCCTTCTAGATTCTTCTAAACCTTTCCTAATTAACCTAATCCATCCCCTAAATATTGTCACATTCCTAAGCAAATTGGAGTCACTTCTCAAAGACTCCAAAGTCTTTGAAAAGCAATTAATGCTTTGTGTGTTCAACAAATTAACCTCTAAAGTCTTCCAAACCACTTATGGCTCTTACATGACCATTAATGGTTAATTCCACTTGCACCCATGGTTAAGGACTTTGACCCTTAACTTAACCCTCATGTAACCCATGTGTCTCTTCAAAGCATTTATTTCTTTGACTAAGGTAACCATCATGTCCCCTCAAGCATTTAATGCTCCTTATCTCTCCTCTCAAGCCTCCTCATGGTGACACTTGTCAACATCGGATTGGGTTGAAAGTCTCACATGGATTGAATATCTTTCAATCCTAACCCTTGTTAAGATTGTTCAATCTTAACCCTTCATTTCCCCATTTCTTCTATAAATAGAACCCTTCTCCTCAAGCAAAAAAAGGAAGCATTAGAGTATTGTTGTTATACTGGCATTAGCATAGAGCTTTCTCATAGCATCACTATCTACACTTGCATAGCATTTGCTTATCATATTCAACTATCTTGAATCTCCATATGGCATCCATGGCTAGTGCTAAAAGCTGAGAGCTACACTCATTTGGGACTTGGAGAGGAGAGGAACAAGGGAGGAGCAACTATGAGCATCTTGATTAGCTATTTTATTCTATGTTTATATGCTTTCTATTTCATGCTTAATATCTCTCTTGATATGCCTGTTTAGGATAATGTTTTGTTGCTAACACTAATTTTTGTTTCTTGTGCTCTTGTGTGTGTTGCAATCAAACAGATTTTCTAATCCTTTTTGCAGAGCATCAGCAATGAGCCGACATGTATAAATCATTTTTGTAATTATCTATGAAGCTGACATGAGTCATGAAGGATTGTAAGGGTATATAGGTCAGTTCTTAGATCACTTTGAGATATATTTGTAATGAGGATTGTAATGATGATGTAGTGAGATTATATTAGTAATGCGAAGATCATATGAGGTCATTTATGCAAGAAGTTATTTCTGTAAGGGTTTAGGGTTTTAGAACTGGAACAGTTAGAGCTTGAACTGGAACTCAATCAGGCATAGAAGATGCATTAAATGAGTTCAGTTGTATGTTTCATTATTCAAAGTGACTATAGTCAGTGAGACTCCTTCGTGTTGAGCAGTGTTCTCTAGGCGGTAATCCTTCCTGGATGTGTAGGCCTCTATATTATGTAATATCTCTTCATATGGATAGTGAATTGATATTGTGGGTCACAAATATCACCATGGTTTTTCCTCTTTGAGGTTTTCTACGTATAAATTCCCTGTGTTATGGTGTTCATTTGTGTGATTGGTTCATTGATTTCACTACTTCTTTAAATTATATTTGTACTGGTTTACCGATTGGTAAATGTATACAATAAAAAGGTTTAAATAGAAAGTTTTAGTATAACAATGATTCACACCCCCCTCTTAGTGATCTTGGACTCCAACAATTGGTATCAGATCCTTGTGCCTCAGAGGAAGCCTAATAGCTGGAGGGAGATCCTGAATCCAAAATCCATGGAAATGAGTATGGAGAAGCAACTTGATGTAGCACTTAAAGATTATGATGCTGAAAGGGTGAAGAACTTGAAGCTACAAGATGAATTAAATTCTGTAAAGGAATTCAATCTTATCCTATAGGAGAGGTTGTCATCTATTTAATCTAGGAGGAAGGAACTTCTGCAAAATCAGGATAATGAAAAGAAAGATGCCCTTAATGAAAAATGTTAGAAACCAAGTCAAGAGAATATGTTCATGAGTAATGAAATGCAAGCCCTAACTATGAGAATGTCAAAGGAGATTGCAGACCAAAAGATGAAGGAAGAAAACCTTTAGAGATCTCTAAATGACAGATATGAAGAATGCATCCAATTGGCTCATGAAAATGATGTGTTGAGAATAAAATTGGTACAATCCCAAAGCAATGAACAAGAACTTTAAGGAGAGATGATAATACTAAGAGATGATCTGACTATTGCAAGTGAGTACAAGGACAAATTCAAGGTTAGTTCAACACAACTTGATGAACTATTGAAAATCCAAAGACAAAATGGAGATTCTAATGGACTTGGATTTGAACAAGATCAAACATTTGGTACTGTAAATGAAGATTAGAACAACCAAAACCAAAAGACACCAGTAAGGAAACTCAATGCTTAAAAATTCAATGGTAGATGCTTTGTTTGTAATAAATTTGGTCACATGGCTAGGCAATGTAGAAATAGAGCAAATCAAAACTATAATTCTACTCCCAGTCAATGTTCTAAATGCAATAAGTATGGTCATAAGACAAAAGATTGCTGAATGAATTTAAAATGTCATGCATGTGGAAAATTTGGACATATGGCTAATCAGTGCAGGTCAAGCAATCATACTGGTTATAGCAAAGAAATTCAAAAGAACAATGCTACATGTTCTGAATGCAACAAGATTGGACACATAGATAAGTTTTATAGAAGCAAAAATCCATCGGTTAGCAATGATGGTTCAAATGATAAAGGGAAGGAAAAGATCAGTGAAATCCAACAAGATCATACCAAGAAATGGGTTAGGAAATCTCATGATCAATCAACAAGTGTAATTGCTTCGGTTACTCAACCAGAAGAGAATATTGCTACTAGACTGGCAAGAAGCTCATTCAGTAACTGAGGTAGATTCCTTAAAGATAGGGAAATTTCATGAAAATATTGCATAAGCCCCGAGAAGGAGATCTGGAAGGAGTTCCAGACATTGGAAAAGGTTTATCCAATATGGAGATGTTCATCCGAGATCTGGTATGTTCCACCAAAATTCATTTATATCAATGGTGGATTAGGGTTTCTTGAAGGTTAAAAGGTTGAATTCACTTCATTTTTTATCACCTTGCATTTAGAGATATTAAGAGTGATACAGAGTGAGTCTAAGGTGGTTCAATACAATCAAAAATCTTCTTCAGTGATTCCACCTACAAACAAAATAATTATTTAGGATTATTCACCAGTAATCATTTATCGTATATTTATCGCAATCATCTTTCATAATGGAAGCTAAATCATTCTCTGCACCTACTTTCATTGCAAATCAAACTATTGTCGAGGTACAAGATCGTCCTAGGCCAATTTTCAAGCGATGCCCGCATATTGCCACCTTGGATGATTCGATTGGTGCATTTTCATGTGTTCCTGAAGGAGTTGTTTATGTAGAGAGCATATATTCACTACCACATTGATGATCTAGGTACCAGTGACATCAATAATATGTACATGAATGAGTTGATGGGTGACTATGGTAACATAAAACCCGAATACAAGAATATTGAAGATCTAGGGTTTACTGACATTCTTGATATCCCTGAATTTGAAGATGAGATTATCTGATATGTACTAAGTAGAGTTCATGGACAATTCATTTGGTTGGACAAACCATATAAGATCACAAAGGAGGCCATTAGGGCCATCATTGGTTTTTCATAGACTGGTCAGCATCCAAAGAAAGATTTCAAATGATCAAGTTAACAAAATCACCGGTGAAACTTCAGACCGACGATCGATGAGGGTAAGTATCATCATTGATCGTGACATCAGATTTGGCAACATGATCATTGGGTATAAGGAAACTCAATAAAACCATCTCAATTCTATTTCTAGCTACTGCATATATTCTACACATAAAATTATGAGGGAAAATGAGAAGATAAATATGTGGCTGGATGATAGATGAGTTGATCATTCCTTGGAAAGATTAAAGGAGAGAAAAAGGAGGTATTCTAGTATGGGAATCTCATTGTCTTCTTAATGCTATTTTTCCTTAATGAAACTCCCATTTTTGGAAAGAAACAGTGGGCATTTGATATCTAGGTAGGAAGACAATTGAAGTAATCTATTGCTAGCTTGGGAAGTTCGTGAGATGATAAGATTTGGGTTATTTCAAGGCATTTCAGAAAGAAATGAAATCCAGAGAGCCAGTTCCTAAACAAATTGTTGAGAAATACTCAAATGAGATCTTCTTTTTGGTCAAAAGAATGAAACCTTAATGGAAGCAGTTAAACCCTAGAAGATATGGATAGAGGAGATGGGATATGAGGTTAATGTTGTGATTTTAGATTATTATGCTAAAATATTGATTGATCCTCCAATTGATAAGGATGGAAAGTCTTTTGGTACTACAAAGCAAAAGAAGCAAGAGGTTCAAACTGAATTCCATCGGAAGAAGAGGGAGAAATAACAAGGTAAGGCTAGGAAATTTGTTGAACAAGTATCCCAAGACATCAAGGCCTTAATGGATGCTATTCTAGTAAAAGGAAGGAAGAGGAAAGAACCTAAAATCTTCATTGAGCCTATTCCATGAGACTCTATAACTAAAGATGAAACTCCTTTATCATTCAAGAGGGTATTAAGGAAGAAAGGCGAGGAGTCTTAGGAGGAAGCAAGGAAGCAATCGGTAAGAAAGGTCACAATCAAGGTGGTGCAGGAGCACCTAGCCTTCATTTCATCACCAGTTTGATAGTAGGTTTGATTTTTCTTTGTTTTGAGTTGGAAAGGTTGTTTAATTTGTTTTTGAGTTGTTCTAAGTTGTTTGGATGAGTTTTGAACTCATTGTGTGGTCATGTTTCCTGTTTTCATCTTTTTGCTCAAAGTTGCCAGTTTGGAGTTGCCTAGCAAAATGTTGTAAAAAGTGAGTTTTTAATGTGTTTTTGTTTTTAAAGTGTTTAGACATGTTTTGTTCTTGGTTTTTAGGTGTGATTAATGTTCTTAGGTGTTTTGTAGTCTTTGAGATCAACCTTGCATCATCTAGGCATCAAAAGTTGTCATTTAGACATCAAAATGCCAAATTTAAGTGCTCTTGGACATGTACCTATCCATATAGGAGGATAACTAACTTTTATAAGTATTTATTCTCCTTATTTTACCATTGTAAGGGTTGATCATTCGGATTTATCAAGCATTTTGCAAGTTTGCACTACTTTTTACCTTGTTTTCCCTATGTTTTGACTCCATGTGAGTAGCAGTCCGTACACCTGCTATACGTGGCTATACTATTTTTGCATTTTCCAGTTCTCTTATGTTTCTTGAAGCTTTTCCCTTTGGTGGCATTTAATTTCATTAAGTTTTGAGTTTTGTGCAAAATTATTTAGTTTTGACAGTTTCACTACCTTGTCTAGGAAATTGGCAAGGATGCTTGACCAACTTGGCTTCTTGAAGCCCTAAATGTTAATGGCTTCTTAAGAACTAGTTGGTAAAATTTTAAGATATGTATATACATGTTTTTCTTTCCAAAATGCAGGTGCAAGAAGTTTTGTGGCCATGGAGCCCTAGGCAAGTGTGCCATTTGGCTAGGGTCTTTGAAGAAATTTGATGTTTTGCTCTTCTATAGAAAATGCATTTATCAGATGGATAGAGTTGCTTTGATGTTTAAGGTTGTATGTCAAGGAAAAGATTCTTTCTAAGCCATAATGAGGATGATTTCATTTTTAGTTTGTGAAAATAATGTAAAAGACAGTGAGTCATTGTTTTGGAGTTAATTTCCTTTCACTTGCTTACTCTCCACCATACATTGGAGTTTGTAAAGAATTATACCTCTCTCTATTTGTTTGAAAACAAGATCAGGGAATGGTTTTTGACTTTACTCATGGGTCTTGAGGTTTCCAAAGATCAATTAATGTTCCTTTAGGTAAGGTTGTAATGCCCAGCTAGCTGTCACAGTCATTTATGACTGATTTTTGTATTCTTGTTTGATTGGTTTTTGTAATCTTCCTCTTCCAAGTGGTAGGTATGAAGGACATCAAGCATCCAAATACAAATTATTGCTAAAAATCACTAATTAGACCTTTAAAAAAGAGTTTCTGACAGTGTAAAGTGCAGGTCCAAAGTGAAAAACAGCGAGAAGGCAAAAATGCAGTCATGATTTCCTTGACAGTGAACAACTCTTTGTTTGTAATTGCCTAATGCCTTTTATGCAGGGCTAGTGTGATACTTTTGTGTCTCTAATGATAGACATGTTCTCATGTTTTAGAATGTAATTGGTTTTCATACTAAAGAAGTGTTTGTAGACAACAATAATGGAAAAGTTGTCAATGTTGCACGCTCCATATGAGGAACTTTTGTAGATCTTGTTTCCTAACCCTTGGAAGGTGTAAAAACTATCTTTTCATGGCCTAATTAGCATGTAACATGGTAGAACCAAGTTTGTATGGGTCATATTGAAGGTCTCCAACTTGTTAGTCAATATTTGCCACAAAAACCCTTTCAAACCCTCCTTTTTGCACCCATTTTTGGGATCGTCATGGAGAAGGCTTAATGGACCTTAAAACTCAGAAAATATTCAAGAACTCCAAAAAGGTTATCCATATATGAGATTATTTCAGTTTGGAAGTCCATTGTTGGAGCAGGGTGAGCACAAAACCCCAAAAGGAGGGCTAATTCCTTATAGCCCGTTTTAGGCCTAAAAATTGGTTTTTGTCAAATCGGGTGCACCAAAGAGGGTTGTAAAGCATAAAAACCATTAAATCCAGTTGAGACAAGTTGTTCTTGCATACATTGAACATATTTGGTGAGGTAGACTCCATAAGTTGGTTGTAGCACTTGAGAAGGCTCACTACACTCCAAAATGTAGAAGGCCAAAGACACCCATGGGGGTATAACTTTACACAAACTTGCAATCCAATAAAAGAAGACCTTGTGTAGTTAGAAAATAGATCAAGGATAGAGGGGATGAACCCCAATTGAGTGAGTAAGGTGTTAGATTACTAAGCCTACAACTATGGAGTTGAAGCCCTTGAGCAACCAAGAAGCTTTTGTCTTAGGGAGGTGGAACATGGAGAGTTGCTAGGTTGTCTATAAACCTCTTGCACTCTGATTTAAGTAACAAAACCTTGAAACTAGTAAAGGACCTATCACCTAATAACATACAAGCCTATTGGGAAACCCACTTGCACTACCTCCCTATCACAAGGTACCGACCAACAATCTTGCAAAGAAAAGAGATACAAAGGAAACATCTCATACACCTCTGCACCATCTGGTACTGGTAGAAGAAAGAAGAAGGATGACATAGACCTTGATATTCTTACCAGTAATGTATCTATAATCCCATTTAAGACTTGTGCAAAATTCATAGATGAAATCACCAAGAATGGAATTTTGAAAAATGTACAATTCTATTATGAGCACTTAGATGATGATGAGCAGAAAGAAATTGAGGAAGTAGTTTCGTTATACCTAGACATATATAAGAAGGCTTTATTAGAAATTGAAAATAAAACATCGACACAACTGTATAATAATCTAGATTCTAGGAGATTATAAGCTATAGAGGAGGACCACCCGATAAAATTTCAAGAGTTATTAACTACTTGTGGTTCAATTACTCCAAAAGAGTTGGATATGACCCTTGAAGTTGAAAACAGAACAATTTTCCATAACAAGCACAAGGTAAATACCCCTATGGTAGGTAGGGTTAATGAAATAATCAAAGAAACAAGGAATGGGTTCAATTATTTGTTGACTGATGATGTGAAGAATCAATAAGGATCTGGAAAACTACTAAGAGGGGGCAGTGAATTAGTAGATAGAAAAGAAACTAAACTTTCACCAAACTCAAACCCAACTCATAAATCAATCACTGAACTAATTGGTTAAAACACTGAACAATAAACTGCAACTACACTATCAAGTTTATCAGTTGATTGGAATACCAAAATAACAGTGTAAAAGATCTCAAACTATCAAACCAATTAACCAAAACATCAAAACACTTTACTAACATTAATAATAGCACTTTTCAGATCACTTTCGGTCATCTTAACTCATCTAAGTGGCTTTACCAGTTAAATAGATTAACCATATCAAAAAATAACCACAAAAACCATTCATCACTTGACATAATGATTTTTGACATGGAAACCCAAATGGGAAAAACCATGGTGGGGATTAATACCCACAAGTATTCTGAACTCTTCTAAAGTTCTCCCTGTTAGGAGCCAAGCCTTGTTAGAAGCTTTAAAAAAATGTCCCATTAGGAACTAATCCAGTTAAGGACCACTCGGTTAAGGGATTGACTACAATACACTCTTAAAGGCAATATCTTGTTAGGAGTAACCTCAATAGAGGATTTCAAATCCAAGCTAATGGATCACTTGGTTAGAGGATTTAGAAAACACCAAGTTTGTTAAAGCTTACCTGGCTAAGGGATTTAACTATTGTAATTGTTAGAGAACAAGATGGTCTTGTTGATCTGGTAATAGCACTATTCTACTTGATCAAATCCTATTCATGCTCCTATCTGCGTTCAAAACATTCTATAGATACTCCTTCTGGTTCGGCAATCAATCACACAGACAGTTAACCAAAATTGCCAACACTAATACAAAATAACTCATCGACCTTATAAGCAAAACAATAGGTCAGTAACACATCACAAAACCTAAGATCTCATAGAGATTACAAAAAAATCAGTTCAAACATGACCGTTGGATTACATAGAAATAATCTACACACTGTCCTAGACAACCTTGACTTCTCCTTGATCACCACTCATCGAATCTTGTAACTCATCACACGGTTTCCACTCCATGCAATGTAGTCTCTCATTCCCAAGATAAAATAGTTATCTCTATGCACCAAAACCACTTTTAAATTCATCACATACATCATGCATAAGTGGCATAATCATCTCTGATCACCATTCAATCATAGATCAACACTACCGACTCACCAAGCTTCATCGGTTAGGGTTTGGCAGATCAATAGGTAAGGGTTACCATTTGATCTCACTGCTTCAATAGTAATATCGATTTCCTTCACTTCTCAACTACCAGTTGCATTACTACATCACTACCAGTTCCAATACAACTCCATTACCGGTTACAATTGACATAAATGACAACACTTACACTTCATTAATGCAATCTTCATGAAATGTCCTGCTTTGGCATTGATGGTAATACAAATATCAATACCCTTTGATTGTGATGATTGAGAGTAATGCACATACACAAGTATAGGAATCTTGGTTTACATTTTTCCATGTATTCTCCTTCAACTAAGTCTACATGTCTTTATCTGGTAACTAGACATAGTTCTTCTCCCCCTTTGACAATAATGCCAAAGTGAAAGTAAAACATATAGTCTCATACTTCACTATTCTGCAACAAGCTACTCCCCCTATGGAGTAGCTCCACTCAACACCAATCCTACTTCAAGATCTTCAATATGCTTCAAGATTGATGTCTTTCACATAGGCTTAATTGACCTCATGTAGGGGCACAACCACTAGCTGACCTCTAAGATACTCAAAAGTAGGCTTAGGCTGAGGTTTAATAAAGATATCCACTAGTTCTTCCTTAGTAGATACATGCTCCAATAACACATCTTTACTCTGCACTTTCATTCTCAAGAAATGATATTTCAGCTCAATATGCTTGGTTCTAGCATCGAAGACTGGGTTCTTTGAAATATTTATTGTACCATTGGTGTTATCACATAAAATCATTACCGGTTCTGTAATATTCAACTTGAATCTTTCCAGAATGTGTTTCATCCATATTGCATGGGTACAATTCATATACATTGCAACATATTTAGCTTCAGTAGTTGACCCTAATATACAATTTTGCTTCTTGTTGCTCCAAGATACAAGCCTTCCTCCAAGAAAGAATGCACCTCTAGTTGTACTCTTTCAATCATCAATATTTCCTACCTAGTATGCATCTGTATAAACTTTCAAATCAAAGTTACCTGCATATGGATACTATAATCCATAATCAATAGTACCTTTCAAATATCTAAATATCCTTTTAGTTTCTACCATGTGTTTCTCCTTTGGGTTCTTCTGAAATCTGGCAACTAATCCAATTGCATGAGCAATATTCAGTCTATTGTGAATAACATAATGTAGTTTCCCTATCATAGACCTATACTCCTTTTAATCAATGGGTGTAGCATCATCCTCCTTGGATAGTTTAGAGCTTGTAACAATTGGTGTCCCAGTTGGTTTATAGTCTCCCATTCCAAATGTCTTCAATACCTCTTTCACATATTTGGGCTGTGTGATAAAGATATCATTCTTCATCTATTGAATTTACAAACCTATAAATTATTTTATCTCTCCTGCTAGAGACATCTCAAATTCACTTTTCATCTCATTTACAAAATCATCACTCATGTCATCATTGCCTCAAAAAATAATATCATCCACAAACACCTCACTAACCAATATCTTATCTCCTTTAGTCTTGAGATATATATTGTTGTCTTCATTGGTTCTCTGAAAACCTATCTTCATCAAGTGTGAATGTAGTCTTTCATACCATTCTCTTGGTGCTTGCTTCAAACCATATAGTACCTTGTGTACTTTGCACACCACATCCTTTGCATCAGTCAAAGCATAGCCATCTGGCTATTCAATGTAGACTTCCTCTTCTAGTATTCCATTTAGAAATACTGACTTCACATCCATCTGATATAATTTGAATCCTCTATATGCTACAAATGTAAGTAGAGTCCTAGCACCTTCCAATCTAGCAACTGGTGCAAATGTCTTGCCATGGTCTTCTCCTTCTTCCTGTGCATAACCTTTGCATACCAATCTGGCTTTGTTTCTGACTACTACTCCATCTTCATTCAGTTTATTTTTGAATACCCATTTAGTACGTATTACATTTTTGTTCACCGGTCTAGGTACTAGGGTCCATGTATTTTTCTTCTCAATCTGGTCAAGCTCTTCTTCCACAGCCTTGATCAAGTGATCATCTCCAAAATCTTCCTTTTCTTTTCTAGGCTCAATAGTTGAGATCATACATAAATTCTCTAATTCTTCTTCTGGTTAACACTCCAACATCTTTATCTCCAATAATCTGATCATGATTATGATTGAGTCTAACATGCCTTGGAATAACATGATCATGATCTCTAGGTTCTTCTTCCTCACTATCTTCATCTTCTGCAGAATCTACCTATTCTGGTTGAACTAGTACTGCAGGATTCATTTCACCAACTTTTGGCTTCACCAGTTGTGGCTCCAAAATCAGAATGTAAGGTTCATCTTCCTTCTTCTCCTCACTAGATTCTCCTATATCTTTAGGACACTCATCCACTCAAACATTAGCACTTTCAATAATCTTCTTTGTCTAGTTGTTGTAACATTTGTAGGCTTTTCTCTTGGTGGAGTAACCAATAAATATGCCTTCATCACTCTTAGCATCAAACTTACCAACATAGTCACCTCTCTTGATAAAACATTTACTGCCAAAAATCTTAAAATAGCTGACATTAGGTGATCTACCATATCATTATTCATAAGGATTTGTATCCTTACCTCTTTTAACCAATATCTAGTTCATTATGTAGACAGCTATGCTGAAAGCTTTGCTCCAGAAAGTCTTAGCAACACCTCCTTGTATTAGCACTGTTCTAGTAGCTTCAACAACTGACCGGTTGTTCCTCTCTACAATACAATTTTGTTGTAGTGTCCTAGGTGTAGAAAGCTGCCTCTTAATTCCATTGTCTTCATAGTATCTAGTGAATTCCTCTCAATTAAATTCATCACCTTGATCAGTTCTTAAGCACTTTATCTTCTTTCCACTTTCCTTTTCAACTAAGGCTCTGAATGCCTTAAACTTTCTAAAGGCTTATGTTTTGTCCTTCAAGAATGTTACCCATATCATTCTTGAGAAATCATCAGTGAAGATCATAAAATACCGATCACCTTGAATAGTCCTAGTCCTTATTGGTCCACAAAGGTCTATATGAACCAAATCTAGAAAATGTTCTACTGAGAAAGATTTTCTCTTAAAATTTGAGAATGGCATCTTCCCTAACTGACATTCCTGACACAGAGCATTCACCGGTTTGTCCAACTAAAGCAAACCTCTTACCGATTTGGACTTACTGACTTTGACAATGTTATCAAAATTTACATGACAAAATCTCTGATGCCAAAGCCAACTATCTTCTACTTTAGCAATTAAACAATTGTTGACTTTAGGATTCAAGTGAAACAAGTTACCTTTTGTCTTCTTTCCAGTTGCAATCGGTTCACCTTTTCTCCCATAGATTTTGCATATTTCATTCTTGAATTCCAGTGGATAACCTCTATCATTGAGTTGAGAAACACTCAAAAGATTGTGTTTCAATCCTTGAACCCAGTAGACATCATCTGCACTGCTCTTTCCATTAAGAGAAATGGTTCCCTTTGCTTTTACCATGTAGGGTGAGTCATTTCCAAATCTCACAACATCTCCATCAAATTCCTTCAAAGTAAGAAACTTCGGTCACTAGTCATCTGGTGTTAACAACCACTATCTATGAACCAATCATCTAAACTATCCATGTGAGAGACTAATGCCTTTTGATATGATGTCTCCTCTTTAATGGAAACAAAGACAATGTCCTCATTTGCATCTCCCTCAGATTCCTCATTTGTGATTCCTCCATCAATTGCAATGAGGCAATCTCTTTACCTTTAGCTTTGTACTTCTTATACTTCTCATGTTTATGCTCATTGTCTTTATTACGATAGTTAGCTGCAATATGTCCAATCCGATTACATGCAAAACACTTCTGTAGCGTCCCAAAATTGCGACACTTGCAATTTTGACTGCATTTCGGTCTTCACGATGGCAATGCAACACGGAACCTGAATGGAGACCCCGAAACTTGCTCATGACACCAAAAATTGCATTTTCTTGCACCCTGCTATCCCGGGAGTTGGGACCAGAGCGCCCAGCACCCTGGTCCTTCAAGACTAGAGCGCCCAATGCCCTGGTCACCCAGGACCATGGTGCCCAGCGCCCTGGTCCCTGGGTCCTATTTTGGGCCCGGTCTCTTTTGGACTTCGGGTCTTTTTGTTTGCAAATTGGAAAATTATCTTTCCTGGTCGGCCTAAGGTCGGAAAAATCAGTCTATCAGCCCTAAATGACAAGTATATAAACTACATTTTCCTCTTTCATTCGACATGATGGGAAAAGGCATGGAAATTATACTCAAGCATTCAAGCATTCAAGCATTCCTTCAAGCAATTGATCATTTCAAGTCTCCATTCAAGGCTAAGTGTTGCATTCAAGACAAGGATTCAACCATTGAAGAGGAGATCACTTACTACATACTACTACAACATACAATATACAACATCTATACCTTCGCACATAAGGATACAAACATCCTTACAACAAGGTATTAGTACTTGTTTTACATTACAGACATTTACATTTACAGCATTGCTCATTTCTTGGTTAATTCCAAAACCGAGGTTTGACCTAAAGGAAAACCCCTAATCCCTAACCCCCCAATCATCTTCGCTTTTCTGTGTGTAGGTTGCAGGTACGCGGCTGAAATTGAAGATCTGGAATCCTTGTGCAGAGACGAACAAATCCCCCTTCATTTCGCAGATTTTTCGGAGGACCGTGGCGCTCGGGCGCCATCGTCCCGACAACTTTTGCTCAAATTTGCAGGACAGCACCGTATCGACATTTTACTGCTAATTCCAGGTCCACAGCTTCATCCTATATCCCTATCTCAATTTATAAGCGAATCTTTGTCACTTTCTATGCATTCCTAGCTTAATTCTTCTATCAACATTCTTTACAAAAGAGGGTAGCCTTGCTTTCTTAACCCTTGAAACACATTTTAGCATCCAATCTTTCATTGTGTGGGATCGGATCTTGTGGGTTTCAACCCCTCTTTTGAATGTAAAGTCTCTCCCCTAAGTGAAAACCATCAACCCTAGTGAATCTCCCTTCTCTCTCCTTGGAGTTGGAAGAGGGGAGAGCAACTAGGGTTTGATCGCGATTTTCCGCTTTACATTTTGGTGAACCCGATGTGAACATCCTTTCTGATTATTCATAGTTAGATCTGAAAATTGGATTCCTTGATTACATTTCCATGTTTGATCTTTTGCAAAATTTTAGAGGTTAATTGCATAAAAACCCTAAATTCTCTTTTTAGTAATTAAGCTTGTGAAATGTCTAAATGTTAATGCTTGTTTTAGATCTACACTTCTATTACAAATTATCAATTCATATCTATGCTTTAATTTTGAAAATTAAGTGGTTAAGTGTCAAAACCCTAATTTTTGAAACCCTCTTGATTCAACATTTGTCCGACAATTTCACTGATCAAAACATCCCCAAATCAGCTGTAACTTTGGATTCCGCAATAAAATCACAATATCTTTCATCCCTAAAAATTTGGAAAAAAGTTACGAGGACCGTGTGCACTCCGAGCGCCATTGTCCCTGACATTTTTTCCGAAATTTCGGGAGCTAGATCTTACTGTATTTTCCTGCTAAAATCCAGAATTTTGGCTAATTTTATCAATTATAACACTTTCAAAATTAAAGTCAAAGTTGGTCTAGGGATTGCTCGGATTAACACTTCTAATCATTCAAAAATCATTGAAACTGAAATTTTGTGTCAAAATTGTGTTCTTACTGTCCTAAATCTGAAAAGTGTGTTTGCATTCATTAAAAATTTCAGTGCTTTATTTAAATTCTTGCAATTTGTGACTTTTGAAATTAAGTGCTTAATTACAACAACTTTGATTTCCGCTTCCAAAATTGAATTTTGCGTGAAATTGAGTCAACTTTTGAATTTCAAAACTTGCATTGCTTTTGGTATTCCCTCTAAGATCATAAAATTCAAAATTTCAGTTTCCCTCTCTTTTTCAAAATTCAAATTTTTGCATTTTTCGACAATCTTGGTAGGGTTCAATTTCGAGATTGCAACTTTAATTTGGCCTATCTGCAGATTGTAAAATCACTCAATATTTTCAGATTAGCTCTAAAATCATCATAACTTTCATCCCTGCAAATTTCGAAAAAAGTTGCCAGGACCGTGTGCATTCCGAAGCGCCACGGTCCCTAACATTTTTTCTGAAATTTTGGGAGATTGTCTTGATTGTATTTAACAGCTTAAATCTGGAAGATTGGCTGATTTTACTGAAAATTGCTACCTCTAAATTCAAAACTTTCTCTCTCTCTCTAGTGCATGAGTTTTACAACAATAAGCCCTACTTACACTATTCCCGTTAGACGAAGCCGTAGAATTAAGTCTTTCCGAGGTTTAACTACTGAGGAGATGGAACCTAATTTGAATAGCCTTTTTAACAAGGACATGGGTAATTCCTCTAATCCTCCTAATGATGAAGAAGCTCTCCATGAGGTTTCTGAAGAACAACTTTCGAAATTGGATAACCAATTTGACGATTTTCGACAATGGATGTCTCAAGAATACCCTGATAGTCAAGCTCTTCCTTTAATTGAGGGTCTAAAATGTATGCTTCAAAGTGATAAGAATGGAATTGATATTTTGCGTGGTATTGCACACATTGTGGATTCGAATGTGATGCCTATGAAGAGTTGTGCTGAAAATTTGAGTTATACACAACCTCCTACTCAAGTCAGTCATTCTATTCCTTTGATGACTTCTATTGCTAGCGTACCTACCTTTACATCAAACATAATGGCTACTTCTACACAAGACATTCCTCCTGTGATCACCAGTCATGGGGGCAACCCTTCTTCTTCAATTAACCCTCTTCCTTCATTTAATCCGACTTCTTCATTCATTCCTTCAATGAGTGTCCCTATTATATCTCCACAAATGAACATGACGTAAGGGGGCAATTCGTTTAACCATTCCATTCCTCCTTGTAGGATTCCTCCTGTCCAATCATCTCCTATGACTAATTATCATAGAGTCCCACCACCTTACTCTTTACCTTCTTTCAATAACATAACACCTCCATCTCAATCTAACACATCTAATATGAACTCTTCGACTGAAGCGACCATTAACAATCTTGCACAAACTGTCTCTTCTTTACAGCAACAAATTGCCTCTATGAATCAATCTAAGTTTAGTGTGCCCACATTTGATGTTGTGAGCCCACTTTCTCTTGACATTGTTCGAGCTATCCCTCCTAAACATGTTGAAATCCCGCATTTGGAGCTTTATAATGGTAAAGGTGATCCTCTAACACATGTTAAGACTTTTCAAACAATATGTACTGATTTTGCTTATGACCAAAGGTTGCTTGCAAAACTGTTCACTAGAACATTAAGAGACAAAGCCCTACAATGGTATTGCTCATTGCCTTCTTATTCTATTACTTCTTTCGAACAACTTGCAAATGCTTTCATTCAACAATTTCAAAACAATATAAGTCCTAAAGCTACTTTGATTGATTTAATGCATTGTAAACAAGGTGTTAAAGAAAAAGTGACTGATTTCATTGGTAGATATAAGCATTTGTATGCTCAAATTTCCTTTCCAGTGCCTGACAATGATATTCAAAGAATCTTTATTTCTAATTTACAAAAAGATATTAAAGAAAAAATTCTGTTTTCTGAGTTTACTTCTTTCCAACAGTTGTGTGCAACTCTTCACAATTATCAACTGACTGTGAGTCAAATGGAACAATCACATCCTATGGCTCTGAGTGATAAGGGTGATAGCAGTCAACAACCATTTGGGAAGTTTAAACCGAACAGAGATTCCATCAAATTCAATGAAAACATCATCAACAACAATGTGAATGCAGCATCAGGTGTGCCTCCTATTTCTAAATTTTTCAAGAAAGAAAGAAAGTATACTCCTTTGAATGAATCATTGCATAGTATTATGAATAAGTTATTGGAACAAAATGTGCTTACTCTTCCTCCTATAAGGCAAATTGATCCTGCAAAGATTACTTCACCTTATTTTGATAACAAATCCTTTTGTCAATTTCATCATCAGCCTGGGCATGATACTGAAAAATGTTTTTCTTTAAAGGGTAAAATTCAAGATTTGATTGATAATAATACTATTTCTGTTTCTGGAGTGAATGATAAAGGCAATACATTTGTAGCTCCTCCTAATCAAAATCTTTAGATTTTCACTGATCCATTACCTTCTCATACCTCTAATGCAACTGAGGCTAATGATTCCTCTCTCTCATCTGATGGTCTTGTGTCTATGACTCCGAATGTGATTAACTTTGTAGAGCAGCAAGAAAACCCTAAAGAACCTTCCATCACATTTGATTCCAGTGAAACCATTAGGGCACCTGATGGTCCTTTATACATAGTTGCAAAAGTCAAGAATACACCTTGCCGTGGAGTGCTTATTGATCCTTCGTGCATGGTTAATGTTATTACTGAAGAATTTCTTTTTACTTTGCAATTGAATCAAGTGATATATGACAAAACAGATGTGATTGTGAAACTATTTGATGCATTTTCTTCTCCTACAATTGGTTCTATTACATTGCCTATTGAGGTCCATAACAAATCCCTTGATGTGAACTTTGCTATTATTCCTTCATCCGAACAATTTCGTGTGAAGCTTGGCTATCCTTGGCTATCTTCCATGAAAGCTATTGCTTCTCATATTCATAAGTGTTTGAAATTTCCCCATAATGGTGAAATTGTTACTGTCAATCATAGTCTCTTTAAACCAGCTTGAAGAACTTCTAGCGTTCCTATTGATTACTTTTAGCCTAAACACTTCCAATCTCTTCCTCCGCGAAGTGATCATCTTTTCAAATCTTATCAAAAGTGGAAAAAAGATATGATCCTATCTCTAAGTGAACCTAGAACACCTAAACTTGACATTCCTATCATTTTTGAGAAGGAAGTTCTTCCTTTGAAAGATAAAACTAATGTCTTTCCTCAAGAAGATTCCCAACCCATTCGTATGGATGTGACTATGCCTATATCTAATAAACTTCCTAAGAGTAGACCTATACCTCCTCGTCATGATGGACTTGGTCTCCTTCCTAAACCAAATATTCCTCCCTTATATGGAGCAGTTCCTCCTCCTTCCTCTTATGGAGAGAAGAGACCTTCCTCTTCTCCTATTGTCCAGCCTAAGAGACCACAACCTAAACACCCAAGTGATAAGGATGAGAACATTCCTCCTCCTCAATTTTCTTCACTTCCTACTAAGACTAGGCGAAATTGTTCTGCATGTGAACGCCGACGAAAGTGTCATCTTAGAGCTCAAGCAGCTGCTTCTCAAACTTTGCAATCTCCAAAAACACCTTCAACAAGCATTATTCCATTTTCTCCAAAATCTCCTAAACATAAGATGCATGATGGTCTTGATCCTGTGCGAATTAAAGACCCTATTTTTATAAATCTTGATGATGCTATAGATGAAAATGTTATTCATGATGAAAATGTTACTCCTCTTGCTTCTGATAGTGAATATGAACTTGTTGATATTGATAACCATTTATCTAATGAATTTTCTAAAGCACTTATCCTAGCTCCTAGACAAGAACAACGTGGCTTGGAACATGAACATAGCCCTTGTTTGGATCTTGTGATAGCTCCATCTGCTGTGTTGAATGTTCCTCCTCTAGCGTGTTCCCTGCCTTCCCGAAACATTGATTAGCAAGATCGGGGGGTAGATGACGTGCTAGACTAGTTACATTAGCATAGCAGATTCTCTCCTCCTCTCTTGTGTTACTTCTTCTATACGTTATTCTCATTCTTCTATTTGTTGTCCTTAGTGTTGTCTACTTGAGGACGATGCAAAGCATTGAGATCTCTTGATCTCTCTCATGTTGACTCAAAAGACACATGTGTTCCCTTCTTCTAGGTGACCTTCCTTGATTGGGGAATGAAGAACAATTATGCATATATACATATGATATACATGAATTATCATACATCATACTGACCTCGAGGAAAGTGAAGTTACCTTATGCTTTGTGTTTTGTGTCTATTATCCTTGGGTTTATCTCACACTTGGGGGCTAAATCCCTGCGATAACGTGCTCCTTTCCTTTCTCATTTCTTATGTGTATCACTACGTTAAAACAATCACCCCCGTTGAGGCGTGTGCGATCGCTTTAACGTAGGGGGGCATACACCCTGTCTATCCCTTCAGGATACATGAAAATTTCTTGGAGAACGCAGCGTTGCCTTAAAAATTTTTGGTATTTCTCTTGCATGACTCATAGTGAGGGAACCTTACTACTGACAGTCATGGTTCTCCCTCGTGATCTTCCCTTTTACTTTGTCAATCGAAGTCATAAGATCCTTAGTCCACTGGGGGCTTGGTGTGTCTTGCCTCCTTGACGTGGTGAAAGTCTTTCAATGTTGTTTCCTTGTACTTTACCGGAAGTATGAGCATACATACTCCCGCTAAAGTGGGGGCTAAATGTAGCGTCCTAAAATTGTGACACTTGCAATTTCGACTGCATTTCGGTCTTCACGATGGCGACGCAACATGGAACCTGAATGGAGACCCCGAAACTTGCTCATGACACCAAAAACTGCATTTTCTTGCACCCTGGCCTGAACCTCCTTTGCACCCTTCTGTCCCGGGAGTTGGGACCAGAGCGCCCAGCGCCTTGGTCCCTGGGTCCTATTTTGGGCCCGGTCTCTTTTGGACTTCAGGTCTTTTTGTTTGCAAATTGGAAAATTATCTTTCCTGGTTGGCCTAAGGTCAGGAAAATCAGTCTATCAGCCCTAAATGACAAGTATATAAACTACATTTTCCTCTTTCATTCGACATGATGGGAAAAGGCGTGGAAATTATACTCAAGCATTCAAGCATTCAAGCATTCCTTCAAGCAATTGATCATTTCAAGTCTCCATTCAAGGCTAAGTGTTGCATTCAAGACAAGGATTCAACCATTGAAGAGGAGATCACTTACTACATACTACTACAACATACAATATACAACATCTATACCTTTGCACATAAGGATACAAACATCCTTACAACAAGGTATTAGTACTTGTTTTACATTACAGACATTTACATTTACAGCATTACTCATTTCTTGGTTAATTCCAAAACCAGGGTTTGACCTAAAGGCAAACCCCTAATCCCTAACCCCCCAATCGTCTTCGCTTTTCTATGTGTAGGTTGCAGGTACGCGGCTGAAATTGAAGATCTAGAATCCTTGTGTAGAGACAAACAGATCCCCCTTCGTTTCGCGGATTTTTCGGAGGACCGTGGCGCTCGGGCGCCATCATCCCGACAACTTTTGCTCAAATTTGCAGGACAGCGCCGTATCGACATTTTACTACTAATTCCAGGTCCACAGCTTCATCCTATATCCCTGTCTCAGTTTATAAGCGAATCTTTGTCACTTTCTATGCATTCCTAGCTTAATTCTTCTATCAACATTCTTTACAAAAGAGGGTAGCCTTGCTTTCTTAACCCTTGAAACACATTTTAGCATCCAATCTTGCATTGTGTGGGATTGGATCTTGTGGGTTTCAACCCCTCTTTTGAATGTAAAGTCTCTCCCCTAAGTGAAAACCATCAACCCTAGTGAATCTCCCTTCTCTCTCCTTGGAGTTGGAAGAGGGGAGAGCAACTAGGGTTCGATCGTGATTTTCCGCTTTACAACTTCAAACGTAATTTACCTCTATACTTACCGGTACCTCTGGGTAACCACTTGGCCAACAATGCTTCAAGCTCAATCAAACTGTTTGCATCATCAATTTCTCTGCTAGATCGGGACTCATGACTATGACTGGCTTCTTCACTTTTCCTTACCAGTGGGTTAGAAACTGAAGCTCTAAATATATATTCCAATTTTTGAGCACTTCCATCATAACCATTTAATTCAAATGCTAGTTTACCAATGATGGAGTCAAGAGTTACATTTTTTTAACCAATAGACTTGAGTTCATGAATAGCTACAACTCTCATAGCGTAGACTAGAAGAAGGGTTATCAACACCTTTCTAACTAGTCTAGTATCCTCCACTTTAACACCATCACTTTTTATCTCACTGGCTATCTCCTTGATCCTCTGACCATATTGTTGAATATTCTCACCTTTAGCCATCCGCATGTCATCAAATTTACCTCTTAACTCTCTTCTTTGGAAACCTTCACATGCTCATCACTGCTATAGATATCCTCAAGTTTCTTCCACACATCATAAGCAGTCTTGAAACCATGGACATTAACATACTCTAAATCAAACAAAGAACTAATAATGGCCTCCAATGCTTGATTATTCTCCTATTTCTCCTTCTTTTGATCATCAGACAAAATCCAACTAGGCAAGCTATATTTGGTAACAACATGTTCCCAATATTGATTTCTTAATCTTTTGATATAGATCTTCATCCTGTCACTCCAGATTTTGTAGTTTTCCCTATTGAACTTTGGACCTTCTTTCTTCAACATGTTCTTCTAGATTTTTACCTCAAGTTGTTAGGCTTAAACACTAGAGGACCTGAAATTCTCTGATACCAATTGATGATATGAAGAATCAATAAGGATCTAGAAAACTACTGAGAGGGGGCAGTGAATCAATAGATAGAAAAGAAACTAAACTTTCACCAAAATCAAACCCAACTCATAAATCAATCACTAAACTAATTGGTTAAAACATTGAACAATAAACTACAACTACACTATCAAGTTTATTGGTTGATTGGAATACCTAAAATAATAGTGTAAAAGATCTCAAACTATCAAACTAATTAACCAAAACATCAAAAAACTTTACTAACATTAGTAATAGAACTTTTCAGATCACTTTCAATCATGTTAACACATCTAAGTGGCTTTACCAATGAAATAGATTAACCATATCAAAACATAACCACAAAAACCATTCATCACTTGACACAATGATTTTTGACGTGGAAACCCAAATGGGAAAAACCACAGTGGGGATGAATACCCACAATTATTTTGAACTCTTTTGAAGTTTGCCTTATTAGGAGCCAAGCCTTGATAGAAGCTTTACAAAAATGTCTGTTAGGAACAGATCCTGTTAAGGACCACCCGGTTAAGGGATTGACTACAATACCCTATTAAAGGTAATACTCTGTTAGGAGTAACCTCAATAGAGGATTTCAAATCTAAGCTAATGGATCACTTTGTTAGAGGATTTAGAAAACACCAAGCATGTTAAAGCTTACCTAGTTAAGGGATTTAACTGTTGTAATTGTTAGGGAACAACAAGGTCTTGTTGATCTGGTAATAACACTATTCTGCTTCATCAGATCCTACTTATGCTCCTATCATCCTTCAAAACATTCTACATATAATCCTTCTGGTTTGACAATCAATCACACTGACACTTAACCAAAATTGCCAACACCATTACAAAACAACTTATCGACGTTATAAGAAAAACAATAGATTGGTAACACATCACAAAACCTAAGATCTCATAGAGATTACAAACAAATTGGTTCAAACATGACCGTTGTATTACATAGCAATCATCTGCACATTGTCCTAGACAACCTCAACAGCTTGTTGATCACTACTCATTGAATCTTGTAACTCATCACGTGGTTTCCACTTCATGCAATGTACTCGCTCATTCTTAAGATAAAATATTTATCTCTATGCGCTGAAACCACTTTGAAATTCATCACGTGCATGATGCATAGATGACATAATCATCTCCGATCACCATTCAATCATAGATCAACACAACCGATTCACCAAGATCCATCAGTTAGGGTTATGCATATCCATAGGTAAGGGTTACTAGTTGATATCACTGCTTCAATAGTAATATTGGTTTCCTTCAATGCTCAACTACCGGTTGCATTACAACTCCATTATCGGCTACAATTGACATCAATGACAACACTTATACTTCATTAATGCAATATTCATTAAATGCCAATATTGACAACCCTGGTTTTCACTCTTCACCAAAAGCTAAGACTGAAACTACTAACATCCCATTGAAGGGAAAGGAAAAGGTATAATTGGTACCCCACCAATTTTTTTAAAAGTTACTAAGAAATTGGATGTAGAGCCCCTGACATAATCAAACGTACAGAGAAAAGAGGAGATACCAATAGAAGTAGATAATGTACATATACCAGTAGATACACAAAATGTACAGGTTACAGATGTTGAGGACAATAGTCCTCTGGATCAAAATGTAGTGGTTGAGGATATAATTAAGGTGGAACTGATAGTAACAGATACTACACCAAGTGGCGAAGCCATCGGTGCAAAAGAGGATGTTATTAAAGTTAATAAACCATGAAAGGAAAAGGGAGAGGAATCTGGTAGGGAACCGATAGCCAACACATCTTTGTTGTCAATTGACACCTCCCAGGTAGAGCAAAAGAGCATAACTAAGATGAGTTGTATTGAGCTCATGATGATATCTTCTCAAAAGATGATGAAGGAAGGATTAGTGGACAAAGCAATAATTGATCAGTCAATTCCAATTTCGCACAGACTTATCCTGAAGTGCCATTTTAACAAATCAGCAAGCCCATCGGGAAAGCTCAAAATAATTATGGAGCATATTTCTAAGGATTTCAAATCACCATAACAAATATCTAATCGATAGGCATTGGAAAGATTCACTCAAGCCAAGAAAGCCACTTTTGATCAGTTGATTAAATCAGATAACATGCAAATTTCTGACAAACTGAAGTTAATTGATAATGTTTTAAGCCAATGTACAAATATTTACAGAGTATGTTCTAACACTAAATTACTTACTGCAGATATAGATAAAAGCATTAAGGATTCTCAGAATAAAATTGTAGGTATAGTCAATTCTTTTGATGGCTCAAAGTCTTTGACTACACCTATTGATGGGTAGATTTTGGTATTAGAGGCTTAAATTTCAGCTCTTGAAAGGGATAGAGACAAAATCATTAGGAGAGCTAAAGGACTCAGAGGATTGGTGAGTCCCCGGTTGGACTCCCTGAGTGTACATAAAAAGGAATGCATAGATTTGGTTGGAAAGTCCACATTGATAGAGCTTAAGGAGAAAGATTCCCATGCTTATATGCTTAATGGACTTATATCAATATTTGACACATTCAAATTTGGCTGGGATACCTATCTGGAAATTTTCAAGTATATTTAGCTCTAGTAAGGTGTTTTGGGACACATTCTTTGTACAAAATTTCATTCTTAATCTTGGTTTTTGGTGTTTTTGGTGTTTTTTGGTATTGATGTCAAAGGGGGAGGAGTACAGGTGAAAAATATATCCTTGACATCGAGGGATATGGAGAATTTTTATAGATCATGATTACAGTTGAATATTCAGCTCATGGGGAGCAGTCTTAGGGTGAATCCGATAGATGGAAACCATTAACATTTTTCACATGAGTGATGCCATCAATGCCAAAGGAGGAGATTGTTAGTAATTGACACTCATTTGATTGGTTTCACATGTTGTCATTGATTGCAACATGTTCTAGCTTCCTTCTTTGGTTTGGTTCTTCACTGAGAGACACTTCACCGATAGACACTTCACTGACAGGTATCTTCAATAGTAGGAAGAACTCTATGGGTATCAGCATAGGAGGTCGACATCATTGGGAGATCCACCAATTGGAAATTATTTTTGTTATTTATGTATATATGTAATGAGACAACATGTATAAATCATTTTTGTAATTATCTATGTAAGTTGACATGAGTCATGAAGGACTGTAAGGGTATATAGGTCAGTTGTAAGATTACTTTGAGATATATTTGTAATGAGGATTGTAATGATGATGTAGTGAGATTATATTAGTAATGCAAAGATCATATGAGGTTATTTATGTAAGAGGTTATTCTCGTAAGGGTTTAGGGTTTTAGATCCAAAATAGTTAGAGCTTGAACTAGAATTCAATTAGGCACATCAGATGCATTAAATGAGTTCAATTGTATGTTTCATTATTTAAAGTGACTGTAGTCAGTGAGACTCCTTTTTCTTGATTAGTGTGCTCTAGGCAGTAAGCCTTCCTGCATGTGCAGGCCCCTATATTATGTAATATCTTTTCATATGGCCAGAGAATTGATAATGTGGGTCACAAATCCCATCGTGGTTTTTCCTCTTTGAGTTTTTCCAAGTATAAATTCTCTGTGTTATAGTTTTCATTTGTGTGATTGGTTCATTGATTGCATTACTTCTTTTAATTATATTTGTACTAGTTTACCGGTTGGTGAATGCATACAATAATAAGGTTAAAATTGAACATTCCGGTTGAACACTGATTCATCCCCCCCTCTCAGTGTTCTTGGATTCCAATAGATAAATACTTTATGTTGCTAACTGATGACTATTCTAGACTGATGTGGGTTATCTTTTTGAAGGAAAAATCAGAAGCATTTGAAAAATTCAAGATATTCAATGCTAAAGTTGAAACTGAGTCCGGATTGAAGTTGAAGTATCTAAGATCTAATTGAGGTGGATAATTTTGTTCTGGTGAGTTCAATTCTTTCTATGAGATGCATGGAACCAGAAGACAGTTATCTGCTCCTAGGACCCCACAATAGAGTGGTATTATTGAAAGGAAGAACCATACTATTTTAGATTCTGCAAGAGCCATGTTGATTGAAGGAAATGTTCCAAAGGTTCACTGGAGAGAAGCTATTATCATTGAAATCTATACATTTCTTTCAATAATACCACTCTATTGTATCAAAAATAGTATGGTTCATGGTATACTAGATTAGATAAATCTGAGAGAAGGATCATGGTATACTAGATTAGATAAATACTTGCTAAAATTGGGATTTGTCAAAGGTGTTGCTGATAGTAATCTATACTTTAAGATTGAAAATGATAACATTTTAATTGTTGAAGTCTTTGTTGATGACATTATTTTCGGTGGTGATGATTATATGAGCATGAAATTTGCCAGTGATATGCAAAAAGAATTTAAGATGTCTATGAATGGTGAGATGAAATTTTTCTTAGGTTTGCAGATTGCATAGATAGGAAAAGGTGTCTTTATATCTCAAACTAAGTATGTGAAGGAATTACCGAAGAAGTTTGGATTAGATGATTCCAAACTGGTTGGGACTCCTATGGTGACTGGTTGTAAATTATCTAAAAATGATGAATCTCCTAAAGCTAATCAAAGTTTTATAGATCTATGGTTGGTGGACTATTATATATTACCCAAACTACGCTTGACATTATGCATGTTGTGTGTATGTCAGCTATATATCAAGCTAATTTGAAGGAGATTCATGTTATTGTTCTTAAAAGAATATTCAAATATCTAAAAGGAACTGAGGATTATAGTTTATGGTATCCAAAGAATGATGATTTCATGTTATGTGATTATACTGATGTAGATTGGGTAGGTGATGTTGATGACTAGAAGAGTACTACCGGTGGATAATTCTTTCTGGGTAATAAATTGGTTTCTTGGGCTAGTAAGAAACATGATTTAGTATCTTTATCTACTGCTGAAGCTGAGCATATTGTTGCTGCTAGTAATTGCACTAAGATAGTATGGATGAAGCAAATGTTGAAAGATATTAGAGTTATTTATGATGAGCCTACTATTATTTACTGTGATAATACTAGTTCTATAAACATGTCTAAAAATATGGTGAAAAATTCTAAGACTAAGCATATATCAATCAAATATAACTACTTGATAGAGGAAGTTGGTGAACAAAAGGTGAAGTTGGAATATGTATCTACAAAGGAACAAATTGCTGATATTTTTACTAAGCCTTTGCCTACAAATACATTTGTCTATCTAAGAGACAAGTTAGGGGTCTCCACCCCTCTTGATGAGAACTAGATGTATTGAGTTGCGTCAATCCAGTGAAATTTAGAGTCTTATTATTTTATCTGGATTGATGAGTTGGTACTACTCCTCTACTGGAGTAGTCTAATGATTTGGTTGTGTATCCCAGGGGGAGAGAGATTCATGATTTTTTGTTTTGATAGAGATATTTTTGGTTATATGTTTTATGGGGAGAGAGATTCATGTTTCTATGTTTTAGTAGGAGAGAGTTTGATTTTCTGTTTTGGTGATCTTTGGCATTGCTGTCAAAGGGGGAGAGACAATGTGAAAAACTACTTTATCTATCTTGATCTTAGGGGGAGTTTGCTGGTGATATCTTCTTTCTTTGCATTGACTGTTTTTCATATTCATATGTTGCCATCAATGCCAAAAGGGGAGATTGTTGGATTATTTGGGAGATTGCTTGATTTATTTTTTCATTTCTACTGCTAGGATATGTTGTTGTCATTGATGTCAACATATTCCTGTGAGTTATTCCGGTGAGTTTGGGAAAGGTTTTTGGTCTAGTTTTGTAGTTTGGTTTTACTAATCACTGTTTTGCAGTACTCGGTATTCCATCTAGTATATTCTATAATACCCTAAAAATGGTCATCTAAACCATGGGCCCCTAATCTCAACAACATCACCAAGGTCCTAACCAAAGGCAATTAAATCAATCTTGAGCACATTATTAATTATTTAATCATCAAATATCACATGGCAAATCAATTACTCAATATTAGTTAAATATTCATTTAATTAATTGAATCATTTCCAAGGATATCATTTTGATGAATTATCTCATTTTAATTTATTAAATATCCTTGCATATTTAATTAATTAATAAATTGCCATTTAATCATGCAAAAGGAATTAATTTATTACAAAAGAGGAATTAATTACAAAACAAGAGTTGAATTGAAATTAAATAAAAAAGAATTGAATTGAAAGAGAAATCAAACTTGAGATATTATTTCTTTTTCTAAATTGAGATCTTGAAATCAAAAAAGCAATTTAATTGAATTATTGAATTATTCTCTAAAACTGGAATTCAAAGGTTTTTAGAAAAAGAAGTTCAGTTGCATTGAAAAGACTCTTTTCTTGAATAAATAAAAGAATTATCTATTTTTATCAGAAATGCTTGGAATTAATTTATTATTATTTCCGATGCAACTTGGACTTCTAATTTGAATGTATTTCAATTAAACTATAATTGGAATCTATCTCAAGGTTAACTTAACCTAATTTCTCAATTATTTTCAATTAATCCTAAATTGAGCTTTTCTCTTGGTAATTCTCTATAAATTCATTCTTTAGCTCTCATTCCAATTTACCCCAGAGATTTTTAGAACATGCTTGGAGATTATTATCACGCTAATTTCGCTCTGGAGTCATTGAATATTATTGTGCTTTTTTAGATTTACATCCATTATTGCTTGAATTGATTTTTCCCTAGAAATTATTCATCCATCTTGCATCCATATAGTTTAATATATATATTAAATCCTTTGTCTTAGTGTAGTCTAGTCACTGGTATTGCTTATAAAAATCTGAGAGCAATCTTATACTCACATCTTTTAGAAGGCAATTAGTGACTTTGTTATGGTTTTTTTTACTTATTGATTATTGATTATTAACCTTGCATATAATGACTTAATTGAAGCGTTGTGCTTGCAGCTTATAGACCACTTTTTCACACACACATCCCTGGTGCCCACCATGGGGCCGAAGACTACATTTTTCTACCTCCAAAACTGACTACATTGTTTTTTGTTATTTTCCAGGATTCGGATTTTTCGATTTTTTTTTCATTCGTACATATCGTACGACAATTCTCACAGTCTTAAATGACAAACTATAGGTGTCGTACGAATTGGAATCTTGTCTCGTATGAGTTAGGATCCTATATTGTACAAGTTTTTATACTGTCGTACGACTCTGTATTTTCTAGTTAAAAGACAAATTTCATGTTTTTTATTGATTATTCTGATGACTGACCCTGACTGTGTATTTGTCTATGTCAAAAATTTTCACAGCCTAATCAGGTTTTACAAAACGCTTATCAAAGAATATGCTTGTCACACAAAGACAATATGACTACTGATTCGTTGTCTTTGCAGGTTGCCTAAGGAGAATCGATTAAACATCATATATTCTTTAAATTCACTTTTAGGAAGCTAACTTGCTATCTGGTTAAAGAAAAAATTTGTCTTTTGTGTTTTTAGAAGATTCTGAGAGGTAGGAGAGTATGCTCTTGTCTTTTTCTAGACAATCAGAAATCCAGACCCTTGGGGGTTTTTCTGTGTTTGAGATTTGTACATTTTTAGCATGTCTGCCCTCCTGAGGGGTTGAAAAACTCTTAAAGCTGTTACAACCAGTGTGAGGGGGATGACCTAAATGGGAATGACTAGATGCCAAGTACTCCAACCCACTATAAAATCAACATGATTTGATGAAAATCAAGTCAATGACAGTGCTCGGGAATAGATCTCCTCCATACCTTTGGGTATATTAAACCTTGGTTTTCAAGGCTGGGAGACCTCTTAATTGAGTTTATACCTCAATGCGCCGAACGGATCCCTAACTAAATCCAATTCAAAATTTGAAGCTACCCAGTTCATCTCCAAAAGGGGGATAATCTTTTTGCAAGAGAGATAGTAACTCTCCCAAGATACTTGTCATTTCATGCCCCCATTAGCATTTGGAGTTAGATAATATGGCATTGAGAATCCATTGCATGAGACTCAGTGGCCGTATTCTGATTAGCTATTGGGTATGTACCTGAGTCTACAAGCAAAGGTTTTCTTTCCTCACCAAATTCCTTAGGGTTTGCATGCTGTGATTGGAGTCACTATACATACTACTTGTTTTATGTGTTTTCATCCCTGAAACAAAAACAAAAATACCAAAATTGGAGAAGACAAGAAACAACTTAGTGATTCGAAACTCTGTCCATGTCAGAAACTAGTTTGTCCTAAGTCGAAACTCTATCCATGTCAGAAACTTGTCTATCTTAAGTCAAAACTCTATCCGTGTCAGAAACTAGTCCGTCCTAAGTCAAAACTCTGTTCGTGTTAGAAACTTGTCCATCTTAAGTTGAAACTCTGTCCGTGTCAGAAACTTGTCCATCTTAAGTCGAAACTCTATCTATGTCAGAAACTTGTCCATCTTAAGTCAAAATTTTGTATCCTGGTCCAAAATTAGTCCATCTTAGAATTGGTCATATTCAGTTATCATACTCAACAATCGAAAAAACTCAAAATTTCTAGGCTCTATCCTGTGAATAGTCGTACGAGTCTAATAATTTATCATGCTGCACCTGATCCTGTCTTGTACAAGTCTTCTGATTTGTCATTCTAGACCTGATCCTATGTTGTACTAGTCATTTTAATCTATCATTTGGTTCTGTATCCTGTGACATACAAAACAAAACAGCTCTGAGTCTTTTGTCATCCTGCACATACCCATCTGTCGTAGGTAAGAAACAACAACTCGTACGAAAAATTTTTTTTGTCTTCCTGTAACTGCTAAATTGTCATCCGATTCAGAAAATCTTGTCATACGAGTCTCTGGTTTTGTCAGAATAGAACAGTCAAACTTGCCTAAAAATAGTCTACATCAAACATAATACTGGTTATCAATTTTCCTGAGCATAAACAGATCAAGATAGTGTACCTCTTCCATTTGCATTGTATGATTTGGTCGATCATCTTTCATCTAGTTCAATCAACTACCTATCAAATTTTAGTCACTTAGATAACGTCTTATACAGGATAGATCATTCCTGAAACTAGACTCAGTCTTACACTATGCTTAGAATCAACTTAGATAAACATCTTATACAGGATAGATCATTCCTGAAACCAGATTGAATCTCAATTGTTTCTCCCAAACAATACATTAACTAAACAACTAGCTCTAAAATTGATCTTGACCTCTACATCACAAACAGCTTTAGGTCTCACTAATCTATAAAAATGCCTATACAAACCAAGAGTTATAGTAAGAAAGAAGCCAAAGGAAAAGGAATACCCTTTTCATACATCGACAATCCATTTTATAAAAAGGATCCACTCATTGACATATCATCGTCATCAGGCGAACCAATTTTTGATGAGCCTAAATCTCCCACTATATATGAGATGGAACACAATGATGGAAACAAGGACAATAATAACATTCCCAAAAATGATAATGAATCCTCATTATCAAGTGAGGCTGACGAAGACACCGAACCTCCAGAAAAAGAAATCCTTGACCATCAAAAGGACAAAGACTTTAGAAAAATGATGAAAGCTATCCTAACCCGAGAGAAGGAAGACTATTTCTTAGAACTAGCAAAATAAGGTGCTAAACTTCCTACTAGATATGATGTTTAGATGCTCATTACTAAAAAGAAAGAATCACCTATACTCATGGTACACAAACAATTACTAGCCTTACAGAAGGAAGTCTCAGAACTGAAGAATAAGGACAAGTCCCCAAAACAATATTCTCTGGAAACAATATGTCCCTTTTCATTTGACAAGAATATACACATGCCTCCATTTCCTTCATGAGTGGAGATCCCAAAATTTGATAGGTATGATGGTACCTCAGATCCTCAAGATCATGTTAGAGAGTTTTGTGCTGCTTGTATGGAGTTCATGCATGATCAAACGTACCTCATGCACCTTTTCCCGAGGAGTTAAGGGGGTCAAGCAATGGAATGGTTCTCAAGTCTACCCAAAGGAATAAAAATGTTTGAAGAACTAATCCAACTATTCTTACAACAATATTCATACAACATTCAACATCCTATGACTATGATCAATCTTTGTAAAACTCAACAGAAAATAGGGGAACCTCTTCTTACTTTCCTCCAACGCTGGAGAAAGATGTTTTCTAGGTATTCCCGACCTATTCTAGACTTTGAGAAAATGGCCATATTTGTCAATAACTTGGTCCCTGAGCTGAAATATAGTATACAAATGCAAGTACACCCATCATTTAACAAAATGGTAGATAATTCCATTTGAATGGAAGGTGTGCTCATAAAGAAGGGGGATATCAGACCTTGGAAAGAAACACAATCAGGATCTAGCTCTAAAGAGAAGAACAAGTATTGGAAGTTTGGCAAAGAAAATAACAAGAATGTTGTTAATGATGGAGTAGTAGACATTGTCAAAACCAACTCAAAATCCACAATATTCAACTTGGCTAGTGGTACACAAGCACTTGAAGCCACTGAGGCTGCAGCAGAGAATCCACCAAAGAAAACAAAGGAATGGTTCAAAGACAAGCCTTGTCTTTCCAAACCTAAGCATGATTTTACTCCTCTCAAAGAATCATATGAATTCGCTTTCAAAACTTTGTTCGCAAACAACTTGATAACACTACTAGATAACTCTAGACCATATGATCCAGATGTCAAACCAAGATGGTGGAGAGAAAATGAATACTATGACTTCCATCAGAATAAAGGTCATAACATAAACAATTGTATGAAGCTAAAGCATGAGATTCAAGATCTCATAGATGATAGTAAAGTTGTTGTTGGGAATCATCCAACTAATGCAGATCATAAAGCATTTAAAGACGATTTGCTTGTTTATGAACAAGGTGATTCTTCAAAGACCAAAGGAGGTGCCAAAGTAAATTATACTTATGTCAATCAGGACAACATTATCAACATGATTGAGCCTTCCCACTTGGAATATTGCAATGTGATTATAGTCCAAGATAAACCAAATGAATCACGATATGCAAGAGCTCTGACATGTTCTCAGAAGAAAGTCACTCTCCAAGGAGCTAGTTCTTCCAATCCAACTCAAGCAACATTGAATTCACCAGCCCAATCAAACAAACAAAAAGAATCAACCTTGGACAAATTTAAAAGGCTAACTTCATCATCATCTTCTAGATATAGTGTCATTGAACATTTGAAAAGGACAAATGCTCAAATCTCAATCTTTGAATTGCTAAAACTCTCATCTGCTCACAAAGAGATACTAGACAAAGCATTACTCACCACCAACATTCCAAAAGATTTAGGCATTGATTAGTTTCAGTCTATGTTGGGTCATTTGACTTCACCTCACTATTTGACCTTCTCTGAAGAAGATGACAACTCACTAAATCATCCACATAACCAACCATTGCATATTTAAGCCATGATCCACAAACATATAGTCAAACATGTTTTGATAGATGGAGACGCGGGGTTGAATATCTGTACTTACAGTTTGCTTACACAACTAGGATTCTCTAAAAATGTCATTGATCTTGGCAAGAAAATAACAATAAAAGCCTTTGATGAAGAAGAAAGGACTTTTAAAGGTCTAGTGTCATTACCAATCAGAGTGGGACTAGTAGAAAAATATGTTCTTTTCTAGGTCCTGGATATTTCATTGTCATATAATATATTACTGGGCATGTCATGGATTCATGAAATGAAGGCAGTACCGTCAACATACCATCAATACTTAAAGTTTCCTTATAACGGAGCTGAAGTCAGTATTCCTACTGATACAAATGTCATATGTAATGCATTGACAAAAGGTTTAGATACTTTTGTACCTCATAATAGGGCAGCCTCTCCAAATGCAGATCCAGAAGCACTAAGGAAAGACTTAGAAAAAAGATTGAAGATTACAAATATCAGCATGGATGACTACAAGATAGAACTGGTACTTTCATTAGTTTCTCTCCATCCATCACCAAAATAGTTGGGCAAGCCATCAGAAGCTATGAGAACACAAACTTTAGCTTCGAATACCATATATGATGGTCTCTTTATACAGTTTTCTACCTCCTTGGTGGATGAAATAGAAGAAGATGTTGTTCTTAACTGGCTCTTTAAGGAAGATAGTCAAAATGAGGAGGTACAACATTGTGAGGTTTCCTCAAACCAATATGGTCCTAGATATAAAATGATTCAACACATGGGGTACTCAGGTACTGGTCCTTTAGGTAAACAAAAGGAAGGTATTACTGAACCAATTCAGCTACAAATCAAATCCACAAATGATAAGGCTAGACTGGGTTACAATCTAAAAAAGACATCAGATCAAAACATGTTTCTAAGTCTAAGTGGTAGAAAAGAATATCGCCTTTAACATTATAGGAAGTAGACACTCAACAAACAAAAGCAGAGTGTAGAAAAGAGAAAGAGGAATCAACAGTCAAGAAAGAAGAAACAGTCAGTGCTCAAGCTTCGATGCTATCATCTACAATAATACTGGAAGTTGAGGTCCTTGAGGATATAAGAGATGAAGTAGTAAGAATCAGAGAATTGTTTGCACCACTAACAGTTCTAGTCACATATACTGGTAGACAACAAGTAGACAATTCAGAGACTGAGTCAAATGAGTATGAATGGGGTCCTAACAACCTCTTAGACACATCCACTACAAAAATTCCAGAAGAGTCTAGTGATGTCATAAATGATAATCAAGAGCTGATGCGCATAAAACTAGAAAATGAAATATAGGAAATTAGACAAAAGAGACAAGCAAATTATGAACAAGGACTAAAAGAAGGAAGAATACCAGAAAGCTTCTCATCTATGTACCCCTATCCTAAAATAGAACAAATTAGGTATAGCACTACACAAGAAGAGTTGGAAGCTACAAAACAAGAACCAATTATCAGTCCAGAAGAAGCTTAATGGAGTAGGAGACAACAAATCACAAAAACATCAAGATCATGTCAACAGGTGTGTCAGATACAAATGACAAATGAACCACAACATGAAGAAACTTGCAAAATTAAAGATGTTGGTATTGTTTCCATACATATGCTTACTAAATCACTTGAAGAAGACTCTGAAACTTCACCTGATGACTCTGATGATAGTCCTATTCAGGATAATATCTATTCAGCCTCAAATTTTGAATCATCTAATACAAACAATGAAAATTTGTCCACTGATCTTATCCTTGTTAAACCAAGATATGACGTCCAATTTGGCGTAGTGAACGACGTTACAAGTATGTCTATCAAATTATATCAACCAAATATTAATGTGAACCTTAATAATCATGATTTGACTCTTCCTGGTCTCGAGACACTTACACAAGGTATCATCTCGAAACTCAACTTTTCGATCAGTGGCTGTCATAACAATACCGTGAACGCTCTTGAACCTATCCAAGATTTATCCTTAGTACATCCTGAATTGATTGACTGTACTTTACAAAACCAGCCCATGAGTATACCTACTTTTGCCAATGACTATATGTTAGCCTATTATCTCAATGTAGTTTAACTTATAAACTCTTCCACCAGTGAACAAAGTGAAAACATGACTAAAGGATATCAAGTATCTTAGTCACAAAAATAGGAAAAATAAAAATAAAAGATCTGATGGTGAAAACCACATTGTGGCAGTGTCAGAATATAAAACAGAGAAAATAAAGGACGTACCTAAAGGTGAAAACCTCTCTGAGGAGCCTAAAGGTGAGATACTTGATATACTACCAAGTCATTTCCAAGAAAGTTCCTCCATATTGATCAAGCCAACTCAGCCAGTGAACATTGGGATTCAAGAGACACCACACATCATTCATGTGACTCAATCACTATCAATAGAAGAATTGAAAAAGTTTACTCAGCTATTCTTAGAAAAGAAAATAAACTTTCAATGGACGTACTCTGATATGCTAGGCTCTGATCTTAATCTCATTATGCACCATTTTTCAATTACACTAGGAGTAAAACCAGTTAAGCAAAAACATTGTAAGATGCACCCACATGTAGCACTATTAGTCTAGGTTGAACTAGAAAAACTGCTCAAAGCTAGATTCATCAGAGCTATAGATTATGCTGAATGGATTTCAAACATAGTACCTATGTCAAAGGCAGACAAGTCTATCAGAGTTTGTACTAACTTCAGAGATCTTAACAAAGCATGTCCGAAGGATGACTTTCCATTACCAAATATTGATATGATAGTCGACATGACTGCTAGGTATGAAATGTACTCACTAATGGACGGATTCTCTGGATACAATCAAATCAAAATAGCTCCTGGAGATCAAGAAAAGACAACTTTCACCTATGCATGGGGAACCTTTTGCTGGAACGTCATGCCATTTGGGCTAAAGAACGCAGCAGCAACCTATCAAAGAGAAGTTACAACCATCTTTCATGATATTATGCATAAGAATATGGAAGATTATGTTGATGACACCTTACTGAAGACTATGAAAAGATCAACGCATATTCAAGAGTTAGGTCCTATACTAGACAGAATGGAAAAGTTCCAACTCTAGTGAAATCTAAAGAAGTGTGCATTCGAAGTGACATCTAGTAAACTACTTGGCTATATCATTTCAAAGAAGGGAATCGAGGTTGATCCTGAGAAGGTCCAAGCTATAATGGGAATGCCACCTCTGAAGAACATCAGTCAAATGAGAAGTCTACAAGGACATCTCCAATCCATCAGACGGTTCATTTCTCAGCTAGCAGACAAAGCTCAACCTTTCACAAAGGTATTGAGAAAAGGAATAATATACAACTGGGATTAGCAATGTGAACAACATCTTTAGCAGATAAAAGAGTACCTGTCAAATCCACTGATATTGATGCCACTGATTTAGGGTAAACCACTAATCTTATATATATCAGCAACTGATTCATCACTGGGGGCACTTCTGGTGCAACAGGATGACAACAAAAAGGAATGAGCTATTTATTACATCAGTAAGACATTGGTGTCTTATGAAATGAACTGCACTATAATAGAAAAATCATGCTTGGCGTTAGTCTTTGCATCACAAAAACTAAGACACTACATGCTAGCACATTCAGTCAAGATAGTGGCCAAAATTGATCCACTTAAGTATCTTCTCAATAAGGCAACACTTACAGAAAAATTAGTGAAATGAGTCATGATCCTTACAGAGTTTGACATTGAATACGTGGAACGTAAAGCCATAAAAGGACAAGTAATTGCTGATCAACTTGTTGAAGCTCCACTTGAGGACACTCAACCGCTACATATAGAGTTCCTAGATGAATCTATAATGCACCTTACTCAACAACCTTGTAAAATGTTCTTTGATGGGTCCTTTACTCAAAATGGTTCAGGTGCTGGTATATTATTCATTACTCCTCAGAAATATTCAATCCCAAAGTCTTATAAGATTCTATTTCCTTGCACAAACAACATTACAAAATATGAAGCTTTGGTGAATGGAATAAAACTAGCTATTGAATGGAAGGTTACAAAATTGTATACCTATGGAGATTCTCAGCTGGTGGTTAATCAGATCAATGATACATATTAGACTCGAGATGAGAATTTGATGCCTTAAAAGAGAGTGGTTGATGATCTTAAAAAGTATTTTGCTTTTGTATCATTCCATCAGATTCCTAGGTTTGCAAACAGAGCAGCAGATGTTATGGCTACCTTAGCATCTATACCTGAGTTACAGAAGTCCAATTTTCACTGTGATTTCCTAGTGGAAGAGTTATATTACCCTGCTTATGATTCTCCTGAGACCCAAATAGTTTGTTCTATTATTGGACATGACTCATCCCGATACAACCACATCTATTCCTATCTACAAGACCAAATTATCCCTGGAAATCTTACCCATAATGAGAAAAGAAACCTAACTCAAAACACTTCGTGGTATGTTATTATAGCTAACAATTTATTTAGATAAGGTTTGGATGGTACATTTCTTAGGTGTCTAGAAACTGAAGAATCTAAACATGCATTATTGGAAGTCCATGAAGGTATTTATGGATCTCATTCGAATGGTCTTACTTTAGCTTGGAAACTATTACGGGATGGCTACTATTGGCTAGACATGGAAAAAGATGCCATCCAATTTGCTAAGATTTGTGAGAAATGTTAGCTTCATGGAAATCTCATACATGCCCCAGCAAGGGACCTCATACCATTTATAACACACTGGCCTTTTCAGCAATGGGCCTTTGATCTCATTGGTTAGATATATCCTGCTTCATCCAAGGGACATAAATTCATCATAACTACCATTGAGTATTTCACCAAGTGGGTAGAGGTGGTTTCGCTCATTAAAGCAACTAGTAAACAAGTCGCCTTGTTCATCCTGAACTATATCATCTACATGGGATACCTTCGTCCGTCGTGACTAATAATGGAGGACAGTTTAAGAATAAAGATCTAGACAAGCTTTGTGAGAAATTCAAAATAAAGCAACACTGGTCAATGGTATATTACCCTCAAGGTAGTGGACAAGCTGAGGCGTCTAACAAAAACCTACTGACTATCTTGCATAGAACAGTGAACAAATCTAGGAAGGATTGGCATCTGTAGCTCAATCCTGCACTATGTGCTTACAGAATAAGTATTAGAACACCTACCGGGGCTAATACTTTCTTTTTGGTGTATGGGTCCAAAGCATTACTACCTATTCAAGCAGAAATACCATCTCTAAGAGTTTCTTTGCAAGGTCTTGCTATTGATGAAGATCATAGAATATCTAGATTGCAAGAGATCGAATTGCTAGATGAGCGTCGACAAGTGGCATCTGATCATCTTAGAGTATATCAAAAGAGAATGTCCAAAGGATATAACAAGAAAGTTAGACAAAGAGAATTTCAAGTTGGTGACCTAGTTTTGAGAGAAAATCCAAAAAATCAACAGTTTCACCATAATAAAGGGAAGTTTGAACCCAACTGGCTGGGTCCCTACATTGTTACTGTAGTATTTGGCTCTGGTGCCTATCAACTCTCAAACATGAAAGGATAACAACTCCGTGAACTGATTAACAACATCCACTTGAAGAAATTATTCGCTTAGCATTCTTTGTGCCACCAACTTGTACAACTAGAAAAAGTCCTGAAAAAAATTTAAAAAAATAAGAAAAATAAAAAAAATACAAAAAAAGTAAAAATCATCAAAAGAAAAAAAAAATAAAAGAGAGAAAATGCCCTAGTGAAAACTTGGTAAATAGGCACCTTGGTAAAAAAAAATGAATCTCTACCAAGTAGGTGAAAACTTGGAAAATAGGTGCCCCTTGTACTCAAGCCATCTATCAACGCAACGTTGGCATTTTCCACTTTCATGCATCTTTTGCTTTCGCTTGTACATATTTTTCAGTCACTTTCATGACATCCTGGTTCATTGGAACCCTCATGACTTGAAACTGATCAATGTCCTAGTCTTAGATTACTCGATAGAGCAATTTACATATCCTAAGCAGTGTCAACCAAGTCATCTTTCCGTGAGTAAAACCTGGTCGTCCACTCTGAGTCAGTCACCTGTCTCCTACTACCAAAGAGTTTTTATCACTGAGTAAACAAGCAAAACAATATAATGGAAAAAAATCACTAAACAGTTTGAGCTATGAATGAATATTTTCTTTGTGTGCTATCTTTTATATTGGTTTTCGATTATTATCCCTCTGAGTAACTCGAGGAAGTCTATTGTGACTAAGAGGAGCAAGGATTGGGGGCATAATATTTTCTTTTTTTTTTGCTTGTAGGAGTGATCCTAATGATCTAGAAACATATAAATTAGCTAGGTGTCTGTGATAAGAGCCTTCATAACAAGGTGAAATTGCCTTACATACCTCGACTCTGCTTATTTGTATGCTACAAGGAGGTCCATATCATTTCTTTGTCTGTTTTGAGGGAATTTCTTTATGATACAATTCGGGTCCCTGCGAAATCTGTCCAAGGATATGAAAAAAAAAGGGTCATTGTGGACAAGATAATTAATATTGCACATTGAAAAAGAAAGGAACTCTAACTTGCCTATTGTATTCATTATGATCAGTGATGAATCTTAAGTATTTTAAATCCAGTGACTAGGTTTAGGATGCATTTTGCATATCATTCTGCATTTTTGTGAATTTAGAGTGATTTCGGTATGGTAATAATCTCTTTATCATCTGAATAAGAGCTGAAAGCATCATCATTTCTTACGCTAAGCGGTCTATTTATCATCATTTCTTTGATCGAGTACTTGTGTTTTGAGATGTTTTAGCTGCATACATAACATTTCATTATTTACTCATCTGGATTTATCTTATTGCATAGAAATATGAAAATATTACATTACTCATATTACTCATTATATATTCATTCATTTGCATATGAAAAGAAACAAAAATAGACATCTATAATCATTTGCATTACATACATTCATATTAAAAAGAAATGCATACATATAGAATAAAGCATATAAAAGACATCTCATAAATGAATCAACAAAAGTCTGATGAACTCAAATTAGATCTCGTATATATATATATATCATGTTAAGTCTAAGAGTACAAAATGATGTTGAATGACATATACAAACTCCCATCAGAGCAAGAATTGTATAGGCTACAAAAAAATGGGTGTCTACAAAAAAATATTTGAGCTACAAAAAGAAATAATCTAGCTAGAATCCTCTCACTCATTGCTTGGTGGAGGAGGAGGAGCCTGATGCACAGGATCCTGATGAAGTGCTCAAGCTCCCTATGATCGTGCCATATACTATGAGTAGGGTATCACCTGCTACGCAATAGGAACTCCGACACTATATGCTGCCACATAATAAGCTGCTCTACTACTCTGGAGAAGGACCTCCTATCGTAAAGCCTCTATCTCTGCTCTTGACTCTACCCTCAATGATGCGATCTGGGAATCACGCTCAACCCTCACCTCAGAAAGCTATCGGTCTCGCTCCACCAGCTGAGTTTGAGCCACTGTCAACTGTGACTGTAGCTCTACAAGATGTGCTCTCATCGACCACCCTACGCCAGTCCCCTTCTCTCTCACAAGCTCTCCACCCCCATCTCCACCTGTAGCTCCACCCTACTCATCCCGTCGCTACCGAACCTATCTTGGAGCTATTCACTCCTCCTCAATCCCACCCAATATCACTCCTACATGCCCTAGGGATCCACCCTCACCCCTCTGCTATCCAACATCAACTGGAACCCTACTGCTACTAGCACTAGGATCACCACCACTCTATCATGGAGCCTTAGCTCTCTATGCCCGTTCCTGCCTGTGGCCCTATGCTGGTGTGGGGGCATCATCCTCAACATCCTCATTATGAGGAGCCCACTTTGCTGGATCTGTGAATCAAGGGAACAGATGTTGTTGAAACCAATCTCTATACTGGGGCAATACCTCCACATCCGCTGCATTATCCAGATAATCCCACCTCAGGTAGTGTAAACCAATCAGCTCCTACATCGCCAAAGCATAGGACAACCATGGAGACCATCCCCATCTCTCCTCATCTGTGTAATGCACATACACTATAAAATCTTGTGAGATCCCCTAAGGCCGGCCATACTGCCTCATCACTTGAGAAACGATGAATCGCTCCACAATAGTCTGTGATCCCCCAATGAGAGGGTGCATAATGAAAAGGTCCCTACGGACTAGCTGCTAGTCATCCCATGGCTCAGAGCCTCTGTATGGTCTCCATACAATGGCTATTAGGTCATCTAGCTGCCATCTCCAAAAATTTGTCTTGCCCAGATGGGGTTGTGTAATGTATCCGGCATACCTGTATATAATCGGTTGCCCGAGCTCTCTACTATCATCTACTATAGGCCAATAAATGGGAAGGTGCTCCCAAGCCCACACCTGCAAAATATATACACCAGCGGCCATGCTCTGTGCATTTCTATACATGATCTCATGCATCTGTCGATACATGTGGGCCAATAAACATGAACCCCAGCCAAGTCTCTGAGGGGTCTCTATCAATCTCTCTAACATCCGACCCCATCTCCATTGGAAACCCTGCTGCCCTCTATCTGGCATCAGAAAATAGCCTACGAACCCTGCTAGAACACATGCCAGAGGATACTCCTTATTGTACCTACTCATTAGTATGTCCCAACTAATGGAATGAGTCAAAATGTCAGGATCACTGAAGACATGTCTCACTACCTGTAATCCTGGAAGGTGCCTTGAATCATACTCCACCTTATCCCTAGCAAAAGGGATATAGAGGATCCTATATACATCCTCAGGAGTGATAGTCAACTCCCCCACTGGCAGATGAAATGTGTTCTGCTCTTAATGAAAATGCTCAACTAATGTCGTGAGCATTCCATGATTTACATGGATATCAAGTAATCTCAATAGATGAGTCAAGTCGCACAAGTCAATATGAGCTTGGTCAACCTCAAATAAATATCGCACTAATGCCATAGTAGGAGGATATACACATCTAAACAGCATAGGACGTAATCAAACCTACAAAAACCCAACAACGAAGCATCAGAAAACATTCCAAATGAGCCTACAAGAGAAGTAAAACATCACACAAATCCAACTAAGTCAAATGCAAAATCAAAATTTCACATTTGGACCTTCAAAAATGTTCACTATCTCCCAAACGACAAAACACAGAGAGACAAAATTTCGTACAAGCCAGGAATAGCTCTCGCATGACATACTATTGGCTCCCGCATGACAAAATGGTCTTTTAATAGATCTGTCGTATGATACGAGGGTACATCCTGAACAACAATTCTAATGACCCTAAATGACAAAAGAAATTTTACCAGTTACTTGTATGAGACAGGATCCTGTCTCGCATGATAAAACGTGAAACTTGACCCCACACATGTGAAAAACTTGAAAAATGAACCAAAAAAATTCAAAATTGAAAACATAAAGAGGCTTAAGATCGATCACTTACTGCTGGCTCATATTTTTGGGGTCGATTATGATGTCTCTGGCACTTGAATCGATGCTGATGAGTAGGGACCACCATTTTCTTTGCAGAAGGCTTTTTGAATTTTCAAACTTGGAGGGTTAAAATGATTTGAAAATGACACTTTCGTCCCATATATAGCCAAAAACCTAATTTTTCAACTTGCTTCGATGGACATGAAAATTGTACCCTTAGCTAATTTGACTTCTCAAATTCCATTTTCAGGATCGAAATCGAAATTCAAGATCATTTTGCTAGTCAATTTCACAATTTGTACCACTTAGCGCTCTTTTCATCAAATGCTCATTCTTTCTTCAAATTACACTCAATTTCAATGTTGAATATCAATTTCAATTCTACACATCAACATTACGATCAACTTTGCACTTAACTCACCAATCAACACCGAATTTTTCAAATATTCCTCCGAATAAATTTGTACTCAAATAACTTATTTTTGCCACACAATTGCCTATGATCAAGTACCCTCGCTATTTTTTCAATTTTGTTCCCGAGGGGGCATACTCATGACCTTATGACCTCACATCTCACAAGTTGAGAAATTTTTTTAAATCTTCATCAAAAGTCGAGCAAAATATTCTCAACTAAAGAAAATCAATTCTTATTACTAAGGGGCATCTCAGCTTTATCCCTTCACATCAAGTTGAGATCTCTCAATCATCTGAATCAAATCAATCGCTAGGGGCATATCAGTTTCATTGCTTCAAATCAAGCGGATATTTGTCCTTCATCTGAATCAATCTCTTAACATTAATCAATTTCATCGCTTCAAATCAAACTGATTATTTGTTTAAACTCAATCAAAAGTTTAAAGAGTATCTTTGATCACAGTCAATCTAAGCAGCTGTTCAGTATTCATTTCTTCATCAAGCTAAACAATTTATCTTCATCATGTCTTGATCATTCAAGTTCAAGATCAATTTTTATCATCACTCACTGAATCTAAGTTCAATAAAGTTCTAGATTAGTAAGATCCGCTTCTTGATCAATCAAGTTCAAGTTTGGAATCTTTTATTTCTATTGTTCCTTAGTTCAGTCAAGTTCAGGAATGGTGTCACTTTAATTAGACTTCATTCATCTTTGTCACTTTGAATCAAGCTAAACACCTTGCTCTTCATCTAGTTCGTGATCATTCAAGTTCAGAACTGGCATCTCCTAGAAATCACACATTCATTGAACCAACGTGTTGCTCGCACATTAATTCAAAGAGGGGCAAATGCAATACCCTAAAAATGGTCATCTAAACCATGAGCCCCTAATCTTGACAACATCACCAAGGTCCTAACCAAAGGCAATTAAATCAATCTTGAGCACATTATTAATTCTTTAATCATCAAATATCACATGGCAAATCAATTACTCAATATTAGTTAAATATTCATTAAATTAATTGAATCATTTCTAAGGATATCATTTTGATCAATTGTCTCATTTTAATTTATTAAATATCCTTTCATATTTAATTAATTAATAAATTGCCATTTAATCATGCAAAAGGAATTAATTTATTACAAAACAAGAGTTGAATTGAAATTAAATAAAAAAGAATTGAATTGAAAGAGAAATCAAACTTGAGATATTATTTATTTTTCTAAATTGAGATATTGAAATCAGAAAAGCAATTTAATTGAATCATTGAATTATTCTCTAAAATTGGAATTCAAAGCTTTTCAGAAAAAGAAGTTCAGTTGCATTGAAAATACTTTTTTCTTGAATAAATAAAAGAATTATCTATTTTTATCACAAATGCATGGAATTAATTTATTATTATTATTTCCAATGCAACTTGGACTTCTAATTTGAATGCATTTCAATTAAACTATAATTGGAATCTATCTCAAGGTTAACTTAACTTGATTTCTCAATTATTTTCAATTAATCCTAAATTGAGCTTTTCTCTTGGTAATTCTCTATAAATTCATTCTTCAACTCTCATTCAAATTTACCCCAAAGATTTTTGAGAACATGCTTGGAGATTATTATCACGCTAATTTAGCTCTAGAGTCATTGAATATTATTGTGGTTTTTTAGATTTACATCCATTTTGTTTACATCCATTATTGCTTGAATTGATTTTTTGCTTGAATTATTCATCCATCTTGCATCCATATAGTTTAATATCATATAGATTAAATCCTTCATCTTGGTGTAGTCTAGTCACTAGTATTGCTTATAAAAATCTAAGAGCAATCTTATACTCGCATCTTTTAGAAGGCAATTAGTCCCTTTGTTATGGTTTTTTTTACTTATTGATTATTGATTAATAACCATGCATATAATGAATTAATTGAAGTGTTGTGCTTGCAGCTTACAAACCACTTTTTCACACACACATTCCAGTGTGATAAGATCTTGTGCTGATATTTGGGATTATTGTTTGGGATGATCTTGTGTATCTTAATTTTAGATGGTTCATGATCTGGTGCACCTCAAATTATCTTTCTTCGTGACAATTTCCTATTGGTTGTTTTCTTGAGCTTTTAGACATTGGTAGATGAAGATTTGAAAAGAGATAATGGTGCAACTATTCTGGATGATTCTAATGTGCTTGATGGTGTTTCTTATTCGTGTCCTATTTGTTTTGATGATCCACATTGATCGTTGAGTGATTTTTTGGTGATTTGTATGAAACAGTAATAATTTGTGGTGCTCCGGTGAAGACTAATTCACCCCCCCTCTCTCAGTCTTCCTTCTTGATTACTGCTAACAATTGTAACTACCTCATCATCCCCTACCTATCGCTCTTGTATATATAAGTAAGGATATTATACATTTGTAGATCATCAATTTGGCCATCAGTTTGTGGATGATAAGCTAAACCAAAAGAGAGACTCTTCCACAATGTTTTCTAGAAATGACCAAGAAATTTCACATATCTATCTAAAACAATGGTAGTAGGCAAACAATGTATTCTAACAACTTCTTTGAAAAAAAGGTAAGCAATATGACTTGCATCATGTGTTGTCTTACAAGGAATAAAATGAGCCATTTTGCTAAATCTGTCAACTACTACAAAGATACTATCAAATCCTACTTGAGTTCAAGGTAATCCTACCACAAAATCTATACTAATGCAATCCCAAGGTCTATGTGGAATGAGAAGGGGCTGATATAAACCAGCATTGGAGGAATTACCTTTTGTTTTCTGAAATACCAAACACTGCTCAGCATACCTCCTGACGTCTCTTTGCATCTTGGGCCAATAGTAGAATCTCTGAACCAACTCCAAGGTCTTGTCGAGACCAAAATGTCCACTTAAGAACCCATTGTGCTTCTCCTGAATGAGGTTCTCTCTCATAAAACCTTTTGGAACACATAACTATCCACCCATGAATAACAAACCATCCTGCAAAGTGAAATCAACATATGCACCATGGAAATAATTCTCAAAATCTTGACAAACTTTATAAGCTTCAACAAAATCATCATCAGTAGGACACATATCTTTAAAACTATGAATACCAATGCTCTATAATTGAATCTCATGAACAGTTAACAACCTTCTACTCAAAGCATCTACTACTTTATTCAACTAACCCTTCTTATGCTTAAGAATAAAATTGTAAGCTTGTAAGTACTATACCCACTTAACATGCCTATGATTCAATTTATCCTGTGAGTTCAAGAAACTCAATGCATGTATATGTGAGGCCTCACCTCGGCTCAGTCTGACATTCAGTGGATTTTATATTTAGACTATTATGGATACTTTGTTTTGATGCATTTTGAGACTTAGAACTTATATGATTTGAGGATTTGGATAACATTGCTATGATTTGATGATTTACTTACATGCTTTATGAGATAGAACACTACATGATTGTTAGATAGGATGATATTGCAAGGATAGATGTCGTTATTGAATTTGCAGGACTTTACTATGAATAGAGAACTATGATGTATGGTTAGTTTATGTGAATTGGGATGAAATTGCTTATGCGAAATTGCTTGATAAAAGATGTATTTAATTTGTGCAGATGAAAATTGTATGCAAGTGATGATGTGTATTGTTATTCCTTTGAATTATATTATATGTGGATATTTGAAAGTACTAATGTGTAAATTGAGATGCGTAGGAAATTTACCATGTGACCATGGAAAATTATGGAGAACCAAACCTAGACTTATGTATGTTTGTAAGCCAGGGTTTGTCTATTTGGAGAGACAACACCCTGTTTGTGTTGTATTTTATTCGTAATAGTATATGCTGCTTGAGTGTTAAGTGTTATTTAAATTTAATGTGTAAAAAAAAAAAACCACAAGAGACAATTTCATGTTCTATTCTGTAAAAGTGTTTTATTTGTGTCACTTGACACGTGTGGATTTAAATTTAAATGTTTTATTTTTGTCTCTTGGTGGGAAGATGTTTAACTATAGTTTTTTTAATTAATGTAACGTGTTGTCATAAATACTTTGGGAAAAGAATCTTGGAGAGGTCAACATATGTTTGACCCGAAAATAAACTTCAGAGGGGTTTAAAATGGGTTAAATGAACACCTAGGGGTAGTTTAATAGGGTTTCCTAAAGCCCATAAGGTATACCTAGGGGTTAGGGGTAATTTTAGGCAAGTTTCTACTTTCAAATGATCTTTTTGACGCTTTAAAAATTGGTTTTTTTGAGTTGTGCGAAAATTGAAAATTAGAAGTTTAAATCTAATTGAGAATTTTTTTAGAGTCTTTTTGCATTCTGCTTTTCTTTCCTTTTTTGGTTTTTTAGAAACTTGTGAGAACTTAGAGAATGAGCTTCTTAAGGAATATTTTGAGAATTTGAGGGTAATCACCCACTCTCCATTTTGGGAGACAAGAGAAAATTTTGAAAAGAAAAGAGTAGATTTGAAATAGAAAATTTAACTAAGGGTAGAAGAAGAAGATCCATGGATTGGGCAGCTCTTCCTCAAATAATATACTACCATTGGCAGATTAAGGTTGGTTTGATTTTTCTTTAAAAATGTTTGTTATCTTGTATGCGTTTGAGTGTATGATTGGAGAAGAAATCTGAGTTTCTTGAATGGTTTGTTTAGAATTTCATTTGAAAGTTTTGCATTATGTTTTGTTGTGCTTCGGGAGTTTTCTCAAGACATCTTACTCTTGGGAGAGAGGAGGATCTTGTGGATGGTAGCAGTGACAACCCTCGAGTGAGAGACTCTCGTTTGAGAGTGATCACAAAGGATCTTTGTGTGACCCTTGCTGCATGGCCTGTTTGTGCAATGGGGGTCATAAGGAGGGTTATATGGCTAGAATGCCTTTGGGGGCATAAGGAATAAGGGGTTGAGATTCTTGATATATTTATTGTGCCATGAGGTGGCTACTTGTTTTTCCATACTTGCAGTTCTCCTCAGGGTATTGGTCCACTACCACCCTTAAAAAAAACCATCACCAAAGTGTGGTGCTGTGAAGTCAAGTTGGGAGTGTGTCTGAAAATCTGTATGTATTCTGCCTTCTATGTGTTTGCCTGTTTGTTACCCATCTAGGACTTGGTTTTCCAAGCTCGGGGGTGGCTACCAATTAGCCTAGGCTGGGAGGTGAGCACTCTGTGGTCATATTTGTGTTTCTATTATGTAGGAATACCAGGAGAAAAGACTAGGAAAAGTGAAAGGTTGTAGCAGAATATTGTTGAAAGAATTTCAAATTTATTTGCAGTTATTAGTTTTAAAATTTGATAAGAGAAATACATCCTCATTCATAGAAGTGATAGGCAAGTTGTAATTTTGGAAACAGACATGAGATTTATGGTTGTAGTTAAATAAAGAAAGATCTTGTAGATTTGAGAATATCGTTAGAGTTGTAAAGAGCTAGATAAGCTTCTATTTTCAAAAAAAAAAAAAGAATTGCTTTTTGATTTACATGCAATAGTTGGTTTTTTTTTGCAATATAAAAATTAGTTTATTTAAATTTGGGTTCTTCTTTTTAGCTGAAAATCTATCTCCTTTTTAATTGCAGAAAACCATGAATTGCACTTGTTGTTATCATGTAAATAAAATTAGTTGTTTTATTAGTTGAGAAATCCATAAATGTATTTGTTTAAGAAAAGTATAAAGTTTTCCTAAAATAGTATTTCTTAAGTATTTAAAAAAAAAAAAAATATGTCTTAGAATTCTATTTCCTGCATACCCATAGATTTCAATATTTAGATTTCGATATAGTTCTGGAAATAAATATTTATCCATTAAAACAAGCAAAATCCATATTTCTTTTCCTACAATGGTTTATCAAAATCTTTCATGATTATGATGTTAGTTTAAGAAAAAGAAATTAAATCTATTAGTCATAAATATATATTTATATATATATATCTATATGCATGTAAAAATTCATGGATATACATATATATATATATATATATATATATATATATATATGTTTTTATACAAGCGTGTCATATAAATACCCTGCAAAATGAATGAAATGGAAAGCTAAGTTTATTTACCATATATATATATATATTGTAAAGCGGAAAAATCGAATCCTAGTTGTTCTCCCCTCCCCAACTCCAAGGAGAGAGAAGGGAGAGTCACTAGGGTTGATGGTTTTCACTTAGGAGGGACTTTACATTCAAAAGAGGGGTTGAAACCCACAAGATCCAATCCCATGCAATGCAAGATTGGATTCTAGATGAGTTTCAAGGGTTGTGACATCAAGGATACCCTCTTTTGTAAAGAATGTAGATAGAAAGATTGAACTAGGAATGCATGTAGAAGCAAGAAAGATTCACTTATAAACAGAGATAGGGATATGGGATGAAGCTACGGACCTGGAATTAGTAGTAAAATGTCAACACGGTGTTGTTCTGCAAATTTGAGCGAAAGTTGACAGGACGATGGCACCCGGTGTGCACACGGTCCTCCGAAAAATCCACGAAACAAAGGGGGATTTGTTCGTCTCTGCACAAGGATTCCAGATCTTCAATTACAGCCGCGTACCTGCAACCTACACATAGAAAAGAGAGGACGATTGGGGGGTTAGGGATGAGGGGTTTGCCTTTAGGTCAAACCCCAGTTTTGGAATTAACCAAGAAATGAGAATGCTGTAAATGTAAATGTTTGTAATGTAAACAAGTACTGATACCTTGTTGTAAGAATGTTTGTATTCTTACATGCGAAGGTGTAATGTATGTAGTATGTTGTATGTTGTATGTGATCTCCTCTTCAATGGTTGAATCCTTGTCTTGAATGCAACACCTAGCCTTGAATGGAGACTTAGAATGCTCAATTGAAGGAATGCTTGAACGCTTGAATGTTTGAATGTTTGAATATCACTTCCGCCTTTTGCACACATATGTCTTCGTCCCTTTATAGGAGAGGAAAAGTAGTTTATATTCTTGTCAATTAGGGTTGATAGACTTATTTTCCCGACCTTAGGCTGACCAGGAAACATTATTTTCCAATTTGCAAACTTAAAGACCCAAAGCCCCATAAGAGACCAGGCCCAAAATAGGGCCAGGGACCAGGGCGCTGGGCGCCATGGTCCTGGGGGACTAGGGCACTGGGCGCCCTAGTCTTGAAGGAATAGGGCACTGGGCGCCATGGTCCCACCTCCTGGGACAACAAGGTGCAAGGAGGATCAGGCCAGGGTGCTGAAAAATGTAGTTTTTGATGTCATGAACAAGTTTCAGGGTCTCCATTCAGGTTCCGTGTTGCATCGCCATCGTGAAGACCCAAATGCAGTCAAAATTGCAAGTGTTGCAATTTTAGGACACTACATTTAGCCCCCACTTTAGTGGGAGTATAAGCGTACACTCATACTTCCGGTAAAGTACAAGGAAACAACATTGAAAGATTTTCACTATGTCAAGGAGGCAAGATACACCAAGCCCCCAGTGGACTAAGGATCTTACGACTTCGATTGATAAAGTAAAAGGGAAGATCACGAGGGAGAACCATGACTATTAGTAGTAAGGTTCCCTCACTATGAGTCATGCAAGAAAGATATAAAAAATTTTCAAGGCAAAGCTAAATTTGTTAAGAAATTTTCAAGTATCTTGAAAAGATATGAATGGGATGTATGCCCCCCTACATTAAAGCGATCGCACATGCCTCACCGAGGGTGATTGCTTTAAGGTAGTGATACATATAAGAAATGAGAAAGGAGCACATTATCATAAGGATTTAGCCCCCAAGTGTGAGATAAGCCCAATGATAATAGACACAAAACACAAAGCACAAGGTGACTTCACTTTCCTCGGGGTCAGTATGCTGTATGATAATTCATGTATATCATATGTATGTATTCATAATTGTTCTTCATTCCCCAATCAAGGAAGGTCACCTAGAAGAAGGGAACACATGTGTCTTTTGAGTCAACATGAGAGAGACCAAAAGAGATCTCAATGTTTTGCATCATCCTCAAGTAGACAACACTAAGGACAACAAATAGAAGAATGAGAATAACACATAGAAGAAGTAACAAAAGAGAGGAGGAGAGAGTCTTCTATGCTAATGAGCTAGTCTAGCACGTCATCTACCCCCCGATCTTGCTGATCAATATTTCGGGAAGGTAGGAAACATGCTAGAGGAGGAACATCCAACACAGCAGATGGAGCTATCACAAGATCCAAACAAGGGCTATGTTCATGTTCCGAGCCATGTTGTTTTTGTCTAGGAGCTAGGATAAGTGCTTTAGAAAATTCGTTAGATAAATGGTTATCAACATCAACATATTCATATTCACTATCAAAATGAACAGGAGTAACATTTTCATCATGAATAACATTTTCATCTATATCATCATGAAGATTTATAAAAATAGGATCTTTAACTCGCACAGGATCAAGACCATCATGCATCTTATGTTTAGGATATTTTGGCTCAATCATCGGCTGAGGAGAAAATGGAATAATACTAGCTGAAGGTGTTTTTGGGGATCGCAAAGTTTGAGAAGCAACTGCCTGAGCTCTAAGACGACGCTTTCATCGGCGTTCACGTGCAGAATGATTCCGTCTAGTCTTAGTAGGAAGTTGAGAAGATTGAGGAGGAGGAATGTTCTCGTCCTTTTCACTTGGGTGTTTAGGTTGTGGTCTCTTAGGTTGAATAATAGGAGAAGAGGAAGGTCCCTTCTCTCCATAAGAGGAAGGAGGAGGAACTGCTCCATATAAGGGAGGAATATTTGGTTTAGGAAGGAGACCAAGTCCATCATGATGAGGAGGTATAGGTCTACTTTTAGGAAGTTTATTAGTCATAGGCATAGTCACATCCATAGGGATGGGTTGGGAATCATCTTGAGGAAAGACATTAGTTTTATCTTTCAAAGGAAGAACTTCCTTCTCAAGAATGATAGGAATGTCAAGTTTGGGTGTTCTAGGTTCACTTAGAGATAGGATCATATCTTTTTTCCACTTTTGATAAGATTTGAAAAGATGATCACTTTGCGGAGGAAGAGATTGGAATTGTTTAGGCCAAAAGTAATCAATAGGAACGCTAGAACTTCTTTCAGCTGGTTTAAAGAGACTATGATTGACAGTAACAACTTCACCATTATGGGGAAATTTCAAACACTTGTGAATAGGAGAAGAAATAGCTTTCATGGAAGATAGCCAAGGATAGCCTAGCTTCACACGAAATTGTTCAGATGATGGAATAATAGCAAAGTCCACATCAAGGGATTTGTTATGGACCTCAATAGGTAATGTAATAGAACCAATTGCAGGAGAAGAAAATGCATCAAATAGTTTCACAACCACATTTGTTTCATCATAGATCACTTGATTCAATTGCAAAGTAAAAAGAAATTCTTCAGTAATGATATTAACCATACAAGAAGGATCAATAAGCACTCCACGACAAGGTGTATTCTTGACTTTTGCAACTATATATAAAGGACCATCAGGTGCCCTGATAGTTTCACTAGAATCAAAGGTGATGGAAAGTTCTTTAGGGATTTTCTGCTGCTCTACAAAGTTAATCACATTCAGAGTCATGGACACAAGATCATCAGGTGAGACAGAGGAATCATTAGTATCAATCGTATTAGAGGTATGAGAAGGCAATGGATCAGTAAAAATCTTAAGATTTTGGTTAGGAGGAGCTACAGATGTGTTGCCTTTATCATTCACACTAGAAACATAAATAGTATTATTATCAATCAAATCTTGAATTTTACCCTTTAAAGCAAAACATTTTTTAGTATCATGCCTAGGTTGACGATGAAATTGACAAAAAGATTTGTTATCAAAATAGGGTGAGTTAATCTTCATAGGGTCTATTTGCCTTATAGGAGGAAGAGTAAGCACATTTTGTTCCAATAACTTATTCATAATACTATGCAATGATTCATTCAAAGGAGTAAAATTTCTTTCTTTTTTGAAAAACTTAGAAATAGGAGGCACACCTGATGCCGCATTCACATTGTTGTTGATGATGTTTTCATTGAATTTAATGGACTCTCTATTCGGTTTAAACTTCCCAAATGGTTGTTGACTACTATCACCCTTATCACTCGGAGCCATAGGATTTGCTTGTTCCATTTGGCTCACAGTCAGTTGATAATTGTGAAGAGTTGTGCACAATTGTTGGAAAGAAGTAAACTCAGAAAACATAAGTTTTTCTCTAATATCTTTTTGTAAATTAGAAATAAAGATTCTTTGAATATCATTTTCAGGCACTGGAAAAGAAATTTGAGCATACAAATGCTTATATCTACCAATGAAATCAGTCACTTTTTCTTTAACACCTTGTTTACAATGCATTAAATCAATCAAAGTAACTTTAGGACTTATATTGTTTTGAAATTGTTGAATAAAAGTATTTGCAAGTTGTTCGAAAGAAGTAATAGAATAAGAAGCAATGAGCAATACCATTGTAGGGCTTTATCTCTTAATGTTCTAGTAAACAGTTTTGCAAGCAACCTTTGGTCATAAGCAAAATTGGTACATATTGTTTGAAAGGTCTTAACATGTGTTAGAGGATCACCCTTACCATTATAAAGCTCCAAATGCGGAATTTCAACATGTTTAGGGGGGATAGCTTGAACAATGTCAAGAGAAAGTGGGCTCGCAACATCAAATGTGGGCACACTAAACTTAGATTGATTCATAGAGGCAATTTGTTGTTGTAAAGAAGAGATAGTTTGTGCAAGATTGTTAATGGTTGCTTCAGTCGAAGAGTTCATATTAGACGTGTTAGATTGTGATGGAGGTATTATGTTGTTGAAAGAAGGTATTGATTGAGAGTAAGGTGGTGGGACACTATGATAGTTAGTCATAGGAGATGATTGGAAAGGAGGAACACTACAAGGAGGAATGGAAGGGTTAAATGAATTGCCCCCTTGCATCATGTTCATTTGTGGAGATATAAGAGGAACACTCATTGAAATGAATGAAGAAGTTGGATTGAATGAAGGAAGAGGGTTGATTGAAGAAGAAGGATTTCCCCCATGATTAGTGATCATAGGAGGAATGCCTTGTATTGAAGTAGTCATTATGTTTGAAAAAGTAGGCATACTAGCAATAGGAGTTGTCAAAGGAATAGAATGAATAACTTGAGTAGGAGGTTGTGTATAACCTAAAGTTTCGGCACAACTTTTCATCGGCATCACATTCGAACCCACAATGTGTGCAATACCACACAAAATATCAATTCCATTCTTATCACTTTGAACCATACGTTTTAGACCCTCAATTAATGAAAGAGCTTCACTATCGGGGTATTCTTGAGACATCCATTGTCGAAAATCATCAAATTGGTTATCCAATTTTGAAAGTTGTTCTACAGAAACCTCATGGAGAGCTTCTTCATCATTAAGAGGATTAGAGGAATTACCCATGTCCTCGTTAAAAAGGCCATTCAAATTAGGTTCCATCTCCTCGGTAACTACACCTTGGAAAGACTTAATTCTAAGGCTTCTTCTAATGGGAATAGTGTAAGTAGGACTTATTGTTGTAAAACTCATGCATAAAGAGAGAGAGAGAAGATTTTGAATTTTAGAGGTAGCAAATTTCAATAAAACCAGCCAATCTCCTAGATTTAAGCTGTTAAATGCAATCAGGACAATCTCCCAAAATTTTAGAAAAAATGTCCGGGACCGTGGCGAACGGAGTGCACACGGTCCTCGCAACCTTTTTCAAAATTTTTAGGGATGAAAGTTATGATGATTTTTAAGCTAATCTGAAAAAATTGAGTGATTTTATGATCTATAGATAGGCCAAATTAAAGTTGCAATCTCAAAATTGAACCCTACCAAGATTGTTGAAAAATGTAAAATTTGAATTTTGAAAAAGAGGGGGAAACTGAAATTTTAAATTTTATGATTTTAGAGGGAATGCTGAAAGCAATGCAAGTGTTGAAATTTAAAAATTGACTCAATTTCACGCAAAATTCAAATTTGAAAGTGGAAATCAAATTTATTGCAATTAAACACTTGATTTCAAAAGTCACAAATTGTAAAGATTTGAATAAAGTACTAAAATTTCGAATGAATGCCAACACACTTTTCAGATTTAGGACTGTAAGAAACACAATCTTGATATGAATTTCAATTTCAACAATTTTTGAATGATTAGAAGCCTCAATCGAAGCAATCGCTAGACCAACTTTGACTTTAATTTTGAAAGTGTTAAAATTGATAAAATCAGCCAAAATTCTGGATTTTAGCAGAAAAATACAGTAAGATCTAGCTCCCGAAATTTCAAAAAAAATGTCGGGGACGATGGTGCTCGGGGTGCACACGGTCCTCGCAACTTTTTTCCAAATTTTCAAGGATGAAAGATATTGTGATTTTATTGCAGAATCCAAAGTTTTAGCCGATTTGGAAGTGTTTTGATTAGTGAAATTATTAGTCAAAGGTTGAATCAAGAAGGTCTTAAAAATTAGGGTTTTGACATTTAACCACTTAATTTTAAGAATTAAAGCACAAATATGAATTGAGAATTTGCAATAGAAGGGTAGATCTGAAACAAGCATTAACAATTAAACATTTCACAAGTTTAATTACTTAAAAAGAAAATTTTAGGGTTTTTATGCAACCAACCTCTAAAATTTGCAAAAGATCAAACATGAAAATTTAGGAAAGCAAAATTTTGAGATCTAACCATGAATAATCAGAATGAGGATGTTCACGTCGGGTTCACCAAAATGTAAAGCGGAAAAATTGAACCCTAGTCGTTCTCCCCTCCCCAACTCCAAGGAGAGAGAAAGGAGAGTCACTAGGGTTGATGGTTTTCACTTAGGAGAGACTTTACATTCAAAAGAGGGGTTGAAACGCATAAGATCCAATCCCACGCAATGCAAGATTGGATTCTAAATGAGTTTCAAGGGTTAAGACATCAAGGATACCCTCTTTTGTAAAGAATGTAGATAGAAAGATTGAACTAGGAATGCATGTAGAAGCAAGAAAGATTCACTTATAAACAGAGATAGGGATATGGGATGAAGCTGCGGACCTAGAATTAGCAGTAAAATGTCGAGACAGTGCTGTTCTGCAAATTTGAGCGAAAGTTGACGGGACAATGGCGCCCGACGTGCACATAGTCCTCTGAAAAATTCGCGAAATGAAGGGGGATCTGTTCGTCTCTGCACAAGGATTCCAGATCTTCAATTATAGCCGCGTACCTGCAACCTACACATAGAAAAGAGAGGATGATTGGGGGGTTAGGGATGAGGGGTTCGCCTTTAGGTCAAACCCCGGTTTTGGAATTAACCAAGAAATGAGAATGCTGTAAATGTAAATGTTTGTAATGTAAACAAGTATTGATACCTTGTTGTAAGAATGTTTGTATTCTTACATGCGAAGGTGTAGTGTATGTAGTATGTTGTATGTTGTATGTGATCTCCTCTTCAATGGTTGAATCCTTGTCTTGAATGCAACACCTAGCCTTGAATGGAGACTTAGAATGCTCAATTGAAGGAATGCTTGAACGCTTGAATGTTTGAATGTTTGAATATCGCTTCTGCCTTTTGCACACATATGTCTTCCTCCCTTTCTAGGAGAGGAAAATTAGTTTATATACTTGTCAATTAGGGTTGATAGACTTATTTTCTCGACCTTAGGCCGACCAGGAAACATTATTTTCCAATTTGCAAACTTAAAGACCCGAAGCCCCATAAGAGACCGGGCCCAAAATAGGGCCAGGGACCAGGGCACTGGGCGCCATGGTCCTGGGGGACCAGGGCACTGGGCACCCTAGTCATGAAGGACCAAGGCACTGGGTGCCATGGTCCCACCTCTCGGGACAGCAGGGTGCAAGGAGGATCAGGCCAGGGTGCTAAAAAATGCAGTTTTTGATGTCATGAACAAGTTTCGAGGTCTCCATTCAGGTTCTGGGTTGCATCACCATCGTGAAGACCCAAATGCAGTCGAAATTGCAAGTGTCACAATTTTAGGACGCTACATATATATATATATATATATATATATATATATATATATATATATATATATATATATATATATATATATATATATATATATATATATTAATTTAGCTTAATGAGATTACTTTGTTATTTCTTTTGTTCCTTTAAAAAAAAAACTTGCATGTAAAATTAGCCCTGAGAAATATATTTAAATGTATTTATTTTTATATATATATATATATATATATTATAAATATAAAAAGAAATTTAAAAAAAAAAAAATTTAGCAAAAAAATAAAGGGGCCAAAGCCACTGTGCATCGCACAGTGAACGACGGAGCCGCGCACTGTGCAAGGCACAGTGGGCGGTGACGCCGGACACTGTGCAATGCACAGTGAACGATAGGGCCGCGCACTGTGCGCTGCACAGTGGGTGGCAAGGGGCGAACACTGTGCAGTGCACAGTGGGCGGCCATGCCCGCGCTGCCACTGGTAACCCCCGCCTTTCCTTGCGTTCGCCCTTCACCGTGCTATCTCTCTCTCAGTTCGGCCCTGCAATGTGGGGTTTGAACAAAACAAAAAAAATATATATCAAACCCTAGCCTGGGTAGGGCTAGGGTAATAAAAATAATAATAATAAAATAGATTGTTAAATTCTTGTTTATAAATTAAAAAAATAAAAAATTTCCTAATAGGGATTACATGAAAATTGTTTTTAAGTTGAGGAAAATCTATATTTTAGATTAGATAGGGTTTTCAATTTAGATGGACTTGGGAATTTAAATCCCAATTAATTATTTTATCAAATTAACTATTTGTGAAGCCTTGAATTAAATAAAAAAGAGAAAAAGGGGAAATTAATTCCTTGGAAGCTAAATTGATTATTGAAAAGATAATTTTTCCTCAGCGAATAATGTCATTTAGGAAATTAATTTGACACTTTAATCCATTTATTTAATTAATGATTTAAAAAGAAATTTAGTCAATATGGTTTTATGGGAGATCAATTCTTATCTTCGTCCACCCATTTAAATGAGTTTAAATAAATTAGACTATCGACTTTATTTGATGAGAAAACAAATTTAAACATTTAGTTTCCGCAAATGAATTTTAATTAAGTTTCGATACTTAGTTAGTATCAAGAAATTGTTTGAACTTTGTTGACCAACATGATAACACATGTCGTGATAGTAAACTGTGTCAATTATCTAGTTGTTTTTTTTTTTTTAAAAAAAATCATTCTATTTTTGCCCTAAATTTTGGGCATGACATTTTGGTATCAGAGCAAGGTTTCCACACTTGGAACCTTACTCCACTTACGTTTCGCCTTAGAATATTTAAATTATTTTGTTAAATTGATTTTTTTTATCAGACTTTTGAATTTAATTGAATTAATATCATTCTAAAAAGGAATTAATTATTTATTTGGCTTTATTTTCCTCTTAGGATGCCTCTGACGATGTGACAAGCTTGCAAGCGCAGACGGGGTCCTAGACGTGTGCGTATAGCACGCAAAGAGGTAGAGAGGGAGGCATCGATTCCAGAGGAGAACCCAGGAGCACCTCCCGAATAGCCAAATGAACCTAACCGAGACCTCTTAGCAGCCATTCAGAATCTTATTGGCATAGTTCAGGAAAGGATCCCAGCAGAGAACCCTCAGGTTAGGAGTCATGACTTTGGGAGTCATAGATCTGTTGATAGAGAACGATGTAGGAGCCCAACTCCGATTCCTGTAGAGAGTCAGGGTGGTAATGAGCCAGAGTCTGTGCATATGCCAAGACCACCTCCAGTGGTGGAACCAGTTTATTTTGAGAGAGCTCATCGAGATCCAGGGGATCTCATCAGGGAGGTCATGCACCTCCAACCACCATCCTTCGGAGGGTCTATAGATGGAGTAGAGGCCGAGGCATGGCTTATGAGTCTTGAGAGGTGCTTTGCGTTGCGTTCTTATGAGAGAAACTTGAAAGCACGTGTTGTAGTTCATCTACTGAGAGGGACAGCCTCCACTTGGTGGAGACATGAAGAGTACAAATGTGGATTAGTTCCTAATACTCTCACTTGGGAGATATTCACAGAGAGGTTTCGTGAGAGGTACCTATCAGAACACTTCAGGCAGCGTTGTATAGACGAATTTCACGATCTCCAACAAAAAGGCTTATCAGTAACCCAGTATGAGAGTAAATTCTTTGAGTTGTTACCTTATGTAGATTATCTAAAGGATGAGAAACTTCTTGTAAACCGCTTCATTAGGGGATTAAATGCTGGTATAGCTGGACCTGTTAGGATGTCCGCTCCAGAGAGCCTTTGAGTTGCTGTAGAGAAGGCACTGATTGCCGAGGAAATTCAGGTCAGACCACAGGACAATAGGGATCAGTTTCAGAACTGAAATCCCGCACCTCAGACATATGGATTTCAGAAACCACGTTGGAAAGGAAACAACCAAAATTCTCAGGGGTTCTCCAAACCCCCTCCTCCATAATAGACACCACAGAACTAGAGGCAGAAGCCTCCACAGTATCAGCAGGGCTCCAAGCCCAAACAGTGGCAGACTCAGGGACAAAAGTGTGATCAGAGAGCATAGGGGTAGTACACACAGCCGGCGGGGACTCAGTAGTCCTCCAGGGGTGGGTATAGTGGATCTAGTAGGACAGGAGGTCAGGCATTCTCTAGGCCTCAGGGTGCCCAGTTCCAGGCATGGGGTGCTTGCTTTACGTGTGGAGCCATGGGGCATATGGCGAGGGATTGCCCTCAGGGACAGGTGGTAGGGAGTCAGCGGATGGCCACTTCAGAGCCGACAGTTGGTGATATGGGTAGGTCCCATAGAGTATTCGCAACGGTTGACAACCACTAGGCTAAGCATCAAGCCATGATTATTGAATCTTCAGGTATAATCAAAGGTAACAATGTATCTATTTTGTTTGATTCAGGAGCTACTGACTCCTTTATATCTCCATTGGTTGTGGAGCATTGCGGGCTAGTGGCAACTAGACAGGGTGTCAGTTGGGAAGTGGAATTAGCTTCAGGAGCTAGAGTGTCAGTGGAATCAGAGGTTAGGGCATGTCAGCTGCAGATTGGCAAGACCACCACTTTAGTAGACCTTAGAGTGACTCCACTTGGATCTTACGGAATCGTACTTGGCATGGATTGGCTTTATGCCCATAGAGCCAAGATGGATTGCCACCTGAAAAAGATTGAGTGTGAGGATGATCATGGTTCGCCCATAGTTATCACCGAGATTTAGAGGCCCGTGTCTCTTCGTATGATCTTTGCAATGCAGCTTAAGCGGAGCATGCAGAAGGGATGTCAGCTTTTCGCTATCACTATCAGTGACAGAGGAGACAAGGAGGAAAAAGAAACATCGCTCGATGACCATCCTATCCTTAAGGGATATTCAGATGTATTTCCTTCGGAGTTACCAGGAATGCCTCCCCATAGAGAGATTGATTTTCATATAGACCTAGTACCAGGAGCCGAGCCAGTTTCCAGAGCACCTTATAGGATGACCACAAATGAGCTAAATGAACTTAAAATTCAGCTTGAGGAACTTCTTGAGAAGGGTCATATTCATCCTAGCGTATCCCCTTGTGGTGCACCAGTCATCTTCGTTAAGAAGAAGGATGGATCTCCCTGATTATGTATGGATTATCGACAGCTAAATAAAGTAACCATCAAGAGCCGATATCCTTTGCCCAGAATTGATGATTTATTCGACCAGCTTCAGGGTGCCAAAGTCTTTTCCAAAATAGATCTGAAGTCAGGATACCATCAGTTGAGAATAGTGGAAAGTGATATTCACAAGACCGCATTTCACACTAGATATGGTCACTATGAGTTTACCGTAGTTCCGTTCGGACTTACAAATGCCCTAGCAATCTTTATGAGCCTCATGAATGGGGTGTTCCGTACTTTTCTGGACTGTTTTGTTATTGTGTTCCTCGATGATATATTGATATATTCTCGGAATGAGAAGGAGCATGAGGAGCACCTGAAACAGGTATTGTAGTGTTTGCGGGATAACCAGTTGTTTGGCAGCCTATCGAAGTGTGCTTTCTTTCGGTCAGAGGTCAAGTACCTTGGGCACGTTATTTCTGGTGATGGGATCTCAATTGACCCATCAAAGATTAGGGCTATTATGGATTGGCCAACACCTACCAGTGTGACAGAGGTCACGAGTTTCATGGGCTTAGCAGTGTATTACTAACATTTCATCGAGGGATTTTCCAGAGTCGCACACCCTATTACTTCTCTTTAGCGTAAAGGGAAGAAATTTGAGTGGACAGAGAAGTGCGAGAAGGCCTTTCAGGAACTCAAGAAGGCACTTACTAGCGCTCCGATCCTTGTTGTACCAGATCCTACAGCTGACTTCATGGTTTGTATAGATGCTTCTCTAGAGGGTTTAGGGGCAGTTCTTATGCAGGATGGTAGGGCCATAGCTTTCGAGTCGAGGAAACTTAAGACTCATGAAATTAACTATCCCACTCATGACCTTGAGCTCGCAGCAGTAGTGCATGCACTTGTGAGGTGGAGAAACTTCCTTTTGGGTCATCACTTCGAGTTGCATTCAGATCATTAGAGTCTTTAGTACATCTTCACTCAGCCGAACCTTAATGCACGTCAGAGGAGATGGATGGAGTTCTTGTGTGAATATGATTTTGACGTTCACTACATCAAAGGAAAGGAAAATGTAGTTGTAGATGCCTTGAGTAGGAGACGTCACGAGGTTTACACCATATCCATGGGCACGGACTTGAGAGACTGTATACTATAGCACTTGCTAGAGGATGAATGGTATGCAGAGGTTGGTTAGGTAATACGATCTTAGGTTACTCTAGAAGGGAAATATGTGGATTATTCCTTGGAGTCCGATGGACTGTTACGCCACAGAGGGTGCATTTATGTACCTTCCTCCGGAGGGTTGTGAGAGTTCATTGTCATGGAGGCTCATAGAGCTCCTTATGTAGTGCATCCCAGGGTTAAGAAGTTGCATGCTGACTTGAGACAGTTGTATCATTGGCCGGGAATGCGGCAGCTCATTGCTGAGATATTAGCTCAATGCCTCAAGTGTCAGAGGGTAAAGGCGGAGCACCGCCATCAAGGTGGGTTTCTTTAGTCTCATGCTATACCAGAGTGGAAGTGGGATACTATATCCATGGATTTCATCATTGGTCTTCCTATGTCTTCTCATCGCCATGATGCTATCTTGGTGACAGTTGACAAGTTGACCAAAGTAGCTCACTTTTCACTAGTTCGTACCACATTCACAGCTCCAGCAATAGCACAGTTGTTCTTGCGAGACATTGTTAGACTTCATGGCATGCCCCACAAGATTATTTATGACAGGGATTCTCTTTTCACTTCTTCCTTTTGGAAGTCATTGCAGGTAGCTATGGGCACTAAGCTCAATTTCAGTATAGCCTATCACCTAGAGATAAATGGTCAGACAAAGAGGGTCAACCAGGTGTTAGAGGATATGCTTCACATGTACATCATGGATCATCAGACCCGATGGGAGGAGTATCTTCCCTTAGTGGAGTTTGCCTATAACAATGGGCATCACACTTCTTTGGGAATGCCACCCTATCAGGCATTATAAGGCAGGCCTTGCAGGATGCCCGTGAGTTGGGATCGCATAGAGGATAGAGTTGCTATTGGTCCTGAGTTAGTTCGGGATATGGAACAGCAGGTGGATTTGATTAGGCAACATCTCAGAGAGGCTCAGGATAGACAGAAGAAATATGCTGATGCAAAGAGGATAGATCGTAGGTACTTGGTTGGAGACAGAGTTTTCTTGAGAGTGCGACCGTATAAGAGTCCAATCCATTATGGAAAGGGTTCTAAGCTCGCACCTCACTTTGTAGGACCTTTTGAGATTCTTGAGAGGATAGGCCTAGTTGCCTACCATTTAGGATTTCCACCTAGCCTGTCATGCATCCACGATGTGTTTCATGTATCAGTTTTGAGAAAATATATCTATGATGTGTCTCACATTTTAGATTGGGATGCCTTGCAGGTGGAGTCAGATGGGCAGCTAGCTTTGGAGCCCATTCACATTTTGGCACGCCGGACGTTGTCCCTTCAAGGTCAAGAGCTAGACCAGGTTAGGGTCCAGTGGGACTGTTATGATGAGGTTACGGCTTCATGGGAGGACGCAGCATGTATGAGATCAGAGTACCCCCACCTCTTTGATGAACTCCAAGAGGAAGTTCACGCCTAGAGGGGGAGGATGTGAGGCCTCACCTTGACTCAGTCTGACATTCAGTGGATTTTATATTTAGACTATTATGGATACTTTGTTTTGATGCATTTTGAGACTTAGAACTTATATGATTTGAGGATTTGGATAACATTGCTATGATTTGATGATTTACTTACATGCTTTATGAGATAGAACACTACATGATTGTTAGATAGGATGATATTGCAATGATAGATGTCGTTATTGAATTTGCAGGACTTTACTATGAATATAGAACTATGATGTATGGTTAGTTTATGTGAATTGGGATGAAATTGCTTATGTGAAATTGCTTGATAAAAGATGTATTTAATCTGTGCAGATGAAAATTGTATGCAAGTGATGATGTGTATTGTTATTCCTTTGAATTATATTATATGTGGATATTTGAAAGTACTAATGTGTAAATTGAGATGCCCAGGAAATTTACCATGTGACCATGGAAAATTACAGAGAACCAAACCTAGACTTATGTATGTTCGTAAGCCAGGGTTTGTCTATTTGGAGAGACAACACCCCGTTTGTGTTGTATTTTATTCGTAACAGTATATGCTGCTTGAGTGTTAAGTGTTATTTAAATTTAATGTGTAAAAAAAAAAACCACAAGAGACAATTTCATGTTTTATTTTGTAAAAGTGTTTTATTTGTGTCACTTGACACATGTGGATTTAAATTTAAATGTTTTATTTTTGTCTCTTGGTGGGAAGATGTTTAACTATAGTTTTTTTAATTAATGTAATGTGTTGTCATAAATACTTTGGGAAAAGAATCTTGGAGAGGTCAACATATGTTTGACCCAAAAATAAACTTCAGAGGGGTTTAAAATGGGTTAAATGAACACCTAGGGGTAGTTTTATTAGGGTTTCCTAAAGCCCATAAGGTATACCTAGGGGTTAGGGGTAATTTTAGGCAAGTTTCTACTTTCAAATGATCTTTTTGATGCTTTAAAAATTGGTTTTTTTGAGTTGTGTGAAAATTGAAAATTAGAAGTTTAAATCTAATTGAGAATTTTTTGAGAGTCTTTTTGCATTCTGCTTTTCTTTCCTTTCTTGGTTTTTTAGAAACTTGTGAGAACTCAGAGAATAAGCTTCTTAAGGAAGATTTTGAGAATTTGAGGGTAATCACCCACTCTCCATTTTGGGAGACAAGAGAAAATTTTGAAAAGAAAAGAGTAGATTTGAAATAGAAAATTTAACTAAGGGTAGAAGAAGAAGATCCGTGGATTGGGTAGCTCTTCCTCAAATAATATACTACCATTGGGCAGATTAAGGTTGGTTTGATTTTTCTTTACAAATGTCTGTTATCTTGTATGCGTTTGAGTGTATGATTGGAGAAGAAATCTGAGTTTCTTGAATGGTTTGTTTAGAATTTCATTTGAAAGTTTTGCATTATGTTTTGTTGTGCTTTGGGAGTTTTCTCAAGACCTCTTACTCTTGGGAGAGAGGAGGATCTTGTGGGTGGTAGCAGTCAGAACCCTCGAGTGAGAGACTCTCGTTTGAGAGAAATCACAAGGGATCTTTGTGTGACCCTTGTTGCATGGCTTGTTTGTGCAATGGGGGTCATAAGGAGGGTTATATGGCTAGAATGCCTTTGGGGGGCATAAGGAATAAGGGGTTGAGATTCTTTATATATTTATTGTGCCTTGAGGTGGCTACTTGTTTTTCCATACTTGCAGTTCTCCTCAGGGTATTGGTCCACTACCACCCTTAAAAAAAGTCATCTCCAAAGTGTGGTGCTATGAAGCCAAGTTGGGAGTGTGTCTGAAAATCTGTATGTATTTTGCCTTCTATGTGTTTGCCTGTTTGTTACCCATCTAGGACTTGGTTCTCCGAGCTCGGGGGTGGCTACCAGTTAGCCTAGGCTGGGAGGTGAGCACTCCATGGTCATATTTGTGTTTCTATTATGCAGGAATACCAGGAGAAAAGACTAGGAAAAGTGAAAGGTTGCAGCAGAATATTAATGAAAGAATTTCAAATTTATTTGCAGTTATTAGTTTTAAAATTTGATAAGAGAAATATATCCTCATTCATAGAAGTGAGAGGCAAGTTGTAATTTTGGAAAGAGACATGAGATTTATGGTTGTAGTTAAATAAAGAAACATCTTGTAGATTTGAGAATATCGTTAGAGTTGTAAAGAGCTAGATAAGCTTCTATTTTCAAAAAAAAAAAAAAGAATTGCTTTTTGATTTACATGCAATAGTTGTTTTTTTTTTGCAATATAAAAATCAGTTTATTTAAATTTGGGTTCTTCTTTTTAGCTAAAAATCTATCTCCTTTTTAATTGCAGAAAACCATGAATTGCACTTGGTGTTATCATGTAAATAAAATTAGTTGTTTTATTAGTTGAGAAATCCATAAATGTATTTGTTTCAGAAAAGTATAAAGTTTTCCTAAAATAATATTTCTTAAGTATTTGAAAAAAAAATAAAATATAAGTCTTAGAATTCTATTTCCTGCATACCCATAGATTTCAATATTTAGATTTCGATATAGTTCTGGAAATAAATATTTATCCATTAAAACAAGCAAAATCCATATTTCTTTTCCTACAATGGTTTATCAAAATCTTTCATGATTATGATGTTAGTTTAAGAAAAAGAAATTAAATCTATTAGTCATAAATATATATTTATATATATCTATATGCATGTAAAAATTCATGGATATACATATATATATGTTTTTATACAAGCATGCCATATAAATACCCTACAAAACGAATGAAATGGAAACCTAAGTTTATTTACCATATATATATTTATTTAGCATAATGAGATTACTTTGTTCTTTCTTTTGTTCCTTTTAAAAAAAAAATTGCATGTAAAATTAGCCCTGAGAAATATATTTAAATGTATTTATTTATATATATATATATATATATATTATAAATATAAAAAAAAAAAAAAAAAATTCAGCAAAAAAATAAAGGGGCCGAAGCCACTGTACATCACACAGTGAACGACGGAGCTGCGCAGTATGCAAGGCACAATGGGCGGCAATGCCGCACACTGTGCAGTGCACAGTGAACTACAGGGCCGCGCACTGTCCGCTGCACAGTGGGCGGCAAGGGCCGAACACTATGCAGTGCACAGTGGGCGGCCATGGCTGCGCCGCCACCGGTAACCCCTGCCTTTCCTTGCATTCGCCCTTTGCCGTGCTATCTCTCTTTCAGTTCGGCCCTACAATGCGGAGTTTGAACAAAACAAAAAATATATATATCAAACCCTAGCCCGGGTAGGGCTAGGGTAATAAAAATAATAATAATAAAATAGACTATTAAATTCTTGTTTATAAATTATAAAAAAAAAAAAATTCCTAATAGGGATTACATGAAAATTGTTTTTAAGTTGAGGAAAATCTATATTTTAGATTAGATAGGGTTTTCAATTTAGATGGACTTGGGAATTTAAATCCCAATTAATTATTTTATCAAATTAGCTATTTGTGAAGCCTTGAATTAAATAAAAAAGAAAAAAGGGGAAATTAATTCCTTAGAAGCTAAATTGATTATTGAAAAGATAATTTTTCCTCAGCGAATAATGTCATTTAGGAAATTAATTTGACACTTTAATCCATTTATTTAATTAATGATTTAAAAAGAAATTTATTCAATATGGTTTTATGGGAGATCAATTCTTATCTTCGTCCACCCATTTAAATGAGTTTAAATAAATTAGACTATCGACTTTATTTGATGAGAAAACAAATTAAAACATTTAGTTTCCGCAAATGAATTTTAATTAAGTTTCGATACTTAGTTTTTATCAAGAAATTGTTTGAACTTTGTTGACCAACATGATAACACGTCGTGATAGTAAACTGTGTCAATTATCTAGTTGTTTTTTTTTTTTTTTTAAAAATCATTTCGTTTTTGCCCTAAATTTTGGGCATGACAGTATACAACAAATTCTTTAGGAAGAAGATAATGTCTCCATTTCCTAAGTTCCTGTACTAGTGCATAAAGTTCTAAATCATAGGAAGAGTACTTTTTCTTGGCATCATTCAACTTCTCACCAAAGAATGCAACTGGTCTATTGTCCTAACTTAAAAAAGCTCCTACTATAATATTGCTAGCATCACATTCAATAGTAAAAAGTTAATCAAAACTAGGTAAAATGAGCACTGGTTGAGAAGCTACTTTATTTTTCAATAATTCAAACCCTTTATTGGCTACATATGTCCACTAAAACTTTACCTTTACACCCCCTTTGATTGTGTCTAATCCACAAATCTCGCTGAATCCCCTGATGAATTTCCTATAAAATTGTGCTAAACCATGAAAGCTTTTGACATCACTAGTTGTTTTAGGAGTTGGCCAATTGGTTATTGCTACAAATTTAGATTGATCCATTTTCAGATTGGCTCCTGATACAACAAAACCAAGATAGGCCAATTCTTGCTTCAAGAAATCACACTTTTCTAGATTAATGATTGGTTGTTCATCAGATAACTTGCTCAAAACAATAGCTAAATGATTCAGATGCTCCTCCTTAGTTTTACTGAAAATAAGAATATCATCTAAATACACAACAACAAAATTGCCAATGAAATCATGTAAAACTTCATTCATGAGTCTCATGAATGTGCTGGGAGTATTAGAGAGTCCAAATGGCATGACAAGCTACTCATAGAGACCCTCATTCATTTAGAAAGTTGTCTTCTATTCATCACCCTCTTTGATTCTTATTTGATGGTAACCACTCTTCAAGTCAATCTTACTAAAATACTATGCACCCCCCAAACAATCCATCAAATCCTCTATCCTGGGTATGGGAAATCTGTATCTGATGGTGATCTTGTTTATGGCTCTAGAATCTGTGCAAAGTCTCCATGTTCCACACTTCTTAGGTGCCAACACTATAGGTACTGCACAAGGACTAATGCTTTTCCTAATCAGTCCTTGGTCTAAGAGTTCTTGTATTTGTCTTGCTACTTCTTGATTTTGTTTAGGGGTCATCTTGTAGGCTACCTTATTGGGTAAAGAGGCTCTAGGTATGAAATTAATCTGATGGCTTATGGCTCTAGGAGGTGGTAAGGCTATAGGTGTACCATCACTAATTATTCCTTTGAAGTTGTCAAGGATTTTCTGCACCTCATTAGGTATCTCAGCTTTCTTTGCTATCTTTTCTTCCTTTGGTTTAACTATGAGTGCAAATCCCACTCCTTCACCTTCTTTAAGTGTACTTATGAACACTTTCTAACTCACAATTAGAACATTCTGATTTGCTAACTTGCTGCCCTCTTTCTCATCCTTTATGGACTGAATTTTGTATGTAACTCCATTCTTTTGAAAAGAGTAGGAGTTCTTTTCCCCATTGTGGATGGCTTTCCTATCAAATTGCCATGGTCTACCAAGAAGTAGATGGCAAGCATCCATTAGAAGAATGTCACATAGGATCTTATTTTGATACCCTCCTATGGTGAACTCTACCCATGTTTTTTCTTTTACAAGTACATGTTGCTCCCTATTCAACCATGTGACTCTATAGGGATGTGTGTGTGGGATTCTCTCAAGTTTGAATTTACCAACTTCTTCTTCTGAGATTATATTATCTGTGGATCCAGAATCTATGACCACCTTGCATACCTTTCCCATGATTTTGCACTTAATTCAGAACAATGACCTTCTTTGAGTAGGTTCCTCCTTGATTGGTTCTTTTATCAAGACTCTTCTCATCGTTAGACTTTCCCCATCTTCTGAAGCTAAGCTCACTTCATGAGCCTTACTACTTGCTGCATTTTCTTGTACATAATTCAGTCTTCTTTCACCCCCCTGTGATGAGGTGGGTTTCTCTGAACATCTATAGGTAGGGTGTCCCAATTTTTGACAATTGTAGCATTTCATGGTGGAGAAGTAGGACCCCCTTCTTGGTCCACTGGATCTCCCTCTACTTGGGTTTCTAGACCCCCTTTCTCTATAGCTACTCTTGCTATATGAATCCCCACTTTGCTCAATAAGTTTGGATTCTCCTTGGGATCTTTGATCTCCTCTCCCACCAAAACTTCCTCTCTGGCCTCTACTATCTCTACCCCAACCTCTTCCTCTATTGTTTTGTTCTTTCTTTCTCCTACTTTTCTCTTCCACCTTAAGTGCTAGTTGGTAGTACTTGTGTACTGTTTGTGGGAAAAACAAACTCATCTCTTCCTGGATGTTCCATCTCAATCCATTAAAGTATCTTGCCACTTTTATACTCTCATCCTCTACTACCTTGGATCTCATGCACATTTTTTGAAACTCCTCAACGTAGCTACTGACATCTAAGTCTTTTTATCTCAAATTTTGTCTTTTCTAGTGAAGTTGGATTTCATAGTCTTTAGGAAGGTAGGTTTCTCTAATTTTGGATACCATTGCTTTCCAGGTGGCTATTGGCTACCTTCTTTCACCCTTTCCTCTTGGATGAACTTCCGCCAAGTTAAGGCTACCCCTCTTAGCCTTGATTTTCCTACTTTAACCTTTTATGCTTCAGTTATTCCATCACATTCAAAATGGTTTTCTAGACCTTCAATCCACTCTATAAGACCATCTGGATCTATCTTTCAACTGAAAAGAGCCACTCCTTCTAAGGTTTTACCACTCATATCTATCAAATCCTTCAAGAATGGTTCTTGCTCAATAACAGGGTCAGGTATGAGGACCTCATCTTCTATTGCCACCATTTTACCCTGATCTCCAGCCTTATCATGGAATTCTTTAGTTTTTACTTCTACTTCAGCTAGTTTCATTGCTAACTGGTACAACCTCTCTCTGAGTGCCCTATTTTCCTCTTCTTGGTCTTTGACCTTCTTGGCTAATTCAGCATTAGTCACCATGTTTTCTTCTAATGATCCTTTTCTCCTGAATCTTTTAATGGCTCTGATACCACTATGATAGGGAGAATGCTAGAGAAGTACTCCACAAGGTTAATTGGATCTCATGGTTCAATAGGTGTCCAAAAAACTTGTTTGTGACTATTATGTGTGTTTGTAAAATCAATTTAAGGTTGTAATACTAAGCATCTCAAGTATTAATTCTCCAACATCCATCCTTTGTGTAGGCTCATACCCTTACTCACTTCACTCCTCCTTGTTTGAATAAGATCCAACTCAATGCCCTACTCTCTAAGCATTCAGATCTACTGCTCTAAGTCAAGGAAAACTCCTCCAAAAAGGTTCCAAGAAGTTAGGCAAAAGTTTTATCTTTGTTCATGTGCAATTTTGTAGTGATTTAAGCATTTTAGCCCTTCTTATTCAACTCCTTTGCTAGGCTCAAACCCCAAAAAGTCTTTATCATACTATTAAAAAGGTGGAGGGGTTTCCTTCAATGTCCCTAGATAGTTAACCATAGGTTCTTCAAGTTCTACCAAACCCAAACCAATCGGGTTCTTGAAAAGTGTATTTTTTTGTAGTCAAAGGCTTATAGCCTGTGGAGGGCTAATTGACACTTTTTTTCTCACCTAGCCAAATGATGGGTAACTCCACCACAAAAATTGTCTTGAATGATGTTTATGAGGTCTATACTCAAATATTTTTTAGGTCTTAGGCTCCATGAAGAAAGTTTTGTGACTATTCTCAATTTTAGGCTTAAAAGTAGGGTTTAGAGAGGGTTTTAGTTATTCCATCATAGTTACTCACTCCTAAGCTTGGTTCAAGCCTCCACACTATTGGGTAACCCCTGCCTCAATATTTAAATGCCTTCCCTACCACTAACAACCAAGCATTAGGCCAAACACTTGGCAAACAAACTAGAAAAGAACAAAAATCTTTGTCAAAGCCATTAGTTTTCTAGTTTTTCACTATTTGGCTACTCAACATTGGGTTAGAACTTCAAAACTACCTACACCATAGTGTTAATAAACCTTCAAACAACACATTCACTCTACATTTAACAAATTTGGCTAAGTTACCATACCTGAAAACTTCCAAGGACAACTTGTTACCCAAACTACTTAATTCTCCAAAGCAGGGAACCCGTTGTCTTAACAGTTTGCTTCACATTTCAAAAAGTAAGGAAGTCTCTCTTGGAGCCCCAACTTGCTTCAAAACCTTCATAGGAAAAGTGAAGACCATTCTTCAATGTTGAGAACTCAAATGAACTTTGAGAACAACATTTTGCTCATGATTTCAATCTAATAGATAAATTGTTGACTTAACTTGTCTAATATGATCTCATACAAACTCTTTGTGCATAACCCTAGCAAAATAACACCATATTTACACTATACAATCCCTCATTAACTTTACCAAGTCCCCCATGGGATCCCAATGAATTTTTCAGTCAAGTTGATCCATTATGGGGTACAAACCCTTAACAGGGCAGTGAAGTAACAAAAATGAAATAATTAACCACAACTCTCCTTTCAATGCAAAACAAAGAACCAATTACATTAATTGCTTGGAATGAACATAAAAAACACTTCTCTACAAGTACAATATAGACAAGGATAGTTTAGTATGGATTGTTACATCCAAACAAGTTCAAATTGCCATAAAAACCAGAAAATGCACTTCTTTTATTGATAGTGACTTTGTTTCACATCTGCCAACCCTAGACAAGGAAGAGGGTGGTCTATTGAAAGGTTTTGTGAGTTATTTATGATTTCCTCTATGGACATATTGCTATAGGACTGCTTTTGTACATTTATGACTTTAAAATGACAACTTTTTCACAAGATGAACAAAATGTCCATTTTGATCCCCTTCACTACACCAACTCTCTTAAACACCTAAACATTCGTGAAATCACTTTAACAACATGCCTCAATGCTTTCACAAGCATTCCTAATCCTATGAGGCACTTTTCTGAAACTTACCCATTTTTGGCCTAGGAGACAAAACTTGACAACTCAAGACTAAAAAGACAAAACTTGATCTTTGAAGTACAAAATGAGATCAAAACCACTTGAAAAGACACTCACCTACCTAAAACAACATCACACACCTACCACAAAACATTACAAACATGAAAGCATGAAATACTCAAAAAGGAGAGTTTTAGTCAACCAGGTGCTCCTGCACCACTATGGAGTGTTGACTCCCTTGTTGAATATATTCTACTTGCCTAATGAATGTTATACTGACTTGGCTTGTGGTGTTTGGTTTTTTGACTAGTTGACTTGCTTTAGTATTTTGTGGCATAGGTCACCCACCACTCATTGACTATCATGCCCTACTTGGGTCCCCTAATATTTTTTCCTCAAATTTTATAATGTTCTTGTATATATACATGGTTTTGTTTTTTCCTAAAGGGACCCAAGTGGTTTGTACGAAATGTGTTTATGTTTTTTCTTTAAAAACTTACCATTTCTATAGGAGTATTCATTATGGGGGAGTGGGGGACTACATAGTCTCTCTTTTTCTCCTATGATAGGGTGGAGAGGATGACTATCGATTCTATTCTCATGATGTATGTAGTTCTTGAGGGATATTAATGTTGATATCTCCATACATCACTTCATTCCTCACTTGTACATTATTTTTGTATCTCTTTTTTGGAGGAGAGTTTTCTCCCATAAGATTTTTTCATTTTCTCTATTTGGGAGAGATTTAATTACATTGTATTGTATTTTTACATGGGTACCTAATATGGGGTTGTTGTTGCGACCCATATTGCATTTTCATATTAGTCTTGTATCATTTGCATAATAATTTATGTTCCTAAGTTACACTTAAGGAAGGGTCTATTGAACACTATTAGATGCTAAGAGAGAGAGTGAATGATCATACACATAAAAGCTTGATTATATTAATCATTTATTACAATATTCATTCCATCCACCATATGCATAAATGTAAATAACAAAAACATGATAAGCAATCACATAAGTACACTAGATTTTTTACAATGTGGAAAACCCTAACATGGAAAAATCATGGTGAAAATCACACTCACAATAGATATTAGTGTTCACAATTATTTAGGCCATAAGCCAGGGAGCTCACTACTCCAAAACAGACTTGTAGGCTAAGGAACATAAACTTACAACAAGATACTAGGACTTGCACAATTTAAGATCACTCATCTAGGGAAAGATATAAAGTCAAATATAATAAAATATCAAAAAATTGATCTATCAAAAAATTGCATCTATTGGAATGAAGATTACAATTCAAAGGTTAAAGCATATTTGAAACATCCTTCATCTCTACTTTGTCAAACATCTAGATCATTGTATATATTTTCACTATATCCATATCCTCTATCTTTTTTTTGTTACAATGATTATGTCCTTTATAAACTATTTGCAACACTTATAACATCAATATGTTAGCCAAGAGTAGATGAAATGTGTATAAGAAAGTATTAACCATAATAAAAATCTCTAATACAAATCTGGAAATAAAAAGAAATGTGTAGAGGACTACACCATGTCAACACACCTTCCAAACACCTCCAAAATTGTACCACATGCAACGAAACTAACCAAATTCCTTAGATCAGACTAAAAATAAAACATGTTACCTTACAATGATATTCCAAACTTAAACTTCAATAGAGACCAAGAACACAATATACAGACAACCATAAGGTCAACATAAGGTATCAATAAGATCATACCAACCATTATCAATATCATCTGATAAATTTCTAGCATAGACTAGACCCAAAGAACTGAGTAGCCAAACTGTTCACTAGAATAGTCACAAGTACCAACATTCCACCTCGAGATCAAACCAACATCAAAGATTCAGAAATACAACATACCATCAATATTTTCCATCAAGAAAACCCTCAAATTGTTTCCATGTGTTTTTACACCATCTGCACACACTATATTGTCATAGAGTCACCACAACCTTTCACATAATGTTATTATCACTGCACAAGCCAATATATTTTTAATAGAGTAGCACTTGAAAATAAAAAAATTGAAGATGACAATCATTATACTTCAACCACACAATTGATTACAATACACCTTCCATGTTCTAGACCAAGACACCAAATTAAAACAACATATTAGTATACATAGAATATCCACATAGTCTTGAAAATACCTTATTTCTCTGCCATAGAAATTTTAACATGTCAATCATACACTTTTGCACCATTTTCTGATCACATGTACTTTAGAACCAGTTACCAAAACTTTGGAATACTCATCAAAACATCCTATTATATAACCTAAAAGATAATTTAATTAACACATACCAAAATGTAGTATAGTAATGAACTTAACTTCTATATCAAATCTTGGTCCTCAACCTAACCATCTATAATCTGTGTTGAGAAAATTGTGATGAGATGTGCAAAATATTATAGTGATATTTAATTTGAGTATGAAGTGTGCTAAATCTATATGATTTAGTGATTGTGCTAATAAGGAGATAGATAAGTTGTGTCTGAGAAAAATTGTGATGTTATGTGCAAATTATTATACTAATGCTTCCTTTAAGTATGAAGTGTCCTGAATCTATATGATAGAGTGATTGTGCTAATAAAGAGGACTACAAATTCAGTGTAAGTCAAATACTTCTTTTATAATAGTTTAATTTATGTTATTTACTATAATCTTCATGTTTTTTTTTAGGTGATAGTGCATCTTATCAACAATTCCTTTGTATATTGTCCTAACACAGCGAACCTTAGCCTCCAAGTCCATTCAAGGAGCAATTAGCTTCCTTGATAGTATGCCTAAAGTAAACATTGAAATATTAGTTTCATATAGGGTGAGTTGATCCTCACCATGGGTTTTCCCTCATTGGGTTTTCTAAATATAAATATTGTTGTTCTTGTGTGGTGTATGTTTTGTTTCTATTCTTCACTTTTGTAGATCCCATTTAATGATTAGAAGATTAGTGAATGGTTAAGTTTTAGTTAATTCTGATTCATCCCATATTATTACCATCCAATTGTGTTTAATAGTTTGGTTATGCTAGTTTTTATTAGCATAAGATTTTATGAAAGAAGTATATGGAAGTATTGTTCGATGTTTAAGGAAGGTCTCTATGTGGTCCACAAGATAATAGTTTATCTTCTTGGTGTTGCATATTATATAGTATTGGTTTTTAGGTTGATTTGTAGTTATTTGGCTAACTAGGTATGTACTTTTTCTATCGATATTCTCTTGGGGGTCTTTTTCAGCATTGGAGGTTGTGATGAGGTGTCTTTGGGCCCTTCTATGTCTTGACATGATTTATATTGCATAAATTTATTTAGAAGTTTTATTTTTGAATTGTTTGGTTGAATGCTACATGTTACCTTGTTACTGACTTTGGAGGATGTGCACTAGCATGTTTGACATTTGACACCACATTGAAATATGTAATAAGATGTTTTAGATCCTCTCTATCTCTTTGATAGGACCACTTTCACCACAAATGTATTTTGAGGTCAACTTTTTGGGGTTGTTTCTTGTCTGTTGTTCTAGCCAGCCTAGTTTAAGATTTGAGATGTTGATGAAGATATAAATATAAGATAAAATAAGTATATATTAGTGTGTATTGTGGAATATATGAATTTGAGGTGATGGAAGTGTGTGGTGAAAGTTATAGAGATAAATTATTCAACAGTTTCTTGAGACATGTTAAGATCACCTACATTATAAAGATATTTATAGAGGTTGTTATATTGAAGGCTTATTCATTGAAACTCATTGATTCATGTATATTGCTCTAAGACAATGAGTCTCTTTGATAGGTCCTTTTGTATCTTTCCCTGGGGTAGTGTGGCTTAGCAGTGAGCCTTCAAATAATTTTTCATCTTGTTCATATATTTTGAGATAGTTCTCACCATGGTTTTTCCCTTCTTGGGTTTTCCACATAAATCTAGCATTCTGTTAGCAGCAACAAAGAAGGAAGAGTGAGAGGGGGGCTGAATTAGTCTTCACTGGAATAAAAACTTTAAGAACAACAACTGATCTAAAAAACTTCAATAATAAACAGATAAGTAAATTAACAACACAACACACAACACCAAGATTTTGATGTGGAAAACCCGATGAAGGAAAAAACCACGATGGGAACCTACCCACAATAAGATGATACTCTATAGTAGTATGTGGAAATATTACAATGGGGAATGCACATAAATTTAGGCACACTGCCTAGAGATCACTGCTCAAAAGATATTTGCCTAGAAGGTTACAACCCTTAGCAAAGTCTCACTGACTTACAACAAGCTTCAAACTACAATCCTAAAGTAATGAACTAAAAGAATAACATCTCTGAATGCCTGATTACAATTCCTATTAAGCACAATTGTTTTCTCTGCAACACCAAATGATAAATCACTTTTTCGCACATACACCACTCACTGATATTGCAGACACAACATCAATAGTGCCCAAATTACATGAATAAATCACCTCCTCAACTTTGAGAACAAGGTTGACTAAACCCTCAACCCTCAATTACAAAATTATATTATACAATACAAAGATTGACCACCGAACTAATATAATGATTTCTATAGTATAAAATGGACTTAATTCAAATTTCCAAATGATCAAATCCATCAGAAATCATACCAAGATCAACCGCAACACACTACACCACTAGAAGTACCACATAACATGAAAATCAATATGGGTTGATGAAAACCACCAAAATCTCGCACAATGATCAATGCAGATCGTTAAAACAAATAGGACATGACTAAGAAACACCAACAAGCACGTTAGAATCATCCAAAACAATTGCACCAACACCACTTTAAATATCTTCATTAGTCAATGTCTAGAAGTTCAAGAACACAACCAATCAACAACTATCACAAAGAAAGGTAACTTGTAGAGTATAAAATCATGAACCATATAAAATGAAGAGGTAGCGAGTAAGCTTAAATTGCAAAGGATACCTCACAACAACCCTTATAGAGTCACTTGGTTGAACAAAGGCCAACATGTCCTAGTCAATGAGAAAGCATGGGTGGATTTTACCATTGGGAGGTATAAGGACAAAGTGGTATGTGATGTCCTACCCATGGATGCATGCCATCTTCTATTAAGAAGACCATGGCAATTTGATAGAAAAGCTATTCATGATGGAGCCAAGAATGCATACTCATTCAAGAAAGATGGAGTCACATTCAAGATCCAATCTATCCTTGAGGAAGGTGAAAAGAGGGTAGTAGGGATGAACCAAAGCAATATCCCAAAGTATCAGCACAAGATCTGATTACACTAGAATATACTGAAGGAAATATTAACCTCTACAAAATAGTGATCAACAAAACCAAACTACAAATTGGATCAAAAAATCTTCCCAATCACATTGGAATAAATCAAAGGAATATATTGACATCAATGAAAACAACATATCCTAGCAGCAACAATGAACAACCATATCCAACAATCTCCCCCTTTGGAATTGACGGTAACATATGAATGTGAAAATCAATCAATGCAAAGAAAGAATATATCACCAGTAAAATCCACCTAAGATCAAGATAGATAAAGCAGTTTTTCACATGATCTTTCTCTCCCTTTGACAAAAATGCCGAAGTTCACAAAACTGAAAACCAAACTCTCCAAAACATGGACTACTCTAGTAGAGGAGCAACACAAACTCACCAATCTGGACAGAAAGATAAGGCTATGAAATCCACTAGATCAATGCAACTCAGTGCATCTAGTTCTCAGCAGGAGGGGTGGATACCCCTAACTTGTCTCTCAAATGGACAAATGTATCTATAGGAAAAGGCTTAGTGAAAATATCACCTATTTGTTCCTTTGTAGATACATACTCCAACTTCACCTTCTCTTCACTGAATTGCTCTCTAAAGTAATGATATTTGATTGACACATGCTTAGTCTTTGAATGTTGCACTGGAATTGTCACATTATATAACTGTTATACAACTCAAATAACACGAGGACAACTGAAAGGGGGGGGTTGAATCAGTCATCATTGGATTATAGAACTTTGAGCATTCAATTCCTTATTACCAAAACACATAAACTCGATACCGAAATGCATAAACCAAATACCAAGTAACTGATATAGCAATTAAATATAACCATAAATCATAGAATAGTTACCATCCATCCATAACACATGACACCAAGATTTGTATGTGGAAAACTCAGTAAAGGGAAAAACCATGGCGGGAAGCCTACCCATAGTCAGATAATACTTTTGCAATAAGTATGTGATTACAATATGAGGGGCCTCCAAATGTAGGAAGGCCAACAACCTAGAGTGCACTTCTCATCACAAAAAGGAGCCTCACTGACTAGAAAATAAATCTAGGCTACAATCCAAAATGAAGATTGAACTGCAAGTATAACATCTCCTATGCCTGAGTATGTTAGGAATCCCACAGATACTAAGAGGGGGGGGGGGGTGAATCAGTATCTGACCGATGAATGGAATTTCTTAACTTAAAACATGCAGAACATAATATAACAGTGTACTGATATGCAAGAAATAATGCAATAAACAGAATCAAGAACATCCACATGAAAAGCAGACCATAACACAAGATTTTAATGAGGAAACCCGGTGTGGGAAAAATCTTGGTGGTATTTGTGACCCACAATATTCACGCATTGGCCAATAAGAGAATATTACTTACAATAGGGGCCTACACATACAGGAAGGCCAACTATCTAGAGCTCACTGCTCAATGGGAAGTCTCACTGACTTACAATAAGTATTATAAAAATCTAATATCTTGTACTGCTTTATAATAGAATCTTCAATGCCAAATTTAGTACTGGTTCCTGCTCTGTTCTTTACATATACCCTTTAACCTATATTTCACATAGCAGGTCTGCCTAATATTTTCCTTTTTGCTTACATCTCCTATCTCAAATGTCTACAATGATCTCTTTTATATATAAGAGTCATTTTACAATTTTCCAAGTCGGCTTACAAAGTTTTTCAATAATAAACAAAATATAATATAACAAAAATCCTTTTGGCCTCTGTGTCGGTATACTTGCTTTCCTCTGTGCTGGTGCCGGTGTCTTGAGTGCTGATGTAGAGTGTGATCTACTGATGCTGGTATAATCCCTTTTCCGGTGCCATAGGATTGCAAGGTTGCCATCAATGACAAAACCTTCAATCACATACAATGTCTCATTGGAGTGTGCATATGCCAACAATCTCCCCATTTGGCATTGATGGCAACACTCATGAGAAATTTAAAAAATGATCCAAAAATGTGAAGTCCAAAAAAAAGTTACCAAAAATGTGTGAGCTCCCCTTGAGCATATGATTCTTGTCCTATGATTTGAATTTTCTCATCCTACTACTCCCCCTTAGGCATCAATGACAAAGGTTGTCAAGATGTCAGTAGAGTTTGTAGTTTCAACCTTGTAACTGGGTGGTTACAATTTGAAAAAGATCTCCCAAAATCAAGTTTATACTATCCATAAACTTTTTGCTATCCTTTATTGCTATTTCTATTCTCTTCACTGTATCGGTGAGATGCTGCAAATGCTCTGCCAGTGTTTTCTTTCCTTGTATTAGTGCCTTAGATACTTCCTTCCATAGAGATGCTAGATAGTTCAATCTTGGACTTAGTTTTGATCTCAAATGCTTTTCCTTATTTACTATTCTTTCTTTCTCTGTTTCCAATTTAAGTAGTTCTTCCTCAAAATTTGTTATCTTCTCCTTAAAAACTGATAGTGTATCGGGTGAGTTGACAAAACTATCTACAAGTTTATTGATCTCATCTTTTACCTTGTTCATTTTCTTGTCTATATCTACAATCAAAAAGTTTGTTTTACAGGTATCTTTGTACAGATTTTTGTACTCTTTCAATAAATTACATAATTCTGGTAGAAGTGTGTCAAAATCTTTGTTACACTTCTTTATTTGCTCATCAAAGAATTTCTATTTTTCAACTTCTACTTTATCCTTCAATGAGTCTTCTTTTATTTTCTCAATGTTTTTTGAGATATATTTACATAGTGTATCAAGTTTTCCTAAAGAATCTTTATTGTCTATATTATAGTTGGGAGCAATTACCTTCAAAATTGGTATGGTATCATCAATTGCTTTGTAAGCTTGTGAGCTGCAGTCAGTTATTTTCTTGATAGAATCTAGTAGTACCTCAGTCACATTAGTTGATTTGAAGCTTGATGATGAATCAACAATCTGAGTACCGGTGGAAGTAACCAAGCTTGTATTGACCTCTGGTAGGTCTGTTTGTGTCTGCATTTCTTTAACCAATGGTTTTTCTACTTCACTAGTTGCCAGTGGTACTGTTTCCTTATGTACCTATTCCTATTGTTGTTGTTCCTATTCCGGAGCCTTTTGCTCTGTTTGTTCCTCTATTTGTTGTGTTGCCTCAGTCTGAGTCTGAGTCTCTACCTTTTGTTCTTTATCTTCTACTAGTTTCTCTTGTGAGTTATCAGTTTCCTCAACTACTGGAGGCTCACTAGCCATATCAGTCTTATCTATTGTATCTTTGTCTATCACTATGTTGATCTTTTGAGTATCAACATCCATAGTATATAAGACTTCAGGATTAGGATTATTAACCTCTACATCCATACTCTCAGCTGCCGGTTGATCTTCAGTAGTTGTTATTTTTACCGGTGAAGTAATCAAAGAAGGTGGGGGTAAGTTGTCTCTAACCTTGATACTAGGTGGTCCACCAACTTTACCTTTCCCCTTGTCTCTATCTTTTTGATAAACTTTTATGGGTTTGGGGTTCCTATATTCTTCTTGTTTTTCCTTCTCAACTAGGAATATATCCCATCCATTTTCTGTCTCCTCAATCACCTCATTAATTCTTCCAACCATTAAAGCAATGTGCCGGTGTGCAGTAGAAAATACTATCCGGTTGGCCTGAGCAATTAGGTCATCAATTTCCTTGGGTGAGTTTACTGGATATATAGCAAGTAGCTTTTCAATCTTTATTTTCTTATCCAGTTCTATTACTGCTTGTCTTCTTGCTTCTAGTCTTTTGAATAGTTCATCAGGAATTTCATTTACAACTTCCATCAAAAACTTCTTGTACATATCCATATGTAATATAACACTATTTTCAACTTGCTCTTTTTCATCAGCTATTAAGGTGTCATATATTTTCTCTATGTTCTTCAATTTACCTTCCTCTATGATTTCATTCAGTAGTATATCAAGAGGGGCCAAGTATTTGTTTGTCCTCTTCTTCTTCTTGGGTGTCAGTTTCTTCTTTGGTGTGGCCTTTCTTATCGGAGATCTCACTGCTTGTTGTTTTTGCCTTGTCCTCCTTTGTGAGGGTGTGGTTGCTAGTGAGTGATCTCTTTTTCTTACAACTCTTTTGAAAGTTGCAGGCATGTCACTCCCTGAAGAAGTACCTACTGGTGATAGGTGATTTTCAGGTTGTGGAGCTGCTAACTCATCCTTTGTTATACCGGTTTTCTTCAACACATCTTCTTTGATGACTTTTGCTTGTCTGGAACCTTTCCTTACAATTGCCTCAACCTTTTTCACTCTTTTCTTTGATTGTATTTGGATTTCAATGGTTTTTGCACTACCAAATACTTCTTCCTTAGGTTCTCTAGGGGCTTCCAGAAGTGCTTTAGCATATGTTTCAACTATGTGATCATCTGTTTCATAGCCCATCTCGGTTACCCAAACTATCCTAGGGATGACTGCTTCCATCCAGATTTCATCTTTCTTGATTACAAAGCATATTTCATCTTTGTATTTGTCCACAATTTTTTGTGATAACCTTATTCTTTTCTTTATTTTGGTCTTTGATGCTTGAAAGAAGTCATGAATATTGTTTTCCTTGTCTTCTCCCATGTTATTGAATAGTTCTGTTAACTGTTTTCCTACCAGTATATCATATCCAAGTTTTTTGTAGCTTATACTGGGAACCTATTTTGTTATGTGTAGCATCATACATACTAACAAATTTCCAAACCTGAAAGTTCCTTTCTTGTCCTTCTTGATCTTTCCAAGGTTGTCAATTAATTCATCTTTTAACCACTCACATACATCAATTTTTGCATTGCCTATGACCATATCATAAGCACTCTTAATGCATAAAATTGAAACTGAATTGAGTCTATTTGCATGAGTAGCTTTATATCCTAATATCATGCTGATAAATCTCACATTGATATCTATTACATCATTAACACTTAGGGACCTCTTGTCAAATGTTACACCAGTTAGGTTTGTAACTAGGTCATTTGAAACCTTCTTGGTTTTATCTGGTCTTTTATCGGTGGTTGGTAACCCTGTGACAACTTTCATAGCTTTCTTGGTGATTTTGTGGACTGTATCCAACCAGAAAAACTCACCATGTACCCTGCTTAAGACTATCCTAATCACATCCTTGGGAAATTCAGGAATGCTAAGGATCTCTATAAATCCTAGGGTCTCAATGATTTTGTGTTCATCTTTTACATTGTCAGTTTTATCACATATCATAGTTTTAAACATGGTTTTAATTTCTTCATCTCCTAGTTCCTCAATGTTGCAATGGATGTACATTCTGGGGTCTTCAGCATAAACAACTCCCTTAGGAATTTGAGAAAAAGCACCTAAGGTATCACCTTTCTTTGCTATCTCAGGAACTAACTAAAATACAGGCCTAGGTCTTTTTATCACTTCAACAATAGTAGGGTTTGCTATATATTCAATTGTAGAGGTGGATGCCATGATTAAATACCTCTTACTACCTTTAGGATGGTTGGAGTGTTCTTGCTTCTTTCTCAAAATGCCTTATCTCAGGATCTTCGCGCTCTTCGTAAATTTGAAATCTTGGTGAAATGAAATGGAGCCAAAACCTTAATTTTATAGTGTCTATTTGCCATCTACCACATTAATTGGATGCCGGTTAAGTATTCACTTAACATTGTTTGTCGGTAATAGATAATTTCCAACTTCTTATCTCTAACCGAGGCAATAATAGCACATGTGTCATTAGATTGCCAAACCCTCAAGGAAATTTTCTTCAATTTGATGAAGAACTTCTTGCTGATGGAGCACTGCTCTATCTTGCCGGTGAAGCATCACTCTATTCTGTCGGTGAAGCATCACTCTATTTTGCCAATGAAGCATTGGTTTGTTCTACCGGTGGAGGAGTATTCCCAATATTTAGATCAACTTTTCTAATCCATTATTTTGAGAATTCTTACTTGACCTCTTCAACTTTTTCTTTACCTTTCAAGCTAGAAATTTTGTTGTCTATAGGTGTTCCTTTACTTCTACAGAATTTAGCAATATGCCCAATTTTTTTACATGCATGACAAGTTACATTATTTTTCTGAATAGCTTTCCCATAACCTATGTCGGTTTGTGTTCTGCATTGATTAGATAAATGTCCAAATCTTCCACAAACATAACATCTCACATTCATTCTGTAGTTTTTAGAGTTGTGACCAACTTTGTTACATTTAGAACATTAACCAGTGGGTGTGTTGATATTCTAATAATTTCTAGATCTACATTCATTTGTTCTATGACCATACTTATTATAGTTAAAGCATTTTCCATTGAATTTATAAGCATTAGGTTGTCTTACCAGTTTGCTATAATTGCAGTACCTAAGCTTTCACCAACTTCAAAGCCAATTCCAGAAGTGTCACCTTTAGGTTTTTGATTCTTCAGCAAGGTGCCAAGTTCCTCTGAGCTTTTCTTGAATTTTTCTTTATGTTGATTTGTAGTTTCTAGTTCTCATTCTAAGACTTCTTTTTGTCTCATCAGTTCATTTCAGTCATTTTGAGTATGCATCAGATCTGTCTTCAACATGTCATTTTCATAGCTAAGTCTTGTGTTCTTATTTGCTGCATCACTTAGTCTTCTCGTCAATTCTTCTTCATTTTTTTTCCTATCCTCAATCTCTTTGCAAAATCTCAGTGTCATATCTAGCATTTCATTCTTTTTTGTCATGATCGCTTGTTTTAACTTGCTTATCATATCATTAAGTGATTCCTTTTCATCATTCTCATTTTGCAATTTTAAACAAAGTTCTCTTCTCTTATTTCTTGCAACAGTAAAATTTTCTTGAAGTTCCTGAATGATATCCTGAGCTGCCCTTAAATCATCTTCTAGTTTGATATTTTTCAATTTTTCTGCATCATAGTCTGTAAGAGCTCCTTCAAGTTGCTTCATTAGATTTTCCATCTTTACCGGTGTCAAGATCTTCCTCAAGCTGTTAGCCTTTTGAAAATAGAGGACCAAGCTCTAATACCAATTTTTAGGAATCCCACAGATACTGAGAGGGGGGAGTGAATTAGTATCTAACCGATGAAAGGAATTTCTTAACTTAAAACATGTAGAACATAATATAACAGTGTACCGGTATGCAAGAAATAATGCAATAAATAGAATCAAGAACATCCACATGAAAAGCACACCATAACACAAGATTTTAATGAGGAAACCTAGTGTGGGAAAAACCTCGGTGGGATTTGTGACCCACAATATTCACTAACTGGCCAATAAGAGAATATTACTTACAATAGGGGCCTGCACATGCAGGAAGGCCAACTACCTAGAGCTCACTGCTCAATGGAAAGTCTCACTGACTTACAATAAGGATTATACAAATCCAATATCTTGTACTGCTTTATAATAGCATCTTCAATACCAGATTCAGTATCGGTTCTTGCTCTGTTCTTTATATATACCCTTTAACCTATATTTCACACAATATGTTTGCCTAATATTTTCCTTTTTGCTTACATCTCCTATCTCAAATGTCTACAATGATCTCTTTTATATATAAGAGTCATTTTACAATTTTCCAAGTCGGCTTACAAAGTTTTTCAATAATAAACAAAATATAATATAACAAAAATCTTGTTGGCCTCTGTGTCGGTATACTTCCTTTCTTCTATGCCGGTGCTAGTGTCTTGAGTGCCGGTGTAGAGTGTGATCTGCTAATGCTAGTATAATGCCTTTGCCGGTGCCATAGGATTGCAAGGTTGCCATTAATGACAAAACCTTTTATCACATACAATGTCTCATTGTAGTGTGCATATGCCAACATAGTACAGTTCCGGTTAAGCTTAGTGCCAAAGGTCTTAAATCACTCTTACCAACCCAATTCGATCACCTATGATCTACAAAAACCTCTGCATATGATTATGACATTATTCACACATAGATAATCCCATTACCATTACCATGATCTACAAAGAGATCTTATGTCATATTTATACCAACCTGAGACCTAAACAATTATGTCAGCCACCTGCAATGTAATGATCAACCAAGTCAACTTAGGTCAAAAAATATATAAAACAATCAGTAAATCATGTCGGTAACGCATTGGGAACATCCTCCAACACATTACATAAACCAGTCCATAACCTAGATAGCACCAGACCCAAAATTGGTGGCCATAAACCAAATCCAACACACCTTATCAATGGGAACATGAAAAAGATAACCAACAACATCCCAAAATCCATCTAGAAGTTGCACCAACACCACTTATAATGTGCATCAAAATATCTTCAGCAAAGCTCTGATGGTAAAACCCTTACTGGTGACCAGAAGGCTTACTAGAACAAATGATATCTCCTGAGTCATCAAATCCTGAACCAACTGATCATGATACACATCTAAATAGCATGAATGACAGATCCAAATCAATTCCACAAACTAAAGTATATCGGAGCATACTAGATCAATATCATACTCCAACCACTCTATCAAAACCAACCAGAAACTGGTAAACAACCAAAACAATCAGTGTTGCCATCAATGCAACACATAATCAATTCCTCCAAATTACAAACAATTTCCCCTTTTGGAATTGATGGAAACACTAGATGTGAAAAACATCCAAGTGCCAAGAAATGCCAAACAAGTCTCCCCTTCTAGAAGACAACCAACAATCTTTTACAAAATGATATAGCAATGAAGCTCTAAACCAAACTCCCTAATGAATATATCTCTCCCTTATGTTTTTCACAAGAATAACTCTCCCCCTTTGACATCAATGCCAGAAATCTGACATAAACATCAAAGAAAAATTATAAATCCTTTGAATCTTATAGCTGACAACTCCCCCTGAGTAGTAGCACCACCACATCAATCCAGAATGAGTAATAGCTCAGATAATGCATACCGAACTGATGCCAATCAACATCACTTAGGTCTTTATCATAGGGGTAGAAACCCCCAATCTGTCTCTTAAGTACTCAAATGATTCTTGAGGAAAAGGCTTAGTGAAGATATCTGCAATCTTCTCTTTAGTGTTCACATAAACTAGTCTAAATTCATTTACTTCCACCTTCTCCTTTAAAAAGTTATACTTGATAGATATGTGCTTTGTCTTATAATGAAATACCAGATTCTTTGATATATTTGATATATTAATAGCAGCAAAGTTATCACAGTGAATAACTACCGGTTCATTACAATCCACCTTTATATCCTTCAACATTTGCTTCATCCATAGAACTTGTTTATACTTAGTAGCAACAACAACATACTCAACTTCAATAATAGATAAAGAGGTACATGACGTCTTGCTGATCTATGAAACAAGTTTCTTTCCAAGAAAGAAAGCTCCATCGGATGTGCTCTTTTGGTCATCAACATTTCTAGCCCAATTTGAATTTGTATATGCACATAAAGTCATCATTTTTAAGATACCACAAACCATATTCAATTGTTCCCTGCAAATACCTGAAAAATCCTTTTCACCGCACACTCATGATTTTCTCTAGGATCACTCTGATATCTTGATACAATACAAAATGTATTCATTATATCTAGTCTAATTTGAATCAGATATAACAAACCTCCAGTCATAGACTTGTACCTTGTAGGGTTTACCGGTGCAGATGTGTCTTTCTTTGTCAATTTATCACTTGTAACCATAGGAGTACCAACCGGTTTTTAATTTTCCAACCCAAATTTCTTCAACAACTCTCTAGCATACTTAGTTTGACAGATGAAAATAACTTTATCAATTTGTTTAATCTGCAAACCTAAGAAAAATTTCATCTCCCCAATCATAGACATCTCAAATTTATTCTTCATATTGTTAGAGAATTCCATACACAACTTATCTTTACCTCCAAAAATGATATCATCAACAAAGACTTCAATAATGAATATGTCATCATCAGTGATCTTATAATATAAATTACTGTCAGCATTACCTTTAGTGAAATTAAGCTCCAAAAGATATTTATCCAGTCTTGCATACCAAGCTCTAGGGGCTTGTTTCCATCCATATAAAGCTTTCTTTATCCTGAAAACCATGTTTTTGTCATCTAAAAGTGAAAATCCATTAGGTTCCTCAATATAAACTTCCTCTTCAAGATCTCCATTCAAAAATGCACACTTAACATCTATCTGATAAACCTTGTAGTACTTATGTGCAACATAAGGAAAAAATAATCTCACAGCTTCAATCCTAGCTATTAGTGCAAACGTTTCACCATAATCAATTCCTTCCTTTTGAGAATATCCTTTATAAACCAATCTAGCTTTATTCCTCACAAATTTTCCATCTTCATTCATTTTATTCCTAAAAACTCATTGATTTCCAATAACATTCTTATTATTAAGTCGGGGAACTCAAGTCCATGTGCTATTCTTTTCTATCTAATCTAATTCTTCTTCCATAGCTTTCATCCAACATTCATCTTTACAAGCTTCAATTACTGATGTAGGTTCAACTTGAGAAATATAACATACCTCATTAGCTACCAACCTTCTTGTCATCACTCCTTTGTTTTTGTCTCCAGTGATCTGATCTTCTGAATGATTCAACCTTACATACTTAGGAGTCTTCTTATTTTCCGTTCCTTTGCCCTGATCTTCAATTATTGTTGAATTTTCTTATGCTGATGGAGTAACTATTTCAACAATCTATTCTGGTGTAGGTGGTACCGATTCAATTATGATAGTTTCCACTGCCAGTTCTCTCTCATAAGTTCTGATTCGACTTCTATTCTACTCATCCACCTTGACATTTGTGCTCTCCATAATTCTTTGCAATCCTTTTTTATAACATCTATATGCTTTGCTTTCATTAGAATAACCAAGAAATATTCCTTTATCACATCTAGGATCAAATTTTTTAATGGAATCATCTATTTTGATATAGTGTTTACTAACAAAGATTTTGAAATACTTAACTGTTGGTGTATGACAAAACCATAACTCATAAGGTGTCTTACTAGTATCTCCTTTGATATGAACTTTATTGAATTTGTATACCATCGTGCTTACAACTTCTCTCCAATAGACATGAGGCAGATTAGCTTCCATCATCATAGTTCGACCTGCATCCAAGATATTCCTATTCTTCCTTTCCACAACTCCATTTTGCTGAGGTGTCCGAGGTGAAGACAGCTATCTCCTTATTCCATTCTTCTCACAATAGTTGTTAAATTCACCAGATGTGAATTCTCCACCTTGATCTAACCTTAAACATTTAATCTTGAATCTTGTCTTTGTCTCAACTTTATCTTTAAATATTTTAAGCTTTTCAAATGCTTTAGACTTCTCCCTTACAAAAGTAACCCACATCAATATTGAGTAGTCATCAATGATTAGCATGAAATATCTATCACCTTGAATTTTTTTGATTCTAGCAGGACCACACAAATTAGTATAAATAAGATCAAGAACATCATTAGATTTGTCTTGTATACTCTTAAAAGAAGTTCTGACTTGCTTTCCCATTTGACATTCCTTACATACCAGATTATAGGGCTTTACAATCTTAGGTATGTCTCTAACTGCCTTAGTAGAACCGATCTTCACAATGCAATCAAAATTCACATGACACAACCTCTTATGCCATAGCCAACTCTCATTAATTTGTGCAATCAAACATGTCTTCTCACTGAAGTTAAAATGAAAGATATTACCTTTAGTCTGTGTACTGGTTACAATCTCCAATCCAGATCTATTAATAATCATGCACTTTTCATCTTTGAACTGTAACTGAAATGCCTTATCCACCAACTATCCTACACTCAAAATATTATGCCTTAAAACTTCAACATAATAAACATTATTAGTGTTATGCTTAGCATCCAATGATATTGTTCCTCTTCCCTTGATCATGCATGCTTTGTCATCTCCAAATCTAACTAGACCACCATCAAATTCTTGCATAGATAAGAACTTCCTTTTATCTCCAGTCATATGATGTGAACATCCACTATCAATTAACCATTCATCCTTGTCTTCAATTTTAGTACCAAGGGCCTTCTCTTCAGGTACTAGATCATCTTCCTTGATATTTATAAATACCCATTCCTTTCCATTGTCAGATCCACTAGCAGAATATTGTGTCGATTCATCATCAGAATCAGTCACACCTTCCTCATCCGCAAAGTAGCATGATTTGTCTTTGTTCCTCCTATACTTATGGTTGTTCTGATAATCATGGTTCCACCTAAAATATCTTCTAGCACTTTCTTCAAATCTTGAATTCTTTTTAGGACATCTAGATGCAAAATGACCTATCTTATTACATGCAAATAATTTAAAAGGTGATTTTCCTTTATACTTACTTCCTATCGGTTCTTTAGGTACTCTTTTAGAAAATAACGCTTCAAGTTTCTCAAACTCTTCATCTTCTTTCTTCATATCCTCTAGTTCCTTTGCATATAAAGCTCTCAAATCACTATTGCTAGTAGATGATGTAGATGCATGAAAAGCAGGTTTAGATTTAACAGCTCCAGAAGGTCCAAATTCTTTACGTTCAAAAGTAGATAATTTTCCAACCAAGGTATCCCTATTAATAGAGGTGTTTGTCATAGTTTTCAACTCATTAATCGCAATAGCATTCATTTTATAAGTTGGTGGAAAATCTCTTAGTACTTTAGAAACTATTTTATCTTCATTCAGAGGTCCACCACAACATTGAATTCCCAAAACAATCTCATTAACTCTTTCCTTAAAAGCAGTAATCCTTTCATCTTCTTCCATCTTCAAGTTCTCATACCTCACCCGGTAACCATCAATTTTAACAATTTTAATAGTAGGGTCACCTTCTTTCAGAGTCTCCAATTTGTCCCATATAGCCTTTGCACTTGATTTGTTAGTTTGTCCCATTATTTTCTAATCCAAAAGTGCACACAAAAGGGCTTCTCTAGCTCTACAATCACTCTCAAGATCCTTATCCAAACCTTCTGGAGGATGATTGCAAAATGCTAGATTAAAAGCGGTTACACCTTTCTTAGTGATCTCCCAAATTTCCTTTCCAAGATATCTTAGGTGAGTCTCCATCCAAATATTCCATACCCTATAATTTGTTCCATAAGGCCTAGGAATTTCTCTCCAGAAAATAGCTCCAAATGTAATTGATGAACTTGAATTGGTAGATACCATAGAATCTTCCTTAAGTTGCTAAGCTTCTGAAGAGAGGACCATGCTCTGATACTAATTGCTAGACAACTCAAATAACCAAAGGACAATTGAGAGGGGGGGTGAATAAGTTGTCACCAGATTACAAAACTTTAAGCATTCAAATCCTTATTATCGGAACACATAAACTCAATACCAGAATGCATAAACCAAATACCAGAATAACTGATATAACAATTAAACATAAACATAAATCACAAAATAGGTACCATCCATCCATAAAATATGACACCAAGATTTGTACTTGGAAAACCCAGTAAAGGGAAAAACCATGATGGGAAGCCTACCCATAGGTAGATAATACTTCTCAAGTAAGTATGTGATTACAATATGAGGGGACTACACATGAAGGAAGGCCAATAAACTAGAGCGCACTGCTCATCACAAAAATGAGCCTCACTGACTACAAAATAAATCCAGACTACAATCCGGAATGAAGATTGAACTATAACTATAGAATCTCCTATGCTTGAGTACAGTTGCAGTTAAGCTCAGTACTAGAGATCTTAAACCTCTCTTACCAAACCAATTCAATCACCTATGATCAACCAAAATCTCTTCATATAATTAAACGTTATTTGCACATAAATAATCCCATAACCTTGACTTATATGCCCATTCCCATTACCATGATCTACAAAGAGATCCTACATCATATTTATACCAACCTGGGACCTAAACAATTAGGTCGGGCACCCACAATCCATGTTAGGCCCAATATGGAAAGCTAATGTACTGAGAGGTGAGGGGTGAATCAGTACTCTAAAACCTTTCTTCAATAATAACTTTACTATTATGCATAAACTGAATAGTGCAGTAACATAATATAAAGCTAAAACAAATAGATAACAATCATACATGATTCACTCCATAACACATATATTTTGGTTATGTAGAAACTCTTGGTTAGAGAGAAAATCTGCGGTGGGGATGGCACCCACAACTTCACTACTACAATAATAAAGAGTGCTTGATTAGAACTACATGTTTAGCTATTTTTGATAGCTTACCCTGTTAGGAGTAACAAGATCTATTAGATCTACCTTGTTAAAGGATTTTACAACACTTAATCTAAATGTTGCACTTGGTTAGAGGCTTTACAATTTATAGACTTGATTAGAGTCTTTTACCCTGTTAAAGGTTTCTCTTACAACTTCAAAATATTACATTAAAATCATTACAAATATCTACAACTTTACATCTGGAATGTTATAACAGATTCTATGTGCTCAAAATAGATTACCTTGCTTATAGCATACCTCGGTAACCCATATAGTAACTCAGTAAACCCTTCTGTTTACTCTGTTCTTTGACTGTTCTCTGAAAACCGTCTCGGTGACCTCTGTGTCTCTGTAACAGTCTTCTTACACTCATGCACACACCTTTAATTCTTAACTCATGTTGTATAAATAGATCTCTTATGATGGTGATCCATTCATTGCTTCAATCTTACAAACATGTTTTATTGAATGAATAACCATGCAAATTATTTCATTGGTTAGATGACATCAAGATTATACATAATCTTTAAGTGCAATTTCCAATGTGATAACGGTTAGATGTGCCTCGATCTTGTAACATGTTTTCATATGTATGTCCAGGTTCAATGAATCTAGTAACACATTAAACTCGGTGTATATCAACTCGGTGTGTCATCTTTGCTACTCGGTAGACATGAAATGATACTCGGTAGACAGCTCAATGTATACTACACTCTGAGACTACTTTCTTCAATAACTGATTGGACTGTGCATACCGACTGAATATCTCGGTAGAGATAACTGACTAGAGTATATAGAATAACTTTGAACATAAAACTAATGGCAACTAGATAAGTAGTAACAATTGCCCCTTTTGACATTAGTTGAGATGTTTGACAAAAACTACTTTCAAAGTTATAGCTCAATAATCTATATACTTGCAAAATTTGACTATACTGACAATATATATAATAGTCAATAATATATCTAGATATATTCCCCTTATCGATATACTATACAAAACTTTGATTTTGCATGCTTGATGATCTGCTCTATGTGTTGCTCTTGATCTTTGCTTATTGTCCTGTTCACTTCTCTTGGATACTCTACTTACTTTGCTCGGTATACTCCCCCTGTATACTATACTCCTTTTGTTTGATTTTATACTTTGATGCTTTGAATACTACACTCCCCCAATACTGTATCACTCCTCTAATACTATATTATATCACTCCCCCTTTTTGACAAACATCAAAACTTAATTACCATTCGGGGGTGGTAACTAATCAAAAATGGATTTGTACTTGGTCAGTGCTTCAATGAGAGCGACAAAGAGTGCATTCTTTACACTATCCATTAAAGAATTATGTGCTTGAATATCAGCCAATAATGATATTAAGCTATCTAGAGTGCTTCCCTCTTGTGTAGTAGATAAGGAGGTGGCTCGGTTGATCTGTGCTTGGACGGATGAAAGATGAGGAAGGAATAATGTCTGTAGTATTATTATATCCATCCTGATCTTGTGTTCTTCATTTCTTAAGTCCAATTGTTGAGCCATGAGCTGTTGGAGCTTTGTATAAAAATTCTGAACTGAATTTGGCTCTGTGGTCAACTTATTTGAGAGATCGCTGATCTCTTTTTCAATTGCCTCTGTTTTATTTTTAATGTCTTTAATGAATAAAGAAAATGTGTAGAGTTTCTGAAATAAATAATGAATGTGCTTGAGTTGAGGAGTCAACTTAGCAATAAATTTGACAAGTTTAACTTTGCCAATAGCTATAGCTTTCTATACCTCTTCTATCATTTTTGTAGTGAGCTCTTTGTCTTTTAGTTTGCTCAAATACTCTGATGCATCTACTCCAGATGTCTCTATCTTTGTTAGGAGTTCACCCAGTTGAATGTGGATGGCTGCATCTATGGATACTGTAGCTTTAGGTAGCATATCTATTAAGAGTGCTTTCACCTTCTGAAGTACCTTATTTTTCTTTTGAATGGACATTTGCTTCTCTTGTTCGGCCTTTGCTTTGCATAGTTCACCAAAATCAATGAGTGCTTGCCCCTTCAATTTTGATATGTCTATATTGGGCAATACTATTGGTTTTGACAAATCAACTTTAAAACTATGCTTTTTCATCTTCTTTTCTTTACCTTTCACCGATGGAACTGAGACAATGGCTTGTGAGGTTTGATGACCCTCGATAGGTTGCTCAGTAGAGGCAACACTTTGATTGGTTTCTTTAGCCTCTGTAGAGTCCTTCGGTGTCTTGGTACTCAGTGTCTTAGTTTGAAAATTTGTAGTGCTAGAAGGTGCTTGAGATGTTTGTTCTTGAGTAGTACCTTCTTCTACTGTAGACTTGTGACCTTCGGTGCCTTGCTCCATGTCATGAGGGGTTTCGGTTGAGATAGGTTGCTTAACCGGTGGATAAGGATGAACTTGTTCCAAGACTGATTCACTAGATACAAGTTTTGCATATGCATTGCCTTCTATCATTTCTTGTTCTAGTGCCTCTGTATCCATGACATCTTCATCTATTTGAATGGTGTCAGCAGGGTCTTTCTTGGTAACATCAGGATCTTGCTCGATGACATCAACAATTTCAATTTCAGCTTGCTCACTGACATCCTTGATTTTAAAGATTTCCTGCCACTTTGCTTTTGTCTCATTTTCAACTTCAATGTACAACCCATTCATCAATTTTAAGGCTCTTTGTTTGACAAGAAACTTTGAGTTGTAGGTTGTCAGATGTTCTTTTATTTCAGCTACTGACAGGTCAGGAAATAGATGAACTAGACTTCTCTCTCTGATTTGCTTCTCCGAGTCCATTGCATACTTCCACCTATTATCAATATGCAAGTAAAGTTCATTTGGAAGTAACTTTGCTAGTTCTAATGGAGCTAACCAAAATTTTAGAAGTGTGCAGATGACAACTTATTCAATTTGTCCCTTCTCATCATTATTTCTAGTTTCATACTTTACATATCTGAATGAACCAAATCCTCCATATTCTTTCAGATTAGCACAAAATTTTTCAACACTATGTACATTTACCTTCTTGCTTTTGACAATCTGAAATTTGCTTGCATCCTCTAATTCGGTATCACTAGACTCTTTTGCCAAAATGAGTCTCCGAGTAGATTTCTTATAGGTCTTTGTTACCTTGGGAGCAGTAACACTTTTTGTTTTCTTACTCAGTGAGGCTATAGATGCTCTTGTGTTAGGTCACTTTGGAGGTGGTGTTGGTGAGGCCTTTGATGTGTCCTGTTTCTTTCTCTTCAACACTTTTCCCTTAGGCAATTCAATGCTTAGTGTTATTGCTGCCTCTTGGGCTTCAGATTCCTCTTCGGTAATGGCAATGGTGCCTTTGACAAGTGTAGAGGAAGAGTCTTCTCCAAATTTCTCTGATAATGCCTTTATCATTTTTGTTTCCTTTCTTGTAGCTTTGAGCACTATAATGCTCATCTTTACCTTTTCCTTTACTTCCTCATAGGTTCCATACCTTATCTTTGTAGCATGCCTTAGTAATGTGAGAAATGCATCAATTTTTTGTTGTGTGATGTCGAAATCAATCTCGTAACCCATAGGTGACAAAGATTGAGTTCTTGGTTCCATAGCATTCACATAACAGTAATCAGTGTCAACTTCAAAACATATATCATTTTTGTATTTCTCTACTAGCTGGGGTGGAATCCTATATCTGTCATGCATTTTCTCTTGAAATTTGTTGAATTAGTCATCCATAATATCATTGAAATTATCACCTAACTTCTTGATGAAGTCATTTATCTGATGGGTGATTGGTCGGTGTAGTTCCCAAACAACTTTACTGACTGATGGAAATAATTTTTCAAAATAGAAAAACATGCATACAAGTAATGATCCAAACTTTAATGTATTAGCGAGTTGTTTTTCTTCACCTTCCCAATGGTGTTCAGATTCTCAAACAGGTTCTTCAACAACACCTCACATAGATCAATTTTCATTCCCTTTTTCACAATTTTGTAGGCCAAGTCTATAGCTACATAGGGTACACTGTTTTCCCTTGCTGATTGGAAGAAATATTAACCCATTACGCTTATGGCAAATTTTAGTTCTTCATCAGTGACATTATTTAGTTTCAATCCTCTAGAATCTGATTCCACTCTATTTAAACTGATCAATTCCTTCTATGATATCATCTTTTGGGCTTGGGCATGATCATAAATGGGGTAACCAGTAATCAGATGAATGATCTCCTTCGTAATATTAAATGGTTTCTCTTCTAGCCACATGAAATCATCATGAACTCTTCTTAGGACAAACTTAACCCACTGGGGTTTGAACACACGGGGATAGGTTAGGGCTTCAGTTAATCCCTTGATCTTGATGTGATCATACTTCTTGTTCAATTTACCATCAGTGCATAGCTCATCATAGGTGTCTTTAATTTCAACATGACCAAGTTCTTCAACATGACATTTGGTGAAGAATCTCACATCCTCGACTAACAGAACTCTGTCTGGGATGAGTGAAAAAGCGGTTTTGTCATCCGGTTCAGATGCAACTTTGGGAGTCAAAGAGTATTTTAGTGAGGGCTTCTCTACATTCTTGACAACTATGGGATCTTGGATCTTGGGCGCCATTGTAGATTTCAGATAAAAGCTAACAAAGGATACTTAGGGTTTCAGGATTTTCAAACGACTGACGTTTAATACTAGATAAGATCAGCAAACCAGCTTAACAATGCATTGAGATTGATGTAAATACCTTGAATTTCCTTTGTAGGAGGTTTGATCACCTTAGATTCGCTTTGCTCTACTCTCTCAAAAACTTGGTAAGTTAAAAATGTCTGCGAAAATGCTTTTAAGTACACAATATGCCTTATCGGGCTCTGTGCAGGTTAGGTCAAAAACATTAAATGCACTCGGTTCCACTTAATTTTCTTCGCTTTTTCCGCTTTAACTGAGTAACCAAACTTCCTTCATTCATCAACTAGATAGGTTTCCTTTATTCACCGACTTGACAATTTTCCTGTATAGTGCTTTAAAAGACTTTGATAGAATTTGAAACTTTACTATTACATCTTAATTATGTAAATTGGAATTAAGTACATGATAAAATAGGAGCTGTTAAGATTTAACCTTGAGATAATGCAGTCCCTTCATACCTTTACCGATTAATTTGGAATAGGTGCACCTAACTCAGTAGGTAAGGTGCTTACTTCATTTGACACAATTTCCTTCTTTTTCCAAATCATCTTTGATTTTTCTCTTATTTCCTCAGTGTCTTTTCTAGGTTGATCTCTACAATCTCTAGCTAAATGTCTAACTTTGTGAAAATGAAAACATACCATACCAGGATTTCTCCATGACCTTCGGTTGTTTATTCCAAACCTTATAAAGTAGTTGGCACTTATATGTCCATATCCTCCACAACATTCACACCATATCTTGTTGGCAATATAGCATTATAATAGACAATGAAAGATTGTTGCCATTTCATAAGGATATTGAGAAGGTTGTTGATGATTATGGATATAACTGATTAAGGATGTTTACTATCTCGATATTATTATTTTGTAATTGATGTCAAGAAATTGATTTTCTAATTTAGTATGATGTTGCCATATCTTGAGAAGTATGATTTGAAGAGTATATAGATGTCAATAAAAGACACAATAAAGGATATGATGAATAAGGGGATGAATAAGGTATTCAATGGGCAACTAATACCGAGTTAGATAGTGATGAGATCATGATGTTTTATATTGTTTTAACATCATACATATGTTGTAAAATGTAAAGGTTAATACTATACTATGTTATCAAGCAAAGAACCTAGTCGGTAAACCCTAAGGTTATCGCTATCGGTTAATGAAGGCAGAATGTCTACCGAGTGAAGTTTAGTATTTACCGAGTTGTTACTGAGTTGTAACTAAGCTATAATAGAATGCATTAAATGTTTACATGCGTTATTTAATGAAGGAAGTTGATGAGCTGGAACTGTTTAAATGATTGGTATGTCGTGGATGAATTTTGTTAATGAATCTAAGGCAATGGAAAGTCGGCATGAAGATCTACATCGCAGATTGAACCGCATTACCCTGGCACAAGTTCCAAGAAATATATGCAAGTTCCTAGGCAGGGTAAAATGTTTTCAGATTGAAAGATGCATTGAACCTGGACAAGATCAAAGAGCCGATGGCTATGATTGATCATGGGAAATGTGATCAAGGAGATTAAGTGGTTACCTAATTGTTTATAAATAGGAAGCTATTGATAAACAATGTATGCGGGCAAGTGTATGCATAGGGATGCTACATAGTGATTACCGAGCACAAAAGCTTGAAGACTTGTTTGAATAACAGAGTATAGAAGCCCATCAGATAGACAAGATTAGTTCTATGTCTAGATTGTAATGAATAAATAAGAATTTGCTTTAGCATTTTAGATGTGAAGTTACAGATAGATTTTATTACTCTTATTTTGTGAAAGTGATAGAAAATCTCTTAACCGAGTGGACTTAACAGTCTTATTTGTAAAACCCTCTAGCAAGGTGACATTCTGATTGAGTGTTTGAAATCCTTTAACAAGGTCACTTCTAACAAGGTGAAGATCCTAACAAATCTGAGGGAAATCCCTTAACCGGGTCACATCTAGCAATTTGTTTGTAATCTTTAACAGGATTTTCTTTTAACCGAGCATACTCTAGAAGAGTATATTTCTTAGTGGGTCCGAAATCCCACAGTGGTTTTTCCCTATTTGGGTTTCCATGTTAAATCTGGTGTTATGAGGTGTATGATGTTTCTATGCTTTTGAGTTTGCATGTTTAACAGTTTTGGTTATATTACTGAAATATATGTTACCGAGGTTGAATCTGATGTTTTTATGGAAGATTAAATTTGTATGATTCACCCCCCCTCTCATCTTGTTGGCTATTGGATCTATACTTATATTAAGTATCAGAACTATCATATCCTTGTATTATAATCCCATGGTACTTCAGAATACTATCGGTAAGGATCTGTGTGAGTTTGGTAACCTCTAGAATTTGCTTGGTGTGCATACCACATATAGTTCTTTTGCTTATACCAACACTTCTCGGTACTATGTCCATATCTATTGCAATTTTTACAAAACCCTTTGAATTTTTCCTTTTGATAATTATTCACAGACTTTTTCCTACATTGATTAGATGTGTGACCATATTTATTGCAATTGTAACAATAACCATTGAACTTAGTGACCTTCGGTTGCTTACCTTTTCTGATTTGACATATGTTGGCAGTGTGACCTTGATTTCCATAGTAGTTGCAAATAGGCTTCTTCTTTTGTTGTTATCTTGTTTCCAGCTTGCTTTGATGATTCTCCTCTCTTGGTAGTATGAATTCCCTTCTCAGTAGAGTCTTTTCCTTTGTTACCGAGTCCTGCATCCTTGTTGGGTCTTCTTGTATTCAGTTGCTCATTCAACATCTTTGATGCTTCATAACTCTTCTTGAGTATTTCTTTGGATTTCTTCTCTAATTCAAGTTCATCGGTCAACCTTGATACTTCAAGTTTCAATGCTTGATTCTCATCATTTCTCATAATTGCTTCATGATGTGCATAACCTAGTTGATCTGACAGATTTTGTTGAATTCCAGTCAACCTTGCGATTTCATCATTCTTATCAGATAGTAAGACTTCAAGTTGTTGTTTCTCTCTTTATAGATCTCTTACTTTATCCTCGAATGTCCTCAATGCATCAAGATTTTCAGCCATCTGTGTGCTGAAATGTTCATGTTCTCTTTTGATTGCTTTCAGTTGATTAGCCAGTGCTTTGTGCTTTTCTTTCAATACTCCAATCATTTCTTCAGTCTCTTCAGATATACTATTCTCAGATGATGTCTCAATTTGTTCCTCTAACTCTTGAGAGTCCTACAAATCATCAGATAATCTTCTTCTCACTTTCAGAGATTTTTGCATTTGCCTTTGCATTCTACAATCACTTGATTAGCATGATCCAGTTCTTCTTGTAGATATACAATCCTCCGAGATTGTTTATAGCCTTCCATTGATAAGATATTTCTCTTTAGGTAGTTAAACCCTTTTCCAAGATTAAAGCTCTAATACCAATTGTTAGGCCCAATATGGAAAGCTAATGTACTGAGAGGGGAGGGGTGAATCAATACTCTAAAACCTTTCTTCAATAATAACTTTACTATTATGCATAAACCAAATGGTGCAGTAACATAATATAAAGCTAAAACAAATAGATAACAATCATACATGATTCACTCCATAATACATATATTTTGGTTACGCAAAAACTCTTGGTTAGAGAGAAAATCTGCGGTGGGGATGGCACCCACAACTTCACTACTACAATAATAAAGAGTGCTTAGTTAGAGCTACATGTTTAGCTATTTATGATAGCTTGCCCTATTAGGAGTAACAAGATATGTTAGATCTACCTTGCCAAAGGATTTTACAACACTTAATCTAAATGTTGCACCTGGTTAGAGGCTTTACAATTTATAGACTTCATTAGAGTCTTTTACCCTATTAAAGGTTTCTCTTACAACTTCAAAATATTACATTAAAATCATTACAAATATCTACAACTTTACATCTGGAATGTTATAGTAGATTCTATGTGCTCAGAATAGATTACCTTGCTTATAGAATACCTCGGTAACCCATATAGTAACTTGGTAAACCCTTCTATTGACTCTGTTCTTCGACTGTTCTCTGAAAACCTTCTCAGTGACCTCTATGTCTCTATAACAGTCTTCTTACACTCATGCACACACCTTTAATTCTTAACTCATGTTGTATAAATATATCTCTTATGATAGTGATCCATTCATTGCTTTGATCTTACAAACATGTTTTATCAAATGAATAACCATGCAAATTATTTCATTGGTTAGATGACATCAAAATCATACACAATCTTCGAGTGCAATTTCCAATGTGATAACGATTAGATGTGCCTTGATCTTGTAACACGTTTTCATATGTATGTCTAGGTTCAATGAAATTGGTAACACGTTACACTCGGTGTGTCATCTTTGTTGCTCGGTAGATATGAAATGATACTCGGTAGACAACTCAGTGTATATTGCGCTCTAAGACTACTTTCTTCAATAACTGACTGGACTGTGCATACCGATTCAATATCTTGGTAGAGATAACCGACTAGAGTATATAGAATAACTTTGAACATAAAACTAATGGCAACTAGATAAGTAGTAACAATCCAATGATCAACCAAGTCATCTTAGGCCAAAAATAATATAAGCCAATCATTAAATCTCATCGATAATGCATCGAGAACATCCTCTAACATGTTACATAAACTGACCCATAACCTAGATAGCACTAGACCCAAAATCGGTCGCCATAAACCAAATCCAACACCACTGACCAAGAGGAACATGAACAAGATAACCAACAGTATCTTGAAATCCATCTAGAAGCCACACCAACACCACTTATCACGTGCATCAAAATATCTTCATCAATACTCTACCGATAAAACCCTTACCGCTGACCAAAAGGCATACTAGAACAAATGATAGCTCTCGAGTCATAAAACCCCAAACCAATTGATCATGATACACATATGAATAGCATGAATGACACATCCAAATCAATTCCACAAACCAAAGTATACTGTATCATACCAGATCAATATCATAATCAAACCACTCTACCGAAACCAACTGAAACTGGTAAACAACCAAAACAACTGGTGTTGCCATCAATGACAAAACATCAATGCAACACATAATGAATTCATCCAAATTTCCAACAATAACAATGGGCTCATCATAAATAACTCTAATATATTTCAACATTTTCTTCATCCAAACTACTTGAGTGCAATTACTAGCAGTAGCAATATACTCAACTTCAATAGTAGATAAGGACATTGAATCTTGTTTTTTGCTAGCCCATGAACCTACTTCTTACCCAAAAATAATGATCCACCGATAGTGCTCTTCTAGTCATCTACATCACCAACCCAATTAACATTAGTGTAGGCCACAACATGAAATCATCATTCCTTGGGTACCAAAAACCACAAACCATAATCCATAGTTCCCTTTAGATATCTGAATATCCTCTTAACAATAGTGACATGACTCTCCTTTGGATTAGCTTGATATCTAGGAGCCATACACACAACATGCATAATGATAGACCTAGTCTGAGTAAGATATAGCAGTCCACCAGCCATAGATCTTTATAAACTTTGATTAGCTTTCAGAGATTCATCATTTTAGACAATTTACAACCAGTCATCATAGGAGTTCCAACCGGTTTGGAGTCATCTAACCCAAACTTCTTCAACAATTCCTTCACACACTTAGTTTGAGATATGAATATACCATTTCTTGTCTATGCAATCTGCAAACCTAAGAAGAAATTCATCTCACCAATCATAGACATATCAAATTCTTTCTGCATATCACCAAAAAACTTCATGCTCAAGTTATCATCACCACAAAATATAATATCATCAACAAAGACTTCAACAATCAAGATGTTATCATTTTCAATCTTGAAATACAAATTACTGTTAGATGCACCTTTACTAAATCCCAATTTCAAAAAGTATTTATCTAGTCTAGCATACCAGGCTCTAGGAGGTTGTTTCAGTCCATAAAGAGATTTCTTCAACTTGTTGGCATTGTATGAAGATTGCATTAATGAAGTATAGTCCGTTGTCATTGATGTCAATAATAATCGCTAATGGAGTTGTATTGCAACTAGTAGTGATGGAGTAATGTAACTAGTAGTAAAGTAGTTGTGGTTTTCAAATTCTGATTTCCCTATCCTCTCTGTAATAAAATTTAGAGCCTCTATTGCATGTGGAGAGAATGATGAGAAAATCAAAATCCAGAATAACATATAACAAGGTTTGTACAAAACCTTCTACACTTTAATCTTGTTCTACACTTAGGTGGGTATACCTCTAGTGAATGCTTTCACAATTTTAATATGAGATCCACAGTAAACCAGTATTAGAAACATGTGAACCTCATCACCTCAATAATACTGAAACTTAAAAGAAAACATGTGTTCATTTTTATTCCTGACCTCAAGAAAGATAGAGAAAGCTCCACTAATGATACCAGTGCCTTATCCGGGCTACAGAGTCACCCAAACTAAATAAGAGTTCTAAATCTGGACATTCACATACATCCTATCACTTATACTTCATCAACCTAATATATGCCTGACATATATATAAGTTTTTCCTTTCTACTAAAACCATTTATCAAATTCAAGCAGAAAACTAATGATTTACTAACAAAGAGATTTTACGTATATTTAATTTCTCTCCTTTGTGATCAAATCTTCAGGAAAGTGGAATTGGTGAGCCCTCCCTCCATATTTGACTCTTTTTCTGAACATATCATTGAAAAACCCTTCTGGGTCGGCAAACCTTATTACTGTAGCAGACAACCTGAATGGTTGAAGGAACTTATCAAAATGCACCCATCCTCCCTTAGTAATCACAAATTGGTGAGCTAGGGTTTTAGTTGGGAAAATAGATCCCTGCTTTTGTTTGTCAACTCTTCTTCCTGCAGACTTCCTAATTGTCCTAACACCTCTACAATTTCAATCTTCAAGGGGACCTAGTAAGGGAGCAGATATGGAGCTCCTCTAAACCCATAAAGTTTGAAAATAATAGAAACTAGGTATAAGTAAATATCACCCTAGTTATGCACAATTTTGATGTCCTCAGCAAATTCTTTTGGCCTAAGGAACTCGAGAAGGGCTTTGGGAATCCTAAGGTTTTCAGAACATATCAACATCCTAATCCTGGATGCAAAACATCTGTCAAATTTCAGGTAGCTAGCATCCTCTCTATCCCAAGATAGGATAGTGCTCCATAATTGAACTGGCATCTCTTCTCCATCCTTCTCTTTTAATAAATCCATCTCTATAGCAAAGAAGTCTACACCCTTGAATAAGAACATGTGCATAAGGAGGGAATACCATCCAAAAGGCCTAACTACTTTGGCATTTTTAATTCCTATCAAACCCTCATGAATAACATCAGTGAGGTAAGGAGAAAAGTCAAATGTTATGGCCATGGATGGGTTAAGGATTTGTGCCAACATAAGCATGTAATGTGTGGGCATGGTTGTTTCTGAATTTTCTCCAAAAATTTGGCAAAGAGACCAGTACATTCCCTTAGCCCTCAAAGTGAAAAGGTTCAGGAAGAAGAGCTCCATGGTACTTGGGCCTACCATTGCTAAACCTCCTATCTTACAAAGAACTCCTTCAACAGACCACTTCAAAGATGATCCCTCTGAGTCTCATAAACCTTTGCCAATGTCTCAAAATTTATAGGCTCTAAATAATTGGAGACTTCACTAAGTCTGAAAACTTTTCTAAACTCATCATCATTTATTTCAATCAGAACCCCTCCATTCACATTCCTAATGACTTTGGTCACAGGGTCATAATTAGCTGCAATCTAGGTCAAAAGGTCCACATCCATAAAAACCCTAGGCACTATCAATTTTCCTACATCTAGCTCCTACAAACTATTGTTTGGTGCAAGAGAATGCCTTTGACCAAAAGCAACCTTAAAGAGTCCTAACCCTATGATTCCTATTTGTGCATCCCTTAACCAATTTCCTTTGTCGTACAAACCATCACTAACCCTTAGGCGGGGAGATTGGGGAACAAGTTCTTTGATCTTAGCTGCACTATTGGTCGACTGAGTCAATTGCTCTAGGAAGTCATTGCAGATGGCTCTTTCTTAGTAATCAACCTTCCCTCTGAATTCTCTCTCTGGAGCTATTTCAATGAATATTACTTTCTTTATGTAATCAACCCTTTATCCCCTTTGGAAACTCACAAAACCTATCACACCAAGCAGTTGACAATTTCAGAGTAGGATTTTTAAGAAACTTACCCATGATTTGAGAAAATTCACCTTGTGCTCTGGTTCTTGTTCGAGAATTTAGAATGTAAATAGGAAGAACTTGGCCTTATGAGAGATTTATTGTAGTAATTGAGGACTTGACTGGGGCTAATTAAGAGGCATGCTTCAGCAATCAACTTCATAAATTCAAATTTTGGCACCAATGCATAAACATTTGCTTTTAAAAAACTATTTTTTCTTTGTCGCTGGGTCATGGACGTTAAAATTCATAAAACTTCACCTTGCGATGCAGTGACAACTATTGATCTCTTCTGAACTTGTTTGACCTTTACCTTCCCTGGACAACTTTACCTTAACCGCCAAGCACAACCGTCATCTGCTAACTATTTTCTGGGCTGGCCACTAGCGGTTTGTCGCTGGGTCACAGGCTTTAAACATTGCACAACTTCAACCATTGGGTCAACAACAACTGCTAGATCTTCTCTTAATTGCTTGATCTTTATCATTTTCTATAACTACCTGCCCTTGAAATTTTATCTCACCATGACCATAAATGGTTTGTTGCTAGGTCACGGATGTTAAACTTTGCACAATTTCAACCAGCGGGTCATCGACCGCTACAGATCCCTTCCGACCTTGTTCGACCTTTAACTTCTTTTACTATCAAAGTGGGCCTTTTACCTTTGATCACTTAGCCAGTGAGCTCTTTCTAGGTGTATCCATCTGTCATCCATTTATTTACTCACAAGTACACCGGTTTCCACCTTCTGACAACCATGTGTATTTTGGGTAACTAGATCACTTTCCTTTTCGACAGAACTGCCTCGTAAGCACTTCCACCTGTTATGCCACATTTTTACCATCTCATTAGTATCCACCTTCTAGACCACCACCTGGACTTACCACATCAACATTCATTGGGCCGTGGGCTTTAAACATTTCACAACTTCAACCAGCAGGTCAGTGACCGCCATAGATCTCCTCCAAACTTGCAGTCACTTTAACACCTGTAGAAACATCCTCAAAAGGTAGGCCCCACCATCAGTCGCTGGGTCACGACCTTTAAACTTCACATGACAATTTCACCTAGTGGGTCAATGATATCCACAGGATCAACAAGAACTTGCATGGTGATTAAGAGACCCGACAGGGAACATAAAAGACTTAGAAAAAAGGTAGAAAATTAAGAAAAATCATAACCTGCCTAGGATAAAACCTAAAAAGGGCCCCTCTTCACACGATGAACAAACCCTTCCACTTAAGTGGAAAAAGGTAACAAAAAAATATAACGCAGGACTTACAAGATGGAAAAGGTGAATTGCAAAAACCCTAAACCCTTAGACAACTAACCCTCAGAGGTAGAACGAAGCCATGAAAGCCCAAAATTCAAAGGATTAAAAAGAGAAATCACCGAAAATTCTGAACAGTGATAAAACAGTGAAGGAAACTAGTATTGGTATTGTTATTCAAGAAGAGTGATCAACCAGTAACCCTAACCAATTGATATGCAGAACCCTAACCGATGGATCTTCGAGAATTGGTTGTGATAATCTATGATTGAATGATGATCGGAGATAAAGATGCCATGTAAGCATGGTGCACATGATGAGTTTCAAAGTGGTTTTGGTGCATGAAGATAACTGTTTATCTTGGGAATAAGAAAATGCATAGCATGAAGTGGAAAATGCATGATGAGCTATAGGATCCAATGTGCGGTTATCCAAGAGCGGTTGAAGTTTTCTAGATTAATGTGTAGGTGATTTCTATGTAATCCAATGGTTATGATTGAACTGATATGTTTGTAATCTCTATGATATTTGTAGGTTTTTTGATGTGTTACCAACCTATTGTATTTGTATTTAAGGTCTATGAGTTGTTTGTAATTGTGTTGGCAATTTGGTTAAGTGTGGTAGTGTGATTGCTGACCAACCAGAGGGAGTGTCTGCAAAATGTTGTGAGCAGATAGGAGCATAAAAGGATCTGATTAAGAAGAGCAATTCTATTACCAGATAAGAAAAGACCCCATTGTTATCTAACCATTACAATAGTTAAATCCCCTAACCAGGTAATCTTTAACAGGATTGGTGTTGTCTAAATCCTCTAGCTAGGTGATCCATTAGCTTGGATTTGAAATCCTCTACCTAGGTTACCTCTAACAGGGTATTGCCTTTAACAGGGTATTATAGTCAATCCCTTAATTGGGTGGTCCCTAACTAGATCTGTTCTTAATAAGACATTATTGTATAAGCTTCTAACAAGGCTTGGCTCCTAATAGGGAAAACTTCAGAAGAGTTCAAAATACTTGTGCATATTCATCCCCACCATGTTTTTTCCTATTTGGGTTTCCATGTGACGGATCATTGTGTCAAGTGGTGAATGATTTTGTGGATGTGTTTTGATATGGTTGATATGATTAATTGGTAAAGCCACTTAGATATGTTTAGATGACCATAAGTGATCTGAAATGAGCTATTATTGATGTTAGTAAAGTGATTTAATGTTTTGGTTAAATGGCATGTGAGTTTCAGATTTGTTACATTGTATCTTTGATGTTTTGGTCAACCGATAAAGTTTTGATAGTGCAGTTGCAGTTTTTGGAAAGTGTTTAAACCAGTTAGTTTAGCAAGTTGTTTTTGACTTGGAATTAAGTTTGGTGAAAGTTTAGTATATTTTCTATCTATTGATTCACCCCCCCTCTCAGTAGTTGATCAAATCCTTATTGTTTCATAATATTATCACAACTTACATACCGTATCTCCATCATCCGACAATGAAAATCAATTAGGCTATTCAATCTAAACTTCTTCATCTAGATCACCATTCAAAAAGATAGATTTCACATCCATCTGATATACCTTGAAATATTTATACGGAACATAAGCAAGCAATAGTCTAATAGCTTCAAGTTTGGCAACTGGAGTGAAAGTCCTCATAATCAATTCCTTCTTGTTGTGAGTATCCTTTACAAATCAATCTAGCTTTATTTCTGACAACTTCACCGACTTCATTCAATTTGTTTCTAAATACCCATTTAGTACCAATAACATTCTTATCCTTAGGTATAGGCAGAAGTTCCCAAGTATTATTCTTTTCAATATGATATAGTTCTTCTTCTATAGCTCTCATCCAATTTTCATCTTTACAAGCTTCAACAACATCTTGAGGTTCAACTTCAGAAATCAAACATACTTCTTCAACAACTAACCTTCTTATAGTCATCACACCTTTATTCTTATTACCAATAATTTGATTTACAGAATGATTCAATCTTACATACCTCAGAGTCTTCTGTTTGTTCTAATTCTTTGGTTCCTCTACTTCTTTACCGACAACAACGTCATCCAGATTAACAGTCTCTACCAAATCATTCTGCTTAGGTTCTTTAGGTTGAGCAAGAGCCAAAACAACATGTTGACCATCATCATAATTGCATGCTCTGATCTCCTTCCCAAGGTTCTCATCCACCTTCATATTTGCACTTTCAACTATCTTTCTCAGTCTCTTATTATAGCATCGGTAGGCTTTTCTCTTAGTTGAATATCCCAAGAAGATACCTTCATCACTTATAGCATCAAATTTTCCTATATCCTCATCTCTCTTGATATAACATTTGCTACCAAATACTTTGAAATATCTCACAATAGGAACATGACCAAATCATAGCTCATAAGGGTTCTCATTGGTATCACCTTTGATGTGAACTTTGTTGAATGTGTAAACAAAACTGCTAGTGGCTTCTCTCCAGTAGATATTCAAAACATTTCCTTCAATCAACATAGTCCTTGCAACATCAGAAATAGTTATGTTCTTCCTCTCAACAACTCCATTTTGCTATGGGGTTCTAGGAGTATATAATTGTCTTCTAATTCCATGCATCTCATAGAATGAGTTGAACTCACGGAAATAAAATTCTCTGCCTCTATCAAATCTCAGACATTTCACCTTCATTCCGAACTCAATTTCCACCTTAGCTTTGAATATTTTGAATTTGTCCAATGCTTATGATTTCTCCTTAAAAAAGACAACCCACATCATCCTCAAATAATCATTTTGCACACTTCGAACATTTCAAGGTCCACATAGTTTTGTATGCACAAGATCTAGCAGTTCATCAATGTATACTATTTTCTCTTGAAATAAATTATTGTTTTCTTACCCAACTAACATTCCTTACATACCGGATTAGCAGGCATAACAATATTAGGTAGATCTCTAACAACTTGTGTAGAAAAGATCTTAATCATTTAATCAAAGTTTACATGACACATTCTCCTATGCCACAACCAACTCTCATCTATCTTAGCAATCAAACAATGTTTCTCACCAACATTCAAATAAAAAATATTACCTTCAATCTTAGTCCTAGATGCAATCTCTATATGAGAGGCATTCAATCAAGATCTTGTATTTACCATCTTTGAATTGTAGACCATAACCCTTATCAACCATTTGTCCAACACTCAAAAGATTATGCTTCAAACCTTCAACATACAAGACATCATCAGTGTTATGCTTACCATCAAAAGATATAGAACCTCTCCCATAGATTACACAAGCTTTGTCATCTCCAAATCTAACTATTCCACCATCATACCTTTCCATTCTCACAAATTTTCTTTTATCACCCGTGATATGATGTGAACAACTACTATTAATCACCCATTCATCCTTTTCTTCTACATTAGCTATGAAATCTTTCTCTATTGGAATCATTATTGCCATTACGCCAAAAGCTAGAGCTTTTAGTGAATAGGAGAACAGCCAGAGACAAGGATTCATGGGAAGTGGGAGGAAGCCATGTTGTGAATCCCAAGGAGGTGCTGACCAACTAGCCAACAATCCCCCTGTTAGGGTTTCAAGCAGATCCCAAGAAAATATGAACTAACAATTATATGCAGATTTAAATACAAAGATAAAGAGATAAAACAGGACAGAGATAACACAGAGATTTAACGTGGTTCACCTAGAATGGGTTACGTCCACCATACACAGCCATCCAATCTTTCTTATTATCCAACAAAAATAATACATCAACCTTACAATGCCTTAAGCATCCCAGCCGCTTATAACATGCATTTTTAGGGCAACAAACAAAGTCGGCCTTTTTAGGGTTTTATTACAATGTCGGTTTTCATCAACGAAAAATGGCAAAAAAAAAATTTCACCGTACTTTGCTGATCAGTTGCCACATTTCAACAATCTCCCACTTGGAGACTGATCAGGCTCCACACCGAACAATCTCCCACTTGGAGACTGATACTACACAACACCACTATACATGCAACATCCGCTAGATAAAACACTAGGACTTGACTGGTATAAATTCCACAATTATCAATCAAGAAGACCAACAGAAACTGATGAAGAAATTAGCTTCTCCTGTGGAACTGCCTTTGTGAACATATCGACAGGATTCTCACTTGTGTGAATCTTCTCAAGCCATAACTGACTCTCCTCCAAAACAGTCCGAATGAAGTGGTACCCGAGCTGAATGTGCTTTGTCCTTAAATGAAAACCAAAGTTCTTTGCAAGATGAATGGCACTCTGGCTATCAGTATACAATGGGCTATCCTCTTGTGTCTGACCCAATTCCTTCAGAAAACATTGCAACCAAATCATCTCCTTGCTGGCTTTTGTAGCAGCAACATACTAAGCTTCAGTGGTTGAAAGTGCAACAACCTTTTGCAGCCTAGAAATCCAATTGACTGCAGTTCCCCCTATAGTAAAAACATACCCTATATTACTCCTCTGTGAATCAATATCACCCGCTAGATCAGAGTCAACAAATCCACTCAGAGAAGAATTAGATCCTTTGAAACATAATGCCTTCATAGTAGTTCCTTTCAAATACCGAAGAATCCATTTCACAGCATTCCAATGTTGCATACCCAGATTACTCATATACCTGCTCACAACTCCCACTGCATGTGCAATATCTCACCTTGTGCATACCATTGCATACACCAAACTGCCAACAATTGATGAATACAGGATGTTAGACATTTTATTAACCTCTTCCTATGCCTTTCGGCACATCTCCTTAGTCAATTTGAAATGACTAGCCAAAGGTGTACTAACTATTTTTGCATCCTGCATGTTAAATCTTTTCAACACCTTTATATACTCACTTTGGGACAAATTCAAGGTTCTATTTTTCCTATTTTGTGTAATCCTCATACTCAGAATTTGCTTAGCTGCACCCAAATCCTTCATAGCAAATGACATGGCTAATTTCTATTTAAGATCATTTATACGTTGCATGTCAGACCTAGCAACAAGCATGTCATCAACATAAAGCAATAGGATAATATAACTGCCATTATCAAATCTCTTAAAATATACACAATGATTAGAATGACATCTATGATAACCGTGTTCAGCCATGAAACTATCAAATTTAAAATACCATTGTCAGGGTGCTTGCTCTGGGCCATACAAACTTTTCTTCAACCTACACACCAAGTTCTCCTTACCTTTGACCTCATATCCCTGTGGTTGCAACATGTAAATTTCCTCCTCCAAATCTCCATGGAAAAAAGTTGTTTTGACATTTAATTGTTCAAGATGTAAATCATCCGTAGCCACAAGACTAAGTACAGTTCTAATTGAAGTCATTTTTACAACTGGAGAAAATATTTCATCATAATCTATACCCTTTTTCTATGCAAAACCTTTTACCACAAGTCTGGCCTTATATCTTTTCTAACCTCCTTCCTCCTCCTTCATCCAATAAACCCATTTGTTAGGCAAGGCTCATTTTTATATAGGTAAAGGGACTAAGTCCCAAGTCTTATTTTTCATCAAGGAGTCCATCTCCTCTTTCATGCCTAGCTCCCACTGTTGTTTGGCATCTACCTACATTGCTTCTTCATATTCTTCTGGTTCACCAGAATCTATTAATAAAATAGAATACAAAGAAGGAGAAAATCATTCAGGGGGTCTACTTGTCCTCGTAGAATGTCTAACACTTGCAGGAGTTTGTGGGACAATCTGTTGTTGCTGAGCATCAGGTACCTGTGGCATTTCATTTTCAGGAATCTCATCCAACACCACATATTCTTGTTTGTCCCGTTCATGCTTCTTTTCCTGCATCTGTTCTTTATATATAACCTTCTCATTAAATATAACATCTCTACTTCTAATTATTTTCTTATTTTCAAAATCCCATAACCGATAGCCATATTCATCTATCCCATATCCAATGAAGGTACATTTCTGAGATTTAGCATCAAGCTTGGTTCTGTTTTCTTTATCAACATGGACAAACGCTTCACAACCAAAAGTTTTTAGAAAAGAATAATTTACCTTTTTACCAGTCCATGCCTCCTCTAGAATACCACCATCCAAAGGGGTTGAAGGTCCTCTATTTGTCAAATAGATAGCAGTATGTACAACATCTGCCCAAAAATGTAAGGGCAATCTAGCATGCAATCTCATGCTCCTCGCACGTTCCATGATAGTCCTATTCATTCTCTCTGACACACCATTTTCCTGTGGAGTTCCTAGAACTATCTTCTGCTTTCGAATCCCATCTAAGGAACAATAATCTTCAAATTTTTTGTTGCAATACTCACCTCCATTATCCGATCTGAGACACTTCAACTTTTTTCCTGTCTCATTCTCAACCAAAGCTTTCCATTTCTTAAAAGTTTCAAAAACATCTGATTTTTGTTTTAGGAAATATATCCATGTTTTTCTGGTTGAGTCATCAATAAAAATAACATAATAACAAGAGCCACCAAGAGATGATACCTGAGCCGGTCCCCATACATCTGAATGTACAAGCTCTAACTTCTCACTCTTCTTCTCTTTCCCAACCTTGAGAAATCTGACTCTTTTCTGTTGACCATAAGCACAGTTTTCACAGAACTTTAAATCAATCTTCTTTAGTCCTGGCAATAGATTTTTGGAGTGAAGGATTTTCATCCCTTTCTCACTCATGTGCCCAAGCCTATAGTGCCACATTATCAAATCTGTTCTTGCAACATTTATTGTTGTTGTTCCTGTAGTAACTTTATCTGTAGTAGCTAAGGTAGAGTAAGTGTTACCAGTACACAGATATAATGTGCCTACCTTTGCACCTTTAGCTACTACTAATGATCCTTTAGTGACCTTCCACATATTGTCTGAGAAGGTAACTAAGCAACCTTCACTACCTAGTTGCCCTGTAGAAATTAAATTTCTTCTTAAATTAGGAACATGTCTTACCTCCTGCAGAAACCAGTCATTACCATTCTGCAACTTGATCTTTATCTTTCCTTTTCCAACAATTTGACAGGGCTCATCATCACCCAAATATACCTATCCAAAATCACCTTGGACATAATCTAGAAAATATTTTCTATGGGGTGTAGCATGAAATGAAGCCCCAGAATCTATTACCTAGGAATCATTAACATTATCCAAACATAAGATTAAAGCATCTTGTAAAGTATTAGTTGCAATATTAGCTTCCTTACTATCATTTTCATTTTTGTCTCCTCCTTTGTTTTTCTGAGACCAACAGTCTTTCTTTAGATGACTAGGCTTTCCGTAGTACAAGCAATCTTTCTTTCCTCTAGATTGAGAGCATCCTTTCTTTGACTTCCCTCGTGACTTCTCATTCCCAGGGCCTTTTCCTCTTTCCTTTGATCTTCCTCTATTCTCCACATTCAAAACACTACTTGATGATGTTGAAGTCTCACCTGTGCTTTTCCTTCACATTTCCTCGCTTAGGATAACACCAACAATATCATCAAATACCAAAGTATTTTTACCAGAGACAGAGTTACTTACAGCCATAACCAAGCTATTCCAGCTTTCTAGCAAAGAACATAAAATCAAGAGAGCCCTAACCTCTTCTGCAAAGGTAATTTTTACCGAAGACAATTAACTGGTAATTGTATTAAATTCATTTAAGTGCTCCACTATAGATCCTCCCTCACTCATTTTCAAATTAAACAAACGCTTCATAAGAAATACCTTATTCGAAGCCGAGGGTTTCTCATACAACTTAGCCAATGTTGCCATCAAATCTACAGTCGTTTTTGCTTCTATTATATTGAATGCTATAAATGACGCAAGGCACAATCGAATGGATCCCAATGCCTTTCTATCTAAAATGTCCCACTCTTCATCTGATATTGTGGTCGATTTCTTTGCCTTTCCTTCCAATGGCCATCACAAATCCTTTTGATACAGGTAATCCTCCATCTACATTTTCCATAACTGATAATTCTGGCTGTTAAACTTTTTGACCTTGAATTTGGAATCCGCCATTGCTCCCACTCAAATCTAAAAGTCCTGCCAATTTATAGAAAACCTTGCTCTGATACCAATTGTTAGGGTTTCAAGCAGATCCAAAGAAAATATGAACTAACAATTATATGTAGATTTAAATACAAAAGATAAAGAAATAAAATAGGACATAGATAACACAAAGATTTAATGTGGTTCACCCAGAATGGGTTACGTCCACCATACACAACCATCCAATCTTTCTTATTATCTAGCAAAAACTGTACATCAACCTTACAATGCCTTAAGCATCCCAACTACTTATAACATGCATTTTTAGGGCAACAAACAAAGTCGGCCTTTTTAGGGTTTTATTACAATGTTGGTTTTCATCAATGAAAAATGACAAATTTTTCTTTTCTTGGGGGCTGCCACCCCCGAACTCTGGTGAGGATATGTGCTGAGTGTATAGTACTTTGCTGATCAGTCACCACATTTCAACACCCCCCTCAACATTGATTGGGGTTTCGCGAACTTCTTTTCAAGATACCACAATGTGACCTCCTGAGATTTGAACCTATAACCTAGTGCTCTGATACCAATTATTGAAATCACCACTGCCCTTATGCGAAAAGCTTGAGCTGTCAATGAATGGGAGAGAGGCCAGAGATTGTAAGGATCCATGAGAGGTGGGAGGAAGCCATTTTGTGAATCCCAAGGAGGTGCTGACTGACTAGCCAACATTCTCCTCAATAGAACAACTAGTCGAATCAATAGGTACAGGTCTATCTTCTTTAATGACAATAAACACAACTTCATCTCCTTCTGATTCATCATTTGTAACACTTTCATTAGTAGCATAATAACAGTTTTCCTAGTTCCTAAACTTCCAGTTATACTTATAAGGCATATCATACTTATCATCCTTCTCATATCTATGATTCCTATCATGCTTATCAAACTTATCATGCATGTCATACTTAGCCATTCTCTCCGGGAATCTAGAAGAAAAATGTCCTATCCTATTACAAGAGAAACATTTCAAAGGCAACTTTCCATCATACTTACTGACACCTTTAGGCAATCTTCAGGCAATCAATGCTTCAAGAGCATAAAGCTCTCTTTCTTGTTCTTAAATCTCTCTCTCTCTCTCTCTCATATCTGGATATTCTACACTCATCAGGATCATACATCTACTTATCGAATACAAGTACAAATTCTGTAAATGTTGTTTCAAACTTTCCATGAGATTATCCAAGCTCACTCAGCTCAAAAGCAGCAAGCTTTCTAGCCAACACATCTCATCACTGTAGTCACATTCCAGATGTCATCAATAGTAGCAAACTTATTTTTATAAGGAGGAAAAGATCTCAACACCTTTGCAAAAAATTTCATCTTCCTCAATGCTTCCACTGACACATCTGATACCTAGGACAAGGTCATTCACCTTAGCCATAAAAGAGTGTATGTTCTCATCATCTCCCATATTCAATGTCTCATACTTTCCTTTCAAACTCTGCAACTTAGCAACTTTCACCTATATATCTCCTTCATACATGAACTCAAGCTTCTCCGAGACTTCATGTGCAGTCTGAAGTCCCATAACATTTATCATCTCTGAATCATTCAGGGCACTAAGCAATACTTCCTTCACTCTAATATTATACTCTTCTTCCTTAACCTCATCAGGAGTAGATGGTCCATTCTTAGGAACAACATTGGGATTATTTCTAGTCTTCCAGTAATCTTCTCCAAGACATTTCAAGTGCACTTCCATCCGGTTCTTCCATATAGTATAGTTGCTTTTCTACGAAACCTCAGACTATCCGTCTTAAAGAGAATACCTTGAGTTTCCATCCTGGATCTCCTCAAGTGATTAAGCTTCTACTAGAGGATATAGCTCTAATACCAATTGATAGAAGCAACAAAGAAGGAATACTGAGAGAGGAGGGGGGTGAATCATGATATTTCTGATACTTAATCTAAGTGCAGATCTGATAGCCAACAAGATGAGAGGGGGTAGTGAATCATACAAACTTAATCATTAATGAAAACATCAAATTCAACCTCGGTAACATATGTTAGTCATAGAATAAAAATTGTCAAACATGCAAACTCAAAAGCATATGAACAATATAAACCTCATAACACCAGATTTAACGTGGAAACCCAAATAGGGAAAACCCACTCTGGGATTTCAGACCCACTAAGAAATATACTCTTCTAGAGTATGCTCGGTTAAAAGCCAATCCTATTAAAGATTACAAAACACATTGCTAGATGTGACCCAGTTAAGGGATTTCCCTCAGATCTATTAGGATCTTCACTTTGTTAGAAGTGACCTTGTCAAAGGATTTCAAACACTCATTTAGAATGTCACCTTGTTAGAGGATTTACTTATAGGACTTTTAAGTCCACTCAGTTAAGAGATTTCCTATTAATTTCACAAGCTAACAGTAATATAATCTATCTGCAACTTTACATCTAAAATGCTAAAGTAGATTCTTATTTGTTCACCACAATCTAGACATAGAACTATTCTTGTCTATCTGTTGGGCATCAATACTCTGTTATTCCAACAGGTCTTCAAGCTTCTGTTCTCGGTGATCACTATGTAGCATCCCTGTGCATACACTTGCTCGCATCCACTGTTTATCAATAGTTCCTTATTTATAAACAATCATCTAATCGCTTAATCTCCTTGATCACATTTCCCATGATCAATCATAGCCATCAGATCTTCAATCTTGTCCATGTTCATTGTATCTTATGATCTGAAAAATGTTTTACCCTACCTCAGAACTTGCACAATCATCTTGGAACTTGTGTTAGGGTAATGTGGTTCAATTTGAGCTTTAGATCTTCTTGCCGACTTTCCATTGCCTTAGATTTGTTAACAAACTTCTTCCACGGCTTGCCAATCATTGATCCACTCTAGCTCATCAGCTTCTTTCATTAAATATCACATGTAAACATTTAATGCATTCTGTTATAGCTCGGTTACAACTCGGTGAATACTAAACTTTACTCGGTAGACATTTTGTCTTCATTAACCGACTGCGATAACCTTAGGGTTTATCGACTAGGTTCTTTGCCTAATAACATAGTGTAGTATTAACCTTTACATTTTACAACATATGTATAATGTTAAAATAGTCTAAAACATCAAGATCTCATCATTGTCTGACTTGGTAGAGTTTCCCATTGAATAACTTATCCCTTAATTCATCATATTCTTTCCTGTGTCTTTACCGACTTCTTTATAATCTTCATATCATATTTCTTAAGATATGGCAACATCATACTGAATTAGAAAATCAATTTCTTGACATCAATGACAAAATAATAATGTCAAGACAATAAAACATCTTTAATCAGTTATGTCCATAATCATCAACAACCTTCTCAATATCCTTGTTATATTGCCAACAATCTCCCCCTTTGGCATTGATGGCAAAACCAATTGATTTGACCGTTAAGAATTCAGATTGCTGTGATTCTGAAATGCTGAAATGCTCTCCCCCATACATCAGACTTCTCTTCTGGTTTTCTCTCAATCTTCTCAGGTCTTCTCCTCCTGGTAGTCTTCTCCTCCTTGTAGTCTTCTCCTCCTTGGGTAGGTCTTCTCCCCCTTTGACAACAATGCCAAAAAGAAAAGAACTAAAACATAAATTGTTTCTGTAAGAAGTTATTTCCTACTGATGTGTATCAACTGAGTCTTGGTCAGAGCATTTGTTTACAATTCCTATTCCCTGTATCATTGTCTGTATTATCCCAATATTTTTCCAGTACACTTTCAGAAAATCATTCTTAAAGTGTATCACTCTAGCATCAGCTCCCTAAAAGATATTCAATAGATTCATCGAAGTGATGCTTTCACCGAACTCGGTCAGTGAATAAGAGATAGGGGTAGGACCCCTAACTTACTTCTGAGATATTCAAAAGTGTTCTTTGGTAGTGGCTTGGTGAAGATATCAACTATTTGTTCCTTTATGTTAACATATTCCAACACCACTTTCTTTTCATGAGCTTCTTCTCTAAGATAATGATATTTGATAGATATGTGCTTTGTCTTAGAGTGCATAATAGGGTTCTTTGAAATATTAATGGCACTAGTATTGTCACAGAATATAGTTACTAGCTTGGTAACTTTCTCATTTATACCTTCCAACAATTGTTTGATCCATGCAATGTTGGTACAATTCAGTGCTGCAACAACATATTTAGCTTCAGCTATTGACTGAGAAACACCTCCTTATTTCTTGCTAAGCCAACTCACTAGTCTTTCTCCTAAGAAGAAATCTCCTCCACTTGTGCTTTTCCTGTCATCAATGTTGCCTGCCCAATCAGCATCAGTATAGACTTTCAAATCAAAATCATTTCCTTTCTGATATACTAAGCCATAATCTTCAGTGCCTTTCAAGCATCTAAAAATTCTTTTGATTCCTATCATGTGTATTTCCTTAGGATCTACAAAGAATCTTGCAACAATACCTACTGCATGTGCTATATCAGGCCTGCTGTGAACAACATATTGTAGTTTTCCAATCATGGATCGGTAGAGTGTCTCCTCAACAAATGCAGATTCATCATTCTTTGATAGTTTGCAATTTGTAGTCATAGGAGTACTTACTGGCTTTGAATCCTCCATTCCAAATTTCTTCAAGATTTCCTTTATGTATTTGAATTGAGTAATGAAAATTTCATTTTTCATTTGCAGTATCTGTAATCCTATAAAATACTTTATCTCACCGATTAATGACATCTCAAATTCTTTGCTCATTTCATTACCAAAGTTCTTGCATAAAGAGTCATTTCCACAAAATATAATATCATCAACAAATATGGCTGAGATTAGTATTCCATTTTCATCATTCTTCATGTACATGTTGTTGTTCTCACTTGTCCTTATAAAACTAATCTTAATCAAATAAGAGTGCAGTCTTTCATACCATGCTCTAGGTGCTTGTTTCAGACCATATAAAGCTTTGTTCAATTTACATACGTGATCTTTATTATTGTCTTCAACAAATTCTTCAGGTTGTTCAATGAAAACTTCTTCTTCTAATATTCCATTCAGAAATGTAGATTTGACATCCATTTGATATACCTTGAAGTTTTTGAAAGCAACATATGCCAACAATGTTCTAACTCCTTCAAGTCTGGCAACAGGTGCAAAAGTCTCACCATAATCAATTCCTTCTTCTTGGGCATAACCTTTGCAAACCAATCTTGCTTTTTTCCGAATGACCTCTCCTTTCTCATTTATCTTGTTTCTGAAGATCCACTTTGTACCGATTACATTTTTGTCCTTAGGTCTTGGGACTAGTGTCCATGTGTCATTCTTCTTGATTTGATCAATCTCTTCAGTCATAGCATTTATCCAATCTTCACTGTTGAATGCCTCTTTTACTATTCTTGGTTCAAATTCAGATATCAAACATGTGTTTCGTCTTAGTTTGTTCCTTGCCATCACTGGATCATCCTTATTTCCTATAATCTGACTTGGTGCATGATGTCTTCTAACATATTTGGCTAATACAGGCTCGGTAGGCTCTGTATGATCCTCTTCATCACTTGGTAACTGGATATCTTGCTCATTTCCTTCAACAGTTATCTTGGTAGGACTTTTCGGTTGCACATAGACAAATTCATCATAGTCTTTTGGTTCTTTGGAATTCCTGTCATCAGTTCTTTCTGCAAATTCATCAATTTTCACATTTGCACTTTCTACTATTTTGTTAGATGATTTAATCAAACATTTAAATGCTTTGCTTCTAGAAGAATATCCTAGAAATGTTCCTTCTTCACTTTTCTGATCAAACTTGCCATTTCTATCATCTTTATGAACATAGCATTTGCTTCCAAAGATCTTAAAATAACTTACGTTAGGTTTCTTGCCATACTAGATTTCATAAGGTGTCTTCAAAGTACCTTTCTTCAATTGAACTTGGTTCAAGGTGTAAATAGCTTTGCTTATTGCTTCTCTCCAAAATTTTTGTGGAACCTTCTTCTCAATCATCAATGTTCTAGCACAATCCACAATAGATCTGTTTCTTCTTTCAGCTATTCCATTCTGCTATGGAGTCCTCAGTGCAGAGACTTGTCTTTTAATAACATGATCATTGCAAAATAGGTTGAACTCCTCAGATGTGAACTCTCCTCCTCTATCTGATCTAAGACATTTTAGTTGTCTTCCTATTTCATTTTTAACTCTAGCCTTGTACCACTTAAACATTTGAAAAGCTTCTGATTTTTCTTTTAAAAACATTACTAACATCATCCTTGAATAATCATCCACAAATAATATGAAATACTTATCACCATAATAACTTTGAACTTTCATAGGACCACAAAGATCAGTGTGTACAAGATCTAAAATTCCTTTAGAAGTGTAGGACTTACTTGTAAAGATGGATCTTGTCATCTTGCCCATTTGGCATCCTCGACACATAGCATTCTCAGGTTTTTCAAGACTTGGTAGACCTCTTACTCTATGATTCTTGCTTATCTTGATCAGATTATCAAAATTAACATGAGAAAACCTTTTATGCCATAACTAGGTGTTATCAATCTTTGCATGCAAGCACTTGTTGTGAGTAGAGTCAAGGTGAAATGTATTACCTTTTGTTTGTGTCCCAATAGTAGCTAACTTTCCATCTTTGTTATGAACTTTGACAATTCCTTTCTAAAATTCTATTCGGTAACCTGTGTTGTTTAGCTGTGCTACACTCAACAAATTGAAATTTCAAACCTTCAACCCAATAAACATCATTGCATCTTGCTTTATCAAGAAGTGTTATGGATCCTTTACCTCTTACCAGACATGGTGCATCATTACCAAATCTAACATAGCCTCCATCATAATCTTCTAACATAACAAACTTGAGTTTATCACCTATCATATGATGTGAGCATCCACTATCTATAATCCAAGAATCATTAGTGTTTATGTGAGATATTAGGGCTTTTTCTTCATACCTTTCTTCATCTGATCCATCCTTGATAGCCACATAAACAACTTCCTCTGTATCAGTCTCATCTGATTTATCATCTTCAGATTCCTCATCAGCAATTAAGCAGGTCTTTCTATCTCTTCTTCTAAAGTCTCGGTGACCTCTGTAATGATTATCTTTCTGTCTGTCATCTCGGTAATGTCTCTTTTCAGTGAAATCTTTGTCAGGACAGTTAGAAGCCATATGTCCAATCTTATCACAATTGAAGCATTTCAAGGGCAGTTTTCCCTTATACTTACCTTTGCCTCTTGGTAACCTTTTGGCCAATAGTGCTTCAAACTCTTCTTGCTTTCTGATTTCTTCATACAGTTTATGTACCTCCTCCATGTTCTTCGGAAATCTTTTAGTAGATTCTTTGTCAGGACAATTAGAAGCCATATGTCCTATTTTATCACAATTGAAACATTTCAAAGGTAGTTTTCCTTTATACTTACCTTTGCCTCTCGGTAACCTTTTGGCCAATAGTGCTTCAAACTCTTCCCGCTTTCTGATTTCCTCATACAGTTTGTGTACTTCTTCCATGTTCTTACGAAATCTTTCACTTGCTCCACTGTGATCTCCTTCAGAGTACTTATACTTTCTTTCATTGTAATCATTAGATTCATCAAGATGAAAAGAACTAAATGCAGATTCAATTTTATTTACCGATGACCCATTGTTATCAAAATTACTTAACTCAAATGCATGTAGCTTACCAATAGTAGCATCCAAGGAAACTGGCATATTAGGTATAGACCTCAGTTCACTGATTGCAGAGACTCAGATTGCATAGGCAGGTAGAAGGGTTCTTAACAACTTACTTGTCACATCCTTTTCTTCAATAGTTCCTCCTGCTCCCTTGATTTGATTTACAATCTCCTTTAGTCTTGTACTGTAGATTCAAGTTGTCCTCTTAGACTATCAACTTTTTCTCTTTGAACATTATCATCACCTCCATATACAGATATGAGCTTAGTCCACATAGCCTTCACATCATTGCAGCCTTCTAGATCATTAAACTCAGAACCGGTCAATGCAAATGTTATTTCAATCATTGCCTGAATGTGTTCTTGTTTTGCCTTTATCTCTTCCATAGTCAATGGATAGGTGCTCGGTGTAACAAAATCATTCTCCAAATAGTATATAGCATATTCTCCAACTCCTAATAGATGTAGCTTCATCCTTTTCCACCATGTAGAGAAACTTGACTTATTCAGCTTAGGTGCATCCCTCTTATACATCTTTGGATCTTTAACTCAAGTGCCTTTAAACTTTCCTTTCAGAGTCCAAGGCTCTGATACCAATTGATAGTTCTGATACTTAATATAAGTATAGATCTGATAGCCAACAAGATGAGGGGGGGGGGTGAATCATTCAAACTTAATCATTAATGAAAATATCAGATTTAACCTCGGTAACACGTATCAGTCATAGAATAAAAACTATCAAACATGCAAACTCAAAAGCATATGAACAATATAAACCTCATAACACCAGATTTAATGTGGAAACCCAAATAGGGAAAAACCACTGTGGGATTTTGGACCTACTAAGAAATATACTCTTCTAGAGTATGCTCGGTTAAAAGCCAATCTTGTTAAAGATTACAAAACACATTGCTAGATGTGACTCGGTTAAGAGATTTCCCTCAGATCTGTTAGGATCTTCACTTTGTTAGAAGTGACCTTGTCAAAAGATTTCAAACACTCATTTAGAATGTCACCTTGTTAGAGGATTTACTTATAAGACTGTTAAGTCCGCTCGGTTAAGAGATTTCCTGTTACTTTCACAAGCTAATAGCAATACAATCTATCTACAACTTTACATCTAAAATGCTAAAGCAGATTCTTATTTGTTCAACACAATCTAGACATAGAACTATTCTTGTCTATCTACTGGGCATCAATACTCTATTATTCCAACAGGTCTTCAAGCTTTTGTGCTCAGTGATCACTATGTAGCATCCCTGTGCATACATTTGCTCGCATCCACTATTTATCAACAGTTCCTTATTTATAAACAATCATCTAACCGCTTAATCTCCTTGATCACATTTCCCATGATCAATCATAGCCATCAGATCTTCAATCTTGTCCAGGTTCATTGTATCTTACAATCTGAAAAATGTTTTACCCTGCCTCAGAACTTGCACAATCATCTTGGAACTTGTGTTAGGGTAATGCAGTTCAATCTGAGCTGTAGATCTTCTTGCCGACTTTCCATTGCCTTAGATTTGTTAACAAACTTCTTCCACGGCTTGCCAATCATTGATCCACTCCAACTCATTAGCTTCTTTCATTAAGTATCACATGTAAACATTTAATGCATTCTGTTATAGCTTGGTTACAACTTGGTGAATACTAAAATTTACTCGATAGACATTCTGTCTTCATTAATTGACTGCGATAACCTTAGGGTTTACTGACTAGGTTCTATGCCTGATAACATAGTGTAGTATTAACCTTTACATTTTACAACATATGTATGATGTTGAAACAATCTAAAACATCAAGATCTCATCATTGTCTGACTCGGTAGAGTTGCCCATTGAATAACTTATCCCTTTATTCATCATATTCTTTCTTGTGTCTTTACTGACTTCTTTATAATCTTCATATCATATTTCTTAAGATATGGCAACATCATACTGAATTAGAAAATCAATTTCTTGACATCAATGACAAAATAATAATATCAAGACAGTAAAACATCTTTAATCAGTTATGTCCATAATCATCAACAACCTTCTCAATATCCTTGTTATATTGCCAACAAATTGGTCTTCATCGGAATAAAAAAATTAAGCACAACAACTGATCTAACAAACTGCAACAATCAACAGATAAAAAAATTAATAACACAACACAGAACACCAATATTTTGATGTGGAAAACCCGGTTAAGAGAAAAACCATGGTGGGAACCTACCCATAGTAAGATAATACTCTGCAGTAGTATGTGAAAATATTACAATGGAGAATGCACATGCATTCAGGCACACTACCTACAACTCAGTTCTCAAAAGATATTTGTCTAGAAGGCTACAACCTGCAAGGAAGTCTCACCAACTAACAACAAGATTCAAACTACAATCTTGAAGAAATGAATTGAAAGAATAGTATCTCCAAATGCATAATTATAGTTTGAGTTAAGCACAATTGTCTTCTCTGCAACACCAATATCACCTCAACCTCAAAACCAAATGATAAATCACTTTTTCACATATACACCACTCTCTGATAATGCAGACACAACATCAACACCTAAACTATATGAATAAATCACCTATATATACCATTCATCAACCTTGATAACAAGTTTTGGTAAACCCTCAACCCTCAATTACAAAATTACATCATACGATACAAAGATTGACCACCGAACTAATATAATTATTTTCATAGCATAACATGGTCCTAATTCAAATTTTGAAATCATCAACTCCACCAAAAATCATGCCAAGGTCAACTACAACACGCTACACCACCAGAAATACTGCATAAGATGAAAATAAATACTAGTTGATGAAAACTATCAAAAAATTACACAATGATCAATGCGAATCGCAGAAAAAAAATAGGACACGAATAGGAAACACTAGCAAGCATGTTAGAATCATCTAGAACAATTGCACCAACACCACTTTTCCAATCTTCATCGGGTAACATCTAGAAGCTCAAGGACACAACCAATCAACAACTATCACAAAGAAAGATAACTTGCGGAGTACCAAATCATGAACCATCTAAAATGAAGATACACAAGACCAACCAAAGCAATATCCCAAAGTCTTAGCTCAAGATCTTATCACACCAAAATATACTAGTGGAAATATCAACCTCTGCAAAACAATAATCAACAAAACCAAACTCCAAACTGGATTAGAAAATCTTCCCAATCACATCGGAATAAATCACACGAATATATTGACATAAATGAAAACAACATATCCTAGCAGAAGCAATGAAATACCATATCCAACACATTCTCTTATGGATTGGTGTTCATTATAATATCTTTCCTTATTTTTTATCAAATTAAAGATATTGAATTTGATTTGTCTGAAAAGTTGAAGCTTTTGTTCAAAACTTATTCAGTACCGTCTCTTAGCCTTAGGGTGTGCTCAACATAATATTTTGCTAGGAAAGTGAGATCTAGGCCTTGGTAAGTTACAATAAATTTTTAAGATCATTTTGATTTCATTTGTGTGATGTACTACAAAATTATATTTTTGTAACTTCATCAAAATAAGAAGTACGAAATGATGTGTAAAAAGAAAAAGAACAAGAAAAATAATAAGAGAAAGAAAAAGAAAAAGAAAAAAAATGAGATGAAGAAGAAGAAAAAGGAAAAGTTAACATTGAGGAAATCACATTTATAAATAGGGGGGAAAAGTTATGCCCCTAACCTTATAGTGTGTATTTAGTTATGAGTAGTTGGTTTGTGGCTCCTTCTCTTAATAAAGTTATATATATATTCAAGTAACAGGCAGAAGCCTAAAATATTTATTAATATAAAAGAAGTAGATACAATAATATTAGACAAAATTTAATAGGATGGGAGAAACATTCTCCATCGAATGAAAAGAAGATCCAGAAAAAAAATTCAACATGAGGAATTTGTACAATATTGAAACAAAGAATATTAACAATATTTACAATAGATAATTGAGAACATTGATAGGTAGGAGAAGGGAAGGTATAATATAACAATGTCACAGAGGAGTATATGCCCTACAAACAACCTTCGCAACAACATCAAATTTTCCAGATGAAAAGATTTCATCAACTCGGCAAAACATGAACTAGGCTATCATAGAGAAGCCGACTATCCAAAAATTTCATAGGAAGTCAATTGCAGTCCACTGAAGGATGGGTCTGTTGGAAGTGAAGACACTCTGAGAGGGGGGGGGTGAATCAGAGTGTAACAAATTGGAAAAAGAAAAACACCTTAAAAATTGACAGCCTTGATGAACAATAAGGACAAGTGAACAATAGTGAGCAAGAGTATTGTAAATATGAGCTAATGCAACTTAGCATCTTAAACCAACACTGTTATCAAAGAATATAAAACTGATTGAAACAGGGACAGATGAATATTCTTTGATTTATGCCTTCAGAAACCAAAATAAGATTGCCATTTTCACAAAAAACATACAACTGCTGAATGTAAATTACAATAATTCCATACAATACATTCAAACACAACAAAGTATGAAAAAGAAAAACAAAAAAAAACCTAAACTATCAGAGCATAGACAAATGAGACAAAAAGAGACAAGATTGGACACATGACATCATAATTTTTCATGAGTGGAAAACCCTCTTGGGGTAGAAAAACCACTCGTTAAAGGATTTCTTTTATTATCTCCAGAATGTCAACTCAATACACTGAATTTAGAAGCCACAAAGCTTCAAGGAGCACCCACCCCTATTCTTTTTATAAAGCAAAGTATTAACTCAAGTTCTAGACAATGGTAACCTTGTCATTTTATGAAAGAAATCACAATATTATCACTGGTTGGAACAAGTATAATAAAAATCTGACTATGGTTCCAAAACACTTCAATATATCAACATCAGAGAGAGTAAGCTCGATCTCTAGATTACACAAATATTCTCAGTCTCCACGATAAGCAGAAACACAAGATACACTGTAACAAGATCTGAGTTCCCTTTTTGTTTTCCAAAAAAAAAAATGTGTCACTGTATATTCCTGCAACTGTTGTATGTATATAGTTAAAAAATGTGTATATCAATTTCTAGTCCTCTTTTCTTTTCTTTTTCCCCTTCTTCAAAAAACTTCTCATCTGATCGTCATTTTTATCATAGAGAACTTCAAATGTAACCCTCAAAAAGAAGTTACCCAACCCTAGTTAGAGTTGTCATCAACAAAACTGTTCTTTGTAACAGAAAAATTAACTGAAACGAATTTCCTTCTATATCTCTTTTAAATACATAGAAACACAAAAAAACTATATTTTGTTGTTAACAAAAAATCTTCAAGAGTAACCCTCGTAAAGGATTACCAAACCCTAATGGGGTTTGAAAAAACAAAACAAACTGAAGCTACCAAGAAGAAACAATTTTTCAGTTGTATGAAATTACCAGAAATTGTTTTTCGTTTCATTTCATTTGACCAAAGAACAAGTATAAGATTGCATGATATTACCTGTAGTATGAAGGTAGAAACCTGAGAGATTGATGGTAAGAAACCTTTACCAATCCCCATGAAATTGGCCACAAAATCCACCATCTGAAAAATTCCAAGTTATCGCTTATTTTGTTTGACACCCACATCAAGATTTTACAAAAATAGAGCATATTAACTTCCTTCACCTCTATCGTGCCGGCAACACAAGCTAGGGTTCAAGAAAGAACTCAAACGGAGACATAATGTTGAGACAGTTTAATTTTACTTTAAACAAAATACTGTTTGCTTTTTAAAACTGGTTTGAAATCCGCATCTTCAAAAATAAACCAAAGATACTTTAATTAAAAAAATGCCAACAAATTCTCATGTTACCACAATAAGAGGGCCCACTTCATATTTTGCAAATATATAACAAACAACTGATAACCCGACCAATTAAATGACACTTTTTTTGTCACCAAGGACAACTACGGGCAACAAACTCCCCCTTTGTCCTTGATGGCAAAGAAACATGCCATCATTGACCTATACAAGCCTTTGAGCTTATATAGACCAAAATTGTGAGATGCTCCAAAAAAAACCAAAGCAAACTAGTGACCATTAAAAACTATCAATATCTATCACATAATGAACTTTTCAATGCACACATATGTAATACTGAACCTACAATGAACAATGTTACTTAGATAATGAACCTGTCACTGTCACTAATGTCAGAATATGCCATAGATAATGTGTAGAGAAGACTAAATAAATCACTATCAATGATGATAAGGAAAAATGAACCTATAACCTATCAACTGTAACCATTCTGTCAGAATAAGAACCTGTAAGAAATGCCAATGATCATAACCTGTCAATACCTGTCAACTGTAACCAATCACCTATAACTTGTCAACTGTAACCATTCTATCAATGAAATTCAATCTGTGAATGATAAGAACCTGTAACCAATCTGATAAGAACGTGTATGAAATAACCTCAATGATGCCAAACTATCTCCGCCTTTTTTTTGTCACATGGACAAAGGGTAAAGCAGTAGATTGTTGCTTGTGGAGAGCAAAGCTCCCCCTCAATTCTTGCATTAGTTGGAGACAAGAGCAGATTGAGAAAGAACTCCCAACCTATCCCTTAACCATTCAAAAGCTTCCTTAGACAGTGCTTTTGTGAAAATGTCAGCCACTTGTGCCTGGGAAGGTACATACAAAACTTGAAATTCATTAGCCAACACTCGTTCTCACAAAAACAATAATTTAATAGCAACATGTTTAGTACGAGAGTACATTACAGGATTCTTGGAAAGACTGATGGCACTGGTATTATCATAGAAAATAGAGATGGGCTTATCAACTATAACACCCATGTTAGCAAGTTGATGAGACATCCAGATTAACTGGGTACAACAAGCTATTGCGGCAATATACTCAGATTTTGCAGTTGATAAAGTGACACATTCTTGCTTTTTACTGTGCCAGGCAACAAGACAATCTCCTAGGAAGAAAGCTGCACCACTGGTGCTTTTTCTATCATCTATACAGCCAGCCTAGTCAGCATTCATAAAACCAACAAGAGTAAAATCATTATTTCATGGATACCATAAACCATAGTCTAAAGTACCTTGAATGTACTTTAAAATTCTTTTCACAGCTGTCAAATGAGACTGTTTAGGGGCAGATTGAAATCATGAAACCAAACAGACTGCATGCATTAAATCATGCCTAGATGCAGTTAAATAAAGTAAGCTGGCTATCATTGATCTGTACTCAGATTTATTGACTTCAGGTGAGTCATCTGACTTGGTTAATTTACAGCTAGTCTCCATTGGAGTACTAACAGGTTTGCAATCTGTCATATTAAACTTCTTTAGCATTTCTTTTGCATATTTGGTTTGTGACAAAAAAATGCCTTGTTCAAGCTACATTACTTAAAGACCAAGAAAGAAGGTTAATTCACCCAACATAGACATTTCAAATTTAGATTCCATGAGTTTTGAAAATTTTTTGGACAAGGAATCATTATTGCAACCAAAAATGATATCATCCACATAGATCTCAACAACTAAAATATCATTACCTTCAACTTTGACATATAAGTTACTGTCAACTCCACCTCTAGTAAATCCATTTGCTGTAAGATGGGCATCTAACCTAGAGTACCAAGCTCTTGGAGCTTGTTTAAGGCCGTATAGAGCCTTTTTCAACTTGTATACATAATCAGGTTTATCTGCAGAGACAAACCCTTCTAGTTGTTCCATATATACCTCTTCATCAAGATAACCATTTAGGAATGTTGTTTTAACATCCATTTGATAAATTTAAAAAAATTTATAACAAGAGTATGCTAGAAATATTTGTATTGACTCTAGCCTAGCAACAGGTGCAAATGTTTCACCAAAACCTACACCTTCTTGCTATGCATAGCCTTTATGCACAAAGCGTTCTTTATTCCTAACAACTTTACCAAATTCATCAAGTTTATTTCTGAAAATCCATTTACCCCCTATAACATTTTTATCATCTGGTCTAGGCACTAGTTCCAAGGTTTTATTCTTTTCTATTTGATTGATTTCATCTTGCATTGCATTCAACCAACAATCATTAACAAGAGCTTCAGAAACAGACTTAGGTTCAAAATCAGTTACCAGACAGTAATGCTCAGCCATTTGAGCTTGTTCACCAGTTCTCGCTCTTCTCCTCGTCAAGATTCCTACATCCATTTCACCAATAATTTGACTTTGAGGATGTCTTTTAGTAATGATTCTAGAAGGTGTATGTAGAGGATTTTCTACTTTAGGACTTGATGGATGACTCTTCTCATTTGTAATTTCTGCTTCATCAGGTTTAGAAACTTGTCCTAGTCTTATTGGTATATCCTCTTCAACATCCTGCATACCATCACTTAGAAAGAATTGCTCATCAAATCTTACATTAACAGTTTCAACAATTTTGTTCAATCTATTATTGAAACACCTATAAGCTTTGCTATGAGTAGAATATGCAAGAAAGATACCCTCGTAAGTCTTAGCATCAAAGCTTCTTAGATTCTCTTCATCTCTTTTTATATAACACTTGCACCCAAAAATATTGAAATACTTAATTGAAGTAGCTTTACCATACCAGAGTTCATAAGGAGTAAAGGTAGATTTTACCTTGATTTGCACACGATTCAGAATATAAACATCTGTGTGAACTACTTCTTTCCAATATCTGTCTGGCAGATTTGCCTCATTAAGCATTGTGCAAGCCATCTCTTTGACTGTTCTATTTTTCCTCTCAACCACCCCATTTTGTTGAGGTGTTCGAGCAGAAGCATACTGTCTTTTAATGCCATGTTTTTCACAATAATCAACAAATTCCTGTGATGTAAACTCACCACCCTTGTCTGATCTTAAACATTTAAGTTTTAAATCAGTTTCACGTTCAACCATTTTCCTAAAAATTTTAAATCTATCGAATGCTTCAGATTTATGTTTGAGAAAAGTGACCCATACCATTCTTGTATAATCATCCACAAAGAGCATGAAGTATTTTTCACCATTGATGGATTGTGTCCTAGTTGGACCACATAAATCTATATGAACAAGTTGTAAAGGACTAGTAGAAGAGTGTTCTTTAGATTTAAAAGATACTTTTGTCTGTTTAACTTTCAAACACTCTTTGCATACAGAGTTTGTTGGTTTACTTAGGATGGGTAAGCATCTGACATTCTGATTCTTGCTAATTTGAACCAAAATATCGAAGTTCACATGTCCCAAGCGCTTGTGCCACAACCAATTTTCCTCTACTTGACCCATAAGACACATGCCTTCATCAATTTCACAGTTTGTGGAGTCAAGCAGGTTGTAAACATTGCCAATTGTTCTTAAACCAACAACTACAATTTTACCAGACTTATTTTTGATAGAACAACCTTGAGAAGTGAAGAACACATTGTAACCACTATCACAAATTTGACTAACACTAAGCAAGTTGCGTTTCAATCCTTCAAAAAAATACACATCATGTATTGGAGTATCATCATTCAATAACAATTTACCCTTACCTTTGACAAAGGCTCCTGAATTATCACCAAATCTTACAAAACCTCCATCAAAGTTTTCAAAATGAAGAAATTTATTTCTGTCTCCTGTCATATGGTGTGAACAGCCACTGTCCAATACCCACAATGACTTTTTACTTGAAAGAAATGTAGTTTGCACTATCATAGACTATTCAGAACTAGGGATAAACTTTGGTTTCCATACCTTATGAATGTTTTCCTTTGACTTGTATTGAGAAGAAGTACGTCCAAAGGTGTTACACTTAATGCACTTCATAGTATTTGGAAAGCCATAGGCTTGATTGTGTCCAAACATAGAAGTTCTATGTTGCAAAAATCTACAAGTGTTAACCTTATGGCCAAACTTTTTGCAATAAAAATAGTAACCATGAAAGAACCCAAACCTAAAAGGAGTCATTCTATTGTAGGCCTGAAATTGTTTTTTGTTTGCAGGTTTAGTAATTTGTTTTGATGATTCAACACTATCAAAACCTACACCTGTCAAATTCTTGCATTGTTTTTGTTTGCTTAAGATTTCATTCAAATGCAAGGTACTTTCATACTGCTCAATCTGCTTATGCAAAGAATTAGTTTGTTGTTCCAAAGTGTTAACTTTCAATTCACTATTAGCAAGTAAGACTTTCAGATCCTCAACTATTTGCTTTGAATCTTTTAATTCAATTTGTAAAATCTATTTTTCACTTTCATGAGAAGCTACAAGTTTCTTAAATCTTTTGATTTCTTTGAGAGTACAAAGTAACTCTCCTTCAAGATCAATTTCACCTTGATCTAAACCATCAGATTGATCTGCTGATATGTTATTTAAATCTTTCTTTGAGGAAGTTTCTATTTCAGCCATAAACAAGGTTTCATCACCTTCACAAGGTGAGTCATCTGAATCATTTTCAGAATCTTCTTTAATAAAAAGACTCTTCTTTTTCTGAAAAGGATTGAATTTCTTTTTAGAGTTCCATTTTTTCTTCTTGAAAACTTTTTCTAGTTTTTCTTCTTCATTGTTTTTATCACTCAGGGGACACTGAGCAGCAAAGTGCCCAGCTTTGCCGCAATTAAAACATTTGAAGGGTAATTTTCCCTTATACTTATTTTTTAACTTTCTTACTAGCAAAGCTTCTATAGCATCTGAAAGTTCAAACTCACTATCTAGTTCCTCCTTCTTTTTTGCTTTAAATGTAGTTTCTTTAGAACTAGAAAGATTACTACCTATCCTCATTTCATAGGCTGAGTATGCTTTGTAGGCTGTCAAGAGACATAGTTGAAAAACTTTTCTTTTCTTCTAAAGTTGACACCTTAGTTTCAAATTTAGGAAGTAAAGTTCTAATAAGCTTTCTGACAACATCTTTTTCATCAACATTTTCACCGAGACTCCTTCTTGAATTCACAACTTCATCAATTCTAAGAAAATAATTTGCAATAGTCTCATCTTCTTTCATTCTCAATGACTCAAACTAATTCTTGAGTGTGAGAATTTTAGATTCTTTGACCTTTGCATCACCTTGATAAATAGTTTCAAGCTTGCTCCATATTTCATGAGCAGATGCACAATGCATAACTTTAACAAACACATCCCTCTATCTCTATCTATAGGCGAGAAGCACCTAACCTTTCCGATGAGCAACGAACCCCCCTCTATCTACTATCTACTATCTAGATGGCATGCGGCATGGCGATGAGCACCTAACCCTCTGCAAATGAAGGAGTATTATGGGTCTGGACAAAAGAGGTAGGGCGACCACACAAGAGAGCATGCTTTTCTCTAGCATTTAACTCACACTAAGATTTAGCATCAGGATCTAAAGGAACAGCATTAGGAACAACATATTTTGTGGTAACAATGTTCCACACATTTACATCAACAAAGATCAAGTACGTTTCCATTCTGATCTTCCAAAACACATAATTTGTGCCATCAAAGAGGGGAGCTCTTGAAAGAGATGCACCTTCTTGTGAATGAGCCATGACAAGACTTCCAAAAGACTAGGAACAATCCCTAGGACAGACCTAAATGATGGGACCCTATGCTCTGATACCGCTTGTTGGAAGTGAAGATACTCTGAGAAAGGGGGGGTGAATTAGAGTGTAACAAATTCGAAAAGAAAAACACCTTAAAAATTGACAGCCTTGACTAACAATAAGGACAAGTGAACAACAGTGAGCAAGAGTATTATAAATATGAGCAAATGCAACTTAACATCTTAAACCAGCACTGTTATCAAAGAATATAAAACTGATTGAAATAGGGACAGATGAATAGTCTTTGATTTATGCCTTCAGAAACCAAAATAAGATTGCCATTTTCACAAAAGCATACAACTGCTGAATGTAAATTACAATAATTCCATACAATACATTCAAACACAACAGAGTATGAAAAAGCAAAACATAAAAAAAATTAAAGTATCAGAGCATAGACAAATGAGACAAAAAGAGACAAGATTGGACACATGACATCATAATTTTTCATGAGTGGAAAACCCTCTTGGGGTAGAAAAACTACTCGTTAAAGGATTTCTTTTATTATCTCCAGAATGTCAACTCAATACACTAAATTTAGAAGCCACAAAGCTTCAAGGAGCACCCACCCCTATTCTTTTTATAAAGCAAAGTATTAACTCAAGTTCCAGACAATGGTAACCTTGTCATTTTATGAAAGAAATCACAATATTATCACTGGTTGGAACAAGTATAATAAAAATCTGACTATGTTTCCAAAACACTTCAATATATCAACATCAAAGAGAGTAAGCTCGATCTCTAGATTACACAAATATTCTCAGTCTCCACCATAACCAGAAACACAAGATACTCTGTAACAAGATCAGATTCCCTTTTTGTTTTCCAAAAAAAAAAATGTGTCACTATATATTCCTGCAACTGCTGTATGTATACAGTTAAAAAATGTTTATATCAATTTCTAGTCCTCTTTTCTTTTCTTTTTCCCCTTCTTCAAAAAACTTCTCAGCTGATCCTCATTTTTATCATAGAGAACTTCAAATGTAACCCTCAAAAAGAAGTTACCCAACCCTAGTTAGAGTTGTCATCAACAAAACTGTTCTTTGTAACAGAAAAAATAACTGAAATGAATTTCCTTCTATATCTCTTTTAAATACACAGAAACACAAAAAAACTGTATTTTGTTTTTAACAGAAAATCTTCAAGAGTAACCCTCATAAATGATTACCAAACCCTAACGGGGTTTGAAAAAACAAAACAAATTGAAGCTACCAAGAAGAAATAATTTTTCAGTTGCATGAAATTACCAGAAATTGTTTTTTCGTTTCATTTCATTTGACCAAAGAACAAGTATAAGATTGCACGATATTACCTATAGTATGAAGGTAGAAACCTGAGAGATTGATGGTAAGAAACCTGTAGAGATCCCTATGAAATCAACCACAAAATCCACCATCTAAAAAATTCCAACTTATCGCTTATTTTGTTTGACACCCACATCAAGATTTTTCAAAAATAGAGCATATTAACTTCCTTCACCTCTATCATGCTGGCAACACAAGCTAGGGTTCAAGAAAGAACTCAAACGGAGACATAATGTTGAGAGAGTCTAATTTTACTTTAAACAAAATACTGTTTGCTTTTTAAAACTGGTTTGAAATCCGCATCTTCAAAAATAAACCAAAGATACTTTAATAAAAAAAATGCCAACTCATTCTCACATTACCGCAATAAGAGGGCCCACTTCATATTTTGCAAATATATAACAAACAGTTGATAACCCGACCAATTAAATGACACTTTTTTTGTCACCAAGGACAACTACGGGCAACAGGGTCAAATGAACCAAAATTTAGATGTCTAGAGAAAGAATGTCACATAATTCTTGAAGGATTCCATCTAGGGAAACCCAAAGAGTCATAAAAATTGGAGGAAAGCAAAGCCCATAAACTAATCAACCACCTATTTAATTACCGTTCGAAGAAGTGAGATCATTAGGAACAACAAATGAAGAGGGAAAACCATGGGGATCTACTACAACATGTTGCAATAATTCCCAAATTTCAATCACTTTAATCCTAGCCAAAGAGTAGAATGGTTTAGGAATGACATCACGATAATGATGCAGCCAAGAGAAGAACGAAATAGGGTATGGGAACATAAAGCCATTTTGGATAGAGGTGAAAAGGGACAATGGCACTGAAGCAACAAGCAATTAATCTCTATTGATGAAGCCCCCAATCCATTGAGAGCCCATGGACATGTTATACCTAAGAAGCTCCTCTCTTAATTTATCCGATGAACACAAAGAAGGATGAACAAAAGTACCAACTAAGAGTTTGGTGAAGTTGATGGAGCCTGTCAAGTCCATTAAGACTGTCACAAACCATGAAGCAACATCGACAGGGAGAAGGTTTGGAATTGGAAGAATCCAATTCGAGCCAAGCATAAATGGCAAGGAAAATTGGACACTAGCACAAGAGACAACAAAGACAAATGAAAGGGAAAACATGGGCACATTCTCTTGAAACCTCATGTCCGAATAGTTACCTCTGAGGCAAATTATGAATGCCATGTCTAGAAAACTTGTAGAAATACCATCTGAAAAAAAATCCCAAGATGAGGCCATATAAAAAAAATGAAATATATGCGAAATGGGATATGAAATCGGGAAGCACATGTCAAAATGACATGAAGAGAGATTAACACGAGTGAGTTGCACAAGTTCTAGGTGGATAAAATTTGCCCACCCAAAGCTTTGTCCGAAAAAACCTAAGGAAATGGAATAAAATATTTGGCATGAGTAGTATTGGAAATGGCAGTGAAGGATTGAGTGTAAACATGCCAACCATGCTAGAACAAAGGACTGCATCCTTGAGAAGAAAAAATATCCAATCTTACCAAATGCAGCCGGACTGAGGAGACACGTGGAGCCCATAAGGTGTTAAGAGGAGCGAGTATAAGACATTGTTTTGAAATGAATGTGCTCCTCAAAGTGAGTGATGACAAAAGCCAACATCATCTAGAATTCCAGCAAGTACATAAGATGATGAGATTGTAAAAAATAATTGGAACAAGGACAACCACCAACATCACCGCACAATCCCAACTTATGAAGAAAAATATATGAAAAACAACTACATGATTAGTGGAAAAAGTATATCAAGATATCTGATCCAGCTCAACAATATTGTTGAGCTTAACATGTTGAAATAGGTCCTCATGAGAAATGATTCTTTCCCCTTATAAGATGCCACATCCTAGATTGGCAAGGAAATCAAAAACCAAATTGGCTTCTTTGAAGCAATGAAAAATTTGGTAATTTTGAATATGAAGGAGAGTAGACCTAATTTCTTGAATAATGTAATTGATTCCTCAATTTAGAGCATGAAAACAATTGAGCGTGAGGATAATATTCATTGAGTCACTTGAGAAAGTACACCAAGATGGTGAACAAAAAGGGGGTATAAGTGGCCACTTTGTTTTCTGAAAACAGGTAAACCTGATCTTCAAAGAGATATTTGAAGGTCATGCACTTACAACTAGAAGTTGAGAAAATAATAGGAATTTTAGTACTCTAATTTTGGTTTCTAAACTACTAATTTTTTAAAAAATTGGATAAGATTAAGAGGGTCAAACCTCTCACGCGTGAAAAACTATTCCTATTTTTTTTCAGAAAAACATAACATAGCTATTTTTGTGTGCAACAAAAAATATATAGTTAGATTTAGTATTTTGTAAATCCCTTTGGTAGGATGATAGGTAAGAGTGAGATCTAGAAGTTGTGTAATTTTTCATTGAGTATTTTGTTTTTTATGATTATTTGAAGTGACCGCATTCTAAAAATTTGGCACCTGTTCGTGCGCTGGGCATAACTTGCATCAAAATAATTGAAAACACAAACTTCTTTTTTTAAAAGTGTATAGAATCTAGTGTAGAAAAATAATATGTAGTTTATTTTTAATTTGGTCAACTATATCAAAAATTTATTAAAAAAATGGTAGACATATGTCTATAAGGATTGTCAAGGCACTGGTAAAGAAAATTAAAGTTTACTATGCTAATGTTGTCCAAAAATAGAAAACTTTATATGGTCAAAAAGATAAGAAGATGTATGAGATTATGGTTGTAATTTTATAGATACCCACTTGATCATTTGTAAATTTGATGACGACGAAGGTGAGAAATCATGTTGGAAGATGAAAGAATGTGTAAAGGGACAAGACTGGAGGGAAACTGGGTTTGCAAGCCTTAGGATCATTTTCCAACCCTCTTACCAAGACAAAACCCACACAATTTTTGATGTGCAAGATAAACCGCTCAAGTTTTGAAAAGTAAAAAGTACCATTCGTAGTTCTACATAACCCGTATAGGTTATGTAGAACTAAAACCATCATTTTGAGTTTCACAAAACTCATACGAGTTATGAAGACATCAAAATGTATGATTGTAAACTTAAAATTTACTACATATGTGTATAGACATACATATATAATATGTGTTTATGTATGTATATATGTATATCTCTAGTTATATATATATTTATATAAATATATGTATATATGTTTGTATACATGCATGTCTCTCTTCTTTTCCTCTCTCTTGTCTTCCTTCACCCATCACCAAATATGTCTATTCTGAGCCCTAATTATCCTCCTTGAGCTCTATCTCATCTCTCTCCCCCTCACACTTCTCTCTCTGTCAAGTCTCTCAACCTCTTCTCCTTCTCATTCTCTCTACCTCATGTCTCTCACCCTCTCCTCCTCCTACTCTCTCTCCATATCCCATTATCTCTCTCTCTCTCTCTCTCATTATCCTATCCTTTTCTCACCCTCTCCTTCTTTTCTCTCTTTCTCTCCCCCAACCTCTCCCTCTCTCCCCTCTCCCTCCCCATCTTGTTATCTTATCCTATTCTCTCTCTCTCTCTCTCTCTCTCTCTCTCTCTTAATCCTATTGTCATGCCCTCTCTCCCTTCTCTTTCTTTCCCTCTCTCTCTCTCTCTGTCTATCTCTCTCCCCACTTCCTCTTTGGTTCCTAGTTCTACATAAACCATATGGGTTATGCAGAACTAAGGTCAAAACTTCCAATCCTAGGTCATATTTTTTTATTATTTTTGGCTACCAAGCCTAGCATGTTTTTGAATTTCATAGAACATGCACAGGTTATGAAAATTTTCATTTTTTTTGCATGTGACCACTTTACTCTTCACCATCTTAGTGCACTTATCCACTTTCAATTACTAGATTATAAATATGTTCCTTACTTGACAGTCTCAGACCAAATAAAAGAGCTAGAGTCTCAACAATGTTATTTGATCAATCCTAGATTCATGCCCAAAGTGCAATGATAAGACTACCATAGTGATCTCTAAGGATGCAACTAATACCTGACCTCCCTAGATTTCCTTTGGAAGCACTGTCAAAGTTATATTTGTGAAAATTTTATTGGGCAACTTTCCATCTTATCTCTTTCCTATTATTCTTCTTAGTTGAGTTATGCATTAGACTATCTTTGAAAGGAAGCTTGATGTCATTACATTCCTTTAAAATCTCATTGTCCCATGATGTGAAAAGGGAATTCAATTTGTTATTGTTGGTTGTATGTGCAAATTAATAACCTCTAAGATTAAAAATTCAATTCTTCCCATAAAAATGTCCAACCCTGACAAACATCTTTCCCAAAAATACATTTGTTCCTTTCCCACTAGACGTTCTAAAGAATGATAGGCATAACCACTTCCCAAATTACAACAAAGAAGGAATATTTAAATAATTTAGGCCAAAAATAAAAAAAAGATCCTTCAAATTAGATTGGAGAGGGGATAACTAATTAATTTTCTTTTGAATCCATTTCTAACAACCTTGAGAAAAGCTTCAATTAAGGAGGTGATGATCTGTAGATTCTAGGTTTCCCTTACAAAGAATACAGTTAAAGGGGGAGAAATACCCAGGGTAGATAGTCTACTTCTTGTCACGATTCTACCCCTAAGAGCTAACCATGCAAATTCTCTAGCTCTTTGGAGCCCAGACCTAGACCAACAAAAGGAATAACCTCTAAAAAAATTAGAGATATGATTCATAGAAAGCACCTCGTAAACCCATTTCACTGAATAGGGACCATTATTGGAAGGAAATCAAATAAGTTTGTCTTTATGGTTTTTTTAAAAAATGACGCTCTATTTTAGTTCTAGCTTCAAAAGTTCTTTTTGAAAATGTGGATCAACAATACTAGACAAATCCTTCCATTCCACTAACACAATTCTATTGATAGTTGGTACTTGGAAATAATTATTGATTTTGCAACCCCATTAAGATAGTAATGTAACCTTGATGGAATCTAACCCCTAAAATTGATCAAAGGAAGGAAATCCATTCCAAGAATCATCCCAAAATCTAACTAAATCTCCATTGTTAAATAGCCATGTCATATTTGGGAGAAATAACTTTCTGCATTTAATCAAGAAGTTCCACATTTGGGAACTAGATGGAGGATTAAGAATGGTGAAAATTATTTCCAGATTAGTAGATTCAAGATATTTGTCTCTAATATAGAGGCCAAAATAGAGTTGTTGTTCGTGTACTACTTCTAAACTAACTTTGCACCCAAAAGAATATTTTTGTTATCAAAATTGGGGATACTTGCCTCCCCAAATTGCATAGGAGAACAAACCTTCTCCCAGGCCATTAGGTGAATTTTATTATTGGGATATTTATTTCCTTTCCAAAGAAAATTCTTCAGATGACCCTCCAACACCAAATAGACTTTTGAAGGAAACAATAGAATAAACATGATGCAATTTAGGATTGTTGAGAGGATTGATCTTATCTGCAAGATCCTACCAGATAAAGACAACCATGTGTTCTTCCATGAATCAATTCTACATTTAATAAAATAAAAAATAGTGGACCAAAAACAACCCTTATTTAGACCTTAGAATAAGGGAATACCAAAGTGTAGTCACATAAATCTGTCCATTTTAATTAAATGAATATTTCGTATTTATTTGATTAAAAATCCACTAGCCATCAGTTAATTAAATTAATATTTAATTAATTCATCCCCAAACATTCTTCTATTAATTAAATAAATTATTCAATTTATTTTAATTAATTCATTAAAATCAAATTCCAATCAATTAAATAAATAAAATCAATTTATTTAATTAAATCCCCCTTTTCCTCTTTTAAATAAATTAACATTTATTTAAATCATTTTAAAACCCCCACACTTGCATTTTCCTACAAATGCAACTTGCACACATTTATTGAAATAAATGAATTTTTATTTTAAATAAAATCCTATTTTCCCTCACCCACCAAATCCACTTGCAAAAATCTAATCCCCTTCTAAATTCTTCTAACCCCTTCCTGATTAGCCTAATCCATCCCCTAATTATTGTCACATTCCTAAGCAAAATGGAGTCACTTCTCAAAGACTCCAAAGTCTTTGAAAAGCATTTAATGCTTTGTGTGTTCAACCAATTAACCCCCAAAGTCTTCCAAGACCACTAATGGCTCTTACATGACCACTTATGGCTCTTACATAACCATTTATGGTTATTTCAAACTTGTCTCCCCAAACATTTATTGCTTTGACCATATTCATCCATTTCACATTTGCACAAGAGTTTATCCATTGAATAAAAATCTTTATTCTTTGAATAAAGAGTTTATTCATTCAACCAACCTTGACTCTAAAATCCCAGAGTCATGTCAGGGATTTAATGTTTATTCCCTCTCCTCTCAACCTATCTCACAGTGACACTTGTCATCCTGGGATTGGGTTGAAAGCCCTCACATGGATTTGAAATCATTCAATCCTGGCCATCCATTGCTCCGTTTTTCCTATAAATAGAGCCCATTCCTTCATAATCCAGATCCTGAAAACTTGTATGCATTTAGACTATAGCCATTTTAGAGAGCATTTAGCATAGCATAACTAAATCTTGTCTTTTTGGTTAAAATACATCATTTTAGCATTACTATTAGCTTTTCATTTCATGTTTGGAGCTATTATACAAATCTCAATCCTCCATAAGCATCCATAGTGCAAAAAACTGCTGAGAGCTACACTATTTTGGAACTTGGAGAGGAGAGGAACAAGGGAGAAGAAGCTAAGGCTATGCTAAGAGGCAGTTGGAGATGTCTCATGATCTTTGTTTTAGTTATTTGAGATATTTAGCATATTTTTAGTGTCTCCTTTGGAATGCCTTCGTTGTTTCAGTTTTTGATTGACTAACTCTAACATCTTGTGTGTTTTGTGTTGTTTGATCTTAGACTAACATTGTGCCATTTAGGAGGGCATCATTTGGTGAACCCGACGTGAATCCAAGCACCAAAAACATAATCATTTTTTTTTAACTAACATGTCTGAATGTTGAAATTGCCACACAGGTCGCGCTTCGGCGCTATTGAACGCATTCTGGCGCTTTTGAAAAATCTATTTTAGCGCTATTGACACTAAAAAAGCGCTATTGACAACATTCCAGTGCTATTGACGGCGTTTTAGCGCTATTGTCCAAGTTTAAGCGCTATTGACACACTTCCAGCGCTTTTGCCCTCTCGGATTTATTTCTTCTTTCAGCGCTACGGTGTAAAATAGCGCTTCTGATACCGCAGACTAGCGCTTTTGTATCAATTAGCGCTTTTGTATAAAAAGCAGAATAGCGCTATTGTGACAGGGTGTTGTCCAATTCGCTTTGTAACCAAGAATCAAAATTTAGGCTTGTATAAGCCCACACTAACGTTTGGCCATTTACCAAGTGCAGGTTCTAATCTTGTTGTGTGTAGGAGGAGGAGTTAGTAGACGCCATAAAATCTTTTCTTTTTACTTTCTTTAAAAAGTTGGTTAAAAAGAATTCATTTTCCTTTTTGCACAAAATTAAAAAAATCAAACCTCACATTTTACTTTGAAGTGCATAAAACGAACCTAACACTTGTTTTTGGTGCTTAAAAAGAACACTCACCTTTCTTTGCAAAATAAAAAGAACAACAAACTCAAAAGTTTTGCTTTCATTGCAAAGTTAGGGATGCATTTTTGTTTTGGTGCTTAAAATTAATCCACTTGTCTTTATTTTTGGCAAAAACAAAAATTTTCCTTCAAAGCAAAACGTATTTTTCATTAAGTTGACCAGGATTTCTCAATTCTAGATTACAAAACATATTGCTTTGAAGCTAAAAATGAACACCATGGTTGTTGGAGCAACATCTCCAAATAGTTAAAACACATTGCAAATGCTGGACTAAAAAGAACAAGTGTTTTCCGTATTTGGCACGCTTGTGCAAAACAGTCAGTCGAGTGGACCTACTTCTAACACACACTATCCTCTCCCTTGGCTCTCGTGGTCCTAGGTGCAAGAGAAAAGTGTTAGTAACACTCAAAATTTTATCTTTTTAAGAGAGGCCTGCCAAGGGATCGATACTCTTGGGAACGACCTCGAGCGGTAAATCCTTCGAGCCGCTATAGAAATCAGGTGAGAGCGAAAGCTATAGCCTTGGGTATAGCTGTTCCTACAGTGTAACCGGCTGAAAGGACAAATGGGCCCCACCACCAGTTACAAGGCTCTTAAGTGAGTCACTGCAGAATGAACTTATGTCCAAAAACATTGAACATGACTAAACACCTTTAAGTAGTAGCCTACCTGTTCTATTGATTGAGGATATTTGAGGTATAATTTAGTGCAAGAGCATAGATGGTTTTGCTCCCAAGATACTCACCATACATATTTCCTTGAGTAGAAACATAGCTTTTTGAAAAGTCACTTGTGGCTTGATAAAAGTGGTGAGTCCCCCATCATAGGGATCATCTATTTGTTATGCTCGTGCAAGACTTAGTATATCACATCCTTACCTGCCACGGCGGGATTCATAAGGTATGTAGTACCAAAGTCGAAGAAATATCAAGATGTGGGTTAAATTTATCACAACTGGCCATTTGACCTTAGGGATAAAGAGTGTTTGAAGTGTGTTCATCTTATAGACCTAGTGCAAATTGAGCCGACTTCAGGCTTTGGAAATACACCTTAAAAATAAATCTAAAGGAAGGGTCAGAAACAGGTCCAAGGATTGGGTTGATCTAGACCCATACTCATTTGTGCCTTTGAGGCTACAATCTTGTGTTTGTGTGCTTGCTTTGTTTTCTTGTCAAGGAAAAATCAGAAAATCACTTTCAAAAACAAAGTACTCATCCAACATCTGTCAACACAACCAAAAATACCAAAAACAAAGTGCAAACAACACAGAGTCACAACTTTTATGACCATTCTTCACATCTTGCGAAAGAAGAAGTGTCATCAGAATATTACCTTGAAAAGAAGACCATTAAGCTCAAAGGCTTTGATCAAAAGAAGGAAATTTTTCTATCTCAATAGACAAATCTTTGTCTCACATAGAGTCTTTCTACATCGCATGCGTCTATACCTTCAAGGTAAAACAAACGAATTTGATTCAGAATCATTAAACCGCAGAGCTTTTATGCAATATAGAGCTCTGAGTTATCACAAAAATCAAGGAGGAAAGATTAATCCCAATTTCTTCCCAAACATCTGTATCACCTACAACACAGCTCGAGAAGTGCCACCAACGCCTGAAAGGGAAGAGGTAGAGTTTGTTCCATTTGTAACACAAAGTTTTTATTGAAGTTCAAAACAAAACATTCATCATCTCATTCATACATCGTTATTCCATCTTCAAATCCATCCCAAAAATTCTCAAAACATTAAGAGGTTCTTGTCCCAAGTTCTCTTTTAGATATTGCTTGAAATCAAACACATCACATCACTTTTTAGATTGTTTCTACATCTAGGATAAGCTCATCGTAAGAGACACATCTACGCAGGTTAAAACTAGTTCATGAGTGAATCCTCTCATTGCTAGGTAGTCCAATCTGTAACACATCTCAGATTTCTCTACACCTTATCACATCCAAAAATCATCAAAACAAACAAGCAATTCAAAGAAGGAATTCTGGTTACAACTACCTTTAAAAGTGCTAGAGATTTACATATCATACAAATCCAACTCATCATCATCTTCAATCAACTTCAACACCAAACTTGCAAAAACAAAATGGCTCAAACCCGATCACGATCAAGGCAACGAGAAATAGAAATTGAGGAAGAAGAGGACAACCTCAATGAATTTCAAGAAGCACTTGGAGGAACTGGGAATGATGAAAACCCAGGTACACCCACTCCTTCAACAATCGAAAGGGTTCAGCATAATCCTCATTTTAACAGATTATTCGATGAAATACTAAGGAGCAATGCGGATGCTCACTTTTTACGACTTGCTCAAGAAGGAGCCAAACTCCCCTCTGACTTTGATCTCGCCCAATTAAGACAAGCATCAAAAAGACAAAGTCGCCATGAGGAAGAAAGGCGTAGAGATCCCATCAGATATAACATCCCTCGAGGTAACCCACCACCTCCTCCTCCTAATGAAATGGAGATGTTGCGGCAACAAGTTGAGAATCTCGCCCAACAACTTCATAGTGGTGTTAAGACCAATCAATTCTCACTTAACGACATCTGTCCCTATCCGTTTGATAGGAATCTTTATATGCCACCCTTTCCACGCGGGTTCAAAACACCAAAATTCGAAAAATATAGGGGAAAGGGAGATCCCCGCGATCATGTCCGAGAATTTCATTCCGCTTGTCTTGAAGTGGCTTATGAGGACACATACCTAATGCGCCTTTTTCCCCAAAGCTTGGGAGGAACAACCACATCATGGTTTTCCTGACTTCCAGGTGGCATAAGAACATTTGAGGAACTCATCCAGAAGTTCCTATCTCATTACTCTTATAATATTGAACGTGACATCACCATGGCTGATCTATGCAACACCAAACAAAAACTAGGTGAATTATTCTCAGTATTCCTGCAACGATGGCGCCAAATGTCTAGCAGACGTTCTCTTCAGTTACCTGAACAAGAACTAGTGGAAATTTTCATTTCCAACTTAAACGAAGAAATGGAATTTCACCTGGATGTCAAAGACACAGACTCTTTTAACGATATGATCACCAAAGGTATAAAATGTGAAAGGGCACTCATCAAAAAAGGACTCATCAAAATCTTTAATGAACCCAAAGATGGTCCTCGCCCGCGCTTCAATAGTGATAAACCGAACTTCTGGAACAAGAATAAGAATATCGTCAATGATGGAGTTGTGGATGCCAGGACTGTCCAAAATGCACAACCTATGGTTCGGTTTGCAGGAAAAAATCCTCCACCTCAAAATAATACACATGGTCCTCCTAATCAAGGTCACATCACATCTCAGAATGAACCAAGACCTCGTCCACAAAAACAAAAACGCACTTACACTCCCTTAGGGGAACCCATTGAAACAGTGTTGCGACAACTCCTTTCTCAGAATTTGGTCACTCTACCTAAACTATCCAACTATGAGCCTCAAGTCAAACCAGCATGGTGGAGAGATACTGAACACTGTGAGTTCCATCAAGGACGAGGACACAAGACAAGTAATTGTCACCGATTGAAGGATCTCATTCAGGATCTTATTGATCGAGGAGAAATTGAGATTGAAGGACATGACCCAAAAACAACCAATAATGATCATCTGATGTTCAAAAATCCACTTCCATCACAAGATCAAAGGGGTCCTTCCACTTCCAAGCGAGGTACTGATACCACTGATTATATGCAGGCTGTGTATAACTACACTGTAAATCACCTATATGATGCCAGTGAACAAATTGCAACTATAACCTTCAAAAATCCCACCTCAAATTGCAATGTTGTTACACGTCGCGGCAAAGTTATCATAAAGGCAGCTCCACATGGCACCACCTCTGTCCCGAAGCAATACAATCTTGTGGAACAATTAGACAAAACCCCTGCACTTATATCCATTTTGGAGCTTTTGCGTCTGTCACCCTCTCATAAAACAATCTTGGATCAAGCACTCCAAGAGGCATCAGTCCCTGCAAACCTGAATACGGACCAGTTTCAAGCCATGGTTGGAAATCTAAAGTCATCACCTTGTCTCACTTTTTCCGAAATTGACAACTCTTCCTTCCAACAACCTCATAACGCTTCACTACACATTGAAGGCTTTATCAACCAACACAGGATCAAGCGAGTCTTGATAGATAATGGAGCAGGCCTAAACATTTGTACACTGCAATTGGTCATAGCATTGGGATATGCAATAGAATCAGTGGATCCTCGCAAGAAGATCACCATCAAAGCCTATGATGATGCAGAGCGTTCATCCAAAGGAGCGGTGGTCCTACCAATCCGAGTGGGCCCTGTGGTAAAACACATAATTTGTCAGGTTCTGGACCTTCCTCTGCCATATAATCTATTATTAGGGAGACCTTGGATACATGCCATGCAGGCCGTTCCATCTACCTACCATCAATGTATCAAGTTCCCACATAACGGTGCAGAGATCACAATCCTGGGCGATGCAAATCCCTTCGCATTTTGCCATAATATCAGCCATCAACCGGAGATTACTGTTCCTAATAATAGGGAAGCTATTTCTTCCACATCATATGTAAATCCTGCCTCTCTTTCCAGTTCAAACACTCCTATACCCAAGAAAGAAAAGCTTAAGATGAAAGTCACAGAGGAAGGTCCTGGAGAATACAACTTGAGTCAGCTCTTTTGTGTGGGACAAATGCCCACTTCTCCTAGAACACATGGTAAACCACAGCAGTTGCTCCAGCAACCACTAATCACGCCTCCATGTGCCTTAACGCCTTTCATTCTTGGAAAGAGTTAAGAGGAAGAGACACAAGATGAGGACCTGGCAGACTGGATCTATAAAGATCCCATCACCACTGACAAACCACAAGTTACACTTCCTACGGAACAATATGGCAAAGGCCTCCTCATTATGCAAAGAATGGGATATGATGGTCAGAGTGCTTTGGGATACTGCAAACAAGGACGACATGAACCGCTGCTACCAGAATTCAAGCCCAAAGGTAATACAGGCCTAGGTTTTGAAAAAGAGATCCTTCCTAAACTCAGATTCAAAGGAAAACCTAGCAAACCATTTTGCCCACCTACTGCAAAGAGGACTCCTTTCATAATCAAAGCACCATCAAACACTATCCCCACTGCCCCATCGAGGCTCACAAACCCACCACAACCATCTACAATGCCAATCATCCCACCAAACGAACCAGTAATCCCATCAATAACACCAATAGCAGCAGCAACTGTATCAGAACCCGCTGCAACATCTATGGCGCCAGTAATTCTAGCAGAAGCCACTGAGTCACCATTACCAATACTTCCAGTAACAAATCCTTTAAACCCCATCACGGTTCCTGCAACACCGATTACTACAAAGGTCCATAAACTAATCACGCCTGTAGTATTCAACTCCAGCGACATCCCAGTATGGTATAGCAATCGGATGCTGGAAAGTGATTCAGAGACTGACTCACATGAGTGGGAATTTGATTCTGTACAGCTTAACACTTCAGATGAGGAAGACACATCACCACCTCCGCCACGCAAAGACATTCCTGTTTACGGAGAAGCACAGATAAAGACCACTTGGGTACCTGAGCTGGAAACATCTTCCACAGACCCTACGTCTCATCCTACGCCTGATTCTGACAGGGAGAGTACCATCAACGACCTTCACCACACTGTCTTAACCCTCACTGATACATCTCCCGCACTTAACCTAATCGATGAAGTAATGCCCATTATCCACCCTGAACTTATCGAATGGAACCAACCAAATCCCCCATGTCTTGAAGTCTTCCAAAACGATGAGGCTATCATTGACTTTTTGGAATTAAGGGATAATCTACCAAGCGGGGATCACAAAGCTGGATTCACCATTCAACTTAATAGCGCAGCACACTTCGAGGCGGATGCCAAACCCTTCAGCTGCAAAAATATAACAATAAAACATGGATCTTCTAGTGAAAACCACACTGTGGCACTATTTGATCCGACAACAGTAAAAAGAAAGAGCGTATCCAACGGTGAAAACCTCTCTGAGGCGCCTGAGGATGAAGGGTTTGACATTCTCCCTGCTAGTACACAACAGGAACGATCAACGATCCTCATTGAGGAGACCCAAGAATACAATGTGGGGACTCCTGAAAAACCCTCATATCATACATCTGGCATCTCTTCTCACTCCAGAGGAACAACCTCAATTCATAGAGTTCTTCCAGAAGCGTCAGATCAACTTCGCATGGTCATATGCAAACATGCCTGGGCTTGACCCTGATTTAGTCATGCATCATCTCACAGTAGCAAAAGGAGCCAAACCTGTCAAGCAGAAGCTTCGTAAGATGCATCCTCAGATTGCCGTGCTAGTCAAAACTGAACTCAAGAAACTCCTGGATGTTGGTTTCATTAGACCAATTGATTATGCAGACTGGATCTCCAACATTGTGCCAGTTGGCAAACCAAAAGGGGGCATCCGCATTTGCACAGACTTTAGAGATCTAAATAAGGCATGTCCTAAGGATGACTTCCCTCTACCAAATATCGACATCATAGTGGATCTGACAGTAGGACATGCCATGCTTTCACTTATGGATGGCTTTTCAGGATACAATCAGATAAAGATCGCACCAGAGGACCAACATAAGACAGCCTTCACATGTCCATGGGGCACATACTGCTGGAATGTAATGCCTTTTGGTCTAAAGAATGCAGGAGCGACCTATCAACGAGCAATGACCACCATCTTCCATGACATGATGCATACCATGATGGAAGACTATGTGGATGACTTACTAGCAAAATCACTTACTAGAGAAGGACATCTCCACATCTTAGATCAAATCTTTGATAGACTGGAACAATATCATGTTCGACTCAACCCAAAGAAATGTGTCTTTGGAGTGACCTCCGGGAAACTTCTAGGATACATTGTCTCAAGCAAAGGCATTGAGGTCGATCCAGCAAAGGTTAAGGCAATCATGGACATGCCACCTCCAAAGAATATCAGTCAGCTAAGGACACTACAAGGACGGCTTCAATCCATCCGCAGATTCATTGCACAATTGGCTGATAAGTGTCACCTCTTCACACACCTGCTACACAAGAACATCCGCTTTCAGTGGGATGACAGATGCCAGCAAGCATTTCAGTCACTCAAAGACTATCTCATGAATCCACCATTGCTGATACCACCAGATCCAAGTAGACCGTTGTTACTTTACATCTCAGCAACAAGTACAGCACTGGGGGCACTACTGGCACAACATAATGCAGAAGGCAAAGAGTGTGCTGTATACTACATCTCTCGTACACTAGTTGGCTATGAACTCAATTATACACCTATTGAGCGAGCTTGCCTAGCAGTGATCTTAGCAGCCACTAAATTACGACACTATCTGTTAACACACAAGGTACAACTCATCGCAAAGATTGATCCACTCAAGTATTTACTTAGCAAAGCAGCATTGACAGGTCGTTTGGCCAAATGGGTGATGATTCTAAGTGAATTTGACATTGAGTATGTGGACCGTAAAGCTATCAAAGGGCAAGTCATTGCAGATCAGTTGGCCGATGCACCACTCATAGGCGATCATCCCCTCATTTCCAATTTTCCAGATGAAGAGATATTCATGCTCATAGAAGTACAACAATGGAAACTATATTTTGATGGTTCATACACTAGGCATGGCTCGGGGGCAGGCATTCTGTTTATCACACCTCAAGGTGATAGCATCCCGAAGTCTTACAGGCTCACATTTCCATGCACAAACAACATAGCAGAGTATGAGGCTTTGATCACAGGACTCAGATTAGCCATACAATGGAAATTACAAGAACTACAAGTATATGGCGACTCGCAACTGGTCATTCGACAAGCAACTAATGAGTATCAGACCAAAGATGATAAACTCATGCCATATAAGCAAATGGTGGACACTCTAAAGACATCATTTACTACTATCACCTTTGAGCAGATACCAAGAGATCAGAATCGAGCTGCTGATGCCATGGCTACCATCACATCTCTACTAGATCTTCCACAGAATTCAACACGCTACGAGTTTTTGGTAGAACAGCTTTGGATCCCCGCTTATGATATCCCCGAATTTGAAATGATATGTCACCTTGTTGGTTCTGAATCCCCATGGTATGGTGACTTCTACACCTATCTCCGCGATCACACCCTTCCTCCCAACCAATCAAATAACCAACGTAAAACCTTCATTCACCAAACTGCTCAATATACCATTATTGCCGAAACCCTATACCGACGTAGTCTTGATGGTACTCTCCTTCAATGTCTGGAACAAGATGAGATAACAAAGGTTTTGGAAGAGGTACATGAAGGAATTTGTGGGACTCACTCAAGTGGTCCATCACTAGCCAAGAAGATCATGCGAGCTGGATACTATTGGCCATCTATGGAAAAGGATTCCTACTACTTTGTCAGGAAATGCAAGAAATGTCAAGTTCACGGTGACCTGATACATGCACCAGCACAGGAACTACAACCAATCACAACACCATGGCCTTTTTGTCAATGGGGCCTTGACCTTGTGGGTAAGATTCATCCATCTTCATCCAACGGCCATAAATTCATTATTACCGCCACCGAATATTTCACAAAGTGGATCGAAGCTGTTCCACTTACCCAAGTCACCGGCAAGCAGATCGCCTCATTCATCCTCAACTACATCATCTGCCGGTATGGTGTACCCATGTCCATCGTCACAGATAACGGTCTTCCTTTCAAAAATCAAGATGTCCGTGAGCTTTGTGAGAAATTTCATATCCAACACTGCTTTTCCACTCCCTATTACCCACAAGGCAATGGTCAGGCTGAAGCATCCAATAAAAACATACTGAGAATCCTCAAAAAGACAGTCAATGATGCCAGCCGTGACTGGCATGTTCAACTAAATCCAGCATTATGGGCATATCGAACTAGCATTCGAACCCCTACAGGTGCAACTCCTTATTCATTGGTCTATGGTGCAGAAGCTATCTTGCCTATTGAGGTTGAGATACCATCATTACGAGTTTCCTTGCATAATCTCATCGATGATGAAGCATACAGAGTATCCCGTCTTCAAGACTTAGAGTTACTTGATGAGAAGTGGCAAGCTGCATACAATCACCTCAAAGCCTATCAGCAGCGCATGAGTAGAAGCTACAATCAACGAGTTAGATCTCGTACATTTGAGGTAGGTGATCTTGTTCTTCGAGAAAATCCTCACAACCAACCAAATAGAGAACATCAAGGCAAGTTTGAATCAAATTGGCTGGGTCCATATGTTGTCACTGCTGTATTCGGGTCCGGGGCATATCAGTTGGCTACATCAGACGGAGAACCGCTCGCAGATCCAATCAATAGCATGCACCTCAAACGGTTTTATACCTAAGGTATATAGAGCATCAGGCTCCCCTACATATTAGAAAAATACCAAAAACATTCAGAAAATGTCCTGAAGAAAATACCAAAACATTCGAAAAAAGTAAAGAAAAATCATGCATCCAAACGGTGAACAACCACTCCGGTGGCACCTTGGGTAAGTGCGATGGTGAAAACCTGGCAAACAGGCGCCACTCGTAAAGGCAATGGCTCCCGTATCTTTCAGGCTCGTTGCGATCACATTCATGCACACATACATCCATCCATCCCAACCATGGCTTGTTATTTGATCTACAATTAAGAAAGTACTCCATGCGTCTAGCATCCCACCTTTTCATAGTCAGGTCTAAAAACTGGGGGCAATACCCTTAACCTATTGATGGAAGTGGATTCTACATTGTCTTATGTGTCATTACACTCTTCATTCAGGCAATCATCAAAAATATCAAAAACATTCAAAAATGACTCACAAAATCCAAAAACATTCAAAACAACTCAAAATCCAAAAACATCGAAAAACCATCGAAAAATCACACAAAAACATGGCAACACCTTGTACATACCCATCCATGCAGATACCAAAACAAACATTGACAAAATACTCACACAAATGACCATTTACCAATCAACCACACACTCAACATCAACAATCAAACTGTCTTAAACAAGGATGCATCCTTCCTTACCAAAACAAAGACAAAAGTGACATTTTCTTTGACAAGAAAATTATGTTAAGCAATCAAATACTTGGTTGATTCGTGAGTAATTCATTTGTTTATCTGTATCGGGATCTTTCAGCATTGTTTTGTATCATTTGCGCATTATTTCCGATGAAGTTCTGGGGCATGTACTAATGGTGTCTACGTGGGAAGTTCACTAAGCTACGTGATCTTATGCAAAATGCAGTCATAGATCACTACGGCTTGCTGACTACAGCATATACCTCGACCATATGGGCATGGACCATTACCAAGGATCCATATTCTTTATTCTTTATGTAAATATGCTGTTTGGTTACAGGTACAATACTCATTCTCTGGTTCCTTTTCCTCCAAATTGGATAAAGGTTTTATTTTCTTAGTACGGTATGCACTTGTCTCAGGATCTGATCAAGCCTAAGATCAAGGAGGACGATCCAAGTCATGCATGAAAGGAGATAATCCTTGTCTGTTCCGCAAGCAATACTCTGGTCGACTTGACCCTCATATCAAGTTGTTTGTATTCACTTGCTATATTAAAATCCATGAAAGAAATACTCAGGTCATCTTGAATCATTGTGTCAAGATGCTTGTATTCTCTTCCAACATTTTAAAGCTCAATGATGAAAATAGAGCACTATGGATCGTCATTTCACCTCATCTGTTTATATCTAGCATTCCGTTGCATATCACCCATCCACTCATTCATTCATATGTGGGCTTTTACATGCAAAAATGACTAAATAAAAAATTGGTCTTGGGTACAATCACGACCGAGTACTCTGATACATCATCAATACATCATGCAAAGTCTTAAAAACCTTGCATTCTTCATGATCATATCATCATTACATTTAGGTGCATCTTGCATTACGTCCATTCATGTCATTTTAACAAACTTAAACATTGCATATCATTCATTGTTGCCATTAGTTTTCATTAACAACATTTGCATCATTGCGTCAATCATAAATAATTAGATCCACTCATAGGATTAAATTGTCGTTGATTATATTAAATCATTTTATAAGCATTCATCTTATATCAATTATCCATTATCATTTTATTAAACTTTTCATCATTTATCATTTGCATTCATTGCTTTATCGTTAAAAGATGCATTCATTCATTACTAAGTATCTTATAATGTTCATTTTAGGATTCATTCACATTGCATTTATTATCATTACATTAAGGTGTAGTTATTATCCCCATTAGTTATCATATCATCCCATTATCATTTGCACTTACCAACATATTTAAAACGCATTTAGCATCATTCATTTAGGCATTATCATATAAACATTTGTACTTTACATTTGTTTATTCATCTACATTCATTGTAATATCATCATATAAACACTTGTACCTTACATTTGTTTATTCATCTACATTCATTTTAAATATCATCATATAAACACTTGTCCTTTACATTTTTTTATTCATCTGCATTTATCATATAAACACTTGTCCTTTACATTTGTTTATTCATCTGCATTTATCTAAAAAAAACACATCTAGCTGCATATTTATACATAAAATCATTGCATTAACATTGTCACATAAATCGTCTCATCATTACATCACAAAAGGAAACATCATAAAATCTTGTTCATCCATAAAAAACATAAGCATATATCATCATAGCATTCCATACATAAAACATTACATTACAAATCAAATACATCATCAGCATCTCAACCTGCATTCATATGCCAGTATCTCACATCATAACTCATCATAAAAACATAAATCAATAAACATCCAAACCTGCATTCATATGTCAGTATACAACATCATCCATCATCATAAAAACATGCATAAAAAGAAACATCTCATCAAATGCATACATGTACACATATACCTCTAAGCAATAAATCATACACATGCATAATCATCACAATATGGGATCTCCTCATATATATCAACTCATAATCAGAGTACAATGAAGTCTACAAAATTGGCTACCAAAAAGCCATCCAAGATACAGTCCAAAAATAGACAATGATACAATACATGTATGCAAAAATGCTCTCTCAAATGCCACTCTGGCCAGATGCTGTACCACCACCACCCCTACCTACTCCACCGCTGGTACCTGCACCACCTGATCCATCTCTCCGTGGAGGCCTCATCGAACCCCCACTCCCTCCTGCATCTCCTGATCTATCCTGCCGCAAAGGACCCATCACTCCCCCACTGCTCTGCATCCTCTGTGATCGCTCGGATCTGGCCTGCCGCATCTGTGAGTAACTGAGAGCTCGCTGGCTAATCGGTACCACCTACTCATATAACCCCCGCCAGTACTCTATCTCCGCCTGTGCTCGCCGTATCTCCCTCATAACCTCTCCTGAAGGCCCCTGTGCACCAGTCCGCACTCTCTCTTGCAGCTCTGCCAATCTCTCCACCGTAGTATCTCTCTCCCGCAGCACCACCGTCAGCTCTGACTCACGTGCAAATAGCTGCACATCTCTAGCTGCTACCTCTGCCTCTAATCTCTCTACCCGGGTCTGCAAATAACCTATCATATGCTCCCGCAGATCCCCAGTAGCTCCCTCCCCCATGTCCATGGCTGCTGCACCTGTATCACCCCCTCCACTAGGTCCCTCCCCTGCACCTGTATCCATCGAGATCTCTCTCTCCATCCCCCTCCCACTCAGCTGCACTCCTCCCTGCATCAAAGGTCCCTGTGATATCTGCAGAGGTAGTCCACCTCTCCCTCTCCGCTGCCTCGGCATCCCCAAACCTCCTCCACCTCCTCCACCTCCACCACCTCCTCCTCCTCCTCCTCCTCCTCCATCTCCTCCTCCTCCATCTCCTCCTCCTCAACCTCCTGCTCTCCGTCCTCGTCCTCATCCTCTCTCATCCTCAAAAGCTGGGATTGGCTCAGCTGGGTCTGATATCCGTAGGATCGGGTGCGCCGCCCGATACTATGTATACTCTGCTGTAACCCCTGCATCCACGACCCTCGGTCGTAAGTCCCATGCCCTCGCCTGCAGTGTCCGGAACTCTGCCAGTGCCTGATCATACGGTAGCACTAGACCCCATGCATACCGCTCTCGGATCACTCGTGCATACTCCCCTGATCCGCTCGGCAGTCCCTACTACCGTCCAAACTGCCTCATAACCCGTCCTGGCACCTGTCTCTCAACGTGATAAGAGGTCCTCCCAATGAGGAATCGGGTCATGAAGCAATACGGTAGTGCCTCCGCATCATCCTCCCATGGCTCACACTCCAAGTATGGCCGCTAGATCACTGCATCCAAATCATCTAATGCTCGCCGCCACCACTCTAGCTTCCCCAAGTGGGGCTGGCTCATCATACCACTATACATAAACATATAGGGCTGGTCCACGGCTCGGAATCTCAGACTCACTGGTCGAGTCACTGGTAGATTCTCCCATGCCCACATATGCAGCAGCGTCATGCCTACTGCAAGGGAACCTCTCCCCCGGTACACTACCTCATGTAACTCCTGATACATGTGTGCTAACACGCACGGCCCCCAGGCATATCGGGTCCCCTCAGTCACCATCATCTCTATAACCTATTCCCACCCGACTGCCAATCCATGTGACCGCCTGTCTGGACACAGAAGTCCTCCCACGATCCCTGACAATACTGCTGGAAGGGGCTCATATAGTGCCGCTATATCCTCCCATGCGATCGAGCCATCATCGATGTATACATCCTCATCAAATATCCGCTGACAGGACACCGTCCCCCAAGATCGATCATATGTCACCAGCTGCCCTCGAATCGGAATCCGAAGAATACGCCACACGTCCTCCAAAGTCACTGTCATCTCGCCCTTAGCCAGATGGAACGTGCATGTCTCACTGTGCCATCGCTCTGCTAAAGCTGTAATCAGGCTGTGATTCATCCGAATCACGGGCATATGCATCACCTCATAGAGCCCAGTAGCCGCAATACAATCTATCTCGATCTGAGTCAAACGATCTCGCAACCCCTGTGTCGTGGGGTGGTGCTCGCGTAACTGCAACACGCGTAGATCCTCCTGCACATAAACATTCATCAAACCACCATCAGTTGTTTTGTTATCAAACTTTCTTAAGTTTAAACCTAGACTATCATCAGATACTTTGATCAAGTATCTTCGAGTCTCAACAGGTAAGCAATCATAGCCGCCTAGACTTCAACAGGCATTTCTCCTAACAAATGACCTAAGTCTCATCGGGCTGCTATGGTTCAAAACAACTCCCACTTCACCTCGTCATCCATCAATCGTTAGGCATCAGGAGATTTGTTTTGTCCGAAACTGGGGCATCTTGTATACTAAAGCAAACGTGCTATTTAACCTACAAAAGCGCTCATTCTGAACAATAGCACTACAACAACCTCAATAGCGCTCAAAAAGCCCTACAATAGCGCTACCAAAACAAACGCGCTAAAACAACTGCACATTAGCGCTATTACGGTCAATAGCGCTCAATTAACTATACCATAGCGCTAATTAATCAAAAGCGCTAAAACTTGCCTACAATAGCGCTCAATAAATTCAACAGTGCTCAAACTAGCCTACAAAAGCGCTATTGCGGCACAATAGCACTAATTTATGGAGCAAAAGCGCTAAAAACCTAGTTCCAGCGCTCTTGCTCCGACTTGACTTGGACTCAGCTAAAAACGTATTAAAAATGCATGAAAAGGAAGTTTTCGAATTTGCGTACCGCTGGTCCATAGTTGGCTGGGCGCTGGTACCAACAGACTCGCTCAAATCGATGCTCGGTGATCGGAAACGGCATCGTCGCTCCTCCTGGCTCTTCCAAATGTCACTGTCAGAGCTATAGTTTTCAACTGGTCGCGGTCACAAATGATCCTATTTTCACCCCTTTCACCCCATTTATACCCCCTGCTGTCACCGTAACTTCGCCTTGCTCATCGTCGTGGTCCCCGTGAACTTCTCGAGCCTCCCATTTCTCCCAGTTTCCACCGATTTCTTCTATTTTTCACCAGTATACCTAACTTCTTCTCTTCTACCACCCTGCCAATTTTCATTCTTTTTCGAGAGATCGCCCGATTTTTCAAAAATTTTCGGCCCATCTCTCGAGGGGGCATACCACCCATTAAATTTACATTTTATGGGGCATTTCTTCACACCAGTTTTTTTTTCTTTGAAACGATGCGATAAACTGCACCGTCTCAAAGAGGGGCAAATGTAGTCACATAAATCTATCCATTTTAATTAAATGAATATTTCGTATTTATTTGATTAAAAATCCACTAGCCATCAGTTAATTAAATTAATATTTAATTAATTCATCCCCAAACATTCTTCTATTAATTAAATAAATTATTCAATTTATTTTAATTAATTCATTAAAATCAAATTCCAATCAATTAAATAAATAAAATCAATTTATTTAATTAAATCCCCCTTTTCCTCTTTTAAATAAATTAACATTTATTTAAATCATTTTAAAACCCCCCCACTTGCATTTTCCTACAAATGCAACTTGCACACATTTATTGAAATAAATGAATTTTTATTTTAAATAAAATCCTATTTTCCCTCACCCACCAAATCCACTTGCAAAAATCTAATCCCCTTCTAAATTCTTCTAACCCCTTCCTGATTAGCCTAATCCATCCCCTAATTATTGTCACATTCCTAAGCAAAATGGAGTCACTTCTCAAAGACTCCAAAGTCTTTGAAAAGCATTTAATGCTTTGTGTGTTCAACCAATTAACCCCCAAAGTCTTCCAAGACCACTAATGGCTCTTACATGACCATTTATGGCTCTTACATAACCATTTATGGTTATTTCAAACTTGTCTCCCCAAACATTTATTGTTTTGACCATATTCATCCATTCCACATTTGCACAAGAGTTTATCCATTGAATAAAAATCTTTATTCTTTGAATAAAGAGTTTATTCATTCAACCAACCTTGACTCTAAAATCCCAGAGTCATGTCAGGCATTTAATGTTTATTCCCTCTCCTCTCAACCTATCTCACAGTGACACTTGTCATCCTGGGATTGGGTTGAAAGCCCTCACATGGATTTGAAATCATTCAATCCTGGCCATCCATTGCTCTGTTTTTCCTATAAATAGAGCCCATTCCTTCATAATCCAGATCCTGAAAACTTGTATGCATTTAGACTATAGCCATTTTAGAGAGCATTTAGCATAGCATAACTAAATCTTGTCTTTTTGGTTAAAATACATCATTTTAGCATTACTATTAGCTTTTCATTTCATGTTTGGAGCTATTATACAAATCTCAATCCTCCATAAGCATCCATAGTGCAAAAAACTGCTGAGAGCTACACTATTTTGGAACTTGGAGAGGAGAGGAACAAGGGAGAAGAAGCTAAGGCTATGCTAAGAGGCAGTTGGAGATGTCTCATGATCTTTGTTTTAGTTATTTGAGATATTTAGCATGTTTTTAGTGTCTCCTTTGGAATGCCTTCGTTGTTTCAGTTTTTGATTGACTAACTCTAACATCTTGTGTGTTTTGTGTTGTTTGATCTTAGACTAACATTGTGCCATTTAGGAGGGCATCACAAAGTATTTGCAAGGAAAATTGCCTTCACTGAAACCTAGAATCCCCAATAAATGATTTGACAAAAGAGGAGAGAAATAAAGAAGAAAAATTTGGATTTATGTGCATTAATTTTTTGACCTGAGGCATCACAATACATTTCCAACACCTACTTGATGACCTCCACTTCCCTCATAGAATTACATCCATATAAAATAGTATCATCCACAAATAGAGTGTGAGTCATTGCTAGGTTAGTATTTGGGAGAAGGATACCTTTCCAATTACCATTGTGATGGACATTGGTAATACTTCTACTAAGAGCCTCAACCATAATAATGAATAAGAAGGGGGAGAGGGGCTCTCCTTGATGAATGCCCTGAGAAGATGAGAAAAAAACAACATGACTCCCATTTATGAGAATCGAGAACTTGGCCACAAATCTGCATTATAGAATCCATTTACACCAAAGTTTTGAGAAGCCAAACTTGAGGAGAACTTGGTGGAGGAGCTATAAAGTTACTTTGTCATAAGCCTTCATCATGTCAAGCTTGATAATCATGGCCTTAAAATTGTGAATTGAAATGGAGTGGATGATTTCATGAGCAATAAGAGCGCCTTCCACAATCTCCTTTCTTCGGACAAAACCACATTGTTTCTGAGAGACGATACATGTAAAACCCTTGGCCAGCCAGATGGAGATTACCTTTGTTACTGTTTTATAGATAGAATTGCAAAGAGAGATTGGCCTAAAATTTATGAATGAGGAGGGAGAGGCTAGTAGGACCCAGAGGCAACTGAGAGGGGGGGGGGTGAATCAGTTGTCAATTAATTTCAACCCAAATATAACTTAACCAAACTTAATGCATAATACCAGTAAACAAAAATTAATGTTGGTTGACAGTTTAATAGTTAATAATAGTACTGGTAAAGTTTAATGCATGAAACACAAAGACAAGTAACATCCACAACACATAACACAAATATTTGTATGTGGAAACCCTGTAAGGGGAAAAACCACACTGGGAAACCTTACCCACAATCACATGATACTACTGCAAATAATATGTGTGTACAAATGGGGTTTGCACATGCAGAAAGGCCAACTACCTAGAGCTCACTGCTCAATCAAAAAATGGGAGTCACACTGACTATAATTGGATGGTTAAATCCAATGATAATGTACTGCTCAAAATAACATTTTCATATCCGGTTAAGCTTTGATTGTCTTCTTCATACCTTCCTTGAATCTTCAAATGATGTATGTGTGTATAGCTCTACTTATATTTGCATATACCGAATATCACAACCTTGTAATACCTTATTACCTTCCTATTTTTTTTATCAATCTCACAAATGAGATCTTACATATATACCAAAACCTAAGACCAAATGTGTAGGTCGGCTCATTAAGAATATTATAATTGAATAAATTACAAATGCGATGCATCATGTTAGCCTAATGCATTTAAAATAATAACCAATCAATAAAACATCTCCATAACGTGTCGCGTTGATCTTGAATAGATAACACTGGCTGGTCCATAACCTAGACCTATTTACTAGTAACAACAAATATGCAAAATCGACTAGACCAAAAGCCAAATCACCAAAACCAAGTGACCAAACAATGTATTCGACATAACCAAGTAATCTCCACAGGATAACTAGATCATCCTCAGTGTCGATGAACAATATAACCTGTTGGTGAACCAAATATCGGTGACTGTGCATAAGTCACTTAACATGCCGGTGAACATAACCAAAGATCTTCAGTGTTGATAAGTGTTCACAAGTATTGATAAGTGTTGACATCAATGAAAAAACCAATGAAACACATACATATTACCAACTATCTCCCCCTTTGGCATTGATGGCAACACAATATGGAAAAACCATCTAAGTGCCAAAGCAGAAATGCCAAAAACCAAAAACCAATAATCTCCCAAAGAGATCATTAACCAGAAATCAAAATACAGATACAGGGAGTAACAATCTCTCCCCAAAAGATAATGTGTTTTTCCATAGATATCTCTCCCCCTTTGACATCAAATGCCAAAGCAATACAAAATGAAATACAATTAGTTCATAGAACTTATTACAAATACCAACTATTATAACCAAATTTATCCAACTGCTCCCCCTGAGAAGTAGCTCTCCTTCATCAAAGTGGGAGAAAGATTTCTCTGTTAATTCCTATCAGTCTGATGACATGCTCCAACCGTCTAAGTCTTTACCGGTGAGGGTATAACTCCAAGTTGTTCTCTAAGATATTCAAAAGTTTCCTTAGGCAAAGGCTTAGTAAAGATATTTGCAATCTGTTCTTTAGTATTCACATAAACCAATTCACTTCTTTTGCTTCAACATTCTCTTTAATAAAATTGAATTTGATAGAAAGATGTTTAGTTTTAGAGTGAAATACCAGATTCTTTAATATATCAATTGTTTCCATATTATCATAGTAAATGATTATAGGTTCTTTTCATTTTACCTTTATGTCCTTCAACATTTGCTTAATCCATAATACTTATGTACAATTAGTTGATGCTGCAACATATTCTGATTTTGTTGTTGATAGTGATGTACAACTCTATTTCTTGCTCAACCATGAAATCAATCTGCTACCAAGAAAGAATGTTCCGTTGGTGGTTCTCTTTTTGTCATCTACATCTCATGCCCAATTTGCATATGTGTATGCACGTAAATCAAAATTTTCATCTTTAGGATACCATAAACCAAGATTTGTTGTGCCTTGTAGATACCAAAAAATATTTTTCACTGTTGATTCATGATTTTCCTTAGGATTACTCTGAAATCTTGAAACAATACATACTGCATTCATAATATCAGGTCTTGTTTGTGTCAAATACAGTAAACCTCCAATCATAGACTTATATCTTATTGGATTAACAAGCAGTGATTCACCTTTCAATGATAGTTTATCAGTTGTAGTCATAGGAGTACTTACTAGTTTAGAGTTTTCCATACCAAATTTCTTTAGAATTTATTTCAATTACTTTGATTGATTTATGAATATACCTTTACCAGTCTGTGAAATCTACAATGCTAAAAAGAAAATTATCTGCCCAATCATAGACATTTCAAATTCTTCCTACATCTTATTAGAAAAGTCTTTACACAATCCATCTTCTCCTCCAAAAATGATATCATCAACAAAAAATTCAATAACCAAGATGTCATCATTAGTCACTTTGTAATATAAGTTGCTGTCAGCATTACCTTTAGTGTAACCAAGCTTTAAAAGATATTTGTCCATTCTAGCATACCAAGCTCTAGGAGCTTGCTTTAGTCCATATAAAGATTTTCTTAGCTTGCAAACCATATCTTTGTCATCTGTCGAAGAAAATCCATCAGGTTGTTCAATGTAAACTTCCTCTTCAAGATCACGATTCAGAAGTGCACATTTAACATCCATTTGATATACTATATAGTTCTTGTGTGCTGCAAAAGCTAAGAATAGTCTGACTGCCTCAATTCTAGCTACCGGTGCAAAGGTATCATTGTAATCAATTCCATCTTTCTATGAATATCCCTTACACACTAATCTTGCTTTTTTTTTATTACCTTACCATCTTCATTAAGTTTATTTCTGAATACCCATTTAGTTCCAATTACATTTTTGTTTTTAGGCCGAGGAACCAATGTCCATGTGTTATTCTTTTCAATTTGTTCCAATTCATCTTCCATAGCTTTAATCCAATGTTTATCTTCACATGCCTCATTAAAAGGTCTTGGTTCAATTTGAGAGATTAGACATACCTCTTCATTTGACAGTTTTCCTCTAGTCATAACACCTTGATACTTATTCCCAATTATCTAACTTTCAGAGTGATTAAATCTTACATACCTGGGTGTATTCACTTGTTGTTGTTCTTCAGTCACTATGGAATTCTCAGATGATGCCGTTGTGATTGGATCAACATTCTGTACCAGTGTATTAGGTGTAGGTTTACTTGTGATTATCTCAACTACCAGTTCAGAGTCCATGGACCTTGAATTACCTTAAACTGTTCATCAATCTTCACATTTGCACTCTCAATGATTTTCTGCAATCTCTTATTAAAACATCTATATGCCTTGCTCTTAGATGAATAACCAAGAAATATTCTTTCATCACTTCTAGGAACAAATTTGCCAATATAATCATCTCTCCTAATTTAACATTTGCTTCCAAATATTTTAGAAATATTTAAGAGGAGGAGTATTACCAAACCATAGTTCATGAGGGGTCTTACCAGTTTCACCTTTGATGTGAAGTCTGTTGAATGTATAAACTATTGTATTCACTGCTTCTCTCCAACACACATGAGGTAGGTTTACTTCTGATATCATGCTTCTAGCTACATCCAAAATAGTTTTGTTCTTCCTTTCCACAACTCCATTTTGCTAGGGTGTCTAAGGTGCTAATAACTGTCTTTTGATTCCATTCACTTCACATAATGTATTGAATTCCTTAGATGTGAATTCACCTCCTTGATCTGATCTCAAACATTTGATTTTCTTTCTGGTTTCATTCCCTACCATTACCTTGAATAGTTTGAATTTTCCAAAAGCTTCTGATTTCTCCCCGAGAAAAGTAACCCAACACATTCTAGAATAATCATCAATGATTAGCATAAAATATCTATCTCCTTGTAAACTTCTATTTCTTGCCAGACCACATAAATCAGTATGAATTAAATCAAGAACATTATTGGATTTCTCTGGAATACTTTTAAAAGTTTCTCTAACTTGCTTTCCAAATTGACATTCCTTACATACCAAATTGTGAGGTTTTACAATCTTAGGTAAACCCCTTACTGCCTTAGTTGTACTGATTTTCACAATGCAATCAAAATTTACATGACAAAGTCTTTTATGCCATAACCAACTTTCATCAATATGTGCAATCAAGCATGTTTTCTCATTGTTATTCAAGTGAAAGATATTACCTCTAATCTAAATACTGGTTACAATTTCCAAACCAATTCTATTCATGATTTTGCATTTACCATTCTTGAATTGTAACTGAAATTCCTTTTAAACTAATTGACCAACACTCAAAATATTATGCTTCAAACCTTCAACATAACAAACGTTGTCATTATTGTGCTTACCATCAAAAGATATAGTGCCTTTTCCTCTAATCAAACAAACTTTATCATCCCCAAATCTTACTAGACCTCCATTGTATTCTTAAAAGGTTAAGAATTTACTTTTATCACCAGTCATATGATGTGGACATTTGAAATCATTGATCCATTCATCCTTTTCTTCAATTTTAGCTGTCAGGGCCTATTCTACTGGTTGTACAGTAGGTGATGGTTGATCTTCTGTTATTGCAACAAAAGCCCCTCCATTTTTTGTCGGTTCCTCATTAGAATCATCTGTAACTCCTTCATCAACATAGTAACATGATTTGTCTATATTCTTCTTAAATTTGTATATCTGATATTCAGGGTTAGGCTTATATGTTCTTTTAGCTTCTTCTTTCAATCTTGCATGTCTATCAAGACACCTAGATGCCATATGACCAATTTTATTGTAGTAAAAACATTTAAATGGTGCCAACTAGACCTTTAGGCATTTTCCTTGCAAATAGTGCTTCAAGCTCTTCAAGTTCTTCATTCTCTCTTTTGATTTCGTCAAGTTCTCTAGCATAGAGTGCTTTCCAATCAGATTTTTTAGATGATGATGATGATGCTGTAGATGGTGATGCTTTGAAAGCTAAATCTATCTTAATTGTAGCAACAAGACCAAATTCATCAAGTTCAAAAGATGAAAGTTTTCCAACCAAAGTATCTCTAGATACTGATGTATTAGGTATTGTTCTTAATTTATTAATAGTAGCTACATTCATTTTGTATGTTGGTGACAATGCTCTTAAAACTTTAGAAACAATTTCATCTTCACTTAAGGATCCTCCACAACATTGTATATCCAAAATAGTTTCATTAACACTTTCCATAAAAGCGGAAATCCTTTCATCTTTTTCCATTTTCAGATTTTCATACATGACCTGGAAGTATTCTAGTTTTGCAATTTTGATAGTAGTATCACCTTCATTCAATGTCTCCAATTTATCCCAAATAGATTTAGTAGTAGATCGGTATGATAATCCCATGATTTTCTGATCTGACAATGTGCTTAAAAGTGCTTCTCTTGCTTTGCAATCATTCTCCTGATCTTTAGCCAAGGTAGGTGGATTAGGTTGACTCTGTGCAGGACCAACATAGCCTTTTTATGTAACATCCCATATGTCTTTTCGAATGCGATTTAGATGTGTCTCCATTTTGATCTTCCATATACCATAGTTAGTTTCATCAAGTTTCAGATTGTCCTTCCTGAAATAGTTAGTTGCCATAGAATCTCTTCAAGCTGTTAAACTTCTGCAAAAAGAGGACTTAGCTCTGATACCAATTGTTAGGACTCGGAGGTAACTAAGAGGGGGGGGGAGGGGGGTGAATCAATTTTCAATTAATTTCAACCCAAATATAACTTAACCAAACTTAATGCTGTTAGTGTAGGTTTTTTATTTTCTTTATGTTAGGGGATATTTATTTTTTCCTACACATATTATTTAAGCTTGCTTAGGTTAATAGGAGTGGTTTATATGAGGACACGTGGTGAAATACTTCAACTAAATGTGTAACTCTCCACCTCACATGGGTAGTTGAGTTACACACCCTCTTTTGGCTTGTTGTGCCACCTCTCATAACCATTATTTTGTCATTTCCTAAGTGGGTTATGGGGTAATTGGGTTTCACACCCTCTTTTGGCCTTATGTGCCAACTTTCTCAACTCCTTTTTTGTCTTCATGTAAGGAGGTTATGCCACATATTTTGGCATTTACCAAAAAGGTAAAACCTCCCACTTTTTATGGGGAATAGGAGTTAATGCACCCCTTGGATGTATATGCTTATATTTTTCTATATAATAAACACTATACTCTCACCTTCACTAGTCAAGCAGGTGAAGTGAGCTTGGTGAGAGTCTTCTCCAAATTCTCTTCTTTGTCTCTATTTCTCTCTCATATCGAAATTATCTTCATTTAGCTATTTTGATCTTTGATCATCTGTTGCATGAGGAGTTGCATGTGATCTACGACTGACATCAGATCTTGGCTTGGTTCTCGCTTCTTGCAAAATCTCACATGGTATCAGAGCTTATTGTCTGGTATAGCTCATTGCTTTTATTAATTTATTTGAGGGATTTGAGACTTTTATATAGCTAATATTTTCCTTAAAAACTAAGTATGCTCTTCTCCTGCATTCTCGTGTGATCTGGAGAATCAGAACAGTTTAAAGGAAAATTGCTTCTAGTTAAATCTGGTTTACATGTATGTGTCCTTATAATATTTGGGTGATTGTAGCTTTGTGGTAATATTGGAAGCTTAATAAGAATTTCCAGAGTGTCCATAAGGCTTGACAAAGTCAAAAGTGACTTTTACTTCACCAAAATCAGAGTTTGGAGGACACAGTAAAAAATCAGAGTAATTTTTTTTTACTGGAGCTGTTTTCATTTTGGCTTTAGTGTTTCAACTTCTGGTCACTTTCATGAAAAACTATTTCTAGGTTTTCTTTCCAGCATCGAAAAAATTCTAGGTTTTGGATGGTATTTCCATAAAATGAATAAATTTTGCAAAAATCAAGCTTGAATAGGGCCTAAGCCATTTTTCTATCAGGGAAATTCAACAAAATTTCTTAAAAGTTGCACAACTTTTGCCTCGGGTGTCAGATTTTTGCAAACAAATACTTGACGAAAAGCTGGAAATGAGCACTCTCCATTATTGCAGGTCTAATTGAAGTTTTTTGGCTTTTTCTATCAGATATTAGAGGTTGTATCAGCTACTTCTTTTTCTCTTCAACTAGTCATATCTTTCTCCTCACAACTCTATTTTTCAAAAACTAATAGTTGTTGGAAAGGTATTGAGATAAATTAAGCAGTTATAAGGCTGATTTGTTTCAGATCTTGTCTCAAATTATTTCTATTTGAAATCTCTATTGGTTTCTTAAAGAATTTTAATCTGATAAAAATCCTTGTAATATTTGGGGGGGGTGATTTGTGAGACTAGTGAAAAGGGGAAGTGTCTCTTGTGCCTTCTTTCTTGCACTTTTCCTGATTCTTTGCAATCTTCTTTTCTACTATCATGGATGCATCTATAGTTCCACTTTTAACACCATATAATTACTTTGAATGGAAATCTAAGATGATAATATATCTGAAAAGACATGGATATCATCGTGTTACTATGGGACTTGAAACTGAACCTCAAGATGCTGCAGAAAAGATTAAATGGTTTAATAAATGTGATGAAGCTTTTGGTACTCTATGTATATCAGTCTCTCTAGACCTTCTTTTTCACATTGAATCTGCCACTACACCAAATGCAGTGTGGACTACTTTGGAAAACCTCTTTGGTAAGCAAGATGAGCTAAGAGGTCATCAGTTAGAGAATGAACTCATAGGGTTGAATCCAACCAATTTTGATACTATACAAGACTTCTTCACTAAAGTTAAGTCTATAAGATTGTAGTTGGAATGGTGTGGAACTAGGAAAGATGATAAGCAACTGATCTTGAGTATTCTTTCTAAGCTTGGTCCTAACTATTCAGTGTTTGTTTCTACATTCTATGCTACAAAATGTGCCCTAGGTACCACATTCAAAATGCCTTCTCTGGATGAATTTGCTGCAGAACTCACTAAGGAGCAAGCCAAATTGGTTCAAATGGGTAGAATAAAACCCTCTAAGTCACATGCCTTAGTTGTAAATCAAGGCACGAAAGAACAAAAAGGGTCTAGTAAGCAAGATAAGAAACAAAATAACCAAGGAGAGAAGAAAAAAGATCAGAAATCTGCTACTTCAAAAGTAGATAATCAGACCTCTTCATCAAGAGGTGAACAACCTAAGAAGGAGAAGGTCAAGTGTTCTTTTTGTAAGAGGCCTGGTCATGATGAACATAAGTGTTTAAAGAAACAAATTGATCACCTTTCAAATCTTCTTGAAAAGAATAATATCAAGGTACTTGATTCAGTCAAACAGAGTTCATCAGAAGGATCTTCTAAGGATACAAATAAGAGTAAAGCAAAAGGAAAGGGTAAGGCCCTAGTTGTTGTTGCTTAACAACCCAATTCTTGGATAATTGACTCGAGTGCTTCGCACCACATGGCTTCTTCAAAAGATGATTTCACCTCTTTAGAGCCATGTTCTATGCCTTCCATACTAATGGGTGATGACACTCCCGTTGAAGTGCATGGGAGAGGGTCTATTAATGTGGGCGAAGGAACATTTAAGGATGTCCTTTTTGTTCCATCTTTATCAACTAATCTCTTATCTATTTATCAGATCACTCACACTGGTTCTAGCGAGCGAGTTGAGTTCATGCCAGATACAGTGGTAATCAGTGAAATGCATAATGGGTCTACTATTGTTGTGGGAAAAGCAGATCATCAATCTAGATTATATCAGTTTTCTCACTTTGTTCCTGACTCTCCTTTGATAGTTTTGCTCACTCATGCAGATGAGATTAGTTGTTTGTGGCATCAACAATTTGGCCACTTGAACTATCGTTACTTGCAACAACTCAGTAAACAAGACATGGTTTCAGGGTTGCCTTCTATTCAATTTTCTGATGGAGTTTGCCAGGGATGTATTCTTGGTAAGCATCCTGAGGCAAAGTATGATAAAGCCAAAGCATGGAGAGCTCCATAGCTATTGGAGTTGGTACAGAGTGACTTGGTAGGACCATTTCCACAACCATCTTTCAGTAGGGCTAGATATGTCTTAACATTTATTGATGACTTTTCCAGATTTACATGGGTTTACTTTCTCAAACAAAAGTCTGAGGTATTTGAGAATTTTCTAGATTTCAAAGCTTTTGCAGAGAAACAATCTGGGAAGTTCATCAAGATTCTGCATACAGATAATGGGGGTGAATATGTTAATAATCAGTTTGAACAATTTTGTGCTTCATAAGGTATCAACATGCAGCACACAGTTCCATACAGTCCTCAGCAGAATGGTGTTGCAGAATGGAAGAATAGGTCCTTGAAGGAGATGGAAAATTGTATGATTCACTCCAAGTCTTTGACACCTCAGTATTGGGCAGAGGCCATCAATTGTGCATGTTACATCCAGAATCGAGTTCCTCATAAATCTGTGAAGGGGGTAACTCCTTTTCAAGCTTGGACCGGTTGGAAACCTACAGTTAAGCATTTTAGAGTGTTTGGTTCTCTTGCATGGGCCCACAATCCAATAGAGAAATGTAAGGCTATGGATCCGCAGAGCAAGCCTTGCATATTTGTTGGGTATCCAGATGATGTCAAAGGGTATAGACTTCTCCATCCCTCTACACATGAGTTGTTCATTGAGAGGAGTGTTCATTTTGAGGAGAGTTCTTCTATTTCTTCTCATACCACTTCTCCATCCACTATCACATTGGAGACATTGCATGATGTTGATAGTTCTTCTAAGGATCTTAATCCTCCTAATCCTGTTCAGGAGTCTTCTTCCTCCACTTTAGATGGTGACAGTGATGGTGAGGACTCACATTCTTCTCATAGTCATCCTTCAGAGGTTGATGATTCTCCCCCAGACTCTCCAGCTTCAGTGCCTCTTTGGGCTCAACAAAATTTTGAGTTAGTAGGAGATTGGCTTGGTGATCCATCAGATTCTAGAAGAACTAGGTCACAATTTCAGCAAGCTCCACATCTCTTCATTGCTTCAACTTCTGATCCACAGTCTTTTCGAGAAGCTACAGGTGTTCCCGAATGGGATGCTGCAATGCAAGAAGAGTTTAATTCCTTAGAAAGGAATCACACATGGGATTTAGTTCCTCTTCCTAAGGGAAGGAAACTTGTTCGATGCAAGTGGATCTATCGAACAAAATTTGCAGCAGATGGGTCGGTTGATAAGTATAAGGCTTGCTTGGTAGAAAAAGGCTTTTCCCAAGTTCCAGGGGTTGATTACTCTGAGACTTTTGCTCCAGTTGCTAAGATGAATTCCATCTGGCTTGTCCTTGCTATTGCTGCAACCCATCATTGGGAAGTTCATCAGATGGATGTCAAGAGTGCATTTCTTCATGATGACCTTCAGGAGGAAATCTATATGGAGCAGCCACAAGGGTTTGTTCAAGATCCTTCACTTGTGTATCAACTTCGAAAGTCTCTCTATGGCCTCAAACAAGCTCCTCGAGCTAGGTATGCCAAGATGGAATCCTTCCTTTTGACAGTTGGTTTTAATCGATGCCATTCTGATCCAAACGTCTATATTCTGCACCAAGATGATACTCTCACATTTCTAGTTCTCTATGTTGATGTCAAGGTAGTGAAAATTGCTCTACATGATAGATTTCTGATGTCAGACTTGGGTCTTCTACATTACTTCTTGGGAATTGAGATTACTCAATCTTCTTCAGGCATCTTTCTTGTACAACCCAAGTATGCACTCGATATGCTCTCTAGATTTTGCATGGCCGACTGTAAGCCTGCACCTACTCGTTTTTTGTCTAGGGTCAAACTTGAGGCTAAGTGCTCTTCACCCTTGGTTGATAGAACTTTATATTGACAAATTGTTGGGAGCCTCATCTACTTGACTCATACGAGACCTGACATTTCATATGCGGTGGGCATGGTCTCTAGATTCATGTAGGAGCCACATGAGTTGCATTGGAAAGCAGCTAAGCGGATACTCCACTACATTCAGGGTACTCACAATTATGGAATTTAGTATGCAGCAGGCATGGATACTGACTTGGTGGGATATACAAATTTAGATTGGGCAGGTGATTCTCAGGATTGCAAATCCACTTCAGGGTATTGCTTCTCACTTGGTTCTGGTCTAGTTTGTTGGTCGAGTAAGAAGCAGTCTGCAATTGCTCTTTCATCAACAAAGGCCGAGTATCGAGGGGTACTTAATGCCAACACTGAGGCTATTTGGCTTCAGAATATTCTCACTGAGTTTGGTATTCTAGTTAGGAAGCCTACTATCATCTTTTGTGATAATCAAAGTGCTATACAGATCTTAAGAAATCCAGTTCATCATCAAAGGACAAAACACATTGAGATACATATGCACCATATTCAGGAGCTCATTCAGGAAGGCATCATTGATCTTAAGTATTGCTCTACAATGGAGCAAACTGTGGACATCTTCACCAAACCCTTCATCGAAAGCAAGTTCCTTCATTTGTGATCTCTACTTGGGATACAACAGGTGTCTACTGCAGGAGGGACTTCTTAGTCCTTCTTTCTTTCTCTCCTTATTTAGGGGGGCGGGCTATTCCTTTTATGGGGGGGCTTCTTCTTTTGGGAGGGTGTTAGTGTAGGTTTTTTATTTTCTTTATGTTAGGGGATATTTATTTTTTCCTACACATATATTATTTAAGCTTGCTTAGGTTAATAGGAGTGGCTTATATGAGGACACATGGTGAAATACTTGAGCTACATGTGTAACTCTCCACCTCACATGGGTAGTTGAGTTACACACCCTCTTTTGCCTTGCTGTGCCACCTCTCATAACTACTATTTTGTCATTTTCTAAGTGGGTTATGGGGTAGTTGGGTTTCACACCCTCTTTTGGCCTTATGTGCCAACTTTTTCAACTCCTTTTTTGTCTTCATGTAAGGAGGTTATGCCACATGTTTTGGCATTTACCAAGAAGGTAAAACCTCCCACTTTTTATGTGGAATAGGAGTTAATGCACCCCTTGGATGTATATGCTTATATTTTTCTATATAATAAGCACTATACTCTCACCTTCACTAGTCAAGCAAGTGAAGTGATAGATCGGTGAGAGTCTTCTCCAAATTCTCTTCTTTGTCTCTATTTCTCTCTCATATCAAAATTATCTTCATTCAACTATTTTGATCTTTGATCATCTGTTGCGTGAGGAGTTGCATGTGATCTACGACCGACATCTGATCTTGGCTCGGTTCTTGCTTCTTGCAGAATCTCACAAATGCATAATACCAGTAAACCAAACTTAATGTCAGTTGATTGTTAATAGTTAATAACAGTGCCGGTAAAGTTTGATGCATGAAACATAAAGATAAATAACATCCACAACACATAACACAAATATTTGTACGTGGAAAAACCATAGTGGGAAACCTTACCCACAATCATATGATACTACTGCAGATAGTATGTGTGTACAAATGGGGTCTACACATGCAGAAAGGCCAACTGCTTAGAGCTCACTGCTCAATCACAAAAGGGGAGTCACACTGACTACAATTGGATGGTTAAATCCAATGATTATGTACTGGTCAAAATAGCATCTTCATATGCTGGATTCAGTACTAGTTAAGCCCTGATTGTCTTCTTCATACCTTCCCCGAATCTTCAAATGATGCTTGCGTGTATATCTCTACTTATAATCACATATACCGAATATCACAACCTTGTAATACCTTATTACCTTCATTTTTTTTAATCAATCTCACAAATGAGATCTCACATATATACCAAAACCTAAGACCAGATGTGTAGGTCGACTCACTAAGAATATTATAATTAAATCAATTACAAATGTGATGCATCATGTTGGCTCAATTCATTTACAATAATAACCAATCAATAAAACATCTCCATAATGTGCCATGTTGATCTAGAATAGATAACGCTTGCCAATCCATAACCTAGACCTATTTGTCAGTAACAACAAATATGTAAACTCATTTAGACCAATAGCCAAATCACCAAAACCAAGTGTCCAAACAATGTTTTTGACATAACCATGTAATCTCCAAATGATAACAAATCATCCTCAGTGCCGATGAACAATAGAACCTGTTGGTGAACCAAATGCCAGTGACTGTGCATAAGTCACTGAACATACCGGTGAACATAACCAAATATCTTCAGTGCTGATAAGTGTTCACAAGTACTGATAAGTGTTGACATCAATGACAAAACCAATGCAACACATCCATAATACCAACAGAAGCCAGTTTAGGGATTAGAGCAATGTGAGTATTATTGAACTGTTTCAACATGGTAGCACTTTTTCTAGATTCCTCAACAACCTTCCAAACATTATTCCCAATGAAGTTTGAACATTTCTGGAAAAAGAGTTGTAAACCCATCAGACCCCTAGGCCTTATCTAGTTTTATGCAAAAAAACCACTTGTCTAATTTCTTCTAATGAGAATGGTTTTAATAGATCTAAATTTTCCTGATTTGACACTAATAAAGGGATATTTTGAATCTTTTCCTTTGAATTTAGCTTAGTTGCATCCAACAAGATGTTTGGGCCTGAGAATAAGGAAGAGAAGAATGAGTCTGCCTCATTCATGATGTCCTCCCTAAGAGTTAGAATAGTACCAAAGGCATCCTTAATTTGATTAATGAGATTAGAAGCCCTTTTCATCTTAGCCTATGAATGCAAATACTTTGTGTTCCTATCTCCCTCATTCAATCAAGTTTTTCTAGATCTTTGTCTCCAATCAATTTCTTCTCTTTAGAGGACTTCTTGCAATTCAAGATTAAACTGAATCTGATCAGAGTAAGACAACTCAAGATTATTATTATCATTATTATTATGTTGTTATTTAGTTATTTGGGTTAGTTTAAGGCTCAATGTGATTATCTAATTTCTCCTATCTAATGGGTATGCAAAGGATCACGAAGGGCCAAAAAGTGTCAATATCCTAACTAAAATCCTGATTGATAAGATGATTAAAAAATATCTATAACTTTCAAATGGTATTACATTTTTTTAATTTGAAACATGCATCACATTCTATGTTTCGTATAATATAGGATTAGAAAAAGAAAAATTGAATTTCATAAAGTTTTGACCAAGTTATGGTGGTCGGACCTATGAGGTTTTTATAGTTTTTAAAAGCTATAGTAAAAAAATTATTATTAATTATTTATTAAAAAAATATATATATGTGTGTGTCACATCCAAAAACAATTCTTCTACTTATATCTAAAATATTATTAAAAAATATTATGATTTTATTATGGTTAGGGTGGTCAGATGGACACCCTCTTCTTATATTTTTCTTTAAATTTTAGTACTACTGCATTGAAATTTCAAATTTTCCTCAAATAGCTTTTTTTTTTTTTTTTTTCCAGAAAACAACTAGTAGCTTAGATACTACATTCAATTTTTTACAAATTCTATTCTTACATATTTTTGAAATAATATTGGTAACTTATCCAAATTTTTACATCAAGTTGCCTCACTTCAGTTTTTTTAATTTTCATTCCCACTTAAGGGTCTGTTTGGCCCACCATGATCCTACACATACCTTAATATCTTTTGCATAAGTAAAGTTTATATAAGAGGTATAGTTTAGTTATTTTTATCACATTGACTATTGAGTTGTTATTCAAGACTATTAGATGCATCTGTTGGCAATTTTTGTGCCAACCTTAGTAGAACTCAAATCAATGATTTCAATGTGGCTAATGCTTTGTGTTACCCAAGACCAATAACGGTTCGTGTTATCGGTCTTAAAAAAGTTAGCTGCTTCTTCATAGTTTTGTAGAGTCATATAATATAGGGTTATATGATGTGTCAATAACATGTGTTATTGACCAGGTCATGATATTGACCATCGACTGCAGGGGCCCTGGTCATTAGTAGGCCCCAGTTCTCTTTTTGAGTTGACTGGGTCAGTTGTCAACTCATTTAGGTTCCACGAGCTGGAGGGGCTCCTAGTTGTCAGTAGACCAATTTTCTCCTTCCTCTTACTCATCATTGGATTTTCAAATGTAGCAAGCAGAGGCTGCGGGATAAGAATTTTCAAAGGCAAGGAAATATTCCTCGTTATCCCACGGAGTGGAATAATGAAAACAAATGGGCCATGGGATAAGAAAGCAAAGTGAAAGGCTTTCTTCTTATCCCATGAGGTTAGAACAATCCACAATTGATGCCATGAGATAAGATACAAGGGGAACAAAGTACCCTTATCTCGTGAAGAAAAACAAAGGCAAGAGAGATCTCGCGGGATAAGGAGCAAACAAAAACTACAAAGCATTTTGCTTATCCTGTGGGGTAAATTTGAGGATACAAATGGCCCATGAGATAAGAAAAATCAAAGCAAAGACCTTAAGGCCTTATCCTGTGAGGTTGAGCCAAGGCATCAAAGGTTCCATGGGATAAGGAAACAAGAGTAAATCAGATAAACTCTTATCCTGTGGGAGGAAACAAAGACACAAGTGGTCCCGGGGGATAACAAAATCAAAGAAGAATCAAAGAAAAATTCTTATCTCGTGAGGTTAAAAGGAACCCATAGAGATGCTGTGGGGTAAGAATACAGTGCAGTCAGCAGTCAACACAGCCAAGGAAGGTTGGACCCAGGGTGCCACTTTAGCCACCCATGGTCACTGGATCTTCATAAAGCCTGATCCAACGGTGATGTTGTAATCTTTGATTGGGATTTTGAGCGCACTTACATGGCAAGATCTCATGCATCCATCAGTGTGCGAGATCTTAGTTCAACGACCAATTTTCTAACTTGAAGCTATCGTTGGAATTTAAACTCTTTTGTAGGTGGTGGTTGTCGACTTGATGGTCGAGGTTGTTTTTTGCTCAATTGATGCCTCATATTTGATCCGATCACCCTCCAACCACCAGATTTTCTTGTCATTACTTCAAACGCGACCCTACAAGCCATTTTCAGACACCACCATGTCCTCTTTAATGCAAAACAAAGACTTTTTGTCCCTGCAAGTGTGCTCAACCATGCTTGTTGGGAGGGATTACTTCGCCGTGGGTTTTTTTTTTTTCTTCTAGAGACAGAGGACCAACTTGTAGAGCTATTATAGTACTCCATCATAGGTGTCAATCTAATCTCTTCTCCTCCTCTCTGATTATTTTTGTAACCTAACCCAGGTAGGGTTAGGGTTTTCTCAATGTAACCATCTAAGTTATGCATGAACTATAAAGGAAATCTTGTACATTTTTCTCAGGATCTTCTCCCTTATTTTCTCATGTAGAATTCTTATGTCTCTCTACATCTGTAAATTTTCCTTTCCCTTTCATTAATAAAATTATCTTTCTTGCCTTTATTTGATTCTTGCAATCTATGTAAGTGTTTACCTCTTTGTTTGAATTCTTTCTCCATTGGTTTTCTGTAGTGTAAGTGATCGTGTTGATTATTAGCCTCCACTCACACTTAGATGGCTAAGTAGAATACAATTCTATGCATCCTTGGGTAGTTTTCATTAATGTTTTGTGCAACTATAGGCAGGGATGGATCATTATTTCAGTCTGGGTGCAAACGCTTTTTCCCTTCTTTCTTGAAACCCTTCTCTTTCTCCCTTTTCCCTCTCAAACCATAGATTAATTTTATCAATGCTGGGTTGGTCCAAAACTACATTTAGATTGAAGAGGAAGTTGGCCTTATCCACAGATTCAACCTCACAACAACACAAGGTCCCACAATTGAGAGGTTGATTCAATGTTTCACAAGGTTTGTGGTTAGGCTTGATCAACAAGGGTGCAAACTTTTGTGTTAATAGTTTTTGGCATTGCCCGATGGAACATATTAAACCAGCCCTGGTTCAATCTTCTTATCATTTTGTTGATGGTTGGTGTGTCCATCAACAAATTCAGCCTTTGGAGGCAGCATCCTACATATTTGGAAACTCTACAATAATTTTTACTTGCGAAATAGCTCAGCACTCAAAACACTTGAAGAGCTAGTGTGCTCTTTAGTATCTTGCCTTTGGAGGTAGTCACATTAGCACTTGGCAACTCTAAGGATCAAATCCAAGCTCTTGTTTTGGACCATCAATAATTTCACATCAAACAACCGAATAGGAGCTCCTTCTAGAGGTATTTTTTCTCTATAATATGAAATTTCAGATTTTAGAAGTAGAGGGAGTAGCATAGAATCATCGCTATCACTAGAATGCATACTTTTGTCATTGTTAATGGTGGAAGCCCCTTAGCTCTAGTCCAAAAGAATGACATCCCAGTTGCAGCCTTTAAGACTATACCTTTTTTCACTAGGGAAACATCTATCACTCGAATTGAGCACATTCAAGATGTAGCAGGTATCTGCTCTTTCTTTGAAATCACAAAGGATAACATAGAAGTGAGGCTTCTTGCCTCTTCTCTCAAGAGAAACTACCTACAGTGGTTTAGGGGTCTTCCCTCTAGTTCAATTCATAGTTGGGATGAGCTGGGGGAGAAATTGTGCAATGAGTTTCAAGACAAAAGTGACCCCTTGTCACTAGTTGAACAACTAGCAACCATAAAGAGAGCCCCTTATGAGTTTATGGTAGTTTTTAATTATAGGTTCCAAAAGACTTGGGATAGGATCCCTGCTTTGGTTAGACCATCTACTAATTGTGCATTTTTATACTTCCTGAGGGCTATAAATAGTGACATAGCTGTGATGATACAGTCATTGGGAGGGGATAACATTCCAGAGGCTTATGACAATGCCATCAAGGAAGAAAGGTTTTAAATTCAAGCAAGGAAGCTTCCTCATAGGCCTTTAATGCCCTTACTCCCAATGGCTCCTTCAGGTCAAGAATTTGTAGCTATACCTCCTCCACCTTTAAAGATTAAGGGGCCTAACAATAAGTTTGTTTTAGTCACAAGGCAACAATCTCAGGACAATGGGCCTTATCAACAACAAAGTAAAGGCTATTAGCATCAGGGCAATCTTGTTCAAGGGAAAAATTGGAGTAATCATGTTGCTCTAGCCACTTGTAGAAACAACAGTACCCCTTAGACCTTAGTTTCGGTGAGAAATTTTGTCTTTTCAAACTGGCAGGAGGATGAGGAAGAGGATGTGCCTATGAGGAGGCTACCACATAAGTTTCAATAGGCTAATATTGAGGTGGCCGCAGGTAATTTTCCTTCTGCAGCACATAACATGACAGAGGTTTCTTTCCAAGCGACCAAGATTGCTGTAGTTTGTTGCCAAGAAGAAGAAAGAATAGAAACAGAGAGACAATCTGAATATTTAAAGTCTTCCTCTGGAGGGTCTCATGAGCTTGAGATATGTGCTAATGAGCTAGATATCAACACATGTGATTATGATGTAAGCTGGTTCTCCGCTATTCCTGAATGTAATGATTGTGAATATGAGGCCTTCATTCAGTGTGAAGATTTTCATTTAGCATGAGGGATTAGGTGCCTAATCTTGAATGTTTTACTTGGGGCCAACATACCAAGTTTAATGTGGTTGAGAAGAAACATGTTGATCATGCAGATAGTCTCTTGGTTGCTCAACCTAAAAGTGTACCTGAGCTTCAAAGTTTTTAGTTTGATATGTTTGAGGAGCCTCCTCTTTTCGATCAAGACAAATATATGGTACACTTATCATCCTCATGTGAGTTTGAGGCATTTTCCTTTGGTTTCATCTCATACCAAGAGTAGGACAATTGTGATAGAAATGAATCTCCCTTGTGTGAAGATATTTATTCCTCTCCTACAAGGGTTAATTCTTCTAACATTGGCCTCCTCCTGTAATACTCTTCCCTTGTTGTCGAATGTGCATTTGATGTTCCTCCATGTGCTTCAGATGCTTATCTCATGTGTATCCCCTTCAACAACAAGGTAAATGGTGATATTTATTTTCACCACATCAACATCCTATATGCTCTTTTGTACGCATGCAAAATCCTTCAATTGTTGCAGTTGGTTGATGACTGCAACCATGAACTGAGGGAGATCAGATCCTTCAAAAGGACCAACTTTTATAGAGGCAAAATCTTTCATTCTCCTCTTATTGTACCAATGTAAATATTAATTAGATTTTTCTATCTTTCTAAGAAGTGCGCGTGCACATGCTATTCTTCAGAATGATGAAATTTTTACTTTTGTAGGGGTAGAGTGTTGGAATTTGCATGAAGATTTCATTAATGATATGTTATGTTGTCATTGATGTCAATTGAACCAGTAATGGTATTTATGATAGTGTTGTTGTTATTGATATTGTCTTGTAACCGATAGGAAGAGACTTGAGGAAGATGTTGTAAACAGGTATGTAAGTTTGTGAGTTGAACTGGTAAATCGGTGTATAAGGTTAAATCCTTTCTATGCAATGTAACCGGTAAACCCTACCACTTATTTTGGTTAAACCCTAACTGATGAAGTTTATTGGTTTAAGATCTAATGATGAGAGGTAATGATGGTGACACATGTGATCATTGTATGAGGATAAGTTTAGATTGTTTTGGCGTGTTTGTTTGATTATCGAGGGAATGAGCAAAGGGAATTGCATCTGATGCATAGTGCATGATGAATTACAAAGTCCGATGAAGAAGTGATCATGGAATGGTTGGAATTTTCTTGAAGAATGTGTATAGATTTCTATATAAATCCAACGACCACACTTGAACCGATTTGTTTGTAATCTCTATGAGAGAATTCGGTTTTTGTTGTGTTGCCGACCTAATTGATTTGTATTTAAGGTCGATGAAGTTGTTTGTAAAGTTTTTTGCAAAGTGTTGGTAGAAATTAGTTGAGTGTGTGGTTGCCTAACTGGAGAATGGATATGTAGTTTGTGTAAAGGTAGATTGAAGCTTAAAAGGATCTGATCAAGCAAATGTAGTGCTACTCAGATAGATCAAGAAAACCTATTGTTTTCTAACAATTATAGTAGAACTGAAATCCCCTAACCGAGTAAGCTCTAACAAGCTTGATTACTTCTTAAATCCTCTAACAAGGTGGTCCATTAGCTTGGATTCTCAAATCCTCTACCAATGTTACTCCTAATAGGTTATTTTCTTTTCATCAAGGAATTTTGTAAATCCCTTAATTGGGTGATTCCTAATAGGATTGGTTCTTAACAGGACTTATTGTAAAAGCTTTAACAGGCTTGGCTCCTAACAGGTCGAACTTCAAAAGAGTTTAGATAGCTATCTTGTGAGTCTCATCTCACCGTGGTTTTTACCTATTTATGTTTTCCATGTATAAACATTTGTTTCATGTGGTGAGTTTTTATGTGGTCATGATCTTATTTGTCGATTTGATTAACTACTTAACTATTCTGATAAGGCATGATAACTGGAAGCATTGAGAGATGAAATATTTTGATATATGATTAAGCATTTTGATGTTTACAAGATTGAAGTTGTTTACTGTTAAGTTGTTATAATAGTTAACCAATTGATGTTGAGTATTCTTATGAGTATTGATCTTGATAGTGAAATTTTACTTTATGTGATTGAGTTTGAGATTGGGAAGTTTGTATCAGTTTTTTAGTTTACTGATTCACCCCCCCTGTCAGTAATCTACCAGATACTTATTCTTTCATCATACCATCACAAAGATTATCTTTTTGCTTCAGGTTTTGACTCTGTGCCCAATGGACATCTAAGGCTACTAATCAATGTGCGAAATAGGATTACCATCCCCTCTGAGTCGCTAGAAATATTGGCAATTTTTGTGCCAACCTTAGCAGAACTTAGATCTAGGATTTCAATATGGATAAAACTTCATGTTAGCCAAGACCAATAACTCTTTGTCTTATTGGTCTTAGCAGAGTTAGTTGCTTCTTCATAGTTTTACAAAGTCATATAACATGAGGGTTATATAATGTGTCAATAACAGGCATGTTATTGACTGGGTCATGTTATTGACCATTGATGGGGTCGTGTTATTGACCTGAGATCGAGTCATGTTATTGACCACCAGCTGGAGGGGCTCTTGGTCATCAGCGGGCTGATTTTCCGCTTCCTCTTATCGATTGTAGGATTTCGAATGTAGCAAGCAGAAGCCGCAGGATAAGAATTTTCAAATGTGAGTGAAACAATGATAACAAATGGGTTGCAGGATAAGAAAGCAAAGAGAAAGGATTTCTTCTTATCCCATGAGGTTAGAACAATGCATAACTCATGACGCAAGATAATATACAAGGGGAACAAAGGACCCTTATCCCATGAAAGAAAATAAAGACAAGAGAGATCCCGCAGGATAAGGAGAAAATAGAAACTACAAATTATTTTTCTTATCCCATGGGGTAAATTCAAGGAAACAAATGACCCACGGGATAAGAACAAAGCAAGCAAAGACCTTAAGGCCTTATCCTGTGAGGTTGAGAAAAGGCATCAAAGGTCCCATGGGATAAGGAAAAAAGAGTAAATTGAAGAAACTCTTATCTTGTGGGAGTAAACAAAGACACAAGTGGTCCCATGAGATTAAAAAAGCAAAGCAAAATCAAAGAAAAATTCTTATCTCGCGAGGGTAAAAGGGACCTGTAGAGATGCTACGAGGTAAGAATACAATACAATCAGCGATCAACATAGCCAAGGAAGCATGGACCCGGGGTGCCATGTTAGCCACCCATGACCATTGGATCTTCATAAAGTCCAATCCAATGACGATATTTTAATCTTAGATTGGGCTTCTGAGCACGCTTACATGGTGAGATCTCGAGCATCCATCAGCGCATGAGATCTCAAACTAATGACCAATTTTCAAACTTGCAGCTTCCATTATTATTTAAACTCTTTTGTAGGCGGTGGTTGTTGACTCGATGGTCGAGGTCATTTTTTGCTCAGTCGACGCCGCATATCTGATTCGATCACCTTTTGACCACTAGATTTGCTTGTTATTACTTTAGACATGACCCTGTAGGCCATTTTCAGACGCCACCATGCCATCTTTAATGCAGAACATATAATTTTTTCCTCTACAAGTGTACTCAACCATGCTTGTTGGCAGGGATTACTTTGTCGAGGGGTTCTTTTTTCCCACTTCTAGAGATAGAGGACCATCTTGTAGAGATTTTATAGTACGCCATCAGACCTATCAATATAAACTCTTCTCCTCTCTAATTGTTTTTGTAACCTAACCTGGGTAGGGTTAGAGTTTTCTTAATGTAGCCATCTGAGTTATGCATGAACTATAAAGACAATTTTGTACATTTATCTCAAGATCTTCTCCCTTGTTTTCTCATGTAGAATTCTTATGTCTCTCTACATCTGTAAATTTGCCTTACCTTTTCATCAATAAAATTATCTTTCTTGCCTTTATTAAATTCTTGCAATCAGTGTAAGTGTTTATCTCTTTGTTTGAATGATTTCTCCTTTGGTTTTCTATAGTGTAAGTGATTGTGTTGATTCCCAGACTCCACGCACACTTAGATGGCTAAGTATAATAGAATTTTGTGCATCCTCGGGTAGTTTTCATTAATTTTTTGTGCAGCTATAGGCAGGGATGGATCATTATTTCAATCTGGGTGCAAACAATTTTTCCCTTCTTTCCTGCAACCTTTCTCTTTCTCCCTTTTCCCTGTCAAACCATATATTAGTTTTATCAGTGTTGGGTTGGTCAAACACACTGGATTCAGATTGAAGAGTAGGAGTTTTCTTCCTTCAATTAACATAATGAAATAAATTATATTCAACTTATTTTATATTAGATTCTATCTTTTGCAAGTTGTTTCATAATACCTAATTACTAGGTGAATTCATCACCCACATTTCCATCCACACTATAGGGTGATCCCACAATACTGGGTTAAAATTTTTGATACATCCTTATTTTTGTTGAAATCATATAGTTTTTGCAAAATATAATTATTTAAGCTTTAGGAGGTCCCATTTGAAGTAATTAATTTAGGAGAGATAGATCAAAGTCTCTTAAATCAAATTTTCATGGATAGAACCTCTCTACTTCTAAATCATACCTACAATAGAGTCTCCTTCACACCTATCAAAATGTTGATAAAAAACCACTTTTACATTAGCGTTTGGGGGGTCAAATGAATCCATTTAGAAGTTTTATTTTGTTAAGTATTTAGTCCTTATTTTAACCTTTCCAAATAGTATAATTTTTAATATATTTAATTTTATTAATATTTTTTTTTTTCTCTTACAAATGTAGGGTTTTCATTGAACATTAAGGATTGTGTTTCATACATGTGGAAAATTTGAAAAATAAAGAAAAAAATTATAAAAAAATATATTTTCACTAGTTATTGATATCCTCATTTCAGCACAAAAAGATGAAGTTAATTCAAATGCATACAAATAATGTTATGCATTGTAGAATACACCTCTATCCAAATTTCAATTACTCTATCTTCAAAAATTACCTAAAAAAATATATGTAACAAAAAATTATGAAAAAATATGCAATCACTAGATAGTGGTGTGACTATTCTGTATTTCTTAAATTAGAATTTCCTTCTTACTATAAAAAATGTCATGCATTACCAAATAAATGTCACTTCTGAAAATGTTGATTATTGTAAATATTGAGTTACTAAAATTTACATATCAATATGGATAATTAATATCTAATTGTTTTTTAAAAAAATATATCTAAAATCTATATGAAAAATCTCACAAATTAGTAGTTTACTTCATCTTCAAATTATTAATGGTTTAGCTAGTATAGGTTCTAGAAAGTAAAAATTTGATGCAAAATGTTGATTCCACTGTCAAAGTTGGCCAAAATGTGTAACCAAGTATTATGGGATCACCATATATTTAAGTTTTGAATTCCACACTTAAATACCTATATTTTCTCTATTACCATGTGTTCTCGGTTGATTTGCATGGGACTCCACAATCGTTACATTTTCCATGTTTAATCTAGTGCTCTAATAATCTTTTCACCAAATAACTATCCACAGGTTATAAAAAATTATAATTATCTCATAATTATTATTTATTAATCCCCTAATTATGCTTTCTGCTTGCATTTCTTCCTCCTATATCCATTTTCCTTTTTTCTTCTTTCATTTCCAATTCTTTCTTCTTTTGAGAGGTCATTGAGTTTTTTTTTCTATTTACCTTCTTGAGGAGGCTTTACCTACCCTAGCTATTTTCTTCTGATTCCTCTACGTTGCGACATCTAATTCACCTACTTTTCATTGACTTGACTATTTTTTTTTAAACAAATTTAATATAGCATTATTTAAAAGAGGGAAAAAATGTAGACACCTAAAGTTGACCATGTACATTTAATAAATTTATCCCTAATACATCCAATTTTCCATTGTCTATGATAATTAAATAATTTTTTATTTTTTTGATAAAAGTGGACATGCCACTAAACTATATTTTATTAATATTGATAATTAAATAATATTTATTATTATTGATATTTCTTATTTCCCTCCATCTCCACTAAGCCCAAAAGTAACTATTTAAATTTAATTATTTCCCTAATTATCATCCAAATTTTTCATTGTCTTAATCCTATCAACTAAAGCACACCTAATATTCACTTAAAATCATTTGTACACTCCTTAATCCATGATTTAGGAAATGGATCAACACTTTCTATTTACTGCCCTTCTACCCTTGTCTTCCCCTCATTAATCTTACCTCTTTTGAAAGGGACCCCTACATGGGGCTTCCTTGAAAAGGTACACCAAAAAAAAAATCTTTATTTCTCTTAATTTCATACCTTTGAAGTGTGAGGGAAAAAATCTATCTTTTACCTTACACTCTAAGGTACTAATCTCCCTCTCAACTCACCTCATTGTGCCACTTGACATCATCCCATAAGGTGAGATGTCTCATTCATTTTTCACCCTAGATCATCATCAAACAATCTCAACCTTCCATCTTTTTTCATCTCAAACATATATATCCCCACAATTAGGCATGTTGATCTAACATATTCACATTAAAATCAAGCATCATTATGCTACCTAAATCCCACTTCAGCATACATTCAACCAATCATATTGGAAAAATATACACAAGAAAGAGTCTATTATAGTTATAGTCACACAAATCTGTCCAGCTTAATTAAATAAATAAACACTATTTATTTGATTAAAAATGCACTAGCCATCAGTTAATTAAATTAATATTTAATTAATTCATCTCCAAACATTCTTCTATTAATTAAATAAATTATTCAATTTATTTTAGTTAATTCATTAAATCAGATTCAAATCAATTAAATAAATAAAATCTATTTATTTAATTAAATCCCCCTATTCCTCTTTTAAATAAATTAAATTAAACATTTATTTAAATCATTATCCCCCCCCACTTGCATTTTCCTACAAATGCAACTTGCACAGATTTATTGAAATAAATGAATTTTTATTTTTAATAAAATCCTATTTTCCCTCACCCACCAAATCCACTTGCAAAATCTAATCCTCTTCTAGATTCTTCTAACCCCTTCCTAATTAGCCTAATCCATCCCCTAATTATTGTCACATTCCTAAGCAAAATGGAGTCACTTCTCAAAGACTCCAAAGTCTTTGAAAAACATTTAATGCTTTATGTGTTCAACAAATTAACCCCCAAAGTCTTCCAAGACCACTAATGGCTCTTACATGACCATTTATGGCTCTTACATAACCATTTATGGTTATTTCAAACTTGTCCCCCCAAACATTTATTGTTTTGACCATATTCATCCATTTCACATTTGCACAAGAATTTATTCATTGGATAAAAGCTTTATTCTTTGAATAAAGAGTTTATTCATTCAACCAACCTTGACTTTAACTCCCAAGGTCATATCAAGCATTTAATGCTTATTCCCTCCCCTCTCAACCTATCTCACATTGACACTTGTCATCCTGGGGTTGGGTTGAAAGCCCTCACATGGATTTGAAATCATTCAATCCTGACCCTTGTTGAGATTGCTCAATCTCAACCATCCATTGCTCCATTTTCTCTATAAATAGAGCCCATTTCTTCATAATCCAAATCCTGAAAACTTGTATGCATTTAAGCTATAGGCATTTTAAGAGAGCATTTTAGCATAATCAACTAATATCTTGTCATTTTGGATAAAATAAATCATTTTTAGTATCAATAGCATAGTATTAGCTTTTCATTTCACATTTGGAGCACAATACTACAATCTCAATCCTCCATAAGCATCCATAGTGCAAAAAGCTGCTGAGAGCTACACTATTTTGGAACTTGGAGAGGAGAGGAACAAGGGAGAAAGAGCTAAGAGCATGTTAGGAGGTATTTGGAGATGCCTCATCATATTTGCTTCTTTAGTTAAATATGCTTTCATGTTTTTAGTGTCTCTCTTGATATGCCTGTTTAGATTAGTTTTTGATTGAATAACACTAACGATTTTCTTGTGTCTTTTGTGTTATTTATCTTAGACTAACCTTGTCCACTTTGCAGGGCATCATTTGGTGAACCTAACATGAATCGAACACCAAAAATATCATCTTTTTAGCAAACTAACATGCCTGAATGTTGAAAATGTCACACAGGTTGCACTTTGGCGCTATTGAACACGTTCTAGCGCTACCGACACTTATGCTTTTAGCGCTATTGTTCTTACAATAGCACTATTGTCTCAATTTAAGCGCTTTCGGAACTGTTTTGGCGACTTTTTTGTCTTTCCCCTTCTTTCAGTGCTTTTGTGTTAAATAGCGCCTCTGTTCAAACGCAGACTAGTGCTATTGTAACAGAATGTCGTAAAATTCACCTTGTAACCAAAAAAGTGGAAATTTTAGGCTTGTGGAAGCCCCCCCTTGAACATCGATTTTACTAACACATTGTTGTTTGTGTAGGTTAAAACTCACCATTAAAAATCACAAACTTGTCTTTTGGTGCATTAAAACTTGAAAAAAACTTGAAAAAAACAAAATTTCATTGCTTTCTAGTTAGGATAACTTGTCTTTTGGTGCTTTTAAAAAACCTGAAAAAAAAAATAATAAAAAATTTCATTGCTTTCTAGTTAGGATCACTTGTCTTTTGGTGCTTAAAATCAACAAACAAATTTGATTTCCTTGCATCAAACTAAAAAGATTTACAATCCACACTTCCAATTTTGGTGCACATAAAATACACAATCCATTTGTTTTGATTTTTGCAAACAAATTTTACTTCAAGCAAACGTGTTTTTTATCAAGTTGACCAGGATTTCCAAATTCTAGATTACAAAACACATTGCTTTTGAAGTTAAAAAGAACACCATGGCTGTTGGAGCAACATCTCCAAATAGTTAGATCACATTGCAATGGTGGATTAAAAAGAATATGTGTCTTTCGTGCTTGGCACACTTGTGCAAAAATTCAGTCAAGTGGTCCCGCTTCTAACACACACTATCCTCACCCTTGGCTTTCGTGGTCCTAGGTGCAAGAGAAAAGTGATAGTAACACTCAAATTTTATCTTTTTAAGAGAGGCCTGGCAAGGGATCGATACTCTTGGGAATGACCTCGAGCGGTAAATCCTTCGAGCCGCTATAGAAATCAGGTGAGAACGAAAGCTGTAGCCTTGGGTATAGTTGTTCCTACAGTGTAACTGGCTGAAAGGACAAATGGGCCCCACCACCAGTTACAAGGCTCTTAAGTGAGTCACTGTAGAATGAACTTATGTCCAAAAACATCAAACATGACTAAACACCTTTAAGTAGTATCCCACCCATTCTATTGATTGAGGATACTTGCGATATAATTTAGTGTAAGAGCATAGATGGTTTTGCTCCCAAGATACTCACCATACATATTTCCTTGAGTAGAAACATAGCTTTTTGAAAAGTCACTTGTGGCTTGATAAAAGTGGTGACTCCCCCATCATAGGGATCATCTATTTGTTATGCTCGTGCAAGACTTAGCATATCACATCCTTACCTGCCATGGCAGGATTCATAAGGTATGTAGTACCAAAGTCAAAGAAATATCAAGATGTGGGCTAAATTTATCACAACTGGCCATTTGACCTTAGGGATAAAAAGTGTTTGAGGTGTGTTCGTTTTAAAGACCAAGTGCGAATTGAGCCGACTTTAGGCTTTGGAAATACACCTTAAAATACATCTAAAGGAAGGGTCATATACAAGTCCAAGGATTGGGTTGATCTAGACCCATACTCATTTGTGCCTTTGAGGCTACATTCTTGTGTTTGTGTGCTTGCTTTGTTTTCTTGTCAAAGAAACATCAAAAGAAAATCACTCCCAAAAACAAAGTATTCATCCAACCAAACATTTTTCAAAACAACCAAAAACATCAAAAACAAAGTGCAAACAACAAAGAGTCAAAATTTTATGACCATTCTTCACATCTTGCGAAAGAAGAAGCATCATCAGAATATCAACTTGAAAAGAAGACCATTAAGCTCAAAGGCTTTTATCAAAAGGAGGAAATTCTTCTATATCAATAGACAAATCTTTGTCTCCCATAGATTTTTTCTACATCACATGCGTCTCTACCTTCAAGGCAAAACAAACGAATTTGATTCAGAGACATTGAACCGCATAGCTTTTATGCAATATAGAGCTCCGAGTTATCGCAAAAACCAAGGAGGTAAGATTAATCCCAACTTTTTCCCAAATGTCTGTATCACCTACAACACAGCTCAAGAAATACCACCAACGCCCGAAAGGGAAGAGGTAGAATTTGTTCCATTTATGACACAAAGCTTTTATTGAAGTTGAAAACATTTCATCCATCATCTTATTTATACATCATCACTTCATCATCACTTCATTCCAACTCTCAAAACATTAAGAGGTTCATGTCCCAAGTTCTCTTTTAGATATTGCTTGAATCAAACACTTCACATCACTTTTTAGATTGTTTCTATATCTAGGATAAGCTCATCCTAAGAGACACATCTACGCAGGTTAAAACTAGTTCATGAGTGAATCCTCTCATTACTAGGTAGTTCAATCTGTAACACATCTCAGATTTCTCTACACCTTATCACATCAAAATCTTATCAAAACAAACAAGCAATTCAAAGAAGGAATTTCGGTTACATCTACCTTAAAAGTGCTAGAGATCCACATGCAACACAATTCACCAATCATCAATCTCTCATTTCATCAAAAACTCATCATCATTTTCACTCAACTTCAACAAAGACTCATACACAAAATGGCTCAAACTCGATCACAGTCAAGGCAACGAGAAATAGAAATAGAAGAAGAAGAAGAAGAAAATCTCAATGAATTTCAAGAAGCACTTGGAGGAAATGCGAATGATGAAAACCCAAGTACTCCCACTCCTGCAACAATAGAAAGGGCTTAGCATAACCCTCTCTTTAACAGACTATTTGATGAAATACTCAGGAGCAATGCAGATGCTCACTTCTTAAAACTCGCTCAAGAAGGAGCAAAACTCCCCTCTAACTTTGATCTTTCCCAATTAAGACAAGCATCAGAAAGACAAAGTCACCATGAAGAGGATAGAGGAAGAGATCCCATCAGATATAACATACCTCGAGGTAACCCACCACCTCCTCCTCTAACTGAAATGGAGATGTTGCGGCAACAAGTCGAGAATCTCACCCAACAACTTCATAGTGGTATCAAAACTAACCAATTCTCACTCAATGACATTTGTCCCTATCCTTTTGATAGGAATATTTATATGCCACCCTTTCCACGAGGATTCGAAACACCCAAATTTGAAAAATATAGAGGAAAGGGAGATCCCCGTGATCATGTCAGAGAATTTCATTCTGCTTGTCTCGAAGTGGCATATGAAGACACATACCTAATGCACCTTTTTCCCCAAAGCTTGGGAGGAACAACCACATCATGGTTTTCCCAACTACCAGGTGGCATTAGAACATTTGAGGAACTCATCCAGAAGTTCCTAGCTCATTACTCTCATAGCATTGAACGCAACATTACCATGGCTGATCTGTGCAACACCAAACAAAAACCAGGTGAACTATTCTCAGTATTCTTGCAATGATGGCGCCAAATGTCTAGCAGACATTCTCTTCAGTTACCTGAATGAGAACTAGTGGAAATATTCATTTCCAACTTAAACGAAGAAATGGAATTTCACCTGGATGTCAAAGACACAGACTCTTTTAATGATATGATCACCAAGGGTTTGAAATGTGAACGGGTCCTCATCAAGAAAGGACTCATCAAAATATTTAATGAACCAAAAGATGGTCCTTGCCCACGCTTCAATAGTGATAAACCAAGCTTCTGGAATAAAAACAAGAATATCATCAATGATGGGGTTGTGGATGCCCGGACTATCCAAAATGCACAACTTGTGGTTCGGTTTGTAGGACAAAATCCTCCACCTCAGAGCAACACAAATGTTCCTTCAAATCAAAGTCGCATCACATCTCATGATGAACCTAGACCTCGTCAGAAAAAATAGAAACGAACATACACTCCCTTAGGGGAACCCATTGAAACAGTATTGCGACAACTCATTTCTCAAAATTTGGTCACTCTACCTAAACTATCAAACTATGAGCCTCAGGTCAAACCGGCATGGTGGAGAGATACTAAACACTGTGAATTCCATCAAGGAAGAGGACACAAGACAAGTAATTGTCACCGATTAAAAGATTTTATTCAGGATCTTATTGACTGAGGAGAAATTGAAATTGAAGGACATGACCCAAAAACAACAAATAATGATCATTTAATGTTCAAAAATCCACTTCCATCACAAGATCAAAGGGGTCCTTCCACTTCCAGGTGAGGCACTGATACCACTGATTATACACAAGCTGTGTATAATTACACTGTAAATCACCTGTATGATGCCAGTGAACAAATTGCAACAATAACCTTCAAAAATCCCAACTCAAATTGTAATGTTGTTACACGTTGCGGCAAGGTTACCATAAAGGCAGCTCCACAAGGCACCACCTCCATCCCAAAGCAATACAATCTTGTGGAACAATTAGACAAAACACCTGCACTTATATCCATTTTAGAGCTATTGCGCCTATCACCCTCTCATAAAACTATCTTGGATCAAGCACTCCAAGAGGCGTCAGTCCCTGCAAATCTGAATACAGACCAATTTCAAGCCATGGTTGGAAGTCTAAAGTCATCACCTTGTCTCACTTTTTCTGAAAGTGACAACTCTTCCTTCCAGCAACCTCATAATGCTTCACTCCACATCAAAGGATTTATTAACCAGCATAGGATCAAACGAGTCTTGATCGATAATGGAGCAAGCCTAAATATTTGTACACTATAGTTGGTCACAGCATTGGGATATGCGGTAGAATTAGTGGATCCTCGTAAGAAGATCACAATCAAAGCCTATGACGATGTAGAGCGGTCATCCAAAGGAGCTATGGTACTACCAATCCGAGTGGGCCCTGTGGTAAAGCACATCATCTGTCAAGTTTAGGACCTTCCTCTGCCATACAATCTATTGTTAGGGAGACCTTGGATACATGCCATGCAAGCCATTCCATCTACCTACCATCAATGTATCAAGTTCCCACATAATGGTGTAGAGATCACAATCCTGGGTGATGCAAATCCCTTTGCATATTGCCATAATATCAGCCATCAACCAGAGATTACCGTTCCTAATAATAGAGAAGCCATTTCCTCCACATCATATATAAGTCCCACCTCTCTTGCCAGTTCAAACACCACTATACCCAAGCAAGAAAAGCTTAAAATGAAACTAGTAGAGGAAGGTCTTGGGGAATACAACTTGAGTCAACTCTTTTGTGTGGGACAAATGCCCACTTCTCCTAGAACACATGGTAAACCACAACAGATACTCCAGCAACCACTAATCATGCCAACATGTGCTTTGACGCCTTTCATCCTTGGAAAGAGTCAAGAAGAAGAAACCCAAGATGAGGACTTAGCGGACTGGATCTATAAAGATCCCATCACCACTGATATACCACAAGTTAGACTTCCTACAGATCAGTATGGCAAAGGCCTACTCATTATGCAAAGAATGGGGTATGATGGTCAGAGTGCTTTAGGATATTGCAAACAAGGACGACATGAACCTCTATTGCCGGAATTAAAGCCCAAAGGTAATACAGGCCTAGGCTTTGAAAAAGAGATCTTTCCTAAACTCAAATTCAAAGGCAAACCTAGCAAACCATTATATCAGCCTATTGCAAAAAGGACACCTTTCATTATCAAAGTAGCATCAAGCACCATCCCAACTGCCCCACCGAGGCTCAAAACGCCAACACAACCATCACCAATGCCACTCATCCCACCAAACGAACTCGTAATCCCATCAGCAGCACCATTAGCAGTAGCAACTGTATCAGAACCCGTAGTAGCATCTATGGCAGCAGCAGTTCCAGCAGAAGTAACTGAGTATATATTACTGATACTCTAGGTACCATATTCTTTTATCCCCATCAACCATCCTGCTGCACCGATCACTACAAAGGTACATCAACCAATCACACCTGCAGTATTTAACACAAAAGACATCCTAGTATGGTATAGTAATCGGATGCTAGAAAGTGACTCAGAGACCGACTCACATGAGTGGGAATTTGATTCTGTACAGCTTAACACTTCAGATGAGGAAGACACATCACTACCTCCACCACACAAAGACATCCCTGTTTATGGAGAAGCACAGATAAAGACCACTTGGGTTCCTGAACTGGAAACATCTTCCACAGACCCTACATCTCATCCTACGCCTAATTCTGATAGCAAGAGTACCATTACCAACCTTCACCATAACATCTTAACCCTCACTGATACATCTCACGCACTTAACCTAATCGATGAAGTAATGCCCATTATCCACCCTGAACTCATCAAATGGAACCAACCAAATCCCCCATGTCTTGACTTCTTCCAAAACGATGAGGCTATCATTGACTTTTTGGAATTAAGGGATAAACTACCAAGTGGGGATCAAAAAGCTGGATTCACCATAGAACTTAATAGCGCAGCATACTTTGGGGCGGATGCCAAACCTTTCAGCTGCAAAAATATAACAATAAAACATGGATTTTCCAGTGAAAACCACACTGTGGCACTGTTTGATCCAACAAAAGTAAAAAGAAAGAGCGTATCCAATGGTGAAAACCTCTCTAAGGTGCTTGAGGATGAAGGGTTTGACATTCTCCCTGCTAGTACACAACAGGAACGATCAACGATTCTCATCGAGGAAATCAAAGAGTACAATGTGGGGACTCCTAAAAAATCCTCATATCATACATTTGGCATCTCTTCTCACTCCAGAGGAACAACCTAAATTTATAGAGTTCTTCCAGAAGCGTTAGATCAACTTTGCATGGTCATATGTGGACATTCCTAGGCTTGATCCTGATTTAGTCATGCATCACCTTACCGTAGCAGAAGGAGCCAAACCTGTCAAGCAGAAGCTTCGTAAGATGCATCCTCAGACTGTAGTACTAGTCAAAACAGAACTCAAGAAACTCCTAGATGTTGGTTTCATTAGACCAATCGATTATGCAGAATGGATCTCCAATATTGTGCCTGTCGGCAAACCAAAAGGGGGCATCCACATTTGTACTGACTTCAGAGATCTGAATAAGGTCTGTCTTAAGGATGACTTCCCCCTTCCAAATATCGACATCATAGTGGATCTGATAGCGGGACATGCCATGCTTTCACTTATGGATGGCTTTTTAGGATACAATCAGATAAAGATCGCACTAGAAGATCAACATAAGACAACCTTCACTTGTCGATGGGGCACATATTGCTGGAATGTAATGCCTTTCGGTCTCAAGAATGCAAGAGCAACCTATCAAAGAGCAATGACCACCATCTTCCATGAAATGATGCATACTGTGATGGAAGATTAGGTGGATGACTTACTAGCAAAGTCACTCACCAGAGAAGGGCATCTCCACATCTTAGATAAAATCTTTGATAGATTGGAACAATACCATGTTCAACTCAACCCAAAGAAATGTGTCTTTGGAGTAACCTCTGGGAAACTTCTAGGATACATTGTCTCAAGCAAAGGTATTGACGTTGACCCAACAAAGGTTAAAGCGATCATGGGCATGCCACCACCAAAGAATATCAGTTAGCTAAGGACATTACAAGGGCGACTTCAATCCATCCGAAGATTCATTGCACAATTGGCTGATAAGTGTCACCCATTCACACACCTGCTACACAAGAACATCAGCTTTCAGTGGGATGCCCGATGCCAACAAGCATTTTAGATGCGTAAAGACTATCTCATGAATCCACCATTGCTGATCCCACCAGATCCAAGTAGACTGTTGTTACTCTATATTTTAGCAACAAGTACATCATTGGGTGTACTACTGGCACAACATAATACAGAAGGAAAAGAGTGTGATGTTTAATACATCTCTTGCACACTGGTGGGCTATGAACTCAATTACACACCTAATGAGCGAGCTTGCCTAGCAGTAATCCTGGCAGCCACTAAACTGAGGCACTATCTATTAACCCACAGAGTACAACTCATTGCAAAGATTGATCCACTCAAGTATTTACTCAGCAAAGCAGCATTGACAGGCCGCTTGGCCAAATGGGTAATGATTCTAAGTGAATTTGATATCGAGTATGTAGACCGTAAAGCTATCAAAGGGCAGGTTATTGCAGATCAGTTGGCCGATGTGCCTCTCATAGGCGATCATCCTCTCATTTCCAATTTTCTAGATGAAGAGATATTCATGATTACAACAACACAACCATGGAAACTATACTTTGATGGTTCATACACTAGGCATGGCTCGGGGGTAGGCATTCTGTTTATCACACCCCAAGGTGACAGCATCCTGAAGTCTTACAGGATCACATTTCCATGCACCAACAACATCGCAGAGTATGAGGCCTTGATCACAGGACTCAGGTTAGCCATACAATGGAAATTACAAGAACTACAAGTATATGGCGACTCCCAACTGGTCATTCGACAAGCAATCGATGAATATCAGACCAAAGATGATAAACTCATGCCATATAAGCAAATGGTGGACACTCTAAAGACATCATTTACTACTATCACTTTTGAGCAGATACCAAGAGATCAGAATCGAGTTGCTGACGCTATGGCTACCATCGCATCTCTCTTAGATATTCCATAGAATTCAACATGCTACGAGTTCTTGGTAGAACAACTTTGGATCCCCGCTTATGATATCCCCCAATCTGAAATGATATGTCACCTTGTCGGTTCTGAATCCCCATGGTATGGTGAATTCTACACCTATCTCCACGATCACGCCCTTCCTCCCAACCAATCCAATAACCAATGTAAAACCTTCATTCGCCAAACTGCTCGATATACCATTATTGCTGAAACCTTATACCACCGCAGTCTTGATGGTACTCTCCTTCAATGTCTGGAACAAGGTGAGATAACAAAGGCTTTGGAAGAAGTCCATGAAGGAATTTGCGGGACTCACTTGAGTGGTCCGTCACTAGCCAAGAAACTCCTGCGCAATGGATACTATTGGCCATCTATGGAAAAGGATTCCTACTACTTTGTTAGAAAATGCAAGAAATGTCAAGTTCATGGTGACCTGATACATGCACCAGTCCAGGAACTGCAACCAATCATGACACCATGGCCTGTTTGTCAATGGGGCCTTGACCTTGTGGGTAAGATTCATCCATCTTCATCTAATGGCCATAAATTCATTATTACCGCCACCAAATATTTCACAAAGTGGATCGAAGCTGTTCCACTTACCCAAGTCACCGGCAAGTAGATCACATCCTTCATCCTCAACTACATCATCTGCTAGTATGGTGTGCCCATGTCCATCATCACAGATAACGGTCTTCCTTTCAAAAATTAGGATATCCGTGAACTTTGTGAAAAATTTCATATCCAACACCGCTTTTCCACTCCCTATTACCCACAAGGCAATGGTCAGGCTAAAGCATCGAATAAAAACATATTGTGGATCCTAAAGAAGATAGTTAATGATGCTGGCCGTGATTGGCATGTTCAACTAAATCCAGCACTATGGGCATATCAAACTAGCATTCGAACACCTATAGGCGCAACTCCCTACTCATTGGTCTATGGCGCCGAAGCTATCTTACCTATTGAGGTTGAGATACCATCACTGTGGGTTTCCTTGCATAATCTGATAGATGACAAAGCCTACAGAGTATCCCGTCTGTAGGACTTAGAGTTACTAGATGAGAATCGACAAGCTACATACAATCATCTCAAAGCCTATCAGCAGTGCATGAGCAGAAGCTACAATCACCGAGTTAGACCTCATACATTTGAGGTAGGTGATCTTGTTCTATGAGAGAATCCTCGCAACCAACCAAATAGAGAACATCAGGGCAAGTTTGAATCAAACTGGCTGGGCCCATATGTTGTCACTGTTGTGTTCAGGTCTGGGGCATATCAGTTGGCTACATCAGAAGGAGAACTGCTCGTAGATCCAATGAATAGCATGCACCTCAAACGGTTTTATACCTAAGCTGTACAGAGCATCAGGCTCCCCTGTATACCAGAAAATACCAAAAACATTCAGAAAAATGTCTTGAAGAAAATACAAAAACATTCAAAAAAAAAAAGTAAAGAAAAATCATGCATCCAAATGGTGAACAACCACTCCGGTGGCACCTTGGGTAAGTACGATGGTGAAAACCTGGCAAACAGGCACCACTTGTAAAGGCTATGGCTCCATTGTCTTTCAGACTTGTTGCGATCACATCTACTTCATAGATACATTCATCCATCCAAAACAATGGCTTGTTATTCCTCAGCAATTAGGATAGTACTCCGTACATCTTGCATCCCGCTTTTTCATAGTCATGTCTAAAACTGGGGGCAATGCCCTTAACCTATTGATGGAAGTGGATTCTACATTGTCTTATGATTCATTAAGTTCTTCATTCAAACAATCATCAAAATACCAAAAACATTGGAAAATGTCTCAACAAAATCCAAAAAACATTCAAAATAATTCAAAATCCAAAAACATCGACAAACCATTGAAAAATCCAACAAAAACATGGCAACACTTTGTACATACTCATCCATGTAGATACCAAAACAAGCATTGACAAAATACTCACAAAATGACCACTTATCAATCGACCACACAATCCACATAACCACTCAAAAACTATCTTGAACAAGGATGCATCCTTCCTTACCAAAACAAAGACAAAAGTGACATTTTTGTTTGACAAGAAAATTATGTTAAGCTATCAAATACTTGGTTGATTTGTGAGTACAATCATTCATTTATCTGTATCGGGATCCTTCAGCATTATTTTGTATCATTTGTGCATTATTTCCGATGAAGTTCTGGGGCATGTACTAATGGTGTCTACGTGGGAAGTTCACTAAGCTACATGATCTTATGCCACATGCAGTCATGGATCATTACGGCTTGCTGACTATAGCGTATACCTTGACCATATGAGCATGAACCATTACCAAGGATCCTTATTCTTTATTCTTTATGTATATACTGTTTGTTTGCAGGTACAATGCTCTTCCTTTGGTTCCTCCTACCTCATCCAAACTGGATAAAGGTTTTTATCTCTTAGTACGGTATGCACTTGTCTCAGGATCTAATCAGCCTAAGATCAAGGAGGACGATCCAAGTCATATGTGAATGGAGATAATCCTTGTCTGTTCCGCAAGCAATACTCTGGTCGACTTGACCCTTATATCAAGTCATTTGTATTAACTTGCTATATAAAATCCATGTAAGGAATGCTCAGGTCATCTTGAATCATTATGTCAAGATGCTTGTATTCTCTTCCAACATTTTAAAGCTCAATGATGAAAATAGAGCACTATGGATCGTCATTTCATCTCATCTATTTATATCTTGCATTTCCATTGCATATCACCCATCCATTCACTCATTTATATATAGGATTTATATGCAAATGTGAAAATTAAGCTGGTCTTGGATACAATCACAACCGAGTACTCTGATACATCATCAAGGCATCATGTAAAGTCTTACAAACCTTGCATTCCTCATGGTCATCTCATCATCACATTTAGTTGCATCTCGCATTAAGAACATTCATGTCATTTTTAACTTAACATTGCATATAGTTCATTTTCGACATTAATTTTTTCATTAAATCATTTTCCATCATCACATCAATCATAAATAATTAGATTCATTCATGGGATCAAATTGTCTTTGATTATATTAAGCCATTTACTATGCATTCCTTTAAGTGTCAGTTATCCATTATCATTTTATTATCCTTTATCATTTATTATTGTATACATTCATTTATCCATTTAGTGAAAAGGAGCATTCATTCATTCATTACTAAGTATCTTATTATGCTCATTTTAGGATTCATTCACATTGCATTCATTATCCTCTTTTTAATTGCATTAAGGTGCAGTTATTAAAACATAAGTTATAGTATCATCACATTATCATTTGTACTTACATCATATTTAACCATTTAGAATCATAAATCCATTTGTCAGCAAGAAGATTGGTTCTTAACATTTTATATCCATTATGCATATGCATTCATTTAAAACATTATCATATAAACATTTGTACTTTACATTTTGTTTATCCATCTTACATTCATCTAAAAACATCTAGATGCATATCCATACATAACGGGGCTGCCATGATTCCCCACAACCATCCATCACACGCACACATTATCAATTGATCAACCAATCAAACACAATCACATCAGACAATTACATCAATTGTCTATGTCTCAACGAGTATTTTGCTTCATATACCTTCACTTCATCGGGCAATTACATCAATTGTCTAAGTCACATCAGGTCACTTTGATTCACTTACTCAGACTTTATCATGTCCAAGCGACCAACTGACATCAACTGTCACGCTTTGACTTGACTGGGGCAATTAAACCGATTGCACCAGATTGTCCAACCAATTTTGATCAATTGTATAGCATCAATCCAAACCCCACACTACATCTACTATGTATCTCTTGCATGACCTCAGGGTACTCACTGGCTTGTTGTTTCTCCGTATTCACTCTATTTTTCTTCCATTCTTTCACCGTTGTTGCTAATTTCTTCTATTCTACCTCCCCTCCACTTCTCATTCTTTTCTGAGAGATCGCCCAATTTTTTGAAATTTTTCGGCCCATCTCTCGAGGGGGCATACCACCCATTAAATTAACATTCTATGGGGCATTTTCTTCACACCAGTTTTTCTTTCTTCTAAATGACGCGATAAACCACACCATCTCAAAGAGGGGTAAATGTAGTCACACAAATCTATCCAGCTTAATTAAATAAATAAACGCTATTTATTTGATTAAAAATGCACTAGCCATCAGTTAATTAAATTAATATTTAATTAATTCATCTCCAAACATTCTTCTATTAATTAAATAAATTATTCAATTTATTTTAATTTATTCATTAAATCAAATTCAAATCAATTAAATAAATAAAATCTATTTATTTAATTAAATCCCCCTATTCCTCTTTTAAATAAATTAAATTAAACATTTATTTAAATCATTATCCCCCCCCACTTGCATTTTCCTACAAATGCAACTTGCACACATTTATTGAAATAAATGAATTTTTATTTTTACTAAAATCCTATTTTCCCTCACCCACCAAATCCACTTGCAAAATCTAATCCTCTTCTAGATTCTTCTAACCCCTTCCTAATTAGCCTAATCCATCCCCTATTATAGCATTTTGACAAGTGTCAGAATAGAAAGGAATAGGGGTTGAAAAGATTCTATAGGTGCAAGAGCTATTTGTGTCCACATATGTGCAAGGATAGTATATGTAGGTTACCTAATTAAGAAGTATTATGGATGAATGTAAAAGGTAGGATGGTTAATTGAGACATATGTGGAGGTAGGTTGACAACACATATGAAAGAGAAAATTACTTGGAAGAGATGTCATGATCACACACATGGGAGGAAGTCTGAACACTTGTCACATGATGCCAAGTTTCAAGATTTGATGAAATTAAAGTTGGAAGAACATTAATGGTAGTTAATGAAGGTTATTTAATTAACCAAGGTGAAAAGACTTACCAAAGAGAGTTATGATTTAATTAATTCCTTGGAAAAAAATTGAAAGTATTTAATTAAATAGTATGTTGTTTAACTAAATGTCTATTTGATTATAAAAATATTATCATTAAATAATAATTAAATAATAATCGATTTGGAAAGATAAAAGAAAAATATGGTTCTAATTTCAAGGAAATAAATTTTTAAACTAACAAGAATCTCAACTAGTGATGCATTTCCTTATGCTAATGATTAAAACATTTTTATAGTAATTATTTTGATATTATTACCATAAAATTTAAAAATCAAATAAATATTTTCAAACACTTCTATTGCAATGTTTATCAAAACCTTATAAATAATTTAATATAATTAGATAAATTATTTTAATAATATTTCTTTATAAATTATAATTTTTAAGAAATAACTATATTTTATAAATTTATTATAAATATTATTATAATAATAATTATTTATGCTATTTCATAGTTTTTGGGGTTAGCTAAGACTTAAATGTGATTATCTAAGTTGTCCTATGTGATATCTTATGCATAGGTAAGGTTTATATAAGAGGTATCATTTATTTACTTTTATCATGTTAAGTATAGAGTTGTTATTAGAGACTATCAGGTTCATCCCCTCATTGTGGATTAAGAGGTTGTTGCCTTCATATGACATATTTATATAAACTCTATTCAATATATTTTATATCATATTATATTTGTATGTCGAAAAAGTGGTCTCAACCTGGAAGAGGAGAAAAAAATTCAAACACACACATGAAACATTGAATTAGAGGTTAGAAATCCAAACAAAGCAAGTTAAATGAATCTAAACTCTTTAAAATCGTTCCATGTTCCTCTATCTCCAATGATCTTCAAGATTCAAGGTGGCTCTCAACTTGGAAGAGCACTTGATAGTTTAAGATGACAACCTAAAGAAAGAGATTTAAATGATTCTAAGACCTAAATGGAATGCAACTAAGATCCTAGTGATGATTTAGATACAAAACTAGATGATTATAGGATGCAAGATATTGATATGAAGCTTAAACTAGTATGAAAATGATACTAAGATGAAGCTAACATGATATGAGATTAACATGATATATCTAAGATTATAATGCTATCAAAATGATCTAAAATGCTATTCTATCAAAGAGAGATAATATACTTAATGTTATGAGACTATAAGTTTGAGGCACAAAGACTTGATTGTTTTGAAGAAGGAATGGGCTCTATTTATAGGGAATATAGGGCAATGGATGGTCAATATTGGATAATCTTATCAAGGGTCAGGATTGAAAGTTAATCAATCCATGTTTACAATTCTCACCAATGAAGTGGTGACAATTGTCAACAAGAGACTGCTTGAGAGGAGATGTAAGAAGCACTAAATGCTTGCGAAGACATGAAGGTTACCTTAGGAGGTAAGGGTTAAGGTTAGGTTAGGGTTATCCAGTGGATAAAGCTTTTACCCAAGGGGTAAAATCTTGTGCAAGGGTTAAAGGGATAACCAAGGGTAAAGCCATGAGTGCTTGATGAGACCCCTGAGTTAGATGAAGTTTGAGTTAGGCAAAAAGTCTCTAACCATTCCAAAAGGGTGAGTTAACCATTAATGGTTTGGAAGACTTTGGAGACAAATTTGTAAGAGTCCTTCCAAATTTGGGGGAACTCAACAAGTCAGATTGTTGAAGACATAAAGGCTTTATTTCTTTTGGAAGACTTTCCTCCAAATTTGAGAAGTGACATCCTCAAACTTTGAGAAAGGGGATGATTGAAGGGTTTAGGCTAATTGATTAGGATTAGATGGGTTCTAGAAGAATTTAGAAGGGGGATTTAGGAGGCAAGTGGGAGATGTAAGAAAATGCAAGTGGGGGGATTTTTAAATAAATTTAGATTTATTTAAATGCAAATGAGATTTTAATTAAATGTAGATTTAATTAAAATGGCTAGAGGAGGGGTATTTAATTAAATGGCTTAGATAGAAGAATGGTATGTTAATTAAATCTTAATTTAATTAATTGGAATAATTAAGAATAATTAAATGAATAAAATTCACTTAATTCATTGTGCAACTTTTAGGTGTCTACAATATCTTGTGTAAGTTGTTTCATAAGACCTAATCACATTGAGTGAATCCATCGCATGCATTTTCCTCAACTCTATATTTAGGCATTAAATTCCATACTTAGATACCTCTATTTTATCAACCACCATGTATTCTCACTTGATCTACATCATGCTCTACAATTGGTATATTTTCCATCTTAACTCTAGTGCTCTAATATTCTTCTCACCAAATAACTATGCACTTAGGTTATACTGAATTATAATTATCTAATAATGACTATTTATTAATTCCCTAATTATACTTTCTAATCCTATTTCTTCCTCCTATCTCTATTTTCGATCACTTTCTTCTTTTGAGAGCTCATTGAGTCTTTTTTCTATTGACAACCTTGAGGAGACATCCCCTAGTCTAGCTATTTTCTTCTACTTCCTTTGCATCATGAAACCTTCACCTATTTTTCTTTGATTTGAATATTTTTATTTAAGAAATATTAATATAGCATAAAGAGGGGAAGAATGTAGACACCTAAAATTGACCATGTACATTTGGTAAATTTGTCCCTAATACATCCAATTTTCGATTGTTTATTTTAATTAAATAATATTTATTATTTAATTAATCTTTTATTTTCCTCCATCACCACTAAGTCCTAAAGTAATTGATTACATTTAATTATTTTCCTAGTTATCCTCTAATATTTTAATTGTCTTAATCCTATCAACTAAACTTCACCTAATCTTCACTTGATTATTTGCACATTCATGGATTAAGGAAAGGGGTAAATTTTTTTCATTTAGTACCATTGTACCTTTGTCTTCCTATCATAAATCTTACCATTCTAAAGGGACCACCACATTGGGGCTTCCTTCACAAGGTACACCAAAAATAAATAAATATCTTTATTTCTCTCAACAATATGCCCTTAAACTGTGAGGAAAAAACTTATCTTTATGGCAAGATCTCTCCTCGCACTCTAAGGTACTAAGGTAGCTCTCAAGTCATGTCATGGTGCTAGTTGAAATCTTCCCATAAGATGATATCTCTTATACATTTCATTCCCTCAATCACCATCATGTAATATCAGCCCTCCATCCATTTTCATCTCAAATATATATCCCCACACTTAGTTAGTTTTATCTAACATACTCAAATTATAATTGTGCATTGTTATGCTACCAAAATCCCATTTGAACATACATTCAACTATTCATATTGGAAATATATACCTACAACAAAGAGTCTATTATAATTTATTTTTATTAGATTATATGTTATCTTAACTTTCTTCGCCTAATCAAAATTATTTATTTGATCATAGTGTTGGTCAATTTCATACTGCTGAATAGTTAATTTAGAATATGTTTCATGCATACATATAGAATTTTGATTATTGTAATAGAGGGCTAGGACATGAAGTACATGGATATTTAGGTTGAATAAGAGAGTATATGGATTGATATTCTAGCATTTTGACAAGTGTCACAATAGAAAGGAATGGGGGTTGAAAAGATTCCATAGGTGTAAGAGCTATTTGTACTCACATATGCATCAGTATAACATGTGTAGGTTGACTAATTAAGAAGTATTGTGGATTAATGTATCTAAGAAAATTACTTCAAAGAGATACCATTATCACACATGTGCGAGTGAGTCTGAACACTTGTCACATAATGTCAAGTTTCAAGATTTGATGAATTTAAAATTGGAAGAAATATTAATGATAATTAATGAAGGTTAATTAATTATTCAAGAAGAAAATAATTACCAGATAGAGTTATTATTTAATTAATTCCTCAAAAAAAATTGAAAGTAATTGATTAACGGGTATGTTGTTTAATTAAATAGCTACTTAATTATAAAAATATTATCGTAAAATTATAATTAAAGAACAATCCATCTGATAAGATTAAATAAAAATATGATTACAATCTTAAGGAAAAAAACCATCAAACTAAAAACAATGTCACATGACGATGCATATCTATAATTGAAACATTTATATAATAATTATTTTGTTATTATTATCATAAAATTTTAAATTTTAAATTCAAATAATTATTTTCAAACATTTGTATTTGCAATGTTTAATGAAAATTCAATATGCAATAATATTAGACTCTTTAATTAACATTTTAGTCAAGATGACTCCAATAATAATGAAGAGAAACCAGAGATTTCAGAACTCAGTGAAAGTTATTGTAACCAATTTAAGATTAAACTTTTAATGTAACATTTGAATCAGTTTGTCTTCGGACATGTAGTGTCGCGGTTTAAACACTTCATTGGTGAAGCGGCCACCAAGTTTCAAATCCCTGCTGGACCATTGTGCTGGCAAGGCCTTGTGCCTTCGCTGGACCATTATGCTTGCAGATTTGAACAAGTAAAGTTGTTCTTTATCAAAAAAAAAAAAAACATTTGAATCAGTTTAAAAATCAACCTATGTAAATTTTAAATTCTCATATTTAATATATTTAATTGTAAGATCTTACATATATATTTTTGTCCAATTCGATGTTGAATTCATAGAACCTTATTTTAGGTGATGAATATGAATTTGATACAAAGTAGAAATAAGCAGTCAAATTCAAAATCATTTGAATTCATTAATTTTAATTGGAAAAACAACCTAGCTTGATGTCGAATTCATAAGTTTGTAATTATAGATTTCATACAAAATAGATATAAGCAGTCAAATTAAAAAACCGAATGTCTTTAAAGGAAGCCGTTAGTCACTATAAAAATGAAATGTGCACCTACATATTGTTAAGATTTCTGCAAAGCAAAAATACAGATCTAGCTAAGAAAGAGAAAAAAAAACTTGCAGGAGAAAAAATGAAACTCTATTAATTCATTATATTTTTACATTATGCAAAAGCATGATTTATAGAAAAAGTCACCACACAGAAATATGAAATTAGCAGTGAAAGATGCATAGTTAAACTTATTGATCTATAGTTTGCATGGAAAGTAGATCCACTATTCTTGGAGACAATGGAGAGGATCATGCAAGCAGTCCATCATTCACAGAGAGCGAGAGAGGATCATGCAAATTGGATGCAAAACTCATGCTAACACCTCGCTTAAGTCTAACTAAGGAGATATATGAAAAGAGGAAAGATATGGGTCCTGACAACAAATCATGATCAAGAACCCAATTACAAATAAGAAAGGAGAAAGCCCAATTGAGAAAAACTCCTAACCATTATTCAAATTAAAAAAAGAAAGCTGCAAACTGCAAATGAATTCACACTACAATAGAATTGTACAGAATCATAGAAACCACTGCATGAGTACCTCTAGGATACTTTGAAAATGCAAATGTACATATTCTGCATTGCTCAAATGGATGAACAGACAGGTACACAGTTTCTGAATACAGAAACTGATGATCTGAAGACAAGAAGATATGAATCTGAAGAAATGTGCTCCAAGTTGAAGAACTGCAAAGATGATCTCCGGTTGGGATGATGCCATTGTATATCCATTTCTCAATAATGTCCCACTAGAAAGAAACTTTGGAAGCACTCGAAGATGCGACTCTGGAATCTCATGTAGTGAGGAACCCTGCTAGAAAGAATCTCTAGGAGAAAACAAAGTTGCAACATTGGAATCTCATGTAGATAGGAATTTAGAACAAGAGAACCTTTTTGGCCATCAATTGGAGGAAGAGTGCATAGCAAATTTAATCTTCTATTTATTCAGAAAACTTATTGAAAGAAACCTAGACTAAATGCACTAAGCAAAACCCCATATAAACTTTCTAAAAGTTTAATTTTTACAAAGCCCCAAATTTTCCAGTTCTTCATATGCGATGCTTGCAAAGCACATGCAATTTTAAAGAATCAATATAGGAAAAAACAACAAGGAGCATGCAAAAATTAGGGAAAGAATATGCATGCATCTAGAAATAGACATCAGCTTCCATGATGATACTAATCTTTAGAAATCTTCCTACAAATAATCATTCATGCTTCTTCTTCCTAGCAACCTCGCTCTAATACCATGTTAAGATTTTTGGAAATCAAAAATACAGATCTAGCTAAGAAAGAGAAAACAAAACTTGCAGGAGAAAAAATGAAACTCTATTAATTCATTATATTTTTACATTATGCAAAAGCATGATTTATAGAAAAAAGCCACCGCACAAAAATATGAAATTAGCGGTGAAAGATGCTTAGTTAAACTTATTGATCTGTAGTTTGCATGGAAAATAGATCCACTATTCTTGGAGACAATGGAGAAGATCATGCAAGTAGTCCATCATTCACAAAGAGTGAGAGAGGATCATGCAAACTGGATGCAAAACTCATGCTAACACATATCCAAATGTCAATTCTAAGACTCAGAACATTTTCATGGTAGTTAAGGTCGTTGGCATTTTAACATTAAAAATAATCAGTTTCTTGCATTGAAAAATGGTAAAGAATCAGAGATCATTCAAACTGACAACATGAATTAGAATAGTGTCCACAACATCAGCCTTTCAAACAAGTGGAGAAAGACCGCAACATCTTTTCCTCCTGCTAGTTAAATTTTGAATTGAACAATATAACTACAATTTCTTATTAATTGGTAGCTTTCGCCACATTTAGTTGACCATCGGTGAGAGTAAAAGATCCTATGTGATTGGTGTCATAGATTTTGGTCTAAACAAACCCTAACATTTGTTTGAATTTTGCACAATCTACAATTCAAGCAACTTGTCAAGCCGACCACAAAAAAATATAATTCAGTTTGGATTTCAAAGCACCAAAAAGAAACACCATGCAATGGTTGTGGGCATGCAAGAAATTTTTTAGGTTCTAATCATCAAATTCAATTATGATTATGATTATGATTATGAAATCACACTTGTAAAGTTTATATTTCAATATCTTTAGTGGACTTTGAAGAATCTCAAAATCAAATCATTAGATTAGTGGAGACTAATATTGTGTCTCTTTTGAAATAGTTATTGGTTATAAATAGTAAATATTAATTAAGATTATATTAATATAAGTAGATATTGATAAAATAAAGGATGAGCAAAATATTATCTAATTTTGTTTTGTTCATGTGTATATAATTTTATTCTCTATTAAAATAATCATTATCTATGTTAGTTTATACTTTGTCTCTACTTTTGAGATAAGATGTTGAGAAGTAAGTTTGTCATTTGTTTTATGCATAAGGAAGTATACATAAATTTGATATGAAGATGAACCTTTAATTAATTTCACAATAATCAAAGGCATTATAGACAAAATATGGAAATCCCTAGTATAGTATTTATGGTGTGGAAGTGTAGATGGTCCTCTTTTTAACACTTTAAGCTATAGTCTAAATTGACTCTTGAATTTAGGATCTTAATACTTATCTCCTTCCTCTTAATGTCCCAAAAATGGTCCTTAAATAGATCATAGTTTTTAGTTAATGTAGTCAAGGTTGGAGGGTTTGGAATGGACTACTTAGCCTTGTAGTAGTATTACACACGATTCCTAAGACCAAAAAGACACATGCAACTTTATTTATTATATCAAAGTTCATACATGCCCACAAGCCTCCCATATGGATTAAATCAGGCCTGATTGACACCACATATAGGCACATAGACTGTAATGGGCTTAATATAAACAAATTAGAAAATGACCTTCAAATCCTAATTTTCTAACTCTTATCTCCCTAACTATGAAATCTACTTCCTCTCCAATTCAAAAGATGATTATATACTAGCTACAAGCATTATGATTGATCCTCTTCAAATTCAATTAGGTCCCAAGCTCCAATTCCAATGGAATGTGTAGGTTAGCTTAAGATGAATGAAGAATTCACAAAACTCAATGTGGAGGGGTGTGGATCTTTTGAGGGATTTAATTGATCCATATCTACCATGTTATGTGTCGAGAAGGCTTTAGAAGGTGGGTAAAAGTAGGGATTTGTGTCACACTTTGGGCCAACTAAATAGATCTAGTTGGAATGGATCCAACCGAAATGGTTTTGATCAAACCTATGTGGCAACAACGTGGCAATGGTGTGGCATCAAGATTTCGGTTGAAAAGAGGTTTTACCCCTCATTTTACACTAACCAGCTAAGGGATAAGCAGGCTGTGAGGAGAAAGGGACAAATGGACTATGTCGAAAATGTTTCAAGGTAGGTTTTTTTGGGTGTTTTTTAATGTTTCTATTAATAGTTGACTTTAATATTTATTTTTTTATACTGTATTAGTTTTTAAATTTTTTGAATGGATTATAATGTATTAATTTTTTGATGGATAAAAATTTATTAGTTTTTATATTATTTTAATGTATTTAAAAGATACAAATTTCTTTACACAAATAAGCAAAAACCTTTTTAGACAAATACATGAAATATATAATCAAAAATAACAACACATATTCAACCTCAAGACACCTAGGACCCCTTAGTACATCCTAGGACCCCGTAAGACACCTATATCCCCTTAGTACATCCTAGGAACTCTTAAGACATCATAGGACACCTTAATACATCCTATGACATTTTTTGACACCATAAGCCACTTAGGACCCCTTAGTACATCCTAGGACCTCGTAAGGCATCATAGGACACCTTTATACAACCTAGGACATATTTTGACTATATAAGATACCCAGGATCTCGTAATACATCCTACTATGTATTCTCAAACCCTTTTTGACCCCAATGCTACATATGTTTAAATGTTATACATACATGTATAGTTAGATGTTTAAATGTTTAATTTTTTTTTGATATGTTTAAATGTTATGTATATGCTCTAGATGTTTTGAATATTATGTATAAATGTTATACATGTATAGTTAGATGTCAAAATGTTATCCTAGGACCCCTTAGTACATCCTAAAACCTCTTAAGACATCATACAAATATGTACCCATGGTCCAATGAAGGATGTATTGAAATGATTGAAGTGTAAGCTTGTTAGGGTCAATATATATTTTTGTAGGCTCAAATATGAATAAATTAAGAGTCAACGTGTTATATTTATGAAGGGAAAAAGTGATAAAAAAAAGAGCATGAAATTAGAGAGTATGAAGTTTCTCGCCTCTACATTTTTACCTATATTAGTGGGAATGTCAACCATATAAATCATGCATGCAGAAATACTAAACATATTCTAGCAGAAGCAATGAAATATATTCAAAATAATATGTGGGTCAAGGAGGCCTTATATTTTATTCATGTTCCTCAAAGAGTTGCATCTATAAACATACACATGCAATACTGATAATATAATATACAAGAAACCAGTAATGAAATAATTTAATTATGAACATTCTACATTTTATTTAATGTAAAATCAATCTATTTTGAATAGATAAACTAGTGTGAATTTTGGGAAAAATAAAAATCTTCTTAAGCTTCATGTTATACAAGTTATTCAAGGAGTTTCAACCAATTGAAAGGAATCATAGGTGAAATAATGCATTGTACACTAATTTATAGGAGTATCACCAACATGCAAGTATAGCTCATAATTCTAGCATCATAATTTTAACTATAAAGTAACAATGCAATCCATACAAAGATTGAACTACAAATAGTAATTAATATATGAAGAAAAAATCAAAACTATAATATGGTTTTATTAAATGATGTACAAACTTAGTGATCCTGAAAGTGGGGCCCAAAATGCCATAAACTGTAATAAATCAGTATTGGTACTATTATACATACAATATTTAGAATGGTTATCAAACCTTGTCATATTGTCATAACATATTTGTAAACTAACCTGCAAAACTAATTTAGTCCTCTTCCTCCATTCAAGATGTTGTATTACATATGTTTAACATTATCTTTCCATTGATGTCAATAATGTGATGCCAATGTTATCAATAGATTACTGATAATTAAATGTAATTATAAGTGATCTCATGTGTCTAGTGGTTACAACAATTTTAATCTCTATTTACATGATATGATTGACCATTTGTGTTTTGGATTTACAAGATAGGTTGGATAGCCACTCTAAATATTATCATCATGATTTAATTTTAAGTAGTTATTGATTTTCTATCACATATGATGTTGTCTAGAAGTATATGCAATATACTTCAAAGTTTTGTTGTTAAGAACACTATGTGCACTTAGTTGCACTGTCATGTTGTTTGGTTGTACATTTTGCCATAATTGATATTATGGTCTACAGTTTGGAAGATAAGTATGAATAAATAAGATGGGAGAAAGAAAAGTATAACTTGGAAAGGTAAGCTTGAACACAAAATTAGTGCCGAGGAAAAGAAAAATGGAACTTGTTATTCTCTAAATTAATGAAAAATCCTATAGAAGAATTTATCTAGATAAAATTTCTAGCATGGAAAAGGAAACCTTGGGAATTCTACAAGGTGGGAATGTAAGTTGAATTTTTGTCAAAGATTGAAATTTCGTAAGTCCAAGGTTGAAACATGAGTAAAGAATGAAAAAAACTATTTGGACTAGTTGAAAAAAATGTCTACCTAATTGAATTAGGAAAAGAAAAGAAGAAAAACATGTTAGTGAGGTTTTGCATGGCAACAAGGTAGATCCCATGTGTGGACCAAGCTTTATAATTCTAGTTATAGTACTCATTAAACACTAGAATGGGAAACACAACATCTAGAGTTGGGTCAAGAGACTTACCTCATAGAAGACATTTGAGATGAATTTCCCTGATTGTTTAAGTAAGGGAGACATTTATGTAATGTAATAAAATTGGGAATTAGGTTTTATGATAATAAAACCACTAACTAGCCCAATTAACCCACATACAATGAAAGATGGTTGAACCTAATAGATATAGGCTCAATCTTTGTAGGAAAGAGAATGAGATTTTTTATTTAATTCAATAGGGTTGATATGAGAAATCCTCTTTCTAATTTTAAATTGATTGATTATGAAATTAGGGTAAAATAAGGGATTATTGAAGTGATCTAATGGAAACAGTAAGCTAAAGATGTCCCATAGAGCCACCAACCTAGATCTAAGAAAAATGACATGTCTAAAACACATCATCTAAAGTTTGGCCTTATTTTTTGGGACCAGGGAGCACAAATTTGCCCTAGTCCTCTGAATTTCCCACCATCAAAAGCTTACCTATTTGTCACTATTGACTCTGTTGGATTTCCCGAGTATAGCTCCACACCTTTTCCTAGACACAAAAAAAAGGGAAAGATAATGGGAATAGGGGTTTTCCTTAGGTCTAATCTTGGTTATAGAATTAACCATGAATGAAATAATGTAAATGCTGAAATAAATATTAAGGAGATATACATCAAATCTGCAATTGTTGATGATAATGCAATTATCTATGAATGTAATAAAAAATGTTGAGGACCATTATAATGAGATAGTATGTAGAGGGATGTTGGTGAAAGACCATAACTGTAGATATATGTTGTAGATTTGAAGATAATAAAATCATATTTCTTCATTGCCAAAAAAGAAAAAAGTCTTTCTTAAATTGGTGCTTTCTAAGTTTTTGATTTTGAAGGTTGAAGTTTGCACACCTACATCATTTCCCTAATTAATATTTATTAACTCCCTAACTATTATTTCTACTCCCATTTGTTCCTCCTAGCTCCATTTTCCTTTGTTCTTTTTTCATTTCCATCTCAGTCTTATTTTGAGAGGTCATTGAGTCTTGTTTTCTATTTACCCTGTCTAGGGGGTATCACCTAGCCTAGATATTTTTTTCTACTTCCTCTACATCATGGCATCTAATTCACCTACTTTTATTTGAGTTGACTATTCTTCTTAAACAAAATTATTATAGCATTATTTATAAGAGAAGAAAATGTAGACACAAAAAATTAAACATGTACATTTGGTAAATTCATCCCTAATACATCTAGTTTTCTATTGTCTATGTTAATTAATTAATATTTCTTATTTTTCTCCATCACCACTATGTCTTGAAGTAACTAATCGAATTTAATTATTTTCGTAATTATCATACGTTACCACTTTCTCCTACTAAATTAAATAAATTATGTCTCTATTTATTTAGCATTTGTAACATTTTATTTTAATATTAATTAAATAAATTTATTTAATTCACCCTCTTTTCTCTCTACAAGTGTCAAATCCTTCACATTCCTTAATACATGATTAAGAAAGGGGTCAACACTTTCAATTTACTATTCTTCTACCCTTGTCCCCCCTTCATCAATCATACCTCTTTTGGAAGGGACCTCTACATGGGGCTTCCTTCAAAAGGTACATCCAAAAAAACAATATTTCTTTATTTCTCTCAACCCCATACATTTGAACTATAGGGGAAAGACTTATCTTTATGGTAAGATCTCTTCTTACACTCTAAGGTACTAATCTCCTTCTCAACTCAACTCATTGTGTCACTTGACATCACCCGTAAGGTGATATGTCTCATTTTTTCATCACCCTCGATCACCATTAAGCAATCTTGACCCTCCATCTATTTTCATCTCAAACATATATATTGCGACAATTAGCCATTTTTATCCAACATGTACATTACAACCAAACATGTTTATGCTACCAAAATCTCAAGTGAGCATTTATTCAAACAATCATATTAGAAAAATCTACACTACAAAGAGTCTATTATAGTTTAATTTTTTTAAATTGTATGTTTGCTTGACTTTTTTTTGTCTAATCACAAGTATTTATTTGATCATTGTGTCAGTCAATTTCATAGTGCTCAATAGTTCATTTAGCATAATTTTGGTGCACAAATATATAATTTTGATAATTGGAATGGAGGTCTAGGACATGAAGTTGATGGATGGTTAGGTTGAGCAAGAGGGTATATGGATTGATATTCTAGCATCATGAGCAGTTCCATAATAAAATGGAAGAGGGGTTGATAAGTTTTCATAGGTAAAAGAACTATTTGTGCTTACATATGTGCGAGGACAAATATGTGTAGGGTGACTAACTAAGAAGTATTATGGATGAATGTAAGAGGTAGGATGGCTTATCAAGAGGCAGGGTAGGTAATTAGGACATATGTAGAGGTAGGTTGATTTCACAAATGTGAGTCAAAAATTACTTGGAAGAGATGTCATGATCACACATATGGGCGCATTAAACATAGTCTGAATACTTGTCACATGGTGTCAAGTTTCAAGATTTGATGAATTTAAATTTGGAAGAAACATTAATGATAGTTAATGAAGGTTTACTAATTAATCAAGATGAAAAGAATCATTGAAAATATTTCTGATTTAATTAATTTAATTAAATTAATTCCTAAAAGAAAACGTGAAAGTAATTAATTAAATAATATGTCGTTTAATTAAATGACTATTTATTTATATAAAATTATCATAAAATTATGATTAAAGAACAATCCATTTGAAAAGATAAAATCTGGTTATGATTTCAAGAAAAAATAAATCCAAAACTAACTACCATGTCACATAATGATGCATTTTTTATGTTTATAAGTGAAACATTCTTATAGTAATTAATATTTTGATATTATTACCTTAAAATTTAAAAATCAAATAAATATTTTGAAACATTTATATTCGCAATGTTTAAAAAAATTCAATCTATAATAATGTCTTTAAAAGAAACCATGGTTCAAAAGTGAAAAATTCCTTAAAAAAAAATGGAATGTGCACCGAAATGCCAAGTCTGAGAATGTTTTCGTAGGGTAGTGGAGCTTGTTGGCATTATAACATTCAAAATAACCAGTTTTTTTTGCCTTGAAAAATTGTAAGGAATTAGAAAGCATTCAAACTAATGACAGGAATTTCAGTAGTGTCCTAATATCTCTCACAGCAGCCTTCCAAACATGTGGAGAAAGGCCTCACAATTGCTTATTAATCGGTACCATTTTTGCCGCATTTAGTTGACCATTGGTGAGAGTACGAGCTCGTAGTTTTTGGTCTAAACAAACCCTAATTTTTGTTTGAACGACCTACACCGCCCTACAAATTTGGTGCGTTGAAGCAAATTGTCCAGCCGACCACAAAAAGTAATTCAGTTTGGATTTCAAAGCCACCGAAAAAATCGCCATGCAATGGTCGTGGGCATGGAAGAAAACTTGTGTGTTTTGACTGTGTTTATCGCAGTGTTTGAAGTTAGTGAGGAATGTTTAGGGATTGGTCAGAACAAGGTCGTTTAGGCAAAGTCTGAGCCGGACATTATAAAATGAATTCGAAGGATTATAAAGTCGTAATGCAATTAGACAAGTATAAAACTCCCCAGGGGCTAAATTTCAGGGTCATAACATTTTTTAATTCAACATCTGCTTTCACAACCTTCAACCGCTCAAGGTTGGAAGGAGAAATCGTAGAATCATATCTATTTATACTATTTTTGGTATATTATATATTTTATATCGATAAACTTCTGATTTATTAATTACTAAAAATAATATTATACATATTTCGAAAAAAAATAATTGGAGAGATATCAAACAATCAAATCATTATTGTTGGCTACTGTTTTTTTAGTTAATTTTTTGTATTATCTGAATACTTAATATTCTGGGAAGATGGTGGTTAGCTAAGAATAGTATATTTAGTTACAGAAATATTGATAATTTTTACTATCTTGAGAGTAGTTGGTAGGTTCTTCGGTTGACTGTTAATATAATAAAAAACAATCAAATCATTTGACTAGGGGAGAACTAATATTGCGTCTCTTTATAATTAGTTACTCATTACACCAATCAAAACTGACTATTATTAAAACTGGGTTTTTGTAAAGGTAAGATTTATATTTTTAAATTCAAGATATTGTAAAAATTATTTATCTTTTTTCAGGTTTTTTTTGGATTTCTTTGTATTTTAAAAACTGAATTGTCTATTTAAAATAGTTTTTTTTTTTTTTTTCATACTTTATCCTTTATAATATTGTAAATAAAATTATTTTTCTAAATAAACCAATAAATTTTAATAATTATTTTTTATCTCAATAATAAAACAAATTATAAGGATTTCATTTCGTTTAATATTTTTCATTAAGTTATTTAAAAAATGTCTATTTTCACTTTTATAATTATTAATAGTTATTTTATTAAAACCAATTATAATTAATATTACATAAATATAAAAAATAATTTTATATTATACTACAAATTAGAATTATATTTGAGATTATATGTGAGATTAAAAACCCCTTTTGATTAAAATTGACATCCATGATGTTGTATGACACTTGTCATAATTACAATAAGTTTTACTATTACTTAAATAAAAATAATTTAAATAACTTTAAATAACCTAAATTAAAATAAATGCATGAAAAACCCCCAAAATATTCTATTTATGTTCTCCTCTCAACTACCATTCACTTTGGTTTAACTATTAATCAATTGTATTTATCTCCACCATACTAATACTTCGTCAAAATAATACTATAATAATAATATAAAGATATGATAATATAATAATAATAATTAGTCTTAATAATTTTTTTAAGTTTAATGGAAATATAAACAATATTAAAATATAGAAATATCTTAATAATAATTAAATATTGATTACAATATTATAATAAATTAATACTAATTATAATATAATAATATTATTTTTTTTTAAGTGGAATAATAAACAAATATGATATCTTTCAATGTACTTTACCTATATTTTTCTAAATATAGGTATACTAGTTATATAATTTTTTTTAATAAATTAGGATTATGCTTTTAAGAAAAATATATATTCACTATTAAATTTATATTATATTATAATTATTATATGGAAGCATTCCATATATGAAGTGAACCACCTACTTATTGAAATTATTGGTTTTAAATTGGTGAGAAGAAAGAAAACTATAGAATTAATCGCTTAAATTAATACTAATTTTAAAAAAGAGATTTTTAATAATAATAAAAAAATACATATATTTTAATATTATTATTAGGAGTTAATTTTTCATTAAGTTTAAAATTTATTTTAGTGATTTATGTCTTTCTTAATAATTAAAATTATTATAATTAATTTAATCTATAATTATTTCTCTTATTAAAATTTTAATTATGATAAAATAATTATATTTTGAATTAAAAAAATAATTTTCTTACTATTTTCTTTTAATATTATCTTCTTTTATTAGATAATCTATTATTTATTTATTTATTTTCATTCTTCCACTTTTTATTTTAAGGGTTGATTTTTTATTAAGTTAAAATTGTATTCTAATTATTTGTGTTTTTTAATATAATTACAAATAATATTAAAAGATATTAGAATGTATACATTTCATCTTATTAATTTTTATTTATTATAGAATAATTATATTTGAATTTTATTCTAATTTATATAATAAAATAAATTTTAAATTAACACCTAAATTAAATGTTTAGAGCGAGAGAGAAAGAAAGAGTAACTTGCTTTTGATTACTCATTTCATGCTTATAATTTAAGGATATCATATGTCCTTGGGGAGGTATGTTGATGGTAGCATGTCATTTTATTATTATCTCCATCTCCATCTCCATCTCTCTCCTTTATCAATGTCTTCTTACCTCTCCCTCTATCTCTCTCTTTTCCCCTTCTATCCTTCCCACTCAATCTAGCTCTCTCTCTCTCTCTCTCTCTCTCTCTCTCTCTCTCTCTCTCTCTCTCTCTTTATCTCTCTACTTCTATATCATCTCTCTCCCTCTCCCCATCTCTATTTTTTTGTATATCTTTCTTTCTCTTTAAATCTATCTCTATATAGCTTTTACTCACACATATTTTCTCTTACTCACTCCTTATTTTTATATCTATATATCTCTCTCACTCACACAAACACACACTCCAACCTATTTCTTCCTCTATATCTCTATTCTATCTCACTATTTCTAGATATTATACACTCCTCTTCCTTAATCTCTCCCACTATCTCCATATCCTTCTCTACCTGTCCATATATCACTTCTTATATTTTTATCTTTCTATCTCTCTATCTCCTCCTCTCTAATTCACACCATCTTTCTATCTCTATTTCTTCCTTTCCCCCTTTCTCTCTCCTTCCATCTCTCCCTCTTGCTCACCCCCTCTATATTTTACAAGTTATATTTACTTTCTAGATTCTTTCCATCCCTATATCTATCTCTTTATATCCTTATATATTTTTTCTCTCCCTATCTCGCTATCACTCCCTCTTTTTATATTTCTCTACTTACACTCTCTAATATATATACACACTCCATTTTTGTCCCCCCTGCCTGTCTATCTTTCTATCTCTATTTTTTCCCTCTTTATCTCTCTCCTTTCTCTAAAGTATAAACCTTTATCTCTCTATTACTTGTCTTTATCAGCTCCTTTCTCTCACTCTTGCCTCCACCCTCTCTCTCATTTGCTCCATATCTGTTGCATAATATATATTTTTCTATATTTATCTTCATCTCTTTTTGTCTCGTCTATCTATCTCTTTCTATACATATATCTCTTTCCATCTCTATATATCTATATTTTCCTCTATCTATACCAATTTCCCTCCATTCTTTCTCTAGGCCATCCCTCTCTTTATCTTATCCTCCTCTCTATTTCTCCCCATCTCTCCCTCCCTCATTCCCTCCCTTTCCCCATATTTATATCTTTATCTCTACCTCTCTCTCTTTGTCTTCTTGTATATCTCTATATATCTCTAACTATCTATAGGTATATCTCACCCTATATATATACACACACATATATATATATGTATATATATACATATATATGTATGTATATGTATGTATATACATATACATATACATATACATATACATATACATATACATATACATATACATATACATATACATATACAAATATTTATATACATATACATATGCATATATATACATATATGTATATATGTATATATATATGTATATGTGTATATATATATATGTGTATATGTATATGTATATGTATATAAATATTTGTATATTTATATGTATATGTATCTATATATATATATATATGTATATCATCTCTCACTCTTCCTTTATATCTTTCTCTATCTCTTCCACTTTGTCTCTCCCTCTCTTTCTCATCTCTTTCTATCTTTCTATCCTCCTCTACCTTTCTCTATCTTTTTTTCCCTTTTCTTTTGCTTTATCTTCATCTCTACCTCTATCTTCACCTCTCCCCCCTAATCTCTAGACATGCCTCCTTCTATCCATCCATATCTCTTTTCCTCTCTATATCTATCTCTCCATATCACTTCTTTCATCTATCCCTCTATCTCTATCTCTTTCTGCCACTATATCTCTCCCTCTCTCTCTATATTACTTTCTATCAAGATATCTTTATCTTTCTATGTCTTCATCTCTCTCCAACTATTTATTTTTCTATTTCATATCTATATATTCCTCACCCCTCTTTCTCTATATCTCTCCTTCTCTCCATCTTCTTGTCCCCAATCTCCATATCTATCTTTGACTCCATCTATATCTTCATCTTCTTCTTTATCTCTATATCTCTCTTTACCAATGTCTCTCACACTTACCCCTATATATCCCTCTTTCTAGCTCTATCTCAACCTCACTCTTGCCCTCACCCTATTGCAAAGATAATATGAGCCTATTGCTGATAAAACTTGATTATCTTCTCAATTCAAAAGTTTCATTTTAGTTATGATTGAATCCTTGTAAGTGGATGCATAGTTGATTTTAAGCTATCACCTCTCAATTAAGTCCTTTGTTGTACAAACAACATCATGGCCACAAATTGACCTCATGCACTACACAAATTTATCCGAAAAATAGACCAAATTTTCCCCAATTGACCTTCCACACCTCTTTGGCATACCCATTGTACACCAAAGTGCAATTTCTAGTTTATATTATTTAATTAAAATAAGAGTTGTAGTTAATATTACATAAATATAATTATTCTAATATAATTTTAAAATAAAAATGATTCAAAATTCTAATAATTAAAAATGAGAACAAATATTTTTATTACAATACTATGATGGCAAGTACTTACCACTACTTGGCACTTGTTATAAAAATATATATTATTATATTTTAGAATTATTTTTACTCTTACCTAATCTATAAATTGAATATATTTAAGTAATAAAAGGTATCAAATATATTAACATTATAATAGTAATAATATTACTATTACAAGTTATTAAATATTATCATATTATATAGTATTATAATATTATCATCATATTATACTATGTATTAAATTATATCTATTGAATATTCATTTTAAAATATAATATTCATGATAATAATTTATTAGTAAATTAATATTACATATTTTTAAATATATTATATAATATAAATATTATCAATTATGAATTAATATTATTCTATAATTATTAGATTTAGATTTAAATATATTAAATATATTAAATATATTAAATATATTAAATATATTAAATATATTAAATATATTAACAATTAATCCATGGACATCATTCTTGTTTATTATTATGGGAGAAGCTCTCAGCAAGATTATTTTAAGGGAAATCTGGGCTGGTAGACTTAAGGGTCTTAGACCGTCTTCAGGCCCTCAAATTTGTTCCTATCAATAATTTGTGGATGATACATTGTTGATGGGGGAAAGTTCAGTGTCAGAGGCTAAATCTTTGAAGCTGCTTATTTCTCTTTATGAAAAAGGTTCGGGTGAAAGGATTAGTCTCCTTAAAAGCTCCATCTTTTTCTTGAACATCCTTATTCTCAGACAAATTAAGATTATAGAGGTTCTTGGGTCTAAAATGGTCTCCTTCCCTGATACCTACTTAGGGCCCCTTCTATTCCAGGGTCCGGCTCTGGATACTTTTTGGTCTAATTTGATTGATAGGTTCTAAAACAAACTTGTGGGCTGGAAGGGTTCTTTATTGAGCCAAGAAGGTAAGCTTCAATTGATTAAAGATTATTTGCAGAATCTCCTAGTGTATGCTACGAGTTTTTTTAAAATCCATGCCAAATTTGCTGATCGAATGGAAAAGATCCAGAAGAATTTATCGTGGATAGTTACTAAATCTAAAAACCGCATTCATCTAGTTCTTTGGGATCAAGTATGCATGCTAAAAAAAATCAGTGGGCTAGCCATTAGACATATCCATGATTTTAATATGGCTCTGGTAGCTAAACAACTATGGAGAGCGATTAAGGAGCCTAATGAATGGACTACTATTATTGATAATAAGTACCTTCATTCATCTTGAAGTCCTCAAGATATTATTGAAGGTCTCTACATGGCCTAGAATGCTTCTATCATTTGGTCAAGCTTTCTCAATACTATATCCCTCATCTCTAAAGGTTCAAAGTGGTGCCTTGGTAATGGTCAGAACATCCATTTCTAGGAAGACTGGTGGGTTGGAGATTATCCTGTAATTGATTGTAGTTGGACAATTCCTTTTATTGAGAAGTGTAAAGACCAGATTGGATTCTAGGTTGTTGATTATATTCAGGGTGGTAGTTGGATTGACATTTATAACTCAGATCCGTGGCTCCTCCCTCTCTAGAAATGGCTCTCTTTTATGCACATTTCTTATATTCCTATTGAAAATCCTTTGGTCTGGGTGGGATCTTCATCTGGTGGTCTTTTTGTCTCTCAGTCCTTTTCTCTACTCTCTAGATCCTTTGCTCTAGCCCTGTTTTGGTCTTGCCTCTGGAATAAGTTCCTGATCGCCAAAATTAACATTTTATTTTAGTTGTTTATGCAGAATAAAGTGCTTTCCATTGATAATATATGTAGAAGAGGGGTGTCACTGCCTAATTGTTGCTTTCTTTGTAAGGAAGCGACCGAGGATACTAATCATATTTTATTATGTATCTCTTTTAGTAAGGAGATTTGGGCCCACTTCTTTGACATCTGGGGTATTAGTTGGTGCTTCTCCTTTAGTCTACTATACTGCTAGCTACAATGGTCATGCCCCTTGGAAAATCAAGCTCTTAAGCTTCTATAAAATTTTAAGCTTCCTCATATGGCATAGGGCATTTGGAAGGAAAGAAATAACTGCATTTTTAGGGATAGAGATTCTCTAACTGTCGTGGTTTCTCGCCATATTCAATCCTCTATTAAGGAAAATTCCATTGCATCTTTCCCCTCCCAAAAGAATGATCCGGCTATTATCTCTTCAAGAATGGATTGGAATATCATCAACAAATGGCACATTGACTGGGATATTTATAGACCTACTATTAAAATGAAACACATAAGACCCAACATTTCTTGGATTGCTCCTCCTAGGGGGTGGATTAAGATTAATGTTGATGGGGCAGCCAAAGGTAATCCTGGGCCAACAACTTGTGGGAGTGTTGTCTGTGATTACAATGGTAGGCTTGTCTCGGTAGTGGCACTCCCACTGGGTACTCAGACAAACCATTTTGCCAAGGCAAATGTGGCCTACATTGGGATTAAAATGGCTAGCCACGAAGGATTTAAGAAGGTATGGTTGGAGAGTGATTCGTTTAATATAATTAATTGTTTAAACAAAAAATCTCCTCCTACCTAGATGATTAAACATTTAATGCAAGAATTATTTGAAATGATGACCAAATTTGAGGCTATTAAAATCTTACATGTTTTGAGGGAGGGTAATAGGCCTGCAGACCATGTGGCTAATCTCAGTGTTGCTAGAGATGATGAAAAGTGGTGGCAGGAAGGGGATTCAATCCCATTCCAGTTGTGTGAGTTGGCCAGGAAGGATGCCAAGAATATCTCTTCGCTTGAGAATTAATGATGACATATCACATGTGTAGGAATTTTCATAGAAAGAACCGAAGGTGAGTTTCCAAATTGTTCCTGTGGTTCTATTTGTTTTGCACTGGTTTGAATCCTTGTTTTGGTGTCATCAAAAATATTTACAGAGGAAGTAACCTAATTGGGGGAGATAAGAACTGAGTGGAGCTGTCCTCATGTGAGATTTGGGAACAACATGAGGAGGTCTAGAGGGAAGTCGTAGATGGGGGAATGGAGCCCTTTGTTAGAAAACTTCATGAACAAAACCATATGATCACAAATTTATTTGTGAGTAGTTGGGATAATGGGATGCTACGTGTGTATGCGGCAGAGTTCATAATTGATGAATCCTTTATTCCTAATATATTTGGGCTCAGTATGGAGGGTAGGAAATTTTTCAGGGAAAGGAAGAATTCAGAAAAAACCCTCTCAGTTTTATATGACAAATAGAGTGAAAGAAGAACTCAAATGACATCTACAATAGGTTGGACCTTCAAAGCCTCTGGCTCGACATGGCAGAGTTCATAATGAGGTACATAACCCTTGATGTCTTCTTTGATAGCATCTTTTCTTACCATTTCACGATTCTAAATCATTTTAGGCATGACAAAAGAATTTCTATTCAGTTTTATTTGTTATCTTCTTTGGAGCTATCTATTAGTAAGCATGTTAATAATGAGGATAATTTGGTTCTACATGAGGGTTTAATCCTCCTAATCATGGAGTATGCTAAAGCCCATGAGGTTAAACACTCCCCTATTATGAAAAACCATAAGTATTTAGCTAGCTAGGAGGTGCACGATGTTTCAGATATGGAGTTTGGCAATGCAGAGGGCACAATGGCTATGGACTAGAATGATATCCATGTGTAAGATGACTCATAAAGCCTCAAAGGATGAGGTTCCCCTGCAAAAAACCACTCCTAGTACAAGTAGCAGAAGAAAAAACCCACCTAGATGGGCTACAAAAAAGAAATCCCTTGTTTCATAGACCCACATCTTGGGCCTGCAAAATCTAAAAAAATAGAAGACTAGAAAGAAGGTGGAGATCCTTGATAGGGAGGATAATGAAATTAAACTTGACATTCCCCTCAATGTGGACCCCAATGAGACTAAAGATGATGAAATGTATGTTGATAAGATCTTGCGAGATTCACTGACATGTCAGGAGAAATTATTTGATGGGTTTTTGGAGAAATTAATATTATGAAATAGGTGATTAAGAATCTCATTGTCACCTTCACTGAGATTTTGACTTTAGATAAGACCGATGAACTCCTGAAGTTGTCCCAACAAATTGTGAAAGATATTAAGGTTATGGAGACTGAACATGAGGCTAAAATCGATATCTTGGAGAAAGAAATACAAAAGATAAAAATTAAACTTAAGGGTTTAGCAAGGAAGCCATGTATAACAGTGTCGAGGGCCTCAAAAGAGTCAATGAGGAAATTTCCATGCAGAAGGAGTAGATGACCAAAGCCAAGAGATCCCTAGATATCAACTTGGCTAACACAAACTAGGAGGTGCGGGCATCCACGAGACCTTCAACTAGGACCACGAGCAAACATTAGGAAAAAGGTAGTTCGAGCTTCATTATGGAGGAGCTCCAGGAGATTAATAATAAAGCAATCCAAAAGAATGTTGAGAGCTTATGAAACCTCTTTCTTAGCTTGTTATTCTTGTGTGTCTTGTTTAGGTCTATTTTTCTCTGGGTTTCTATTTTGGGGTGAATCCCCTAGTTCTGTTGCTAGTTAGCGGCTGGTTTGACTCTGGTTACTATGTTTTTTTTTTGGATGGATTTGGGTTTTGGGTCCCTACAAAACCCATTTATCTTAATAAAAAACAATTAATCCATGGAAGATATATCTAAAAAGAGTATGTAGACACATTTTTAACTATGAGAATAAAATTATATGATTAACTTGCATTGTAGTTGCTAAAATATATTTTTATGCTGAAGGCATACCCTATATGAAGTTTTCAACTTACTTATTGAAATCAATGGTCCGAAATTTCCTAGAAGGATGCAACACAATTGAATTGATCTCAATCATATGTTTACACTAATATTAATTTTTTTTAAATGATAAAAAACCAAAAAAATATATTTTAGTGTGAATATTTAGAAAAGAATTTCTACAAAAGAAAAATCTATGATTTTATGCTTTTAATAATAATATATTTTAATGGTATCTTGTTTTATTTGAATATTCCATATTTTTTAAGTTTCAAAAGTGGAAAAGACAAAATTATTTTTAAAAAAAATTAGCTATTTTTTCAATTTTTTAAATGAGTACTTTTCATTAAGTGAAATATTATTTTAATTATTTACTTTTTAATGAAATTACAAATACTAATTCAAAATTATTAGAATTCATTTAATTTATAGTTATTTGTCTTATTAAAATTTAAATTATTGTAGAATACTTATATTTTGAATTAGAAATCTATCTTTTATTTCTATATTCTTTTGATAAGAATATATCTTAATTTAATATTCTTTTATAAGGATATTCTATCTTATTTTTTATTAAATTATTATAATCATCATCTTCTTCTTTCAAGTTTTAATTTACATTAAGTTAAAATTTAATTTTAGTTATTTTTATCTTATGAAGGTACAAATAATAATTTTAAAAGATAATAGAATTAATTTAATCTATACATGTCTTATTAAATTTTAATTTATTGTGGAATAATTATTTTTAAATTTTTTATTTTTATATCTTTTTGTACTTATTCTCTCTCTCTAACTCATAAACATACACTCCTTGTTTTTTTGGTTTCTCCCTCCCTTTCTTTATCTCTATCTCTCTCCCTATCCTTTTTCATTTCTTTATAATTCACTCTATCTATATCTCTCTCTCAATTTCTCCCTATCTCTTCCTCCCTCATTCTCTTTGTATCCCACTATATATCTCTTTATCATTACCTCTCTCTCTCTCCCTTTCTCTTCTTGTATATACCTATCTCTTTCTCCTCTTCCAATATATGTATACTTTTAGATAGTTCAAATAACTAGAAGACAACTGAGAGGGGGGGGGGGTGAATCAGTTGTCACAAATTACCGAAACCATTAGCATTTAGAACTTTAATATCAAAACCCAAAATATTAATATTGGAATAGCATTTAAACCAATTAAGCATAAACAATAATCATGATAAATACCATCCACATGACACCAAGATTTATACGTGGAAAACCTGGTAAAGGGGAAAACCACGGTGGGAAGCCTAACCAAAGTTAGATAATACTTCTGCAGTAAGTATGTGAATTACAATTGAGGGGCCTACACTTACAAGAAGGCCAACCACCTAGAGCACACTACTCATCTCAAAAGGAGCCTCAGTGAATACATAGAAATCCAAACTACAATCTAGAGAAGTGATGAACTGCAAAAGATAGCATCTCCTATGCCTGAGTATAGTTCTGATTAAGCTCAATACTGGAGGACTAAATCCTCTTACATAAATCCAATTCGATCTCCAATGATTGACCAAATCCTCTGCTTGAATGATATTAAATTATTCACACATTACATCCCTTGACCATGACCTCTAACATAACCATGATGATCTACAATGAGATCTTGCATCTATATATACAAACCCTCGACCATAAACAATTAGGTCAGCCACCAGATAATAAACTAATTACATAATTACAAACCATGTAAGCCTTAGACCAAACAAGTAATATCCAACACATAAGACATCCCGGAAACACATCAAGAGGTCCAATCCACATGTTACATTAAAGTCGGTCCATAACCTAGATCAACCAGGACCTAGTATACGTTCACACGCTACATCAATGATCTCTATCTGCCAAGTCTCGAACATGATCATCATCAGGATCCTAAAACTCCACCAGAAGATGCACTAGTACCACTTATGTAATTCATCAAAGATCTACATCAAAAGCTCTGTCCGTGAAACCCTCGCCAGAACCCAAAACCAAGCTTCTTAGAAAATAGGATAGCATACAATAACTAGACCAAAACCAATTGACTGAATATGAGCATGAGTATCATGAACAAGCCAATTCCTTCACCAAACTATACCAGAGCCTACTAATTCATGTTGGATCCAAATCAACCAGAAACCACTCAACCTACTAGGACCAGAAGGGTTCTGGTAAAAAATCCAAATAGGTAGTGTTGGCATCAATGACAAAACATCAATGCAACACATAATCAATTCCACCAAAAGGCCAACAATCTCCCCCTTTAGCATTGATGACAACACTAGATGTGAAAAACATCTAAGTACCAAGAAATGTCAAACAAGTCTCCCCCAATGGAAGACAACCAACGATCTCCTGCAAACAGATGTAGCAATGAGGTTCTCAAACAAAGACCAAACTCCCCCTAAGAATGATATCTCTGCAAAGCTCAAACTCTCTCTCCTTATCAATATCTCTCCTTTTTTTTCTTTTTCTTTTCCTTTTTTCAAATCAATATCACTCTCCCTTTGACATGAATGCCAGAAATCTAACAAAAATATCAAAGCAAAAACTTAAACCACTAATTCACAAAACTGACTACTCCCCCAGAGCAGTAGCATCCCCACATTAGTGTCTAAATGAATAGTATCTTTGATAATGCATACCAAACTTATGCCAATCCGTATCAATCAAGTCTCTACCGGAGGAGCAAAAATAGTGAAAACTTTAGTGGCTAATATTTGCCAATTGGCTATTTTTTCAAATTTGGGAATCAAATTTGGCTAATAATTTCAACTTTTGAGGTATCCCAAATCACAACATTTTTACAATTTTTTATTTTAATGTTATTTAAATTGCTAGAGAATTTTTTATTTTTTTTAACTTAAGGATTCACCACAATATTTGATACATGATTGTATCAGATTTGCCAATATTTTATAATTTATTGTAGAAATCCAAATTAATTCACCAATAATATATCATAATTATTAGTTACTTTAGGGTTATATCAACAATCTTTTGTTTCCACTATTGATTTAAAATATAATCTAATGACCTTCATTGTATTCCATGAAGTAAAATGTACCTAGAAGTTGTAATGCTCATGGGGTTTGAAATTGCTTTTGAATTGTTGACTTCAATGAAAACCAATGGTCTAAAAGCAATTTTTGGCCCCATGAGTACTACAAATTGTTTGTAAGTTTTATCTCACAAAATAGAAAGAGGGCTATTAGATTATTTTAAGTTAATGGTAGAAACCAAATAAAGTATAGTCTAACCCTTAAACTCATTAATGATTTCAACCTTCATGCCTTTACTTTTTTATAAAAGATTATTTTTAAATGAAAGGAAATGCAATAGTAATTAATACATACAATTGTTATTTTCCAAGATTCGCCAATATTTTCTACCAAAAAAAATTGATATAAACAAATTTGCCATTAAAATCAATTTTTTTTAACTAAAAAGGAAAGATTCGCCAATAAACATTATTATTATTTTTAGAAAAAAATAAATATTTGCCAAGATTTTATACAATTTTTTGAGGTGGGGTTTCTTAAATTTATCACTAAGAAACTCCCAATCTATCTCTCAGGTACTCAAATGATTCCTTGGGCAAAGGTTTAGTGAAAATATTTGCAATCTGCTCTTTAGTGTTCACATAAACCAATCTAACTTCATTTGCTCTTTAGATATGTGCTTTGTCTTAGAATGAAATACCAGATTATTTGATATATCAATAGCAGTAGAATTATCATAGTGAATAACTACCAGTGCATCACAATCCAACTTTATATCCTTCAGCATTTGCTTCATCCATAAAACTTGTGTACAATTAGTAGCAACAACAACATACTCAGATTCAACAGTTAATAAAGAATTACATGACTGTCTCTTACTGATCCATGAAACCAACTTCTTTCCAAGAAAGAAAGCTCCACCGGAAGTACTTTTCTGGTCATCAACATCTCTATCCCAATCAACATCTAGATATGCACATAAAGTAAAGTTATCTTCCTTAGGGTACCATGAACCATATTCTGATGTACCTTGTAAGTATCTAAAAATCCTTTTCACCACACTCATGGTTTTCTCTAGGATCACTCTGAAATCTTGAAATAATACAAACAACATTCATAATGTCAGGCCTAGTCTAAGTCAAATAAAACAGACCTCCAATCATAGATTTGTATCTTGTAGGATTTAGCGGTGCAGAAACATCTTTTCTTGTCAATTTGTCACTTGTAACCATAGTACTTCTTACCGGTTTACAATCTCCCATACCAAATTTCTTTAACAATTCCTTAGCATACTTAGTTTGATAGATAAAGATACCTTTGTCATTCTGAGTAATTCTTTGAAAATTCAATGTATAACTTATCTTCACCTCCAAAAATAATGTCATCAACAAATACTTCAATGATCAGTATATCATCATTAGTGATCTTATAATATAAATTATTGTCAGCACTGCCCTTAGTAAAGCCAAGGTTCAAAAGATATTTATCTAACCTTACATACCTAGCTCTAGGTTCTTATTTCAATCCATATAAAGCTTTCTTTAACCTGCAAATCATGTTTGTATCATTTGATAGTGAAAAACCATCAGGTTTATCAATATAAACTTCCTCATCAAGAGCTTGATTCAAAAAATGCACATTTAACATCCATCTGATAAACATTGTATTTTTTATAAGCAGCATAAGCGAGAAATAATCGTACAGCTTCAATCTTAGGTATATGCACAAAAGTTTCTCCAATAATCAATTCCTTCCTTCCGAGAATATCCTTTACAAACCAATCTAGCCTTATTCCTTATAACTTGACCATCCTCATTCAATTTATTTCTACAAATCCATTTACTTCCAATAACATTTTTATTTTTAGGCTGGGGAACCAAAGTCCATGTGTTTTTTTTCTCAATCTGATCTAATTCCTTTTCCATAGCTTTCAACCAGTATTCATCTTTACATGCCTCAATTAATGATTCCGGTTCAACTTATGAAATTAAACATACCTCTTTAGTTGCCAGTCTTCTTCTTGTCATCACTCTATTGCTCTTATCCCCAATGATATGATCTTTTGAATGATTCAAACTCACATACCTAGGAGTCCTCTAACTCTATGTTCCTCTTCCTTGTTCTTTAGTCACTGTATAATTCTCTGATACTGCCAAAGTAAATGGTTTAATATTTTGTTCCAATAAAGGTTCTACCGGTTCAAGTATTATCATTTCCCTTGCTGGTTCTTTCTCATAAACTCTGATTTGACTTTTGTTCAGCTCATCTACTTTGACATTAGCACTCTCCACAATTCTTTGCAATCTCTTGTTATAACATTTATATGCATTTATTTCATTACAATAACCAAGATATATGCCTTCATCACATCTAGGATCAAATTTTCCAATGATATCATCTCTCCTGATATAACATTTACTACCAAAATTTTTGAAATACTTAACTGTAGGTCAACTGCCAAACCATAATTCATAAGTTATCTTACCCGTTTCTTCTTTGACATGTACTCCGTTGAATGTATAAACCACTATTCTCACTACTTCTCTCTAGTAGATATGAGGTAGACTAGCTTCCATCATCATTGTTCTAGCAGCATCCAAGATAGTTTTGTTCTTCCTTTCCACAACTCCATTCTACTATGGTGTCTGGGGAGCAGAAAATTATCTTCTTATGCCATGCTTCTCACAAAAGTTATTAAACTCACTAGGTGTGAATTCTCCTCCATGATCTGACCTCAAACATTTAATCTTGAATCGTGTCTCGGTTTCCACTTTAGCCTTAAAGATTTTAAACTTTTCAAATGCTTCAAATTTTTATTTTAGAAAAGTAACCCACATCATTCTAGAATAATCATCAATGATTAGCATGAAAATATATCACCTTGAAAAAATTAACTCTAGTAGGGCCACACAAATCAGTATAAATAAGATCAAGAACATCATTAGATTTATCATGTATACTGCTAAAAGAGGTTCTGACTTGTTTAACCATTTCACATTCTTTACATACCGGATTATAGGGCTTCATAATCTTAGGTATATCCCAACTGCCTTAGTTGAACTGATCTTCATAGTGCAATCAAAATTCACATGACATAACCTTTTATGCAATGGCCAACCTTCATCAATCTATGTAATCAAACATGTCTTCTCACTGAAGTTCAAATAAAATATATTACCTTTTGTCTGTGTATCGATTGCAATCTCTAAACCAGATTTGTTAATGATTTTACATTTTCCATCCTTGAACTGTAATTGAAATCCCTTATCTACCAATTGTCCTACACTCAAAAGATTATGCCTCAAACCTTCAACATAATAAACATTGTCAGTATTGTTCTTACCATCTAGTGATATAGTTCCTTTTCCTTTGATCATACATGCTTTTTCATCTCCAAATCTAACTAGATCGCCATCAAATTCTTGGAAAGATAGAAACTTCCCTTTATCTCTAGCCATATGATGTGAACAACCGCTATCAATTACCCATTCATCCTTGTCTTCAATTTTAGCAACAAGTGCCTTCTCTTCAGGTACATTCTCTTCCAGTGTCGAATCATCTTCCTTGATAGCTAGGAACACCCATTCCTTCCCATTGCCAGAACCACTAGAAGAGTCTTCTTTCGGTTCATCATCAGAATCAGTAATGCATTCCTCATCCACTGTGTAGCATGATTTATCTCTATTTTTCCTGTACTTATACTTGTTCTACTATCCAGGGTTAGGCTTAAATGATCTTCTAACTTTTTCTTCAAATCTTGAATTCAGTTCAGGACATCTAGATACAAAATGACCAATCTTATTACATGCAAAACATTTAAAAGGTTCTTTTCCTTCATACTTACTTCCTACCGGTCCTTTAGGTACTCTTCTAGAAAATAGTGCTTCAAGTTTCTCAAACTCATCATCTTCTCTTGTCATATCTTCCAATTCCTTTGCATACAAATCTTTCCAATCTTGCTTACCAGTTGTAGATGTAGATGCATGAAAAGAAGGTTCAGTCTTCACAGCTCTAGAAGGTCCAAAATCTTCAAGCTCAAAAACAAAGTTTCCCAGCCAAAGTATCTATGTTCACAAATGTATTATCCATTGTTCTAAAATCATTAATAGCAATAGCCTTCATTTTGTAAGCCCGTGGTAGGGCTCTTAGAACATTAAAACAAATTTCATCTTCGCTCAAAGTTCCACCCCAATATTGAATTCTCATAACAATCTCATTTACCCTTTCCATGAATACAGTAATCCTTTCATCTTCTTTCATCTTTAGGTTTTAATATCTCACCTAGTAACCATCAAGTTTTGCAATCTTCAATGTAGGTTCACCTTCATTAAGAGTCTCCAAATTATCCCATATAGCCTTTCTAGATGATTTGTCGGTTAATCCCATTATTTGTTGATTGGAAAGTGCACACAAGAGGGCTTGTCTTACTCTACAATCATTCTCAAGATCCTTATCCAAGTTTTCAGAAGGAGGATTGCCTAATCTTGGATTATATGGTGTGACACCATTCTGTGTGATCTCCAAAATCTCCTTGCTAAGACATCTAAGATGAGTCTCCATCTGAATCTTCCATACAGTGTAATTTGTTCCATCAAGCCTAGGAATATCTCTTCGAAAGATAGCTCCAGAAGAACAAGATGAACTTGAACTGTAAAGATGTAAATTATTCTAGATCCAAATAAGACATAATATACTTTATTCATAAATAAACTCATCAATTAGATAATAAGTCTACTTCATTCTTGCAGTTTAAACCAAGCTTTCTAAATTGAAATAACAATAATAGATTTATTAGAAGATAAGGAAATTTTCATAACAACGAAATGTATAAATATCTCATTACAATATCTTTATACCATGTTTAGGCTTTTTATTTCCATAAGTATAATAAAAACATAAAATTAAAGAGAGAGCATTTGTTGATCTCCAATCTTAGGTGCTTCAAATGAGTCTTTCAAATGAAGATGAGAACAAGAATCAGACACTTTTTCCGCCCAACCTTGAACCTTACGCTTCCCCAAAATTCTTGGTCAATCAAGAATACCCAACCCCGCATGAATTGCTTAGCAAGAGAATTTGAAAGACAAGATGGAATCTAGTGCGTGCCTAGATGATACATGCGTTTTCATTTTTGTAATTATAATAAGAAACAAGAAAGATCAATCAAAGATATGGTAGAGAGTATAAATAAAATAACTCCATCTATTTAAATAGTTTATTCAATTGGTTTACTCGGCCGAGTATCATTCCATCCATAGAAAAAATAGATAGTTTGGAAAAGAAAACTATTCTCTCTAAGTTTCCATATTCGGCACTCGTCCTGGAAGGTAACTTTTCCCATACACAAGCCTATCTATCTTGGTTCACATAAATCAAGAATACAATTTCATAAAGAAAACAATCTTTTGTCTAATAAAACTAACATCTTTCCTGATACTTTAGTTGATAAATAAAGCACATTTTCATTCCCACATATCTGAAAACAATCTTTCATAGAATAACTATTTCACAATTTTGATAAGCAAACAAAATTTCATTTCTAAAAAAAAAGACAATTCAACTGAGTTTAAAATGAAGGAGGTGTAGCACAAGTATGAATCTTTTCATATAAGGGCAAGTGCAAGGTAATGAGCCACAAATTCACGGAAGTCTGCGTGTTGGAAAACACACTCGTAAAAATGGGGGCCCATTTTTAAAAAACAAGGGCCCGAAGCGAAAATAAACTGGCCCCCATTTTGTTCTAAAATGGGGGCCTACTTTTAAAGAAAACGAGGACCCATTTTTAAAAAATAGGTCCCTGTTTCTAAATCGTATTTTACCCTTTTTTTTCGGGCAAATTTTTTCATTTTCACACTGGAACAGAAGTGAGAACAGGAGATCAAAAACATGCCCCCATGCTGTGGATTCCATTTCAAGCCTCCACAACTATCCCAGGTACACATTCAATCATCTACTTGCACATTTTGTAATTTTCTTGTATATTTTTCTTGTTTTTTGAGTATTATTTAGAATTTTTTGGTATTATTTTAATTTTTTTTTAAAGTAGCCTATAAATAAATTTGTTTTTACATTTGTAAATTCTTAATTTTGATGTAAAATATTCTTTAACAGTTAACCCTAAAACCTAATCAACAAATTTACAAATCAAAACCAAACCTAGATAGTTAACAAAACAAAATATCAAATTTACAAGATATAAGATATCTCAGAAAAATCAAAATGAAAACCAAATCAAAACAAAACCGAAACTAAATGGAAATCAAAACCAAATCCAAACCAAACCAAATGAAATGACACAATAGGACCGTTAAATGTTTCTAGGAATTATTTTTTTAGGTATTGGGCCTTTCAACCAATAAATGAAAAAATTTAACCACTTCTAGCAAGCCACCATTCCAATTCCTTAAATTGAACATATGTACCAAAATTGTTCTTAATCCTCATTAAGAAATACAAAAGTTACCACTATTAGTATAACCTTATAAGTAATTAACATTACCCTTCAAATTTTAGATATCAAAGTTTAGGCATAAAGGTCCTATTATGTCATGTCATCATATAAAAGCACCAATTATTGACACATTAAGCCATGATGGCATAAAATATCCTATTATGCCATGACATTGCATAATAGGTCCATAGTTGGTCCTATTTTATCATGTCATGGCATAGTAGGACCTATTATGCCATGAAATTGCATAATAGTCCACGTATTATGCCATCATAGGTCCATAATAGGACCTATTAAGCCATGACATGACATGATTTTCACGAATTGCCAACTTCATCATCTAATTCATCTCCAACATTGAAGTACTAATTCAACATGTTTACTTAGTATGATAGGACCAATTCTGGACTTATTATGTCAAGTCATGGCATAATAGGACCTATTATTCCATGTCATGGCATAATAGGACCTATTATATCATGTCATTGCATAATAGGACCTATTATTCCATGACGGCATAATAAGTCCTATTATGCCATGACATTGCATAATAGGTCCATAGTTGGTCCTATTATATCATGTCATGGCATAATAGGACATATTATGCCATGACGGCATAATAAGTCCTATTATGCTATGACATTGCATAATAGTCCACCTATTATGCAATCATGGCATAACATGTCCATAATAGGACCTATTAAGCCACAACATGACATGATTTTCTTGAATTCCCAACTTCATCATCTAATCCATCTCCAACACTGAAACTTTACTAATTTGACATGTTTACTTAGTATGATACAACCAATTATGGACCTATTATGCCATGATGGCATAATATGTCCTATTATGCCATGACATTGCCTAATAGGTCCATAGTTGGTCCTATTATATCATGTCATGGCATAATAGGACCTATTATGCCATCATGGCATAATAGGTCCTATTATGCCATGACATTGCATAATAGTCCACCTATTATGCCATTATGGCATAATAGGTCAATAATAGGACCTATTAAGCCATAACATGACATGTGAATTTCTCGAATTGCCAACTTCATCATCTAATTCATCTCCAACACTGAAGTAATAATTTGACATGTTTACTTAGTATGATAGGACTAGTTATGGACCTATTGTGTCATGTCATGGCATAATAGGACCTATTATATCATGTCATTGCATAATAGGACCTATTATGCCATGATGTCATAATAAGTCCTATTATACCATGACATTGCATAATAGGTCCATTGTTGGTCCTATTATATCATGTCATGGCATAATAGGACCTATTATGCCATGACAGCATAATAAGTCCTATTAGGCCATGACATTGCATAATAGTCCACCTGTTATACCACCATGGCATAACAGATCCATAGTAGGACCTATTAAGCCACAACATGACATGATTTTCTTGAATTTCCCACTTCATCATCTAAATCATCTATGCTAATTCGACATCTTTACTTAGTATGATAGGACCAATTATGGACATATTATGCCATTACATTGCATAATAGGTCCATAATTGGTCCTATTATATCATGTCATGAAATAATAGGACCTATTATGCCATGACATTGTATAATAGGCCACCTATTATGCCATCATAATAGGTCAAAAAATAGGACCTATTAAGCCACGACATGACATGATTTTGTCGAATTGCCAACTTCATTATCTAATTCATCTCCAACACTAAAGTACTAATTTGACATGTTTACTTAGTATGATAGGACTAATTATGGACCTATTATGTCATGTCATGGTATAATAGGACCTATTATATCATGTCATTACATTATAGGACCTATTATGCCATGACGGCATAATAAGTCCTATTATGCCATGACATTGCATAATAGGTCCATAGTTGGTCCTATTATATCATGGCATAATAGGATCTATTATACCATGATGGCACAATAAGTCCTATTATGTCATGACATTGAATAATAGCCCACCTATTATGCCATCATGGCATAATAGGTGCATAATAGGACCTATTAATCCATGACATGACATGATTTTCTCAAATTGCCAACTTCATCATGTAATTCATATCCAACACTGAAGTACTAATTCAACATGTGTACTTAGTATGATAGGACCAATTATGGACCTATTATGCCATGATGGCATAATATGTCCTATTATGCCATGACATTGCATAATAGGTCCATAGTTGGTCCTATTATATCATGTCATGGCATAATAGGATCTATTTGTTGATATGTGGCAACTGATTAGAAAAGTACTGTACACTTAGCACGTATCCTTGTCGACTTTGTTTGTTGCCCTAAAAACACATGTTATAAGTAGTTGGGATGCTTAAGGAATTGGAATGTTGATGTACTATTTTTGCTGGACAATAAGAAAGATTGGACAGCTGTGTATGGTGGACGTAACCCATTCTAGGTGAACCATGTTAAATCTCTATGTTATCTATGTCCTATTTTATTCCTTTATCTTTTGTATTTAAATCTTCATATAATTTTTAGTTCATATTTGCTTCGGATCTGCTTGAAACCTTAACACTATTATGCCATCATGGCATAACAGGACCTATTATGCCATGACATTGAATACTAGTCCACCTATTATGCCATGACATTGAATACTAGTCCACCTATTATGCCATGACATTGAATAATAGTCCACCTATTATGCCATATAATAGGTCCATAATAGGACCTATTAAACCATGACATGACATGCTTTTCTCGAATTGCCAACTTCACCATCTAATTCATCTCCAACACTGAAGTACTAATTCAACATGTTTACTTAGTATGATAGGACGAATTATGGACCTATTATGTCATGTCATGGCATAATAGGACCTATTATGCCATGACGGCATAATAAGTCCTATTATGCCATGACATTGCATAATAGGTCCATAGTTTCTCCTATTATATCATTTCATGGCATAATAGGACCTATTATGCCATGACAACATAATAAGTCCTATTATGCCATGACATTGCATAATAGTCCACCTATTATGCCATCATGGTATAATAGGTCCATAACAGGACTTATTAAGTCACGACATGACATAATTTTCTCGAATTGCCGACTTCATCATCTAATTCATGTCCAACACTGAAGTACTAATTTGACATGTTTACTTAGTAAATGAGCACTTAGAGAGGTTACCATCTAATATATTAGTGCTATTCCAACACAAAGTACTAATGTAACTTGTTTACCAGAACTGTGACTTAATTATTTATTATATAAATTACTTTATATATGTTGATCTTATTTAACTTTTTTTACAAGTTCATGTATGGAATATTTTATATTGATTTTAATAGTTGATGCATTTTACAAGAAACAAATGCATTAAATTGAATATATAGTAGATTTATGAAGTTTCATTGACATGATTTTATTAAGTTTTGTGTGCAAATTTTATATTTAAAGATTCAATAGTATGTACATGTATATTTTTTTAAGCTCAATATTATATTATATTTCATGTGTATCTCATTCAATAACATAGAAATGTTACTATTTATAATTTTTTTTTAAAACTAAAATAGATTCTTCTTTGACATAGAGTTGTATATAATTCATGTATATCTTTATATATGCAGGAGCTCTTTGTTATCATGGATGTCTTTGACATAGATGAATTATTAGGTGAAAATCCCCCACTGCAACCCCCTCCTCCTCCACATCCACGTCCACCACCACCACCACCACCTCCTCCTCCACCCCCTAGATTGGATGAAATTATTTTAAGAGAATGAATTAATGAAAACCTACAAGTGATTGAACAAAATATTACTGCTATCCAAAATGAGCCAATCACGCCACCCCATGTTCTAGAGTTTGCAAAATCAATGCAAACTGTTGTCAAGTCAGTTAGATTTGTTGATTCTCAATTAAAGTTGCATCATTTTTATGCCGATGGTTTAACTTATAGGAAAATCACTGATCTCAAAATAACTAAATCTCATTTATGTCTATATTTTACTAACCCAAAAACAAGAGAACCAATACAACCTAGCCAGAAAAGAATTTCAATTAGGTGGTGTGTGCATCCATAAATGGCTAGATACTTTTGGGATATATGGTGGATGGTTTTGACTATCCACCACATCATAATTATGAGGTCCCTTTATATTTTTTGAAGAAATTATACTATGAGTTTGTAATGCACCAAAAACCAAATTATTTTGATATTAAGTTATAACATGTCCATAATAGGACCTATTAAGCCACATCATAGATTAGGGGTATGGAGTAATAATCCCCTACCAAATCCACCCATAGTTCCACTTGTTGTTCTATCAATTATTGCAGATGTGTAGAATACATCATTCATTTCAACATTAGATGCTTTGACTTCCCTCATAAGTAACCCGAGTGAGCAAGCTGCTCACATGGCATCCTCTCCTCGATGGATGCCACATATGTGTTTGAGTTTTCATGAGATGTGTGTAGGTCCTACTGCTGCTCCAGGATCTACTTTAGGTCCAGCTAAGCATGATGCAATAGATGATAGTATGATGACATCATATATAGATTTTCTTTGCTTTGATGATCATCTTGAGCAAGTATAGATATATATACATGTGCATGTCAATCTTTAAATACTTCATTAAATATACGTATAAATTAAGTGCATATCTTTTTTTTTTTATACAATCTAATACTTCATTAAATAAATTTGGTTTATGTAGATAAGGACTGGACCAAATATTAGAGTCAATATTGCATCTACTAGAACACAACTCGACACACCTTATGGGGTATAGTATCAATTTCTATCTAGACATTGTACTAGCTTTTTAAGTTAATATTTTATCATCATATACTATATAAATTTTCATGTTGTTACATTGAATTCTTCTTTCTCTAGGATTCAGGTCATGAGGGACCCTCTACATCACATCAAGAAGAGGGTGTGACAACTGTGACATCATCTATGGTATGTATCTTAGAATTTATAAATTAAATATGAACTCTTACAACATTGTAACTTAACTTGAAATTACTTAATACACATATATATGTTCAATAAATATGATTTCATTAAATGCATGTTTGCAGGTGGACACTACTATTAGGATAGGTTATCCTCATAATTTTTATCCAAGCCAATTTGAACACACATCAACATCCTTTGAGGTCTTAATATGTAATACTTAATTTGATCTTATTTTGACTCTTAATTTATGATTTAATTGGATACTTTGAATTTGACCTTGTACAAGACTTAGCTAGCACTACATTTGGCATTGATACTGCACATGATACTACTAGAGGAGGTGACCAACCTTATGTATGATATTTAATTATATGATTATTTTAAAATTAAATTATAGATGTTCATTTTTATTTAATAAAAAAATAAGTGCGTGTATGTCCTCATGTTCGTTATATCATGTTTCTTATCTTGTATACAGGATGGCAAAACTATCGAGCATATAGTACATGTAGAACAAGTTGCTGGAGTTGATGTGCACACACATATGGTAATTTTGTAACTTAATTTATGAATTCCAACTGTATTTGATAAATGATTCTTTTAATAGTTAATTTCAAGTATTTTAATATTATTTTTTCCTTGTACAACATGAGACGGGTGGATCTGGTCCACATCCTCGGGAGAAGAGACCACAAGATGTTATTGATGATAGCACTTAGATTTTACTATTTATTTGGCTCTCATATGATGTACATGTACTATTTTATATGATATGTACTTTTTTATGGACTTTACACATTTGTTTACACGTGTAATTATTTTTTAACATTGTATATATTGTCTTGGATGTGCACATACTTTATATATATGGATAGTTGCATAATAGGATTAGATCATATATATTTTGTGCATACTTTATATATTTTTGTGCACATTAGATATTATGTGGAGCTCATCACATTACCATCCATATATATATATGGATTAGATATTATATGAATTATGTGGACTTGAAATTTTATTTATGGAAGTTGTGCTTAAATAAATTTATATGGATTATGTGGACTTGAAATTTTGTTTATGGAATTTTATTTAAATAACTTGTGATTAGATAAACTAAAGGTGTACATAATGAACTAACAATGATGATAAGACCGAAGTATCAGAACATATCTTATAATTATAACATTTTAAATTAAAATGTATTAATCATCATAGAAGCAAAATATATAATCAAATATATAATTACCATTACAATAATAATGACGATAAGAGAAAAGTATCAAAACAAATATATTGAATAGAACTTGATTAAAACATAATTATCTCATTCATAAATTTGACCAATAGTCTCTCATTTATGTATATTACACAAAGTGTAATCAAGAAGACCTATCTAAAATAAAATAAACAATCTATTTAAATTATAATAATAAAGATTTATATCTCTCAAAATACAACATAAAGTATGCACAAACAATAGTAGTCATTGAGGCCAAGTCTACTATGAGAGACCTAGAAAAAAAAAATACATATGATTAGTTTTTATAATGAGGATGCATTGAATTTAAAATACAACATAAAGCATACATCACGACTCTTCAAAGGGATTTGCCTTAAGGGTACAAAACTTTAACTTACTTGTAATTATTCAAAATGAAACATAAAGTATGCACAAATAACTTGGTTTTCATTGATGCCTTCTACTTGTCGTAGACCTGAAACAAAATTACTAGATTAGATTTTATAATTATGATGCTTGATTTAAAATGCTATATAAAATATACATTATGAATTTTAAAAGGCGGGTGGATTAAGGGTTCAAATTATTACTTACTTGATATTCATTCTTTTATACCATCTGCATCCTCTCTCTTTTGCAAAGCATCTATAATTGTCTCATGCTCTTCCATAGAGAGAGTCCATAATTGTTTATTAGCAGGCCTACCATGATATCTATCCAATTTTATATTAGTTTCCACTACCAAATGCAAGTAATGTATAATCTTCTTCTCTAATTTATAACCTTCAAATGTGACTAATCCATTCTTTCTTGTTAGATATTTGCATAGCCAAGTGCCAACAACAACCACAGATCTTGTTGGATAGTCATAACCATCATCATCTACTCGAGGAGTGGTTAACTTATATTTTGTCTCTACACATCGATCCAACCAATACTCTATCCCCTCTTAATTTTTCTCTAGTGCAAGATTTCATATACACTGTAAGATTTCATATATATGTACTATTTAATAAATCAAAAATAATTTCAAAACCAATTTTACCTTGTTGATTTGAAATGCGATCATAGTCATTTGATGCAAACATCTGATCCATATCTTCATTAGTTCTTTCATGCAGATCATTTGCATTAATGGGTGTCAATGATCCTTGTTGCAATTCTTCAACCCATTCTTTATTCTCACAAAACTCCCAATCTCCAAAAACACAAAACTAACAAATGCAAGCAAGCTGCCTTGTGAATATAGTTGATGTGTTTGAATTAGAACTCTTAAACGATTGCCATTTATCTGATCCAATGATGGTAATACAATCGTCCAAAATAGGAATACTATCTTTCTCTACCAACCAAAAGAAACGTCGAATTGCAGAGTTCTAAGTTGATCCTTTTGACAACTTTGAATTGCACCAATCTACAACTGCACGAGCATCTCTTAATATTGTTGCATCCTCAAATTTAAATTGTTCTCTAGAAAGAGATCTTTTTACATAGGCACCAACTCCATCGTGTTCCCCCTTACCATGTCTCTCTTCAAAAAACTCGATAAATGTTGGATATTGGTTATCTTGTGAACTTTGCATAGCCAATAAAAAATTCTTGCATTTTTGAATTGTCTAGTGTAGTTATCTGACCATATCGATAGTTCTGATACTTAATATAAGTACAGATCCAACAACCAACAAGATGTGAGGGGGGGTGAATCATACAAACTTAATCATCCATAAAAACATCAGATTCAACCTCAGTAACCTATATTTCAGTAATATAACCAAAATTGTTAAACATACAAACTCAAAAGCATATAAACATCATAAACCTCATAACACCAGATTTAACGTGGAAACCCAAATAGGGAAAAACCATTGTGGGATTTCGGACCCACTAAGAAATATACTCTTCTAGAGTATGCTTGGTTAAAAGAAAATCCTGTTAAAGATTACAAACACATTGCTAGATGTGACTCGATTAAAGAATTTCCCTCAGATCTATTAGGATCTTCACTTTGTTAGAAGTGACCTTGTTAAAGGATTTCAAACACTCAATTAGAATGTCACCTTGCTAGAGGGTTTTACAAATAAGACTGTTAAGTCCACTTGGTTAAGAGATTTTCTATCACTTTCACAAAATAACAGTAATAAAATCTATCTACAACTTCACATCTAAAATGCTAAAGTAGATTCCTATTTGTTCAATACAATCTAGACATAGAACTAATCTTGTCTATCTACTGGGCTTCTATACACTATTATTCTAATAGGTCTTCAAGCTTCTGTGCTCGGTAATCACTATGTAGCATCCCTGTGAAAACACTTGCCCGCATACATTGTTTATCAATAGTTTCTTATTTATAAACAATTAGGTAACCACTTAATCTCCTTGATCACATTTCCCATGATCAATCATAGCCATCAGATCTTCAATCTTGTCCAGGTTCAATGCATCTTTTGATCTGAAAATGTTTTACCTTACCTTGGAACTTGTGCCAGGGTATTCCGGTTCAATTTGAGTTGTAGATCTTCATGCCAACTTTCCATTGCCTTAGATTCATTAACAAACTTCATGCATGGCATACCAATCATTTAATCAGTTCCAGCTCATCAACTTCCTTCATTAAATATCGCATGTAAACATTTAATGCATTCTATTATAGCTCGGTTACAACTCAGTAACAACTCAGTGAATACTAAACTTCACTCAGTAGACATTTTGTCTTCATTAACCGATAGCGATAACCTTAGGGTTGATAACATAGTATAGTATTAACCTTTACATTTTACAACATATGTATGATGTTAAAACAATCTAAAACATCATGATCTCATCATTGTCTGACTCAGTACTAGTTGCCTATTGAATACCTTATTCATCCCCTTATTCATCATATTCTTTCCTATGTCTTTTACCGACATCTATATATTCGTCAATGCATACTTCTCATGATATGGCAACATCGTACTAAATTAGAAAATCAATTTCTTGACATCAATGACAAAATAATAATATCAAGATAGTAAACATCTTTAATTAGTTATATCCATAAGCATCAACAACCTTTTCAATATCCTTATGAAATGCCAACAATCTTTCATTGTCTGTTATAATGCAATATTGCCAACAATCTCCCCCTTTGTCATTGATGGCAAAACCAATTGATTTGACCTTAAAAGATTCATATTGTTGTGATTCTAAAATGCAAAAATGCTCTCCCCCATACATTAGACTTCTCCTGTTTTCAATCTTCTTTCCAATCTATAGTCTGCTTAGTTTTCTTTAGTCTTCTCCCCTGATAGGTCTCCTTCCTCTATATTAGTCTTCTCCCCCTTTGTAGGTCTTCTCCCCCTTTGACAACAATGCCAAAAAGTAAAGAACTAAAACATAATTACTTTCTGTAAGAAGTGATTTCCTGCTATTGTGTATTAAATGAGTCTCGGTCAGAGCATTTGTCTTCAATTCTTGTTCCCTATATTATTTCCTGTATTATTTCCTGTACACCTTTAGAAAACATCCTAAAGTGTATAAATCAGCATCAACTCCTAAAAGATATACAATAGAGTCATCGGATTGATGCTTTAACCGAACTCGGTCAGTGAGTAGAAGATAGGGGCAGGACCCCTAACTTACTTCTGAGATATTCAAAAATGTCCCTTGGTAGTGGCTTGGTGAAGATATCTGTTTTTTGCTCCTTTGTGCTAACATACTCCAACACCACTTTCTTCTAATGATATTTGATAGAGATGTGCTTTGTCTTAGAGTGCATAACATGATTCTTTGAAATATTAATGGCACTAGTATTGTCACAGAATATAGTTACTGGCTCAGTAACTTTCTCATTTATACCTTCCAATAGTTGTTTCATACATGAAATGTTGGTACAATTCAATGCTACAACAACATATTCAGCTTCTATTGTTGACTATGAAACACATCCTTGTTTCTTGCTAAGCCAACTCACTAATCTTTCTCCTAAAAGAGAGCTCCTCCACTTGTGCTTTTTGTGTCATCAAGGTTGCCTACCCAATCAGCATCAATATAAACTTTTAAATCAAAATCATTTCCTTTCTGATATACTAAGCCATAATCCTCTATGCCTTTCAAGTATCTAAAAATTCTTTTGATTGTTGTCATGTGTGTTTCCTTAGGATCTATAGAGAATCTTACAACTATACCTACTACATGTGCTATATCTAGTCCATTGTGAACAACATATTGTAGCTTTCCAATCATGGATTGATAAAGTGTCTCATTAATAGATGCAGATTCGTCATTCTTTGATAATTTACAGTTGGTAGTCATAGGAGTACTTACTGGTTCTGAATCCTCCATTCCAAATTTCTTCAAGATTTCTTTTATCTACTTGGATTGAGTAATGAAAATCTCATTTTTCATTTGCAGTATTTGTAAACCTATAAAATACTTTATCTCACCTATTAATGACATCTCAAATTCTTTTCTCATTTCATTTCCAAAGTTCTAGCATAGAGAGTCAGTGCCACAGAATATAATATCATCAAAAAATATGGTAGAGATTAGTATTCCATTTTCATCATTCTTCATGTACATGTTGTTGTTCTCACTTGTCCTTATAAAACCAATTTTAATCGAATGAGAGTGCAATCTTTCATACCATGCTCTAGGTGCTTGTTTCAAACCATATAAAGCTTTGTTCAATTTAAATACTTGATCTTTATTATTGTCTCCAACAAATCCTTCGGGTTGTTCAATAAAAACTTCTTCTTCCAATATTCCATTCAGAAATGCAAATTTAACATCCATTTGATATACCTTGAAATTTTTGAAAGCAGCATATGCCCACAATGTTCTTACTCCTTCAAGTCTAGCAACAGGTGCAAAAGTTTCACCATAATCAATTCCTTCTTCTTGAGCATAACCTTTGCAAACTAGTCTTGCTTTGTTTCGAATGACCTCTCCTTTTTCATTTATCTTGTTTCTGAAAATCCACTTTGTACTGATTACATTTTTGTCCTTTGGTCTTGGGATTAGTGTCCATGTGTCATTCTTCTTGATTTGATCAATCTCTTCTATCATAGAATTTATCCAATCTTCACTGTTAAATGCCTCTTTCACTATTCTCAGTTCAAATTCAGATATCAAACATGTGTTCTATCTCAGTTTGTTCCTTGTCATCACTGGATCATCCTTATCTCCTATAATCTGACTTGGTGCATGATGTCTTTTGACATACTTGGCTAATACAGGCTCGGTAGGCTATGTATGATCTTCTTCATCACGCGGCAACTAGATATTCTCTTCATTTTCTTCAATAGTCTTCTCGCTCCTTGGAATTTCCTTCATCATTTCTTTCTACAAATTCATCAATTTTCACATTTGCACTTTCTACTATTTTGTTAGATGATTTGATCAGACATTTAAATGCTTTGCTTCTAGAAGAATAACCTAGAAACGTTCCTTCTTGACTTTTCTGATCAAATTTGCCATTTCTATCATCTTTGTGAAAATAGCATCTAATTCCAAAGATTTCAAAATAACTTACATAAGGTTTCTTATCATACCAGATTTCATATGGTGTCTTCAAAGTACCTTTCTTCAATTGAACTTGGTTCAAGGTGTAAACAACTATGCTTATTGCTTCTCTCCAAAATGTTTGTGGCACCTTCTTTTCAATCATCAGTGTTCTAGCACAATCCACAATAGATCTATTTCTTCTCTCAGCTATTCCATTCTATTGTGGAGTTCTCAGTGCAGAGACTTGTCTTTTAATACCATGATCATTGCAGAATAAGTTGAACTCATCAGATGTGAACTCTCCTCCTCTATCTGATCTAAGATATTTCAGTTGTCTTCCTATTTCATTTTCAACTCTTTCCTTGTACCATTTAAACATTTGAAAAGCTTCTGATTTTTCTTTTAAAAAAATTACTAACATCATCCTTGAATAGTCATCGACAAATAATATGAAATATTTATCACCATAATAACTTTGAACTTTCATAGGACCACAAAGATCAGTGTGCACTAGATCTAAAATTCCCTTAGAAGTGTAAGACTTACTTGTAAAGCTTGATCTTGTCATCTTACCCATCTGGCATCCTTGGCACATAACATTCTCAGGTTTTTCAAGACTCGGTAGACCTCTTACTCGGTGCTTCTTGCTTATTTTGATCAGATTATCAAAATTTACATGACAAAACCTTTTATGCCATAACCAGGTATCATCTAACTTTGCGTGCAAACACTTATTCTGAGTTGAGTCAAGGTGAAATTTGTTACCTTTTGTTTGTGTCTCAGTAGCAGCTAACTTTCCATTCTTGTCATGAACTTTGACAATTCCCTTCTGAAATTCTATTCAGTAACCTGTGTTGTTTAGCTATGGTACACTCAACAAATTGTATTTCAAACCTTCAACCCAATAAACATCATTGCATCTTACATTATCAAGAAGTGTTATAGATCCTTTACCTCTCACTAGACATGGTTCATCATTACAAAATCTAACATAGCCTCCATCATAATCTTCTAATATAACAAACTTGTGTTTATCTCCTGTCATATGATGTGAGCATCCACTATCTATGATCCAAGAATCATTATTGTTTATATGAGATATTAGGGCGTTTTCTTCATACCTTTCTTCATCTAATCCATCTTTGATAGCCACATAAACTAATTCCTCTATATCAGTCTCATCTGATTTATCATCATTAGATTCCTCATCAGCAATTAAACATGTCTTTCTATCTCTTCTTCTGAAGTCTTGGTGTCCTCTGTAATAATTATCTTTCTATCTGTCATCTCGGTAATCTCTCTTTTTAGTAGAATCTTTGTCAGGACAGTTAGAAGCCATATGTCTTATCTTATCACAATTGAAATATTTCAAAGGTATCTTTCCTTTATACTTACCTTTGCCTCTCGGTAACCTTTTGGCTAATAGTGCTTCAAACTCTTCTTGTTTTCTGATTTCCTCATACAGTTTGTGTACTGCCTCCATGTTCTTACGAAATCTTTCACTTGCTCCACTGTGATCTCCTTCAGAGTACTTATACTTTCTTTCATTGAAATCATTAGATTCATCAAGATGAAAAGAACTAAATGGAGATTCAACTTTATTTACTGAAGATCCACTGTTATCAAAATTACTTAACTCAAATGCATGTAGCTTACCAATAGTAGCATCTAAAGAAACTGGCATATTAGGTACAAACCTCAATTCATTGATTGCAGAAACTCGGATTGCATAAGTCGGTAGAAGGGTTCTTAACAACTTACTTGTTATATCCTTTTCTTCAATAGTTCCACCTGCTCCTTTGATTTGATTGACAATCTCCTTTAATCGTGTACTGTACTGAGTTATATTCTCACCTTCATTCATCCTCATAGATTCAAGTTGTCCTCTTAGAATATCTACTTTTTCTCTTTGAACATGTTCATCTCCTCCATATACTGATATGAGCTTATCCCACATTGCCTTTGCATCATTGCAACCTTTTAGATCATTAAACTCTGAATTGGTCAATGCAGATGTTATTTCAATCATTGCTTGAATATGTTCTTGCTTTGCCTTTATCTCTTCCATAGTCAATGGATAGGTGCTTGGTGTAACAAAATCATTCTCTAGATAGTATACATCATATCTCCAACTCCTGATAGAGTTAACTTCATCCTTTTCTGCCATGTAGAGAAACCTTACTTGTTTAGCTTTGGTGCATCCCTCTTATACATCTTTGGATCTTTAACTCAAGTGCCCTTAAACTTTCCTTCCGGAGTCCAAAGCTCTGCTAGAAATTGATAGTTTTGATACTTAATATATTTACAAATCCAATAACAAACAAGATTAGAGGGGGGGGGGGGGGGGGGTGAATCATACAAACTTAATCATCCATAAAAACATCAGATTCAACCTCGGTAACATATATTTCAGTAATATAACCAAAACTGTTAAACATCATAAACCTCATAATACCAAATTTAACGTGGAAACCCAAATAGGGAAAAACCACTGTGGGATTTTGGACCAACTAAGAAATATACTCTTCTAGAGTATGCTCGGTTAAAAGAAAATCCTGTTAAAGATTACAAACACATTGCTAAATGTGACCCGGTTAAGGAATTTCCCTTAGATCTGTTACGGTCTTCACTTTGTTAGAAGTGACCTTGTTAAAGGATTTCAAACACTCAATCAGAATGTCACCTTGCTAGAGGGCTTTATAAATAAGACTGTTAAGTCCACTCGGTTAAGAGATTTTCTATCACTTTCACAAAATAACAGTAATAAAATGTATCTGCAACTTCACATCTAAAATGCTAAAGCAAATTCCTATTTGTTCAATACAATCTAGACATAGAACTAATCTTGTCTATCTGCTAGGCTTCTATACTCTGTTATTCTAACAGGTCTTCAAGCTTCTGTGCTTGATAATCACTATGTATCATCCCTATGCATACACTTACTCGCATACATTGTTTATCAATAGTTTCCTATTTATAAACAATTAGGTTACCGCTTAATCTCTTTGATCACATTTTCCATGAAAAATCATAGCCATCAGATCTTCAATCTTGTCTAGGTTCAATGCATCTTTCGATCTAAAAATGTTTTACCCCACCTTGGAACTTGCATACTAGTCTTGGAACTTGTGCCAGGGTATTACGGTTCAATCTAAGCTGTAGATCTTCATGCCGACTTTCCATTGCCTTAGATTTTTTAACAAACTCAATGCACGGCGTACCAATCATTTAACAGTTTGAGCTTGTTGGATTTTGCCAAGATCAAGAGCTCAATGAAATGTACAAAATAGAGACACAATATGGGACAAGAATAAACTGTATTCTCATTAATAGAAATGATCAATAACAAGATGTTCAATAGTTACATACAATGAATAGAGGCTTGCTTATATAGGCAAGGCTAGGGATATGTATGAGCACACAAACATGACATGTGGCTCAATAAGAAACAAGGGTAGGTAGGAAATAGGTGTGGGTAGGTAGGAGAAATAATATAATATTCCACATGAGGTGGATCACCCACTGAATGTGGAATTATCACTCCACAATAAGTGGATATGATAGTGTAATAACAAGATCAACACCATAAAAGGTGGAATTTCTCCTACACACACTATCCCAATGTGGCACAAACACCCAAGTGTCTCATATCCAAACTACTATGAAATGCATTATCCTAAGTAAACTTAAGTAAGTGTAATAATATCCATGATGAATAATTATTTACACCAACACCCCCCCTTAAGTGCAACTTAGGGGAATGCACTTAAGTCTACAATGCAACTAAGCAATGCAAGATGGGTCCTGGCTACGAGGCCATGTTAGGTACCCATGTACAAATGCAAATGCATGCAAACCAATGCAATGAAATCTCTCACAAAGTGGGGAAAGAGAGAAAAACCCAATGGGAAAAAACCCTCCCCCAAAAGAGAGATGAAAACATACAAGAGAACTCTCATAGAAGTATGTGAGGAACAAAACCCCATGCGAGGAAAAAGTCCCCCCCATATGAGAGAAGAAGAGAAGTCAAACTGTGATCCTCCCTCAATGAAGAATCTGCACCAATGATAGAAGCTCGATGTATGAAGAAACTGCTCCACGAACGTCGAACAACATTCCTCCCCTTAGGAAGAAACAAAACCAAAGGTGTATCCATGAAGTCTCCCCAATCATGAAGGGAAGATGTATGAAGAAAACTCATGATGAAAGGAATCTCTGAAAACTGCTCAAGTGTCCCCATGTCGATGCTGAAAGATACCCCTTCCAAAGGTGGTAAACTGTGCCACACTACTGAAAAAGGCACTCCAAGATCTAGTGGAGATGGATGTAGAACATGTCCCAAAGACTCACATGTCTCCTCAAAACATAAAGAGACCTCCTCCAACTGTTGTACATAAGTATCCACAATCATGTCAACCTCGAAAGAATGATCATGTAGAGAATGAACAAGAGGGTCAGAGTGTGCCCTCGCAACAATCGAAGAAGGATCACCTTCATCAAAGAGAAGATGCATGTCATCAATGATGTCTCCCAAATCTGCAATGTAGGATTCCACAAACAAATCTGCAATATCTATCAAGTAATCATCCCATGAATCTGAAGCTAGAAGACAATGAATATCCTGCTGCACTGAATCACATGAAGGCAAAACTGTCGCACTATCTGCATCATCAGGTGCAATAGGTGATGTGATATCAATATGAGGAGATGAAATACAAGGCTCAAGAACGGGGTCACATGTGAGAATCCCCATGTTCAAGTGTCCAAAGTTCTCCTCAAAATTTGAACCATCACAAGAAATGTGATCATAATGTGTAGAATCATCAAATGTGAAATCATCATCATCAACAAAATCTGAAAAGGAGTATAACCGAGATGCATGATCAACCACTCTAGTCACAATGATAGCTCTAGTCTCCATGTCTCTAATGAAAACTGAGTCAGGTGTGAACTCCACAACTCTCTTAGTTGCAGCATGTGTGATTTGATAGATAGAAAGGAGATTTTTTGTCAAGTGGGGTACACACAACACATCATTGAAGGAGTTATCCCCAATGTTAATAGATCCTTTCCCAATCACATCCATGTATGTATGATTGCCCATCAAAATCTGCGGCATGGTGCAAGGCTCAAATGTAGAGAACATAGACTGTGAAGATGCCATATGATGAGAAGCCCCTGAATCTAGAAGCCATCTCTCTGAATCATGACTGATAGTAGCACATAGAGCTTTTCCTTTTCTTGTTCCAAAAGAGTGAGTCTTTCCACTTGTAGAAGCCATGAATGCTTGCCCTTTTCCTTTTGAATGTGAGGAAGTGGAAGTTGATGAATCATCCTTCTTGTAGACTTTAGGCAAATCAATGTTATGTTTTTTGATGATATGTGTAAGTTCATCAATCTTCTTAGAATAGCAACGATGCTCCTCATGACCAATCTTTTTACAATAAGCACAAGTAGGTCTCTCTCTCTTTGGTGAATTATCTCTCTTGGAAGAGAATGAATCTCCTTGTTTTGGAGAAGATGGTGCTTTGTCCTTAGGCTTTGATTGCCATTTCTTCTTGTTTGAGTTGTCCTTTCCTTGATTTCCTTTGTTCCCTTGATTTGCCACTAATGCTTGAGACTTAGAAGCCTTAAGAATGCCCATGCTTATCAACTTAGTTTGTTCCATCATCAACATTTCATTGAAAGCATCAAATGTAGGCATTGCGTAGCTTGAACCCATTGTCATCCTATGGGTTTGAAAACTAGAAACAAATGCTGCATATTCTTGTGGAAGCTTGCCTATCAAGCTGAATATCAATTGAATATCCTTCTTATCAATGCCACAATCTTTGAGTTGTGCCTTCAACTCATTTTCCTTAGTGACATAATCTTGTATAGTATCAAAGTTCTTGGGATCTAACATGGTGAGATCACTATCAATTTGATATCCCCTAATCTCATCAACTTGACCATACAAGTCTTGAAACTTTTGCCAAGCATCCTTGATTAGAGTACATTTCTCAATATGAAAAATGAGATCCTTTGATACATACTTTCTTAAGGTACCAATTTCCATGATATTTTTAGTGAGCCAATCTAAGTGACCAACTGGATCAGCCTTAGGATCAGCTGGAGCAACAATAGTTCCATCAATGTAATGAGTGAGTCCTTTTTCCATAAGTTTACTCCATGCATCAGTTTTCCAAGTAGCATAGTTATGTGGAGTTAAGAGAGGAAACTTAGAAGAACCCATAGTAGCAAAAAGGAAGGAACACAAGAGCACAAAAGCACAAGAGACACCCCCCCAAATTCAATCAATCAAAGTACCCCCCCTAAAGTGATGATTTTGGCACTTTATACTTATTGCGATTACAATGAGCCACTTGCAAAACAAGGCAAACTGGACTTATGATGCAAATTTTACAACTTCTCAAATGAGATACAAGAGACTTCAATCAATAGTGCAATGAATCTAACTGAGATTCAAGCAAATATACAAGTACCAAGAGAGCCAAAAATGGCCAAGATCTGAAAGTACAATTTCTATTTACAATGGCATCAATCTAATAGCATCATGTGAAAGTATACAAAAAAATACACACTTTCAAAAAAAATGGCACCTAAAAAGGAGGTCGGATGACTCCAAACGAAGCCTCTGAAGTTGCAAAAATTGGGATTACTCAGGTATAGTCACCAAAAACTGCATTTTCTTAAAAATCCATGATTCAAAATCAAAAACTTTCTTCACCACTACGGAGAGCATGAAATTCTAGCCCATTTCAAAAAAAATTGCACCCAAAAAGGAGCAAAAATGAGCAAGTTATGGCCATTTGAATTTGAACTGCAAAATCAAAAATGCCAATGAGAGTGGGTCCAAAAAATTTTAAACCCTGCTGATGTGGCGTTGATGTCAGCAAGTCACGCGATTAAATTTGATGACCGTATGACCGTCGCAAAAACTTCACCCTCTACTGGCTGGGCGTCTGTACCGTACGGATTTGCTGATTTGGCAAGCTGATTCAGTAGATGACGTGGCGTCCATACGGATGATGTGGCATATGAAAAACCTGACTATGCGTACGGAAGGTACCCATGGGCCAGTGGCCGCCTGCCACGTGGCGGACGCGGGTTCGCTGGTTTGGTTGACCTGTGTCCGCGTGGCGGTGCGCCGTTGCCGGAGCGGAGAGGAAGCCGGCGGCGGCTGGGAAGTGCCGGTGCTGAGGTGGCAGCGCTGTAGGCTGAGAGCGTCGGGGAGCTACGCGTGGAGGGAGGCGGCGAAGCAGTGGCCGACGAGCGGCGGGTGCCAAAGGTGGTGCAGGTTGCCAGCGGGAGGACTTGGCAAGGAGGACGGACTCGACACGGAGGACGGGCAGTGGCGGCGACGCGGGAAACAGCGCAGCAGAAAGCACGCACAGAGTACGGGACGCGGCAGGCCGGAAAAAGAACTCGGCGGCAAAGGTACGGTTGGCGCTGTGGTAGGCATTACGCGCAGGTCCGTACCTGCAATCTGCAGACTACGGAATACGGGGGGGGTTTGCGGACCCCCCAAAAAATTGTTTTTTTTTTTCTTTTTTTTTTTTCGACTTTTTCAATTTTTATTTTTTTTCAGATTTTTTTTATTTTTGATTTTGAAAAATTATTTTTCCGAAAATAAATTTTTTTTTTTTGAAAAAAATATAAAAATTTTCGAAATCCGTACGATTATGGCAAAATTGGGGAAAAAAAATTTTCTCACCAAAATAGGTCGAATTTATAACCAAAATTCATGGAAACGGCTTTTTGGACGCAATGGCAGGGTCGGATCTGGTCTAGGACGCCTCCAAAAGATGCTGATCCTCAGATCTACCTCTTGACGTCGCAATAATGCCTCTTCAAGACGAATCAATGAAGCCCCAATGGCTCTGATACCATGTTGCATTTTGCCAAGATCAAGAGCTCAATGAAATGTACAAAATAGAGACACAATATGGGACAAGAATAAACTGTATTCTCATCAATAGAAATGATCAATAACAAGATGTTCAATAGTTACATACAATGAATAGAGGCTTGCTTAAATAGGCAAGGCTAGGGATATGTATGAGCACACAAACATGACATGTGGCTCAAAAAGAAACAAGGGTAGGTAGGAGAAATAATATAATATTCCACATGAGGTGGATCACCCACTGAATGTGGAATTATCACTCCACAATAAGTGGATATGATAGTGTAATAACAAGATCAACACCATAAAAGGTGGAATTTCTCCTACGCACACTATCCCAATGTGGCACAAACACCCAAGTGTCTCATATCCAAACTACTATGAAATGCATTATCCTAAGTAAACTTAAGTAAGTGTAATAATATCCATGATTAATAATTATTTACACCAATAGAGCTCATCAGCTTCCTTCATTAAATATCACATGTAAACATTTAATTCATTCTGTTATAGCTCAGTTACAACCCGGTAACAACTCAGTGAATACTAATTTTCACTCGATAGACATTCCGCCTTCATTAACCGATAGTGATAACCTTAGGGTTTACCAACTAGGTTCCTTAGGGTTGATAACATAGTATAGTATTAGCCTTTACATTTTACAACATATGTATGATGTTAAAACAATCTAAAACATCATGATCTCATCATTGTCTGACTCGGTACTAGTTGCCCATTGAATACCTTATTCATCCCCTTATTCATCATATTCTTTCCTGTGTCTTTTACCGACATCTATATATTCTTCAATTCATACTTCTCATGATATGGCAACATCATACTGAATTAGAAAATCAATTTCTTGACATCAATGACAAAATAATAATATCAACATAGTAAACATCTTTAATTAGTTATATCCATAATCGTCAACAACCTTCTCAATATCCTTATGAAATGCCAACAATCCTTCATTGTCTGTTATAAGGCAATATTGCCAACACATATCATATGTTGTTTCGTGTTAATTTCTCTTTCCTTAAGATTCTTATGAAATACCTCAAAGCAATGTTGAAGATACTCTGACGAGTGTAATCAATTATCACTAACATAGAAATTATACTCCCTCAAAAAATTTATGTTATCTTATGTACTGTCATGGTCATGTTTCTATATAATGTGCACAAATATGGCCACTTGCACTGAGTTGTAGTATTGTGATTGAGTTTCCTCTTGTAGTTTTAGAGTATAATTTTTTGCAAAATGCACAACTGATACTATTGTTCCAACTGGAAATGTGTTCTTGCATATGCGAAACTATCCATCAAGCTATCAGGCATGTTGGGAATGTTTCACATATTTTAGAATAATATGACTTTTAAACTCACTGATAAATTCATTCACACTATTCTATTATGTAATCAATTCTAAACGTTTCCCCATCTTTCCATCCTTTAGAGGGTATTCTATATTTTTAAATCTCCTAACATCAACCATTTTTTATCCAAACTCAGATGAAACATGTTCATGCAAACATTCACCTATCAAAGAATAGTTCCCACATAAATTGCAAAGGCCATAAATGCATGAACTGGAAAGAAATAATTGTTCATTAGGTGGTTTACAAAATAAACTTGCAATAAAATCTTTTATAGTTTCAGGTGGAACATAAACACCACAATCCTGCACAAGATCATTACCATGCAACATACAACATATATATTTAAAAACATCATAATAGTAACAAAACTAAACATGAGTTTTACATCAACAAGATATTGTTTGTTTATTGATTTTAACATACCAGGGTTTGCATTTTTCAAATGATATTTGACTAATTCGTAAATTCATTAACATAGATTCATCACTAAATGTTTTAAAGAATTCAGTTTGAGTCATGTCAAGAAGATGTTTTGGATGAGGATCATGAATTTTAGATCCCTCCCTTAACTTTAAAATATCTCTAGCATTTGATGAAACTCTAGTGTTATCATGCCAAAACTTTGCAATTAATTGTTTAGTTTCATCATTTAATTTCATGTCTGACCTTTGAAGCCTACCACTAAAGCTCCAACAATGGTTTAGTGGATCAATTCCAATTGTGTCTCTTCTTTTGGCCATTCTTGACAAGGTTCTATGATATAAGTTCAAATAGCCACTTATATCACTTAACATTCTCTTACTAACAGTTGTTTTGTCAACTATAGCAGTTGTTATAACTCTACGTGCTGCATTCTTATCTTTAGATTGACTTGTTTTTCTGATAAAACCAATGGCACTGGCAATAGTAGATACAACTTGTTTATATGATTCATCTTTTCTTTTTGGTTTTGCATAAATACCTATTTTTTTCATGACTTTATGCATTTTTAACATTTTTATTAATTGTAGCATTAATTGACATTGGAATCCTAACTTTTTATTATAGAAAAATTGTTTATATAATCTATTCACATGTGTTCTAATTTGTCTCCAAGAATCTAACCCATTAAGATTATCTAGCACAATACTATAAATAGTAAACAAATGACATTCATTTTCTTTCAAAGAGGGTGGTGTAATATTTTCAATTTTTATTTCTTTTCATATTGGTGTATGAAATTTATATCCAGCTTCATTTAAATCAGCAATTTGATTGGCATCATAATCTTGGGGATTTAAAAACATATTAGGATTCACATCCACATGAACATTTGCATCAATAGTCATACCCGTGTTTGGTTCTACATTTCTTGCGTCCATCATGATCTCTTCAATGGTCTCATCTACAATGAGCACTGAACTAGATGCGTCAGAAGTGTTATTCAATTGTCGTTGTTGTGATCTTCGATCTCTTTGGCATTTTGCCGCCTTCTCTCTTTGTGCTTGAATTTTGTCTGATGTCATTGTCTTCCTTTATTTCTTTGACATTGCTTAGAACCCATCTTTACAAACTCCTCTTCAAAAAATAATATCTTTTTACTGAGTTCTTCAGAAATTTGTGTAAAAAATATTAAAAACTACTACCAAATGATGTAAAAAATGTTTGTTAGTATGGATTTCAATGATAGTGTTGTAAATTGATGCAATTTGTCTTTTTTTTTAATAGTAACGATTATTTAGGAATGGCCCATTATTAAATCCAATGGTAAGAAAAAGGAACGAACCCCCGTTTTCAAAACAAGAGCCCGTTATGTGGAAGTTGATTCCACAACCTGCCACTTGACTCAGGATTAGGCCTGGGATGGCCACACTTGAAACATGGACCTACAAATTCAAATATCCATGAATGAAAGCACAAATATGAACTTCTGAAATAGTTTACGTGCCTGTAATTAGATAATTTTTATACAAAATTAAAACCCATTTCATATTATACTGTCTAGATTCTAAATATGTAGATTTATTTAAATATTGATTATTTTAAGTATTTTTCATTTAATTTATATTAAATCAGGTCCAGAAACTTGAAATATTAAATAATTTTGTTAATTTAATAACTTTTTTATTTTAATGAATTTTAAAAAAAAAATTATGTCATCAATCTACACAAAAAAAAATTCTATTTTAAAAAATAAAAATAAAAAAAATTAAATTTTACGTCAAATTATGTGGGTCGTAGACATCAAATTTTTAAAAAGATAATTACGGTCAATAAAATATTAATTAAAAACAAAATATTGGAAAAAAAAATATAGAAAAATATGCTCATCAATCTTCAGTGTGTTACAAACCATTTCCCAAAACAGTTTGACAAAACAATTTTAATTTTGTCAAAAAGTGTGGGTTGTACACATGCATGGTATGGTCCTGAAACATGCATTTTTAAAACATAGTTTTCAGAACTCCATTCAAAAAGTTATTTTTTATTATGTGGGTATTAAAATAATTGCATATTTGGAAATTAAAATCATAGGGATATCTTTTAGATTCCTAACTTTTTCCAAGATTCAATCTCAAAGTGTTTCAAAATTTAAGCTCAAATGAGACAAAATCTAAAAATCAGTGAAAACACTTCCACTTTTTGCCCAAAAAGTGGACTCAGCTTCTTGCAGTGACCCATGAATGAGTTAAATTTGAGTACACATTATTTAAATGAGTAGCAATTTTAACCCATTAGCACTAAATACCATTCTCTAATAATATAAATACATTTCATAGCTATTTCATCCCATGTACCATCTAATGTTTTCCCTCTATGACTATTAAAAAGAATAATGAAACAAATTCAATGTAAACATGGAATTTCATAAATTGAATCTCATTCTACTAACCATAGCACCATTTCACTATCATTTATAAATGTAAAATGACCCAAAATAGATGAAGATCCTACCTCCTTATGCTTCGATATTGGCTTGCGGTGAAGTCTCGCGTGCCTCCTCGATATCGGTCTACTTCTTCCTTGATTGATGGTGCAAAATTCTCTATTGATTCTTCCTCTATTCTTATCTCTATTCTAAATTTCTCTCTCTAATCTCTCTTGTCACACTTCTATCTTATTCTCTCCTCTATCTTGCTATTTTTCTCTCTAGCTCTAACTTGCTATCTTTTTCTATATCTTTTATGTACTCTCTCTATCGAGTCCTTGCCTCTATATATACTATTTTTCTCCTACATAATCTGCTATATCTATGGCTTAGTTACTGTTAGGAGTTTGTCATCTTGGTTGCATTATAGATAGGTCTATTACTTTACTACTCCATGTCTACTCCTTCCCAAGGTATTTCTATTCTATTTGTCTCTGTTATCAACATGTTTTGGAGTGGTGTAATGACAAGTGATGTTTCCTAAAGTGAGTCAACCTTGGATCATGGAAGAGGTGGTTGGTTCTCTCCACCATGACCGCAGAGACTGCAATCTTCCTACTGCCACCGTGGATCTTGGAGAAGTCTGCGGTTTCATTTGCCATGGCACTTCGTGCCAAACCGTTTCCTCCTCCAACGTTCACGAGCCATATGCATCAATCGATCTACAATTTGGTTGGAGTGATCTATAGTTCATGCAACTTTGTCGACTTCAACTAGTTGACCTATCAACCACCACCGCCACCTTTGCTATAATAAGCATACACATTAATATATATGCTATTTAAAACATAAACGATAACATATTTTAAATAATTAGCACTTTACATTTAATCGTTAAATATTAAATAGAATTAAATTCTAATTTAATGTTTTATGATATTTAATAAATTAATAATATATTACTTAATTCGACAAGAGCATTTATTCACTTTCAAATGAAAAATAACTTATAAAACAATAATTGAATTTATACATAGGAACTCCATACAATTGTAATCACATCAACCATAATTAACATAAAATATTTGCATTTTCCTATGCTAGAACACTAAATCGTCATTAATAAGAATGCTAAATTGATATGTTCATATCTCTAAATATCAATGTAATGACTACCAATTACTCAAATCATTTATCAAAATAATGCATCGACGAAGTCACAAATGCACAAACACTTGGTCCTGTTCTCGCCTTCATTTTTGTTCACATGCTTCTATTGTGAGATTTCTCTAGTCTACCGAAGTCATATGCTAAGACAACTCTACCTTGGTCCTGTTCTCGCCTTCATTTTTGTTCACATGTTCTTGCATTACTTGCACTCAAAAATTCATCAGTAATGATGATCCCCAATAAAGATAATACTAGCCATCTAATTGAATATTGCATGAGTAAAGTACATACATCATTTCTTATCATTTGCATACAAACTGCATTATCATCAAAATAAACGTTCATATTCATTTAAATTTCAATTCATAATGAAAAGCCTACATTATTTTTCCTAATAACACATTATTAAAAATATGGTTCATGACATCCTTCCCCTCTTGGAAGAGACATCGTCTCGATGTCTTATTATCCATCAATAAGCACATAGCAATTCTATCTCATAAAATATTAATCATACATCAAGTTTCAAATATAAATAATAACAATAGCATACATGCTATCCAAGTTCACATCATAAAATAAAAATCATTGTTTCAAAGGTATCTCATATGATAAGAAACTACTTTTCTAAGAAAGCAAATGAGGAAAATGATGGTTAATCATCTCAACATCCTCCCATGTAGCACTATCCTCAGAATATTGGTCACACTAGACCTTATACTGAGTAAAATCTCTGCTATGTAGCTTCATGCTATACTGATCTAGGATTTAGATGGGATCCACTAACACCACCCCTGGATCCTGTACCTGTAAAGATCACCAATCAATAATATGAGATGCATCAGCATGATAAGGTTTCAACAAAGAAACATGAAACACATTATAGATTTGAGCTAGAGCAGGTGGTAAAGCTAATCTATAAGCAACTGGATTAATAACTTCCAGTAACATCAAAGGGTGCCATGTATCTTCATACCAACTTCAATGATTTTCCAAATGAGATAGAGCTTTTATGAGGTTTGACTCTCAAGAGGACTTTATCTCCTGCAACAAATTGTGTGAAAGTCTTATGTCTGTCAGTAGAACTCTTTTGTCTATCAGCTACCTCCTTTAACCTACTCTTGATCAACATCATTTGCTCATCCATGTTCTTAAGTAAATTAGGACCAATGATGATCCTATCTTCCAATCTATCTGAACTGATAGGTGTGTGACACTTTCGCCCATAAAGTAATTCAAAAGGCGTCATCCCTAAAGATGCATGAAAAGAGTTGTTATATACAAATTCAACCAAAGGCAAATACTCCTCCCACTTGTACTACTGATCCATGCAATACATTCATAAAAGATCTTCACCAATTGATTAACCCTTTCTATTTCTCCATCCATCTGAGGATGATATGCTGAACTAAAATTCTGTCTGGTTCCCAATGCTACATTTAATGTTGTCCAGAATCTAGAAGTCATCCTAGTATCCCTATCTGATATTATGGTTTCTATTACACCATGTAACTGAAATATTTCTTGCAAAAAATTCTTGGCAAGAACAAATGATCCATCCTTGAAATTCCTAGGTATGAAATGTGCAGTTTTAGTCAACTTATCCACGACTACTAAGATAGTGTCATGCTTTTTTTTCTCATCGGTAATCCTTGGATATAATTCATATTGATTACTTACCACTTGTATTCTAGTATAACATGTTGAAATAAAAGTCTTGTTGGATGAACATGCTCAACATTGACTCGCTGATATTCCAAATATTGTTCCACATACTCAATCACCTCATTTATGAGTTTAGACCAAAAATACAAAGATCTCAGGTCAGCTACCATCTTTGTTACTCCAGGGTGTCCTTAATAAGGTGTATTGTGCATTTCATGTAATATTAACTTTCTCAACTCTCCCCCTTCAAGTATGTACATTCTTCCTTGGTACCTTAAAATACCATCAGGTTTCAACTAATATCCATCATAACGATTATCTAAATAATATTCCCCCAAGGCTTGCTTAACCATTAGGTAATGCTCATCTTTCGGAAGATTCTGCAACACTTGTTGTTTCAAGTTTGTTCTTGTTCTAAACATGGTAGATATATGTCTTCTTCTGCTAAGAGCATCGGCTACCCTATTTTCCTTCCCTTTAATATATTTAATACCAAAATCATATTCACTTAGGAATTCAAGCCACCTTCTCTGTCTTGCATTAAGATTAGGTTGTGTAAAGATATACTTCAATCCTAAATGATCTATTTTTAGCTCAAAAGGCTTCCCTAAAAGGTAATGCCTCCACATTTGTAATGCATGAACAATATCTAGAAGCTCTAAGTCTTTCGGTGCATAATTCAATTCATATTGCTTCATCTTCCTTAATTCAAATGCAACCACCTTTCTCTCCTGCATTAACACTACTCCTACACCTTCACTTGAGGCATCTGTAATTATTATAAAATGTCAATCGGGATCTAGTATAGTCAAGACTGGTGGTGTTGTCATTTTTTGCTTCAAGAGCTGAAACAACTCTTCACACTTCTCAGTCCATTCAAAACTTTTTTCCTTCTTTTGAAGTGAAGTAATAGGTGTTGCTATCCTAGAAAATCCTTCCACATACTTTCTATGATATCCTACAAGTCCCATAAAACTTCGGACTTTTGAAACATTTTGAGGTGTTGGCCAATCCACTATTGCTTTGTAGGATCAACTAAAATTCCTTCAACAGTTATAACATGACCTAAGTAATGCACCTTTTCTTGAAAGAAAGAACACTTAGAAAACTTCCCATATAGCTTGCGATCTCTTGACCATTGCAAAACTATCCTTAAGTTGTCCATATGTTCTTCTTCATTCTTAAAATAGATCAAAATGTCATCAATGAATATTAGAACAAAATCATCTAGGTATTCTCTAAAAATATTGTTCATGGCATTCATGAATGTTGCTGGGGCATTCGTTAAACTAAGAGGTACGACTGTGAATTCATAGTGTCCATACCGTGCTCAGAATGCAGTCTTAGGAATATCCTAATCGAAGATCGATCTTGGAAAATACCGTTGCACCCTTCATTTCATCAAATAATTCATCTATCCTTGGCAAAGGATATCTATTCTTGATAGTCACTTTGTTCAACATCCTGTAATCAATACATAATCTTAAATTGCCATCCTTCTTCTTTATGAATATCATTGGTGCACCCCATGAGGATACACTAGGTCTAACAAAACCTTGCCCAAGCAATTCTTTTAATTGAGCCTTAAGCTCATACAATTTTGTTGTTGTCATTCTATATGGAGCCTTAGACTATGGCTTTGTTCCCGGTAAGAGTTCTTTAGAAAAGTCAAACTCTCTCTTTGGTGGCAACTTAGTAAGGTCTTCTGGAAAAACATCCAGGAACTCTCTAAGAATAGGATAATCCTTAGGGATTTTCTCAACATTATCCAAATCACTTATCATGACAATAATTATGGAACATCCTTTTGTATGGGGCTTTCATGAGTTGCATTTTTGAAATGTGTCTCAATTTAAGTGGCTTTTTAGACCCAAGAATTTCAACTAAATTCCCAAAATCATCTATACAACTAATGACCTTATCCTCACTATTTACTACAACTTTATGCTCAGTTAGCTAGTTGATACCTAAGATCACATCATACGATCCTAATGGTGCCACATAAAGGTTAACTTGAGTTTGGAAACTGGAAAGCTCTAGTTCACTACAAAATAGACAAGAATCTACCCTCTGTTTTGCTTGATTGCCATATTGGACCATCCATGCATTTGAAATATAACCAGGTCTAATAGATAGTCTAGAAACTACTTTAGGATCTATTAAACATTTATTAGCTCATATATCTATTAAAATAGAAACTGATTGCCCAAAAAGCTTACCCGTCATCTGAATAGGTGAAGCTTGAAAATCAGCCTGACGGTTGTCAACTACTGCGTGAATCTGGTGTTGTGAATCTCCTTGCTGACTTGCTCCTCTTTGTGTGGGGGTGCGATGCAAACAATTTGAGGCATAATGATTCCCTCCATAGTTGTAACACCTGTCCTTAGGTCCTAAATGAGCACCTAACCTTTTTCTATCCAAGTTCTGTCGGGCATTGTGGTTGGTGTAGTTGGTGTTACTATTTTCTCTCTTATTACCATCCCGATTCACTTGTCCTTTTCTTGAATGTTGGGTCCTCTCTTAAGATTCCTTATTTGTTGGTTGTTTTTGTTTGTCTTCTGGAAATACCTATTTCCAAAACTTGGTCTGGCATTCATATTTTTACAGAGATTCACCAACTGATGCAACTTCTTCTCTTTCTTGGTTGCTTTCTCAAATACTTCCTCCATAGTTAGTGGATTATGTATATCCACTTCTTCTCCAATATGAGTTCTTAAACCCAAGATGAACTTTTAGATGCGAAATCATTCATCCATCTGATACTGTGGAACATACTTAAGAAGGTTAGTAAATTTCTCCCAATATTGGGTCACCGTCATGCCACCTTGTATTAGGTTTTGAAATTTAGTCATCTTCTTATCAAAGATTAACTGAGGAAGCCACCTCTTCCTAAAGGATTCAAAAAATAACTCTCAAGTAACATCTCCATGTTGCAACTTTCTTTCAGTCTTTTCATTATCCCACCAAGTAGTAGCTTCTCCAGAAAGCTGGTAAGCATCCCATACTGCTTTGGTTTCATTGGACATGTTGCGGAGGCCAAATTAATTTTTCATCTCTATCACTCCTGCCTCTGCACCACCACCCAAACTCTTTCCATTGAACTTTGGTGGGGCTATTCTTTTCAGGTCCTTGGACAATTCTCCTTCAATCCTTTCTCGGTTATCTAGTTGTTCCTCAGCCCTAGGAGCTTCATTCTGGACTTCACCGACCCTTCAAACCTCTTGTTCGAGGCCATTCATTCGTGTAGCCTGTTGGTTCAGTAGATCATGGATTTGATCAAGTCTTTCATTTCCATTACTAGACCCAGCCCTTGTGGTCCTTGAACCCATTGTAATTCAACAATTCCTGCATCAGGGAATGTTAATATTCCTTAGCGAAAAAGAAAGAAAAATTTGCAAGGGTTACAATATCCATAGCTTCTACTTAATCAAACTTCCTATAAATCTATCACTACAATATAGCCATAGAGAATAATATCCATATTTATTATAAGGAAAAAGCCAATATAATACTAATATAGGACATAGTTAGATAGTTTGCACCTCTATAGCATCCAAATTTAATGATATCCGACATGGTTAAATGAACTAAGGTCCATAGTACATATATTTCTCTATCATAGGAATCATACAAAAAGGTATTCAACTCAAGTTTATTATAAAATAACATCTTTATTTATTCATAGATAATAGTGACATTACAAAAAAACACCACTCATTAGGTGGAGTCAAGCGAGTATATCCTTCAGACTCACTGGAACTTAGTGGGGTATAATCTTCAGACTCATCAGCACTGAGTGGGGTATATCCCTCTAACTCGTTAGATCTAAGAACAACTAGCCTAATGGAAGAATATTCTAACTCAGGCTCCTCCTCCTCTATAGGAAAAAAATTATCCTCAAGGGACTCACTAGGGACTACTCCTATCTCAACAATTTCTTTTTCTTTTGGTTCAACAAAAACTTGTTTCTCTATAGAAGGAATGTCTTCTTCCACACTTATCAATCCTCCACTTGGATGATTACCAGCAATAGGCCTGACAGGAGATATAGGATCCTTCTTGACCCTTAGGTATTGAGCATACCAAGCTAAAAATATGTGAGTTGTTTGTTTTGTTCGCACCATCTCTGTAAGTTTCAACAAAAAATTATTATTCTAAATGTTCAACTTGTGAAGTGACTCATGGGTCCTAGTGTTATACAACCTAAGGGCCCTGATACCAAAATTTAAAGACGTCAATTATTCTAGATCCAAATAAGACATAATATACTCTTTATTCATAAATAAACTCATAAATTAGATAATAAGTCTATTTCGTTATTGCAATTTAAACCAGGCTTGCTAAATCGAGATAACAATAATATATTTATTAGAAGATAAGAAAATTTTCATAACAACGAAATGTATAAATATCTCATTACAATATCTTTATACCATGTTTAGGATTTTTATTTCCATAAGCATAATGAAAACATAAAATGAAAGAGAGAGCATTTGTTGATCTCCAATTTGAGTCGCTTCAAATGAGTCCTTCAAATGAGGATGAAAACAAGAATCAGGCGCTTTTTCTACCTAACCTTGAAGCTTACACTTCCTCAGAATTCTTGGTCGATCAAGAATACCCAACCTTGCACGAATTACTTAGCAAAAGAGTTCGAAAGACAATATGGAATCTGGTGCATGCCTAGATGATACATGCATTTTCATTTTTCTAATTCTAATAAGAAACAAGCACAATCAATCAAGGACATGGTAGAGTATAAATAAAAGAACTCCTTCTATTTCAATGATTTATTGAATTGGTTTACTCGGCCGAGTATAATGCCATGCATAGAAAAAATAGATAGTTTGGAAAAGGAAACTATTCTCTCTATGTTTCCATATTCGGAACCCATCTTTTCCCATACACAAGCCTATCTAGCTTGGTTCAAATAAATTAAGAATACAATTTAATAAAGAAAACAATCTTTTATCTAATAAAACTAACATCTTTGCTAATACTTTAGTTCATAAATAAAGCACTTTTTCATTCCCACATATCTGAAAACAATCTTTCGTAGATAACTATTTCACAATTTTGATAAGCAAATATAATTTCATATCTAAATAAAAAAATAATTCAACTAAGTTTAAAATGAAGAAGGTGTAGTGCAAGTATGAATCTTTTCATATAAATGAGTTAAATTTGAGTACACATTCTATAAATGGTTATCTATTCTAACCCATTAGCACTAAATACCATTCTTTAATAATATAAATGCATTTCATAGCTATTTCATCAAATGTACCATCTAATGTTTTCCCTCTATGACTATTCAAAAGAATACTAAAACAAATTCAATGTAAACATGGAATGTCATAAATCAAATCTCATTCTACTAACAATAGCACCATTTCACTATCATTTCTAAATGTAAAATGACCCAAAATAGATGAAGATCCTACCTCCTTATGCTTCAATATTGGCTTGCGGTGAAGTCTTGTGTGCCTCCTCGATATCGGCCTACTTCTTCCTTGATTGATGTTTCAAAATTCTCTATTGATTCTTCCTCTATTCCTATCTCTATTCTAAATTTCTCTCTCTAATCTCTCTTGTCACACTTCTATCTTATTCTCTCCTCTATCTTGCTATTTTTCTCTCTAGCTCTAACTTGCTATCTTTTTCTATATCTTTTATGTACTCTCTCTATCGAGTCCTTGCCTCTATATATACTGTTTTTCTCCTACATAATCTGCTATATCTATGGCTTAGTTACTGTTATGAGTTTGTCATCTTGGCTGCATTATAGACAGGTCTATTACTTTACTACTCCATATCTACTCCTTCCCAAGGTATTTCTAGTCTATCTATATCTCTTATTGAGACGTTTTGGAGTGGTTGAATGCGAAGTGATGTTCCCTGAAGTGAGTCAACCTTGGATTGTGGAAGGGGTGGTTGGTTTTCTCCACCATCACCACAGAGACTACAGTCTTCCTACTGCCACCATAGATCATGGAGAAGTCTACAGTTTCATTTGCCATGGCACTTCATGCCAAACCGTTTCCTCCTCCAACGTTTGTGAGCCATATGCATCGGTCAATCTACAATTCGGTTGGAGTGATCTACAGCTCATGGAAAGTAATTGCAGTTTGGTGGGGAAGTGTCGACTTCAACTAGTTGACCTATCAACCGCCACTGCCACCTTTGCTATAATAAGCATAAGCATTAAAATATATTCTATTTAAAACATAAACGATAACATATTTTATATAATTAGCACTTTGCATTTAATCGTTAAATATTAAATAAAATTAAAGTATAATTTAATCTTTTATGATATTTAATAAATTAATAATATATTACTTAAATCGACAAGACCATTTATTCACTTTCAAATGAAAAATAACTTATAAAACAATAAGCGAATTTATACATATGAACTCCATACAATTGTAATCACATCAACCATAATTAACATAAAAGATTTGCATTTTCCTATGCTAGAACACTAAATCATCATTAATAAGAATGTTAAGTTGATATGTTCATAACTCTAAATATCAATGTAATCACTACTAATTACTGAAATCATTAATCAAAATAATGCCTCGACAAAGTCACAATTGAAGAAACACCTTTCTATTGTGGTGTGTGAGATTCGTCTAGTCTACCAAACTCTTAAGCTAAGACAACACTACCTGAGTCATGTTCTCACCTTCATTTTTGTTCACATGTTCCTGCATTACTTGCACTGAACAATTTATCAGTAAAGACGATCCCCAATAAAGATAATACTAGCCATCTAATTGCATATTGCATGAGTAAAGTACATAAATCATTTCTTATCATTTGCATACAAACTGCATTATCACCAAAATTAACATTCATATTCATGTAAATTTTAATTCATAATGAAAAGCCTACATTATTTTTCCTAATAACACATTAATAATGATACGGTTCATGACATGAATTGTTAGTCACCACAGGATCTTCCTCAAGTGGTTAATCTTTCTATAGAGAGGACAAAATCTCTGATACCAATTGTTAGACAATTCAAATAACCAAAAGACAACTAAGAGGGGGAGGGGGTGAATGAGTTGTCACAAATTACCAGAACCATTAGCATTTAGAAATTTAATACTGGAACCCAAAACATTAATGCCAGAATAACAGTTAAACCAATTAATCATAAACAATAATCCCAGAATAAATACCATCCACATGACACCAGGATTTATACGTGGAAAACTCGATAAAGGGAAAATCCATGGTGGGAAGCCTACCCACAGTCAGATAATACTTCTGCAGTAAGTATGTAAATTACAATTGAGGGGTCCGCACTTATAGGAAGGCCAACAGCCTAGAGCATACTTCTCATCACAAAAGGAGCCTCACTGACTACATAGAAATCTAGACTACAATCCAGAGAAGTGAATAACTATAAAGGATATCATCTCCTATGCTTGAGTATAGTTCCGGTAAAGCTCAATATCAGAGAACTAAATCCTCTACCTGAATCATATTATATTATTCTCATATTATCCTTGAGCATGACCTCTATCATAACCATGATGATCTATAATGAGATCTTACATTTATATATACAAACCCTCAACCATAAACAATTAGGTCGGCCACTAGATAATAAACTAATTACATAATTACAAACCATGTCAGCCTTAGACCAAACAAATAATATCCAACACATAAGAATCTTGGAAGCACATCAAGAAGTCCAATCCACATGTTACATTAAATTCGGTGCATAACCTAGATCAATTGGGACCCAATATAGTTCCACATGCTACAACAAAGATCTCCATCCGCCAAGTCTCAAACATGATCACTATCAGCATCCCAAAACTCCACCAGAATTTTCACCAACACCACTTATGCAATTCATCAAAGATTTTCATTAAAATCTCTGTTAGCGAGACCCTCACCAAAACTAGAAACCAAGCTTTTAAGAAAACAAGATAGCATCTGATCACCAGACCAAAACCAACTAATTGAATATGAGCATGAGTATCATGAACAAGCCAATTCCATCACCAAACTATACCGGAGCCTACCGGATGATGCTGGATCTAAATCAACTAGAAACCACTCAACCTACTGGGGCCAGAAGGGTGCCAGTAAATCATCCAAATAGCTAGTGTTGGCATCAATGACAAAACATCAATGCAACACATAATCAATTCCACCAATTGGCCAACATTTATCTCTTACTCCATCTCCCCACTCTATATCAATCTGTGTATCTCTCTCCCTCTCTCCCTCTCTCCCTCTCTTTGTGTCTCCTTATATCTCTATATCTCTATCACTCTATCTCACCATCTATATATCTCTTTATCTCTCCATATTCCTCTATAGACCTCTTTATCCCCCTATCTTTATATCTTTATCTCTCAAACTACATATCTTTATCTCTCTATATATTTTATCCTCTTCTTGTCTCACTTTATCTTCCTTTCTACCTCTATCGATATACATGTCTCCCTTTATATATCCATATCTCTCTCCCTATCCCTCCTTTTAAACATCTATATTCATATCTATTTTCTTCTTTATATCCATCTTTCCATATTTCTTCTTTTCATCTCTCTCTCTCTCTCATTATTTTTTGAGCTTCCACATCTATCTAATCCTATCTCTTCTCTCTCTTTTTCCCTCCATATCTCTCCTTTTCTCCATGTTACTCTCCTCTTTCTCCATCTTCATATTCATCTCATCTCCATCTGTATCTATATCTCTATATTTATGTCTTTACCCCTCTCTCTTTCTCTCTTTCTTTTCTCCACTCTACCTCTCCCTCCTTGTCACCTAATTGGAAACATAACATGAGCCTATTGGTTATGGAACTTTATTATCTTCCTAATTGAAAATTTTTGTTTTAGTTATAACTGGAACCTTGTAAGAGAATGCAAATTGGATTTGAAATTATCACTTCTCCATTGAGACCTTTGTTGCACAAGCAACATTATTTTCTAAATTTGGCCTACCAATTGATATCATGTACTACACAAATTTATTCAAAAAATGACCAAATTTATCCCTAACTAACTTTCCACACCTCTTGGGCATACCCATTGCACGCTAAGGTGTAATTTCTAGTTATATGTTCTTTACAAGAATGTGCAATTAATGAACTCATTATGTGATTCATTGACATTGGCGAGGCTAAAATATATTTTCACATGTAATTTTTTAATAAGTTAAAATATTTACATTTAAATAATAGTTTAAATATAACTATTTAAATGGAAAGGTAGAAAATTTTGCCAAAAATAATTCACCAAGTAAAATATATTTAATAACAACATGAAAATGAAATGAAAATAGCTTGCTTAATAATGTGACAAATTAATAATAAAAGATGCTATGCTAACAACATAAATCAATTGGAAGAGAAAAGTAAAATACAATGCATTAAAAATAAGACCTAATTAATATTTCAATATCTTCTTATTTTCCACTTAAAAATTTAAAATAATAAAATAAATTAAATTCATAATCATGACCTCATATACAAGCTCAATCAACATAGCACTTAAATTGTTTTTAATAATTTAAAAAAAAATTGTGAAATTAAAATATTTCAAAATCAATACATTAAGTATAACAAATATTATTTTAAAAAAATAGATTTATAACTTTATTATTGAAACAATACAATAAGATTAACCAAAATAATAGATCAAATTGTCTACTAGCAAAAAGAAAACTATCTTGTTAAAATTTGACAGAACTTCGCAACAACGTGACCTTGTTATAAATAGTAAATATTAATTAATATTATATTAATATAAGTTGACATTGATAAAATAAATGATAAACAAAATGCTATCTAATTTTTTTGTTCAAGTGTATATAATTTTATTCTCTACTAAAACAATGATTATCTACGTAAGTTCTTACTTTCTCTCTAGTTTTTGCTTGAGGTTGATATAAACTAGCATTCTAATTGGTTCCCTTAGCCACTTGATAGGTCATGAATTCTTGAACATAATTTTAGAAATCCTTATAGAAATTTTAGAAAGTTGTAACAATGTTTTCAATTCGAAAATGTCTGATCCTCCTAAGTATTTCTTGTTGATCAGATTCTACTGTATTAAACTTCACAAAATGTATAACTATTTCCATTTGAAAAAAATATCATCTTTAATGAAATAATCTAGCCACTTGCTTCTATCAGCCATTACCAAATCTCTATGTGCATTCTAGGCTTCAACAAAATTAGGATCAACTTCATACAAATGATTAATCTCATTGAATCCCATCACCATCATCTAGATCATTCAGATTTTTCTTCTACTCAGTGAATCTACAACCCTATTTGACTTCCCACTCTGATGCTTCAAGATAAATGTATAAATCTACATGAATTCCACACATCACATATGGATTTGATTTAAATTTCCTTGACTATTCAGGTACGAGACCTTGATAGTTAGTATACAATACAAACTCCTTTAATAAAAGGTAATTCCTCCACTTCTTCAAGGGTTAGGTTATGGCATAGAATTATTGATCATAGATTGCATATCTTCTATGGGTATCATTCAACTTCTTATTCAGATATGTGATTGGGTTTCCTTCCTAGCTCATGACTACTCCTATAGAATTATCACTAGCACCCAAATGCTCTTGATAGATTTTTTTAAAATCTATTAGAGCTAGTATTAGTTGCTCCATCACCTTTTGTTTCAAAAACTCAAAACACTTTTGTACTTCATTTGTGCACTTAAGCTCCTTTTGGTCTCTTATCATGGTCTCAATCATCAGTGTGTAGATGGTGCTATAATTTCTAATGAATTTTTAATTAAAAAGTTACCAAGACATGAAAAGATCTTACCTCCCCAATGTCTATTGCTATTGAGAAATTTGCAATTTCTCTTACCTACTTTGGATCCATCTCAAATCATTTGATAGAGAATAAATCCCAAATAAATCAGCTCTATCTTCATGAAAATGTACTTATTGATATTGACCAAGGAATTCTCTTCCCCCAACAATTGGAATAATTGGATATGTTTTTCTCTTATCTCACTAAAAATTAGACTATCATCTAGGTAAGAAATGAGGAACTTTCCAAGGAATCTCTTGAATACTTCATTCATTACCTACATTAATGTCCTTGGTATGTTAGTGAGCCGAAAAGGGACTGAATATCCACTCATATAATTATTTCTTGGTCTTGAATGCAGTCTTCCATTCATCACCTTCCCGGATTTTCATCTAATTTCATCCACTCCTAAGATCAATCTTGGTGTAGTATCTCACACCATTCACAGAGTCCATAATGTTATCCATCCTCGGTAAAGGAAACTATAACTTAATTGTGATCTTGTTAATGGGTCTTGAATTACTGTACATCCTTTGTTCCCAATATTTCTTCACCAACAATAGGTACCATACAAGAGCTCAAAATTTCCTAGATCAACCCCTTTCTCTAGCAGCTCCTGTAGTTGTCTACTCAAATATACATTCTTTATTAGTGTCATCTAGTCTGTTGTATTGTTCCAAAACTTTATCTACATATGAGATCTATGTGATTGTCAATGCTCCAAACTAGAAACAATATTTCAAGAATTTTCTCTGACATAATATCTATATATAAAAGTAGCAATTCAAAGACCTCATTCATTAGTACTTCGTATCCTTTCATGGTTGCACTCCCATAGTACTTACTATTTTAGTTCATTAGAATGAGTACAAATCAAGTATTCCCATATTTCAATCTATTTAGGAAATTTCTCCTATCCACCAAAGGAATTATTGCATTATCACACACTAATTCCTTCTTCTCTTTATGTAGGGTAATCAAGATATTATTCTTCCTTTTCGTGGTCATCGTATAGTGTTATTTCTACTATAATATATGGATCTCCTATCATAATACCAAGGTATTCCCAATAGAAAATGGTATCTGTTCACATGTTGAATATTCTTCAAGTTCATCTTCTAGACCATCTCTTATAAGAATTTTTTTTCTATGCCACCATTGTCAATCATGACATTGCAACTTTTTCCTCATGACTTGCACCTTGTATAGAACTATCCATCTATGCTAGTTTCTCCTTGACCTCTATTTATGACTGGGCTCTTCTCATGACCAATAATTTTCTTGTTTCAAGATGTTAGTCTGATTTAAATCACATGTCTAGTTCTTCCTCAGTGTATGCTATTATAGCTATAGGCTTCTCATGCTTCCTCACACATCCTTGGTGGATCTCAAAGTCATGAATACCTATCCCATACACATGAAATGAGTTCCTTAGAATGTTCCTCAATCAAATATGATATCACTCCTCTGGTATTCATAATCATGATGGAGTCTTTACCTTCGTTATGATTGAAGTAAGAATCTTTCTTGGGTCTTCTTCCATCCTTCAAATAAGGTATTTGACCTATATTTTGTTTATAATATGATCTCCTCTTGTTATATTATGACTAGCTTTCTAGAATTCTTTGATTTTGGCTTTGCAATATCCATTTTTCTCTCATGGATAGGTTTTCCTCTACTTTCAGCATAAACAAAAAGCTTCCTCCATGATGGTCATCCAAACCCAGCTTAATTCCTCTTAGATGTTGGTTTTCATACCACTAATATACCACACCACTTTCTCCCTTTTATCTTTTCTATGTCTAATTCTTGTGATTATTGTGTTGAACTCCTTGGTGTACTCCTTCACTATCTTTTTCTTTTGCTACAGTTTTTTATGTTTCTTCACCATCTCCAACTCTTAGTCAGTAGGTATGCCTTGAATTTTTTAATGTCATCACCATGTTTTCCCCTATTTTGATCCACTCTACTCCTCCCCTATTTCTATCCAATTGTACCTCTTTCCACTAGATAGAATAATGTCCCTTTAGTTTATATTTTGTAAAATGTAACTTTCTCTAGATCATGAATCTCTTTATACACAAATTTTTCTTCCAGTTAATATATCGAGACAATCATTTCCTCTCCATTAAAAATTATGGATTAGTTGGGGATTCCTACCCTAAGGTTTTTTCCAAATGCAGTGATAGCATTCATCATCTTGAAATAGTTTGATTCTTCTTCCTCTAGTCTCTCCTCATTCAGGTTCGACATCCTCAGTTCATCATCATCACTCTCCTCCTCTAGTCTAGGTTTAAACCCTTTCTCCTATCCTCCACCATCACATCCTGATGGTTCTTCATTTACCTCACCATTTCCATCATCGCTTATTTACTTCTAGTGATGTTAGCCATCATTAGCATTCTCCTTGATGATATATTTCTTTCAAATGAGTTATGATTGCCTCAAGTTGACAGTTTGACTCAAGGTTGCAACTAACTCAATTCAGAAATCATTGGACAACACTTGTAGTCTTCCTTAGGTTGGTGATCTATCCATACTAGGGTCTTTTAGAATGGACACTTCCAAAGGATTCAAATCTTCCTCTAATACCAATTGATGAAATCAAGGAAGGGTCTCAAAAGAATTGTCAAACCTTGCAGTAGAATTTGACACAATTATTAACAATAGAAAGAAACATGCAAGTTTATTAATAATAATAGAGTTCATACATACTTCTACTGAGTGAATCTATAACCCTATTTGACATCCCACTCTAATGCTTCAAGATAAATGTATAAATCTACATGAATTCCACACATCACATATGAATTTGATTTAAATTTCCTTGACTATTTAGGTACGAGACCTTAATAGTTAGTATACAACACAAACTCATTTAATAAAAGATAATTCCTCCACTTCTTCAAGTATTGGATTATAACATAGAATTATTGATCATAGATTGAGTATCTTCTATGGGCATCATTCAACTTCTTACTCAGATATGTGATTGGGTTTCCTTCGTAATTTATGACTACTCCTATAGCATTACCACTAGCACCCAAATGCTCTTGATAGAATTTTATCAAACCTATTACAACTAGTATCAGTTGCTCCATCACCTTTTGTTTCAAAAGCTCAAAATACTTTTTTACTTCATATGTACACCTAATATACTTTTGGTCTCTTATCATCGTCTCAATCAGTAGTGTGTAGGTGGTGCTAGAATTTCTACTGAATTTTTAGTAAAAAGTTACCAAGACATGAAAAGATCTTACCTCCCCAATGTCTATTGCTGTTGAGAATTTTTCAATTTCCCTTAACTACTTTGGATCCATCTCAAATAGTTTTATAGAGAACAAATCCCAAATAAACTGGCTCTATTTTCATGAAATTGTACTTATTGATATTGATCAAGGAATTCTCTTCCCCCAATTATTGGAATAATTATCTGATTAATTGGATATGTTTTTCTCTTGTCTTGCTAAAAATTAGAATATCATCAAGGTAGACAATGAGGAACTTTCCAAGGAATCCCTTCAATACTTCATTCTTTAACTACATGAATGTGCTTGGTATGTTAGTGAGTCGAAAAGGGAATGAATATCCACTCATATATTTATTTGTTGGTCATGAATACAATCTTCCACTCATCACCTTCCTAGATTTTGATCTAATAGTATCCACTCCTAAGATCAATATCGGTGTAGTATCTCACACCATTCAAAGAGTCCATAATGTCATCCATCCTTGGTAAAGGAAACTAGTACTTTATTGTGATCTTGTTAATTGGTCTTGAATTATTATACATACTCAATTCCCCATATTTCTTTACCAATAATAGGTACCACACAAGAGCTCAAATTTCCAAGATCAACCCCTTTCTCTAGCAACTACTACAATTGTCTAATCAAATCTACATTCTTTATTAGTGTCATCCATTGTGTTGTATTGTTTGGAAATCTTTATCTAGGTATGAGATCTATGTGATTGTCGATCCTCCAAACTAGCAACAATATTTGCAGAACTTTCTGTGACAGAATATCTATATATAAAAGTAGCAATTAAAAGAACTCATTCTTTAGTACTTCGTTTCCTTTCATGGTTGCACTCCCATAGTCCTTACTATTGTACCTCATTAGAATGAGTACAAATCAAGTATTCCCATGTTTCAATTTATTCAAGAAATTTTTCCTATCCACCAAAGACATTATTGCATTATCACACACTACTTCCTTCTTGTCTTCATGTAGGGGAATCAAGATATGATTCTTCCTATTCATTATCACCATATAGTGTTCTTTCTACCATCATGTATGGATCTCCTATCATAATACCAAGGTCTCCTCAATAGAAAACGGTAGGAATCCATTGGCATAATATAAAATAATAAGTCTCATCCCTTGGTGCAGGAGTACCCTTTCAAGCTCTCCCTCCTTCTTGTTTTGTTGGTGTCATGCTTCTTATGAAGCCATTGTACATAAAATAATGAGCCATGTGCTCATAGGTCCTAGTGGAGATCTTAGGGGTCATAAGTCAAGATTGTGATTTTCTTGAAAATGGAGGGTATGTGTGTCTTCAAGATGTTTAGGGGTCCTTTATAACATGGTGGTGTCCTTAGGTTGGCCCAATGTGGGTTTAGGATTCATGAAAAGCAACATTGAGAAAGTTTCTCAAAAGATGCAAAAGTTGCATGACAACTTTTAAAAGTTGTCAAGCAAGTTTTCCACCCAAAATGGTCATAGACCCTTGTTGTGCATGGAGAGTCCTAATTTTGGCACACCGACCATGCTATAGGTAGTATAAGTGTTTGAAAACCTTAAATTAATGGGTTGGATGTCAAACATTGTATGGCCCTAGCAAAAAAGACCAGACTGAGACTGCAAAACTATTACCAGTCAGTTTGAATGAAGCAACAAAGCAAGTTAGTGGATTGAGATAGATCCAAAACTATGTGGAATGTCTTTCATGGTGTAAATAATTTCATTTAAAGAAATTAGTTTAGGTGTTTATTTGCAGATTGAGTGTGTCTGTAAATAGTTTGTAAATTGTCTTCTTACTGTCCAGTTTTCGACAGGATTATGTAAGTGACTGCATAACTCCATTCCCCATTGTGGAACCACCATGAAACCATGGGGCATGAGAGTGAAAACCTTGTACCATACTGCAAAACAAGAAGGGCCCTCAAAATTGCAGGAAGGCCAAGCAAAGACCCAATCCAAGGCGAGACTGAACAGTGCCTAACTAGGAGTGGTTAAGTTGCAGAGGTCTTGGAGAGCAAGGTTGAATAGAGGAAAGTACATCCTTTGGAGGAGGTGTAGAGGAGTGTGTGAGGCATCACTGGTGTGAAGGAGGAGCCTCCACCAATCCAAACATGGTGACTAAAACACAAAACCTTCATTGTGACCTAGGCAGACCCTAAAAACCCTCACAAAAACCCTTGAAAACCTTAAAATCCACCTAGGATTAGTGTACGGACACTTGGAGGCCTAGAAACTAGAAAATCCTTAAGTCCTTGCCAAATGAATGGTAGTCCATTTTGGGAGTTTGGGTTGTGTATGCATCATTTGTGAGAGAAATCCCTAAAGGACCGGGTAGGAGGCCTAATTGGTCCTAATCCTTGTAGCCCTATTTGAAGGCAAAAACACTAAATGGTGGAAGCGGTAAGGGGTTGAAGGCTTGAAACCTCTTAGGGGCACATGAATGGGTGGAAAGACCATGAAATAGACCTGTTATAACCTTCCTAAGACCCTGGAAGGTGTAGAACAAGCATAGCCCTTATTAGCCATAGTAAGGGGTTTTGAGTCTCATGAGTAGGTGAGACCTTAGGAGCAGCATAGCAACTCATTGGTGGGTGAATTGGGAAAGGTTAGGGGATTCCTCCAGAAAAGGAAGTCCTAGAGATGCTAGGGTGTGAGGAGAACACCAGGTGATGCAAGGAAAGGATCAAAGAGCATAGAGTAGGCTAGTCTATCCCAAGCACAAACCCATCAAATTGGTATCAGAGCAAGTAAAAGACTTGTTGGATTGTGTATGTCTCTATATACTAGTGAATTAGTAGGGGAGAGAAGAATGGTTACTAATGCAGAGCTAGCTAGAGAGGTGGAAGAACAAAAGGAGAAGAATAGACTCCTTGAAGAAGCTATGAGCGAGATAAGGGATAAACTGCAAGAAGTGGTGGATCAGAGGACACAAGGACCTTGGGATGAAGACACCAAGGGTAAAGGCAAAAAGACTATAGACATAGATGACATTATCCCTGAACCAGATCCCTTGTTCAATGAAGAACCTTTTAAGAAGGCTATTAAGGCCTTGAACACCAAAGCCTTTGAAGGATTGCCACATTTCAGTGGATGAATGGATATAGACACTATTATGGAATGGATTGAGGGCATGGAAAACTAGTTTGAGTGTGAGGGAGTGACAGAGGCTTAAAAGGTTAAATTTGCCAAATCAAGATTAAGGGGAGCAACTTTGACATTGTGGAAGTACCTGGAAGAAGAAAGAGTTAGTATGGGAAAGCTACCTATTGCAAATTGGAAAGCTATGGTGAGTAAGATTAAGGAGAACTACTTACTAGAGGATTATGAAGTCCAACTTCATAAAAAAAGACAAGGATTGAAGCAGAAGGATCTTGATGTGACCTCCTACACAAAGGAGTTTCAAAAGCTATGTCTTAGATCCAAAGTCTAAAGTGGAACATTCAAGAGGAGATAAGCCTATGGACTCCTACTACTATTCAAAAATGTCATCAGCTTGCTACCAAGGTAGAAGAGAGGAACAAAAGGAAAGAAGACTCCAATAATAGGGGTAGAGGTAGAGGTAGAGATCAAGTGAATCATCGAGGTGGTTACCAAAGCAAGCGAAATGAGCCAAGGAACCAAGGAGAAACCGAGTTGACTGAGCATGGTAGTGAAACCAGTCTTAGAGGAGGAAATTCTAGAGGAAGAGGTGCACAAGTTGGTCCAAATAGGGGTAGAGGTACCGACAGAGGTAACTCCTATTTTGCAACAATGAAGTGTTACAATTGTGGACAATTGGGACACCCAGCATATAGATGCCCTGATAAGCCTACATCATCAAATAGTGGAAAGAGGGTTGCATATGCACATGAAGAGTCTTCAAGCAGAAAGACACCTGAGGTGGACCATATTGAATCAAAGATTGGAGAAAATCTGATGTTTAATAAGGTCTTGATAAGACAGCCAGAGAAGAATGAACCTAAGCATAGGAGAGAATTATTTAGGGTGAGGTGCAAGATTCTTGGTAAAGTTTGCAAGGTGATAGTTGATTCAGGCTCAACTGACAATAGCATATCAGAAGAGGCAGTCAAGAAGTTGAAACTCACAAGGATACCCCACACTAACCCATACAAGGTGACATTGTTGAATCATGAGCAGAGTGTGCTAGTCAATGAGTAGACTTGGGTAGAGTTTTCTACTGGAGGATACAAGGATAAGATCCTTTGTGATGTGTTTCCTATGGATGCATGTCACTTATTGCTACGAAGACCCTGGCAATTTGATAGGAAGGTGATCTATGATGGAGACGAGAACTCCATTTCCTTTAAGAAGGACAACAAGACCTTCAAGATTCAGTCTTTGATAGAGAATGAAGAGGGAACTTCAAGAACACCTAGTGTTTTATTGGCTACTAGTAAAGAGTTTTTAAAATTGCTACATGAGGAGGAGATAGTGAAGTGTGCCATCTTTGTGAAGCCAAAGGAGGAAGAAGACAAGTTGCAGGAAGAGATACCCAAGGAGGTGAAGCAAATGTTACTAGAGTATAAAGACATAGTGAGTGATGGAACACCTGCAACACTCCCACCAAGAAGGTCTATAAGTCATCAAATAGACTTTGTTCCCAGTGCATCCTTACCTAAGAAAAGGCTGCATATAAGCTTACACCTAATCAGAATAAGGAGGTAGCAAGGCAAGTGCAGGAGTTATTGGAACAAGGACTGATTAAGAAGAGCATCAGCCCATGTGCAGTCTTGGTAGTGCTAGCATCAAAAAAAGGAGATAAGTGGGGACTTTGCACTGACTCAAGAGAAATCAATAGGATTACCATAAGGTATAGGTTTCCTATTCCTAGAATATAGGATCTAATGGACTGTTTAGGAGGGGCTATGCATTTTACCAAGCTAGACCTTAAAAGTGGTTATCACTAGAGAAGAATTAAGGAGGGTGATGAGTGGAAGACTTCTTTTAAAACCATAGAAGGATTGTATGAATGGCTTTGTTGGCAATATAACAAGGATATTGAGAAGGTTGTTGATGATTATGGACATAACTGATTAAAGATGTTTTACTGTCTTGATATTATTATTTTGTCATTGATGTCAAGAAATTGTTTTTTTAATTTAGTATGATGTTGCCATATCTTAAGAAATATGATATGAAGATTATAAAGAAGTTGGTAAAGACACATGAAAGAATATGATGAATAAAGGGTTAAGTTATTCAATGGGCAACTCTACCGAGTCAGACAATGATGACATCTTGATGTTTTAGATTGTTTTAACATCATACAAATGTTGTAAAATGTAAAGGTTAATACTACACTATGTTATTAGGCAAAGAACCTAGTCGGTAAACCCTAAGGTTATTGCAGTCAGTTAATGAAGACAGAATGTCTACCGAGTAAAGTTTAGTATTCACCGAGTTGTACCCGAGCTATAACAGAATGCATTAAATGTTTACATGTGATATTTAATGAAAGAAGCTGATGAGCTGGAGTGGATCAATGATTGGCAAGCCATGGAAGAAGTTTGTTAACAAATCTAAGGCAATGGAAAGTCGACAAGAAGAGCTACAGCTCAGATTGAACCACATTACCCTAACACAAGTTCCAAGATGATTGTGCAAGTTCTGAGGTAGGGTAAAATGTTTTACAGATCATAAGATACAATGAACCTAGACAAGATTGAAGATCTGATGGCTATGATTGATCATGGGAAATGTGATCAAGGAGATTAAGTGGTTAGATGATTGTTTATAAATAAGGAAATGTTGATAAACAGTGGATGCGGGCAAGTGTATGCATAGGGATACTACATAGTGATCACCGAGCATAGAAACTTGAAGAACTGTTGGAATAATAGAGTATTGATGCCCAGCAGATAGACAAGAATAGTTCTATGTCTAGATTGTGTTGAACAAATAAAAATCTTCTTTAGCTTTTTAGATGTAAAGTTGTAGATAGATTGTGTTACTGTTAGCTTGTGAAAGTAACAAGAAATCTCTTAACCGAGTGGACTTAACAGTCTTATAAGTAAATCCTCTAACAAGGTGACATTCTAAATGAGTGTTTGAAATCCTTTGACAAGGTCACTTCTAACAAAGTGAAGATCCTAATAGGTCCAAGGGAAATCTCTTAGCCGGGTCACATCTAGCAACGTGTTTTGTAATCTTTAACAGGATTGGCTTTTAATAGAGCATACTCTAGAAGAGTATATTTCTTAGTGGGTCCGAAATCCCATAGTGGTTTTTCCCTATTTGGGTTTCCATGTTAAATTTGGTGTTATGAGGTTTATATTGTTCATATGCTTTTGAGTTTACATGTTTGATAGTTTTATTCTATGACTGATATATGTTACTGAGGTTGAATCTGATGTTTTCATTGATGATTAAGTTTGTATGATTCACCCCCACCCTCTCATCTTGTTGGCTATTGGATATGTACTTAGATTAAGTATCAGAACTATCAATTGGTATTAGAGCTATGGACTCCATAAGGAAAGTTTAAAGGCACTTGAGTTAAAGATCCAAAGATGTATAAGAGGGATGCACCTAAGCTAAATAAGTCAAGTTTCTCTACATGGCAGAAAAGGATGAAGCTACATCTATCAAGATTTGGAGAATATGCTATATACTATCTGGAGAATGATTTTGTTACACCGAGCACCTATCCATTGACTATGGAAGAGATAAAGGCAAAGCAAGAACACATTCAAGCAATGATTGAAATAACATCTGCATTGACCAATTCTGAGTTTAATGATCTAGAAGGCTACAATGATGCGAAGGCTATGTGGACTAAGCTCATATCTATATGTGGAGGAGATGAACATGTTCAAAGAGAAAAAGTTGATAGTCTCAGAGGACAACCTGAATCTATGAGGATGAATGAAGGTGAGAACATAACCTGAATCAAGTGAGCAAGAGGAACTATTGAAGAAAAGGATGTGACAAGTAAGTCATTAAGAACCCTTATACCTACTTATGCAATCCGAGTCTCTGTAATCAATGAACTGAGGTCTATACCTAACATGCCAGTTTCCTTGGATGCTACTATTGGTAAGCTACATGCATTTGAGTTAAGTAATTTTGATAACAGCAGGTCATCGGTAAATAATATTGAATCTAATGATTACAATGAAAGAAAGTATAAGTACTCTGGAGGAGATCATAGTGGAGCAAGTGAAATATTTCGGAAGAACATGGAGGAGGTACACAAACTGTATGAAGAAATTAGAAAGCAAGAAGAGTTTGAAGCACTATTGGCCAAAAGGTTACCAAGAGGCAAAGGTAAGTATAAGGGAAAACTACCCTTGAAATGCTTCAATTGTGATAAGATTGGACATATGGCTTCTAACTATCATGACAAAGATTTCACTAAAAAGAGAGATTATGGAGATGACAGACAAAAAGATAATCATTACAGAGGTCACCGAGACTTCAGAAGAAGAGATAGAAAGACCTGCTTAATTGCTGATGAGGAATCTGAAGATTTTAAATCAGATGAGACTGATACAGAGGAAGTAGTTTATGTGGCTATCAAGGATGGATTAGATGAAGAAAGGTATGAAGAAAATGCCCTAATATCTCACATAAATACTAATGATTCTTGGATTATAGATAGTGGATGCTCACATCATATGATAGGAGATAAACACAAGTTTGTTATGTTAGAAGATTATGATGGAGGCTATGTTAGATTTGGTAATGATGCACCATGTCCGGTAAGAGGTAAAGGATCCATAACACTTCTTGATAAAGCAAGATGCAATGATGTTTATTGGGTTGAAGGTTTGAAATATAATTTGTTGAGTGTAGCACATCTAAACAACACAGGTTACCGAATAGAATTTTAGAAAGGAATTGTCAAAGTTCATGACAAAAATGGAAAGTTAGCTGCTACCGGGACACAAACAAAAGGTAATACATTTCACCTTGACTCTACTCACAACAAGTGCTTGCATGCAAAGATTGATAACACCTGGTTATGGCATAAAAGGTTTTGTCATGTTAATTTTGATAATTTGATCAAGATAAGTAAGAAGCATAGAGTAAGAGGTCTATCGAGTCTTGAAAAACCTGAGAATGCTATGTGCCAAGGATACCAAATGGGCAAGATGACAAGATCCAGCTTTAGAAGTAAGTCCTACACTTCTAAGGGAATTTTAGATCTTGCACACACTGATCTTTGTGGTCCTATGAAAGTTCAAAGTAATTATGGTGATAAGTATTTCATATTATTTGTGGATGATTATTCAAGGATGATGTCACTAATGTTTTTAAAAGAAAAATCAGAAGCTTTTAAAATGTTTAAGTGGTACAAGGCTAGAGTTGAAAATGAAACTGGAAGACAACTGAAATGACTTAGATCAGATAGAGGAGGAGAGTTCACATCTGATGAGTTCAACCTATTTTGTAATGATCATGGTATTAAAAGACAAGTCTCTGCACTAAGGACTCCACAATAGAATGGAATAGCTGAAAGAAGAAATAGATCTATTGTGGATTGTGCTAGAACACTAATGATTGAGAAGAAGGTTCCACAAAATTTTTGGAGAGAAGCAATAAGCACAGCTGTTTACACAGGTCTTGAACCGAGTTCAATTGAAGAAAGGTACTTTGAAGACACCTTATGAAATCTGGTATGGCAAGAAACCTAACGTAAGTTATTTTAAGATCTTTGGAAGTAAATGCTATGTTCATAAAGATGATAGAAATGGCAAGTTTGATCAGAAAAGTGAAGAAGGAACATTTCTAGGATATTCTTCTAGAAGCAAAGCATTTAAATGTATGATCAAATCATCTAACAAAATAGTAGAAAGTGCAAATGTGAAAATTGATGAATTTGCAGAAAGAACTTATGACAGGAATTCCAAAGAACCAGAAGACTATGATGAATTTGTCTATGTGCAACCAAAAAGTCCTACCAAGATAACTATTGAAGGAAATGAGGAAGATATCCAATTACCGAGTGATGAAGAGGATCATAAAGAGCCTACCAAACCTGTATTAGCCAAATATGTCAGAAGACATCATGCACCAAGTTAGATTATAGGAAATAAGGATGATCCAGTGATGACAAGGAATAAGCTAAGATAAAACACATGTTTGATATCTAAATTTGAACCAAGAATAGTAAAAGAGGCATTCAACAGTGAAGATTTGATAAATGCTATGACTGAAGAGATTGATCAAATCAAGAAGAATGACACTTGGACACTAGTCCCAAGACCTAAGGACAAAAATTTAATCAGTACAAAGCAGATCTTCAGAAACAAGCTAAATGAGAAAGGAGAGGTCATTCAAAACAAAGCAAGATTGGTTTGCAAAGGTTATGCCCAAGAAGAAGGAATTGAGTATGGTGAGACTTTTGCACCTATTTCTAGACTTGAAGGAGTTAGAACATTGCTGGCATATGCTGCTTTCAAAAACTTCAAGGTATATCAAATGGATGTCAAATCTGCATTTCTGAATGGAATATTAGAAGAAGAAGTTTTCATTGAACAACCTGAAGGATTTGTTGAAGAGAATAATAAAGATCAGGTATGTAAATTGAACAAAGCTTTATATGTTCTGAAACAAGCACCTAGAGCATGGTATGAAAGATTGCACTCTTATTTGATTAAGATTGGTTTTATAAGGACAAGAGAGAATAGCAACATGTACATGAAGAATGATGAAAATGGAATACTAATCTCAGCCATATTTGTTGATGATATTATATTTTGTGGAAATGACTCTTTATGCAAGAACTTTGGTAATGAAATGAGTAAAGAATTTGAGATGTCATTAATTGGTGAAATAAAGTATTTTATAGGCTTATAGATACTGCAAATGAAAAATGAAATTTTCATTACTCAATCCAAATACATAAAGAAAATCTTGAAGAAATTTGGAATGGAGGATTCAAAGCCAGTAAGTACTCCTATGAATACAAACCGCAAACTATCAAAGAATGATGAATTTGCATCTGTTGATGAGACACTCTACCGATCCATGATTGGAAAACTACAATATGTTGTTCACAGTAGGCCTGATATAGTATATGTAGTAGGTATTGTTGAAAGATTCTCTATAGATCCTAAGGAAATACACATGATAGCAATCAAAAGAATTTTCAAATACTTGAAAGGCATTGAAGATTATGGCTTAGTATATCAGAAAGGAAATGATTTTGATTTGAAAGTCTATACTGATGCTGATTGGGCAAGCAACATTGATGATAGGAAAAGCACAAGTGGAGGAGCTTTCTTCTTAGGAGAAAGACTAGTGAGTTGGCTTAGCAAGAAACAAGGATGTGTTTCTCAGTCAATAGCTGAAGTTGAATATGTTGATGTAGCACTGAATTGTACCAACATTGCATGGATCAAACAATTGTTGGAAGGTATAAATGAGAAAGTTACTGAGCTAGTAACTATATTCTGTGACAATACTAGTGCCATTAATATTTCAAAGAACCCTGTTATGCATTCTAAGACAAAGCACATATCTATCAAATATCATTATCTTAGAGAAGAAGTTCATGAAAAGAAAGTGGTGTTGGAATATATTAACACAAAGGAACAAATAGCTGATATCTTCACCAAGCCACTACCAAAGGACACTTTTGAATATCTCAAAAGTAAGTTAGGGGTCCTACCCCTATCTCTTACTCACTGACCGAGTTCGGTGAAAGCATCACTTTGATGAATCTATTGAATATCTTTTAGGGAGTTGATGCTAGAGTGATACACTTTAAGAATGCTTTTCTAAAAGTGTATTGAAACAATATTGGGATAATATAGAAAATGATACAGGGAACAGGAATCGTAAACAAATGCTATGACCGAGACTCAGTTGATACACATCAGCAAGAAATAACTTCTTACAGAAACAACTTATGTTTTAGTTCTTTTCTTTTTGGCATTGTTGTCAAAGGGGGAGAAGACTACCAGGGGGAGAAGACCTACCAAAGGGGGAGAAGACTACAAGGGGGAGAAAACCTACCCAAGGAGGAGAACACTACCAGGAGGAGAAGACCTGAGAAGATTGAGAGAAAACCAGAAGAGAAGTCTGATGTATGGGGGAGAGCATTTCAACATTTCAGAATCATAGCAATGTGAATTCTTAACAGTGGTTTTTCCATCAATGCCAAAGGGGGATATTGTTGGCAATATAAGAAGGATATTGTGAAGGTTGTTGATGATTAGGGACATAATTGGTTAAAGATGTTTTACTATCTTGATATTATTATTTTGTCATTGATGTCAAGAAATTGATTTTCCTATTCAGTATGATGTTGCCATATCTTAAGAAATATGATATGAAGCTTATAAAGAAGTCAGTAAAGACACAGGAAAGAATATGATGAATAAAGGGTTAAGTTATTCAATGGGCAACTCTACCAAGTCAGACAATGATGAGATTTTGATGTTTTAGATTGTTTTAACATCATACATATGTTGTAAAATGTAAAGGTTAATGCTACACTATGTTATCAGGCAAAGAACCTAGTCGGTAAACCCTAAGAAACCTAGTCAGTAAACCCTAAGGTTATCGTAGTCAGTTAATGAAGACAAAATGTCTACCGAGTAAAGTTTAGTATTCACCAAGTTGTAACCGAGCTATAACAGAATGCATTAAATGTTTACATGTGATATTTAATGAAAGAAGTTGATGAGCTAGAGTAGATCAATGATTGGCAAGCCATGGAAGAAGTTTGTTAACAAATCTAAGGCAATGGAAAGTCGGCAAGAAGATCTACAGCTCAAATTGAACCACATTACCCTAACACAAGTTCAGGGATTATTGTGCAAGTCCTGAGGTAGGGTAAAACTTTTTTTAGATTGTAAGATACAATGAACCTGGACAAGATTGAAGATCTGATGGCTATGATTGATCATGGGAAATGTGATCAAGGAGATTAAGCAGTTAGATGATTGTTTACAAATAAGGAACTGTTGATAAATGGTGCTTGTAGGCAAGTGTATGGACAGGGATGCTACATAGTGATCACCGAGCATAGAAGCTTGAAGACATATTGGAATAACAGAGTATTGATGCCCAATAGATAGACAAGAATAGTTCTATGTCTAGATTGTGTTGAACAAATAAGAATCTGCTTTAGCATTTTAGATGTAAAGTTGCAGATAGATTGTATTACTATTAGCTTGTGAAAGTAATAGGAAATATCTTAACTGAGTGGACTTAACAGTCTTATAAGTAAATCCTCTAACAAGGTGACATTCTAAATGAGTGTTTGAAATCCTTTGACAAGGTCACGTCTAGCAAAGTGAAGATCCTAACAGATCAGAGGGAAATCCCTTAACTAGGTCAAATCTAGCTTTAACCGAGCATACTCTAGAAGAGTATATTTCTTAGTGGGTCCGAAATCCCACAGTGGGTTTTCCCTATTTGGGTTTCCACATTAAATCTGGTGTTATGAGGTTTATATTGTTCATATGCTTTTGAGTTTACATGTTTGACACTTTTATTCTATGACTGATATATGTTACCAAGGTTGAATCTGATGTTTTCATTGATGATTAAGTTTGTATGATTCACCCCCCCTCTCATCTTGTTGGCTATCGGATCTATACTTATATTAAGTATCAGAACTATCATGGCTTGTGATTCCATTTGGACTCACCAATGCTCTAAGCACCTTCATGAGGTTGAGGAATGAAGTGTTGAAGGATTTCACTGGTAGATTTGTGGTGGTGTACCTAGATGACATTCTCATCTATAGCAGAACCAAAGAGGAGCACCTTGAGCATTTGAGGTTAGTCTTAGAGAGGTTGCATGAGGAGAAGCTATCCATCAACCTAGAGAAGTGTGACTTCATGAAGTAGGAGCTAGTCTACTTAGGATTTGTGGTGTCTAAAGGAACCTTGAAAATGGATCCAAGCAAAGTGGAGGCAATCTTAAATTGGCCTGCACCTAAAACAGGAACTGAGGTTAGAATTTTCCATGGATTAGCTCAATTATATAGGAAGTTTGTGAGGAACTTCAGTGGCATATGTGCACCAGTCCTTGACATCATCAAAGGAGGCCTTAAAACTAAGTTTAAATGGACTAAGCAGGCTGACAAAGCATTTCAATTGTTGAAACAGGAAGTAGCCACAAAACCTATCCTTCTCCTACCTATGTTTGATAAGCTATTCACTTTGGAGTGTGATGCAAGTGGAATTGTAGTAGGTGGTGTGTTGAGTCAAGAGGGAAGACCTGTGGCATTTTTTAGTGAGAAGCTTAATGAAGCAAAGAAGTACTCAGCCTATGACCTAGAATTGTATGCATTAGTGTAGTACCTAAAGAAATGGAGGCATTACCTACTCCCAAAGGAATTTGTAGTGTTCATAGACAACCAAGAATTAAGTTACATTAACACTCAAGAGAAGCTAAGCAATAGACATCTAAAATGGATGGAATACCTCCAATCCTTCACCTTCGCCATCACACATAAGAAGGTGCAAATTAATAAGGTGGCAGATGCCTTAAGCAGGAAGTTGTTGACAGTTCAAGAACTACAGTTGCAGAGCATAGGCATAGAAAGTTTCAAAGACCTCTATGAAGGAGATGAAGACATCTCATCAGCTTACAAGGTTTGCAAAGAGTTTGAGAACCATTTCCATGGTGAGTATGCAGATTACACTCTCCAAAATGGTCTCTTGTTCAAGGGTAACCAGTTGTGTGTACCTAGAGGATCCATGAGGGAGAACCTCATCCAAGAAAAACATAATGGCAGTTTAAGTGGACACTTTGGAGTCAACAAAACCTTGGATTTAGTACAGAGGTACTAATATTGGCCAAAGTTGCCAAGAGATGTAATGAGGTATGTAGAGAAATGTGGAGTGTGTGAAAGAGCAAAAGGAGGATCAAGCAATCCTGGTCTTTATTAACCATTACCGGTCCCTAAAAAAGCTTGGGAATGTATAAGCATGGACTTTGTAGTAGGACTTCCCAAGACTAAAACAAGTATGGACAACATCTATGTAGTAGTAGATAGATTTTCCAAGATGAGTCATTTCATACCATGTAAGACAACACATGATGTTAGCTATGTTGCACATCTCTTCTTCAAAGCAATTGTTAGGATTCATGGAGTCCCTTTAAGCATTGTTTTAGACGGGGACAACAAGTTCATGGGTCATTTTTGGAAAACATTATGTAGGAGACTAGGAACTAACTTGTCATTTAGCTCAGCTTACCATCCACAGATATATGGTCAAACTGAAGTCATCAATAGGGTGTTAGGCAATTTGTTGAGGTGTCTAACTAAGGAATATGGTCAGACATGAGACCTAATCATTCCTCAAGTAGAGTATGCATATAATGACAGTATGAATAGAACCACTGGTAGAAGCCCTTTTGAGGTTGTGTATGGCAAACATCCAAGGGGAGTATGTGAGTTGAGAGACCTTAGTACTTTGGAGATGAAGAGCGGGCAAGAAGAGGACTTCACTCAAACCATCAAGGAAGTTCAAGAGAAAGTTAAGAAGTCCATCCTTGAATCCACTCAAAAATTGAAGGCCAAAGTGGATGAGAGAAGGAAAGAGGTTCAGTTCAAGGTGGGTGACTATGTGATGGTACATTTGAGCAAGGCCAAGATGCAAAGTGGTAAGCCTACCAAACTGCAGATGAAGAGAGTAGGACCTTGTCAAATTCTAGCAAAATATGGTGAGAACACCTATAAGGTTGATTTACCTTCAGACTTAGCCATTTCACCAGTCTTTAATGTTGTTGATCTGGTAATGTACAAGGGAGAGATAGCAGGGTAGACTGAGAACCAAGCTAAGGTATTACAAGACTTGGATGTAAATACCTTACCTCAAGTGAAGAAGCCTAAAGTAGAGGAGATCTTGGAATCAAGGGTGATGAAGTCTACTAGACACCAGGTCTACATAGAGCACTTAGTGAAATGGGTAGATCAACCAGTATCTGAAGCTACATGGGTGGAGGAGAGAAGGTTCAAGACACTTGGAATAGACCTAGCTCTCATTTCTTCTTCTTTTTCTTAGTTATGTGTAGAGGGGGAGTATGGTGTAGGAGCACCCTTTCAAGCTCTCCCTCCTTCTTGTTTTGTTGGTGTCATGCTTCTTATGAAGCCATTGTACATAAAATAATGAGCCATGTGCTCATAGGTCCTAGTTAGGGTCCTAGTGGAGATCTTAGCGGTCATAAGTCAAGATTGTGATTTTCTTGAAAATGGAGGGTATGTGTGTCTTCGAGATGTTTAGGGGTCCTTTATAACATGGTGGTGTCCTTAGGTTGGCCCAATGTGGGTTTAGGAGTCATGAAAAGCAACATTGAGAAAGTTGCTCAAAAGATGCAAAAGTTGCATGACAACTTTTCCACCCAAAATGGTCATAGACCCTTGTTGTGTGTGGAGAGCCCTAATTTTGGCACATCGACAAAGGTATAGGTAGTATAAGTGTTTTTCAACCCTAAATTAATGGGTTGGATGTTAGACATTGTACGGCCCTAGCAAAAAAGACCAGACTAAGACTACAAAACTGTTACCAGTCAGTTTGAATGAAGCAACCAAGAAACTTAGTGGCTTGAGATACGTCCAAAACTGTGTGGAATGTCTTTCATGGTATAAATACTTTCATTTCAAGAAATTAGTTTAGGTGTTTATTTGCAGATTGAGTTTGTTTGTGAATAGTTTGTAAATTGTCTTCTTACTGTCCAGTTTTGGACAAGATTGTGTAAATGAATGCATAACTCCATTCCCCATTGTGGAACCACCATGAAACCATGGGGAATGAGACTGAAAACCATGTACCATACTGCAAAACAAGAGGGGCCCTTAAAATGCAGGAAGGCCAAGCAAAGACCCAATCCTAGGCGAGACTGAACAGTGCCTGGCTAGGAGAGGTTAAGTTGCAGAGGTCTTGGAGAGCAAAGTTGGATAGAGAAAAGTACACCCTTTGGGGAAGGTGTGGAGGAGTGTGTGAAGCATCATTGGTGTGAAGGAGGAGCCTCCACTAGTACAAACAAGGTGGCTAAAACACAAAACCTTCACTATGACCCAGGCAGACCCCAAAAAACCTCACAAAACCCTTGAAAACCTTAAAATCCACCTAGGACAGTGTACAGACACTTGGAGGCCTAAAACCTAGAAAATCCTTGATTCCTTGCCAAATAAATGGTAGTCCATTTTGGGAGTTTGGGTTTTGTATGCATCATTTGTGAGAGAAATCCCTAAAGGACCTGGTAGGAGGCCTAATTGGTCCTAATCCTGGTAGCCCTATTTGAAGGCAAAAACACTAAATGGTAGAATCGGTAAGGGGTTGAAGGCTTGATTCCTCTTGGGGGCACATGAATGGGTGGAAATACCATGAAATAGACCTGTTATAACCTTGCTAAGACCCTGGAAGGTGTAGAACAAGCATAGCCCTTATTAGCCATAGTAAGGGGTTTTGAGTCTCATGAGTAGGTGAGGCCTTAGGAGCAGCATATCAACTCATTGGTGGGTGGATTGGGCAAGGTCAAGGGATTCCTCAAGCAAAGGAAGTCCTAGAGACCCTAGGGTGTGAGGAGAACACCAGGTGATCCATGGAAAGGATCCAAGAGCATAGACTAGGCTAGTCTATCCCAAGCACCAACCCATCATCCCTTTAGGATCCAATGTGAAAAATGACAAGGCATTATTAAATTACCAATATTTTGTATCATCTTGAATCCAAGCAATTTAGCAAGTTTTCACATGTGTAATATTCTTCAAGATCGTCTTCTAGACCATCTCTTATAAGACACATTTTTTTATGCCATTTCTATCAATGATGACATTGAAAAAAATTTCCTCGCCACTTGCACCTTGTCTAGAACAATCTCTCCCTCTATGCTAGTTTCTCCTTGAATTGTATTTATGACTAGACTCTTCTCATGACAAACAATTTTCATTTCTGAAGATGTTAGGTTGATTCAAATCACATGTCTATTTCTTCCCCAGTGTATGCTATTATGGCTATAGGCTTCCCATGCTTCCCCACACTTCCTTGGTGGAATTGAAAGGCATCAATACCTATCCCCTAGACATGAAATGAGTTCCTTATAATATTCCTCAATCAAATATTATATCACTCCTCAAGTATTTGTAATCATGATGGAGTCTTCGCTATGGTTGTAGTAAGAATCCTTCTTAGGTCTTCTTTCATCCTTCCAATAAGGGCTTTGACCTCTAGTTTGTTTATAATAAGACCTCTTCTTATTATATTATGACTAGCTTTCTATAATCCTTTGATTTTGGCTTTGCAATGTCTATTTTTCTCACATGGATAGCTTTTCCACTACTTTCAACATAAACAACAAACTTCCCCCATGATGGTCATCCACACTAGGCTTAATTCCTCTTTGATATTGGTTTTCATACCACTAATGTACCACACCACTTTCTCCATTTTTTCTTTTCTATGTCTAGTCCTTGTGATTATTTTATCGAACTCCTTGGTGTACTTATTTACTATCTTTTTCTTTTGCCACAATTTTTTATGTTTCTTCAAGCCCTCCAACTCATAGTTAATAGGTATGACTTGAATTTTTTAATGTCATCACCATCTTTTCCCCTTTTTTGATTTACTCTATTCCTCTCCTATTTCTATCCAATTGTACCCATTTCCACTACATAGCAACATGTCCCTTTAGTTTATATTTTGTAAAATTTAACTCGCTCTAGATCATGAATCTCTTTATACTAAAAGTTTTCTTCCATTTAATATATCCAATCAATCATTTCCTCTCCATTCAAAATTTTGTCTTAGTTGGAGATTTCTACCCTAGGCCTTTTCCCAAACCTAGTGATAGCATTCATTATATTGAAATAATTTGATTCTTCTTCCTCTTGTCTCTCCTCATTCAGGTTCGAGATCGTGCATTCATCTTCATCACTCTCCTCTAGTTTTGGTTTAAACCCTTTCTACTATCCTCCTCCATGACATCCTGATCATTCTTCATTTACCTCACCATTTCAATCATCTCTTATTTCCTTCTAGTGATGTTAGCCATCATTGCCATTCTCCTTGATGATATGTTTACTCCAAATTTGTTTTGATTGCCTCAAGTTGACAGTTTGACTCAAGGTTGCAACTAACTCAATTCAGAAATCATTGGAAAACACTTGTATTTTGCCTTAGGTTGGTGATCTATCCACACTAGGGTATTCTAGAATGGACACTTCAAAAGGATTCAAATCTTTCTCTAATACCAATTGATGCAGTCAAAGGAGGGTCTAAAAAGGATTATCAAACCTTGCAGTAGACTTCAACATGATTATTAACAATAGAAAGAAACATGCAAGTTTATTAATAATAAGAGAGTTCATACATACTTCTAGGTCTCCTATTTTCTAATTGCATCCAACCCCATTGGCTCCCCACACAACTAAAGAGGCTACCATGGTTTTATTACAAAAAAATGCAAAAAATATCTTCTAGATTCTAATTTCATAACTCTTATCTCCCTAACTATGAAAGATAGTTCATCTCCAACTCATAAAATGGTTATATACTAGCTCCAAGCATTATGGGCAACCTACATTGACTTTAGTTAGGTCCCAAGCTTCGATTCTAGTGAAACATGTAGGTTATTTCAAGATGGATGAAGAAGTTAGAAAACTCAATGCGGACAGGAGTGTATCTATCTTGGGGTTGCCTTTCCCCACATATACCATGTTATGTGTCATGTAGGCTCTACAAGTTACATCTAAATGCCACGTGCTATCTTCTATAGCTCTAGTTATAGGCTACTTGACATGGTAAACATTTGGTAAAGATATCTTTTGAATGATAAGTTGTAGTGGACTTTTCATGATGACTCCAATTCTTTTTAATGTAGTATGATATAGTCAGGTTCTCTAGAATGCTCTTGCTTCATTAATTGAAGTATTTTATATGCAGGTTAATAGATAATGTGGCAAAAATATTTTGAATTAGGGTGATAAGACAACAATTATAGTTCTATATATTAGACAAATTTTCACCCATGCTCTACTCAAAGTAAATATTAAATTTCTTTGACAAGGAGATAAATACTTTTTAGTTTCATAATAATCAAAGACATGAGAGAGAAAATAGTCAAATGTCTATTATAGTATTTGTGATATAGAAACCTAAATGATTCTCTTTTCTAACTCATCAAAAAATCCTCTAGATTAACTCCTATATTCTATCTCTCGATCTCCTAAATGTTTTCTTGCTTATTACTATTAGAGGGCTTGTGTTGAAGTACAATGTCATAGGTACTTGGTTAAAATATTTTACATACAAATTGCAAGTAATTGTTAGTAAAATTAAAAGGATTAATTAGGAAATATTGAATAAGGCTATTGAATTGGGAGGGAAAGGCCATATAGTTATAATTTTTTCTATCAAATAAATATGCACCCATGATGTAGTCAAGGATGTATTGAAATAATTGAAGTGTAAGCTAGTTAGGGTCACTAGAGATTTCGATAGGCTCAAATATGAACAAATTAGGATTCAAGATGATGTATTTATGATCTAAACAAACCCTAATTTAGAACATGGAAATTTCTCCTTTGCATTTTTCCTACTTTCATGAACATGTCAACCACATATTTTCAGAACAATGAAATATATATAATATGTAGATCAATAAGGCATTATATTTTGTTCATGTTCCTAATAGAGTTGCATCTCTAAACATCCACATGCAACACCTTTAAGAGAATCTACAATAAACCATTAACAGAATAATATAACTATTAACATTCTACATTTTAGTTAATGTAAAAGCAATCCATTTTGAAAAGATATTTACTAGTGTGTGGCACACCTAAATGTCAAGTCAGAGAATGATTTCGTAGGGTTGTTGAGATAGTTGGCATTTTAATATTCAATATAACCAGTTTTTTTCCCTTCGAAAATCAAGGAATTAGAAAGCATTCAAACTGATTGAAGGAATTACAATAGTAATCTAATCTCCCTCGCAGCAGCCTTTCAAACTAGTGAAGGAAGACGTCACCATCTTTCCTTCATGATGGTTAAATGGTCAGTCGAACAATATAATAAACTACAATTGCTTATTAATTGGCAACTTTTGTAGCATTTAGTTGACCATGGGTGAGAGTAAGAGCTTGTCGGCGATGGGTTTCGTAGTTTTTGGTCTAAACAAACCCTAATTTTCGTTTGAACGACCTACGCCGCTCTACTAATTTGCAGTGTTGAAGGAACTTGTCCAGCCGACCACAAAATATAATTTAGTCTGGGTTTCAAAGCCACTAAAAAACACCATACATTGGTCGTGGGCATGCAAGAAAATTTTTGGGTTTTGTTTCTGTTTATCAGGACGCACAGGCCCACGAGTATCTGACGTTAGTCACGAATGTTTAATGATTGGTTGGAACAATGTAATGGTGAATTTTGTTTAGGAAAAGTCTGAGCAGGACATTATAAAAGGAATTGGAAGGATTATAAACTTGTAATGCAATTAGACAAGTATGAAATTCCCCAGGGGCTAAATTTCAGGGTCATAACAGTCTTTTATTCAACATTGCCTTTCACAAGCTTGGAACGGTCAAGGTTGGAAGGAGAGATCGGAGAATTAAGTAAATTTGGATTATTTTTTAATAATATATTTCAATATCCTCGGTGGAGCTTGATTGTTTAAACCAAATCATTTAGGTTAGGGGAGAACTCAAACAGTCTCTTTCTAACCAGTTCTTGGATATTACAGATATATACAGTACATTCAACAATTAATTTATGTTAATAAATTTGTATAAAAGTGAAATATCATTTAGGATTATATTAATATAACTTTGAGATTTATAAACATGGAAAAGAGTTAGAATGTTTTTGTGTTTTTGTGTTTGTTTGTATATAAATTATTTTTATGTATATAGTTTTATTTTTTATTAAAGTATTTATTATCTATGTCTTTTTTACTTTGTCTTTATTTTTCACTTGAGCTGTTGAGAACTTATTTTGGGGTTTGTTTTATGCGTAAGGAAGTATAAATTATAAACTTGATGTCAAGACAAATCGTTCACTAATTTCACAATACAAAAATATGGAAACACTTAATATAGCATCTGTGATACAAAAGTGTAGATGGCGCTCTTTTTAACACTTCCAACTATGGTCTAAATTGACTGTTAAATCTTGTTTCTTGATCTAGTTGATGATCTCCTTCATCTCAATGTCCTTGTAATTGTCTGACAATATATGGACTACATTTTTAGCTTAAGTATTTTGGATGCAAGTGAAAGGATAATGTGATAGAAGGGTTTTGAATTAAGATGATATGGCCATAGCTATAGTTCTATCTTATTGGATAAATTTTCACCCATGGTCTACTCCAAAGAAATATAAATTTCTTCGATAGAAAGATAAATCATTTACCAATTTCATGAAAATGGAATACAAAAAATTCCAATGTATATCATAGTATTTTTGATATATAAGTGTAAATGATGCTCTTTCTTAACTCTTCCAAGAATGATCTAGATTAACTCCTAGATGGTACATCTTGATCTCCTTGATAATACCCTTCCTACTAATTTTAGAAGGCTTGTCTTGGAGTGCAGCTTCTTAGGTGTTGAATTAAGATATTTTACATGGAAATGTCAAGTAATTGTCAAAAAAATAAAAGGGATAATTAGGAAAGGTCCCAAGAGAAGGATATTGAATTAGGAGGAGAAAGCCTTAAGTGATAGTTCTGATACTTAATATAAGTACAGATCCAATAGCCAACAAGATGAGAGGGGGGGGGGGGTGAATCATACAAACTTAATCATCCATAAAAACATCAGATTCAACCTCAGCAATATAACCAAAACTATTAAACATGTAAACTCAAAAGCATATGAACAATATAAACCTCATAACACCAGATTTAACGTGGAAACCCAAATAGGGAAAAACCACTGTGGGATTTTCGACCCACTAAGAAATATACTCTTCTAGAGTATGCTCAATTAAAAGAAAATCCTGTTAAAGATTACAAACATGTTGCTAGATGTGACCCGGTTAAGGGTTTTCCCTCAGATCTATTACGATCTTCACTTTGTTAGAAGTGACCTTGTTAAAGGATTTCAAACACTCAATCAAAATGTCACCTTGTTACAATTCGATAACAACTCAGTGAATACTAAACTTCACTCGGTAGACATTCCACCTTCATTAACTGATAGTGATAACCTTAGGGTTTACTAACTAGGTTCTTTAGTGTTTACCGACTAGGTTCTTTATTTGATAACATAGTATAGTATTAACCTTTACTATTTACAACATATGTATGATGTTAAAACAATCTAAAACATCATGATCTCATCATTGTCTGACTCGGTAGTAGTTGCCCATTGAATACCCTTTTCATCCCCTTATTCATCATATTCTTTCCTATGTCTTTTACCGACATCTATATATTCTTCAATTCATACTTCTCATGATATGGCAACATCATACTGAATTAGAAAATCAATTTCTTGACATCAATGACAAAATAATAATATCAAGACAGTAAAACATCTTTAATCAGTTAAATCCATAATCATCAACAACCTTCTCAATATCCTTATGAAATGCCAACAATCTCCCCCTTTCACATTGATGGAAAAACCAATTGATTTGACCTTAATAGATTTGGATTGTTGTGATTCTGAAATGCTGAAATGCTCTCCCCCATATATTAGACTTCTCCTCATTTATGTCTTCTTTCCAATCTGTAGTTTTCTCTTAGTCTTCTCCCCTGATAGGTCTTCTCTCATTTGTCTTTTCTTCATAGTAGTCTTCTCCCCTTTGTAGGTCTTCTTCCCCTTTGACAACAATGCCAAAAAGTAAAGAACTAAAACATAATTTCTTTCTGTAAGAAATTATTTCTTGTTGTTTATGTATCAACTGAGTCTCGGTCAGAGCATTTTGTCTTCAATTCCTTTTCCCTGTATTATGTCCTGTACACCTTTAGAAAACATCCTAATGTGTATAACTCAACATCAACTCCCAAAAGATATTCATTAGTCATTGGATTGATGCTTTCACCGAACTCGGTCAGTGAGTAGAAGATAGGGAGAGGACCCCTAACTTACTTTTGAGATATTCAAAAGTGTCCTTTGGTAGTGGCTTGGTGAAGATATCTTCTATTTTCTCCTTTGTGCTAACATATTCCAACACCACTTTCTTCTCTTGAGCTTCTTCTCTAAGATAATGATGTTTGATAGATATGTGCTTTGTCTTAGAGTGTATAATAGGATTCTTTGAAATATTAATGGCACTAGTACTGTCAAAGAATATAGTTACTAGATCGGTAACTCTTTCATTTATACCTTCCAATAGTTGTTTGATTAATGCAACATTGGTACAATTCAATTCTACAGCAACATATTCAGCTTCTGGTGTTGACTATGAAACACATCCTTGTTTCTTGCTAAGCCAACTCACTAGTCTTTCTCCTAAAAAGAAAGCTCCTCCACTTGTGCTTTTCCTGTCATCAATGTTGCCTGCCCAATCAGCATCAGTATAAACTTTTAAATCAAAATCATTTCCTTTCTAATATACTAAGCCATAATCCTCTGTGCCTTTCAAGTATCTAAAAATTCTTTTGATTGTTGTCAGGTGTGTTTCCTTAGGATCTACAGAGAATCTTGCAACTATACCTACTGCATGTGCTATATTTGGTCTGTTGTGAACAACATATTGTAGTTTTCTAATCATGGATCAGTAGAGTGTCTCATCAACAGATGTAGATTCATCATTCTTTGATAATTTATAGTTGGTAGTCATAGTAGTACTTACTAGTTTTGAATCATCCATTCCAAATTTCTTCAAGATTTCCTTTATGTACTTGGATTGAGTAATGAAAATCTCATTTTTCATTTGCAGTATCTGTAAACCTATAAAATACTTTATCTCACCAATTAATGACATCTCAAATTCTTTGCTCATTTCATTTCCAAAGTTCTTGCATAGAGAGTCATTACCGCAAAGTATAATATCATCAACAAATATGGCTAAGATCAGTATTCCATTTTCATCATTCTTCATGTACATGTCGTTGTTCTCACTTGTCCTTATAAAACCAATCTTAATCAAATAAGAGTGCAATCTTTCATACCATGGTCTTGGTGCTTGTTTCAAACCATATAAATCTTTGTTCAATTTACATACCCGATCTTTATTATTGTCTTCAACAAATCCTTCAAGTTGTTCAATGAAAACAACTTCTTCTAATATTCCATTCAGAAATGTAGATTTGACATCCATTTGATATATCTTGAAGTTCTTGAAAGCAGCATAGGCCAACAATGTTCTAACTCCTTCAAGTTTAGAAATAGGTGCAAAAGTTTCACCAGAATCAATTCCTTCTTCTTGAGAATAACCTTTGCAAACTAGTCTTGCTTTATTTCGAATGACTTCACCTTTTTCATTTAGCTTGTTTCTGAAAATCCACTTTGTACCGATTACATTTTTGTCCTTCGGTCTTGGGATTAATGTCCATGTGTCATTCTTCTTGATTTGATCAATCTCTTCTGTCATAGCATTTACCCAATCTTCACTGTTAAATGCCTCTTTTACTATTCTCGGTACGAATTTAGATATCAAGCATGTGTTCTATCTCAGTTTGTTCCTTGTCATCACTGGATCATCCTTATCTCCTATAATCTAACTTGGTGCATGATGTCTTTTGACATACTTGGCTAATACATGCTCGGTAGGCTAATACATGCAAACTCAAAAGCATATGAACAATATAAACCTCATAACACCAGATTTAACATGGAAACCCAAATAGGGAAAAACCACTATGGGATTTCTGACCCACTAAGAAATATACTCTTCTAGAGTATGCTCGGTTAAAAGAAAATCATGTTAAAGATTACAAACACATTGCTAGATGTGACCCAGTTAAGGGATTTCCCTCAGATCTATTAGGATCTTCACTTTGTTAGAAGTGACCTTGTTAAAGGATTTCAAACACTCAATCAAAATGTCACCCTGCTAGAGGGTTTACATATAAGACTATTAAGTCCACTCGGTTAAGAGATTTTCTATCACTTTCACAAAATAACAGTAATAAAAATCTATCTGCAACTTCACATCTAAAATGCTAAAGCAGATTCTTATTTGTTCAATACAATCTAGACATAGAACTAATCTTATCTATCTATTGGGCTTCTATACTCTATTATTCAAATAGGTCTTCAAGCTTCTGTGCTCGGTAATCACTATGTAGCATCCCTGTGCATACACTTGCCTGCATACATTGTTTATCAACAGTTTCCTATTTATAAACAATTAGATAACTACTTAATCTCCTTGATCACATTTCCCATGATCAATCATAGCCATTAGATCTTCAATCTTGTCTAGGTTCAATGCATCTTTCGATCTGAAAACATTTTACCTAGCCTTGGAACTTGCATACTAATCTTGGAACTTGTGCTAGGATATTGCAGTTCAATCTGAGTTGTAGATCTACATGCTGACTTTTCATTGCCTTAGATTTGTTAATAAACTTCTTCCACGGCTTACCAATCATTTAATTCGCTCAAGCTCATCAGCTTCCTTCATTAAATACAGCATGTAAACATTTAATGCATTCTGTTATAGCTCGGTTACAACTTGGTAACAACTCGGTGAATACTAAACTTCACTCGGTGGACATTCCGCCTTCATTAACCGATAGCGATAACCTTAGGGTTTACTGACTAGGTTCTTTAGGGTTTACCGACTAGGTTCTTTAGTTGATAACATAGTATAGTATTAACCTTTACTATTTACAACATATGTATGATGTTAAAACAATCTAAAACATCATGATCTCATCATTGTCTGACTCGGTAGTAGTTGCCCATTGAATACCTTATTCATCCCCTTATTCATCATATTCTTTCCTGTGTCTTTTACCAACATCTTTATAATCTTCATATCATACTTCTCAAGATATGGCAACATCATACTAAATTAGAAAATCAATTTCTTGACATCAATGACAAAATAATAATATCAAGACATTAAAACATCTTTAATCAGTTATATCCATAATCATCAACAACCTTCTCAATATCCTTATGAAATGCCAACAATCAACTATTAAAAGATAAACTATCATGAATTATAGATAAATAAAAAATATACATATGGTTGTGACTAGCGTGAAGCCCAAGAAGCCATATAATTGGCTAAGGAAAATAAATTATTCATGTTCTACACAGTTTTCAAGTAGCTTCAACAAATTGAAAGGAAGAATAGTTCAAGACATACATTGTACATTATTGAATGATGAGAGGTATTTTCAAATAAATTTAATTTTTCTAATTACCAAAATTAATACTATAAGAAAAAATATACATGGTGAAAATCCCTTTAGGAGAAAATTCTCACACTACAAAGCAAGACCAATTATATTTTCAAAAATATATATAATACCTAAGTAATGCCTCTATAGGAATTTCACCAACATGCATATATAGATTAATCATAGCAACACAATTCTACCTATAAAGAAATAATATAATTTGTAAAAATATCCTGATCAAAACCATCATATTATTTATCAAAACTATGTGCCAAATTCATGAACCCAAAGGTAGGACCCAAATGCCCTATTCTTGGTATTGTTGTTCATGCAATATTTAGAATATTTCTTACATCTTTCCATATTGTCATTTGTCATATTTGACCACTAACTTAGGAGCCCAAATTTGTCGAATTCCTCCATTCAAGATACTTTATTCCACATCCATCATATTATGATCCATTTTCTTGTCAACATTATAATGCAACCCCCTATAATCATTCTTTTGCATATCATAAGAATTAATCATAAATGAATCCTGCTAAAAACTGATGAGTATAGAATACATTTTGTAAATTCACATAATTAATTTTATATTAAAACATAAATATTTAATTTAATTAGAATCACTACGATGATCATACAATAAATTAATTTAAATGTCTATAAAAAATCACCTTCCAATAACTTAAAAAAATATCCATAAACTATCCGACAAAAACTAACGTGCCAACTAATTATTAATTAAATTTAATGCTACATCACTAAGATGACCTTATAATAAAAATAATGTTGGAATGTGTCCATCACCTATCCTCAGGAATCGTAAGATGGTTTAATAGCCTCCTATGATATCCTTAACTAGAATGGTAGTGATTTCCTAAATAGGTGTTTCTTTCGAGAAGAGCAACCAACTCAACTTCCTACAAGATGTAATAGAGTGGGATTGTAGGTTTGAATCTCCTTGGGTAACATTAAGGGGGAGATTATTGGAAAGTGTCAAACATCTAACCTTGGGATTGGAAACATAGTTTAATAGGCTCATATGGAATCCTTAATTGGAATGATAGTGGCCTCTTGAATAGGTGCATATTTTAGGAAAAATGGCCAAGTCAACTTCCTACCAAAAAAAACGTTAATTTTACCAATAAATCCCACCTTAGAAATTTATAATGAAATATAACATTCTAACAAACTCATTCACATAAAATTTTAAGATTGGTGTTCAAATCAAACAGTGCTAGCTAAATCTAGAATGCCTCACTTGTCATGTGAGGATGAAAGTAATATATTACAATAATTAATCAATAAATACAAACATTTTGAATGCAAGGTTTAGATAAAAATTTCAAACATTCTCCAATTTGTTGCACAACTTACAAGAGTAAAAGGGAAACAGCATACTATCATATAAAAGCCAAGAAATGAGTAGCCAACTCTAAATATCATATCTAATCTCAATCACCATACTATCAATATAAAAAGTATAGTATAGGATAGATCTTGCTCCCACTCACAATGTTAATCCAAATCCAGATTTTATTCCTACTTTAGAGGATACTCTAGATATTTATGTGAATCATAATATCGTTTTCAAGATAGCCTCCATTTGAGCATGATTAATTTCATTGCACTCTGTCTCCCTAGTGAATAAAGTGATGATAACCTAACACTAACTCATCCAAATAAAAGTGCCACTAAAAAAATGGAAATGTAACTATTGTTTGAACTCTTTCTATCAACACCCTTTATCTAGTCATAATCCACATGATGGTCCATTTAAATCCAATCCTTAAGTGGAACAACCATGATAAAAAATAGATTATATGGAGGTACTATAAAATATTTAATGACCTTTTTAACTACATCACAATGCACTTATCCATTTTTTTCATGAAAAGTAACAAAAGGTTCCCACTACAATGATAATATTTCATCCATCACAAACTATACAATACATCAAGCTCTTGATGACAATAGAATAAGGATCCCAAGCCATATCCCTTATCTGAGTAGCTAAATTAAAAAAATTCTCTACATATATAATACTACTCACCAAAATTGGAACACACAATTTTATTCAAGTATATAATTTTTTCTCTCTCTAATACTAGGTTCATGTATAATTTTTCTACCCTAAAAAAATACCCATTACTTTATCCCTTCTAACATCCATATTGAAGATATATTTGGTACAACCAAATTCATTTATCTCAAACTATACTTAAAATAAGAATTCAAATCATAAATTGCATTTTTACTATTGTAGGTGTTTCTTATTATATTATACTTTTTAGCAATTCCAGGCATATGATTATTACTATTACAGATGGTTAGTGGGATTGGATTGTCTCCTTGGTTTAATTATGTTCAATTTTTTTCAATCATTAATAAATTATTTATCCTTTTAATTTAGTATTAGAGAGTTATTTACTCATAATATTGTGCATATTTGTTAACTTAATGAGTTGTGGTCTTCAATCCCTAAGCCTATATATATAAATACCAAATTATTAAATTATTTTGGAAGAAGTATGGTTGCATTCTTGGATATGAAAATGATTGAAATATTAAATAATATGGTGCTAAAATATAGATATGAATAAGGTAAGATGTTGAGTGATAGTTTTGTAGGCATCTAAAATTATATCTAACAAACCTTTATTGATAAATATTTTTTTAAAAGCACACAGTATAACAATTATTTTCAGTTGATTGCATGGAATATAGAAATTAGCACATGGAAAGAGATAAAAAATGAAGATATTTGTGAATAAAATCCTAAACACCAAGGTACATTCCTTTTGTTGTTCTGTTAATCAAATTAGTTTGAACAATTTACTTTTTCATATTTGAGAAGGATTTGTGTTGGGTGTGATATTGATTGATTTGTATGATCCAAGTTTTAATTCACCTTTGTAAAAATTCAAGAAGTTGTTGAATGTGAAGAGAGGAAGCATAGCCATTTTAGATACAAAGATAAAATGTGATTTTTTCTAGTGTTGGATGCCTTGCATAGCTAAGATACTCTCTATCAAACAATTGACACCTTAATATATGAAACCTATTATTACAAGGTTAATCTGGTCAAATTGTTTCTTTTCTAAGTATTGTTTTGAGATGGAGATTCCTTTCAACATATATTTTTTATTTAATTTTAATACTTAGAAAATAAAAATTCAAATGCAATTAATGATTAAAAATTTATAGGGTAGTAAATGATAAGAAAATATAAGAAGATATTGATTAACATAAGATCCTCAAGAATATTTTCTAGTTAGTTGTTAGTTGTTAGGTGGTTATGGGTATTTAGTTGTTTGAGAGGCTTTACAAAGTCATTGTAATGTAAAATTTAATTAATTAATTATTGATTGAAGAATTGTTAAATTTATTCTTTTGTTGTAAATTCCAACATTTGGTATTACAATAGGTTTTGATAAAGGCCTCTCTAAATTTCACTCTACAGATGTTTCATTTCTCAAGTTGATCATGGAAATGTATAACCCCATTACCTTTTTCCATGCTCATACACTTGTTTCAAATTCAATCGAGGCAAACAAAGCGCTAGCAAGACTCATGCATCTTGCGAGAAATCTAGAGTTTGTAGTATGCAATCTTATTGCATATTTATCATGGACTCATTGTAAATTACACTCCTTGCCACAAACTTGTTGAAATGTTACATTCATATGAATTGTGTTTATCTTTCATTTTTTTCACTCTTTTCAATTTTTTTCCTCTACTTAATTAATTATGTTCTCACTTAGATGTAGTTATTTTGGTTTCTATCTATTCAAGTGGTTTGAGCAATAGAAAAGGGTATTATTTGTGCAAACTATGGGAAAATCAATAGTTGTGCAATATGTGTGGAGAAAAATAGAATGGTATGTGCATCTTATCTTTGAGACCATCGATCTTGACACAAGACTATCCAAGGTGTAAGAGAAATCTTGCATCTCCAAAAAAAACTATTTTTTTTTTATGTTGATTTGTAGGTTTCTATAGTTTTGTTGGAACCCGCGATGACACTTCTTAGGTGTAGGATAGTCAAAAGTTCTAAAAGGACAAAACTACTAACTTTCTATTTTTAGTGGGTTGGCCTATCAAGGCAACCTAAACCTAAAAACTTA